>NW_026693777.1:17600000-20100000 GCF_021218885.2 Marmota monax | reverse complement strand
ATAATCCTCTCCCTGACCCTCTCATAGGGCCCTGGCTTTTGGTTGTAAATTATAATGGCAGAATCTGTGTCTGGTTTGCCAAGGAATCCTCAGTACCCCCACACAGTGCCATAAGGCCAATAGTCAACAACTAAATTTAAAAATAAACATCTGTTGAATAAATGCATGCATGACTGACTGAATGAATAAGTGAATTAATGAGAGCAACATCTTCCTTTTCTTATTCCACATAGTCCAGGTAGAGAACAAAAAACAGAATGAGAGAGCTTAATAATTATGGGCATTAGGGGCCTAAAAAGACAGTGGGGGCTGGGCATGTTAGCACACACCTATAATCCCAGCTATTCAGGAGGCTGAGGCTGGAGGATCACAAGTTTAAAGTCACCCTGGGAAACTTAGCAAGACCTGTCTCAAGATAATTTTTTTGAAATGCTGCACTGGCTCAGTGGTAGAGCACTTTCCTAGAATGCATGAATCCCTGGGTTCAATCCCCAACACTCACAAAAAGAAAAAAAAAAAAAAGGACATTAGGAGGACCAGAGAAGCATCAGGCAAGGCAGAGAGCCTCCAATCACCTAGAGAGCTGCCATTCAACTACAGTTTTCAAGGTCACCCCAATGTGACTCCCCAGAGAGGAAGATTGTTTTTCATAAATTCATTTTTTTTGTTCATTAATTTACAATGTGTATTTATTCAACAAATGTTCATTTGTCCATTCAATTATCCACAGATCAGGAAGCTGCTGCTTTGGCTGTGGTCATGACCTACCTTCATCCCACAAAGCTGACAACTAGACTGGGATCCTGGACCCACCAGCACATCTCTTCCAACACTTACAATGTCATGACCTAGCTTGCAACAAAAGCTGTAAGACAATGGCATCTGCCTCCTTTCTTCTAAATCTCGGCCTGAGTACATCTAATTGGCAGATCGAAATTGGTATCTGTGAGTCTGAGGCACGTAGCTCTTACAGCTTTCTAACATTCCAAACAGGAGAGAGGGTGGAGGGAAGGCTGAAAGAGCCAATCCATGTGGCAAACCTCTTTCAATCTAACAAGAGAACAGGCTCCAGTCATGAAAGAGGATGAAACAAGAAAGGCTTAGATATAAATAGTAAGCACCCTATGGCCTTGATTCTCTAGGATTTTTCCAATTTTTAAATATTAGAACCTATGATAAGACCCTATGTCCGTTTTGGGTTTTGTAAAACTTGCTCACATTAGATACAGAACAGAATTCACCCCACTCTCCAAATATTGTTTCTTTTATTACTTCACCTATAAACAAGATAGCCAACATTCTAGGAAGAAATTGAGACTGGTATTCACCTTACTGAATGTTTTTGTGGAATCCTGAAAGCTTTCCCAACTTTGCATAGAGTAGGTCTGTTTTCCAAACCAAGTTCTGAATGAACTTGTGAACTACGCCAGCCATGTGAATGTACTTCTCAGACTTCCCACCGCAGAAAGTATCACAACAAAAGACTCCAGGCTGCTGCTAAGCTCAGACATTTGTTGAAATCCATGAGTGCTCTGGCTTTAATGTTCCTTTTCCCTCTAGCTGCTCCCAAGCACAGCTATGCGTGGCAGGGACTATAAGGCAGACTCTTTTCTGGGATATAGAGGACCCCTCTGAGGGTTGAATTTAGCTTAAGAATTCCCCAAAGAGCCCTACCAAACTTCCTTTAGAACTTTTTTTTTTTTTTAGCTCTGTCAGCAGTACAGAATGCTTTCAGCAAAATCTTTATTTCCTCTCTCCTTCACTCATGGTCAGATTTTGTCATGATCTGATGGTTCTCCCAAATCTCACCCAGTTCTCTTCTTATTTTGTCAGCATCTCCTCGATGAAATTCTGTTTTGGCATCTACCTCCTGGAAGACCTGGATTAATACATGAGTCTTGCTGAGAGAAGCCCTATGGATGACTTTATGTCAATAGGATGAGAAGGGAGGAAAGAAGAGGTACAGAAAAGAAGATCATTATGAGACCATACAAAGTAGGCTCTTCTATAGGCAATAGAACCATCTTTTACACATACTTATTTTTCAAGAGAACAGCTTTCTGTCATTAGAGAAGAGGAAACCAGAGAAGAACCAGGAAGGGCTAGCAGATAAACACATGATTTGAAATTTCAGCCGAGCCACAGTGGCGCATGCCTGTAATCCCAGCATCTCGGGAGGATTGCAAGTTCAAAACCAGCCTCAGTAAAAGCAAGGTGCTAAGCAACTCAGTGAGTCTCTGACTCTAAATAAAATGCAAAATAGGGCTGGGGATGTGGCTCAGTGGTTGAGTGCCCTGGAGTTCAAGTCCTGATACCCCAAAAAGAAATTTCGGGATTGTTCCATTTTGAATATTCTGGCCCATCACCAGACCTCATGTACCTTTTCAGGTATATAAAATACATTCATATTAGATACAGATGAATAAAATTCACCTAATTTCCTAAAGAGCATATATGTATACGCATATACACACATCTCTCTCTCTCTCTCTGAGTGTGTGTATTTATGTAAGGGGGGGAGCTCTATATAGGAGCAACAGCTCTTAAAAGGACATTGCATTGTTAATTTTTGTCAAGAAAAATAACCTCCATTCCTGAAGAAATAAAGTAATTAAATATTTTAAACCTTTGTCCCCCTGCCTGTTATATTCACGAAAAATTTTCTTTCCTTTTAATGGGTTTTTATTGTTAAGAGTTTAATACTTTTGCTTAAACTGTCAACAAATTGGAGTCTTCTGTTATTTAATTTCTGAGTATATTCTTTGTTAGAAGAGGTAGAGAGATGATAGATGGACACATAATAAATAGATCCCACTATTTCAATATTTTAGAAATCTAGTCTTTAAACTCCATGTCTGTGAACTTCAACAATATAACCTCAGCCCTTATCATAATGTCAGGTATATAATCAGCACTTTAAAAAGTTTGTGTTGTTCTTGATCTTCCTTGGGACTGACTTTTTAAGGAATAATTCACAGAAAATTTTCTTTTCATTTCTTTTCTACTATTTGCTAACCCATTAAATAAGGGAATATCTAGAAGGAATTAAATTTGAGGCTGATTTTCATGGTACAGATCACCTTGAAGTAATTGTCACATGGCAACAGAGAACTTCAGTATTACCAGCTAATCCTAAACATAGTCCCTCCAGACACAGTTGTTCAAACTCAAGTTCAACTCCCCTTGGAGATCATTACAGAATAAAATGTTCAGGATCCAAACATTCTCTGAACAATCTAAGAGGTTCTGGGATTGCTTCAGCGCCTTTGGCTCAGTTCTGAAAGATAGATCTAGAAACATAATCCCCTTTCTGCCTGAGATTCAGGTTTATTGAACCCAGGACATCTTGACCAATATATTCAACTCTAAAAAAAATAAGAATTTGAGGTCTGGTCCAAGAAGTCCCATAATCTAATTATTGACAGATTTCAGGATAACTTTAATTATACAGGCCAGGAAAGTCATTTTTTGGTTGCCTAGGCTTTGATAAAAAACAAGTATTTGACTCAGGAGGCTGAAGCAGGAGGATTGCAAGTTTGAGGCCAACCACGGCAACTCAGTGAGCACCTAAGCGACTTAGTGAGACTCTGTGGGTCTCACATTGGGATGTGGTTCAGTGATAAAGTGCCCCTGAGTTCAAACCCCAGCACCAAAACAAAAAGCAAAAACAAGAAAACAAGTATTTTCAAAAAGCAAAGATAAAACTACTGGTATGATGAGTTGGTACCTTTTTCTTTACTCCTCATATAATTTTCCTTTCCATCTGGATCCTATCTTTACCTAAATAGGAATAATTATGAAGTAGAAAAATCCAGACCCTTATGAGTTCATTCCAAACCTTTACTAATATACTACATTCCAGTCCTGAAGTTAAGACCTATGGAGGCCATGATAAGCAAAACTGACATACTTTCTACCATCATTCAAACTTTAATAGATGGTTAGGAACAAAATAATCTCAAAAATCAAGGTCTAGTTATCAATTAGGAAATGTGCTATGAAGAGCAGGATGCTGTGAAGCATCCCAGAAGATGTAACAGATTGAGCTGAGCTCTCAAGCATGAGTAACAGCTAAGTAGGCAGAGGCATTAGAGAAGAAACTGGGTCGGGTGGAAGAGACTGGTTCCAAGCAGGTGGGTCAGCACGTGGAAAAGTAGAAAGAAACACAGGGCATTTCAGGAACTAGAAGAAAGCCAGTTTGTCTGAGCCCCAAGCATGAGAGGGAGTACAGCAAGTTGAGACCACAAAAGGAGGCCATGGCTACATCAGCAGATCCTTGTACATAAGCCAGTCCCCCAAGGACATCCTTAATCCCCTCATCCCAGAGCCTAATGTTCTCACAGTTTCCCCCAAGCTTGCATCTGACAGCTTTGCTCACTTTTCTCATGCATTTTAAAATTCTCTCACTCTTCCTTCCTCCCCAGGAAAACACCAGGCTCTCCTCCTGGCTAGCCTGCAGCAACACTATTCTCAAACCCCTCTCCCTTCCTGCCATTAGCTCTGCCTCTGCCTCTTTGGCTCTGCTGCTTTTTCAGTGTGAAAAGTCTTGCTATTTTTTTCTTTGTTGGTTAAAATTTATTCTCAGATTTTCCCTTGAATGATTTGCAAATACCTCCCAAGGATATTGGAATTGGAAGGAAAAACAAGACCTGTCTGATTTGACTTGCAACAGGGACTCTCTAATCAGGTCTCCAGCAATGTATTTTTACAGAAGGAAACACTTGTAGGTTGACATTCCTGGACCTCCTTAAACCTAAAGTATAAGTTACTTGCCATTTTTACCAAACTAAACTTGCTTAGGTTCTACTGGAAATATATAAGAGAAGCCAGCATCACAGGTCCATTCAGTAGACAAATAAAGTGGGAACAAATTTGCTCCCAGGAAGCTGGGAGTAATGTCTGGACACATTTTGGGGTTTTGCCTCAGAGTGGAATGGTGATCAATGGATAGCTAGTAAATAGAGGCCAGGGAGGCTCTTAACATCCTAAACATCCTACAAAGCACAAGATCATCCCCCACAACAAAGCACTATCTAGCCTAGAGAGTTCATAGTTCTCAGATTTATAAACTGTGCAAACAAAAGAAAAAATAACAACCTTCCAACTTGGAATTGACAGTTCAAGGTCTATATCCCTCATTTCTATTAATATTATTCAGTCACTAACCACCTCCACAATGCACTCACATAATTACTGCATGTATTTGTATGTATTTTGTTGATTACAGGTTCTTGTCTCTCCAACTCAGATATTTAAGGTCTTCAAGGAAATGAAGCATACTTAATATATACTTAGTAAGCCAATAAAATCTGGTTAAGCAACTGGCATCTGGCAGTCTTTCTCTGTGTTGACAGATACTATTTAGGTTGCTGGGAAGTACTAAGTTTCTTAGTTTCTTAGTTTCTTTTGTGTTGCTGTAAAATAACACCTGAGAGTGGGTGATTTATAAACAAAAGGAATTTCTTTCTCACAGTTACTGGAAGCTGAAGTCCAAGGGGTCACATCTGGTGAGGACCTTCTTACTATGTAATAACATGGTGGAAGACATCACATGAAAAGAGTAGAAGTATGCAAACTCAGGTCTCCTCCCTCTTCTTATATAGCTACTAATGCCATCATGGGGGACCCACCTTCAAAATCTCATTTGTTATAGTTAGGATATGAAATGTCCACAAAGGCTCATATATTAAAGCCTTGGTCCCCAATGTCAGTGTTCAGAGGTGGAGCTTTGGGGAAGTGATGGGGGCATGAGAACTCTGATCTCATCAATGGATTAATTCATTTTTAGGCCATCACTGATTAGATTATTGGGAAGTGGTGGAAACAGCAGAGGTGGGCTTGCAGAAGGTGAGGTTTCTTCTAACACAAGCCTCTACCATGATGTTTCTTCCCCACTACATGCCTAAAAGCAATGGATTTGTCTAACCATGGACTGAAACCATATATCAAAATAAATCTTTTCCCCTTTTAATTTGTTTTCCCCAGGTATTTTATCACAGTGACAGAAAGCTACATCCCAAAGCCCCCCTCCAAATATCATTAACATGTATTTGGGGATCACATTTCCAACACATGAACTTTTGGAGACATATCTAAACTACAACAGTACATCCCACATATTTCTCTTTTTACAGGGAATAGCACAGCTGCAATGGGTCCCATAGCTGCCCTGTGGGTGGAGAAATGAGGATGCTGAGTATCAAGATAGAATAAAACATGAACCACAATCCCAAAATCCCTGTGGCTTTAAAATTACAGGATTGCATTGCATACCCACACTGCATCTCTACTGCACACTGGTGAGGGGTTCCACTCCTGCTAGTCCTTCAGGGACCCAGACCCATCAATGCCTTACCATCTCAAGGTGAGGCTTTAGGACTCACATCAGGAGAGAAAGAGATGCTAAGAAGCAGGCCTCAACCCAGAATTGATACAAGTCATTTTTGCTCATGATTCTTAGGCCATAAGTAGTCACACAGCCCCATCTGGATTAGAAATAACAGCAAGCATAACTAGAGATTTCTTAAGAGAGCAAAAAAGAGCATTAGCTGAGTTTGAATTCCCGCCTTACCACCTACAATCTGTCTAAGCTATTTAATTACTCTAAGCCTGTTTCTTCACCTGTAAAATGGCAATAAAAATAAAGTAAATATTAAATCTTCATAGAGTAGTTGTGAACATTAACTGGGATGTTTTATATATGATCCATGGCATACTTTAGGCATACTGTATAGGCTGAATATACGAAACTGCTACTGTCATTACAATGATGGTGATAATGTTATTGTTGTTGTTGTTGTTGTTGCTGTTGCTGTTTTGTTCTTGGACCACCGGTGTATGTAGGTCCAATAGGTAGAGAATTCTCCCTGACTGGCTTTTTTACCACTGTGGTAAACATGGTGA
Source organism: Marmota monax (assembly GCF_021218885.2). NCBI lineage: Eukaryota > Metazoa > Chordata > Mammalia > Rodentia > Sciuridae > Marmota > Marmota monax. Next base: position 20,093,097 of record NW_026693777.1, on the reverse strand, counting down.
CTTATAAAATTTTCTTCCATATCTCCCCAAATCATCTTTATTCTTGATCATTCACCCCAAAATCATTTGTGAATACTTACTATGGTCCAACTATTATGTAAAGATTATCAAATAGAAAGATGGATAAGACCTCAGTCCTGTTCCCCCAGAGCTCACAGCCTAGGGGAAGAGGGGAAATCTAGGGGAACTCTGAGACAGCACCCAGCAGACTAGGGAGTGAAGATTCAGGTCACAAAAGGCTTCATGGAAGAAACAGTGGCTGAGGGGCAAGTGGAAATTACTAAGAAGAGGATAGTCTGGATGAGGGAGAAAAAACCAGCCACAGAAAGAACATTTGACAAGGTACGGAGAGAGATTGGGACCTTTAGCAAGGCCAGAGCACTGAGTGGAGAGGAAAGAGATGGAAATGGGATTGGAGGGAACTTCTACATAAAGAATAACTTAAGCAGGATAGCGCCATGATCAAATTCGATTTTGAAAGAATCTATTCATCTGCTAAGGTTGCCACAACAAAATAGCCACAGACTGGGTGATTGAAACAACAGAAATTTATTCTCTCACAGTTCTGGGGGCTGGAAGTCTAAGATCAAAGCAACAGCTAGTATCAAGGTCTCCCGTGACTTGCAGATGGCTGCCTCCTCTCTGTGTCCTCACAGGGCCTTTCCTCCATCTGTTAGACTCCTAGTGTCTCTTTGTCTTCTTCTAAGTCAGCCATTATATTGGAGTAGGGACCCACCCTTTTGACTTCATTCCATCCATAACAGTGGTCCAGCTTCCAACTTGTATAGGCAGGCAAGTCAAAGGGGAGAAAGTTGACACAATCCAAGCAAAAAAATTTCTGTGACCTGCACTGAGTTAGTAGGCATAGGGATGATGAAAAGGGGAAGAAGCTGAAGAATAAAAAGTTGGAAGGATTGATGAGCCATGATAACCGGCTGAATGGCGATATAACTCAGGCAACCACAGAGGGAGTGAACACTGCTCACGAGGTGGAGGGCGAAGGGACAGCACAATGTGGGTGAAAATGAAGTGCTCAATTTTTAACTGTTGGTTTTGAGGTTCTGTGGGGACATATCAGTGGAGAAATTAAGCATATAGCAGGTATATGATCTGGCTCAGGAATGAATGTAGGCTAGAAATACAGATTTGGGAATTATCAGCCTGGATAGAGACTAGCTAAGGACTGCAAGTGGATGAAGTCACCCAAGGCAAGTGACTGGAATGAAAAGAATAGGTGGCCCAAATCCAGACTTCAGAAAATATCATTTTAAAAGTGGGTGGACCAAGAGATAATAGTGAAGGTGCTTGAGGAAAAGAATCAGGAAAGGAATTGGAAAATAAAGAGCATTTGTGGTCACTAACGGCAGTGGAGGAGAGGATTTCAGGAAAGGCCTCGTCAGCTGGGTCAAATGTCATCAAAACCTTGACAATGTGGATTTAAAAGTGAATTAAGCACACAGATACCAGTGACCTCCATCAGAAGAGTTGCAGCACAGCAAAAGAGACCAAAGCCCACTGGGGAGGTGTGACAAGAAAGATGAGGAAGGGGAGACATTGAGTAACCTCCCCCTTCTCGTTTGCTTGACTGGAAGGAAATGACAAGGAAAGAATAAAAACCAAAGGGGAATTTTTAAGTAAATTAGGAATTTCGTTTTGTTCAGGTAAAAGACTTAAGTAGCATATTTACAAGCTGAGTGGTATATGCCAGTTAACAGGTAGGTAGGCTGAAGACATAATAAAGTAAAATTGACAACGAAAAGATCCCAAAGAATTGGCAATCCAGGGTCTAGCCCATAATATGTCTTGCATGGACAGATTATGTCAAGGAGAGATCAAAGCAGAAAATCAAAATGACCAGGCTCCTACCTCTGTCTCCCATTAACATATAAGTTTGGGACTAAATTCTTCATGTTGCCACTTCTACTTTACTGGAAGTCTCTGTCCTGCTCAGATATCTCCCTCTTCTTGAGGCCCAACACATTTTTCCAGGTTGGACTACCATTAGCTAGACGTCTGGGACAGTCGCTAGTGCCTAATAGCTTCAATAAATACTTACTGAATAAATAAATCTAGGCACAGTGTCTTAGCCTGTTCAGCATCGACCCTCTACCCATAACAACCAGAGGAAGGGCCATATGATAGGTGAAAAGAAAAAGCAGACACACTTGCAGGGAAGCTCTCTAGGAAAGATTCATTATTCATTCCACAAACATTTACTGAGCGTATGGTGTTGCCTTCAACCGTAGAACAGATGGCCCAAGGCAACTGATACACGAAGCCTTCTCTAAACTGGAGGATTCCCTACTCCCCACAAATGACAAATCAGCAGCTTTTACATGCACCCATCTGCTGTGATCTGGAGCCCAAGTATTCTTTCTGAATCCTCAGCATGGGGAAGCAGATCACTACCAATTTTTCTTTCTGTCAACGGGAGCTGAGGAATAATTATGCCCAATTGACATAAGCAGCTCCAATTGCCTTCAGAATTTGGCCTGAATCCCAATTATATTTTTCTAGTTTGTGCCACAGTACATAAAAAGTACAATTTGTCTTATTTCTTTTTCTTACTTTTTAGACTATTCAAAAAGAAATTTGGCTCAGTGAAACCAACCAAGCATGTTCTTTAAGAATAATTTTGAGCACAATCCATAGCCAAGTTATTCTGATATATGTTCTAAGACAAATTCAGTTGGAAGAACCTAGATATATTATTTTAAAATTATATGCACATGAGTAAAGTATATTGCATACAAATAATTTTAAAATGCTGTTGCTAGGTTGCATATAAATCAAGACTATAAATATGGTCACACACACAAAACCCACACTCACAAGGTCCCAAATTTGCCAGTGAGCTGTTTTGTAAAAATTATTTTCTAAGCTGGTTGTTTGAAATTTGGACTGCACGTTTCCGGAAATCATGCATAAATGATGGCAGCTTCCCAAGGTCATCTCCAAAAATCAACTTCACCTATAATTCAGATGAACTGGTTAGGACTGATTCCCAGGGACAGTGGGCTATCTCCAGAAGGGAAGAGGGGAGGAGGAGAGGGGAGCAGAGGACTGAAAAACTCAGCTCCATCCAAAACCTGTTAGTGAAAGGTGGTCTTCGCATCCTCCTCTCCCCAAGACCTCCATTGTTGCCTTACATCTCACAAATCTCACTCCATGGACAGACCAGCATTGCATGTGACTTTGCCCTCAGAAGCAGATCCCAGTTTGGAACATACTGGTGAAACCGAGACCAAGGGAGAGTTTGTTTAGATCCTTCAATGTAGGCTTGCTTAATTATTTTTTCTTTATTTCCAAACTGATTTAGTTGCAAATATTCTAAAATCAGAAATGAAGTAGATATTATGAAGGCACACCAATATCCACTTATCCTTTTCTGTGAATACTTTCCAGTCCCCTAGAAATAGGTTGGGCCAGATGACTGCTTCTGACCAATAGACCAAAGCAAAAATGGCATATTTCTTTGAGGTGGAGGCAGGAAAAACTCCCTATATGTGATTTACCCAGGCTTTCTGTTTCTTGGTATGTTCGTTTCTTAGGGGTGCTATAACAAAGTACCGTAAACAAAGTAGCTTAAATAGCAGAAAATCATTGTCTCACAGTTTTGGAGGCTAGAAGCTTGAGATTGGGGGTATCAGTCAGATGGCCATGTTCCCTCTGAAGACACTAGGGAAGGTCCTGTTCCAGGCCTCTGTCCTGACTCTTCTTGTAGTTTGTTGGATTGTCACAGCATAACTCCAAACTTTACATGGCATTCTACCTCCATGTGTGCTTTTCTCTCTGTCTAAAATCTCCCCTTTTTTAAAGAACAGCAATCACATTGGATTAGGGCCCTACTGTGGTTTGGATATGCTTTGAGTGAATACCTCAAGGCACAACTGTGAAAATTTAATGTCCATTGTGAAGTGTTAAGAGGGTATAAACTTAATCCCACTGTGGTTCTTAGAGGAGGGCCTTTGGGAGTTGATTAGATTTAGGTGACATCATGAAGGCGGAGCCCCTGTGATTGAATCCTGGTGGCTTTATATATAACAAGAAGGAAAGCAACCAGAAGACACACATGGACATTCCTTGTCTCTTGCCATGTGTTATGGTTTGGACATGAAAAGGCCCCCAAAGATTCATATGTTGAAGTCTTGATCCCCAATTCAGCAATGTTCAGAGGTAGAGCTTTTGAGAAGCGATACATATTTGTACATGTCCACAGTACAACAATTTGGCCCAAATCATTGGAACATGAGGGCCCTGAGCTCATCACTGATAGCTGAATGGACTACTGGGAGGCAGTGGTAATTGTAGAAGGTGGGACCTGCTTGAAGGAAATAGGTCACTTGGGGCATGCCCTGGAAGGGTATTTCTTATACCCAGACCTTTCCTCACCCATTCTCTCTTTCTTTGCTTCCCAGCTGCTATATGCTGAGCAGCTTTCCTCTACCACACCCTTCTGCCATGATGGTCTGTCTCACCTCAGGTGCAAAACAATGGAGCTGGAGGGCTGTGGACTGAAATCTCTGAAAGCATGAGCCAAAATAAACCTTTCCTCTTAAGTTGTTTATATCAGGGATTTTTGGTCACTGCAGTGAAAAGCTAACACACCATGGGATGCCCAGTGCCACCTTACAACTTTACTAGCAAAAAGGCCATCACCAGGGATGGCCCTTCAATGTTGGACCTCCAGAGTTGTTACCCTTTCTATCTTTATAACTCACCATCTGTGGTAGTCTATTCCTGGCAACATAAAATGGACTAATATAAACCCACTCAATGATCACATTTAAATTTGATAATCTCTATAAAGGTACCCTATCTCTAAGTAAGATCACAGTCTGAGAAACTTGTGATTAAGTCTCCAAGCTATCTTTTGGAAAGATACAATTATTTTTCCATACTTTTTATTAGCGCATTATAGTGGTGAGATTTCATGGTACAGATTTGTACATGCCCACAATATAACAATTTGGCCAATATTATTCCCCAACATTTCCCCTTTCCCTCCCCTTCTCTCCTCCTAGTCCCTTCCCTCTGCTCTATGATCTCCCTTTGATTTTCATGAGACCTTGGGTCCAATTCAACACATAACGCTTGGGTCTTAGTGTTAAGATGATAGAATCTGAATGGCCGAATTGATATACAGAAAAAAGCTGTCCCAGAGAGTTGCCCAGGCTCTACAAGTACTTTATTATGGAGGAGAAAAAAACCTTTTGTTAAGTCGTTAAGATTTGAAGAGCTATTTGCTATCACAGCAAAGCCTAGCCTAGCCACATAATGATATAGAAAATATTTTGTGCAAAAATCCAGGTTTATTCTTTGGATGATCTTGCCTGTGGGGCTTATATCTCTGCATAGCAACCATCAGTGAGCAACTAAAGAGCCCCAGTTTCTTCTAGACTGAACCAAAAACTGTTCCCTAGTTCCATGTTCCCTACAATCCCTACTACTTCCTATCGTCGCTGCCTTATTTTGTATCACTTAACTATTTTCTACTGTGTCTGTGCTCCTGTTTTTCTTCCTCTTACCCTGCTTCATTTGTTTATATTACCTGCCTGGCCTCTTTAACTTGTGAGACTACCAATTCTGCTCTAAATGAGTCGCATTATTCATAACAGCCTCCTTACTTCCCTTTCTGAAACTTTAGGTTGTAATGTTTGTGTGTTCTCCCAATAGCTCCCTAGGTAGCTGGAGGTTACGATGGAAGAGTGAGTCTTCTCTAACTTCGAGTTCATAATTACTTGTTTTTCCTGTTCCCTTTTAATACAGAAGCATAAACGCTTTTAGGAGCAATTTCAAATACATATGTAAAAATCAACACAATCCATAATTGGAACTTTATACCTATTTTTAAAAAATTTTATACTCATAACAATTCTAACAGGTTCATAACAGAAGTATTATCCTTTCTTTGTTGACAAAAAGAGCTAACGAGTAAGGAAGATGGTCCCACACTAACTTGGTCTCAGAGGTGTGGGGAGGGAGAGGAGGTGAAGCTTGTGGTCTAAGGACTCTAGGGGCCATGTTCTTCTCAACCTTCAGTCTGTTTTCCTCACAGAAAATGAAGTTATTGTACAAGAAGTATGAGTTTTCAAACTTATATTTAGTTATAAAAGCTTTATTCTAGCCAAAGCACATGTGGAAAAAAGCCAAAGGCAGAAAAGTAGCTCTTGCTAAAGCAGAGGTGGTCTCCAGAGTCAGGTACATGACATTTTGATACTGGCAGATGTTTTGACCAAGAAACTTTTTGACTCAGAAGAAAATACAATCTATTAAGTATATCTTTTAAAGAAATTACCAGTTTTATTTTAACTATCAAATATAAGAAGTAAATGAGAGGGCTGGGGTTGTAGCTCAGTGGTAGAGCGCTTGCCTTCCATGCATGGGGCACTGGGTTCAATCCTCAGCACTATATAAAAATGGATTAATAGAGACATTGTGTCCATCTACAATGAAGAAAATATTTAAAAAAAAAAAAAGAAGTCACTGATAGCCCCCGTACACCACAAACCTGTCTGCCCCTAATCCCCAGGACCTGTAAATATTGTCTTATCCAGTAAAAGACTGAATGTTACCTTCTTTGTAAAAAGGGTCTTCACAGATTCAGTTAAGGATTCTGAGATGATGAAATGATCTTGGGTTAGCTAAGTGAGCCATAAACCCAGTGACAAGCATCCTTACATGATACAAAAGAGGAAAAGATGCAGATGAAAAGGCCATTTGTAAATGGAGGCAGAAATCACTATGATGCAGCCACAAGCCAAGAAATACCTACATCCAGCAGAGCTGAAGGTGACAAGGAGAGGTTCTCCTCTACAGCCTTTGAGGAAAGCACAGCCCCGAGGACATCTTGATTTTGGAATTAAGGCTCCAGAAATGTGAGTGACTAAACTATTTAAGCTACAAGTTCATTCTTGTTTCAGCAGCTACAAGAAGCTTATGTTTCAAGTAACATTAAAAAAAATACTAATAAACCCAATGAAAACCTGAGCTTATTGCACTACAACACCACTCAAGGGAAGAGATTTGGAGATAAAGTCAAATTGAAAGATTCAGTGAGAGGGGATGAGGTTCAGGAATGGAGTGAGGCCCAGGAATTCTCTAAGAATTTACTTACACCTTGGCTAGTCTGAATATCAGATTCTCTCATTCATTCATCAGAGTTAAAGACACTCTGTTTATGGATATCAAGCTTCTTGTTCTCAGCCACAGAATGCAAGGAAATTGCCAATTACATTTCTAGTAGTTCTCTCAGAACTTTTGGCAATATACGTTTTCATTTCATAATATTCCTGGGTAATGCTGGTTTGAGGAGATAAGCCTGATGCTCCTAAGAATGTATTCCAATATAACAAGACTTCTAAGAAGTGTTTTTAATATTTTTTTCAGAGTAAAAGTAATAAATATGCATTAAAATTCAACAATAGTCTAAGCAAATAAAATAGAAAGTGAAAATCACCATAACAAAAGTAGGGGTTGGGATAAAGTAAGGATCAAGGATAGCTATTGCACAAATCATTTCTGATAAGGATCAGTAATTTTATGATTTTTACAAGATCCATTTGTGCAGCTGTGACATGACAAAATATCTGCATCAAAATGACTGAGCTGGGTCTGGGGTTATGACTCAGTGGCAAAGCACTTGCCTAGCACATGTGAGGCACTGGGTTTGATCCTCAGCACCACGTAAAAATAAATAAATAAAAGCATTGTGTCCATCTACAACTAAAAAAAATTAATAATAATAATAAATTTCTAAAAAGACTGAGCCAAGATTAAACTTTCATTGAGATGGCCATGTCAAAATGCCCTCCTGTTTCACCCCACAGAAGTATCCACTGTCAATACCCAGAAAGTCCCTTAAAAGACCCCCAGTTGGCCACTGTTTGAAAAATGTTGGGTAAGGCATTCTTAAAGTGCCTCTCAGCTGTAACATTCAATAAGTACATGTGGGTGTGAACATGTTTAACAAACAGTCATAAAATAACACAATACAACAGAAAGTTATTGAAATGGATAGCCATAAACCAATTAATGCCCATCAGCAATCAGAACACTAGTAGCTTCTGCCTCCATTGATGATGTTTTTACTTAACTGATGGCAGCTGTCTCCCTGAAAAGCTATTTGCACATTAGATCTTTATTGAAACTGGCAAAGTAATAAATAACGTTAGTGACTTCTCTGTTGTTCACAAGGTTAATTGTTGTTTAATAATATTTTTATGATGAATTCAGAGCTTCCAAGGAATTATACATGCAAACCATTAGATACTAATCTACAAGTTGTTGTTCGACCTGAGACCTAAAAGTGGTAAAGTACTGGACAATCTGCTGATTACTCAGGATTTTGTATTGTTCTAATTTTTTTTTTCATTTATCTCAAGAGGTATTTATTTGGCAAAAAGCTAAGCTAAACACTCTGGGAGAGATAAAGATTTATAAGCTACCACTTCTGTCTTTGGGAAACATCCAGTGTTGTTAAGGATGCTATCTACATGTAAGTGAATTATTAAATGAATTGTCTTCAGAGGATACAAAGAAATTTCTCCAGCTTAGTTGTAATATAAAATCTTTTCTACATACTGCTGGATTTAGTTTGTTAAATTTTATTTGGAATTTTTTTTAAAGGCTATTCCATTGTTTAAGCCATTATTAATGGTACTTTGCTACTTGCTACCAAACATACCCTAACTTATCTGGCTGTGATCTTTTAGACAGCACTTCCTTCAGAGTGGAACAGGACCAGAGAGATCATTAATTTCAATCTCTCCTACTGAAGAGGAGGGTGGACCCCCAGATAGATGAAGGGATTGATCAAATCACATGGCCACAGCAGAGCCCAGACCAGGGCTTGGATCACCCAGTTTCTCACTTCTTGGATGCCTTAGAAGATGGTTCAGTTGTGCCAATACTATCCTTTATAGTTTGCCCAATTTGGATACAATAGTGCAAATCCTAACACACAAATTCAATATATAACAAATAGAAAGGAAAAAATGATGAGGGTGTGGTGGTGGTGTGAAGAAGGAAATGGAGGAAGAGGGAGAGGAAAACAGACAAGGAGAAGGAGAAAACAGGGAGATGGACCAAATATTTGCAAATGTATCTATAATATCTGTAATCTTTGCAACATTTCTTTGAGGTAGGTACTAAAATTATTACTCTGACTTTACCAGTGAGGGAACAGTGACGTTAAATGCCTGAGGTCACACAGTAAGTGGCTACTAGTAAATATGAAATCCCAGACTGTTCTGACTTCCGAGACTAGATTCCAAGCTACATGGTCCTATAGATGATGCAACTTCTGGTAAACCCTGCTCGAAAGTCTGATGGAGCTGTACAGGAGCTGTGAGGAAGTCCCTGCTGGTGGTGGCTGAGAAAGCCCTGAAAACAGCTCAGATTGTTACAGCAGCCCCAAAAGGCATTTCTAATGTTCTTGCTCTCTGTGGTGCATTCAGTTACCAAGACAATCATCTCAAATAAGAATACCAGTGAAGCTCAGAGAAAATTAATTAGCCATGCTGCAGACACATTAAAACTCTGCAAGCAGTTACCATAGTAGGTAACCTTGCATGTTTTACAAAATGTGGTGCTTTCATTTCAGCTCATGTTGAATAATGAATAATTTCCCCTGCCCCCTGCTAAACAGTGAAGGATGAGAAGCCCTTTGGTAATTTAGTGATGTTGAATTAATCTATTGGTAGAGTATCCACATTTTCCCCAAGGCCACCAAACTCCTAATTCTCAATCTCTCTGCCTTCCCACCATTCCCTCCCCAACAAGTTTCATCACATACCCGAAAAGGGGATGGTACTTCATTCCTGGCTACAGAGGCAGCAATGGGAATTCCCAGCATGGAAATGTATATGGGAGTAGCGGAGGAAGCCCCCAGAATTCCAGGTAATGTCAACACTGTGGTACTTGCCTGGCAGTCTCAGTGCCCACACTGAGCCCACCTTGCTGTGAGGCATCCTCACCCTCTGTTACTCTCAAGCCCCTTTCCCCGCTTTGTTTTTAAAAACTATATATTTCTTTACTTCTAATTTTATTTTCTTTTACTAGATGTAAACACCTTGATAGCAGGAACCTGGTTTTGTTCACTGCTATCTCACCAACACCTAGAACAGTGCCCAGCATGTGGAAGGTACACAATAATATTTGCTGAATATGTAAACATTAAATGCATTTGCCAGTGATGACTGGTTTTTTTTCTGAGAATTTCCTAGGGAAATGGAAGGGGACAATGAAATCATATCACATATAAGACATCACTGTGCAGCCAGCTGTTCTCTGATCTAATTCCTGTCCTTTTTCCCACCTGGGCCTCTACAGAGGTCCCTCAATTGTCTCAACAATTTAGGAGATCATGCTCTACCATCAAAACAAAGCAAGGGTGGTTGTATGCTTTCTCCACTTCCATGGTAGAAATCTTTCTAGCAAAGACAAAACCACCCAAACATCAATAGAAAACTTGACTAAATAAATAATGAAATGTTCACAAAATGAATGCAATGAAGCCATTACAAAGAGTTAAGTTAATGATAGATAAATTGATAAGGAGATATATGATTGGTTGATAAGTATATAGATATATAGAAGGATGGGTAATAATCCAAGACATCTTGTTTAATTTAAAAAAAAAGCAAGGCATAGTACCTCAAATATAGTATTCTTTTATGTACACAGAGAGCGATGCATACATTAGTATCTACTTAGTAGATCTCTGGAAATGCAAGAAAGTACCAACTGCAGTGGCCTTTAGATAACAGAACCAGGAAAATGGGTCAATAGTGGGAGTAGAACTACTTCTTAAGAAATTTTTGGTACTATTTGAAGTTTTCATGTTGGGAGGGATTGGTATGTTTGAACTTTTTACTCAAAAATTAAGTAAACATAATTCAATACTAAAGGAAAGAGTGTGGATGGGCGGGCAATCAGACAGTCAAGCAAGTCATCAATCAATTTCAGCATGTGCCTGAAAGAATTCATCCAACTGAACAAGAAATTATTGCCCTGAGGTGTCTGTTGAGAACAATGATTTATTTCATAGGAATTGAATCTTCACCTTTCCATCCTCTGTGAAAGTGAAACCTCAAAGCACATAATGGCACCCACTGGATCCCAAGGCCAAAAAAACCCAGTGAGCCAATAATCAACTTAAAAATGCATTTGCTCCAGGGCTGGGATTGTGGCTCAGCAGTAGAGGGCTCACCTAGCATGTGCGGGGGCCCTGGGTTCAATCCTCAGCACCACATAAAAATAAATAAAATGAAGATATTGTGTCCAGTTACAACTAAAAACTAAATATCAAAAAAAATGCATGTGTTCTAAAGAAGCTATGTAGATATAATTTGGGGGTTGATCTTCCCAGAACTTTTCACTTCCCCAGACATTCTTTTCACGGAAAAATATTTTTTAAATAGAATAAATTAGCTTTTTTATACAATGTAATAAGTGTTTGTAAACATGTTATGTTTGTCAAGAACTCTCTAATCACATAACTTGGTTTTCTAGAATGTATTTCTCACTGAATTATTTATTACCTGCTGATCCTGTTGCCTGTATTCACTACTTGCCAATGTAGTCTACAAAGTTGTTAGGTTAATTGCTAGAGTAAGAAAGAGAGGAGCAGGGTTTTCTGTCTTTGCATTAATCCCTTGGACTGATCCTGTCTGTCTGAGGACACTGTGAACTCTCCTGTGGGGAGGAGGGTGTTGGCTCTTTGCCAGGGATGCCCACGGCTGACCACCTTCAGGGCTGATCAAGCCATGCTTCAGAGCCAGTGAGGGACATCAGACTCCAAGAAGTGTCCAGGGTCAAATCAAGGTTGCCCTCACCTCTCACAGATTCTGCCAGGTCCCATCCCTCACCTACACCTGCACCAAGACATCTATTGCCTTTCTCTTTGACTCAGTCAAAAGACTGAAGGAGATTGAATGTAATCGAATGAAAGGGAAAGCTGGTAAATTTCATTCTTAAAGAAGTAGGTGGAGCCCCTCTCTTAAAGTGGTTCTGCATTATTACCATCATCAAGGAGATCATAGTGGAAAGAGACTTTCTGACTGCTAAAGAACAAACAGGATTGGATTTCAGACCTCCAAGCCAGCTAAAAAGAGGGGGATTGGAATGAGGACTGACTGGCATATCCTCTCATACTCTGAAAAAGTCAGATGAAGACTTCTAGCACAAATGCAGGTAAGTTAAGTACTGAAAACAAGGTAGATTTGGTTCATACCCTCATAATTTTCTATTTTGCATCTTTCTGGAACTAAAGAAAATTGCTAATGTGATCAGAAAATTCCTGGGTCACTGACAATTGCAGAGGATAAATTAATAATTACAGCATTTTAATTTAGGGGTTGATTAGCTAATGAAAGAGGTCCTATTTAGAAGTGACGGGTCCCCTACTTCCAGGCTTAGAGCTTTACTCCTCTGCTATGAGCCTTGACAATCACCTGCAAAAACAGAGCCCACTTTACACTCTTATCACTAGTCTAAATGAACGTAAATATATTTTAGAACTCCCCTTAAAACCAGCCTTCATGAAGAAAACAAAACCCAGCCTGAGTGTTTGAGGGAGGTAGAAATGAGGTGCCACCATAGAGCCAAGTAACTGAGAAGAAAAGATAGGAAGCACAGAATGAACGCCAAAGACAAAGCTCATTTATTTTTCTTGTGAGGAAGGCTCTCAGGCAGCAGAGAGCTTTGACCACCTCACGTGCTTCTGTGCTCTGTCCAATAGCAGAGAATATGATAGATTTCTGGCATTTCTTAATTTCTTAACATGGGATCTTTAAAAGAGATCATCCTGCAGTTGTTTTGCCTACTCTTTCAACAACAGAATATCATAACCTCACTCCAAAGCTCACTGGACTCATTCTCTGCTGCAGGGCATCACCTCCATCTGGCCCTCCCCCTCCTCTAAACCACCGTAAGATGCATTTTTCACATTATACAATAAACACAGAATTCAAAATGGCTTATGAATTCATTTGCATGGTTGTTACTGGCAACTTCTTGAGAATCAACTCTAATGCTAAATGCAACTTCATTAAGGAAACCATTAGACTAGATTCTAGCTAGCTCCCAAAGACAGAGAACCAACACTTAGAAGAAACTAAACCTTACTGTTAAGGGTTAGATTGTGTTGAAGTCCTAGTATCACAGACTGACCTTATTTAGAAATACGGTCTTGTGTAGATGATCAATTTAAGATGACATTCTTAGGATGGGCCTTAATCCAACATAACTTTGCCCTTATAAAGTATGGGAATGTGGATGAAGGTACACATAGGGGTGCAGGGAGAATACCACATGAACATGAAGACAGACATCAGGTAATTAGTCTACAAGCTAAGCAATGTCCAAAATTGCCAGCAAGCCATGAGAAACTAGGGGTGAGATACGGAACAGATGCTCATAGCCTTCAGAGGAAATCCTGCCAACAACCTAATCTCAGACTTCTAACCTCCAAAACTGCAAGACATTGTCATTAAATGATGTTTGAGTCACCCAGTTTGTGTTGGTTTATTACAGCAGCCTCAGGAAACTAATATACTCACCTTCAAAGTCCTGACTCAATATCCATTGGATTAAACCCTAATCTAAAAATAGTTCTTTCTCTACTTTGCCCAACTATGTCAGGAATCAGTCTTCAGTAAAATAGTTCTAAATGGAGATTAGTCATGAGTTTCCAACTAGAAATGAGAAATTTGGGTTTTAGTCCTGGTTGACTAATTGTGTGAACTTGAACAAGATATATTACATCTCTATAGCATAGTTTCCTAATTGTAATGTGGGAAGGTTGAATAAGATTCACCTCTCATGCCAGCCAATTTGCAGGGGCCACTATCTTGATCCCTCTGGTTGGACCAAATCCCTACATCTCTGTGACTGAACTACTAGCTATGTTCACCTCATCAGGGGAGAATCAGATTACTGAATGAGCTCTGTTGATCCCTTTCACACCCTGTTCCAATAAGCTGAAGGTCAGATACCTCCCTTTCCCACATAACAAAGCATTTCAGCTTTAAGATGATGCTTTGCTTTGATAATCTTGACTGTGTAGGAAGAGTATGATGATTGATCAGTATGATCTGCCAAGGATGTGAGATGGGAAATTTGTCCCATATCACCTGTGAATTTGCCATTCCTGGACTAAATGATCTCTGAGTCCTTCCAAATCTAAAAACTTTATAATTTCTTCCTCCACTTATCCAGAGGTTCTTATTTTTTTTTAAAGAGAGAGAGAGAGAGAAAGAATTTCAATATTTATTTTTCAGTTTTCGGCAGACACAACATCTTTGTTTGTATGTGGTGCTGAGGATGGAACCCAGGCCGTACGCATGCCAGGTGAGCGCGCTACCGCTTGAGCCACATCCCCAGCCCAAGAGGTTCTTATTTTTGTTCTCATCAACACTTTCAATTGTTGTTGCAACTTGATGCTATTCTTTCCTAAATCATCATCATCATCCCCTCTTCCTCCTTCCCCTTCTTCTCCTCTCTCTCTCTCTCTCTCTCTCTTTATATATATACATACATACACACACACACACACATACACACAAACATCTCTTCTCTATGCTCTCTCTGCTATGTTTCATGCTTTGGTGTTGGCAGAGTTGTCTATTATGGCTATCACCAACCAATGAAAATATATTTTTCCTTCTGAGATAGTAAAATGATAAATTATAAGGCATTGTCTATGACATTTTCAGCTTAATCCCTTGGCTATTTTCCTCAGGACTTGTACTTTTTAAAGTTTCCCAAGTGTTAATGATAGCCCTGAGTGGTTATAAGTCCTGGATGGTGTTGTGATGGCATAGAGACTTCCCAACACTCAGTGACTGACTGGAGGAGAAGCCACGGTCACTAGTTCCAGAAAGAAAGTGAATATATTATGGTAAGCAAAGTTCTATATTTATCTAGGGCCTTCCTTACATCATCCTGCTTGATCTTCTTTATAACCTAGTGATATTGGCAGAATAAGTACTATTATCCCCACTTTAAATTTAAGATCAAAATCAGAGAGACTAAGTGACTCAATTATACAGAATGAACACATTCCAAAAAGTTATATCATCTTTCCAATCACTCAACCAATTATTTAATCTCACTCATAAGTTATTACCATATATGAGTACAGCCTTTTTAATAGCCATCAAGATCCACCAAATGAGTAGAGTAGCTTGGCTGGGACTGCATTGATTAAAGACCAGACTTAATGGGGCCTTAAACTATATCCAAATAGTTTCCCCAATGCAGCAAAATAGTCTCTCTCTAAAACACCCTCAGTGAGTGAAGCAGTTTGCTATAATTTCATGCCTGACTCCTGGGCTCTGCTTGCCTCATCAAGTAGAAGTCAGATAAATTAAAGAAATAAGTAAATTCATTTTACACTTGGTTCCAAGTCAATAGGCCCAGAAGGAAGACTTCTGTTTTACACCATACTTATCTGCCAGGCAATGGGCTTTGGGATCATTGCTTTCCTCGCTACCCAGATGCTCTTCTTGCTATAGTCGAACTCACCACCAGTGTACAAACACATTGCCACAGGGAAGCAGCCATTCTTTAACATTTTCTAGAGAAATATGAAGACCATAGCAAGATGTGTCATGCATATTATTGCCACTTTTTCCAATTTCTGACTCTAGACTTTTCTGAAATATTGGCAGCTAGAATAGGCTCTCTTTAGCCTGATTTTCCTCTGGATCAAAGACTAAAGAAAGTTACACTGGGATCTCAAAATAGGAAAAACTTGCTGTGGAAAAGCACACATCTTTAGGATGAGAGAGAGAGATCAGCATTTCCACTGCCTCCTGGTTGTGACGAGGCATCTAGTTGGAGTTCCGTGGGGGCAAGCAGTACAAGTTCACCTCAGGAGGTTTAGACAAGTGAAGATGTGCAGGTTTGCCCCCTAAAGAGCTGGCAAGTATTAGAAAGGAGTGGGAACACCACTATCCTTCTTTGCTCTTGACAGGCATTACCTAAATAATTTGCCAAAAGGACAGAGCACAGGTTTCAAATAAGCCTTTCAGGTTGAGGTAGCAGAGAACTCATTATCAGATTAGAGATTGAAAGCCACCAGGGTGATTGCTGCTGGGCAGGCCTCCACATCCCTGAATCACTCACTCTTCCTGAGGCTGTCCACCCACACTACTGCACAAGTATGGCCATTTATCAAGTCTCTCTAGAAGATTTCTGAGGCTCAAATACTCAGAAACTTTTTAGGCCCTTTTTTTGTCAGACTTTTCATCACCTAAATCATATTTGATCATTCTCTACTTCTCTCTCTCTCTCTCCCTCACTGATTCTCTCTTTCTTTTTTTTCTCTCTCTCCCTCTCCCTACCTCTTCCTCTCCTTCTCCCTCTTCCCCCATCCTTTTATGACACCATACTCTTATTCTGACAACCCTCTCCAAGTTTTCACCTGGGCCTCTTCTTCTATGTTAACTGATGTCTAATTGTTGAATTCTTAAGAAGAGTTTTTCAGTCCCTTTTTATTCTTCTGTTTCAATTTTCCCCTAGGTAATTTCAATCATTCTCATCATTTTAAATGTTATCTGTATAATGCTAAAATTCTTCCCTACAGAGATCTTTCTTCCTCATTCTAGATTTGTTTAATCCAATCACTTTCCTATAATTTTAGGTGCCTCAAAAAAAAAAAAAAAAGCAAAACTGAATCCTCCCCTGATTTAATGCAAACATTTTGTTCAAGAAGGACAGTCATTTATCCCAGGAGAATAACTTCTAGCAATGATAAGCTAGATTAATCAGACTAGCTCACTGAGAACAACTAGAATAGCTGAGAAAACATTTCAAAATCTGTTTGAGGGCATCAGAGAACTAAGATGGAAAATAATTATGAGACCAAGACTTAAGAAAAGAAAGATAGATGACATCTGGGGTCTCTTCTTCCTGGGAAAATTACCAGTTCATGTAGAAATGACTGAGATGCAGAGAAAAGAACAGATGGTTAATTTATGTGACAACTTGACCAGGCCACTGTACCTAGATACTATGCCAAATACCAGTATAGCTGTTGTAGTGAAGGGGTTTTTTTTGTTTTGTTTTGTTTTGATTTGATTTTTTAAGAAGAAATTGGCATAACTTAATAGACTTTGAGTAAAGCAGACCACCTTCCATTATGTGGGTGGCCCTCACTCAATCTGTTGGAGACCTTAAGAGAAAAGACAGAGGTCCTCTGAGAAAGAAGGAATTCCACCTCCAGAATTCTACCTTCCTTTATCTGTAATCACACAGGTGATATACCTAAAAGTAAAGGTAAAGAAGATAAAGCCATCTTTTGTAGAAACTGAAGTCCCAATCTTCTCAATCCCTGTTGAGATCAGTTACTCCAATCAGTAACTTCTAGAAACAAACATGTCCCTTCTTTAAAGGGAGGTAAAAGTATCATAGGCCTCAAATAATATTTGGAACATACTCTAAAATAACCATGCATATAAGGAATCAGGGAAACATGACCAAAAACTAAGAGAAACAACAAACTATAAAAATAGACACTTAAAGGATCCAAATAATAGAGTTGGTAGACAGACCAAGAGAAAGTGTTACAAATGCCTGGGTGAGCCAGGCACAGTGGTGCACACTTGTAATACCAGTGTCTCAGGAGGCTGAGATAGGAGGATTGCAAGTTCAAAGCCAGCCTCGGCAACTTAGCGGGTCCTAAGAAACTCAGTGATACCCTGTCTCTAAATAAAAATACAAAAAAGGGCTGGAGACGTGGTTGAGTGGTTGAGTGCCCCCGAGTTCAATCCCCAGTACCAAAAAACAAAAAAGACTGGGAGAGGGGAGTTTATTACTTTCACAGGAGAACTTATCAGTTTAGCAGCTTATAAACCAGGGAAGCCAAAATACAATGGATTGCTGTCTTAAAAGTGCTGAAAGAAGGGGCTGGGGTTGTGGCTCAGTGGTAGAACATTTTCCCAGCATGTGCAAGGCCCTGGGTTCCATCCTCAGCACCACATAAAAATAAATAAAATAAAGGTATTGTGTCCAACTACAACTAAAAAAAAATAGTGCTGAAAGAAAATAATTTCAGCTTAGAATGGTACTTAGGAATCATCCTTCAAAAATGAAGAAAACTGAATATTTTCAGATGAATAAAAACAAAGACAATCTGACACTAAACTCACTAAAGAGTATTTTAAAAGCAGAAGGTCCCATATGATACCTTAGAGATGCAAAAAGGAATGAATCATAAAGAAAGGTTATATATGTGGGTAAATATGAAATAGGTTGGCTGTATAAAACCACAATAATAATGTCTCATGCACTTCAAAATATAGAGAGAATCATAATATTTGACAAAAGAGTATTTCTGTTTATGAGAGTTGATTTAAATAGTGCCACAGTGTTCTCAGACATTTCTACTAAAAACCTCATTTCATAGCAAAATAAGGAATTTGCTACATAATGTATATCCATGAATACTTCCTTTAGTTAGAAAATGAATCATTTGGTCTCAGGGTATAGCACAGTGCTAGGGTACATGCCTAACATTAGTGAGGCCCTGAGTTCAATCCCCAGCTTAAAGAAAAAAATACATGAGTGTGTGCACATGTATACACAAAATATATAATATATAAACTACATTTTTTCAATGTCATTGAAATAAATAGTATGCTTAGTGATATAGTTAACTTACACTCTGGTTCAAGCTTTTTAGCTCATTGAAAACTATCACAAATATGCATAAAAGCAACCAAAGGCAATTTATCAAGAGTTAAAGGCTTTTATACAATCTTTTATTCTGTTAGAAACAGTCTGTGGACCAGGAGCTGATCAAAGAACAACAATTTGAGCAGCACTATTCTAATTTTTTGCATTATTTGGTTTGAGGAAAAAGTACTAATACATATTAGACTAATAAGTTTAGGATACATGATAAAATCCTTAAGGTAACCAATAGAAGAATGGTAAGATAATGTTTAACTTGAAATAACAGGAAATAATCCAAAGACAAAAAAAAAAAGGAGAGGTTTTTAAAAGAACAAAGAATTGGTGAGACAAATAAAATGCAAATGTCAAAGTATAAGTGAACCTTTTCCCCACATCCTTGCCAACATTTATTGTTGCTTGTATTTTTGATAATTGTCATTCTGACTGGAGTGAGTTGAAATCTTAGAGTAGTTTTGATTGGCATTTCTCTAATTGATAGAGATGTTGAATATTTTGTCATATATTTTTGACCATTTATATTTCTTCTTCTGTGAAGTGTCTGTTTAGTTCCTTTGCTCATTTATTAATTGTGTCATTTGTGGGTTTTTTGGTGTTAAGTTTTTTGAGCTCTTTATATATCTTGGCGATTAATGCTCTGAAGTGCATGTGGTAAAGATTTTCTCCCATTCTGTAGACTTTCTCTTTACTTTATTGATCATTTCCTTTGCTGAGAAGAAGGTTTTAGATTGAATACATACCTTTTTTGAAAAAGGTACACTTATATATGGCTAGTGGGACTGCAAATTGGTGCAACCATTATGGAAAGCAGTATGGAGATTCCTCAGAAAACCTGGAATGGAATCACCATCTGACCCAGCTATCCTACTCCTAGGTTTATACCCAAAGAACTTAAAATCAGCATATTACAGTGACACAGCCACATCAATGTTTATAGCTAAACTATGGAACCAATCTAGGTGCCCTTCAACAGATAAATGGATAAAGAAAATGTGGTATACACATACAATGGAATATTACTCAGCCTTAAAAAAGAATGAAATTATGGCATTTACTGATAAATAGATGGAGCTGGAGAATATCATGCTAAGCAAAATAAGCCAGTCCCCCCCCCCCAAAAACCAAAGGCTGAATGTTTTCTCTGATTTAGAGATGCTAATTCACAATGGGGTGTGGTGCTAGGGAAGAACAGAGGTACTTTGGATTTGACATAAGGGAGGGAAGAGAGGGGAGACGGTATGGGGGTAGGAAGGATAGTAGAATGAATCAGAAATTATGACCTTATGTGTATATATGACTACACGACTTGTGTGATTCTACATCATTTACAACCGGAAGAATAAGTTATACTCCTTTTATGTGTGATGTGTCAAAATGCATTTTACTGCCATGTATAAATAATTAGAACAAATTTTTAAAAAAGCAAATAGTAAGATGACAAATATAGACACAAATACATCAGTAATTCCCTTCAATGTAAATGCACCAACTATTTCAGTTAAAAATAGATTATAAGGCTGGATTAAAATTTTAAAATACATACACACACACTGATTAAAGAGGTGCATTTAAATATAATACAGAAGGTGGAAAGCAAGACGATAGGAAAAAATATATTATAAAAACACTAAACAAACAAAAAAAGCTGCAGTAGCCATATAGAACAAGAACAGTATTAGAATTGAGGGAAAACATTCCATAATAATAAAAATGTTAATATACCAAAAAGATATAACTATGCTAAATTTGCTTGCATCTTACAACACAGCCACAAAATATAGAAAGCAAAAATAAACAGAAAGAGAAATGTTCAAATTCACAACTGCAGTGGGAAATTACACCTCTCTCATAACTAAAACAAACAGTCAAAAAAATTAGTAGAGGGGCTGGGATTGTGGTTCAGCAGTAGAGCACTCGTCTAGCAGTGTGAGGCCCTGGGTTCGATCCTCAGCACCACATAAAAATAAATAAATAAAATAAAGGTATTGTGTCCAACTACTTCTAAAAAATAAATATTTAAAAAAAATTATTAGAGGCACAGATCCAACCAACAAAACTAACAACTTTTCATGATTGACATATATTAGAGAAAACTGCATTTAATGACTGCAGAATACATATTCTATGTGAAAACACCCAGAACATTTTCCAAAATTGCAATATTTGGAGCTATAAAGGAAGTCTCAACATATTTTTTTAAAAAAATCAAAATCAGAGCAGAGTATATTGCTTCACTTCAGTGGAATCAAGCTAGATAACTAGAAAATCAAATCTCTATTTTAGGATATCAAGAAGGAAACTTGTAAATATCAATGGATCAAAGAATGAATGATGTAAATAACATTAACCCATGGAAAAAACCCATAGGTCCAGAGGGCTTTACTGTGACTTTCACAAAATGTTTCAGAAGAAATAATGTCATGATTATTCTGTTTCTCTAAAGAGGTACACAATAAGCATCCAGTAATCATTGAAATAATAAATCAATGAACAAATGTTTCATATTTACCAAATATTCCAAAAGTCTCCACAGCTTTTTCAGTAGACTCCTTCCAGCGTGTGCATTTGAAAACACCATTGCTTGTAATTGTGACCATAAGCAATTTCATTTAACCTTGAGCTTCCAGACAAATCTTGAAGCCCTAGCAAATGAGCACTGTGTCTCACTTAGACCCTAGCAATTAATTCTAACTCCTAAAAACCCTTATCTACTAACACTAGGGTTTGCTACACATGGACCTTCTGAAAAGCTATCACAAGAATGCATAAAAGCAACCAAAGACAATGTGTCAATAGTTAAAAGCTTTGATTCCATTAGAAATACAGTTTTCGAGCTAAACGGACTTCAAAGTCAAGTTAAAGCCTCCATTTTCGTGGTAAGCAAATAGTGTGCCTAAAATAAAATGTGCAGCCACTGATATTTATTTGCAAATGCCCTATGACCACCTTCTAAGAAATGCTAAGTGATGGGTAGAATTTCAAAAGGCACCGGCATAACCCACACAATCTTTCTGCTAAAATGATTATCTTCACATGATGGCCCTAACCAAACAATCTTTATTACTCTTAGAACTAATCTTTAACTCTGAGTAATACAAAATGAATTTGTTTATGCCTTTGCACCTCATTTTTTACTACCTGCAAAAGTAGCTGCTAATGCTATGTGAAGATGCAATCTTCGAAGAGACTCCGTGCTCTTAATACACTTTAATGATGGGGTCATCTGCTTTGTTATCCCAGAAAAAGGGAGTTTCCTTTTTTTTTTTTCTAAATTGGTTGGAAGATATAATCAAACTGTGTATCATGATTAGAACCAAGTCAAAACTAAAACTCTTTCTAGAAACCAATTTAAATGAAATAAACAGAAAGGTAGCAAAAGCAGTCTTGTAGACAGAGGAAAAAGAAAAGTCTCCACTGTCTATATCCTTACTTAAAGAAAACAAGGAGAGTCTAAATAAATATCAGGCAGAGGATATTAAGGATATAAGGGCACTTCAGGGCTCTAGAAGCAGTAAGAACTAGAGAAGGCAACAAGGGCTTTGTCCTCTCATGTCCTCTCATGTCCTCTCATGTAGCCTCAGCTCTGTCACCTACAAGTTGTAAGACCCTAGGCCAGTTACCAAACCTTGCTCAACTTCGACTTCTTCATCTATAAAAAGATAACAATGCCACTCAATGGTTTCCTGTGAGAAATCAGAATTATCTATAGAAATTATCTGGCACACAGTAATTTAATAAATGATACTTATTCAGTAGAATAGATACTGGCCTTTCTCTTTATTCATTGTTCATAAAAATAATTGAAGAAGAGGGAAGTGAGAGCTAGAAAAAGGTATTCATAAACACTTATGCTTCTCCTGGGGGTATTTAATACTACCAGACACCTAAAAACCATCACAAAAAGAAGGTGAGCTAGACTAATATATGGCAGGTCCCTGGGACTTTATCTCACATTTTCAAATTAGCATTATCTAATAAACTAGTGATATCAGCTCTGTATTATACTGACAATAATTTTTGGAACCCTATGGGAAAGATGCAGAAAGGAAGACAGGGAAGAGAGGCAGGAAAGGAGAAGAAAGAGGGATAGATGGGAGGGAAGGTGGGAGAAAAAAGGAAAGACATAGATATGGGGGGGGGCACTTCATCTGGGGCCCTCTGTCTCCTCCTTTCTGCTATATTCCCTGTGAAGGTGAAGATCTTGTCAGTTTTGCTCACTTCTGCATGCCCACTAGGTAATACAGTGTCTGAAACATCATAGGCATTTAATAAATAATTGTTGAATGTGAAAATGAATAAATGAATGAGTGTTACATGTGTCTCTAGAGTCATAAATATTCACTCTGCAACCAAGAACTCAAAAACATAAAGGACTGCTTTCATGCATTAACTCAGCATTTGGAATCACAATTCCAGATAGGAGTGTCCCTCAGCTTGCACCTAGAGGCTATCACTGAACTATTGCTCTGGCCCCAAAAGATAGCTTTTTCAAATAAATGATTTAATGTTTCGGTGGGGTGACCTCAACTTCAGCTCTTACTCTGCCAGTGTTCTCAGTTGCTTTACAACACAGTTTCTGGTGCCAGATATTAAAATGCAGAAAGAACTGTTTAGAGACTGAGATACATGCAAAAGAAAAATCAAAGATAAAGCTGAGCAGTTAGAAATCAGTCAATATAGTGTCTGCTCTCATTATTGAGAGATGCTTAATCTCATTATTCAGTTTCAGGATAGAACAGGAGGCATGTGGTAAAAGTCAATACAGACAATATAAATAGCAACAGATTGGGTTAGGATAAGATAGCAACAGACTACAGAGTAATGTTTCAATTACCAATTTCAACATCAGTTTACCTATCAATGATTGTGACTATTTAATCAAAACTTTGCAGGAATATTTGTTTTTATATACTGATTATTAATATTTTTAATCAGTGAAAAGCAAGTCGAATGCCCTAGCAAATATAGAAAGGCTACAGAAAATTCTCCTGGTTGAGTCTTAGAATGTTGAGACAATGCATCAAATTTATGTTTTGGAGGCTAGGGATGTAGCTTAGTGGTAGAGCATACACAAGGCCCTGGTTGGATCCCTAGAACCGCCAAAAAGATTTTTTTAAAAAAAAGATATAAATTTATGTTTGGAGACATTTTCTAGAACAATTTGCATAAACACACTGCTACCAAAACACAAAGCTGTAAGAATTAAATTGATTTGTATATGTGAAATGCTTTGCGAACGCTCAAGTATACATATAATGCCATTGTTTGTTTCTCAGTCAGTTTGCCGGTAACATGTAACCAAATCAGCTTCCCATCCTTACCTGCCTTTCTATTAGAGGCAAGAATTTTTTTTCTACTCTTTTCTTCTTAAATTAATGAGACTGTAAAAAGCAATCTCATTTTCTCAGAAGCCACCATATTTCAAAAATGAAGTGATTTATGGGTGGTAATTACATTACAAAAAGTTTATACATCATTTGGGCACCACTCAGGAAAAAAGATATAGTATGTTACTGCTGTTATTAAACCCCAAAGACTCGTTGGTTGAGAATATAAAGATCAACCACTTGTTTTGTTAAGTAATTAACTTATTCTTCCCCCAGAGCTCCCCCCAGAGCCTTGCAGGATCCTTTTTCTTATTGGCAATGAGAGTCCCTGACAATGTACTGAAAGGGCTACTGAAAGGTGATGCCAATTAATTGCCAAAAGCAATTATCATTTTGTAATCACATTAATATATAATCTGCTGCCACTAGATCATTAAAGTGCCAATTACACATCTCTGCTTTAATGTATTCATAAAAAACAATCATGCATTTATTGCCTTTATAATTCCTGAGATAATTATACAACAGGCTGCAGGTATATTTCTTCAGTAATTCAGCCAACTAACAATCACATTGAAAACTCCAATGGTGGAGAAATTAACATACCAGAACTAACTCATTTCAGATAATACCAAATATCCTCAACTACTTCATACGTACGTAGGTCCAGGGGGCCATCCCACAGGATGGAGTTGTAAGGAAGTGAGATTTTGCTTCTGGAAGATAGTCTATTCCCTCTTTCTCCATTCTTCCCCAAGCAGGAGTCAGGCAAACAGGAAACCTTGTTCAGAGGCAAGAAGGTGATTTCCAGGGTAGTTTAAAGGCCATGTGTTCTTCTGTGAGCAAGTGGGAGATACTGTGTTTCTAGGCTACCAATCAATCACTTTTATCTTAAGTCCCCATCCCTGAGTGAAAAGAGGTTGAAGCATTTCAACAGCATAAAGGAGGAAGCTGGAAGGGCTGAAGTTTCAGACTGGAGACAATGTGTGCAGGGTTTGGTTTCATTGTTATGCATGAAATTCTGAGAATTCCCAGATCATAGGCCTCCTCTCCAACATAGATATAAAAATCCATTTTGCAGATAAACAGAAATAATTCAAGGAGTCTCTGCTTTTGATTCTCTACCTTCTTTACTTTAAACATTTTTTTAAAAAATGAGTTTCTACTCAATTCAAGTGCTTTTTCTTATCACAAAAGTTATAATATTACATGCATTTTTGTCCTCTCTTCTCCACATGCACTACATTTGAGTTAAGCTGCCATATCAGGCCTCACATACAGCAGGAGAAGGATGCACCAATATAATACAGCAGCCACTTTCTTTTCTATTTTTCATGAAATATTTTATCAAGTATGTTTTATAGAACAGGCTTTCTAGTTGTGAATTTTTAAAATTTTTGTTCGTCATGGAAGATTTTTATTTCATTGTCAATTCTGAAGCTTAATTTTGCTGGGTATAGTATTCTTGGCTGACATCCATTTTCCTTCAGAACTTGGTGTATATTATTTCAAGATCTCTTAGCTTTGGGGGTCTGGGTTGAGAGATCAGCTGAGATCCAAATTAGTTTCCCTCTAAATGTGACTTATCACTTTTCTCTGGCAGCCTTTAAAATTTTATTATTCTATATGTTAGGTATTTTCATAATAATGTGCCTTGGTGTGGGACTGTTGTAATTTTGTATATTTGGGTCTGTTGTAATGTTGTATATTTGGGTCTGTTGTAATTTTGTATATTGGGGGTCCTGTAAGCCTTCTGTATCTGATTTTCCATTTCATTCTTTAGGTTTAGGAAATTTTCTGGTATTATTTCATTGGAAAACATGTGCATTCCTTTGATTTGTATGCCTGAGACTTCATCTATCACAATAAATATTAAATTTTATCTTTTCAGGTTATCCCATATTTCTTGGAAGTTCTGTTCATGGTCTCTTAACATCTTTTGTCCATGGTCAACTTTATTTTCAAGATTATGTTTTATCATCATTGCCTAAGGTTCTGTCTTAGTGGTCTGTTCTGTTGGTCATACTTTCCATTGAAATTTTAATTTGGTTTATAGATTCCTTCATTGCAAGGATTTTTGCTTGATTTTTTTTAGAACCTCTATCTCTTTATTAAAGTAATCTTTCACTTCCTGTATTATCTCTCTGATATCACTTCTTACATCGTCCTTTACATTGCAGATTAGTTTATATACATTCTAAACTCCTTCTCTGACATTTCTTCCAACGTGGTGGCAATGGATTCTGTTACTGAAGTATCTTCCTTTGTTTGGGGCAATTTGTTCCCTTGCTTTTTCATGTTATTTGTGTACCTACCCATCTAACAGTATGGGCAGTATTTGTATGAGATTAAAGTTAAATCATTAGCTTAAAAATAAATGTAAGATGTTGGGGTAAGCCCCATGATAACTACAAAGTAAAATACATAAAATACACAAAAGAAAATGAGAAATGGATCAAAGCATGTCGACAACAAAAACAACAAAAAAAAAATCAATGAAACAATGAATGAAATCAATGGAGACAGCAAGTGCCGGTCATGGTAATGCACACCTGTAATACCAGCTACTCCTTTTATTTTTTATTTTGAGGCAGAGTCTTGGTAAACTGCTGAGGCTGATCTCACACTGGTGATCCTTCTACCCTTGGACTTAGTAAGAAGGAAATAAGATTAGACCAAAATTTTAAAAATTAGAGAAAATAAGACAACATTAAAACCCAACAAAACAAAGAGTTATTTTTTAAAAGATTCACAGATTGAAAAATCATTAGTTAGCTCAACTAAGGAAAAAGACACAATCAGAAAAGAAAGGGAAGAGATTACAATTGATGGCACAAAAATTAAAAGAATTGTAAGAAATTACTGTAAACAAGTATACACCAACAAACTGGACAACTAAAAAAAATAAATAAGGCCCTAAAAATACATTTCATGATTCCTGATTTTAAAATATATTACAAATCTACAATAATCAAAGCATTATGGTATTGGCATAAAGGCAGACATAAAAACCAATGGAACAGCAGAGTGGCCAGAAATAAACCAATGTATATGGTCAAATGATTTTTGATAAGGGGGCAAAGACTACACAATGGGATAAGGATAATTTCTTCAATAAATTGTATTAGGAAAACTAAGTAACTACAAGAGTAAACTTGCATCCTTACCCCATATACAAGATAGAACCAACAGAAAAGAGTTAAACACTTAAACATAAGACCTAAAGTTATAAAACTGCTCATAGAAAACATAGGGGAAAAGGTTCTTGACACTGGTCTTGGCAATAATTTCCTGGATATGACACCAAAAGCATACAGGAAACAATAGCAAAATCTAGACAAGTGGGTCTAACACAAAACTAAAAAAAAAAATTGTGTGTAGCATAGCAAAGGAAATAACAAACACAGTGAAAAGACAATATACAGAATAGGAGATAATATTTGCCATCTGTGTATCTGATAAGGAGCTATTTCCCCAAATTCATAAGAAACTAAATATATTTACAACTCAATATAAAAAATGGGTACTTAAATAGATATTTCTCCAAAAAAGATACAGGAGTAACCAAAAGGTATCTGAAAAGATATTCAAAACAACTAATTACCTGGGGAATGCAAATCAAATCCACAATGCAAGGTTACTTTACACCTGTAGGATGGCCATTGTCAAAAAATACAAACCAAAATAAACAATTGTTGGTGATGATGTGGAGAAAATCAAAACTATTGTGCATTACTGGTAGAAATGTAGAATAGAATAGCCACCTTGGCAAATGGCATGGAGATTCTTCAAAATATTAAGACTAGAACTAACATACCATCCAGCAATTCCACTTCCACATATTTAACCAAAAGAATTGACATCAGAATCCTGAAGAGATATCTGCTTTTTCAATGTTCACTGTAGTATTATTCATAAGAGCCAAGAGTAGAGAGACAGCCTAAATTTCTATCAGAGGATGAATGAATAAACAAAATATGTCATATATATACAGTAGAATATTATTCAGCCATAAAAAGGAAATCCTGTCATGTGTTATGATATGCATGAACATTGTTATGGTTTAAATGTGAGGTGTTCCCCAAAAGCTCACTTGTGAGACCATGCAAGAAAGTTCAGAGAAGAAATGATTGGGTTCTGAGAGCTTTAACCCAATTGGTGAATTAATCCCCTGACAGGGATTAACTGAGTGGTAACTGAAGGCTTGTAGGGTGTGGCTTGAGGAGGTGGAATATTGGGGGCATGGCTTTGGGGTATATATTTTGTATCTGACAAATGGAGTCTCCCTCTCTCTCTTCTTTCTGAGCCACATTCTTTCCTCTGCCACATTCTTCTTCCACGATGTTCTGCCTCACCTGAGGAATGCAGCTGGCCTTCTATGGACTAAGACCTCTGAAACCTTGAGCCCTCAAAGAAACTTTTCCTCCTCTACTGTTGTTCTGGTTAGGCCCTTTTAGTCCCAGCAGTGGGAAAAAAAAAAAAAAGCTGACTAAAACAGAAAGTAAGGACATTATGCTACATGAAATAAGCCAGTCACAGTAAAACAAATCCTGCAGGTTACCTTTTTCATGGAATATCTAAAGCAGCCAGACTCATAGACTCAACAAATAGAATAGTGGTTGCCAGGAGCTGGAGGAGGGAGCACTTGTCCATAAAAGGATCCATAGAGATAGAAAATACAACAGTGGTTTTCAGGGGCTGGGGAAAAAGAGATAGGGGGAGTAACTGGTAATGGGTACAGAGCTTCTTTGGCAGGTGACAGAAATGTTCTGGAATTAGTAATAATGGTGGTTGCACAATTTTGAGACTACACTAAGAAACAATTGTACACTGAAAAGCATAAATTCTATATGTGGATTTTTCCTCAGTTTAATAATAACCATTTTTAAAGTCCCCCTTTCATCAACTACAACCAGAGGAAAGTGACCTGGAAAGCGAGGGAATCAGTCTACAAGGGATATGTTCACCTTGTTCCTAGAGAAAGACCCTTGAAAAGAACGGTCTCTTATTTTTTTCTTAATTCAAGAGAACTATAGACAGTTTCTAAGGTATTCATGTTTGAAGTTCCACACCAAACGGTAATGACATCTAAACTAGAAAGTGGTTTTAGACAGTTCTGATTGAATAGAAAGGGAAAAAGACTTCCAAAAAAAAAAAAAGTGCTATTTGCAGGGTTCCTTTTTTTTTTTTTCCTTCCTTTCAGAGTAGCAGGAGTTGAAAGGAGTTGTATAGGATTCTCTGACTGCAGAAAAGTTTTCAATCTCATAAGACTAGGAATGTGCTCAGAAGGAGCAGGCTGAGAGTGTAATTGGGGTCTGAGAGCCAGCCCTAGCTGGGAGTCACCCCCCCACCCACCCCCACCCCTGCAACCCCACAGCCCCACCCCAGGCACAATTCAGGGTAGGCTGTGAAATCCAGAGAGAAGAATCATCTGGGCAAAGGCTGCTTCTCATAACTTCTCCCTGCCACCCTTCCGAAGCTAAGGTGGGATCTGCAGTTGATTTAAGGATAATGAAGGCAACATGTTCCCTTGACAAAACCGTGCAGAGCCCATATCTAAATATGGTTGGTAACTGAACTATTGGGGACAGGGTAAGTGCACCTCTCAGTCCTAACCCTCAACCCCCTCAGTAGCAGTTCTCTTTTCCTGAGGGTTTGCCATCCAGAACTTTACTATGTTAAGAACATTCCCGTGTTGGGGAATGCCAGGTTCAACCAAATACAGTTTCCCTAGTACCTGTACCAATGCTCAGGCCAAGTGAGCCCATCTCCATTTGCCCTCCCGGTAGAGCAAGCACCTCCTGAGATGGCCTTTGCCAGAGCAGGGATTGCATAAATGGTGGCTCCCTGGCAGAGAAAAGAGTAAAGAATCAGCAAGTGGCTAGAGCTGGCCTCCCGCAGGGCTCCCTGGCGCCCCCCCCCCCCCAAACACACACACATAAGGATATTCCCCACATTCCTTTCACCAGGCGGAAATCAACTCTTCCACCACAGGCTCTGCTCCATTGAGCAAGGGTAATGGCTACTGGCTATCCTCACCTCCCCGTCATTTGTTTTCATCTGAGCAGATTGAACATCTCTAGGTTCAAGCCTGGAAAGTCAGAAAGAGAAGAAAAAGAGACCACAGAGGAAGGAATAAGGACAAACTGCAGAGGACAAACTTTGTTGCTAAACTTGGAGACCAGTCAGGGACTGCTGGGGCTTGAAAGGGAACCGTGGACGCTGAAGGAGGGATGAGTTCAAGGCAGAGGACAGCGGAAACCACGGTCCACAGGGCAAAGCAGCAGATGTAGAAAACCACCAGAAAATCTGGACAGCATCCCTCTGGGAAAAATCCAACCCCCTACCCACCAAAGCCCCTGCTGGAGGCCTCCTTTTTGTAGAGGAAAATAGGAAATAGCTAGATCAAGGGTACAACATGGGAATCCCCCAGCCTCTCAAACCCAACAGTAATAAAGGGTGATCACCAACCTTTGCTTCATCACAGGAAGCAGCCACACTCACCGTGGGCAGGCAGCAGCACTGACGTTTATCCGTAACTCAGCTAGAAAAAGGATGAGGTCGGTGCCTCCAGCCTCCTGCTTCCCAGAGGAAAACCCCCTCTGTCCTTAAGACAGAAGGAGACGAGAACCACCACCGAGGTTCCAGCCCCTGAAGTTTGGGCACCTCCAAAATGACATCCTCCTGTCAATGTTGGAGGCTTTGGGTTCCAGTTCTGAAACTGGAAAACGTGGAGTTCAGATTTCTGCTCCTCTAACAAGCTAAAATACCTTACACAGATTTCCTTCTCTCTTTGCTCCCAAAGCGTCTAAGACAAGTTGTTGGATACACACATGGGTTTAGAGCTGAGAGAATTAGAAGGAAGATATAAACTTAAGTCAGCTGTTAATGGAGTTAATTGAAGACACGGTTTAGGTGAGATTGCCGAGGGTATAGAGTGGCTAGAGAGCTCAGGAAAAAAAAACTGTCAAAAACTTGATCAAGGGCAATAGAGATTACTGAGAGTTCTGGTCACATCCTCGGGAAGTTCTTATTCTACAGATCTATGCACCATTGACTGTCTTCCTGTTGGCTAAAGTTATTTACAATTCTCTAGGGATAGAAGTTAATTTGTAGAAAACTGATAGAAATGCAGATGATTGTTGTCCATAGCACTGCAAATGGATTTTTGTCCTCATATAGATACCTTGTTGATTTTTAACCTGGTAGAAACAATGACCCCCAAGAATTATATTTTATTGTTCTATGAAATACTAACCATTTTGCATCTGTTAGCAAATTTAGTTCAGTATTCCGAGAACCTATGTGTCTGTGCTTTCAATTGTCCTTTGATCTGATTCTTAACATCTTTGTTAAGATTTCTTTGTTGATGAGTTACATAACGTCTTTGATGTGTTCCCTCTATATTTGTGTAAGACTTTCGATTTTACCTTTTGGAAAAATTAAACTTTAGCAGGACCAAGCCCTGGAGGAAACGCAACAGAACAGGGGGAGAAGCATGTTCTTGCAAAGTGGAGGAGGCAAAGGCAACCAGTGAAGGAGGAAAAAAAGCAGGAGTGTGTGGGCACGAAAGTCAAGGTAACACAGGGGTTTGGGATAAGGGGAGTGATCAACCAAATCCCAGAGGCACAGAATTAATTTTTCATCTCACTTGACCACACAACGCATGCAACACACTGCCCGCCCCACTGCCCTGCACCACCAATTCCTCCCAGGAGACAAGAGGCAACCTTTTCAAAGCACACACATCTTGTTATACCCTTCTCTAGGGAACAGGAGGCCTACTCCTCTGACATTTACATAACCATGGGAGCCTACTCAAGCATTCTCTGAAGAACAAGGAACATTTACTTCAAGGTGATTTTCTGTTCCCAGTTTGACTGTGAATCAGATGGCACTTTTTTTTTTTTTTTTGCAAAAGGGAAAAAAAAAAGACCTTAAATTTAATCTGTGAGTGCACCCCATTTAATAGAGTATACTAACGGCTACACGAACATCCTACGGCTTGTCCCACTACAATCACATCCTTGAAGACAATCAGTTGGCAAATTTGATCATTCCCATCATTTCCAGCTCACAGATGGAAAACTGAAAAGCAGGCAGCTGTGTTGGGAAAATGTGTAAATTACTCAGCCCCCTCAAACTGGCTTTAACTTTTGGAGGGAGCTGGTTGGCTCAATAAGCGTAAATTCCCTTTCATCTCAGGCTCCGACCTCCAGATAGACTGTATACATCCTAACAACAGTCATTCCCTGTCATTCCTCAAATTCTAGGATCTGAGGAAAAATTATCAAAATCCAGCCAATGGTTTTTAAAAAGCAAACCGTCCAGGTGTTCTCAATCCTTAAAAAAAAAAAAAAAAGCACAAGCCAGAAGGAAGATGCTCCCATTTTTAATCCTCATTTGTCCCCATGGAAGGGAAATCCCTCAACCACCAGCAGACAGACATCATTGGTTTTCATTTGCTGAGCACCCAATGGACGGATCAGCCTCTCCAATTCGGCCCCCCACTGCACCACCTGCCATGATCTTTCCACGTGTATCTGAAAATGACACTTTAGCTAACAAGCCTGAAGTTTTTCTGCTCATCAGAAGGGCTCTTTAAGAAATTACCCATTTGTCTAGAACTGTAGGCGGCTGCAGTCACTGCCATCCCAGATGGTCCCACTTTTCAGCACTACAGATCCTAGAAGAACATGACAGTACAATAGAACTCACACCTCAACATCCACCTTCTCCTTTGCAACCTGAAGGCAAGAAGTCCAAAACTTCCTGGTGGGTGTTTTCAAGCCTTTAAGCTCTTGGTACCTATCAAAGAATAAGCACACCCCAAATCCAGATGCCATTTGTGAGCACATGCCAATAATGCCTTTGGCAAATTTCAACAGATACTATTAAACTTTATGAAATGTTGGTGTAATTCTCCACAGTGGTCACAAGATGGCAGGCTTTAACCTCCTAAAGGAGCCCCACAGCTTTCCCACTTTGCAGCCTGCGGTGTTGGAGGCACACTGAAATGACAAGCTGTAGGCAGAGGCGTCTCTTCATTTATTAATATTCCCAGGCACAGCTTGAGGAGATCTCGCATCACTTTAGGGAGCTGATTTGTTTTGTCATTCATTTGGTTTAAGAAGAATAATTCCCTAATCATTTGTCAGGTGAGGTGATTTTAAATCTTAGTTCCTGCCCTCACAGAAAAAAATGTCTGCCTGAAAGATTCACAACAGGGAGATGTATATATGTGCAGAATTTTCACCTGCGTGTTAACAACAGAGTAATGTTGTTTTCCAGGGGTTTCAGGCAATACATAATTTGCCCACTGACAAAATAAATGTTGATATATATTATGAGAAGACACACACACACAAATCAGAGGGATAAAATCATATTAACAATAGCTCACAAATTCCGTTTCAAGTTTCAGTTATAATTATGTTTGCCTCAATCCTGATTTTTCTTTTTTACTTCTAATAACCCAGTCACCACCCAAAAGACTCAGGAAAACGCAGACGCAAGAATCTGTTTCAAGGTGTCCGGCCATATGTTCAAAAAGCAGAAAATTAGTTCCAAGTTGTTTCAAAAGAGAATTATGCACTGATACCCAGGGATAATCTACCAGTTGGGGAGGAGCCCCTGAAGAGGGGAGGCAGGGAACAAATAAGAACAGGGACTCACACTGGGTTCAGTAGTTACACAAACAGAAATAATAATGTAGGTTTCTTAGACAAAATGAAGAAGGCATTTGGTAGCATCTGAATCAAACAGATTTCAAAGCAGTAAGAATCAGGTAAGAGCAACAAATAGTTAATAAGGGACATTTTAGACTCACAATTAAGATATAATTTCCTTAGGGTCTTCAAAATAACAAGAGCTTCTAGAAGGTACTTAGCATGCAGACTTGGAGATTACTTGCACACTCCTGGGCGCATTCACAAGAGGCAGTAATTAGATTCTACCAGTTTCTTGTCCCAAGCAGTCTTGCACAGTGACCATTAACCTCTACCCCAGAGGTAGAAGAAGTGATCCAAGAATGCTGTCTGCACAGGTCAGGGCTCATAAAGACAGCAGCAATTAACCTCCCTCCAAGTGTGTGTGTGCTTGCGGGGGAGAGGGGCCGGAACTGCATTCGGCACATTAAAAAGCATTTATAAACAGTAGGTTCGAAGGGCTCAGGGGAAGAAGAACCTTGTAATGAATGATGGATATTAATGACCATTATTATCCTTCTCCTGACCCAAGGACTATTCCCTCAAGAATGTTTACTTAGTATGCAGAACTGGAGCCCCAACATGAGGGGTTCTGAAGCTCTGCTATGAATCCGCTCACTTTCAAGAGAAAGGAAACAGCTCCATGAAGTGAAGTCCTCTTCCTATAAATGAATATATATAAATGAACATTTTAAGGCCCCCATGTCCACCAGCAGAGCAGCAGATCGATTCTCCTCGTGGCGAATCACATCTCGGAGGGCATTAGGGCAGGTTTAACATGAACAAGCTATTGATTCCCCTTGTTACTTGGTTCGACTTCATTCCTTCAGATTGCCAAAGGCCTTTGTGACAACATAGGCTGTAGTGTGGAGGGCAGGAGGGAGCTCTAGTTTCTGGTCCTTTTTAGAGTTTTGAACTAACAATATCTCTGTGAAAAAAAGAGAATTCAATGAAAGCCTGTGAGGATGCCTGATCCTTTTCAGGCTTAATAAAGAGGGAGCTGCTTACTTTAGATGCACTGAGAGAAAGGACAGGCAGGCATTTGTTAGCGTTGGGTTTATTTTTTGTTAAAATTTCATAATTCACTAATACAGTCCTGTTAATATTTTATATTTTTTAAAAAAAGCATTCTGAGGAAAAGGGGAGCACCCTCTCTCACATACCTGCATCTCTCTCCTAATCCATAGGTGCCCTGCTGGTAGCACTAACACATAGATATGTTTAGGATTTTCCGTGCCTTTACATCCATATATACCTATATTGTTTTGTTTTTACAAAAATGGAACCAGAACTATGTGAGCTTTCTGTCACGGCAGCAAACGTCCAACAATAGTCAACTTATAAGGAAAATCTGATTTTGCTGGTGGATTTAGAGGTTCCAGTCCTTGGTTGCTTGGCCCTCTTGCTTTGGGCCTGTGGTAAGCAGAACATCATGAAAGGAACAAAAGGAGGAGCAAAGCTGCCTTCATCATGGCAGGTGGGACGCAGAGAGAGACAGGAGGGGCCAGGTTCCCAATCTCCCATTCGAGGGCGTGTTCCCAAGGAACTGACTTTCTTCTACTAGACCCCACCTCCTAAAGGTTTCAACACCTCCCTACAGTGTCACAGGCTAGCAACCAAATCTTTAGCAAAAGGGCCCTTAGGGGAGATTTATCCAAACCATAACAAAACCATTCATGTCATAGAACTTAATATGCCTTGGAGATCTTTCTATGTAGGGATAAAGGGAGGTCCCTGTACTTTTAACAGTTGCATAGTATCCCATGAAAGGGATACTTTTTTACTTAATCATTCTCCCACTGAGGACTTTTACCCCATGTCACTGAGACAGGTATAGATGAGGCTAAGAATGAGTGGGTGGACCTGGTGGAGCCTCCCAGTTAAAATAAAGTGTTGAAACTAATTAGTTGAACCCAGTTGCCTGAAGCCAGGGGAGGCACGAGGAGTGAATCCAGCAATAGACAGGGAGCGTTTACAGCCAACACCAGAGAAACAGAGACATTGGCAGAATCTAGAGTGAACAAAAACTTCTGCCTAAGCCCAGAGCCTGGAGAGAGAGAAAGGGAAAGAAGGGGAGGAAAATCTGAATTGCCTGAGTTATTTGAAAAAGGCTAAGTTCAACCAAAGACTCAAATTTGCTTTGAATTGGCAATATCAAGTTTATCGTGATCAATGAAAAGGAAAAACTGAGTGTTGTGTTAGTTTGCCAGGCTCCCAGAACAGCCACTGCAATCTGGGTGGCTTATACAACTGAAATTTATTATTTCAGAGTCCTGGAGGCTATAAGTGGGAGATTGACATGTCTATAAGGCAGAGGGGAGAGCCCAGGGTCATAAGCTCCAGTTCCGAGGGATGACTTACTTGATGACACCCATTACTGGCTGCTTTCCCTTCCCATCTCACCTCACTTCCCTCCTCCTTTACCGGTGTTCCCTGGCATCACCTCCCCAGTGAGCTACTCACACCCCAGCCTTTATCTCAGGGAGCACACAGCCAGGGACAGCTGCTTGCTAAACTGGATTGTCCCTACTTCACCAAGGTGTAGATTGTGGATTTGCTAAGGAATCTGCTCTGGGTTCAGCACTGTGTGGGCTGAGAGGGAACACAAAATGAATGGAAGACAATTTCTGAGACAGGCAGCAAGGTTTTTCTGAGAAAGAGAGTGCCAGTGTAGTGGAGATATTTTCTCCCCCATTCCTGCATTAGTTCTAAAAAGTGTGCCCTCTTGATATGTGAGTCCTTCTCCTCTACCTTCATCTTCTCTACTCTCTGTATGTCCCATTTACGGAAACAGGGAAGTGTCCTGAGCATGTGGCTAGCTCTCACTGACTCTCACTTGGACCAAGTCTGGACAGGCTCAGGTGGTTTCCTGCACACATCCCAGGATTCCATGCTGTAAACATCTACCTTTCCCCCTTGTGGAATCTAGCTTTTCTGCTGGTGACGGTCTCATCAGTTCAATTCAGAAGTCCGTTTTGTGCTGAGATCCATAGAGTTCTCTCTAGATTGGAATAAAGTCAGTACATTGAGCCCTTTTGGACTTCTATGCCTGGTTCTCATCTGGCTCAGGATCCACTTGGCTTTTGGCATAATTAATTGGCACTTTCAAACAATAACCATCATCAGATATGCTACTTTATCATGGGTCAGTGAGAGGAGGGCTAGTTCCCTTATTGCATTGGCAAAAGAAGTGTTTCACTGTTTCATTTTATGGACTAAAGATCAGATGGTCAATCCAAGAACAAATTGGTGGCAGCAGGTGGCAGAAATCATGCAGCCCAACTCCAGCTGCAAATATTTGGCCTCTCTTTGACTCATTTAATGAAGATCAGTTCCCCTCACCTTCCTGAACCACCTGCTCTGGAAAGAAGACCCACCAATTCGTAGCACGGGAAAGAGAATTACCTGCATGTCCTTAGGCAAGTCACTTCACCACTCAGGTTTGGACAGAGCCTGCCTCTTTTCTCCTGCCTACTTTCCTCCAAAAGTCTGCATTGCAAGATCCCCATGAGCAAACATACTTTTCTCTGCCAAGTCTTTGCCTCCAAATTGATCTCATGCTGTAGCCAGACCCCAAAGTGTCTCCCACCCAAATTCATCTCTACTGAGATTGATAATCCTAAACTCCTTCCAGCTCTAGGACGCTATGGTACCCTGTGCCCAGAATCCCCTATGCACAGGATATCTTAACCATTAAATTTCCCAGTCTAGGAGCCACTGCCCCACCCTAACATGAAGTTATAGAACTATAAATAATCCCCTAAAAACCTTACTTCTGCAGAGGTTAGACCCTAAAGGATCTGGGAAGACCCCCATTAGCCACCAAGTCCTAAAGGATTTGGGAAGACCCCCATTAGCCACCAAGTCCAAGATCCTGGGAGGCAAATGGGCAGTTACCACATGACAGATCCTGCACTGCAAAGGGTGGAGAACTGTGTCACCCAGGGTCAGACTGAGGAGACAAAGGAGGGACCAGGCCCACCCTTGCTATGCACACTCTTGCCTCATCACAAACTCATTTCTATGAGAAAGATGGGGGGCAGGGGAGAGAGAATGTTTGTCACAGTGAAATCATGTAAAACACCGTTTCTAAACCCCAGGCATTGGCCTACACTGTTCCACTGGGGTTGATTTGTATAACACCCAGAAAATGTAGACAGTGGGGGTTGGGGGTCACTGTCATGGGATTCAACCAGAAGGAAGCTCTCTCTATGCCTAGACATACATGACCTGACACTCCATGAAAGCTACTGGCTCCCCACTGAAGCAGAGCTCCAGAGGGGAACCCAGTAAAGAGCAGAACCACAGTAGAGAGATCAGAATAACTTGAACAATTCTGAGCTAGAAGAAAGAAAACTAATCAATTGTCCTTCTCTGTGAAATATGGACAATTCAATAAAGCAGATGTTTTTACCCCAAGGTAAACATGGGAAATGTCACTGATGATCTCAGTCCCAAAAGCTGATGTCATTCTGGCCTGGGGTCTTTTGACTGCTTTTTTCCTCCAGGCTGGACAAGGAGCCCTGGTAGCGGTCTTAGAATACCATTCTCTGCCTCCAGTGTAGTTATTGTGTTAATTTTACCTTTGGCCGGTGGTAAAAGCCTTGGACTGGGAGCTGGAAACCCTAACAGTCTTGGTTCATTGGTAAGAAGAAGGAAATCTTTAACCTATTCTAAATCCCATTTCCTTACTTCAAAAAGTAAATGGATAAACCAGAATATCTCTAAGGTTCCTTCCATCTCCTAAAATATCTCTACTTTTATTCATTTTAAAGATACACAATGGTTTAATTGCTTTCCTGGCCACATTCAGGAAGCACGGAAAGAGAGGCAAATAAAGAAGAATAACACCTTTTTCAAGACACCATTAAAAAGTAATTTATATTTCAAGACTTCCATTCTGTATTCTTGGAAAGCCTGAAAGAAATTCCTTTCTTTATCTGGTTGCCAGACAACCTCTCTATTGAGGCTTTCATTTCCCCTCCCCCACTTTTAAAAAAAGAAATAAAAATCTGGCTTTAGATACCCGGTTAGGAAGAAAGCTGATTTTAGGTGTCCCTCAAGAAAAGCATGAATTAGGGCTGCCCATCAGTAGTTTGATTGCAATTGAAAGACTGTAAGGGACACACTTGAAGACAGCTAATGAAACTAAAAATTGCTAGCAGATACCCAGTGTAGAAGAAGCTGTATAAAGGATGGATAATTAAATAGTACATTATATTTAGTTATTTCTATTTTGCAAAAATGTCTTCCCAAATAGCATTTCATCCTCATTTTTGCCTTTTGAGTAAGAAAGATAGTCTCTTTTTAACTGAGAAGAAAATTAGATCCAAAAGGATAAGTGACTTGCCTTACTTCCATACCTACATATGGACAGAGCAGGTTTACAGGTCTTGGGGAAATGGATTCAGTGACCTCCAGGCCCCTTCCAATGACCTCTGGAGCCCAACTTTCTTGCCTTGCCAACTCAGTGCTTGCCCTCTTGATGAGCATCTACAGAAGACAAAGAAAGGAATTTTAATCAATCAGCTTCCCAAGATCAGTGCCCAGGAAGGAATAGGACAGAGAAAGATGGGAAGGTATTGGGCTAATCAGGCAGTGTAATTCTAGGCAGAAAAATCTGGGTTTACTCAGAAGGACAAAGAGAATCGCATGCCCTTGGCTCAAACCACTGCCCGGTCCCTGAGAAAAAATTCTTTACTAGGCAATCAGGACATCTTCACTTGTTAGGACTCAGTGAGATATTTTAGAAAGAAATATAAACAAGCCCAAAGTAAATGAAGACACAGCCTAACTCAGCTGTGTGATTTTACTTTGGGTCCCTAGCACCACCCTGCCAGCTGCAGGACTAAAGACCACTTGTCACATTGTAATTCATTTGTTCATGTGTCTATTTTCCTATTAGAAAGTAATCCATTGAGGACAAAGACTGATGAGGCTCAGGTAGTTCTAATAGGCAGGAAGAGACCACATTCACTCACTCTGTAAGATCATATGCCTGGTTTATTTGGCCAAGAATTCCAGAAGCAGCAGGGCAGCCACTCAGAACAGAGGCAGAGGCAACAGCCCACGGAAGAGTTACCCTTGGTGCCCAGAGCACCAGGAGCCAGGCGTAGTCTTTTCTTCCCCAGGACTAGCATCGTTATTCAAGAATATGCACATCTGTAATCCCAACTATTCGGGAGGCTGAGGCAAGAGGATTGTAAGTTCAAAAACAGTCTGGGCAACTTAGCAAGACCCTATCTCTAAATAAAAATTTAAAAGGACAGGAAGTGTAGCTCAGTGGCAAACCTTCCCTGGGTTCTATCCCCAGTACCAAAAGAAAAAAGAATATGTGCATATAATACATGACCTTGATAGAAAATATTTCCAAAGAGAATATTTTCAAAAAGTCATCATCTTTTTGGTTCTTAAGTCAAACCCAGTACTGGCAAGGCCACATTAGGAGGTAGAAGAAGATGAGATAGGACAGCAGAAATGAGAAGCAGGTATTCAGATATTCCTGGACAATATCTCTGGTCCCAAGGTGCCCAGCAGCCTGATAATTCCTACCTTTTTTCCACTGCCGGTAGAATGTCTGCTCTGGAGTTTGCATATTCTATATAACTTCTGGCCAATGGTTTATACAGTCGAAAATGCACTTTACATGCATTTTCAAGTGAACTACTGTAGTTGACTCTTGACTGGGTTTCTATCTTAACACCTTTTCTGCTCCCATCTTAATGACACAAATCTGAGTCCAGGAAACATTAAATGACTGAAATGTTAACCCAGCTAGATAGCAGTATAACCCAGATCTTCAAGCATTAATTCAGTTTCTTTTCCTGTGTATCATATAACTCTTTTCCTTCTAGATCCTACAATGGTTTCCTATGACTTAACACATCAAATTTAAATATTTCTACTTGGACTTCCTATCCTCCCATCCATCTTTTCCAGCATTGACAATTCTCTGCTAGCCGAGCATACCTGCCCATCATCTCCTCATTCTTTCCCTTGTGTGGCCAGGCATTAAAATGTTCCCGTGCCTCTCTCTACAAATTCATGTCTCTTTTCACCTCTTGGAAACACAGGTCAGGTAATGTCTGACATTACCTCCTGTAAGAAACCACCCAAACTAGCATCACTTTCCTGGTCTCACTCTGGCCCTCCTGCCTCGGAGTTTCAGCAGTGTTTCTGTTCTCTTTGTGGAGTGCCAGGTTTACACTGGCTAATCTATAGCAGGTGCTCAGTAAAGATCTGTTGAGTGATGAATGAATAAGTGAAGTCTGTGGATTCAGTCTCTGAGTGTCCCTTCATCCCTGTTCTCACTGTCATGGCCTCAGGCCCTCTCATTTTTCCTCCTCTGGACCCTCAAAAGTTTCTCCTAAGAGCTTCCTCCTCTCCCTTCCATCCTCCCTTTAGTCATACTCCACAGCGCTACCTGAGTGAACTTTCTGAAAGTTTTATTCCCATGCCTTTGGGATAAAGTCGAAAGCTCTTAGCATAGCATTCAAGACTCTTCACAATCAAGTCTCAAGGAATCCTCACTTCCCACTATTGATATATCCCTATGTGAGTTAACCCTTCAAGCACAGGGTATATATAGGCTTGCATTTCCGAGTCTTGCTAATGCTGCTCCTTCTGCCAGCAGCATCCTCTCCTATCTCTACCTGATGATTTTTTTTTTTTTTTTTGCTCACATTTTGATGTAGATCACAAATTTTATCGCTACAACCAGAAGGGCTGCTCTGCTCAACTCCAGGCTAGCCCTGCTCTCTGGACCCCCACAGCTTAAGTCTGCCCACACTGAGCACAGTGCATTATAATTGCTGGTCAATCTCCCTTCTTCCTTTAACAGCTTCTGGAAAGCAGGACTAAGTGTTCCTGTCTTTTACATCTCCAGCCCTATTAGAGTACTTAGCTCCTGAGATGCTCTCAGTGTTGCTGAATAAGTGAACAAAGCATCTTGTTCACATCGTGTTAATTTGCATTTTCTATGAATCATACACTTTAGAGCTGAAAGAAATAATAGAAAATATCTTTTGTAGCTTGCTCATTTTGTAAATGCAGAAACTTCAGCCCACAAGAATTTATAGTGACTTCCTCAAGGTCACAATGAGCCAGGGAGGGGCTTTGGCCCCTGGTAATCCGATTCATATCATCTTCTACTTTATCATACACATAAAGTCATGAGACCAAAATACAGAATAAACACCTCCTAGGTACAAAACAAACAAAGTCTCTTTCTTTTGCATTTTACTATAAGGGCTCAATACCCTCACTTGAATTTAGCGAGTATGGCTGACTGGATGACATTTACAGACCTGTGGTTCTGCTGGACAATTGTGCACTTGTCTCTTGATATCAGTTTGAAGTGCATTTTAGTGAGCTGACTCAGTTCATTTGAAACTTTTAAAATTTTTCAGATCCATCAGTGTCCTTAAGACTCTCCTTAGAATGATGAATATTGATAGAGTTAAAGAATTATGGACACTAACTTCATCTAATGCCCAAAAGGAAACCATAAAGTTCCCAACTTAAGCAATTAACCCAAACACCAGTGTCTAGCACTTCCATTCAGACTTTTGTCTCAAAATATGATGCTGAAGATAATTTGTACTTCTCAGATGGGAAAAGTCAAAGAAAGATGATAATAGCCATTCTCTTAGGAATAACAGACACGTGGCAAGAGAAAGGAGCTGACATCATCAGTCAATGGGAAAATAGGGCACTCAGATTCTTTTATTTTTCAATCTTCTACAACACTTTGACACAAAAGGAAGTGCTCATCTTCAGGGGAAAAATTAAATAAGTGTATACTTTACTCCTTTGAGATTTGCAAGGCAATGTACCCTTTGTGGCATTACCCCTTCCTGTCTGTTGCTGCCATCAGCATCAGTTTGCATTCTTTTAACAGAGAGTGAGTGTCTTAAAAGTTTCCAAGAATTTTGTTAAAGTAAATATACAACAAAGATTTTTCAATCACTTGCCAAAGGAAGAGCAATGGCCACTTTAGTGAGATTGAGTAGCATTTAGCAGTGCATTCACGCACCTGTCTATGCACAGCCTGTGAGCGAGGAGTTGATCTTAATGCTGCTGCTAATACACTCCATTTCCACTACTTTGTCCTGCTTACGGTTAAAACAGGCGTCAGTAGTCACATTACTGTCATTTTGTGCTATCTGAAAGTTAAATCATAATGAGCTTTGAGATTGTTAGTTGTTTCTCTCTTGTTTCTGCAGAAACGCAGGCTCCCTTTTCGTTTTAAAGGATCTGAGCCTCCAGGATTCTATGATTGCCTCTCACGCCTTCTCTCTTATTCTCTTCTCTTCTTTGGCTCAGAAAGCAAACTCATTACCAAACCAAATGTATCAGCCTCCCACGCAGAATCTGGGGGAGAAAGATATCCTGTCTAATACAGAGGAGCCATTTCAGAGGCTAGCCACGGTCCACGGCTTCACTGGCCTATAGAATGCTTCAGTGGAAAGGAACCCGACTGAATATGGGACTGTCCTTACAGAACTGAACAAAGTCACTAACGGTGGAAAACAGCTACTTCTGTGGGAGCCATGGGGTACCCCATTCAGTTTATAATCTAAAAATTTAAATATAATAATGATGATGATGATGATGATAACACTTACATAAGCATGTAGCTTGTGCCAGACCCCATGTTATATAAACACCCATAGGCAATATACATAGGTTGTGGCCATGCAAAGCTACATGAAATCCATGTGTCTTTATACCCATCAATTCTACAAACACTTCTCTGTTCAGGCAGTACTCTTGCCCAGCCTGTATTAGAAACTCCTTTACAGCATGTAAAGCTTTCCTTTGCTCACCCAGGTAGAACTGGTTGCTGCTTCCCATATCACTTTTATAGTAGTTGTCATTTTTTAATCCAAATATAAATTCTTAGAGGGCAAGAACTTCATCTTAAATTTCTTTTCATGTCTATAACCTAGTATCAGGCCTCCTTTATACTAATGGTTCAATAACTGAAAGCTGAATTAAATTGAACTTCTCTACTACAACTGTTGGCTCTATTGGTCAGTCTCTTACTACTCAAAGAGGTAAGGGCTCTGTGACTA
Organism: Marmota monax; assembly: GCF_021218885.2. Taxonomy (NCBI): domain Eukaryota; kingdom Metazoa; phylum Chordata; class Mammalia; order Rodentia; family Sciuridae; genus Marmota; species Marmota monax. Next base: position 20,049,288 of record NW_026693777.1, on the reverse strand, counting down.
ATATTAGGGACTTGCTTTAAATGAATCTCTTTTGTGTTTAATAATCATTTGCAATAACCTAAAACTTATTTCCCTTTTTCACCTAGCCAATATAACAGATTAACTCTATCAGTGCTCTAAAATATGTGGGAGTTCACACATCTGCAAAATTTTGCAATCACATATTATTTCTTTAGGTTTGCCCAACATTAAGAGTATTATATTTAAAATTCCTTTTAAATAATTATAAGGGATACATAAAACTTACATTATTATTAAAAATATTAATTACATAATTATTAAAAATAATTATAATAGAAATATAGAACTTTAAAATGACCTTGGAATTTCAGCTAAATAGATACATACATAAAAATATACAGAAAATATTTCCTTCTCAGTTTTCAGATGCAGAAGATGAGTAGCGGAAGGAGTTTGATAGTGTTTCACAATTAGAACTGCTAAGGACCTAAAAACATTCTCTAATTAGTTTTTCTTCCTAATTCTGGGTGGCAGAGCCATATGGTTGCCCATTCATTTTAAAGATGAAGAGAATAAAGCACAGAGGGTTAAATGATTTGCTGGAATTACCCAAATCATCACCTTCTGGTAGTAAAAATAGTAGTAATCATTTATTAGGATTTCCTGTGTGGCAGACAAAATGCTAGGCATTTATATGAATTATATCACTTAGTCTTCACATCAGTATCATGAAGTAAGTGCTATCCTATATCCTCAATTGTAATATGCTTTTTTTTTTTTTACATTTTAACAGCTCTAAAATTGATGAGCTTCATAATCAATGTTGTGTCATAGTTTAATTGGCAGCAATTTTTCTTCCTTAGTTGTACTCTAGATTCAAGGAAACACAGTATCAGCTTCATTCTTTGCAGGTAAGGAAACTGAAAATAAATAAGTGAAGAAACCTGTCCAAAGTCATGTATCTCATGAGTGGCTAAACTAGAATTTGAACCCAGGGAGTTGGAGTGTGAACACACGTTCTCAGGTATCTGCAGACCCACTTTCCATAGGTCATTGCCACTCAGTCTGAGTTGCCAGTGTGGTAATGAATGCTCTGCACTAGTCCAGGAAAACTGCATTTTTCTTTGATTGCTGGTGTTGCTGGGAAGAGTGATAAATGATGAATAAATGAAAAAATGAGTTTCTCTTGATCTGTGACCTTCGATGTCACTGATTTTCCTTCAGTGATACAAAGCATCTGTGAACAGAAAGAATAGGTGGGAAGTGCCTATTTTTCCTAGAAGGTAGAATTAGTTGCACCATCTCCATGGAGCCACACCTCTTACTTTATTCCCCAGTTCTGCATTTTCCTTTTGCAAAGGTAGCCAAGATAGAATCCACCTCTGATTAGATCATCACCTTCTGTGAACTTACTCTATTCCCTAATGTAGAACCTGGCTTTTCTCTAAACTGGAAATCTTTCTAAGACCACAGAAAAGTTTCCATTATTGGTAGTGCTTTAGAAAACAAACTTGGTGGGCTGGGGTTGTAGCTCAGTGGCACAGTGCTTGCCTTGCACATGTGAGGCACTGGGTTTGAACACCACCTAATAATAAATAAACAAAATGAAGATATTGTATTCATGTATAGCTAAATATATATATATAAATATATTATATATATATGAAAAGAAAAGAATAATATATATATGAAGAAAACAAACTTGGCAAGGCTTAGGAACTTTTCGATAACAAAATGGACATGTATTTTTCATTAGTAGAAGTCAGAATGCAGTTGTATCCTGGAATTGGAATGTTAATGGCTAGGAGAGAGAAGTCATTGATTGGGGCAGCAGTGTGACTAATTAGGTTTTCTTTTGTGAAAGAATTGGTTTGTATTGATTCATTTATGTCTCCCCCTGCTTGGGAAGCCTGCCCAGACTGATAAGTGATAAGAAGCTGGCAAAGCAGCTCAGCTGGCTCTTTGGGGATATATGTATCTCTTGGCCAAATCAAGTGTACAAGTTCAGAATGACTAGATCACTCTTGCTGGTGTCCTTTACCTGCTCAGACATAGGCCAGTCATATAAACTATCCCTGCTGGCTGGAGTTGGAAGACCTAACACCAGCAGTGTCCTAAAAAAATCATTGGAGAGACTTCAAATACTCAGGAAGGTTATAGGTTAACTTCCAGCAAAGAGCTTCATCCAAAGGAAGAGGAGTTTGTTCTTTGGCCTTCACAGCCTGCAGTGCAAGTATCCTTAAGTACATATGCTATAGAGAGAGGCTCAGATAATAGAGTCTCAAACTCTGAGTTAAAAAGAGCCTGTACTTTCCTGATTAACCATACAGGGTTCTGTCCTATTCCTTATGATGGGGAAAACTCCTTCCCCTTCTATGTTTAACCTTTACCAGCACCCGCAATAGGTGGCAGAATCTCTCCAGTGACAGAACTCAGCACTACCGTTAACCAATCAAAAACCATGCAGACATGGCATCAATCACAACTTGGATCATGGATCTGCTTTTTATTTTTTTTAAATTTTCACTGCCATGTTTATTGCAACATTATTCATAACAGCTAAGACACATAAACTAAGTGTCCATTGATAGGTGAATTGGTAAAGACAAGGAAGTCCTATCGTTTGTAACAACATGGATGAACTTGGAGGACATCACTCTCAATGAAACAAGCCAGTCCCAGAAAGATTAACACTGCAAAAACTGGTTGATGTGTGAAATCTAAAAAAGCTGAACTCAGAGAGCAGGTGTCAGGTGAGAGGTGGGAAAAGGGGGAACCCTTGGTCAAAGACTGTCCACTTTTAGTCATGACGCTCTAGAGACCCACTGTACAGCATGGTGACTAAGTTATTAATACTCTATTATATACGGTTGGACCTCCCTATTCATGGATTCCACATCCATGGATTTAATCAACTGCAGATCAAAAATATTTGGGAGAAAAATTGTATCTGTACTGAACATTTAGACTTTTTTTCCTGATCATTACTTTCTAAACAATACATCAGAACTATTTAAAAGTGCATTTATATTGATCTAGGCATCTTAAGTATCCAGAGATGACTTAAAGTACATAGGAGGATGTGCATAGGGTATGTGCAAAAATTACACCGTCTATCTAAGGGGCTCAAGCGTCACATGCTGTGGGATTCACAGAGCATCCTAGAAACAATCCCACAGATACCAAGGGACAACTGGACCTGAAACTTGCTGAGAGAGTGGATCTTAAGTGTTCTCACCACACACACAGTAACAATGTTGAGTGAAGGATATATTAGTATGTACATGAAATCATCACCCACATTCAATATTTTAAAAAATTGAATGGGGGGGGGGCTCCTTTGCTCTCAAATATAATTATGCTCAGAAAAAGCTGATGAGGAAAGCAGTCTGGTAACCTGCCATCTAAGGAGAATTCATTTGACTCCAGAGAGACTGGGAGAACAACATGCTGAGGAGAAGCTGGGTCCCAAAATATCCAACCAGGTTTTCAAACTGGAGAGAGGAGATGGTCCTTGGCCCTCTGCATGTGGCTGGTGGAAGGAGAAAGTGCAGCTGTCCACTCACAACAGGTCCTGGACCCTTAGCCTACCGCAGGCACTTCCCCAGGGGCTAACCTCAGGCTTCAGGGCTTGTGGGAGAGGGATGGGGGGCGCAGGCCAGGAGCTGCTGTGCCCAGCAAACCATGAGCACTGGGTGGAAAACTGATAGCAAAATCCCTGCATATAAACCGCCTCTTAAGGCTGGGGCAGCTCTCCTGGCATGCACGAGGCCTTAGGTTCAATCCCAGCACCACAGACCCTTCTTCTCAGCCTCTTTGTTCTTGCGGAGCTGGGAGAAAGGGAACTGCCTTTCAAAAGCAAGCTGACTGAGGTTGGTCGTCTTCTCCTTACCAAACAGACGCTTCTTTTCCATACAGATAGGCTTTTCAGGACTGAATGCCTTACTTTTCCTGGGTACCCCAGAGGCTTTATGAGACTCTTTCGGAATCACGTTTTGCAGAGTGAAAATGAACGGGGGCCATTTGGCGTGCAGGCTGTCCTTGGTTTCCTTGAGCTCTTTGGCGAAGTATTTTTTTCCTGTCTCATATCAACGGCTGGCTCTGGCCTCTTCCTCTGCCTTTTGCTGTCTTCGCAGCAGAGGACCACAAAACGGAGGGACTGGAGCCGTTTTATCTGTGGATTTAAAAAAAAAAAACATTCAAAGTTCTCTCGCTTTGTTTTTTCAGCTCCTCTATTTGAAGTTACTTTTCCCATAATTTTCTGTTGAATGGGCTCTGCAACATTCATAATCCATTTTCTGTGTAACATCTCTTTTCTTCTTTCCTTAAAAGTATCCAGATGCTGAAAATATGTATCCAATCTCTTCACAACATAATTTTCTCTAAATAATATTGCATGTACAGCTTCATCAATGTCTTCTCTAGCTAATACCTACCTCCATGAGCGGCACGGACTCGGGCTGGGGCCATCTTTTTAAGTTCTCTGGACTGAAATGTTCAGCGTAGTTGGACGTGGCAGCCATAGACCGGAGTCCTCGGGGGAGAAGAGGCAAACTAGGGACGCCCGGGTCCTCGCCCGCCCCTATCCAGCGGCCGCAGGTCCCACCACACGCGCCCGCCTGGTCCTGGGCAGTGTCCTGGTCTGGCGCCAGGAGGTCGGAGGCCGCCGGTGGCTGGGGTGCGCGAACCGGGCGCGCTCCAGGCGGCCTCTAACGCCCGCCCAGGGAGCCGCGCAGCCCGCGACCCCGCGCCTGCGGAGGCCGGGGCAGGAGGTCGGATCTGCTTTTTAAAGTTCTGCATTGGGAATAAGCAGGGATGAATTTCAGATATGGTTTTGTAACTAATTAAATCTACCCAGAGTCAAGTAACTGATTTCCTCTGGGCCTGCATTTCCTTATTAGTGACGTCTCATAGGTAAAGATGATGCCAGTAAATTTATTATCTTTACAGCTCCTGCAGAGTCATCTCCAGACCCCCCCCCCCAAAAAAAAAACAATATTTTTTACTGAGTTATCTGCACTCTTTTGCCCAGAAACCTTTGTCTTCAGTTCACACCAGTATCAAGATGTGGACAAGGGTCTGAAGTGCAAGCCATGAAAGGCATTTATTTCTGTACAAATCAGGCTCAGAAAGGTTTAGTAATTGGCCCAAAGCCAACCATAAGTAGTGGAAATGAGATGCTAATCCAGGTGTGTCCCAATCCCAGACTCTCCCCTTTATCTCTACTCTATTTCTTGGTGTTATGGACCATTCAGAATGGAGGACTTCTTCCTAAAATGGTCTGGAAAATCAGCTGGACATGCTGCAGAATTTACAAAGTTAACTACCCAAGATAGAAAACGTAGAAGCTTCTAATGGTAAAGCAGGAGGTAGAAAAGAGGCAGCTTGGCCTGGGATAGATTGCCCGAAGGCCAACTCTAGCTTGAATCAAGAGGGCAGAACATAGGAAAGGCTGCCAGTCCAGGTTCAAGAGACCACAAAGAAAACAGTTTCATCCCAATACTTTTTGAGCAGTTTTAGGACTCAAATAGAAAGGACTTTGTCATCTCTGTAAGGGCCACCTAGTCCTTGAACAGTTGTGATCCAAATAAGAAAGAATTTGTATTGATTAAAGTTTTTGTTTACAAACAATAGAAACTGATGATAGCTAATTTGAATCACAATAAAAAAGAAACTCTGTTCAGGACATAAGGCAGTTCACAAAAATTAAAGAAATACAGGATCTTTTCCCTTAAAGTAGTCATAAACAAAGGCATCTTAGGCAATGTCAATAGTAGAACTAACGGACAGTCACTTCAGGTCATTCCTCCAACATTTTCTCTCCTTCAGTCAATCTGTTTTAAGATTTACACTCCACAGGAGAGTATATGACTGGCCTGGTTTTTAATGTGCCATGCACGCATGCATGTTGTGCATATGAGTGCACTAGAAGATGGCATGATACTTCAATTGGAAATCTCACCAAGAGTTGAAGGCAATGTGGGGTGGGTAGTTGTTAATAGCTGGAGGGAAAGATTGAAAGATGGCAAAAGCAGTAGATGTCCAGTACAGGGTCCCAGACCAGGTGATCTACAACAGGACTAAAAGGAAAGATCTTGTGTCTTTCTAGGAGCTGCATCTGAGAAGTTCAGAGCACCAAGAGAATCCATGCAAGCAAGCTGATGCTCAGTAATGAAAGACACTCAGAAATCAGACACTTATGATTTCAGAACAAGTAGATATCAAGCCTGGACAGTGTGACAAAATTTTACCCCAGCCAGAATCATCATAAATAGTTCTTGCTGTGGGGGAGCCCATCTACAACCTGGCTACCAGCCTGGAAAAGGGGATGCAGAGCGGGGTGCTGTTTTTTTTAGGAGCTGAATATTGGAAAATAAAATAGCAAGTCTTGCCAATGACAAAGTAAAGAAAGCTATCTCTATCTTGAAACAATTAGTTCTGTCTTCAGAGAATAGGTGGGCCCACTGCCAAACAGGGCAGGAAGTATCCCTGGGAGCCTCTAGTTGTGCACCAATGCACATGAATACACACACACACACACACACACACACACACACGACCCTGGGGTAAAACCAGCAAAGAAATCTATCGTCTTCAGTTTCTCACTACCTCATTTTAAGAACTTGGCCTTCAAATTCTCCTCCCCCTTGATCCTTTTATACATTAACAAACTGATTCACAATACGTTATGCTTGAGCATTTAAAGACCTATTATCTTTTATTACAACTCTGGAATAAAATATTTGATTGTAAAATGTAGTTAAAAAAAAAAAAGAAGATTTTACTTTGTGTCAGGAGAGTTGGGTTCATGAATCTAGGCTGTACTTTCCTCTCTAGATGAGTTTCTTTCTTGCACCCAGATACAACAGGGTGGTATGCATGGTAAGGAGCAGTGCTTGGTCGTCTTACCTTCTCCATGGCCACTCCCCTCCAATGCTCTTACCAAGCTGCTCTACCTTATAGATAAATCACATCCATCTTTCAAAGGCAATGTGGCATAGAAGAAGGTATTAGATTCTTAATTGCCTCAGTTCAAATCCCACCTGTACCACTGAGGACCAAGAAAGCCTCTCAGCTGCTCTGTTTCACCATCTATAAAATGGAGGTAATCATGCCTCTTTTCAACAAGTGTGTGAACTATAGAAGTTTATATGTAAAGAGCTCCAATAGCCATTATCATCATCTCTCCCCAAATCCTTCCCTTCCCAGCCCTTTTCACAGTGATCTCTCCTTTCTCGCCATAACTTTGATATGAATTCTCCGTATTATTTAAATAGTTATCAAGTGCGCTGGGCTGCTAAAATGTTACCTGGCTTCTTCTAACATTTTTATCAAAGATTTCACCAATTTATTGTTCAAAAAAAAATCTGTTTGACAATGGGTGACCTGGTATGCTTTTTCCAGGAAGTGTCCTGCTAACTAAACTCCTCCATCATCATTAAGTCCTATCACTTAACAGCATGAGTAAGTTGTTTTTTAAAAAGCCATTTTGAGTAAGTAGTTTATAACTCTACCTGAAAAAATCCAAATCTTTCCCTTTTTTTCCTTTTCAAATTGACAAAGACATATGCTATTCAGTTATGCTTTTCACTGGTGAAGCCTGGAATAAACACTTTCTTCCCTGCTATATAGTTAATCACTGCTCTTTTTCTGCCTGTGCCATCTCCAGCCTGGCAGTCCTTGTCCTAGTTGTGCACGTTACCTTCTACATTTCAGTTGTGCTCAGCATTGAGAATCATTAACCCAGGAGAAGCAAAGAAGTGGGTGGAAATATGAGACAGGTTTTATAAGAAATCCTGCCCACATCTCCCCTTTGATACCTCCCCAGGCACCAGAGTCCTCTAAAGAGTTACTGAACTTTGGTCTCAATTTCATTCAATTTGGACCAAAAGTTCAGTAACAGCTTCCCCATTTGAGTCATAAAAATAAAACAAAGAGTGAGCAAGTGTAGAGCCCTAATATCAATTCATCAGGTTCAGACCAGAGTCACAATCTGGTTTTCATGAAAGAGATGAAAGGTCGTGGCTGATGATTTCCCTGGGTGGGCAGGGAGATGAAGTCTGCAGGCTGTTTCTGCTGAGTGTGATTATTGTTAGGTATCTGGAAACAAATCCCTAACAGTTGAGCAAGATCAAAGGACCATCCATCAAAGCTAAAACTCCATGCAGTTGACTAGGTATCATGTCCTATGTTCACACCCTGGAGACTGCACAAGAGGACACAGACCTCACCCCTTCTCATAGGTGTACATCAAATAATACCCCAAGGGAAGAAAGGAGAAAGGAAAATCAAAGTCTCTGAGAGCTTTATAGTCTTTTGAGACCCCAAAAGAATCCTACATCCTTCTTCCTTCATTTCCTAGGACAACTCTAGCTGACACAAAAAATAAGTTCACCGTTCTTACTCTTCATAAAAGAGTAACACATTGAATGCCAGCAAAGATATTACACAAGGTATAATTAGAGCCAATCTCTATTCTGTGGAGTCACATTCAGAAGGGATAAACCACTGAGATACAAATGGAAGAAAATATAGAAAGCTCAGGAGTTTTCTTGTCTGATGGTTTCTCCAACTGAATTGCAGGAGAGTACTGAGCTTTGCACACAAACACTGTCTTGAGTATAGTAGCTGCTTCAAGAAGTGGAGGAAGAGAAGTTTGACTTTGTTTTACCTATTCTTGAATGCCAGATGAAAACACAGGGAGTTTGCCCTGATCACAGATGATAGGCAGATTGGCAAAAAAAAAGAAAGAAATATCATGATGAAGGTCAAAACCGTGACCGATGGACAACTTTCCACTGCATTTCCTTCGGAAGCAGAAAGCATGCTATCAAGGATGTGGGGGAATACAGATTCACAGCAGACGCAGCATTGCAATTAAGGTCCATGTAAGAAAAGATCTTTCTCCACGTGGCCTCCAAGGCCAAGTGCCAAGTAGAAAGGAACAATGGATTTCTCCCAAAAAGAACGTGGTGGAACAATAGATGATTTTTATAGACTCAAGGTTATAAGCCCAGATATATTTTCCAATAAGAGCAGAAAAATAGGAGGTATTTTGAATACTGCCAAACATTGCAATACCTTTGCCATAGAAATCTTGTCTTAATTATAAAAACATTTCAGAAATGAAGTGCTTCTTTACAGCACAATTTCCCAGTATTTTTCATACAACAAAACCAAATATTGCTGAATTTAAAAGAACCAAAACTCATACAGTCCAATTAAGTTTTCAAGGGAGAACCGAGTTCTCTCAAATGAGGTATTTCATTTGGAAACTGGATCCTCATTTCTTAACAATATTTGGGGCTCTGCTACAATTAACCTTGCACTTTCTAATTGGGTTCAGACCCTCTTCCAGGAAGTAACCGTCAAAATGCAAAATTAGAATGAGATCTCTCTGGGAGGGCAGTCATACCAGGAAGAATGTTCCAGGGAAGAATCCCTCCAGGAAATAAATCCACACATTTCAGTGACAACAGTTGAGAAATGTTCTCAACAGACTTGCAATGAAGCTGCCACTAGGAGTGGGAGGGGGGATGTCACTGCCTGTCAGACACACAGCTTTTACTTTGGTTTCTTAGGAAAATAGTACATGCCCTTTCTGCTTCCCACTGAGAATGAATTACTCTTGCCTGCGCTCAAGCAGAGAGAGGCTGACTGGGCTGGGAGCACTGAGCTACAGCCTATTAAACTGAAGTTGCCTTGAAAGTTGGTTAATGACAAAGAAAACTCAGTGTTTCCATCTAGACATCTAAACTCAGATACAAAAGGAAAAATGTCTGTGCAGGAAAATGCCTTCATTTTACAAATTTGATTATGTTACTGATTTGACAGCTATAAATTCTTGAAGCCATTGAGATAAAAATAAAAACCTGACTTGAAAAATTATTAAATCTCTATTCCATAAGAGTTTGAATGTATGCACATATGCAAAGATGCTCAAAAACTGTGACTTTCCTGGAGGTCAAACTGCACACAGCCTTAAGTAAAGGAGACAGTTTACCTTTCCTCTACTCTATATCATTATCATTGGTTTTGACATTTACATAGCCCTGCTCTTTTTTTTTTTTTTTTTTTTTTTTTTTTTTTTTTTTTTTTTTTTTTAATTTTTTTTTATTGGTTGTTCAAAACATTATAAAGCTCTTCACATATCATATTTCATACATTAGATTCAAGTTGGTTATGAACTCCCAATTTTACCCCAAATACAGATTGCAGAATCACATCGGTTACACATCCACATTTTTACATAATGCCCTATTAGTAACTGTTGTATTCTGCTACCTTTCCTATCCTCTACCATCCCCCCTCCCTCCCCTCCCATCTTCTCTCTCTACCCCATCCACTGTAATTCATATCTCTCCTTGTTTATTTTCCCATTCCCCTCACAACCTCTTATATGTAATTTTGTATAACAATGAGGGTCTCCCTCCATTACCATGCAATTTCCCTTTTCTCTCCCTTTCCATCCCACCTCATGTATCTGTTTAATGTTAATCTTTTCTTCCTGCTCTTCCTCCCTGCTCTGTTCTTAGTTGCTCTCCTTATATCAAAGAAGACATTTGGTATTTGTTTTTTAGGGATTGGCTAGCTTCACTAAGCATAATCTGCTCTAGTGCCATCCATTTCCCTGCAAATTCTATGATTTTGTCATTTTTTAGTGCTGCGTAATACTCCATGGTGTATAAATGCCACATTTTTTTTATCCATTCATCTATTGAAGGGCATCTGGGTTGGTTCCACAGTCTAGCAATTGTGAATTGTGCTGCTATGAACATCGATGTAGCAGTATCCCTGTAGTACGCTCTTTTAAGGTCTTCAGGGAAAAGTCCAAGAAGGGGAATAGCTGGGTCAAATGGTGGTTCCATTCCCAGCTTTCCCAGGAGTCTCCATACTGTTTTCCAGATTGGCCGCACCAGTTTGCAGTCCCACCAGCAATGTACAAGAGTACCCTTTTCCCCACATCCTCTCCAGCACTTGTTGTTGTTTGACTTCATAATGGCTGCCAATCTTACTGGAGTGAGATGGTATCTTAGGGTGGTTTTGATTTGCATTTCTCTGACTGCTAGAGATGGTGAGCATTTTTTCATGTACTTGTTGATTGATTGTATGTCCTCCTCTGAGAAGTGTCTGTTCAGGTCTTTGGCCCATTTGTTGATTGGGTTATTTGTTTTCTTATTGTTTAATTTTTTGAGTTCTTTGTATACTCTGGATATTAGGGCTCTATCTGAAGTGTGAGGAGTAAAAATTTGTTCCCATGATGTAGGCTCCCTATTTACCTCTTTTATTGTTTCTCTTGCTGAGAGAAAACTTTTCAGTTTAAGTAAGTCCCATTTGTTGATTTTTGTTATCAACTTTTGTGCTATGGGTGTCCTATTAAGGAATTTGGAGCCCGACCCTACAATATGTAGATCGGAGCCAACTTTTTCTTCTATCAGACGCAGAGTCTCTGATTTGATATCTAGCTCCTTGATCCACTTTGAGTTAACTTTTGTGCATGGCGAGAGGAGGGGATTCAGTTTCATTTTGTTGCATATGGATTTCCAGTTTTCCCAGCACCATTTGTTGAAGATGCTATCCTCCCTCCATTGCATGCTTTTAGCTCCTTTATCAAATATAAGATAGTTGTAGCTTTGTGGATTAGTCTCTGTGTCCTCTATTCTGTACCATTGGTCCACCCTCCTGTTTTGGTACCAGTACCATGCTGTTTTTGTTACTATTGCTCTGTAATATAGTTTTAAGTCTGGTATCGCTATACCGCCTGATTCACACTTCCTGCTTAGAATTGCTTTTGCTATTCTGGGTCTTTTATTTTTCCATATGAATTTCATGATTGCTTTATCCATTTCTACAAGAAATGCCGTTGGGATTTTGATTGGCATTGCATTAAACCTATAGATAAGCATTCCCATCAGTTGGCTTCAGAAGTAACCTTCTTGGAGAAACCAGACCAGAGAATGTCAATCTGCAAATGAGACACAGAGAGGATAAGTTATTTGCCTAGCATCTTAAATGAAGAAACAATATATGAGAACATACTTCTTAAGCAAGAATTGAAAATAGTTATATAGTCATCATATTCCCAATCCCAGTTGTGAAACAGGTAATGTCCATTCAGACATTTTTCAGGTCAAACTGTAGCAACTTTAATACTCAAATCCTAATATGTTTCTCTTTATTCATTATAGCAATCTGCTGTAGGTGCTTCTAAAGTGAAGTTTTGAATATGAAATAACATTAATGTAAAAGACTACATACTCGGAATTGTCCTCCCGTATATTGGCCTTACAAAGCCTGATGATGTTGTAACATTCAAAACCCATATCATCTTTGTTTATTTTAGATAAGTAAGAGTTGGTCATTTAAAACAGTCACACAGTTTTAACACAGAGTAACAATTTCAACTTTCTATAATTTAGTATTATCCTTTAATGTAAAAGAGAAAATTTTAAAAAAGAAACTCAACATTGTGTGTCAAGAGTTGCCAATTGTGGAGCACCATACAATAAATGTTACTTAGTGCTGATGATGATAAAGGTGATTAAATGATGAGATTGTTGTTATATCCACAGAGAAAGCATCAAGGTTCATTTCTGATCCTTAACTTTTAATCATATTGACAATCACCCCATGACTAATCCCAAACTGGTTTTGGAAATGTTAAAGCTACAATATAGCTGCCTGCCTGGTCTGAAAAGTCTAAGCTCTTGACTAGGGATATACTGACCACAGAACATACATTTTAGTGGGGTGACAGGAAGTCAGTCACTTAACTGTTCTTTGATCTTAGAACTTATCAAATGGTAGAAAAATCCAGAATGTCAAAAAATTTAACTGGAAATGACATGAGACTAACTTGTTCTTTTCTCAAGCAAAGGACACTGAAGACATCTAGTTCCTATTCAGAATCGGAACATCCAATAACCTGCAGTGATTTTAGCCAGGTACAAAACATGAACATTTTGAACTCAGATTATAACCCATTAAAGAGTTCCTATCTGAAATTCTGCAGCAATCATGAAAATAAGTACTAACTCACAAACCTCAAGCCTAGAGGAAGCCAGGAAAAAGCCTGCAAATAGCTATTTCTGGTTTCTTTCTTTGTTTTGTTCCTATTAGTATCTGTAGACAGCCTAAATTATCCCAAAGAGCATACAAAGAGCACCCTCACCCCATTCGGAGGCCCTCCTTGCTTTTTTGTAAGACTTTTTAAATTGTAGATGGACATAATACCTTTATTTATTATTTTTATGTGGTGCTGAGGATCAAACCCAGTGCCTCACCATGTGCTAGGCGAGCACTCTACTGAGCCACAACCCCAGTCCCAGAGGCCCAACTTTCTGGTGCAATATCCATTCCACCATTACCTTCAAGTATTTACTTCCTTAACTCATGCTGCTGCCTCTCTTCTAACTCTCACCACATCCCCCACATTGCTTGTCTATTTTAGTCATTGAACAAATAACCAGGAAACTCTCTCATCAATAGCCATTCCTAACACATGCGTAAGGTTGTGTGGTGTGGTGAAAGGGCCACAGACTCGGCAACGAGGCTGTCGGCTTCACATTTCAGTTCATCATGATTGCAGGCATTGTCCTTGGCCCTAGGAATCTGGAAGTGAAAATCCAAGGCCCTACTGTCATAGAGTTAGATTCTAGTCGTGGAAGTAGGGGAAACAGACAAGAAATAAGCACAGATGATACATTAGGTAACATTTCAGCTGAGTTTTGAACAGAACAAGGCAAGGAGTCATTCAGGCCTGTGCAAGCACAGCAGAAGGAACAATAATGAAATGCTGGAGCATAAGGGTGCTTGACATGTTCTAGGAAGAGCTGAGAGGTCAGTGCCTGGCACAGCAGGAGCAAGGAGGACAATGGTGGCCATGAGGTCCAGGAGGTAGCAGAGAGCCAGATGGTATGTAGTCTTGCAGGCCACAGTGAGAATATGGGATTTCACATTTCACTCAGAGTGAGAAGAGATTGTAGGTTTTTGTCCAGAGGAATGACATGATCTGATTATATGTTTAAAAGATTCCTCTGAGGTGTATATATTAGGCGAGTGGGGCAAAGGCAGAGGCAAGGAGAACAATTAGGAGGTCATTGTAGTCTAGACTACAGTGACAAGTGATGATTGGTAGGATTAGCATGGTAGCAGAGGAAGTATTCTGATTATATTGTGAAGACACTGTCTCCAGGAGTTTGCTAATGGATGAGGTGTGTAGCAAGGCAGAAAAGAGGGTCAAAGATACCTACCTCAACTTGGAGAATGAGAATGCTGACGCCATTGCCCAAGGATAGGGCAGCAGTGACTAGAACTTACTAGAGTAAGTTTGAGAGGAGGGAAAAGAATCAAGATTTGTTTTGGACATGACTTTGAGCTGCCTACTGGAAATCTGAATGAAGGTATCAGGTCAGTTTAGATATGAGATTTGGTTCCCCCGTCTGTAAAACAGAGAGATTTGAGCTAGAGATAGAAACTGGGGAGATTTAGCAAATAAAAACAAAGGACTGAAAACAACAGTTGCTGTTTATCTGAAATTCAAACTTAACTGGGCATTCTGTATTTAATCTGTCAATCCCAAGGGTGAGGCTGACGGAGATCACATAAAAATTTAGAAGGATAGAGGGAAGAGAAGTAGCTGAAGGGCCCAAGAATTAAGCCGTGGGGCACTGAAATAGTGAGAGATGAGAAAGGGGAAAAGAAACAAGTGAAGGAACTGGAAGGAAAACAGAAAACACAGTGTTTAGAAACCGAGAGAAAAAGTGTTCCAAGAAGGAGGGGGGTGATTGTGCCAGTTGCACTTAAGAGTGCCGGATTTGCAAAATGCAGGTGGCATAGGGGAAAGGAAGGTCTGACTGGAGCAGGTTCAAGAAAAAATGGGAGGAGAGAAACTAGTGAGAACAAGAGCAGACAATTCTTTTAGGGTTTTACTCTAATGGAACATAACATGGGTCAGTAACTGGAGGGTGATTTGGGGTAAAAGGAGTTGAGTGGGTTTTTGTTTTGTTTTGTTCTGTTTAGATAGTGGTCATCAGCTGAGGCAGGTGATTGAAGTGACACCCTGTCCCTAGAGTAGCTGACTACTTAGCACCAAGAAACTGCTTCTCTCCTGGCATGCAAACATGGAGCTTCAGCAGCCAGGTAAATGTGGAAGAGTCACTGTGGTTCCCAGAACAGACTGCCCAAGATGCATGCAGTAGACACTAGGATAACTTTATCCCCAGGAAGTACTATTGTCTCTGGGGTGAAAAGGGCTTCTGCACTTAGGTCTCCTGCCCCTGGAGCATTTGGTGGAACTGTGTGACTGAGCACAGAGGATGCTACTTTCTGTGACTTCTAGAAAACCAGAGAAATCTAAAACAATGGCTAGTTGTCTCTTTAGCAATTAGAGCTTTTATTTCTGTTTGCTGTTGTTCTTGGTTGTTTTGTCGTTGTTTTTGTTATTGTTTTCGGTTTTGTACTGGGGATTGAACTCAGGGGCACTTAACCACTGAGCCACATCCCCAGTTCTTTTCATTTTATATTTTGAGACAGGGTCTTGCTAAGTTGTGGGATTTTTGTTTCTGGATAGGGACAGTCATCATGAATCTGATATTACACATATTTTTACTCTTCAAATGTTTTGGGCTTCAAGGAGCTAACACTGGATTGTAGGAATGTCCTTGAAGTGTTCAGTGGTAGGGACAGAGGACTTGACCAAGATGAAGGAGGTGACAAGGGGAGACTCAAAATCCAATAAAAAAAAATCAGCAGCAGAGTTGGCATCCAGGTACTCCATGAGTAGGGACCAGAAGTTTCAGCAGGGTAAGAGGAGAGGCACCAGTGAGTCTAGTGACCTGGACTGACAGCTGATTTGACATAAGGCACCTGCCCTCTGGATCCTCCCAGACACTGTGTTCTATCAGTGCTCAAAAATGTAATTCAAGAGTTTGAACAGGAGTCTTCAGTATCCTTAGACAATATGTATGCTTTTTATTGTGGTCAAAATAGGCTTCACATTTAAGAATATGTATATTATCTTTCTGGTACTTTCTTGGGAATGGGAGAATCTGAATTATACTACCCCTGATCTAATTTTAACATTTTCTATACCAAAGTTTTATGATTTAGTAAGTTTACTAGAAATTGGTGGTCCCTCAATGTCCATTTTATTAATTCTTCCACAGAAACTTGGTAATAACTCCAGTTTGTACTTTGTATTAGCATTTATCCAGTTGTAAATATAACAACAAAGTTTTCTTTGACCTATTTAAATAAATAAATATATATTTACTGTGTCACTAATTTGGGTTTTGATAAAATGCCTATGCTAAAGGCAAGGAGCCTGCTTCACATTTTGTTCCTGTTCAGAGAACATTTCCTCTGATGGATTATATGATGCTTTGTGATCAACATCAATGTTGAAAGGTTTTTTAAAAATGGGATATTGCAATGTGCTTGTATTCTAATGGAGATGATTAAGGAAAGAGAAGGAAACTGATCATGCAGAAAAGAGAATGTTCAATTGCAAGGTGCTGTCCTTGTGTAAGTGAGGTTGGGGGGTGTCAAGCAGAAGGACTCGGCTTCAGAGATGCAGTGACAGTTCACCCACAGCAACAGTAGTGAAGCTGGTTTGTGAGTACAGATGTGGCTAGGTGGTGAGTTCTGGTGATGAAAGAACGTGGAATTTATCTTCTGCTTGCTTGTCTCTTCTCAGTGAACGAAAAAATTCGACCAGGAGCTGAGAGTGAAGAGTAAAGAGTATTAGAGGCCAGAGGAGAATGATGGTCTAGGATGACATGATAGTCTAGGAGGGAGGGAGGGAGGAGCTGATGATGGCAAGGCTATAAGATTGGCTGACTGTACCATTCTGCTTGAGATTTGTGGTAATTAATTCAGAGAAGGATGGTGGGAAAAGAAAGAAGTAAAGGAATTGAGGATGCATGAAATGAATTATTTGTAGTGGGCGATAGACTGTAATCCTGTGTCTCTCCAAAATTCCTGTTGAAACCTACTCCCCAGGGTGTTGCTATTAAGTGTGTGTGTATTGGTGGGGGGCGGGCGGCTTTGAGAGGTAGCTAGGTCATTAAGGCAGAGCACTCATGAGTGGGATTAGTACTGTTATAAAAGAGGCCTGAGGGAGCTAGTTCACCCCTTCCACCGTGTGAAGACAAAGCAAAAATGTGCCATCTATGAAGCAAAGAGAGCGCCCTCACCAGACACTGAATCAGCTGATGTTTTGTCTTGGATTTCCCAGCCTTCAGAATTGTAAGCAATAAATCTCTGTTGTTTATAAAAAACTCAGTCTAAAGTATTTTGTTATAACACCTGAATTAGACTAATATATCCTGTTAAGGAGGGAAGGAAAGACAGGGGAGGCAAAGATCAGAGCAAAGGTGATGGGGTCCAGGGACTCGAAGTGAGGCACAAGAGCTGTTACGTTCCAGAGGGAATGAGCTAAAGAAATAGACAATGGTAGCAGATCAGGATGTTTGGAGTCGAAATTATGAAAGGGTGCATTTCCATAAACATCCCCATCGATTGCCATTAAGAAGCTCAATAAAAATCAGTTTGACGCTGCCTAAGAATGCTGCACAAATGCCAATATGGTTCAGAAACTCTCCCCTCTCTCTTTTCCTCCCCTTTTTCCTCACCCAAAACACCTCATCTCCTGACATTTCCTTGAACCTTCCTCCCCCCCCAATTCTGAAATAAAATAAACTGTTCAAATGTGAATTTAACTGAAACAGATGAAAACCAACCCCTGATGAAAGAGCATCTCTCCTCCATTCGTACTGAAGAGGTAGAAGA
Organism: Marmota monax; assembly: GCF_021218885.2. Classification (NCBI taxonomy): domain Eukaryota; kingdom Metazoa; phylum Chordata; class Mammalia; order Rodentia; family Sciuridae; genus Marmota; species Marmota monax. Next base: position 20,031,537 of record NW_026693777.1, on the reverse strand, counting down.
AACAAAAAGAGCATATTGCTGATAGAAGCCGAGAGTAAGAACACAAGAAATAGTTGTCTCTGACATTTAAGTAAGCCTGATGCTGGGTGTTTTTAGATTTATGTGACTGATAAATAATACAAGATTCCCTGTAGAGGACAAATCCAAGTGAAAAACACCCAATTGAGAAGAGAGGTATGTGGTTAGTAATCTCAACAGAAAAGGCTGAGCTCCCCTGAAATCCAAGATATCAAATGACTGTTTTTCAGCTGTAACATTGTTACTCTTGGCAATGACATAGCTTTCTAACTGCCTCAAATCAATATCTGCCCCTCCCTCCTGATTTAAATCTCTATCCAGGTAAACTGAGGTTCTGCCTATTACAGAATAAAAGTTACTCTTTTTTATATTAGTTGGGGTTAGTCCTGGAATTTTCTTTTATTTAGAAAATTATCCTTCTGCTTTCTGAAACCTTTCAATTTTCCTTCTCAAACATTTCAGAAAAATTCTCCTTGTCTGGTATTTCTAAGCAGTGGAGTATTTCCCAGAGAAGGGAGGTGGGGGTGGGGATTGTATTTTTTCCCTAGGAGTGATCTGATTTCAAAAGTGAAGAAAATACCCATCCACTGTTCTAACTAAAATATTTTGACATTCATATTCAATAAAACAAGTGAAAATGCCTAATAAACATATAAAAAGGCGTTCAGCATCACCAGAAATCATTTATTTAGTTCATGTGGGGCTTATTATGGGTCAGGCACTGCCCTAAGCACCAGAAATCATTCCAAGTCTTTGTAAGTAGTAACTCAATCAATTCAAATAAAAATCTTATGTGACAGGTATGATAATTTTCTCCATTGTTAGTGGGAGTGATGAAACTGAGTCATAAATAAGTTAGGTAACTTGCTAAGATCACACAATCAATAAGATGCACAGTCAAGCAGTTGGGCTCTAGGCCCATGCTCTTAGGTGCTATGCCATGAGCAATTGCTAGGGAAATGCAGACTCAATCAGGATGCTATTTTCTATTCATGAGATTGCTCCTCCCCCCCAAAATTAAACATCGATACCAACAAGCTCTGTTAAACATGTGGCAAATCAACACCTATGTATTGTTGCAATTTTTTTTCAGAAGGTAATCCAACAGTATTCATAGAAATTTATAGTACAGAAAATGCTCTGTACAATATTCCACCTTGGGAACTCTGGCCTGCAAGAACAAAAGCACCAGTATATAAGGCAATCTATGAAATTGCAGGGCTGCTTACAGTGATGAAAAAGCTTGAAATAGAACAAATGACCATTGCAGGAGCTATGGTTGAATAAATTATGCTGCATTCACAGTATGGAATAACTATTATATAAGAGTTCAATCTGTATCTATTGATCTAGAAAAAGCTACAATACTGTATATAGTCCTATTTGCAGGGGGGAGGGGTGTAAATAGGATTTGGGGGCATATTTAACAGTGAGCTGAGGAAATAGGATAGAGTAGAGGTATTATTAACTTTTTCTATACATATTAATAAGGTGTTTGATTTGTATACAAGTGTTGGATGCCTTTACAATTTAAATATCTAATTGAGTTAAAATAATTATAAATGTAAATGCAATAATCAGCATAGAAAATGTGTCTTACATCTCCAGTTCCACATAGAAAATCATATGAATAATATAGCCTTTCAAATCAAATGTGAAGAGTTATTTATATTCGTGGAGACCTATTACATACAGGCATTGCAATTTATAATTTTCAGCAATTACAGAATAAACATTAATTTTCTTTAATGGGAATTTCTGACAACAAAAAGGAGAAGGAATCATTTGTTCATTCTTTGTCTAATAGGATAGCTAGCTAGTAGAGAGTAATATCATTTTAAAAATCAGTGCATGATCTACAATTCCTATTTCTATTTCTTGGGTTTCACACTCAAGGGGAGAAAGAATGCATATTTGGGAAGAAAATGGAGGGCTGGTGATATTGAAAGGTTAAAAATCCCCTCCTTTGATAGAAAGCATTTGACTCAGATTTCTCCAGGTTTAAGTACCTCTTTCTACGTTCTATGCTGTTCAAGGTAAAGTTGAAACCTGATAGAGTGGCCAAAAATGCTGGCTGGGGAATGGGGAGAACAAACAAGAGACTGCATCATTTGCTTTCTGGTTGTTTTGACCATAGGCCCTGCCCAGGCCAGCGAAATTTAAAGTGCTGCTGCCATCTTCAGGAGTTCCCCATTGTCATATTTGAATAAAGTTACAAGTAAGTTGGATACTGCCTCATAACCCTTTCCAGGAATTTTGAGTGGCAGCAAGAAAACAGACACACTAGGTGACTACTATAAGGTGACTTCTCATAAAAGCTTAAGATCATTCCCTAGGGCTGGGGATGTGGCTCAAGCAGTAGTGTGCTTGCCTGGCATGCGTGTGGCCCGAGTTCGATCCTCAGCACCACATACAAAGAAAAGATGTTGTGTCCACTGATAACTAAAAAATAAATATTAAAATTCTCTCTCTCTCTCTCTCTAAAAAAAAAAAAAAAAAAAAGATCATTCCCTAATAAGGCAGCTTTGCCTACACTTAATATTATGAAATGACGTTTCTCCCTTTAAGAGGCAACATGGATTAAGATTTACTGTCCAAAAGTGGGCATGACTGGAGAGGGCATCACACTTTAAAAATATGGTTGAAGATGCCTGTAATCCCAGTGGCTCCGGAGACTGAGGCAAGAGGATTGCAAGTTCAAAGCCAGCCTCAGCAAAAGAGAGGCACTGAGCAGCTCAGTGAGACCCTGTCTCTAAATAAAATACAAAATAGGGCTGGGGATGTGGCTCAGTGCTCAAGTGCTCCTGAGTTCAATCCCCAGTACCCCCCTCAAATGGTGGAAGATGGGAGTTTAGGTTATAACCTTTTGGGTGCACCTGCTGGCTTTGCAGCCCATGGAGTTAGTCTCCCTGAGGACTACCTGCTCAATTTCCATTGCCAACATTGTTTGGTCAAAAAAAAAAAAAACCTGTGGGCTTTCATTTTTACTTGATTTGTTTGTTGACTGTTTTGTTTATTAATTCTAAGCCCATCTCTCTTCTCTGATTGCTTGAGTTACAGATAGGAAAGACAAAATTATCTACCAGTACTCTCAGCAAGAAGCTCTACTTCTTTCCCAGAAGTAATTCTACTTCACTGCTTTGCAAAAAAAATAGTAATTGAGCCCTAAACCAAAAATATACTATCCTTCTTCATGATGGTTAGAGATGTTGCTACTCACAAATGGTCTGAGAAGTCCATGAACACACAAGTTCTCAGGAGGAACAGTCCAATCTTCAGGCCATTGTAGCAGTGTATTGTCAAATTCTCTTTTGAGACACTGAAGTTTTCATACAGGTCACTTCACATGAATTCTTTTTTGTTTATTCATCATTTTAAGCAATCTTAAGGTCTCATAGAAACTGGGATGGACCTCCCAGAGCCCATGTTGGCTCTTCATTTACATAATTAAAAGTAAAGAATAAAGTATTTAAATCAATCTTATAAAAATCCATATCATTTTAGGAAATATGAAAGTTCACTTTCATCAAAAATTTCACAATTAAAAAATGTATACAGAAAAAGCAGATTATAATACGTAACTAGCACCATAAAGGACGTTATGTCATCAGTATGATGCTTCAGAAGCTGCTGTATTTGGAAGATCGTCCTTGTCCTCTACAATTTTCCCCTGGAGTTATTCATTTCTTCAGCAAAGACTTTCTAAGACTTTCTATTAATACACTGGGTATTCTGGTAGGCACTTTTTATATGTTACCTCTCCATTCCTCACAAGGATTCTGTGAAGGTCAGACACCCCCATTTAGCAGATACGGAAACTAGGACACAGATACTTTAAGTAATTGCTGTAGTCATGTGGGATTGGAACCTGAGTGTGCCTTACTCATGCCCATACTGCCTGCATAATTGTATCACCAAAGCTGGGGGACAGCTTTCTTCCTGAGCTCTTTCTTGTCTATCATGATTATAAAACTGTCATCCAATGAATATTTGACTCTTTGCTACAGTCAAAGCATTGTGAATTTTATTAACATAGCACTTAGAAAGAAAAAATTAAGTCAGGGCTAACATTAGACCATAAAACAAGCAAAAGTTGTAAAAATGGAAAGTATGACTCAAAGCATATTGAGCTATTTGTGCTCACTGCCACTGGGGGCATTGCCGACTTATAAGGAAAACAGGTGAACAGATTGCATGCTGGAGAAATTCCACAACCTGAAGGTAATTTTGAACCCATCTATGATGCCACCTAAGAAAAAAATATATATAAAATATATAGATAAAAACTAAAGACATACTAAAATGCACTTAACCACAATTTGGCCACAGGGACCGTTTTTATTTCTACTTTACTTCCTATTCCCATTACATCTGGCCACTCAAGCAGGAAAATGAATGAATGATTCTTTGCAAAATTTACCGCATCTTGTTTAATGTGTAATGTTGTTACTATTTCTGGATCTCAGAACCTGTAACCTTAATTCAATGTTAGGGTATATCTGGTCATGTTCAATTTCATTGCACTCACTACTCTATTCTTCCTACAGAGCTCTAAATGGTCTCAGACTCAGAAGTTGAACAGTGAAGCCACCATCTCAGCCCAGTGCCCTCCAAAGTCTCTGGTGCCACTACACAGCTGCTTACAGCTTAATGAACCACTGTTTAGTGTGCTGCTAAATGAGGTTGCAAAGAATGAACCATCTCTAATGGTATCAGCTTTTCACATGAGGAAAGGAGTTCTCATCACTTATCAGACTTCACCTGAAGGACAGAACACCCCAGACCTTTGCATTTGGGCAAACTGGCAACTCTTCAGGGAGCAGATCTATGACTTTGCATGCTGATCTATTTTCTGCTCCAGTGGTCATCATTAATATTAATGCTAAATTGGAAGTCGAGACATTGGGGTCCTCCGGCAGAAAGTCAGCACAAAAGTCTGACTGTGAATTAGCCAGGATGGATGGGCCAGAGCTAGTGCAAATAATGATGAAAACAATCCATTGCTCAAGTGCTTTTTGAGGAGCTCAGACAAATATTACCCAGACTCAGCCTAAAAGCAATGAAATCACTAGTCCTATAATGACATTACATATACTTAAAATGAAAAGCTGAGAAAATTATTGGTTTTGTTTTTGTTTTTTTGTCTAGGGATGTATCTATACTTAAGGGGCCCCCTCTACCTAGAAACACTGAGGACATAGATCTAAGCCTCTTCATTGAAATTGCCCCAGATGGGGATGTAGCTCAGTGTTTAAGTATGTGCTCAGCAGGTGTGAGGCCCTTGGGATTGAACTAAGCACTAAAAATAAATAAATACTATCTCTTTATTTATGTCACTATTTCCCAAGAGAATTTTGAGCTAACTCCTAAAGAGATTGCTGAATATGCCATTCATTTACCACCTGCCATAATAATAGTAGCTAACCATAGTGCTTACTATATGCCAAGTTCTCTATACTATTTTCACATATTAATCTATTTTTAAACTCACAGCAACATTATGGGACAGGTGCTATTATTTTTCCTCTTTGAAAGATCAGACACTGAGAGTTTATGTAACTTGCCCACGGTTACCCAGCTAGAGAACTACAGTCAGAATTTTGACCCAGTTAGCACTATAAATTATGCTTTTGAACAACTACATATTTGATAGATAATCTTTTATTATCCATTAACTATTTGTGCTTATTCCTATCTTCCCAGTCAGATCTTTAAGGGTAATCCCTGTCTCATATCTCATTTTATCTCTTTCCATAACGAGTTGCACATGGTTAGTTCTTTATGGTTTACTGATCATGTCTGCCTTAAAGTTGTCTTAAATGCTCTCTGGGACTGGAGGTGGGGGAGATAAATAGAAACAAATTTTTGAGGTTTTTTTTTTTTTTGAACACCAATATTTCTGAAAATCTGTAACTAGACCTTGTGAAGAATTTTATCATCTTCCTTGAATCACAGTCTGGAAAATCTTACTACTAGAATGTATGAATTCTGGTAGCAAGGGCTATAAAGTGAATCTGTTCCCCCATCCCCACATACCAATTTCCAATATGATATTTAAAGTGTTTTTCATAGAGAAAACAATTCTCCCCAAAATAATTCTAACATGCATTAAATTCAAAGTTATTCTTGAGTTGGGGAGAGAGTTGAGGAGCTCAGACAAATATGAAATGTTGGTTGCAGTGCTATCCTAAAAGAACTGTTTGCAACATTTAGCTCTTTAGACTGTATCATTTCAAATGTATAATCACCTATGAGGTCAGAAATCTTGTGTGATTTCCCATTTATATTGTTCAAAACAACTAGCATAGTGATAGACACATCAAAATTTCTCTGGATTGAGTTGCCCAAATTTGGGATTTTCTTACCATGGCTGCTTTTCTTGTCATTCTCAGAACATATTAATTTCTCTGAAACCTATAATTCCCCTTCTGTAATTTTGTTCTCTTTGTTCTTCTTTCTCTGGGTACTGTCTACTGTGTAGAGTTAGCCTGTAATATCATATTTGCCAGCAGGTGCTGCCATTTGCCACAGGATTTGATAATTTTCAAAATTCCCTACATCTGAGACTCCAGATTGTGTAAAATGTACAGTGCCTAATTTATCAACTTGGCAGGTTTGAAAAGCTATAAAATCAGTTACTTAAAATGAGTGATACTTGTAATGTGCTTCACAGTTTTAATGAGCAGGGCTCTACTGCTCTATTAAGACAACAGGGGACCACATTGAGAAAACAAGCAGCAAGAATGTGAGGTTAAGAGAATAGCAGGAAAATTTGCTTCATACCCACAAGATCCCAGTGGGAACAATATGTTCCACAAACAATTGAGTTTTTCACTAGCAAGTAAAAGGGACTCACCTTAGTATCTTTCATATCTGTCTTTCCTCTCTATTTCCAACTAGGTAAAAAGTCTTTTATACCTCATTTAAAAATTATTCCAGAAGCCTTATATCTTTTCTCCCACTCTTCCCACTCCAAGTCATCCTGTGCATTTCTGGAATAATCTTCCTAGAATGACACTAAAAACCTTCAGTGATGTCCAAATGCCCACAACAAAGGCAGGTCTTTGGCAGTATGGTACACCAGGCGCTATAATCCAGTCCCGTTATCTTTACCTGTCCAACTTGACTTTTTATTATTCCCAAATTCTTCACTTCAACAAGGCAAAGGACTTTATTCTTCTCCACAGATTAAGCTCCTTCTCCTCTAGTATATTTGTTTCTGTTAAGTTACATATCTGAAATGTTCTCTTTCTCTTCTCTCCTTAGTCAAAGCTATTGGGATATTAATTTCCCAGGAGTAACCAAATGCATGGAACATTGCTGGTTAACATAATCCCTTCTCCCAGCATCCCTGGGAACATCCAAAATATAGGTCAGGCATGCTAAAACAAGACAATATTAATTAAATACACTACTGTATAACACTTATATGCAGTATTAAGTAAGTAGACAACATGCATATAATTCCTGGGGGACCTTGGTCAGCACAAGCCCTTCTATGAGCCCACAGTCATTTTTGCATTCCTAGCTGGAATGTGATTTGGAAACACATTGTACTTCACCTTCTCAGTACTTGTCTTGACTGCACAAGTAGAATCTCAGAAGACACTGTGAAAATTCTCTGCTCCATTTACCGCATAGTCTTTCCTCTCTGCCAGCCCAACCCACATTTTCTTAATCTCCTGCCTTTTTGAAAGTCACAGCTACACTGCTATTGTGTGTCCCACTGCTCTGGACCTAAAACACTCTAATCTCAGCCTCTACTGGTATCACCAGAGGGAAGGCTGCTGCCACAATGCTCCCCTTCTCTGTATTTTCAGAGGCTGGTCAGAATTACTTCCCCACTCCAGTCTGTCTCCCAAGGGCCTTTCTGCCCAATTAGCCAACTTCTAACTCCTCTGTGAAACATCCCTGATTTATTGTTTGGGGATGAATCATGGTCCATTTAGAATCAGAAATCAGAAGATTTAGAATCAATTTCTAGTTCTGTTACTTTCTAGTCAACATATTTGAACCTCAGTTTCCCCAAAAATAAATGAAAAGGAAAATTTCTACAAATTCAAGAAGTGAGCTCAAAGATGATGCACATCAAAAGCTACCAAGTGCCATACACAAGTAAATGCCATGTATTTCTGCAGTCACTCAACAGAATGGAGCAGTCATAAATGGAGTTCACCCCTGAGGCAAAAACAATGTGAAGTAGACTAAACCCCTGGTAGGATGGAGGAACCCTCTGTTACTTTTCGTAGCATCATGAAGCTATAGAGATAGGAATCTGTCCACTAGCTCTATCTGAATGCCATCTAGTGGACACACAGCTCTTGTGAGAACAGAACTACTACAAATAAGTGTAATGGTTCATAAAACACCAGCCTCTGTCAGTGTTATGGATACACAGGCAAACTTTAGCCTTAGCAGGAGACAAATTGGGGCCACCATCGAGGCACAACATAAAGAATTCTGGGAAAGGTCCTGGTTTTTAGTGATCCTCCCCCTAGTCCACCCTGTCAGACTCCCAGTTTTCTCATTAGAGCTTTTTTTTTTTTTCAAATATGGGATGGTTTTTAATCTTGGAACATCTTTTATTAAAATTAAGACTCAGGGGAAAATCTCTTTCTCATTTCTTAACTGAGTTTAACTGAAGATAAAGAAAAAGCAAGATCCCATAAGAATAGAAATCAAGAAGGGCAGGGGAAAGTGGAGGACCTTGGGGTCAAAGAGGGAAATGAGTGAAGCCAAAGATAAACTCCATACTCTTCCTAGTTTTGCATCAGTCAGGCCTTGTAGAAAAAAAAAAAATTGTTAGTTGGCTGACTTTCTTCTCTATCCTACAGCTTACAATTGGCCTGGATGAATGATGGAGCCCATATTCAAACAAAAGTGGAAGGAATGTGTATGTTCTACATTTTAAATTTATCTCTGAAGCCATCTCAACACCCACGGAGGCTGGGGGTGGGGGCGGGCGGGAGGGGGTTTGCTTTGTGGTTGAGTCCAAAGCGGATGGAGCTTCCCGCCAGCAGCCCTTGCTTGGCAGCGAGGCCTGGAGGCCTGCCTCTTTGGAAACGTGGCAGATCCCTGCTTAGCTGTGTCTGCTCCTCCCCAACATGCTTCCTTTTCTATCTACAGTATTTAGAAATATGAGAGACGACGCTGTGAAGAACACAAAGGTTTTTGCAACCCGTCTCTGGCTTCATTTTCAAAGCTGTCGCTATCAGGGTTGGATTTAGCAACTTGGCATTCGCTTGGTGGGACCACCCCTGTTGGCAGCCATCTGGAGTCTTTTGGAAGATTTTTAAAGAGTCCCTGCTTGGAAAGCAATTTTTAGTGGAGAAAGCACTGGTGTTCAATTCGGGAATCGTAGGTTTTAACCACCACAGTAGTTAAATGACCTTAGGTGATCCGTTAAGATTCCTTGGACCTTGGACCTCTGTTTCTTCATCAGTTGAGTGATTGGTTAACTGATGGGCAGTTAAGAAGGGCAGTGACTGGGCAAGATCCAATAGTCTAGGGCAAAGGTTTCCAAAGTGTGGTCACTGAACCAGCAACATCAGTATAAACAGGAAACCTAGAAATGTCCATTCTCACCTCCCACCTAGGCTTCATGAAACAGAAATTCTGAGAATAAAACCTTAAGATCTGTGTTGAAAAAACCCTCCAGGTAATTCTGATGCACAAATTTGAGAACCACTGCTGTCAAGTTTTTTTTATTCTCCTTCTGCTTCCTGGCCTAGTGTACCTGGGCAGCACTGATTTGGAATGGGTCAGAGATGTGTTAGAGGCCAAGGCAAAAGTAGGCTGACAAGGAAGCCAGAGAAATCCAAATCAGAGTGTGGAGAGGGATTCTGAGGGAGAAGCCTCTCATTCCCAGACCTTTCCGATGACCAAAGTTTCCAGAAAGCCCTGAGACTGTCTGCAGAACAGATATCTTTTTGGCTGTGTTTTCACAGCACATTTTTACAATATCAAAAGTAGCAAGCACAAAAGTGTGTTTGGTTAATGATGCCAACATATCTTTTCACTATTTTTGTCTCTAATCTCCATAGATACGTCATTTAGCGCTGGGCAAAGAAAATTACTTTCTTCATTTTAGCTTTTTGTTTTTCCCTCTACCTTTTCTGACAGCTCTTCATTTCCTCTAAGTTATCAGGGGCAACCTGCAAGTGTGGTGCTGGGTTCCACAAGGGAACCACAGTTTCCTAGCAACAGCCAGAGCCTGCTGGGCCATTCTATGAGTCACCAGCTCAGGACAGCCTGGATAAACTGCTAAACTGCATGGCTTGCAGAGGAACCCTCTGTGAGTCCCACACCAGAGCCTGAAAGTCTGTCTCCTTTGCAGGGCAGTAGGATCTAAAAGGAATAGGTAATTGATAGAACACAAAGAATGACAATAGGAACACTCTATTTTAATATTCTACAGGATGTTGGAGAAGAAAAAGAAAAATGGAAGAACATAAGGCAGAGAGAGAAAGAAAGAAAGGGAGGGAAGAGAGAATAAATTTTTTTCAATAAATATCCCCTGAGCATCCTCAATGTATCCTTTAGCTAGATACCAGAGTTGCAAGATCCTTGCCTTCAGGAAGCTTATATTCTAAATGGGAAAACCTTACTGATAGGCCGTGATACATGCCATATAGAAGAAACTCTGGTTCCATGCCAGAGTATGACTGAAATTAACAATCATAAGTCCTCTTTCAATTTTGTATTTTTTTCTTTTTCACTATAAAAACATCCTTATCATAAGATTTTCAAGTGTATTAAGTCATACATAGTATAACTCTTATGGTGGCTTTGATCTCGATAGCTTTAATTTTATTACCATTTTTTTCTTAATGTTGTGTATTTGGTTTTATTCTCACTTTTTTGTGATGAGGTTTTCCAAGAGTTCTTGTTTTTCATTGATCTTTGTTAAATGGGCTTTTGGTAAATTGATGAATTCCACTCCTATTTTAAATGTATTGATTTCTGTTTTTATTTTTATTGATTCCTTTCTCTTGCTTTACCAAAGTTATATTGTTTTTTTATGTCCTCTTGAATTGAGGCCATAATTGAATCCATTTATTTTCATTTTTCTTATGTACTAATGAAAGCACTTAAAGCTGTGAATATCTCCAGTTTTAGGTTTAGCTTTTGCCATGTGTCTTAATATGAACTTTTATATTTTTGAATATCCTATTTAGCTTTGTTGGCTTGATCTATCAAAGGAATTAAAGTCACCCTCTAAAATTGTGGTTCTTTTTCATCTTATTTAATGATCTGCACCTTAAATTCTATACCACCATCTAATATTCATTTTGTCACTCATGATTTATAGTCCATATGTACCTTCCTTGACTTTACATAGAAGTGTTTTGTTTTCTGACCTAGTGTACATGGTCCTAGACCTGCTTACATTTCTATTTATTCCATGACATTCTCTGTTCTACAAACCAATGGGGTCCCTACAGACTAACTCAGCTGGCTTCTAGCTGGGTTTGGCCAATAGAAGAAACCAGGGGGAGAAATGTTGCAGCCAGGCTGTTTCCCTCCCCCTGCCTCTCCGTGCTCCTTTCTGTGATATCTGCAGCTCATCTCTGGCTCCAGCTCCTAATGGATAGGCCTTTCCTGGTTCCAGCTTCTGCCAAGTGACCCTAGTCATCCTGCCTTCTCCTTTGGTCTTTCCAGGACTGAGCAGGCAGTGACTTCTTGAGGCTATACTCTCTAGGCTGCTTCATTTATTTTCACTACTTTTCTAGGCCTGTGTGACCAATTTCCTACATTAAATTCCCTTTGTTTTAAATGTTAAGAGTGGTTTTCCTCAGTAAATCTTGATACAATCATTCTTTTTATTTTAGTATGAAAATGTAACCTATTCACTTTTGCAGCAAATATTGTTAGTTTTAGTTAACACTCATTCCAACCCTTTTATTTCTTTTATTCTTCTAATACAAAAGCAAAACTTAACTCTTGTATCAAACAAGGCCTTGTGGTACAATGAGGCCTAAGTAGAAGACTACTGAGGATTTCTGGAAGAGTCTTGCTTTCCAAATATAGATATTACCCGTCCTCCTCCAGTCCTTCTTTCTTCCTGTTTGGACACTGAACTTGATGCCTACAGCTTCAACAGCCATTGTGAGGCTATGAAGAAAGGGCAAATCCGAACACTGTAACCAGGACCCTGACGTGGCTTGAGCCATTGAACCAGTGCCAGCAACCTTTAGCCTCCCTGTTACATAAGGAAAAGAAAAGTGCTTATGCATTTAAACAACTAATGGTAGGTTTTTTTCTGTTATTTTTAGTAGAATGCAATTCCCAACTTGTTATTTCTCAAAGGTATATAATTGACATATGGAGCTGGTTAGTTCTTTATTATGTGGGGGAAGAATTGCAAACTGCAGGATATTTAGCATCCCCAGCCCCAAGTGCTAAATACCAGTAGCACAATTCAACTATAGAGGTAAATCAAAATCTTCCCTACATACCTTTGAAAGAAATAATATAGTGCCCTCTCCAAAAACAACACATACAGAACACACACATAAGGTTTTTTGTTGTTGTTGTTGTTGTTAATATCATTTCAGAAGTTACTATCTCCCCTCTAGAAACCCATTAGTCAATCTTCCAGTGAAATCACTGTTATAAGAACATAAGGTTAGATATTTATTTCACTATGGGGGCAGTGTGAACGATTTTAAAAATAAAGTAAAAGAATAATAAAACAAATACCCTTGTATCCACTACTCAGAATTAACTAATGCTAATATTCTGTCCCTTGGCTTTAGTTTTTTTTTTAATTAAGTAAATAAAACATTACAAAGCTGAAATGCTCTGTTGCAATCCATAATCTCAAAACTCCCCTAACCTTTCTTCCTCAGAGGCAACCACTATCTCTTTTTAGTTCTTGTTTCTTACAGTTATTAACCATCTAGATAGGTATATGCAACTCACAGTAATGCATGTTCAGCTTTGAGAGTTTATTAACTGTACATACATGCTAGCATGGTATACCTACCTTTGCAGAATATACTGATTTCTTCCTACTTTATTTTGGGAGGAAGGGGTGCTGGAGATTGAACTCAGGGAAACTCTGCCACTGAGTCACATCCCCAGTTCTATTTTGTATTTTATTTAAAGACAGGGTCTCACTGAGTTGCTTAGCACCTTGCTGTTACTGAGGCTGGCTTTGAACTTGCAATCCTCCTGCCTCAGCCTCCTGAGCTGCCAGGATTACATGTGTGTGCCATCATGCCCAGCACTCACTTTACATTTTTGATATTAAGTAGAAACACAAATGTAATTTACTAATTTTAAGTGACATATGTTCAGTTGTATGAATTAACCACTATGTGTTTATATGGGCCCCTTTTGTTAGACAGATTGTTTCCAACTTTCAACTATTAAAAACAATGCCTAATGAGCAGAACATCCTTAGAGAGGAGTTCATGTGGGCCACATATGCAAGTGTCTTTAGTATAGACACCTAAAACTGAAATTGCTGAATCATAAGGTGTGCACATCTTCAACTTTGCTTGTTATTGCCAAATTCTGCATCATGTTAGCACTAATTTAAACTCCCACCAATAGACTGAGTTCCTATTTCCCCATTCACCAGTACTTGGTAACATTAGACATATTGATCTTTGACAATTAGATCAATGGATGGGAACTGGTATATGTTTGTTATTTTAATTTATATTTTACCAATCTTTCTTTATTCTTTTTTTTTTTTGCCATTGAGTTTTTGTTTTTTCAGATGGCCTGTAAATTATGTCTTTGTGTCATCTTTCTATTAGATTGTCTTATTATTGACTCATGTTAGGGTTTGGATATAAAGTGTCCCCCAAAAGCTCACATGTGAAACAATGCAAGAAGGTTCAGAGGAGAAATGATTGGGTTGTAAGAGTCTTAACCCAATCAGTGAATTAATCTCCTGAGAGAGATTAACTGGGTGGTAACTGAAGTGGTAGGGTATGGCTGGAGAAGGTGGGAATTGGGGTGTGGCTTTGGTGTATATATTTGTAAATGGCAAGTGGAGACTCTGTCTCTCTCTGCTTTCTGATCATCATGTGAGCTAGTTCCCTCTGCCACACTCTTCCACCATGATATCTTTCCTCACCCAAAGCCCCTAGGAATGAAGCTGGCCTTCTGTGGACCTTAGTCCATGGACCTCTGAAACTGTGAACCCCCAAATAACTTTTCCTCCTATGCAATTGTGCTGGTCAGGTTCTTTAGTCACAGCAGCAAAAAAGCTGACTGAAACAACTCATAAGAGTCATTCATGTTAATTTAAATTCAGCAAAAAGTATTAAAAATAATGTGAATCCAATTTACCTTTTTTCTTCTGGTACTGGGGATTGAACCCATGAGCACTCTATCACTGAGCTACATCCCCAATTTATTTTTATTTTGCAACAGGGTCTCACTAAGTTACCCAGGCTGGCCTCAAACTTGGGATCCTCAGCCTCTCCAGTTGTATGTGCTTCTGAACTTAGGGAATTTATCATTTTTCATATTTTTAATAATAATAAAATTCCATATTTTAATAATATGCATTTTAATAATAATAATTCTTATTTTATTTAATTTTTTATTTTTATTTAATTTTTTATTTTTAATAATATGCATTTTAATAAAAATTTCATATTTTTAATAATGTTAACAGTAATTATTTATATACTGATATTAAATTTTATTTCATTCCTTGCAAAATGTTCTGTGATACTCTGGCTTCCTCCAATTTGAATTATTTATTGTGATTTCTTTCTTAATTATTTTAGGACTTCTTCAGGGAATCTCTCTCCAGAAGATGACAATCATGAGTTCTTGAATGTCTATGAATAGATGTTAGGTTCCCCTCATGAACAAACCGAATAAGAAATTCTTAATAACAATCTTTTCTCTCAAAATTCTGTATTCTCAGTCTTTTAACACTTGGTGTGGTAAAAAAGAAGTGTACTGAAAAACACTTATTTTTCCCCTTTCTAAATAATATGTTTAGTTTGTTTTTGGTTTTGCCTGAGTGCAAGAAGAAAAGTGCATTAGACTGTATCTCAGTGTGGGAGTCTGTGCACTCATTTTATTTAATAGCTAATAGGATCTGAAAACTCAAGTGTTTCTTTAAGCTTAGGATCCTTTTTTAAAAATTTCTTTATTGTTACCTTTCTTTAGATGCTCTCCCCTGTTGGTATTTTTTTAAATTATACATATATTGGATCTGCTGGATTTGTCTTCTGCATATCTTTCCTTTATAAGCATATAGTTATGTTTGCATATTTTCCTCCAAGTTCCGGAAGAATTTCTCAACCTAATCATCTAATTCACCAATTTAATTTACCACAGGATTCAATTTTCTCCTTGCTACCTTTATTTAAATTTTAATTTGACGATTATATTTTTGATCTGGTGGCAATATTTCCTGGTCTCATATTGCCTGATTTTCTTAAATAGTATCCTCTTTAATCTTGTATTGAAATACTTAAAAGAATTGGTGATTCACATAAGTTTTTCTTTTTCTGGTATCTTGGAATAAGTCCATTTCAGAGGTTTTCCTCTTACTGCTCTGACTGGCCTCCTTTATGTAAATAATTTGAATAATTATTGAAAAATTTCCATGCCAGTGGTTTCTCCCTGTTACCCATCCTCACAACTCCTTGATTGTGCCATGTACTTTTTCTGTCTTGACCTCAGATCTTTGCATATGAAGTGGCTTCTGAATTAAACTCTCAACCTAGCGTGATATCTAGCACACAATAAGTGCTCAATGAAAATTAAGTTTAAGGAATAAAGAGAACTATAAAAATGAAAACTTTCCTTTCTCCTTTGTCTGAAACTTTCATATTCTTATAGTTCTATTTTGACAACAAGTTAGGAGAAGGCAAGAAAGTTTACTCCTGTGCTTAGTGGATGCTTTCCTATACGCGTTGTGTTCCCACACCAGCCTCTTGTCCATCTGCCCTGGCTTTTCTCAATAGGAATTTGCTGTGATGATACCTCTGTTGTATTTGACATAGCAGGTCATGGCCAGCTGCACTGTCTAGAGTTAAGATCCAACTTCCTAAGATCATTTGTAGGATTCAGATTTGTTCCCTATTTGCTTAACCTCTGTGGCTCTGCATTTGGAAATTACCTCCAGCTCTGCTAAGGAGCACTTATTCTCCAGGTCTTTCCTTCACATGTGTTGAATTACAGTTGTATCAACACTTCCCTGAATCCATTTTTTAAAGTTTCAAGTTTTCAAGTCTTAGCTTCCCAGGGCTACCATAACAAATTACTACAAACTGGGCGAGTTAAAACAGAAACTATTCTTTCATAGTTCTGGAGGCTGGAAGTCCAAAATCAAGGATTCAGCTGATCATACTCCCTCGAAGACTCCAGGGAAGGTGATTTCCCTGTCTGTCTATAACTTCCAGTGGTGGCCAACAATTATTAACACTCCTTGGCTTGCAGCTGGATCACTTTAATTTCTGCCTTCACCATCACAATGTTTTTTTTCTCCCTGTAGGTCTGTGTCCAAATTTCCTATTTCTTATAAGGGCACTAGTCTCCCTAATCCAGTGTGGCTTTATTTCAGCATGATTGCATCTATAAAGAACCTGTTTTCAAATAAGACCACATTCACCTGTACCAGGAGTAAGAACTTGAACATATCTTTGGGGATGGGGGCGGGGATTCAACCCACAACAAAGTTTTTTTGTTTTGTTTTGTTTTGTTTTTAATTTTTTAGTTGTAGTTGGACACAATGCCTTTATTTTGTTTATTTATTTTTATGTGGTGCTGAGGATCGAACCCAGCGCCTTGCACGCACTAGGCAAATGCTCTACCGCTGAGCCACAACCCCAGCCCCACAACAAAGTTTTAATAATAATTTCATAAAAGTTTCTCATTTCTATACAGTAAGATCCAAAATCATTTTATATAAACTGTGTCTTATAGAAAGTTCTTGAAGTTTCTGGTCTGATGGTGGTATTTTGTTTTCTAACTTTACTACAGATGTGCTCAATATTACTTGGGTCATTTCAAATGAATTGAGTGGAAGGAAGAGAGTTGAGTGTGTGGATTCAAATCACATCTTAAAGTAAAATAATATTATTTCACAAGTTTTATTAGTATCTCACTTACTGATATATATGAAATGCAATTAATGATGGGAACTGGAAGAAATAATGGTGCCATGACTTTCAGTTAGTAAGAAAATACAGATAAAATGACCAGTTTATCAAAAATCCCTACCCTGAGTCATCTGTCACTGAGCATCAGCTCAAGGCATATTCTTCCCCTCCACTGAAGAGTGATCCTCCCCCAGAGAACTTGCTTAGGTGCCTAGCTTAGAGGATATTTAAGGGTATTTCTCAAAAAAAGTTTTAATGTCAGTAAAAATGGAAAGATAATGTGCAGTGACATTTTCTTATTCTTCTTGCTGAAGGGAGAAGGGAAGCCTCAGGCACAGGTTGAACTTAGCACTAGAGAGTCAGCAGCCTGGATGAGGCACACAGCCTGGATGTGGGGAGACGTGAGGCATCTTTTTTGGTGCTCACACCTGACTAGGCACTGTGGATAGACAAACTCATTTAATCCTCACACTAGCCTGCAAAAAGAGTGGTGTAATTCTGTTTTTAAAGATGAGAAGCCAGGCTCAAAGGAGTTCCTTTGGGCCAGAAGTAGGGGAAAAAAGATGGGTTGTTGATGTAAAGTAAATAGTGGGTGAACAATGGGGCAGGGATCACCTACCTTAGTCAGAGGTTTAGAGTCACACCCACTTATTCCAGTCTGGCTTCTACTGAGTACCAACAAACAGAGAAACTTTGAGCAAGTGACTTATCTTCTCTGAGCCTCAGTTAATTAATCTTCAAGATGGGAATAATTAACACCTACCTTGGTGGGATTAAATGAGTTTAAATATGTGATGCCTGGTTCAAAGTCACATTAGTTCTCTTCTCCCACTTTCCTCACCTTATAAGGAGAAATGTCCCTGAGGGAATCCGGTTGTCTTAGCTTTATTGTATTGACAATACTTTCCTTTTTCAAAGTACTTTCACATGCATTATCCTAGTCAGTCCTGGTTAGGGAAGTCTAACATCCACCCCACTGCTCTGGCAGATGAATAAACTCAGAGGCATTAAGGAATCTTCCCAAGGTCACAGAGCTCTAGCTGGAGCTGGGCTCCAGATCACCTGACTTCTGGTTACAGCTGCACCTAATGGAGCAGTCCCCAAGCACCGCACTTGCTGAATTACAAAGTGGAGTAGCTGTACATCAAAGCCAAAAGCTATAACAAGCTGCTGTGACAGCAATTTCAGGTTGAGTTTCTATTGACCTGTTAGCTGTCTACTCCTGACTGAGGCATCAACTATCTCACCCTTTCTGTGTACAATGTGAGGCTTCAATAAAGAGCCAGGTAGGGACCATCCATCAGTGTGACCTGCTATGTCTGGAGGCTCTCTTAGAAACAGGAGTAAGGGAGAAACAACATGACCCACAATCCATAAACTGAGAAGCAGACTCACATAACATTCAAATTATGACTCCATCAGGTCTCAGGTAGCTAACTTTGAAGGCTTGTAAATAATCAATATTTTGGAATAAATAAAAATTATCGAAAATAATGTGAAATAAATCAAAGTTATATAAGGTTTATTTCCAAGCTTCCACATTCGGATCTCTACATCTATTATTTAATCTCTCTCTCTCTCTCTCTCTCTCTCTCTCTCTCTCTCTCTCTCTCTCTCTCACACACACACACACACACACACACACACACACACACGAGTCCAACTCAGATTCAGCTTTGTGGCTGTACATTTATCTTGACTTTCAGAGAAAACAAGGCAAATGTTAAATCCTTCTCCACATTTGGATCCAAATCAACAGTTTTCGAGAATCTTAATACTAGGAGACAAGCTCCAGAGTAAAGCTCAGTTAAAATGCTGTGCGACCAGCCTCATTTCCATTGCAATGCCTGAAGCTCCTGATTGTTAAACCTTCTGTAGTGGGAATCCTTTGCTTACTATTCCTCTCATGTACAGGCTGCATGATTAGCTTCTCAAACGTGAGCAATAGTTTATGTCAAGGTGATCGTGGGCTATTGCACACATTACACAGCAGACTTTGCATATAGAGGGAATAAATTTCAATGACCCTAAAAATCTTTCCCTCATAATCAGTTTTCTTTTCTATAACTGCATCTCTCTGAGGACTGTCTGGGGCTTTATTGCAGCAAATAAGTTAATGTAGAAGAAGAAACAGATGGGTTTGACTGCATTCTGGGATTTTTATAAAGCAACTCATTTTGGAAAGTGTGAGTGAGGTTTTGTCTACAAATTCCATAAAGGAATGAATAAAGAATGGGAGTTTGGGCCCCAAAACAACAAAGAAGGACAATAATTAAGTTCCATCCAACAAGTAGCTTGAGAATCCAATCAATAGCACTAAGGTTCCAAATGCTAATTCCAGGATGGTCATCAACTCACTTTATGATCTTACACATGTCAGTTAACAGCGCTGAATTGGGTTGCAATTTCCATTTGCCTCACAGATTGAGATAAGAAATATCTATTCAAAGTGAACATGTTACTTTTTACTAGCCAATACAGAGTTTTGTACCTTGTCCTAATGAAAAGTTCAAGGATCAATTCAATTTAAAAATAATAAATTGTCATTAACTGACCCCTTCTAAAGGTGATAGAGCCAGGCATGGTAGTACAATACCTGTAATCCCAGTGACTTGGAAGGCTGAGGGAGGAGGATCATAAGTTTGAGTTCAGCCTAGGCAACTTAGCAAGATCTTAGCGACACCCTGTATCAAAATTTTAAAAATAATATAAGAGGACTGGGGATATAGCTCAGTGGCAAAGTCCCTAGGTTCAATCCTCAGTACCAATAAATAAACAAACAAATAAAAGGTGATACATCCTGGGGATAAGACGGAAGTTAAGGATAAATACAAAATATGGAAGCCACTCCTTCCTGAGAACTATTACAAGATGGGCTTTTACATACATGCCCCCACCATCCACCCTCTTCCTGAGCTATATTGAACAGAGTACCAATATTACCCAAAGGAACCCATCATGTGATTGCAAGGGGCAGGTAGACTCTGACTCCTAGAAATTTGAAATGAAAAAGCAAAGGGCCTATGGGCCTCATCACAGATTGCTGGTAAGAATGTAAAAAGGTGAAGCCACTATGAAAAACAATATGGCAGTCCCTCAAAAAGTTAAATATAGGGGCTGAGGTTGTGGCTCAGTGGCAGAAGGCTTGCCTCGCACATGTGAGGCATTGGGTTCTAACCTCAGCACCACATAAAAGTGAATAAACAAAATAAAGGAAAAAAGTTAAATGTAGAATTAGCATATGACTGAGCAATTCCATTCCTAAGTATATGTCCAAGAGAATTAAAAACATATGTATGCTTCTACCGAAGTTTGTTTACAGGGTCATATCACACCCTGATCTCAAAGCCAAACAAAAACACAATTAAGTAAATAATACCACAAGTCAATCAATATCCCTGATGCACATAGATGCAAAATACTAATAAGGTGAACCCAGTGATGCATCAAAATGAACAATCATTATGATCAACTGGGATTTAATGCTGGGATGTAAGGATGATTCAACACATGCAAATCAATTAGGTATAATATATCACATTTTAAAATGAAGGACTTGAATGGACACTGCTCAAAAGAAGACATACAGATGACTGGTGAATATATGAAAAAAAAAACATTAAAAAATCTCTACTCATCAGAGAAATTCAAAATATGAACCCAATGAGGTATCACCTCACTTCTCTTAGATTAGTTCTTATCAAAACTATGAAAGATAACTAGTGATGTGGAGGATGTGGGGAAAAGGAAACAGTTGGTGGCATTGTAAACTTATAGACTATTGATGGTATTATAAGTTAGTGCAGTCATTTTGGAAAATGTTATGGAGGCTTCTCAAAAAGCTAAAAACTGAATTACCATACCATATAGAAATCTCACTACTGGGGACACACCAAAGGAATTGAAATCAACATTCCAAAGAAATGTCTGCACGCCCACATCCACTGCAGCACTATTCATTAATAGCCAAGATATGCAAATAACCTAAGTAATCATCTACAAATGAACTTTTTTAAAATTGTGGAATATATATGCAATGGGATAGTACTCATCCATAAAAAAAGGTTACTCTGTCATTTGCAACAACACGTATGACCCTAGAGGGTAATATGTTTAGTGAAATAAGCCAGGCACAGAAAGACAAATACTTTGTGAGATCCCATTAAAAAATTTAAACTCACAGAAGCAAAGTAGAATGATAATTACCAGGAGATGGGTAGCAGGAAGGGGTAAGGATGGGAGATATTGGTTAAAGTATACAAAGTTTCAGTTAGATAGGAATAATAAATTCTAGAGATCTATTGTACAGCATGGTGACTGACTATAATTAACAATGACATAAAGCATGTTAAAAGTTGCTAAGAGAACAGATTTTAAAGGTCCTCATCACTAAGATAATAAATATGTGGGGCTGGGATTATGGCTCAGCGATAGAGCGCTCGCCTCACATGTGCAAGGCCCTGGGTTCGATCCTCACCACCACATTAAAAATAAATAAATAAATAAATAAGTTATTGTGTACAATTACCAAAAAAAAAGATAATAAGAATGTGAGGTGATAGATATTATAATCAGCCATAATTTCACAATTATGAACATACAAATCAAAAGATCACATTATACACATAAATATATACAACTTATTTTTATTACTTAAAAATAAATATTCAAACATTTTTAAAATAATGTTCATAGCAACATTTTTAATATAGTCAAAGAGTGAAAACACCTAAATATCCATTAACTGGTGCATAGATAAACAAAATGTGGTATATCCATAAATGGAATATTATTTAATCATAAAAAGCAATGAAGTGCTGTTGCATGCTACAGTGTGGATGAACTTTGAAAACATTTTGTTAAGTGAGTGAAGTAAGACACCATATATGTATTATGCCATTTACATGAAATGTCCAGAATAGGAAAATCCATAGAGACAGAGAATAGATTAGTAGTTGCACATCACGTGTGGAGAGTGGGTAATTGGGAGTAGCTGCTGATAAGTATGGAGTTTCCTTTTGGGGTGATGGAAATATCCTGGAATTAGATAGTGGTGATGACTGGAAACACTAAAACCCACTGAATTGTACATTTTTAAGTAGTGACCCTTATATGAAGTATGTCTGGATTTTTTAAAGTCCTATTTTTAAAAGGGAATTAAGTCAGGAGCTGTAAGATCTAGATTATGAACATCTTAAAACTCAAAGACTGGGGATACCACTTAAGGGCATCCATGATAAACCATATACAAACTAAGCAAAGAAAGTTAGTCTGCCCTAGAGAAGGAGCAGAGACATGACAACTCAGCCCTGCTGAGCACAAAGTTCTCCAAGTCCTAGTAGGGATCTTTTCAAGACCCAACTAAACTCTGTGCCCCTGGATGGATAACCATGGACATACTTAATAGATTCTCCATCTTTTTTGCTTTAGATTGCTAGAGATCATTTCTGTTACTTCCAACCAAACAATCCCTGTCTAAGACAGGCACAAGGTTAAGTGGTAATACAGTCAATACTTGTGCCCCGCCCTACTCCATCCAGAAATTAAAAGTATTTTCTAGGTTTCTCAGCACCTTGAGTGAAAATGAAAAGAGGCTTAAGTGCCAAACACCTGATTTCTCCTGGAGAAAAAGAAAGCTAGTCTAGGTCAGCCCACCTTGACTTGAAAATCTCTGAGGGCCAAACACAGAAGGAGTTTAGAGTAAAATATTTGTAACCTGAGGGGCAGTTGTATAGAGTGGACAGCAGCTGCTGATCTCACGTGATTCCTCCATCAGTGTTTAAGGGAAGCGCCCCCCCCCGCCACGCCCCTGAGAGCCACAGCAAACTGCTCTGAGAATTCCTCTGAAGTTTTTTTCCTTTATCCTACTAACCCTGAGAGTATCCTAATTTCCCATTAAAGGCATAAATGGTTAAATGTGGGGGAGGACACTGGCCAAATCTAGTCAAGAAGGTTAAGCTATTCAAATGTCTGTCTTTTGTTAAAATCACCTATATAATATCTTTTCTCCCAGAGTATAAAATAATATGATATATGATAGGAGACAGACTAGGTGAACACTCTCTCTAATAGCATCCATGAAAATTAACTTTCATTGATTTGCTATTAAAATTCTACATCCATAACTACTTTGTATAATGATTTATTCAGTAATGCTGATTTTGAGTCATGAGCTGGCAGGTGCACAGGTACATTTATAGAAGAGAGTACAGTCGTTTTAAGGACGAGGGGGAATGCCTAAACTTAACATTACTATTTATTCCAAGGCTTCCAAAGACTGAAATCTCCACATCTTCCAGAGACATAGCTTACGGAAACTAGAACTTTAAAAATCAGGATAATGTCTGTGAGGTCATTGGACCTTGGCCTAAACCTAATTTGAATAATTACATTTCATTCCACCCGGAGTCAGTAGAGCCCCCTGATTAATAATCAGCCTTTGCTACATGCCAGTGAAGTGTTTGCTGCTATAAATAGACTTAACAATCTAATTAACTATAGGAACTGGCAAGATGAACACTCCATTCAGGGAGAAAGATAGATGACAATATTTTTAAGATCTGTGAGCACTGAGCTGTTCCTGACCCTAATCCATTAGCAGTTATTGTCAAAGGTCACTCTGCTAACCCTCATTTTTTAAAATCCCTTCCAAAAGTTTTCACCTTTTCTTCCTGGGGGCAGGCATTTCAGTAATAAATATTCTCTAATAATACTATGGAACCTTGAGTCCCCCAAAGATAAAACATTACTAGAGAAGTATGTGTCACTGTCATTCTAACACTTCTACCCACTGATAGTTCACAGCCCTTGGACAGGCCATCCTCAGTGACCATCCTCACAGGCAGCCCGGCAGGGGAAAACTTCTGCCATTGCCTTTTTCACAGCAGGGCTTGACTCTCATGGAATCTCTTGGACACTTTCATCCACCCAGTTACAAGCAAACAAAATCCACTAAAGAGCAAGCCTCCTTGGGCAAAAGAGTATATTTTTAAAAATGATTTATAATCTGAAATTCACAGTCTGATTTTCATCTGGGAGTATCTGAATTTGGCCTACCATTGAATACAAATAAATATTTTTACAACAATAGGATTTCTGTTCTTTCTTTTTTTAATTTCTTTTATATTTTATGTGCCAAAATGTGCCTCCTTTCCTTGTCTTGCTCCTTAACTAGGGGATACTTGATCCCTAGATTACCAAACCAACTAAGCTGTGACCTCATTGTTTGATACTCTGGCAGTTACAGAGTATCTTAGAGGTGGAATGTTGGTTGCTCACACACTGTCTAAATATGTGCAGCATCACAGTGATTGCATGACAAGGGCCTGGGCTCCATCTTTTCATTTGGCCTTAGACTATATATTTCTCTCCCTACTGCCAAGTCTCTTTATTGGGTATTCCATATCTGTTGATTTGAGCTTCTGCTTTTGTTGCTCTATCAAATGCCTCATTTCTGCATCTTCACTGAAGCATCTGCCACTACTGAATATACTTTTTATTTTTCGAATTCTCCCTTCTCTTGGGGGGAGGGAACATTCTTTCAGTTTTTCTTAACTTTAGTGGTATGGTTGCCAAACTTAGCAAATACAAGTATAGGACATTCATTTCAATTTGATTTCAGATAAGTATGCATGGAACATATTTATACTAAAAATGATCTGTTGTTTATCTGAAATTCAAATTTAACTGGGTGTTCTGTATTTTGTCTGGCGATACTACTTGGTGATGATATACCTCTGCCTCTTTCCCTTCAGTCTTTGGACTTTGTTCCTATTATTTCCTTTATCCTCATTGTCCTTCTCTGAATTTATCTTCTCTACCAGGATCAACCATCACATCACTTTAGATCACCTCTCTTTAAACATATTCAGCAGTTTTATATGCTTCCTTGTCACATATATCTCTTCTATTGTCTTAAATTATTATTTGAACCTTTCATGTGTTTATTATTTGTTGCCTACACTTGGTTTTAAATTCCGTGGGGTCAGAATTCTTCTTTGAATCTCAAAGCCTGTAGTATAGCTTCCATGGGTGGGCTGATGACAAATGTATGAAATTCTCAGTCCTTGTTTTCTACTCACCTACATAATCTCTTACATTTTTAGACAATGCTGCCTGGAAATTCTATGACTACATTTCTTTAGTCCATTCACTCTCTGGCTCTCCCGGATGTCACACCTCTTCCCCCTCCTCACTCTTGGCTCATGACCTTGCTTCCCACATAGCTGAGAAAATAGCAATCAGAGAAAAATCCCATGAGCTCTCACTTGTATAACAAACAACCTACCAGTGCCTGTGCTCATCTATTCTGCCTTCCCTCCTGTGACAGTGAATCTGCTTGCTCTTTTCTGAGGCTAGCTCCTCCCCTTCGTTCACAGACTCTCATCTCCCTTCCTGACCCAAGGACATCACCATAGCAATTCTCCCTTCTATCCCCTACATCATTTTTTTTTTCTTTCTTGAGATTGTTAGCAATAACATGAGTATTTCCCTGTTTAATAAGTAAACAAACAAATCTCCCTTTCCCTTGACATCAAATTACCCTGCAGCTACTACACTATTTTTTATGCCCCCTTTGCAGAAAAAAAAAATCCCCCAAAGAGTTTGTACTTCACCTCCCACCTCTTTCCCTTGAATCCACTGCCATCCTTTTTGTCCCACCTGCACCTTAACTGCTTTTATGAAGGTTACTTATTCATCACCTCCAAAGTGCCACACTAAACAACAACTTAGTGCTGGCCTAACTCCACCAGTCAGCAGCATGTGAACAGAGTTTATTGCTTTAGCAATTGTCCCTCTCTCTTCTGTGTAATAAGTTTTGAAATTTTTTTTTGAAATAGCATCTTCCCTCAGTTTCTGCATCATCACTTCTTTCACAGTTCTGGAGGTCAGAAGCCTGAAATCAAGGTGTCAGCAGGACCATGCTGAAGGTTCTAGGGAAGGACCTTCCCTTGCCTTTTTCTAGCTTCTGGAGTTTTGCTCACAACCCTTGGCATTCCTTGACTTTTCAATGCGTCACTCCAATCCCTGCCTCCATGATTACCTGGCATGCTCCCAATGTGTCAGTGTGTTTATATCCAAATTACCTCTTTTTCAAAGGACACAGGATATTGGATGAGGCACACTCAAATCCAGTATGACTTGTTCATAATTCCATTACATTTGCAAAGATCCTATTTCCAAATAAGGTCACTTTGACAAGTTGCATGGATTAAGACTTAAATCTCTTTTGGGTGGAGGAGAGGGACATGATTCAATGCCATATCTAAAGGATCTGGAAACATCTCCCAAAGAGTAAGTCCGAAGAGGAAGTTAACTCTATTGGAAGGTTTGCATGTTCAAAACCAGTCCAGCTGTGCATGGATTAGACACATGCCAGAGTTTCCCTTACAAATGAAAACACATGGAAAGGGAATCAACCTAAAGGCAAGAAACTGTCGACCTGGTGGAAAAGGGTTTGGCAAAATGCCCTTGTTTCTCTAAGAGGCAGATTGATTCATAAAGTAATCAACCTTAGTCAGCATTATATAATCCCTCTATAGGACGTGCAAGGAAAACTGTGATGCAAGCAGGGCAGTGCTCAGGGAGAAACCTTGCCCTACATTGTGATGCAGTGCTGCTGCGCAGCTGGCACACCTTTCTGCACGCACTGCCTCTAGCACCTCGCCTGCCCAGCAACTAACCCAGTTTAGTCAGACCTTCCAATGGTAAGTGAGGTTCTATATTTAGACCGTGTTCCCAGCCTGAGGATGAACTGTACTGGCTGCAGTGTCACACCTTTACCTCGCTCTCTTCCTACCCTTTCTGCTTGGGGAACCAGCCCTTCTCTAGCACAGGAACTTACGTTGTTTTTAGAGCTAGAGAGACCCCAGAAGCTCATCAGATTCAACTCCTTTTTTTGCAGCACCTAAGTGCAAACTTTAGAACCTGAGTTTGAATTGTAGTCCCAACGCTTACTAGCTGTACCTTTGCTCTGGTTCCTTAGCCTCCCTCTGCCTCATTTTTCTGATCTGTAAAATGCAGACAATAGTAGTATTTGCCTCAAGGGAAAAGATAAATAGATGCAATGTGTAGCACTTAATAGATGCAATGTGTAGCCTGACACCTAGTAAATTTAAAAGAACTTTCAACTATTACCGTTGTCTATTGTTGTTATTGTTTCAGATGAGCACACTAAGGCTCAGAGACATGATGTGAGCTGCCCAGGTTAACCAGCAATTTAATACACACTCAGACCTGAAATTGATCTGCTGGGGCACTACCCTCTTATCTGGTCCACAGTCAGCACACACAGAGTAGCTCCTTTGAGATGAATAAGAAAGGTAGGAGCCATGCATCACCAGCTCCACCACTCTGGCTTTAATTTGTTTCCCAGACTGCCTAATTGTCACTGTGAAAGTTGGTAGATGGTCCTGAGAGGATGAGATAATAACAAGAACAGCAAGTTAGATTGGAGGGGTGTGAGATTAAAGGCAGGAAAACCACTTGGTGGCTATTACAGTAGTCCAACTGGTAAATAATTAGATGAGAAGGGAAAAAAGAATGAAGAAATTAAGTTTATTAAAAAAAATCATAATAAACTAAGGTGGTTTATTACCAGCACAAATGCAAGGCAAGCCAGTAAAAATGTAAGTGCCTTCTGACAAGAAAGTGAAGGAAGACTCTGGGCCTGAGGCTGGTTTGGTGAAAGTAGGCAATTGGTTTGGCCAGTTAGATGTTAGGAGGAAGGAAGAACAGCTGAGGTCCCTCAGTGGACTCACACCAGCTTTCAGCAACTATTTTAATCACATGAAGAATGTGAGGGGGAGACTAGGAAGATGTGCCCCTTTCTTCTGTGTCTATATAAGAGGGAGGTAACAAATGAGCATTGACAAGCCCAAGAAAGCGCCCCAAACTACACAGTGCCAGAGAGCCTTGTGTGGCACCAAAAAATAAGGGTGTCTTAAGGGAAGGTACCAATGGATTTTATTCAGTCAAAGGAAGAAAACTAATATTTAAAATGATCTCTGTGCTCAGGGCATGTTGGTTCACCACTACACTGCAAATGGAAATGGGGGGTGTCCCCACTTTACAGAGAGGAAGAAATATTAATAGAAACTGGTAGGCTACTGGACGTGAGGATACAGGGAAATGAGGCTTTGAGGATGACACCCCAATTTCTGATGAGTACTTTATGGGATAGAGATATTTTTCTCACATTTGGAATTAACAAAAAGCAATTCCACATCCACTTCTCACCCCTCCAAAATATGTGAAGAGACTGGTCATCAGTGTAGTGGGGATGCCAGTATAGCTCAGGGTGCAATGCTTGCCTAGCATGTGCAGAGGCTTGGGTTCAATCCCCAGCACTGAAAACAATTTTTTTTCCAAAAAATTTATTTAATCCCAACATTCGTTTTTCAAATATACTTTCTTAGTTTAGCTTCAAAACATTCCTACTAGGTAGATTTATTTTTATCTTTACAGTTATAGGAATTGAGATTCCAACTCTGACACCACATAATGAACATTTTCAAGTCTATCAAGGTCATGGCAGATGATGTTTTAGGAAAGAAAAACCAAATATAGTAGTAATTAAGAAAGCCACACCCACAGGAGCTCTGGTCTAGAGTTCAAATAGGACCTGTGTTTTCAAAACGCCACATTCATTGCCTAGCATGCTCAAGTCCCTGGATTCAATCCCCAGCACCACACACACACATACAAACACAAACAATGCCACATCCATCTGGCAGTATAAGGAGAAATCCTACTTTCATTCTCTTCACAATTTTGGCGCCACTTCACAATTCTCTTTATGATAGGTTCTATGCTCTTAGAATGGATAGGGAATCAACCTAAGTTGTCTACCAACAGATTGATGGATAAAGAAATATAGTATATCTACAGAGTAGAATATTATTCGGCCTTTAAAAAGAAGGAAATTCTGTCATTGTGACAACATGGACAAATCTGGAGCATATTATTCTTAGTGAAATAGCCAAACACAGAAAGACAAACAACTGCATCATCTCATGTAGAATTTTTAAAAGTCACAACTATAGAACTAATGAGTAGAATGAGGGTTGCCAAAGGCTGAGAGTAGGGGAATAGAGAGAAGTTGATCGAAGGACTCAAAATTTCAACTGCACAGGAGGAATAAGTTCTCAATAACTACTGCACAACATAGTGACCATAGCTAATAATAATGTATTGTATATTTCAATATTATTAAAGAAATATTTTAAATGCTCCCACCACCAAAAATATAAGAATGTGAGGTGATGCATATGTTCATTAGCTTGACATGATCATTCCTCAATATATTTACTCATCATATTAAACCCCATAAATATAGAAGATTATTTTTCAATTAATAATTAAAAATTAGAAAAATAATGTGGACCTTTTGAAAAATTCTAAAACAAAATTCATTCGTTCATCCACAGATAATTCTTAGTACGTGATATTGTCAGGCTGGCCCTGTTCTAAAAGCTGGGGATAAAGCCAAGGATAACACAGACAAGGTCACATACCTTTGGTGCTTAGAGGAGAAGACAGATCATAAACAAATAAACTAGCAAGATATTTTCAGATGGCAATGAAGTGCTACAAAGAAGGTATGTCTGAGGCAATTGGCAATAGGGAGGGTGAGAGGTTTTCAGCACTTAAGGAGGATAAGTCAGAGAACCCATCACTGACACCGCACAGGATAGATGTGGAAGAAAAAGTCAGCGTTGCTAAAATCTGGGCAAAGCACTTTCCAGGCAAAGAATAGAGCAGATACGTGACCCTGAGGCTGAGCCAAGTAAGAGTCTGTGGGAGGACAGCAGGAGATGAAGCTGAGAGAAGGGCCAGGTCCAGTCTATGTAGCCTCCATATGCTAGGAGTTTAGATTTTCTTCTAAATTCAAAGGAAAAACACTATAGCATTTAAGGCAGAAGGATGATTATTTTTTTTAAAGATTTCTTTAGTTGCAACATGGAGAATGAATTGCAGGGCAGCATAAATGACAGCCAGAGAACACTTGAATAACATTCTATAGGCTAGAATGAGACAGGATAATGGCTTGTGCTGGGAGGAGAGCAGGAGAAATGGGAGGAAGTGGACAGATATGACATAGCTCATATTTTGGGCAGAGAGCTAAGGGCCAAGCTGTGGAGAATGGCAGAAAAAAGGTACTCAAGAATAATTCACAGAGTCAATCCTTATTGTCTATATTGGTGAGGGATATACCTTTAAGCCTAGGAAATGGATATAGTAAATCAAAGCAACCAAAGCAGTGTACAGATTTAGAAAAGATTCAGTTTTTGGCAATAAGCCTAAATTTAAGTTCTGGTTCCTCCAATAATAGTTATTGGCAAAAATTTTGGCAAATTTTCCTACATCTCTGAATATCCATTCCCTCATTTATAAAATGACGATAATGGTGCCTGTCTCCTAGCATTGTTACAAGATAATTCATGTAAAATGTTAACGTAGTAGTATCTAGTAACTGTTCAATAAATGACTAGCATTTATTAGACTACCATTATTATTTTCATTAAAAATGACTTACAAGGAAACAATCTATGACTTTTTTATTCTCCACAAGCTCAGCTTCTGGGTCTCTTGCTCCTTATTGCATGCCTAATTACACCATTCACATCAGATCTGAAAGTAGTATCTCTCTGAGTTGAGTCTACAAAACAAAGGCAATTGATCACCTGCTCTCTGTGTGTTCATCTCATGCCAACAAGACACAAGACTTCCAAGGGACATCTGGCAAGTAGGACATTTTCACAGACCACCAAGCCAGCCCTGCTCAAGTCAACTAGAATTTTCTTGACTATACTTGGCACATTCAGAAGCATAACTCAAGTGTTAATACTATAGAATAAAGTGTGGCTATTCATGAATGAAGCAATAGAGTTGTATTAGTCATCTGCTAGACCAGCATCTTTAAAATATGTATATTTTTAACTATGACCTACATATAGTAAAATATACATCATGACCCAGTATAGAGTGTGTAAGAGAAACAAACCATCATGAAACAGTATTTATTCTTACTATGCGTGGGACACTCTAAACAGTTTTTGTTCTTGTCCCCACCCTGACCACCACCAGCATTTTTTCAATTTTCAGTTTACAACCTACTAACTTGATTTCACAACCTAATAATGGGTTGCAGTTTGAAAAACTATGCTGCAAGGTCACAGATGATAGTTTTATAGCTCTGAGTCTGTATTTGTTTCTCTAAGCCTCCTTTCTCAGAAAGTTTCTGCATCTCTATCCTCCCCCTGTGTGGTTTGCTATGATTTGCATGTATTTGAACTCTCCACATCTGTATAAGGCACTCATTGCTTGTAATTTTTCAAAGGATGCTTTTAACTCAAGTGTTAGCCCATCTGTTAAGACTTATTTATTGCTTCTTAAGAGAAAAAAAATAAAAGCAAATTAGGAATTCCAAGCTCACGCTAACCAGGACTTTTTTTCCCTTTTGTAAAAGCCTTCCATCTGTCTGCCCTCTTTTGGATACAATTCAAATAAGAGCACACATCTCATCAAATCAAATGTGGATGCTGTCAAAAAGCTGCCAAACTATCATGCCATTTGCTTTATTTTTTAAGGAGAATTAAAATCACATTTAAAATAATGAGTTGTTTTCTTGTCTTCCTTTCCATTCATTAGCGAAACACGGACCTCAGTTGACCACTACGTGGTAATAGATATTATAGATTAGCCTTCCAGGGGTAGTCCCATGGTTCGAGGTTCTCTGAGATAAATCACTTAACACCTTTCTGTTGGAGCAAAGATTAGTAATGAAAAAAATAAACCATCGCTGGAGTGGAAGGGGAACCAAGAGTTCTAGCTCTGAACTCCATGAGATCAGGAACCCCAGGGCAAGGGCAATTACCCCATCTGGTTTGCTTTTCACTGTCCTGTAGAGCTTCTACCCAAGTAGTTGGCTCAAAATTCTTAAGTTCCATTTCCCTAGCAAGTAATTTAATCTTTGACTAGTTCTCTTTCTTGACCTAACTTTGAGATTTAAAATTATAATTGCCTATTTACTCTTCCAAAGATTAGAGAATAATCAGGAATTAAAGAGTCATATATATGAAGATAAAGGGACCAAATAGTTACGCCCAGTTATCAGATGACAGAGCCTGGAATCTCTTGGAGAGCCCTTCCTCCCTGACTAAAATGGGACCTCAAATGACACCACAAACAAGGATGCCACAGCCTTAAAAACCTGCAGGGACAGCAGATGCTATGCAATAGTTAAGATCAAAGACTAAAGTCAAGTAGACCCTTGTCTTAAAATTCTGGTTCTGCCACTTAGATCTGTTTGACCTTGAACAAATCACATCATTTCTCTAAACCCCAGTTTCCTCATTAGGTTATTTTGGGGTAAGTGAGAATAAATCACATAGAGCACTTAGCACACCTTCTAGCAAAAACGAAGCCCACAAATAGCAGGTGCTATTATTATTATGAAGGAAACTACTGAAGTATCTTTTAGAGGCAGAGCAATCAAAATGTGGAGAAGCCTGTAAAAATGGAGAAATGAGATGTGCTTAAGATAAATATGCTAAAATCAAATGCTTAGATTTGAAAAGCAATGACACCATAGAAAATAAGAGATTGATGAAGCTGAAGAAGTAAAGCTGGAAAATTATTTCAAATGGAGTATTCAGGAAGAACTGCTTTCCTGAATCAGGTTAATGTCATAGTGGTTGGGTCCTGTTTAATCATGCAAATATCTTGTTATCTAATCATAGGGGCTTATTAAAGCAAAAGCTTATTTTTCAATTTCCCTTCATATCATTTTCATCTCGTCACTTTTTCATTCTGTAGAGTCCTCTTCAAGAAAGCTAATTTTTGTTTACTCAAAATACGCTTGTTATGAACTCGATTACATCTTCTCCATTAATCCCTACTCTTGTTCTGTGGTATTAAATGACTTTCTCTGGTCCTAATCAATGTGCCCCTTGACTATTACTTGGGTACTCTATGAGTAATATCTTAAATAGAAATAATTAAAAGGGGGGATAGAGAATCTTTAAGTTTGAAGATCTTGGTGGACTAAAAATAACTGTTGTAATACTTTTGGTTGGGTTTTAGCAACTTTCTCTTTTTTTTTATAGCATTTCGGATAAACTACTTGTCTGGTCTGCTCTTGTTTTCAGTGAAGCTCAGTGAATCTCTTAATGACATCTGACAGGATTCTTTTTAATTCAGGACTTCTAAAATTCATCTCCAAATTGCCGTGGAAGAATATCTTTCCAGCTCAAACCAATCCAGTTCTAGGATGCATGTATTTATGGAAAAAGGGGAATATATTTAGTTGTACTTTCCATCTGATTTTCTTTGGTATTTCTTTGTCTTCTTTTCTAATTGATCAATATTTGGCCATGGTTCCCAAAATTCAAGTTGATTAATGACCAATAAACAAAATGTGTCAAGGAAACTGTAATTTAAAGAAGTCTTACTATTTAAGGAAACTTGTTTGTAAAATAATTATTATTTTATAATGTGAATAACAGGTTTATAATTTATCTAGGCTGATATTTAGACGTCTACAGAGCACTTTACTTAAAGTAGAACCTCAAGCCTGTACTATAAAGGAAAAGAAAGTCCATGTTAGAATCCTAAGTAATCCTCTTCTGTACAAGTCAAGGTATTTAGTACATCAGAATATTAGTTTCTTTACCTGTTAATGGCAGTAAAAGTATCCACCTTGAGTGTTGTGACGATTACAAGTGATAATGTTCCTGGGACTTAGTGGGTACTTAATAAACCCTGGATTTTATAATAAGAGTTCCTAATAGAAATTAAGGCCAAGGAAGCTGAATCATAAGCTGGAAAATTATTTTTTTAATTTGTTCTAATTAGTTATACATGGCAGTAGAATGAACTTTGACACATCATACATAAATGGAGCATAACTTCTCATTCTTCTGGTTGCACATGATGTAGAATCACACTGGTCATGTAGTCATATATGCAGATAGGATAATAATGTTGATTCATTCTACTATATTTCCTACCCCTATGACCCCTCCTCTCCCTTCACTCCCCTCTGCTAGAAAATTATTTTTAACTGGACCATTCAGGAATAACTGCTTTCATGAACATGCTGTCACTCAGACTAAACAGCCAACTCCTGCCTTTCCACTGGTGTGTGTGGCCCTTTGGAGAAAATCTTGAAATCTTAGATTTCTGTCTCATTAGAGAACTTTTCCCATGCTTATTTTGTGCTGTGTCATTTAATAAGTAAGTAACCTTGTTTGATTTCCCCAAATATTATTTAAGTCTGATCTTCTATTGGAAGCTTGTATTGACATTTGTTAATGTGATGATCAAGCAAGATTAAGTGGGGTAATACAGGGTTGGCATCTTAAAGTGTTTATTTAATAATTTTATTTCCTACAAGATGCTAGACATCTTAGACAAGATGAGACTTTTAGTATTTTTTTAATATTTCATGTATTCAACTCAAAAGACACCAGCACAATTCACTCAAAACTATACAATTTTATCTACAGTTACAAAACACAAAGTGCTTTTAAAACTGAAAGGTTTTCATAACTCATTTGTCCACAGACCTGGCTGGGAAGATATTTATAGTCCTTACACATTTCATATGTATTTGGTTACAGATTTCACTTACCATAGACCCAGTTGGTATCACGTGTAATACACATAGGTTGCGTATTTCCCTCACAGTGGCCTGTCAGTATTGCCAACCAGCATCATACCTGGAAATCCTGAGATCTGTCTGTCATCAGTTCTTTTCCTACAGAGTTCAACACAGAACCTCACCTAATGCAACCAATTAGTTTTTGTGAGATGTTTCTGCCTTGCAACTCTCCCTGCAGTCCAGGTTCTAACCATTTGCCTTCCCAAAGGTAAAGATGGAAATGAGAAAAGAACCAGAATCAAATTAGTAAGCTTGCCTAATTATTAGCTACATCATAATAAAAGCTCAATTTTAAGAATCTGTGGAGGTTATTAGCAAAAACAAAATTAGATTTAGGTATTATGTGGGGATCCAAATGCGAGGTTTTAAACCCTCTATCCTAATCTGTTGATTTGTATGTTTTTTAAAAATATATATTTTTTTTAGTTGTAGTTGGACACAATACCTTTATTTTGTTTATTTATTTTTATGTGTTGCTGAGGATCAAACCCAGGGCCTTACACATGCTAGGCAAGCGCTCTACCGCTCAGCCCCAGCCCCAGCCCCTGTATGTTTATTTTTAATGCCAAAATCAGACCATCTTTATGAGTTTAGCTTTATAATGTCTTAAAACTAGATACTGTAAATCCTCCAAATTTGTTCTTTATTTTCAAAATTGATTTGTCTACACAAGATCTTTTAAGTTTCCACATAAATTTGAGGAATGACTTGCGTATTACTACTAGGATTCTGCTAAGATTTTGACATCTTAACAATACTGAGTCATGTAATTCAAGAGGACAGAATATCTATTTATTTAGCTCTTTAATTTCTTGCAATGGGATGTTTTACAGTTGTCAATGTACAGATCTAATATAAATTTTGCTAAATGTATCTCTAAATATTACAGAGCTTTAAATGCTATTATAAATATTATTTTAAAATTTATCTTCTAATTGTTCATTACAAGTACAAGTGATTTTAATTATTCATTATTCGTTTATTATTATTTTCAATAAAGTCTCTGCAAACAATGAATTAGCAAATACTGAACATTCATTGCTCCTAGGGAAAATACAAGATTACATTCCTGCAGGTCTGGGGTAACATTTTCATCAGTTGATCAGTGCATAATCTTGTTTTATGTATATTCTGTTCAAAGGTGTTTTATTTAATAAATGTTGTTGGTTCATTAACATTAAACTCACAGATAACAGATTTATCTGAAATAGATATTTTCTTTTTAAAGCACATCATATTCCACCATCATTTCTAACCCCATGACCCCTTTCCTTTTCCCTCCCACCTCTTTGCCCTATCTAGAGTTCATCTATTCCTCCCACACTCCCCCTCCCTACCCCACTAAGAATCAGCCTCCTTATATCAGGGAAAACATTTGGCATTTGGTTTTTTGGGATTGGTTAATTTCACTTAGCATTATCTTCTCTAACTACATCCATTTACCTGCAAATGTCATGATTTTATTCTCTTTTATTGCTGAGTAATATTCCATTGTATATATATGCCACATTTTTTTATCCATTCATCTATTGAAGGGCATCTAGGTTGGTTCCACAGTTTAGCTATTATGAATTGTGCTGCTATAAACATTGATGTGGCTGTGTCCCTGTAGTATGCTATTTTTAAGTCCTTTGAGTATAGACTGAGGAGAGGGATAGCTGAGTCAAATGGTGGTTTCATTCCAAATTTTCCAAGAAATCTCCAAAGTACATGTATAAAGACATGAATTGGTGTGAATATACTTTGTATACAACCAGAGATATGAAAAACTATGCTCTATATGTGTAGTAAGAATTGTAATGCATTCTGCTGTCATATATAAATTTAAAAATGAATTTAAAAAAAGATTAGGCTAGAAAAGAAACTTTAAAATTGTAAAAGATCACAAATTTTATAAAACTTCAAATTGTAATCCCAAGTTTAAGGAGGACACTGATTAATCTGAAACTTTTTTTTTTCACTTCTAAACTGTTCTTTCTAGTGATTATTAAAGGCAGAATCAGACAAAGCAAAAAATAAAAAAAAACACATCATAGCTTTCTTGCTCTGAAGTTTACTTTATCTGGTATTAATATATTCACTTAATCTTTTTTAAAAATAGTATTTACATGTTATATTTTTATCTATGTTCTTATTTTTAACTTATCTGTCTTTAAAGCCTGTTGCTAATGAACAGTGTATAGTTAGGACTTTCTTTTTAAACTAATCTGAAAATCTCTTCCTTTTAGTTGGGCTGTTTAAATCACTTACATTTAATGTGAATGTCGATGTGGTTAGCTTTATATATCTATAAACTTATCATTTGTTTTCTTTCTGTTTCATCTCTTCTCTGTCCCTTTTTCTCTTGCCTTCTTCTGTAATCATTAAATATTTTTTCTATGAGTCTATTTTTATTTTCATCATGGACTTGCACCTCTTTGTCTAGGATTTGTCAAAAGATAATGAGACTACCACTCCATTTCTCCAATAAAAAATAATATAAAAGGAAGAGCCATGCTGATGAGCTATAGTATCTGAGCAGTGCAGAAAACTGATTTTATGTTTGTTGGAGAGAGATGTGGAGCTCAGGCACCGATAGACTTTGAGAGGTATAAGTAGATTGATATCATCTCTAAAAGTGTGGTTATTCAGCTGAAACTGTCATTGATTGGCTGGCACTCAGTGGCATGTTTATGGACATTAATCCATCCTGAATTGACTGACTTCAGCATTGAGAGGCTAACATTGATTGGTTGGCTTGAAAAAGCATGTTCACTGAAGTGAGTTGTAGATTGATTAAACAGGTATAATATTGGTTCTGGTGGCTACTTTCACCATGGTTAAAACCTTTTCCTAAGTTTATAGAAACTTTGAACTTCTCATGTTTAAAACATATCTCTATAATTTATCATCTCTACCTTCAAATAATATTATGCCACAACTTACAGCATAAGAATCTTAATACAGTACACTTTTATTTCTCCCCTGTCCACTGTGCTATTGTAGTGCTATAGTTTATTTCTGTATGTTATTAATCACAAAATACATTGTTCTTATTTTAAAGAGTTTTTAATGAGAAAAAGTCATATATTTATGCATATAGTTGTCATTTATAGTTCTTTCCATTCCTTCACATAGATCTGTATATTTTCCTTCTGCTTAAAGAACTTTGTTTCACATTTCTTGCCATACAGTCTGCTGGTAATGAATATATTCTGCTTTTGTGTTTATGAAAATGCAACTTGATTTATTTTTTGAAGAATGTTTTTGTTGGTTATAAAGTCCTAGATATACAGATTTTATTCCCCTTTCGTATTATAAAGACATTATTCCCTTGTATTCTGGTTTTCATGGTTTTTATCAAGAAGTACATTATCATTCATTAAGTTTTCCCTCTTCATGTAGTATGTCTTTTGAGTCTGGCTGTTTTAAGATTTTTGTTTTCATCTCTGTATATTAACAGTACCTTGTGTGCCTTTCTTCTGTTTCATATGCTTGGGATATATTAAACTTCTTGGCTACGAATGAGGACTTGGGTTCATCACATTTGGAAAATTATTTTTACTAATATTTCTGGAAAAATATCTATCCCTTCTTTTTATTTTCTCCTTCTGGAACCCAAGTATATGTACATTAAACCACCTGACATCTCCACGAGACACCAATTTTCTTTCTACTGACTTTTTTTTCTCTGTATGTTTCATTTGGACGTTCTATGCTGTGAGGACTTCACATTCACTTATTTTTGTTCTACAGAGTTCTAATTGCCCTTTATTACCATTTGATTTATTTCTTATTTCTGACTTTGTATTTTTAATTTATAGAAGTTCATTTGGGGTCTTTTTTATATCTTTCCTTTATCTCATCATTTTTATACCTTCCTATTTTTTCTCAAACATAAGGGGATGGTGTTTTAATGTTTTTGTCAGATAATTCCATCATCTCTATTGTTTCTGGATATGCTTCTTTTTTAGTCTTTTTGTGTGTTTGTGTGTGTGTGTGTGTGTGTGTGTGTGTGGTGGTGGTTGTGGTAGTTCTGGAGATTGAACCCAGGGCCTTGCATAAAAGGCAAGCACTCTACCAACTGAGCTATATCCCCAGCCCTATGCTTCTCTTTTAAAAATTTTTTAAATTGGTCTTATTTTTAAGAGTTTTTAATGAGAAAAAGTAATATATTTATGCATATAGTTGTCATTTCCAGTCCTTTTCATTCCTTCACATATGTATTTCCATCATTTTCCTTCTGCTTAAAAAATGAGATTTGTGGATGGACACAATATCTTTATTTTTACTTATTTATTTTTATGTGGTTCTGAGGATCGAACCCAGGGCCTCACACACGCAAGGCAAGCACTTTATCACTGAGCTACAACCCCAGACCTCTGGATATGCTTCTATCCTGACTATGGTTCATATTTTTCTGCTTCTTTAGATGCCCTGAAACTATTTTTGGATGTGGGACATTTTTAATTTTATGTTGTTGGGTGCTAGATTTGTCGTATTCCTTTAACTATCATTAAGCTTTGTTCTGGGACATGGTTAAAGTATTGAAATCAATTGGATCACTTCAGGCTTTCCTCTTCTGTTTTGTTAGTATGGATTCCAAGTAATTTTTAATCTAGTGTTAATTTGGCCCCAGTGTTTAGGTAATACTTCTCTGAGGATTCTACTTTATGCCTTTACATAAAAGAAGATCTTACACTTGGACTCTTGAGAACACCAACTATTCCCAGGCCTATACAATCTATGTACTTCTTTCCAGCATTCTTTCTAAGATCTCAGGTAATTTTCTCACATACATGAGCAGTCAAAGATTCAAAGTTTCACTTTTCAGATAACTGATGATCTCCACACCCCCCACACCTATGTGTGTGTGTGTGTGTTTGTGTGTCTGTGTGAACAGCTCTTGCCTCTCCTATATTTTGCCCTGGAAATTCTAGCCATCTAACAGTTACACTCAACTCAGCATAGTTGTTAATCTTACTTTGAGGCCCAATTCCCCATGCTTTGATCTGAAAGTTCACTAGGTAATGAGCAGTTACAATTGTAAGGTTCACTTGTTTTTCTCATCTCAGGGATCACAGACCTGTGCCATCTGTTGTCCAAAGCCTGAAACCTATGTTTCATTTGCTTTATCTGGTTTATAGTTGTTTAAAAAGAGTGAGTAAATATGCTCCTTGTTACATCATCATGGCCAGAACTTAGCTGGGGGGCTCCTTTTTTCCCATTTTTAAAATTGTTTCATTATAGTTGTACATAATGGTGAGATTTGTTGTTACGTATTCATGCATGCACACATATAACAATATAATTTGGCCAATGTCATTCCCCATTATTTCCTGAGTGGTTCCTTTTTATTTATTTTTAAGTTGTAATTGCACACAATACCTTTATTCATACGTGGTACTGAGGATCAAACCCAGGGACTCACACATGCTAGGTGAGTACTCTACCACTGAGCCACAACTTCAGCCCCAATGAGTGGTTCCTTTTAATAAAAGTTATATTTTGAGACAAATGAAAGAACTAATTGAAAGTGGTATGTACACTTAATACACATACAATAGAATACTATTCAACCTTGAAAAAAAAAAAGAAGGAAATCTTACTGCTGGCAGCAAGTGGATGAAACTGGAGGATATTATACTAAGTAAAGCCAGATATGGGAGGACAAACACTATATGATACCACTTACATAAGGAATCTAAAACACAGAAGCAGAGTGTAGAATGGAGCTACCAGGAGCCAAGGAGAGGAGGAATTGAGAAGATATGAGCCAAAGGGTACAAAGTTTCAGTTATATAAGATGAAGAAGTCCTAGAAATCTTCTGTACAGTGTAATACTATAGGTAATCATTGTGCATTGCATGTTTAAAAATTTACTAAGAGGGTATATCTTACATTGAGTGATCTCATCACAAAACAATGATAATAATAACAATAAATAAACAGGGCAGGTGAAAACTATTGGAGGTGATGGACATATTTTTGCATAGATTATGGTGATGGTATCACAAGGTCATACTTATATCCAAACTCATGAAATTGTATAGTTGAAACATGTATAGCTTTTTATATATCAATAATACTTATATAATAAATAATTATACATAAAAAGTGCCTTTAAAAAATAGTTAATCCATTTTTTAAAGTCATGTTTTGTTTTGTTTTTTAAATTGTAGATGGACACAATACCTTTATTTTATTTATTTATTTATTTTTATGTGGTGCTGAGGATCGAACCCAGTGCCTCACACATGCCAGACAAGTGTGCTACTACTGAGCCACAACCCCAGCCCTGTTTTGTTTTATCCTATTGTCTCAGACCTATTTAATGTTTGATGATACAAAACAGTTAAGTGGGTGGATGCTGGAATCAGATTGCCTCAATCATGCTCCCACCATTTGAAAGATGTGTAAGACTGGTCTATGTTCTTATTCTTTCTTTTCCACTGTTTCCTCATCTAAAAATGAGTGAAAAATCAATACTATTTTATAGGGTTGGTGTGGACATTCAATGAGCCATAGCATAAAGAACTATATTCTCTATTACTGCATAACAAACATTCCAAAAGTTAGTGGCATAAAAGGACAGCCATTTATGTAGCTCAAAATTTGGGCTAGATTTCTCTAGGCAGTTCTCCACTGGTCTCAACCCAGTTTACACACACCTATGGTGATGGCTGATCAGTGAGTCCATCCTCCTTCTGGAGTAGAGCTCATTGTTGGCTGATTGATGGGGCTTAGTGGACTGTGTGTTCCTCATTCTCCCACAGGTGGCCTGAGCTTGATCACATGACTGTTCAGGGTCCTAAGCACAACAATAGTGCAACTGCGTTTCTCAAGCACTTTTCAAGTCTACCAGCCTCACACCTGGTGATTTCTCATTTACCAGTGCAAGTCATATGACCTAGCCCAGAGTGAAGGTAGGAGAGTACCATCAGTGGTATGGATATGGTGAGAAGACAAATTTGTACAGATTTTTGCAATCTACCATAGACACTTAGTAAAACTCTTAATATTTAATGTTTTTTCTTTATCTTATTGTAATATATTAACAAGCATGTAGTTGTTACTATTTACCAAAAAAAAAAAAAAGGAGGGGGCAGTAATAAGAACCATGTAGCTGGGGAGTTAACTGTTAATTCTGTCTCATCAGTATATTATTATGGCTTAAATAAATGTCCTTGTCTTGATCCAACTCTTTTCACTCTGCTTCCATGCGCTAGTTACAACTTTAGGGGACACCTCTTGCCTCCAGTTCTACAATCACATTCTGCTGCAAAATTCTTTCTCTGCACTCTTCAATAGGAACACTTGTATAAATCACCCAGGATGTTGGCAAGAAAAGAGCTACTTCTGGGCTGAATGCTTTTTGAAAAAATCTTTCCTGCTACCCAGAAGTCATTTACATAAGTTAATTCCTGGGGGTTAAAAATTCGTGGCACCCCTTTTGCTGCAGCAGCTATGGGAGAGCCTTTCTGCAGCATCACAGAGGGATCACTGCTTAAGCATTTTATGCACACTTATACGCGGGCACTCTTGGCAACAGAAATACTGTTTATTGCTCTTGTATATTTAGGTCCGAACAGCCCTGCCTCCTTGGATATGTTACTCTCCCGACACCAAATGTCACATTTATTGTCCCAGTGAAGTATTGCCTGAATCTTCCTGGATCAAGCACTCATCTGCAAATCATTGTTCAATCATTCTCTAGTCCTACATTCCCAAACTTGATTCAATCATAGATAGTATGGGCATATCCCACAAGTCTTCATTGAACCTCAGTAACCTACAAGTCACCTACTTCTGTGTGGCAGAATAATTTATTGAGATATTAATTCTACCTTGTTCTTGCTGCTGTAGGAAAACACAAGGAATGAAAAGGAAATTTTTCTCATCCTACTTTTCTTCCAAGAATAATAACCATACCCCTGTGGCCAGTCTTCTTTGGTTTGTGGAAATTATTACAGTAGCTTCTTTGTTTTGCAGAAGAGACTCTGAATGCAATACCCCTTCCTTCCACTACCCTCAACCTCAGCCCTAGATCTTTGGGAAGAAGCTGATGCTTGGAAAATAATGAATTAATGTCCTAAATAAGAGAGAGAGAGAAGTATTCCCATAGAGTAGGAAGCATTTGGAGAGGATATGTTTCAGGTATAGAAAACGACTCAGAGTAGCCTGGGAGTAGTAAGTCCTCTAATGTGGTAATACGTGGATAGCAAATACCATGGCCTTTGGAACTGTGACCAAATTTGATACAAGGGAGTTTTCTTATTTAAATGGGCCAGGTAGCATTTGAGTGGTAATTAAAATAGACCTGAGGCCCTTTCTCTAAGTTTCCTACATTGTATAAGCCCTGGCAGGGGATCAGCCCAGTTCCCTCTCCCCTGTCCCGTATGCCTGCAATTAAATTTCCTGCTAGCCCCAGCATGATCAAGCCAGAAAACAAGACATGAATTAATCTTTCTCACATCCTAGCCAAAATGTAAAATCATACTAATATACCCATAAAAAATAAAATCTTCATCAACAAGTTCCTAGGAGCTGGCCTTCTGAACTATTTTCCATCCTTGCAGTTTTTGATTTCAAGCTAGTCACCAAATCCCAGGGGCGAAAGAAGATACACAATAGTAGCCAAGAGTTGGTGGGAGTTTAATATGTCAGTGCTGAAATCTCCTCTAGATCTGGTACACAATAGCTCTCTAACTGGCACCAGTAGGCCTGTTAGCAGGTGTGAGAAAAAGAAGATTCAAATCCTACCATGGCCCAAAAAGCAATTACACAGAAATGTTGCTGTAGGACTTAACATTAAAAACTCTCCATCAGTTCTAGTTGGCTCTATCTACTAGTCCAAAGGCAATTTCCTCCCAAACTTTAAGCATTATAGATTCCCTCTTTCCCCTTGAACCTGAAAATCCAGCTGTGTTCTCTCGCCTCTGACATCAGCATTACTGGCTTTGATACAGCCAACCATCTGGTTGATGAGGCATGAGGCAGAATGGAATCCAGCTCACTGTTCCCTGATGTTTCCCCATGAACATTTCAAAACTCACTGGCATCAACATGGATGGTAAGCTGTGTCTCTGACTTAGGAAGAATTATCATGTTAAGTGACCTTGGGCCATAATTTCTGATGACCATCACAGATGTTTTCAGGTTGAGATTAGGGTGCCTCTTCTTATGATATCTTGGAACTTTGGGGGTTATTTTCAGCCAGGTGATCTCTCCAATAAGTTCATCAGATGACATGAAATCTTCAGTACAAGTGGTAGAGTTCTAGAATATTGAGGAGTTAGCATTTTTAATTATCCCATTGTTTCACGTATGAAATGTATCTGTTCATTTGCTTTTTGAATTCATAGTTCTAAATCTGCTTCTTATTTTTTTTCTACTCCTTTTCAACACCATGTCTGTAAGGAGAAATGTTTTACCAATCATCATTAACCATTTTCTTTGTCTTCCACCCCCAGCTTCACTCCTCCAGTTTTTCTGTCATTTCTGACTTTGGGAATTATAAAGAGAAAAGATGATAATGAACAAAGAGAGAGGGAGAGAGAGATAGAGAGAAGGAAAAGGAATAGGTGTAAGAAGGGAAATGTGATGGTAGAAACAGATTTTGTAATCAGAGAATCTAAATTTAGTCTTTGTTCTGCTACATCTAAACAAGTGCTCTCTGTCTAACATCATTTGCACACTGTGTCTCAGATTCCTAATTTATAAAATGGGGAAAATAATTAGTAAAGGATGTAAGGGTTGGTCTCTAAAAACTAGAAAGCCCTTATATACTTTATTTATGTAAGGAAAATTGAGAAAATGATTTTGAACTTCATGTCACACCCACAGTAGAGATGATAAAATGAAAGTGGCTAAAGAAAATAGCAATTTTTCCTCATTCTCCCCATGAGCACTGAAGTAGGGACAATACTGAGTTGGCCTAGTGCTTTCATTATGGAGATGAATTCTCTGAGTAGGTTTTCCGTGACAGAATGAGTCTCCCCCCATCCCCAGACATTAATCCTAAAAAAAAAAAAAAATCAGATTCTCTACTCATTTACCTGCTTGTGTTCCCTGGACTGTCCAGTTGCCCTTCTCTAGTTCTCCTTTAAAACTGAAATATAAAAAATTAAGAGCCATCCACAGCCCTGCTTAATGAGACATTGCAAACCTATTTCATTCTTGCTTTGTATTCAGGACACACGCACTTCTCCTCCTGTAGTATT
Source organism: Marmota monax (assembly GCF_021218885.2). Classification (NCBI taxonomy): domain Eukaryota; kingdom Metazoa; phylum Chordata; class Mammalia; order Rodentia; family Sciuridae; genus Marmota; species Marmota monax. The sequence goes on along the minus strand of NW_026693777.1, from coordinate 19,986,568 downwards.
TGCTGATATACTTTGCACTCCAGCTGCTGCAATATTTAAATCAGTGATTCAGTACACAGACCACACGATGTGCCACTACACTCCAACAAGCAAGGTCTGTCTCTCCATGGGGACAGAGGATCTAAGCATCTGTCATTCTCTTTCTGTCGCTTATAATTAACCACACACCCCTTTACACACATAAATATTTATGTGCCAAAATAAAACTCCCTGGTGCTTTAAGCCAATCTCTCTTCTTCCCAGTGAGCTTTGAAAGTTTCCAAAATGAATTTTTTACTTAATTCAAGACTCTATTTGGTGTGAAGAACTTATATAATTATATTCCCAGAAAATAATTTTAAACCTCAGAAGTATTATGCATGCATACTTCTAGAATGCAAACCCCATGAGGGAGATATCTTTGTCTATTTCATTGATATATCCCAAGAGTTTAAAGGAGTCCCTGGCATATACTGTAAACCCAATGAATATTTTTTGAATGTTGAATGACTGAATGCACAGGAACACCAACTACAAAACATGATTTTGTTGCTTGGAATGAAAAATTTAAGATTAGGATCTCTCTCCCTCAACTCCGCCCTCTTTCTCCTTTAGTGCTGGGGATTAAAACATTGAGTTATGCCCCCAGCACCAAGACTACAATTTGTAGTCAAACGTTGAAAAACCTGAAAATATTTTTTGATATTGCGAATAAGGAAGAGCAATAAATAATCATGAAACAAGATATCCACTCATTTACTTATGTATTCGTTCAAAAAATCACTGCTGTTGCAGAGCCTTATCACATTAGTTATGAAGCAGTTATAAAAAATGACACAGTAATTGTCCTAACTCTCAAGGAACTCTTGGCTTGTGTGTGATTTTCAAAATATAGTCTCCTATCAGATTTGGGGTAGATTCCCAATTCTCATCACAAGCTTACTGAAAGGAAAGTGAGGAACCAGGAGACTGGCAAGTAAGAAATGAAAGACAGAGACCAGACAGAGATATACACGAGAGTTTATTTGTCAGAGCTGATAAATAAAGGCCATCTCTCTATAGGAGAGAGAAGCAAAACAGGCTTGGGGTTCAGGACTTTTATGGAGCAGGCTGAGGGATTAGAGCCAGTCAGATCCTAATGCAGGCAGTTAAGTGTTAGGTTGGTGTGAGGTTGGTGGTGAGCCTTTCTCAGAAATGCCCTTGGGCAGGAAAGTGAAATTTTTATTAAAATGGCAACTGTCACTTCATATGGCTGTGCAGATGCTAGGCAAGGACCTTATACTTACTAAATCAGAATCACTGAGGACCATCCTTGAACCTGGGTTTTCAACTCGTCAGCTAGACAACACTTACTAACATTTGAGAAGTTGATCTAGCAGAACTCAAATTAATTGACTGTTTTTCAGGAATTATGTGGTCTCTATTACCATTCAGCTAATATTTGCATTGTCATATCCACATATCACTTAGTGAATGGGTAGAATGCAATAGCATTAAAATAACACAATAGCCGAGGTGCAGCGGTGCACACCTATAATCCCAGTAGCTCAGGAGGTAGAGGCAGAAGGATCCCAAAAGTTCAAAGCCAACCTCAACAATTTTGCAAGACCCTAAACAACTTAGCAAGACCCTGTCTCAAAATGAAAAAAGAAAAAAGGCTGGGGATGTAGCCCAGTGGTTAAACACTTCTGGGTTCAGTCCTCAGTACCAAATAAATAAATAAATAAACATGATCATTTTAGATTAGCAGTTCAGTATTCTATTCATTGGAGCCTACAGTCTCCTTTTAAACTAATCCTTACTGGGACTAGTGATTTTATCTGAAGAATTTTTTTTTTAAAAAGACACACATAGCACATACCTGTAGATTTTTAGAAACAGACCTAAACAAAATTTCCTGTATGTTCTCTAAGTTTCTAAACTTCTGCAAATGCTATATGAAATCTGCCTCAGGCCTCATCAGTTTCAAATATTCCAATTTCTCCATTAACCTGTCCTGCTCAGCACAAACCCCCAAATTGACTGACACCTGCACACCTTCTTGCAAAGACTAATTAGGTCCTAGGTGCCCAAGATGTAGTCAGAATCAACTACCATCTGACTCAGGATGGTGCTGCCTAACATTCTGAATACTTAGCTTTAATTATGTGTTTGTGTATTCTAATGCAATTTTCTATGGATTACTGACATAGTACATCTTTAAGCAACTTAAGAAGAGCCTTTTTCGTCTTTTGTTTTTCTAATGTCTTGTTCATTTATTATTATTATTATTATTTATGCATTGTTCAACTATGTAACTTCTACTGATTCATGAATTTTGTCCTTTTTGGCTACTGGCACTTTTAATAACCATTCTCTCAATTTTAGCATTCCTGTCAGTTATCTTCTTCCTCACCAATTCTTTTTGAAATTATTTGTAAAATTTAATATTTAATTATTTTCACTGTTACATGCCTCATAATCATGTTGTTTACTATTTCACTAAGTAAAGAGTTAGTACAAATTGAGTTTGCTCACATAGTATCATTAGTTATTATTTATGTATTATATTATGTTCTCATTCTCTGTTGAAGAGATTTATTAAATTTAATGCTGGCCAGAAAAATGAAAATACTTTGAGAATTGCAAGCATTGACCACTGAACTACATGCAAACACCTCATTGACATTTTTCGGGGGGGGAAACAGATTAATAATGATATAATAAAGTGTCTTTTAATGTCTTAATGTTAAACCGTGAATATTTGCTGTTAATCAAAACAATTTTTTCAACTCAAAGTGATGGTACTTAATGTTCTGTTAATTATGCAAGGAGCTAATCAATTTGTCCCTTAAATGGATGTTCAACTGATTAAGAGAAGCTAATCATCAGTTATGAAATCCATAAGGCACAGATGAGTCAGGTTTAAAATATTTTTTGCTAACTTGGGGCCAATAATTCTGTTGCCTTAAATTACCTCTTATTTCAAATGGGAGAGTTATTTTCTTTCTTTAAATATATAACTGTTACACTCTTACTCATGGAAATTAAAGCCTAGTTTAGCCTACAGTTTAGGAATCAAACCAAGGATAGTGCTATAGTGAGTTCAAATTCTTATTTAATCCCTAAAGGACGATAACTAGGCAAAAGAATTACAATCTGACACTAAGAATAGGTTTCTATGAATTAATAGGCAGTTTACACACTGAACTCCCCTCAATGCTATAAAGAGGGTTTAAGGATATTAATTTATCAATACTCCAAAAATAATTTTATCTGATAATATTTGTCCATTCAACAAATATTTATTAAGCATCTGTTATGTACCAAGTACTGTGCTAAACCAAAATTCTAAAGACACATGAGGTAGACTTTCTAACCTTAAAAGACAACTTAGAAACAAAAAATCAGGCTGTTTCTCACTCTTGACCCAGCCTACAAATCTCTCTTGAATGTGTAATTCCTTTCCTTACCCGCAAAAGGCATCTTTCTCTTGAAATAGCCCACATTCCCCCTTGAATGGGTATTCTCTTTCCTAAAACAATCTCTGTATCTCTGTAAAACAAAAAAGAAATAAACATTTAAAAAATCAAATTAAAAAAAGAAACAAACGTTTTTTAAAAAATCCAACATGGGCTTAGTGGTAGAGCTCTCATCTAGCACGTGCAAGGTCCTGAGTTCAATCCTCAGCACCACATAAAAATAAATAAACAAAATAAAAATATTGTGTCCAACTACTTCTAAAAAATAAATATTTTTTAAAACCCCACCATGATAGACAATTAGATATATTTTGACATGTAAGAGTCATTAAAGAGTAGACAAAACAAAAAAAAGAACAAAAAAAGAAAATCAAACTCATATAGCAACATGACATAGCTTATAGATCAAAGATTATCAGATGGAAAAAAGCTACCTATGTCAGAAAAAAAGCACAGTTCATTGATTTTAAATTCAATGAAGTGGTGGTCAAAATGTTTGGCCTTGAATTTCAGTTTGCAGTTATCATTAATCTCTGTTTGACCTTGAAAGGTTTTTAATCCTCTCTTCATACTTCAACTTTCCCATCTGCAAAAGATCAGTGAACTTTCTATCATGCATTAGAGGTCAAACTTAAATCATCTGGAGGAAAATCAGGGCATCCTCAAGGACTTCTTTACTTGAAATCCAAATGCAAAGTGCATTAGTCATTCAGTTAATAAGTATTTATTGATTATCTATTGAGTGCTCTTTAGGGTGCTAGACCCCGTAGGAAATATATAAAAGAGATCACTTTCTTCAACTAGCTTCCGCCCTTGTCAGAAAAAAAATGGTATTATTTAGCAATAATAAAAACAAATGAATGAATGCACAAATGAATGAATATTTATTGGGTGACTATGCCAGACACTGTCATGCTTTTTAGACTATAAGGCTCTTTTTTGCATATTAGGCTATTTAAGAGTGAGCAAGTGTATACAATTAAAATCTAGATTGTGAAGTCTTTTAAGAGCTAGATAAGGTTGGAGGAGAAAGATATCATGGGCTACATTCAGGGATAGCTGCATTGAAGTTAAAGGATTTGAGCCAAGACATTGCGCTATTGTGGAGCAGGTGAAGTTGTATTGAAAGCAGCACATTCCTGATGAAAGTGATGAGACCCCAAAAAAGGAGAGAGTATAACAAATTATCACAGAGTATTTTACAGGCATGTGTTTTTACTGAAACAGAGATCTTATAGACAGATGATGGGAAAGTAGAGGTAGACTTTGAAAGCCCAATTAAAAATTTGACCAAATGTCATTTTAGAAGAAAGTATGTAGGAAGACAGAAAATATTTGAAATAGAAAGAGGTTGAAATATCTGGAGTAAGGCTGGGCACAATGGCATATGCCTGTAAACCCAGCAGCTCGGGCGGCTAAGGCAGGAGGATCACAAGTTTAAAGCCAGTGTCAGCAATTTAGTGAGACCCTAAGCAACTCAGTAAGACCCTGTCTCAAAAAAATAATAATAAAAAGGGTTGAGGATGTGGCTCAGTAGTTAAGTACCTATGAGTTCAATTCAATTCCTGATACAAATATATATATATATATATATATATATATATATATAGAGAGAGAGAGAGAGAGAGAGAGAGAGAGAGAGAGAGAAGGAAAGAGATGTGATAACAGAGGTTTAAAGGATATTGGTCTGGTAGTGCATATTGACTAGAATGCAGCAACTATAATCAGTTGGATCCTATATATATATCTATTTCTGCAACATTCAATTCACACCTATTGCTCTTATCATTTATAGAATAACATATCATTTGTGTTATTTGATTTACTAAACCTGCAGTGACAGATGGCTTAAGCAATATAAAGTGCTAATCCTACTTGTCCAATCAGGAGTTTTCTTGCAAAGATTTTCTCAAGAACAGAACCATTGTTTATTTACCCAACTTTTCAGTCTTCCTATCTACTTTTTGGTTCTAGCTTGAGTTAAATAAGAGTCAGGGGGCAGGGGAACCATTAATCCTTTTCCTTCCTTCAATTTCCAGACATGGTGATTGTTTGACAGAGATGAAATAGTGCCAGGAGTCTTGTGGGGTCCTCAAAGCTTTTCCTGGGATAAGAAGCACTGGAGGGCAAAGGCAGATCAAAACAACGTGAGAGCAGCCAAAGAAACCTGTCTCTCTGTACATCACTAAAGAGAGTTGGGAAGGAGAAGGGAGAGCAGTAAATATGAAGAAGTGGAGGTAGAGTGGTTCTGCTCAGAACCCAGCCATCTAGAATCCTCGAGAATGTTCTTTTCCGCCATATTTTGTCCCTCCCTTCTTCTTCCCATCCTTTTCTTCCTGGCTTTGCTCTTCTATTTAAGGCAGAAAACCCACACAAACCAAGGGAAAATATGGTGACTTCCTTAAAGAAATATGGCTCTAATAGAGAAGATCTGTTCTGAAAGAGACTGTTCAGAGGAATCCCCAATAGGACACTCTTGTTTCACTGTCGTTTTTGTCCATGGCTAAAGGAGTCCCTTCTTTCCTATCTTGATAGATCTAAATTGGGTCACTTTAACCATGGCACTGTTCATCAAGATTTCAAGAATCATTGTGCTACAATCCTCATGCTTCTTTCTTACCAGAACTCCAGTGGTAATGAGGTAAACTCACCTCACTCAAGCATAGGCTTCTGGCCACTAAATACAACACAGAGAGTTTGTCCCTCTGTGTTGGAGAGTTAGAGGAAAAAATCATCAAGCATAGGAATCAAACTTTCTGAAATCTTTCTATGTTCTATTTTCTTGATTTCCAAAACCTCTCTCTCTCCTGCTTATTTTATGCTATAGCAAAGAATTCTCATGTTGGTTTCCTGTATTTTCTTCCATTTCAATTGCATGTGAAATCATCAGCAATGATTCTAAAGCCATGAAGTTTATTATTTAGAAATATTATTTTATAATGGTATGTAATTACATATCATACATGGGACAACTGTATAAGGGCTCAGACCAAGTTATGATTTCTGCATTTCCACAGAACCCTAACCTTACTTTTGTAATAGTAAATGGGTAAGTTTTGTGGTCAATTTTGTAATAATAAATGGGTAAGTTTTATCAAATATTATTCAAGTTCACCCATTCAGAACTGGGTCTTCAAATTACTTTTTAGTCCCTAGTTTTTCAATCAACGTGTTCCTGAGTAATAATTCTCCATTAGTTAATCAATAATAATTCTCTATTAGCTAATCAATGATCTTCCTTGTAAGAGCTTTTACATATATTTGAGCATAAACTAGAGGTATGAGTTGAAGAAGAGAAACTAAGATTGACTTTTTTCTTTTATTAATGCATTATAGGTATACCAACATTGATTTTTTATATGCTATGTACAGTATCAGATACTCACAAATTTTAATCTTACTCTCATGTTAATGATTTGAAAACAGAATAGGGCACTTATAGCCAAGGATTTAATGGTTCTTAAATATATTTGTCTTGTATGTCTGACAAAGATATATTTCCATAATTTTTATTCTAATGCAGTAATATCATATTTTACCTGTTGTATTAAAGTAATCTTACCCCTTTTAGCCTATTTAAAGTTCAGTTTTAAAATTAAAATATTTTTTGATTCTTCTTGCCTCAGAATGTTTCAGACACATGCTGCTACATCAGACACATTTTACACCCACATTAATCAAAGCATAGAGAAATGATTACTAGAGATATGAGATTGATAATACTGTCTTCTCAACATCTAGAGCAAATGCTATACTGCACCGAAGATAATATTCAACCCAAACCCCCCACTTGCCCTTCTCCCACTTCTCAGTGTATCATTAGTGGGAAAAATATTTATAAGCCAAAGAAGTGACCACTCAGGGAAAGAGAATTTGTTGAAATTCTCTTTACAACCTGTATACTTTTGAATATTTATTGAGTAAACAAATAAAAAGAAAATCAGTGACAAATACGAAAATAGGAACTCTGCCCAGGTGAGAAGAAGTCATCTGTCCCTTAAAGCCATATTGCTTTCCAGTAGCAATGATGGCCCTTTTCTTTAACAAGTCTCATTTGTATCAAAGCCCAATGAGTTTTTGAAAACTGTTTCATTTTTCATTCAAAATATATTTATACTACTGCAAATTCAAAGTACCAAAGATACAAGATTCTTTGTTTTTCTGAGATTTAGATTCTAGAGCATCACTCTATATAGAAATTTTCTACAATGATAAAAATGTTTTCAACTATGCTATCCATTATGATAGCCACTAGCCACATGTGGCTATTGATCACTTGAAATGTGGCTATTAAAGTTTGGAAACTGTATTTTATTTTATTTTTTATTTGTTCTAATAACTTACACATGACAGCAGAATGCTTGGAAACTGTATTTTAAGTGATCGTTTAATTTTAATTAATTTAAATTTATATTTAAAAAGTCACACATGGCTAGTGGCTACCACATTGGACAGTACAGTTCTAGTAAATGCATGAGTATGTGGTGTATGTATGTGTTGAGAGGATAGCAACACACTCTAGATACATGAATAAACAAAAGCATCAAATTGTATTAAGTGAAAAGCAGAAAATCAAAATAGGTTGATGTGATAGATATTGTTTGTAAGGCTGCTTTAGAATGGGCAGTTGAGAAAAGTCTCTCTGAAAAAGTGACTTTAAACTGAGATGTGAATTATAAGAAGGATGATCCAAAAAATCTAGGGATGAGCATCCCAAATAGAGGGAACTGCTAGTACAAAAGCCCTAAGTTGGGAACAAACTTAATGTTCCAATACCATAGATAGAAGAGAGAACAGTGTGACTAGAGGGTGGAGAGGAACGGGAGAACAATAGAGTTGAGGCTGGAGAGTTATGAATACAACTGTATTAGCTTCTTAAAACTGCTGCAACAAAATACCACAAACTTGTTGGCCTAAAATAACATACATGTGTTTCACAGTTCTGGAGGTTTGAAGCTGAAAGCAAGGTATCAGCAGGTCAGCAGGTATCACTTTCTCTGAAGGCTTGAAGTTCTAGACTCTGGGTTCTTGCCTCTTCTAGCTTCCAATGGCTCTCAGAAATCTCTAATATTCCTTGTCTTGTGGCCACATTACTGCAACCAACGTCTCAATCTTCACATGGCCTTCTTTTTCTATATTTCTTCTGTTCATGTATCCTTTTGTCTTCTCTTAAAACACCAGTCATCAACATCTTAGTCATCCTGATCCTATATGGCCTCCTCTTAAGTACATCTAAAATCCAGTTTCCAAATAAGGTCACATTCTGAGGTTCCAGGTGGATGTGAATTTTGGGGAGATGGCAAGCCACTTGCAGAACTTAATTTTGTAAGACTTTGAAAGTCAGATTAAGGGGTTTGACTTATTTTAAGTGTGATAAGATGCCATTGGGGGATTTGGAGCAAAAGAATGGCCAATGTCATTTATACTTTTGAAAAATCATTCTAGATATGGGAAGATTAGATTTTAGAGAAGAGTAGAAGGAGCAGAGACCAGGAAAGTAACTATTGGAGGAGCCCAGGCACGAGATGACATGGCTTGGATAAAGCAATGCTGGTGGAAGTGGGCAGATCTGAGATTTGTTTCAGAGATAAAGGGGATGATGTAATGGGTGTGGGAGTGAGGAAGGGGAATAATCAAGGATAACTACCAGATTTGTGTTGTGAGCAAAGGGTGAGGGTTGTTGCCATTTATAAGACAGGGAAGAGTAGCAATAATTCAGGCTTTATTTGATGATCTGAAGTCTGAGAGGCTTGTTAGCCAAGTAGATATACCAATTAAACAACTGCATAAAAAATCTACAGTTGTAGGAGTAGTCAAATGTGGAGATGAAGGTTTGGAATTTCAGACGAAGAAACTATGATACAGAGAATCTAACGAGCCCTTCCCAAGTCACAGAGCTAGTAAATGGCAGGGCTGGGATTAAAATCTGGGTAGTCTGGTTCCAGAATCCACACACTTAACTGACGTGTTATACTATTCCTTGGGATTTAAAAGTTGAGTTGAGAATTTTGAAGGATGGAGAAAGCAGTAAAAGGAGCAAAGAAAACATCTGTTCCAGTTGATCATTGTACCTGAATATTAACATAATTCTCATTTATTCAAATGTGCTTTAAGGAACTCTTCAATAACAATATGTATATATCTTCCATCATTTTAAAGGAAGAGACAGTGTTTTGGGAGTCCATGTTTTCTGCAGAATATGTTGACTTGGAAACTGCCAGGTATTTATATATAATAAAAGTTTTGATGTACTATGTGAAAATTAAAACCTTCCAGGATTATCCCCTAGAAAGAACAATTACCACAATCTTCCCTGTTCTATCTGCATCCTTGATTGACTTTCAGTCTAACTGAAACATAATGAATTTAACTATGAGAATTCAGCAATATCCTGACCAAGTATTATATGCAAATTGTTTATTTTCATCAAATATCAGAACTCAGTAACTATAGTTTTTAGAATTCAGTGATTGAACTATAGCAACAGTAAACACAGTACCTTATTATTGACATAGATCCATTTTTTAAAATTACTTATCCAAATTAGCAGCAAATAGTAAAAATTTTAAGATTATATTCGCTTTTATATTAGTAAGAAAGAATGTTACATTGGTAGAAAGTGAAAACTTGTGTAAATTGGAAAAGTAGGAAACTTTAGAAATATATCATGTGCACTGTAAATTCTTACTCTGAGACTTTCCGAGGTTCTCTGCCTAAGCAGGCCAGTGTGTTGGAAGGGAGGCAACAACACACAGGTGTCAAGAGCAGGGACAGCCCTGGACTCTGCCACATACCATATGTGGGACCTTGGGGAAATAGTTTAGTGTTTCTTATCTCCATTCCTTATCATATACATGGAAAATGCTCAGAGCACCACCTGACATATAATAAATACTCAAAAATATAAACCATTTGCATATTCTCCTACCCTACCTACTATTTTTCTAGTCTTAGTTTGAAATAATTGCCTTTAAAGTGGCAAATCTATATATTATATTCCTAATATGACTAGGCTAGACTCTCTTCAAAGCTTTCCTAGTATGAAAAGATCCATCCTTTTGCCTCTATTGCATCCTTATCTCTGATCTTGGGAGCTAAATATTTTCTCCAAGAAATCATTTAAAACCCCCGTTGTCAATCAGGAAATTCCAATTCTAAAGAAAGGATTAAGGATTGCTGTTCAGGTTCAGCTATAATGTTAACAGCAGCAAAGAAATGAATTAAGAAAAACCTCCAACAAGCAATAAGGAATTGATTGGATAAACTGTAGAATAATACATGTACAGTAAAATTTTAAGAAATTCCTAAAAGTATGTTTCATAGGAATAATGATGAAAGAGAGTTGTTCTGCAGGGCACAATGCTACACTCAAATCCCAGCAACTGGGGACACAGAGGCAGGAGGATTGCAAATTCAAGGCCAACCTGGGAAATTTAACAAGACCCTGTCTCAAAATGAATGAATGAATAAATAAATAAGTGGGGGTGGGTACTGAGGATGTAGCTCAGTGGTGGAACACCCCTAGGTTTAATCCCTCACTTCAAAGATAAAAGAAAATGAAAAAAGTTTATAGTACATTTTTTTATTTTTAAAAAGCAGTATGATGCAGGTTGTTCCATATGATACTTTTCCCCAAATATTTATGTTAATATAAGCATAAGATATCTCTGGAGTGTTTTACAGCCACTGAAATGTAGTACATCACCCACTCGCCTCTCCTACTACCACCAGGAGAATCTACTAGCAACACTAGGCCATTCTTAATAATCTCAGCCTAAAACTCTCTTGCTAAGCAGAAACTGAGAAAAGAAAGTAGGCATACTGCTCACAAGTGCTTACTCCTAGAAGGTAGGAATAGTGGTCATCTGCATTTAATTCTCCCCTTTATACCTCTCAGCTTCAAAGTTTCCCCCCCCCCAGGTCTCTCAGTGGCAGTGTCACAAGTAGCTAATGGTGTCACAAATGATGACAAAAGCAAAGAGTTATTATATTTCCTATGTTAGACTTTGCCCATGGTCACTTCTGTGGCTCTGGGGGTCATTCAAGTGATCATAATCACTTAAAGACTTAAAATTAGTCAAGTAATGAATGATCAAATTAATTTCTATGCCTCTTATAATTAATATTTTTAAATTTTTTTTAGTTGTTGATGGACCTTTATTTTATTAATTTATTTATATGCAGTGCTGAGAATTGAACTCAGTGCCTCACACAGGTGAGGCAAGTACCCTACCACTGAGCCACAAACAACCTCAGACCCTTTAGCATTAATATTTTCACAAATTACAGATCTACTATATTATCATATTTTAACCATAGTAATTGGGAATTCTTGCTTTAATGTCAGAAATGGAAGGGAATATTATGTGTTAGGGTGATCAATATTTAAGGCCATTAAGTCTTACAATGCATTCAGATGGTCATTCCACAGTATCTGGTAGGAGATTTGTGATTAACCATAAAAGCTAGCAGTAAAAGTGTCAGCTTCACATATTTTAATGAAGGTGCTGTAATATTTGTTCTTATTTCTGAGATCACTTTTAAGTCCCTGGCATTTGGAAGCAAAGAAGAGTCCTTTTAATGGACATTAGAGTACATTTTCTCCAGTTTCAATGTCTCCATCATTTGAAACTGGAGGCACACATTAGCCAAGAATTTATAAAATGAGATGTGAAATTGCCAATTTTTAATCTACAAAAATTAGAAATTCCATGATTCATCCTAATAGGGTAGTAAAGGCATGTAAATGATTTTTAAAGTTTCCTAAAAAGATTTTTACCCAGATATATTTGTTATATATAAGAGTTTGTTTTTAATATGATATTACGAAGAGTTTTGTAATCACACTAATGTAGCCCCACTATTTCTAAGGGTAAAAGTTCTGTAATTTTCTCTAGGAAGTAAACAGTTAAATGGACAACTAGGGAAAGAACTTCAGAGCTGAAATAATATTCTTATACATTCAAAAAATATTTACTGAACACATATTATGTGTCACACGTTATGCCAAGTGTTGAGAACATACTAATGAACAATTTCCTCATGAAAATTATGACACAGTTTTTCCCCTTAATTTTATGTAAATGTTCTCATGAGTATATTTATTGTGTAGATCCTAGAGGACATTTAGCTCTTAGTGTTTTTTTTCCTCACACTAATAAAATATTATCATTGTTTTATTTTCAATTATGACACCAAAATATTATTTTTGTAATTTGTAGAATTATAAATTCTATAAATTTATAATTTATAAATTTCTTCCCTATGTAACATTATTACTCCATTACATTTTTATTGTAATAAAATACATATAACATAAAATTTTCTTCTTTAACCATTCCAGTTATATGTTTCTTGTTTTCAAGTCTGTAAGGGAAATATTAAGTATATGTGCATTTTATATTGCATATGTCTGTGTATTGGACACTGGAGATGTGTTTAATGATGTCTAAAAGTTCAAAAAGTAAGAAATCAAATCAAGAAGATCCGCATATCCTTTGGGAAACTGGCAATTAGAGCATGTACTAACTTGGCAGCAAGTTTTAGATCAGTATTTCCACAAATATGTTTGATCTCAAGACACATTACAATGTGGTGATGAAAGATAAACATGAGCTCATGAAATATAGTAGGCATCTGGGTAAAGGAGACAATAAAAATGGCTTCAAGGTAAATGTAACTGCTAACATAATCAAAATTTGATCTATATCATATCAGAAATATGCTTAATAAAGATCATAGAATAGTGGACCTACATCAAAATTTAGAGTAAGTTGATAAAATGGTAAAACATGAGTCTGAATTGACTGAGCACGAGTCATTTATCCTTCAGGTAACATATGAAACTTCCTTTGTTTTGAGGATTGCCCATCATTTTTTTATATTTAATTATTTTTTATTTATATATGACAGCGGAATGCATTACAATTCTTATTATACATATAGAGCACAATTTTTTCATATCTCTGGTTGTATACAAAATATATTCGCACCAATTGTGTCTTCATACCTGTACTTTGGATAATAATGATCATCACATTCCACCATTATTAATAACCCCATGCCCCCTCCCTCCCTTCCGCTCCAACCCCTCTGCCCTATCTAGAGTTCGTCTGTTCCTCCCACGCTCCCTCTCCCTATCCCACTATGAATCAGCCTCCTTATCTCAAAGAAAACATTCAGCATTTGGTTTTTTGGGATTGGGTAACTTCACTTAGTATTATCTTCTCTAACTCCATCCATTTACCTGAAAATGCCATAATTTTATTTCTTTTATTGCTGAGTAATATTCCATTGTGTATATACGCCACATTTTTTTATCCATTCATCTGACCACCATTTCTTAAAGACAGATTTTTGTATAATAAGAATAAAAGAAAGGTGCTTAGTATTTTTCTTACATTACATTTTTAAATGCACTTTTGAAGAAAATATTGCTAACACCAAGTTTTTTGTTTTTGTTTTGTTTTGTTTTGTTTTGCCAAACCTGTAAATATCTTAGGGTAGTTTTGAAGCATTGTCTATATGCCATACAAAGTTATTAAGGATTAATAAAAAGGGCTTTATTCATGTGTGGCACATTGCTTAGTTTTTTAAAGAGATTTTATGAACACTGAGAATATCTTCCAATTTATGTGGCTGTGTAGAATTTTACATACTTCTTCATCAGATTGAGATATTAAATAGAAAATAAGGTAGCCAGTTAATTAAAGAGTTTCTTCTTTATATTATAAACTCCCAAGAACAAGAAAATTAAGAGCTCCTTATTTATATCCCTAACATCGACTCTTTTGCCATTTTTAAAGTACCTAGCGTAGTACTTTGCATATAGTAGACATTTATTTAACAAATGCCTGTGGAAAAGAAGCAGCCTAACCTAATTAGATACCTCTGGATTTAAATTCTAACTCTTCCTTTCACCAACTGAGCAGTCACATGCAAAATTGTTAGTCTCAGGATTTATTTATCCTGTATTGTATGATGGTGATAACTTGCTATGCAAATTGAGATAATAAATAGAAGGTGTCCAACACAAAGTATGGTCACACTACAGAGGCTCAATGAATGTTAAATATCTTCCCTTTCTTTATATACCTTTCATACCAGAGTCAATCCTAGAAAAAATTAGAAAGCACAATCTCCTTCCACTTTCCCTTTGAGTACCTTCCTCCCCAGTTACTCACTGTCTTCACCTTACATCATTACCATTCCTCTCTGTTGGTACATTGCTAAGATAGGGCAGAGGGGTCAGAATGGAATTCTTCTCCTATCTGTAACCCTCACTAGCTCTATATCTCAGCTAAGCCATTCAACATGTCATGGGTGAGGACTTAGACAATTTTACTTGGAAATTGGTGTGTTGAGTATGGTAATTTAAAATCTCTTTATATTGAAAACAAACAAAACATGGCCCCAGATTCCTGGGAGTTCAAATTACCTTTCTTAACAGAGATATGTTGCTGAGAAAGTTGGTGACCTTTGAGGTTTCTTTCAGCTCAGAAATTCTTTCAGCTCATCATTCCCCCACTCCTCCCCACCAAATTTCAACTTAACCTGATAAACTAGGCAACAGGGAAAACCTACTGCATATTACCCAAGGCTTTCAGAGGCAATTTTCTGGGCACAAGCAATTAGCTGCCCTTGGCAAAAATGCACAGTAGGCAAAGCTTGCCTCCTCCCTCTTCTGCAGTACTCACCCCCTCTACCTGCAAGCTTCCTTTAATTGCCTTCAGCCTGCCAGAGCACTCACTCCCACCTACGGTTTTGATTTCCACCCAAGCCTCAAGATATAAACTTTTCCCCTTTCTCTCCCCCATATAAAATTACATTCCCTTTTGGGGGTTAATCTCAGCTAGGTTATACAAGGTGATCTGATTTAAATGTGTTTGACTGACATCTACATTTTAAAGAAGAATATGTTAGCATAAATAGTGAAATATTCATAGGAAATATTTTGGAACCTGGAACCATTAAGATGATCTTTGCTCATTGTAGGCTACCAGATCTTATTCTACCAGTTTCTATCTCCTCACAAGAATAAAGGTCATTTCTTGTACCCCCATTTCTGTAATATTGCCAGTCCCTGTGGTAAATTAATAAATGTCAATAGACATCTCTTAGGTAACTTGCAAGTCACAGTGACTTTTTCTTTCCCCTGTTACTCTTTCAATCTGTAATAACTCACTATCAGGGGTCTCAAACAGCAGCCAAGGATTTCCACAGGGCCTGAATGTGTTTTGCTTGGTCATGGCATTGGGTCTGGAGTTGGGAATGAGGTAGATAATATTCTTACTCAGCAACAAAAGCAATTTAGTACCTATTATGGGTATCTAGTCTACTTTGTGTGTTTATGTTGATTGTACAAGGTATTTGAGCTTGTAACCTCTTCTTATCCTTCATGATCCCATCTTTTCCACAAAGGGTTGAGAACCAGTTATCTGCATACTTATAGTCAATTACTTGCTAGTTGCATTAAATGCTAGTACATTTATACAGGGGCTCCTAATCTTCTGCAAGCGTTCCTAATATTTGACAATTAGAATAGAATATTCAGTAGATTGGATCTCATGGTGGGGAATTCAGACTGTGGCACTTAGGAAGCAAGAGGTATTTTAAGGCTGAGGGCTTCTCTACACCCTTAAATTGCTCATTATAGGATGCTGACTCCCTGAAATCTAGAAATGTGTAGTCTCTCCTTATACCTTCAAATAACTCTAAAGGCCGTATATATTCTTATATTCTACCACAGTGTCAATATTTAGACAAATTTCATTTGCATTATGTAATATCTTTGTATATCCCCCCCCCAACGCCATTTAAACTAAGGTATTTTTGACCCATGTCTCTTGCTGCCTTTTCCTTCATCAAAGAAAAATAACGCAGACAGAACATATCCCTCCACTGTCATGACTGTCCTAACAGGGTAAATGTAATAATAAGGACAGTAATAACCATAAAAAAATAATGGCATAAATCTAGTGTCTTGGAGCTTTTCTGTGAGCCTACTATGTACAACTCATTTTCCTAGTATTTTGGTAATGGAACTACCTTGTAGTAGAAGTTGAAAGGAGCTAATATTATTCTAAATCTCATCCCTTTGAATACAGAGTAATGGCAAAACTCCAGCATACTAATATTGGACATTTACATAATGCCCTTTTCACAGGCATTCATAGTGTTTTGCAAGATTTCTTATGAGAGAGGAGATGATTGATTCTAGATGGGGAAAGAGGGATAAGTAAAGTTGAATCCAATAAATAAATAAATATGAGACAGAAAACTTAATAGTACACTCCTGACCCTAAACCTAATGTTCTTTCCACTATCCTTCTGATAGCAAAGGGGTCTGCTGTTCAGAGCATCAAGTTAATAATGAAAAGCAAAGGTAAAACATTAAAATGGCCTTCAGAATTGGACACAGGCAAGAGACATGTTGAGAAGGCAGGATTTATTAAAAAACAGATTTCAATAAACCTATTTTTTAAAAATTAAGAAACCAATACAAGTCAAAATTAGGAGGAAATATGAAATGCCCACAAAACAAGCTGCATCTTCCTGTACCGTAATGATAAAAGATATAATAAATTGTTAGCTAAAAAAAAAAAATCAGACTATCCTTAAATAACCTAGAGGTAATCGGTATAAATTGTAATTCATCTGATGAATTTCTCAAAACAAAAATACAACCAGCCTGAACTCACTAGGGATTTCTCAGAGTACTAGATTTAGAAGAAAACACACACACACACACACACACACACACCACTTGAAATAGAAAAGTGGGGGCGGGGATGATAATATAGAGCGTGATTAAAGTTTGAGACTGATTTTTTTAAAAGGCAGTAAAAAGAACTAGTGATGTAATAATAGCCCCAGAGATTTAGACGAGTTTCCTCAAAAACGCCTGGGGAATAAGAAAGAATGGAGAGAAAATAGGCCCATTAATAAACGACAAATGAAATGAAATGAGATTTTGAAATAGACTACTGAACTGCTTTTTTTAAAAACAGACATTTTAATTAAAAAATTTTTTAAAAAGGGTCTAAGGACAGAAAAGGAACAAGGCTTGTCAGCAGAATGTTGATAAATAGCAGCAAAAGAATTCAGTCCTTGCAAAAAAAGGATTTTTCCAAATCAGCAGACTTGGGGGATATGTTGTCCCACTGGGGATACAAAGGCACTTAGTAATTTACATTCTGAACCACATTTTCTTTTGCATCTTCATCCAGCCAAGATGATCAGATCATATTATAAACCTCAGAAACTGCTTTAACTTCATGCAAATCACCTGCTTTGCATTCTCATTCCAATATCAGCAGATAATCTTATATGCTTTTAACAAACATTAATTACCAAGTAGTGCCAAGCACTATATTAGGTACTATGAATACAAAATAATGAAACATCAGCATTTGTCTAAATCTTCCCATTCATCTGGGGGCCCTTAGCCCCAGGATCCCACCTACCCTTCAACACATTTGCATGTGCACACAGGTTATCACTTACCTACAAGCATACAAATAAATATGTTTTTCTCTAACATGACATTTTCCTATCTTCATTCCTAAATTGAGGACCTAAAATTGAATTATTGAATTCCCATGACCCTGAATAAACTACTCATATCCCTAAAGACCAAACATTATTTTTAAAAACATTATTAATAAGAAATTTAACTAGAAAGTAATTAATGTAAGTTAACATTTTGGACTTTCAAAAGAATGTATATATAATTAAAAGTAGGTATCCCTCCTATCCTAAATCATCAGTCTCCTTCCCCAGAAGCAATCACTATTGAATTATTTTTGTAACCTTTCTCATACTTTTCATATACAAATATATTTTTGTGTATCTTTTTAATAAAGCATAAAGAAAAGCTGATTTTGAAACTTGTTCTACATTTTGCCTTTTTTTTTAAGTTAACACTTTTTCTTGGGCATTTTTCTGTATCAGCACATAGAAGTCTTCCTAATAGCTGTTACTCTAATTTACTTCATAAGTCTTTGGTATTTGACATACTGATTGCTTCTTATCTTTTACTATTTTAAATGAATTATTTATAGATTTTTATAAAAAAGAGATAATAATCTTTTGTCAGGGTTGTAGCAAAATTAAATGAGATAGTTTGTGAAAGCATGTAGAATACCTGGCACATATTAGGTGTTTTTAGTTTGCTAGCTAAATAAATAAACTGAATGAGCGAGCAAATGAACCAACAATGCTTGCAAATTTGCTTCCTGTCCAATATCCGTCCCCACCCATTAGAATTAGATCCTTATGAAAGTAGAGATTACCTCATGCATGGTAGGCAAGAGCCCCACCATTAAGCTACATCCCCAGCCCAGAGAACACTATATTCACCGCTAGAAGAGTGCCTACACATAGTAAATACTTAAATAATTTGTTAATAAATGAATAAAAATAATCTGCCATCATTCTTACTTCCCTCTGACCCATAATTCTAATTTTAAGTAAGGCCTATTTAAGATGAAAATGTGGCCTTCTTTCAAGTGAGATTATTTGTAATTTGATTTGGAGAAAAGTTAAAAGATTAAGGCTACCTCCAGGTGGGTGTAGGATCCTGGCAACTCAACCTGTTTTGCTTGCCCAAGATAATCTTACTTGAAAGGAGGCTGCACTGTCAGCAACTTTAATAAGCTTCTTTAGGTATCACTGTAGACAGAAATTTTGAAAGTGATTTTAATTACATTCAGAAAAGAGGAATCAGGTACAACATCTGCATGGCCCTTCCCCCAAGAATGAGTCTCAAGGCACCTACCCTGGTTGCCTTACACAAAGAAGGAGCTTGTTAAAGAGAGCCAAAGTTTATGAGTGAATCATCATTTTCAAATACACATCAAAGTGCAGTCAAGGGTTTCTTTTTAATAAATTATACTCACTAATATTACTTTCTTAATTTGAAAAGAAAGAATTGGCAATAGAGAAATTTCTCAACCCTGAATGTGTCACGGATATATGTTGCTCATGGGAATGTCATCTGTCCCTTGTGTTGACAACCTCTGGTCTAGACTAGGGCTTTTACAGTCATGTGAGAAAGGTTTTTAGATTTCTAGAGCTATGTAATTACATATCTGGGGAAACCAAGATTAAGTTCCGGGATTGTGATATAACTCAAATAAATTGAGTTGAGCCTCACCTAGATCATTCTCACATTCAGAGACACACAGTTGGGTAATACAAAGTAATTGTTAGTATAATGCTCTCTTCACTCTTTATTTTTTGACTTAGTTTCTTGATAACTCCAAAGAGGAAAGTGCATTCTGAATACAGAGCAAGAATCTTTCAAGTCCTTTTCCCACTCCCATCCCTATAGCTTCACACATGTGGCTCTTGAAAGCATTCTCTCACTTCTTGACTCCTTGGAAACATTTATCTCACACCCAATGAGGACATCTCTCTCTTTTCTTCCCCCCATCTCCCTGATGTCATTGTCAGTCAACCTACCTTGTCTAAGAGTGTGTTTGCTTTGGGCACAAGGCTCCTTCCTTTCTACATTTCAATGCCGATTAAGACAGATGTCCTTTACTGTCAGAATTTCATCCAAGTGACTTGAGGAGTTTTGCTTCTGTTTTTAAATTTTGTATTATTTTTCTAAGTCTAGGTGTTCCTATATTTTCTTAGTCACTATACTTTCTATTTGTAATACCCAGGTTGATTTTATAAGAAAAAAGTTATTTTCATTTTAAATGTTTATGTATGCCCATTAAAGAAAACTTGAAATATTCAGAAAAATAGAGGACTAATACAATCATTAAGAACATCTTCATTTTAATGCATTTTTTCTTCCAGTGTTCTAAACACATACATATACACATTATACTGCTCTGCATTCCTTTTCATTTGACATTGCATTTCAAATACTTTCTTATTAAATATCTTTAAATTATATTATCCCAATGGCTTCATCACATTCTATTGTATAAATACATCATAACTTATCCATCTCTTTTCATTGATAGAAATTAAATTATTTCCAATTTTTACAACTCTATAATTAATGTTCATTAATCCTTGCATCTATAATATTTCCTTAAAATACGTCACAAAATTTAGAATTCCTCACCCAAATACTATAAACATTTCTTTAAATTTTATGAATAATTTCAATCATACCCCAAAATAGAGATCAGTACACAATTCCTTTATACATATCATTCCATTGTCAATATGTCAAATTTTTGTAACTACTTTTATGATATGCAATATGTTGCTAATTGCTTTCTAAAGATGTACCAATTTTCACTTTCAACAACATTGTGAGAATCCTACAAGTACTCTAACAAGTATTGAGCATTTTTAATAGCTGATCTTTCCTGGCAGATTTGGCCAGCTATTACAAACTTAAGTTGTCAGAATCCAGCCCAACATTGTTCCACAAGTCCAGCCAAGCTCCTTTGAGAATTCATTTCATTTCACAATGCAATTTCTATCTTTCAAGATTGTCTAACTATCTTCACTTGAGCAAAGGATCTCAGACTTCAACTGATAGTTCTTCACCTTTTGGAGAAAGGAGGTGGGCAGCTGAACCCCTCTATGAGAGTATCCTCCATGTACTGGGGCAGCCCAAGCCCAAATATGATCATTCGGTTACTCATCAGGATTTACTGTGAATAATGATGATTAAACGTTGTTGGCAGCTTGTAATCCCAAGCTATTAATTTCCATATGTCAGCCTTCTGCAAGGTTTGTATCTTCACTGAATAGACCAAAACTTAGAATATGTAATTTAACAAGGTTTATTGTATGCATTATCAAAATTAGGCTGGTATATGAAAATTGAGTATCTCACTAGGTAACTATTGGCAAGCTAAGTATTGTTATTATCATTATAAAAATTATATAATAACTCCATGGTTTTGTCAAAAGATCGCTAACATGAGAATGCAGAGTCAGATTGTAGACTTAATTCTCCTATTAACTAGTTATATAATGTTAGGTTAGTTTTAAAATGACTTGAGATTGAATTATGCTTTTCTTGAATTTACAGTGTCTTCTTCTACAACTTAAAAATAAAATTCTACAACTTAAAAATATCTTGATATATTCATTACCCATTTACTATTAAAATGCACTTTAAAAGATGAGAGTTAGCATAGTAGTTGTTATGTTATCTGAGGAGTAAGGTTGTCATCTAAGGGTGTGTTCCTGATAGATATTTAAAAACAAGTTCTCTGAATTAAAAAAAAAAAAACTCTGATATATATCTTTAACCTCATCCCATAGAGTAAATGTTTTCATTTATGATTTAAAGCTACCAATGGAACTCATCAAATGAAGAGCTGGAAAGAAATGCACACCATCATCTCACAAGTCAGTGTGAGCTAGCTCTGGCTCAACACTGTGGTATTGCAGATAGAATACATTCAGCTACAAATAACAAAATTCAGACATCTGTGGCTTAAACAGTGAAGGCATTTAATTTTTTTCCTAAGTAAGAGACTTGGAAATAGAGACAGTGGTTCAACGATTGTTTCAGCAACTCCATCATCTCAAGGGGTTGGGTCAGTACAGTTTTTTTGGCCTTCTACTTCTTTGGTGCAAAATGGCTACAGTAGCTTTCTGTGCTTTGGGGGCAGTGCCCAAAGCCGGAAAGAAAGGGAAAAAATAAATATACTTTTTCCTTTTTTCCCCCTCCTCTTTTATTACAGAGGTAAAATTTTTCCCAGAAACCCCAGAATTATTTCTCTGCTATTTCATCAACAGGCACTTAATCACATGTCGGTCCTTAGGCCTACTTCTTTATCTCTGGCAAAGAATATCTGAATTGCCACCACTGGCAATTGTGATTCTCATTCTGGACTAAATATAAGGAAGAAAAAAGAAGCAGCAGTGATGGACACTAATGA
Source organism: Marmota monax (assembly GCF_021218885.2). NCBI lineage: Eukaryota > Metazoa > Chordata > Mammalia > Rodentia > Sciuridae > Marmota > Marmota monax. The sequence goes on along the minus strand of NW_026693777.1, from coordinate 19,964,262 downwards.
CATTATCTGCTAAACATAAGAAAGTTTCAAACTGAAAAATGAGGATGCTTTCAACCATTTACTCTAATTTGATTTGATAATTATTAAGTCTGTTTAAGAACAAACACAAAAGAATGTTATCTCTCTCCCCTTCATCATGAGCACATGTCCAAGAGTGGCTTTATAGGGACTTTCCAGATTAATACATGTAATCTTTTTATACTTTTTAATGGCCTGAGAACAGTCATATTTTTAAATGTTGATTCATATCATAACTTAACTTCCAAAGAAATTTTAATTAATATGAACTCTTTAAATCAAGCTTTATGAGCATTTGGACACAAGAGTGAATAGTTTATAATGAGTTTAAAAAGTTGGGTTATTGTCCTAATTCATATCTTTTATTATCATGATATGTTACTATATAATATTCTTCATTTTATTTATTAGTAAATGTTGCTTATAGATTAATTTATAATACATATACCCAAATATTAAAATTTCATTTATTTAAAATAGCTCTGTAGTTCATAAATAATGTTTTATTTGATAGTTTATTTTGTAACATTCAGAAAGTTTCCTAAAATACACCAAAATTAAAATTGGATAGAAAGGAGTATGACTTAGTATATTAAACAGGTCTCTGAATTTAAAAAATTGGGGGGCATGAGAAGAGCAATTTATAAATCTAAAAGATTCTCAAATTTACCAGGACTACATAGTTTTTTTAAAAAAAAATCCCTGCTCTGACTCTGCTTCTCTGTATTCTTAATTATCATTTATACTCATCTAATTATTTATTTGCAAATGCAAATGCAAAAATCCCAGAAAAATACTGCTGTACAGAAGAAAGTCTTAATAATATGATAAATGTCATCTCTTACTTTTAGCCTTTGATCGTTGAAACAGTGTAGAGGATGGGAGTACATAATTGGATATTTATTTTTATTTTTAAATTATAGATGCTTATTACTAAATTAAGAAAATTGCAGCAGTGGAATACTTTAGGTTATCCAATCATTTCAGTTGAGGCAGCATGGGAGCATATAGGAAGAGCTAAAGCAGATCTAGAGAATTCTTTGCTCAATTTAGACTATTGAGCCTATTTTTGGTTGTCCATGCAATATGATTAGATTGTCTAATTTGAGATACATTACATATCCCCAAGCTCTGACTGAGTTTACATTTTATCTGTTTAATACTTTCCTATGGTCACATAATGCCTGACAATAGGTATCAAGAAATATCTGTTACTTTAGGATTTCATTTTATTTTGAAAGGTTTACCTCTGTCATTTATTATCAAACACACTTATTTGAAATCTAATTAAGAATTGGATCAAATTGGCATTTCATATAATATAAGCAAAACATTGCTTAAATTATATGGATTTCAAAGTCTTTTTTAAAAATTAGCATTTCAATGAAAAAAGAAAAATAAAAGCTTAGCACAGAAAAAAAAATAGTTGATTTTGTACTGGCCAGGTAATTAAAGCTCTCTTTGATTTGAATTCAGAGTATTTTCTGAAGCAGCTCCCTTTAACAGTACTCAGTTTCCAAAATGGCACACTGCAGGCCAAATGCAGCCCATAAATACACATTTGGTCCACAGAGCATTTAAAAGTCAGGATAGGAAGTCAGTTGTCCCCGCCCCACACACAGAGTTTTCAGCTGTACCTGATTCCCCATTCTCACATCCCATTGCAAAACAGGGCCTCTGCTGCCTTCTAATGCTGCACAACCCTCACCATACCTGGATTCCACCTTTGTACTTAGCACCTCCACTTGCCAACTGGCACATTTAAGGTGCCTAATCTGCACATTGTTTGGTGGTTTCCTGCTAAAGACACTCTCACGAAAGGGGCAAATTGGGACTTCCCTCCTCCCCTCCTCTTGGTACCTATGGGCCTTACTGCCTAGATGGGTCACCTTTTGTCATTTACAAAGGATTAGCCCTTTCAGGGTTCTGATCTAAGTTTGGAAATTCCTAAGAGCAAGAATTGTCTTACTTGTCTCATTTGACTTTATAATCTTAGAGTTAGGCAAGTCTGATACATACAATAGGATTCAAGAAATGTAGAACAAATAAATGATTCTTGAATATGTTTCTAGCTCCTACCTTCTACCAAACATTATTTTCAAGGACTCTCAAAAGACATAGGGTATATTTGAGAAACATTGATACCTTCATAATTTCTAGCTTATAGTAGCTAGGCTTCCTTTAAGGTGAATTTTTTGAACTCTTATTGACTAGTTGAATTTTTCCATATTGAGATTCCACTTCCTTTTCCTATTTGCATTTGTATTAGAGTTCCATGATGAGACTGAGGCCTGGGCATCCAGCCACCCAGCTCCAAGTCCATCTAGTCTTTTCTACTTCCCTTTACCACTGGGCACTTTGAAATCCCAATATGCCTTTATACAACACAAAATTCCCATCAATCATTCTCTACTTCTGCAAGCAAAGCAAACTTTCTTTACAAATACCCACACATACCCCCTACACACACACACACTAAACTAGAAAAGAGTTTTGTTTATAATCTATGATATCCATATATTTTAGAAATATATACAGAGATAATTTAATTTTTGCTCATTTGTTTACTTATCTGCAAAGGATTAGATGATTTATGAAAGCAGGAAAAAATAAGAATAAAAAACTGATAAAAATCAAGACCATGAAAAAAATTAGTTAGATTAGGTCATAAGCAGAAATCAGGAAACGAAAGTACAAAGTCACAGAATTGCTTTTGAGATCCTTAGTAAATCAGAAGAAAAGAAAATCAAAACTAGTTTACTGATTTGTACCCAAAGAAAAATACATGCCAATATTTCTCCCAAAGAAGCAACATTTTCTTTACTACCTTATTCTGAAATAAATGTGTAATGTGTGGCCATATGGGCAGCAGTGGTGATGGGGGTGGTGGTGTTTGTCATGGAATCGTGTCTTGAATAATTTCCTTTACAAATTCAGGAACTGCTACATTCTCGTTCGTAAAAGGTTCTCAGGGCATCCCGAGTGAAAGGTGAAGGTATTACATCAAATATGACTCAGAGGAGGCAGTTCTACAGATGGCCCAGAAAACAAAACAAAACAAAAAATAATTGTGATACATTGTGATCTGAGAAGAAATCTTGAAGCAGTATTTCTCAAAGACAGGTATGCAGATCCCATACACAGAATCACCAAGGACTGCTTGTTAAAACCACACATTCTCCAGATCTACAGAGTAGTAATCTCTGGGGCATGAGCCTGAAAATCTGCAGTTTCACAAGTTCCCCCAAGTAATTTTTAAATCCCATTAGAGCCAGAGAACCTCTGCCCTAGAGCAGTGGTCTCTAGAAATTTTGCTTGTGTTTTCTAAAAGAATTTTGAAAAGGTGAGTACCATTTCACATGGTTTTAAGTTCTCACCTAAAATTTTTCATTCTAATTTTAAATGGGCACAATAAATATAATTTCTGGTATATTCTAATATTGACATTTTCAAATAAATATTTCATATCACTTTATTTTACTTTATTAATTTTTTGGTACCAGGGATTGAACCCAGAGATTTTAACCATTGAGCCACATGCCCAACCCTTTTTTTTTTATGTTGAGACAGGGTCTTGCTAAGTGGTTTAGGGTGTCCCTAAGTTGCTGAGGCTGGCTTTGAACTTGGTATCCTCCTGCCTCAGCATCCCAAGCCTCTGGGTTACAGGTGTGCACCACCACCTGGTTCATATCACTTTAATAAGTATTCAATGAATCTTAAATGCTCGTATCAGGTTCTATCATACTTCTCTGCAAAATGATGTACATATACATTGAAATTTTATTTTTTTATTTTCTATGACCAAGTGTTAAAATTTCTTCAGAATCATATCAATATTATAATTATTAGTAGTACACAAGTAACAAAACATATGTCATATACATTTTATAAACAATTTTTAAGTAGAACAATATTTTTGAAAATACTTCTATTAATTTGATGGATAGACTATTTTACCCTAGTTAGTTTATGTATTCATAGATTACTTATTGCTAGAATAAGACAGGCTTACAGAATCTATTTTATTCATATTCTTTGTATTACATATAATAATCATTGAGAAAATTAGTAGATGGGAATAGAAGATGTTTTGTCATAGCAGTGTCACTCATATTTTTGAAACTCCTCAATTATAAGACAAATTTCATATATAATTTATTAAACAATTTAATTTAATAAATTTAAAGTAAAATTTGATGTCTTCCTTCAATTTTGCTGAAAGCAAAGAATTAGACCACTGGAGCTATAAAAGAATATTAACAATCCTTCACTCTCTTTAACCCCATCACCAGTACTTTGAATTGCAGTTAGTTTAATGTCCTTGAGGATTTTATACACCCCTAAAGGGAGTCACTTAAATAAGACTCCAGATAGTTAAAAGCTATTTTATTATTTTAATAAGTAAGTCAAAAGCAATTGGGAAATGGGAGGTAGAAGAGACAAGGGGCACTCTCAGGTAGACCCTTTTTAGTAAAGAATTCTTGTGAAAAATTGAGGATCCTGGAAAAGTTTCTTTAAGAACTACCTTTGCTTCCATGTTTCTTAAAAAGTCTTTGTGAAAGTTCACATACCTCTGTTTGAAGACCATTGTACTAATTATCTGAATACTTTAAGAAAATGCATTACTCAATCTTCTCAAGTACCTGAGTTCCCTCCAAATGTGTGTACAGACCAAGTATGGACAGTTATAACAAAGGATTAAGGAGAAGGATCCAACAAAATGGTCATAACAAATACCAAAGGGAGATGTGAGTGATTTTTAAGAGCTGACAAGTTATTGATATTATGATTTTGCCAGTGCTTCTTTTTATTTTAGTAAATGGAATTCTTATAATCCCCTCAAGGGTTGAACTGGTTGTGGGTCAGAAACCTCATGAGGTATTCTGTAATTTTGTTACTACATTAAACCTGAGGGAAGTGGATAAAAAAGTCTTAGAGCCTTTCTTCCTCCCTCTACCCCTCTTCACTTTAATATGAAAATAATTGCCTCTACTCTTGGAGACCTGGCTTAATTAGACTAATCTAATTTTCTGCTGGCAAAACTAACGCTAAAATGGTATTGCTCTGAGTTCTCTAATTATAGAGCAATCACACTTTTTTTTAACAGATACTAAAACCAAATGCTATAATGTTGGATGAGGTCACAGTGAATAACTTGTTATAAGGCCTATTTTGAGGTTCCACATGATTTTCAGTGAATATTATGCAGTGACAGGATACAAAGTTTGCTGCAGAAAAAAATTATGAATTGCTACTATAATTTATCCAAGTAGTGATGAAGTTCCACAGGTTATTTCATAAGAAACATGTTGACTGACCATAATCTCTGTTCTTCCTTCCTCACACTCTTAAACCATGCTCCCTTTCTGGTTTCCCTCTCTCTGAGCCATCTATCTTCTCATTTTCTTCCCTGCACAGCCTGAACGCCGTGGTCAACCTCTTAATGGATATCCTCACCAGCATTCTCAGCCCTCTGACTGCCTTGAACTTATTTATTCTGCCAAGTCCCAGCCTAGAGTCAACCAACCATCTATTCCCTATACTATTGCTAGTTTGCCAAAGACTGCTGGAGAAAATTGTGTAACTGCTGATTCACGGCATGACAAATCTTCAGTTTTCAAACTCACCTTGACCCTTAGCACTACATGGCAGTCCTTTCACTCTTGCCTAGTTGACTTCCTTTACCACTGCTCAGGTGCTGCTCCAAGTCATCACTCTTCCAAGGTTTTCTACCATACCTCCCTAACCAATGGTTGATTTAACTTCCTTCTTCAGGAAAAATTAGTGTTCAGCTTCTTTCCCTCCCACTTCTACTGGTCTTCTACAGAATCAGCCTCCTTTCTCTCTGTCCCAGAAGAAATGTGCATCAATTGCCCTCCTCTCAATACCATTAGGGTTTTGTTTGTTTGTTTTAAAGCTCTTCTGTATACATTATCATAAGATAAATATTCTCCTTGGAAATCATATTCCAAGTTGAAGAAATGGACATTAGAATGTTAGGAAATAAACATTGCTGATTGGCTACAGAAAAGACCACATCAGAATAGTAAGTGTTCTTCCTCTTTGAGTCATTCAAAAGCAAGGACAGAAAGGAAGGTGAGTTGGGATGCTGCCTGTCCATTAAATGTTTTAAATTCTATCACAGTTGTGTCAGCAAAATGTCACCAAGTGAATTTAAAGAAATTGTGCTTTAGTGATTAATGCCATTTTTGTTCTCTGCTGTTTAGTACTACCTGCTAACATGTGCAATTTAAGATGTTATTAATAACTAGTAAATCCAGTATCTCTTTTTATTGTGAGAGTTTACTCACCTTCATTCATTCCAGATTTTTCATAGAAAAAAAATTTCCTAGGAAAACCAATGGGAATTATGGTTAGCTTGTTATGGTTTTTAAATTTAATATCATACTAAACTAGTTATCACACGAAACTTTCACATGATACATGTATGCTTTAGTAAAAGTGTTTATAGAATTTGCCTAAAAAGAAGCTTTGATGTAGAGGATGTTTAGAGGAGATGTTTATCCTGTGTAACCCAGGGCAGATCCAGATTTTGTGGGAATCCAACCATATATAGTTCTGGGAAGTTTGTCTTTCCACAAAAGGATACAAGATTATAATAAAAAAATGAGGTTCAGAATCTTTGGAAGCAATCTTGAAAATGAAGGGCTCTGAAGCTTAAGCTTCATTAGCTTCAGATTAATCAGTTTTTTTTAATCTGGCCACTTAATTGGGTCATTAAACAAACCTAAGTCAAACAAAAACTTATGAACTGCAAATACCTAACATAAGCCAGGCATTTTACATATCACATTTCATGCTCACAACAAACTTATCTACCAGTCTTCTTTTTATAAAGTAAAAACGGAGGCTCAGAGAATTTAGTAACTTGCTCACAGGCAGCCCTGCTCATAGTGAAGCTGGGATCTAAACCAAGCTCTGACAAACAATCTAGTATTCTCCCAGTACAATATTCTGCCCTTAAGGTTTTCCAAAAGATAAAAGGTTGAAGTTACTTGGGAGAATACCCCTAGAAAATGGCTGGAAATGCTCAGTCAGTACTTGAAATTGACATGATTTAATTTATATTGGAGACATTCCCTGAAAAATACTGCCCTAAAACTGTGTTTAAAGGGCGTGAAGACACAAATATTTAACTCTTGGATTATTATCTTCCCCTCACTAAATGACAGGATGAAGACAGAAGATCTTAGGGTCCAGAAGACAATGTGGTTCTAATAAAAAGAGGAAAATAGAGGCAGAATCAAAATCTAGAGGTGAGTCTAGAATTACAGCTTTCTAAAAAGAGTCTGGCTATAGAAGGATCTAGTGACAGACAGTGTGGATCTTTCACAAATTATATCCTCTTGCTACATGTCCAATATTTTTTAACCTTGACATTATGTCAGATTTTAAAGATTGGAAAATAATGACAATGGCTCATCTATAACTTTTATATTCATACCCTTCGTTTGCCAATTTGACCTTTATTATTTTTAAACAGTAATGGCTCCTCCTTTTGTTAAACCCCCTGGAAGTAGGGACTGTGCCATTTCATCTTTTCCATTCTCAAAGAATCCAGCACTTGGTATAGATAGGAATTTCATAGAGGTTTGTTGCCTTAATGTTGATGAGTTATTTTTGATAGGTCATTATTTTCTAACACAATAGAAATTCCATAATGTAGATAGATTTTGATCCTACCCTACTTCAGAATAAAATTTTTGGTGTTTGTCTAAAGCTAAAGACAAAAATTGATCTGATGTAGTTAAGTTTTTTGGTCAACAAGCTACCATTGGTGCTACTTAAAAGACCTCTTGATTTTGTGGTCTTAGGGCTATTGTGACCTCAAACTATAACTAAAATCAGTCCAATGCAACAGGAGTTTCAAGAACAGCAGCCCCCAAAAGATGTCTTAACTGGATGGGAAAAGAAGGCACGTATTTTCAAGAAGGCCTCTTTATTATTAAAGTAGAAGTTTCCCTTCAAGATGACAAGTGGTGCAAATTCCTCAGGTTCTTACTTGTCCTCAAAACGGTGAGTGTTTGGAAAAAGCCAAATGACAACTACCCAGGAGGGAAAGGAGAGTCTGATTAACCCAGGCTAAATACAAATATTATTTGATGTCTCTTCCCACAGAAGTTCTAAAATAGATGACAACTACTTGAAGGAATTGAATGAGGACTTAAAGCTGAGGAAGCAGGAACTTTTAGATATGTTAAAACCTCTAGAAAATAAGAACAACCTCTTATTCCAGAAGTTAATGTCTAACTTGGAGGAAAAACAAAAAAGGTAAGGGCTCCCTACTCAGGTTGGAGAATTTAATCTCCATAACATTAGCAATAAGTATTTACATTGCTTTGTTTTTGTTTTCAAATTTGGACAAACAGGTCTAGTAAAATGTAAAGAATATGTAATCACAAAGGGGTGAAGATGAATCCTTAATTTTTTGGTGAAATTAAATAAAAAATTAAATCAACTCTCATCTCATGAGGTTGCAGTTGTTACTCTTCCTCTATAAAATGCCTACTCAAGGAACAGGTAACAGAATTCAACAGCTTCAGTCTATCATGTTTAGACTCATAGCTTCCTTGTTCATGTTTATAAACTCATTTTAAGAAAAAAATATTCTGCTTTTTCTATTCAAGCAGTGGAGTAGTGATCTTTTCTGAGCCTAAGAGCCCTTCGGATTAGGATTCTGCCTCTGTAAACATATGAGGAAACCATAATTTTTTGCTACAACATTCACTGTTCCTAGGACCCACAAACTCTGTTTCCTTTCTGGCCTTAGAAAATCTCATGTCAATTGATCTATCTTCATACACCCTCTTCATAAGCCTCTTGAGGAACCTAGACTTTTGGAAAACAAATAACAGATAAAAGGGCTGGGGTTGTGGCTCTAAGGTGGAGTGCTCACCTAACATGTGTGAGGCACTGGGTTCGATCCTTAGCACCACAAAATAATATAAAAAAAAATAAACAAAATAAAGGTATTGTGTCCATCTACAACTAAAAAAAATAGACAAAAAAATTGTGGTCAAGCACCAGCTGCTTCTACGAGTTACTTACAACACCAGACTTCTCTCAGGGCAACAGAAACAAAGGCTTAGACCTGAGGAGGAAGAAGGGCAAGGAACAGAAATATAATCAATGCCTTCAAAAAACACCTTCTGTCACAGTGTGGAGACTTGATATTGATTCAGATTTTGTTAGGAATTTATTGATGGCTTGCATTCTTTGGGGGGCCACCAAGGATATATGGATTCCCAACAAGTCAAATGTCTTTATTTGGAAACTCAAGGAGTAGGAGGAGGTAGACAGAGAAGGGATAAGGAATAACTCTGGAATTTTATCCTGAAGACATCAGGTTTTTAAACCTCCTCCTTTACAGGGGCAGAACTGCTTCTTCCTCCCTGAAATATAACACCAAAACATTTTTCTGAGGTGACAGAGAATAATCTTGCTGGCTATTGAAGACCAAAGTTTTGAGCACTGAAGAGCACAGAACTCATTACTGAGAACACAGCTATGGCAAATGTAAATTAGGGATAGAATAGTCCCAGTTACAGAGACTTTCCATGTCCCAAAGGACTTCTGAAACCCATAAGATTCCAGCCCCCTTATTACTTCTGTGGTAGAGCACTTTCTGGCTGGTTGCAGAATACTAATATTATCTTTTAGGAAGGTCTGCATGTTTTATGATGTCTATTCTCCTTCTAGTTTGCAGATCATGAGGCAAATCATGGCAGGGAAAGGATGTGATGAATCCTCCGTCACGGACCTCATTAAAGAAGCAGAGGAGATGAAACAGAACCTGGTAAGAGGCTGGTGGGTACTCTGGGGAACAGCTTTCTAAACAGGGCTCAGTTCCACTGCTGTTGTCAGATGTGGAAGTAAACACACAGTGCTCATCTCCAGCATCTGATGCTTCAATACTCTGATCTCTTTGATCTAGAAAGTCCAAGGTGATTCAAAGAGAGTCAGATGGTTTATTGGGAAGGACAAAGACTAGCTAGCAAAATTCTATTTCTTTGACTTTTCAATAGCTTTTCATGTATGCATTAATGGATATAAGCGCATTAACCATTCATATATCTAAAGAACAGAATATACATATTAAAGTAAAAGAAAAGAAATAATTTGCTCTAAGAGTCTTAGAAAAAAATCTTTTAAAATTAAATCAACAATGTAAAAGTATCTTAAATATTAGAAATTAGTGGTCTAAGCCCCAGAGAAATTGTGTTATGATGAGAACATCTTAAGTATTAGGAACTTATTTCTATTAATACCAGCTCATAATATCATAATTAAAGTTATTACTTGAAATAATAACATTTTTTAACCATTGTCATCATCACCATCATCAAACTTATCTCTCATGTTTCTGGATTTGGGGCTAGGTCCATTTACTGCCTTCTCTGTGGTTTACTATGTCCCTGATCCCTTTTCCACCATTAGCTTAGTAATTTCTTCAAACCTCAATTTAATGACTAGACAAACACATGTCTCTGTTTGTTTGGTTCCCCCCCTCCAACAGGAAAGGAAAAACAAGATGCTTCGGAAGGAAATGGAGTTGCTATGGAACAAGGTGTGCCTCTAAGGATCTCTTGAAAGTATTGTCCTACAGTTCATAATGCAAAGAATCCCCAATTCCTCTGGCCCCATTCTCATTTTTGTATGCTCTGCTTCCATCCTTGCATTATTTCAACACCCCCTCCCTTTTTTTTTTTTTTTTTTTTTTGGTATAGCAGCCAAAGCGATCTTTTCAAAACAGTCAAAGCATGTCACTCTTCTTATGAAAATCCTTTATAGCCTGCTTATTGTGGCATAATCAGCTCGTGTCTACCTCTCTTGGTCTCCTTTCATAGAAGTCTTCCCCATACTTTCTATGCAATCACCCTACAGGTGACTTGTGGTTTCTCCTTGTGACAGTCTTTTCCTATCTCTGGCCTTTGTTCATGCTTTACTCCCTGTCTGTAATGCTATTATGATTGGCTTATCCTCATTCTTCAGATCTCAGTTTAAATATTACCTCTTTAGAAAAGCCCTCCATGTTTATTCCATCTAAAGAAGAGCACCCTCCTGTTCATGTCTTCAGTAGCACTTTTCATAATATTAACTTATTACTTTTTATTGTATTATTATTATTATTCCTTTCTTGTCCCTTTACCCCATTCTGGGATAAAACCTCCTTCAGTATCTTGATTGCGTTTTCCAAATCCCTAACACATATCACAATGCTTGGAACAATAGAAGAGAATCAATAAATATAAGTTGAATTAATGAACAAAGGAATACCTAATTCTAATGCCCATATGATTTTGCAATAATCATGCATTATTTAAGATAATAATATTAGGACCTTTTCCTGGAAAACCAGGAGGGGAAATACATTTGTGAACTAGCCCTTGGAACCAAAGTGTTATTTCACAGATTAGCACTGCAACTGGAAGAGTGGATAGTCTTGTGACATAAACAGGTGTGTGGTGTGAGCTGACTGCTTTTTTTCATCTCGCCTTTCCACAAATAATCAGGATAACTCTAAGCCCTGAATCTTGAAGTAAGATCTGCTCCTACTTCTCAGCAGCAGTTACAAATCACTTCTATAAATTATGAGAAGTTCTAGTTTCTAAGTTCTTGAGTCTTTGTGATAGATATGTGCCAGCACAATTATTCTATGGAAATCCAGCTTCTCTAGAGCTACCAAAGTACTTTTTATAGCGTATGTCTATACACCTTAGTTTGTGATCAACTTTCTCTATCTATAGTTTGGGAGAAATGGAGACAAGCAGCATGCCTAGTGGCTAAGAACACAGGCTTGAACATAAATATGTTTCAAATAGCAGCTTTGAACTTTCCTAGCTGTGTGACCCTAAATAAATTATTTAACCTCTCCAAGTCTCAATTTTCTCATCATGAAAATGAAAATAAAATTCAGTACCCAAAGAGCTGTGTGGATTAAGTAAGAATGATTGTAATGTACTAGTGACAGTAATGTAGTAAGTAGGTTCTAGTAGCTGTTGGCACATAATAAGGGTTGAATTTAGTATCTTTTTAATTATAAGGTATACTTGGGCTGGGTGTGGTGGCACATGCCTGTGATTCCAGCAACTCCGGAGGCTGAGGCAGGAGGACTGCAAGTTCTAGGCCAGCCTTAGCAATTTAGTAAGACCCTGTCTCAAAATAAAAAAATAAAAAGAGCTGGAGATGTGGCTCAGTGGCAAAGTGCTCCTGGGTTCAATCCACAGTACCAAAAATGTGTGCGTGTATGTGTGTGTGTGTGTATGTGTATGTAATTTATGATATAAATGATATTATATAAAATATATTATATGAAATATATAAATTTATATTAAATATATACATATATGATACACACATATGTAAAAATTTATATATACATGTATAAATATATATATATATATACATATATATATATAATTTTATTCATTCATAAATATATATATTACACTCAAGGACCAAAGGGAAAGACTCATTATCTTATGAATCACCTTTGGTAGGTAGTGCAGTTTCCAAGTTGGGCCCTGAGAAGTTGCAGACTGGCAGGAACCAAAAGCCTTGATTCATATTGGTTTTCCACTTCCCTCATTAATTCCTACTAATTTGAAGCTCTGCCACAATGTCTCTCCACAGACATTAGAGACAGAAGAACTCCATGATCAACAAAAGATACCACAGATAAAAACCAGGGCAGACTTACATGATGGAAAGGCAAGTGGATGGAATTATAAGATTGTTGGTGCCACATAGCTGGAAATAACCTGTTACTAATCAGGTCTGGTTTGGGTAGGCAGATAGGTAGGATCTGGGCTTTTAGGGTATAGTAGATCTTATGGACTACAAGATATTGCACTTTTTCCTGGGACCTCCTATTTCTTTAGTTCTCTTCTTTCATCCCAGGCTCCCAAATTCCCCTCATCACCTAGGAAGATCAAGAGTGAAATGGAGGGGCTGGGGATGTGGCTCAAGCAGTAATGCACTCGCCTGCCATGCACGGGGTGCTGGGTTTGATCCTCAGCACCATATAAAAATAAAATAAAGATGTTGTGTCCACTGAAAACTGAAAAATAAATATTAAAAAATTCTCTCTCTTCTCTCTCTCTCTCTTAAAAAAAAGAGTGAACTGGAGACATCATTTGCAGAGAAAGTAAAGGAGATAAGGAAGGTAGTACAACCATTGTGAATGATAGTAGTTTTTGGAGCTGATAAATTAGGTATCTTTAAGGTAGCAGTTATCTGCCAAAGCTATGGTGTACTCCTGAACCAATGCAAATTTTTATAAGCAATCCACTTCTTGTGGATATTATATTTGAGTTGGAGTGACATGACAAATTTGTGGGAAATCATGTTATCCAGGACAAAGTGAGAAAAGCTATACCAACAATGACAACTCTAGAATAGCTATTTGATGTCTGAACACTTATTAGCTTGTCTTAGAGAATGCATTTAGAGTATTATATTTGTATATCATCATCCCGTAACTGACTCGTTCACAAAAAATGGCCTATTCATTTATCTTTTAGATTTTAGAGAGTGGATTATACAGGGAAGGCCAAGTAAGAGGACTATGCAGTTGAAACCAAATGAATAGTGAATCTATGACACCATAATTTTGCTATAAGGTTGTTACAGCATATTGAGAAAACTGATTTTTGATCTCAATTTACTTTGTCACCCAGAGGCTCTTTCTTCCACCAGGAAAAGCAACAGAGGAAAATGGAATGAGTCAAGTATCAGGAACAAGCCAACATTCTTCAGGTACCAAGGTCTTCAATGTCTGGACATGGGATGCAATTTCATTTATACAATATAAGGGCTTTTATAGCTTTATATTATTAAAGACCCATTCCTTCATCCTGGGTTACCAATTGTCCTGCTAAAGGAATGTATCCTGGAGAGATGGCTGAAGTAATCTATCTCTGTCTTCACCTTGAATAACTTGTAATAAATAGTATTTCATCGTAAATTCTTGATTTTGTTCTATTTAAAATGGGGGGGGGAGAGGACAAGTACTATCTGCCCAACTTTAAAAGACTGAGCATGAGGATATTATTTTTTAATTTCTGGGTGAAGAATATTCAGATAACCGTAGATTTAGAGAAATCAATATTGTATGAGTAGTTTTGAAAAAATGTCCTCTTTCAGAATGACTTCCATGGTAAAGTGATTGAGCTGAGAATTGAAGCCTTGAAGAACTACCAGAAGGCCAATGAATTGAAATTATCACTGTACTTACAACAGAATTTTGCACCAAAGCAAACATTTTTAAATCTTCCAGGGTTCCAAGGTAGGTAAAGTATCATATAGTTACACATTTGGAGGATTTTTGTTGTTGTTGTTGACATCGAGATCCCATTACTTATAAAATGAAAAACATTGTTTACATGGTAAGTTAAATATTAGTGGTATAATAATAAATTATTTCAATATCATCATCATTAGTATTATTCAGAAGCTCTTGTACCAAGGTAAATATTCTCTCTGGAGGAAACTGTTTTCTTTGTACAGATTAAGTAATATGTCATGTTCTTAATATATGCTGATAACATAGCATGAAATAAAATATTAGTTTTCTATCTTTTCCCCTTACCTAGAAATCAGAATGGTTTGATTTCATGAATGTAAAGGAAATAGACTCTCTTATTTCAGAGCAGAAGGCCAAGGAGATAGACATCTGACAACTGTTGTTGAGTTTCACTTATCCAGAAGTTCCTCTGGGAGTTTCAATGATTTTTCTCTAAGTAATTTATGGCATTGTTACAGGAAATCATATAGTTTTCCATAAAAAATAGAATAAAAGAATGATGCTGAGGTCCAGGGAAAGAATTCATACATTTTCAAGTATATATGAACTTAAAACTGCAGTTTTATTTTTTTAATTTTTTTTTATTTTTTTTTTTAAAGAGAGAGTGAGAGAGGAGGGAGAGAGAGAGAGAGAGAGAGAGAGAGAGAGAGAGAGAGAGAATTTTAATATTTATTTTTTAGTTATCGGCGGACACAACATCCTTGTTTTTTTTTTTTTTTTGTATGTGGTGCTGAGGATCGAACCCCGGGCCGCACGCATGCCAGGCGAGCGCGCTACCACTTGAGCCACATCCCCAGCCCCAAAAACTGCAGTTTTAAAAAGGACACACAATGGGAAATCATAACCAAGGAATGACAATTTTCTGTCTGTGTAAGTATGTAGGTCTCTAATTTCTTCTCAATTTTATTCCATAAAAGGCTCAAAAGGCTTATAAAAGTCACACACAACACATATAATAAATTAGATTAGATGAATAACTCAAAGGCAAGAGAAAATTAGTTGAAACTAGGTAAATAAATGAAAATAATGATGGAAGTACTATGTAGTTGGTAGTGGTAGGCTATAAATTTGATTCCAAATTCCCTAGCAAAACAAAACAAAAAATGAACTTGTAGCTTCCACAAAATAACAGCAAACCAACTGCTCAGGAGAAGCATAGCTTTTCTTGATACTCAGACCTGTGAGAAATTTCATCATTGTAATGAAGACAGGACCCTATATATCTAATAATATCAATATCTTCAATGATATTTTTAAATGATTTAAAAAATCTAAAATTCCTAGGTTGTTTATCACCTGTTCCTCAGCATAATATAATAAAAAATTATTAATCTGAAATTTTTAAAAAGGATAGATCAACTTAAGATGATTTGGTACAGGCACATAGCATTCTATCTTGATCCATTGGTTAAAATTTAGAAAATCTAGAAAACTGAATAGATGGACTACCTATACTCCAGGTAATGTTCCACACATACTTTTCTTTCAACTTATGTCTTGAGAAGAACTTGACAGCTGAAAGCTGGAAAGAAAGAACCTGGAATGCAACCAGAAGCAATATATAGTTACTAAGATACAAAAAAAAAAGACAGAGGAGAGTTATGAGGAAGACAGACAGCCCCCTGTTTACCTCATTGAAAATTAGCCAAAGGTCATCTCAAGTGATTCACAGAGCCAAGGATTCAAATGTCTTTCCAGATTCAAGTCAAGCCCAGATTAGTTAAGTAGTGAAGAATTCCATTCAACTTAATTGTCTCAGTGGGGTTTTATTTCCCCCTTGCCCACAGAACATAGAATCAATTTGAACTAGAATTGCCTACAGATCAACATATTTCCTCTTTCTTCTCCTATACTCCTGGAAAATTAAGAGATAGGGTACTATACTGCTAGGTTACTACAAACTAACGTAGCCCCAGCCTGAATGACCCACTGGTCCTGTGTTTTACTGATTCTACATTCACCGAGTACTGATTATATTCCTGTTTTATTTTCTAATACACATAAAATCTTTGGGTTTATTAGAGCCCTAGTGGATCTGAAATCTAACAGAGTTCTCGATTTTAGTTATGTTGATTTATAATTATAGCCTCTAGTGTTTGATTATTAAAAAGAAATATTAGGCTGAGCGTGATGGCGCAAGCTTCCTTGGGAGGCTGAGGCAGGAGGATCATAAGTTCAAAGCTGGCCCCAGCAATTTAGCAAGACCCTGTCTCAAAATTTTGAAAAAAGGGGAAGGTGTGTGCTGGGGATGTGACTCAGTGGCTAAGTGCCCCTGGATTCATCCCTGATTCAAAAAAAAAATTATTTATCATCATGGAAGAATTGTTAAAGTAACCTTATTAAGACCTTATTATAAACAGTGCTATAATAGGGAAGTAGCTAGTGGTGGTGTTTTCCACAATTTTTGCTATTTACACTGATTTTTTTTTTCATAAATGCATTCCTTGAAACCTAAATGTATATTACTATTTTAAATGAAAAACTAATATAGTTTTCCATCATAGAAGGTACACTTAAGGAAAAAAAATTGGGGGGAGTGGGTGGGTCCTGGGAGTGGATTTAACCTGGGCAATTTATCACAAAGCTACATCCCTAGCACTTTTTATTTTTTGTTATGGGACAAGGTCTCACTAAGTTACTTAGGACCTTGCTAAGTTGCTGACACTGGCCTTAGTGATTCTTCTGCCTCAGTCTCCTGCTAGGATTATAGGTGGGCACCACTGCAGCCAGCCCAAAATTTTAATGTTCTAGCAAGATGTTCAAAGCTGAGATCTACTTTATCCTTATTAGAAAGTAAAATTAGCATGACATAGAGAATTTTAAAGTAAACCAGCACCAACTTGGAACTTTCTTCTTCATGCTATCAAGTTAAAAGCAATGTAAAGGGAACAATTTTCTCACTGTGATTTTTAGTATTTAATGCCGTGTTCCAACACCTCCTAAATTTATCCAAATTGCTACCTCAAATCATCTCACCATCAGATTTTGAAAAGTTGTAATTTAATGGAAAAAGTACTGATTTAGAGTCACATACATGAGTTGTAGGCCTTATTCAAATATACTAGCTACAAGACCTGGGCAAGTCATTTAGCTTTCTTTTTTTTTTCTTTTTTCCTTTCCTAAAACAACCATGACATTTTATAGACCAGGTTGGAAAATCCTCATTTTCATGTAACCCTTACAAATTACTCTATGGAATAGGAATTCTAGAACAAAAACAAACTTAGAGAAAAGTTTAGTTCCTGGACTATGCGTTAAAATGTGTGATTTTTCATGCCTCTTCCATCCCTAAAACACTGATTTGAATCCAAACTTAACAACTGTTTAATGTACCATCCTTCCAATGAGGAATCATATTCCCTAAGG
Source organism: Marmota monax (assembly GCF_021218885.2). Lineage (NCBI taxonomy): Eukaryota > Metazoa > Chordata > Mammalia > Rodentia > Sciuridae > Marmota > Marmota monax. Next base: position 19,946,552 of record NW_026693777.1, on the reverse strand, counting down.
TTAATTTTTCTGTGGTAAAGAAAATATGGTTACAAAATGGAATGAGGTATTTGTAATTTAAAATAATTCCCAGTAGGTGGCACCAACCACATCTAGGCTTCAAGTCACCACAAATAGTGGTTATTCAGGAAACAGGAAAAGTTGTGGAAGGCCCTGGCTTTCTATTACTCTTAGGACAAAATGTGTCTCATATATATATATTCCTTTTTTTCATTTTATATATAATGAAAAAAAGGAAAACAACCTATTGATGTTTTGTGTCATGCTCTGTGGCACCAAGATGAATAATCGCAGCCTTGATTAAACTAAATTAAACTCAGTATTCTGTTGTGCAACGCTTACTTATCATTATTCTCTCTGATCTTCAGTTCTTTCCATTCAAAAAAAAAGTCTATTTACTTCTTCCACAATTCTTGTCTAATTTGTTTCTCTCCACCACAGTAAATCAGGCAATTAGGATACTGAAGTAAAACACGGGATGGGCAATTGTACAAGGACTATTTAAAGTTTAAGTACTTGATAGTGCTCTTGGATGATGACCCATTCCCTGTGCTTTCAAATGAGCTGAATTTCATAAACCTGTATTAGAGACAGGTTGGAGTGCAATTTTGGTCATACCTCCCAGAGAAATCAGGGTACAGGCCCTTCTGTTCTAGGCCTTTCTGAATAGAAAAAGGTTTTACACCACTGCTCTTGGCCAATAGTCCCTCCTCCCTCTGTCTGATGAGCTGGTTGGCTGAGTTTTAGTGGAGTGATCTATTTGGTTGGCAAATATTACTGATTTATGTACACTTCAAGCAATCTCTACTAAGGAATTTCCTTGAGGCCCAGGATGTACCATTACCATTGGCTATCTTATTGTTAGTATGCTATTATCATCTAGTTTTCTAAAAGAGAAAAATATTTTTCTGTTACTCATATCTAGGGTGAAGGCTTTCCTTTTGACTTTTCCAGAGACAGCTCACTTTTGAAGGAATTTGCTTCCCCAGCCAATAAAAAAATTATAATTTGACACAGGGTGCATGACAGACCCTTCCTGGCCTTTGTGGTGTCAAGAAAGCAGTTTGTGTTCTTTGGAAGTCACCTCTAAAGTGCATACATTAAGCAGTCTCTAAATTCAGCTAAATTTCTCATCACACTGCTGGTGTTTAAGGAAGAGATTTATCTTCAATAATAATATAACTTGTGATAATATATTTGATTTTGACAGTCTGGCTTTTCTCTCACCTGCCCCCAACTCTTAGCATTTTCTTTGGATCTTTGAGACAGAAGGTTCTCCTTCAAGAAGAACCTGAAGGTTGGATGTGGATATTCTCCTACACTTATAATTCAGATGAAAGCCTGTTGAGATGGGAAATGAACACCCTTGAGCCCTTATTTTCTCTATAACCTTCTGTTCCAAAAGCAAGTCATTTCTCCTGCCTTTAACCTTTGGTTTGCTTCAGTGTTACTCTACCTGATGGCTGAAATACACTTCGACAGGTGCTGCTGAAGGGAAAATAGTAGTGTTGAGCTAAATTGCTGAAAGGCTGGGATGGAAAACTATCGCTAGCTCAAATCTTGATCCTTGATAAATAGTATTGCTCTCAAGTATAGTTTTTTAAAGCTTTGAGGCTACCTTAACCTTTTGAATGTCAGAGTTAGGTTTATAATATTAGTAGGTTATGCAGCTAATTTCCAAGCTAAGGTCATTCTTTTGCTTCCTACAAAACCTCACAGAAGTCCAAGGGGAGAATAAAAATCCTTTTTTTCCCCTAAATATAAATTTTGAAAATTAAAACCATTAAACTGTACCTTTATTAATGTATGGTTATCATAACAGATGAAAATAGATTCACCTTATTTGCATCACACCCTCAGGGGAGCAGCAGGATATCTAGGACAGAGTGACCATCATACTTGGTAAATGAAAAGAGGATACCCAGTTAAATTTGAATTTCAGATAAACAATAATTTGTAGTATCGGTATGTCCCAAATATTGCATGGGGCATTTTTATACTAAACATTTTTGGTGTTTATTGAAATACAAATTAAACTGGGTGTCTTATATTTTAGTCTGGCAACTCTAATCCAGGGCAAGTTCACCATGGCGCCTATATACAGCCCCCTATAATTCTCCTCTTTCCCCCTTTTATTGCTTCCCTTCCCCTCAGCCTATGCCTGTCATTCTCCTTGCCTCCTCTTTCTCTTCCCCCACCCTACTTTTATCTTTTGTTCATTCTCTACTATTCACAGTTGGCCATTTTTGTGGAATCTCTGCCTGGGTTATCCAAGTACATGTACATATGTAAATGTTTTATCTTTCCACTTCATGTAAATATTGTATTAGAGTACATTTTGCAGATTTACAAAGATGCTTAACTTGCAAGTCATTCTCAAATGATCCCTCTGTCTGTTGCTGCCCACTGTGGGCAGAAAACAAGAGGTCCACTGCTCCAAGGTTAAAATATTGTTTGGTGAAATTATTTTATGAAATAATAATTATAAAATTCATAACAATACTAATATCTATTAGTCCTATAGTAATAAAATTATATGATATTGTGATGAATGTTAATAGCCTTACAACTCAAAATCTAGGTTCTAAGGGCACTACAACTATGGGAAGAGCAACTACTGGCAGAAATGAACTCAATGTGGTGAGAATTATTTTCTTTTTAAAATTCCCTATTTAAGACACTGGAGTGATAGAAGGGGTAAATATTTGTAGTGCATTTGTTTATTTGTTTGTTGGTTTATTTTTTTAGTGTTGGGAACTGAACCCAGGACCTCATGCATGCTAGACAAGTGCTCTCTACTACTGAGCAACATTCCCAGCCTTTTTAATGCATTTGTTAGCATACATTCTAATTTATTATTTTTTTAAGGAGATTCACAAAATGAGTACCAGGGTCCTCAATATTTTAGCTGTCTTTCTCTCTCTTTTTTTTCCTCCTATTTTAGAGAATTCTGGGATCAAAGACCTACAATGCACAACAAGAAGCCAAAGGAAATCAGTCTGATGATGCAGGAGGGAGGCTCTTATTTCTGTGGTCACTGCCAAAGGAAGCTCTGAAGGATTAAAAGGCTTTCACTCCATTTGCTTTGGACAGATTTAAAGACTAGGCACAACCATTTGTGTTAATTAAAATCTCTCAAACCTTTGTTTTAGTGCTGTTTTCCCTTTCTCCTCCCACCAATCTAGGTAGAATTGTTAGATGCTTAGTTTAAGTATGTCAGGAATTCAGTCATTTAGGGATTGTAAACAGTCTCTGATTATTTTCATCATTCTTGGATTTGAAATTTCTAGGTTTAAACCACATTGTATGTAGTTCAAATTCATAAAAAGGAGTTGTCTATTTCTGAGGTATTTACTTCTGGGTAGATCCACTAATGGCAAGTGAGTAATAGGTACAAAATAAAGAAACTTACATTCCTCAGACTGATTTTACTCTTTCACCAACCACATCCAGTTGCCTTGTTGATTCTGCCTGCTTGCTATGTGCTAAATATCTTCCACCTTCCAAGTACCATTGTTTCAGTTCAGGCCCTCTTTCCTTCCTGGATTACCATATCCTCTTAATTGGTTTCCCTGCTTCCTATTCCTCTAGTCCATCTCTCACAGTACCTTTGAAGCTATCTTTTCTGACTAAAAGAAAAATGAGATCATGTTAACTTCCTTATTGGGTTTTTGTGGATTCCTTCACAGACCATAAATGCTCTGTCTCCTGCCTACCTCTCCAGACTTATCATTCACTTCCTTCATACATCCTATATTGAGCTCTACAGAACTATTCGTTTCTTTGATATACCACAAGTTTTATTATCTTCATGCACAAAGCTTAAAGATTCTTCTCTTCTTGTTTTATTGATCATTGCCTATTTTTCTTAAGGGCTGAGTTTAGTGCCCTTCTATCCTGGTCATTCTCAATCCTAGCTGTGGATTATCATTCCCTTGAGAGCTCTGAAAAAGAGCATTTCACTGGGTATACCTCCCCAGGTCATTTAAATCATTACAAAAACATCTGTCTTTTAGAAAATCTTCCCAGGAAATTCTAGGGTGAGCCATATTTGAGAATCATTGCTCCAAGCTTTCATATTTCTATTATAGCACTTACTTGCAATTATTAATTTACTACATTGCAATTATTGATTTACCCAGATATCTCTCTCACCAAATGGTGGGCTCTTTGAGGCACAGGATTATGTCTTGTTCATCTTTTCCTTTTAATCAACCAATACAGTGCCTGGGATTTAACAGGAGCTCAGTAAATGATATTGTATAAAAATATAGAAAGTTAATTGCCATGTCCCTATTATTGTATCTTTTGTTTGTTTTTGGCACTTGGGATTGAACCAGGGGCACTCTATCACTAAGCTACATTCCTAGTTCTTTTAATTTTGAGAAAGGGTCTTTCTAAGTTGCCAAGGCTGACCTCAAACTTGCCATCCTCCTGTTTTAGCATCCTAAATTGCTGAGATTATAGGCATGGGCCACTGTGCCCTGCTTGATGCCCTGTCCTGTGTAAAATGCCTAAGTTACATTATAGCTCCTAAGATCTTCAGCTCTTAAAGTTGTCATTAATTTCCTATCTCATTTCAATATGGAAAAGTTAATTTGTCAAAAAATGCTTCATAATAAGAGATTCATCAGAATCTCTTATACTTTTCTGGTAACAAGTAAAGGCAATTAACCAATGCAAAATCTTTTTTCTACCAACATCAATTTAAATCCTTATTAAATGTGTACTTTGAAGGTAAATTCTAAAGGTAAGTGTACTTAACGAGTGGAAAACATTTCTATCACAGAATTTTTGGCATTAGAAGGAACTTTACATAAGCAACTTCCTTCACTTTACAAAAGAAGAAACTTGAGTTCATATACATTGAAAGGGTGTCCAAAGCCTCATAGTTATTTGAGCCAGAATAAGTCACCACAGCCAGTTCATATTTCAGTCTAACACATTATCATCCCATTCCTAACTACAAAAATAAGTCTCTAAAGCCATGACATGATTAGTTTTATATTTTGCTAGCCCAGTTAGCTTAATATGTAATCCCCATTCTGTTTCAAGAAAGCTACCTCTGCATATTTAGTTCCTGAGAGACTTGGAAGTCTTGAGATTTTCCAAATCAATTGAATTAGGCAGAGCAAGGAGGACAAAAGACAGGAACATAAAATCTGACTGTACTACTGACTACCTTGACATAATTGTTTAACCTAAGGGTCTTAGATTCTTAATTTTAAGATTGGATTAAAGAGCACCATTTGAATGTTTTTTAAAATGTTATTTTTTACCACTACAAAGGGTTTAGATTACTGTATAATATCTGCCCCCAACTTTTTTGGTTGTTAACTAAGCTAGTTTACTTGCTGTTAGAGGCTTATAATTTCTTTAAAAATGAATCCTGTTATTCTCAAAGTATTTCAATTGTAAATTCATCATTACTCAGGCTTACCATCTTTCCTTCAAATGTTCCAAACCTTTCAATTTCTTCAAACATGAAACTGAAATATTGTAGCCTTTTATCATTTTTTTGAACTTTGAGAAAATAGTTCTTATTTATTTTTGTTTTTTATTTATATATGACAGCGGAATGCATTACAATTCTTATTACACATATAGAGCACAATTTTTTGTATCTCTTATGAATATACTCAATCATTTGTTTTTAAGATTCCAAATTGAATTCAGATTTTTGCCTATCATGATGCAAAGTTATCAGATTGGCTTTCTAGTCATTGGCTGACTAGTCAACAAGTTTATTGAGTCATGGATATGGATCTCAGCTTTACAGATACAAATTTATTGAGTACACTTGTCCAAAAGATCAGAGACTCATTCGAGCTACTCAGACTAAGAGATAAACCAAATATTAACTTAAATTACAGAGAGGACTTTAATTCCAACTTGATTAAAATATGTCTATATTATATTCTCATCTCTAAATCAACTAAGATGTACTGAGTTAGTAAGCAGAAATACTTGGGGTTGAGACATCATTATTACAGTTTATTTACACTCATTACATTTCTCTCAGGATAAAACCATTAATTATTATACCTGGGAGATACTTTTTAATTTCCCGTCCAGTTGAGGAAAAACCCTGTCCTATTGGCAATATATTTATAAACCATTACTTTGGGTGATACTATTTTTGTGGTATATTTATATTATCTTGACTTTTTACCTATTCAGAGGTTTTTTGGCTACTTGCTAACATTTTACCTACAAATGCTGCCTTTTTGCAATGGTAAAGGGATTTTGTCACACTTTTTGAAATAAGTTCAACAACAGCTTGATATTTTCATCTTTCATCTGGAATTGCAATCATCAAAGAGGGAAAGTGACAGTGTACAACATTTTGGCCTTAAACTTGTAGATCCAGACATAAAATTCAGTTTTAGTTGTATAACTGTGGCTATCACAGTGTCTCATTTTATAGGTAGAGACTTCTGCAATCTGTTGCTTGTTCAGATAAATTTCTAACAGCCTGCCTGGTACTTTGGAAGGAGTCTGAGTTGCTTCCAATTCAAAGTCCCCATTGCTTTATATTTTGCATTTAGTCACCAAACATTAGGAAATGGGAAGAGAACAAAGTTCCATGTTAGAAAGGGAGATTGAGACCAATCAGTCCTATAGCAGGAGATATTCAGGCAGACAAATATAATTATTAATTGGTAGAAATGATAATTTTCATGAAAATTAAAAATCCATTTTCTCTGCTGCTTTCACAAATTCACTTATGCTGCCTAACATTCAAAACTTTTATATAAGGCTCATTTAAAGCAAAAAACACAACATAAACATTCTTATACACCATTTTCTAAGTATTAGTTGATCTGGTAGAAAATAAGATTGTTTAGTTTAACAAAATTATTTTCTTTCTGTAAATTTATTTTACAGAAAATACTTTTCTGGGAAGTTGGATTTTAAGTTTTGGTCACACTGAAACCAATTAATAATTTAAGCATGAATGTTCTGATTTTTAAAAAGGTTCCCTTAAATTCAACCCATGTTCGTTTTTATAATTGGGACTGTGTCTTCTTGACTTATATATACTGAATCCTAAAAATTGAATGTAGACAGAGAGCCCTTTTACGAAATCAAATACCAATACCAATTGAATATTGTCGCGACCCCCTCGCCAGCAAGGAAGACATGACACAGGATTCTTCTTTCAGCGGTTTATTCAGGCCTTAACTCTAGTCTTCTCTCAAGCGCGCTCTTTCTCCGCACCCACACACAGCCTAATAAAGCTTACTCAAGTCCAATCCAAAGCTGCCACGTGGGGTTTTCTCATAGGGTATTGAGGGACAGCGCGCCAACTTTTCCTAATAAGGAGTTGTTTACCAAGATCTGCAACGGAGACCAGCGCCATCTTCTAATGGCGGCAACGGTCTACCAACATGGCTCACCACAGAATATCAGCAAAATGGCTGATTAGAGGTTCCTAATACCTGTAATCTCCAATATATACATATATATTTTAAAGACCAAAACACTGAATCAACACTTGGCTGGTGTATCTCAGGGAGAGCACTGGAGTACAGCAGGAAAATAGTAGAGACCTAGTAGAGAGGCTAAAGATTACCTCACAGAAAATAGAACAAAACACCCTGTCTTTGCCATACTGTATTCTCAGGGTTAGGATAAAGAACATACTCCCCCTCAAGTGATACTAAGGTAAGAAGGAAGTCCATAGCAGCCCCCATTAACATCATGGACACCTATAGACTTTGCTGCTAGAAAATCTTGCCCCCACCATCCTCATTCCCTGAGCCCAGCTTAGAGAGAAGCTCACATATTCATATTATCCTAGAGAAAGAGCTCACATTGCGCAAGCCCCCAAATTCCCAACCCAAGCTGTAGCCATACAGTACCATCTTAACACTGAATCACTGATACCATCTTCACACTGAATCACTGAATCTACAAGTAGAGAATGTCCTACTCTAGGTACCAGTAGCCACTGGCTACTCTTCCATTACACTGTGCTTACACATGATAATGCTGAACTAATGTAGGTACTTATGTTCTGGAACCAAACTGCCTAATATACATTCCACTTTCCACATTCCAGTGAGTACAGTGATCCAGAGTGACTCAGTCCTGGAGTTAATCCACAAAGTACCTTGTTCCCAAGGAACAGGCAGTTCTGCCCAGCACAGGAGGTGAGACCAGATTGGTCATACACAAAGTGGGCAGATCTACCAGCTAAATGTGTTATTCCAGGGGAGCCCACCCAAAACTGGCAGATCAGTCTCATAAACTCCTATGGTTTAGGCCAACAACACATTTGCAAGCATAGCTGCTTTTGACTGAAACCTGTTGGGGTCTGATCTCCTGAAGTCATGGAGAGTGTACCCTGAAGAATCCAAACATGGAGTTCCTGTTTATTAGCTGAAGCTAAGGAGGCTGGAATGCTGAATGTGGCAGGACAGTAATAACTCCTTGCGGTAGGCTACTTCTTGTGGGGCAAAATGACCCTGATTAAGGAGAAATATAAGGCCCCAACCGTATTACTTGCTATGTACTTTAGGTGTATGTTTCCTGGCATTTTATGAGAACATATTCTATTTTGTCACTGGGGAAAATATTTTCTTAGTACAAACAAGTTTGTTGTTTTCAATATGTTATGTGACAGTTAAGATTTAAACTCACACTACCCTATTAAAGAGGTGCTGTGTGACAACAAAGCAGTCTGCAGTTTTGCAGGCTCCCCTGCTCCTTCTAAAAAAAAAATTATCAATTTTAAGAGTCTTCATGCATAATTGCGGGACACAATGTTCAGCAGTAGTTCATTTGTGGCAAAAACTGAAAAAAAAATGTATAAAACAGCCCAGAGATTATAGTACTGTAACTATTTGACACCAAAATCAATTCATCCTACCCAACTGATACCTTAAGACACATCTACAGGGCTGGGGATGTGGCTCAAGCGGTAGCGTGCTTGCTTGGCATGCGTGCGGCCCAGGTTCGATCCTCAGCACCACATACAAACAAAAGATGTTGTGTCCGCTGAAAACTAAAAAAATAAATATTAAAAAAAACCTCTCTCTCTTTTTTAAAAAAGACACATATACAGACAAAAACCTTTCTTTATGAAAGCTACTCTATAAAATTGGAATGACCACTACATTCCATAAAATAGATGATCATTACACCATATGTATAGTAATCAATGTAGGGATATAAGAGAGATGAAAAAGAAAACATGAAACCATCAACAAAACACAATAATTCTCCAGTAAGTGATCCCGAAGAAATGGAAATTTATGAACTTCTTTAAAAGGAAATCAAAATAATCATCACAAGGAAACTCAGAGAGATATGAGGATACAAAAAGACAATTCAGTGAAATCAGAAAAACAATTTGTGATGTGAATCAGAAATCCAATAAATGATACCACAAAAAAGAACAAAATAGAAATCTATGAACTGAAGAACTCAATGAATGAAACAAAAAAATAGAATCAAGAGTCTGCATAGCAGACTATATCAAATGGAAGAAAGAATTTTGGAACTTTAAGACAGGTCTTTTGAAATAATCCAGTCAGAAGAAAAAAGAGAAAAATGAAAAGGAGTGAAAAGGACTTATGAAACACAATTAAGCAAAAAAAAAAAAAAAATCACATTATAGAAATCCCAAAGAAAGAAAACATTATTTAATGAAATAATAGAAGAAAATTCTCAACTCCTAGGGAAGATATGGACATACTTATCCATGAAGCTCAAAGAATCCCATATAGAATTGACCCAAAGGTCCACTCTGAGGCGCATTATAATCAAACTGTCAAAAGTCAAACACAGAGTTCTAAAAGCAGCAAGAGAAAAGCATCAATTCATATATATATATATATATATATATATATATATATATATATTTATTTATTTATATGTGAATTATATATATATACTTTAAAGGTATAATCCTATCACCTGTTAGCCTGAAAAGTTTCTGCTGAAAAATCTGAGATATATATATATATATATATATATATATATATATATAAATAATACATGAATGTCTATGAGACTATCAGATTTTCCAGCAGAAACTTTTCAGGCTAACAGGTGATAGGATTACACCTTCAAAGTGCTGGCAGAAACAAATACCAGCCAAGAATACTATACCCAGTAAAGCTATCCTTCTGAAATAAATAAAATATAAAATCTTTCCTAACAAGTAAAATCTGGGTAAGTTCATTACCATTAAACTACACTTACAAGAAATTCTAGAGGTGCTTCAACCAGAAACAAAAGTATGATAGTTATTTTTTTAGATACTTTTTTTAGTTGTAGTTGGACAATACCTTTATTATTTGTTTTTATTTTTATGTGGTGCTGAGGATCGAATCCAGTGCCTTATGCTCTATCACTGAGCCACAATCTCAGCCCCAAAATATGACAATTATTAAGGGGAAAACATATAAAAGTATAAATCTTACTAGGAGAGGTTAATTCATAATCAAATTCAGAGCAGTACCTTACTGTAATGGTAGACTATAATGTTTCAAATCTCAAGAATGAATGTTAAAAGTGAATATGATCAATGATAACTATCAATGATAAGTTACTGAGGAATACATGATAAGAATAGATCTAAATAAATGCAACCAAATCATAAATTTTGTGTGTATGTGCATGTTTGAGACAGCTAGAATACTGTATGTGATCAAAATTAAGTTGTTATCAACTTAAAATAGTCAAGTACTTACCACTGAGCTATATCCCCAGCCCAACTATAACATTTATACATATACATATATAGTTATAGATATATAGATATTAGTTCTTCATGGACCTTTATTTCATTTATTTTTATGTGGTCCTGAGAATCAAACCTAGTATCTCACACATGTAGGCAAGTGCTTTACCACTGAGCTACAACCCAAGCCCCAACTCTTAACATTTTAAATATAAGCCCTACGTTACCACAAGGAAAAAAAAATTACAGCAGATACAGAAATGAAAAAGAAAAATGAATCAAAATTTACCACTACAAAAGCCCACTAAATGACAAAGGAAAACAATAAAAGAGGAGAAAAAAAGGATGTATAAAACAATCGAAAACCAACAAAATGGAGTAAGTCCCTACCTATCAATAAAATTTTGAATCTAGACAAAATAAACTCTGCAATCAAAAGATACAGAGTAAATGGATGAAAACATAAGACTCAACAATATGGGGCCTACAAAAAACTCATTTCACTTATTACAACACAAAGACTAAAAGTGAAGAAACAGAAAATATTACATGAAAACTGAAAGAGGACAAAGCAGTATACTTACATCAGATAGTACAGACTTTAAGCCAAAACTATACAACGAGACAAAGAAGGTCATTATATAATGACAAAAGTGTCAATTCTACAGAAGAATATAAATTTTAAATATGTATGCACCTAAAACTAGAGCACTTCAATACGTATAGCAATTATTAGATCTAAAGAAAGAGACTGCAATACAATGTTTATAAGGAATGCCAACTCTCAATTCTCAGTGTTTTGCAGATCATCCAGACGGAAAATAAAGAAACACTGGATTTAAACCCTACTCTAAACCAAATGGACCTCACATAGTTACAGAATATTCCACCCTACAGCTGCAAGCAGAATACATATTTTTCTCAATAACATATAGAATGTTCTCCAATATAATCTACCTTTGGGAACAAATTTTGGCTAAAATCAACCAGAGTTTCACCTCATATGCATCTTTTTATTTTTTTGTGGTAACATGCACATACACAAAATTCAGCAGTACAAAATTCAGTGGCATTAAATGTATTCAAAAGGTTTCTTGTACCCTTTCTTATCTTTCTTTCTTTTTTTTTTTTTTGTGGTGCTGGGGATTGAACCTAGGGTCTTGTGCATACAAGGAAAACACTCTACCAACTGAGCTATATCCCCAGCCCTCTTGCACCCATTTTTAATGGACTCCATTTTAATTGTGGGTATTAGTTAATCAAAAAGATGTAGGAGTGGAATAAGCCTAAGGAAGCCCAGAAAATTTTGCCTTATTTACACTGAAATTCTGATTAAAGATAGGAAAACTAAGAGTTAACTATAGTAAATATACCACTATTAGAAAAACCTCTAAACTTTATTTCTATTGATAAATACAAAGTTTCATTTTCATAATGAAAACATTATGAAAGCCTATCTTTTATGTTGCCTCAGATGGTTAATGTAGACTCTTGTAGTTTTAATTACTAAAACCTTAAGAACAGACAGAGTAATCCCTGGGCACTTACTATTCTTTACATAAAACTGAACTTTTTACTTCTGGTTCTCTCTTCCCTTGGCTCGATGTTTCCTGAGACATTCGTTAATATTTGGAAATGCTACACTCCTTCTAACTTTGAGAAAATTTGAACACTTTTTTTTAAGGATGAATTTTGAAAAAAAAAGTCACATCACAATAGAACTAAAGGTATACATGCTATAATATAGTAATTCCCCTTTATCATTCCAATCCCTTAGTGGAGGTCTGAAATCTCAGATAGTACCAAACCCTATAGTTATTTTTTCTTATTCATCCTTACCATAGATCCTAGCAACTTCAGCACATGATTTTTTTCCTTGTTAAATCAGGAACTTTCACCTCTTCACTGAAAGAAAGCATTTCACAATTTCTCTTTGGCATATCTAGCATCACTACTTTGTGATCTGGGAACATCATTTAATAAGGGTTACCAGAACATAAGCACTGTGATATGGATACTGTTGAGGATAATTGAGATGGCTGCTAAATGACTAACAGCTGGACAAAAGGGATGGTCCACATCTCTTGTAGGACTAAGTGGGATGAAATGTGATTTCATTATGCTAAGAATGGCATGCAACTTAAAACTTATTATTTCTGGATTTTTTTCCATTGAATACTTTTAGACCACAGTGGACTGTAGGTAACTGAAACTAGTAAAAACAATAAATGGGGTACTATTCTATTCATTCAATAACCAGCAATAAAAGAAAATATCACACTAGACAATGAGTTCTTCCTGTGTAAATGTTACCTGTTAAAACTTGCAGAGTTTGGGAAAGATAGAGGCATTTGACAAGTATCTTTTATAACTAATTCTAATATTTTAAATTAGTATTAATATTTAGCAAATTATAACTTTCAATAAATTTCTTAATTCAGAGTTCACATTTGACCTGTTATCATTTAGACAAGAGTTGTCCCCCAAAAACTCATGTGTGAAATAATGATAGAAATTCTGAGATAAAATGATCAGATTATAAGAGCTTTAACCTAATCAGTGGATTAATCCTCTGATATGGATCAACTGGATAGTTACTGTGGGCAGGTATGGTGTGGTTGGAGAAGGTAGGTCACTGGAGGCATGCCTTGAGGTTTATATTTTGTCCCTGGTGAGCAGGTTGCCATGTCTGAGACGCTTCCCTCCACCATGCCCATTTGCTATTATATTGGATCTTATCCTGGGCCCAGAGCTATGGAGTGGGCCAACCATGAACTGAACCTCTGAAACCATGAGCCAAAATAAACTTTCTCTTCTCCAAGTTGTTCTTGTTGGGAATTTTGTCACAGCCCTGCAAAGGTGACTAAAATATTTCTCAATTTAATGTTCATGAATTTTGTCATTACTACTTTTTATAGATGCATAAAATCCGTTGGTTTCTTATTGATTATGAAACAAGAGTGCTGGTTTCTTTCTCATGAATAACTGTATTCTAAATTGAAATTATTTTGTGTACCCTTTTACTTAATTCACATATTTATTCTGCAATTAAAGAATGAAGGTCCAAATTTGTTTAGCATCACTGGGCCTGTTAGTGAGCTTATTATTTCCTAATTAGTTAAAACATGAGAGTGCTTAGAGAATAAAGATAGTTTAGAAAGGTAACAATGTAAACAACTACTTGCTCTTCATCTTTAGTTTGACATAACTTTTGGACAACTTTCTCATCTATATCCACGATTTGAAGTCAGTTAAATCTTTGCTGGCCACTAGGATTTATGGAGATAATTGTGGAAAATAAATTTATGATCTGGCTTAAAATTTTAATCTACTGTCAAAAATACTAGCAATACATGTCCTAAAAAAATTCATAATCTCAGGGCTTCAGTTGTGGTTCAGTGGTAGAGCACTCACGTAGTGTGGGTGAGGCAGAGGCACTGGCTTCCATCCTCAGCACCACATAAAAATAAATAAATAAAAATAAAGGCATTGTGTCCATTTACAACAAAAAAAATTTAAAAACTCATTATTAACTCATTTTGATTCCATCCGTCATCTTTTTTGTACTCCCCATTATTTAAAACAAAATACTCAACAGTTTGATTGGGAGGGGTAATGCGGATTAAATCCAGGGGTGCTTTACAACCAAGCTTCATCCCTAGTCCTTCTTAAATTTGAGACAAGGTCTCACTACATTAAGGCAGGGTTCTAATTTGCAAACTTCCTGTCTCAGCCTCCCAGGTCGCTGGGATTACAGGCTTGTGCCACCTTCCTGGGCCAACAGTCTGAATCTTCTGAACATGGTGAGAAATTTTATGTTCCAACTGAACAAAACTCATAACTATCAAATCAGCCCTGAGATTTTAATCGTGTATAAACGCTAGCGATTATACATTTTTTGATACTTTGCTTTTAAAAATTTTATATTTACTTTTTAGTTGTAGTTGGACACAATACGTTTATTTTATTTTTTTTAATGTGGTGCTAAGGATTGAACCCAGGGTCGCCTATGTGCTAGGCTAGTGCTCTGCCGCTGAACCACAACTCCGGTCCCTTTGCTTTTTATTTTTATGTTTCCAGGTTTTTGATCATGGCTGAGAATTGAAGGAAAAAAATTATGTGTGTACACACAATACATACACATTCATGTATATTTTTTCCCCTCGGATATTAAAAAGTCAGAAAAAAGGTAACTAAGAACGCTACATAAATAGCCACAGGTGACTGTTATAAAAGGCACATGGAAATAAATGGCAACAAAGGCTGTTTTCATGGTACTCTCATGTCAGAAACAACTGCAAAACAATTCCAGGTGTGAAAAACATTCTTCTCGTTCTCTAAGTAGATTGATGCGTTTCATCTACAAGCAGAGGTTGTGTCGAGGAAGCTTAAGGCCATAAAACCACGGGAAGCTGGAGGAAGAGAAGCAAGTTGTCTCCATTCCAGATGCTCAGCTGCAGACTCCTAAGCTTGGTTTGTGGGGACCCTCTTGTAGGTACTGTCTTGGAAATGGGATCCTAAAGCAAGGTGAGGCAGAAAGCCTCCCTTAGGGCCGGCTGACCGAGGAAGCTAGCGGCTATGAGGTGGGACAGTATACCTCTCTCACCGCCCACAGCAGACTCTTGTCATGTAGCCGCCGTTCTTCCACCCACTCAGCTTTCTAAACCACCTCTAGGTTCTCTCGCGTCTTCAGCGGACCGGCCGGTTGCTCCCTTGAGCTATGGGGGGAAGCCCAGAGGGCTGAGTCTGCCACGCTCCCCAAAGGCTCCGCCGCTTGGGAGAGCCGGCCTCAGGTGGCGGATAACCGAGGGGCCAGACTCGGCAGGGGATTGCTTCTGTCTGGGGCCCGGCTGAAGCTGCGTTCGTGCCTCGCGCGCACTCGCTCCGCGTTCTCCCAGCCAATCCGGAGCTACTCGCGCGCCCGAAGCGTTCCCCGGTCCTACTCCGGCTGGGCCGGCTCCTTCCCGCTCCCAGTACTCCGTGTCTACGCTCTCACTCCTCCCCTCACTCTCCACGAGTTGCACGCCCCGGGGTGTAGCTCCGCCCCTGTCCCCGAGTCCGCCTCCGCAACCTCCTGAGCGTGTGCTCTCTTTTCCCTCAGTCTCTTGGCATCTAGGCGTCTTGGGTCTCACGCCCCGCAGAACTGCACGCGTGTCTCTGGCCTCACTCCGCCGCCTCCACGCGCTTCCCCAGTGCGGCCACCGCGTACCCCACCACAGCTTGCCTCTTCTCAGCAGGTCTCGGGGTCGCGCCCTCTGGCTCCGCCCCCTCCGCGGACCCGCGCATTCCTGGCGCGGCCTTCCCCCAAATACAGGCCACCGGGTGCTCTGCCGCCTCCCCCTCCATCTCCGCTCGCCTTGCGCTCTCAGGGCGCCCTCGCTCTCGCGCTCTCCGAGGCGGGCGCGCTCCCGGGCCGCGCGCTCCGGGCTCCGGCTTCTCCCGGCTCCTGTCAGTGCGGTGACTGCGCTGGGAAACATGGCGACCGAGGGAATGATCCTCACTAACCACGACCATCAAATCCGTGTCGGAGTCCTCACAGGTAACCCGGGGAGGAGGTCCGGGACCGCCGCCGCCGCTGTCCCCGACTTGCCTGGGGCTTCTCGCTTATGGTGGCCCTTCTCTGCGGCCTCGGGAAGAGGGGAGGCTGAGGAGGGCGACCTGGGGGTGCATTTTACAACCGCTGAAAACTGCTGGAGATTGGGGTGTTTCCGCGTGTTCCCCTGAGAGCTGGGGGAGGCCCCGTGGGGTGTCAGGCCCCAGCGCCTGGGCAGCAGAAGTCTCTGGCCCCCGGGGACCTAGCGGCCGGTGCAGCGGGCGCTGCGGGGCTCCGCGCTGCCGGTGCAGGCGGCGGGATCCCGGCTCCGCAGTCAGGAGCACGCCGCTCCCGGCTGGCCTGGCGCATCCTCAGCTAAAGCTCTTCAGAGAGGGGGGAATCCCATCTCCACCCCCTTCTCCCCTCCCCCCACCCGGCGGCCCCACGCCGCTCTAGCTGAGCTTGCCCGGGGTAGCGGCCGGACAAGACTCTGGTGTTCACAGGAGAAACTATGCTCCTCCTCAGGCTGCCTCTCCGTACCCCCTTGGCTACCCATGGGACACCCCTCGTCTCTTTTGAGAGCTGGGAAATCGGTTTGGGTCCGGACCTCAGAAAGTGTCTGCATTCCTCTTTTCGGAGCTAAGGGCCCTCTGCCTGCCTCATCAGGTCCTTAGCGAGGACCGGCTACAGGCTGCGGCCGGGGATCCGGCCCTTTTCACCTGAGGTGGAAGGATTCCCCTACTCTGGCTCCTTTCTCCGCCTTCCTTCTGGGAACCCCGCTACTCCTCCCCCAACCCCCCCACCGTGGATGGTCCCGAGGCTGGTAGGAGCGCACTTTTCCCGGGTTGCGTTTCCCTCCCTCGCGGAAATCGTGTGTGCTCTGCATGTCTGATTCCGTTGCGTTGTATTTGGGTAACGTCCCTCAGTTTGGCGATAGGCAGTTGCTGCAGGGTACGGACTTCCAAGATGAATAGCAAGCCGATTTGTAGGGGTTTCTGCTGTGGTTCTGTAATTGGCAGGATTTATGTGTAATTGAGTGGCGAGGCGGGGGTTAAAGAACTATATTTGGAATCCGAGGGCTTAGTTTGGAGTGAAGGAAATTCAAGATTCTTTCGGAAAAAGAAGCAATGTGGATGGAAATCCTAGTGTCTCCCCCACTTCTTTTTTAATTTTTTTTCCTTGTCAAATTCTGACAGGTTGAGACGGTGCTCGAGAAGGGACTAAATTGAATAAGACTTGCTTTTATTATTAGGTAGCGGAAAAAAAAAATCTCCGCGACTGTAGGGAGATGCCGAGTTTAATGCTTAATTTAGCTACCGAGTTTTATGAAAAGAGAATACCCACTGCCCCCTTTCCTCTCTTAAGGAAACGGATTGCCTTTCGTTGGCATACTTTGCAGACATAACAGCGATTTATTGGATTTTCCTAATTGAAAACGCCCTGGGATAGAGAAACTAGTCTAAACCAGCTGTAGGAAAGGGAACCCCTTAAATCAAGATGAAGCACGTTTCTGTGTTGGGGCTGAAACTGTTTTCTTGTGTGAAGATTCAGTTGTGTCTCAGAATTCTTAGAGTTGACATTACTGATTTTCAAAGAATCCGATCATGGTATATAAAGGTGTGTACTCTATCAATCCTTAACTTACACTTATTTTCATGAAAACTTATTTTCATGCTTTGAAAATTATAGAATATTAATAGTGAAGTTTAATAGACGCCAAAATATGTAAGTTGTCCATAAGACGAAAAACAGATATGTAAGAGGTAAACTATAGAGATTTTTTCTTACCTGGTATATAACTACAATCCAATAAGATAACATTGATAAGCAAACAACTGAACAACATGTAATTACCATATAAGAAATGTCTATATGTTACACATTTGGGAGCTAAATGCAAAAGTAATTACACATTCAGATGGAATAGTAGCAAAAGTGATTACCTGAAGGAAGAATTTAGTACATTTACCAGGGTCTAGAAGAAATTGGCATTTTTAAGGGGAGTTGAAAGTCAACAGCAACCTTATAAGTAAATATGTAATTGAGGCCGAGTCTCTTGACCAGGATAAAAGTGCTCCTTGAAAAACTCAGGTTTTTTTTTTTTTTCAAGAAATAGGGTGACATATTGTCAAGGTAAGATTATAACTTTGACAGTGGAATTTAAGACAATTTGGAGTTGTCTCATGAGAATGAGGTATTGTAGTCTACCAGGAAAAGTCTAGATCAGGAATAAGGATGTAGCTGAAAGAATGAAAAGGAAGATGCAGAATTTGGAAGAAGTAACAGAGGGCAATAGAATTTGATGATAAAATGGATATTTGAACTCAGAAATTACTTCAGGGCTTTTTTTTGAAAAGTTACTCAATAACTTTGAAGTTATTCAAGAGAATGCTGTAAATACAGTGTTATTTACTATGATGAAACCTAAAAACCTGGAGAAGTATCAGGAAAGAGCACTAGCTATCTGTGAACAGTGCATTTATTACACACAGCTTAATTATTGTAGTCCTGCTGTTCCTTGTGATTTTTTTTTTGGGGGGGGGTGGAAACTAAAAAAACCCCCTGAAGGTATATTTTGGAATTTTGTATATTCTAGAACTTCAGGTGTTAGCAATATTACTATGTAAAATTGTTCTGTATTCAACTAAAGTATTATGATTCCATATTTAAGAAAACTGAGTAAAGCCAGATGTGGTGGTGCACACCTATAATCCCAGTGGCTCTGAAGGCTGAGGCAGGAGGATCAAAAGTTCAAAGCCAGCCTCAGCAACTTAGCAAGACCCTGTCTCTAAATAAAATATAAAAAAGGGTTGGGGGTGTTGTTCAGTGTTAAGTGCCCTTGGATTCAATCCCTGGTACAAAAAATAAATAAAAAATAAAAACAAAAACAAATTCCAAAATACAAAAGACTGAGTTAATAGCTCAGTAATAGAGCACTTGCCCAGCATGCACAAGGCCCCTCGGTTTAATCAGCAAGACTGAAAAAAAAAAAAAAAAGAAAGAAAGAAAATTGAATTAACAAGCCAAACTTAAATGTGGTTTTTTTACAAGTTATATTTGTTTTTTTTTTTAATCAGTGGAGGTCTTGTTTATAAAATCTCCTTGGCATTTTTTGCAGTAGTAATTTTAGGTATTTTATCTAAATCTGTTTTACAAAGTAATGAAAAGTATGTCTACCAACATATATATGTTTTACAATGTGTTTAATATTTTAGTGAAATTGTATTGTTATTTTTAAAGTTCTTAATTGACTTCTTTGTGACAATTTGATTACCTTTTGAAAGATACTTGTACTTTGAAACTTCATCCTCTACATGTTTTTGTTCAAATATGAATTCTGCAAATATAGTACACAGTCTTTTGAAGTTTCTCACCAGGTGAATTTAACTGTTAGAATTTTGAAAAAAGCGACAGCAAAAAGTGAAATATTTAGGGTGTTTCTTGTTTTGCTTGACTATCTCGAATCATTTAAGACTTAGAAATCAGACTACAGTGTTGTGTGGATATTTTAGTTATATTAACTTTTTATCAGGAAAGAGAACATATATGCATTTGAAAGTAGGTTGTAGGTGGAAACATTTTGTGGTGAAGATTATTGTTCCTCTCCAAGAGCATTATCTTTATTAATAGCTATCTTTTGTTGATTTGCCAGAAATGAAATTATGTGGTTTTTGGTGACCTAAGATCTAGTTTTTACTATTTTTGTTTCTAATGTTCTCTATTTGTATTACTATTTATAGTGGAAACTAAAGATGATTTTTAATGATGTGGGACAAATAAACAAGTATATGTTGCTTTTAAACTAAAGATAAGATGTAGGGCAGATATAGAATTTTTTAAATAGCTTCTGTGGTAAATATAGTCAGTCTAAATAATTATATAGCAGGCTCACTATATCTTGAATGTGTCACTTTTCACCTCCTTTTTCTATTTTGAAAGAAACTATTTATCAAGGCAGCACATTTGTTCAACTACTATAAAAGCTTCACAGAAATGTTACCAGGAAAACAATGAATACATGTATGTAATATAGAATTAATTATGTTCCATTGGCTATTTAATATATAACAGCTATTCATGGCTAATGTTTGTTACCAAGGTATTTAACTAAGGATGATAATCTGTTAGTTTTCACTAACAGTGACATGGGAAAGAAGATGATGAAAATTTTTAGGAAAGGGCATATTTAAAAAATCATATTTTATAGTAATACATATGTTTATTTCACTAAGCTATAAATTTGAAATCAGTAAGAGATATTGATATAAAACTGGGAGTGTTGATTAAAGGCTAAATGCAAACTAAGACATCAGAAGTATTACAGTTACATGTAGAGAGTGTTTCAGTCATTCATAAATAGTCATTCATAATATTCAAAACCACATTCTAAAGACAAGATGCTACTCTTAGAACTCTGGAATTGTTCAAGCATTTATTTTGTTTTATTCCTCAAACTTACCTTGTATGTTATGTCCCATTGTTCTCCTCCTCTTCCTCCTCCTCCTCTTTTTTTTCCAACTGAGGATCAACGCTTTGCATGTGCTAGGTGAGTGTGCCACCACGGAGCTACATTCATAGTCTCAATATTTTATGAAAAGCTCATTTACTGCTAAGGATATAAACATATCTTTGTTTTGAGAATAAATGTTGTCATTGAGTAGGTAATTCATTACTGCACACAAATGTATCCTATCAAATGGAATTCTATGTTCTGTTAAACTTACTTCTTTTAAAAAAAAGTTTTAGTGTTAAGCTATATGACTTGTTTTAAAAAAGCCTGTTTTTCAAACTTGATTATTATTTCATTAATTTTTGGTTGGAAGCAATACAAAGAATTAAATGTGAGAAAATGTTATTAATTTTTAATCAATATACTTAATGCTATCATCATTGGCCAGAGACTTTGTAGACTGTTAGTTGCTGCATAGTAAGAATTTTAACTTTATTAAAAACACATATGACTATGACTGACTTCAAACTGAGTATGTAGTCAAGAATCAACAGTATGTTAGTGGGGAAGAAGTGGAGAATAAGAGTCTATTTTTACTCTTATTGATGATGGATTCCTGGATAAGTTGAACAGCATGCTTTTTTGGAAGTCAGTAGAACAGATAAAATCTATATTTTGCTTCTGTAAGTAGGATTGATGAATAATAAAATTTATTTGGAGTTTGAAATGTTAAAAAAAGAAATTCTGAAAAAAGAAAGTAATGTAACTATAAAGGATTTCCTCCTTTACATCTAGGCAGAGGGGGAAAATACCAAAAAAGATGATTATTTAACTTGCATAAAAGTAATTGGCACTATAGTCAATATGAATAGCATGTAATTTTATATTCATTAAAGTAAATTTTTGAGTGACCTCTCCAAAAGTAAATGTCCAATGAAATATTGCCAAGTGGAAAGTCTATCCAGGTTGCTTGATAAATTCACAAGTTAATATGCATTTAATCAATTAATTTTAACTAAGTAAAACTTCTTGAAAATTTTGTAATAAACAACTCCAATAATTTGCACAGTAGCTTTGCCAGTATTTATACACTTTGAAAGAGTAAGATTAAATCTACTATATTTAAAAAAAATCTTAATTTGAAAAGTAAAGGAACAAGGAAATGAGATGTGAAAAAAGTGTTATTCTAATTTGTGCCCTGCTTCTCAATTTGCATATATGGCATTTTATCAAGGATACTCTATGGCTTAGACTTTGAGCTATGGGAACAAACATAATTATTTTTTGAAGTATCAGTTTTACACAAGTTTTCATGTTAAATCACTTTAATATTAAGGTAAGCATGAGTAAATTAGGCACAGAGTAAAGAATTCACATGAGCTTTTAAAATAAAATGAAGACATTTCAAAGAAATTTCAAGTGAACCCATTATATGACTTCAGACCTTGTCATTTCTTTCTGTTATTGGAATTTTGGTGAAAAAATATAAGGAGCACGGGTTCATAGAATGCTGGAAGGCCCATATTTTAATGTTAGTCTGGCTAAATTTTATAGCCTTGAGCATAGTACTTAACTCTTTTAGCTTTTCTTACCACTAGAATGAAGGACTCATTCATTGTGGGCTTTAATAACAATGTTTCTAAACTTCAACATTCTGAACAGATAAAAAGAGAAATTAGATAAAAAGGATATTAGACTTTTTTTTTTTTTGTCTTTGTAATGGGAATGATTTGGGGGGAAGGTTAGATTTTACATAAAAAAATGCAAGAGAATAAGAAATGGAAAGAAATACAAACTTTTCTTGATTGTGTTCTATAATTATAGACCAAAGAAAAATTCAGATTTTTATTTAGAAATTTTTATGATATTAATTTTCTTTCTGTTATTAGTAGTTTCAGCCTCGGTTTTTCAATAAAACCTTTCCTTGGAATTGTTTTTTTCAGTGATATTTTTGTTTTCCTACAGTGTTTATAAAATGTTGGCTATACTCTGTAATTATATATATTAGTGAGGTTGCATGGTGTAGTTAAACCAAAAAAAATAAAAAAAGGACTTTGGAGTTGGACAGACTTGGATGTTAGACCCTAATTTGTCCTTTATTTTGGGAATTCATTTAACCTCTCTGTATTTTAGTTTACTTCTCCCAAATCAAGATGGCAGGGTCTCTTTCTTAAAGTTTTAAGAATTGATATAAAGTATATGAAAATGCCTAGCATGTAAGTCTTAAGAGTAGATACTCAGTAATTCACTCAAACTTGGATGGACTGATTAGGTTATAGCTCTCAATAATCTAATTGTCTTAGTCTCTTAGCTTGGCCCTCTCTGCAGCTAGCAGCCTTTTTTCGGCAGACAATCCATGTTGTTGGCATCTCTTAATTTCTTGGGGTCTTCATTCCAGCATCAGCTTTACCTTTACCAACTGCACACATTGCCCTCTCAATGGCAGCTCATAAGGATTTGGACCCTGCTATACATTGCCTGGCCTCATAGACCTTCTTCAAAAATCTTGGTGGAAGCCTCCATTGAGGCCTTAACTCCAGCATCCTGCATTCCCGGAGAACCAGCACCATGAGGATGGTGCCAAGGTTGTGTAATACCTGGGCCCTCTGGAATCACAGCTGCAATGACCTCTTGAGTACCAGTGGGGCACAGCATGGTGAAACAATTTCCTAGCCTCTCCAATCTTGTGAACAGGGTGCCTTCATGAACTCTTTTTCTTTAAAGGAATTTTCTCTTGTACTCTGGTACAAGAGATTCCCTCAAGTGATCTTTCTTAAGTACTTAGCATCTTTTTAGTGGCTGTAATGTCCAGTTTTACATGCACTTTACTGGCTAAACTAAAAGTTTTTCAAATTATTTAGCCCTATTTTCTGCTCCCATTTCTCACAGTAAACCTGGCTAAAAGCTGTCTGCAAAATCCACATCACTGACTGAATGGTATGCTTCCTTGAAATTTTCTCCACCAGATTAACAAGTATCACTTTTAAATTCAGCTTCACACAGTCTCAGGACATGGGCACAATATAGCCAAGTTCTTTGCCAAATTATAAAACGAGTGGCCTCTATTCCTATTTCCAATAAGAGTCCTTGTTTTCCTCTGAAACCTTATGAGCACAGAACTCATTCGTGTGTCCTGGTCTTCTGAGCTTCTACCAGAAGCACCCATTAAGCTCCACTTACAGCATTCTAAAGCTTTTCCAGCTTGCATCTTTAGAATTTTCAAAATTCTTCCTGCAAAACAGCTCCAAAATCTCTGAACCACATGGTCAGATTAGACACAGTAATGACTCCAATTCTGGTACCAATTTCTATTTTAATTAGCTTCTTATCACTGTGACCAATATACCTGACAAAAACAACTTAGATTAAGGAAAGTTTATTTGGGGCTTTTGGTTTCAGAGTTCTCATTCCAGAGATGGTCAACTATCTTGCTCTGGACCTAAGTTGAGTCAGAAGATTATGGGGGAAGGACACAGAGAAGGAAAGCTACTCAGCTCTGCTCATAGTGGGACCAGGAAGGAGAGAGAGAGGAAGAGGGGAAGGATTAAAATGGAAAATGCACCTTTCTAAGGCATGTATGTGCCCAGTGACCCACCTCCTCCAGTAATGCCACCTGTCTACAGTTACCACCCAGTGGATTCAAACTAGGATAAATGGATTGCAGCTCTCATAATTGAATCATTTCACTTCTGAAGATTGTTGCATTAACAGAAGCTTTTGGGGATACCTCATAATCAGTATTTAATTCTGCTGAATAAAATAACACTTGATAGGGGTAAAAAATTATGCATCCTCTACTTAAGACTTTTACTCACTGACATTCTACTTATGTGATTTTAGATTTAAATGGGATAATTATGCTTACCATGTCAGATTACTATGAGAAACAAATGAAATAATGCATTCAACATTCAATACCTACTATGCTAGGCATTCTGTTAAGTGAGAGTATAGTAGTGAATAAGACAGGATCAGTCCTTATCTTCTTGGATATTATTTTCTAGCACTATCATGAAAATGTTATTCAGTCAACTTGGATATTGACAGATTCATGTTTCATTTATGTTGTGTTTCAAAAAATGAAGTATAGCCATATTTATTTTAAATTTTATTTATTTATTTTTATGTGGTGCTGAGGATCAAACCCAGGGCCTCGCATGTGTTAGGCAGCTCGAGCTCTCTACTTCTGAGCCACAACCCCAGCCCCCATTTTTTATTTTTATGTAGATAACTTAAGTATAAGCTGCAAAGCTGTTTTCACAATCAGCCATTTTTGATACAAATATTTAAACTTCTATACCTTCCCTGCTTTCAATAAGATATTGAACATCATTATTTTTTGGGGGGGATTTAGTAATTATGGCTAACATTTAATCAGTATGTTTATGTTTTATTTGTGTTAAGTGCTTTGGATATGTTATTTAATCCTTTTAACTTTTATAAGATGCTATCTTATTCCTCTGAGGTATATTCCTTACACTGACTGAGGAGTGAAAAGGTTAAGTAAGTTGCTCAAGAATATACCAGTGGAAGTTCTAGGATTCAAATACAGCTCTGATTATACTATTATCAATAAATAACAGTTCTATATTCCTTCTAAATATCTTATTATGGAGTGTGATAGTACAGTTCTGTAATGTATTTGCTTTTCTACTGTGACTTTACACACTTGACCTTCCCATTTTAGTTTCTAATCTACCATATTGGGAAGCACATTAAGAACTTGCTGATAATTATATGCTATTGTAGTCAATTAAACTTGAAGTGAGGATTTTTTTTTAAAGAGAGAGGGGGAGAGAGAGAGAGAGAGAGAATTTTAATATTTTATTTTTTAGTTTGTGCAGACACAACATCTTTGTTTGCATGTGGTGCTGAGGATCGAACCCGGGCCGCACGCATCGAACCCGGGCCGCACGCATGCCAAGCGAGCGCGCTACCGCTTGAGCCACATCCCCAGCCCAGAAGTGAGGATATTTACTTTTGTATTTAGGGAATCAGAAGATGAATGAGTATTACTATAACAAGTAATTTTACTTATTCCTTTGAATTGATGATTTCAGAATCATGACTAATTGTGCCTGCATGATACCGAAATGTTAATAAAAGTACAGAATCTTGTTAAAAGGAAAGCGCAAGTACAAACTAAGTACTAAGTACTAAGTAGAAATTTTTAAATTTTTTATTTATTATTATTTTTTTAAGTAAGAAAAAAAGTTTACTTGAAATTAATGATCTTTAGAATCTTATTCAGGTTAAGAACTATTGAATATCTTGGACATAATAAGCTGAATACAGTAAATTCAGATATCAAAAAGTACATTCGTATATCAAAAAGATGAAACATTTCAAGGGTATGCTCCATTTTTAAGAGTTAGTATTGAACATTTCAATTCTAATGCAAACTTTAAAAAATTATGCTTTTATAAAATTAATATCCAAGTGGTAGATGTTACATTGAATTAAACTATATAAATGGGAAAGTTCCTAAATCCTTAAGTTGTGATTTTAATTAGCTTAAAAAACTTAATAATTTGTGTGTTGCAAAGAAAATGTAATAATATGTATTGATAAAGTATGAATTTTTTTTAATTGTTGATGGACCTTTATTTTATTTATTTTATTTTATATGCGGTGCTGAGAATCGAACCCAGTGCCTCACACATGCTAGGCGAGTGCTGTACCAGTGAGCCACAACCCTAGCCCCTAATGTATGAAATTAAGCTCAATGACCTTACTTCTCCAGTCTCTTGGGTGTTACTACTTTTAAAAATTTTGTTTTTATTATATTTGAATATGTATATATGGAATCATATATCAGAGTTTGCAAATTGATGGACCACTGATGCTAATTACTGTTTTATTAGGTCTATATTGTATTTTTAGAAGAAGTATTAGTTTCTAACATTAAAAAAGATATATTTCATATAAAACTTACACTTGTAGCTTATTAACATTTAGCAACTCTATGACCTCCTTATGATATGATGATAGTTGGTTAGAAAGGATGTCCTCTTAAGTTTCCACTTAACCTAATATATTATCTGCATGATTCCCATAAGCATATAATAGTTAACTTTTGAGAACTTACCAAGTGCAAATTACTTTCTAGAAGGGCTGGGAATGTATCTCAGTGGTAGAATTTTTGCCTAACATGCAGGAGGCCCTGGTTTGATCCTCAGCACCTAAAAACAAAAAAACAAAATAGAGCTTGTTACAGAGACTATTAATTTACTTAATTCGCACAATAATATTAATATCACATTTTTACAATTGCAAAAGTATAACCAAGAGTGATTAAGTAACTTGCTCAGATTATTGTAATAAGATTATATTCCTTCTATATTATATTTCTTCTTGGCATATAAAAATTATTTCATATAGATTTTTTAAGGATATTCATATACATCTTTTTTAATGGCTCTATTTTATTGCATTATAGATTATCTTATACTTTATCAGCCCTCAGTTAATGGACATTGGAAGTTTCTATTTTTTAGCTTTTACAAATTTCATAGATGGTAATATTGAACATTTTCATTACATATTTGTGAGCTTTTAAAAAACAATGTAAGGTTAATTAAATTTTTTGGGTGAAGGGTTTATTAATTTTAAAATTTTGATAGAAATTACCAACTTGCCTTCCAAAAGAGATGTACTTATTAATATTTCTACTTTTATTAACTTTTTAATATTTATAACTTCTTTTGAGAACTCTTTTCTTGGCTTATGTAGGTATGTGTTAGAATCATTTTATTGCAAATGATAGATACTGAACTCAAAAGTTAGCTTAAGTGAAAAGGGGAAACTCATTAACTTTTATAATCACGGAGTAAAGAGAAGGAGCTGAATTTGGGGACTCAAACACTGTGGACAGGAAATTAATGTAATTATTCTTCATTTTAATGTTCTGTTTTTTGAGTATGTTGTATGTTGACTTCCTTCTTGTAGTCAAAATTGGGAGGGAAGGGATAATTTGGGAAGTTATAGTAATGGACAATTTTAGGCTTTCCCTTTTTTAACTAGTGAGTCCAGAGGAAATATTTTCTTTCTCATGACATTTATATGTAAAATTCCAGGATATTCCTTCACCTGGCTTGGTTTATATGTTCATCTTTGGGCCAATTATTTTGAGTAAAAGGGTTAGTGAGGCCTGTGGTTGGCCATGTATCTACCCTTGGGAGAGGAACACTAAATAGATAGCCTTACCAGACTCACATGGAGAGTGTAGCTTATTGTGCTTGGGCTGCACTAATAAAGTATCTTAGACTGGGTAATTAACATAAATATATATCTTACAGTTCTGGAAGCTGGGAAGTCTAAAATCAAGGCACCAGTATATTGATATCTAATCAGGGCCTATTCATCAGGAGTAGTGCCTTTTAGTTGTATCCTCCAGTGGCTGAAAAGCCAAAAGGCTTTCCTTCCTTTTCTTTTTATAAGGACATTAATCCCATCCAAGAGGGCAGAGACCTCATGAGCTAATCACATCCCACAGGTTTTGTTTCTAAATACTATCACTTTGAGGGTTAGGTTTCAACATATGGATTTGGAAGAACATATACATTCAGACCATAGTAGTGGGGGGAAAAGGAAGTGAGGCTTTTCTATCACTAGAAGCAGAAAAGTGTGCAGGTAGTTACCTTTCCAGAGATTCTTTGAAGTCTCTTTTTTCTTTGTTAAGTTGTAGATGGAAACAATACCTTTTATTTGTTGATTTATTTATTTTTACGTGGTGCTGAGGATCAAACCCAGTGCCTCACAAATGCTACTCTACTACTGAGTTACAACCCTAACTCGTCCCTGAAGTCCTGATGTTTTTTTGCTTTCTTTTTATTCCCCAAAGAATATCGTTAATTACATTTTCCACTTTTTGTCTTGCTTTTTCCATGAAAATGCTCATCTGGCAGATGGCTTTAAATTAGAAGCAGAGCAAGTTAGGGTGTGACAATTAGTGACTTAAACTTAGAGCCCTCTAATATCAAGAATGGTTAATTTGTGGTTAATTTATATATCAGTAGTACAGTGATTGACTTCCACATTTTTCATACTCTATATAAGAATGGTTATGTAAGGGTATTTTTAGAATAGTAGTATACATGTAATAGAGAGTAAGGTTTAAGGTTTTCAAAACCTTTTTTTTGGGGGGGGGTGGGGGTTGCTGGGGATTGAAAATCCAGGCCTTGTGTATGCAAGCAAGCACTTTACCAACTGAGCTATATCCCTAACCCCTCAAAACCTTTTTATTGCTTTATTTTGAATTTGTGAGTCTTTGGTGGTTTATTTTTAAATTTTTATTTATTTATTTTTAAACAAATGTTGCTTTCCAGTCTTTCCTGAATTTTGCTCTCCAACATTTGTCTGGGTGATGTTATAATAGGCATAGTCTGAAAAGGTTTTTATATGGTCAATAAATTTGAAAATATTTGGATATATTTACATATTTACATATTAAAGATGCAGTATTACAATTATGTAATATTTTAACTTTTGTATAGTCTAGTGTATCTAAACCTTATTTAAAAATGAAATGCTTTTTTAAGACACATGAGAATTCTGTGCAACAGTTAGGAAATGATGGTTTTTCTTCTGTAATTTATCTTTTGTAAGTCAGTTTAAGATCTTTATATTATTCTAATATTTTGCTGTAGAAATACTCGTTTCCTATAATAATCTCTACTGTGAAAATTGTTTTATCCTGGGTTTACTTTTCTTCTCAGTTGTAGATGGACACAATACCTGTATTGTATTTATTTTTATGTGGTGTTGAGGATCAAACCCAGGGCTTCACATGTACTAGGCAAGCACTCTATCACTGAACTACAAACTCAGCCCTTTGGGTTTACTTTTAAAAACATTTTTTATCCAGTCACCACCTCCCATTTTTTCTATTTCCTTTTTATATTAAGATATTGACTGAATATATTATTATTTGATTCAGAAAGTCTATGATAGCAAAGGCTAGAAACTAGCCACTCTTGATTCTGTTACTACTATGTGGAGAAAGAATTTTGGATGAAGCCCTAATTAGATATTTTCATGGTAGTTTAGTATCATTATCTGTAAAGTGGGAGGTTGACTAGATGATCTCTAAAATATCCTTTAGCTTTAAAATCTTATTAATCCCAATCATATGAATGTACCTTGTGTTTACCATCTGTGATTGCTTACATTCATATTATCTACAGTCTGTTACTGACAGAGTTTTTGATCCAAAATATCTTCCTTCAAACAGGAACAATTACTGGAAAAAGACTCTGACATTCATATCAACTGTAAATAGAAATAAATGTCTGTTACTTCCATTACACAATATGCGCAATCTTATTTCATTAAGTATTATATACTATAGAGAGTTGAAACTCCAAAATGCATAAGGATTATAATAAAAATTACATGAATGTAAGTGCAATGACTAAATCCTATAATCACACTTAGTAGAATAATAGTTATTTAGGAGTAATTACTTTTCTTTTAAAACTTAAAATATATTGGTATAACAGACCTGAAAAGCAAAAATTAATGCTTTTCCCAAAAAGTTATGATTATTTTGCTATTCTATATTTAAAATAAAACTGTTGTAAAAATAAGACCTACACCCTAAGTTTTAGGCTCACGTATATATTTAGAATAGTAGGCAGGCTCTGAATTAGACCACATGGGTTATATCTAAGTTAAGTTTTCAGAGTTATTTCTTCAAGTTTTAATTTTCTCATATGTAAAATGGTAAATTAAAGAAAGCCCGCTTTCAAGGGTTATTGTGATAAGTGAGATAAGCTTTTAATGAGTGTGCCCATGTATAATAAATATTCATTAAATGTTGTGTATTGTAATAAATTTTAATATAATTACCTTTAAAAACATGGCAACAGGCAGGAACTAATAGAACCTTTATATATCTGACCTTAATCTTGATTTATTCCCATGCTGTTTGCCTACTATTTTGTCTTATTTGAGGAAATATAATTAAAGATCAATACTAGGGGTTCTACTGGGGTTCTTCTTGATCTGAATTCTTATCTTCCAGCTTAAATTTGGGGCAGTTACTGTTAGAAGATGCTATTTTCAGTGTAGTTACTAGGGGCAAGAATATTTGATATTTTTGAGGTATAGGTTTAAAGTAAAGTCTAAACAAGAAATTCCTTCTGATATTCTCTAAGGCTTTTTAAGATCTGAAGAGAAAACTGCCTGCACATACATATCTAGGGATACTTTAGTTGTGTAATACAATGTACTGTAGTTTAGAGAGTGTTTTGAAAGTTTTAAGCTTTATACAAATGCTCTAGTAATGCAGAATAATAAAGCAGTAGCAAAATAAGAAAGCTTAAATAAATGATAATTTATAGTAGAGGAATTTTTATTAGTTGATGAAAATAGTAAACCCCATGGATAAGGAGCTAAGTCTTTGACTGTGTTTGGGGTTGAATAGACAATGACTTGGGGCCTTATGAAAAAGAACATTATGTATAAAGTGGGAAGGATAATTTATGACATGGCAAGATGCCAAAAGAGGATCTGTAGAATTTCAAGCATTGCCAAAGATGTTTTGGTGGGATAGTTTGGTAATCATTAACTTGGGTTAATACTGGACTTAGGTTTTTTGATTTTCTTCTGCAGATGGGTTTGTGAAGTATTAATTTAAAAACATTGCCAATTGTGCATCATGATAAAACATTCATTCTTTTCTGATTCTTAATATCATTCAAAAGTATGTCTTATTTAATATACCAGAGAAACTCAAAGATGAATAATGGAGATTCCCTGTCCCTCACAGTAGAAATATTTAAGTAGCTTAGTAGGAAGGGACCTAATTATTCTATTGTTTTCCTGTCCATGAGAAGTGTATTAGTTTGAGCATAGCCTCACTTGTTCACAAATAATACAATTCAGTTCAGTACGTACTTTATGTTGTACATTGCATTGTTAAAACTATTAAATATTTAAAATGCTGTACTTTTAAGCATAAGAAGTTGATTGTAAAATTGGTTTATATTTTGACTTATTTTTATATTAAAACACTTGCCAAATACTATATAACAGGGTTTGCCAAACTTTTTCTGTAAAAGCTATATAGTAAATTTTTTAGGCTGTGTAGGCTGTTATTTTTGTCACACAGTTCCTGAGCTTTTGCCCTTGTAACATGAAAGGGGCCACAAACAGTATGTAAATGAATGGGCATGACTGTGGCCCAATAAAAATTTATTCACAAAAACAAATGACAGACCAGAGTCAGGTGAGGTGTCACACACCTGTAATCCCAGTGCCCCAAGAGGCTGAGACAGGAGGATTGCAAGTTCAAAGCCAGCCTCAGCAACATCAATGCACTAATCAACTCAGTGTGACCCTGTCTCTCAATAGAATACAAATAGGGCTGGGTATGTGGCTCAGTTGTTGAGTGCTCCAGAGTTCAATCCCTGTACCCCCATAAAAAAAAACCAAAAAACAAATGGCAGAGCAGAGTTGGCTTAAGGGCTATAGTTTGCCAACTCCTTTTCCAAGACATAGTATATATTAGAAAAATATAATTCTAAGTTATCTGTATGTGGATTATATTAGTTAAAAATTGTACTTTAGAATACTATAAAACTTAGCTACTTAAAACTACAATTTAGTAGCTCTTGCATTTCTGTGAATTAACTTTGCATTTTTGCTACAGGTGGTATTGTTTGGGGACATGATATACTTGTTGTCACTTGGAAGCTTGACTGGGACTATTATCCAGGACTTTTATTTTCCTACATGTGGATGTTTCTACATGGATGATTCATTAGTCTCATGGTATGGTAGCTGTTTTCCAAGAGTAGTTGCTTTAATTGCCAGGCCACTTGAGGGCTAGGATTAAAATTTACATAGCTTTACTTCCACCATTCTTTTGTTGGTCAAATAGTCACATGCTTAGCCCATAGTCCTCATGGGTGGGAAGAGACTGTAGAAGTATGTTAGTATTATGAAGCATAAGTTATGGGTCATCAAATTAGTAATATGTACAGGATTGCTTTGATTGCAAGTGACAATTCAATCTAGCTTTAGTAACAGGGAATAAATAGTCTTTATTATAAGACTATTGAGGTGTCTATCTCACAAAACCCAAATATAGGATAAGGCCATAGGATTATTGGATTTAGGATCGAAGGTCTTGAGAACTGTTTTTCACCTTTGCTTTATGTCATTTTTTTTTTTTTCTTAGCACAGGTTTGCCTTGTTCACATTGGGAAAAATAGTTTCACCAATAGCTTTTACATCTTAGCTATTTTAGCCATTCAGAGTTATTTTGCAGTGTTTTTAAAGGTTTTTTTTCCCCCTTTACCATTGAGCTACATCCATGGTCTTTTTTAATTTTTTTAAATTTTGAGACAAGGTCTTGCTCAATTGTTGAGGCTGGCCTCCAACTTGTAATCCTCCTGCCTCACTCCAGAGTTGCTGGGATTACAGGCATGTGCTCCTGTGGTTCAGCAATGTTTCTGAAGTTTTTGAGGAAGAAATCTGATTGTCTTAGATAATCAGTGATCAAGGGATAGAAATTATATCAGCTGTGGCTCAGTTAAAAGAAAAGGGTTACTAAAAGTAAATGGTCCAATTTTATCTTCCCTATCTATTTATTGACATGAATTTTTTAGTTATTTCAGCAAATAATATATTTCCCCATTACTGGCCTGATTAACTTTATTCAGCTGCTTGTCTTTGGCTGTTTCATTATTCTCTTGGAGAGTAAGCTAAAGTATGTACTGGCATTAGTTTAGTATTTTGATTATTCATTGTAATCTCTTGCTGTAAGTAGGGTACAGAACTTTCAGTACCTAGTATCTCGCTTTGCCACTATTAACATAGAATCAGATATGAAGGTGACTCTATTGTGTTGTTACCCATTGATTTCCAGGATTGATATTGCTGATCTGTCTGGCTGGCTAAGTGTATACTTCCTTTGTATATAAGAAAGCAACCACTGTAACTAAAATATGGTATGAAATAAGAGCTATGATAGAAGCACAGGTGATATTCTGTGTTTGCATAGAGGAAGGAACAATTAATATTGACTGAGTGGCTGTAGGAGAGATGGCAGTTTAAAGAAGGTAGTGTTTGAGTAAAGGTTGGAAGCATGAATAATCCAGCCTTAGAAAGTGAAAGAAAAGTAATCTGTCAGGTTTCTTGACTGAAGAAGGGTGGCACTAGAGTATCTAGGCTAAAGTAAATGGGTTTTTTTTTTAACATTTTTTTTTTTTATTATTAGTTGTTCAAAACATTACAAAGATCTTGACATATCAGATTTCATACATTTGATTCAAGTGGATTATGAACTCCCATTTTTACCCATATACAGATTGCAGAATCACATCAGTTACACATCCACGTTTTTGTATACTGCCATACTAGTGTCTGTTGTATTCTGCTGCCCTTCCTATCCCCTACTATCCCCCCTCCCCTCCCCTCCCATCTTCTCTCTACCCCATCTACTGTAATTCATTTCTCTCTCTTGTTTTTTTTCCCTTTTCCCTGACTTCCTCTTATATGTAATTTTGTATAACAATGAGGGTCTCCTTCCATTTCCATGCAATTTCCCTTCTCTCTCCCTTTCCCTCCCACCTGTTGTCCCTGTTTAATGTTAATCTTCTTCTCATGCTTTTCCTCCCTGCTCTGTTCTTAGTTGCCTTCCTTATATAGAAGGAGACATTTGGCATTTGTATTTAGGGATGGGCTAGCTTCACTTAGCATAATCTGCTCTAATGCCATCCATTTCCCTGCAAATGCCATGATTTTGTCATTTTTTAGTGCAGAGTAATATTCCATTGTGTATAAATGCCACATTTTTTTAATCCATTCATCTATTGAAGGGCATCTAGGTTGGTTCCACAGTCTAGCTAATGTGAATTGTGCTGCTATGAACAGCGATGTGGCAGTATCCCTGTAGTACGCTCTTTTAAGGTCTTTGGGGAATAGTCCAAGAAGGGGAATAGCTGGGTCAAATGGTGGTTCCATTCCCAGCTTTCCAAGGAATCTCCATACTGCTTTCCAAATTGGCCGCACCAATTTGCATTCCCACCAGCAATGTACAAGTGTACCCTTTTCCCCACATCCTGGCCAGCACTTGTTGTTGTTTAACTTCATAATGACTGCCAATCTTACTGGAGTGAGATGGTATCTTAGGGTGGTTTTGATTTGCATTTCTCTGACTGCTAGAGATGGTGAGCATTTTTTCGTGTACTTATTGATTGATTGTATGTCCTCCTCTGAGAAGTGTCTGTTCAGGTCTTTGGCCCATTTGTTGATTGGGTTATTTGTTTTCTTATTGTTTAATTTTTTGAGTTCTTTGTATATTCTGGATATTAGGGCTCTATCTGAAGTGTGAGGAGTAAAAATTTGTTCCCAGGATGTAGGCTCCCTATTTACCTCTCTTATTGTTTCTCTTGCTGAGAAAAAACTTTTTAGTTTGAGTAAGTCCCATTTGTTGATTCTTGTTTTTAACTCTTGTGCTATGGGTGTCCTATTAAGGAATTTGGAGCCCGACCCCACAATATGTAGATCAGAGCCAACTTTTTCTTCTATCAGACGCAAAGTCTCTGTTTTGACATCAAGCTCCTTGATCTATTTTGAGTTAACTTTTGTGCATGGCAAGAGGAAAGGATTCAGATTCATTTTGTTGCATATGGATTTCCAGTTTTCCCAGCACCATTTGTTGAAGATGCTATCCTTTCTCCATTGCATGCTTTTAGCACCTTTGTCAAATATAAGATAGTTGTAATTTTGTGGATTGGTCTCTGTGTCCTCTATGCTGTACCATTGGTTCACCCACCTGTTTTGATACCAGTACCATGCTGTTTTTGTTACTTTTGCTCTGTAGTATAATTTGAAGTCTGGTATCACTATACCGCCTGTTTCACTCTTCTTGCTTAGAATTGCTTTTGCTATTCTGGGCCTTTTATTTTTCCATATGAATTTCATGATTGCTTTATCTATTTCTACAAGAAATGCCTTTGGGATTTTGATTGGCATTGCATTAAACCTATAGAGAACTTTTGGTAATATCGCCATTTTGATGATGTTACTTCTGCCTATCCATGAACAGGGTATATTTTTCCGTCTTCTTAGATTTCTATTTCTATTACTATTTCTCTCTTTAGGGTTCTGTAGTTTTCATTGTATAAATCTTTCACCTCTTTTGTTAGGTTGATTCCCAAGTATTTTATTTTTTTTGAGGATATTGTGAATGGAGTGGTTGTCCTCATTTCCATTTCAGAAGATTTGTCGCTGATATACAGGAATGCCTTTGATTTATGCGTGTTGATTTTATATCCAGCCACTTTGCTGAATTCATTTATTAGCTCTAGTAATTTCTTTGTACACCCTTTTGGGTCTGCTAGATATAGGAACATGTCATCCACAAATAATGATAATTTAAGTTCTTCTTTTCCTATCTTTATGCCTTTAATTTCTTTCTTCTGTCTAATTTGTCTGGCCAGTATTTCGAGAACTATATTGAATAGAAGTGGTGAGAGAGGGCATCCCTGTCTTGTTCCAGATTTTAGAGGAAATGCCTTCAATTTTTCTTCTGAGGCTTAGCATAGATAGTTTTTACAATATTGAGGTATGTTCCAGTTATCCATAGTTTTTCTAGTGTTTTGAACATAAAGGGATGCTGTACTTTGTCGAATGCTTTTTCTGCATCTATCGAGATGATCATATGGTTCTTATCTTTAAGTCTATTGATGTGGTGAATAACATTTATTGATTTCCGTGTATTGAACTGGCCTTGCATCCCAGGGATGAATCCTACTTGATCATGGTGCACAATTTTTTTGATATGTTTTTGTATCCGATTCGCCAGAATTTTATTGAGGATTTTTGCTTCTAGGTTCATTAGAGATATTGGTCTGTAGTTTTCTTTCTTTGAAGTGTCTTTTTCTGATTTCGGAATCAGGGTGATGTTGGCCTCATAGAATGAATTTGGAAGAGCTCCTTCTTTTTCTGTTTCCTGAAATAACTTGAAAAGTATTGGTATTAATTCTCCTTAAAAGGTTTTGTAAAACTCTGCTGTATACCCATCCGGTTCTGGGATTTTCTTGGTTGGTAGTCTTTTGATGGCTTCTTCTGTTTCCTCCATTGAAATTGATCTGCTTAAATTGTGTGTATCCTCCTGACTCAATCTGGGCAAATCATATGACTTAAGAAATTTATCAATGTCTTCACTATCTTCTGTTTTATTGGAATATAGGGTTTCAAAATAATTTCTAGTTATCTTCTGTATTTCTGTAGCGTCTGTTGTGATATTGCCTTTTTCATCCCATATGTTAGTAATTTGAGTTCTCTCTCTTCTTCTCTTCGCTAGCATGGCTAAGGGGCTGTCGATCTTATTTATTTTTTCGAAGAACCAACTTTTAGTTTTGTCAATTTTTTCAATAGTTTCTTTTGTTTCAATTTCGTTGATTTCTGCACTGATTTTAATTATTTCTTGCCTTCTGCTACATTTTCTGTTGTTTTGCTCTTCCTTTTCTAGGGTTTTGAGATGAAGTATGAGCTCATTTATTTGTTTTTTTTTTTTCTTTTTTTAAGGAATAAACTCCAGGCAATGAATTTTCCTCTTAGAACTGCTTTCATTGTGTCCCATAGATTCCAATATGTTGTGTCTGTATTTTCATTTATCTCTAAGAATTTTTTGATTTCCCCCTTGATGTCTTCTGTAACCCATTGATCATTCGGTAACATATTGTTCATTTTCCACATGATGTGGGATTTTTCCTTCTTTCTTTTATCATTGATTTCCAGTTTCGTTCCATTATGATCAGATAAGATGCATGGTATTATCTCCACATCTTTATATTTACTAAGGGTAGCCCTATGGCATAATATATGGTCTGTTTTTGAGAAGGATTCATGTGCTGCTGGGAAAAATGTATATCCACTTGATGATGGTTGATATATTCTATATATGTCAGTTAAGTCTAGGTTATTGATTGTGTTATTGAGTTCTATAGTTTTTTTATTCAACTTTTGTTTGGAGGATCTGTCCAATGGTGGGAGAGGTGTGTTGAAGTCACCCATAATTATTGTGTTTTGATCTATTTGATTCTTGCCCTTGAGGAGTGTTTGTTTTATAACATTGCAGCACCATTATTTGGTGCATAAATATTGATAATTGTTATGTCTTGTTGGTGAATGGTTCCTTTTAACAATATATAATGTCCTTCCTTATCCCTTTTCATTAACTTAGTCTTGAAGTCGATTTTATTCGATATGAGTATGGCCACCCCTGCTTGCTTCCGAGAACAGTGTGCATGGTATGATTTTTCCCAACCTTTCACCTTCAGTCTGTGTATGTCTTTTCCAATCAGATGTGTCTCCTGAAGGCAGCATATTATTGGATATATATTTTTTTAATCCAGGTTACCAGCCTATGTCGCTTTATTGGTGAGTTTAAGCCATTAACGTTTAGGGTTACTATTGATATATGGTTTGTACTTCCAGTCATTTTGATTATTCATCTTTTTTTTTTTTTAATTTGGTTTGTTTCTCCTTGATTAGCTTCCCCCACTCTCGCTTTACTGAGGTACTTCCCACAGTTGGTTTTGGTTGTTGTTTTTCATTTCTTCCTCGTGTATTGTTTTGCTCAAGATGCTTTGCAATGCTGGTTTTCTGGTTGTGAATTCTTTTAACTTTTGTTTATCATGAAAGATTTTTATTTCGTTGTGGTACCTGAAGCTTAATTTTGCTGGATACAAAATTCTTGGTTGGCATTCATTGCCTTTCAGTGTTTGAAATACGTTGTTCCAAGATCTTCTCGCTTTCAGCGTCTGTGATGAAAAATCAGCCATTAACCTTATTGGTTTACTCCTGAATGTAATCTGCCTCCTTTCCCTTGTAGCTTTTAATATTTTCTCTTTGTTCTGTATATTGGATATCTTCCTAACAATGTGTCTTGGTGTTGGTCTACTGTGAGTTTGTATGCTCCGTGTCCTGTATGCATCTAGAATTTGTACATCCGTTTCCTTTTTTATATCTGGAAAGTTTTCTAAAATTATTTCATTCAACAGATTGCTCATTCCCTTGGTTTGGACCTCTATACCTTCGTCTATCCCGATGACTCTTAAAAAAAAGTTTGGTTTTTTTATGTTATCCCATATCTCTTGGATGTTTTTCTCGTGGTTTCTTACCAGCCTTTCTGCGTTGGCTACTAGACTCTTTTCAAGATGATATATTTTGTCTTCATTGTCTGACGTTCTGACTTCTACTTGCTCCACTCTGCTAGTGATACTCTCGTTTGAGTTTTTAATTTGTTTTATAGTTTCCTTCATTTCTAGGATTATTGTTTGATTTTTTTTTTTATAATCTCTGTCTCCTGGTAAAGTTGCTTATTTGCTTCTTGAATCTGTTTATGTAATTAATGTGTTCTTTTTCAATGTGTTCTTTCATTGTTTGAATTTGCTGTCTCATGTCCTCTTTACGATTCCATTCCATCTGTATAAAGTATTCCTTGAGTTCTTTATTTGACCATTTTTCTGATGCCTGTAGGTTCTCCTGTAGATTTCGGCTGTCCTGCATTGTTTGTACTCCTTTTCTTCCTTGCTTTTTCATGCTTCTCATGTTACTTCTGGTTCTGTTTGACTGCTGAGTTACTGTTTACTCCTATAAATTTATTTTGGTTTTGTGTATCTCCGGAGTCTCTCCTTTGTGATGGGAGACTATGACTAGAGATGATGAATTTTATTGCACTTTAAAGCAGATTCATTTGTTTCATAAAATGCATACGGATTCTGATGGCATATAGCGATCTGTCGTTTGTTCTTGGAATTTATGTTTAGGTCGAGTTATGTGATGGTATAAAGGTTGGTATATCTTGGCAACCTTGGAAGATTGCCCTACTGATGAGGGATATTAACAGGAGAATGGTCTGGAGTATTTGGGGGTAGCTAGGTAATTGGTAGCACTATATAATGCCTCAGAATATTTACCTTTACACATTTAGTAAATTACAGATAAACAGTGTTGTAATGCTTGGGAGGAAAGGTATTAGAAAGGGAGGGAAGAAGTCGCTAAAGAGAATGAGAGTAAATAGGTAGAATTCAAGAAAAGGGGAATAAGGAAATTAAAAAGAAATGAACAGACAATAAAAGTAAAAATAAAAATAAAAAAAAATTTAAAAAATGTAGTCTTAGAGTTTGATTAACTTCTCTTCCAGTAGGTGGAGCTGTGCCCACTGGGCCAAGCTTCTCCTCTCCATACGCAGGAACCAATCCCTGTGAGGCGGCTCTTCCTCCCCCACTGGGCGGCTCTCCAATCCTGGGCACCCAGGGCCTTTCCTGGTGTCCAGTCACTTCCCTGCTTTTCCTCCAGCCAGGCCCCGCTCACCGGTGACGTTCACCACAAAACTGGCTACACGCCGGGTTTGCTGCTCCCGGGAGCCCTATTTTCTTGAACTACTGGGCACACTCTATCTGTTTGCCATTTCCCCAGACCCTAAGTTGTGGAGTGCCAGGCTGGGAACCATCAGCTTATTCTGGATGCCCTCCGGTACCCATGCTTCTGGGAGCTGGTGCAAGAGACCTCGGTTGTCAGCGCTGGTGGGAGCAGTAGCCGGGGGTCAGGTGCCTCGATCTGACAATCCCTTCGTCTGACAATCGCGCTCATGGGAGAGCTGGGGGGGCCCTTGAGATTTCCCCGCTGTGTGGAGACGAGAGGCCCGGGGGTCACACACCTGCAGACGCCGGTTTCAATGAAGCTATCCCCTCCAGCAAATTCTGGTGACATCAGTTCTCTACCATGGTGGTGTCCAATGTGAAGGGCGGCCGTTCGTTCCCTTTGCCGGTTGTCCGATGCAAAGGGTGGGTCTGGTCCGGCTCTCCCAGGTCCCGTCTCAATCCTGGGCCCTCTCCTATGAAGGCTCGGTTGGTATCACCTCAAAAGGTTCACGGAGGAACTGATGAGTTGTTTCTCTGTTCCACGGGAGCATCTGTAGTGCTGAATCACAGCGGTTTGGCGGTGAGGCACAATCAGCCAGAAACTGCATTCGAGGAGCCTGAATTCACTCGCTCCAGGCTCAGTGTGGGTTCTGAGGGGCACAAACTGCTCGCCCCAAGTCCACTTCAGCCCAGCATTGCCAAGTGATCCTGAGCAAACAGCATTCAGTCAGTTTAAGACTCCCTTTGCCCGCGCAGCTGAAGAGGTCACAGAATTGATCTCTCAGTGCCCTCCGCCATGTTGGATCGGAGCTTGTTTTTCCAAGTAGATGGGTTTAAATATAAGTGTTGATTCAGGATCAACAGCAACAGGTAGTTATCTTCTGATTTAAACCTTACTTATATATTTATTTTTGGTACTGGGGATTGAACTCAAGTTCACTCGGCCACTGAGCCACATCCCCAGCTCTATTTTGTATTTTATTTAGATACAAGGTCTCACTGAGTTGCTTAGTGCTTCGCTTTTGCTGAGGCTGACTTTGAACTGCCTCAACCTCCTGAGCTCCTGAGATTATAGGTCTGTGTGACTGTGCCTGGCTTAAACCTTCTTGAATTAGAATTACAAGAGCTAATGCAGTTTTACTACATTCAAGCCTTTGGTGACTTGAGGATAGTTTGAAATTTGAAAATTCAGTTTTTTAAAAAGTTTATTTTGATGACTCAGATTTTTGGGTATAGAAAGAGCTTTAAGGATTATCTATACTATTTTACCCACTCTAGTAAGTAAAGAAACTAAGACCCAGTTAAATGACTTATTTGAAGTTACACATCTGTTCTGGTTTGGATATGGTCTGTTCCCGAAAGGTTCAAGCTTATTCTCCAATAGCAGTATGGAAAAGTGGTGGAAACTTTAAGAGGAAGGGCCTACTGGGAGGTGAGTGAGCCATGACTGCCTTAGGAAGAAGGGAGTAATGTTGGTCCTGCCAGTTGGTTAAGTCCTGCATGAGTGGGTTAGTTTACTACAAGAACAGGTAGTTTGAGAGTGAGCTCAGTCCCTCTTCACTTTTTTGCTTCCTTGCTTATACCTGTGCAGAAGGATCATAAAGCTGTTTCTCTTTTTCATTCTGTACCATGTTGTAACACAGCCAGGGGATCCTCACCTGGAACTATGATGTTTGGATTTTCCAGCCACCATCAGAATCATGAACCAAATTAACATCTTTTATTTATAAATCATCCAGTATCAGACATTTTCTTATTGCCACACCAAACAACCTCAGATAACATCTAAATGATAGAACTGGGGCTCAAATTCCAGCAACCTACCCCGTCTTGATATTTTAGAAGAATTATAAAGTGTATTCTGTATAGTAAGATGATTTGCTCCAAAAACACACTTATTTGAATTTCTTTAGTAGCAATTTTAATATTTGAAGTATAACATGCACAAATATTAATTATACAGCATGAGTTTTTCATATATATAGACACATATGTGCTTATATGTGTTATATATGTATATATAGGATGTAGATACACAAGGATGTACATATATGTACACACACACATACACACACACACACACCCCCAGTGTAACTAGATCAAGATGATAAATGATCAGGATCAGCATTTCCAGCACTTGAGAAGTCTGTCTTATGCCTTTTAGCAATCAATATCATCACTTCTCTGCTACCCCTAAGTAGTCATTAGCCTGATTTTTATCATTATAGATTAGTTTTGCTTTTTCTTGAATATTATATAAATGGAATGACTTCTTTCACTTAGCAATATGTCTATAATATTCATCCATGATATTGTTGTAGATTTTTTTGGTAGTATATAGTATTTCATTGAGTGAATGGATTATTCTTCTATTAGTGGACATTTGCATTATGTCTAATTTTCTACTATTATAAATATGCTATGAATATTTTTGCATATGTCATTTAATGAATATATTGAATCATTTCTAGAAATAAAATTTCTGGGTGGCTGTTTTCCAGAGCTGTTGTGCCATTTTACATCCATATCAGCTGTGCAGGAGAGTTTGAGCTACTTTATATTCTTGTCCAGGTTGGAAATTGTGTCTTTTTAATTTTAGCCATTCTAGTCAGTGTGTAGTAGCCTTTCATTTTCATTTCCCAGGTGAGTAATGATAGTGAACACTTTTTAATATATTAATTTTTTAATATATTTTAAAGTTGGGCTGTCTTTGTCTTATGGATTTGTTGAAGTTCTTTATATATTCTGAATATAAGAACTTTCTATGGCAAATATCTTCTGGTCTGTGACTAGTTTTTTTACTGTATAAAGAGTATCATTTTTCCCCCTTTTTTTGCGTGGGGGTTGAGGGGGCAGTACTCAACCACTGAGCCACATCCCCAGCTTTATTTGTTTATTTATACAGAGTTTCACTAAATTGCTTAGGGTTTTGCTGAGTTGTGAGGCTAGTCTTGAATTTTCAGTCTTCCTGTCTCAACCTCCCAGGTCTCTGGGATTACAGTGTTCCTGGCTAATAGTATCTTGTAATAAACAAAAATTCTTAATTTTGTGAAGGTCACTTTACTGTGTTTTTTTTTTTTTTTTGGTTAGTTTTTTTCTTTTAATATCTCATTTAAAAAATCTTTTCCAAATGCAGGATCATGAAAGTAAATATTCTTCAGCATTTTCTTCTAGAAATTTTATTGTTTTCCCTTTTACTCAAAGTAAAGATACTTTTCAAATTCCTTTCCATGAATGATGTGAGGTAGAGATTGAGGTTTCTTTCTTTCTCTTTTTTTCTTTCCCTCCCTCCCTCCCTTCCTCCCTTCCTTCCTTCCTTCTTCTTTCCTTCCTTCCTCATGGATATTTTGTTGCTCTAGCACCATAGTTTGAAAAACTGCCTTTTCCCCTCTGGATTGTAGAGTATCTTTGATATAAATCACTTGGGTTATTTCCTAAGGTCCTCCATTGGGTTCTTTGTCTATACTTGTACCAATTGTTCCACTTCTCACCCCCCTTTTATTCTTTTTTTGCACTGGGGATTAAATCCAGGGCCTTGTGCATG
This sequence comes from Marmota monax, assembly GCF_021218885.2. Taxonomy (NCBI): domain Eukaryota; kingdom Metazoa; phylum Chordata; class Mammalia; order Rodentia; family Sciuridae; genus Marmota; species Marmota monax. The sequence goes on along the minus strand of NW_026693777.1, from coordinate 19,902,947 downwards.
CTAAGACATTCTGCTTCTGGGCTATGCCCCCAGTCCCTCCCCTGACCTAATATCTATAGTTTTACAGTGAATCTTGATATCTGATAATATAAGTTTCCCCAATTTTTTTATCTTCAATATTTTTTGATACACTGCATCTATGCATTAGAATCATACTGCAGTTTTAAAGATACTATTGGTATGATTGGGATTGCATTGAAGCTGCAGATCAGTGTGGAGAGAATTGCAATCTTCACAATATAGTCTTTTAGTCCATAATCATTGGTACATTTATTTGGAGCTTTAAAAATTCTCTCAGCAATGTCTTATGGTTAATAATAGAGGTCTTGCACATCTTTTAAGTAATCTAGGTATTTAATGATTTTAAAAAGCCATTGTAAGTGGGATTGTTTATTTAAATTTTATTTTTGAGTTGTTTCATACTAATACATAGATTTGCAGTTATTTTTTGTATTTTGATTTGATAAACAGCAATCTTTCTCAATTTGGTTATTTTACTATTTAATAAGTTATAGATTCTTCTGTATTTCCTATATTGTGACCATGTCATCTGAGAATAATGACTATTTTATTTATTCTTTTCCAGCAATTATAATTATTTCTTTGTTTTTATTATTACAGTGGCCAAGACTTTGAAAATAATGTTTAATAGAAGTAATGATAATCATTCCTGAAGTTAGGGAAATGTTCAATATTTCATCATTAATGTTAACTATGATTTTGGAGGTACCCCTTATCAGATTAAAGAAATTCTTATTTATTCCCAGATTTTTGAGAGTTTTCTGAATTATGAATGGTTGTTAAATATATCAAATGTTTTTTGTGCTTTTTTGAGATAAACCATATAAACCATATGTTTTGTCTTTAATTCTGAAATGTGGTCAGTTACACTGATTTATTTTCAGATATTAAACCAACCTTATACTTCAAGGATAAACATTTTGTCAAGATGTATAATCCCATTTATGTATGATTTAATTCAACTCATTGATTTTTACATCTTTTCATAGGAGGTATTGGCCTGTAATTATCCTTTTTTATAATATTTTTGTGAGATTTTTAATTTTAAGTTTTGTTGACCTCCCTAAAAGAATTGTGAAATCTTTTCCTTTTTATTCTCTGAGAGTTTTTTAAATTGGTACATTTCATGTTTACTTGGAAAGATTGTTTTTTTTGCAGTTTGTTGGTGTAGGTGTTCAGTGTCAACAAGACCAAATTGGTTAATCAAGCTGTTCAGATCTTCATGTGATTGGTTTTTATATTTTTTTTTGTTCATACAGTTACAAGAGAGGTGTTTTAAAGTTGTCAACAATGACTAGATTTGTCTGTTTTTTCCTTTGAGCTGTTTGAGCTTTTCTTTCATGTATTTTGAAGTTCTTATTGCGTGTATAAAAATTTACAGTTGTTCTAACTATGGTTGAATTGATCTTTTCGCCATTATGAAATACCCATCTTTATCTTTAATAGTATTTCTTGCCTTGAAGTCTAGTTTGAACTTTTTTTGACATTCTTTTTGTTTTAATTGGAATGTTTATTCCATTTACATTTAATGTAATTACTAATACAGTTAGTTTTTAATCTTTCATCTCAATGTTTCTCTTCTATCCCATTTGTTCTTTTTAAAAGTTCTTTTGTTTTTTTATTTTTAAATTTTTTTGAATTTTATTTTTACTCATTAGCTTTTCAATTATACATTCTTCTGTAATTACACTTGATACCTATCTTAAAGTTTTTTTTTTTACATATTTTTTAGTTTTTGATGGACCTTTATTTTACTTATATGTATGTGGTGCTGAGAATTGAATTCAGTGCCTCACACATGCTAGGCAAGAGCTTTTCCACTGAGCTACAACCCCAGGCCAATCTTAAAGATTTTAATAAATATCATTGATTTGTTAAATTAATACTTGACCATTTCCCCCAAAATGCCAAACCCAAAACACTTCATTTACTTCTTTCTGTTCTTTACGCTATTATTTCGTGTTTTTTACTTAATATGATTTAAATCACATGATTTTTTGTAAACAATCAGTTTTTTTCTTTTTAGTTATACATAATGTTGGGATTCATTTTGACATAATTATAAAGGCATGGGATATAATTTGCTCTAATTCAGTCTGCAGTGTTTATGTCCCCAATCCCATTCTCTCCCCTTTACTGATCTTTCTGCTGTTTAATTTTTTTTAAAGTTAATGTTTTGGGGGTATACATGATAGTATAATTGGTGAGAAAATGGTGAGACAGTCAATTTTCTTTTGTATTTATTCATATATATACCTTTTCTAGTGTTCTTCATTTCTTTTTACAGTTGTTGATACCTTCTGGGATAATTTTGCTTTAGCCTGAGGAACTTCCTTTACTATTTCTATATAGTTCCACTCTGCTAGAGCCAAATTTCTTTAGCTTTTGTTTGTCTGAGAATATTTTTATTTTTATTTTCATTTTGAAGGAAAAACCTGGTATACAATTCTGGGTTGTCATCTTTTATTCTTTCAGCACTTAAAATATGTGATTCTTGTTTTCTCACTGCCATGATTTCTGCTGAAAAGTTAGCCTTTAGACTTACTGTTGCTCCTTTAAAGAAGTATATACTTTTTGACTGTTTTTAAGATTTTGTTTTAAATTTGTAATGGTTTGACAATGTGGTGTCTAGGCATAATTTTCTTTGCATTTATCTATCCTGTTTGGAATTTGCTGGGTTGATGTTTTTTAACTTGGAAATATTTTTTATCTTTTATTTCTTTAAATTTTACTTTCATCCCAGTCTTTTTTTTTTCCTATTTAACTGTTACATGTTTTGACTATATTCTATATGTCTCTTATGTGTGTTCTCTCAATTCTTTGTGTTATTCAGTTGGGTTTTTTTTATAGCTTGTTCTTTTTACCCTTTTCTCTCTGTCATTCAGTTTAGTATTTTCTGTTCTTAAAATGTATTAGTTTTCTATTATGCCAACCTAATATTAAATCCACCCAATAAATTTATTTATTAAAATAAAAAGCTAGGGTTGCTATAATTTATTAAATTATAATTTTTGCCATTATGAAAGAACTTTAAAAAAAAATCTCTAATAGTATTTCTTGTCTTCTTATTTCAAGTATTACAAAACAGTATCTTAGGTTTTCAGCTCTAGAAAGTCTTTTTTGTTGTTGTTGAATATCTGCACCCTTTCATACATTTTATCTTCATTTTTTTCTCTTTTTACATTAGTATATTAATAATCACTAATTTAAAGCCCTTGTCTCTTGACTTGACTATCTGCATCATCTCTGGATTTGCTTCTGTTTTCTGATTTTTGTTGATTATCAGTTACATTTTTCTGATTCTTCACGTATGTTGTAATTTTAAATTTAATACTATATATTGTGTATAATTCAACTACATAGAGGCTAATTCCTCTTTTCAACTCTTAGGCCAATTGAGTGAAGTATTGTCACTTTAATTTAATTAGAAGTTGAGTTGGATTTTGTTAGGTTTAGTCTGAATTGCAGTTTTGGTAAGATTTCGTTTAACCCTGGTTTATCTCCCTTAACTTACTAGGTTTTTGATTGAAAGACTGTGGGATTTCTTCTCCACAGTCCTGAAAGACTGCAGGAGTTTGTTTTCTGTTTGTTGGAGGTTTTGAGATTAGCCCTTTTTTCTCTTGCTTAACAGTTTCAAATTCAGGCAAATGTTGGAGACCTTTCATGTGTTGTTTGTGGTTAGTCCCTTATTTCTAGCAATATTTTCACTCTGTCATGTCTTTTAATCTACAGGTTCAGATTTGCAGCCTCCAGCATCAGGTAGAATTCAGCAAATGTTCCTTTCCACCTTGCAGTGGGGGCTTTTTGGCTTGCGGACTACCACACTAAAAAACACCACTACTTCCTATTTTGACCCGTAGAGTCCTTCTGCCTGGCCAATCTCAATTCTTAGTCTATGCCTGGAATCTGAAAATTCTCCTAGGAGGGCTGGGGATATATAGCTCAGTTGGTAGAGTGCTTGCCTCACATGCACAAAGCCCTGGGTTCAATCCCCAGCACCTAGGGAAGAAAATGGCATGTGATTGATACATAGGAAGGCTTACCTCTTTCTAGAATTTTAGTTCTTCTATTTCATATTACTTCACAGGTACTCTGTTTTTTTTTTCTACTTGTTTTTCAAGTATTGTAATAACTGCATAAAGGTCCTTAAAGGTTAAAACTGTGAAATCTATTTTTTTTTCTAACTATAATATAGTATGCTGTATTAACTTTTACTAAGTTATGCTGCATAGCCAATGACCTCAATATTTCAGCAGTTTACAATAGCTTATTTTCTGTTATTGCTACATGTTAGCTGATGGTTGGCAGTAGCTTGCTCCACATATCTTCTAATTCTGAGAACCCGGCTGGAGAACAACTCCTATTTGGGCCATGTTGTTCTTGTAACATAGTAGGGAACAAGAAAGAGATTTGGCATAAATACACAGTGGCTTTTAAAACTTGTGCTTGGATGATGGTTTTATATGCTACTGAGCACAGCAAATCAGTAGGCATGGGCAAAGTCAACGGGACAGGGATATCTATTCTTACAGGAGGAATACTGTAAGAAGTATACAGGAAGTAATACAGGAAGAAGTGGGGGTTCTTATCCTTTTGAAGGAACATAAATTTAATAGTTGCAAATTTCAGTAGAATCCTCCATACGTACTAATTGAAAATGAATTAAAAGCAGAAATGTGCAGTGTTTATAGAATTCTACCTTCTGACTTCCAGGATAACCAGTGATTGATATACAGTTTGGTGTATATTTAAGATTAATACCTTATAATTGTCTTAACTTGATGGTTTCTTAATTTTTATTATTAGTTGTTCAAAGCATTACATAGTTCTTGACATATCATATTTCATACATTTGATTCAAGTGGGTTATGAACTCCCATTTTTACCCTGTATACAGACTGCAGAATCACATCAGTTACACATCCACGTTTTTACATATCGCCATACTAGTGTCTGTTGTGTTCTGTTGCCTTTCCTATCCTCTACTATCCCCCTTCCCCTCCCCTCCCCTCCCATCTTCTCTCTCTACCCCATCTACTGTAATTCATTTCTCCCCTTTGTTTTTTTCCCTTTCCCCTCACTTCCTCTTATATGTAATTTTGTATAACAATGAGGGTCTCCTTCCATTTCCATGCAATTTCCCTTCTCTCTCCCTTTCCCTCCCACCTCTCATCCCTGTTTAATGTTAATCTTCTTCTCATGCTCTTCCTCCCTGCTCTGTTCTTAGTTGCCTTCCTTATATAGAAGAAGACATTTGGCATTTGTATTTAGGGATGGGCTAGCTTCACTTAGCATAATCTGCTCTAATGCCATCCATTTCCCTGCAAATGCCATGATTTTGTCATTTTTTAGTGAAAAGTAATACTCTATTGTGTATAAATGCCACATTTTTTAATCCATTCATCTATTGAAGGGCATCTAGGTTGGTTCCACAGTCTAGCTATTGTGAATTGTGCTGCTATGAACATGGATGTAGCTGTATCCCTATAGTACGTTCTTTTAAGGTCTTTGGGGAATAGTCCGAAAAGGGGAATAGCTGGGTCAAATGGTGGTTCCATTCCCAGCTTTCCAAGGAATCTCCATACTGCTTTCCAAATTGGCCACACCAATTTTCCTATTTTTATGCCTTTAATTTCTTTCGTTTGTCTAATTGCTGTGGCCAGTGTTTCGAGAACAAAATTGAATAGAAGTGGTGAGAGAGGGCATCCCTGTCTTGTTCCAGATTTTAGAGGAAATGCCTTCAATTTTTCTCCGTTCAGAATGATGCTAGCCTGAGGCTTAGCATAGATAGTTTTTACAATATTGAGGTATGTTCCAGTTATCCATAGTTTTTCTAGTGTTTTGAACATAAAGCGATGCTGTACTTTGTCGAATGCTTTTTCTGCATCTATCGAGATGATCATATGGTTCTTATCTTTAATTCTATTCATGTGGTGAATAACATTTATTGATTTCTGTATATTGAACCAGCCTTGCATCCCAGGGATGAATCCAACTTGGTCGTGATGATCTTTTTGATATGTTTCTGTATCTGATTTGCCAGAATTTTGTTGAGGATTTTTGCATCTATGTTCATTAAAGATATTGGTCGGTAGTTTTCTTTTTTTGAAGTGTCTTTGTCTTGTTTCGGAATCAGGGTGATGTTGGCCTCGTAGAATGAATTTGGAAGTTCTCCCTCTTTTTCTATTTCCTGAAATAGCTTGAAAAGTAGTGGTATTAGTTCTTCTTTAAAGATTTTGTAAAACTCTTCTGTATACCCATCCGGTCCTGGGCTTTTCTTAGTTGGTAGTCTTTTGATGGCTTCTTCTGTGTCCTCAATTGATATTGGTCTGTTTAGGTTGTGTATATCCTCCTGACTCAATCTGGGCAGATCATATGACTTAAGAAATTTATCGATGCCTTCGCTATCTTCTATTTTATTGGAGTATAAGGATTCAAAATAATTTCTAATTATCTACTGTATTTCTATAGTGTCTGTTGTGATATTGCCTTTTTCATCCCGTATGCTAGTAAATTGAGTTCTCTCTCTTCTTCTCTTCATTAGCATGGCTATGGGTCTGTTGATCTTATTTATTTTTTCAAATAACCAACTTTTAGTTTTGTCAATTTTTTCAATAGTTTCTTTTGTTTCAATTTCATTGATTTCAGCTCTGATTTTAATTATTTCTTGCCTTCTACTACTTTTGCTGTTGTTTTGCTCTTTTTTTTCTAGGGTTTTGAGGTAAGTGTGAGATCATTTATTTGTTGATTTTTTCTTTTTTTAAGGAATGAACTCCAAGCAATGAATTTTCCTCTTAGAACTGCTTTCATTGTGTCTCATAGATTCCGATATGTTGTGTCTGTGTTTTCATTTATCTTTAAGAATTTTTAAATTTCCTCCTTGATGTCTTCTGTAACCCATTGATCATTCAGTAACATATTGTTCATTCTCCAAGTGATGCATGATTTTTCCTTCTTTCTTTTATCTTTGATTTCCATTTTCATTCCATTATGATCAGATAGGATTCATGGTATTATCTCTACTCCTTTATAATTTCTAAGAGTTGCCCTGTAACATAATATATGGTCTATTTTTGAGAAGGTTTCATGTGCTGCTGAGAAAAAAGTATAACTGCTTGATGTTGAGTGGTATATTCTATATATGTCAATTAAGTCTAGGTTATTAATTGTATTATTGAGTTCTATAGTTTCTTTATTCAACTTTTGTTTGGAAGATCTGTCCAGTGGTGAGAGAGGTTTCTTGAAGTCACCCATAATTATTGTATTGTGGTCTATTTGACTCTTGAACTTGAGAAGAGTTTGTTTGATGAACATAGCTGCACCATTGTTTGGGGCATATATATTTATGATTGTTATGTCTTGTTGGTGTATGGTTCCCTTGAGCAGTATGTAGTGTCCTTCTTTATCCCTTTTGATTAACTTTGGCTTGAAGTCTATTTTATTTGATATGAGTATGGACACTCCTGCTTGTTTCCGAGGTCCATATGAGTGATATGATTTTTCTCAACCTTTCACCTTCAGCCTATGTATGTATTTTCCTATCAAATGTGTCTCCTGTAGGCAGCATATTGTTGGGTCTTGTTTTGTGATCCATTCTACTAGCCTGTGTCTCTTAATTGGTGAGTTTAAGCCATTAACATTTAGGGTTATTATTGAGATATGGGTTGTTCTTCCAGCCATATTTGTTTATTTATGTTACTAAACATGGTTTGTTTTCCTCTTTGATTATTTTTCCCCTCCTTTACTGTCCTACCTCCCACTGTTGGTTTTCATTGTTATTTTCCATTTCCTCTTCCTGTAATGTTTTGCCGAGGATGTTTTGAAGAGATGGTTTTCTAGCTGCAAATTCTTTTAACTTTTGTTTATCGTGGAAGGTTTTAATTTCATCTTCCATCCTGAAGCTTAATTTCACTGGATACACGATTCTTGGTTGGAACCTATTTTCTTTCAGTGTTTGAAATATGTTATTCCAGGATCTTCTAGCTTTCAGAGTTTGTGTTGAAAGATCAGCTGTTATCCTGATTGGCTTACCCCTAAATGTAATCTGCTTCCTTTCTCTTGTAGCTTTTAAAATTCTCTCCTTATTCTGTATGTTGGGCATCTTCATTATAATGTGTCTAGGTGTGGATCTCTTATGATTTTGCACATTCGGCGTCCTGTAGGCTTCTAGGATTTGGGATTCTGTCTCATTCTTCAAGTCTGGGAAGTTTTCTTGTATTATTTCATTGAATAGATTGCTCATTCCTTTGGTTTGGACCTCTATACCTTCCTGTATCCCAATGACTCTTAAGTTTGGTCTCTTTATGTTATCCCATATTTCTTGGATGTTCTGCTCATGGTTTCTTAATAGTCTTGCTGAGTTGTCTATGTTATTTTCAAGTTGAAATACTTTGTCTTCATTGTCTGATGTTCTATCTTCTAAGTGTTCTACTCTGCTGGTAGTATTCTCAAGTGAGTTTTTAAGTTGGTTTATTGCTTCCTGCATTTCTAGGATTTCTGTTTGTTTGTTTTTTATAACCTCTATCTCCCTGTATAGTTGATCTTTTGCTTCCTGGATTTGTTTGTGTAATTCATTGTTGAAGTGATCTTTCATTGTCTGATTTTGCTGTCTAATGTCTTCCTTGAGACTCCAGATCATCTGAAGCATGTATATCCTGAATTCTTTATCTGACATTCCATCTGCTGCAGATATTACCTCTTCTAAAGTTGAGTTGACCTGCATTGCTTGTGGTCCTTTCTTTCCTTGTCTTTTCATACTGCTCACGTTTCTTTCTGCTTTGTGAAACTGTTGTGTTATTGATTTTCCCCCTATATATTTATATCGCTCTTGTATAGTTGCAAAGTCTCCCTTTTGTGGAGAAAGACAATGTTAACTGTTCCCAATATCAATAGTACATCCTCTAAGCACACGTTTTCCTTATTGCTACATTTATATCTAGACTCTATGTCTACAAATGTTGGTTTCAATTATCATTTACAAATATAGTCATTAGTTTCATGAAAAGCATACCATTTCTGGTAGCTTGAGGAAAACTGAATTTCAAGTGTAGGATGTTATGTTTAGGGGGAAAGGAGTGAGAGTATGGGGTTAATCTAACTTAGTAACTTTGGAAAGCTGTAACCAATAGATGGTTAATTTATGGAAGAATATATAGATTCAAACTCCTATCTGTATTTATAATATTACTCTACTTATAAATAGTAAAATTTAGGGGGTTGCAAGTGGGATAGAGGGAGTTAGAAGGAGAAAAACAAATAACAAGGAAAGAAAGAGAAAAAAGAGAGTGGCAAAAAGAAAATAAGAGAAAAAAGAAAAGAAATAAAAAGGGGGGTAGGGAGGTGGGGCATATGCAATTACTCTATATTATATTATTCTGGTTATTCAGTTGTTAACGACCTTTTTCATGCACAATTCTTGGTTTCACATATGTTGAGGTTGCGAGGACCAGAGGGGGAAGGGTAGAGGAGAATGGATGAATGGATGAAAAGAGAGAGAGAGAAGAGAAAAAAGAAACAAACAAACAAAAAAATGTCTCTCAGAACTCTGTTTTCTTTTCTTCCAGTTGGTGGCGTTGTCTATTCCTAGCTTGAGTCTCTGGGTTCAGGTTGGTGGTGGTAGTCAGTGTGAGAGGACTTGAGCTTCCACCTGTGGCCTCTCTACTCTTATTCTCTGAGAGGTAAACCAGGTGCCTGATCCGCTGCAGAACCGAGCTGGTAGTCATGCCCACCTGTTGGTGGGTTTCAAGTGTTGGGGGATTTTCCAAGATGAGTTCCATCAGATTTTCTCATATGGTTTTTGATGAGGTGGGGGGTGTTGGGGAAACCTTATGTTTGTCCAGAGCTCGGTCAGGTGACCGCACCGGCGGGCAGCTGGGCCCCTCCTCCTGTTGGGGTGGTCTCTCTTTGATGGTTTCTTTAAAAATAAATATCTTCTTGACATAAATTATGAATAAGAGTTATTTTTTCAGTCATTTGCTCATAAGAACAGTAGATTGTTCAAATGGGCTACATTCATTTCTTGATTTGTCAGGTAGTCCTAGGCTTATTATAATATTCAATTTACAGTTCTAAATATAAATATCTTTAGCAAAACATTGGTTCTGATCCATGGTATGCAAATATCATCACTTATTTTCTGAGAGAAGATTAAAAATAGAACCCTGAGGTTTTGTAATATATATATATGTTTAAATTTTTGTTTATTATTAGGACATAATTTTAAGGTTAAGGGTGCTAAAAATAATAAAAGCCAGAAACAAAAAGTTCTTGACCCAGCTTGGATATTTTTACCAAATATATTTCACAGAGATTAAAGTGGGTTAACCAGACTCCCTGTTAGAATGAAAATACTCATGAGGAGAATTGATTTATTTAGTTATTTGATATCTAAATATTTTTTTCTATTCAGAATAATTCTTAGTAGTTAAGGTTTTCATGAAGTTCCATCTGCAGGGAAAAATGAGCAAAATTATGTACATGATATGTGAGTACAAGTATCATTTGAGAGTTTGGATTCTGAGGGTTTCTGAGCATTGGGACATGTACAGAGGGGGGAAAAAAAGCATAGGAAAGGCTATTTTGGCTTCAGGTCTATCCTTTTGGAAGTTGGTATGCCAGTAAAAATCAAATTTGCAATGTAGCTAGATGTTATGGTTCCCATAGACAGAATGACTTGAATGAAGAAGATCTAAGTTCCCATTATATTTTGGTTGTCACTAAAATGCTCTGTTATTTGGGCACTATACTTAAGTTTTGTTTTTGAAATAGAGATAATAATTAACTTTCAGATCCTACTGTCTTTTATTTGTTCCTGTGTTCCTTAAATCATCTTTTTTATCCAACTTTAATTTCATGGTCCTTCATTATATGTGATGTGTCTTTTCAACTCCCTTGCATGTGCTTTTAAATTTCTTGTTTTACTCTGAGTTGGTCATACCCATTTTGAAAAAATCGAATCCATATTGAATCCAGTCTTCTTTCAACTCTAACTCTGTATCTGTGTAGCTGTATTGGTTTAGAGTAAACTGCAAAATCATGCTGTCTAGTTTTACTTAAATGCATAGTCACAAATATCAAGAGTCAATTAAGTCTTTAATACTATTTGGCATTCATAGAATATTTTCCTAGATCATTTATTCTTCTGTTTTCTTAGATGATATATTTCATGATATTTCTTATCGAATTTCCCAACATTTTATTCCCTGATCTGTCCCTCAGATGATGATTTTGCATCTTACCTCACTGAGAAAATCGAAGCAATTAGAACAAAATTTGCATATACTTCTTATCATATCTTCCCACCTAGCAGCTTCTTTGATCATTTATTGTCTTCTTCATTACTTTCTACCTTTCTGAGGTGAGCCCTTCATTTGTGCATTATATTCTTTTTCCTTCTGCAGTTCTTCTCTAACTCTTGTGTCATAAAGTTTTCTCAGTACTGCATCACTGCCATAAGAAGACAAACTTACTGCTCTTTTTACCTTTAAAACCTGCTTTTGTCTCTATTGTTGTTTATTTGAACATACTTCCCTTACCAGGTAACATTATTTTTCTCCCAGTGGCGACAAACTCCTTGAAAGAATTGTGTATGCAATTTCCAATTCCTTTTATTTGGCTGTGGAAGGGTAGGGGGAGGTACTGAGTATTGAACCCAGGCATTCTTTACCACTAAGCTATATCCCTAATCCTTTTAATTTTTTATTTTGAGACAGGGTCTTGGGAAGTTGCCGAGTTTAACCTTGAACTTGTGATCCTCCTGCTTCAGCCTCTCAAGTCACTACTGTGCCTGGTTCCAATCCCCTTTTCGCTGTTTCCTCTTAAGCCCAGTAGAGTTAGGCTTTTTCCATTATCTCTGCACTGGAACTACTCTTCATAAGATCATCAGTTACCTTCTATGTTAAATCTCATGTTAGTTTCTCACTACTCATCATCTTCCTTGACTTAGCAGCTATTTAATATAGTTCATCATTCCTTCTTCTATATACTTTCCTTTTCTTGGCTTCCAACATTATACTTTATAAAAATTTTCCTTCCTATGTGATTTGCCCATCTATTCTCCCCAGTCTCTTAAAAGCTGGAGTAGCTGGGCAAGGTGACATAGGCCAATAATCCTAGCAGCTCAGTAGCTGGGGCAGAAGAATTATGAGTTCCAAGTTATCCTCAGCAACCTAGCGAGACCCTAGGCAACTCAGTGAGACCTTGTCACTAAATAAAATACAAAAATGGGCTAGGGATGTGGTTCAGTGGTTAAGAGTCCCTGGGATCAGTCCCTAGTCCAAAAAAAAAAAAAAAATCCCCTCAAAACAAAAAAAACTAGAGTATTCATCTTTGGTTCTCTCAAACTAGAGTAGAGTATTCATATTTTTCTCTCTATATATTCATTTCCTCTATGATTGTGACTCTAAACACCAACTAAATGCTGACATCTCCTAATTGTGTACTTATGAAAGATCTCTCTCCTGAATCACATATACATACACATCTGTATGTATCCCACTTGACATTGCCATGTAGGTGTCTTATTAACAGAGTATGTCCTAAACCAAATTACTGATTGATTACCTGCCTAAAAATTGATCTCCACAAAGTATTGTCAGCTTAGTAAATGTGTCTACTCTATTTTTTCTAAATGGAACTGTACTAGCTTTCCATCACTATAACAAATAGCTAAGGTTTCAGTCCATGATCAGTTACTTCATTGTTTTGGGCCTCTGGCATCGCAACACATCATGTGTGGGGAATGCATGGTGGAACAAAAGTGTTGATATCATGAGCCAGGGAGCAAAGGCAATGGGGTTCAGGGGTACACATTCCTCATTGAGGTTATGTCCCCAGTGACTTGAAGTCCTCCCACAAGTCCCTACCTCCCAAAGTTTCTACCACCTCCATATGTGCCATCGTGGGGACTGAGCTTTCAATACACGAGGCTTCAAAGGATGCTCAAGATCCAAAATATAGGAAGAACTATCCTTGTTTTTTCTCTTGCTTATTCCTCAACCAATTTGTCATCAAAATCTTGTCAAGCTCTGCTGTTTCCACTCTGCTCCAAACTACCACTATCCGTCATCTAGATTATGTAGTGACCCCCTAACATGTTTCTCAGTTACCATGTTATGCATCCTCCTACATTCTTTCCCAACACAGTATTCTGAATGATCCTTTCAAAAATTAAGTGAAATATTTCTCTTCTTTGCTTTGAATTCTCCAGTGACTCTCCATCTCACTAAGTGTAAAATACAGTGGCCCAAAGGTACCTACAAGATTTCTTACCTTCTGCTTTTACTCTTTCTTAATTCTTCCTTCTCTAACCACATTGGCTTCATTGCTATTCCTGGTAGGTATTGATCTTAGAATTTTTGCAGTTATGGTTCCCTTTACCTAAACTACTCTCCCTCGAGGAACCACATGACCAGCTTTCTCAAATGTCACTTCAAACTGCTGTAATAAAAATGGCAATGTCCTCTTCTTTTTCATACACACCTTTTCCTATATTCTTATAATAACTCCCTTTACTGTCTCTATTTTTTTTCTATAGTATTTATTGGCCTTTAACATAATTGTTCATTTACCTATTGTGTGAATATTTGTCTTTTTTCTTTTGTTAGAATAATTTCCACCACAAATAGATCTTCATGTATTTTTGTGTATGTTGACTGATGTATTCCAAGTACTTGGAACAGTACTTAGAACTTAATAAGTGTCAGTGAATTTTTGTTGAGTGAAAGAAGAAAGTCTGTCTTTCTGGGTTGTATAGATATTAAATGCGATAATGTACTATATGAATTTTTTTTAAGCAATGAGTGACATTCTGTACATGTTCAGTAATTTTGCTTTCTTTCTGTTTCTTGTTTACTTGGATACCTGGAAGTATTGGAATACTGTAGATTTCTATAATATTTCATCTCATTCTTATAGTAGCCTTTGCAGCTGAATTCAACTTTCCCTCATTCTTTTTTGCTTTCTTTCTCTACTCAACATAATAGTTTGAAAGAGAATTAAAGAGAGAGGAGTTTTCCTCTGATATCCAAGCTTATTGTGGATGGGCAGAAAACTGGTGAGACTTAAATTGTAGTAATGTTTCTTTCATTTTAATAGGTCTCTTCTCTTATGTTATTTTCTGGTTCACAATTCCTGGCATGTAGTTAATGCTCAACACATTTTTGAATGGCTCTATTTTTTCCTGTTTAGTGGAATCAGTCTTTTCAAACAAACATGGTCTCTTCCATGGATTATAAGAAGCAAAACAGTCTGAGAACTATGGAGTTGATACAAAGTGTTGAGTAAAGACTGATTTTTGCCCTATAATGCATGGGCCAAGGGGATAAAATATAGTTAGAGAGAATCAGAAATAGACAGGTTTTCTGGTCACAGTGTATTTGTATAAAATAATGCTAAGTTATTTCCAAGGCATGCTAATTATAATAAATCATCTGATTGACTTAGAATTTAATGAAATTCTTTTTTTTACATTTTATTAATGCATTGAAATATGTTGGTTCAAGAATATATATGAATTAATGGAATAGAAAAGCTTACCAAAATAGTCCACGTATAATAGAATATAACTTTTGTTAAGTTTTTTTGCAATGTCAATCTTTTTATTGTGCAACCAACTGAAACAAAGTGACCAATTTCAAAACTATACAAAAGCAAAAAACAATCTAAATAAGCATAAGTTTGTATGATTAAAGTAGATACTTGCCATCTCAAAATATTGAAAAGAATTACCATGCAAAGTTAATTGAAAGACTTCACAATTATTTTGAAAAGAATTGTTATTTACATTGGCATGGATTCTTTTTTTTTCACTTTCCAGATTTTTAAAATATTTTAATTTGTTCTTTTTAGATATACATGAATGTAGAGTAAATTTTGAAATATTTATATTCATGGAGTATAACTTATTCTAATTAGAATCCCATTCTTATGTTTGTTCATGATGTGGAGTTACCCTGGTCATGTATTCAAATATGGAAAGGTGTGTCTGATTCTTTCTTCTGTCTTTCCTATTCCCATCCCTTCCCTTCATTCCTCTTTGTCTAATTCAATGAACTTCTATTCCACTCTCTACCCTCCCTTGTTGTGTTTGAGACAATGTCTTACCTCAGCATCCTGAGTAGCTGGGATTATAGGTGTGTGCCACTATTCCTTGCTTTGACTTCGTAGTTCTTAAATGTCTAATTTTATACAGTGGTTTGCCGTGTAGCATAGTGTTCTGGTTTGGATGTGAGGTGTCCCCCAAAAGCTCACATGACACAATGCAAGAAGGTTCAGAGAAGAAATGATTGGGTTATGAGAGCCTTAACCCAATCAGTGAATTAATCCCCTGATTGGATTAATTGAGTAGTGACTGAAGGCAAGTGGGGTGTGGCTGGAGGAGGTGGGGCTTTGTGGCATGGCTTTGGTATATATATTGTATCTCTCTTTGCTTCTGATCAGTGTGTGAATTGCTTCCCTCTATTGCACTCTCCCATCATGATGTTCTGCCTCACCTTGAGCCCTGAGGAATGCAGCCAGGTGCCTATGGACTGAGACCTCTGAAACTGTGAGCTCCCAAATGAACCTTTCCTCTTCTGAAGTTGTTCTGGTCAGGTCTTTTAGTCACAACAGTGAAAAAGCTGACTAAAACACATAGTATTATTCATGTGGTTGATGTTCGATAATTACTGAGTGAAATTATATTTGAGACTTTGATGATCTGTAAGCCTAAGAGAGTCTCAAGTCTAATGGCTCTTTCATAGGCTTATCTTTCAGCAGCAATCAGCTTGTGTACTTTTTGCTCCCACAAAGGGTATACCAAAGCAGGTATATATTTTGTATCTTTTGATATCATTCTTTCCAGCTGTATACATTTGGATTTAGGAAAGGATGCTTTAAATTAAATAATGCCTAGTCTGTAGACTAGCTAACAAATTTTTAATGAGATTTCATGAGGTAGACGTAGCTTGTAAGCAGAATTTTTACCAGTTGAAGTCAGGAATGAAAGAATGGAAGGGAAGCTAAACAAGCTTGTTGGTGGAGAGATCAGAACAAGAGCTATATGAATACATAGGTATATGACATTAACTGGCTTTATCTGAATTAGGTATTTTATAATACAAAATAGAAACATTAAGTATTTGAAGTTTTTAACTTAAGAAAAGAGGAATGTCATTTTAATGTCAAATCTGTGCCTGTTTCTTGTGTCATCTTTTGTAATCCCTTCAAACATTCATTTTAGGCTTTGTCAGGGTGAACTGTTTGACTTTTTCTATTATTCTATGCTGGGGCTTATAGTTCTAGGCCCAGACCCTTCTGACAAATTTAATTTAAACCCCCCAGGTATTTTATTAAGGTCTTTTTTTAACTTAACAGTATTTAAATTACAGTTCTCCCGAGAATTATGGGACTGTGAAATCTGTGCTCAGATCTTTAGCTTTCCAGCTACCATTTTCAGCTGGCATTCTTGAGATTTTAATCTCTAATGCATTTTAGAAGTAAGCAATAACTTTAGGGAGTGTCTTTATGGAATTTGGGGGCTTCTTTCTGCAGTTCTTTAAAGTGATAACTCCACTGATAGTTTGATCATAGTTTTGTTTTTTCCCTGGCCTTCTTTATAGAGTATAGATTTATTTGTGGTGGTGTGATAGGCGATTTTTATTGATTCATTTTGGTCATATGTAACATCAGATTTCATTTTGACATTATTATAAAAGCATGGAATAAAATTTGTTTTAATTCAGTCCCCAGTACTTTCCCTTTCCCTTCTCTCCTCCCTCTTTTCCCTTCCCTTTACTCTACTGATCTTTAAAAAAAAAAAAAAATATATATATATATATATATATATATATATACATATACGTATATATATATATATATATATATATATGTATGTTAGTGTCGTGTGGATATACATGATGGTGAGTATATTCCTATATGTACATAGGAAAATTAGGTAAGCTTCTTTACACTGTTTTTACTTATCCCATTCATCCCTCCTCTCTCCGCTTCATTCCCTTCGTCTACTCCACTGATCTTTCTTCTATTTTTTGCCCCCCCCCGTTATTTTGGATTAGCTTTTGCATATCAGAGAAAATATTATATCTTTGACTTTTTGGGACTGGCTTATTTCACTTAATACGATAGTCTTCAGTTCCATCCATTTACAAGTAAATGCCATAACATCATTCTTTATGGCTGAGTAAGACTCTGGTAGTGGTTTGAGGTATAAATACAAGCAGAAGTTTAGCTATGGTCTCAGGTAGAGTTAGAGGACTTTAGTTCCTATTGCCCTACAGGGACTGCTTGCCTTTGTACAAAGAAGCTAAGTAAGTTTCTGGCTTTAACTCTTTAGTTCTGCTTCCAATTTCTAATTTCTTTCACTTTTGGATCACAGGGTGAGAGTAAGGGGGAATATATATGACATATGTATATGTATGTGTGTGTGTGTATGAATGACATATATATACATTTATATATATGAATGATATATATATGTAAATTTTAAATCAACATTGAGTAAAATGGACTTTTTTGTTACAGTTCTATTAATTTAACACATATATATTTACATAGCCATGACCATAATTGGGTTACAGAACACTCATCCCTCAAATCTCCCTTGTTATCTTTAAGATTTATTCAAATTGGTTCATGCATCAATAGTTCATTCCTTTAAAAAAATGTTTTTTTGTAGTTGTAGATGGACAGAATGCCTTTATTTTATTTATTTTTATTTTAGGTAATTCTGAGGATCAAACCCAGTGCCTCATGCATGCTAGGCAAGGGCTCTACAGCTAAGCTACAGCCCCAGCCCTCATTTCTTTTTATTCTTGTGTAGAATTTCATTATATGAATATAGTTTATTTATTCACTAGTTGAAAGACTTTTGGGTGCTTTTCTTTCCTTTTCTTTTTAGGTTTTAAATAAAGCTACTCTAAACGCTTTACATATAGGTTTCTGTGTGAATATATATTTTGGTTTC
The DNA here is from genome assembly GCF_021218885.2 of Marmota monax. Classification (NCBI taxonomy): domain Eukaryota; kingdom Metazoa; phylum Chordata; class Mammalia; order Rodentia; family Sciuridae; genus Marmota; species Marmota monax. Next base: position 19,884,964 of record NW_026693777.1, on the reverse strand, counting down.
TCCAGGGTAAAATCCCAAGAATAGGATTGCTGCATCCTCTTATAAATGTCTACTTTTTAATAAATCACCAAACTGTTTTCTTAAATAGCTGTGCCAATTTGCATCCCTACCAACAGCACATGAGAGTTCTAGTTGCTCTGTAACATTGCTAGCATATGTTGTTTTTTATTTTAGTCATTCTGAAAGGCATGTACTGTAATCTTCTTGTGATTCATATTTCTCTTTTGGATAAAGATATTAAACATCTTTACGTGTACTTATTTACCATCATATATCCTATCTTATGAAGTGTCTTAAGTATTTTACCTAGTTTTTAAAAAATTTTTTTAGTTGTAGTTGGACACAATACCTTTATTTTATTTACTTATTTTTATGTGGTGCTGAGGATCTAACCCAGTGCCTCTCATGTGCTAGGCGAACGCTCTACCACTGATCCACATTCCCAGCGCCTTACCTAGTTTTTAACTTGGTTATTTTATTTTATTTAAGTCTAGCCAGATTTGTTACTGCCCCCCCGCCCCAGTTTCTTTTCTCTTTTGCCTGCTATTGCCATATATTTGACGCTGATAGGGTGAGTCTTAAGTATGTATTCACTATGCCATGTTGATTGGAAGTTCAAAGTTGAATATTTTTGAGGTCAACATTTCTTACATTAAAGGATTCCAGAAAACTAATCGAATAGAGATGGAACAAAGTAATTGAGAATATCTAAATAATCCTGCTTGATACTCTTTTTTTACAAGCATATTTTGACCTATAAAATGAAACCATTTATATTCAGGTCAACTAATTTCGAAGATTAGTATAAGCCATGGAGCTAGAATTTTGGTCCCATAGTTTTATGTCTGCATTTAAAAACTAGTTTTCAAAGTCTAATTTATATGGTTTTATATTAAGTATTTTAAACATTTTCCATTGAATGGAGGATTTATAGAAGTACTTCATACTGACATATTTTATTTTCTCATGATTTTAAATTGATGTTTATGGCAGTTCTCATAATGTCTTTGAGTGCTAGAATATACAAAGGCTTTTACTTCAAGCATTTGCTACATATCCTAATTTAAAAAATGAACATGTTTAATTAGTGTTAAGATATTAAAATGTTTTCCCAAGTTTTGTTCAGAATATAATGATAAAATGATGGTTCACTGCAAAGGAACTTGTAATTAAAGTACAGGAAAAAAAAATCACTGATTTAAGTGAACAGCCACTGAGACACTTGACACAACTAGAATGACTGCTTATGGTGAATTTCAGATTCTTTTTTTTAATAATTTTTTAAATAGGTTGACACAATATCTTCATTTTATTTTTTGTGGTGCTGAGGATTGAACGCAGTGCCTCACTCATGCCAGGCAAGCACTCTACCTCTAAGCCATAACCCCAGCCCACCTTTCAGATTCTTATCTTTAGAAATTTGTTTCCTATTGCATTGACAGAATTATGATGATTTTAAGGGGATTTCTGTATTTCCTTTTAAGGAAAAAAACATTTTTTTTTTTTTTTTTTTTGCATTAAGCAGTAAGGTGGAATATACTACTACATGGGTATTAAAGGCAGTATGTAATTTCTTTCATATAGCCTACATGCTTCTCATGCATCAAGTGAATGTGCTAAAATACAGGAAATGTAGTTTTGAGGGCTAACTCAAATTATATGTATATTTTCCTGTGCATCAGCAGGATTCTGTGGTTTTAGTGTGGTTAGACAAGGCTGTCATAAAAAAATTACTTGAACTTTTAAAATTGAGTTATTTTCCAGTTCTGCAAGTTATTAATATATCTAGTGGTTGTAGAATTAGAATTCCAATTTGTGAGAATCTGTTTACCTTTAGGTCTCATTTTGGTTTGAGGTCCTTTCTTTGATCTAGCTGGAATTTGTAATATGATATGAATTAGTCTTCACTTGAGGCAATGTTTGACGGTCTTAAGTAGATGAACATTATTTTAGAAAGAGTTCAATGATTCATTTGACAAATTATTTTAAAATTTCACAAGAAAAAATATTTTTCTCTTTAGAAACCAGAGCAAATGATTTTTGCCTCCTAAGCCCAAATTCTCAAGCCAAATTTGGATTCCCAATTAAAGTTTTGTTAATTATTACCACAGAAAGCTTCACAAAGTAAGACACTGTTGATTTATAACTTCCTGAGAAGCTCTACAACATCATGACAATATACACTCCTCCTTTGAATTTATTTTCAGAAATGACATAAATACCTTGTTATAACTGATCTTTTGTATAAAAGTACTGAAATTTGATGAGGAAAATACACAAAAGAAACCGTAGTACTGTGAAAATAAGAAACAATTTTTCTGTGAAATTCTGTAATCAGAACAATGAAAAGACAAGGTGTCAGTAAAAAATAATCATATTTTATTATCTGTACCTTACATAATGATACTCATACATAATGATACCTTTGTGATTTTTTTACACCATAAGCTTCCTTTCAAGAAATTTTTTTTAAAAATTTTTTTTAGCTATACATGGGCACAATATCTTTATTTTGTTTATTTATTTTTATGTGGTGCTGAGGATCGAACCCAGGGTCTCACACGTGCGAGGCGAGCGCTGTATCACTGAGCCACAATCCCAGCACCCCCCACTTTTTAAAATTTATTTTTTAGTCGTAGTTGGACACAATACCTTTATTTTATTCATTTATTTTTATGTGGTGCTGAGGATCGAACTCAGGGTCTTGCATGTGTGAGGCGAGTGCTCTACCGCTGAGCCACAACCACAGCCCTTAAGAAATTTTTAATGTTCTCTGAGACTTGAAATGTGATTCTACTGTTAAGGGCTTTCTTATACATTTTAAATCATTCTTATTTTAATTGCTCATATAATTCAGTATAGAATTTATTCTCCAGGTGGCATGATATGTTACTATTCTCATTAACATAATCCTGAATTAATAGTTCTTTCTATATTATGTTTAATTCAGAGATTTCTTAAATTTGAGACAGTATTAACTATAGTTTTCATTTTATGTTGTAATAGTTGCTTTTTATTTCATCTTGCAAATAAAGAGATTAATATCAAAGTGAAAAATATTTTGCCAAGGTTGCACAGATATTTAACATTATATAACTATAATATAGTTTATCTTAGTCTAGTGTTTTTGTTTGTATTTATGTTGGATATGTATTATTTCTAAAATTACATTGAGCAAATTAATGGTAACATCTAATATAGAAAACTGATGTTAAAGAATATGTACTCTATTTTCTATTGCTGCCATCACAAGTTACCACAAATTTTGATTATTTACACCAATTTATACCACAATATTTGGTGGTTTAAACAATCCAAATTTGTTATCCTTACACTTCTGAAGGTCAAAGTCTAGTCCTCACGGGACTAAAATCAAGGTGTTCGCAGGTGTCATTGGTTTCTTGAGGTTAGGGAAGTAACAGTAAGCTGTCTTTCTCAGCTTCTAGAGGATACCTTCATTGCTTGGTTCATGGTTTCCTTCTTCCTTCCTCACAGTCAGTAGTGGTGAGTTTAGTCCTTATCACACTGCCAGGACTTTCAACTGTCCTGTTGTCCTTCTTTGAAAACACCTGGAAAAAGTTTTTGTCTTTAAGGACTCATGTGATTAGATTGGGCCCATGCAGATGATCTCAAGTAATCTTCCTACCTCAAATTCTTAATCTTTTAATTACATTTGCAAAATTCATGATGCTATGTGTAGGGGAGCAAAATAATCCTTTCCTTCTGCTGTCCTTGTTTCCCTTTCTGGGGCCCTATAAATTGGATTAACAAATAACAGATTAAGTTTCAGTTAAACCAAATGAATAAATTCTGGGAATCTATTGTACAGCATGATGACTGTAGTTAATAATAATGTATTATGTACCTGAAAATTGCTTTGAGTAGATTTTAAATGTTCTTACCACATAAAATGATGAATATGTGAGATGATGGATATGTTCATTAGCTTGATTTAATTTTACATTAAATATATTAAATATGTTGCCCACCATAAATATATACAATTTTTATTTGTCAGCTATAGTTTAATAAGGCTAGAGAGAAGGGGAAAATAGAAGAGAAAAATAAACAAAAGCTTAACATGTGGATTGTTCATTCACATGGCAGTACTGAGGGATGAGTAATTACTCAAAGGCATGGTTAGAACTTGGGCTTATCATTTATATTAACCAGTGAACAGTACTTTTATAGATAAAGACAAGATGAGTTTCTAGGGGCAGCAAATTATGGGAAGGAAAATAAATGAGGGAAGTTAATAGAAAATTAGGGCTAGTTAATAAGATTCATTATGTAGATTCCTTTGGTGTATTGTCTTCTGTAGGTTGATGAGTCTAGAGTTGTTTCTGATGATTAAGAATCATTTAAGACTTGCCCTGCACTTCCTGGTATTGAGGGAGAAGGTAGGAGATTTTTGTCTTATTTTTTCTCAGTTGGTTTCAGCTTAAAATAATCTTTATGCCAAAAGTGGCATATTTTGGGGCGACATACTATGAACTCGTTCACATGTAAGGTAACATTTTCACAGGTGCCTGGGTATTAGGACATTGACAGTTTAGATGGGGAGGCATGATTTTGCCTACAAAAATTTGCATACAAGGTCCTTGTTTTTTTCCCCTTAGAGGATATTACTGATTTATAATTTGGAAAGAACTTTTATTAAACTGTAAAAGCTCTAGACCTTCATAGAATAATTGTTTTAAGTATAAACTGATGGACTTAGTTTCCTGAGTGTTAGAAATATAATTTAAAGGGGCTGGGGATGTGGTTCAAGTGGTAGCGGATTCGCCTGGCATGGGCGTCCCTGGGCGCTGGGTTCGAGCCTCAGCACCACATAAAAACAAAATAAAGATGTTGTGTCCACTGAAAACTAAAAATAAATATTAAAAATTCTTTCTCTCTCTCTTAAAAATATGATTTAAAGAATATAGCATGTAACAGTAGTGTTACTGGATTCATATCTTTCTGTTTGCTTCTCAACAGCCAATACTCAGGGGATGAGAGTTGGAGGGAGAGTATTCAGGTTTATTCAAGGGCTGGCACCTTAATAAGATTGGGGTTCGGGTATCCCTGAATCAAAGACTACCTTAGGGAACTCAGGTACATGAAGGGGCTTTTATGGGGAGGAAAAGAGAGTAAAGAGGTAATAATAGATAGGAAGGTACATATTGTTGTGCATCTAGGCTCCTTAAGTATATCCATCATTTGAAGTATTTTGTTTTCTGCTAGAATATTCTTGTGATAACAACTGGCCTTCTTCTAGGCTAGTTCCTGTAATTTTTTAGACAGATATACTATTTCCCTATAAGTTAAACATAAACTTTTAATAAAAGAACAGGACTAGAAAGTTCTTGTCCCACATTTTGATGTTATCTGAAAGCTATTAATGTTCCTGGTTTTGAAAAACTAAAGAATGATTACGGATTAGTAGGTTCTGCTACTATTTTTTTTTCAGGTTGCTTTTCCTGCAATAATAGCTGACTTTAGCAGTTGGTATTTCAGTCATTTAAATGTTGTTTTCATTAGAATTTACAATGCCAGGCAACGGGGAAAAACAAAGAATGACTTTATAAGGGGCAATTTGCCGAATAGAACTAATCTAGAATAGGGAGGCATAAGACACAGTGGTGTAGCCATTATTGCTGTTAAACTATTGTGACTAATTTTTTATGCAATATATTAAGATGTAATTTAAACTTCTGAAGGTTTGCTTGAATAAACTGACAATAAACAGATTAATCAGGAGCAAGGCATGGTGATAATCTTAAGAGAATGATTATCCAATTATTCGGTGAAGTTCAGATGCTTTATATTCCCTTCTTCATAGAAAAAACAAAAGTGGGGGAAATATAGGCAATTTTTAGTAATAGTAAATGATTTTTAAGAGGAATGACTGGGTCAGAAGGACAGACACTAGTTCATAAATGATTTTCTTTGGAAGAATGAATGCACTCGGGAGATGAACAATAGTTTATGACAAAGTCTGTTAGAATGTGGTTGCTTTCTTTCATCTTCCTATATTATATATGTAGGGTTTGCTACATGGTAAGTTGTATTCAATAACATAATAAGGTTTTGCACATGATCAAGTTGGTTTCATTCCAAGGATGCAAGGATTTTTCAACATATGCAAATCAGTAATCATAATTCATTGTGTAAATTGAATCAAGGACAAAAACCACGTGATCTACTCAATATGTGCAGAAAAATCCTTCAACAAATTCCTGTATACACTCATGTTAAAAAATTAGGGGTAGAAGGAACTTACCTCAACATCATAAAAGCTATCTATGATAAACCTAAAGCCAACATCATACAGAATGGGGAAAAACTGAAAACATCTCTTCTTTTTTTTTTTTTTTTTTTTTTTTTTTAGAAGTTGATTTTTAATAATCAAGTACAATGAAAGGGTGCGGAGGGAGCCCACAGCCGGCTGGTGGGCTGTGGCAGTGGCAGGGGCCCAGCCTGGCTACACAAACTGTTGCTGCTGCTGCTGCTGCTGCTTGGTGGCAGCCTTGCTGGCAAGGTCCTTGGCTTTCTCTGTAGCTGCCAGTGCTGTCTCCTTTGCCTTCTCCTTGGCTTCCTTGGCTGTCTCAACAAGTGTTTTGGAAGGGGCCTCACCTTGCAACTTGGCCAAGATGTATTCAAAACCCTTCATAGTCTTGGTCACATTGCTTTTGAACCGGGCGAGACCAAATTCCTGGACAGCTCTAGAGACACCAAATAAACTAGAGGAGACCCAGGCTTCCCGGCGGATTTCGGTCCAGCCACTGTTGTCAGAGTTCACACGGTAAACACATCGTTCCTCCACCACCATCAGCCGGGCATGGTTGATGTTCCAGGTGAAGGTGGTCATGGTCTGATTCTGTGGGTCCACAACAGAGTCCTCCAGGATGTACACCGAGTGAGCAACATTGGCAGGAAACAGTCGCTCTGCCCAGCGGGGCATCCTGTTGGTCTTGGTAAGGAGTCTCCGGGACAGGAGCTTCTGGTCAGGGGTCACCTCCCGGTGTACTATGTCTTCAGTTAAGACATGTTTGCTATAGGGATTCGGGTACCGCTGCCAGAAGGCAGCGAACACTTGGTCCCAGGAACTTCGGAGCACGCTCTGGCCCAGGAAATACTTCACCATCGTCCCGGCTGGGGCGGGCTCAGCACCCGCGCAGCATCAGGGGTGCAGAGCCCGGGGGGCACGCGGAGGCCGGGCCGGGGCTCGGCGCACGCCCGCCAGGCTCGCAAGTCAGTGCCCACTGCGCCGCACCCAAATCGCTGCTACTGCCGCCATGAGGGATTGTACAGCCGCGCCTGAAAACATCTCTTCTAAAGTCTAAGACAAGGGATATCTACTCTCTTCCCACTATTTAATATAGTACTTGACATTTTAGCCAGAGCAATTAGACTGGAAGGAAAGAAAAGGGGTTTAAATAGGAAAGGAAGAAGTGAAATTATCACTGTATGCAGGTGATATGATCATATACTTAGAAGACCCAAAAATACTCCACATGTCTAGAGCTGATAAACAAGTTGTACAAAAATAACAGGATATTAGATCATTATAAAATAATAGATTTTCTATACACTAATAATGAACCAACTGAAAAATTAGAAAAACAATTCCATTCACAATAGCCATATCTATATATGTGTATGTATATGTATATATGTATGTCTGTGTATATATAAATACCTAGGAATAAATCTAGCTGAGGAGATGAAAGACCTCTATAATGAAAATTATAGAAAACTGGAGACATTAGAAGGTGGAAAGACCTCCCATGTTCTTGGATAGGCAGAATCAATTTTGTTAATATATCCATATTGCTAAAAGTGATTTACAGCTCAATGCAATCCCCATCAAAATACCAATGACATTCTTCACAGAACTAGGGAGAAGAGTCCTAAATTTCATATGGAGGAATAACAGACCCAGGATACTAAGAATTCTTTTTCTAATTTTTTTTTTAAGTTGGACAATAACTTTATTTTATTTATTTATTTTTATGTGGTGCTGAGGATTGAACCCAGTGCCTCACACCTGTAAGCACTCTACCACTGGACTACAACTCCAGCCCCCAACGCAGTTTTTGAGCAATAAGAGCAATGCTGGAGACATTGCACACCAAAATTCAAATTAAAATACTAACCTACAGTAACAACGTCATAATAGTGGCATAAAACTAGATATGTAAGCCTGTGGGATAGAAGAGAGAAATTCATACATACAGTCATCTAATTCTTGACAGAAATGCTAAAAACACATCTTGTAGAAAAGACAATCTTTTTAATAAATTGTGCTGGGAAAATTAGATATCCATATGTAGAAGAATGAAACTAGATTCCCATTTCTCACCCTACATAAAATTCAACTTAAAGTGGATAAAAGTGCAACTGCTAAAAGAAAAGATAGGGTCAGCTCTTCGATATATAGGAACAAGCATCAGCTTCCTCTATAAAACTCCCAAAGTTCAGGAATAAAACCAAGAATTAATAAATGGAATGGTATCAAATTAAAAAGCTTCTGTACAACAAAGGAAACAACCAAGAGTGTGAAGACAAAGTCCGCAGAATGGGAGAAAATCTTTGCTAGCTGTTCTTCTGTGAGAGGATTAATATCCATAACATAAAGAACTAACCCCCTCTCAAAAACAAACCAAAACCAAACACAAACCCTTAACACCCAGAGAATAATCCTGTCGATAAATGGGAAAATAAAACTGAAGGGATAGTTCTCAAAAGTAATATAAGTATTGTCTGTCTCTAAATAAAATAATCAACTAATATATAAAAAAAAGCTTAATATTGGGCCGGGATTGAAGCTCAGTGGTACAGCGCTTGCCTCACACACATGAGGCCCTGGGTTCGATCCTCAGCACCACATAAAAATAATAAAAATAAGGATATTTTTAAAAAAGCTCAATATCTTAAGCAATCAGGGAAATGCCGATCAAAACTACACTAAGAATTTAATCATGTTCCAGTGAGATTGGCAATCATCAAGAATACAAATAATGCTGGTGAGGAAACGGGAAAGGAGTAGTTTATATACTGTTGGTGGGATTGTAAATTAATACAACTACTATGGAAATCAGTATGGAGATTCTTCAAAAGACTAGGAGTGTAACCATTCCATATATCCCAATTAATTATTTCACTCCTTGGTATTTATCCAAAAGAAAGTGTACTATAGTGGTCTGTGCATACTCATGTTTATGGAAACACACTTCATAGTAGCCAAATTATGGAAGCAGCCTAGGTGTCTGTCAACAGATGAATGGATAAAGAAAATATGGTGTATATATGCAATGGAGTTTTACTAGTCATAAAGAGGAATAAAATTATGTTATTTGCAGGAAAATGGATGGAGCTGAAAAATATCATGTTAAGTACAGTGAGCTGGACTCAGAAAGTCAATGATTGTATGTTTTGCCTAATGTGGAAGAGAAAAAAGAGAAAATAAGGGATCTTAGGAAAACAAAAGGGAGACCAGTAAAGAGAGGATGGAGATCAGGGGGAGGGAAAAGGAAGGCAAAGGGAATGAAAGAGCCCAAATTATGCTATGTGCTAATGTAAATATATCATAAGGAAGCCCACTATTAAGAATAATTATAGCTGGGCATAGTAGTGCATGCCTGTAATTCTGGTGGCTTGGGAAGCTAAGACAGGAGGATCATGAGTTCAAAGCCAGCCTCAGCAATGGCGAGGTGCTAATAAGCTGCTCAGTCAGACCCTGTCTCTAAATAAAATACAAAATAGGGCTGGAGATGTGGCTCAGGGGTTGTTTGCCCCTGAGATCAATCCCCAGTACAAAAAAAAAAAAAAAAAAAAAAAAAAAAAAAATCACCAATAAAATATTTTTAAAAATTAGAAAAATTACTGAATAAAAAGTTATAAAAGTAAAATAAATTTAACTTTATAGAAATATGTTCATTTACTTTTCTGTGTTACAAAGAATGATTAATACTTATTTTAAAAAGTAATCTTATGTACTACTAATATAGTCATCCTTTTTTACTTAAGCCTTAGGTTCAGAAGTGTGTGACTTCCTGAAAGTAGCCACTGATCGAAATCCAGGAATTGGAGGAATTTAGTAGTAGAAGATTCCCTTGGAATACAAATCTAACAGTTTTTAAAAATATTTTTTTAGTTGTTGATGGACCTTTATTTTCATTTACTTATATGTGGTGCTAAGAATTGAACCTAGTGCCTCACACATGTGGGGCAAGCGCTCTGCTACTGAGCTGCAACCCCAGCCCACAAATCCAACATTTTGATACAGTATGTAGAAGGTTATCTTTTTTGCCTTCCTTACTACTCTCTCCATTTCCTACCCCCCCCCCAAAATAAATAAATAAATAAATAAAAATCACATTCCTGCCTTTTCTCCTGTCTGCTTAGTACTTTGTGACTTTTTAAAAAGAATTAAAATAGATATACATGATATATTCAATGTAATACAGAAATGTAGGAACTGAAAGATAAATTTAGCTTCTTTATTTGCATCCTCATTGTTTATTTACCAACCTCAATTATATGTCCTTCTCCCTAAAGATAATTATCATTAATAATTTCTAGTAAATATTTGATAATTTCAGAAAATATTTGATGCACATTAAAAGTAGATGGCTATACTTAAAATGTCTTCTGATTCATGTGTGTATTAAAACATACCCCATGGGGTTATCTAATGATACATATTTTTGGCCTTATTTCTGGTTTTAGTGCGGTCTTATCCTTTTTTTTTTTTTTTTGTCTACTTGGTCAAATTTTGTGTGTGTGTGTGTGTGTGTTTGTACACACTTTACTATCAAATAATGTTATCATTAATTTTTAATTTTATGAATCTTTATAAGTGTTTCTGTTCCTTTTCCAGGTATAATGCCGGAACTAGGATTTTTCTGCTGCTTCTCTAGGAGTAGAGCTACCCTTTTCCCCCATATTTCCCTCTCCCACTTTTAGTGAATATCCTCCAGGCTATGGTTGTGAGGCCCTTCACCCTAAAGATTAAAGATTTTGTTGCTTAGGCAACATAGGACAGAGGAATCTAGGCAGAGTTTCACACCTAATTTCACACTGGACTTGCACCAGTGCCCCTAAGTACAAATGTTTACACTAATGTTTTTGTTTTGTAGAGGAGGTAGGCTAGATGGTCCTGGGTAGTCTTTCAATTGTAGCTGCTGTTCTCAGGTAGTAGCAATGAGGAGGAACTATCTTAGAATTCCTTTCTATATTCCATGTGTTCCTAATAGGATTCCAGGAGAAAGATGGTGCAAGAAGATATACGACCTCCTATGTTTGTAGCCCCCAGGGTTTTACACTGGCTTGGTAGCTCACTGCCAGTCTCTAGAAATGTGTGAAGATTTCTAGTTTAGTCTTGGCAGTTTATGGTAGTGTTAAGTGGCATCTGTCCCAGATTAGGAAAATCTTGGATCCTGTTTCCAACCCCCTGCCCCATGCCTGTCTCTCCATATTTCAGGCACATTGTTTGACCTGTGACCTTAGTTTTCTGATGGGCTCAGAAAGTTATTAATTTGGAAATTTTCTGGATTTCTTATTTTTTTGGTGGGAGTGAAGCTATTTCCAGCTGCCATTTTTTAAATTTTAAATTGAAAAAATTTTTTCTTAAAAAATTCTATGCCATAGTTCCCCATCTATTCATTTATCATGTCTTTCTTTAAATCTTAAACATATTTATAATAGCTGATTTAAAATTTTTGTCTTCTCCCGCCTATATTTATTTTCAGTTGTTTCTGTTTTAAAAATTCTTATGAGTTACATTTTCCCTTTTTAATTTCTATGTTTTTGTTTGTTTTTTAAATCATGGATGCTGTTTGGTAAACTTGATCTTTTTGAAGTTTTGTTTGTTTGAAGCCAAGCTGGTCTAGAGTAATTGTATCAAGGTGTGGCCTTTCTAGGATTGACTTGAATACTTACACTGTTCAGTAAGTTTTCTGTACTGTTTTACTACGTGATTAATGGAGTATTGGTTTAGCCCAAAATTCCTATGACTACATTCTGTCACACCTTACAAAGTTGTGCAGTGATATTAGTTTAGCCCCAAATTCCTAAGACTACAGTCTATCTGACATTAGAAGGTTTTACCCTGTACTTGTTTAGCTCAGAATTTGCTAAAGCCTTAGGCCTTTTTGCACCTTCTGGAGTTCTTTCTTTGTAAAATGACTTCATTTTTGGGAATATGCCCTGCAAATTCCATCTATTTCTACTTCCCCTAAACTTTTCTCTCTCCACATCCTCATTTCCTTGAGACCACTGCCCTCTGCTTGGACTCTTTCTTCCTGAAGACTAGTTTGTAATATGATGCTAGGCAGGAAGCTTTGAAAATCATGGAGCTTACCAAATCTTTTCCTTTTCATAGAGATCACAATCCCAGGCTGTCTCTTGTACAACATTTAAAAATCAGTGTTGTTTTATATGTATTTTCTAGTTTTATAGTTGTATATGGTGAGAGGGCTGGTCAGATACTATTTGTTCTGCCATGGCCAGACTTAGAAGCTATATTATTATTATTTTTTCTCTAGAGCAAATTCTGTGCTTTGTCATCTTGTTAAACCTTTTACATCTTGTATAATTTTTATATAATTTTTATAATCACTATATTGTTATAACAACTTGTAATAATTATTAATTGCTATTTTACACATTTTACAAATGAAGAACCTGAAGTACAGACATCGGCAATTATCCAGTTGAAAAAATTCCTAGAAATTAAGCAGTGTAAATATAGCATTTAAGTAGTGTAAGCATGTCTTTGTGGTTTTATTTTTATGCACACAAATGTGTATGTTGGATTTTTTTTAATGTTTTAAAAATTTATTTAGTGGTACTTTCTTTAAAAATTATTTATTCATTTATTTTGGTAATGGGGATTGAACCCAGAGGATACTTTACTATTGAGGTATACTCCCAAGCTCTTTTAATTTTTAATTTTTAGTAATATTTAATTTTTAGTTGTAAGTGGACACAATGCCTTTATTGTTTTCATGTGCTGAGGATTAAACCCAATGCCTAATGCATGCCAGCGTTCTACCTTTGAGCCACACCCTAGCCCTAATTTTTTATTTTGGAACTGTCTCACTAAGTTTTGTTCAGGGCCTCATGAAGTTACTGACAGTGGCCTTGAATTTGTGATCCTCCTATCTCATCCTCCTGAGTCACTGGGATTATAGGCATGAGCCACCATGCCTGGCCAAGTGGTACTTGTTTAATGTAGAGACTAGAAATCAGTCAATTACATTGGTTCTTGGGCAAAATTTTTCTTAAAGGGCCATATAGTAAGTATTTTAGGCATGTAGACCATATGATTCTGTTGTTACCACTTGGGTCTGCCATTGTATTTCAAAAGTAGTCAGCGACAGTATATAAATGAATTGGCAACTCTGCGTTCTAATAAAACTTATAAAGATAGGTGGTGGTTCACAACGCTGTAGTTTACTGACTCCTGAATTAGAATGGAAGCTTACAGGATTTTAAATTTAGCATTCACATACATTTTCTGTTTAGTTTTTTAAAGTTTATGAAGAAAATTTGGCATGTTTTTAGTAATAAACTAAAAACATGATAAACACCAAAAACATCAGCACCCAACTTCTTTTTTATAAAAGGCAAGAAAACTATGATTAAGGGATATATTACCTCATTCCTGTAGTAGGGCCTTATTCCTATATATTTTCTTCTCTGGAGTAGAATGTGTATTTTTTTCTGACAGATGAACATCAAACTTTTAAAAAAAATCTTTGTTTTATTTATGTATTTATTTTTATATGGTGCTGATAATCAAACCCAGTGCCTCACATATACTAGGCAGGTGCTTCACCACTGAGCCACAACCCCAGCTCGAACATCAAACTTTTAAGTATATGAATTCATTGGTAGTAGTTTAACTAAAAGCAATAGGCTGTTTTTCCACTCCTGTATCTAAGTGGCTAGCACAATACCTAATATGTAGTAGATATTTAATAAAAAATACCTGGTATGTAGTAGATATTTAATAAGCAGTTTTGCATGAGTTATGAAAAAAAGCAAAATAATACATTTTATTATAAAAATGTCAATCAGGGTAAAAGTTGTATAATCAAGATAACTACATAGCATTTTAATTTCTGCATTAAATTTGCAAATGAATTACCTAATCTGCAATTTGTTAAGCCATCTTTATTGTTAAAAATTTACTTATTCACTTTCTGAAAGTAGCATACTACTTAATGCTCTCTGTTGTATTTAAAAAGTTAAGGTAATGTTTGGTATTAAATAAAATCCTGTCACAAGGGTTGTTTGAAACCCAGTTACTTATAATGGCATTTTAGAATCTATGTTCAAATAGGAGAATTTAGGAAAGGAAAGAAAGTTCAGAAAATGAACAAGGAAGGAATAGCTAGATTGGATTGAGGAAAATAAGAAAGGGGCTGTACTGGGGTCAGAGTGGATTGGGAAAGAGGGCATAGTTATTGTGTTAAACCAAAACAATATAAGCAGAAGGTATGTTTATGATATAATTTTTTTAAAAAAGATATATATTTTAGTTGTTACTAGATTTTTATTTTATTTGTATGTGGTGCTGAAAAGCGAATCCAGTGCCTTAGGCAAGTGCAGTACCACTGAGCCCCAGCCCCAGCCCCCTTGTGCTGTAAATTTTAAGAGAATGTTTCAAGATCATTAGAAACTCAATCTTAAGAAACTTGAGAAGTCCTTCCTAATTAGACTACACAAAGGTAACTGAAATTGATTGAAAATGTGAAGAAAGAATAATTGTTTAGAATGGTTAACAAAGGTGCAAGGACCAGTGAAAATGAGAGCAATTCCATAGATGACTTTAGACAGTGGATAAATATTTTAATGTATCAATAAGAGAACTAGAAAAAGTGACAGGTCAATGATGAATTAGAGAGTAAGGACTGATTAACTCTTCTAGATTCCTTTTTTAAAAAAATTCAGTTTATTTGACTAGGTGTAGCACAAAATGGTCAATCTTCCTTTTACATATCTGTCAGAATTTCTACTCGCAAGATCTCTAGGGCAATTGTTTTGGATGCTGTGTGTAAACCATTACTTAGTAGTTTTATTCCAATTGTGTTTGGATTGAGAGTTATTATTTGACCTCTTAATTCCTTTATTCTGTAGATTAATGCAAAACAATTGCTCTCAGGATCAGATTGCCCAGTTTAGGGATGCAGAAATTGCCTTTTTTAAAACTAGATCTGTGTTTATTATTTTTATCAGAAGATGAATATTTCAGGACACCAGTATGCTGGAAGCTATCTTTATGTTCAAAACATTAGAAAAACTAGGGATAACAGGAACTTACCTCAACATTGTAAAAGCTATCTATGCTAAGCCTCAGGCTAGCATCATTCTGAACGGAGAAAAATTGAAGGCATTCCCTCTAAAATCTGGAACAAGACAGGGATGCCCTCTATCACCACTTCTATTCAATATAGTTCTCGAAACACTGGCCAGAGCAATTAGACAGACGAAAGAAATTAAAGGCATAAAAATAGGAAAAGAAGAACTTAAATTATCACTATTTGCGGAAGACATGATTCTATACCTAGAAGACCCAAAAGGGTCTACAAAGAAACTACTAGAACTAATAAATGAATTCAGCAAAGTGGCAGGATATAAAATCAACACGCATAAATCAAAGGCATTTCTGTATATCAGCGACAAAACTTCTGAAACGGAAATGAGGAAAAACACCCCATTCACAATATCCTCAAAAAAAAATAAAATACTTGGGAATCAACCTAACAAAAGGGGTGAAAGATTTATACAATGAAAACTACAGAACCCTAAAGAGAGAAATAGAAGAAGATCTTAGAAGATGGAAAAATATACCCTGTTCACGGATAGGCAGAAGTAACATCATCAAAATGGCGATATTACCAAAAGTTCTCTATAGGTTTAATGCAATGCCAATCAAAATCCCAAAGGCATTTGTTGTAGAAATAGATAAAGCAATCATGAAATTCATATGGAAAAATAAAAGACCCAGAATAGCAAAAGCAACTCTAAGCAGGAAGTGTGAATCAGGCGGTATAGCAATACCAGACTTGAAACTATACTACAGAGCAATAGTAACAAAAACAGCATGGTACTGGTACCAAAACAGGCGGGTGGATCAATGGTACAGAATAGAGGACACAGAGACTCATCCACAAAGTTACAACTATCTTATATTTGATAAAGGGGCTAAAAGCATGCAATGGAGGAAGGATAGCATCTTCAACAAATGGTGCTGGGAAAACTAGATATCCATATGCAACAAAATGTAACTGAATCCCCTCCTCTCGCCATGCACAAAAGTTAACTCAAAATGGATCAAGGAGCTTGATATCTAATCAGAGACTCTGCGTCTGATAGAAGAAAAAGTTGGCTCCGATCTACATATTGTGGGGTCAGGCTCCAAATTCCTTAATAGGACACCCATAGCACAAGAGTTAATAACAAGAATCAACAAATGGGACTTACTCAAACTAAAAAGTTTTTTCTCAGCAAGAGAAACAATAAGAGAGGTAAATAGGGAGCCTACATCCTGGGAACAAATTTTTACTCCTCACACTTCAGATAGAGCCCTAATATCCAGAGTATACAAAGAACTCAAAAAATTAAACAATAAGAAAACAAATAACCCAGTCAACAAATGGGCCAGGGATTTGAACAGACACTTCTCAGAGGAGGACATACAGTCAATCAACAAATACACGAAAAAATGCTCACCATCTCTAGCAGTCAGAGAAATGCAAATCAAAACCACCCTAAGATACCATCTCACTCCAGTAAGATTGGCAGTCATTATGAAGTCAAACAACAACAAGTGCTGGCCAGGATGTGGGGAAAAGGGTACTCTTGTACATTGCTGGTGGGACTGAAAATTGGTGTGGCCAATTTGGAAAGCAGTATGGAGATTCCTTGGAAAGCTGGGAATGGAACCACCATTTGACCCAGCTATTCCCCTTCTTGGACTATTCCCTGAAGACCTTAAAAGAGCGTACTACAGGGATACTGCCACATCGCTGTTCATAGCAGCACAATTCACAATTGCTAGACTGTGGAACCAACCTAGATGCCCTTCAATAGATGAATGGATAAAAAAAATGTGGCATTTATACACAATGTAGTATTACGCAGCACTAAAAAATGATAAAATCATGGCATTTGCAGGGAAATGGATGGCATTAGAGCAGATTATGCTAAGTGAAGCTAGCCAATCCCTAAAAAACAAATGTCAGATGTCTTCTTTGATATAATGAGAGCAACTAAGAACAGAGCAGGGAGGAAGAGCAGGAGGAAAAGATTAACATTAAACAGAGACATATGAGGTGGGAGGGAAAGGGAGAGAGAAGGGAAATTGCATGGAAATGGAAGGAGACCCTCATTGCTATACAAAATTACATATAAGAGGTTGTGAGGGGAATGGGAAAAAAAACAAGGAGAGAAATGAATTACAGTAGATGGGGTAGAGGGAGGAGATGGGAGGGGAGGGGAGGGGGGATAGTAGAGGATAGGAAAGGTAGTAGAATACAACAGTTACTAATATGGCATTATGTAAAAATGTTGATGTGTAACCGATGTGATTCTGCAATCTGTATACTGGGTAAAAATGGGAGTTCAAAACCCACTTGAATCTGAGGTATGAAATATGATATGTCAAGAGCTTTGTAATGTTTTGAACAACCAATTAAAAAAAAAAAGAGTTTCTTAAACCTTTTGCTTCCTGTCTAGTGGAATGCAAACAATACTGGTATTGTTTCAGTACCTCCATTAGAAAGTGGGAATTCTTGGTTGTCCACAAAATCTATGAACTCAAAACTAGCTTTTTTATCTCAATAATTGTAGGTTGGATAAAAGTGTTTTGCCTTTAATTTGTGCCCACCCATCCATAAGTATTAGCAAATGACTACCCCTATAAAACTAGAAGTATTCTAACTTTTCATATTACTTTCTTTAGCAGAAATTATAGTGTTCAGTGAGTTCTTTTTGGAAAACTAGGGGCCAGGTTTGTCCTTGATTTATGAGGGCAAAGACATCAAACATTAGAAAGCGCAATAAGAGATCTTTTAGCAGAGAACTTGAGGAAATTATTGATTTTTTCCTCAGGGAAAAATATGTAATCCATGTCAATAAGAAGAGGTACTTGTCCTAGTAGCATGGGTTGTGATTTGTTAACACATGGAACAAGTCATTACACTGTGGTACAAGGAATCTTAGACCCCTTTGGGAATTGATTTTTTTAAATATAATAATAATGTCTTATATTTATCTGATTGTTGATTGCTGTGTCAGAGGAGATTTTATGGTTTAGATATGAGGTATTCCCCCATGAGCTCCTATGTCAATGCAGGAGGTGAAATGATTAGATTATGAGAGTTCTAGCCTAATTGGTCCATCCTAATTTGAATGGACTAATTGGATGGTAACTCTAGACAGGTACAGCAAAGCTGGAGGAAATTAGGTCACTGGGAGTATGCCCTTAGGGATTATAGCTTGTCCCCATGGCTGCTTTCTCTGCTTCCTGGCCTCTAAGAAGTGAGGAGCTTTTCTCCTCTGCTACACTTCTGCCTTGCCTTGGGCCCAAAGTGATAGAATTTTTTCACTGATCATGTACTTAACCTCTGAATCTGTGAGCCCAAAGAAACTTTTCCTCCTCTAAGTTGTTCTTGTTGGGTGTTTTGGTCACAGAAACAAAAAGCTGACTAACATAGGGGGAAATCATTGTACTTAATACCATATACCTGGATTTAACTTGGTGATTCAAGTGCCTTTAGAAAAATCATGAATCTTCTTTCTGTCTTAGTTTCCTTATCAGCAAATTAAGTTGATTAACCTACTTAAAAAGGTTATTCTGAAGATGGATTTAATAGTTTGTATAGAAAAGTGTAAATAATGTGGGGTAGTGTAAGAATGTTAATTTGTGTTCTCACAAAAATATATTTAAACCAGGTGAGTTGGCACAAACCTGTAATCCTAGTGACTCAGGAGACTGAGACAGGAGGATCACAAATTTGAGGCTAGGCTCAGCAACTTTGCCAGGCTTAGGCAACTTAGTGAGACCCTGTCTCAAAATAAAAAGGGATGGGGATTAACTCAGTGGTAAAGTACCCCTGAGTTCATTTTCCAGTAACCGCCCCCCACAAAAAAAAAAAAAAAAAAAAAAAAAAATATATATATATATATATATATGGAGAGAGAGAGAGAGAGAGAGAGAGAGAGGAAGAGGAAGAGAAGGTGAGTGCGTGTTAAGATTATTGAAGCTTCAAAGCTAATAAAAATTTATTTTGTTATTTTCATGACAGTTTGTAGGTCACAGGAAATGAATAAATGGTAAAGGTTGCTTTACTAAAATTGGAACAATGCCATGTTCTTGCCTATGATACATTGGTGTTTAATTGTAAAGAATTAGGTTTATAGGAAATAAGAATCAAAGTAAGTTTTTTTTTGTTGTTGTTATTTTGTTTTTTAAGTAGAAGATTAAAGAGGTAATGATACTGTGTTAGTTCCTCATATATATGTTCCATCCATTGTTGAAAATTCACCCTCTTGGTCCAGATGCAAATTTACTTAAGTTAAATGCCACAAAGTGAATTTTCCACTGTAAGAAAAATAGTGTTCACTTAACTGTGAGATATGCTGTTTTTAACACTGAATGGCAAAGACTAAAACAAGGGCTTGAAACATCAATCATTAAAAATGTTAGGACTTATAAGGGCTTTTAGAGGTCACTTATTCCAACTCCATTTCTTTTCAGATTCTGATTTTGGATAGATGATTAACCATTTTGAGCATTGGTTTACTTATATATTATTTGATTATAAACTTTTAACCTTATATAATTGTTAGGATTAAATTAATATAGAAGGGTAATATTACAAAATGTTTATGATTATTATTATCTTAAGTAGAGGTTATTATCATTTCAATTTTTTTATAAAGCCATAGCAAAAGATACTGTGTAACATATATAAACTAATAGATATTGTTATTTTTTGCATTTAAAATTTTACCATTATTTCATATAATGTTAACATAAATAATTTAAAATAGGTATGGATGTAACAAAGACATAAAACTAAAAAATAATTTTAGATTCAAAAACTTCTTTCAAAACTTTCAGAAAAAAAACCAAATAAGAACAAAACCAAAACAAGGGCAAAAATAAAATTCATCTTTTTATTTTCTATCTATTCATTTTAGAATCTTCTGTTTCATTGCTATACTCTCAGTTTATCAATCCTGCAGATTTTTGAAGTGTTTCTTGTCTTCAGTACGAACGATAATTTAGCACCTATTGAACTCATCATTTTGTGTAATTTTTCACAGTTTCCCTCCATTCCTCTTCCTTTACCTTTTATTACTAGTAATTTAGGTAATTCATCTTCTTGCCTCAAATAACCTTAAAGCATCTTTGACATTTGAATTTGTATAGCCTACTTTTAAAAATCCTTAGAGAAAAAGATTCCACCATTTCCCTGTAATCCATTCAAGTATTTAATAGCCTGCATTAAAGAGATACTTCATTTTAATCAAATAGGTAGGCATATAAGAGACCTAAATCCTTGGCTCTGGTGTATTTTTAAAATTCAGCTAACTTGAGAAGATAGTTTGGCTGTTTTATGAAGGAATAAAATACTAAGGAATTGTATTGGCAGTCGGTAATTTTTTTCCTTTTAATTATCTTGTGTGTGTGTGTGTGTGTGTGTGTGTGTGTGAGATGGTATTTGAATTGCCTAGGTTGGCCTTCAGCTCACTATACTTCAGCCTCCAGATTAGCTGGAATTATGAGTATGTGTCACCACACCCTTATAATTTGTATTTTCCTAGTCAGAACTGTATACTTTCTCATACTGTTTTTGTGGTGCTGGGGATTGAACACAGAGCCTTGTGCACACTTGGCAAGTGCTCTATGGTTGAGCTAACCCCCAACCCTACTGTAAGTCTTTTAATCCCACTAGACTGAGTTCTTAGAGGGAAGGCATTTTTTCTTTTTCATCTGTTCTTTAATCAGTTCTCCCACTGGATGTAATCATTTTGTTTGTTGTTTTCTGAACTGGAGATATTTTGAGCCTCAGAGGCTTAAGAATATTTATTGACTCCTAAATATTTTGCAGAAATATTTGCAAAGGGACACCACAGTTTAGGTCAAGGCTGTTAAGGAGCTTGGGACTTAGAGACTTAACTATTGAAACTTTGGGATTTAGATGTAGATGTTGACTTTTTAAGTTAAACTGACTGAACACGTAAGAGTATCCAAAGGATATAGCAGGCTAGGTTGGCTTTAAAACAGTATGGTTGGCACTAAATGTTTTCAGATTGAGCTAACACTAATCAAATGAGCAGGACATGTCAGGGAATTCAGTATAGGTGATCCTGAAGAGATGTGATTATTTTCTTGCAGCAAAATTTTTCCATGGAATCTCCCATGGGAGATTTCTAAGGTGTGGCTTCAGTCTCTCCAGGACTGTTAAGAAAACCAAAGCATATACGGAGGCAAAGTCCAACTGTAGAATCTTCACTGGAGAGTTAGAGAAAGCTCAGATTCGAGAGCCCTACTGTAGTCTCAAGGTGGTATCTATTTTAGGTCTTTTTAGCAGGAGTGGCTCTATGTCAGTCTGGAAAAGTGGCTAGCTAAGACCTAAAAGATAAGGCTACTTTAATACTGAATTACTTTCAGTTGGAATCTTGAAAGTATGTTCTGTTGGAACATGGAACAAAAAGATGAAAGAGGTGGGATACTGAACTGATAGATCCAGAATTGCCTTGAGTTCTTTTAAAATCCCTAGGTTTGTTTAGATCCTGAACTATGAAGCCATGTAGTACATGGTTAGGTTCTCAGCAAATACTTTGAAAAAATAAATTTAGTGGCCACTCCAGTTTTCCTATGACAATTAATATAACCCATTTAAGTTATGTAAGTTATTTCCTTTATAGGAAATAATAATTTTATAACATAACTGGAGCATAAAATCTGCAGGTTAAATTACCAGTCTGGATAGGTTTTATTGCTATTTCTTTTGTTACTTTTGTTGACTAAAATATATACCCACTCAGCACAGAATTATTTAGTGCCTTTTGTCTTTGAACATTATATTTAGTGAGTAACTTTATTCTGTGCCTTTGTTTTTTTGAGGGTATTATGGGTATACTTATGCACTGGGGGGCCTATAAAAACTTGTAAGATTTATCCTTTGCCATTAAGGAGCTTAATTAGGGTAGCTAATGCATAGAAAATTAGCTTAACCATGTTAGTCAGTAAATGAAGAGTGCAACAAGTGTTGTTTAAGAAGAAAATTTTTATTAACTGCACATTTCAAACTGAAAGATGGCAGCCTAGTTAGTCTTTTGAAAACATTCTCTAACACTTACCTATTTTTCACAAGGCACTGGTAAAAAAAAAAAAGACAAGAAGTACTATTATTTCACCTTTTAAATAGGGGGGATAACCACTTTATTTTTCATCAGAGGTATTATATAGGTCATTTATTAATATTTCCAAAAGAAAACAGAATTCCAGTGAAGCTACAGTAGGAAAGAAATAAATGTTTTGTAAGTAATCATTCACTATATTCAGATTTGATTGGTTTAGAAAATTAATAAAAAAGTTTAAAATATTGTTTGATATTTTTGGTAAAAGCACATTAGTGTTCTTGCTTAAACCTTTATGCCTGATTTCCTGTTATGACATTTCAAGCCAGATTATTAGATCGATTTTGATGTAATGGGAACAGTGCCATCTACTGAGTCACCAACATGATATGCCATCAACTATTTTCAGAGAAAAAAAGGGGAAGATATGTTTACTTAGTTATTTTTATTTCCTATTTTATTTTTCGTTTACGTCTTTATTCAGTATCAAAAGAAATTTTAATGAAAGAAATATGTGTTAAGCAGGTGCTTTGATTCTAAAAATTTCCTTCGTTGGAAATAGCAATTGAATTTGAACTTTAAATACATTCTCTTTCTAGTACATTAAACAGATTGAATTCTATCAAAAGCTTACTTGTACTACTTATAGTATATATCACTTTATCTATCATCATCCCATGTTTTCCTAATTTTATAGTCCCTATTCTTCCAAGCATATCTTTTCTACTTTCCAGGCCAAATAATTTTGTATAATGGCTTGAATTCCTGTCTTTGCAATTCAGAGGTATAATTGACTGCATTGTGAAAATGATGTCAGTATTCCATCATTAGTACCTAAGCTAACAGCATTTTTATAAACATATTATACTTTTTCCTGAAAAGATACATTGAAAATATATATTTCCAACAATAAAAACACTTTCTGAATAAATATATTATGTGGTATACTATAACTGAATTAAAATCATGTATAGCAGATGAAATAGTATATAATTTACTTTTCTATTTGGGTTTTAAAATTTATTAATTCTGATAGACTGTGTTTAAGTGTCTCTGTAAATAGTTAAAAACCTGACTAATAAAACATTCTTTCTCAAGAATTAACCAAGTCTGTTCCCTCATTCACCAGTAAATTTGTTGGTGTCCAAAGGCATTTGTTTTATACTGCTGAAAGAGAAAACTGTTACTGTTTGTGACATTAAAATATAATAGCTATTTTTTTTTGCCCAGCAACTTTTCCCATTGAATAAATCCTCTTCTTCCTAATATACTTAGACATTTTAATTGAAATTAAAAATTATACATATTATGGTGTACAAAATGATGTTTTGAAATATGTATACATTGTAGGTTTACTAAATTAGGTAATTAACCTGTATTACCTCATATACTTTTTGGTGGTGAAAAAAATTTAACATCTACTCTCAGTAATTTTAAAATATGCAATATATTGTTATTAACTACAGTTAGCATGATATAAAACAGATCTCTTGAACTTATTCTTCTTTTCTAAAAAATTAGGTATTCTTTGACCAACATCTTGATCCCACTTTCCACCCCCTGCTGCAGTCCGGCTGCAGCAAACTAACTGGGGGGTGACGAACAACTTGTGTAGATTGATACAGCAGGAGTGGAAGCCGTTCACTGCAGGACAGGAGCAGCATTCATATATTCCACACAGCTTATCTATACATTAGTCAACCAATAAGAAATCTCCACACTTAATGGCTCGCTCTTGCCACCCCTCAAACCACTCCCTCTGGCATTTTGCCAGGTATCATCCAGACTTGTCCACGAACTCCAACATTTTCCTGGCAAAACGCCAGGTGCTACCTTGACCTGTCTACAGACTCCAACACCCCCAGTGTTAGGCTCTGTGAAACAACATTCTACTCTGCTTCTTTGAGTTTGATTTTTTTAGATTTCATATATATTTTCATGTGGTATTTGTATTTCTGTTCCTGGCTTATTTCATGTAGCATAATATTCCTTATTTCATCCATGTTTTCACAGGAGACAGGATTTCTTTATTTTTTTTAAGGCTGAGTAATATTCCACTGTGTATATATATTAATTATATTTTCTTTATCCATTTAATTGTTAATTGCATATTGTGGCTATTGTGAATAATGCCGAAATGAACATGGGTATACAGATATCATGTATCTTTAGCATATGAATTTTTCCATTTTCCCTAGAATCATTGTTGAAGATACTGCCCTTTCCTTATTGTGTGTTCTGGCACTTTTCTTGAAAATTAATTAACTGTAAAATTTGTATTTATTTCAGGACTGTCATTCTGTTTCATGGGTCTACATGTCTGTTTTTATGCTAGTATGATGATGTTAAGATAACTATAGCTTTGTAGTAGATTTTCAATTTGGGTAATGTGATACCTTTAATTTTATGCTTTGTAACTCAATATTGCTTTGTCTCTTTGGGATCTTCTGTGGTTCTATGTATATTTTAGGATTGTTTATTCTATTTCTGTGAAATATGCCTGTGGAATTTTGATACTGAATTGGTGGATTTCACTCACAAAATACAATTTAGAGAGGTTAGAATGAACATTTTAACAATGTTAATTTTCCAGTCCATGAGCAAGGGATAGCTTTCCATATATTTGTATTTTCTTAAATTTCTTTCATTAGTGTTTGATACTTTTCAGGGTATAGATCTTTTACTTTCTCATTTAAATTTATTCCTATTTTATTTATTTTTAGCTGTTATGAATATGATTGTTTTCTTCACTTCTTTTTCAAAGTTATTACTGCATAAAATGCTACTGATTATTGGCTAAATTATGTGGTTTTACTGTGTGCATTTATGAATATGGAACAATGAATTCCACTATTATTTATAGCTATAATGCACTAAGTAAAACTTTTGGAAAAAAGAGGGAAATATAAAGTGGTTTACTTCAACAATGCTACTTATGATATTTGTATGTTGATTTTGCATCCTGCAACTTTATTGATTTGTTGATTAGTTCTAACTAGCCTTTGATGGAATCTTTAGAGTTCTCTATATGGAAGATTATGTCATTTTCAAGCAAAGAGTGTTTAACTTTTTGCTTTCTGATTTAGATGTTTTAATTTCTTCTCTTGTCTAGTTCTTACAAGGACTTCCATACTGTGTTGAATAGAAATGGTGAGAATACACATTCTTGTCTTTCTTTTTTTTTTTTTTTTTTTTTTGAGACAGCATCTCACTAAGTTGCTGAGACTGGCCTTGAACTATTTGATCCTTCTGTTTTAGCTTCCGGAGTTACTGGGATTGTAGATGTATGCCTCCATGCCCAGCTCCTTGTCTTATTTCTGATCATAGAAGAAAAGTTTTCTGTTCTCCACTGTTGGGTATGATGTTAGTTCTGGACTTGTAATATATGGCCTTTATTATGCCATGGAATGTCCTTCGATAGTAATTGTTTTATTTCCTTTTTGATTTCCTCTTTGACCCAGTATTACTCAGGAGCATGTTTAATTTCCACATATTTGTGCATTTCCAAACTTCTTCTGTTATTGATTCTAGTTTTATATTATTTGTGATTGGAAAAAATACATGATGTGATCCTAATCTTATTAAATTTGGTAAGACTTGTTATGTAGGCTCACATACAATCTGTCTTAGAGAAGGTTTGGTGTGAATTTTTTTGACCATGAATTCAACCCAGGGGCACTTAACCACTGAGCTACATCCCCAGCCCTTTTTATTATTTATTTATTTATTTATTTTTTGAGACAAGGTCTCACTAGCTGAGGTTGGTTTTGAACTTTCAATCCTCCTGCCTCAACCTCCCAAGTTGCTGGGAATACAGGCATGTATGACCACTCCTGGCTTTGGTGGACGCTTTTTAAGAATGTATATTCTGCTCCTATTTGAGTGAATATTCTGTACAGGTTTCTCTTCACTTATGATGGGCTATGTCCCAATAAAGCCATTGTAAGTTGAAAAATGCATTTAATATACCTAATTTATGGAACATCATAGTATTGGTTGTTAACCCTCATGGGTGTGTGGCTGACTAGGAATTGCAACTTTCTGGTTCTGCCCAGCACCACATATTGTTAGCCCAGGAAAATTCAAAATTCAAGTAATCTTAGTGACTTTGAAGGTGGAGGCTGGAGGTTTACAAAAATTTAAAGCCAGTCTCAGCAACTTAGTGAGGCCCTAAATAACTTAGTGAGACCCCCTCAGGAAATACAAAAGGACTGGGGATGTGGCTCAGTGTTAAGTGTCCTGTGTTCAATTGTATGTATGTATAAATAAGTAAATAAGTATGTGTTAATTAATTAATTCAAAATTTTAAGTACAGTTTCTGTTGAATTTTTATCACTTTTGGACCATTGTAAACCTAAAAAATTATATGTGGAACCATCTTAAGACAGGGATCCTCTGTATATCTGTTAGGTCTCTTAAGTCCCTACTGCCGTTGAATTCTGCTCTTTCCTTATTTATGTTTTGAATGGGTGAAACTATTGCTGAAAATGGGCCATTATTGTCACCTATAGCTGTTTCTGTTTTCAGTGTTGGTATTTTTTTATATGTTTAGATGCTCTGATGTTAGGTGTGTATAAATTTACAATTATAATTTTCTCTTGAATTGACATCTTTGTCATTATATAATGAATGTTTTGTTTCTTTTTATAATTTTTAATTTAAAATCTGTTTTGTGACTGAGGAGGCTAAGGCAGGAGGATTACAAATTCGAGGCTAGTCTCAGCAATTAAGCAATACCCTCAGGAACTTAGCCAAGACTCTGTCTCAAAATAAAAATGAATCTCCATACTGCTTTCCAAATTGGCTGCACCAATTTGCAGGCCCACCAGCAGTGTCCGAGTGTACTTTTTTCCCTGCATCTTTGCCAGCACTTGTTGTTGTTTGTCTTCATAATGGCTTCTATTCTTACTGGAGTGAGATAGTATCTAAGAGTAATTTTAATTTGCATTTCTCAGATTGCTAGAGATGATAAGCATTTTTTCGTATATTTGTTGATTGATTGTATATCCTCTTCTGAGAAGTGTCTGTTTAGGTCCTTGGCTTATTTGTTGATTGGGTTATTTGTTTTTTTTTTTGGTGTTTAGCTTTTTGAGTTCTTTGTATACCCTAGAGATTAGAGCTCTATCTGATGTGTGAGGGGTAAAAATTTGTTCCCATGATGTAGGCTCCCTATTCAACTAACATATTATTTCTCTTGCTGAGAAAAAACTTTTTTGTTTGAATTCATCCCATTTGTTGATTCTTGGTTTTAATTCTTGTACTATAGGCGTCTTATTAAGGAAATTGGGGCCTAGCCCCACGTGATGGAGATTAGGGCCTACTTTTTCTTCTTTTAGACACAGAGTCTCTGGTTTAATTCCTAGATCCTTGATCCTTCTGAGTTAACTTTTGTGCATGGTGAGAGATAGGGATTCAATTTCATTTTGTTGCATATGAATTTCCAGTTTTCCCAGCACCATTTGTTGAAGATGCTATCCTTTCTCCAGTGCATGCTTTTAGCACCTTTGTCTAATATAAGCTAGTTGTAATTTTGTGGTTAGTCTCTATGTACTCTATTCTGTACCATTAGTCTACCAGCCTGTTTTGGTGCCAGTACCATGCTGTTTTTGTTACTATTGTTCTGTAGTATAGTTTAAGGTCTGGTATAGCGATACTACCTGTTTCACTCTTCCTGCTTAGAATTGCTTTAGCTATTCTGGGTCTCTTATTTTTCCAGATGAATTTCATAATTGCTTTTTCTATTTCTGTGAGGAATGCCATTGGGATTTTGATTGGAATTGCATTGAACTTGTATAGTGCTTCTGGTAATATGGTCATTTTAATATTAATTCTGCCTATCCATGAGCAAGGTAGATCTTTCCATCTTCTAAGGTCTTCTTCTATTTTTCTCTTTAGGGTTCTATAGTTTTCATTGTATAGATCTTTCAGCTCTTTTGTTAAGTCGATTCCTAAGTATTTTATTTATTTATTTTTTTTGAGGATATTGTGAATGGGGTAGTTTTCTTCATTTCATTTTCAGAGGATTTGTCACGATGTACGGAAATGCCTTTGGTTTATGGGTGTTGATTTTATATACTGCCACTTTGTTGAATTCATTTACTAGTTCTAGAAGTTTCTTGGTAGAGTTTTTTGGGTCTTCTAGGTATTATGGAACCACCATTTGACCCAGCTATTCCTCTTCTCGTACTATACCCAAAGGACGTAAGGACCTAAAAACAGCATACTGCAGGGACACAGCCACATCAGTGTTTATTGCAGCACAATTCACAATAGCTAGACTGTGGAGCCAACCTAGATGCCCTTCAATGGATGAATGGATAAAAAAAATGTGGCTTTTATACACAATGGAATATTACTCAGCACTAAAAAATAATAAGATCATGGCATTTGCAGGGTAATGGATGGCATTAGAACAGATTATGCCCTTCAATGGATGAATGGATTAAAAAATGTGGCATATATACACAATGGATAATTTTACTCAGCAATAAAAGAGAATAAAATCATGGCATTTGCAGATAAATGGGTGGCGTTGGAGAAGATAATGCTAAGTGAAATTAGCTAACCCCCCAAAAACGAATGTCAAATGTTTTCTCTGATATAAGGAGGCTGACTCATAGTAGGGTAGGGAGGGGGAACATGGGAAGAATAGATGAATTCTAGATAGGGAAGTGGGGCAGGAGGGAAAGGGAGGGGGCAGGGGATTAATAAGGATGGTCGAATGTGATAGACATCATTATCCAAAGTATATGTATGAAGACATGAATTGGTGTGAACATACTTTATATACAAACAGAAGCATGAAAAATTGTTCTATATATGTAATAAGAATTGTGATGCATTCTGCTATCATGTATTTAAAACATAAACAAAAAATTTTAAAAAAAAGAAGTAGAGATGAAGTGCAGTGGTAAAGTACCCCTCGGTGTATTCTTCAGTGTTAAAATCAATTTTGTCTCTTATGAACATAGCCACCTTTGTTCTTATTTGGTTTTACTTTGCATGTAATATCATTTTCCATCCTTTACTTTCACCCTATTGTGTTCTTAAAGGTAAAACAACTCCCTTAACAGCCAGCATATAGTTCATCATATAGTTTACACGTTTTTTAATAAAAAAATGTATTAAGCTATTCTGTACCTTTTAATTGGAGAATTTAATCCTTTTACATTTGTGTTACCTATTAATAGGCAAGGGATGTTCTTTTTTTCCCTTTAAACAGTAGGTTGAACTCAAGTGTGATTTACTACAGAGCTGTCTTTTTAATTTTTTTTTTGAGGGGTCTTGTTAAGTTTCTTAGAACCTTGCTAAGTTGAGGCTGATCTTGAATTTATGGTTTTTCTGCCTCAGCCTCCTGAGTCGCTGAAATTACAGGTGTGTGCCACCATAGCTAGCCAAGAACTTCTTTAGGCCCATTTACTTGTGCCTTGTTTTGTTCCTGTGGTGTCTGTTTCCCTGATTATTTGTGATTTTAAGGCCTTGTGTTGATGTCTGTAGACTTGAAGAGGTAGGTACCTCTGCCTGACTTTATAGATAAAGAACCATTTATCTTTCAGCCAATCATTTCTGGGTGGTCTTGCTGTTGGATTTTTGGTCTGCTGGAACAAGTCAGTGCCAGTATCAACTAGGCAGTCTTGGGTCTGGGTCTTCTGGAGCCTGAGGGTCTAGGGCCCAGTCTGGTATCTGGGATAACAGTGTAGGCCTTATGCCTACATCTGCATGGGCCTGTCTGCACGGGCCTGCTTTGAGCCTGTTTTTGTGGGGTCAGGCCTGGAAGTTGAGTTTGCTGGGATAGCCTGTCATTTGGGGGTCCATTGAGTATGTGGGGGCTTGCCTGACACTGGATTGTTGTTTCATTTCATTTTTTTGCTACTAGAATATCATAAACTAGGCAGTTAATAACGAACAAAAGTTATCTGATCATGTTTCCATGTCTGGTAAGGGCCTTCATTGCTGCGTCATAACATGGGTGAGAGAGAGCAAGATGGGATCCAAACTGTTCCAGCAATACAAACTTTTTCCTGTGATAATAGTTAATCTTTTCATGAGAGTTGGTGTCCTCATGACTAAACACCTCTTGAAGCCCTTACCTCACAATACCATTGAACTCTAGGGATCAAATTTTCAACACTTGAATTTTTGGGGACTTGGTCAAATCAAAGTAGGCAGGCCTAAGTCTTGGGTCTAAGGGAGTCTGAAACGTGGGTGCAAGTGGAAGGTGCTGGACCCTTGGCCTAATAGAGTCCAGTGTAGGCAGTCTCGGACCCTAGATCTGTTGGAACCCTGGGCTACAGGGACCAGCCTTATGCATGGGGCTGGCCTCCTACTATGGGGTTGCAGTGACAGGTTTGGAGCCTTGGGATTTGGGTTCATCCTGGAGTCTTATTCCATAGGGTTTGGTCTGGATCCTGGGGCCATAGGGACTGCCTCATACTGGCTTTGTAGTATTTTTAAAAGGAAGTATAATTATTTATAAAGAAAATATTTATCTCTTTTAGCTATTTTGAAATAAATATGAAGTTTTCTTTTCTTTCTTTCTTTTCTTTTTTTTTTTTTTTTAAGAGAGAAACTGTAGGGTATAGAGGATGGAGAAGTAGACTTAGATTCAGCCTTATACATAAAATCATGTCTCTGCCATTTAGTAGTTGAAAGATCTTAGCCAATTTAATGTAAATCTCTTTCAGCAATGAAGGCAGATAGCAGTCTGCCTGGGGGAGAATAGGAGGCCAAAAGACAATTTGAATTTTCATGGCAACTATAGTTTCTGCATGTGATTCTAAGTTTATTTGGAAGATAAGGTGGGGTAGGGAGTTTTGGTGGAAATAATAGGAAGAAGGTATCCTCAGTGCTGCTTACAGAACAATACATTTTTGTAATTAAGACTAGTGTATTTTTAGTAAATGTCTTCTATCTTCTTCCTCTTCTGTATTAAAATACATTAAAAAGAACTGTTTTACAGTCCCCTTTTACTCTCTAAAATGAATTCCAACAATCTAAATGATTTATAACTTGAAATAGTGTTATTCAATTTATTCTGCTTAAGTTATCCTGATCTTTTAGGGGGTACAAATTGCCACAGTTCCCCTTTTCTCAAATTAATTCCTGTGCCTTTAAAACATTTTCACTTTTTCCTTCTTTTTCTCTCCCCCCTCCCTCCCTCCCTCCCTTTTTATATTGGGGATTGAACACAGGTGGTGTTTAATCATTGAGTCACATGCCCAGTCCTTTATTTTTTATTTTGAGACAGGGACTCCCTAAATTGTTTAGGGCCTTCCTCAGTTGTTGAGACTGACTTTGAACTTGGAATCCTCCTGCCTCAGCTTCCTGGTTATTTTGATTACAGGTGTGTGCCACCTCTCAGGGCTTTGCGTTTCTTTTGATGGGCAATTGGATATTTATGTAATAACAGAAAATTTAAAAGATAGTCTATAGCAGTGCTTCTCAAATTTTCAGTTCCAGATAATTGCACAGGAATCTTGTTGAACTACAGATCTTAGGTCTAAGTGTGTGCACTGGAATACTGATTTTCTAACTAACTGGTAGATAGTGATGTTGCTGGTCTATAGACCATACTTAAATTAGCCAGGAACTTAAAATAGGAGAGTATAGTAGGTTATCACAAACTCTTAGAGGTGAAAGGAACTTGACAAAATGATAATCCATCTAATAAGCACATAATTCTGCTTTAGGATGAGGCTGCTAAAACTCAGAATTTAAGTGTCTTGGGCAAAGTCCCTAAAGCTAGTGGAAGCTAGTGACAGACAATCCAATTTATCCTAATTACAATTTCTATGTGTTCTCCACTCAATCTCAGTTATTTATGTATATTATGGGGGCTGCTCAGAAAACTCTTTACAAGGAGCCTGAAATCCCTGAAATGTATTACATTACAATTATTTCTCCTTCAGGTAAACTAATATATTAATAAATTATGGTGGGGGGCTGAGGTTGTGGCTCTGCGGTGGAGTGCTTGCCTAGCAAGTGCGAGGTGCTGGTTTGATTCTCAGCACCACATAAAAAATAAAAACAAATAAAAATAAAGGTATTGTGTCCAACTACAACTAAAAATATATTTTAAAAAATTATGGCAAGATTTGCTAACCCAGGGTCTCAGTGATATCTGTAAATCTATAATACTAAGGGAAAAATGAATAATATATGCAAATTTACAGAATTTCAGAAATTCTGCTTCTTACTGTTTTGAGAACTCTCTCCCTAAGACATTTTAGGGCAAACTTATCCTGTGGCTTACTAAATAAAGCAAAAGAAAGAATGAAAGAAATTTTGTGTGTGGAGAGGTCTTATTGGATTTCATCATGGGATGGTATTGTGACTAAATTTCATCATAAAACCCAGAATGTCTGTCCTAGTAAAGGTTATGTACAGTCCCTCTCTACTTGTCTGTCCCCAGTCATTGAAGGATCAATACTATATGTAGAACCAAGATCATTTGGACAAGTGAAGATTCTTGCTTTGAGGCACAGGACAGAAAGGAGAATATGCAAATGTTAAGACTCTACACTTGATAAAGAGTAAAAGAAGAATGAATCGTTTTGAACCATCTCCTAAAATTTCAATTTTGTTGTGATTAAAAAAATTAAAACAATTTGGACAAGAAAGAAAACATCATTAATTTTGGCATATTTTAAAATAGCATAACCAGCTCTTCAATGTTAGTTATTTTTAATCAATTCCCTTGTTAAACAAAAACCCATAATAATTTTGTCATAACTTAGTAAAAATAACTTGCCATAAATAAAAATAAGAGTAAATATATGTCATTAATTTCTTCTAGGTAATGTTGCTCATAGAGTGTTCCAACTCTGAGCCTTTCTTTGTTAAAAATGGAGAATGATAAGTGTTCAAAGAGTGGTAAGAACTTATGTTTTTGGGATATAGTGAGAAGAATTGAAAGAATTAAAAAGGGTAAACTTTCCATGTGATTTCGTATTTAATGCTGTATCTGAAAAACAAGTATCTGAATGTCATATACTTTGAAAAATATCATAGCACACCATATTATTTCTCAATTGATACCTGGATAATTCCCACAAAAGCTTAAAACTCTATGGACAGGAAATGAAGCTTGTTTCCCTATAGCACCCTGTCCAGTGACTGGTACACAGAAGGGACTTAATTATATGTTTAAGTGAACTGAAAAGCCGTTAAGTCAGGTAATTTATTTAGAATTGTAGAATTCTTAAAGTTCAAAAAAACCTGTGAAATTATTTTAAGGACCAAAGACAATAGGTGACTAGCATAATATTCAAACTTGTTTTTAGTAAAATTGAGATTTATTAGTTATAACATGGTACATAACTGTCAACTGTGCAAACAGTAGTCAAATGAATGGTTTAAAGCAAGTGAGTCTTGTTGAAATTTCATTTAACAGTAGATTGGCAAGGAGGGAGAAGTAAAGAGCTATATACAGAGAGGCAACTTGGCCCCAAATGCTTCTAAAGAAGTAGTAAGAGAACACTTAGACTGGAAAAGATACCCAGCCAAAGTTTTACTCACATTAAGATTCTTTTGTATTAAAGTATGGAGACAGGAAGGTGTCTATGTGCAGAACCTGCCTAAATTGGAATTTTTGAAACTTACTCTTTCACTATAAAAATTGTCCCATGTACTAGTAATTGTCTCAAACATTTTTTGATGTCACTTGTGTGTTAGCTTTCTAGTACTATAACAAACACCAGAGATGATCAACTTGTAAACAGAAAATGGTTATTTTATCTAATGATTTTGGAGGTTTCTGAACATAATTGATAGGCCCTATTGCTTTTGGGCCTGTGGTGAGGTAGTACACCATGACCGGGTATACATGGCATAGCAAAACTCCTCCTATTGTAGCTGGGAATTGAAAAAAGAAAGAAGAAAAGTCTGGAGTTCCATTCTACCCTTCAAAAGATCATCCCAGTAATTTGAGGCTCCACCTCTTTAAAGTTCCACCACTGCCCGATAGCACCATGAACTGATATCCAAACATTTAACACATAGGCTTTTGGGAGACATTCCAAATCCAAACTGTAATAACTAGTTTTCTTCCAACTCCTTGAGCTGAGTAGAAGTATATGTTAATCACTCAAAGAAGAGTGGCAATAAAAATGTAAAACAGTAGTGACCTGTGAACTGAAATTTTTGTCTTTAAACTCTTGACTTAATGGTAAAATTTGGGGCTTTTCTTTTTTTCTTTATTAGTTACACATGACAGTACAATGATCTTGACTTATCATACATTTGAATCAAATGGGGTATAATTTCTCCCTTTTCTGAGGGTACAGGTTGCTGAATCACATTGGTCGTATTGTCACGTATATACATACAGCAATAGTAGTGTCTATTTTATTCTGCTGTCCTTCCTATCCCCCATTCCCCTCCCCTACCCTCCCATCACTTCTCTCTACCCAATCTAATGTGACACACTTCATTTTTTTCCCCCTCACATCATCATACATGTAATCTGTATAACGATGAGGGTCTCCTTCCATCTTCCGTGCAATTCCCATTTTCCCTCCATTTCCCTCCCACCTCTCTTGCCTATCTAGAGGTAATTTTCTTCTCATGCTCTTCCTCCCTACCCCATTTTGAATCACCTCCCTTATATCAGAGAAGACATTCAGCATTTTTTTTTTGGGGGGGGGGGTTGGCTAACTTCACTTAGCATAATCTGTTCTAAAGCCCATCCATTTCCCTGCAAATGCCATGATCTTGTTATTTTTTAGTGCTGAGTAATATAAATTTGGGTCTTTTCTAGCTCATAGAAAGATTTAAATGTGAGGACAAATGTAGAGTCTGCTTCTTCAGCAGATGAGTATATAAAAGATGGACTGGCAACATTGCTGTGTATGAGAAACAAAAAGTTACTTTGTATGCAAGTGATATAACCCAAGTCTTTAAAAAGGAAGTTGCTGGAATAAGGTTATTACAAGTTATCTTGGTATCTCAGAGAACATTTAAAAAACTGCACAGATTCAAGGTCACTTGAAAAACATGGGGAGCTAGAATCTGGGAATTGAATATACCATCAAGATTTTCTCTGCCTCCCTAGGTCTCTCTCTGATCTCTACTCCTCTGTAAGTGAATTTCATTGTTCCTGACAAAAGATAGATAACCTTGTAATTGTAGCGGCTCCAGTGGCTAAGGCAGGAGGCTCATGAGTTCAAAGCTCGCTTCAGCAACTCAGCAACTCAGCGAGATCCTGCCTCTAAATAAAATATGAAAAAGGGCTGGGGATGTGGCTGAGTGGTTAAGCACCTCAGGGTCCAATCCCTGGTATCAAAATAAATAAATAAAAGATAACCTATTACCATTATGGTGTCGGTTTGTGGGCAGTTGAAATGCCTCTTCATCCCTGATATAGTATTGCAGTCACCTGTTGGTAAGATTATTATGGTTGGTTATGCCTGGGTTAAGTCTTCACTGGTAGCCCTATCAAAAGTCCAGTGGGTAACGATGTTCGTCTCATTCTGCCATCATGACTGCACATATGGTGCAGCTCTACATTGTGTACAACCAGAGAAATGAAATGTACAATGAATTGAAATGCATTCTGCTGTCCTGTATTATTAATTAGAACAACAACAACAAAAGTCCAATAGATTGAAAAAGGTTGACAGAATATTAGAGTAGTCCATTCCAGCATGTATTAACTCTCAGAAGCAGCTATCTACATGCAAAAATACATTCACAAGACTGAGGAAACCAAGTGAGAGATTACAGCATTTGGATGCAGCACAGAAGTAAAAAACAAAAACAAAAACCATTAATGAGTGTAGAAAGGACAGTTTCATATTTCCTGTATCATCCCTCTTCCACTGTAGGTAGCGCAGTGCTGAAAAAGATACCCTCTTCATGGACGAAAGAGAGGTAAGAGATAACTGTACTTTGCCTTCAACCTCAACACTGGGCCCACCCCAGTAAAACTCACAAACCCCAGACTCCAGGATGATAACCTCCAATTCTGCTCTGGTGACAGGTCAGCCCTTGCCATCCCAGATTCTGAACTGGATCTGTGGTTTTAGTCTCCAGGCTCAACCCACTTCCAGGCTGGTCCCAGGATCTAGGCCATCCTCTGTGCTAGATTGGCCCCACCTCAGTGCCAGGAAGGCCCCCTTAGACTCCGTTCCAGACCTACCTTAGGGACCAGGCCTGTTCCCACCACTAGACTGGCCCGAAGTTCCAGAATGCCTCCCAGATCTGGGCTGTCCTTTATGAACTCAACTTATCTAAGCTTAAGCTGGCTCCTTCAGCTCAGGCTCCAGGCTAGTATCTACAGCCCAAGACTCCAAGTGGAAACCAATAATACCATATGCCAACCTACAGCCTATGGACTCAGCCTCCATACTCTTCTGCCAACCCAGAATGTAGCTCAACCCAGCCTCATGCTGGCTTTTGTTTCTCTAGACTCTAGCCTATAGACCCATACTATAGACTGACCCCAGTGCCAAACTATAGGAGCTCCACTATCCAGGTCATCACCCATGGACCAGCTTTTAGCCCCACCCAAGTATAAGGATGAAACCTGTGGCCTTAGGTACTAGGCTGATACCTGTAGATCCATATCTCTAGGTCAGCCTCTGTGTACACAGGCTGCATGCCTTCTTAGTGGCAGGCCAGCTCTGTGCCTAACCACACCATTAGACCCACTGTAGTTGACCCCACCACTAGGAGCTCCTGTGGGCCCAGACTCCAAGACGTACCTTTGCATTTCTAGGTTTCAGTTTTGCCTTGTCAGCTAAAGACCCAGGCCCATCACAGTGCCAGCTCAACCTCTATGAACCCAGTTCTTGTATCAGTTCCTGTGCCTGGCCAGGGCCTTATAGACACAAGCTCAAGACCTGCCACAGTGAACATAGCTAGTAGGTCCTTTACCAGTATATCCTGTTTTCAAGCTGGCCCTTTGAACCTCAGAACCAGGTCTATCCTAGCAGAATCAAACTCTGAGTTTGCCCCAGTGGATCTGGTCTCTAGGCTCAACACTGTATACCCTGGCACTAGGCCTGTCCACCTGATGGTCAGGTACCAGGTCAGTCTGCCAGAGGATTTCTTAAATAAATCTACCTACAGACAATATACTTCCCAGAATCTCTGGACAGGCTAATCAGCGATGTGTTTTCCCAATTGAAATCAGTGTGCCAATATTGGAATAAGTCCTTATCTTTTCAAATATGTGGACACCAATGCATAGCTAAGAAACTGAATAATCAGGAAAACATGATATCACCAAAAGAAAAAAATAAAGCACCAGCAACAAACTCTGAAGAGATTTGTATTTTTTAATTACCTGACAAAGAATTTTTTAAAAATCATCTTAAAGATGCTCATTGAGCTGTAAGATATTGAAAAACTAAGAAAAGTCAGAAAAATAATACATGATCAAATTGAGACATTTATTAAAGAAATAGAAAGCATAAAAAAGAACCAAACATGGTTCTGAGGTTGTAGCTCAGCGTTAGAGCACTTGCTTAGCATGTGTGAAGCACTGGGTTCCATCCTCATCACCACATATAAATAAATAAAGGTCCATCGACAGCTAGAAAAAATGTCAAAAAGAAAAAGAAGAGAGAGAGAAAAAAAAAGAAGAACCAAACAGAAATTCTGGAACTTAAGAATACAGTGTCTGAACTGAAGGTTTTCATAGAGAGCTTCAGTAGAAACTTGATCATGCAGAAGAAAGAATCAGTGAGCTTGAGGACAAGTCATTAGAAAGTCAGAGGAACAAAAATTTTTAAAAAATGAAAAGGAGTAACAAAGACCATAAAAATAATGGAACCATCAAGATGCTAATATATGTATTGTGAATTAGAGAAAGGGACTGTAATCTTATTTAAAGAAATAATAACAAAACTTCTCAATCTGAGTAAAGATGTAAATATCCAGGTGCATGAAGCTCAAGAGTTATTCAATGAAGTTCAGTACAAGTAAGACTAAAACAAGACATAACCAAGTTTCAAAAATAAAACAAATAAGCAAATAAACAAAAAACTAGATTACAAAAGCAGCAAGGGAAAAGAAGTATATCACATGATCAGGAGCCATAAGATGGTTATCAGCACATTTCTCAGCAGAAACCTTGTCCAGGCTGGAGTGCAAAGTGTTAAAAAAAAAAAAAAAAACAACTTGTGATACAAGAATACTGTATAGTTAGGAAGACTGTAAACACTTTCCCAGAAAGAGATAATTTACCACCAGATCTGCCTTATAAGAAATGTTAAAGGGAGTTTTTCAAGCTGAACAAAAAGATTGCTAATTGGTAACAGGAAAATATATAAAAGTATAAAATGCATATGTAATACATAAAAGTAAGTGTGTAGTCATTTAGAGTACTGTAATACTATAGTGGTGATACACATAAATTATATGTTTAGTATGGAAATTAAAATACAAAAGACAAAATATTTACAAATAATTATGGTTATAATAATTTCCTAAGCGATAAACAGTGTATCAGAGATACAAATTGTGACATCAGTAACATGAGAGGAGAGTGAAAGCATATAGTTTTTGTATGTGACTAAAGTTATTAACTTTAAATAGTCTATTATAATCACATATAAAAGCCCCATGGTAATCTCAATAGAAAGCTTTTAGTAGATACACTACAGGTAAGTAAGAAATCAAAGCATTCCATTTCAGAAAACCATCACATCCACAATGGAAGATGGCCAGAAGAAAGGAACAAAGGATCTACAAAACTACCAAAAAGCAATTTAAAAATGCCAATAGAATGTTTTTGCTTTTCAGTAAGTATCATGAATATAAATATGTTTAAATCTCCAGTCAAAAGATGTAGAATGGCTGAATGGATTAAAACAACAACAACAACAAACAAACAAACAAAAAACAAGATCCAACTGTATGCTGCCTATAAGAGACTCACTTTACTTTTAAAACACAAATACACTGAAAGTGAAGGGATAGAAAAAGATATTCCGTGCAAATAGAAACCAGAATGTGTAATGGAATTCCTAGATAATTTGTCATTTAAAAAAATAATAAAATGAGCAAAATTTAGGTGTGAAAATAAAAATTTTCAGTAAAAATAAATTCTTGGGCATATAGTAAACACAACTATGATATTAGTAAATTAGCAATTTATAAAATTTGCTTTTTTTGAACACTGGGTCTATAGTTTTTCTATGTGAATTAATATTATTCTTTTTGTTGATATGGTGAATTACATTGATTAATTTTAAATATCAAAAAGCCTTGCTGCTATACCTGTAATAGATTCACTTCTTTATAAATAATTCTTTTGAGTCATTGTTACTTAATTTGTTAATTTACTAGATTTTGTCATCTAAGTAAATGACAGATATTAATGTGTGGTTTTCTTTGCTTGTAAAGTAGGTCTCCTGCTTATCCAATGAGTATTTCATTCAAGATTCCTAGTACATGTCTCATACTGTGAATAGGACTAAACCCTGTGTATTCTATAACAAAGTTTAATTCACAATAGGTACTATAAAACAACAATAATAAAATAGAACAATTATAACAATATATTGTAAATAAAAGTTTATAAATGTGATCTCAAAATATCTTATTGCACTATATTCACCCTTATTCATTTTGTGACAACATGAGTTGATACAGTGTCTATATGATGAGATGAAACCAAGAGAACGATGTAGGCATTTTGATGTAGTGTTAGAGTACTACTGACTCTCTGATAGTATTTCAGAAGGAGGATCATCTGCTTGGTGTGATCCTGAACCTTAAAGCCATGATGATCTCGATTGAAGATCCTTGATAGTTGAAGACATTTTTGCTGAAACCTATTGAAAGAACATTGTAATCAGAAATTGTTGTCTTTTTAAAAAATAGTGTTGCTGCTGAGGCTGTAATCCTTTGGTAATCATAAAGGTGACTTTAAT
The DNA here is from genome assembly GCF_021218885.2 of Marmota monax. Classification (NCBI taxonomy): domain Eukaryota; kingdom Metazoa; phylum Chordata; class Mammalia; order Rodentia; family Sciuridae; genus Marmota; species Marmota monax. The sequence goes on along the minus strand of NW_026693777.1, from coordinate 19,844,714 downwards.
GCTGTGCTCTACATTAGGGATTATATTCCATAGTTTCAAATTTTTTAACGTCTATGCAATGTGAAACCCTTTGGTAAATTTCAGTAATGTCCTTGTTGCTGGTTCTGGTTCAGTTTCCTCTTCATGTTCTTCCTTTGTAGATGACTAAGCAAGTTCTTTCAATTCCTCCTTTTTATGCTTCTCAGTGGCCTTCAGTATGTCCTTCCACTTTTTCATCAAGCAAGTTGACAGTCCTTCTTTGCCAACTTGCCATGCTGTTTGAATGATTTTCCTAACTTTTCCATATCTGTGTGAAGCCTTTAAAATCATTACTTCACTCTGTAAGATCTTCTAGCAGGCATTTACGTGTCTGTTTTTAATTCATCCATTGTAGCTTTGATAACTATTGCTATGTCAACTCCAGTGAATGATTTTCAGCACTGCATTGTGTTCATATTATGATATTCTTCAATTGCCAATTGAATGTGATCCAATACCAGGGGGTTGTATCTGATCTTGACAAACTGAATAATGCCTTGGTCAAAGGGTTAAAATAATGACATTGTATTTGGAGGTAAAAATACATCCTCAACCTTTTCATTGTGCTATCAAACAGATTCATGATGGCCAGGTGTGTTGTCTTTTATTAAGAGGTCTTTAAACCCAACCCTTCTTCTTCCAAGTATTGTTTTACACTTTTGGGATAAAATATTGGTGGAACCATTCCATAAACAAGATGGCCAGCACTCAACATTGTCTGATTATGTTATGAGAAGATAGGCAAATAATTTTTGCTTTTGAGAGTACATATGTTTTTTACTTTGTATGCTGTACCTGGCTTTATCATATGCCCTGCAGCATTGCCACATAGTACTGAAGTTAATCTGTGCTTCCATGTTTTATGCCCTAATATTTCCTTGCATTTTTATGACTATAGGTTATACTGGGCATCTTCTTCCAGATGAGTCTGGTTTCATTGCAATTGAAGTTTTGCTTTGGATGATATATTTTCTCCTTCCAACTTCTAAGAGGAAAGTTTATTGCATAGAGTTCATTCCTTAAAAGAAGAAAAAGGCAACAAATAAATGACCTCACACTACATCTCAAAGCTCTAGAAAAAGAAGAACAAATCAGCAGCAAAAGCAGTAGAGGACACGAAATAATTAGAGCTGAAATCAATGAAATTGAAACAAAAGAAACAATTGAAAAAATTGACAAAATTAAAAGTTGGTTCTTTGAAAAAATAAAATTGACAGATCCTTAGCCACACTAACGAAGGAGAGAACTCAAATTACCAGCATAAGTGACGAAAAAGGCAGTATCACAACAGACACTACAGAAATACAGAAGATAATTAAAAATTATTTTGAAACTTTATACTTCAATAAAATAGAAGACATTGAAGGCATCGATAAATTCCTTAAGTCATATGATCTGCCCAGATTGAATCAGGAATGTATACACAACTTAAATAGACCAATATCAAGTGAGGAAATAGAAGAAGCCATCAAAAGATTACTAACCAAGTAAAGCCTAGGACTGATGGATACACAGCTGAGTTCTACAAGACCTTTAAAGAAGAAGTAATACCAATACTCTTCAATTTATTTTGGGAAATAGAAAAAGAGGGAACACTTCCAAACTCATTCTATGAGGCTAATATCACCCTGATTCCAAAATCAGACAAAGACACTTCAAAGAAAGAAAACTTCAGACCAATATCTCTAATGAACATAGATGCAAAAATTCTCAATAAAGTTCTAGCAAATCAAATACAAAAACATATCAAAGAGATTGTGTACCATGCTTAAGTGGGATTCATCCCAGGGATGCAAGGTTGGTTCAACATAAGTAAATCAATAAATTTAATTCATTTTAAAGATAAGAATCATAAAAAGACTTAAAGATAAGAATCATAATTGTTTTTTTTTTTAAATCATAGGAGAGTTTGGTCTTTGTCATACTTTTCTGTTTTAGTAGCAAGGATGATATAATTCTTCACTATTTAATAAGGTCTGTTACATCAGATATGGTTTAAGCTACATTGTTTTATTCCCATTTACTTTAGTTTCTGATGTATTTTATCCTTTTACTAATTTTTTAAAATCATTTGTGAATTGGTTATTGTTCTAGGCCGAAATTATTTATTTTAAACTTTTAGTTCTTTATACCAAACTAAAGCAACTACATTGTGTTTTTAACTGTGTTTGTTTAGCTTTTCTTATATATTTACCGAGTTTTTGGTTATCATTTTTTCTCATATCATTGTAGCTTCCTTTTAAGGACATATTCCCTCCTTTCTTGCATACAGTATTGAAAAGTTCTTTCAAAGTTTGAAAAACTTGAAAATGTCTTTGTTTTGGCTTTGTTATTGGGATGAGATTCTTTCTATCCTTTGTGGTACACTATTACTGTGATAGTAGGAGCAAATGTGACTCCATTTTGTTTTATGACTTCGTCCTGTAAAACAACCATGCCAAGTAGAAGAGTCATGACTGGAGCAAGATGTTCTTTTCCTTTTGCTATAGAAACCTTTAAGAACACGGAACTACCTAATGGGGCAATGTTTCTGTAACTAGGGTAACGGGGCTCTGTTTCTGTAAGTGGGGTGACTGGGCAAACTGTGATTGGTTAGGCTTCCCTCCGCTTGACTGCACTGTCCCGCTTCTGTAACCTGGCTTGCTTGCATTGGCTAGACCCCCGAACATCCCTTTTGCGGTTTTCAGGCTTATAAGGAGTGCCCTTGCAATTGTTCGGGGCTGATCAGGGGAACAGCTTTATGTTCTGGTCAGCCACCACCGGTGTGCTTCAATAAAGGCTTGATTCGATTATACGTGAGTGGTCTGGAAGTCAGTTTATGAAACCCTGGGACAAAGCTTTAACTATAACATTACCATTTAAGATTGATAGTGATTTTCTGTTAGCATATTGATGTATTATTTCTTTCTCCTCTGGCTTTGTTTTGACTATTGATTAATTACTTATCAGTGTAATTGATACTGTTTTGAAAGCAATCTTTCTTCTCCCCCCCCCCCCCCCCCCCCGCCCCATGCTCCCTTTAAAAAATCTTTTGTCTTAAAATAGTATAATTCATGGCTAGGGGATATAGCTCAGTTAGTAGAGTACTTGCCTCACATGCACAAGGCCCTGGGTTTAATCCTCAGCACCAACAAAAACAAACAAAAGAAACCCACTGTAATTCAGTAATTAAATTCAGTTTTTAAATCACAATTCTTTTATTTTGTATTTGTTTATTTGTATCTTTAATCTGTTGGGGGAAAACTCTTAGCCATATTTCTTTTGTATGCTATTTCTTTTTCATTTGTTCGAATCACTTTTTATGCCAGGTACTATGCTAATTAACTTTCCTAATAGTTTAAATTAGGCCCATGAGAGTACTGATGAATGTTTCTCCCCAGGATGGTGGTGTGGAAGTTATCAGCCTTCATCCTCCTAACAAAACCAAAGATGGAAATCTATCCACAAATAAATAGCCAAGATTGGGCATAAAGGCTGTTATGGTTTAAATTTAGAAATGTTACCCGAAAGTTCATGTTTTGAAGGCATAATCCTTAATGCAGCAAGTTTCAGAGGTAGAACATTTAGGCAGTGTCTTGGGCTATTATCTTATGAATGGATTAATCAATATGGTGAATTAGTAATTTGAAAGAACTACTGGGTGGTAATTGTATGTAGGTGGGCATGGTTAAAGGAAGATCACTTGGGTCATGACTTTAGGGACTATAACTTGTCCCTGATTCCTCATGCTATCTCTCTCTCATTCCTGGCTCTCAGGAATGAGTACTTTCTACTGCCACATCCTTTCACCATGATGTTCTGTCTCACCTCAGGCTTAGAGCAGTGGAACCAATCCATTATGAACTGAACCTCTGAAACCATTAGCCAAAATAGATTTTTCTTCCTGTAAATTGTTCCTGTTAGATATTTTTGTGAAAAGCTGATTAACACAAGGAGCCTTTAAATAATCTTTAGCAACATAGTGGAGAAAAAAAAAATAGGAGAAAATTTACATTGAAATGATCACTGGTGAGAATAGCATACCCGAGATACAAAGAAATGGCTGGAAGCAAAGAAGTTGGAAGCTACTGATACTAGCACTGAGTTGAAACTACCATGGTCCTCTGTGGCTGGCTGTGTAAAGGACTTGGATATTTCTTGCCACTCAGGAACTAGTAGCCATTACCTCCAGGGAACCCTAGAGAGGTAGACAGGGCTATATACTCCTCCTTCACCAAGAAGTGGTTGCTGCTTTGAGAAAAGATTTATCAGTTCCTTCAGGTCTGTGTGTGCTTTAACACTGGAACTGTGCCCACTATGCAAATTCTCACTCTGTAGACCCAGTCTCTGTAACTACTTTGGGCCTTCCTATGTTTCAGAGACCAGAACTGTCATAACAGTGAGCCAGTTCCTGGCCACAGAACCCTGCCCTTGCTGCCTATATGCATACTCTAAACCACTGGCCAGATTGCCATAGACAGCTAGACCCCATTGCAACCCTAGAGCCACTTTAACTCTGAGTATACCAGTGCTTTCATTCATAGCTCCCTGGGTATTGCATAGCACCTGCACTTTGCATACTATTACCAACATGGCATGCTCACATTCTGGGTACCAGTCTCGTTATTGCTCAGGATCCTAGAACTGTAATATTTCCATGTGAATCACACTTAAGGCCTCAGTTCTGTGACGACAACACTTGTGTCACTTACTAAACTGATGTCAACACAAATGCAAGTGAGCCCACAGACCAGTCTCAGTGTCAGGAAGGATCCCATCAGCCACAGTTTCCATGGTGGGGATAGAAGATTGAGAGGACCTTTGCCATTGCTACCAAAGACCCAATAATCCTTGCATCCACTGCAGACATCCATAAAATTAGATAGTGGTGTCACTGAAGTCTTTGTCACCATTGACATCAGTTAAAATAGCTACCAAGAGACTCTACAGCTGACACCTTCACTGGTACACAAATCATTGAACTCCACTAAGAAGATACCCATATGCTCCCCAATATAAAAGATTTTCCCACAGTCAAACTAACCTGTTAATTCTGCATGAAGTGACCCTTCCATTAAGTACATAGACATTGATGTAAGGCAAAAAGAAATATGAAAAACCAGAGAGATATAACCAAAAGAGCACAATAATCTCTCAGTAGGCAGCCTCAAGGAAATGGCAAAGTACTAACTGCTTGACAAAATATTCAAAATAATTAATTTAAGTAAACTTACTGTAGTTCAATAAAATACAGAGAAGCAACTCCAGAGGAGGCATACAATAAAGACCAAAACTAGAGATTTAGTAAAAATTAAAATTATTAAAAAAATAAAATAATTTGGAATTAACATATACAATGAATGAAATGAAAAATGCAGTGGAGATCATTATTAGCAGAGGAATCTCTGAACTGTAAGAGGTTATTTAATAGTGTATGGTCTTAAAGGAGAAAGAATGAAAAGGAATGAAGAAAGCTCATAGAATTTATAGAACCACATCAAGAGAGCTAATGTTCAAGTTATATGTGGACAAAAAGGAGACAAGAAGAGTAGAAAATTGTTAAAAAATAATAGAAAGCAGCTTTCCAAATTTAGAAGATATAAATATACATATACAAGAAGATAAGAAGTCTTTAGTTAGAGTCAATCCAAACAAGACAATTTCAAGACTTATCATAATCAAAGTGTTAATAATCAAGTATTCAAAAACAGAAGATCCTGAATGCAAGAGTAGCAAAGTAGCATATTACATATAAAGGAATTTTAGTAAGACTAGCGACTAGCAGTTGATTTCTTTGGCCAGAAAACAATGGGATGATATGTATAATATGCAGAAGGAAAAACTGCCAACCAAGAATATTGTACCACCAAAACTGTTCTTCATAAATGGAGAACTCAAGGCTTTTCCAAGTATACAGAAGCAAACAATGTTTATCATCATTAGACTATTGTGCAAGAAATATTGAAGTCAGTTCTTTAAGCTGAAAAGAAAGAATGTAATTGGTAACTTGAAAATGTATGGGAGTTCATGTTGGCTTAGGAACTGAATTTTTCAACAAGACTCCTAAAGCACAGGAAGTAGAATTAGGAATCAATACATGGGATTCTATCAAACTAAACAGCTTCTTAACAGCAAAGGAAACAACCAAGAAGATTAAGAGAGAGCCTACAGAATGGGAGAAAATCTGTGCCACCTGCACCTCAGAGCATTAATCTCCAGAATATATAAAGAACTAAAAAAACTCAACACTCAAATAACAAATAGCCCAGTCAGTAAATGGGCAAAATGACTGAACAGACATTTCTGATCAGTCAACAAATATATTAAAAAAATGTTCAACATTACTAGCAATTCGAGAAATGCCAAGTAAAACTACACTGATGTTCTATCTCACTGCAATCAGGATGGCAGTTATCAAGAATAAAAGTAACAATAAATGTTGGTGAGGATGTGGGGAAAAATGTACACTCAAATTGCTGGTGGGACTGAAAATTGGTGCAACCACTCTAGAAAGCAGTGTGGAGATTCCTCAGAAAACTTGGAATTGAACCACCCTTTAACCCAGTTACCCACTCCTTGTCATAAACCCAAAGGACTTAAAAATTGACATACTATAGTGACACAGTCACATCAATGTTTATAGCAACTCAATTCATAATAGCTGAGTATGGAACCAACCTAGGTGCCCTACAACAGATGAATGAATAAAGAAAATGTATATATACAAAGTGAAATATTACCCATAAGGTGAAATTTTTTATGGTATTTGCTGGTAAATGGATGGAACTGGAGACTATCATGCTAAGTGAAATAAGCCAACCTCCTCAAACCAAAGGCCAAATGTTCTCTCTGATATTGGATGCTGACTCATAGTAGCTTGGTGAGGGGGGGGGGTAGGAGTGGAGGTTCACCAGATTGGACAGGGAGGAGTGGGGGGAATGAAGGCGGAATGAAAATGGGAAAGCCAATAGAATGAATTGGACATAAGTTTCCTATGTCCATACAGGAATACATGAAGAGTGTACATCGTGTACCCTGGCTTATGATTGTTTCCTTTGCTGTTAAGAACAATGTACATCATGTACGCTCCACATCATGTACAACCACAAAAATGGCAAGTTATACTCCATGTTTGTATGACATGTGAAAATACATTCTAATGTCATGTATAACTAAAAAAGAACAAATAAAAATATTTTAAAAATATATGGAAGTATAAAATTTAATGGTAAAAGTAAATATACTTCAAATTCAGTCCAATAACACAATTGTGGTATATAAATCACCCATACCTTTGGTGTGAAGACAAAAGTTCTAAAAATAAGTTTACTAATTGTGTAAAGGATATGAAATGATATAAAAAGATGTAAATTATAGTGTCTAAAATATAAAATACAGCAGGAAGATGGAATAAAAGTATAGATTTTATGCAATCAAATGAAGGTATCATAAGCTTAAAAGCCTGTTATAGCTGTATTTTAGGTAAGCCTCATGATACACATACATACTGCAGTATATACACAAAAGATAAAAAAATTAAAAGCATACCACTAGCAAAAATTGACCAATCACAATGGAAGAGAGCTGGAGAAAAACAACAAGTATCCATATACCCATATCCACCCACAAGTGTGCAAAGTCAGAAAACAATGAACAAAATGATGGTAGTAAGTCCTATCTACTTGTAGTTAATGTAATGTAAAGGGGTTAAATTTTTCAATTATAAGCTATGAAGCAACTGAATGGACTAAAAATAAAGACCCATGTATATGCTTATAGGAGACTCACTTCACCTTAAAGTATATACAGATTGAAGGGTGAGGGATGGGAAGATATTACATGTAAAAAGAAGCTAATTGAGAGTAGGAGTAAGTAAACTTATGTCACATTAAATGGACTTTAAATAAAAAGTTATCAGAAGAGATAAATTAGGTCATTACACAATGATTAAAGGGCTGATTGATTAATAAGAAAATTATTGTAAAGATATATGCACCCAACATCAGAGCAGAGCACCTAAATAAATATATGTAAAGCTAATGTTAATTAAACCGAAGAAAGTGATAGATTACAATACAATGATATTAGAGGCTTTAGAACCCCATTTTAAACTGTGGACAGATCATTAAAATAGCAAATAAATATAGAAACTTTGCATAATTCCTGTATCCTTTTAAAGAACTCTCACCTTTTAAAATATGCCCCTCCTTCTCAAAGGATTCCATGGCACTTCCCAATACTGTTGTACCTGTTGAACCAAGCATCCAAATTACAATAGACCCTTTGGGAATACCCAAACGATGACCCTCATCTCACACCACAGATAAAGATTGATTCAGAATGAATGAAACACTTTAATGTAAGACCTGAAACTATTGAGTTAGTAGGAAAAAACAGGGAAGTTCCATGAGTTTGGTATAAGTAAAAGCTTTTTGGATATGACCAGAAAAGCAAAAATTGACATCAAACTAAAAAAGATTTTGTACAGTAAAGGAAACATTCAACAGGAAGAAGAGGTCACTAATCAAATGGGAGAATATATTTGTAAACCATACATCTGATCAGAGTAAATATCAAAAAAAAAGATAAGGAATTCAAACAACTCAATAGCAACTAAACAATCTAATTTAAAAAATGGGCAAAGGACCAGGTGGGGTTGTGGCTCAGTGGTAGAGTGCTTGCCTAGCATGTGCGAGGCCCTGGGTTCGATCCTCAGCAACACATAAAAATAAACAAACAAATAAATAAATTAAAGGTATTGCATCCAACTACAATTGAAAAATAAATATTTTTTTTAAAACGGGCAAAGGTACTGAATAGATATTTCTCAAAGGAAGATGTACAAATAGCCAACAAACAGGCAAACAAAAAAATCCCCACAAAGAGCCAACAGCTTTATGAAGAAATGATAATGTCAGTAAAAAACAAAACCATAATGAAAGAGTCCTTCATACTTGCTAGAATAACTGTAATTAAAAAAGACAGAAAGTAACAAGTGTGAGACAAAGGAACTTCTTTACCTTGTTGGCTCATAACAAATATTTATTTATTTATTTATTACAAATATATCCTTGGCTCATTTTGTGAAAATACATCCTGTACCTGGAGGGAATGTCTTTTAGTGGAAGGTGGTATTAAGAAGCATGATCTGATAGAAGTGTTCATTACTACTGTTTTTAAACCTTTTTACCAGGCAGAAGTAGGAAATAACAGATTTTTGGATGGAAAAACATAAAATTCTGTTTGTCCTCTTTCCAATTCAAGGTAAAGGTTTTGAGGGATACTAATTGTGAAAGTATCTAGGGTTTCTCATTAAGATGATGGCTAATTGCGTGCACACCCAAATGTTATATGTTCCGATTAAGAAAGTATTTTTGGGCTGGGGATGTGGCTCAAGCGGTAGCGCGCTCGCCTGGCATACGTGCGGCCCGGGTTCGATCCTCAGCACCACATACAAACAAAGATGTTGTGTCCGCCGAGAACTGAAAAATAAATATTAAAAAAAAAAGAAAGTATTTTTATTTTAAATAATTTTAGTTTGATTTATTTTTTGTTAAACATGAATGGTGTTGAATTTTGTCACTTGAGTTTTCAGCAGTTATGAAGATGAATATATAATTTTTGTCTTAACTTTGTTAGTATAGATTTTATTAATGTATTTAAAAATGGCAAATCACCTTGAATTTCTGGAGTATGTGTTCTCTTTTTGTATCTATTTCATTTTGTTTTTGGTGTTTTATCTTGCTTAAGACTTTTATGTCATTATTCTCAAGTATCATTGATCTGTAAGGTTTGTGCAATTTTGTGACATTTTGAGGCCAATGTTATACCTGTTTTGTTTTATAAAAATAGTTGGAAATTTGTCTTCCTTTTTAAAATTTGGTTTTTACTTTTGTTTTATTCAGGTAATATTTTAATAGATATTTGATTACTTCCTATTGACTAAATAAATTTAAATAGGGGGCTGGGGCTGTAGCTCAGTGGTAGAGCGCTTGCCTACATGTGTGACTCACTAGGTTCGATTCTCAGCACCACATATAAACAAACAAACAAATAAATAAAAATAAAGGTCCATTGACAATTTTATATATATATATATATATATATATATATATATATATACACACACACACACACACACACACACATATATATATATAATAAAAAAATAGAAAAGGTAATTAATCATTATTTAGTTCTTATTATGAGTTTGGCAGTATTTTAAGTGTAGTTGGTTCTTGTTGCTTGCAATAGTTTTCTTCTATGAAGCTGCTGTGAATATTACATTAGCAGATTTTGAACCATAAGGGAACCATTCTCTTAAGGGCCAGGTACCTACAAACCTCTGGTCACAATATTTTTCAACCTTGTCAATATATAACCGTGTTGTATGTGTGTTTCTTTGTAAAATACCTTATTTAATACATTTTGTTTATTCAATAATATTGAGTTTATGTCCAACAACAGTATGGCTCATTCCTGAAGGAAGCTTTTGTAACTCACACATTTTCTTATAAGACATATCACAACCATCTTGTGCTTAAGAACAGTAGACAGCTCTTCCACCTTATACCAGGGGGCCATTCCAAACAACAAAAGGTACAAAAATGAGAACAGTATAGCAATGATACCTTTGGTTATCGGTGACAAGTGACAAGTTTTGCTCTCTCACATGTTGAAGTATAACATTAGAGAAGTACGCAGAGGCAAGCATATAAAGCTGGGCTTATTTAAAAGGGGTAACACAGACTTCTTGAGGGAGAAGGGGACCATAGCTGGTATCCTGATATCCCAAGAAATGGGGGCATTCTGCCTTTTTTAGATGTCCTAGACTCCCATTGTTCTCCTGCTGTCTTTCCCTTATCTGCCTCCTTCCTGCATAAGAGGCCCAGGATATGCTCAATGGGATAGCCAAAAGGTGAGAATCAAATGGGCTGGAGGTGCCAAGGTGGAGTGATCTGGGCAGGAAAGGGATAAAATTAACAAAATTGTCCTTGTATGTAGGGACAGTCCCTGGGACTGGTTACCTTAGCAACAGGTTGAAGCAGGGGCAGGTTATCTTGATTAGGGTGGAGGAAGGGCTCTGAAGGCATCAATATTTCAATCCCTCTCCCTCTTCCTAGACTCACTCAAATTAACCTCCTGGATCCAACCTGACTTGATTTACGTATCTGTACTGACTGCCTGTCTAAATTTGACTTCAGTACTAGAGTGTGAAAAGAATACTCCTTTACAATATGAGGGTTGAAACAAAGCAGAACATCACTCTGTTCAGCATTAGCTGAGAGCATGTGAGTCAGGTGATTCAAATTTTTCCCCATGCTGTACACACTCACAAGTGATTGTAAAAGTGCTCATGGTATTGATATTGGGGTTACAAATAAATTTTTAGTGTATATGAGAATTCACAAGTATAGGATCTGTGAATAATGTGGATCAATTGGACTTTGAGTACTTTATATGTAAAAAACCCAGGAAAAAGCACCCAAGATTCAGCATCTTATTATTCCATATGTCCTGCAATATAACCACCAGAATAGTCCTCTGAAGAAATGGCATACCAAGAAAATTAAGAAAGAAACTGCAGAATGTGCTAAGATTTTGTTCAAGAGAATGAATGAAGCCAAAAAAAAGTATTAGGAACAGATTTCCCAAAGGTGCTTCTACTTCTAAATATTTTTTGTGGGGGTGGGGGTTGGGGGTGCGTAGAGGATACCAGGGATTGAACTCAGGGGCACTTGACCACTGAGCCACATCCCCAGCCCTATTTTGTATTTTATTTAGAGACAGCGTCTCACTGAGTTGCTTAGGGCCTCGCTTTTGCTGAGGCTGGCTTTGAACTCCTGTTCCTCCTGCCTCAGCCTCCTGAGCTGCTGGGATTACAGGCCATGTGCTATCATGCCTGCCTTAAATCTTAAAAAAGAATTTTTAAGAGTAATAAATTACTAAGATCAGACCCCCAAAAATTAGTTACTCGAGAGTATGGAATAATACTCTCTGAGTAAAATTTTATTCCTAGCCATTATTAGAATAAAATTGAAATATAAATTTAGATGTCTCTCTTTTTAAAAAATTAGAAAATAAGATTTTAATCTTAGAAAATTTCTCCAGTTTATACTCAGAAGAGCTTATGTCTGACTTAAAATTACTTGTTCTTTAATTTAAGCCTGTGTTTTTGTTCTTGTGAAGATGGATAATAGTTGTTTGTGTTTATGTTAAACAAAAAAAGTTCTCAGTGATACTTGTTCAGCATTATAATGATGACTGTTCATTGTCATAGGTATTGGGACCACTGCTATGTATTTTTTTTTTCTCCCTGCAGTGAGGGAAAGAGGTTGGGCTCAATTCTGAATATAGCAAGGACAAGTGGAAATTTTTTTTTTTAAAGAGAGAGAGAGAATTTTTAATATTTATTTTTTAGTTTTTGGCAGACAGAACATCTTTGTTTATAGTGGTGCTGAGAATCGAACCCGGGCCACACGCATGCCAGGCGAGCGCGCTACCACTTGAGCCACCTCCCCAGCCCCAACAAGTGGAAATTTATAACCATTGAGAGTCAGTGGATGGAAAATTAGTAAGGGGGAAATGGCAGGGATATAAGGGATTCTGGCTAAAGTAACTTAATAGGATTCTAGTTGAAAACACCTGACTAAAGTTTGGTCAAATGAAGAAGTCTTTGTCACGTAACTTTTCATATAATAAAAGCATTTTTAATATTTGTGAGTCTAATCTTTAAATAAAATCCAGATAAGAAGGTAATATAGTTGAAATATATACAGTGATGTTTACTAGTAATTTATTTATGTGTCCCACCCCTTTTTTGTTCTTTAGAGATGATGTGAGAGGAGTTATGATTTCTGTCAACTAAAGTTTATTTCCTTGATTATGAAGCATTATTTTCATATCTAGTGTCATTGATAGTGCTGGTGGCATGAAAAAAGAAATGTACTGAATAAGAAGCCCTTAACATCAAAATAAGTCCCTTTTGTTTTAAGATTTCTATTAAAGTTACAAAGCATAGAAAGTATATTCATTGCTATTTAGAGTACTTGGTGGCAAATCTGGAATCCTTGCTTATGCTTTTATAGTAGTTCTATAACAAGGTTATTTTTAAAACTGAAGCTCCAACATTAATTGGATAGACACTTCTAGTTGTAAATTACACTTGCAGTCATATATCCTGAGGAAATTAGCATCAGACTTAAAATTGGCATCAAACATATTTTGTTTTAGTAGGTTAGTTTTCTCAGTATTATATTGTGCTAAGGAGAAAAATCTCAATGTTTAAACCTTTTAATAGCTGTATAATTTGATATTTGCTCTTTTGAAGTCTTAGCCATTGAATAATTGAATATCTACTCAAATGTTTGTGTCCTTGGCTCACCATCCTCCCTATTCTGCTCTGTTTCATTATCATCTGTTATAGGGAGATTGTAATAACTTCCATAATCTTCATATTACTGCCAAAATTTCTAAAGATTATTTTGTATCTAGTTGTTCCCACACTGAAATGTATTCAGTAATTCCCTGTTGCCTTATATATTTTCTGTGGCCTAATATTTCTGGCTTTTAAAAAACTTTATTTATTTTTTAGTTGTAGTTGGACACAATACCTTTATTTATTTATTTATTTTATGTGGTGCTGAGGATTGAACCGAGGGCCTTGCACGTGGGAGGCAAGCACTCAACTGCTGAGCCACAATCCCAGCCCCATATTTCTGGCTTTTTTATTGTTAGGTGCTCTCATTCCCCATCTAATTTTTTAGGTTTATGACTTATTCTTTTTTTCTTGACCTTATATACTTGAACAGTCCAACACCAATAATATGTTTATTATTTTATTTACATTGTTTTCTTTTTTCTGAAATGGCCTTTCTTAATCTTTATATGTCTAAAATCTACCAAATGTGTCCATTTCTAATACTTATATGAAGGTCTTCGAACCAAGTTATCACCTCTTAAAACAAATTTTCTCTTATAAAATGCATCCTTTTCTATTCTTCCATGTTTCTTATATGTACTTTCTACTTCTTTCACTTTAGTTTAAATTTTCATTTTGGAAAATTTAAGGAATATGTAAAGCCTTATAGTTTAAAAATGAGGTATTCTCCACCCCAAGATCTCCTATGTTAATGTGGGAATATTAAGAGGAAAAATGATTAATTATGAGAGCTGTGCCCTGACTGGGACTAATTGGTTGGTAACTGTCATCAGAAGGGGCATGGTGAGAAAAGGTGGGTTACTGGGGATTCTTCCCCTGTAATGTTTGGCCTCACTTAGGGCACATAACAATGGAGTCAGCCTACATGTTGTGAACCTCTGAAACCAGGAGCCAAAATAAATTTTTGCTCCTCAAAGTTGCTCTTATTAGGTGTTTTGGTCATAGCAGTGCAAAGCAGACTAACATAGAAATTGGTACCAAGACATGGGGTTCTTGCTGTGACTAATATGACAGTGTGGTTTAGAAGCCTTTGGAAATGGCTTATGGGAGGAGTTTGGAAGATTTTGGAAATGCAGGATGAAGTCTTAAAATGTTGTAAGCAGAGCTTTATGAGCAATTCTGGTGGGAACCCAGAAGACTAGAATGCTGATGGGAATGCAGACTACTTGGGTGTGTTTGTGAGGGTGCAGACAGAACTGGGACTCTGTTGGTAATTGGACTAGGGGTCATTCATGTTAAATTCTGCCAAAAAAAAAAAAGAAAAACCCACAAAAAACAAAACTTGTCTCTACATTTTGCCCATGTCCTAAGACTACATGAAGCAGAATTTAAAGTTGATAGACTGATTAATCTGACTGAGGAAATTTTAGGGCAATACAGCAGTCAGTGGCAGCTTTTAGTCAGGTTGACTGTGAGAATCTCTGGAGTAGAAAGCAAAGTAAAAAGATTTTAAAATCTTGCAGTTTGGTTAGAAAAGTGCCTGTGAAACTGGGCCTAGAAATTTGTGGTTGTTGACATCACCACAACTAAAGACTTTGCAAACAGACAATAGGAAAGGTGGCTTGAGGACATCTCAAGAATTTGGAAGACAACATCCATTGCAGGTTCATAGGTGAAGAAGGGAAAATTCCTTTGAGAAGGATTGGGGTGGTATTCTAATCTCATGGGATGGTGGGGAGTGGGAGGGAGTAGGATGTTATTTCACCATGTTTAGCTGCCCAAACAGTCAGAAGCCATTGCAACCTTGATCAAGCTGGTGAAGACCTTAGCATCATCCTTGTGTTGTTTGTTCTGCAGAAATGCATGATGTTGAAATTAAGGAGTCATGGAAGTTTCCAAGGAGATTTCAGAGACCTAGATGGCCCCCAGGTAGAGTGTAGCAGGGTCTGAATCCCTGTAGGCTGCCCCTGAGAGGGCCATGTGAAAAGTTGTGAAGGTGAAGCTGAAGGTGGAATGGAGACCCAAGAAAGTTGGAGATGCCACTAATATGAACTGTCTGCCAAGAAAAGCTGCTGTATGCAGAGAGAGGTAGGCTAAAAGAGAAGCCATGTGTGCTGCAGCTAGCAAGGCCAAAGGAGAGGGATGCCCAAGTCCTTTGGAGAGCACAACTTACCTCTGTAGCTCCTACATGCCATATACAGAGTTCTGGGACCTGTTTGCCTTGAGTTTCAGTCTTGTTTTGTTCCCATGCCTTTTGTCTATGACCTATTCTTTCCTTTTACAATGGAAATGTTTACACTGTGCCATTGTATATTGAATATATGTAACTTTTGATTTTTATAGGGGCTCACAGCCAGGAGTTTGCCTTGAGTCTTAGATGAGACTTTAGACTTTGACTTTTGGGAAATGATGGAACTGTTGAAAGACTTTGGGGACTTTTGGAGATACACCAATGTGCTTTGTATTGTGAGATGGAATGCTGTAGTTTAGATATAAACAAAAAAATTCCTTTGTTAATGCAGGAATATTCAGTTGTGAAATGATTAGATTATGAGAGCTGTAATCTGATCAGTCCATCCTAGTTTGAATAGTCTAAATAAGTGTTACCCTTAGGTAGGTGGGGTGTGGCTAGAAGGGGTGAGTCAGTGCGAACATGCCCTGGAAGAGCTTATCTTCCCTGCAATCCCTTCCTCTTCTCTCTCTGCTTCCTGGGTGGCATGAATGGTGCAGCTCTCCTTCATCATTCCCTTCTGCCATGATGTTGGGCCCAGAGCAATGGAGTCAGCTCACCATGGGGGGACCTCTGAAACTGTGAGCCAAAACAAATTTTTCCTCTTCTAAGTTGTTCTTGTCAGGTGTTTTGGTCACCACAGTGCAAAGATGATTAACACTCACAGTTAACACAATGATATCTACAGTATGGTGAAACCAATGTACCTATCATGCAGATAAAATTTATCATTATAACATTTTTGTTTCAATTTTGCTTTCCCCTACTTTTCATCCTCTACTCATTATGGTTAATATTTTTGAAGTATTATTTACATATATTAAAATTTACATGTCTTGGCAGAACAGTTTTATACAATGATAAATTCGTTCCATTTCCTAATATAGGTAGAATGTTTCCATATCTTCAGGGAGTTCTCTTGCCCCTTTTCTGTCAGTCCTCCCATGCTTAATTTTTTTTTCAGTATTTGTTTTGCCTCTTTTTCTTTCTTTGCAAATGCAATTAAATTTTTTTATGTAAAACCTCTCTTGCCCAACATGGTATTTCTAAGGTTTATTCCTTATTATTGCTTCAAATACTATTTCATTCTATTTTGTTGCTAAGTACTGTTCCAGGGGCTAATGTCTTATGTATATTTGCCTATAATTCTCTTCATGGATATAGTTGATTCTTCATGGTAGTTATATTTTATAAAGTTATCATGAACACTGAATTATCAAATACTGAGCCATTGATTTGAGAAGAAATACAGGATTAGGTTCTAGGTCTCTCAACATTTTTTGGTCAACCAATCAACATATAACTTTATTAGTTTCTATCTAATGATACTTTCTTTAATATATATTGTTGATTCATTAATGTTGAATCCATAGCCTATAGCACTGTAACTCATACTTGAATGAAGCTTCTCTAAAATATATCTTTTCTCAAGGCACAGCCTAGCTTTTCTATACTTAGAAACTTTAGACAGCACTTAAGCTTTATGCCATTTCAAATAGCACAATCAGCAACATAACAATAATTTTGTAACAATAATAACTTGAAAAATATAGCACTAAGTGGACCATGAAAGGACAATTTTTTACAGTGTGGGAACTGAAATAAAGTAGAATGTTGCCATGTTTCACATCAGTGGAGGTTATGTTCATTATTAGGTGACTCAATTTCTTTGGACTTTGCTCAAGTTTATTTTTTTGGTACAGTCCAGGGGTTGAACCCAGGGTGTCACATGTTAGATAAGCACTTTACTGCTGAATTACATCTCTGTTCCTTTTTATTTGTTTATTTTATATTGAGACAGGGTCTCCTCAAGTTGCCCAGGCTGATCTTGAGCATACATGAAAATTCACGGACTTTGACCTTAATCCTCCTGCCTCAGCCTTCCAGGGGGATTACAACCGTGTGCCAACACACTGGGCTTGTTTACAAATGTTTGTGATAGTACTATAATTATTGATTTTAGTGTTTCAAATACATTTTAGCAGATATATGAATTAAAAATATTAAATCTGAGAACAGTCATTATTGTATATTTTCTTTGTTCTTGGATAAATATTAATGAGTTGATTTGAACAACAATAGTAATCATTTTCCAAAATAATTATATGGTTTCTAATTCCTACCAGCAATGCATGAGAGTTCTAATTGCTTCTTATATTCACCAGCAATTCATCTTATCAGTCTTTAATTTGAATAATTTTAGTACTCTTGTTTACTTGCTATAGCTTCTTGTTTGTGTCTTCTCTCTCTCTTTTAGAAACTTTCTGGTGGTAGTATATAATTTATTTTATACTATACAATTTATACTATAGTATTTGTATTTGCCAAACTAATATTTTGGAGTAGTACTGTAAGTTGTTATGCATACAAACTTTGGGGACAGATTGCTAAAGTTCAAAGTTCAGTTCTCCTATTTAAAAGTTTTAAGACCTTAGACAATATAAGTGACATACCAGTAAAGGAATTTTTAATAATTGTATTAATTTGGGTCTCTTCCATAAACTTTTTAGTTTGGAAAACTAGCTTATCTTGGATCAAATGTGTAGGGAGTTCTCGAACAAGATGTCAAATACAAATTTTACCAACTTTAAAGCCCTTTCATTTAGTCAGTGTTCTACACAATACAGCTACCTAAATCTCACCTTGAAGCCTATTGTATATCATTAAATTTCCATCTTCAAGAAGCAAAGGAATGGAGGGTATATCTTTAAATGTTGAGCCTTCCAATTTATGAGTATAGTATATGCCTCCTTTACTTAGGTACATTAATTTTTTTCTGAATAAGAGTACATAATTTCAGTTTGGAGATTTTGCACATTTTTCATTAGGCACATTGCCAATTAGATAATATCTTGTGATGTCTTTGTAAGTGCCATAATTACAGAAGTCTTTATATGTATTTTCTTGTTACAGTTGATTTAAAAATATATATTTTTTAGTTGTAGTTGGACACAATAGTATTTATTTATTTATTTAATGTGGTGCTGAGAATCGAACCTAGTACCTCACACATGCTAGGCAAGCGCTCCACCACTGAGCCACAACCCCAGCTGTACAGTTGATTTTTTATTTGACTCCATATCCTTCAACTTCGCTCAATGCACTTCATTCTAATAGTTTGATCTGTGCATTCTTTGCATTTTTTATGTATACCACTTGTTGAGAATAATAATAGTTATATTTTTATTCTGTTACTTTTTTTTTATTTTTGCCTGAATGCTTTGGTTAGCACTACTAGTTCAAATTTGAATAGAAGATCATATTGAATCTTTTTATCTCATTCCCAGTATGAAGGGAAAATTTTTAACTCTTCATGATAAAATATATGCTTGCTTTTAGTTTTTGTAGATATCCTTTATCAAATTAAGGAAGTTTCTTTATGCTCCTGATGGAGTTTTTTTTTTTTTAATCATGAATGGATATTGAATTTTATTAGAACCTTTTTGTAGGTATTGAGATGATCATACGTTCTTTTTTCTCCTTTACAAGAAAGAGTCAATGCAATTACTTACATGGATTATTGTTTAAAATATTAAACCAATCATTTTTTCCAATAACTTGATCAGTATATTATAAATTTTGTGATATCTGAATTTTATGTGCTTTGAATTTTATATGATTATGAGATTTATATGATTATAAGAGAGATTATCTTATAATTTTCCTTGTTATTGCAGGATCTCTAGTATAATATTGACTAGAAGTGGTCAGAGTGAATATCCTTGCTTTGTTATCAATTATCACAGGGAAAGCCTTCATCACCTCAAAATTATAAGAATTTTAAGCATTTGATGTTATTAATTGGTTATTTGTGTGGAAAAACATTTTTTTTTAGCAAATGTATCCATTGAGAAGATTATGTAATTTTATCTACCGGTGTATGTAGAGATTTTTAAAATGTTAATTCAGTTTTTGCATTTGTTGTATAAACTCTATTTGATCATGATGTGTTATCCTTATTGTACCACATTTTCTTCCTTTTCTTTTTTAGAAAGATTTTGCATCTACACCCTTGACAAATACTACTCTGTCTGTAATTTTTTTCGAGTACTGTTCCTCATCATTTTGGTATCAGATTATGGTGGCCTCATAATATATTTTGGGAAGCTAAATAATTGACGGAATTTAACAATAAAGTCATCTGTGACTGGAACTGGAGTTGGAAGGTATTTTTAATGGGATTTTTTTGAAGGTGGGTGGTGTGCATACAAAAATGGCACATTTTAAATGTACAGCTTTATACATTTGTATATTCATTGTGAAGCTGTCACCACAAACAAGGTAGTGAACCTCTCCATCAGACCCCAAAAGTTTTCTTGTGACTCTTTGTAATCTTTTTCTAATGTTTCCCCACCCCTGAGTCTCATTGAACTATTTATTTTTGCAATGATTAGTTTACCTTAGTTTTTGAGATTTATATATATATATGGTCATAGTATCATATCAATGGTTTATTGCTTACCATATTCTATTTTATGACTATACCAGAATTTGCATATTCATGTACCTGTTCATAGATATTTGGTTATTTCTAGCTTTTGACTATTACAAATAAAACAGGTATAAATACACATGAGTAAGTTTGTGTGGACTTTCAGTTTGTTATTCATTTTGACTGATTTCCTAGGATTGAAATGTCTGGATTATTTGGTAGGTATGTGTTCAATGTTTAAAGAAATTATTAAATTGTTTTCCAAAGTAGTAGGTCTCAATAGTAGTATGTAAGTTTCCTTTACATTCTTGTTCACAGTTTTTATGATCAGCCTCTTAAGTATTATTCATTCTTAAAGGTAACTAGTTGTATCTGACTGTAGTTTTAATTTACTTTGACTTCACAGGTTTTTGTTTTTGTTTTTTGGTGGAGGTCGGGGATAACTGGAGATTGAACTCCAGGGCACTCAACCACTGAGCCACATCCCCAGGCCTATTTTGTATTTTATTTAGAGACAGGGTCTCACTGAGTTGCTTAACAGCCTCCCTGTTGCTGAGGCTGGTTTTGAACTCATGATCCTCCTGCCTCAGCCTCCAGAGCCACTGGGATTATAGGCATGCTCCAACATGCCTGACTTTTCACTTTAAAATCATAAATATATCTAAATTTTCTTTGGTGAAGGATTCAAACCTTTTATCTATTTTAAATTGATTTTTATTTATTATTAAGAATTCTTTATATATTCTGAATCGTAGTTAGATATATGCTTTGAAGAT
Source organism: Marmota monax (assembly GCF_021218885.2). NCBI lineage: Eukaryota > Metazoa > Chordata > Mammalia > Rodentia > Sciuridae > Marmota > Marmota monax. The sequence continues at coordinate 19,823,898 of NW_026693777.1, read as the reverse complement.
TTTTACACACATCCTATGACTTGTCTTTTCACTATTTAATCAATCTTACAAAGAGCAACAATTTCAAATTATGATTAATAAAATACTGTTTTAGAAGAAAACATAGTACAATATCTTTGACATCTAGTAATCTATGAAGTCTTGATATTATACCAAAACTACTAGTTATAAGACAAAATTAATAATTGTATTTTTTATTGAAATGAAAATCTTTTGTAAGAAGAGGATGAAAGACTGGAGGAGATATTTGCAAACAACATGTCTAATGAAAGTCTTATGTCTATAACATAAATAACCCTCATAACGCAATGTTTAAAAATATTACAAAATAATTTCTTAAGGGCTGAATACCCCCCTGCCAAATTCTTATGTTAAAGTTCAACCCACAGTTCCTTAGAATCTGTATTTGCAGATAGAGACTTTGAAGGGTGTTTAAGTTAAAAATTAGGTCATGGGCTCTAATCTGATATGACTGGTGTCTTTATTAGAAGAGGAGATTAGGATATAGATGCACACGACTAAGGGGTGTCTATGTGAAGACACAGCAAGAAAGACAGTTCTGCCAGCCATGGAAATTAGCCGCAGAGGAAACCATCCCTGCTGACACCTTGATGTTGGACTTCTAGCTTTCAGGATTGTGAGAAAATTCATTTCCCTTGTTTAAGTCACCCATGTATGATATTTTGTTATGGCAATCCTAACAAACTGGTACATGATCCAGCTATAAAATGGGTCAAAGACATGAACAGGTTTTTCACAAAAAAGGATAATTTGACAAATAGGCACCAAAAAAAAAAAAAAAAAAAAAGTTCGGCATCATTGTGTTTAGGGAAGTGAAAGTTAAGACCACAATAAGATATCAAACTACAGGGTTGTAAGAAGAACTAAAATAAAAAATGGTCATCATGCTGAATGCTGTAAGGATATGTAATCCCCCAGGCATTGATGATTTGAATGTCCAATGATGTAGTCAGTCTGGAAAGAGAATTGACAGTTTCTTGTAAAATATATACTTCCCATATGGGTCAAAAGTTGCAATCTCGGGCATTTATACCAGGGCAATGAAAATTTATATACATGAAAACCTGTACATGAATATTACTAGGAACTTTATTTGTAATAACCTAAATACTGAAAACAAATATTCTCAGTGGATGAGAATAGGTGAACAAACCCTGGTATATCCATAAAATGGAACAGTACTCAGCAATGGGAAAATGAGTAAACTATTGATAAATGTTAAAATGTGGATGAACCTTAAGGACTTTATGTTTTGTAATGAAAGTCAGTTTCAAAAGGTTATGTAGTTTATGATTCCATTTATATAACATTCTCAAAATGAAACAAAACAAAAAGAGCCAAACTATAGATATGAAGAATATATTAGTGGTTGCCATAGGTCCATTGGCCAAGAATGATATTAGAGGTGCAAAGAATACAAAGAAGTAATTATGAAGAAGTTATTTTATAGTTTTGAAATTATTTTGTAGTTCCAAAACTGTCCTGTATCGTGATTGTGGTAGTGGTTAAACAAATTTGCTTATGGTATGATATAAAATTGTGTACAACTAAGCACATAAACATGCATTCATGTGTTAATATGCTTAGTTGTACACTTGGCAAAAACTGAATAGGTTTGAATGCAGTTAACAGTAATGTGCAAATGTCAATTTTATTTAGTACTTTATAACATGTCACTATTGGGGAAAAGTGAGTGAAGAATATATGGGACCCTAGAATTATTACAACTTCCTGTGAATGTTGTAAGTATCTCAGAATAAAAATTTACATTATGATGAAGTTCAATTTATCAGTTTGTCTTCTGGAGTATATTTTTGGTATTGGTTGCAAGAAATTCTCAAATTCTTACAGAAAATCTAGGATATTTTCTCCTAGTTTATTTTTAGATAATAAACATAATTCTCAAATTCTTACAGAAAATTTAGGAGATCTTCTCCTAGTTTATTTTTAGATAATAAACAATTTGAAGTTTTAGGTCTGAAATCTCTTTTGAATTAGTTTTTGTATTTGGTGTGAGGTTTGATTGAAATTTATTTTTTTCCATATGCCTATTCAGTTTTCCCAGCAATATTTGAGGAAAAGGCTAATATTTTCTCTATTTAGTTGCTTTTGTACTTTTGTCTTAATTTTTTTTTTCATATACATGAATGAAGGTCTGTTTCTGCTCCTTTCTACCCCCCTCTCTTTGATCTATTTGTCTGTTTTTAAATCAGTACCACACTCTTTTGATTGTTGTTCCTTCACAATAATTCTTGAAACAGGTAGTATTAACCCTGTTTCAAGTAATTTTTTTCTTTTCTATATTATTTTCATTTCCATGGGAAGTTTAGAATCAGCTTATCAAATGTTACAATAACATCTACTTAGATTTTTTAATGGAATGTGTTGAATCTATATAGTTTGATTTGGGGATATTTGAGACATGTTAACCATGTTGAGTCTTTTGATCAACAAAGAAAGTATATAGCTCTGTTTAGATCTTTACGTTTTCTCAGCAGTTTGATAGTTCAGTATATAGAACATTAATATCTATCAGATTTCTTCCTAAAATTTTCCATATTTTGGATGTTACTGTCATTAATACATTAAAGATTTTCCTACTGATCATTGCTAGTATATAGAAATAGTTGATTTTTATATATTAACCTTGTGTTCTGGAACCTTATTAAACATTAGTTATGGTAATATAGTAAATGTGGTTTTGTTAAGTAGAGTGGAAGAAGGGAGTATAAGGACCACCTTAGGCCAGGTTAGGAGATGTGAGGAGATTTCAGAGGACATGATTGTCAGTTCTTTGACAAAGAGTTAGGCATGAGGAGTGGATGGGGAGGGAATTTCCCCACTGCCTTGAATATTAATGAATGGTTAGAAGTAAAGCAGCTAGTCTGATTCACACAACCTTCTCAAATGGTATTTTGGTTGCTGTTCACTCTCATATGTATGAGAGAAAAAGAGATTATCCAGATGGTATGATAGCAAGTCCTATGACCCTAATGAAGAAACAATATTATGGTAGTTCCACAGTCAATGAACTCTTGAGGCTGAAATAAATTGTGTCTGCATTGAGGTTATATAACTTTGGGTAAATCAACAGCATTAAAATGTGGGAAGGCTGCTCCAAGCTGAAAGTAAATGCAGAGCCATGTTTATTGTTCTATGCCACTTTCTCAGACTGTATTCTCTCATCTCAGTATTCCCATATAACCTGATCTCAACTGCTTTCCAGGTAAAAACTAAGTGCCCATGGAAAACTTTGAGGAGGTACTCCAACTTTTATTGCTTTGTGAAATACTGTTGCCAAAGTTACCCTCCTTTCTTATCCCTGTGGACAGGGACGTATGGGCAGTGGGGATTGCTTGACGTGCTAAAAACTGACAGGAAGAACTGCAGTGGTATTCTGGAGCCAAGGTGGTGTTCTAGATTGGATATGAGACATTCCCCACAAAGCTCATGTACCAATGCAGTAATATTCAGAGGTGAAAGGATCATATTGTGAAAGGTATAACCTAGTCCATGGATTAATCAATTTGCTGAATTCACAATTTAAATGGATTACTAGGTGGTAACAATAGGTTTGTGGGGCATTACTAGCGGAAGTAGGTCACTGGGGTCATATTTTGGCTATTATATTTGGTCCTTGGCTCCTCAATTATTCTCTCTTCCTCCCAGCTGCCATAAGCTGAGACGCTTTCCTTCACCATGCCCTTCTGCCATGTTGTTCTGCCTCACCTCTGGCCCAGAGCAATGGAGTTGGCTGATCACGGACTGACTCTTCAAAAACAAGAGCCCCAAAATAAAGTTGTTACTCTAAGTTGTTCTTGTGAGGTATTGTTTTAAATAGTTTTAAGTGAGAAATTATATTAAATTGACTTTTTGGATAAAGCACTTAGACTGATTCCATGTAATACATACATCTTATTTTAAATGTATGGGTTTGGTTCACCGATGGTTCAGATAAGTGAAAAGCTGATGGTGTCCACTGGGTGGCAGCCAACTTCCAGCTCCAGGGCCACCTCTGGAAGACCAAGTTGATGCAGCACAGTGAGCTGAATTGAAAGCTGTTTCCTTTGTATTTGACCAGGGTAGAATTAAGCCAGTGTTCCAAAACTAGTTGCAGCTTGTTTTGTGCTGCTCTTAAGCTTGGAATACTTTTGGAATTTTTAAAAATTTTAAAGAATTGCACCAGAGTCTGTATGGAGATTGCAAAGCCTAAAATAGGTACTGTTGGCCCTTTTCAGAAAAAAGTTTGAGAACTCCTGCCTTCAACAATACTCCTGAGCATGTTATATTTTTCCTTAAGTTTTGAGGGGTGGCCAGTAGCCTCACTTAGGTAAGAATAAGAGATTATAGACACAGGCTGTATGGGGTCACACAATGTGGAGACAAATCATACTTGCCAGTGGTAAGGTCTTTTACTCATGTTGATGCCTAGGGAAGGGCCTTATCCCCCCATGAGACTAATAGGATTCAGGCTTATAATCAAGCCTTTATTACCCAGATTGTTCCATGGCCCCTTGCCTACATCTTGTATGCAGTGTGGCAAAATTGGCCAGAAATAAAGGATTATGTCTGATGCAAAAGCCCTTACTACTTATCAGTTTATTACTCCTAAAAAAAATATTGACTTGTTTTTCTCATTGTAAAGGACCTTTGGCTTCATCTTGGGTCTGCTGTTGGTGCTTCACTATTATTGACACCTTTTTCAGGTTATGATACTGATGTCCAGTTGGAACAGCTTACTTAGGCCATACCATTGTGTCTCTTGAAATCAATGTGTCATGTTTTTAGCCTTTTTCCTGTTTAGAATCTGATAATGGTGCACCTTTTATCACAAAGGCTAACTTCAGTGGTCAGTAGTCAAAGCATATGATGGAGGTTCTATAATGCATAGCAACCACAGGTGTTTGGTTTGTTAAGCACTGGCTTGAACTCCTCAAATACCAACTCCAAACGCTGCCCCTAACTCTCTCACCTCTTACTTTTGCATATATCTTAGAACTTGTGACCATCCTCCAAAAGGTCCACTTGACTGATTTTCTTGCTAACGATCAGAATAAAAGGATTAGGGGATTGCATAGAACTATTTTGAAGCTTTGAGTTTTATCTTGACCATTCTTAGACATGAGACTTCTTTTCCTCTAATGAAAGTCCAAAGCACCTGGATGATGTACTCTTTGGGTGAGAGCTTAGTCACAAGAAGAGGAGAGTTGACTAATGAGTCCATAATTTTATTTGTGACTGCGGTTCTAGAGATTTTGACCATCATGGTATTTGACAATTGCCCTTAAATACTCATTAGATTTTTTTTTCTGGTTTCTTCTTTTACCATTCATGGTAACTTTTCCTTGCCATGGTTGCTTATTGCTTCACCATGAATGAAAACAGCTTTTTTTCTTCTTGCATGTTTCAGATTTCAGTTCATTTAGCTTTATTTGTGTCCCAGGTTTGTGTAGTTTTTGAAATGATTTTTTTGTTGTTGTTGTTTATTCAACATGTTCTTGATTTTAGATGAAAGTGACATTCTCCTGTGACTATAGTTTATGCAGAAAGAGGCAGAAGTCTCTAAGGACCATGCCTTTTAAAAATTATCTTTAAAACAGTTTTTTAAAAAATTTAAACATAAAATTCAATGCATTTATTATATATAATGTTTCGAAGCATATATACTTTGTGGAATGGTAAATTTAGTTTGTTGAGTGCTGGCTTGAACTCCTCAGATAATTAGTCAAACTAACTGCTTCTAACTCTCTCATCTCCAGCTAATTAATACATGCCTACCTCACATAGTTATCATATTTGTGGTGAGAACATTTAGCATCTATTCTTTTTTCATTTTTCAAGTATAAAATATATCCTCATTATCTATAGTTATCACATTCTACTGCTGATGTCTTGAACTTATTTTTCCTAATTATTGATCACATATATTTGATCAACATCTTTTCATCTCCCTGTATTTCCTAACCACCCCAGTCTCAGGAAACTACCATTCTACTTTCCACTTTCTCAAATTTCTATGAGATCCACTTTTCTTCTTCTTTTAGATTCTACATGAGTGAAGTAATGTGACATTTATTGTCCAGCTTGTTTTATATAAAATGATGTCCTCCAGATTTGTCTATATTGTTGCAAGTGACAAGATTTCGTATTTTATGGTATTTGAATAATGCCAGTTTTGTATATCACATTTTCTTTATTCATTCAACTATTGGTGAACACTTAGGTTGATTCCATATTTTGGCTATTGTTAATAGTGCGGTGATGAATATGGAAGCACAGATATCTCTCTGACAAACTGATTTGATTTCCTATGGATATACACTTGGAAGTGAGATTGCTAGATTGTATAATATTTCTATTTTTAATTTTTTAAGGAAACTCTGTAGTGTTTTCCGGAATGGCTCTACTAATTTGCATTCCCATCAACAGTGTTAGAAAAAGGTTTCCTTTTCTCCACGACACTTACCTTTTGTCTTATTGATAATAGCCATTCCAAAAGGTGTGAGTTGATATCTCATCATGGTTTTGATATGCATTTCTTTGATGATTAGTTAGATTGAATATTTTTTCTTAAACTTGTTGGCCATTTGAATGTCTTCTTTATAGAAATGTTTTTCAGTTCTTTTGCACATTTATTAATTGGGTTGTTTCTTGCTATTGAGGTATTTTAGTTCTTTTTAATATTTTTGGTATCATTTTATGTGTTAATCAGCTTTTTGTTTCTGTGAACAGCATACCTGACAAGAACAACTTGGAGGACAAAAAGTTTATTTTGGCTAATGATTTCACAGGTTCAATCCTTGGTTGGCTAGCTTCTTTGCTCTGGGCCCGAGATAAGGCAGAAAATCATGGCCAAAGGGCCTTGTGGAAGAAAGCTGCTCAACTCATGGAATATGAGAGAGACTAGAGGAGCCAGGACAAAATGTAATTCCCAAGGGCATACTTCCAGGACCTATCTCCTCCAGAAGTGCCCTATCTAGTACTTTCAAACTAATAATCCAGCACACATTGATCAATCTGTTGATTAGGTTATAGCTCTCATAATCTAGTCATTTCACTTTTGAACATTCCTGAACTGCCCTGTGAGTTTATTGGGGTATAACTTATATCTAACCGCAACAACCCCTTAACAGATATATGGTTTGCAGATATTATCCTGTAGGCTGTCTCTCCACTACTATTTCTTTGCCGTGCATTAACATGTTAGGCTGATATAATTCCATTTGTGTAGTTTTGATTTTGTTGCCTGTTCTTTCAATGTTAAGTCTAGAAGGTATTGGCCATGTCATTACCATGAAGCATTTTCTCTGTGTTGTCTCCTAGTAGTTTCATAGTTTTGGATCTTACATTTAAATCTTTAAAATACATTTTATTGATTGATTGGTTGATTGATTAATTGATTTTGGATATGGTGAAAGGGTATAATTTCACATGGATATCTGTTTTACCTATTATTTATTGAAGAGATTATACTGTCCCCATTGTGGGTTCTTGGCACCTGTTTTAGTCAGTTTTTTTTTTTTTAATCACTGCAAGCAAAATAAATGACAAGACAACTTAGAGGAGTCAAAGTTATTTGGGACTCACAGTTTCAGAGGTCTTAGTTCATATACAGCTGACTCCATTGCTCTGGGTCTAAGATGAGATAGCATATCATGGGGGATGGGTACATTGGTGGAAAGTTGCTTAGCTCTTGGTGGGATCTGGAAAGGGGGAGTGGTCACAGGGAAGACGCACCTTTTCCTGTCATGTTCCCAGAACCCACCTCCTCCAACCATACTCCACCTGTCTACAGTTACCACATGGTCAGTCCATTCAAACTAGGATGGACTAATTAGCTGATAGTTCTCATAACCTAATCATTTCACCTCTTACTATTCCTGCAACACAGGAGCTTCTGGGGAACAACTCATATCCAAACCATAATAGCCCCCTAGTTGAAAACAGTGACTGTACATGCATGGTTTTATTTTCATGCTCTCTATTTTCCATTAGTCTGTGTGTCTGTTTTTATGGGATTACCATATTGTTTTGATTACTATAGCTTTATATATTTTATATTTTGAAGTCCATGATGTTTCCACCTTTGTCTTTTTTATCTCAAGATGATGGTGGCCATTTGGGATCTTGTATGTTTTCACATGAGTTTTAGGATTTAAAAAAATTTTTCTAGTCAGAATGACATTGGAATTTTGATAAGGATGCATTGGATTGGTGGATTACTTTTGGTAGTATAAACATTTTTTAACAATATTTATTCTTCCAGTGCATCCACACAGGATATCTTGCCATTTGATTTGTCATTTTTAGTTTCTTTCATCAATGTTCTGTAGTTGTCAGTATAGAGATCTTCATCTCCTTGGATAAATTTATTCTTATGTATTTTTTGCAGTTATTGCAAATAGGATTGTTTTCTTGATTTCTTTCTTTTTTCGGGGGGTGTACCAGGGATTGAACTCAGGGGCACTCGACTACTGAGCCACATCCCCTATTTTATTTAGAGACAGGGTCTCACTGACTTGCTTAGGGCCTCAATTTTGCTGAGGCTGGCTTTAAACTTGTGATCTTCCTGCCGCAGCCTCCTGAGTTGCTGGGATTACAGGTTTGGGCTGTCACACCGGAATGTTTTCTTGATTTCTTTTCAGATAGTTCCTTGTTAGTATATAGAAATGCTACTGATATTCCTATGTTGAGTTTACATCTTGCCTCTTTACTGAATTCATTGAGTAGTTCTAAAGTTTTTGGATGGGGTCTTTTGAGTTTTCTGTATTTAAGATCATGTCATTTGAGAAAAAGCCAGTTTCACTCTTCCCAGTTTGAATGGTCTTTCTTTCCATTGTCTAATTGCTCTAGCTAAGATTTTCAGTACTAAGTTGAATGAAAGTGACAAGAGTGTTCAAAAGTTTTCAGTTTTTTCCCATTCAGTATGTTAGCTGTGGGTTTGTAATGTATTAACTGTATTGTGTTGAGGTATATTACCTCTATACTTAATTTGTTGAGTTTTTTTAATCGTAAAGGGATATTAATCTTATCAGATGCTTTTTCTGTATCGTATTGTTTTCATATGAATACTCTCATTGTTTTGCTTGCATTGAATGCTCCTTATATCCCTGCAATGAATCCTGCTTTATCATGGCAAATGGATTTTGAAATGTTGTTGGATTTGTTTTTCTATCATTTTCTTGAGGATTTTTGCATCTATATTCACTAGGGATATTGGCCTATAGTTTTCCGTCTTTGGTTTTATTATCATGGTAATGCTGGTCTTGTACAGTGACTTTGGAAGTATTTCTTCTTCTACCATCTTTTAAAAATAGTTTGAGACTAATACATATTTGTTCTGATTAATACTTCATAGAATTCAGCAATGAAGACGTCAGGTCCTGGGATTTTTCTGTGATGGGAGATTTTTTTTTATTGATGTAATCTCATTGCTTTATTATTAGTCTATTCAGATCTTGATATGTAGTATGTGCCTGGGAATTTATCTACTTCTATGCTATACAATTTGTTGGTGTGTAATTGTCCATAATAGTGTCTCATGACCTTTTTATTTCTGTGCTATGAGTTGTAATGTCTTCCTTTTCTATTGCTGATGGGTCCAAGAGAAATCATTGATTTTTAGTTTACCTTGTGTTTCCTAGTTAGAAGGTTTGGAGTGACAACCTTTATAAAGTTTTTAACATTCAAACTTGAAATCATAAACCATACCATTTTGACTGTTAATCTTTTGTGTTTGTTCATTCATTCATTTATTCATTCTCTGGACATCTTTTTGAGAATGTTTCTTAGTGGGGATTTTAAAATTTGCTGTTAGGTACTTGCTAATTAGTTCCTTTCAGTCTGGAAACGCATCTTATTTCAGTTCAGGAGATATTCTTATTTCCTTGATCAGGCTTTCCCATCTATCTTCCTCCCTTCCTCCCCTCCTCCCTTCCTCCCTTCCTCCCTTTTTGTTGGATGTTAGAGTTTCTCAATTCATCCTCCACTTTTCTTAGCTTTTCTCTCTTATCATATGACTTCTTATTGTTTTATTTTGATTCCTGATAGTTTTTTTTCTACTCGGTAGTTGTTTTCAAACTTTCTAATGAATTTTACATCTTACTTAACATTTAAAAAACAAATTTGAAAGTTCTTGGTGTTTGAATGTTCATTTAAAAATAATTTTCCTGTTCTTTTTTCCCTTTAGTAAAATTACAGTACATTTTTAAAGATTCTTCTCTTTGCCTGTGTCTTTTTCAGGATCCTTGTTTGTTAACTTGTTTAGTTTTATTTATGTTGCTCATGAGTAAGTTTTTCATATATCTTGTGATTTCTGCACAGATTTAATTAGTAGGAGGCAATAAGAATGACTTGCCTTTTCCCTGTGATGGCCTAGGCCTTACAATGTTGTGCATTTCTTTGTAGGATTATTAGGGAGTTGTCTATCCATTTTGTTGAGAGGCCCATAAAGTGTCTTTGTATTAGGGTATTTTCCCTCAGACCATTTCATTACTTAAGAGTAAGTCCTTTGATCTATTTGGAAGATACAAACTGGTGACAGTATTCTATTAACCATGTGGTATAAGGGACCAGAATTCTCACCAGTTACTCTGTTACTTTCAATTCAGACTCTTGTTTTTCACAAAGTGCCTATCCTGTGTCATTTACTATGCTTAGATAATTATAGAGCATCATAATCTGTTTACCCTCTTAATAGGCGTGGACTGAATTTTTTGGTTTCATCTTGTAAATGGGACAATTGAATCTAGCTTAAAATGCACAAACATTTTTCTGCTTCTTACCCCTTTTTCATAATGAATTTCTTCCAAATTTCAACATGTTTTATTTGAAGCAATAAATAAACTGTATTCTAAGACATTTGCAATTATTTGAGTAATTGCTTTTGTTTTATGATATTGTTGTGATTAAAAACATTCATTGAAGAAAAAAAGATTTAATAGGGATCACTGATGGTACTATATTTAAGTAGATTTTTATTACGATAAAATGTTAAAAGATAGGTAAACTAATATTTTGAGGATATTTGCCTTTTAAATAAAAACAGCAAAAAAAAAAAAAAAAAAAAAAAAAAAAAGAATCCCCAGAACACTGAATTGAATGACATGGCTTTAGTTATTGTGAGTTTTAAAAATATATATAATAACTTTTAATTGTTTTTTTCTTGACCCTGGGTTTTATAGCTAGTTAATGAGGATGGATATAATATACCTACCTTTTAATTAAAGCATATCACAACACTTGTCAAAGTATCTTCATTATTCAGAGGTCAATATATGTGCTGAATGAAAAATAATTTAAATTGATGTACTTGTAACCGAATTTGATGCATGTGTGTGTGTTAGGGATATTCTCATGGAAGTTCAATAACTGATAGTATAAGTAAAAAAAATTGTATGTTTTCACAAAATGTGAAAACTGCAGTTATCATGTATATTTTTGTTTTTAACTACTAAAGATTTGCTTTATTAGAAATGCCTATATGTTGACATTATTATAATTTACTATCGATCTTTTACATAAAACATTTCTACTTGTGGAATAAGGGTCAGATAGCAATATATGAATCTTGTCTTACAAGGGATATTAATCTTATGAATACCCAGCTAAATCACCAAATCTAAATAAAACATTATAGATAAAATGGTAGACTGTGAATCACTTTCTAATGCTATTACCCTTCATCATCCCCTTCCCACAGGTAACTTTTATTCTGAATTTGGTGTTCTTCACTTCTATGCTTATGTTTGTACTTTTATGCTTTTCCTTATATCCAGAATAAATGTCCTGTTTTGCATAATTTAAACTACATTTGCATAGTATATTGGAACATGGTTTTTAATTGTTTCTCAGACATATTCACATTGATAGAACTAGTTCTTGACTTCATTTTAACTGCCAAGATTTTTAATGCATGAATATATCATTATTTTCTAATTCTTACTCTTGCAAATAGTTCTTCAAAAATTATGCATATATGAAAATTTCTCCGGGGTGTGTGTGTGTGTTTGTGTGTGTGTGTGTATTTAGGTACAGAATTGCTAGCATCTACATTTTTTTCAGATTTAGTAATTTTTAAAAATTGTTCTCCAAAGTGTTTCCATCCATTTTTACTCTCATCAACAATTGATGACGTTTCACTGAAACTTGTTATTGTTGAGTTATTTTGCAAGTTTTTGGTTTTAAATATTTTTAAAATAAAAAGCAAATCCTTTGTGATCTCTCTCTGTTTTTTTTTTAAATTAGTCATGATATGCTTCTAGTTAAAACTAGATTGTTTTTCTATTTGTTTGCAATTTTATCATATAATCTGTATAAACACTTTGAAATAGACTATGTGTGTTACATTGACCCCATTTGGTTTGGTTTATTTTGTGCTGAACAACTAAATCAAAACAACACCAATACTTTTCTTTTCCTTTTCCTTTTTTTTTTTGTTTTAAACCCCCCTGAAAGGTGTCAGATTTTAGTAAAGGAAAGATCGGAGCCTGTTGTCTAAATGATAGTAGGAGAATAATAGAGTGAGGGAGTAAATAATCAGGGATCTAAGTTGTAGAAAATGCAATTACTAATATCAGTTGACTGTGAATAGAATAAAGAATATATGAGCATATAAAAAAAGTCCCACTATCTGATTATATTTATAGAGTGATACTCTACCTTCTAAGTCCTGATTTTTCAGTTAATTTAAATAATTTTTATTTGATTGACTTGATTCCTAAAAGATGGAGATTTACCTATGTTGACTTCTCCCTGGATATCGCCTGGGAAATTAACAAGTTATTTTTATTTATTTATTTACTTTGGTACAGGTGATTGAATCCATTGTAGCTTAACACTGAGCAACATCCCCAGCCCTTTTAAAAAATATTTTATCTAGAGACTAGGTCTCTCTGAGTTGCTTAGTGCTTTCTTAGGTTGCTAAGGATGGCTTTGAACTCGCCATACTTGTGCCTCAGCCTCCAGAGCCACTGGGATTACAGGCCTGTGCCACCAAGCCTGGCCTCCCCAGCCCTTTTTTATATTTTTTTGAGACAGGGTCTCACTGAGTTGTTTGGGACCTTGCTATGTTGCTGAGGCTAGCATTGACCTTTCAGTCCTCCTGCCTCAGCCTCCTGAGTCTCTGGGATTATCAGGCCTGTACTACCCCATCCAGCCAGCAAGTTACTTTAATTAAATTTAATAAGAAATGGCTAAATATTGATGTGGGAAGAGGAAAGCCTACTTTATTTCTAGAGGAAGGATGGTTCTGGAGGAACTCATTAGACATCTTTGATAATATGAAGATATAAGAAATGGTGAAGAGAAGAAATGGTAAGATGAGAGATGTTGAAAGAATTCTTAACAGACTTAAAATTTTACTTGGTTTATTTTCCTTTCCATATTTTTTACTGCTTTTATTAGAGATAAGACAGTTTGTAAGTAGATAATATAACAGAAGAAAGGCAGGTAATTTTGCAGAGATGTGTGTATTCAATTTGGATCCATCATAAAGTAGAATCTGTTCACATTTCCTTAGCGATTTGAAACAAAAACTCTAAAGGAGATAGAATAAATATTAAGGGAAAAATTGGAAGAGAAATAAAAATGGCCAATTCAGTGAGGCTATCGTGGTGGTTGGGCATCTGAGTTCAATTCTATTTTAAATAGGTGATTTTTGTCATTCCAAGTAATTATACACAATCTATGACTTTTCCTATATTGACTTCATCTAGCCTGTCACTAACAAATAATTTCATTTTCAGTCAGTTTATTGGGTTAATTTTCCTTGTATTTAACAGTGTTTATATTATTCCCTCTGTTCAACTTAAGGTGAAGTGTCAGGATAAAAACAGATTTTTGTTAATGACAATTTTTTTTAAAAAAGCAGTTTTTAGCTCAAAATAAAGGCATTCATTATCGTTTCTGCTCTTATAAGCAAATTTAAATTTCCAATACTTTATTATTGCTGGATACTTCTATTTAATTATTTTTCCTCAGAGGTCATTCTGTGAGGGTTTTATTTACATAGGTTTTTGTGAATCCTGAGGAGCTTCCTGGTAGGTATAATGCAAATAGGATAGGATCGTCATTTTGAATGTGTATATAATTCCATCTCATTGATGTAAAGATAGTTTACATCAGCAGAAAACAGTGTTTCCATAGTGAAGTAATTTTTTTTTTATTTGTTTTTTTCAGTGCTAGGATTGAAACCAGGGTCTTGTCTAAGCTGGGCAAGTGTTCCATCACTAAGTTACAACCCCAGACCATGAAGTAATTCTTTTGTACAATTGATAACTATTAGCCTGGGTCTATATGGCAATTATTTATAGTATTAAGACTCATGTTGTGCCAAGTATTATATTAATTTTGAGTTAATTAAATTACTTTTATTAGCAACTAGTGTTGCTTTGTAGTTCTACTTTATATTCTTTATATTAAAGAAATTTCATATTCTAAAGAATGATATTTAACATTTATGCAAATGATTTCAAGTCTTTTTCTAGGCCTGAACAATTGCCTTCTAGACATTCTTTTTTTCCCCCCTTTTTATTTTTTACTTTTACCCCAGTTTCAGATCTATATTGTATTTTTATTCTTCTCTTCTGTTACTAAGCTTCCAATCAAAATACCAGTAGTCTGTATTATTGATATCATTATGTTCAAAGGCAGTAAATGAATACATTTTAAATATTTATTTATTTATATTTGGTCCTGGGAATTTAAGCCAGGGGCATTTAACCACTCCACAACATTCCCCACCCTTTTTATTTTTATTTTTATTTTTATTTTGAGACAAGGTGTCACTAAGTTGTTTAGGGCCTTGCAAAGTTGATGAGGCTGGCTTTGAACTTGAGATCTTCTTTCCTTAGACTCCCAAACCATGGGGATTACAGGCATGTGCCACTAGGCCTGGAATATTTATTTATTTATTTATTTTTAGTAGTGTTAATTTTTTTTATTTGTTCTTTTAAGTTATACATTAAATTAGAGTGTATTTTGACATATTATGCTTTCATGGACTATTACTTAGATTCTAATTAGGATTCTATTCTTGTGATTATGTATGATGTGAAGGTTCACTGGTTATATGTTCATACATGAACAGAAAATTTATGTCAGATTCATTCCACTCTCTTTCCTATTCCTATCCCCCTGCTTCCTTTCAATCCCCTTTGTTTAATTCACTGAACTTAGATTCTTCCCCCATCCACATTATCAGAGAGAACATTTGAACTTTGTTTTTTGGGGATTGACTTATTTCATTTAGCATGATAGTCTCTAGTTCCATTCGTTTACCAGCAAAATTCATAAAGTCATTCTTTTCTATGGCTGAGTAATATTCTGTCCACTGTTGAAGGGTACTTTGGTTCTTGTGAGTTGAGCTTCTATAAACATTGATGTGTCTCTGTCACTGTTGTATGCTGATTTTAACTCCTTTGGGTATATACAGAGGATTAGGATAACTGGGTCAAATGGTGGTTCCATTCTAAGTTTTTTGACGAATCTGTACTGTTTTTCCAGAGTGGCTGCACCAATTTGCAGTCCCACCAGCAATGTATGTATGTGTGTACTCTTTTCCCCACATCCTCACCAACATTTATTGTTCCTTATATTCTTGTTAATTGCCATTCTGATTGGAGTGAGGTGACATCTCAGTGTAGTTTTTTTAAAATTTTATTTATTTTCATTAGTTATACCTGACAGTAGAATCTTTTGACATACATATATAGAGTTCAACTTTCCACTCTTTGGTTGTACATGATTTGGAGTTATACTGGTCATGTGTTCATATGCGAACATAGGAAAGTAATGTCTGATTCATATTGTCTTTTTATTTCCATCCTCCCTTCCCTTCATTCCCCTTTGTCTAATCCAAAGTACTTCAATTCTTCCCTGCCTATCCCTACTTATTGTATGTTAGCATCACATATTGGAGAGAACATTTAAACTTTGATTTTGGGGGATTGGCTTATTTCCCTTAGCATGATAGTCTCTAGTTTCATTCATTTAACTACAAATGCCATAATTTCATTCTTCTTTATGATTGAGTAATATTCTATTGTGTATATGTGCCACATTTTCATTATCCATTCCTCTCTTAAAGGGCCTAGGTTGGTGCCAAAGTTTAGCTGTTGTGAATTGAGCTGCTATAAACATTAATGTGGCCATGTCACTATAGTATGCTGATTTTAAGTCCTGTGGTTATATGAAGAGGAGTAGGGTAACTGGGTCAAATGGTGGTTCCGTTCCAAGTTTTCTGAGGAATCTCTACCCTGCTTTCCAGAGTGGCTGCACAAATTTGCAGTCCCACTAGCAATGTAGGAGTTTACCCTTTTCCCCACAGCCTCACCAGCATTTATTGTTATTTGTGTTCTTGATAATTGCCATTCAGACTGGAGTGAAATGAAATCTCTTTATAGTTTTAATTTGCATTTCTCTAATTGTTAGTGATGTTGAACATTTTTTCATATATTTGTTGACCATTTGTATTTCTTCTTTTGAGAAATGTATATTCTGATCCTTTGTCCGTTTATTGACTGGATTATTTATTTATTTTTTGGTGTTAAGTTTTTTGATTTCTTTTTTAAATATCCTGGAGATTAAAGCTGTATCTGAGGTGCAGGTGGCAAAGATATTTTCCTATTCTGTAAACTCTCTTTTCATGTTCTTGGTTGTTTCCCTTGCTATGAAGAAGATTTTTTGTTTGATGCTGTCCCAAGTATCAATTCCTGATTTTACTTCTTGCACTTTAAGAGTCTTACTGAGGAAGTTAGTTCCTAAGCTGATATGATGGAGAGTTGGGCTTACACTTTATTCCAGTAGGCACAGGGTGTCTGGTCTAATGGCTAAGTCTTTGGTCCCCTTTGAATAGAGTTTTGTGTAGGGTGAGAGATAGGCATTACATTTCATATGCTACCTATGGATTTCCAGTTTTCCTAGCACCATTTATTGAACTCTGGGTGTCTTTTCTCCAGTGTATATTTATGGTGCCTTTGTCTAGTAGAAAATAACTGAATGTATGTGGGTTTTTCTCTAGGTCTTCTGTTTCATTGGTGTTCATATCTGTTTTTGTAACAGTACCAAACTGTTGTTGTTTATATAGCTCTGTATTATAATGTAAGGTCTTTTTCGAGATTCATCCTGCTTCATCTTTATTGGTAAGGATTGCTTTGGCTATCCTGGGCTTCTCTTGTTTTTCCAAATGAATTTCATGACTTTGTTTTCCTATTTGCATGAAAAACGTCATTGGAATTTTAATAGGAAATGCAATAAATAAATAAATCTATATAGCACTTTTGGTAGTATGGCTATTTTGACAATGTGGATTCTGTCTATCCAAGAATATGGCAGATCTTTCCATCTTCTAAGGTGTTCAATTTCATTCTTTACTATTCTGTAGTTTTCATTGTAGAGGTCTTTCACCTCTTTTGTTAAATTGGTTCTTATTTTTTGTGTTTTTGAGGCTCTTGTGATAGTTTTCCTAATTTCTTTTTCAGGTGATTCATCATACCATATAGGAACACAGTTGATTAATGGGTGTTAATTTTATATTCTGCTACTTTGCTGAATTTGTTTATGAGTTCTAGAAGTTTTCTGGTAATTTTTTTTTGGTCTTCTAAATATAGCTCATGTCATTAGCAAATAGGGATAGTTTGAGCTATTCTTTTCCTATTGATATCCCTTTAATTTTTTTCTTTTGCCTAACTGCCCTGGCTAGAGTTTCAAGGAATATGTTCAAAGTGGAAAAAGAGAAGACATCCCTGTCTTGTTCCAGTTTTTAGAGGGAATACTCTTAACTTTTCTCAATTTAAAATAATGTTGGACTTGGGTTTTATGCATATAGCTTTTACAACACAGAGGTATGTTCCTACTATACCTAGTATTTCCAGTGTTTTAAACATGAATGGATACTGTATTTGGTGTAATGCTTTTTCTGCTTCTATTGAGGTAATCGTGTTTCTTGTCTTCATGTCTGTTAATTTGGTGCATTATATTGATTGTATTCTGTATGTTGAACCAATCTTGTATCACAATGAAACCCACTTGATCATGATGCACTGTCTTTCTAATGTGTTTTTGTATTTGATTTGCTAGTATTTTATTAATAATTTTTGCATCTATATTCATTGGGGTTATTGGTTTAAAGTTTTCTGTCCTTGATGTGCCTTGGTCTGGTTTTGGTATCAGCGTTCTAAGAGCTTCATAGAAGAAGTATGGATCAGTTTCCTCCTTTTTTATTCCATGGAATAATTTGAGCAGGATTGGTGTTAGTTCTTTTTTAGAGATATGGCAGAACTCAGCTAAGAATCCATCCAATCCTGGGCTTTTCTTTATTGGTAGGCTTTTGATGTCATCTTCAGTTTTATTACTTGAAATTGAATCTGTTTAACTTTTCCATGTCCCCCTGATTCACTTTGGGTAGATTATATGTCTCTGGAAATTTGTCAATGTCTTCAAGATTTTCTGTATTATCACAGTGTAAGTTTTAAAACTATTGGAATCCATTATTGGTGCCTCTATATCATATGGGCATATGGCTACTTATCTGCTTCCTTTTTTATTATTTTTTAAGCTTCCAGGAAGCTTATAGAATAATTTTATATTAAAAACCAATGGATCTTTTATTTTTTTTTTGCATTTCCCATTTTATTTGCCAATTCTGTTATATACTGTAGGTATCCATACAGTATATAACAAAAAATACAAAATATAACAAAGAATACAAAAAATATAGGGCAGATTTTTCCAATGTGGCTATGTCATATATCCCAGTAGAATTAATATAT
Organism: Marmota monax; assembly: GCF_021218885.2. Taxonomy (NCBI): domain Eukaryota; kingdom Metazoa; phylum Chordata; class Mammalia; order Rodentia; family Sciuridae; genus Marmota; species Marmota monax. Next base: position 19,805,107 of record NW_026693777.1, on the reverse strand, counting down.
TTATAAAATAATCTGATTTATACTCAGTAGATTTTAAAAAATTTGTCAGTGTCTTGAAGATGAAAAATAAAATCATAAAAATAAAAATTACATTTAACTATAGTGACATTTTACAGACATCAATTTAACTCCTGCTAAGAGTTTTAAAAATTACTCTATTTATATCAGTACATCTTTATTTAAAAGGTATGTACTGAATTTCACAAGTGTTCATATGATATTAGAGTGCCGCAAATCACATATACAAAATTGTTTTATAGCTTTCTGTAGAAACCAAGATGCTTTCAGTATCCGTTTTCCAAAGAAGAATTAATAAGCAGGCTGTTTCACAGAATATATAATAAGGCTCTAAAAAAGATTACTGGTCTTAGCATGGCAATCTAATATAATCAAAAGAGTAAATAATCAGAATTTTCTGTTATTTATATATATATCATTGTCTAATTAAAATTCTTGCCAAATAAGCTTTTAAAATAGTACTTTAAAATAGCATATACCCTGGGCACGATGTTGAATACCTATAATCCCAGCAATTTGAGTGACTGAGTCAGTAGGATTACATGTTTAAGGCCAACCTTAAAACTTAGCAGGACTCTATCTTAGAGTTAAAATAGGGCTGGGAATGTAGCTCAGTGTAAAACACATCCAGTTTCAATCCCTAGTATGGGGAGGGTGGGGGAAACAAAGCAAAAGAAAAGAAGGAAAAATAGTATATAGGAGTCTTCTGAATGAATACCTGGATTTTTTTTGGTTCAGATCTAACTATATTTGAAAGTATTCACCTCAATAACTTTGATGCTGCCTTTGATAGGCATGTTTTTCGAAGAAATGGAAAGTAATATTGGATAATATTGATTCTTTATCACTTGATTCTTCACTTCATTGAATAGTTACGTTAAGATTTCAGTCTCTAGAAGAGAGTATTATCTGATTTACAATTAATAGCCTCTACATGCTTAAAACTTTTGGATGATACCCTATTGTTCTTAGGATTAATTACAAACTGCTTGCTAATATATAACCTTGAATTTTAAATTGCAAGTTAATCTTTCTACATTGGCGTATCTTTCCACTTTGTCACATCTTTCTCCTTTAACAATGAAACATAAATAAATTTGGAGAGCTAATTCTTTTTCTTCAGAAAATAAGATAAAACAGAAAACATAACTTCAGGGTAATAACAAATAGTAACATATAGATAAGCAATGAGCTAGACTATAGATAAATTGTTCTTACTATGTTAAATCCAACCCTTACTAGAAATTTTCCTATCATTCTTTTGATGTTCAGGAACTTGTTTGATTTGTTTATCTAACAGTTTAAAAACAGTTACTATCAACAAATACTTAAAAGGATTATCATGTTTGAGGTATTTTCCTAAGTTCTATAAATGTAGTAAGCTAGAGAATCAAGCATGAATATGTGCAATACACTAATGATTATAATAATCAGGCATGTATAAAATACAGTGGGAACACTGAAGTTTTGGATTAACTTTGTGTATGCTTCTCTTAAAAAACAATAGAAAGTTAGTGGCCTTTAGCCCACAATATACTACCAGGTCCACTAGACTTTTTCAGTTTGTTTGTTTGTTTTTTTTTAGAGAGAGAGAGAGAGAGAGAGAGAGAGAGAGAGAGAGAGAGAGAATTTTTTAATATTTATTTTTCGTTTTCGGTGGACACAACATCTTTATTTTTTTTTTTATGTTGTGCTGAGGATCGAACCCAGCGCCCCGCGCATGCCAGGCGAGTGCATTACCACTTGAGCCACATCCCCAGCCCCGACTTTTTCAGTTTTAAGTTTCTTTTTTGAGCATTTCTAAGATTATGTAAGGATTGATATTTTATAATATGTACTATTTTTTAAAGAGGCCTTCTACAGAGCCAAGAGAAAATTCCATTGTTTTTTTTAAAATATAAAATCATTCTATAGATTTGTGATTATCATGTACAGTTATTGGCCTCTTTTATAAATTTTGGATATATTTTTGTATCATAGTGGTCTTATTTTTCTCCTCTCTTGAAACACTTCTATTTTATTATTCTTAGAATTATTTTATCATTACTCACCAGCTATGCCTAATTCTCCATAAAGTCTTCTATAATTGGTACTGGGAAAACTGGATATCCACATGCAGAAGGCTAAATCTTTGCCCCTTTCTCTTACCTGAAATGTGTACATGTAAGATTTAAAAGCACTAGAGGAAAACAGCAGAAACACTTTAAGACAATTTCTTTAGTCACTGAATTTCTGGAGAAGACCCCAAAAGAACAGGAAACAAAATTGACAAGTGGGATAAGATCAGAAACCTTCACAGCAAAGGAAGTAATTATCAGAATGAAAAGGCAGAGTGGGAGAAAATATTTTCCAGCTATTCATCTGATAGAAGGTTAATAGGCAGAATATATACGGAACTCAAAAAAAAAAAGCCCAGAAAAAACAAGTCAGTTCCTGCCCTCATCTCCAGTAGCAGCCATTGTTATCATTTTTCACCTTTGATTTGTTTTATCTGTTCTAGCATTTCATGTAAATAGACTCTTAGTATGTGCTCTTTGGGTGTGATTTTTCTCAGATTAATATTTTTGTAATTCATTCATGTTGCATGTATCATTACTTCCTCTATTTTAATACTGTTTCCATTATTTGAATGCTGTGGTTTGAATGTCCCCTTCAAAAGTCACATTCAAATTTAGTTACCATTGTGTCTGTATTTAAAGGTGATAAGGTTCAGCTTTTATTGCTGTAATGAATTAGTCATCTTAGGAATGGGCTCCGAATAAAAAGGCTAAGTTCTAGCCTGACATTTTCTCTCTGTATTGTACATTTTCTTGCTTTTCTACCATGTTATGATGAAGAATGAGGCCCTCACCAGATGCCAGTGCCATGTGTTTGGACTTTGAAGACTTAAGCATGAATAAAACTACAGTAAGCATTATTATACAAGTGCTTTATGTATGTTTGGGTTTTTTCTTTTTTTAAATAAATACTTAGGATTGAAACTATTGGGTCATAAGGAAAGTGGTTTTATAATAATGTTTTTCTATAATAAATAAGTGGTTTTGTATAACAAGGTTTTATAGTAATCTTTTACAAAAGTGGTTTTACTATTTTCTGCTCCCACCAAAAATGCTTGAGAATTCTAATTGCCCCACAACCTGTGTAACATTTAGATTTATCAGTCTTCTTAATTTTAGTTGTTTTGTTGAATTTGTAGTAATATTGCATTATAGTTTTACTTTGAATTTCCTTTATGACTAATGATGTTGACAACACCCTAACTCCATCCACCATCGTCATGAGCTTACTGGTTGTTTATGAAGATTCTTTTGTGAGATGTCTGTTCATGTATTATGCTATTTTTTGTTGAGTTATTTGGGCTTTTTTTTTCTCCCTTTTTTGGTTTGTTATTAATTTTTAGGAGTCCTTTCTGAATGCCAGCTCCTTGTCAGATATGTGATTTGTGAATATTTTCTCTCAATTTGTCACTTACCTATTCATTTTCTTAATGGAATGTTTTTGATAACTAAATCTTATTTTGATTTTTTTTTTTAAAGTGAAAGAGAGGAGAGAGAGAGAGAATTTTTTTAATATTTATTTTTCAGTTTTCGGTGGACACAACATCTTTATTTTATTTTATGTGGGGCTGAAAATCGAACCCAGTGCCGCGTTCCTGCCAGGCGAGTGCGTTACTGCTTGAGCCACATCCCCAGCCCCTTGATGAATTCTTAATTTACCAATTTTTTCAATTACTATAGTTTTGAATTCCAGTCTAAGAAATTGTAGCCTACCCCACAACTAACAATAAATTTTTTGTTTTCTTCTGGAAGTTTTGTGTAGATATATGACTCATTATTGTCATTGTCATATCATCATCATCATCATCATCTGTAATCAAGGAGTCAATTAGCAATAATAAATTGCTTTTGATTGTCATGACGCTTTAATCTTTTGTAATATAGAACTTTATTCATTTTTTTTCTCTTTTTAAATCTTTTCGTACATTGGCATTTTTGAGGAATCTTGATCATTTGTTCTGATGAATGTCACAGTTTGGATTTGATATTTATCTCCTTATGTCACATACAGGTTAAGCAATTTTGAAAGGAATAGTACCATATGTTATCACTATTTCATATCAGTTGATGATTTTAAATGTTTACTTCTTTAAGATTGTATATACCTGATTCCTCAAACATGAAGTTTTCTTTTTTTTTTTTTCCCATTGTAACTCAGAATGTTTTCTGGATTAATGTCCTTTAGAATGCTTCTCTTACAACCATTCACCCAGTGTTTTAACATCCACTGAAAACTATTTCCTATATTAGTTATTACTCTGGAGTTTACAAAATGAAAATTTGTTAATTTTATCATTGTTTCTACAGTTATTGGCATTCTTCTATTAGGGAGAGATTTTTGTTTCTCCTGACTTTTAAAAATATTAATAGCAGTGTTTAGTCATGAATCCTATTTTGAAAAATTATGTATTTTATAACCTATTCCTGCCATTGTTTATTCTGATATTTAAATTGTTCCCATTGATCTGCAGATCCTTTTTGAGATGTCTCTTATTTTTTAATATCTTCTCTATCAATGCTTAAACACTTTTCTTTTTATTACAAGATGATATTCCCACTTCACTTCATGTTTTTGTTTCTGCTCCATCCCTGGAATCATATATTTCTCCAGGGTCCTAAATATTCTCATTGCTACTGGGTATCATGGATCCTTGTCTTTTATAGTAGACACAGCTAGCAAACTAATAATTAAAAGAATATAAAAATCACGATTTCATCCTGGTTACAATCCAAGTGCTTGCTTCTGCTGCATATACACTAAAATTGGAATGATAGAGAAAACCAGTGTGACCCCTGCGCAAGGATGACACGCAAATTCGTGAAGCATTCCATGTTTTTTTTTTGTTTTGTTTTGTCTCAATTGGTCATTTAAGTTTATTAGTAAAATACTGGTTAATGATGACAATGCATTGTAAAATCTTCAGAAGGAAAGGAAAATGTTTCGTGGACCATTGTTTAGTGTGTATAGTACTTTTAAGTTATTAGTTTTAAAAATCAGTACTTTAAAAATTTTTTAGTTGTTATATATGACAGCAGAACGCATTAAAATTCATATTACACACATACAGCACAATTTTTCATATCTCTGATTGTACACCAAGTAGAGTCACACCATTTGTGAAGATACATGTATTTAGGGTAATGATGTCCATCTCTTTCCAACCCCCACACCCCTTTTCTTCTCCTTTCTCCCCTTTGCCCTATCTAGAGTTCATCTAATACTCCTATGCCCTCCTCCCAAACCACATTATGAATCACCATCCTTTAATCAGAGGAAATATTCATCATTTACCTGCAATTACCATGATTTTATTCTCTCTTAATGCTGAATAATATTCCATTGTGTATATATTCCAAAGTTTCCCTATCCATTCATCTACTGAAGGGCATCTGGATTGGTTCCAAAATTTAGCTATTGTGAATTATGCTGCTATAAACATTAATGTGGCTGTGTCCCTGTAGTATGCTGTTTTTAAGACTGCTTTTTCTATTTCTATGGAATGTCATTGGGATTTTGATTGGAATTGCATTAATCTGTGTAGTGGTTTTGATCATTTAGTATGGTCATTTTAACAATATTAATTCTGCCTGTCCAAGAACAAGGGAGATCTTTCCATCTTCTAAGGTCTTCTTTTATTTCTTTCTTTAGCATTTTGTAGTTTTTGTTGTAGAGGTCTTTCACTTCTTTAGTTGATTCCCAAGTTTTTTTCTTTTTTTTGAGGCTATTGTAAATGAGGTCATTTTCCGAATTTCCCTTTCAGAGGATTTGTCACTGATATACAGAAATGCCTTTGATTTATGGATGTTGATTTTATTTCCTTCTACTTTGCTGAATTCATTTACTAGTTCTAGAAGTTTTCTGGTGTATTTTTTTGTGTCTTCTAGATACAGATTCATATCATTGGCAAAAAGTGCTAATTTGAGTTCTTCTTTTCCTATCCGTTATCCCTTTGATTTCTTTTGTCTGTCTAATTGCTCTGGCCAGTGTTTCAAGAACTATGTTAAATAGAAGTGGAGAAAGAGGGCATCCCTGTCTCATTCCAGTTAAAGTCAGTACTTTTTAATGGGATCAACTTGACCTAAAATCTGTCACATAATTTTGAGACCCATTAAAACAAACGGTTAATGAGAAAAAAATTACAATCCAACATCACAGGATCTTTCTCCTCCTCCTCTTTCACCTCCTCCTCCTCCTCCTCCTCCTCTTCCTCCTCCTTCTCTTTTTCTTCTTCCTCCTCCTTCTTCTTCCTCTCCCTCTTCTTTCCCCCCGTTTCTAATATTTGTATCTTCTTTTTTCACAGATAAAAGCCTGACTCCCAGTAGCAGTGTTGTTACTCATTTGTTTAAATCTACTAAACATACAAAATAATTTTATTGTTATTGTACTTGTAATAAATTTCACAAGTGAAATTCAGGAGTTCTTTGCACTTAAATTATATGACACTAAAGGTGCACAGTTGAAATAATGTGCTCAAGAATCATTTAGATCATTTATCTTTCTTTCTTTTGTATCATTAGAATAAAATTTTGAACCAGCTGGGTCTATTTTTATTCCATTTTTTTCCTTTTCATCTTAACATTTTTTTTATGTTACATTGTTCAAATATTCAAACTACAGTAGAAAATACTCTCAGAAACATTTCAATTTTTCCTTTTCCATTCCAACTTATGTTTTTGTTCCTTCTTTGTAGGGAGCCACCTTCAGTTTTTGGTTTATCCTTTCTGTGTCTTTTTCCAGAAATATGGCGATATTTGTAAGTTTCTGGCTTCTTACCTATTTCAAAACAGTGTCAATAACCTTTTCCACCTTCCATTTTACCACCTACTTTTAATCCCAGAAATAACTCCAAATGAAATTTGTGGAGATTTTCCATATATTGTACAATTTCATAAAAGTCCACATTGTAGAGATAGGAGTAATTATTGTTTTCTATCCCCAGTGTTTTGATTTGCAAATATAAGTGAGTAGTCTTATGTGGATGTTTCTATATTGTTGGAAATATCTGGGTAAATTCCCAGCAGTCCAATTAGGGTCAGATATAATCATATGTACTTTTAAAATTAATGGTAAAATTAGAAGGTACAGCATTTTGTACTCTTAAAAGTAATGGATGAGATTGCCTGTTTGTACACAGCTTCACACAAAAGGAAAGTGAGTAACTTTGCCAAGCATTCAAATTTTTGCCAATTTTATAGGTAAATAATGGTATCTCAGTTTAGTTTTATTAAATTTCTGTTTTTATTTTGTGAGTGAAGATAAAATGTCACTTTATATACTTAAGTGCTTTTGAATATACTTAGGTAATGTTTTTAGTTATTTTTCTCCCTTTTAAATTTTTAAAATATAATTTAAATGTTAAGGATATTAACCCTCAATCTATGATGTGCTTAAAATAATTTCTCTTTATCTGTTATTTGTCTTTTAAATGAATTCTTGGAATGCTTTGGTCTTATAACTGCAATAAACACCCTTTGGTCATAGTGTATAGTTTTTCTTATATATTGCTGAATTCTTTGACAAATATTTTGTTAAGGCTCTTTTGGGTCTATATTCATGTGAGAAATATTTCATGAGAGTTTTTGGGTTTTTGTTCTGTACTTGTTTGATATCTGCATAAGGATAATAATAGCTTTGTAAAATCAATTTAGATGTATTCACTCCTTATTTTTTAGAAGAAAAAAATTGGAATTATTATGAATTTTTATTAAAATGTTTGCTAGGATTTTTAGTGAAACCACCTGTTTCTGAAGTTTCTTTTGTGGGGGAGGGATTTAAAATATACATTTAGTTATTTTAATAGTTGTAGGATTATTCAGATTATCTGTTTGGTATGGGGTGAGTATTGGTAGTTTGTTGTTTTTTTCTGAGAAATTTGTCCATTTTCTTTAGGTTAATAAATTTATGTTTATACAATTACTTATAGCATTCCCTTTTTATTTCTTTGATTTCTATAGTTGGTAGTGATAAATCTCCTGTTTCATTAGTGATATTGGTCTTTTCTTTTTTCTTTGTTAGTCTTCTAAGGGATTTGTCAATGTTATTGATTTTTTTCTCAGAGCTCTTTGTTTTTATTGACTTTTGTCTATTGTTTTATGTTTTCAGTTTCTTTGATTTGTGCCTGTTTGTTGTTGTTGTTCTGTTTGATTTGGTTTTATTTTGCTCTTCGTTTTATAGGTTCTTACTCTTGTATTATTGATTTAAGAATAATCCTGCTTTCAAAAAATATATTTGTTCCTATAAATTTTTTCCAACACTACTATTATTATTTTACCCAAATATGTTTTTTCTTTTTTTTTGTATTTTATTTTTTTCATTTGTTCATTTTAGTTATATATCACAGTAGAATGTATTCTGACATATCATACTTACATGGAGCATAACTTTCCATTTTTGTGGTTGTACATATTGTGGAGTTACATTGCTTATACATTCATGTATGAACATAGGAAAGTTATGTCCAATTCATTCTACTCTCTTTCCCATTCCCATGCCCCCTCCATTTTTCCTACTCCTCCCGGTCCAATCCAGTGAATCTCCACTCCTCCCTCCCCTTGCCCTATTGTATGTCACCATCCACATATCAGAGAGAATATTGGTCTTTGTGTTTTTAGGATTGGCTTATTTTACTTAGCATGATAGTCTTCACTTTCTTCTATTTGCTTGCAAATGCCATAATTTCATTCTTCTTCATGGATGAGTAAGATTTCATTGTGCGTATGTATCACATTCTCTTTATACATTCATCTGTTGAAGGGTACCTAGGTTGGTTCCATAGATTAGCTGTTGTGAATTGAGCTACTATAAACGTTGATGTGGCCCTGTCAGTATAGTATACTGATTTTAAGACCTTTGGGTATATGCCGAAGAGTAGGATAACTGCATCAAATGGTGGTTCCATTCCATGTTTTCTGAAGAGTCTGTACACTGTTTTCCAGAGTGGTTGCACCAATTTGCAATACCACCAGCAATGTATAAGTACATCCACATCCTTGTCAACATTTATTGTTACTTATATTTTCAATGATTGCCATTCTGACTGGAATGAGGTGGAATCTCAGCATCATTTTACTTTGCATTTCTCGAATTGCTAATGATGTTGAACATTTTTTAAATATATTTGTTGACTACATTTCTTCTTCTGTGATGTTTCTGTCAGTTCTTTTGCTCATTTATTGCTTGGGTTATTTGTTTTCTTGGTCTTAAGTTCTTTGAGTACTTTATATATTCTGGAGATTAATGCTCTGAGGTGCAGGTGGCAAAGATTTACCCCCATTCTCTATGCTCTCTGTTCATGTTCTTGATTATTTCCTTTGCGGTGAAGAAGTTTTTTAGTTTTATACCATCCCATGTATTGATTCCTGATTTTACTTCTTCCACTTTAGTAGTCTTTTTGAAGAATTTAGTTACTAAAGCTGACATGATGGAGATTTCAACTTTTTCTTCTAGTAGGCACGTGATATCTGGTCTAATGCCTAGAGTTGTGTTTTGTGCAGGATGAAAGAGGGGGGTCTAATTTCATTTTGTAACTTGTGGATTTATAGTTTTCTCTGCATCGTTTATTATTTTGATGCCAATAACAATGCTGTTTCTGTTACTATAGTCCTGTAGTATAATTTAATTACCCAAATTTTGATAGGTATTATTTACATTTTCATTGGTTTCTTTGTGTGTGTGCATGTGTGTGCATGTGTGTGTGTTTTGTAGTTTTAGACGTTCTTTTTGTTACCTGGATTATTGAGAAGTATATTATTTAGTTCCAGATTTTGAGGATTTTGTTATCTTTCTGTTATTAATTCCAGTATTTCAATTATTTTAAATTATTGACACATGTTTCAAGGCCCAGATGGTATATCTTTGTATAAGTTGTCAAGGCACTAATTTTGTATTATTGGCTGGAGTGCTCTTTAAATGTTAATCATATCCTGGTGGTTAATGATATTTTGACTTCTCCTGTGTCTTTGTTGATTTTATATATAGTTGTTTTAATTTTTAGGAGAGGAGTGTTGACACCTGTAATTGTAGTTTGGATTCTTTATTTTTTTAGTTCTATCAGTTTTTGCCTAAAGTACTCTGTAGCTTTGTTGTTTCGTGAATACACCTTTGTGGTTGCTTTGTCTTCTTGGTTGATTAACCCTTTTATCATTATATATATTTATTCACTCTAACTCTGGTAATTTCCTTTGTTCTGAAATCTATTTTATCTAATAGTAATATAGCCCCTCTTGCTTTGTTATGTGTACATGGTATATCTTTTTCATTGGTTTTTTTTTTGAACTTGTTAACATCATGATTATTTTTATGAATTTTTTTATGGAGGACATTTATTTGGGTCATGCTTCTAAATTCATTCTGCTAATTTTTGAGTTTTAATTGATGTATGGGCATCTTTTGTATTGATGTAATTATTGATATATAGGGGCTTAAGTCTGCTATTTTATTTTCTTGTTTACTATTGTTCTCCTTTTTGTTTCTCTGATTTATTTTTCTTTCCTTCCTGTGGTTATTTCAACCTTGTCAGGAATTCTGTATTTATCAATAATATGTTTGAGTGTATCTGCTTTTATAGTGATTGCTTAATGGTTAAGGATTACATTGTGTGTGTATAAAATGTTCTTAGTTAAAGTGAAATGTGAAACTTATCTCCCTTTATGTCTTATTATTCCTCCCATCTATAATACAAATGTCTGAAATTTTTCTATGTAATTCTATAACTATGTCAAATACTTAAAATTCTTGCTTCAGCATTCAAATATAAAATACCAAGATGAGTATATAGATGAATATTGTCTTTTTTTTTTTAACCCACATATTTGCTTCGTAGAATCCTTACTCCTATCTTCTATTCTAAGGTTCCTTGTTATTACTATTTTTTTTTGTTTATGTTTAAGGATATTTTTCATGTACATTCTTTTAGTGTACTTTTTCTGGTGACAAATTTCCTTTGTTAATCTTCATCTAAGAAAGTCAATTTTTTTCCCCTTTCTAGAGCATATTTTTACTCAATATAGTATGTGGGTTCACAGTACTTTTATTTGAATACTTGAAAAAGTGCTTCCTTCTGGTCTTCCTAGTTTCTGATAAGAAATTTTCTATCATTTGACTTGTTTTTCTTCTTTAGGATTAGTGCAGTTCCTTTGGTGCTGTTTTCAAGATATTTTCTTTGCCTTTAGTTTTCATATTCTTAGCTGTGGCATATATCAACATGGATCTCATTAAGTTCAATTCTGCCTGAGGTTTGTTTGGCTCCTTGAAATTGTATGTTTGTTTATTTCATCAAATTTGTGATATTTAAAAGCTATTATTCCTTCAAATACTTTTTTGGCCCATTGTTGTTCTTCGCAATAATGGGAATGTTGATCTTTTGTTATTGACTCACAGTTCTCTAATATTTTAAGTATGTTATTTTTTCAGTCTTCTATTTTTTAGATTGGATAATTTTTTGTGCTATCTTCTAGTTCACTGATTTTTTTTCATGGCTTCTCCAATCTGTTGGTGTTTTCAATCTCCATTGAGTTTTGTATTTGCTATTGTAGTTTCCAGTTATAAAATTTTCACATAGTTCTCTGTATTTTCTGTTTCCTTGGACATTTTCTGTTTCTTTGCTGACATTTTCTGGTTTCTTAGTTTTGTTTTTATTTGGTTAGTGTTTACATGATTTTTTTTTAATGAAGCATTTTTGCTAAAATCTCTGTCAGATACATCTAATGTCTTTACTGTCTTGATATTTGCACATGTCACTTTTCTTTTCTTCCTTTTATTTTGAGATTGTCCTGGTTCTTTATTTGACAATCAATTTTTAATTGTAACTTGTACATTTGATGTATTATGTTATGTGATTGTGGACTTTACTTCAGTCTTATCTAGTCACTGGCTCATTTGCCCTATCAAGTAGGTAAAGGGAAAATGGTGCTGCTTCTATACTGCCAGATTATGATGCAAATCAGATTTTCCAATTATACTCTTTGATAGTTGAGGTTGAGGGTTGAGGGCTGTATGTTACTATTGAGTGAACATGCTAGTCTGGCTTCTTGCTACGTCTTTACTTATTGTTCATTGGCAAGGATTGGTAGGAGAACCTTTGTGAGGATGAAAGAAGATATTTGAGAGGTTTCACAAAGAACTTATATTTTGATGTAAGTTCTGACCAGAAATGTAAAGAACATAAATCCATTAAGTACCTTCTTTGAAAATTCATGGACATGTGCTATAATCATGAATGCAGAAAAAAATTATAATATCACACAGCTCTTTTTCATAACTGGAAAGCTTACTTTGTTCCTAAGTACCTTGCTGTTACTGAGGCTGGCTTTGAACTCATGTTCCTCCTCACTCAACTTAAAGTTGCAAAAAGACCTCTACTTTGGAAATTACAGAACACTGAAGAAAAAAATTTAAGACACTAGAGGCTTGAAAGATGTCCCATGTTCATGGAGCAGCAGAATTAATATTGCTAAAATAGCATACTACCAAAAGTGACCTACAGATTCAAAATATTAATGACATTTTAAACAGACCTAGAAAAAACAATCCTAAAATTTTTATGGAAGCATTAAAGACTCAGAATATCCAAAGTAATTCTTGATGAACAACAGTTTTTGAGATACCAGAATTCAAAATATATTATAGAACCATAGTAACAAATACAGAATGATACTGGCATAAAAACAGACATGTATTCAACAGAATAGAATAGAGGACACAGATAAACCCACACATCTACAGTCATATGAACCTTGAAAAATGTGTCAAAAATATTTTGGGGGGAGGGAAAAAAGCCTCTTTAAGAAGTGGTTCTGAGAAAGGTGGATATCTATAGGAAGAAAAACTAGAGAGCCTGTAGGGGGTGGGTGGATAGAGCTGAGGGGTGAGTAAGGACTGATACACTGGCGGGGTTGAGTGGGAGGTGGGAGCCCTAGGTGGGACCAGGGAGTGGGCGCCCCTGGGTCCCCTGTGTTGGCCAGATCCTGGGGCCTTGGGAGGTGTACGTGAAGGGCTGTAACTGGGCCCTTTTTCCTAGCCTGCCTGGCAGAGGGGCTGTGCAGGATATGTCTCCATACAGTGGAAACCCTGGGCATTCTCTGGAACTCTGTTTTGGGTAAGGCACTTCTCCACATGAAGAGCCAGAAAAAGGTGTAGGTGACAGGAATTGAACTTTTGAAGCCAAGTCCTCAGCACACCTCTTAACATCTCAAGAACACTAAGATTTCTTAGAAAATATGTGGGGATTGAAATCATGTTCACCAGAAGTTGGGGATTGTCATAGATGTGGCCATAAACTTTTCCTAAGATAAGTGTGATTGGCCGAACTCTGCCTAGAGGAGGTCTGTACAAGAAGGTGATGCTGGAGAACTACTGGAATCTGGTACTGGTAAATATAAACTACTGGTTTACATTTCTAAACCAGACGTGATCTCCTTCCTGGAGCACGAGAACGAGCCATGAATGATACAAAGAGAAACAGCCAGTGGCCTGTGCCCAGACCCAGAGTGTGTGTGGTTGATCAGGGAATTATCTTCAAATCTGGACATATATGAGGCAGTAATAACAGAAAGACTTACAAGCTGTGGCCTTGAATGGTCCACATTAGGGGAAGACTAGAAATGGGGAGACTTACTTGAGAGAGAGCTAGTAGGTCAGAAGACACATTCTAGGCAAGAAAAAGTCACTCGTGTAAATATCCTTCTTGAGAAAAGAGACCATTCTACCAAATTCAGGACAAATTTTTTTTTTTCAGGACAAATTTTTATCTGAATATGTTATCTTATATAATAGAGATTTTCCCCATGGGTGAAAGTATATATAATTTTGATACAGATAAGAAAACACCTTTCATTCTAAAAAACACAGCAAGTCTAGGGAGATAAGAAACTTTTGAAACTTACTGTAAGGAATGCAGCAAAGCCTTCAGCCAGATTGCCCATCTTACTCTGCATCAGAGTAATGACCATGAGAAAACTTAGTGAAATTTCGACTCCTACTCTTCATCAAAGAATTTGTACTGGAGAAAGACCCTTGAGGTGTGCTGAATATGGGAAGGCCTTCAGCCAGAACCCTCAACTTACACAACACCAGAGAGTCCACACCAGAGAAAAGCTGTACCCTTGCAAGCAGTAGCCAGCTCACACATGTAACTCAGCACAGGGTTCACATGTTTGGAATCTGGGAAGGCCTTTGGTAACTGTTTATCCCTGCCTCATCACCAGAGGATCCTCTCCGGGGAAAAGATCCTACGAATGCAGAACGCTTCCCTCATACATCATTGCCGGAACTATCACATTTAGGGAAGCCTTTTGACTGTATTGATTGTGGGAAAACATTCACAGATCACATAGGGCTCATCCAGCAAAAGACAATCCATATTGGAGAGAGGCCTTACAAATGCAGCATGTGTGAGAAGGCTTTTAACTGAAGCTCATCCTTGACCATGCATCAGAGAATTCACACAGGAGAGAAGACTTGTGAACGTGCCACCTTCAGCCATTGAGACTTGCTTAGGCTTCATCATAGGATTCACACGAAGAGAAGCCTTGCAAATGTAAGGAATATGGGAAAGCCTTCCCTCAGAGCACATCTCACCTATAACCAGATAATTCATACTGGTGAGAAACCATACGAATGCAAGGACTGCAGCAAAGCCCTCAGCCAGAATGCATACCTGGTACAACATCAGAAAATGCACACAGGGGAAAAGTCTTACCATTGCCAGGCGTGCAGCAAGGCCTTCAGTCATATTGCATACCTCATTCAGCACCAGAGGATGCATACTCCTGAGAAGCCTTTTGCATGTGAGCAGGGCGGGAAGGCCTTGAGTGATGGCTCCTTTCTTGTTCAGAACCAGAGAGTGCACACTGGCAAAAATCCCTATGAGTGTATTGAGTGTGGGAAGGCATTCAGAGAGCATCCCTGATCTGTCATAAACAATGTCATACTGGCGAGAAACCTTATAAGTTTAAAGTTTGAGAAAGCCTTTAGCCATTGTAAATTCCTGACTCTTCATCAGAGAATTCCTATGGGAGGGAAACCTTACTGTAAGGAATGCAGGAAAGCTTTCAGCCAGATTGCCCATCTTACTCTACATCAGAGAATAATAATGCATTTGGGAAGGCCTTTAGGCAGGGTGGGCATCTTGCCCACCATCAGTGCATACACTCTGGAGCAGTCCTCAGTCCTTCTTCCTCCTCACTCCATTGCCACCAGTTCCTGTGGAGTCAGCCTTCTAAAATGGTGCTAGACTGCCATTTTCCAATCCATGTCCATTCATTATGGTCCACTACTCAATTTCAATTTGACTTCTACAGCATGAAACTATTCCAGCTTAATCTTTTAAAATAAAAATAATCTTCATGTTTCTTTTCCACTAAAAGAGAGAGAGAGAGAGAGAGAGAGAGAGAGAGAGAGAGAGAGAGAATATGAGAGAAAGAGAAACTAGAGCCCTATCTTGACAGATAGGTGTGCAGTGTGCAGTCACCCTATGAGAAAATCAATTTTAAGAAGATCAAAGACATAAGTGTAAAATTTTAATCTGTTAAAAGGAAATGGGAAAACACTTCAAGATATAGGCATAGGCAACAACTTCCCGAATAGACTTTTATAGTTCAGGAAATAATAGTAATAATCAAGAAATGGATTGCACCAAATTTAAACTCTCCTTGCCCAGCAAAGGAAACACTTAACTGAGTGAAGAGGTTATGTACAGAGCTGGAGAAAATAATTCTAACTATTGTTTCAACAGAGGAATAATATCTAGAATATATCAATAACTAAAAACAGAAAGTAAAACAAGCAAACAAACAAACAAACAAAACAAAAACAAAAAAACCCAATCAGTGAATTGGCAAATGAATTCAACAGATTCTTCTCAATCTAAGTACAAATAATCAATGATTATATGAAAAAAAATTTCAAACTCTTTAGCCACCAGGGAAATGAATCAAAACTACATTGAAATTCAATCAGAATGACAACCATCAAGATACTAATGGCAATTAATGCTGCAAAAATACAGGGAAAAAGGAATTCCTACACCTTGTTGGTGGAAATGTACATTAGTACAGCCACTATGGAAATCAGTATGAAGGTTCGTAAAAAAGCTAAAAATAGAACAACTGTATAATCCAAGTATGCCAGTCTTTGTTGTATAATCAAAGGAATTATTGTCAGCATACAATGGAGATGCCTGAATAACCATTGTTGGGGCACAGTTTTTAATACCCAAATATTGAAATCAACCAAGGTGCCCCTTAACAGGTGGAAAGAAAAGAATTCACTGGTGTATAAATACAATGGAATACTATTAAGCCACAATGAAAAACAAAATCAAGTCATTTGTATCATTTTCAGTAGACTGGAGATTATCATATTAAGCAAATTAAGCCAGATTTGCAAATAGAGGTATTTATGATTTCTCTTATATGTGAAATTTTAGGAGACAAAACCCAAACAAACAAAAGTACCCAAAAACCAAAGCACAGATGACATAAAAATACAAGAAAGACTATAAGAGGATTAGCTGAGGCGGTGGGAGTTAACAGGGTTTGGAAATGATCAAAATATGTTACATGTGTATGACTGTGCCCCAATGAAACCCACTATTTTGTATAGTTACTATGCAGTAATAAAAATATTTGTTTTATGGACCAGACTATGGTCTATCTTGGT
The DNA here is from genome assembly GCF_021218885.2 of Marmota monax. Taxonomy (NCBI): domain Eukaryota; kingdom Metazoa; phylum Chordata; class Mammalia; order Rodentia; family Sciuridae; genus Marmota; species Marmota monax. The sequence continues at coordinate 19,788,373 of NW_026693777.1, read as the reverse complement.
GACTCTTGTATGTGAGCTTGAGAAGAATGTGTATTCTGCTTTTTTTGTATGAAGAAATCAGTAGATGGCAGTTATATCAAGTTAATTGATGGTATTATGGAGCTCAACTATACTCTTGATGATTTTCTTTTATTTATTTATTTCTGAAAACAAGTTTTATTTAAATAAGGGTTTAAATACATTACATAACATTAAAACTGGAAGGGAAAAAAAACAGTTTATTACTTCACATGGCACTGGGCAGCTGTTGCTAGTGAGTTGCAGGCTCTATAGCTAGCTACAGGACTGATAACATCAGTTTGAAATTTGTTCCCTTGTCAAAAGTTTGACTGATATTAAGCTGGCCTCACATTCTGTTGTTTTGGACACCCCTTAGCTAGAATACATCTAGTCAAAAAGAAGACCTTGGTGGCAAGTCAGATGTCCCATCACCTCACTGGAAGGAAGGTGGCCTCTGAGTTTTGCCCACCTGGTCAGGTTAGACACCAGGGATTCTTTTTAAAAAACAAAATGAAACAAAAAACCCTCCAAAATTACCAAAGGCTCCCTTCTAGTGGTACAGCTGCCTTACCCCATTCCTCCTGATCAGGTCATGACACTTTTAGGGCAGGGGCCTCAGCTAAGGGAGAGTTGAGAAGCTTCTGGTCAGACATAGCCATCTGATCTTGGGGCTCTGGGCTTTGCTGAAACATCACGTTATTGCCTTGTTTTAGGGTAAACACTGCCAGGCACCTACTGTTTGACCTCTGTTTAAATGAGGGACTTCAAGACTAGACAGCATGGCTCTTTTCAGTTTATTGTATGAAGGAGTTACACTAGTCCAAGTTAAAACCGGACTCCAAATGGTTACATTATACAAACTGTGAGGTTTTTAAACTTGTGACAAGGGACAGAAGGGAAATTCTACTCATTGCAAGGAAATCCTCACTTAAGCTTCAGTGAGCCACAAGTACTTAAAACCCATGAACCTTCAACTGATCCTCCTTAGCCAGTCCAATCTCTACCAGGAACTGGCATATGTTCTTGCACTGGTCACCCTGTAGCTGAATTACTTCTCCATATTCTGTATGCTCAATTTCAGTATCATTGCAGGCAAATTTCTTCTTAAATGGCTTCACTAGTTTCTTTTTTTTTTTTAATTGGTTGTTCAAAACATTATAAAGCTCTTGACATATCATATTTCATACATTAGATTCAAGTTGGTTATGAACTCCCAATTTTACCCCAAATACAGATTGCAGAATCACATTGGTTACACATCCACATTTTTACATAATGCCCTATTAGTAACTGTTGTATTCTGCTACCTTTCCTATCCTCTACATCCCCCCTCCCTCCCCTCCCATCTTCTCTCTCTACCCCATCCACTGTAATTCATATCTCTCCTTGTTTATTTTCCCATTCCTCTCACAACCTCTTATATGTAATTTTGTATAACAATGAGGGTCTCCCTCCATTACCATGCAATTTCCCTTTTCTCTCCCTTTCCATCCCACCTCATGTATCTGTTTAATGTTAATCTTTTCTTCCTGCTCTTCCTCCCTGCTCTGTTCTTAGTTGCTCTCATTATATCAAAGAAGACATTTGGTATTTGTTTTTTAGGGATTGGCTAGCTTCACTAAGCATAATCTACTCTAGTGCCATCCATTTCCCTGCAAATTCTATGATTTTGTCATTTTTTAGTGCTGCGTAATACTCCATGGTGTATAAATGCCACATTTTTTTTATCCATTCATCTATTGAAGGGCATCTGGGTTGGTTCCACAGTCTAGCAATTGTGAATTGTGCTGCTATGAACATCGATGTAGCAGTATCCCTGTAGTACGCTCTTTTAAGGTCTTCAGGGAAAAGTCCAAGAAGGGCAATAGCTGGGTCAAATGGTGGTTCCATTCCCAGCTTTCCCAGGAATCTCCATACTGCTTTCCAGATTGGCCGCACCAGTTTGCAGTCCCACCAGCAATGTACAAGAGTACCCTTTTCCCCACATCCTGGCCAGCACTTGTTGTTGTTTGACTTCATAATGGCTGCCAATCTTACTGGAGTGAGATGGTATCTTAGGGTGGTTTTGATTTGCATTTCTCTGACTGCTAGAGATGGTGAGCATTTTTTCATGTACTTGTTGATTGATTGTATGTCCTCCTCTGAGAAGTGTCTGTTCAGGTCTTTGGCCCATTTGTTGATTGGGTTATTTGTTTTCTTATTGTTTAATTTTTTGAGTTCTTTGTATACTCTGGATATTAGGGCTCTATCTGAAGTGTGAGGAGTAAAAATTTGTTCTCATGATGTAGGCTCCCTATTTACCTCTTTTATTGTTTCTCTTGCTGAGAGAAAACTTTTCAGTTTAAGTAAGTCCCATTTGTTGATTTTTGTTATCAACTTTTGTGCTATGGGTGTCCTATTAAGGAATTTGGAGCCCGACCCTACAATATGTAGATCGGAGCCAACTTTTTCTTCTATCAGACGCAGAGTCTCTGATTTGATATCTAGCTCCTTGATCCACTTTGAGTTAACTTTTGTGCATGGCAAGAGGAGGGGATTCAGTTTCATTTTATTGTAATCATCATCGATCCCTTGGACAGTAGTAAAGGTCTTCCTGCCGTTTCTCTGTTGAATTCTTATATGGATATAATCCTCAGTGCCAGCAGGAAGCAGGTCATCACCCTTACTTGCATCAGCAAAGGGGTCGAAAGAATGGAGGTTCTGGATACCGGACATATGATACAATTCCTTTTCCTCGGTGGAAACGGCCTGAGGAAGGCAGCTGCGAGAGAAGGCGTGCAGTGGGGACGGAGCATATTGGCGGCAGCTCAGTGACTGGGGCTTTCTTTTATTTTTTTATTAATGTTTTTAAAAAATAAATGACAGTGGAATGTATTACAATTCTTGTTCCACATACAGAGCACAATTTTTTTCACATCTTTGGTTGTATATAAAGTGTGCTCACATCAATTCATGTCTTCATAAGTGTACTTTGGATAATGATGTCCATCACATTCCACCATCCTTGCCAAGATCTGCCCCCTCCCTTTCCCTCTCACCCTTCTGCCCTATCTAGAGTTAGTCTATTCCTCCCATGCTCTCCCACTCTACCCCACTGTGAGTGGGTCATCTTATATCAGAGAAAACCTTCAGTATTTTCTTTTGGGGGGGGCATTGTATAACTTGACGTAGCATTATCTTCTCCAACGCCATCCATTTACCTGCAAATGCTATGATTTTATTCTCTTTTATTGCCAAGTAATATTCTATTGTGTATATATGCCACATTTTTTAATCCATTCATCTACTGAAGGGCATGTAGTTTGGTTCCACAGTTTAGCTATTGTTAATAATGCCTATAAACATTGATGTGGCTGTGTCCCTGTGGTATGCTGTTTTTAAGTCCTTTGGGTATAGACAAGGAGAGGGATAGCTGGGTCAAATGGTGGTTCCATTCCCAATTTTCCAAGGAATCTCCATACTGCTTTCCATAGTGGTTACACCAATTTACAGTCCCACCAGCAATGTATGAGTGTACCTTTTCTCCCACATTCTTGCCAACACTTACTCTTATTTGTCTTCATAATAGCTGCCATTCTGATTGGAGTGAGATGATATCTTAGAGTAGTTTTGATTTGCATTTCTCTGATTGCTAGAGACAATGAACATTTTTTCATATATTTGTTGATTGATTGTATATCTTCTTCTGAGAAGTGGCTGTTCAGGTCCTTGGCCCATTTATTGATTGGGTTATTAGCTTTTTGAGTTCTTTATATACCCTAGAGATTAGTGCTTTATCTGATGTGCGAGGGGTAAAAGTTTGCTCCTAAGATGTAGGCTCTCTATTCACCTTACTGATTGTTTCTTTTGCTGAGAAGAAGCTTTTTAATTTGAATCCATCCCATTTATTGATTCTTTGTTTTAATTCTTGCACTATAGGAGTCTTATTAAGGAAGTTAGGGTCTAATTCCACATGATGAAGATTAGGGCCTACTTTTTCTTCTAATAGACCCAGAGTCTCTGGTTTAATTCCTAGGTCCTTGATCCACTTTGATGTTTTGTGCATGGTGAGAGATAGGGGTTCAATTTCACATTGTTGCATATGGATTTCTAGTTTTCCCAGCACTATTTATCTTTTCTCCAATGCATATTTTTTGTTCCTTTGTCTAATATAAGATAATTGTAATTGTGTGGGATAGTCTCTGCATTCTCTATTCTGTACCATTGGTCTACAAGTCTGTTTTGGTGCCAATACCATTCTGTTTTTGTTACTATTGCTCTGTAGTATAGTTTAAGGTCTGGTATAGTGATGCCACCTGCTTCACTCTTCCTGCTAAGAATTGCTTTAGCTATTCTAGGTCTCTTATTTTTCCAGATGAATTTCATGATTGCTTTTTCTCTTTCTATGAGGAATGCCATTGGTATTTTGATCGGAATTGCTTAAATCTTTATAGTGCTTTTGGTAGTATGGTCATTTTGATAATATTAATTCTGCCTATCCAAGAGCAAGGTAGATATTTCCATTTTCTAAGGTCTTCTTTTATTTCTTTATTTAGGGTTCTATAGTTTTCATTGTATAGATCTTTCACTTCTTTCATTAAGTTGATTCCCAAGGTTTTTTTTTTGTTGTTTTTTGTTGTTTTTTTTTTTTTGAGGCTATTGTGAATGGGATAGTTTTCCTCATTTCCTTCTCAGAGGATTTGTGACAGATGTACAGAAATTCCTTTGATTTATGGGTGTTGATTTTATATCCTGCTACTTTGCTGAATTCATTTATTAGTTGTAGTACTTTTCTGGTGGAGCTTTTTGGGTCTTCTAGTTATAGAATCATATCTTCAGCAAATAGTGCTAATCTAAATTCTTCTTTTCCTATACGTATCCCTGTAATTTCTTTTGTCTATATAATCGCTCTGGCCAATGTTTGAAGAACTGTGTTAAATAGAAGTGGTGAAAGAGGGCATCCCTGTCTTGTTCCAGTATTTAGAGGGAATGCCTTCAATTTTTCTCCATTTAGAATGATGTTGGCCTGACGCTTAGCATAGATAGCCTTTACGATGTTGAGCTATGTTCCTGTTATCCCTAGTTTTTCTAGAGTTTTGAACATGAAAGCCTTCTGTATTTTGTCAAACTGCATCTATTGAGATGATCACATGATTCTTATCTTTGAGTCTATTGATGTGATGAATTATATTTATTGATTTCCATATGTTGAACCACCCTTGCATCTCTGGAATGTGGTGCACTTGATTGTGGTGCACTATCTTTTGGATATCTTTTTGTATTTGATTTGCCAGAATTTTATTGAGGATTTTTGCATCTATGTTCATTAGAGATATTCATCTGAAGTTTCCTTTCTTTGATGTGTCTTTGCCTGGTTTTGGAATCAGGATGATATTGGCCTCATAGAATGAGTTTGGAAGTGTTGCTCCTTTTTTTGTTTCCTGAAATAAATTGAAGAGTATTGGTATTGCTTCTTCTTTAAAGGTCTTTTGGAACTCAGCTGTGTATTTATCCCGTTCTGGGCTTTCCTCGGTTAGTAGGCTTCTGATGGTGTCTTCTATTTCATCACTTGATATTGATCTGTTTAAATTGTGTATCACATCCTGATTCAATCAGGGCAAATCGTCTGAGTTCAGAAATTTGTCGATGTCTTCAATATCTTCTATTTTATTGGAGAATAAGTGTTCAAAATAATTTCTAATGATCCTCTGTATTTCTGTAGTGTCTGTTGTGATATTGCCTTTTTCATCACATATGCTGGTAATTTGATTTTTCTCTCTCTTTTTCTTTTTTAGTATAGCTAAGGGTCTGTGAATTTTATTTAGTTTTTCAAAGAACTTGTTTTGTCAAGTTTTTCAATTGTTTCTTTTGTTTTGATTTCATTGAATTCATCTCTAATTTTAATTATTTCTTGCCTTCCACTGCTTTTGCTGTTGATTTTTTTCTTCTTTTTCTAGGGCTTTGAGATGTAATGTTAAGTCATTTATTTGTTGACCTTTTCTTCTTTTAAGGAATGAACTCCATGCAGTGAACTTTCCTCTTAGTACTGCTTTCATAGTGTCCCAGAGATTTCGATGTTGTTTCTATGTTCTCATTTACCTCTAAGAATTTTTAAATTTCTTACTTGATGTCTTCTCTAACCCATTGTTCATTCAGTAGTATATTGTTTAGTCTCACAAGGTGTTGGAGTAATTTTTATTTTGTCATTGCTGAAACTGATCCAATTTCATTCCATTACGATCTGATAAAATGTATGGTAGTATCTCTATTTTTTTTGTACTTGCTAAGAGTTGCTTTGTGGTATAATATATGCTCTATTTTAGAGAAGGATCCATGTGCTGCTGAGAAGAAATTGTATTCTCTTGTTGAAGGATGAAATAGTCTATATATGTCAGTTAAGTCAAAGTTATTAATTGTATTATTGAGATCTATAGTTTTTTTTATTCAACTTTTGTTTGGAAGATCTATCTAGTGGTGAGAATGGTGTGTTAAAGTCACCCAAGATTATTGTGTTGTAATCAATTTGAACCTTGAACTGAGAAGAATTTGTTTGATCAACATAGTTGCTCTATTTTGGGGGGCATATATATTTGTGATTGTTATGTCTTGTTGGTGTATGGTTCCTTAAGCAGTATGTAATGTCCTTCTTTATAACCTTTTGATTATTTTGGCTTGAAATCTACTTTTTTTTTTTTTTTTTGATATGAGGATGGTAACCCCTGCTTGCTTCTGAAGTCCATGTGAGTGGTATGATTTTTTTCCCAACCTTTCACCTTCAGTCTGTGTATGTTTATTCCTATCAGATGAGTCTCCTGGAGGCAGAGTATTGTTGGGTCTTTTTTTAAAAAATCCAATATGCTAGCCTATGTCTTTTGATTGGTGAGTTTAAGCCATTAACATTCAGGGTTATTATGGAGACATGGTTTGTATTCTCAATATGTGTTTATTTTTGTTATTTGAGTTGACTTGATTTTCTTCTTTGATTAGTTTTTCCTTTAGGGTACTACCTCCCTCTGTTGATTTTTATTGTTTATTGTTTTTTATTTTCTCTTCATCGAATATTTTTGTAATGATGTTTTGTAGTGCATGTTTTCTAGCTGTAAATTCTTTTAACTTTTCTTTATCAAATGTAAAGCTTACTTTTGCTGGATACAAACAAGATTCTTGGTGGGCATCCATTTTTTTTCAGAGCTTGATATATATTGTTCCAGGATCTTCTTTTAGGGTCTGTGTTGAAAAATCTGCCTTTATCCTAATTGGTTTTCCATTATATATGTAATCTGATTCTTTTTTCTTGTGATTTTTAAAGTTCTCTGCTCATTCTGTATGTTGGGCATTTTTAATATGATGTTCCTTGGTGTGGATCTGTTGCTATTTTGTACATTCGGCATTCTGTAAGCTTATTGAATTTGGATTTCCAATTCATTGTTCATGTTTGGAAAGTTTTCTGATATTATTTCATTGAATAGATTGTTCATTTCTTTAGTTTGGACCTCTATGCCTTCCTCTATCCCAATAACTCTTAATTTTGGGCTTTTTATGCCATCCCATATTTCTTGAATATTCTGCTCATGGTTTCTTACCATTATCACTGTGTGGTCTACGTTCTTCTCAAGATTATATATTTTTTCTTCATTGTCTGATGTCCTATCTTCCAAGTGGTCTACTCTGTTGATGATGCTTTCATTTGAGATTTTAATTTGGTTTATGGTTTCTTTCATTTCAAGGATTTCTGTTTGTTTGTTTGTTTGTTTTTTAGAACCTCTATCTCCCTGTTGAGGTGATCTTTTGCTTCCTGTATTTGTTTATGTAGCTCTTTGTCAAAGTGGTTTTTCACTGCCTGTATTTGTTCTCTTATATCTTCCTTGAGTTCACAGAACATTTTAATCATGTATATCCTGAAATCTTTCTGTCATTTTTTTCTATTGTGGCTGCCAATGATTCTAATAATGTGGTGTCTTGATTTGTTTGGGGCACTTACTTCCCTTGTCTTTTCATGTTGCTTCTATGTCTTCCTTTCCAGCTCTGTGGGTCTGGGGTTTATTGTTTTTACTCTATAGCTTTGTAGTGCTATTGTAGGGTTCTAAGACTTCTCCTTTATGGGGGAGGACAATGTTAAGATATCCCAATATCAACAGTATACCACCCATGAACCATTTGTTATTATTAAGATGTTTACAGTTTAGTCTCAATGTACAGGAATGTTGGATTCAATTATTATCTATAATATAATCTGTAGTTTTTTTAATAGGGTTTACATTTTCTGACCGTGGACAATGAATTGGGGGTGGGGAGTAGGACAATATTCTGAGGAGGTAGGAAGTAAGGAAATAAGTCATATATGAATGTGTGTGTGTGTGTGTGTGTGTTATATATATATCTTAGGAAGTGTGAAAGAGAAATCTAATGAAGAGGGTTAGTAGCAAGAGAATAGACAGGATGTAATTTAGGATAGACAAGTATGTGGGAAGACAGAAGAGTACATAAAATAAGCACACATATGTATTTAGAAAAATATGGGATGGAGGGGAGAAAGAACAATTAATGAGGAAAAAAGGAAGGGCATATATAACCTTCCATGTTATATTATTCAGATGACTTGGTCCTCAAAATCCTATTTCATGCAATGTTCTTGATTTACATATGTTGGGGATGTGAGGGCTGCAGGATAGAGGGGTGGAAGAAAAAAAATACTTGAAGGAAGAAACCAGGATTGTTGCTAAATGTTGAGATCTGTATCTTCCCTACTTCTCTTCTCACCTAGTAGGTGGGGTTGTCTGTTGTAAGCTGGTGTCTCTGCCCTCAGGATGGTGGAGTTAACCAGTGTGGGAAGGCTGGTCCTAGTGCAGGGCTCCTGGAAGCGGGGAGCAGCACCTGCCAGTCCCTGCAGGGAGACTGCACCTCACGGGTCTCTTTTTAGGACCACTCGTATGACTTAAGCCCTGGTACTATCTCCCTGTCTTGCCTGGGGATTTCCGAGATCCTGGTGTCTCTGTTAGCCTCCAAACCTTAGCCCCGTCTCCCTCTCCCTTAGTAGTTCCCAATTGAGGGAAGTCTCATACCGTGGCTACCATGGGCAGAGCCCTGGTCACATTGTTCACCTGTCCAACTGAGAGTTGTTTTGAGTTGGGCAGTTAGTGTATTGGGTTACACCACAGGGGAGAGAGAGGAGTTGGAAACCTGGTACCTGGCCAGCTGGAGATCCAATCTGGGAGCTCCCCCCACATAATATGGCGATGGGGGTGGGCCAAGATGGAGGCATCCTGCTTCCAGTGCCAGTGTGTTGGGTTGAGTGGGGGGAGCCAGGCAATGACATTGTGCTATGGGTAGGTAGCAGCTGAGTGCCCTGCATCGGAGCAGAGCGAAGTCTGGGAGTTCTGCAGAGGTGCTGATAGGTGATTCTGTGAATGCGCTTGCGAACCCTAGCTGGCTAGAATTTCAGGCTTTCAATGTCTGAAGTCAGGAGTCTGGAGTCCTGCTGGAACCCTGAGGCTCAGAGCTCTGTGTGGGGTCACAGCATTGGTGATTTCTGTGGGAAGCAGCTGTATAGGGGTCCTCTAACACTCTCTGAGATGCAGTATTCTCAAAGGTGAGATCTGGATCACGGAGTGACATAGAATACTTCTCTTGATGATTTTCTACCTGCTGAATTATTTTTATTTCTGATAGAGGAGTGTTGAAATCTGTGAGTATAGTAATGTGTTCATCTATTTTTCCTCAAAATTCTATTAGTTTTTGCCTCATATATATTAACCTTGTTTACTGCATACATGGTAGAGATTGGTATATTTTGGAAAATAGATCCCTTTAGCATATTGTAGTGCTCCTCTCTATCCCTATCCTCTATCCCTGGTTTTAAATTTGCTTTGCCTTAAATTAATATAGTCATTCCTGTTTTCTTATGATTAGTGTTATCATATCTCAATCAATTCACTTTAAATCTATGTGTGTTTATAGTTTTAAGGAGTCTCCTGCAGATAACATATAGGTAAGTTGTTTTTAGTTTCAGTCTGAAAAGCTGTTTTTTTAAAACATATGCATTTAGATCATTGGCATTAACAGCGATTACTGTTATAGTTGCATTAATAGCTACCATATTTATTAACCTTTTAAATTTTGAGATGTTATCTTGCTGTGTTGCCCAAGTTGGCCTTGAACTCCAGGGATCAAGTGATCTTCCTGCCTTGGATATAGGTGCATGTTACCATGCACAACTTGTGGATATTTTTATTTCTTGACTGTATTCTTTCTTTCTATTTATCTTCCACTCTTTGTCTGCTTTTTGTGGTTTAGTTGAACATTTTAAATAATTTGAGTTTCTCTACTATTTAAGTATATACATTATGCTTCTGCTTTTACTATGTTTGTGTGGGAGGGTAGTTGTCTTAGTGACTACAATATATATTTACTCCTTAACCCAGTAGACTTTCAAATAGCACTCTATTGCTTCATGGATAGTGTAAACACCTTTTAGTAACTAAATAATCCTATTTTCACCTTCTGCATCTTGTATCATCACTGTCATTCATTTAACTCATGTATAATCTTTCAAAAGTGGCCTATACATACATACATGATAAAAAACATTAATCTATAATTATTTTGAACAAACCATTATGTTAGATTAATTAAGTTTAAAGAAAAGTTCTTGTTTTATCTTCATTTATTCTTTTTAGAATCATGTTCTTCCTTTCTTTTCATAGATCCAGGTTTATATAGTTTTTTTCTTTCTTACTTTAGCTGAATGTGGTGGCACATGTCCATAATCCCAGCAATTTGGGGGCTAAGGGAGGAAGATCAGAAATTCAAAACCAGCCTCAGCAATTTAACAAGACCCTGTCTCAAACTGAAAGTAAAAGGAACCCAAGGATATGGCTTAGATTAAGCACCCCTGGTTCAATCTCTGTTATAAGAAAACAAGTTCTTTTGACATTTATTGCAAGTCAGGAATATTAGCAAAAATTACCTTGATTTTTTTACTATATCAAAATGTCATTGCCCTTCTTTTTCAAAGAATTATTTTGTAGACTATAGAATTCTAGGTTTTATTTTTTTAACACTTAAATATTTCACTCTGATCTATTCTTATTTGTATAGTTTTTGAGAAGTTGGATGAATTCTTATCTTTCTTCCTCTAAAGTAAGTTCTTTCTATTCCTCTGACTTCATTGAGGATTTTTTCTTTACCTTACTCTTCTATATGTTGAATATAACATGACTATGTGTAGTATTTTTGGTATTTATCCTGCTTAATATTCTCTGAGTTTCTCAAATTTGCATTTTGATGGTTTGTTTAAAATTATAACTTATTATTGCTTCAAGTATTTTTTTCTATCCCACTGGTATTCCATATACATTCCTAACTTTGGTAGTTGTCCCTTGGTTCTTGAATGTTAAGTTCTATTTTTCTTTTTTTGTTTTTTAAATAAGTGTTTGTTTTCTCTACTTTGTAGTTTTGGAGGTTATTCTGATTTGTCTTTGAGCTCAGAGATTTTTTTAACCTTTGTCCAGTCTATTAATAGGTTCACCAAAGACATTCTTCCTATTACAATTTCTTTTTTAAATCTGTCACATTCCTTTTTGATTCTTTCTTAGGATTTCCATCTCTCTGCTTACATTGCCTATCTGTTCTTTCATTGCTATCTACCTTATCCATTAGGGCCCTTAGATTATAACTACAGTTAATTAAAATCCTCTAATTAAATTAATTAAAATGCTCTATTTTTTCATTTTGTTTTGTGTTTTTTTCTTTTTGCCTTTTAGTATGCCTTGTAATTTTTTTATATAGACAGTTATGATCTGCTTTGTAAAAGGAATTACTGTCATTGACTGCTAGTAATGTGGTGGTAAACTGTGGGTAGAAGGAAAATATTTTACAGTCCTGTGGTTTGGTCTGTCTTTTACTCACTTTTTTATTCTAGACTTATACATTTGCAAGTATTTTTCAATTTCTAACAGTTTAGTTGGGACAGGGTGGCTAGAATTGGCTATAATTGTGTACATTTTCCTTCTCACGTTTTATTTAACACATGATAAAATCCTAGCAAATTATGCTCTCCTTGAATAATATTTTTCTGTGTGCAGACCTTGTTGTAAAGAAGTGTGGTCTGCCATATTTTAAAATGTTTCCTTTTACCCCTCCCACTGCTGGATTGTCAAGACAATTTATCTGATATTTATTTATAAGAATCTGGTTGTGCTCCTGAAGGTAAAATTCATCAGGTTGTGGTTTTGTGTGTCTGATATCCACAACTGGCTCCTCCTGGAGCTTTTGACTTTCAGACTTGTTTACACCAAAATATCAGCATTCATCAAGTACAATTCAGGTTCTTTTACTGCTGTATTAGTTTCTGTGGAGAATTTTTTCCTGGATTTCTATAGTGGTAAATGGTCTGTCTGTTGGACTCCCTAGTTGTGAGAGCAGTAGTTTGCTGTGACCTCACTTCTCTTATGAATCTAAGAGAAGTTGTTGATCTTTCAGTTTGGTTGACTGTTTCCTTGTGGTTAAGGTTGAATGGTAACTTTCATGCTTCTTACAAAAATTAAAAGTCCTCTCATTTATTTATGTACCCGATTCAGTTTGTTCACTAATAATTCTTCATATTTAGTTCATACTCTTTAGTAGAGGACTTAAGTGAACTTTTCTTATACTAGATTGAAAGTGTTTAGATTTAGATGTGGAAGAGAAATATAGATTGAGCATCTCTTATCTGAAACGCTTAGAACCAGAAGTGTTTTGAATAAATTAGTTGAAATCTAAAGTGTAAATTTGTATTTAAAAATTGTCAGTTGCTTTTGCAGGGTCATTTCTTGCTTTTGAGTTTTATTTCACTGAATATTTAGAAACTAAAGAATAAGTTATTGATTCATTTTTACTGACTTCTTAGAAATTTTCAAATTGGTAAGTGCTTTAGTTTTATGGTCATAAACATGAGACTGTATTGTCTACTCAGGATTGTAAATATTGTGCTTAGTTCCTCCCATATAGTATTTTAAACATGAACTTTTAAAGATAGTAATTCTCTTACTACACAAAAATCCTTCCTGATTATAGAAAGGTAGGATATTAATGGCATTCTATAAAGAAAGAGGGGCTAGGGATGTAGCTTAGTGGTAAAGGACACAAAATCTGGGCATGCACAATATTCCTGGGTTCAGTCCCTTTCACTGAAAAGAGAAAGAGATAATCTGATGGGGGATAATCCATAAATGCAATGTAAAGATTTAATCAAAAATCCGTTGGTTATACATAACAGTACATTATAGTTGCAGTGCTTAGAACATAATGAATATTAACTAATGCCTTGATTCTAGACTAGAAAGATGAGTATATACAGAGAAAGATCCTAATTATTAGTTTAGATCCCTCCTAAATGGTCTATTTTACAAATATGTCCAAGAATTTCATAAGTTTGAGTGCCAATTCTTGCTGATAATAGATAAACCATCATTTTTATTTATAAATTAAGGGAGGGTATCCAGGAACAATGGTGCATGCTTGTAATCCCAGCTGCGGGGACAGCTGAGGCAGGAGGATCCCGAGTTCAAAGCTAGCCTCAGAAATTAGTGAGGAACTAAGTAACTCAGTGAGACCCTGTCTCTATATAAAATGTTAAAAAGGACTGGAAATGTGACCCAGTGGTTGAGTGCTCCTGGGTTCAATTCCCTGCACAAAAATAAATACATGAATAAATTTAATAGGGAGGGTATAATTTAATGTTGTTTTGATGTCTGTGTGTATCTCAGTTTGTATCAAATTTCATTATTAAAATTTCCTAAAGTAAAATCTTTTAAGGCATTCTAATATATAAAACAAATAACAACAGAGCTGTTTGGCTGGAAAGGGGGAAGGAATACCATTGATTTTTCCATAGAACCAATGAGATATCATGTAGCATTCTTACCAAATCATTTGACTGAAAGATTCCTGTTGTTTTTTCGACCTATAAAAATCTGCATTTATTGAATAATGCTTTGGAATGGCATTTATTAAAATGATAAATTTTCATTAAATAACTTTTAATGTTATACAGTTATAGAAATGCATGGCAATCCAGAATAATGAGATATATATGAGGACTATGGTCAGTATGACATAGTGATTAAGATTGTAGACTCAAGTTACAGGGCTTGGGATCTCCTAATAACTGCTGTTATTAGCTGTTTGATCAGTAGTGAAATGCTTAATCTCTCCATGCTTCAGTTTTCTCCCTTGTAAAATGAGGATACATGTAGTATTAACACTGTATGATTGTGTCAATTAAGTGACATAATTAATGTGAACTGCTTAGTATATCAATATCAACTCATGACTATAGATCAGAAGGATGGACATTTACAGCAAAATAGCTAGTTAAGAATTTTACTTAGGATTTTTTTATGGAATATTTCAAGGAATTTTCCATTCTTCTGTCAAATCTAATTATGACATGAACCAGGTTGGGATACAAGTTTATTAAAATTTTTGTATTAGTACTGTTCATTTTTACTACATGCTGTTAGTGCCATTTCTCCTGTTTTGTGTGACTTATGTGATGGCATAATGCATAATTTTTATTAATCAGTGGAGCTAAGTTCTTAGTAATTCTAGTAGGTGTCATATACTGAAGAAAGAAAAACAGAAAAATTTAATGACCAAAAAATGATTGATTTTGATGTGGTTTAGACATGAAAACACAGTCACTAGCTTCTTAAAGTGTAGTGTTTTTTTTAAAATTATGTTTCAAAATCAAAATCCTTTGCATTGATGACAAATCTTAACTAGAAATGATAAATTTATTTAGTAGGAAACCAAAGTTTCAGAATTTTTTTTTAGATTTCTTGTTCTGATTCTGACTGAAAATTTGGATGCGACTTGTATTTAGAAAAATGCCTTCCTTAGCAGAAGTTGTTTTACATATAGCTGATTAGAAAGTCATTAAAAGACCAAAGATTGGGCTGGGGATGTGGCTCAAGTGGCAGCGCGATCGCCTGGCATGCGCGGGGCGCTGGATTCGATCCTCAGCACCACATAAAAATAAAATAAAGATGTTGTATCCACCAAAATCTAAAAAATAAACATTAAAAAATTCTCTCTCTCTCTCTCTCTTAAAAAAAAAAAAAAAGACCAAAAGTTTATTCCATTTTAATTAAGTCTCCCAAACTCAAACTCCCAAGCTCTGAAGTTTATAACTAAGCTGTTCTCCTTGGCAAGATGGACAAGCAACATTATGAAAACAAATTTATGGTATAATATACCTTCAATTTTAGTTAAACTCAGCTGGAAAACAACTTTTCTTATAGTCTTATAGCACGCAACATTCATTCATTCATTCATTCATTTATGTCGCTGCTGTGGAAATAGTAAAGAGATTTCTGTTCAAATTTGGAAAATCAGAAAATTTGTAACAAATCAACAATTTGGGCTCAGTGTCTAGTAAACATAGTTTGAAAATTATATATTAACCTAAATTACTCTTCTGATTACAAACACAATGAAAAGAATATTTTATTACAATTAGTAAGGAATGAATCCTAACTTTTCCACTTTCCAATTTTTAATGAAAAATTGTTTATATGTATAAATCATTTATATCAATGGCATATCTAGATTTGAGAACTTAAAACTTGTAATTTTAAGGGTCCAATAAAAGTTATATAAAATATAAATTAAAAATGTATTATTATGTCTTTGAATGGAACACTAAAAGTGTTCTTCTTTTTTCTTATGTATATTTCAGTTGCAACCATTAAGTTGTAATTGCAAATAATCACTATTTTTATGCTAATAATGAGAAAATGTTTTGCATGTGTATATTAGTTTTTGTTTGCCTCTGTTTTTTATTTTTTATTTATATATGACAGCAGAATGCATTACAATTCTTATTACACATATAGAGCACAATTTTTCATATCCCTAGTTATATACAAAGTATATTAACACCAATTTGTGTCTTCATACCTGTACTGTGGATAATAATGAACATCACATTCACTATTATTAATAACCCCATGCCCCCTCCCTTCCCCTCTAACCTCTGTTTTTGATGGATATTTTAGCAACCTATGAACTTTTAGATATGTAGTTTTTCTCCAGCATTTTGAACATAATTTACCTTGTTTTCTGGATTCCACAGTTTGAATACTTAGTTTAGGTTTTGTTTGTTGTTACTGGGGATTAAACCCAGGGGCACTTAACCACTGAGCACATCTCCAGCCTCTTCTTGTATTTTGTTTAAAGACTGGGTCTTGCTAAGTTGTTTACAGCCTGGATAATTTCCTGAGGCTGGCCTTGAACTCTCGATCTTTCTGTCTCAGCCTCCTGAGATGATAGATACGCTCCACCATGCCTGGCTAATTTTTATCATTTTTAATTTCTAGTTGTGGTTTTCTCTTACTTTTTCTATTTTATTTTGTTGTTGTTGATGCTGGTACTGCTGTTTTTATTGTTATGTTAAGGTTCTGTGAATGAAACCCAGGACCCCTATATGCTAGGCAAGTGCTATCCCACCTAGCTACATTCCCAACCCTTTCTTTGACTTTTCTTAATGTGGTATTAGCTATACTTCCTAAGGCTACTTAATATATTGAATCAATTTTGGTATATTTACAGTAATTTTTAATTATTTCTGATGGTTCTCCTTTCATTCTTTCCTTTCACTTTGTTATGACTGTTAATACATTTGATTGTTTGATTCCTACATCTTTCGTGCTCTGTTGTTTCCCATTTTCTTTTGCTCTGTCAGTTTGCATATTTTCAGCTCATTTATCTTCAAGTTCACTAATCCTGTCTTTTGTTGTGTTGAAATATCTATGAAACTTGCCTGCCAAATTCTTAATTTCATGTTCTATTTTTTATTTCTAAAATTACTAGTTTTTTCATTGACTTTAACTCTTTTTTGAAGTTCTGTTTTCACTTAGTGTGAACAGTTTTTTTTTGCTCTTTTCTGTAACTTATGTTAAATAATTTTCTTAAAGTTTTCTGACTGATTTGTGGATCTCCTTGGAGTTATTCTTTGTCTCTTGATTATTGGTCAGACTTTTCTCTTTGTCATATTTGTAATTTTTATTGTATATAATAATTGTTGTTTATAATGGAATAGTAGAATGTTAGTTTTTATGAATGTTAGTTTTTAAGAATCTTAAATTAGATATTTAGAATTGCTAATCAGCTTCCAAAACTTTTGCGTTTTTTGGCTCTAGTAGATTCTGTCTGTCATACCAGTCCACACACATCAGTGAGGTTTTATGGGGGTTTTAAACAAACATGTGCATTATTTTACATCTTATATTTATATATGGTCTGTGTACTTAAATTAGTAGTTATTGAAATGTTGACTTATTTACTTAATATTAACATTTGCTCCTTGATCTCCCTGTCCTGAAATATAGTGAATATTTTGAAGTTTGGAAAAAAATTTAAAGGCCAATTTTCATTTTAAAATTATTTTTTTTGTCAGTAGTAGCTTAAATGAAATGTAATAAAATATTAATCTTCTTTTTTCTTCTCTTTTCTATGTAGTGAGTGATAGTTGCTTCAGGAATCTTGCAGAAGACCGCAGTGGGATAAATCTCAAAGATCTTGTACAAGATCCTTCTTTGTGAGTATTTGCTTTTTAATACTAAGTATAATTTAAAACTTTATTATTGGTGTTAACTTTTTAAAAGAATTATAACTGAGAAATATTTTATGGCTCAGTAGTTTCTTCTTTTGAATAATTTGTTTTACATGTAGTAAAACTGGATGGAATAGATTCTTTTTAGGAATAGAAGAGATTTCAGAAGATGGAATTGTGTCATCATAAACTTAACTTTCAAGAAGCAGATTTTATGGCTGATGTTATCTTTCTAATGTGGTAGTAAATAGTGGACAGGAAAAATGATTTGCTTGGAAAAGTGAGATCAAATTGGTTCATATCAATTTAAAGCTTCATTGAATATATTTTAAATATTTATTTGTATTCACAGCTAGAAACACGAATAAGATTTATATATAATAACCATATATACTCAAACATATTGGATCTAGTTTTAATTTTCTGTATTGTGAAACTCTACATGGCATCAGAATTTTAGAACTTGGAACAAACAACCAGCATGTGTTAGCATTGACTATTTTTGAACACCACAGTGGAAGGAATTCCTTAATTTTTCATCAAGAGCCTTATTTATTTATTTATTTATTTACTTACCTACTTATTTATCTATTTATTTATTTATTTTCTTGACTCTCCTGAATTGTTCCATGGACATTTATACACATTCATATTTGTCTAACTTTCCTCATTTCTAGCATTTTTTTGAAGTAAGTTATTTTTCATGACTAGGATTTTTGATTAGTATACATTTTGGTTTTGTTTCATGTTGTTTTTACTTGTTTGTTTATCTTGATTCTAGTTCTCTTTTCTTTTGCTAACAGCCAAATTCTTTTCTTCTGTCTTCCACTTCTCCTTTCATTTTTTAATTATTTTCTCTCCTCCTCCCTTATAACCATCTTATATCTATCTGTTCTCTTCCTGTTCACTCTTTGAAATTGTAATACCTTTTGCAAACTTACTGTTTTTACTATGGGCAATAACTGATCACATCATTTCTGTTTATTGTGACAATTATTATTGTAGATGTCATACTAGGAACTATTTGGTTTAATGCTGTATATTGTTTAAATTGGTTGTCATTATTATTTTTTCCTCCCAAACCATGAAGTACTAGATACCTTCAGAGACACTATAAGGTTATTTGGTTGAAACTCTTACAACTCAGACTGATACTGATAATGGGCAGACATGCAAACAATGTGAAATAGCAATGAAACAAACAACCCCAAACAAACCAAAATACTTCAGTAACAGAATCCATCAACACTACAGTGGAAGAAATATCAGAGAAGGTTTGAAAGTTCAGAGTTAAATTGATATATGAGGTAAAGGATGATGTAAGGAGTGAAATCAAAGAGAAAATACAGGAAGGGAAAGATCACTTCGATGAAGAGATAAAGATTCTGAAAAAGAATGAAGCAGAAATGCTCGAAATGAAGAAATCAATAAACCAAATTAAAAATTCAATGGAAAGTATCACCAGCAGACTATACAACCCGGAAGATAGAGCTTTATGCAAGGATGACAAAATAAGTGATGTTGAAAATAAAGTTGATCATGGAGAAAATATGTTAAGATACCATGAGCAGAAATTCTGAAAATACTGGATAACATGAAAAGACCAAATTTAAGATTTATTGGGAGAGATGAAGGCTCAGAGATACAAACCAAAAGAATGCATGGCACAATCTTTTCAGTGAAATATTTTCAGAAAAATTCCCAAATCTTAAGAATGAAGTGGAAAAGTAAGCAGGAGGCTTACAGGAACCAAATACACAAAATTACAACAGACCCCCACCATTATGTTAGGCATATTATTATGAAAGTGCCTAACATACAGAATAAGGATACAATCTTAAAGGCTGCTAGAGAAAAATAGCCAGTCATATTTAGAGCTAAACCAATCCAGATCTCAGCAGATTTTAGGAACCCAACCCTAAATGTTAGGAGGATTTGGAATAATACCAAGCTCTAAAGAAAATGGATGTCAACTGAGAATGCTATTCCCAGTAAAAATAAAGATTAAATAAGAACCAGCCATGATAAAAAAGAAAAAAACTTAAAGGAATTCATAATGAGAAAGCCTACATTATAAAACATACTCAGTAAACTATTCCATGAAGAAGAAATGAAAAATAAAAGTGAAAAACAGCAGAAGGAGGAACTAAACTAGAAGAATAGTCAATCAAAGGAAAAAATAATACAAATTAAAAACTAGGAATAAATGAAAATGATGGAATAAAAAATCATTTCTCAATAGTAACATTGAATGTAAATGTCCTACACTTGTGTCAAAAGGAATAGACTGGCAGATTAGATTTGAAGATAAGACATGACAATATGTTGTCTCCAGGAGACTCCACAAGAGAATAACAGTGGAGGAAATAGTGGGACTGAAAAAAACTCAGACTTGGATAATATTAATACTCATAGCAGTATGTTCAGTATCTTAATCAGACAAGTCATCAGCTACAGAATTTCTATGAACAAAGTATAGAAATAAAATTGAATCATTTATTTGTATATATGTGTATGTGTGTATATATGTACATATGTGTTTATTTATTCATATACATATGTGTGTATCCACACATACATAAACAAATAAATGATGTTTTCACCAAAAGTAGTCTGAGCTAGATGTGGTCCTTACTACCTGAGGGCAGATCAAAAGGGCAAAATTTAAATTATTTCATACTATAAATCTGTATCAAGCTAATGGCATAATGATAGGTACTCTGTATTTTTTCTAACCTGTAATACCTATCCCCAAATTTTGCTTCCACTGTAATAGAACAAATTACTAGACGTGAATGAACTGAGTGAGCTATTGGGCAAACATGATAAACATGGGAGGAGAGATATTTAGTAAGTTGTAAATTTCTAAGCAAGACTTCCTGGTTTTGCAAGTAACTTTGGATCTGTTGTAATTATGGGAGCTGAATGTGGCTTTTGGCAAGGTTGAGGAGAAGTGGGTATCTGATGAGTTTTTTCAGTTTCTGAGAATACATGCTTCTTTCACAAGCCTGTAAGGGTTAAAGTGTAAGACCATGTGGATGCTTAGATTACAATCCTATAACTGTTAAGTCTAAGACAAAGAAGAGAAAATTGACATTCACTTTTAGCTGATTAACAGTCAAAATCAATGATTGAGAAAATCAATTCAAGAAATTGCTGGTTGTTTGAAAACAACAATTTGGTTCTTTGAAAAAAAAAATAAATGAAATTGATAAACCCTTACCCAAACTAGCCAAAAGAATTAGGTGAAAAAACTTGAATTATTAAAATTCATAATGAAAAAGAAATACCACCAGAGACATACAGAGGATAATCAGAGACTGTTTTGAAAACTTATACTGCCTAAGGTTTTATTTGAATTAATAATTTGCATGCATGCTACATTTCAAAATAAATGACTATTTTTATAGCTTATCTTCTGTTTATGGTTATGAATATTTTAAAGTTGATTTCCCTTGCTATATGTATAATTTATTAGTTTGTGTTATGTTATACACATTCTTCTTACTGTTGTGGTTTCTCAATAGGATATTGAAATGTGTTGTCAAGTTTATCTTGATGTCATCACATATTAAAAACATGTAAGTTTACACAATTTTCATCCAAACAAGAAGTCATTATTACCATGATATTATTATTTCTTCTCTTTAAGTATAGAAATGTACACTATTTAAGTTATAAAAATAATTTCTAACATTTCTTCTGGAGAGATGACTACTATTTATTAAATACATACTGTAAAATATTTAACTTATATTATTTGTTTTAAATTATATTCAGTTGTGTTTTCTATGGAGATGATTTTTAAATTCTCAATACTTTTAAATCCCTTTGAATATATGCTGTAGATAAGACTCAAAGCATGTTATCATATTTGTGTTTTAGATTCCTTGTTGTTTATTTTTGTTAGAATAGTTATTTGAACTTAGATAAAAGAAAACATACAAGAGAAAAGAACTATAAAAATTTGTTGGGACTATATATGATGCCCATACAACTGTTTTGGGTGGGTCTTATAGCTGATTTTATGTCATGTATGTGGATGTGTTTAAGATTTTTTAAAATTAAGGACTATCTTAGGTGTGACCATTTTAGATATGTGTTGTGTTTGACAGAGAAAAAGTTGTTTAATGCATGGAAGAATTGGCCATCTCAGAATACTGGAAGTATAATCCAGAATGAAGCATATTAGTAATTTTCCTTTGAGTCAAATAGGGAAATTTTTCCATTGTATGTATACGCCACATTTTGTTTATCCATTCATCCATCAGTGAACACTTATATAGCTTTTACCTTTTGGCTATTGGGAGTAATGTTCCTATGAACATAAATGTACAAATAGGTCATTTGTATATATATCCAGAAGTGGAATTGCTTGCTGAATCATCTTTTGTAATTTTAATTTTTTGAAGAACCATCATAATTATTTTTTATAGCAACTGCACATTCTTTTTACATTTTTTACATTTCCACAATTAATATATTAGGGTTCCACTTTCTTTTTTTACATTCTCACTGACACTGCTATAATTTATTTTTGATAATAGCTATTCTAATGGGTATAAGATTATGACCCCGGCTGAGATTGTGGCTCAGTGGTAAAGTGCTTGCCTAGCATATGTGAGGCACTGGGTTTGATTTTCAGCATCACAAAAAAAATAAATTAAATAAAGGTATTGTATTCATCTAAACTAAAAAAAGTACATTAAAGAATTATGACCCAACAATCCAGTATGTGTTCTTGGTATTTTAAAAAATATTTTGGACACAGTACCTTTATTTATTTATCTGTATGTGGTGCTGAGGATTGAACCCAGTGCCTCACCTGTTCTAGGTGAGTGCTCTACCACTGAGCCACAACCCCAGCCCTGTTCTTGGTATTTTTAATTGAACTTTACTTCTTTTTATCTTGTCTTTAATAATGACTTTGATGCACCTCTTTTAGAAAGTAAAGGAGGAAACAGGTGGGTTTTTTTTTATTGTTATAATACTGTTTTATATTCTGAAGCAAACTATATAAACTGTCAGTTCAATACAGAAATTCTCTTCACTATTATTGCAAAGAATATTAAAAGCACAATTAAATCCATAGTAGTTTTGTAACCGTAGCATTTTGATAAATTCATCTTTTCAGTTTTGTATTGTTTTTCTTCCATTTTTGCTCTGCTGCTATTCTTATTATAACTCCTCTATATAGTGGTGTTTTTGTTATTATAACTCACCTATAAAGATTGCTTTTTGGAAAAAACTCTTTTTGCCCCATATTTTTTAATGGCTCATTATATGTGTATGTAATGGTGGGATTTGGTACATATTCCTGCATGTACACTATATAACAATATAGTTTGGCCGATATTATTCCCTAGTATTTCGCTTTTCCTTCCCTCCTTTCCTCCCCATGGTTCCAAATCTCTATTCTACTGATTTCCCTTTGATTTTCATAAGATCACCAGCTCCCTTACTTTTCTGGAAAGAAAATTTCTTTAATTGATTGATACCAGCTTGGAAGTGCAGTGCACTGATTAAAAAACAACAGTAGCAACCTGCTAATTGAAATATATTATGTCAGATATTAGTGATTAAAGAATAACAATTTAAAGAAAAAAGGCAAAATTATATAGTTATATTTATGGATATTTTATTTTCCTTTGTGTACATTACACATTTTACCACTCAATGGAATCTTTATTCTTTTGGTCGTTGTGAAACACAGCCTTATCCCCCTGAGTATACTTGTCATCATACAACAGTCTGATTAAATGATATTTTAGTCCCTTGGATCATGGCATTAAATATGAAGGAAAGGCAGGATTTCTGTCTGAAAAGCAATCATCACTAAATATAGCTTGTACTTATCTGCTGGTGTTAAGGCAGGTTGCTATGGTGAATTGAATTTCTTAAAAATGACAGTCAGGAGAGGATAAACAGTGGTTTTTAAAGGGGTTATTTTCCATAGGGCATTACATTCTCATGTAGATGAATTTAGTTAATGTTTTTTTAATGAACTATTTATAACATTTTATTTTTAGAGTATATTTGAGGCCTTTATTATCTATTAAACAAAACAGAAGTGTTTTTGAATTGTTATCCTTTGTTTTCCTGTAGATAAATTTCATTTGGTGTAGAAATTTATTTTTTCAAGGGCATCATTTTAAACACTATTGATGTTTTTTACTTTCCCATACTTCCAGTATTTCTGCTAAATCTAAAAGAGCTATCAAAGTTGTCTTCTAAGTATAAAATTTTATTATTTTTAATTGTTTTCTTTTTAATTTGATGAATTATATATTTTGGTTTATAAGGCATATAGGTACAATACAGTTTAATCTTGGTTGGTGCTATGGTGGTGTTATACTATGTTAGCACAACAAACCAAAAGACATAATAGTACTTTTAGAAAACTCGTTCATTTTCCCCTACTCCTGAGAGTATATTTTTAATTTTAAATGGATTATTCACTTTAAAATTTATATTAAAAGTAGATTTTAATATAAAACATAGTTCCTATGATTAAGGAAATATGATTGAAGATGGATAATATCTAATATTTCTGCTGAGTCATATAGATAGACAATTCAATCTTTAAATATTTAAATGAAATAAGGTGGGAGAGCAAGATGGTTGACAAAGATCCTTGCATCAGATGAGAAACAATCGTGCCTGCTTTTAGTATAACAAAATGAAGAAAGCAAGGAGAGAATTGTTTGTGTGACCTCTCCTCCAACCATAAGCAGCTCAGGGTGGAGACAGATGTCTCCTGCTTGCTGAAGGAGAAAGAATTAAATCCAGACCTTATTTTTGAATCATAGTACTAGACCTGCCATAATGATACCCAATGCTTAGCAAAGCTCTATGACCTCTGCCCCCAGCCTAATACCTATGGGTTGACCTGTTTGAACCATGTAAGGCCAGGCAATTGACTGCAACAATCTCCTCTCCTCCAAATATATAAGGCAGAGTGGGGAACAAGACTCCTATAGCTGCTGGGGAATAGTGTATGAAAACTAACTAGCACAGATGTCTTGAAGCCCAGTGTAAGGCCTGTTGTGGTTAATACTTAGAATTGTCTAGAAACTGAAGGCCTGGTTCACAGGCCAGGACTAACAGACAAATCATGCCTTTAGATAAGACCTGGCATCAGGTGGTGATGTGAGCTGTGTTGGGAAAGACTGGAGTTTTGGCCTGCATTATTTATAGCCTTGAATTGGGCCTGGAGCACACTTATCCTTCCTGTGAGACTGTGTGGGCCCCTGTGACTATGAAATTCAGGTGTAACCCAGCTAAGCATTAGCTTGCATGGCCAAGAGACTACTTTAACCTATTCGTTGGAGGTTGGTCAAGGTAATACCTGCAAGACTTTTCCCTGGAAAATAGAACTAGGCTCGTGAAACCTAACATTGAATAGATTCTAACAGCACCCTTCCCAGAACTGCCTGAATACAGACCTCTGGAATAGCTGTAGTGCCAGAAGTTCTAAGACATGTAGTCCCAATTGAGTTGGTTGCAGTGTTCTTGGGCCATGAGTCTATCTTAGCAATTGGTAGTTCATACCAATGTGGGTCCTTTAACAGTGCTGTATTGGTCTTGGCAGGCTGTGGGCTCAGGGTGTGAGGCAGCTTGACAGCATTGTTGGTTACAGGTATGACATAGGAGCCTTTGGCGGGTACATCCATAGGCATAATCCTGTAGTGCATGATACAAAGTGGTAACTGTGGACAGGACCAACTGCAACCCCAGGGAGAGGCTTGTAGGGATAGACTATGTTTTATAGGTACTCTTCTGTTTCTTTTTGAATAGCACATCAACATATATTTGTACAAACCTGGACCTGGATTGCCCTCTAGTGCTAGAACAGTAACAACACACCAAAAACAGGCAAATCTGGACCTGGACACCATCCAGTGCTGAATAGTGGAAGAAGTTACTACAGTTCCAGAGATCATAAGAATCTTGTTTAGAATTTTTGGAATGATAAGCACAAACAAAGCCAGATTATCAAGACTGGAATAAATACCCAATACTTCAATGCCTGGATGACATCTCTTCTCAGCAAGTTTTAAGAGCTTTCAAGAAACCATTACCTCACCTAATACTCAGAATAATTTCCAGAAGCTGACCAGATAATATTCAGTTGGGAGAACACGTGGAGATTTTAAAACAACTCTTTTTAAGGAAACTCAATGAGTCTGAAACAACAACAACAAAAAAAACCAGAAACATTGCAATACTCTAATAAAGAATCTTATCAAGGAGATGGAAACAGTTTTTAAAAAGCAAACAAAATCTTGAGCTGAAAAATATACTCAGTGAAACTAAAACTTGATAGAAGGCATCAATAGCAGGATAGATGAAACAGAAGACAAAGTTAGTGAACTTGATACGCTATTTGAAATTATACAGTTGGAAAAGAAAATTAATGAAGAAAGCTTATGTGAACTTTTGTTTAGTAGTATAAGAGCAAATATTTGGTTTGCAGTTCAAGAAGGATTTGAATGTCAAACAGGTAAAGAGTGCATCCAAACAAATAATAAGTTTTCTGTTATTATTTCAAAAAATAGAGGTCTAAGAAGAAAGTTTATAAGAAT
Organism: Marmota monax; assembly: GCF_021218885.2. NCBI lineage: Eukaryota > Metazoa > Chordata > Mammalia > Rodentia > Sciuridae > Marmota > Marmota monax. The sequence goes on along the minus strand of NW_026693777.1, from coordinate 19,762,216 downwards.
CTCACCTCAAAAAGTAAGAGGTCTCATATAAATACTCTACTGTTGCATCTCACAGAACTAGAAAAATAAGAACAAATGAAACCCAACATTAATAAAAGGAAAGAAATAATATAGAGAATAATAACAAATAATATAGGGAAGGCTACAAATATCCAGGTAGAGGGAATTCAGAAGTCAATAGTCAGATTTCACTCAATTGAATCTACCCCAACTTGGAATCAAGCTCTCAGAGGTGAAAGAGAAGATTCTCAGTGCTTCAAGGAAAAAGAAATAATACAGACGGGTGTCCCAATTCACTAGACAGGAAACTTCTCAAAAGAAACATTATAGACCAGAATAGAGTGGCATGAGATTTTCATGATATTGCAGGCAAGGGGAGGTTTGGAAGGATAGAATTGGGAAGCTGTCAACCAAGAATACTTTAGTCAGCAAAGCTATCCTTTCGAAATGAAGAAGAGATAAAGATACCCCCCCCCAAAAAAAAAAGCTATAAAAGTCACTGGTAAGAGTAATTACACAACTTAAAAAGGATCTGTTTATATAAGCATTGTGATTAATTATTCATATCTTTAGCATGGAGTCTAAAATACAATAATAAAAATAGTAATTATTATATTAGTATATTGGGAGAGAGGTAATATAGAAAGATGTCAAATAGGATATAAGAAATTAAACAGTGCGAGAAGACAGGGAGTGCAAATATTGTTTTCTTATTGGTATATTTTCTCTTGTTCTTTTGTTTCTATTCTTCATGATCATATTAAGTTGCTATAATTTCAAAAATAGCATGTTATAATAAAATGATGTTTATTGTAAGCTTCATGGTAACCACAAAGGAAAAATACTAGACAAACCAAAAGCAATAGGAATCAGAATATAGTACTAGAGTAAATTATTTAACACAGAAGATCTGAAAAAAATTAAGAAGTAAGGAATTCCCCCACTCCCACCCCCCAAAAAATAGAAGAATTTTTATTAAGTGGCTGTAGTAAGAACCTACCTATCAATAACTATCTTAAACGTAAATGAATTAAATTCTCCACTTAAAAAAGACAGAGTGTTGCTTACTAGAGACTCATTTCAATTCTGAAGTCACACATAGACCCGAAGTGAAGAAATGGAGTAAGATATTCTGTGCAAGTGGAATCCAAAATTAATCATGAATAGCATACCTATATCAGATATAACAAACTTTAAATCAAAAGCAATAAAAAGAAAAAAGGAAGATCATTAGAAATAATGAAGGGGTCAGTTTATCAGATGGAAATAACAATTCTAAATACATGTGCAACCAATATTGTAGTACCCAAAGAAATGAAACAAATATTAATAAACCTAATGAGAAAGATTGACTCCAATATAGTAATAGTTGTGGACTTTACCACCTACTTTCAATAATGGGTAGATCATCCAGACAGAAAATCAGCAAAGACCAAATGAACCTACCAGACATCCGCAGAACATTCCTTTCAACTTCTCGATAACACATATTTTTTTCTTCATCAACATATGGAACATTCTTCAGGATATACTGTATAATATGCCACAAAATAAGACTTGATGAATTTTTGAAAAATTGAAATCAGATTGAGTATTTTTTTGGACCACAATGCAATGAAACTATAAATCAATAACAAGAAAAAACTCTGGGAACTATAGAAAAACATGGAAATTAAAAAAAAACTTAGTTTTGAACAACTAGTGAGTGGGCTAAGGAAGAAGTCAGGAATGAAATTAAAAATACTTCTTGACAATTCATCATGCCCAAAACATGAGATATGACAAAAAGAGGAAAATTTATAGCAATCAATCCCATATCAGAATTGGAAAGATCTCATAATAACAGTCCATTGCTAAAAGTCGCAGAACTAGGGAAACAAAAACAAATCAAACCCAACATTAATATTAGGAAAGACATAATAAAGACCAGAGCAGAAATAAATGAAATGGATATTAACAAAAAAATGATGAATGAAATTTAAAAAAATAGAGAAATCATAAGCTAGACTGAGAGAGAAGACTAAATAAAAAATGAGAGACAAAAGGAGAAATAGTATAAATATACTACAGAAATCGAAAAGATTGGATATTGTTATAAAAAATTATATGCCAACGAATTGATAACCTAGAGGACATGAATAAATTTCTAGACACATCTTATGAAGACTGAGTCATGAGCAGACCAATAACTAAAAGTAACAAAAAGCCTTTTATCAAAGAAAAGTTCATGAAAAGATAGTTTCACTGATGAATTCTACCAAACATTTAAAGAACTGATATCAGATTTCCTTAAGTTATTTTTTTTTAAATGATGAAAAATTTCCAAACATATTCTACAAGGCCAACAATACCCTAATAGCCAAACCAAATAAGGACATAACAAACTACATATCGTACCCTTGATGAACATAGTTCCAAAATTCATAAAACTCTAGCAACCTGAATCCAGCATTGCATTAAAAAGATTATTCATTATGTTCAAGTAAGATCCATGCCAGGGTTGCAAGGATGGTTTACTATATACAAATCTGTAAATACAGTAGACACCAGATCAAAAAAGTAAAGAACAAAATCCTTAAGATCGTCTCAGTAGATGCAGAAAAGGTATTTGCTATAATCCAACATTTTTACTTGATAAAAACACTGAACAAATTGCACATTCACTGAACATATCTCAACATAATAAAGGCCATTTATAAAAATAAACCAACATATACTGAATGGGGGAAAACTGAAAGGTTTCTCTCTAAGATTGGGGACAAGACAAGGGATGTGTACTGTCACTACTTTTATTTGGTATATTGCTGGAAGTACTAGCCAGAGCAATCAGGCAACAGAAATAAATAAAGGGCATCCAAATTGGAACTAAGAATCAAATTATCATTGTTTGCAGATGATATAATTATACACAGACACAAACCAAAGAGTTTACCCACCAATAAACTATTAGAAATAATAAATGAATTCAGCAAAGTTGCAGGATACCAAACCAACATACAAACATTAGTAGGTTTGCTATATGCTAACAATGAATTATCTGAAATAGAAATCAAGAAAGCAAATCCACTTTCAATAGCTACAAAACAAAACAAAAAACCCTAGGAATAAATTTAACCAATGGGATGGAATATACTTTACAATGAAAACTATGAAACATTGATAGAAAAAATGGAGAGGATGCCAAAAAGTGGAAAGATATTCCATGTACATGGATTGGAAGAATCAGTATTGTTAAATATAGTCGTACACATTCTTCAATTCTAAAATTTATAGGGAACCACCACAAAACCCTTAGTAGCCAAAGGCATCTTGAGCAAAAAGAAAAAGCAAAAGGCATTATACTACCTGACTTCAGTACATACTATAAAGCTGTTGTAATCAAAACATTGTGGTATTGTCATAAAAACAGATACAGACCAGTGGAACAAGATGGATGGCCTAGAAGTAAACTCATATAGACATAGCCAACTGATTTTTTTGACCAAGTTGCTAAAAACACACCTATTGGAGAATTGACAGTCTTTTCAATAAATGGTGCTTGGGAGATTTGATATTCATATGTAGCAGGATGAAATGAAACCCCTATCTCTCATCAGTGATAAAAACACAAGATTTAAAGCCTTACATATAGGACCTCAATATATGAAACTGCTAGAAGAGAACACGGGAAATGGTTCAGGATATTGAAATGGGCAATAATTTTTTGACAAGAATTCCAGAAGCACAGACCACAAAAGCAAAACTACATAAGTGGGATTGCATCAAATAAAAAAGCTTATGCACAGTAAAGGGAACAAGTAGCACGATGTTTTGATAACCTACTGAATGGGAAGGAGTATTTGAAGACTACATGTAATAAGAAGTCAATAACCTGAATATATAAGGAAATCCAAAAACTCAATGGTTTAATTTAAGTTGGCAGTTGATCTAAATAGACTTTTATCAAAAGAAAACATAAAAGGCCAAAAGGTTTATGAAAAAATGTTCAGTATAATGAATCAAAGAACCATTATGAGAGATTACCTCAGCCATGTGAGAATGACTATTATCAAAAAGGACTAAATAGATAAGTAATGCTGACCAGAATGTGGAGAAAAGGGAGCCCTTTTAGGATAGCCACTGGGAAAAACAGCATGGAGATTTCTCAAAAATTAAAAATAGAACTAACAGATGATCCTGCAATTCCACTACTATGTATCTATCCAAAAGAAATATGTAGAAGAGACATAATCAATCCTATTTTCATTAAAGCATGATTCATAATATCAAGAAATGGAAGAAATCAATGTGCACTTATGAATGGGTAAATTTTGTGTGTATATACACATGTACATGGAATACTATTCATCCATGAGAAAGAATGAAATCCTCTCACTTGTGATGACATATTTGGAACTGGAGATTATTATGTTAATAAAAACAAGCCAAGCCCCAAAAGAAAAATGTGGCATCATATTACACATGTAGAATCTATAAAATTTATCTCATAGAAGTTGAGAGTAGAGTGGTATTCACCAGAGGCCCGGGAAGGCTGGTAGAGGAGGTTGGAGAAGGATGGTCAAGGTTGATAAGTAGGTAGTAAGTTACAGTTACTTAAGAGTAAGTAGTTCTAATATGCTGTTGACAGCAGGGTAACTATAGGTAACAGTAATGTACTGTATATTTCAAAATAGTATGAGAAGTGGTTTTTTAAAGTTTTCATCATAAAGAAATCATAAATGTTTGAGAGAGATGTGCTTAGAGTCTGATTTAAATTCTATGCAATTTATTATGTATTGAAAAATTACATGGTACCCCATTAATTTATAGACTCTCTATTTATGAATTATAAAATAAAATTTAGAAAATGGAAAATGAAAAATTTTAATGAAATAGTGTATCATTTTACTTGATTCTTCAATTTTCATTTTACTTGATTCTTCATTTTTAGAGTGTATAGAACCTAATTCAAAATAATTTAAAAAGCAAACCTAGATTTGACTGGTTAAGGTATGTAAAGAGTACTTCTCTCAGAACCAAGAAAGAACTGTGAGAACTTCAGGGAATATGATTTGGGCTTTTATGTCACTGGGTTTATTTCTCACATCCTCTGCCATTATCTCTTCTTATCTTTCTTGAGTTTAGTCTTACCAGGCTTTCTACATAAAACCAGGAAGATGGTTGCCAACTTATTATAATTCCTTCCTCCTCTTCTTTCTGGCACCATGAGCTCTATCAAATGTAAAAAATCATAGAAGAGTAAAAAATTCATTTATATTTTCATATACTATATATTTCCTCAAACATTTATGACTTTTTTTATGGTGAAAATCATAAACATTCTTTCTTGTAGCTTCTTGACATGTACTGTACATTATTTTTATCTATAATCACATTACTGTGGAATGGTACACCAGAACCTCTTATTCTTAACTGTAACTTATCCACTGATCAACCCAAACTAATCAGTATGACCAGATGGTGGGATATTTTGATTCACTGATTATGAGACAAATATTTGTGGCTGAAATGGTGGGTTAGTGTAAGTAAATGTGGGAAAACATGGTTCCCAAAGAAAAGACTAATAAAAACTAAGTTCACTTAAAAAGAACTTAGGCATTGTCAAGAATAATTATTAAAGTGGCACATTTTGCTTGCCTACACAATTGTATCAGATATTGGTAATAATATAACAAATATAAAGGATTATATATTTCAATTAATTAGTAATGATTCTTCCATACTTGTTGACATTATAATAATACACATGCATAAATGTGAAGTGACGCACATGAATTCATTCATTTATTTACTCCTGGTCAAACAGCAGGTGTATTAGCAACAGATTATTTCTACTTTTCTATAACTTCATTTTTCTCAAAAAGAGAAACTTTTTCACTGTAAACCAAAAGGAAAAGGAAGTTAAACATTAACATTCAGAATTCCATCATGATACTATAACTGAAAAATATTATTATATAGACATGCAAAGTCTTAATAGTAAGACTGTTAAATTTTTCCTGGAGGAGGCAATATTTGAAATGAAGTTTTTGTTAAAAAATAAAGAGAAACATAATGAACCTTGGAGAGATAGAGGAGAAGCTGGAGGAAAGTGGTTATGTGAAGAAATGGAAACTTCATTAATATGTAGCACTGTTTAGAAGCCCAGTTGGCTGAAGATGAATAAGTTTAGAGGTTAAAATTAATTATTAAAACAAAGTTTTGACATCTGTAAATACATTGCCTATTGCATAGTTGTATATTGCTATATAACAAATCACCACAAGCTTGCTTGCTTAAAAAATAACATTTATTATCTCATAGTTTCAATGAATTATGATTTTTTACACCACTTGTCTTTTGAGGGTCTTCCAAGATTTCAAAAGAAATTTTAGTTGGATGGCATTATCATCTAGAGGCTCAGTTAGTGAAGAATTGTTTCCAGATACATTCATATTGTTGACAGAATTCTTACCTTTGTGGTTTGTATAACTGTGGACTTTTTGATGCCTTTGGCTAATTTTGTTCTCTGAAGCTTTTATCAGCTTTGCCATATGTCTCATCATGGGTGTGTGCACTATCACCTTTACTGGCTTTTGTTGGTTCAAAGCAAGTCATAGGTTCTGCAAACACTCAAAGATGGAGATGATATAAGGGTGTGAAGAAAAGGGGTGGCAGGAATTAGGTATTACCTTATGATTTTGGGGCAAAGTGCTTTTGAAATGTTCTTTGCAACTGGGGAACCATATTCAATTAATTTAATTGAAAAACTAAAGCTTACAAAGTTGTGATTTACCCAAAGTCATAAAACTACACAGTAATGGACCACCTGACAACCAAGTATTATGCACTTTCCATTCCCACATTTTTGGCTTTCTTATTTCTCTGTTTATCGTATTTGGTCTTACTTTGTGTTGCTAAATTTATTAAAAATATGATGAGTACATCTAAGCACTAGATTCCCTGGCATAAAAATGTTTGAAAAAAATTTTTTAATGAACTCTAGGTCTGTTATTTTGGAACATTTCATTGGTGTCTCAGGATAAACTTAAAAAATTCTTTTTTCTCAATTTTTGTTTGTAAAAGGAGGAATAGACTTTTTTATTTTCTTCAGTTTTGGTATATTTTGATGTCTACAGTGAGACATAGGAGAGTAAAAGACTGAAAGTGGCATTTAATTACTGCAAAAGAAAAGCATCAAAGAATGATAGTTGAATCTTGTATATTAACTCAATTATGGATTTTTTTAGTGAAAGATTGCTGGCTGTGGTTTGGGAGCCAAGCAAATAAATTAGCTAATCAAAAGTCTGTATAAGTACAGATTGCTAATGAACACTGGTTTATAACTCACCCCAAATTAGGAAGAAAATGACAAAAGAAAAGCTAGGAGATAACATTTGTTTTCTTTCTAGATGTTTTAAGAATTTTAAATTTCTAAAAGACATTTTGAGAGATTATAGAGAATTAAATCACCTCTACCTAGCTGAGAAAATTTCCATAATATTAGACTATTGGGCAACAGTTTCAAGGAGACACACCAGCATTTCCTGTTACATAGACAGCATAGTAAATGATAATTGCTATGATAATATTTTTGCACTCTGTGATGAATTAAATGTAAAATAAATTTAGAAGAAAACCTAACTTTGAAATTTAACATAATCTATGTAAGAAAAAAACCTGGTTGAAATGAGTGAAGTTGGGTTGTTATTTTGCTGATCTCCTATGTCTTGCTCCTGCATGTTTTCTTAGCACACATCATAGCTTTTTATGCTCTATTAGAATTGTTGGTATGCTCTCTGTGTTTCTCACTGGCTTATAACCTTCTTAAGAGCAGAGATTATATTGATGTTTATGCCTATATCATTACCACCTATCAGTGTTTAATGCAAAGTGGGGGTACCAGAAATTTTCTAAATAGATGGATGAAAAAAAGAATGAATGAATGATCATATGAGTGAGTGATTTAATGAGCAAATGGAAGAATAGGTAATAGAGTAAGCAGTAGCAGTCTTAAAGTATAGTGAATATACACTGACAAACCCTGCCTTTTCCCTGCTCTGTATTAATTTCAAAATTTTGTTCTCTGGTAACCTGATGCCTGCACTTAAAACTTTGATTGACACTGATTCTTTGGGCAGCCTCAGCATCTTCATAAGTATATATGACATAATGAGCAACTTGTAGGAGTGGAAAAAAAATATATATATATATGGTTGTGAATAATATATACATGAAATCATTTAATTTTATCCATTTTGGAAACAACATACTTTACCAGAATGCACAACTGATTTTTAAATTACATCTTATTAGCAACTAATATATATATTATTTTAAAATATATATATATATATTTTATTATTATTTTAAAATATATATATATATTTTAATTAAGAGACACTTGTTGCTCAGAATACCTAGAAACAGATATAGCCAAGAAAATATTCCCTTCTTTCCTAATAAAATCAAGAAGGATTATCCAAAGTATTTTCAGAGATGAATGTATTTTCTGAACAGCTCCTTTTGAGAACAACCTTCATAGCATGATTTTGTTAGAAGAAAAAAAAATAATTTGAGTAGTTCAGGCCTAGAAACAGATACAGCCAAGAAAATATTCCCTTCTTTCCTAATAAAATCAAGAAGGATTATCCAAAGTATTTTCAGAGGTGAATGTATTTTCTGAACAGCTCCTTTTGAGAACAACCTTCATAGCATGATTTTGTTAGGAAAAAAAAATAGTTTGAGTAGTTCAGGCCTAAATTATTTTGTTTCTTAAAAGGCAATAGTTCAAGTACAAATACACATGGTGTTTTATTTATTCTCATAAAATTTTCTCTCTCCCTCTCTTATAAATTAACTAAGGGCATAGTCAAACCTGGAAAAATATGAGTTGTAGAGTATATGGATGACATTTGAATTCTGGTCAGAATTTTACTTAGTCACCTGTGCGAATCTTACAGTTCAATTAGGCTGGAAGTAACGTAATAAGTCTTGACATTTTTTAGTACAGATGAGTGAAATATACTTAGGTTATTTAAAAATACATAGATTAAAACATTTTTTTTCTTCTTTATTACTAAGCCAATAAATTCCAGAGAACTTAAAAAGTCAGTGAATACTGACTAAGTACCTACTATGTATCACACAATATGATATGACCTGGAAAATAATGATGAATAAAGGAGGCATGACCTCTGCCACATTTTCAGGCCAGTTGAATAAAACACAGGGCTGGGGCTGTGGCTCAGTTGTACAGCACTTGCCTAGCATGTGTGAGACACTGGGTTAGATCCTCAGCATCACATATAAATAAAATAAAGGTCCATCAATGTCTAAAAAAATATGTAAATTTTTTTTTTTTTAAAGTGAACTCAGATTACTGTTTTTGTTCCCTGATTGCCTCTTTGGAAATGTGGTAGATGTTGCTAATAAGATGTAATTTAAAAATCAGTTGTGCATTCTGGTAAAGTATGTTGTGTTTCCAAAATGGATAAAATTAGATAATTTCATGTATATATTATTCACAACTTTTAAATTATTTTTTGATGTATTTATATCAGTGACTCAATCCACATAAATGAACTCAAGAAAGCCACAAAGAATAAGTTTTTGTCAGTATAACTCTCTAAACCAAATAGCAAAAACCGAATGCAGGGTTTTAGATATGGCTTGGATGTCCTCAAGAAGACTGACACTTCTGCTAAAATTGTTATTTGTAATTCAAATGTTTTTCATCATTGAGAAGCCTGGTCAGCTACATTACCTTCCTTTTTAATGTATCTTCTAAAAATTTTATATAATTGTGTTCCTCATGAGATGTAAATCACATACCATACAATTTACCCCTGTAAAGTTTGTATTTTAGTGGTCTTTAATATATTCAGAATTATACAACCATATCAATTGTAGAATATTTTTATTACCCAAAAAGGAACCCATAAGCATTAATAGATACTCTCTGTTTTTCCTCAACCATCTTATTTAGGTAAAGCATGTATATTTTCTGTCTCTATATATTTATTTTGAGCATGTTATATAAAATCATACAAATGTAATGTTTTTGAATAACTTATTTCATATGGTATTTTCAAGATTTATCCATGTTGTAGCATATATGAGTGCTTTAATTTTATTGCTGATGAGTATTCCGTCTATGAATATGCCACATTTCTTCAGGTGATAGGCATTTGGAATTTTTAAAAATATTCATGTATTTTTTATGTTTGGCTATTATAAGTAATAGCCAAAAGTTTTTGTGTGGAATTAAATTTTCTTGTCACTTAGGTAAAGTAGACTACTGTAACAATAGTCTACTTTATACTTTAAATATAGCACTGGCTGCTCTGCCACTGCAACTTAATTTTAAAAGAACATGTTTCTGTTTCTTCCTCTCTCCTACCTCCTACATAATCTTTCCACTTCCCTAATCTCAGGGAAAATAGTAATATCTTTCTTTCCTATCCTGTGTGGAGTTATCTGTCCTTGAGTGCACACTCAATGCATGAAGGAAGTAATCCAGATTTGGGAAGGATGCCAGAAGATCTCAGAAATGACTGTCTCCCAAATTAACAAATGAGTTACAACTCCCACAGAGAGCACATAGAATGTAGCCCTTGAATCACCTCTTTAATAACTCCCTGTTCCCAAGATGGGCAGAATCCCAGCCTCTAGGACAGGAATCCCCTTTTTCTCCTTTGTTAGCAAAGCAGTAAAATGCCTTTTTTCACTTTTTCAAAACCACATCCTCCTTATTAGATTGGCATGGGGACAAGGACCCAGCTTTCAAGCTTTTGGTAACAGACCTACTAGTAGTATTACAAAGTAATATGGCAAATTCATCTTCAACATTTTGAGGAAGTGCCAGTTCTTTTTCATTCTTTTTATTTTTTCCTTTTTTATTGTGGTAAAATGCACATGACATAAAATTTACCACATTAACCATTTTTAAATGTATGGTATAGTAATATTGTCCATTCATAGTATAATTCAACCATTATCATCATCTATCTTCAGAACTTTTTCATCTTTCCCAAATGAAACTCTTGTATTATAGACTCAATGATTATCTGTCTGTCTGTCTATCTATCTATCTATCTATCTATCTATCTATCTATCTATCTATCTATCTATCTTATTTTGCACAATTTTTAATTCTAATCAGTTAAGAAAGGAAAAGAGATATGCAATTGTACTGTCTTTAATAATTACAAGATTACTTTTGATTTTATCTGTGTATTCAAATTATTGTCTTGTGTCACTTAGTTTTTGAACACATTTCATATATCTTGTAAGATATGTCTGCTACTAATATCTTTACTTCACATTCAGTTTTCAAATACTGTTTTGATGGATATAAGATTCTTATTGCATAGTTCTTCTCCTCCCCCCTTTAACCAGTTTTTTTTTTTGCCATTCATCTTGCTGCTCTCTAGTCTTTATTATTTCTGATAAGAAGTCATATGTTAATCTTTTTAGAATTCTGTATATATGATTCATTTTTACTTTTAAGACTTTTTTTGTTGTCTTTTGCTTCAACATTTTATGATGAGGTGTCTTGTGTGGATTTTTTATGCTATTTAGAGTTGGTTTCATATACGTTTCATACATGTAGATCAACGCTTTTAATCAAACTTTAGAAATTTTGACATTTAAAAAAATATTTTTATCACCTTTAACTTTATGCTCCTTTTCTGATACATATATATATATGTTGGTGTGCCTAGTGTTGTCTGACATTTCTCTGAAGTTCCATTTTTTTTTTCTGTTTTCTCTCTGTTTTTTGGTTTACATAATGTCTACCAAGCTATCTTCAAATTTGCAAGTTTTTCTCTTTTGCCAATTCAAGTTTGTTGCTTGCCCCTGATTAATTTTTCATTTTACTGTGTGCTTTTTACTTCCAGAATTTCTGTTTGGTTCCTGTATTATAATTTATGTCTATTTATTGTTCTCTATTTGATGAGAAATAGACCATCATTCTTTCCTGAACTTCTGTATGCTTTCCTAGTAAGGCATTTGAATATATTTCTAACAGCTTTATAACATATTCATTTGATTTTGTTTGCTATGTCTGACTTGTGGAAACTTTTATAAGCAGATCTTGTTGCTTGTTCTTTTTTTTTTTTCCCCTTGGTCTCACTTCTCTGATTCTTTTTTTTTTTTTTTTTTTTGATGTGTCTTAATTTTGTTCTTGTTGTTGAAACCAGGACTGTAACAATTGTTAAGGTTATAATAATTCTGATATTGATTCCCTCCTTCTCCCTGGGATGATTGTTATTTTTATTTATTTTTTTTAATCTAATGACTTGGCTGGACTAATTCAGTGAATCTGTTTCCTTAGTAGATGTGCAGTTTCTGATGTCATTTATTGGGGACCCTATTCACAGTTATACTAAGATAACAGTGGTTTTATTAGTGAGCCTCTTTAATTGTCCCTTTCCCCTACTTTGTTTAGCTTGTATAATAGTCATTCCTTTATTCATAGTTTCACTTTCCTACATACTGTTATTTTTTCAGACAGGATTTTAATATGTTGCCCAGGTTGAACTTCAACTCTTGATCCACCAACCTCAGCTTCCTAAGTAGGTGGGATTACAGGCATGTACCACCATGCCCAACTTGGTAGTTTCACTTTGTATGATTTCAGTTACCTAAAGTCAGTCATGTTCCAAAATATTAAATGAAATATTCCATAAATAAACAATTCTTAAGTTTTAAATTGTGTATTCTTCTGAGTAGTGTGTTGAAATTTTACACCATCCTGTTCTATCTTGCCCAGGATGTATATCATCCTGTTTTCTATCATATTCATATTATCTATACTACTTACCCCTTAGTCACTTAGCCATTTTGATTATCCAGTTATAAACATAAATGGGTCTACAGTCTGTTCCAATTATATTCAGGCCCATTTGCAGAAGTTATTTTGAGATTACACTTTGAGGCTACATCCTAGGTAGGAGGATGGTTCTTCACTGTTGCTTTTCATGATTATTTCTCTGAAATGTCTAACTTATCTAGGTTTCAACAATTGCTATTCTGGAGCTATTAGTCTCCTCTTAGTTGCTTACATCCCAATTTCTGTTGTTTTCTTCAACACTCTTAGGCTTCAAATTCTACACACTGTGTTCAAAATCAAGTCAGTCTGCTAGAGCTACTGAGCTTTTTTCTCTTTCTTCTTTTTTTTTTTCCTTATGACTTGCTTTTCTTCAATCAAAACATCTGCAGTACTTCTGTGGTGCTTGTGGCAAACACAGTGACCACCCTTTTGTGAAATGCACTTTTGCTTTATGCATAGGAAACTGGGAAGAATTGGTAGTTTCTTGTGTTCTTAAGCTTACTTCTCTTGAAATCTATACCCTTAAACTTAATGGGAATAAGGGGAATAAGGGTCTAGCATTTTTGGTTTCTCCTACCTAAAATGGAGCATTCTTTCATTTCTGAAGTGGGAAAGGAATGATGGAGAAGAACCAGACCTTTCATGTTCTCCTTGTCTCCTTGTTGGAATAATACTTCTTCATGGAGGTAGAAATGTTGAAATGTTTATGTCCTGCCACTCTTAGGGATGTACTGGAGCCCTAGCTAGTATCTGAGGCAACAAGAAACCACATTATCCTTGGCTGTATCTACCAGAGTAGAGTTTATGCCTCCCTGAACTAGGAGGAAAGGGCAAACTGAAGGAGTTAGTAGTCTCTTTCTGGCTAATCTCTTCTTCCCTCCATTTCTATTTCTCTCTCTCTCTCTCTCTCTCTCTCTCTCTCTCTCTCTCTCTCTCATATATACATATATGTGAATGTGTATGTATATATATATGTATGTGTATATATATATATATATATATATAGTAGGTGGACACAATACCTTTACTTTGTTTATTTTTATGTGGTGCTGGGGATCGAACCCAGTGCCTCATGCATGCTAAGCAAGTGCTCTACCACTGATCCACAACCCCAACCCCCCATTTCTCTTTTTTCTCTCTCCCTCTTTCTCTGTCAACCTCTCCTAAAATTTTTTACTTCATTTGCAAACCTCCCAGTTCTTTTATGGAGGTTTTAATGGTCAATATTAGTCTTTGCCTTCTTTATGCAGTTTGTTTTAGGACATGTTGATGGAATCTCAACTAGTTCTTTTTGTAATTTCATTGTGTTTTAATTAGCTTTCATCATGCTGTGTGGTGAGCCGCTTCTGCCGTTTCTGCAGACTATGGTCGCCATTACAAGATGGCGCTGGCTCCGCTGTGGTCTGTGACAAACAACTCCTTATTTGGGAGAGTTGGTGCATGGTTTTTCACCACCCTATGAGAAAGCTCCACGTGGCAGCTTCGCATTGGGGCTTGAGATGCTTTATTAAGGCTGGGAGGGGCATCCGAGAGGGAGAAGAAGAAATATCAAGGGCCTGAATAAACTGCTGAAAGAAGATTCCTGAGTTGCGTCTTCCTTGCGGGCAAGGGGTCGCGACAAGTGGTGTCGAGACCCGGTAACCAGAACTTTCAGCAGTCAGGGGTGGTGCACCGGTTAGTCCCAGGTAAGTGGGATCCGCGACCAAAGCGGGGTTAGTCCCAATAAGTGGGATCCGCGATCAAAGCGGGGTTAGTCCCGGGTAAGTGGGATCCGCGACCAAAGCGGGGCAGCTCCTCTGTAGAGAAAGAGAGAGCATTACATTTTATTGCAGCTGCACTGTGTACTTTCGCTTTTGTTTTCTGTGTTTCTTTTGTTGTGTCATTTCGCTTTTGTTTTTTGTGCTTCTTTTGTTGTTGTGTCATGGGTGCCGCATCTTCAAGTCCGCTTCTCCTGGCCCTAGATGGCCTGTTACGTTCCAAGGGCCTGGAAGTGAAACATAGTACTTTACAGAGATTTTTACAGAAGATAGATATCGCTGCACCGTGGTTTGCATTTTCGGGCAGCCTTACTGTACCTAGTTGGGATAAATTAGGCAAAGATCTTGACTTTGCTTCTGAGCAGGGCATATTAGAGGGTGGGGTGATACCCCTTTGGAAAATGGTCCGTAGTTGCCTTACAGATGGCAGATGTCAGGAAGCACTTACTAAAGGACAGGAAGTTCTAGAGCAATTACATGAGGAGAAATCGGAGACGGCAGGAAGTGAGGTGCCTCAGGAGGATGGGAGTGTGCGGAGCGTGAAACAGGGGAGGAGACGATTGTATCCAGATCTCAGTACACTGCGCACACCCCCATGTGAAAGTGGGTCAGAGGAAGAGGAGGATGAGGAGGAAGAGCTCGGGAGGCTGTCTCGTCAGCTAGAGAGTTTAGCTATAGGAGAAGGGAACAGAAATAAACAGGGGCTCAAGAAAAGCGATCCGCCGGATCCACCGCCGTATGGTGGGGGTGTTTCGGGGAGAGCTTTCCATGCCCAAACATGGAGGGCTGTTAACGCTGAGATGGGTCTTGCTTATCCAGTTTTTCAGGATGACAATAGGGGAAGATTCCATGAACCCTTAGATTTTAAAATTGTGAAGACCCTGGCGGAGTCTGTGCGCACTTATGGCATAGATGCCGCTTTCACTCTCACTCAGGTGGAGGGACTTACTAGATTTTGCATGACTCCCTCAGATTGGGCTAGTCTAGTCCGCGCTTGTGTTTTCCCAGGGAAATATTAGGAGTCCAAAGTTGGCTGTTTAATGTTTCTGGCAGTACCCAAGACTCGGAGCGAGGTAGGAGACTTAAAATTACTTCACACAATTCACAATTGTTTAATGCTACATTACCCTCCGCAACAGTCTGTCTCCAATCTCCGTTCTTGTTTCTTTTGGCTAATGTTACATTACAGGGGATGCTTAATTGTTCTAATATTACCTGTTATTTGTCTGAGTGTTGGAATGGCTCCTGGACTACGGCAGTGGTTATGAAAATTCCAACTTTTGTCCCGATCCCAATTACTGCAGATCCAGAATCTTTTCCTATTGTTGAACTGATTAGAGCCCGTAGAGATTTTGGAATTACGGCAGCTATAGTGACAGCTGTGGCAATGTCTGCTGCTGCAGCAGTTACAGCTGGAGTAGCCATGGCCAGCCAAGTACAAACTGCTGCCACTATTAATCAGGTTATTCAACAAACATCCACCATACTTGAATCTCAAAGTAGAGTTAATCAACACATTTTATCTGGGATTCTAGCTGCTAATCAAAGGATAGATCTGCTTCAAGCTCAAGTTGAGGAATTGTCTGATCTAGTACATTTGGGTTGTATTGATCAACGTGCACATTTATGCATAACCTCTGTCAGATTTAATGATTCCAGAAATGCCTCCCGCATCATCGGAGAGTATCTATCCGGAACCTGGTCCATGGAAGCAGAAGACTTGATCCAGTCTCAACTAACTCAGATTGCTGTTCTGAATAGCACCCGTGTTGAACCAGTGACTTTGGGTCAATTCACCAGTTGGCTATCCTCTGCCTTTTCCTTTTTTAAGGAGTGGGTGGGGGTAGGCATTTTTGGTGCAATGTGTTGCTTCGGTATGTTCCTCTGTTTGTGGTTTCTCTGTCGCCTTAAGGCCCGCAGTGCTCACGATAAGGCTATGATCATACAAGCTCTTGCAGCTTTAGAAAATGGCAACTCACCTCAAGTCTGGCTTGCGCATCTTAAACAGTAAACCTTTGACATGGTTGTTACACCCCAAGTTATTATAACATTGCACTGGGATCGACATGACTTTCCTTGTTATTCTCTTAGTGTTGGAAAGCCCTTGCACTCT
The DNA here is from genome assembly GCF_021218885.2 of Marmota monax. Taxonomy (NCBI): domain Eukaryota; kingdom Metazoa; phylum Chordata; class Mammalia; order Rodentia; family Sciuridae; genus Marmota; species Marmota monax. The sequence goes on along the minus strand of NW_026693777.1, from coordinate 19,745,529 downwards.
GCCGGTCTTACTGCCATTGCACGCAGATGGGTTTCCACACTAGTGCTTTTCTATCGCCTTAAAGTCCGTGACTTTCTTTCAGGGTGCTGTCAACTTGTTTGTCGTTATAAAAAGCCACAGTTCAACCTCAGCTATCCCCCTTCGTCCACCATCGTCACGATACAGGATGCGAGGCAAGGCACTGCACTTGAGTGATCCTTGACGTGGACCTCAAGGAGAGCATGTCCTATTGCATGCGGGTTAGACGCGTCCACGCCCCGCCCCACGAAAAAAGGCGTCGGCTGATATGGCCTCAGATCTGGGGAAGGGCCCTCCTTAGGACTGAGCCATACTATGCAGCCACTTCTGCACAGTGGGATAGGACCTCTACTCTCGCCTGTATTGTTTTAAGAAAACAGAAAGGGGGAACTGTGGTGAGCCGCTTCTGCCGTTTCTGCAGACTATGGTCGCCATTACAAGATGGCGCTGGCTCCGCTGTGGTCTGTGACAAACAACTCCTTATTTGGGAGAGTTGGTGCATGGTTTTTCACCACCCTATGAGAAAGCTCCACGTGGCAGCTTCGCATTGGGGCTTGAGATGCTTTATTAAGGCTGGGAGGGGCATCCGAGAGGGAGAAGAAGAAATATCAAGGGCCTGAATAAACTGCTGAAAGAAGATTCCTGAGTTGCGTCTTCCTTGCGGGCAAGGGGTAGCGACAATGCTGGCCTCCTAAGGATGCTTTGGGTTTCTGATTATCTCATATATTCTGTGTGTTATTCTATATCAATGTGTTTATATAGTTTCTTTAGTTTTTCTGGATGTTGATTTCTAATTTCATTCCATTATGGTCACATAAAATGAATGGAATTCTGGCTTTTTTGTTTGTTTGTTTGTTACATTTGCTAAGAGTTGCTTTGAGACCTAAAATATGGTCTGAAAACATTTCATGAGCCGCTAAGAAGAAAATGAATTTTAGCCATTGTTGGATAAAATGTTCTGTAGATGTCTGTTAAGTCCATTTACTTTATAATATTTTTATTGTATGATTTTATATTTTTTGTGTCCAAAGAGCCTTTACTGAGTTTATGGCTGGATGAGCTATCTTCTAGTGACACAAGTCTGTTGAAATCACCTAGTATTATTGCTGTGGGGTCAGAATCTTTAATTCAAGTTATGTCTATTTTATATAATTAAGTGCACTGATGTTTGGGACATAAATATTTCTTATTATATCTTCTTGTTGGACTGTTTTCTTTACTACTATGAAGTAACCCTCTTTGTCTCCTCTGATTAATTTTGGCTTATGCTCTCCTTTTTCAAATAAGAGTAGCTACTCCTGATTATTTTGGGGCTCCATTTCATTTGTCTTGTACGTAGAAGGGTATGTGGGTTGCACTATATGCGATTGTTCTTTTTTACTTAACAACTCCATATGGAGTAATTCCAGATTGAGACCTCTCATAAGTGTGGTATCCTCAGTCTTTGTGTTAATTCTGGTTTTTGCTATAAGAGTGAATGTCATTGAGTCAGTCCTGATGGCTCCTTGTATCTTTTCCTGTATGGTGCCTGATCATTAGTTGAGGATCCTGTCTCTTCTGTTCTTTGTATTAAAATATTGTTGAAGTTTGAGTGTGGTTTGTGTGTTGAGCAATGTACACTATCTCTTGGCTTTGTTTAGCTCAACAGCATTCTCTACCCTGTGAACTCATAGTGGTCCACTAATTTCCCAGTACCTAAGAGAAAATGGGGAAATGAATAACAGAACAATATACAGCACTACAATAAATAACTAATGCCTACTAGGAAATCTACAACACTCGTTACCACAAAAACAAGATTACTGGGATCAGTAATTGTTTTTTTTTTTTTTTTAAAGAGAGAGGGGAGAGAGAGAGAGAGAGAGAGAATTTTTAATATTTATTTTTTTTTAGTTTTTCGGCAGACACAACATCTTTGTTTGTATGTGGTGCTGGGGATCAAACCCGGGCCGCACGCATGCCAGGCGAGCGCGCTACCGCTTGAGCCACATCCCCAGCCCGATCAGTAATTGTTAACAGCAAAAATACATAGGTGAACTAGATCTGACATTAAATATCAGGTGTCAACTCTGCCATCTACAACTCTAATCTCTGCAACACATGAAAGGTTGGCGCAGCAATTATATAAACCAAATAGTTCTGAAAGATGGTAAAAATACACTTCATTAAGAGAAATGAAAATGTTGTTAGAAGATTAAAAATAGTTTAGGAACAGAAGAGATGAAACAAGTGATGGGTATACGTAAGTAGAAAAGTAATTGAAACAGAATGAATGAGAAAACAAGGAAATTTGGCTGTTAGAGGGAGAAGAAAGGGAGAGAGAGAAATAAAACCAACACCAATTTAAAAAAAAAAACCTTCAAAAGACTAGACTATGAAAAGTAACAGAACTATACTAAAATAAGAGAACAAAAAGAATCAGATATCTACATGTATGTCTATTCATGTACTAATCAGCATAGATTAATTCACCCACATTTCTTGATTCTAAGAATATCTGACAGTCCAATATTGAATTTATGTATATTGTGACAAAACCGTAAACTTATTAATAGCAGCTGTTTGGTTAAAGGATGAATAGTGTTTGTTTTGGGATCTGTTCACATTGTTCTCCCCCTTAAAGGAGAGGTATTAGAAACCTGCAGGGACATTATAAGCCAATAGAATAAAAACTGTAATGCCTCAGATCTGAAGTGCTAGAAGGGAAGACACATGAACAACATGAAAAAACAAGGGAAGAAAATATCCCCCAACAAACCAAGACATTATTACATTATTAGAATCGATGACCAGCAAAACAGTAGAAATGACAGAGCAGGAGTTTAGGTTGTACATAATTAAAATGTTCTGTGAATTCAAGGATGATAGAAGAGAGCAAATACAGGCAGCAAAAGGTCATTTTGATAAAGAGCTACATAAGCAAGTACAGAAAACAAACCTTACTTCAATAAAGAGATAGAGGTTCTGAAAAAAATCCAGAGATCCTTGAAATGGAAAAAACAAATTAAATTTAATCAAATTAAAAGCTGAATAGAAAGTATCATCAACAGATTAGATCACTTGGAAGATAGGACCTTTATTATATGAAGATAAAACATATGATCTTGAAAAGAATGTTGACCACACCATGAAGATGGTAAGAAACCGTGAGCAGAACATTCAAGAATTATGGGAGAACATAAAAAGACCAAGTTTAAGAATATTGTGATAGAGGAAGGCACTGAGTTCCAAACTGAAGGAATAAACAATCTATTTAATGAAATAATGTCAGAAAAATTTTCAAACATGTAGAATGAATTAGGAAATCAAATACGAGAGGCTTACAGGACACCAAATGTACAAAATTATGAGAGCTCTACGCCAAGATACGTTATACTGGACATGCCTAGCATACAGAATAGGGAGAGAATTTTAAAAGCCACAAGAGAAAGGATTCAAATTACATATAGGGGGAAACCAATTAGGATCTCTGCAGATTTTTCAACCTAGACCCTGAAAGCTAGAACATCCTGGAACAACATATACCAAGTTTTGAAACAAAATGGATGCCAACCAAGAATTCTACGATCATCAGAATTAAGCTTTGGATTTTATAATGAAATAAAAACCTTTCATAATAAACAAAATTCAAAAGAATTTACAACTAGATAGACTGCATTATAGAACATCCTTGGCAAAATATTCCATGAGGAGGGAATGATAAGCTACAATGAAAATCAGCAAAGGGAAGTACTACACTAAAGGAAATACTAATCAGAGGAGAAACCAAATCAAGTTAAAATCCCAAAAATAAACAAATATGAATGGGAATACAAATCATGTCTCAATAATAACCCTGAATGCTAATGGCCTAAACTCACCAATCAAAAGACATAGACCAGCAGATTATATTAAAAAAAAAAAAAGACCCAACAATATGCTGCTTTCAAGATACTCATCTCATATGAAAAGACATGTACAGACTGAAGGTGAAAGTTTGGGAAAAAACATACCACTCACATGGACTGCAGAAAGAAGCAGGGTTTTCCATCCTCATATCAAATAAAGTAGACTTGAAGCCAAAGTTAATCAAAAGGGATAAAGAAAGACATGTCATACCGCTTAAGGGAACCATACATCAACATGATGTAACAAATATAAGTATATATGCCCTAAACAATGGAGCATCTATGTTCATCAAACACACTTTTCTGAAGTTCAAGAATCAAATGGACCACAACAAAATAATTCTGCATGACTTTTAACACATCTCTTTCAAGACTGGATAGATCTTTCAAACAAAACCTAACAAAGAACCTATAGAACTCAATAGTGCAATCAATTACTTAGACTTAACAGACATATATAGCATATTTCATCCACCAGCAAGTAAATATACTTTCTTCTCAGCAGCACATGGATCCCTTTCTAAAATAGACTGTACCTTAAGCCACAAAGCAACTCTGAGCATATACAAAGAAGTAGAGTTACTACCCTGCATTCTATCAGATCATAATGGAATGAAATTGAAATCAATTATAAAATAAAAAATAGAAGCTATTCCAACACCTGGAGACTAAATAATATGCTATTAACTGAACAATGAGTTGCAAAAGACATCAAAGAGGAGATTAGAAAATTCTTAGAGGTAAATGAGAACACTGATACAACATATTGAAATCTCTGGGATACTATGAAGGCAGTACTAAGAGGAAAGTTCATTGCAAGGAGTTCATTCCTTAAAAGAAGAAAAAGTCAACAAATAATGACCTAACATTACATCTCAAAGCCCTAGAAAATGAAGACCAAATCAACACCAAGAGCAGTAGAAGACAGGAAATAATTAAAATCAGAGCTTAAATCATTGAAATTGAAACAAAAGAAACAATTGAAAAACTGACAAAACAAAAATTTGGTTCTTTGAAAAAATAAAATTGATAAACTATTAGCCATGCTAATGAAGAGAAGGAGAGAGAAAACTCAAATTACTAACATCCATGATAAAAAAGGAAATATCATGACAGACACTACAGAAATACAGAAGATAATTAGAAATTATTTTGAAAACTTGTACTTCAACAAAATAGAAAATACTGAAGGCATCAAAAAATTTCTAGAGTCGTGTAATTTGCCCAAAATGAATCAGGATGATAGACACAAGTTTAAAGGGTCAGTTTCAAGCAGTGAAATAGAAGACACCATGAGAAGCCTACCAACCAAGAAAAACCCAGGACCAGATGGATACACAGCTGAGTTCTACAAGACCTTCAAAGAAGAACTCATACCAATACTCTTCAAATTATTTTTTGAAATAGAAAAAGATGGAACACTTCTAAACTCAATTCTATGATGCCAATATCACACTGATTACCAACCAGATGTAGACAGATCAAAGAAAGCAAACTTCAATCCAGTACCTCTAATGAACATCAAAGCAAAAATTCTCAATAAAATTCTGCCAATTTAGATTCAAAACATATCAAAAAGATAGTGCACTATGATCAAGTGGGGTTCATTCCAGGGATGCAAGGTTGTTTCAACATATGGAAATCAATAAATATAATTGATTACATATTATAAACTTAAAGATAAGATCATCTCAATAGATGCAGAAAAAGCATTTGACAAAAATGCAGCATCCCTTCATTTTCAAAACACTAGGAAAACTAAGGATAACAGGAACATATATCAACATTGTAAAAGCTATCTATGCTAAGCTCCAGGCCTACATCATTCTAAATGGAGAAAAATTAAAAGTATTCCTTTAAAAAGTGGAAAAAGACAGGGATATCCTCTTTCACCACTACTATTTAACATAGTTCTTGAAACTCTAGCCTGAGCAATTAGATAGACAAAAGAAATTAAAGGGCTATGGATAGGGGGAAAAAAAATTCAGATTATCACTATTTGCTGATGATACCTAGAAGATTAAAAAAATTCCATGAGAAAACTTCTAGAATTAATAAGTGAATTCAGAAAAGTAGCAGGATATAAAATCAACACCCATAAATCAAAGGCTGTGTACATCTGTGACAATCCTCTGAAAGAGAAACTAGGAAAATTACTACATGTAGCCACAAAACAAACAAACAAACAAACCTTGGGAATCAACATAACAAAAGAGGTGGAAATCCTCTACAATGAAAACTACAATGAACTCTAAAGAAAGAAATTTTAAAAGACCTTAGAAGATAGAAAGATCTCCTTTGTTCTTGGATAGGCAGAAATAATATGGACAAAATGACCATACTCCCAAAAGCACTATACAGATTTAATGCAGTTCTAATCAAAATCCCAATGAGATTCCTCATAGAAATAGAAAAAGCAGTCATGAAATTTGTCTGGAAAAATAAGAGATCCAGAAAAAGTAAAGCAATCCTTATCAAGAAGAGTGAAGGAGGTGGCATCATTATACCAGACCTTAAACTATACTACAGAGCAATAGTAACAAAAACAGAATGGTATTGGTACCAAAACAGACTTGTAGATCAATAGTACAGAATAGAGAACCCAGAGACAAACCCACAGACATACAGCTATCTCATATTACAGAGGCACCATAAATATATATTGGAGAAAGTATAGCCTCTTCAATAAATGGTGCTGGGAAAACTGGAAATCCATATGCAACAAAGTGAAATTAAGCTCCTATCTTTCATCATGCACAAAACTCAACTCAAATTTGATCAAGGACCTAGGAATTAAACCAGAAACCCTAATAGAAGAAGAAGTAGGCCCAAATCTTCATCATGTCAGAGTAGGCCCCAACTTCCTTAATAAGACTTTTATAGTGCAAATAATAAAATCAAGAATCAATAAATAGGATGCATTCAAACTCAAAAGCTTTTCTCAGCAGAAGAAACAAGGAGTAAGGTGAATACAGATTTTTTTTTTTTTTTTAACACAGGCACATCAGATAGAGCACTAATCTGTAGGCTATATAAAGAACTCGAAAATCTTAACACACACACACACACACACACACACACACAACCAAACCAAACCCTCAAATAACCCAATCAATAAATGGGCCAAATAATTGAACAGACACTTCTTAGAAGATGATATATAATCAGTCAACAAATATATGAAAATATATTCAATATGTCTAGCAATTAGAGAAATGCAAATCAAAACTACTCTCAGATTTCATCTCACTCCAGAGTGGCAGCTATTAAGAATACAAACACCAATAAGTGTTGACAAGGATGTGGGGAGAAAGACACACTCATACATTGCTGGTGGAACTGCAAATTGGTGCAACCAAAATGGAAAGCAGTATGGAGATTCCTTTGAAAACTGGGAATGAAACTACCTTTTGACCCAGCTATCCTCCTTGGGTTATACCAAAAGGACTTAAAAACAGCATACCATAATAACACAGCCACTTCAGTGTTTATAGCAGAACAATTAACAATAGCTAAATTGTGGAACCAACTTAGATGCCCTTCAGCATTTGATGGATAAAGAAACTGTGGTATATATACACAATGGAATATTATTCAGACTTAAAAGAATAAAATCATGGCATTTGTAGGTAAATGGATGGAGTTGGGATAATATTATGCTGAGGGAAGTAAGCCAATTCCAAAAAACAAAATGCCGAATGTTTTCTCCGATATGAGAATTTTGATCCATAATGGGGATGTGGGGAGTAGCATGGGAGAATGAAGGAACTTTAGATAGGGCAAAGAGGGGAGGAGGAGAAGTGAGGGGACAGGGGGTTAGGAAAGTTGGTGTAATGAGATGGACATCATTACCCCAAGTACATATATGAAGACATGAATTGGGTGACTTTACTTTCCGTACAACCAGAGACATGAAAAATTGTGCTCTATATGTGGACTATGAATTGAAATACATTCTGCTGTCATATAACAAATTAGAGTAAATTAATTAATTAAACAAAAGAAAATAATATCAATTTACTATTGGTGATTTTTACACTTGGAGTCATTTTTTGCATGTGCTATTTAAATAGAAATGCTTAGATATTTGCTGAATGAGATTTGGCCTCTGATTTGGTTTTATGCTGTCCCTGTTAAATACATAAGTTCTAATCAGTGTGAAATTATCGTCTGTAAAGATGAAAACAGGTATAGAAATTTTTGGAGAAAATGAAACTAAATGTTCTGGGAGTATAAACTCATATTACAATAGCAATGTCATCTTCTTTAAAAAGTTAATAGATACTAGAGACTAATTCTTATTTTTTTGAAAAATGAATAGATATTAGGAACTAATTATTCTGGATTTATTTGAGTCAGAGAAATATAATGTACTTTATTTATAAACTGGTATTTTTTTTAACCAAAATATCCTTTTTCTTTGGAAACAAATGATTAATGAAAGTTAAATAAAGTTTTGTGGGAATAGAGCCTTGCCTAGTCATTTTTTATTATTTATGGCTGTTGTCAGTCTAAAACAGGAGAGTTGAGTAGCTTCAGATGTTTCACAGAACCCTAAATATTTAGAATCTGACCCTTTACATAAGTTAGCTGATCCATGATACAGGTAAAAAATACACTAAAAATATATGAATTAATTACTAGTCCCAGAAGGTAATAAAAAGAATTTTGTGGTATTATTTAGTTTTCCAGTTATCAGCAGTGTGACATGATAACTTACTTACTTAACCTTTTGATCTTAGTTTTTCAGCTTTTTTTTAAAGAGAGGAGAAGAGAGAAAAGAGAGAGTTTTTTAATATTTATTTTTCAGTTTTCAGTGGACACCACATCTTTATTTTCTTTTTACGTGGTGCTGATGATCGAACCCAGCGCCCCACGCATGCCAGGCGAGTGCGTTACCACATCACCACATCCCCAGCCCCAAGTTTTTCAGCTTTTAATGAAGCTAATTATTCTGTTCAGTGTATATCATAGCATTTTTAAAAGAAAAATTTTTTAAAATTATACTAAAATATAAGTAATGCTAATATTAAGAATGATCATTAATCAGAGATATTGTAAAAAAGACAGTATATTTAAAAAATTTTTAATTTGTTGATGGACCTTTATTTTATTCATTTATTTATTTGCAGTGCTGAGAATCAAACCCAGTGCCTCACACTTGTGAGGCAAGCATTCTCCCACTGAGTTGCAACCACAGCCCAAGACACTAAATTTTGATATTGATATTTTTATAAGATTTCTGTTATGTCCTTGCAACTATATTTCATTAGGGTTATTTTTAAAGTTATTGTTTAATAATTCTACTTCAATCTGGAAGAAAATCTCTAGTATTTAAATGTTCTGTTTTTCTTGAATGTTTTCACTTTTTCAAATTTGGAAAACTCATCAATCAAATGCATGTTTACATAGTGTAGTGGAGATTGATTGATTTTAAACTATATCTTCAATCAGTTATCATTGATTTCTATTAACTGGATAAGGCTACAATATTGTGAGAAAAACATAAAAATAACCTTATTTTAGTGAAAACAAGAGTGTGTATTTTAAATATAGGATGGGACGTGCTAAGTTAGAGGGGGCTGTATGAAACAGTCTTTTAGATTTTAGTTAAGCATATTATAATGTGAACTAGTGATAATGTAACTACCAATACGTAAGCAATAATAAATAATAATAACAAATAAGAACAAAACCTTAGACTAAGTAGAAGCCTGTTATCTAGGTTATATATTAAGTTTACATCAAACTATCTCTAAAGTCTTAGGTTCAGTTCTGTATACCTTGTTTTAAGAACATTAGGATAGGGTCTGGGTCTGTGGCTCAGAGTTAGAGCGCTCACTAGCATGTGTGAGGCACTGGCTTCGATCCTCAGCACCACATAAAAATAAATGAAATTATTGTGTCCATCTACAACTAAAAAAATGTTAAAAAAAGAACATTAAGATAAAATGTGAATTTTACTATGAAATGATAGTAGTTCATAAATTTGTGAAACTCACAAAAATTATGTAATTGATGAAATAGTTGGAAAAGCTGAAGATATTTGGAGAAGGCTAGAATATACACCTGTCTTTAACTATCAGAGGAATATCAATTAATGAAAAGAGAGCTGCATTTTCCTTGTGTAGTATGTGTAAGTATGTATTTTTTCCACTGAAAATGATTTGTTACTCTTTATGTTTATTTTACTTTTTGAACTGTGTTTCCCTATTAATTTTTTCTTAAAGAGTTGCCTCAGAATAAACTTAGATATCTTAATCCCAGCAACTTGGAAGGCTGAGACAGGAAGATCGAAAATTCAAAGCTAGACTAATAACTTATTGAGGGCTTAAGCAATTTAGTGAGACCCTGTTTCAAAATACAAAGTAAAAAGGATTGGGGATGTAGTTCAGTGGTTACATGCCCCGGGGTTCAATCCCCAATACAAAAAAAAAAAAACAAAATCAAACAGAAAAACAAATAAAACAACAACAAAACAAAACAACAGAAGTTGAAGGCTGATGGCTGCTATTTAGATGTAAGAATTCTTTATTTTATGAAATAGTAAACTGCTGTATGGATTGATGTTTAGATGTACCTGTTAAGATACAAATATAAATTTTTTAACTTCTCCATTTTTTAACCTTAAAGCGTTCTCTTCACCATTCTTTTTTTGTTTGTTTGTTTTGATGTAAAATAATTAAGCATATAAACCAACTTTTTAGTACTGCATGCTAGATAAGTAATGACTTTATCCCTTCCTGCTCTCTAAACTCATGTCTTACCTATTTTCTGTTTTTATGCTATTTGTACAAATTATTAGGATTTAGAAGGAAAGAAAGACTAAAATAAATATGAGGTAATGGAACATTTACACCAAATAGAAATAAACTGTACAATCTAGCACCCCATAGAAACAAAGAAACAAAAACTAAATGTGAAATTAAATAGTAATGGAGTTATGCTAAAAGATGATTAAAATTGAATAAAGCGGTTGTACAGTAGCATAAAAATAGATGTCCTGCCTGCAGTTGATGATTGGATAATTGCTATTGTTTTAAACTTAGTTTTGACTAGGGGCCTATAAAATGAAAGTGATTATATACAGGAACTTGTCCTTTTAGAAAGAAATCAAAATTGTGCCTCTTACATGTTTTGAGCATTACTTTATGTAGAAAATCTACTTCGAAAAATTTGGTGCAGTTACAGTGTTAAATATTTTGTATTCCTATAGAAGATATTAAAGAAAAATTCTTTGTCAGTGAGAGGAAAAACTTCACAAAACCCTATTTATCTTTATCGTAGAAGGCAAGAAAATGAGGTGATTTAGTTGAGTGTGATTGTAAGCTTTCAAAAAGAATCATGTAGTTACCAAAATACAATATTTTACTTCATTTTTGACAGAAATATTGGAATTTCCAGGCTGAATGACCAAAAGAAAATAAGTTTATAGCTTAAATTCAATGTAGAAAATAAAGTTATGATTTAGATTTACTGGAGAAGTCTAATAGTAATACATACAGGCATGTTGGATTTTGCTTTTTTGATTCATTTCTTATAATCTGATTTAAATTTGGTATTTTTCTATTTATTAAATTATTGTTGTTTAATAATTTTTTGTCAATTCTTGGTGTTCTAAAGCTTTCTACTTCTTTTTCAAAATTGATATTTCTGCTATTGGCTTTGCATGCAATTATACATTCTAGGATAGGAAAAAAAAGATGAAGTTGAAAATATTTATCATTTAAAAAATATTTTTATTTTACTTAATTTGAAATTATGTAAAATGAGTCCATAAAACTACCAGAGGGTATGCAGAAAAATATGTAAAAATCCTATACCCACCTTTCCTACTTATTCAGTTTTCCTTTGTAGAAGCCACATCCGTTATAGAGGTTATATGTGAATATAACACAGACATGCACACCCCAGACACAAATGTAAATATGTAAATATATACGTATGTGTATATACACGATACATATTTGATCAAATTATGTCCATCCTTTTTCTATAAATGTACCCTGTTCTGTATGTTTCTCTTTTTTTTAACAAATGGCAAATAACTCCATATTAGCATAAAAAGACCTACTGCTTCTTATTAGTTGCATTGATTTTCATAATAACAGTGTGACATAATTCAATAGGCCCTTGTTGATGGTCATTTGAATATGTTCACGCCTTTTTGTTCCTTAGATATCAGTGTAATAAAAGTATGCTCATGTATTATTTTTTACATGCACAAACATGGGACTATAGGAGAAATTTCTCAAAGTAGAATCTGTGATTCAGAAAATACATACTCACTGTAGTTCAAAATGTTAATTATAAAATAATAGTGAAACAATTGAATCCCTTTCCAGAATTCCATTTTTTCCCCTAATATTCCTGTTTTTTATTTTTTTGTTTGTTTTGTTTTTAAACTTTTGATCCTGGGGATTGAACTCAGGTGCTTAACCACTGAGCTACATCCTTAGCCCTTTATATATTTTATTTGGAGATAGGGTCTTGCTAAGTTGCTTATGACCTTAAGTTGCTGAGGCTGGCTTTGAACACAATCCTTCTACCTCAGCCTCCTGAGCCACTGGGACTATAGGCATACACCACCACACCTGGTTTGAATTGATCTTAAAAGGATCATCATGTTGATTCTTTAACTTAAACATTTCATTTAGTTTTATGTGAATTTTATTTCATTGACCAGGGTCTCGAGCATTGTTCCTATGGACTTTATCTAAGATCCAGATGATTTCTAATGCTTTTGTGAGTGAGAGTCACTCGCATAGGTGTCAGTTTCTCAATATGCTGAACATGTAATTTATTATTCCTAATGAGTTCATATTTGAAAAAAAAAGGGACTTTAAAAAACATACAATTATATCCATTTTTGAATTTTTTTTTAACTTTTAAAAAATTTCCTACATACATGACAATAGTGGAATGCATTATAATCATAATTATCCATTCACAACACCATTTTTCGTAACTCTGTATATAAAGTATGTTCATGCAAAATTATGCCATTATACATGAGTTCTTCTTCTTCTTATTATTATTTGCATTACAATTCTTAATATTCCTTTATACCACAACTTATCATATCTCTGATTGTACATAAAGTATGTTGACACCAAATTCACATCTTCATACATGTATTTTGTATAATGATGAGAGTCTCCTTCCACCATCCATGCTATTCCCCTTCTCCCTCCCTTTCCCTTCCACCCCTATTTCCTATCTAGAGGTAATCTTCCTCCCTTGCTCTCCTTCCCAATCCCATTTTGAGTCACCTCCCTTATATCATAGAAGACATTCGGCATTTGTTTTTTTTGGATTGGCTAACTTCACTTAGCATAAACTTTTCTAATGCCATCCATTTCCCTGCCAATGCTATGATCTTATTCTTTTTTACTGCTGAGTAATATTCCATTGTGTATAAATGCCACATTTTTTTAAATCTATTCATCCACTGAAGTACATCTAGCTTGGCTCCACAGTTAGCTATTGTGAATTGTGCTGCTATAAATATTGATGTGTCTGTGTTTCTGTAGTATGCTGTTTTTAGGTCCTTTGGGAATATGTTCACGAAGAAGAGCAATATGTCCAAGAAGAGCAATTGCTGGGTCAAATGGTGGTTCCATTCCCAACTTTCCAAGGAATCTCCATACTGCTTTCCAAATTGGCTGCACCAATTTGCAGTCCCACCAGCAGTGTATGAGTGTACCTTTTCCCTGCATCGTCTCCCGCACTTGTTGTTATTTGTCTTCATAATGGCTGCTACTCTTACTGGAGTGAGATGGTATCTGAGAATAGTTTTAATTTGCATTTATCTGATTCTAGAGATGATGAGCATTTTTTCATATATTTGTTGATTGATTGTATATCCTCTTCTGAGAAGTGCCTGTTCAGATTCTTGGCCCATTTATTGATTGGATTATTTGTTTTTCTGGTGCTGATCTTGTTGAGCTATTTATATACCCTAGAGGGTAGAGCTCTATCTGATTTGTGAGGGGTAAAAATTAGTTCACAGGATGTAGGCTCCCTATTCACCTCACATATTATTTCTTTTGCTGAGAAAAAACTTTTTTGTTTGAATCCATCCCTTTTGTTGATTATTGGTTTTAATTCTTGTGCTATAGGCGTCTTATTAAGGAACTTGGGGCCCAGCCCCACATGATGGAGATTAGGGCTTACTTTTTCTTCTATTAGGCGCAGAGTCTCTGATTTAATCCCTAGATCCTTGATCCCTTTTGAGTTAACTTTTGTGCATGGTGAGAGATAGGGATTCAATTTCATTTTGTTGCATATGGATTTCCAGTTTTCCCAGAACCATTTGTTGAAGATGCTATCCGTTCTACAGTGAGTGCATGCTTTTTGCACCCTTGTCTAATATAAGGTAGTTGTAATTTTGTGGGTTAGTCTCTGTGTCCTCTGTTCTGTACCATTGAAACTTGGTCTACCAGCCTGTTTTGGTGCCAGTACCATGCTGTTTTTGTTACTATTGCTCTGTAGTATAGTTTAAGGTCTGGAATAGCGATACTACCTGTTTCTCTCTTCCTGCTTAGAATTGCTTTAGCTATTCTGGGTCTCTTATTTTTCCAGCTGAATTTCATGATTGTTTTTTCTATTCCTATGAGGTATGCCATTGGGATTTTGATCAGAATTGCATTGAACCTGTATAGTGCTTTTGGTAGTATGGTCATTTTAATAATATGAATTCTGCCTATCCATTAGCAAGGTAGATCTTTCCGTCTTCTAAAGTCTTCTTCTATTTCTATCGGGTTCTATAGTTTTCATTGTATAGATCTTTCAGCTTTTTTGTTAAGTTGATTCCCAAGTATTTTATTTTTTTGAGGATATTGTGAATGGGGTAGTTTTCCTCATTTCCTTTTCAGAGGATTTGGCACTGATATTTAGAAATGCCTTTGATTTATGGGTGTTGATATTATATACTGCCACTTTGCTGAATTCATTTACTAGTTCTAGAAGTTTCTTGGTAGAGTTTTTTGGGTCTTCTAGGTATAGAATCATATCATTAGCAAATAGTGCTAGTTTAAGTTCTTCTTTTCCTATAGTTATTCCTTTAATTTCTTTCCTCTGTCCTATTGCTCTGGCCAGTGTTTCAAGAACTATGTTGAATAGAAGTGGTGAGAGAGGGCATCCCTGTCTTTTTCCAGATTTTAGGGGGAATGCCTTCAATTTTTTTCTTTTTAGAATGATCCTGGTCTGAGGTTTAGAGTAGATAGTTACAATGTTGAGGTAAGTTCCTGTTATCCCTAGTTTTTCTAGTGTTTTGAACATAAAGCGTTGCTGTATTTTGTCAAATGCTTTTTCTGCATCTATTGAGATGATCGTATGGTTCTTATCTTTAAGTCTAAGGATGTGAAGAATTACATTTATTGATTTCCATATGTTGAACCAACCTTGCATCCTTGGGATGAATCCCATTTGATCATGGTGCACGATCTTTTTGATATGTTTTTTGTATCCAATTTGCCAGAATTTTATTGAGGATTTTTGCATCTATATTCATTAGAGATATTGCTCTGAAGTTTTCTTTCTTTGAGGTGTCTTTGTCTGGTTGTGGTATAAGGGTGATATTAGGTTCATAGAATGAATTTGGAAGTACTCCCTCTTTTTCTATTTCCTTTAATAGATTGTAGAGTATTGGTATTAGTTCTTCTTTAAAGGTCTTGTAAAACTCAGCTGTATATCTATCCAGTCCTTGGCTTTTCTTGGTTGGTAATCTTTTGATGGCTTCTTCTATTTCCTCACTTGATATTGATCTGTTTTAATTTTGTGTATCTTTCTGACTCAATCTGGGGAGATCATATGACTTAAGGAATTTATTGATACCTTCACTATCTTTTTATTAGAGTATAAGGTTTTAAAATAATTTCTAATTATCTTCTTTATTTCTGTAGTGTCTATTTTGATAGTGCCTTTTTCATTCCATATGCTAGTAATTTGGGTTCTCTCTCTTCTTCTCTTCCTTAGCATGGCTAAGGGTCTGTCAATCTTATTTATTTTTTCAAAGAACCAACCTGTAGTTTTGTCAAATTTTTCAATTGTTTCTTTTGTTTCAATTTCATTGATTTCAGTTCTGATTTTAATTATTTCTTGCCTTCTACTGCATTTGCTGCTGATTTGTTCTTTTTCTAGGGCTTTGAGTTGTAGTGTGAGGTAATTTATTTGTTGGCTTTTCTACTTTTAAGGAATGAACTCCAAGCAATGATTTTTCCCTTAGTACTGTTTTCATAGTATCCCAGAGATTTTGATATGTTGTGTCTGTGTTCTCATTTACCTCTAAGAATTTTTTAATTTCCTCCTTGATGTTTTCTATAACCCATTGTTCATTCAGTAGGATATTGTTCATTCTCCATGTGATGTAGGAATTTTTCTTCCTTTTTTATTGTTGATTTCCAATTTTATTTCATTATGATCAGATAAAATGCATGGTAATATCTCTTCTCCTTTGTATTTGCTAAGAGTTTCCCTGTGACATTATATATGGTCTATTTTTGAGAAGGATCCATGTGCTTCTGAGAAAAATATGTAAGTTATTAATTGTGTTATTGAGTTCTTTATTTTCTTTATTCAACTTTTGTTTGGAAGATCTGTCCAGAGGTGAGAGAGGTGTGTTAAAATCACCCATGGTTATTGTGTTGTGGTCTATTTGACTCTTGAACTTGAGAAGAGTTTGTTTGATGAGCACAGCTGCACTATTTTGGGGGGCATTTATATTAATAATTTTTATGTCTTGTTGGTGTATGGTTCCCTTGAGCAGTATGTAGTGTTCTTCTTTATCCCTTTTGATTAACTTTGGCTTGAAATCTATTTTATTTGAAATGAGTATGGATACCCCTGTTTGCTTCCGAGGTCCATGTAAGTGGTATGATTTTTCCCAATCTTTCACCTTCAGTCTGTGTATGTCTTTTCCTATCAGACGAGTCTCCTGTTCACAGCATATTGTTGGATCTTTTTTTGTTTTAATCCAGTCTACTAGCCTATGTCTTTTGATTGGTGAGTTTAAGCCATTAACATTTAGGGTTACTGTTGAGATATGGTTTGTATTTCCAGCCATATTTGTTTATTTTTGTTATTTAACTTGATTTGCTTTTCTTCTTTGATTAGTTTTTTCTTTACTGTACTACCTCACACTGTTGGTTTTTATTGTTATTTTTCATTTCCCCGTCATGTAATGTTCTGCGAAGGATGTTTTGAAGTGGCAGTTTTCTCTCTGCAAATTCTTTTAACTTTTGTTTTTCTTGGAAGGTTTTTATTTCATCTTCAAACCTGAAGCTTAATTTTGCTTATACAAGATTCTTGGTTGGAACCCGTTATGCTTCAGGGTTTGAAATACGTTGTTCAGGATCTTCTAGCTTTCAGAGTCTGTGTTGAAAGATCAGCCATTAACCTATTTGGTTTACCCCCAAATGTAATCTGCTTCCTTTCTCTTATGGCTTTTAAAATTCTCTCCTTGTTCTGTATGTAGGGCATTTTCATTATAATGTGTCTTGGTGTGGATCTCTTTTGATTTTGCACATTCGGCGTCCCATAGCCTTCTAGGATTTGGATTTCCTTTTCATTCTTCATGTCTCGAAAGTTTTCTAATATTATTTCATTGAACAGTTGCTTGTCCCTTTGGTTTGGATCTCTATACCTTCCTCTATCCCAATAACTCTTGTCTCTTTATGCTATCCCATATTTCTTGGATGTTCTGCTCATGGTTTCTTATCAGTCTCGCTGTGCTGTCTACACTCTTTTCAAGATGATATACTTTGTCTTTGTTTGATGTTCTGTCATCTAAGAGTTCTACTCTGCTGGTGATACTCTCATTTGAGTTTTTAATTTGGTTTATTATTTCCTTCATTTCCAGGATTTCTGGTTGGTTTTTTTTTGTATAACCTCTATCTCCCTGTAGAGTTGATCTTTTGCTTCTTGGATTTGTTTATGTAATTCATTGTCAAAGTGATCTTTCATTGTCTGCATTTGATGTCTAATGTCTTCCTTGAGACTCCAGATCATCTAAACCATGTATATCTGGATATGTTTACCTGACATTCTTTCTGCTGTAGATGTTACCTCTTCTAATGCTGAATTTTTCTGCATTGTTTGTTGTCCTTTCTTTCCTTGTCTTTTCATGCTGCTCATGTTTTTTTTTCCAGCTCTGTGTGAGTTTTATATTAATGTTTTTCCCATATAGATTTATATTGCTCTTGTACAGTTCCGAAATCTCTCTTTTGTGGAGAAAGAAAATGTTAACAGTTCCCAATATCACCAATACATCAACTATGAGCAAGTTTTCATTATTAATACATATATAGTTAGACTCTATGTCTAGAGATGTTGGCTTCAATTATTTTTTAGAGTATAGTCACTAGTTTCATCAAAGGCATACCATTTCTTGTTGTATAGAGAACTGAGGGTCAGGCGTAGGACGTTATAATAAGGGGGAAAGGATTGAGGGTATGGTGTTAATCTAACTTAGCAACTTTGGAGAAGTACTCTAATGAATAGACAGGGGGTAATTTATGGAAGAATGTATAAATTGAAACTCCTATCTGTATTTAGAATATTACCCTAAGTATAAATAGTAAAAGTTAGGAGGTTGAAAGTGGGATAGAGGGAGGAAGAAGAAAAAATAACAAGGAAAGAAAGAAAAAAGAGAGAGGGAGGAAGACAATAAGAAAAGAAAAAAAGGGGGGGATGTGGGGCATATGCAATTCCTCTATATTATATTATTCTGGTGATTCAGTTCTTAAAGTCCTATTTTATGCAAAGTTCTTGGTTTCACATATGTTGGGGTTATGAGGACTAGAGGGGGAAGAGTCGAGGAGAATGGATGAGAAGAGAGAGAAAAGAAAAGAAAAATCTCTCAGAACTCTCTTTTCTTTTCTTCCAGTAGGTGACGTTGTCTATTCCAAGTTTGAGTCTCTGCACTCAGGGTGGTGGAGGTATCCAGTGTGAGAGGGCTCGTTAAGCTTCTACCTGGAGCCTCCCTGTTCTTAGTCTCTGAGTTGGAAACCAGGTGTCTATACAGATGCTGTTCTGTTTGATAGCTCTGCCCCCCAAAAGCTTGTGAGAAAAATTTTGAATTATCACAGCTAGGGGTGGGGGAGTTGGAACCTGGGTACCTGATCAGCCACCAAACCGTGCTGGTAGCCACTCCCCCCAATAGATGGCGAGTAAGATTTTCCAAGATAGATTCCATCTGTTTCCCGTGTCGGGTGTTTGGTTAGGTGGTGGTGTTGGGGTGACTTTGTGCTGGGGCCAGAACTCGGTCTGGTGGACAGCAAGCAAAGCCTCTGTGTTCTGTGCCCTTCCATCTATGCTGCTGAGCGCTCTGTGCATTTTTGAAATTTTTACTTATTAATCAAATTTGATTTCTGTTGATAAGCACATGAAATTGATCTATTTTAAAAGACACAGCTGTCTTGAAAAATTACATTACTTCTTAAAGAAACAGTTAATATTTTTATTTATATCGATTATCTTAAAATAACAAGTAACACGAACTGTACATGTTCATATATCTGTCATTTATAGCCCATGCTAATACATAAAATTATATTATTGATATTTCACTAAAAGGGTTAATTTTTGAATCTTCTTATTAATTTAACTTTGTAAATAAATAAGCTGTAGTTGTCTTCAAAAATATTGAAATATTTAAATATTTTAACCCAAGTATTTTTTATGGGTTATGTTTTTTGTTTTTTCTACTCTATTCACAGTTCTTTCCTTTAACAAATATTTTTTAAAATTAAAAAAAAATCTTATTATTTTTATCTATACATGACAGTAGAAGGTACTTTGACATATTATACATACATAGAGTATAACTTCCTCTTCTTTTGGTTGTACATGATGTGGATTACACTGGTCATGTGTTCATATATGAAGATAGGAAAGTAAAGTTTGATTCATTCTACTGTCTTTCCTATTCCCATCCTCCTTCCCTTTCCTTCGTTCGCTTTTGTCTAATCCAAAGTACTTATATTCTTTCCTTACCCCATATTGTGTTTAGCATGTGAATATCAGAGCGAACCTTTGACATTTGGTGTTTTGGGACTGGCTTATTTCATTTAGCCTGATAGTTTGCAGTTCCATCCATTTACTGGCAAATGCCATAGTTTTATTCTTCTTTGTGGCTGAATAATATTCCATTGTGTGTACGTACCACATTTTTTTTATCCATTCATCTGTTGAAGGGCATCTTGGTTGGTTGTATAACTTAGATACTGTGAATTGAGTTGCTACAAGTATTGATCTGTCTACATCAAAATAGTATGCTGATTTTAAGTCCTTTGGGTATAAACTGAGGAGTGGGATAGCTGGGTCAAATGATGGTTCCATTTCAAGTTTTCTGAGGAATCTTCATACTGCTTTCCATAATGATTGTACCAATTTACAATCCCACCAGCAATGTAGGAGTGTACCTTTCCCCACAATCCTCACCAACACTTTTTGTTACTTGTATTCTTGATAATTGCCATTCTGACTGGAGTGAGATGGAATCTCAGTGTAGTCTTAATTTGCATTTCTCTAATTGTTAGAAGTTGAAACATTTGTTTATATGTTTGTTGACCATTCACATTTCGTCTTTTGAGAAGTATCTGTTTTGATCCTTTGCCCATGTAGTTATTGGGTTGTTTGTTTTTTTTGGTGTTAAGATTTTTTTAGTTCTTTATATATCCTGGAGATTAATACTCTATCTGAGGTGCAGGTGGCAAAGATTTTCCCCATTCTGTAGGCTCTTTCTTCATGCTCTTGATTTTTTCCTTTGCTGTGAAACTTTTTAGTTTGGTACAATCCCTTTTTATTGATTCTTGATTTTACTTCTTGCACTTTAGGAATCTTGTTGAAGCAGTTGGTTCCTAAGCTGACATGATGGAGTGTTGAGCCTACACGTTCTTCTAGTAGGCATAGGGTCTCTGGTCTAATGCCTTGATCTTTGTTCCACATAGAGTTGAGTTGTGTGCAGGGTGAGGGATAGAGAGATTAAATTTCATTTTGCTACATATGGATTTCCAGTTTTCCCAGCACCATTTGTTGAAAAGGCTATCTTGTCTCCAATGTATATTTATGGTGACTTTGTCTAGTATGAAATAAGTGCATGTGAGTTTGTACCTATGTTTTCTATTCTGTACTATGGGTCCTTATGTCTGTTTTGGTGCCAGTACGATGCTGTTTTTGTTACTATATCTCTGGTATAATTTGAGGTCTATTGTTGTGATGCTTCCTGCTTCACTTTTTTTGGTGAGGACTGTTTTGTTCTTCTAGACCTCTTATTTTTTCCAAGTGAATTTCATGAGTGATTTTTCTATTTATCTGAATAACATCTTTGAAATTTTAATAGGAATTACATTAAATCTGTATAGTGCTTTTGATAGTTTGGCCATTTTGACCTTCAAGTCTGCCTATCCAAGAACATGAGAGACCTTTCCATCTTCTAAGGTCTTCTTCAATTTCTTTCTTTAGTGTTCTGAGGTTTTTTCATTGTAGAGGTCTTTCATGTCTTTTGTTATATTGATTCCCAAATATTTGATTTTTTTGAGGCTATTGTGAATAGGATAGTTTTCCTAATTTCTCTAACAGATAATTCATCATTGATGTATAGAAATGCAATTGATATATGGGTATTAACTTTATATCATGATACTTGGCTGAATTCATTTATGAGTTCTAGAACTTTTCTGGTAGAGTTTTGGGGTCTTCTAAATAGAGAATCATATCATCAGTGAGTAAGGATAGTTTAATCTCTTCTTTTCCTATTTGTGTCTCTCTAATTTATTTCTTTTTCTTAATTGCTTTAGTTAGAGTTTCAAGGACTATGTTGAATAGAAGTGGTGAAAGAGAACATTCCTATCTTTTTCAGTTTTCAGATGGAATGCTTTAAATTTTTTTACATTGAGAATGATGTTGGCCTTGAGTTTAATATATATAGCTTTTATAATGTCAGAGGTATGTTCCTAGTATTTGTAGTTTTTCTAGTGTTTTAAACATGAATGGATGCTGTATTTTGTGCAATGCTGTTTTGCATCTATTGATAATCATGTGATTCTTATCTTACAGTGTATTGATGTGATGAATTACATTTATTGATTTTCTTTAACAAATACTTACTTTTCCTTTATAAATATTTCTTTAACAAATATTTTTAAAGAATTATATTATTTTAAAATAGTTTGTATATATGGTTCTTTGGAAGGTTGTGATACATTTAGATGGTGTAAAATTGTAAACCTTCTCAATTTTATTGAAGTTCATACAAAATATAAATATATTCATTTCATTTGAAAATAGGGATGGTATTTTAAAAAAAAACTCTCCCAAGTAGTGTAGTCTTAATTTGCATTTCTCTAATTATAAAGCAGTGTTACATAACTTCAGAATTGAATCTTATATTCTATATGAACTTTTTATCACTTAAGTTTCCCATTCCTCCTGTTTTAGTCAGCTCTTTGGCTGCTGTGAATTTAAAACCTCATCACAACAACTGCAGAGGAGAAAAAGTTTATTTGGAGCTCACAGTGTCAGAGATCTCAGTCCATAGACAGGAGGCTCCATTCCTCAGGGCCAAAGGTGAGGCTGAACATCATGGCAGAAGAATGTGGCAGAAGGAATTGGCTTATATGATGATTAGAAAATAGAGCTCTCTGTTTGCCAGATACAAAATATATACACCATTGCCATAGCCCCAATGAACCACTTCTTCCAGCAACACCCTACCTACCCCAGTCTACCACCCAGTTAATCCCATCAGGGATTAATTCACTGATTGATTCATAATCATTTCTCCTCCAAACCTTCTTGTATTGTTTTACACATGAGCTTTTGGGGGAGACCACATCTAAACCATAACACCTCCCTTGCTTTTGAAGGGATTAATTTCAAAATTTTCCTATTTACAAGCTTTATTGTCCATGTTACTTTTCACAAAAATACTTCAAAAGCTGTAGGTTTTGATGCTAATTTCATTGAATGCCGATTAACGATTTCTGATTTCTACAAACATGTTCTCATGCTGAGTTCACTGTTTTATAAAAATGCTCAATATCATTGTAAATCATGTAGGTTGATTTACAAAATAATCCTTCAAAGGTTCCATGTATTTTGCTAATTTTAGATGCAACTAAAAGATGCACAGTGTTCTTTAGAAAAACAGTAGGAAACACAGTATTCTGTCCCTTCCTAAGCATCTCTGCACTTACTTTGTTTGCTTTCCAACAATGGGGAGTTTGCAATGTTAGATGATGTAAATGAGGGTAGAGCCTATACAGTATTCATTTTCTATGCTCGGTTGGTTTGAAAGTATTCTTAGAGAATATATACTTGGTCAAACGCTAACTCATTATATATCCTAAAATCTTGTTATCAGTACTTTATTTCATACGTGTACCTTACAAGAATTGAGCCACATTCAAGATAAATAATTGTCTTTTAATGATGGGAATATTTTATAAGCTAGAAAATTTTAATATATGACACAATATAAGAAACTATAAAAATATTTCTATCTATAGTATTGATTTATTGACTCTGAGAATCAATTTTGAATTTCTCTTGTATTTGCCAGCTCTAAAATCAGATAAAAGTAAAAATATCAATATTCTGTATTTTGATATAAAATAAGTAGGCTAATTAGGTAGTTTTTAAATTACACTGTGCATTGTAGACTAGTCAGCCACCTTTTTTCTTCCACTTAACTTGAATTTAGTAGGAAATACAGAGTCAGAAATTCCATATCACCAGTAGTTTATATTGAGAAAGTGCTCCTAATGAATTCACTAGACTATGATACTTTAAAATTATTAAGTCAAATGTGAGGAACTCTTAATAACTCCTTACTTACAGAAATCAAAACATAAAGTAGATTTTAAATGGATTCAAAGATATTAAAGGGAACAATACAGTAGTATAATATATTTGTAAATCTTCGCTTCAAAATGCTTTTATCATAGCTAATTTACCTACAAAATTGATATAAGGTGTTACACTGCACAGTTCTTGTTATGTATTTAAGGTGTGAATATTATGACTAGAGGTTTAAATAAATGAAAGATTACCAGAATTTTCTAAACCATTCCTTTAAAGAGAGAGAGAGAATAACACTATAAAATAGGATTAGAACTTTCTACCACATTGAAATATTGAAAACACCCTGAGAGGAGGAACTATATTGCTTTTGACATGTGTTCTCATAGTCTAGCAAAGTCCCTTATACTTAGTAATTTCCTTAATGAAGTCAGAAGAACTACTTTCAAGTCCTTCTTGTTTAAAAGATATGTATCAAATAGACACTCAAAATATTCCAAAGGCCAGTCCGTTTGGTTAGTCAGGAGAAGCTAGTAAGTACAGGGTGTTTGAGTTATCAATTTCCAGAAATAAGATGGATTGCAGAAGCCAAATTGTGGGTATAAAGAAAGTCTAGGTGTTGTTTGAGAAATAATGAGCATCTAGAGTTTTAGGTATGTGAACAACATAATTGAAGCTTTGTTGGAAGGAGATACTTGAATGACAAAGAGAAAATTTGTGAGCAGGAAAGGCATATAAGGATGTCCTTAATTGAAGTTACCCTGTATAAAATAGACTATATTCAGAAAAGTGTAGAGTATTACTAGATTTGTATATACTTTACATACTATGTGCTTAAATTATTCAGGATTCCCAGTTATTCATATTTTAAATATTAATTTATGACTATATAGTTGAAACACTATAATTGCTTTTACAAATACAAATATATGCTAAATTACTTTCAATCATATATAATTTAGTAAGTTGTTCTCTTTTTGATATAAATCTCAGAATGTGATCCAGGTTTAGAATTTTCCAAAAAATGTATATGATATATGAGCCACGGTAAAGTGAATCTAATCTTAGTCTGTGTATCATCACATTTCAGAAGTTGTTAGTTCATGAAATGCCTTTTTCATGTTATATACAAATATAAAGATAACTATATAGGCCCAGCGGCCCGCTGGCATGGTAGACATATCACCCCAATTGGAGGAGGGGCAGAGCCACCGCCCGCGCCTGCAAGGTAGGCAGACCTGCGACCAACAGGGAGAACAGGCCCAGCGGCCCGCTGGCGTGGTAGACACATCACACCAATTGGAGGAAGGGCCCAGCTGCAGCCCGCAAGGTAGGCAGACCACGAGTCCCGGAGAAGAGGCCCAGCGGCCCGCCGGCCTTGTTGAAAGATCACCCCAATTGGAGGAGGGGCACAGCCGCTGCATGCGCCTGCAAGGTAGGCAGACCTGCAACCTGGAGAACAGGCCCAGCGGCCCGCCAGCATGGTAGACAGATCAGCCCTATTGGAGGAGGGGCCCAGCCATTGCCCCCAAGGTAGGCAGACCATGCAACCCGGAGAAGGGGCCCATCGGCCCGCCGGCATGATATCAAATCAGAGACACGGCGTCTGACAGAAGAAAAGTTGGCTACGATCCACATACTGTGGGGTTGGGCTCTAAATTCCTCAATAGGACACCCATAACACAAGAGTTAATAACTAGGATCAACAAATGGGACTTACTCAAACTAAAAAGTTTTTTCTCAGCAAAGGAAACAATAAGAGAGGTAAATAGGGAGCCTATATCCTGGGAACAAATCTTACTTCTCACACTTCAGATAGAGCCCTAATATCCAGAGTATACAAAGAACTCAAAAAATTAAACAATAAGAAAACAAATAACCCAATCAACAAATGGGCCAAGGACCTGAACAGACACTTCTCAGAGGAGGACATACAATCAATCAACAAGTACATGAAAAAATGCTCACCATCTCTAGCAGTCAGAGAAATGCAAATCAAAACCACCCTAAGATACCATCTTACTCCACTAAGATTGGCAGCCATTATGAAGTCAAACAACAACAAGTGCTGGCGAGGATGTGGGGAAAAGGGTACACTTGTACAATGCTGGTGGGACTGCAAATTGGTGCGGCCAATTTTGAAAGCAGTATGGAGATTTCTTGGAAAGCTGGGAATGGAACCACCATTTGACCCAGCTATTGCCCTTCTTGGTCTATTCCCTAAAGACCTAAAAAGAACACACTACAGGGACACTGCTACATTGATGTTTATAGCAGCACAGTTCACAATAGCAAGACTGTGGAACCAACCTAGATGCCCTTCAATAGATGAATGGATAAAAAAAATGTGGCATTTATACACAATGGAGTATTACTCTGCATTAAAAAATGACAAAATCATGGAATTTGCAGGGAAATGGATGGCATTAGAGCAGATTATGCTAAGTGAAGCTAGCCAATCCCTAAAAAACAAATGTCAATTGTCTTCTTTGATATAAGGAGACTAACTAAGAACAGAGTAGGGAGGAAGAGCATGAGAAGAAGATTAACATTAAACAGGGAAGAGAGGTGGGAGGGAAAGGGAGAGAGAAGGGAAATTGCATGGAATTGGAAGGAGACCCTCATGGTTATACAAAATTACATACAAGAGGAAGTGAGGGGAAAGGGAAAAAAAAACAAGGGGGAGAAATGAATTACAGTAGATGGGATAGAGAGAGAAGATGGGAGGGGAGGGGAGGGGAGGGGGGATAGTAGAGGATAGGAAAGGCAGCAGAATACAACAGACACTAGTATGGCAATATGTAAATCAGTGGATGTGTAACAGATGTGATTCTGCAATCTGTATACGGGGTAAAAATGGGAGTTCATAATCCACTTGAATCAAAGTGTGAAATATGATATGTCAAGAACTATGTAATGTTCTGAACAACCAACAATAAAAATTTACAAAAAAAAGCTAAAAATATATGTTTAAAATTTCTTTATATGATGACTGACAAATATTATTTCTCATTTATATTTATTTTTTACTGCTTTAATTTTTTTAGGCAGCTTAATAAGGTCTGCTTCCTTACTTTCAGATAGAACATGTTAATCAGCTTTTCATTATAGTGACAAAATACTTAAGATAATTTGTTTCTATTTGCCTTGAGTTTGTGGCAAGATAGCATATCATGACTGGAACATGGAGGAGAACTTTTTAACTTTATATCAGCTTAGAAAAAGAGGCAGAGATAGACAGAAATAAGAGGATCCAAACTCCTAATATCCCCATCAAAAACACATGCTCTCACTGACCTAACTTCTTTCTAGTAGGCTCCACTTTCTAAAGATTGCACCGTATCCTTGTAGTGTCATAGGTTTGTTTCCAAGCCTTCAATATGTGGAGCTTTGGGGCATATTTAAAATTCAAAGTATAGCAACATTTTTTAAAGGAATGAACAATTTATGGCATAGTAAATAGCTTGGGAAATACTTGATATAAGAGACAGTATAGTACAAAAGTTCAGAGCTTATATTTGAGCTCAATAACCTGGAATGAAATTATAGGTTTTCCAGTGAAAAAACTTAACTTCTGTGCTTCAATTTCTAAATCTGAAAAATTAGAATAATATATCTACTCCATAGATTTTTTTGAGGCTTAAATAACATAATACATGTAAACTTGGAACAGACTGGGATAAATGGAAACCATTCATTGATGTTAACTGTAAATCATTTTTTATAATTTGAGTTTAGATATTCTGAGAAAACATCATATATTATTACTAGAATAGTTCCCAAACTTTATTTTCCAAATTTAATTTATATAACTGTCAAGAATTTATTAAAAATTTGCTGGGTTTGGTGGTAAACACCTGTAATCCTAGAGGCTTGGGAGGCTGAGGCTGGAGGATCACAATGTCAAAGCCAGCCTTAGCAAAAGCCATATGCTGAGCAGCTCAGTGAGACCCTGTCTCTAAATAGAATACAAAATAGGGCTGTTGGTGTGGTTCAGAGGCCAAGTGCTCCTGAATTCAATCCCCGGTACCCACCCCCGAAAAAAGAGTTTACTGAAAACTTATATTCTTTGGTTATAGCTAAGAGTCTCTGATTTATTAAAATAGGGAAATTTACATTTTTAAGAAGCATTACAGATAAGCTCATCCAACACATTTTCAGAAATTTTCTTAGGGCTTCAGAAAAAGTTATAGTTGTACTATTATAATAAAATTGCATGCATTCAGATATTACTAGTGTCCATGTAAATCTTACAACTTTAAGAAATTTGGCATATTTTTCAAGAATTATGAACATTTTATCCAATTTGCTTCTATAATCTCATTTTTTATAGTGTTTCCTAAAGAAATAATCTAAAATATTAATCTATTTTTTCCAAAAATTGGATATCATAGATGACAAAGATATTTAAATTTTTGTGCAACTTTTCAGTGGATCATTATAATTTATAATTATGGAATATTACAGTATGATAGAGAAACAAATAGATAAAACATAGTTTATATGCACATTTCACTTGCAATTATGAAAGAATTGGCAAATACATAAATAGACAGATGTACCAAGAATGAAGAGAATATGTTGAGATTTTCAAGTTGGCTTAGTATTAATTTAAAAGGTAGACAAATGAATATTTGAACACAAGATGTTTTCACAATGCTCTTTCTTTCTTTCTTTCTTTCTTTCTTTCTTCTTTCTTTCTTTCTTTCTTTCTTTCTTTCTTTCTTTCTTTTCTTTCTTTCTTTCTTTCTTTTTCTTTCTTTCTTTCTTTCTTTCTTTCTTTCTTTCTTTCTTTCTTTCTTTCTTTCTTTAAGGACAGAATGCCTTTATTTTATGTGTTTCTCTTTATGTGGTGCTAAGGATTGAACTCAGCGGATCATCCATGTTAGTCAAGTGCTCTACCACTGAGCAGCAGGCCCAGCCCCTCACAATGCATTTGTATTGATTAACTTTAACAAAACATCTTTTTAGGCTCAGCTTTCTTTGCATTATATAATCTCTCGTAAGATAAAACAAAAACAAAACAAAACAAAAAAACTACAATAGTAACAAAAAACCCACTTTACAGGTATCGTTATAAATCATGTTTCTTTAAATTCAGACAAATTGAGTTTTTTCTAGTCCATTAATAAATAGAACTTTAACTTCAGGGACTTGTCTAACTCTCAAAGATTGAGAAAATGTGTTAATTATGAACACACTTTTAGAACATAACAATAAGTATTAATGATACTTTTTACTCAGGTATTGGCATATCAAAATATAGCTGATAATTAATTAAAAATACCAGATTTTATACATATATAACATACTTCAAAAAAACTGTTATGTATAAATTAGGTTATCTAATCTCTTGTGGTAACTTTTAATAGATAAATTACCACTTTATTGAGTGATATGATACCAAATAGTAAAGCATAGGTAGAAAAAATTTTAAATACAATGAACAGGACTGGAACTTAATTCCCAAAGGATATATGGTTATTGAAACATAATCTTTCTGTGGTCACCTATGTTTCAATATTGATCAAAGTAAGGTTAATTTGTTTGGAAAATTAAGTCAATAATTTTAATTACAGATTAAGGAGGAAAAAATAGTGATTGACCATATGACCTGTTTTTTACTTTAATTTTACTTAGTATAACTTTCAGGGCTTATGTTACCAAAAAGAGAAAAATATTTTTAAGAAGACATTATAAAGCATAATTATTGTTAAATTTGGCATAAATTTTATCCTACCTTTATTTAATTCACTTGATTATGCTTGAGTTGCTCATGAAAATATCAAATATCAAAACATACTATGCAAAAATAGCTATTCTCTGAAATTATTTTTTTCTTATTGACAAATCAGACAAATATCTAAGCAATCACAGAAGCAAATACCTTTAAACTTATGGTGCCCACCACTCTTTTATTATATACATCAATCAATTCATTTCATTGTACATTTTGTTCTTCTGTTGTATTTATAGCTTTTTAATTTTAATATTGAAATCTAATCTTAAAATCTAATAGAGATAACCTAAGATTTTCTGATTGGTAAACTTAAATAGAAAAAAATTGCATAAGTATTATATTTGATGCTGACAACTTTGGAGACATCCCTGTCTTTATTTGCTGACAATTTTTAAATCAGCTTTATTTACGAAATATTACATTATGTCACATGAATTTTTAAAGGTTTGGCCTAGTTTCTTTATTTCTGAGGGTTTAGTTATGCTTAATTGATACAACCACCTATTTTCCTTTTAATCAATTAAACAGAACTCTTTTATGGGACTTATAAATTAATTTGGCAATTTCATATGGAGATAGGGAAGTATCACAAATCTATAACCTACTTTTATATAGGCACATATATGCAGAAAATTATAGGATCTTATGGCTTTTATTCCAAAATTTCAGCAATGACTCAGTTAAATTACAAAGCAAACTCATTGGTTTCTATAAAACAGTTACCTCTAGTTTTTCTTTTCTTTTCTTTTCTTTTTTCCACTTTATATTTTTACCTGAATTGTATTTCTGGCAGATTGGATAAGTTAACCTTTCCTACCCAATGAGATTTATTATTTATTGTCAATATTTGTGGAGTATGTGTTTAAGATTTTCATTTGTCCTCATAAATAATCTTATGGAGGCTGTGGAATAAATTTTAGGCAAGTCACTAGAAGCTAGAAGTTAGAAGCTCTTAAGAGGTCTCCAAACTTCATTTGAGTTGATTAAATATCGAGCTTATTTTCAGATTAAGGTAGTTGTTGTTTGTTTGTTTTGGGGAGGGGTGCTGTGTCCCTTGAGCACAAGAAGACCTAAAATTCCAGTGACAGAGAGCTTTGGAAGTGGGAAAGGAAAAAATCTAGCAGGGATAGTTAGGGATGGAGGAGGTAAGTGTTTAAAGATGAACATATGGAAGATTCAGGGAGCTGAAGAAAAGATCAAAGATGGCAAGCAAAGGAGGAAGAATAGAAGAGATGGGAAGAATTCTTAAAGGAAACAATTTAGGGAGATCTTAAGTTTCCTAAAATGGACAATTGAGCTCCAGCTTACCCTCATCAAAATCGTGCCTACAAAAAAAAAATGTAGACAGATTTGGCAGAATATATACTTGGTGGGGATTTCAGAAGTGAGTTTTGGTTGACTGAGAAGTTGCCAAGAGAGAAATATGATCAAATAGAACAGAGCCCTTAAAATAATAAATAAATAAATAAAAGGCTTCTATCAGGCTTTGAATATCAGCTTTCAATTAGACAACTTCAGACTGTAGGCCTCTTTTATTTAAAAAAAAATCCTTTCAAATATTTTATAAGATTTCCATCAGGACAAATAATAAATATTTCAGGGCAGTATTTAATGCCCTCTTACCCCCCCTTTAAGAAAAAAAGCCCAAAGATACCTATCATAAGTGACTCAAACCAGAATCAATAAGTCTTTTTATGACATAATCTTCAACACAAGAGGGTCCAAAAGATGCAGCCCTACTATGATCCCGAACTATTCTGAAAGCTAGCCAAAAGTAAAGAACACTTTCTTTTACCACCTAAGTTCTAAGTATACCAACACTTTGGTTTTACATATTTTGTCTGACTTTTTAAATTGTTCTGAGCAGTATGGAAAATCAGTATCTATCATTTCATCTTGTCAGAAATAAAAGTTCTGATATCAGTTTTCAAGAAAATACTGGGGTAGCATGATGAGTGGGGAAACAAAGACGTGATGTGCCACTAATTATTTGAAAGACATGGAAGTCCATAAAGCTTAAAGTCAAAGAAGAAAAGTCACATTAAAACAGCCATAAATAGTTTTTAAAAAATTAATTTCATAACCTCTTTTTTTAAAAAAATGTATTCTTAAGTTTTTTTAGGTGGACACAGTATCCTTATTTTATATTTATGTGGTGCTGAGGATTGAACCCAGTGCCTCGGGCACTGAACCACAACCCCAGCCCCCATTACCTCTTGATCTGTGAAAAGAGATGCATTTTAGCTAAGTTGTATAAATAGTACTGATTAATGCATACATGTCAACTATTTGCTACCTCCTCTGAAGGAATATTTACTTACTTTAATTTTGAGCACCCTGCATATTTTCTGATATATATTGATTGCTCAATAAATATATATTGAATATGTTTCTAGTATCAGACACCTGATAATTCTGTTTTTTAATTTTTTTATTTGTTCTACTTATTTGTATATGACAGCAGAATGCATTTTAGTTCATTATACACAAATGGAGTGCAACATTTCAATTCTCTGGTTGTACATGGTGTAGCGACACACACTATTCCAGTAATCATATGAGTACCTAGGGTAAAGATGTTCATCTCATTCCACCATCTTTCCTATCCTTATAACCCTTCCCTACCCTTCTTTTTACCCAATCCAAAGCTCCTCCATTCTTCCCAAGCCCTGCCTCCCATCATAGATCAGCATCCACTAATCATCAGTATCCACTAATCAGAGAAAATATTTAGCCTTTAGTTTTGGGGGATTGGCTTACTTCCCTTGGCATAAATTCTCCACCTCCCTCCACTTACCTGCAAATGCCATAATTGTATTCTCTTTTAGTGCTAAGTAATATTCCACTGTGTATATATACCACATTTTTTTTTTCCATTCGTCTCTTCACAGGTCTCTAGGTTGGTCCCATAGCTATTGTGAATTGTGCTGCTGTAGCATTAGCATGACTATGACACTATAGTGTGCTGATTTTAAGTCCTTTGGGTATAGAAGGAGGAGTCCAGTAGCTGGATCAAATGGTGATTCTGTTCCAAGTTGACACCTGATAATTCTTGAAAGACTTCATGAGAAGTATCTCTTTTTTCAGGAAATAATATGTATAATAATTTGATGTAATAATAAGTAATGATTTGATAAAACATATGATTTTTAGATTACAAGTACTACTTTTCACTCAGTTTTAAAATAATTTGTTTTTTGTTCTTGTCTCTTGTCATGATGTTACTATAGAGCTTCCAATTATCTACTTTGTGTCTACATAAATATTCATTCATATACTCCTTTACTAATAATTTTGAGCATGTTAGTGACCAAAGACCAACATGAGTCCTTATCTTTTGTAACCTGTAGACTTGTGGTAAAGGCACTTATTAATCAAATCATTCTAATTTTTCTTCATTACATACTAAGTATAACAGAATTAAAGATAAACTTTGGTTAAGACTTCAATAACCCACTAATTCTCATTCATTATAGGAGACATAGTTTGTATTGTATTTTGAATGGAAATTACCAAAAATAATATAGCACCATGCTTATAAATGATGATGAATATGTTTCAAAAATCTTAAAACGATATGTGAAATAATTTTCAAGTAGATACTTGCAATTTTGAGTTGTTTTGAGAGTAGATTATTGAATGGCAATTACTAATCATTCCTTCCTTCATTATTCAGATCTCTTTCTCCATTGTTCTATCATATTTCAGCAAATGAAACAACCATGTACACAGATGCTCAACCCTGAATCTAGGGTATATTTCTAGTTTTGGGTCTCATTCCTTCACTACCACTTAGGTAACCAATCTAGTCACTTACCAAATCCCATTAGTTCCTCTTCCAAAATTATATCAAATCTGTATTATTTTTTCCCCACCATTCTCTTACGAGCCATCAACATTATCTCTTACTCTATTTGTTACAGTAGTTCTAAATATTTTTTTTCGAATTCTGTTATCCTCTAATCTGTTCTCTGTAGCATCCAGAGAAACCTTTCATTAAAAGGAAATCAGATCATGACATATCTCTTCCTAAAAGTATTTATTGACTTTCTATAACATTCAGGAAAAAATCCAATCTATCAAAGATAGCTCCTGGTACCCTGGCTTCTCTCCAGATTCAGCTTAATACTATCATTTTTTTTTTCTCTCATTCTCTTCATACAAGGTGTACTGGCTTCCTTTTCATTCCAGTAACAATACACCAAGTCCTATTTTAACTTGGTGCTTTTTGCTATCCTCTACCTAGAATTGTTTTCCTCTGCCTTTTTATGTGGCTAGCTTATATACGTCAAATTATGTTTCTTATTCAGACCTTCTGAAATAAACCTGTGAAAAGTAATTTCTATCACTACAGAGTTGATCAAAAGTTATTATATTATTTTATTTACTTCCTAATTTAACTTTTATCTGCTAAAGTTCCATGAAAGTTGTAAGATCATTCTGTATATCATTGTTTTAGCTAGAGAAACATTTGGCATTTTGGGTTCAGTAAATAGATGTTTGATATGGATATTTCCTTAGACTTATGAGAAGTTTAAGCTATATTACAGGATCATAATCACAGCAGACAGTGATATATCACCCATATAAAGTAATAATATTGATTATTGATTATTTCTCAGAAGTTAAGTCAGTGAATATTTTTATTACAGTTGAAAGAGGTTTAATTTTAAGGGTATAAGGTAAAGATAAGGATTGATATATACAAAGTTATTGCTAATTCAGTATTTTCTGACTGTATTCAGCCTTGTGTTAGACAAACAATTTACTTTAGTGAAAAGACAGTGTAAATGTTAATATGCATTCTCAATGTGGCAGGTGTTTGGAGGTCTGGTATAGAAATTGAGTGAAGCTCCTCATTGTCAAAATCATGAAAGTCAACTAGTTTTAATAGCTATTTTCTTCACAAAGCCATTATTGAGTCCCACAGTTCCTGAATTATACCCAGAAATCCTTAGGATGCCACAGAAAACTCCTAGAGGCATCCACGGGATATGTTTGGGTGGAAACCAGCCACATTTCTCATACATGACAGAAAATACTAGCTCAGGGGAATTTAATTTCAACATTGGATTGTACCTTTAGGACACTGTATCTTTGTGAAGTTGAGTTTCCTACAGGTAACTGTGATAAAAAGTAAGTAGTATAAGTAAATCAGTGTGGAACGAAAAAGGAAGGAATGGTATCAATGTGTTTCCACAGTATTAGAATATGCCTTGGCCCAATAGTCTTGCCCATCCCATTAGTAATTATAATTATTTGAGAATAAGATAAAAGTACTACTTTAACTTTCAATTTTTGTGTCCACCCACCCTCCCCCTAAACAGCTACTAAGTTGTCAGGACATAAAAACTAACTTACTACATAGAATCATCAGGTACTTCTTTAACCTTGGGTACCACAAAACAATTATTGATATATTCAGGGCACCTTGACTGAAAAAGTTTGGAAACTTCTTATGTAGCCTTTTTTTTGTTTTTTAATTTCAAATATGATTTTGGTCTGTTTTTAATTGTGTTTTTTTAGAGATTTACTGTTTTGTAGCCATTCTAGATGAAATTCCTTTATGTAGTAAGTGGTAAACAGAGCATTATAGAAGCACAGAGAAGGAGAATTAATATTTGCTGAGTACCTACTATGTTATAGACATGATTTTATATTTCATCTAATGCTTTCAGCAATCCTGAGACAAGTGGTGATATTCCCATATTTGTCAAGGAACCAAAAAAAAAATTAAATATTTTACTTAAGGCTATACATCTTTCTAGGTGAAGCTCTTATGTAAATCTAGTTCTACTGTTTGAGTGATTTATTTCCATGATTAAAGATAAGTGATTTTTCCTGTTTATGGGAACCTGTGACAAAGGCTTCTCAAGGTGTTACTTAAGATATTATTTTCAACTTTGTGAAGGTAATTAATGGAGGCTCAAGGGAATGAAAATCTGTATTGTAGATCTTATGAATGGAAGTAAACACTAAAGGTTAGAATATTGTTATGTTGATTTTTAGTCCCTACTGTATCTGTAATATTTTGCATCATTTGCTGGATTATTACATTTGAGTGTATTGTGTAGTTGCATTTTTTTAATAGAGCCAGTGAAGATTGTTGAAATATTTCACATATTAAAATCACAGTTTGGTCATCTACAATTTAATAGCCCATAGAAATCAAGTGTTGTAGAATTAGCTTTTCTTTGTGAATTTTCATTTTGAATGTATTTTTGCCAGTAAGTTTCCAGAGCACAAGTAAATATCTGGAGCCCATACAATGGCGTTTTTTTTTTTTTTTGTTTGTTTGTTTTTTTTTAACTTACTCTCTGGTTTTTTGTTTTAACTCTTTCTGAAACTTGTAAACAATTTGAATCATTGCAGACAATCTCCATGTTTTTAAAAAATCTGTTTTTATTTTATTTTGGCTCTTTTTTGCTACATTCTATGTCACTTCTTGAGACATATCTTCCAGGTTTTTTTGGGGGGGTGGATTCTCTTTTCAGCTATATCTTATATATTGCAGTATCTTGGCTTCTTTCCCCAAGCCTAAAATATTATTACATGTTTCTTTCATGATAGTTCTTGTTATTTTAAATCTGCCTATTCAGGTTTTTTATATTTACTTAAGCATATGCAACATATCAATGTTCTTTATCTAATAATTCTAATACCTGTAGAATTTGGATTTTATAGTTTGGTCTCTCTCTCTCTCTCTCACTCTCACTCCCACTCTCACTCTCACTCTCACTCTTTCTCTCTTTTATTTGGTGACTTTTGAAAGTGTGGATTTTAATTCTTAACAGAGGAACAGGATTTCCCATTGCCCAAGATATACTACTAGTCCAGAACCTCATTAGAGCTTCGAGTGGTATAGATTCAGGCCATAAACATTTATATGTATGGATTTGTATTTATTAATTCTCATGGAAACTGTTTGGTGTGTGGGAGACTACCCTCTGAAGTTAAGTTTGTGTCTCAGGAGAACATCACAGAATCCCTT
Source organism: Marmota monax (assembly GCF_021218885.2). Taxonomy (NCBI): domain Eukaryota; kingdom Metazoa; phylum Chordata; class Mammalia; order Rodentia; family Sciuridae; genus Marmota; species Marmota monax. The sequence continues at coordinate 19,709,090 of NW_026693777.1, read as the reverse complement.
ACCCCTTCCCCTCCTCTCCAAAGGACGCCAAGCAGAAGAGCGCCAAATTCAATTCTCAACCAATCCCCAGGGGACACTGTGTCTGCTCCAGTTTCCTGAGTCATCCTGCCAACCGGCACTCTCCAGGTTGCCTATGCAACCCTCCGTAAGCTGAAGCTTGCAAGCTCACATTCTCTGCCCTCTTCCTCTCTGCCCTCTTCCTCTTCTTTCTCTCCTTTCTCTACTCTCTTTCTCTCTTCCTCTGCTCTCTTTCTCTCTGCCCTCCTCTCTCCTCTCTGACTCTCCTTTTCTTCCCCTTCAGGTAGCCCCCCAATAAAATCTCTTGGTTGAATCTCTGTCTCGGGTGAGTCACTTGCCTTTCATGAAACCACCTCCTTCTCCTTCCCCTCCTTCTCTTCATCCTCCGTGCCTCCTCCTCTTCACTTCTTTTTCTTCCTCCCTTTATTTTTTTGATGTCTCTTATTCTTTCTCCAAGATCCAAGGCAGGCAGACAGATATCTATGTCAACACCCTATTTTTGTTTTGTTTTGTTTTCTCTGTAGTTTATCCTTTGGAAGTTATTAAGTGTATCTGGATTTTATATAACATGACTTGACAACTGTTTTAATCAGCTTTTTTTGGCACTGTGACTTAAAGACCCAACCAGCACAATTGTAGAGGAGGAAAATTTATTGGTGGGCTCACAGTTTCAGAGGTCTCAATCGGTAGACAGCAGGCTCCATTCCTTGGGACTCAAGGTGAGGCAGAACAACATGATGGAAGAGTATGGTGAAGGGAAGCAGCTCCCATGACAATCAGAAAGCAGAAAGAGAGACTTCACTCTCCAGATACAAACTTCAAATCCACAACCCCCACCTACCTCCAGTTGCCACCCAGTCCAATTGTTTAAGGCTTTCACAACCTGATTATTTCCCCTCTGAATCCTCTCACATTATCTCAGTCTGAGCTTTTGGGCGACAACTCAAATACAAACCATAACATTTTCCCCTGAAAGCTCACACTCATCTGACAATGCAAGACTCCCCATAGTCTCAACAGTTCCAAGATCACTCAAAGTTCAAGTCCAAAGTCTTCTCTGAGGCTCAAGGCAATTTCTCATTGTGAACTCCTGTAAAATTAAAAGCAATTTTAATAGGAGCCTAGAAAGAAGGGATGGGACCAAAGCAAGACTGAAATCCAGCTGGACAAACAAGTCCTGTTGTTCTGTTTCTGGCATCTAAAGCACATGGCATCTTGATGTCCTCTCCAAAGGGCTTATGTATCTGCCCCATGGCCTTGTTTGTTACAGCCCAAGTGGCCTTTCTGTTGGCTTGTTTCTGCTGGATTCCTCCAGCTTTCCTAGAATGATGTCCCATATTACTGGCATTTCTTAATCTCAGGATTCTCTACTGAAGCTTCAGCTTCTTCCTTATACCTCCAGACTTTGACTTCTCAGGGGGTGCCTGCAGAACTCCAACCCTGCTGAACCTTGCCTGGCTTCTGAGGCAAATCTTGGTAGACTCCTCCATGAACCCCTAATTCCAGCATCCTGCATTCCTGAAGAACCAGCCTTATGTGGTTGATGTCAAGATCTGCAGCCATCTCAAGCAGTAGCCAAGCCTTCAGGGAACCCTTGCTGCAGCAGCCTCTGAGTATCTGGGTGGGTAAGCATGTTGAAAAACCTTCCTAGGCCCCCTTTGCAAGAAGAGTGTGCCCCACTGGTCTCTTAAGAGAATTTTCACCTTTATTCCCTTGAGCTTGAGGTAGTTGTGGTCTTGCCAGCTCCTTAGATGCCCTCAAGCCATCTTTCTTCTTATCTCCAGGCAAGTTCTCAGCATTTCTTTAGTAGTGCTAATGTATTTAACAACTACAACTTTCTGGGCCCTAGTTTGACTCAGGCCTTTCAGTCCACATTCTTTAAATCTTTCTTCTTTGTTTCTGCTCCTGAATACCACAGTAAACTTGGCTAAAAGCCACCAGCAATATCCATGCCATTGTCTGAGTGCCTATGCTGCCTAAACATTCTTCCACCATATTAAGAAATCTATCTCTTTTAAAATCAGCCTCTCAGAAAGTCTCAGGACATGGGAAGAATGTAGACAGATTCTCAGACAGAACACAGCATGAATGGCCCATAGTCTAATATTCCAATAGAGTCCTCCTGCTCCAAACCCTCTTGAGCCCTGTCTTCACTGTCCACCAGAATCAGCCATTATGTTCTTTTGGCATTCTGGTCTTCTGAGCTGCCACCAGAATCAGCCATAATGTTCTCCTTACAACAATTCAAAGCATTTCCAGCTTGCACTGCTATAATCTCAAAACTCCCCCAACCAATTTCAAAAACCTCCAAAAGCTTCTGAACCACATGGTCAGATTAGTCATAGCAACAACCTTACTGGTACCAGTTTCTGTTTAAGTCATCCTCTTTACCACTGTGACTTTAAAATATGACTTAGCACAAGTATAAAGGAGGAAAAGTTTGTTTAGGGGTTTATGGTTTCAGATGTCTCAATCCATAGACAGCAGGGTTCATTCCTTGGGGCACAAGGTGAAGCAGAACAATATGATGGAAGAGTATGGTAGCGAGAAGTGGCTCTCATGACTATCAGGAAGCAGAGAGAGAGAGAGAGAGAGAGAGAGACTCCATTCCCAGGCACAAATGTATATCCCACAGCTACACCCCAATGCCCACCTCCTCCAGCCACACCCTACCTGCCTCTAGTTACCACTCAGTCAATCCTGTCTGCTAATCAATTCACTGATTAATTTACAGCTTTCACAACTTAATCACTTTCCTTCTGAAAGTTCTCACATTGTCTCAACATGAGCTTTTGGGGGACATCTCACATACAAACCATTAAAATGATCAAATTGAACACTAAGTTTGTGACTCTTATGCATGGGTCCTTTAAAATCCACAGATGCTACCAGGGTCCAACAAATATTGGTCCCCACATTCTTTCTCTGGATATATGCCTCCTTTATGTTTATGTCCTTTTATAAATTCTTTGTTTCCAACCAGCTCAACCATATGTTTAAATAAGTTAAATATATATATATATATTTATACATATATATATATATATATATTTTTTTTTTAATTAAAAATCATAGATGTGGTATACTAGGAGGAACATTAACTGAATATTTTGGTTTGCTGTAGTACAAAAAGATAATCCATTTGATTTTCTGGAAAACTCTGATAGGAATCTGTGCAGATTGGAGACAGAAGCAGCTTACAAACCTTAGAACTCTTTTATATGAATTTGTTGTTAACTTATCCCAAAGTGGAATTACAATTCTTTGGCTTACTTTGTAATATCCAAGTCACTTCTCTTCTTTCATGGAACTTTCAAAATGGTGAAATTTGCCTAAAGGGGAGATCAGACTCTTAGAAGGCTATAACAAATTCTGAAAAGGTACATTAAGTTGGTAGTAGTGATAGAAAACCAGTTCTTAAATGTTCTATATTCATTCACAAACATTAACAGAAAAGAATAACCTGCATTTCAAATTAGAAATGAAAATCAAAACTCATTCCTGTTTAATTATAATATGTTAGTCTAAAATAGACTTTCTTTCTTCCTCAAAATAGTTACATAAGAGCAGTTTGTTGTCATAGAAATCATTCTATTATTATTTTATTATAAAGGGTATAGTCTCTATTTGAAATGATAGACTACAAATATTTATCTTTGTGAGCCATCTGCTCTGTTAAATATACATGAGTGTTTAAAAAACAAATTTTAGTAAAATCTAAAAAATGGAAATACTTGAAAACCTTTGTATTGTGACAGTTGATTGTTTTAAGTAGCATGTATTTTGCTTCGAGGCGAGATATACTAATGCACACAGCTTACTTGTAAAACATTACATTAGTGTCATGAAGATAAAATTTTAACCCTCTTATATAAAGGACTGTCTTTATCTGGATAAGATGATTTCATTAAAATATTCATTTCTTTATATAAATTAATAAGTCTAAATAAAAACTTCACTCAATATGTTCTTTCCCACAGTAAATATGTTAATTTGTTAAATTTAGTTCTGTTAGATGAATATTTGTGTTTTAAAAGCATTACCTTAAAAAAGTCACTACCTTAATTAACCAAGAAAATTTTGGGTAAGAATGTTAAGAGGAAAATTTATTTGCTATCCCTGCCTATTCATTTTAAAATTGTCTTCATAAAACCAGGAAATTAGTTATTTTTATCATAAATCATTATAAATACATATTTTATTGAGCGCTTTTTTCATTTTCTTTTCCTTTTTGGATGGCATTGTATTGTACATATGAAAAGAGATTAGTCACCTTTCTTCTCTGTCCCCCTTTTACCATTTCTATTTCCAGAAGTCTAGAAACTGAAATAAAGAAGTCTCAGAGCTAGAAAGAATAGGGGGTATAAGAAAAGTGCCTGAGAATTTGTAGCCTGAGAATTTGAATTTGCAATTCAAATTCATATTCTCTGGATCACACAAAAACATCCTCTAATGTTATACATTTAAACTAGTCCATGATTGATAATGCCTTTTGGCACCCAATAGAAACAAATGCAATTTCTCTGATGTATGGATCTTCATCCTAAAATTCAAAGAATTTTGTGAAATTTTTACCAGTAAACCTGAAAAGGCATAAGGAACCATGAATGAGAATCAGCAGAAATCCTGTATATTAAAAACAACTTTTCACAGATACTCAGTATGGGAATGGTGGGATACAATGTATAAAACATCCATGCTTACTATATTCCAAAAAATAAAACTGAAAGAAGCCTGAAAGAAAGACAACAACAACAAAACACCAGTAGGGAACAAAACAGCCATAAAATAGACCTAGTTAATTTGAAGAAGAACCAATTAGAAATTCTTGAACTTAAAAAATCAAAGTTTAAAATCAAGTGGAATGCCATAACAGCCAATCAGATCCAATTGAAGAGAGAAATAGTGATGTAAAAATTAAGTTATGTTACTGATAAGACATGAGAGACAGAAAAAATTTGAAAGGTCAAGAAATTGTATTTTTTAATACACACTTGATATTTGTCACAAAAATACCTAAAAATAATTAAATATAGTCAAATATACTATTCTGTAGTTTTCTATATGCAGAAACCAATGGAGGCAGGGGATGTGTCTAGGAACGGAGGAAGAATCACAGATATTCATCCAATAGAAATGAGGTTTCTATAAACACTGTCATGAGAAAAATACTTACATTAAGGGTTTAACATCTATAAATTTGATCTCAAAAGCAACTAATAGTGATATATATATATATATATTTATATGATAGCTGCAAGAATTTAAAAATATGTTATATAATAATAGAGCTTACTTCTGAATATAGTGTTACAGTTACTTTAAAAGTTTTTAAAGGGGGGCTGGAGTTGTGGCTCAGTAGTAAAGCGCTTGCCTGGCACATGTGAGGCACTGGGTTTGATCCTCAGCACCACATAAAAATAAATAAAATAAAGGTATTGGGTCTACATACAACTAAAAAATTTTTTTCTGCTCTTTAAGTTTTCCAATTGTTTTAATGTGAGCATTTAAAATTTTTTTTTTTTTAGTTTCAGCCAGGTGTAGTGGTCTGTAATCCCACTACTACGGAGGCTGAGGTCAAAGGATTATAAATTTAGGGCAGCCTGGACAACTCAGCAAGCTATGACCTGAAATAAATGATAAAAAGGGCTGGAGTTGTAGCTTAGACGTTAAAAAAAAAAAAATTTAAAGCTACCAGTAAGTATTAAAAGTGATACTTAAGTCGTGTTTTTCAAAAGAACTCTTTTGTGTTTTCATTCTGTGGTAGGTCCTGTCTTATATATTTTTTTAAAGACTGGTTATGGACCTTAGATATTCTTAAAGTATATTTAATTGAAAGTGGGTGAAAACTAAAAGTTAATGGAAAACTTCTGAAGAGTAAATCCTGAATATGTGTGCAGTATGCTCAACTCTGGATTATTGGAGAGGTAAGCTGTCATTCTTCAATTTAGTAAGCAATTTTGCAAGGGTTCTTTAATTCCATATACAGTAATGAATGCAAGATCCTATAATGTTACCATATCCTCAATGTCCCTTTTTATTTTTTTTTATTTTTATTATTTATATGATGATTCTTTATTGTTTCATTATATTTTAGGTTTTTTAAAGACTATTCATGCTTGGTAATGAATTAATTACTTAAAATATTTCATTGTTGTGACATATCTTTTTTGAACATGGCACATATGAGAGACTTTACTGTATATATTAAAATTTATAAATGCAATTATTCTTTGAAGCTGCCTTTTAAAAAATTTATCTGATATATATATGACACAACATCTTTATTTATTTATTTTTATGTGGTATTGAGGCTCAAACCCAGTGCCTCACATGTGCAAGGCAAGCGTTCCACCACTGAGCCATAACCTCAGCACTGGAGTTGACTTTTTTAAAAGGACATTTCAACTGTACAAATAATTTAACTTTTTTGTGTAATATTTATTGACTATTATGTTATGTACTACAATTTGCACTAGATTTTAGAGATTAAGTATGAAACTATATACAGTATGGCCTTTGATCACATAGAATTTAGAATATAGTAGAGGAAATGTACTAAAAATTTCTTTTAACTATTTATCTTTTTATTCAATATTTTATTTACTTTACTACATATTTAACCTCTCCCAAGCATTTCTTTTTTCCTTACAACTTCTATATCATCATCACTTTTTAATTTTTTTTATTCTTGACTATCCAGCATCATTGAATGGCTGCTAAGTCTTTTTCTCTCGCTGCTACATTTCATAGCCTTTTACTTTGATTGTTTACTAATGTATACATAGTTAAAAGAAGAGTACCATGATCACCAGTGTACACTTTTTTATCTTGATTTATCAATTAGTTAATATTTTGATACGTCTGCTCTCTTTTCTTTCTCCATCCTCTGTTCTTTCCCAATGTCCACCCCGAGATACATACAGACACACTTAGAAATATAAATAATATAAATCCATTAATATAAAAGGTTGGGGAAAACATAGAGGTAAATAGCATAACCCACAGGGCTGGGGCTAGGGCTCAGGGGTAGAGCGCTTGCGTCCCACATGCCACACCCTGGGTTTGATCCTCAGCACCACATAAAAATAAATAAGTGAAATAAAGTTATTGTGTCCAACTACAACTAAAACATAATTTTTTTAAAAAGTAAATAACATAACCCACAAACTCCTTCTAGTGTTTCCTCATCCTGAAAGCCTCCCTTGAACGAATGAAGTCCTTTTAGTTGTCTTTGGTTCATTACCTTTTGTATTTTCTAACTTGCCCAGGGGAAATTCATTAATCCTTGCCATGCTAAATGACCAAAGTGTAACTTCTTTTATTACTGTCCTTATTCCTTTCCTACTATTTTCACTGTTTCAGTTAGTCTTTTTTCTTTATTCTCAAGCAAAAGCAACTCTCTTCACAATTGAAAAAAAATGCATATCAAACTCTGAAGGTTTCTTGCAAGCTCTTTCTTGACACTGTCCTTCTATTGGGGGAGGCATAAAATGACAAAGAACTTCAACAACTTTTTTTCTGAGAACTCTGCCTTTACTCTTTTCAGTTTTAACATGTTTTTATCCACTAGAGTGGTGTCATGGTTAAGGGTCAAAAACAGTTTGAGCTATATTTCTTATAATTTTTCTGTAGAAAATCTAGCACCTCGTTTTGGTCTTAACCTTCTGAACATGTTAATTATGTGGTGGTGTGATAATAATATTTTTCCATTATTAAGCATATCCAAAAATTATAAAGTAAAGAAAGTTAGATAATTATTGCATAAAAGCTTATATTTTCTTTCCTAATAAATAATTATGTATATCTGTGGCATGTGTACAATATGGTATTTGAAGACTTAAGGGGATAATTTATGAGTTAATTTACAAAAATTTTTTAAATTCCTTTTATCTGTTATTATTTTAAATGCAGTTTAACAAAATTCTCAGCTATTTCCATATATAAATTTGTTAATATATATTCAAAGTTAATAGAATATGAACCTCTTAAAAGTTTTATCTTAAAGAATAATAATTTTTAAAAATTTTGTGCCTTTTATAATCCTGAACATAGTATTTTTTACAATATACTGTTTACACAATATAATGTTTCTTCTTATGCCCATGTAGTTCAATCTTCCACAAACTTTTCCTCATGCCAAAAGTAGAGATAAAAACACTCTCCCAAAAGCCTGATGTTTATTTTAAATTCACTTTTCCCATAGTTTAGAAATTATTGACTCAAGAACTGAAATAGATTTTCTAAAAAATTATATCACAAATATAATTTTAAAACTGAATTGGGGTTCTGATTTTGGGTCTGACAGCATGTATCAATATTCTGACATTATAATCAATCTTACAATTGCAATGGTGTACCATCTGAGTCTAGAAATATGAAAAGGACTTAAATAAATGTACTAGCCATTGTGGTAAGTTTCAAAAAGAAGAGAAATGTACATTAATTTTATAAGAGGGAGAAAGCATGATTGTTTCCGTGCCTTAAATATTTTTAAAAATTTCACTTATGTATTTATGATTTACTTAGTATTTATTTATTTTTTTGCTATACTGGTGATCAAACCAAGGGCTTCACTGTGCATGTAGGAAGTCGCTCTGAAACTGAGCTACATCCCCAGTCATTTTTTGTTTTGTTTGAGACAAGGTCTCACAGTAAGTTGACCAGGCTAAGTCCTCCTGTCTTAGTCTTCTGAGTATCTGGTATTACAGGTGTGAACCACAACATGTAGCTCTGTTTCTTTCTGTTCTTTTCTTTTTTAACAGAGGTAAGGTTGAGATAGGATATCATGTACCTCTTTTTGTTGTTAGGGTTTTTGTTTCCTCTTTTTTTTAGTAGTAGGTACAAAATAATTTAAAGCTTACCAAAGTTTAGCACAATTAAAAAATATCATTGACCCTCTTGTATTTCACCTTACAGAAAATCTGATGATTAAATTAAAAACAAATGAAACGAATCCACACTGAACCTGTTGTATAACTTCATCATTTTTTTGCATCTGACTAATTTTGTGTTTACTATCAGTCTTAATTGTGTTAGGTAACTTTGACTTTGACTGTAGCCAGTCAGCCAGGAGTGGTAATCCCAGGATCTTTGAAGGCAGGAGGATCATAAGTTTGAGGCCAATGTCAGCTAATTCAGTGAGACTGTAAACAACTGAGGGACACCCTATCTCAAAATAAAATAAAAAGGACTAGGAATATAGCTCAAAGGTAGAGCTCCCCTGAGTTCAATCCCTAATACTGAAAGAAGAGAAAGAGTGAGAGAGATTGATTTAGATTCCAGCAAGTCAGGTATACTAGAACAATAGATCTAAACATAATATATTTGTACTGCTGGACTATCATATGGTTGTCCTAATTTTGGGGTAGGGGTTTGGATGAGAATTAATTATGCTCTTTGAATATAATTTTAGGGCTGTATGTATATTTATACTGTGGTTATAATATTCTCTTTTTCTAAAACATGTAAAAAAATTTAAATAGGAGGATAGTAAATGATACAGAAAATTTTGTGGCACTCACATTTTGTTCATGTCGTCAAGAGGCTACTAAAAGAAACATTGTTCTAAAGTAGGTTGGTCTTAGGATACCATTCTTATTTTTTTTTTTTTTGTCTTTAGCCTTTTTTTTTTTTTTTTTACTTGAAACAAATTCTATTTGAGGAGAATACCTCCCTACTATAGAAAATTTATTGGTGCTTATGAGTCACAAATTAAGAGCCAGAGTTTGAACAAGCAGTGTTTTTCCAAATGTTTTCTGTTGGTCACTTATATCAGAATCATCTAGAGTTCTTATTAAAAATACATGCTTATTGCTTTTATCTAAAGCCTTTTGAATCATAATCTCCTAGAAATGAAATTTAGGAAAGTTTTAGCAGTTCACATGCACTTAATCTAGAGCAGTGGTCTCTGAAGTGTGTTGCATATACCCCAGAATAGAGCATTTTAAAGACTTGTGAAAGAAACAGTAGGCTGTCTACCAAAATCCATTCTTTCCTGCTAACTTAGCACACAATTGGACTACATGTCCTAGCCTGCATTGCAATTAGGTGTGCTCATGTGTTGACTGCAAACCTATGGAATATAAGCTTAAGGTTTTTTTTGTGCAGAAGCACTATTGTCTTGGGAGCCCATGTCCTAAACTGTTGTATGACAAAGGAAGAAATTTCTTGTTCTTTAAGCTATTAAATTTTGGAAGAGATACTTTGGCACCTTAGGATACTTACCTGTATAATATGGAAATATTTGGGGATTTGAAGAAAATAGACTTATACTCCTATTTATCTTAATTTAAAACTTTAGAAAAATATAAAATTTATCAATTTTAATACAGAGATTGACAATGTCATGTATGTGTAGGACAGGTATCTCAAGGGAAGAGGAGGTTCCATGGTATAAGGTTATTGACAGTGATGCTTTCACGTGTTCATCAATTTGCTTGTAGTTGATAGGTACCCAAGTTAAGTGGACTTATGTATTCTACTGTATAATTACAATAATGCTAAATCTCCTAAAATTATTACGTTTCTTTAAAAGATTTGTATAAATATTCCATCTGTTACAGATAATACTAATAATACAAGCAACAAGAAAGTAACAGCACAAACTTCTTTTAGCAGAACTTGATTTCTGTTACAGATAATACTAATAATACAAGCAACAAGAAAGTAGCAGCACAAACTTGTTTTAGCAGAACTTGATTTCTTTTACATTATAAAGTTAAAAAATGGCTTCAAATATCTAATCAGGGACTAGGTTTGTGGCTCAGTGGTAGAGCGCTTGCCTAGCACACATGAGGCACTGGGTTCGAACCTCAGCACACATAAAAATGAAATAGAAGATATTGTGTTCACCTAAAAATATTTTTAAAAAATATCTAATCAAAGGTCGGTGCAAATATGATAATAATTAAGGAAACTTATTAAAAATGGATTTCCTGAGTAGTGAACTACTCACTTTAATATTATCTATGTTGAGATATTATCTAAGGATAACAGCATATGAATATAATTTATAAATAAATACATAGATACACTCTAGCAGTGTGTGCTAAAGAGTTTTACAAATCAATTCCTAATCAAAAAAAAAAAAAAAGAATCCTAAAACATTGATATAGATGTATACTGTTCATTATGGTAACCTCTAGCCACATGTTGCTTTTGAGCAATCAGCATGTGGCTGGCTATTCTAGACTGGGTAAATGGAAAATACTTATCAATTTTGAAGACATTTTAAAAAAGAATGTAAAATATCTCAATAATTTTTAACATTGATTATATGTTAAAATTCATTATGTTATTATGATGGATTAAATGAAATACATTAAAACTAATTTTGTGTATTTCTTTTTGCTTATTTAAAAATGTGACTACTAGATAAACAAAAATTACAGTGTAGCTATCATAAAAATCCACCTGACCGCACTAGTCTACAGATGATAAGCACTAACTTGGAAATTAGAAACTGTCAGTTTACACTTAATAATTCTTATTCTCCATTTCTTTTTTCATCTTCATGATGAAGATGGCACATATGCTATTTATAAATTGTCTTTAGGTGAAATTTGAACTGATGATTTTTATGTTATTGGGCAAGATAAACATATATAAGTGAGATTAATAGGAAGATGAATGTTTTAGGAGCCTGCTGTGAACTTTTTAATTGCCCCTTAGCTTATAAAAATCTTTTATAATGTTTCTATGATTGTAATTGTAGAATTAATACAAACCAATTTGACCTGAAATTGAGTTGTTGTTTTTTTTTTTAACCAACAATTGTGATGTAGTCATATGAAAGTCTTAGTGGAATTCTTGGATAATGTTGCTGATTGTAAAACATTAATAAATTATTGCTTGTTTCCGAATTACACTTGGGACAGTTCAATGTGTTTTTAAAAACTTGTCAGAATTTAATGTTACATGACACTATAATGTGTGGTCAGTGAGGTTTATTGACTTGTCATGAAATTAGATGAATTCATATTGAATAGTTACTTTTTAACTTGGATATAGACACAACTGATTTTAACCACCACACGCTGGGGATCAAACTCAGGGCTTCACACATGCTAGGGAAGTGCTTTGCCACCAAGCTACATTTTCAATCCTACAATCTTAATTTTTGTAATGATTTTAAAAATTTATAATTTGTACTCCTTACATCTTCATGTATTTTCAGTGGAAACTTATTTTGGGGGGCTGGAGATACCAGAGATTGGTCCGGGGGTTTGAACTCTGGGGCACTTGACCACTGAGCCACATCCCCAGCATTGTTTTGTATTTTATTTAGAGACAGAGTCTCCTTTGCTTATTGCCTTGTTTTTGATGAGGTTTGCTTTGAACTTTCGGTCCTCCTTCCTCAACCTACCCAGCTGCTGGGGGTAGGGTACTTTTAACTATGTCTTAATTTCATGTTGAAATCTTTAATTTTAAAATTTTTAGTGCAACACGAATGAAAAAATGGTAGTGCAGTTCTTTATTTCTAAATCTGTTAAATGATATATACTATAAAAATGCTACCAGCGATTTTTGGTTACTGTAGAAAAATATCATCATAGTAAAGGTTAATTGCTGTTTTATAGAACTCATTTAAATTACATGTATATCTACACTGTAGTGTAAGACAGAATGTCTTTTTTATGGTTGTTTATGGTAAAAAAAATGTAAAACTCATCTCTGTTAAATGAGTTCCTTTGTAGATATCAACTAATTAGAAAAAATATTAATGCCAAATGAAAGACAAGTATCACGTTGTTGTTTTTCTCCTGTGGAATGTAGAAAAAGAAAAGAGGACATGAAAATAGAAGAGAATATTAAAAAAGAGGAAAGGCCTGAGGGGGGAGGCAGGGCAACAGAGTTAAAGTATGTTATTGAAAATGTACCATATGTGGCATGTGCAGATATGTCACAATAAAACTCATTATTCTGTATGAATTAATATACACTAATTTAAAAAGATGGAACTTTTCTAACTTACTGAACTTTATTAGACATGTTTTCTCTTTTTTTTTAATTATTTCCTCTCTGTTATTATGTGTTCTGTTGTTTTGTTTTTGTCCTAAATTCTACATAAAATTACTGAATTTTTATTGTTTCCCTTCTCTAGTGTATACTTTTATTACTATAAATTTTCACTAAATAACACTGTGATTGCAATATACAATTTTGATGTGCATTGTCTTTTTTTCTTTTTAAATTGGTTCTTTTTAGTTATATATGATAATATAATTTATTTTGACATAATTATAAAATAATGGAATATAATTTATTCGAATTCAGTCCTTAGTACTTCCCCTTTCCTCCCTTCCTCCACTCCTTTTTTTCCTCTATGCTACTGATCTTTCTGCTATTTACTTGCAGATTTTTTTTTTATAATTAGTGTATTGTGGATGTACATAATGGTGAGATTCACTGTGGTATTTTCATATATATACATAGGGATGTTAGGTCAGATACATTCCACTGTCTTTCCCTATTCCATCCCGCCTTCCTTACTTTCATTCCCTTTTGTCTACTTCACTGGTCTTTCTTCTACTCTTTTTTTATCCCCTCCCCCCACCTTATTTTGGATTAGCTTCCACATATCAGAAAAAACATTCAACCTTTGACTCTTTTGGGGCCTGCTTATTTCACTTAGCATCATAGTCTCCATTTCCATCCATTTATTAACAAAGGCAATAAAGGCTTTTTTATGAATAATTCTCTATTGTGTATATATTCCACTTTTTTGATCCATAAAGTTGTTATAGCATCTTACAAATTTGGTATGAATTATTTTTGTTGTAGTTGTTGCTTTTTTCATTGACTCATGAGATGATTTTAGAATGTTTTCAAATTTCCACATGCCTGTGGTTTTCTGGTTTATTGTATTATTATTGACTTTCAACTTAAAAATGTGTTTACAGAACTTAGTTTGTGTAAATCAGATCCACTAAAATTTGTAGAGGCTTATTTTAGTCCCAACACCTAACATTAATAACTGGTCACTAACCATTTAATTAATATTTGTTAATGAATTTGATTGAAATTTTTAAGAATAAATTTTGTCTACATTTATATTTGACATCTTATTTCTGAAGGAAAGTGTCAATCTCAGTTTTAGTGGAATTTTTTTTCTGCCTCCCACTCTTTATGTAATAACAAATAAGTAGATATACAGTTCAAATAACCAAGAAAATTGGACTTAATATGCCAGAACATTAGAAGGATACCTGGAGATTTTAGTGGCCAGTGTTGAATAAGTCTAGATTTATTGAAAATGATACTTGCATATTTCTCTTACATATACCTAGTATGTATAGCATTTAAGGGTACAGTTTGAATTTCATACTTACAATGCACCCTTATATGGTCAGAAGGAATTTTTTAAGTTGCTGATCATGAAGCAACATCATCTATTTTTGCCAAAGAGTCCCAGCTTAAAGAGCTAGTTTCTTATTCTTCAGGGGTGATGATGTTATCACAGTTGTTTCATAGGAAGTATAATATATGCCCAAATCAAATAAATTAACATCACATATATGGTACTAATATTTGCTCTTATGTATTATCTGCTCTTTTTTGCTTTCTTTTGATTTTTCTGTAATTTTATGTCTTACTCTACACACTATGGTTTTGAATTTTTACTATATTTTTTCTTAATTCCTAAAGGAACAAGTCAAATTATTGAGGTTTTATTTATTATTTCCATGTCATATAATCTTGTAGATTTTGTCTATTCTAGGTTCTCAAACAACTGTGCCTTAGTATATGAGGATAAGCACCAAGGTGCCAGGAGACTATAGCAAGAAAGGCACATGCCTAGCCTTATAAAGAATGCAATTTACTGGTACTTGCTGACAGAAACATGGTCTTTGCTGGCAGCAAGACCAGTTGGATAGCTGCAATTTGGGTCTGAAAAAGGGGTGTATTTATAGATTTTCACAAAAGGGACTTCAGGATCTTACCTGTTTTATCTTAAGATAATATTGAAGAGTCGGGCATCTCTCTGGAGCCAGGGTTTGTCCAGTTATAAAGTGCCATTGTGGTTGCAATGATTTTATCTATGGTTTACTGGGGTGCTATGCAGGAAGAAGCAGCGAGGATTACTCAGGGCAATTTTGCTGGCTAAGACTCAAGATGGTGTTAGTCATATCAAGTTGTATCCATGTATTCAGTACCTGAAAGCCTAATTATGCCATACTCTGTGCATATGGGAAGTCACAGAATTCACAGCTTTGTTAATGTTCTTATGTTTATGTTTTCATTGATAATTAATACATATATAACCATACTCCACTGTGCAAACAAAATAGAAGAATGTACAAAGTACAATGAGACAATGAATGAAAGAGTAAATATATCTGAATATTTCCATAGGCAGAGAAGGTTTTGCTATAGAAGGCAACATTTGACAAGATTCTTGAGAGAGGAATGGGAAGTTTTCAGAATTGACAAGATGATAAAAGAATATTCTAAGTTATGATATCAGTAGCAGTAACACTACGCATTTTTATTATCATTAGTATAATTAAAGTACCATTTATTCAGCATTTACTATAAATGAGGAATGTTATATACGTGTGTGTGTGTATGTGTGTTTTAAAGGAGCACATCTCATTAAATCATAATAAAAAATTAGGTTATTCTCAGAAGGCAAGTAACTTTGCCCATGGTCATACAGCTAGTAAATGTTGCAGATAAGATGCAGACCTTTGTCTGTTTGGCTCCAAAGCATGGACTCTCAACTTCTATTCAATATTGCCTCCCAGTGTATTTGCAAGAGCACATTATAACATTTGGAGAATTGAAAAGAAGTCTGGCACTGGGTTTGTTAACATTGGGCCAGAAAGATAGGTTAGTTAATAAAGACTGGATCAGGAAAAATTTTACATCATGTAATGGTTTTAGATTTTATTGCATAGTCAGTGGGTCACTATCAAAATACTTAAATATAAAAGTAGCCAAATATTCCAATTTTAGAAAGATTACTTCAATAACAAAATAAATAATGACCTAGAAAGAGCTGGGATTAATACATTACAGGAAGGAAACAAACACCCTAGTCTAAGTAAGGAATACTTGAAGTGAAGTAGGAGCCCTGTTGAAAAAGAGAAGGAAGACTGATTTGAGACATAAAGCATCAAACCCTGAGATGCTCACAGAAAACTATATGCGAACATGTGCTTTAATTCAAATAATTTAAATGTATGGTAGATTCTAATACAGACTCCAGTTTTTAAGGGGTGCCCTTTGACATAATTTTTTAGAGCCTCCTGTTATAGGTGTAATGATCTTCCTTGCTTTATGATTTTTGGTCACTTAACCTGCTTTTGAGTATGTGTGTGTTTGTGTGTTGCTGGGGATTGAACCCAGGGCTCTGTGTGTGTGTGTGTGTGTGTGTGTGTTGCTGGGGATTGAACCCAGGGCCTTGTGAATGCGAGGCAAGTACTCTGTCAACTGAGCTATAGCCTCAGCCCCACTTAACCTGTTTTTTACTAATGGAATGAGTACCCATGTACCTGCCAACTCCCTTGCATATGTAATATACTACTCTCTTGCATATGTAATGTAATACATTAAGGCATTTTATTAATAGGTCTCAGGAGAAGATTGAGAGACATCTGGAGGAGAGCTACTCCCTGTGAAGCCCATTCTACCATACCCCATTACTACCACTTATTGAGGTAGTAATGAGAAACCAAGTTGAGTCTAGCCTAGAACAAATTTTCTTTAACCAGCCTGCAAATTTAAGAAAAATAATAAGTTCTCATTGTTTTAAGCTTCTGAATTTTAGGGTGATATCTTGAATGTCCTCTTTAGTCTTGTTTAATAGCTCACTGTTGTGGCTCTATGAGTACTATCCTATCCCTTTATGGTTTCCCTAACTGCCATTAGTTTGCATGTGCAATCTGTTTCTTACCAGTACCTTAACTAATAAAAGTGAAATGGAAACCTTTAAGATTGTGTAATGATTGGATAATGTTTCTTCTATCATTTTTTTTTTTTTTTTAGGAAATCCCTCTGGTCTGTTTGACTTACCTAACTTGTGTATCATTCAACATAGGCTTAAATGCATCATGAGAATTCTAAATATATTTACAATAGTATATAGTAAATGCTTTCACCATAGAATTTCTCAAATTGATCCATAAGGTACAGAATGGAATGTCAATAGATTGTAATTTATAATCAGTTGTTCAAAACCTCAATACACTTGAAAAAGATATCCCAGAGCCAGTAGATATTTGTATAATTTATGCAGCTGCTTAAGGAATGTGTGAAATAGACCTTTTAAAATACTATCTTAAATCTTATCAGGGCTTTCTAAATAATGTAACTAATAAAAATACATAATATAAATAAAATATATATATTTTCTACCAGCAGCCTATGAAATTATTAAAGAACTGAATGAAATTAATAAGGAACTGTATTTTTCACAGTACTTTGTTGCACCATACTCACTCTGTGCAATTATACCTATAGAAATGTTAAATCACACTAATTTTTAGTGTGATTCACACTAATTTTTACTCTTTAAAAAGAGTAAAAGTACAATAGTGTGTGTCTCTTTTATTTAAGGAAGTTTTCATGGTGCCCCTATGGGAATATGAACTTTAATAAGAATCTATTATAAAGCCTTAATGGGTGGTTTTGTGTTTGTTTTTCCTACACTTCTGTGCAAATAACATTAACAGTAAATTTTTGGCCATAATCAGCATTCTCACCTACAATGCAGTGTGATGAAAACCTGTGCCCAAGTGACACATTTATCTGTAGATCTTAAATAAAGGAATATAATTGTTGATTTGTAGTCTTCATACTTTACAAGTTAGTTAGTAATTTTTGTTTTTCTTCTTATGCAAAAGTTAAGGCTTTTGGTTATTGTCTTCAATATCTAAAAAGTTATAGAGGTATAGATTTTTCTGGAATTTATGCAAGCAAATACTTTTAAAAATTCAGTGGGGTTTTCCAATAGGAATCAACTTGATTTTATTGACTATGTTTGCTTAATATAAATCTATCAAGTATATAAACCATAACATAACTTTTAAATTAAGCTTTCTGTTACTGTAAATTTATATCACTAATCTGGCTCTGGGGTATCTTTTTCAAGTGTATCTCAGTGCTTGAAACCTTATAAAAATGAGCACTAGTGACTCATTAATAATAGACATTTCTTATCAAGTTGTTTAAAGTGTACCCCTTTCAATTGGAAAAATTTCCCTATGTTCTTTGCTGTTTAAGTAGTAGGCTGCATAGACCCTTATTATTTTCTAGTGATCCTTTCAGATCTCCTTCTGTGTGACTGGTGATTCTGTAAAACCTTACACTTATGTATAACTACAGTTATTTAGTCACTTCCTTTTCAACAGGACTTGGGAATACACCTAGGTCCTGGCAAGTGATATGCAAGTCATATCACAAGGGCTGTGCTACATCCCCAGCCCTTGTCACATATTTTTTTAACTATAAAAATTTTAAAAAATATTTTATGACCCATGAATATTGCCAACTGATATTATGATATAAACTTAAGCAGCATGTTTTTTTTTCCTTATATTTCTAGTATAGTGCAAGTTAAAATCAGAAGGGTACTGATTGAAATGCAGTATACTGTTAGTCTGTACAATGGATAAGATGAAAGGAATAGGTAAGAAGGAAGCCTGTAAACAAGGTACTAAAAAATATTTGGGCTGTTGAGTGTGTAAGAGAAGTACAGGGTTATTCATGACAGTTTACCTCAGGTCTTGACCTTCAAGCATTTCTTTCTGCTAGATTATCAGTTATAATTAATTAAAGCTTGTACATTTGTCTGTTTAATGACTTATTTTCTTTGTTATAAGTTATATGAGGATAAAGATTGCCTATCTTATTCTCTCCAATCACAGTATATTTTTTGGCAAATAAAAAAGTATTTGTTGAATATATTCATGAATCTGAATGTTTGACTAACAAATTAACTTTAAAAGTACTTATGGAGGGATTGTAGATTTAGTATGCATGTAATACAAATGTGTGTGTATCACATATGTATATACTAATTTTGACAACTCAGTAATTTACTGCTTATTTAAACTTTACACACATTTTCATCATTTGTTCTTCATGGTAATGCTACAAGGTAAATGATGGTATTGTTTCAATTTTATAATGTGTAAATAAAATTTTTTTTTTATTTTTTCCAAGGTCACATAGATTTTTTAAGGTGATAAATCCTGGACTTGAACCATTTGGATTTGTTGTTGTTATTGTTTTAATATCTTTATTTTATTTATTCATTTTTTATGTGGTGCTGAGGATCAAACCCAGGGCCTCGCACATTCTAGGTGAGCACTCTACTGCTGAGCCATAACCCCAGCCCAAAACATTTGTTTTTAATATTCATGGATGATAGCTTCAACTATGTTTAATATAGCCAGTTCTTTATTAATGAAAGGATGGTTACAAAATTGTCTTTGATTTTCATTAAAATCTAATAAATAAATGAATACTTTTATTTGACATATGCTTACAATAGTAATCATTTTTACAATAAACATTGCAGTTTCATAAATCTGGGTTGTCTTGATTTAATCCGAATCACATAAAAGAAAACAACAGAGCACCAGAGCAGCCATATTTATAAATTAATTGTTTTAGGCAAGAATAGAAATCCTATCTAGTGGCCTTTGAATTACCTAAATTAGTTATTTTCTTGCATGGTCCTACAAATACCTGAGTCATTAAATTTTACATTTTTTTCTTTAAAACCGATGCATTTAGCAGTCATACAGAATGTGAATGGAAATGAAAAAAAATAGAACAAGATATTTTAATCAAGAGTAGGTAATATGAAATGGAGATGGGAAAGCCATGGAGATATGAAAAAAAAAAATCAGTGTTTTATTTGAACTAAAATTGACAGCATCCATAATAATCAGAGGTTTTCAATATATAAAATCATCTTGTTTGAAGACATAGATAAAACTTACGTTAATTACTAACTAATAAATATACACAATACTATATATATATTTATATGAAAAGGGAGAGATGTATTTTTTCTATATGAGAGATATATATGCAATTACTTTTAATGTACACAAAGGGACACACAGAAAACTGGTATGGTAGGGAGTAAGATTTTTCACTATATTTCCTAACTTTAAATTTATTTGTAATATGTGAAATTATTATGTATTCCAACAAGTAATTTAAATGAAAAATAATGATTCCATGTAACAAGTTAATTTTTCTACATGAAAGAAAACTGTAATCATTATTTTTTCATTGTTTACCAGAATTTGATGTAATGTTTTTCCAAATCTGTTCTGGTCCACTTAATAATTTTTTAAAAAACTGTTTAATATTTAACATTTCCTACCTTTTTGCTTTTGAGAATGCTACTATTTCATTCAGTTCTGCCTGTTAAGTAAAATTTTATATATCCAGCCATGTTTTCAATTTCTTTTTAGGTAATATATAAAGGCAGAAAAATTATGCATATTAGTAGGATACCATACCATACCATATAATGTTCTAGTAAATGTGTAAAATTTGTAATTTTAAATAAGGTTAAATATATCTATGTATTCAAATATTTATCATGTTCTTTGTGCTGAAAACTTTCAAAGTCATTTCTTTTAGCTTTTTGAAATGTTCAGTACACAACTGTTATCTGTATTCACCTTACTGTGCAGTAGCAAAACACCAAAACTTCTTAATCCTAACTGTAACTTCTTTCTCATTTATCAACCTGCACCCAATACTTCCCCCAATCCCCCAGAGTCCCTGACCTCTAGTAGCCACCATTCTATTCTCAACTTCTGTTGAGATCAACTTTTTTAGATTCTACCTGTGAGTGAGTTTGTGCAGTACTTGTCTTTCTGTACTTTGCTTATTTCAATAATCTTCTCTAGTTACATCTATGTTGTCAGAGATGGCTGGATTTTATTCTCTTTATGACTGAGTAATATTCCATTTTTTATATGTACCACATTTTCTTTATCCATTCATTAGTTGAAGGGCACTGGCTATTTCCGTTTCTTGGCTATTGTGAATAGTGTTGCAGTGAACATGGGAGGCAGTGCAGGTAGCTCTTGACTGACTTTATTTCCTTTGGATATTTACCCAGCAATGGGAATGCTGAATCATATGGTAATTTTCTTTTTAATTTTGTGAGGAAGCTCCATCTTGTTTTCCCCAATGTTTATACTAATTTACATTCCCACTAATAATGTACAAAGTGTTCCGCATTTTTCAACATCCACCCAACACAGATTATCTTCCCTCTTTTTGAATAATAAACATTCTTACTGGGGTGAGGTGATATCTCTTTGTGGTTTGATTTTCATAATCCAGAAAATAAAAGTCATTTATCATTTTTTATATACCTGTAGACCATTTGTATATCTTCTTTTGAGAGATGTCTATTTAGGGCTGTTGCCCATTGTTTAATCAGGCAATGTTTATTTTTTTTCAATTGAGGCTTTTGAGTTTCTTATATATTCTGTATATCAAACCCTTGATAAATTTATAGTTTGCAAATATTTTTTCCTATTCCATAGATTATTTTTTCACTCTTGTTATTTATTTTTTATTTTTTTTGTTAATATTTATTTTTTTAGATTTACGTGGACACAATATCTTTATTTTACATTTATGTGGTACTGAGGATCGAACCCAGTGCCTCGTGCATGCTAGACGAGCACTCTACCACTGAACCACAACCCCGGCCCTATTTATTTATTTTTTGCTTTGCAGTGCAAACAGTTTTTAAATTGATGTGAAGCCACTTGCCTATTTTTGTTTTTGTTTTCTGTGCTTTGAGGTCTTGCTAAAAATAAATAAATAAATAAATCTTTGCCTATTCTTATATCCTTAAGCAATTCCCCTATATTTTCTTCTACAGTTTCTAGTTTTCAGTCTTAACTTTAAATCTTTAAGCCATTTTGAGTTGAGTTTTGTAATTTTCATTCTTCTGCATTTGGATGTCCAAGTTTTCAAGCACCACTTACTGAAAAGGCTTTCCTTTCTTCAGTGGGTATTCTCATAACTTTTATTGTAAATCAGTTTGCTGTGGATATGTGGATTTACATCTGGGCTCTTCATTCTGTTGAATTAGTGTATCAGTTAGTTATTATATCAATGTCATACTGTCCTTACTACTAAAGCTTTGTATTATATTTTGATCGTGTTTGCCTCCTGCTTTGTACTTTTTGCACAAGATTGCTTTGACTATTCTGTGTTTTTTATGGTTCTGTATAAATTTCAGTATCCTTTTGTCTAATTCTATGAAGAATGCCATAGCTATTTTGGTTGGGATTATATTGAATCTGTAGATCTTTAGAGGTAGTATGGACATTTTAACAGTATTAATTCTTCTAATTCATAAACACAGATTTTTTTTAGTTTTTAGTGTTCTCTTCAATTTATTTCTTCAATGTCTTATAATTTTCATTGTGAATATTGTTCTCTTCTTTGGCTAAATTAATCCTAGATATTTTATTTGTATTTTTGTTTGTTTATTCTGCTATTGTAAATGGAATTGCTTTCTTTTTTTCTAATTCAGAAAATTGGCTATTGGCATATTGCAAGGCCACAGTTTTTATATGTTGATCTTGAAGCTGAAACTTTGCTGAATTCATTCCTTAGTTTTAATAGTTTTTAGTGTAGTCTTCAGGGTTTTTTTCTGTGTATAAAATCGTGTCATTTGCAAACAGTGACTTGTGTTCTAATTTGGGTGTCTTTTATTTCTTTTTCTTGCCTGATTGCTCTGACTGTGACTTCCAACCTATATTTAGTATAAGTGGTTAACCTGAGCTTCCTTGTCTTATTCCATATCTTAGAAAACTCTCAGCTTTCCTTCATTCAGTAAAATGTTGTTGTCTTATTATAAATAGTTTTTATTGGGGTTGGGTATGTGGCTCAGAAGTAGAGCAATTCTTAGCCTGCCTGCCTGCCTGCCTGCCTTCCTTCCTTCCTTCCATCCATCCTTCCTTCCTCCCTCCCTCCCTCCCTCCCTCCCCAGAAATTGAACTCAGGGACACTCAACCAGTGAGCCACATCCCCCAGCCCAATTTTTTGTTTTTTAATTAGAGACAGGGTCTCTTGCCATTGCTGAGCTGGCTTTGAACTTGTGATCCTCCTATCTGAGCCTCCCAAGCTGCTGGGATTACAGGCATGTGCCACTGTACCCAGAGGATATATAATTTTGTTGAATGCTTTTTCTGCATATATTGAGATGACCGTACAGTTTTTGAACTTCATTTTGTTCATATAACATTTATTGATTTGCATGTATTGAATAATCCCTATGTTCCTAGATGAATCCCACCTGATCATGGTGAAGAATCTATTTAATGTGCTGTTGGATTCAGTTTACTAGAATTTCTTTGAGGGTTTTTGTATTTGTGTCCATCAAAGTATTGACCTATAGTTTTCTTTTTTGTTGTTGTTTTAAATTGTGTCCTTATCTGATTTGGGTATCACCATGATGCTGGCCTCATACAATGCATGTAGAAGAATTTCTTCTCTTCAGATTTTTGGAATGACTTAAGGAATTGTTATTATTTCTTTAAATGGTAAAATTCAGCAGTGCACCCATTGCTGCTTTCCTTCAATAGGAAGTATTTTTATTACTGATTCAATCTTGTTATTGGTCTGTTTGAATTTTCTGTTCTTCAAAATTTAGTCTTGGTAGAATATCAAATTCATTGATAATAGTTGTTCATAATAATCTCTAATAATCCTTTGTGTTTCTCTAGTTTCAGTTGTAATGTTTCCCTTTTCATTTCTGATTTTATGTGTTTGAGTATTATGTCTCTGTTTCTTAGTCTACCTAAAGGTACAGCTCTTTTTTATTTTAAAAACTAGTTCCATGTTTTGTTAATCTTTTGTATTATTTTTCAATCTCCATTTTACTTTATTCTGATCTAATCTGGTTATTTCGTTCTACTGACATTAGATTTGGTTTGTTTTTGTTTTTCTATTTGTGAACTAAATTTTATTCACCTTTAAGTTAAGTGTCTGCCTTTAACTTTATGAAGACTACTCATAATTATTTATTTTATATAAAAATGAAATAAATTATGGGATATATAATTTTCTTTCCATTTGTTAGTTTCCACTAGCCTTATATAGTGTTAAGCCTTATATAGTGTTCTAAACCTGCTGTTTATAACACCACCTTCTCAACTTTCTGCCTTAATCTTTCACTAATTAAATTTTATGCATACTATAGTTATGAAAATTATTTTTGTCTTAGTCAGAATTTCATTATGTGTTCCTAAGTGCTCCTATAATTTTTTCCTCCTTATTTACATGTACTTATTTTCTACAAAGCTTCAGTACTTTCCTTTTTTCTCATTGCCCTCTGTCCTCTACATGTTTATTTCTGATTTCTTCCCCTATGTTTTTATTTGTTCATAGGCACCTCAGAAATGTTTCTTCTTTTGTCTTATCTCTTATATTACAACATTTTCCACCCTTCACATCTCCTCAACCCTTTTCTGGATAATAAAGAGACAGACTAGCGAAATCAAAATTGTACTAGATTTCTTCATATTGTATGCAAGTGGTTAGAGAAGAATTAATCAAAAGAAAGCTTAATGTTAGTGGAAAGCACTCAGTGAGTTTCATAAAGATGGGAGTGTAAATGAGGTGTATGATTCTTGCCTACGCGATAAGAACTTTTAGAAATTTGTCAGTGTTCTGAGAATATACATTATTATTCCTCTATCATATATTTTTGTTAATATTTTTAAAAAATTGTTGATGGACCTTTATTTTGTTTATTAAGTTATTTACATGTGGTGCTAGAATCAGTGCCTCACATATGCTAGGCAAGCTGTCTACCACTGAGCCACAATCCCAGCCATATCATGTATCTTTTTTTTTTATAGGATGTATTTATTCATTTATACATTTAGTAGTGGTGCTGGGGATTGAACCCAGGGCCTTGTGTATTCTAGGCAGGAACTCTACCAACTGAGCTATATCCCCAGCCCCTGATGTGTCTTTTATTTAAAGTGTTTTCCCCTACTAGTAAAGAAAAATATTTGCGAATAAATGTAGTCCAAGACAAAAAATAAAAAATAAAATGAAATGTTTTTCATCTTATTTCTCATATATCAGTAAACATATATATTGTAATATATAATGTGTATATATCACATAGTATATAAACATAATCTTTATGCAGTAAATGCATATAATCTTTATATTTTGGGCATATAAATATGTGTGTTTGTGTATTGCTTTTCCATCAAGATTATAAATTTCTTAAAACAACTAGTCATTACTTTGTACCCACAGATTGCCAAGAATAGTAATGGAGAAGGAAGGAGCAAATGTTTGAGATAAGAACAGAAAACTTTAAAATATAAGTGCTGATTAAGATAAAAATAAGGTCTGGGGTTGTGACTCAGTGGTAGAGTGCTTGGCTGGCATGTGTGAGGCACTGGGTTCAATCCTCAGCACCACATAAAAAAATAAAATAAAGGTATTGTGTCCATCTTTAACCATATATATATATATATATATATATATATATATATATATATATAAAATATAAAAATAAAAAGCAGGAAAAAGATCTACTGTGGTTTAACCTAGCTAAACGCTCCACTCTCACTCTTGGCAAAATTCAGAAAAGTAGATGATCAGATTTTTCTTTCATTTAAACAGTCTCCTCAATATTTTCTGCCACCCATGTCCTGCATGGGCAGTGGAAATGGGGTTCCTTTTGGTTGAATGGGCTGGTTGTGGAATAAAGGCCAAGAAAAATAGAGTGACCAAAAAATCCACATAACACAGGAAATGTTTAAAAAAAAAAAACGGAGGCAGGATGGGCTAGCCAATCACAGGGTTGGAGTTTCCACACTAAAAAGCAAAATGGAGCCTGTGCTTCCTTTATTTATATTGGGCAACATCAAAGGTTTCCCATGGAATGTTCTTTACCAAAAAAGGTAGAAGGTGGGCTGGGCTGTTCAGTTCCCAGTGGGTCTTGCCCATCTCCAGAGCTACTGAGGGGTCTTCCTAGTAGAGTGGAGATAAAGATCATGTGCCCTGGGCAATCTGTCTCTGGGGATCTGAGCCTAGCTTCCATACTAAGTGAAGATCCTCAAGTAATTCGCGGGTGGTTTACTGCAATTTTCCTTCCTTAAACTTAGTTTTTATCTTTCATTGAAGTAATACTTATAGTCCCATGTTGAAAAAATCAAATGATACTGTAATAGCTCATGACCACATGAAAATAGTCATTTTTCCCCTGCCGATTCCCAAAAGCCACCATTGTGTTTTAGCTATCTCTTCTGGTATTACATTGATATTTCAAAGTGTGTCTTTTGCTACATCAATTTTAGACATCATTTGCTAACTTCTGTTTTATTTTCTATGTCTGCCATAACAAACTATCAAGAATTTAATTGCTTAAAAAATTTTGTTTCAAATAAATCTATACTTTAGAAATCCTGTATAAAATTTCACTAAGCTAAAATCAAGATGTGATCAGGGCTTCATTCTGTTCTGGAGCTGTAGAAGAGAATCAGTTTCCTTGCCCTTTACAGCTTCTAATGACTACCTCCTTCCTTGGGCTTGTAGCCCCTTCCTCTGTTTTCAAATCTGGTAATATCAGTTAGGCCTAGTCCTCATGTTGCCATCTTTCAGAGTTCCCTGTTCCACTTTTAAGAAACCTTTTAAGTATAGTAGGTTTATGGGGATAACTCGGAATATAATGTCACCTCAATTACATGTGTAACATTAATGTCACTTTGCCATGTAATTTTATATATTTATAGATTCTTGGGATTAGGAGTTAGGTTTCTTGGGGGAGGGGAGGGGTATTATTCTGCTACTTCACTTTCCCATTTTGCAAGATAATACTACTTCTTAAGATTCACTCTCTATCCTTCCCATTATAGTTTATGTCACATTTAAAAATTATAACTACATCCATTTTTTCATTATTTGGAATTCATAAACATTAACATTTTAATGGAAGTTCTAGCCAGTTACTCAAGAAAAATAAAGAATTCTAAATTGGAAAGAAAAAATCAAAACTCTCTATTCACACATAACATGGTGTTATATATAAAAAATCCAAAATGAATGTTTACTAGAGTCAATACACGAGTTCAGCAAAGTTGCAGTGCACAAGATCAACACCTAGAAATCATTTGTGTTTCTAAACACCAGCAATAAACAATCCAAAAAGGAAACAAAACAACTACTTTTAAAATAGCATCTGAAGAATAAAAACCCTAGGAATTGCTGAAAGAAATTTAGGAGGACCTAAACAAGTACAAACAAGTGGAAAGGCATCCTTTCTTCATGGAGTAAAAAACATTATATTATGAAAATGTCAGTACTATCCAAAGTGATCTACATATTCAATTTAATCCTATCAAAATTCTAGGAACCATTTTTTTTTTTTTACAGAAATGGAAAAGTCTGAACCTAAAATTAGTATGAAATTTCAAGGGATCCCAAATAGTCAAAACAGTCAGATCTTGAAAAAGAACAATATCGGAAAACTTACTACAAAACTTACAGTAATCAAAATTTATGGTACTGGCACAAAGAATGACCTCCATTACACAGTGTATACCTGTACTGAAATATCACATGGTGCCCCATAAATATATACAATTTTTATGTGTCAATCAAAAAAGAAGATTTATAGAAGAGTGGAATAAAAGTGAAGATTCAGAAGTGAACCCATGAATGTAAGACAACTGATTTGTTGTAAGTTAAACTATACTTCACACTATGTACAAAAGTTAATTCAAGGTGGATCAGTGACCTAAATGTAAGACTAAAACCATAAAGATCACCAAAAAAAAAAAAAAACAAGGATAAATTTTTATTACCCTATATTCGACAATAAGCTCTTACATAGGATGCAAATAACAAAAGAAAAGCCAGATATATTGAACTTCACTTTTGTGCTTAAAATAACATCATCAAGAATGTGAAATGGAAACTTTTATAATGGAAGACAGTATTTGGAAATCATATCTGATAAGATTTTAAAATCCAGAATCTAAAAGAACTACAACTCATATGAGAAAAATAATTTAAAGATGGGTGGAGGACCTAAATAAAATTTTCTCCAAAGATATACAAATGGCCTCTAAGCACATGAAAACATCTTCAGAATCTTTAGTCATTAGGGTAATGCAGATCCAAACCACAATGAGGTACCACTTCAGACATATCAATTTGATCATAAAAATATAATGAAAATAACCAACAGCAGCAAGGATGTGGAGAGATTGGACCCTCATATGTTGCTGGTGGAAGTGTGAAAAATAGTTCCTCAAAAAGCTAAACACAGAATGACCAAGCAATTCTACCTCCTTAGTCATGTATCCAAAATAATTGAAAAGAGGGCCTCAAACAGCAGATACTTGTATGCCAGTGTTCACTGCAGCATTCTTCACAATAGCCAAAAGAAATAGAACAATTAAAGATTTTATCAACAGATCTGGGTAAACATGTGGTACAGACAAGAAATGGAACATTGTTCACCCATTAGAAAGGAATGAAGTTCTGCTGCATGCTACAACACGACTCAACCTTGAAAACCTATGCTTAGTGAAATAAGACAGATATAATCTGTAGGCAAAATGTTCTAGCATAGGCAAATTCATAGACATAAAAGATACATTTGAGGTTGCCAAGTGTGGAGGTCAGGGGGGAGAGTCATTAGATTGTTTTATATGTCTATTTGTACACAAGTAGCAAATTTTACTGATTATTACAGCTTTGTAGTAACTTGAAATCAGGAAGTGGAAATCCTCCAATATCTTTTCAAGATGGTTTTCTGTGTCCCTTGAATTTCCATATAAATTTAATGATTCTTTCATAAATTTTTAAATTTCATTTCTTAAGCCCAGTTCTACCACTCCTAGATATGAGTCCTTTGAAAAATTACTGGTTTCATTTGTTTCGTAATCATCATACATGTAAAGCCTAACACAATACATGGCATATATTAAATGCTAAATACAGATTAAGTTGAGCATCTGTAATATGAAACCTGAAAGGCTCCAAAATCTGAAATTTTTTGAATACCAACATGATTCCACAAGTGGAAAAATTCCTACCTAATCTCAAGTGACATTGGTTCATGGTCAAAATGCAAGTAAACTAAAAATATTTTATAAAATAATCTTTGGGGTATGTATATAATGTGCATGAAACATAAATGAATTTTGTGTTTAGAATTGGATCCATTCCATAAGATATTTCATTATGCAAAGAATCCCAATTATATGTGTGTGTGTATATAATATTTGTAGTAATATTTCTAATATTATTATCACTACAATTCCAATGTGTAATGCCTTTTATATAATGACTAGAGTATAATAGAATTCTACCTCCAGAGTGTATTCTTTGTTCATCAGTGAATGGATAGTATAGTGTAATGAAAAGAATGGTGTAGTGTAATGTAATTTGGAATCATTTTATGGCCTAGACCTAAGTTCGTAACTATTTAATACAGATAACATGTTGAATATCTCTACTAAATGATACCATGAAAATACAAATGTCATTTTCAGAAATCAGTTCAAAAGTCAAAAGTCATAATTGGAAAATTTATTATTACTTCGGTAATAGTATTTCAGGGAACAGAAAAAAGGATGGCTGAAATAAGTGTATTCTTGAACAGTGTGTTTTTTAAAATATAAACTGCTCATGACTGAGTTATTTGTGACTTTATTTACTAGACTGTTTTGTTCATGGGATTTTTTTTCCTGGTATTTACATAAGCTTTTGTCATCTTTCTCATTTCTTTGTTTAATATAATATGGAAGCCCTCCACATTTACTCTATTTTTAGCTTCTTGATCATAAAGTTATGCTATTACTTCATTATTATACTATTTATATGCATATGTATATATGTCATGTCCATTGTAATAAAAGTGGGAATATGTTGACCCATACACATTACTTGTCCCACCTTTTTAACAGTCAAAACTATTGTCATTGGTTTAAATTTGATGTAGGAATACTAATCTGGAAGTTTACCTTCCCAACATCTTCCTGGGATTAGGAAAGCCAGTTTTGAATACTATTAATTAGTATTAACCAAGAGAATAGCAAATTGTTTGTGGAATAGAATTGAAGTTTATTATAGCAACTTTGTTTTGCTTTTTGTTCCATTAAGTCACCATGGCATCTTTGAATCATTATTTTACTAACAACTTGGAACTATTTCTGTAATCTTTTTTCCATTTATGTAACAGTTATTATAGAACACGTTAATTAAAGCCAGTTATTTTATAATGATATGTATTTTTAAAATTTTTTATTTTGAAATAAATTCAAAATTTATGAATTACAGACCTAAGAGATTTCAGTAGTTTTTGTCCTAATGTTTTCATTGATGTATACAATCTTAGCTTCTAGTTGAGTAATTTTAATAATTGAAAATGAAAGTATTTTTAAATGCTAATTTTGAACCTCTTACAAAATTTTTGTAACTTTCCATTTTAGTAACCTCTAATACTTCTCTTTTATTAGTTATCGTACCATGGTCTTGTATACTACATCCATAGTATGCCTTATATGAAGTAAATTAATTTGAAATTCATTTGTTTCTACCATTTAATCATGGCACTTTTAATCTAAGAAATAATTCTTAGTCAAGATCTTAACAGTAGTTTCATTAGCAAGAATAAATAACAAATATTAGAATGTTTCAATGAAAATCATTTTGTTGAATTAATTTTTAGTGGAAACCAGAGTATTATTTATTTATTGGACTTTTAATACGTTGATTAGCCTTTATTTTGTTCATTTATTTATATGCTGTGCTAAGAATCCAACCCAGTGCCTCACATGTACTATGCAAGCTCTCTACCACTGAGCCACAGCCCCAGCTCCTGTTGTTTTCTAATTTACATTTGTGAGAGGAAATATCCTAGGCTTTTCTTATGTATGATGCTCTTTTTTTGGATATTGAGATAATTATAAACTCAGGATGAGTAATCAGAAGTTTCCTTTGTAAGCACAGAAGTTGAAGAAAGTTCATGTCCATTGTAATCAAAGTGGGAATATGTTGACCCATACACATTACTTATCTTGTATTTTAAGAGCCTGGAGCAACTGAAGGAGATATGTTGGGAGCTCCAAATGCCCTGAATGTTATTTAAATTTTTTCTAGTAGCCACATTTTAAAAACTGAAAAGAAGCAGAGGGGTTGGGGCATAGCAGCACATGCCTCTCCTGTAAACCCAGTGACTCCAGAGGCTGAGACTGGAGGGTCTCAAGTTCAAAGCCAGCCTCAGCAATGGTGAGGTGCTAAGCAACTCAGTTTGAGACCCTGTCTCTAAATAAAATACAAAATAGGGCTGAGAATGTCACTCAGTGGTCGAGTGCCCTGGAGTTCAATCCCTGGTACAAAAAAAAAAAAAAAAAAAAAGAAGTAGATGGATTCTTGGCTTTAATAATATACCATATTTAATTCAATATATTCAGAATGTTATTTTTACATGTAATCAATATTTTCAAATTAGTATTTTTATACTTTGTATTCAAATTCTGATAATGTATTTTCCATTTATGTATACATCTCTATTAACTACTTCACTTACTAGTTACTTCAGTTATTTTTTAAAAAATTGCTAAATGTCTCCATGTCTCAATTTCCTCATTTTTACAATAGAGATAATTACAAGAATAAATTAAATAACATATATGACATGCCTGGCTTATGGTGTTATAGAAATCTTTGTCATTTTCTAAAAATTATTTCAAACATAAGCATGACATTAATGGCATCTTCCTTTCAAGGCAAAGAAAATATTTTAGGTATTAAATTATTTGTGACCCCTAAACTCTTTTCTTGTTCCCTTTGACAGTGCAAGGTAAACACATATCCCTGTTTAAATTGTTTTTAAAAAGCAGAATCAACATTGGTTCATCAATTATGACAAAATACCATAGTAATTCAAGATGTTAAAAATAAGAAACTGGAGCAAGTTGGGGTATGAGAGACTATATCTCTACTTTCTGCTCAGTTTTTATAAGCCTAAAACTACTTTAAGAAGTACAGTTTAATTAATCAAACAAAAAGACAAACAACATGTCTATTGATTTCTGAGACATGTTAGTTGTGATCGAAACCAGCAATAAAACTGGAAGCTTCAGCATTATTAAAACCATCAATAAGAGAAGTTTAGTTATGGATAAAAATTGAACTTAATGTTTGTTCTTTCAAAAGTCATTTTTTTTTACCTACCTCTTTTAAACTAATAAATGGAAAACTTTCTCACAAAACGTTTTTCTCTCTGGTTATTGAGGAGCTAGGCCTTGGACAATTATTGGTAGCACTCTGATGCTTATGGTATAACTCTTCCATATTTTTAATGCACTGTTGCTGGTTTTGAGAATATTTTCTTCTCCTAATTTCAGGTTGGGTGGGACTATATCAGCATACAAGATAGTACCAGACGAGATAGAAGAAATCAAGGTATAGTATGGCACTTTTCACCTCTACAAAGGCTTAGTATCTTATTGGGAAGTTGGGGAAAATCTTGCTTTTCCTATATATCATTGAATCTTTGGGTATGTTAGGACACCATTAAGTTCCTGGTTATTCTATTTGAATTAAAAATGTATATATAATAAATAAATTATCATCAGATTTCATCTACCATTTGCAGTGCATTTCTGAGAAAAATATTAGGAGAATCAAAAAGTAATCCTTTCTTATGCAGTTCTTTGAAAATCTACATAAGAAGCATTATAACTAGTAGTGTACATGATAGATTATCTTTGAAAAATCTTTTTGCAATTTTTTTTCCTATAGCCTTTACT
Source organism: Marmota monax (assembly GCF_021218885.2). Taxonomy (NCBI): domain Eukaryota; kingdom Metazoa; phylum Chordata; class Mammalia; order Rodentia; family Sciuridae; genus Marmota; species Marmota monax. Next base: position 19,676,277 of record NW_026693777.1, on the reverse strand, counting down.
AATTACAAAATAATAGCAATCTTTTAGTAAATATCTCCTGGTTCCTTTTAAAACACAAATGCCAATTTCAATTAAAATTTATGTTATAATAAATTAAGAATTGACCTTATTCCTTGAAAATTAGGTCATTACTATATTCTTCTGTCTGTGGAATATTAATCATCTAGCACAGCATGTTGCCCTTGTCCAAAGGCAATTTACCACATATTGAGAATTGTACTTCCTGTTTCATATATGAAATTTAACAATTGCATAACAATAGTCAGAGCTAAACAATACTGCTTAAGTTGTTGAGTTGTTTCATTGCATAATAAAGATTTCAATAATCATGCCTAATTCAATTAAAATTTTCAATATCAAGTTCTAGCATTAAAAGTAAGTTTCAAGAGTCTCATTCCAACCTCTGTAAATTCATACAGTTGGAGGAATCAACTGTGAGGAAACTTGATTCTAATTTACCTTCCTCATTTTACAGATTTAGAAATGCAAATGTATAAAGATGAACTTTGGATTATTCATTTGACATTTAATAATTATTTCATAAAATGTAATTGTCCTTAAAGGATGAGAGAAACATTAATATGTTACTTCTTGATGTATACTTTATAATTACTCAAAAAATATTTAACTTCAGAATATTTAATCTATATGTACAGAAAGAGAGAGAAACAAAGGGAAGGGGTCTTAAGAAACATTTATAGGAAATAAAGTTGAAGTGCATTTTTCTTGACGGGGCTCTGTCTTATAATACAATTGAAATAGGTATTAAATGATAAAGGTAAACAAAGAATTTTATGGTAACACATAGAAAGGTAACCTGGCTGTTTCAAAAGGTGATCAGCAAAAAAGTCTTTCCAAGAGGTAAACTCTGGGGACAGGAATATAGCAGTAGAACACCTGTCTAGCATACATGAGGCCCTGTATTCAATCCCCAGTATGAGAGGGAGAGACAGGCAAACAGGCAGGCAGAGATATTTGTGAGAACATAAATATGACATAATGTAGCTCCAGATTGAATGATATAAAGTAAGTTCTGGAGAAATATAGGGCTAGAAGTGGCTTGTGTCATGTTAAGAAGTTTAGATTTTATCCTGAAAACCTAAGGTGCTATTGTGTACTCATTTAGGAGTTTAGGAGAAAAAGTAACATTATCAGCTTGGTAATTTCTTTAAATATTTTTCATGACGATTAAGAAATGCTTTCAGCAAAGAAGATATTCTTAGTAGGAAGAAGGAAACCAGGTTTTAGGAATGTAGACATAAAATGATTAATATCTGTACTAAAACTGTGGCAGTGAAGGTTGAGGAAAAAAATGGATGCAAAAAATATGATTTAGATCATGGGTGGTGATGCTCCCCTGTAATCACAGCTACTTAGATACTGAGGCAAGAAAATCACAAATTCAAGACCAGCCTGGGTAACTTAGTGCAGCCGTCTCAACATAAATATAAAAAGAGTTCAGAATGTATCTCAGTGGTAGAGTGCACAAAGATCAAAAGTTTGAGGCCAGCCTGTGCTACCAAGATTAGATATAACACCAGTAATTGATGGAAAAAGCATGTCAAGCATCATCACAAATCGTTTTTTAAAGGAATTTTCTGAGAGACAACTCTAGAATTGTTTTTAGAAAACATAATGAAAGAATGCTCTTTTAGTGAAGAGTCATTATTAAAAGGTAAGCAGCATTTCTAAAAATTAATTAAACTAAACTAATTAAATGAATATATTAGTTCTCTGGTTTTAGGATGTGTCGACATAAGGGCTACAACCTCAGTCAACAGTTATTCCTTTATATAGCAGTTACATGTGATTCTCTGTGTTCACTAGCATGACCTCAGCTAACTGTTATGTGATTACAGATTCCAATATCAATCACTGAATTGTATCTCTCTCTGAGTTTCTGCCAGATTTATCCAATGATTTAGTGAATATTTGATTATCTGAAAGGAACCTCAAATTCACTAGAACTAAAACTTATCCTCTTGGTTCTCTTCTATTATATATCCTGTCTATCAGCATTATATATGCTCAGACTTCCCAAGCCAGAAACATGATCCAACTTTTTCATCTTCTCCTAAATATCTAACAAATCAAATATTATCAATTCTACTTTTCTTCAATTACATACACACACACACACACAATAATGTCAGAAAGTTTGAACCCTGAAACATACAAAATATTGAAGCCATCTTATTTTTTTTAAATATTGGAAAAAAACTGTTACAAGTATTTTGTCTATATTTCATGGCATTATTAGTATTTTCAGTTAAAATCAGATATAATCTTTTTTTGTCTCAAGGAAATGGAAACATGGATGAAATAATGAGTGTAGTTGGAAAATATCTGAATAATCTTAAGTTATATAAATAATACAATTGAATTTTAAGTTTGATTTTCTGTGTATGATAATACCATATATAAATCAATATACATTTGTATCTTTCCATAGGATAGTGTGATTGATTGATGAAACATAACTCAATTTTTGTCAGATGTGGTAATCTTCCACAGTATTTCTTACTGCAGAAACCATTATTTAGTTCATACATGGCTCATGTATTAATTGTTCTGGATAATATTATAATAAGTTGATCAAATTTCAAAAGTAAAGACTTCCAGTTCCAGCCGAGATAGAATGGCCTTATTCCTCTAGATTCATTTTCTTGTATCAGGAATCTAAAATTTCCTGGGCATTACCAAATAAATAGAGAAACTCTTAAGAGGTGAAAAGAAAATTGCAGTTTGTTGAGGAACCTGAAGACTTAAGAAATGCCGTAGCAGTTAGTTCCCTGGGTTTTCTTACTATTTCCCATATGTTCTGGACAGGGTGCTGAAGAAGACTTCAAGTTGGAACCACCAATAGGCATAGAAAAAAAAATGCTCCAAGAAAAGCCTCTTTATCTAGCCAAAAGACCAAGAGAGTAGGCACCTAACAGAATAGAAAAACTTTTTAACAATGTTCACCCTACTCTATCCAAACATCAATGGTGGAACTACTTCGTTCTCTCACAGATTTAGGAGAGCCAGTCTAAAGTTGATCTTCCGACTCACTTCCTGTTGTCCCATGAAGCAGCTTACAGGTTTCTTTATCCTTTACCTTGTGATGTTGGCAGACCAGGGAGATATTTTTTCATCTTTCACCTGAAAGAACAGTTGTCACACTGAGTCTTTGGCCAGAATATTGTAGCAGTGCTAAGCAAAAGTTGATCTTCCATCACCATCCCAACAGAAATAGGCTATGTTCTATTTCTCCCAGCCAGGTAGTGTCACTGGTATCCAGTGATTAACAGAGCCTCCATCCCCACTATTATGGTTTGAATATGTCTCTAAAATATTATGTATTAGAAACTTAATCTCCAATAATCAGTTTTGGGTGATAGGACCTGATAAGAGTTGTTAAGGTCATGAGGTCTCCTCACAGGTGAATGGATTAATGTTGATTATAATATGGCCAGAAACTATAAGTTCTGTTTCTCACTCCTGCCACTTTCTCTTGGCACATGTGAGCATGTGTGCTATTTTGCCCTTCTACCATGCGATGATGCAGCAAGAAGTCCCTTGCCACATACGGATCCTAGATATTGGATTTTCCAATCATCCCAGCTGTGGGAAATAAACCTCTGTTCTTTATAAATTTTCCAGTCTCAGTTACTCTGTTATAGCAAAACTAAGCAGATGAAGACACCCAACAAACAGAAAGAAGGTTAAATAAAATATTGCAAGGTGGAGTCAGACTCTGCAGTTCCACTTTTCCTTTCCTATGTCAGTGACACCTGGCAGGGAGATAAGCTTTCACCCCTCACTACAACAAGAAACCTGGACAAGGTGGGGCCAATTGACACATTACTCATAGTATGAGTCAACCATCTACTCTTCCCCATCATTGGGGTCAGCATATACTACTCCTTAGTATCAACAGTAGAGTAAAGTGATGCCCACTTCCCCAGAAAATTCTTAGCAGGCCAGAAAGGGACACGCACTTCCACCTTCTACCTTCAAATAGGCAGTATGAATCAGAGCTTCAGTTTTGCCTGAGTGGTCATTGAAGCCATCAAGAAGCTGAACATAAAAACTACTCCACAATATAGGGAACATTTGCTTTGAAAGAAGATAAAGTAGTCTCAGAATATAAAATCCCAAACATTTTGGTAAAATAAAAAATCACTCATCATACCAAGAACCAGGCAGATCACAACTTGAATATGAAAAAATGATCAATATACATCAACACAATTATTAATTAAATGTTGAAACTGACAAGTTATTTAAGCCAGCTACCATAAAAATACTTCAGCAAGCAAATGAGTTCTCTTAAAACAAATGGAAAAAAAAACCGACAGGAAATATTGATGAAGCAATTACAAAAAGGAACCAAATGGCAGTTATACAAGTGAAAAATACATTCACCAATATGAAAACTCACAGGGCAGAAACAGAAAAAGTGACACATTTTTCAGACGCTAGAGTAAAAAACTGCCAACCACAAATTCTGTATGCTTTGAAGTTATCCCTTTAGGAGTGAATAGAAAGTGAAGCCATGTTCAAACAAAAGAAAACTAAAAGAATTTGCCTAGATAACTTACCCTGAAAGAACGGCTAAATAAGTTATCGAAACAGAAAGGAAATAACAAAAAAAAAAAAAAAAAGAAGAAGAAGAAGAGGAGGGGGCATGAAATTTCAAGAGTGGAAAGAATAGAATGGATAAAAAGTATTTGCTCATGACCTTTTTGAAATCATATTTGAAGTTATAATAAGTCAAACATTATAACACTCTATGATACTGTACTCAGTGTATGTGGAGTAAATACTTAACACAATCAAATGTGAAAGAGTAAAGATACCCAAATGTACATAAGTTTCTATGTTAAATTACAGTATCAGTTCCTATAACAAGTTACATCAATATATGGTAATATCCAGAGAAAATCACTAGGAAAATTATACAAAGCAATATATAAGTAAAGATGGAATCTTAATAAATGTTCAAGTGATCCTCAGTAAGGTAAGCATATAAAAAATAGGAACAAGCTGAGCGCGGTGGCACATGCCTGTAATCCCAGCTGCTCTGGAGGCTGAGACAAGAGGATCGCCAACCTCAGCAGTTTAGCAAGGTACTAAGCAACTGAGTGAGACCCTGTCTCTAAATAAAATACTAAAAAGGGCTGGCGATGTGGCTTGGTGGTTGAATGCCCCTGAGTTCAATCCCCAGTACCAAAAAAAAAAAAAAAAAAACAGAACAAGAAACAAAGGACTCAAGTTGAAAATGAAAAGAAAATGGCAGATTTAAATCCTAAAATATAATAATTACCCTAAATGTACATAACCCAAATATGACAATTAAAAGACAGTTGGACACAATGTAGGTTTTCTTAATCCAATACATGCCATTTTCAAAACTCATTTCATAGACAATGACATATGTAGGTTGAAAGTAAACAGAAAGGAAAAGATATACCACGAAAACACTGTTTTTTAAAAAGACAAGTAGGAGTGCCTATGTTAATGTCAGACCAAGAAGGCTTTAGAACAAATAAAATTACTAGAGTCAGTAGGAATGTTCCATTGTGCAAAAGGCTCAACCAACGAGAAAAAAACAGTGATCTTTTAAGTGTTTGTACCAAAAATTTACATATATAGGAAACAAAAAATTAAACTACATTTTTTCATAAGAATGGCTAAAATTAAAAATAATGATAACACTACATGATATAGTGGACGTGGAGAACCTGGGTACTCATATATTACTGATGTGAAATAACATGATACAGCCACTCTGCAAAAGAACATGTCATTTCATTATAAAGCTATTCATGCACTAGCACAAGTGCACTGTATAGCATTTATTCCAGAGAAATGAAAATCTGTTTTTGTGTATAAATTTGTACATGATTTTTTTCATTTTGGCTTTAGCCAGAATAGACAAGACCAGGAACCTACCTAAATGTCCTTCAATAGATCAATGAATGATTAGACAAAGTGTCATTATATCTATATTTGGAATAATATTCAGTGATCAGAAGGAAAAAATGCACTATTAGTGGATCTTAAGCAACAAATTGAAGAAAGAAAGACTATCTCAAAAGATTACAAAGCATACTATTCATTTGTATTCTCAAAATGACAAAATTCTAGACATGAAAAATAGACTGGTAGAGTCAGAGGATCAGGGAGGGGAAATAGGAAGGAAGGTTGCTGTGTATATAAAAGGGTAGCGCAAGGGATATTTATGATGGAACTGTTATGCATCTGGACTGTGGTAGGGTTCACACAAATCTATATGTAGAATAAAATAGTGTAGAAATAAATACACAAATGAGTGCATGTAAAATTACTACAATTTAAATAAGGTTGACAGATTTTGTTATTGTTGGTTTTTCATTGTGATACTGTTAGGGTTAAGCAAGTCATTGGAGAAAATGGCTGAAAAGTAGGTATATGGCTTCTCTGTCTTATTTTTTACAACTACCTGAGAACATTAAATTAAAAAAAAATATTAATACACTTAAGTGACCATTTATTAATATTGGATTTGAGAAGTAGACATATTGTTACAATAATGAGTGTTAATATTCAGAAATGTAATTTGTCTATAAGTAAAGTCATTAAAACATCTTAGCATGGGGACTGGGGATGTGGCTCAAGCAGTAGACTGCTCGCCTGGCATGCGTGCAGCCCAGGTTCGATCCTCAGCACCACATACAAACAAAGATGTTGTGTTCGCCGAAAACTAAAAAATAAATATTTAAAAAAAAATCTTAGCATTTTCTTTTATAATTGTCTTTAGTTATATATATCGTAGTTTTATTTCCTACTGTAAATGGAGTATTTTTTACATATATTTTTACTACATAAACATTTTACTTTCACATTTCCTATGTGTTTTTATTTTAACACAATAGAGTTTTAGGATACTTTTTAAAATTTTGATTATCAGTAAAACCACATTTGCAAATGGTACATGAGGAACTTTGAAACTTTTCTTCAAGGAAGCAGCCATCACTGATGAAAATCATAAAGAAACAACCATTTAAAGTTTCTGGATATTGTTATAAAGGCTATAAAAAATAAGGAAACATATTCAAGAAAAGCTACTAAATATAAGATAGAACAGAGTTGGTGGCTACTTGAGCTACACCTGAGTCTTTCTCCTACCCTGATTCAGTTTTGTAGAAGCTTTACTCTGGACAGATATGACCTAGAGTTTGGGGCTCCCACTTTCCTGAGTCCCCAGTTAAGGGATATAGTATTTTTCTGGGATGGACAGGCCTCCATTATTTCTCATGCCTTCATCTCTTGACTTGCAAAGGCTAAATTGCTTATCAGTGTGGTGGAAAGATCATGTTTTTCTTCCTATATCCTGCGCCTGCTCATAGGATGGAAGCACTAGCTCAAGTGTAGCAATATTAGAATACTGGGACCCTAATCGCTCTCAATAAGCAACTTTCTCCACATCAGGAAAGGTAAGCCAAGAAGACCAAGCTCTACCTTTAGAACACTGGTTCAGAGATTTTTGTCCAGAGAGAGAGGTAGTCCATAATAACAGTTTACTACAAAGATCTTTTCTAGGAACTGACCTTTTTGAAACAGAATCTGGGAATATTCAAGCCTAAAGACATTCTCTAAAATAATGGAAATTTTGATGTTAGGTAAGCAATTAAAATGAGACTGATCTTCACTCTATAAGAGCAATAAACTAAATGGACTAATTTACCAGAAAGAACCTGAGAAAGACATGACTGAAAAGAGTCCTCTATGGTTCAGGAAAAAAAAAAAAAAACTTGAAGTCTGGACTACAAAGCTATCTCTTATTGAATTTAATTGGATGAGACTTTGAAGTCTGATCCTAAGACATTGTTTAAACCCATAGTGCAATTGACTGCAAATTAATGGAGTCCTACAACACAGTGTAGTGGAAAAACAATACAACAACAAAGTCAAATAGCTTAACAGAGATAAGCTAACAGTAAATAAATAATTCTCTAGTAAAGTAGAAATAGCCATCCTAGGGTGAGTATGTGCCTACCTCGGTTGAGTACTCCAAGAAGTGATATCAGAGGCTTCATCCTGGGTAGAAAGTAGACTTTAGCATATTAGTCTATATAGTTCAATAATCAAGTAAGAAAGCAAACAACAACAAAAAGACCCTAGAGAGGGGAGAGGGCAATCAGTATCCAGAGGTACTATAGTTGACTACATAACTGTCTAGTTTTAATAAAAATTATGAGGTATGTAAGGAAGAGGAGAATGTGTTCCATATAAAGAAAACAAAGCAAGAAACAAAAGCCGCCAAGGACTAGTTCTAAATGTTAGATTAATAAACAGATTTCATAGCAGCATATATAAATATGTTCAAAAGAAGAAATTATAGGAAACCATGCTACAAATAATTAAATCATGTTATGACAGTGTCTCATCAAGTAGCATATTAGTGGGTATTCTAGAGAAACAGAATCCATAGGAAATGTGTGTGTGTGTGTGTGTGTGTGTGTGTGTGTGTGTGTGAAGAAATTTATTCTGAGAATTTGCTCATGTGATAATAGAGGCCAAGAAGTCTCATGGTATACCATCTGCAAGCTGGAGAATCGGGAAAGCCAATGGATAAATTGGATTGATTTGGATAAATCAATCCAAATCCAAAGAACTGAGAATTGGGGGAGATGATTATATAACTCCAACTCTCAGGCCAAAACTTTATGAGCCAGGGCCTTATTGGTATTAAGTCCAAGGGTTAAAAAGCCTAAGAATCAAGAGCTCCAAGTACAGAAGAAGATGGAGTTTTCCAGCTTGAGAAAAGAAAAGGAGAGAGTTCATCTCCTCTGCCTTTTTTTCCTCTTTGAACAATCAGCAGACTGGATAATGCATGCCCCCATTAGTGAGAGTGGATCCTTTTTATTCTAATTCAAATGCTAATCTCCTCAGAAATGGTCTCATAGACACACTCAGAAACAATGTTTTACCAGTACTCTGGGTATGACACATAAAACTAATTCCCACAAATAGAGAATATCGATAGATATATTTTTTTTTTAATTAAAAAACCAAATGCAGTTTCTGGAGTTGAAAATATAATAGTTGAAATGGAAGATTCACTATAAAGGAAATCAAAACCAATTTGAGTTGGCAGAAGAAAAAAAATCAGTGAACTTGAAGATAGAACAATAGAAGCCAAAGAACAGACAAACAAAAGAATAAAGAAAATTGAATAGAATCTCAGAGAAATGTGGGACACTGTTAAGTACACCAACGTTTGCCTGATTGGAGTATAAGAAGAGGGCAGAAAAATATTATAGAAAATAATGGCTGAAAACTTGTTAAATTTGATTACCAACATAAATACGTATATCCAAGAAGCTCTGTTAACCCCTGATGGGTTAAATCCACACTCACATACCACAGTAAACGTACTAAAAAATGTAGAGAAATTTTTAAAAGTAGATAAGAGGAAAAAGTCATCATATACAAATAAACCCAGTAAAATTCACTTATGTCTTGTCATCAGAATTGAGGCTGCAATCGGATGACATCGGCCTAGTATTGAAAGAAAAAAAAAAAACTGTGGAACAGCCAAGAATCTTATATAGAGGAAAATTATTTTTTGAAAATGAAGGTAAAATAAGTTATTCTAAAATAGAAAAACTGAATTTGTTACTAGCAAGCCCACTTTTCCCTGTGTTAATTTATTCAGTTTCATAGCTATCTTTTAGGATCTGTTTCCTAAAATAAACTTTAGTTGAATTATAACAGGTTTTGTGTGTTGTGCATGTAGAAAAGTACACTAATTCTTAAGGATGAACCTTGATGAATTCTCCCAAAGTGAACACATCTAAACCATACTCAGAAATAGAATAATACCAGCATCCCAGAAATCTCCACATAACCCTTCTTACTTGCTATTCCCCAAAAGTAATGACAGTCCTCATTTCTAGCACGGTAGATTATCTTACCTTTTTTTAGAACAGTTTGTCTGTGATTCTAAAAAGTTTTATCTATGGAATTATAAATTAAAATCTGTATTTTATTTAATTAAATATATAACAATTTATCAATTATTTTGTTGAAAGATATTTTGGTTGCTTCTAGTTAGGAGCTATGGTAAATTAAGCTACAAGAAACAATTTTGTACATGTCTTTTGGTGCACATGTGTGAATTTCCTTTAGATATCCAACTAGTGGACAGGATAGAGATAACCTAAATATTGGGTTATAGATCTGCAAATGAATGCTTCATGCTAGATTCTATAATACTCCCAAGTGGTGGCTAATTTATACTTCCTTTAACATTTTCATAAAGAATGCCAGTTTGCTTCCATCTCACTGAAAGTATTGTAAATCTTTTCATTGTAGTCATCTTAGAAAATAGTGATCCCTGAATATGGTTTTAATTTTTCCCTTCATAATTAATGTTTTTGAGCATTTTTGCATATTCTTCTTGGTCATTTGAACCTCCTCTTATAAAGTACTGATTCATGGCTTTCCCACTGTTTAAAAATTAGGTTATCTATCTTCTCATTAATTAGTAGATTATAATTATACTTTATAGAGTCTGAATATGAGCCCTTGATGCATGTATTGCACCTATTTATTCCACTCTTTTTTTTCTTTTCATAAAATATCTTTGCCAAATAGAAATTCTTAATTTTAATGAGTTAGCTTGTCAATCTTTTAATTACAGGGAGTGAATAAATATCTGTTGATTAAATGAATGTTCCTAAAGTAGTTCAATGTTTAGAGCTGAATAGTTTCATTATGAAATAAGTTATATATCAAATTTATGTTTTAAAATATTTTTTAGAGCACAAAAAACTGATTAGCTGGCTATGGAGTCAAAGACTTCTTCATGGAGAATATAATAGGGGGGACTTTTAAAGTAAAGGAAATGTGAACAAAAACAGTAAATATGAATAAGCACAGTGTTTTTCAAAAGTGCAAGGTTGGATAAAGTCAAATGATTATTAAGAATAATTACAGGAGCCAGGCGAGGTTGTGCACACCCATAATCCCAGAAGCTTGGGAGGCTGAGGCGCAGAGTATTGTAAGTTCAAAGCCAGCCTCAGCAAAAAGCAAGGCACTAAGCAACTTAGTGAGACCCTGTCTCCAAATAAAATACAAAAAAGGGCTGAGGATGTAGCTCAGTGATCCAGTGCCCCTGAATTCAATCCCTAATATGGATAATGATGATGATGATGATAATGATGATGGTAATACCAACAGAAGATAATGTGGACTGGAATAACACTGTAAAGATAAATACATGCTGGGCACAATGGCTCAGGAGGCTAAAGCAGGAAGATCACGAGTTCAAAACCAACCTCAGAAACTTAGCGAGGCCCTCAGCAATTTAGTGAGACCCTATCTCTAAATAAAAAATGAAAAGGGCTGGGATGTGGTTGAGTGGTTAAACATCCCTGGGTTCAATCCCTGGTATAAAAAAAGAGAAGAAAAAAATAAGCAGTATAGCCACAGAGCAATTTTCTAAATATATTTCTACATATTTTGTAACAAAGGAAAAACATTTTCATATTTATTTCAGGGAATTTACTGTTCTTATCAAAATGGATTATAAGGAGGCATAAAGGCAGACCATTTAGGATGCAGTATACCAAATCTAGATGAATGATGATAAAGATAACAAACTTATATAAGACAGTGAAAACAGAAATGGAAAATTTGGAAGGTATATTATATTTTATCCTCCATATAAAAGGCTCTGCTCCTTAAAAGGGTGGTGACATTATGTGCTTCTCAACAATTCTGAGATTGGCTAAAAACACAGGTAATGAAACCTATTATTTAGGGAATAACATAGCCTACCGCTGTCATGAAGATTAAATATTTCTAAAGTACTTAACATAATGCTTTACATAGTAAATGCCCAGTAAATGCAACCATACGGTGTGATTCTAATAGACTTGAGAATTGAGGAATAGAAATAAAGATTACATCAAGTTAGCTTACACAACTTTATGAAAGATAGAACCAGTCCTTGAGTCAGTGAATCCAAAGGAGTACCATATTTGGGGGAGGAAAATGAGTGTTGGAGGTCTTTCAGGCATACAGTCAAGAACATACCTATTTCTGCTTTATTCGTTGTAAATAAGGTTGATATTTCTTGGTATTCACATAAGTGAGAGCCCTGTTTTCTAATATGTTATTCTCAGAATAAAAATATCCCAGAGGATTGACGTAAGAAATACAATTCTTTCAAGTAGTAACAATATAATGTAGCTGCAGATTTTCTCTCTATGGTATTTTCGATCATCTGGTACCACCTACCTTAAAAAAAAAAAAAACAGAATTTAGTCTTACTAATATGTAATGTGGAGTGGGTAATTTTCCTCTCAACAGCAGAACATTCCCTAGTAAAGAGAATACTCCTTGGCTCTCTTCAAAAAGATAGCTTAAAACTATCCATCTTTCTGCCATGTTTTTGCTTCTTTGATAGATCAATGTTCTTTTGTTTCTTTTACTGAATATTGCATATCTATATTTAAAAAATCTTGGCTAAAATTCCATAAAATTACTAAATTACTAATTTCTTGACTTAACTGTGATGAATGTCCTCTGCAATTCTTTACATATAAAGACAATTTTTATTGGTTCTTTTTAGTTATACATGAGAGTATAACTAAAAATTATAACTCAGTGGTCGAGTGCCTCTGATAAAATTATACATGCATGGAATATATCTTATTCTCACAAGGGCCCCAGTCTTGTTGATGGTTATACATAATGATGGGATTCATTGTGGTATATTCATATATATACATAGGAAAGTTATGTCAGATGCCTTCCACTGTCTTTCGTATTCCTGTCTTCCCTTCATTCCCCTTTATCTAATCCTCTGAAGTATTATTCTTTCCCTCATCCCCCTTTATTATGGGTTAGCTCCCACATATTAGAGAAAACATTCACCCTTTGGTTTTTTTGGGATTTGTTTATTTCACTTAGCATGACATTTATTTACATAGACATAGAAAGTCTATTGCAACATCTTAAACATATTTTTTGAACTGCTGATGTTCTGATAGAAAGCTAAACCACACGGATGTTTTTAATATTAAAAATTGTTTGGGAATCAGACCTTTATATTCTCCATAAAACTCTATATCAGCGAACTAAATTCTATTTTTTAAATAGAATTAAATTCATTAAATAATATACATCCCATGACCAATTACTTGTGTAACCTCAGCCTCGAATAAAATATTCAAAGGAAAAGCCATATTATATATGAAAATTTTTCAGAGGTGTGTCATTAACCTTTGAGAGACAGCATTATAACTATGATGAAAATTCTTCTTTTTAATACTAATTGTATAATTTCAATATGATGATACCTTCTCACCCCAAATTTTGATGCATACAAAAGTCAATAATAAACAATATAGTTTAACCAGGTATCATTGTTCCTTAATAGTTTTGTGTGTGGGTGTGGGTATACACATAGAAATAGGTAATTCTTTTTTTTAGTTTCTAATATGAACCCAGAATCACAGTAAACTTTTTAAAACATGTATTAGTTGTATATACTGGTCGAGTCCAATGTGGTATTTCAATACATGTATACAGCATGCATTGATCATACCCAGCTTTCCTTTATCCTCCGATACTTATCCCCTTCTCTGTTTCTATTAACAATTATTCTACATTCAGAAATAGATGTGAAGTTTTTTTTTTTTTTTTTAATCTTCTACATATGAGAAAGAACATGTGGCACTTGTCCTTCTGTGTCTGGCTTTTTCTTTTTATTCAGTATGCTATCCTCTAGTTATATCCATTTTGCTGCAGATGACAAGATATCATCCTTCCTTATAGTTGAATAATATTCCATTGTGTATGTGTACCACATTTTCTTTATTCACGCATCTAATGATGGGCATCTTGTATGATTGTATATCTAAACTATTGTGAAAAGTACCACAGTAAACATGGGGATATAGGTATCTCTTTGGTATGCTGATTTCATTTGCTGTAGATACATACCCAGAAGAGGGATAGCTGGATCATATGGTACATATATTTTTAGGGTTTTTTTTTAATGAACCTCCATTCTGTTCCCCACAATTGTTATATTAATTTGGATTCTACCAACCAAATATGACTGTTCTTTTTTCTCCTCAGTCTCACTAGCTTTTTATTTGTTTTTTTTTTTTTTTTTTTTATAATTCCAATTCTAACTGGGGTGAGATGTTATTTCATAATAGTTTTGATTTGTAAACTCTTTGAATGTACTTTCATATATTTGAGCATATTTTCATATATTTATTGGCCATTAATATCAATTCATGTCATTTGCCTATTTTTAATTGGATTGCTTGTTTGTTGTTGTTGTTGCTGCTGCTACTATTAAGACTTTTTAGTTCCTTATGTAATCTGGACATTAATCCTTCATCAGGAGAAGAGTTCCCAAGTATTCTCCCATGTCTCTTCACTTTGCTAATTGTTTCCTTTATTTTATAGAAGATAGTTTTATATAATCTCATTTATCAAATTGTATTTTTGTTTCCTGTGCTTTGAGGGTCTTATCCAAATAATCATTGCCTATACCAATGTCTTGGCATATTTCCCCTATTTTCTTATAGTAGTTTTATATTTTCAGGATGTTCAGGTAGGTCTTGGATCCATTTTGAGTTGATTTTTGTACAGGCTGAAAGACAAAGGTCAAGTTTTATTCATCTGTAGATGGATAGCCAGCTTTCCCAGTACCATTTGTTGAAGAGACTGTAACTTTTCCATTATTAAGAATCATTTGGCTATAGACACAGATTAATTTTGGGGATCTCCATAGTATTTTATTAGTCTGTGAATTTGTTTTTATGCCAGTACCATGTTGTTTTGGTTGTATGGGTAATTGGACATTTTAATAATATTAATCTTATAGTCCATGAACATGGGAGGTCTTTCAATATTTTTCTGGCTCCTAGAGTTCTGTAAGGTACTTTAACAAAACAACCCAAGGAATCGTTAGTGGGATTCCAAATTTATATCTGGTTAGTCAGCAATATAGGTGACAACTTACTGTTTATTATTGGCATCTGAAATAGGAGGCTGTCTCATGAAACTAATCCATTACCTCTGGGACCTGATATTATCTCCAGGTAGATAAGGTGAAAATTGAATTAAATTATTGGACATCTAGATTATGTTTGCTAGGAAATTGTTTAGTGTATTGGGAAATAGCATCACATTTACAGTGTCAGAAATTTTATGTTTAGTTCTATATGAAGGTAGGAAAAATAGTTTGGTTTCACCTCTTATAAACATTAAAATTATATTACACAAATTACATGCTAAAAGTAAGCACCATGAAGAATAAATATATAAGGTGCTTACCTAGTCAAGGGCATTAGGGAAGACTTTCCTAAATGAAATTTAAGCTTAGTGGGTTTAGGCAGGCTGTTTGGGGGATAGGGATGAAAGTGAGAGGAAAACAGGAGAGTTCAATGCTAGAAAAAAATTTTGTAATAGAAGATAGAGGTATGAATAGGATTTTGGAAGGAAAGTTTTAAAGACCACTTTCAGTATTTTGATCTTTATTTTGAACATACTGGGAAAGTTATTAATGGATACTGGGCAAGGAAGAGACATTATTAGATATTTGACAATTCTCAATCTATTGTCATACACTCAAAGTTCACATATCATATTCTTAGTGTCTATAGCAATGGCAGTAGTAATTGTTGGTCTTTCTTACTACTGTACAAGTGATGTAATGTTAAGATTTTAGAGGATTGAGATTCAAGATAGCATATTAGAGGAAGGCTGTGTTTCCAATTTACCATGGCTTGGGATTCAAGCAGTAGAAATACTTCTTCTCAGCCAGGTGGGTGAAAGAGGAAATTCACTGAAATTTAATATCAGTCAGAGTCTCTTAGAGACTCAAATTTGGGTGCATTTAACAAAGAACAAGAAAGATTACAATTGGAGCCAAGTTGGTGTCAGCAGCAACAGTCATCAGAGGGGAAGGATAACATTCAGAAATACAAAGAATAATTTGGCAAGAAAAAACCGGTGGATCAGAAAATCAGCATGAACTTAACTGATCCAGAGGCTACACAGCAAAATGATGTATGAAAAATACTATGTACTTTTTAACTGGCCAATGGAAAGAGCTGAGGTGGGAAACACCTTGAGGAGGCCATGATGCAGGAGCTTGGCAGATCATAGTGAACACTGTCATACTGTCTGGGCAAATACCCACCAGGTGGCCTAGGGTGTACCTATAAATACATAAGTGAAGCAAGCACAGGAAAAATTATATCCAGTGGGATTCAGGTCAGAAAAATTAAGTATAGTAGCTCACATGACCAGCTGAAGAGGGTTTGGAAACTGAATAGGTGGGTGTGAATATACTAAGGAACTAAGCATGGGAAGGCCATATTCATGGACTGCAGAGTGTGTAGAGTTGGTCCCTCTGCCCCTGAGTAGAATTCTTGGGATACTTCTGAGATCTAGACTTTTAGCAGAGATCATCATTAGGCTGGCCCTAGGTTTACATTGAGCTAACCTCTGCAGAACAGATACCACCAAAAAACACCATGCAGGCCTGATTTGATCTAAGCCACAGCTGCTAGAACTACCCTCACAGAACTCTGCAGTAGCCCCACTCTGGAAGAGCACCCATCTGGTCTGTTCTCAACCAACAGTACTTCCCATTCCATCCTACCTTATGCCTGTGAAAAGGGAAGCTGAGAGTTATTTCAACCAGCTTCAGTTTTAGGCCACTCCAGCTGGCAGCTCAGTGAGCAACACAGAAAGAGAAAGGAATTGACAAACCCAAGGCCCCCAGTCCCCTTTTCTCTCAGAACATAACCCAGGAAGAAACAGAAAAAAGAATAGTCAAGCACAGGCAGTGACCATCCATCCTCATTGATTCTTTTTATCTTCTCAGCGTACACTGTTATTCTTCATTAAGAATGCCCTGCATCCTGTTTCTTTTGGTGTTCTTGCTGTACTGATTTGTTCATGGATATATATGTGTATACACATATATACACATACATATATTTGTTTATTCATTTTTCCTTATCTTTTTACAAAAGTCATTTTTCCCTGTCTTGACTTCTGAGAGTTAGAGTTCTTGGTTATTTCATCTTCCAGTTTTTGTTATTGTTGTTGTTGATGATGATGTTTCTCTTTCTCTCATTTTATTCTTGTTGCTTCTTCTTGTTTCTTCTCCTGATAACATCCAAATTCTCTTGTTCCTTGTTTTTCTCTTTGTTAATTCCTATTTCTTCTTCTCCTTCTTTATAACCATTGCTTGCTAAATCTCTTCTGCATTCTACTTACCTTTTGAATGTTCTAAACTTTCTTCTACCTTCCCATCACATTGTCTTTTCTCTTAAGGAACTGTGTTTTTAATCATCTTTTAATACTACTAGGTTTATGTAACTCTTACCTGCATCATTCATGTTGTTGTATTAGCATTATGTATGATATAGTTGATATCTGCTGTTTACTTTAATACCAGATCTAATTCACATTTATTGTTTTTGCTGCTGGCAATTGCTGACCCCAACATTTCTTTTTTGTGGTAATTAGTGTTGTAGAAGTCATAGTCAGCATTGGGTATTTATTTTAATGCTATATATTGTTCACTTCAGTTGTTGTTATTGTTTGTCTCTCCCTTTTCTGTGAGGTACTGGAAATCTACAGGGACACTAGAAGTTCACAGCATTGAAACTCTGCTGCTGAACTAAACCTAGCTGAAAAACAATGTACCTTGCTCCACATGCAAATTAACCACACTCAGCTATATTTTAATACACAGAATGGAAGAGACAGAAACCCCAACCTAATGACCAGGCCCAAAGTATGAAGAGCTAGAAGGCCCTCACCTCTCCAAAACATATTATAAATAAAATGCCTCATATATAGAACGAGAACAGAATTTCAAAAGCGTCAAGAGAAAAACATCAGGTTACATTTAGAGGCAAATCCAGGGATCAAATTAAATGTTAGATATAAATCAAAATGGCAGGAATTAATAGAAATCTCTCTACAATAATACTGAAGGAAATTGGTTTCAACTCTACAGTTAAAAGACATGAGTACATTATTGGCAGAATGCATTAAAATAAAAGACCTAACTATATGTTGTTTGCAAGAGGCTGATCTTAGGCAAAGGTAGCCACAGACTGAAAGTAAAAGGATAGAAATTTTTATGCTATGCAAATTGAGCCCCAAAATAAGTAGGAGTAACTACTCTCATATCTGAGAAAGCAAATTTCAACCCAAGATTTAAAGAGATGAAGAAGGTCACTTCATACTGGTAAAGAGAACAATCCAGCAAGAAAATATAATGATAGTAAATATTTATGCCCCAAACACTGGTACACCTAATTACATAAAACAGACACTACTTGAATTAAAAACTCAGACCCTATTACAATATTAATGTGATTTCAGATTACCTCTCGGGCTGATAGGTTATCCAGACATAAATTCAGTAGACCCTTTGGACCTGAAAATGTTATAAATCAAATGAACTTAAGAGATTTCTATGGAATATTTTATCCAACAACAGCCAAATACATTTTCTTCTTAGCAGCCTGTGGAACCCTCTCCAAAATAAACCATATCTTAGGCAACAAAGCAACTCTTAGCAAATAATATATAATATATATAAAATAATAATAATAATATATAAATATCTAATTTCTTGACTGTTATTCAATAATAATGGAATGAAATTAGAAATTAACAAAAACTCTACAGACCTATAATGTTTTGGAAAGTCTAGCCCAGTTGCAAGGTTGTGGAAATAAACCCTAACTCTTGACAGGAGGATTTACTAAGAATATATGGCTCTTATAATATATATAATAATAATACATATATTGCATATAATAATAATAAATAATAATACTATATATGCAATATATATTATATAGTATTATTATACATAGTATTATATATACATATTTTTATATAGGTAGTATTACTGTATCTTAAAAATATAGAGAAAATTATGTTATTTTTAAAAATATGTATAGTATTATTATCAAATATATATAATATACTTTTAGTTATTGAATACAAAATTTATTTCTGAACTTGGTAAAATAAGAAGGAAAGGAAAATTGAATGCACTATCAGGATGAATGCCAAATACCAGTAAATTCAGTGTATAAAATGTATTTTAATTATACATGAAAATTACGAAGAATTCAAACAATGCCGAAAGAGTAAAAGTAAAATGTATTCCACATGTAATTAGCCAGAAGTAGCCATTGTTAACCTTTAAGTTGTAAAACATTCTAACATCTTTCTATGACTGTAATGTAGATAGAATAGATGAATGTTAACATAGGTGAAAGACATAATCATATGTATTACTTTGGGATAATTCTGTAAATCTAATACAACACAGCATTTTATTTACATTTTTTTAAAGAAACTGAATGAAAGAACATTGACTTTGAAATAACTATTTTATATTGTAAGACCTATTATGCACTAAATGAACTTCCTCTAAATGTAAAAAACAAAATTAGGAACATTAAGAGGTTTCAGCAATGTTTATTATCTTTCAAACCTTATAGGATTGGTTGTTATGAAAAATATCAACATAAACAGTGTTATATCTCTTTGCACCTTCCTTCTCCTTACTTTTAAGTCTCTGTTCATTATAGGATTTTCAGACTAATAGAGCAATAGCCAGGCCTCCTACTAGAGTTTAATTTCAAAACCATTGCAATGATGTAGATGAAAAGCTTAAAAGTCTGAAACTTACACAGGGAAAAACAGGGAACCAAGAAACCATAGACAATATGCAATCTTTGTTGGAATACTCTACTCTTCCTCCCTGAAATATTACTAAATGTCCATTACTATAGTTTTTCTTCTTAGAATTTGGTTTATGATTATATGGGGAGTGTCATCAAATTTCAGATCAGTTCCTCAGTTCAGTGTGTATTTTTTTGTGAAACTTTATCTTGATCCCAATCAGGCAGTCTCTTGTTATATCTATTTCTGATAGCACTTGCTTACTAGACAAAAAAGATAAGGGCCATATTTTAGTTTGCATTTCTCTATATTTGGAGTATTAGTGAGAATTTTGAGGCATTTGCTAATCCTTTTTTTTTTGTACTGTGGATTGAACCCAGGCACATTTAACTACTGAGTCAAGTCCCTAGCCCTTTTTTATATTTTATTTGGAGTCAGGGTCTCCCTGAGTTGCTTATGGCCACACTAAATTGCTGAGTCTGGCTTTGAACTTGCTATCCTTCTACCTTAGCATCCCCAGCCACTGGGATTACAGGCTTGTGCCACCATGCCCAGCACTAATCCACTTTTATGGCTTTTGGGGGGTCCAGAGGAGTATTAAAAACCCCCAATGCTGCTTTAAAGAGTTTCTGTTTCTGTCCGTGATCACCTAACTTTAGAGATATATGATATGAAGCTAGATATTTTTCTCACATGGTTGTTGCTACTGGAGATTTTCTGGTTTTACCCTTTTTTGTTCATTTTGTTATCTGATGGGTAAAGGAGGAAGTCTGTAAATATACCTTTATTCTCCACTAACCTATAAATCTAAGGCAGTAAATTTTTAAAGAAATGCTTTCCACATAATGGAGAATTCATCATTCAGATCAATAATGTCCTCAATTCCAGTTTAGAAAGAGATGTAAAAATTTTTTTATAAAACTGTTTAATGCAAAACTCCTCAGTAACATCCTACCTAGTAGAGATGTCCAAACATTAAGGTTTATCTAAGCATGAAAGAGATCTTAAGGTAAGGAGTTAAATATGATAAGATAAATTGATTTCTGACTAAGCCATGATAAATTACTAAGATAAATTAAAGAAGATTAATTGCTAAGAAAAATAACTAGCTAAGATAAATTGCCTTCTTAATGTAGTTTAAAAAAATAAGACTCAGAATATCTAGAGTAGTACATGGTTAGAAAGCATATTTAACCTAGTATTTTGTATATGTACATATATGTATATATATCAACTTAAGGAATCTTTCTAAAAATGTAGCCGATTCTGATTTCAGTAGATCTTGGATAAGGCTCCCAATTCTTTATTCCTAACTAGCTCCCAGGTGGTAGTAATATTGTCCACATTCAGATTACACTGTTATTAACAAACTTCTCGAAAACTACATACTCAGAACTCCTGTACTTGAATGAAAACATGAGGCAAGGATCTGCCTAATTATGTTTGCAATGCTATTACCTAGTGATGTGCCTTAAATAAATGTCCACCCAGAAATATTTTCTTGTTAAATAAATAAATTATATACAACCAGAGATATGAAAAATTGCGCTCTATGTGTAATAAGAATTATAATACATTCCGCTGTTATATATATATTTTTAAATTAATTAATCATTAAGTGCATGGCACTAGGGGCATGGAATACTTGTATTTTATATTAGTAGATGAAGAAGAAGACTACTTCTGTTTTAGAACCCAACTAATTAGGACAATAATAAGATTACTGTTTCATCTCAAAAGTCTAAAAGCATAATTAAAATTTTGTTCAGATGCAAAATTACTGTAATCACACAGCCACTTTGGACAATAAAATATTACTTCCCATATACTTAAATCCTTACTTGAGCTTACAATATCATTTAAGTGAAATAAATCTACACAGTGTTACTTGTTATTCATTCTGGAAATAGAAATGAGTAATATTTCTGTGGTGTAACTGATTTAAAACAGTCTGACATCTTGGTAGGACTACCCAATTGAGTTTGTTGTGAAATATACCCTCAGATAACTGTATAGATTGTCTCTTTGGACTAGTAGTTCTCAGTTGTTTGGCTGCACTTTAGAATTACCTTAGAAGTATTTTGGTTTGTTTGTTTGTTTTTCAATCTCAGTACTCTGAGACTGTAGGGATAGCTCATTGTAGAGCACAGACTTATCATGCACAAGCCTCTGGGTTCAATTCCTAGCATGGAAAAGAAAAATTCCAATGCTAACTCAGGCTTTACTAAACCCTGAGGTAGAAGCCAAGTATTTTTTAGGCTTCACAGACATTTTAGTGTGCAATCAAGTTTGAACATCTTACTCTTGACCATTAGCTTTCTGAAATCAGGATTAGTTTTTACATTTATTTTATGACTGTTAATACTGTTAAATGAGTAACCAAAAATATAGGATGGATTTAACATAATTAGCATAGATAGAAAAAGTCAGCAGGCACATATCCTACTTCCACTTCTGTACAAACTACCTGTGTAACTTTGAGTAAATTATTTAACTACTTTGTACTTCACTTTTCTCATCTAGAAAATAGAAAGGCAAATATAATAAGATCCCTAGTAGCTCCAAAATTTTATGGTATATAAACCTAACCTCTGGGGCTGGGGTTGTGGCTCAGCGGTAGAGTGTTCGCCTACCACGTGCGAGGCCCTGGGTTTGATCCTCAGAACCATAAATAAATAAATAAAGGAATTGTGTCCAACTACAACTAAAAAATAAATATAAAAAAATAAAAATAAACCTAACCTCTACAAGTGTCATAGTATTAATGTGACAAAAAGACCCTTAAGCAGTCATTTATTTCACTCCTTGAGTTTAAGAAATACATATAAAATTAATACTGAAAAATATAAATTATAAAACATGAAATTGAGCATAAGATATTGACTCAATAATAGGAAAACATTAATTGAGAGTCTAACAGTTCTCATTTGAGTTCTTCTCTTCCTCCTTCTAGTTTGTGAGCTTGTGAGCAAGTGTTTTTAATCTCTCTGAATCTATTAATTAAAAATGAATGAGTCTGTTTCAATATATATAAAATTAAATGTATGAAATAGTCAACTTGTAGGATTGATACATTTATTAAGAAGTCAGATCATATCATTAACACATAGATAGTGGGCAATTTGATTTAATTGGAGTATATATTATATGGTTGAAAAGAACTTCACATATTTTGTTAAAGTACATATAAACAGTAGTTATAAATTCTTAAAGTTTATAACTTTAAGGTATCTCTTGTGTTTCACTTGCTTTCAACAATTTGATGTTTATGTCCTCATTTTAAATATTTAATAAATAACCAAAACTGCAGTGTTATTGATCTGGAGTGAGCCTCTTCCATGAATTGCGTTCAATTTTTTCTTGTTCATTGTTAAAAAGAATCTATATCCTCACTATATAGGAAGTATATGTTTACTATATATGAAGTATTTGTGGACTTGGATGTTTTGAGCAAGTAAAGCAAGTCTTTCTGAATGTGACAATAATGTTGCTTTCTTTCAGGAAACTCTGATAGACTGGTGTGATGAAAAGGAACTTAATTTAATATTAACAACTGGAGGAACAGGGTTTGCACCACGAGATGTCACTCCAGAGGTGAGATAGTACATGTCTTTTTCATTTTTAAGGAATAATCATGTTATTTTCCATCCTTTTTACTATTTTTTATATTATTTTTATAGTTTTGCTAGGTAAAAGAATGACTTATAAGAACACAAAAACGTGGCTACAGAAGAATTATGAAAAATGTTTCTTGAGTTTTTATTGTGGACTTAAACTAGAGATGATAGAATCTGAAGAAAACTGAACAGTTCTAAAAGTTAATCATTCATTTGCTTGGTGGTCTGCAAGTTTAGCATTACCAAAGACAATTATAAAAAAAATACTGTTAGCATGGCATCTGATCCATTTCAAAATTGGATCTTATTCATTTGTCTCAAAGTATAATAGGATAACTTTAATATAAAATTTATACCATTATTACAGTATTATTGATGAAAAAGGGTTACCTTTTTAAATGTGAACTACATTTAAATGCAGACTTTAATTTGACAAAGCAAAATTTCTAGGCTTCATGATACAAGAATTGTCTTCAACCTTTGCATAGGAAGAGAAATTAGGAAAATAGTAAAGAGTAAGCAGTGTCCACTAATATAGAAGGAAAAAAAGGTCTTTATTTTCCTTTAATGAAGCCATAAATTTCAGGTGAATATTTGAAATTATATGGAAACTTACATTACGCTTGGGATGGTGTTTGCATTACCCTTTCAGAAAAGTGTTTCCTGGCTCAGTTTCTACTAAATGTTAATTAAGTCTATGTTCAAATCAGTACACTATTGTATATACTGCCTTATTAACAGCAAGATATTTTTCTTTGCATTTATTAAATAATTACTGCCCTCCTTATGCTAATACAGTGGTTTTCAAACATTAACTAAGCATGAAAATCTACCAGATGACTTTTTAAAACGGATTTCTGGACCCCACCTCTTGAGTTTTTGATTCAGTGAAAATGTAGTAGATCCCAAGATAGATGTTGATTCATAGAGTATACTTCTAAACTTTGAGAACCACTACTCTAATATATGAAAAGCAATTTTCTAAGACAAGTGGTAAAATATTTTCTGTTTTTCTGTATAAATATTACAAATTTATTATTATAATCATGATTATAAATAAGATAGATTTGCTTTTAAAGCAATCACAAGAGTTGTACTAGGAGATTGTTAATTTCAACTGTACAAACAGGAAATTCACTTTTTCACATTTATTAACTTTCTGGATCCTAATGGGAAATGGTCCTTTGGTCAGTTTTTACATTTTGTTTATATTGTGAGACTAACTAAAAAAGTACAACTGGGCAGGAAACCATCTTCTACAGAGGTTTTTTTTTTGTGTGTGTATTCAGTTTGGTTTAGTTTGGTTTGGTTTGATTTGGTTTGGTTTGGTTTATAAGAAAGTTGACTACATATATAAAGGCATTCATTTTTGTAATTTGGGTATTCAGTTTTTGAGGTCTATGACCTTGAGTTTGTATGGTGGTTTGATATTCTCATACTACTACTCACTTTTATATTTAAAAAGTTTAAAAAATTACCACAGGTTTCATTTATAAACAAATAGCATTATTTTTAATTGTAAGGAAATAATTTATATCACAAGTATCTGGTATCCTGTGAATTTCAAGTTAATACCAAAATCCTAAGCTGAAAATCCAAATCTTTGAATTCTGGTTCTGCTACTGACTAAAAAAGATGATCACAGATAGGTTGATTTTACTCACACTAATGATAACAAACATGGAATTTTTTTCTCACACCAGCCACTTCAACTCTTCAGACAACAAATGTTCTCTGATGTATTTGAATTCAATTCTGACACTACCTACCTACCTACCTACCTACCTGGAGTTATAGTCAGACTCCATATTTTTAAAGGCTCTGTACTACAGGTTGGCTTCATTTGACAGGCTAGTCTCTAGTATTGGGTCTCCAGGTTACCCACACTTCTGTCCTACTTTATTACAATGTCTATGGGTTTTCCCTTAGTCTCCCCCTATCAGATTTTATAATTAGCTGGAATGGCTCACAAAACTATGGAAAATATTTCTGTTTCCAGTTTATTATAGGGTTACAACTGAGGAACAGTCAGTTGGAAAAGATTCATAGTGCAAGGAGGGAGAATTACTGAAGTCCCATGCCCTCTTCAGCAACAGTACCTTCTAGCACCTGGAGGTGTTCACCAATTCATGAGCTCTGTATATCTTATTGTTTAAGAGTTTTAGAAAGCTCAATCCAGCCCCACCCCCTAAGTGGGTGAAATTGAAAGGTCCAACTTTCTTATTACTTGGTATTTCATGTGATCAGCAACATCCTGAGGCTATCTACACACACACACACACATACATACATGAACATATATATGGACAAAAGCCATATTTTTGTGTTATACTATACTTCTTGTTTAACCACTCTGTGGTACCTACTTAAGTAAGTACTTAAAATCAGGAAAGTACCTACTTACCAAGGTGTCTGTGAGCATTCAATGAGAACTATTCCTGGCATTTTAAGTAAGAATTAACTTATAAGGTTTAAATATTTTTTGTTAATTGCTCTGTAACTGCCAAATTTGTTAGTTGTTTCTTTTTTTATAACTATAAAAGACAAATATAGTCATAGATTCAAAGCATGTCCATAAAATCTTTGCTATCTTGTTAGTTTATTTCTTAATTTTCATAGAGTTAAGTTTCAAAATTGATCTTTCACATTTACATATTAATCTTGAATTTCTGCTGTTCTAGTATCTGTTTATTTTTCCTTTTTTTGATGGTCATTACAATTAGTTTACAAGTAATTAGTAATTACTTGAATATCATAGAGATATTCTTATCCTTAATGCTTTGGGTAAAGTAATATTATAATTTTTTAAATATTGCACTTAAAATATACATAAATTTGTCTTCTTAACTGTGTTTGAGAAGGGTTAATTTATCTGATTGGTAATAACTTGATTCTGTTAAAGGTTCACTTCACTTTGTATTTTACATATATAAATTCATGAGGTAGGAATACATGTGATAGGAATATGTGAAAATGAATCCCACTATTGTGTATAATTATAATACACCGATTTTTAAAACTAATTAAAAATAAACAAAAGCAATAAAGAACCAACAAAATAATTCTGATTTCTCATTTTCTTTATACCCTTAAATAGGTAACAGTCTTATAATATTTATAATATAATCAAATACGAATTTAGAAATATTATTCTGGACATGAATTACCTAGTTGTCTTTAATGTGTCTGTCTTTGATAGTTGTGCCTAAAAGAAAAGAAACTGTTTTTAAATATATTTACCTGTAAACAAATATTTTCAAATAAAGTTAGAAGTTACTGACTTTTAAGTTATTGACTTATTAATTTAACAAAGTTAAAGTAATATAAAATGTCTCCCTTAATTAAATACTAATATTTTACAGTCAATAACTAGTTTGATCTATAAACACATATGACAATTGTGGATGTTTGTGTTGTTAAAGGAGAAAATGAACATGGGAAATGATAAAGTGAATGAAACAAAACAACCTCAAGGATCAGGGGCTGTAGCTCAGAGGCAGAGAGCTTACCTTAGCATTTTGAGGCACTGGGTTTGATCATTAGCACCACGTAAAAATGAAATAAATAAAATAAAGGCATGCTGTCCATCTACAACTCCAAAAATACAAAAAACAAACAAAAAAAAAACAATCCTCAAGTGTCTGTCAGTGAATATGAACTCTAAAGGAAATCAATTTTTTTTAATCAAGTTAGAATTCTTCCCACATCTAGTAAAAAGTAATAGCAAGTTTAGCAAAGTTTATCTTGTTTCCATGTTTTAGGAATAAGGTTATCAGAATTAGTTTCCCTAAATGATGGATTTGTTTTTATTTTTAGACCTTTTTTTCATAGAATATGGTTCATTCAATATATACATGCCTAAATTTCAGATGCTATCAAAACTTATGTTTGATAACATAACCACATGCCTTAACTTTTTAGTTTTATTTTAATAAGAAAATTTTATTTTCAAGAATATATTTCACTATATTTTTGAAATATAATATATATATTTTATAAGTTATTGACTTATAAAACAGTGAAAGCTAGAAAATTCATTGTCACTGATGAAGTGCTGTTAATTGTAAAATTCAGTAAAACTCATTGCTATACAGATTGTCTCTATCACTTAAAAGCAATGTGTGTCTAACAAATGTACTATCATGTGAAGAATCTTCTATTCTTAAAAAAAAATAGAAGTTTAGGACTGGGGTTGTGGCTCAGTGGTAGAGCATTTGCCTAGCATGCTTGAGGCACTACTGGGTTCAATCCCTGGCACCACATAAAAATAAAAGTATCATCTCCATCTACAATTTAAATTTTTTTTAAAAAATGGAAGTTTAGTTATAGTTTTATAAATCTTGACTAGAAAATGAAGATACATATGAAGTGTATATATAATTATTAAAAAGTGTTTTGATAATATTTATACTAAAATTGAAATATTAAATTGTTTAATATTTACATGATAAAAAATAACTTTCAACACTTAGAGTATTTGGGTATAGCAGAATTAAGGATTATATACTAATATATTATTATTATCATAAATTAAATAGCTTAATAAAAGTCTATTGTATGCTTATATCTCATCCACTCATTTATTCCTCAAGCTTTTTTTTTTTTAAGTTGTTGATGGACCATTTTTTTTTTTTAATTTATATGTGGTGCTGAGGATCAAACCCAGTGTCTCACACATGCTAAGCAAGCACTCTATCACTGAGCCCACAAACCCAGACCCTAAGCACTTTTTTTTTTAATCCTTTATCCAATGTAATGTTGGGTGCAAGAGTTTAAACATGAGTAAGATTTGGTACCTGTACTCAAAAAATTCATCTTCTAACTCAGGGATTGACCAACTGGCCATAGGCCAAATCTATCCTAACACCTTTTCTGCATGACTTGTGACCGAAGAATGAGTTTTATATTTTTGAATGACTAGAAAAAAAATTTAAAAGAGAGTCTTATTTTGTGACATGTGTATATTATTTATAATTTAATTTCAGTATTTATAAATGAAGTTTTATTATAAAACAGCTACTCTCATTTATTTATGTACTATCTATGATTATAATACATGAATTGAGCACTTGCAGCCAAGACTGTTTAACTAGAAAAACCCAAAGTATTTGCCATCTGATCCCTTGCAGAAAAATTTGCAAACCCCTGATCTATTAGATGGAAATAAGTCATCTCTACTCATTAAAAAAAAAAATCCTACTTTTATCTTTTATTTTTTAATAATCTGAAGTGATGTTAGGTTTATTCTTTTTAATTTTTTAAATTTAGATGGAACAAAGGAAGAATACTTTTTTTGCCATATTGAAGTGTATTGCTCCATTGTCTCTGTGGCCAATATAAAATAACAAAAATAAAATATCCTTTATTCTAAATAATGTATAACACACTTTGAAAGTTCAAAATTGATGAATTTGTTTCAATTATATAAAACTGCACACAAAGAAATTTATAAGCTAATGTTCTTAGCAATGCCTCCTAACAAAATTCATTGCTATAATTATTCATTATGAAGTAATCATACAGAAGAAGAAATAACAAAAATTTCAGGAAACTCTAAATTTGATATAAAGAATATTCACCTTTATTTAAATATAGAAAGTACCAATAAAAAATAAACAAAGGAATGAAAAATAAATAGATAGTTTCTTATGACTGTTCTTATGGAAGCAAAGAGTCATCTGACAAAATGGCCAATGCTGAATGGGGGGAAATACTCAAATTCTTGTACAAAGGAAGTATGAATTTCTATGGACAAGACTAGGAATTTCCAAAGACATGTTGTGTATAGCCTACTTTAGATTTCTTTAGAACAGATTCCTATCTAAGCTTTTCTACTAATATTTTCCAGTTAGGTAGTTAGGATTTTATTTTTTCATGTAAATGTAGAATTTCTAGTATGAAGAAAAGAAATGCTTTTTATCTTATAAGTACTTTTTATAATTAATTTGTTGAAATTTATGTTTTTTATAATTTTAAGTATGCATACTATATGTCAGGTATTATTTTGTTCAATCATTAATCAATATTCTTTCTTGTAATTCTTGAAAAATAAGAATGTTATGTTAAGCACCAGGAAGAAGACAAAACTAACCTGAGTTACTAACCACGTGTTATTGATGCTCAATTTGTTACTTTTGTGCAAGTGAGAATTTACATTTAAAAGTTCAGCTAAAAGTTAACATCAGACATTTTATTAGTCAGAAAAAATTCTCCTATATTGTAACAGAAGCATAGGATAAACAGTGTGCTTAGTAATTTGTTTCTAAAAGAAAATTTGATAACAAAGTAGATCATTTACATTATATGGTTATTTTTAACAGTCTAGAAAACGTTTATTATTTTAGTAGCAAAATGCCATATACTGATACTCTAGAATATTTATACTAGAAATACTCTGCATATTCTTTTATAGTTCTAGTGCTATTTTGAGTAATAAAATAACTTATGTATAGCAAAACTAAAAATAACATAATGAACTAGGATCTTGAATTAATGTTATGAATTTGAATTTAACAATTTGAATTTTACAATAGGAACTTTCTGGCAAAGCCAAATACTAGAAACCCTTATTTTTAAAATATTTTAAATCAGATTGAATAAAATACACCTCCCTCTATGATCAGATTTGATGGTTATATTTGACGTCATTTTAAGGAGCTCTTCCTATGGTATTTATGAAGTAGTTTTGGACACGATGTCTCGCCTTTTCTTAAACATACTAGGATTTAATAAGGTATAATTGAAAAATTTGAGTTAGACAGACCTGAATTTGAAAACCAGTTCTACTACTGGTTCACTGCTGTGAAATTCAAGTCACATTAACCTGTTCAAACCTTAGTTTCCTCATCTGCTAACTTAATGCCTTTCTCTCAAAGTTTTGTTTCTAATAATTAAGATACTAAAAATAGACAATAATTGTGCTATGTGTCAGAAGCTGTTTGTTTTTCTTTTTTTAACATTTACTTTTACTTTTCAGTTGTAGGTGAACACAGTATCTTTATTTCAGTTTTATGTGGTGCTAAGGATCGAATCCAGTGCCTCACATGTGCTAGGGAAGCACTCTACCACTGAGCCACAATCCCAGCCCATCAGAATCTAATTTAAGCACATTTAAACTCATTTAATTTTCAGAATAGTCATATGAATCAGGTAATATTTTTATGTTTACTTTAAAGATGGAGAAGCTGAATACAGATATGCCCAAGCTAATCCAAGCTAGTAAGTGACAATAATGCATATGAAAATATAATTCCTTTCAACTTCATAAACACTTAATAGGTGTTCATTTTTATCTTTTTTCTTCCTTGTTTCTTTAATAACACCTATGATCTCTAGATATAGTAACTTCAAATACTTCTGCTACTAACCCTTATACTCCTGGAACCCTTATACATCTGGTAAATATATTTCTTTTAAAATATTAATATATGTCTATTAAAAAAGAATTACAGGCAACATTTCCCCACTACTGCTTTAAGGCATGAAACAAAGTAACAAGAATAAAAATTTCTATAATCTATATGCTATGGAAAATATAGATTATTAAAACACTTGGATTCACTAGCACCTGATAGCCTACTTCTAAAGGTTTCAGTATGGAAAGTTAATTAGGAACATATTTATCACAACTAAATCTATTATTTTTGTTTTAGATCTATTTATTTTGTATTTTTAAATTCTTGGATGTTGCTTGATACAGCTCAGATGTGTAAAGGATAGCTTTTTGTAATAGTTCCCTTTTTATATATATATATATATATATATATATATATATATATGTTTTTGTTTTTGTTTTTAAGTTGTATTTGGACACAATACCTTATTTATTTATTTATTTATAGATAGATAGATAGATACATAGATATAGATATATAGAGATATACAGAGATATGTGGTGCTGAGGATCGAACCCAGTGCCTTACTCATGCTAGTCAAGCACTTTACTGTTGAGCTACAACCCTAGCCCCAATTGTTCTCTTTTATAACTAAATTTTTAAAATTAATACATAACACAAAAAATACAGCACATTTATGGGGTACTATGTGACATCTTAATACCTGAATGCATTTTATAATTTTAAATCAGGTTAAAAGGTAATATCCTTCTTTATGTATTGGGTTTATAATTTTTTAAAATGTTTTTCCTTTTTTTTTTTTTTTAGTTGTAGGAGGACACAGTGCCTTCCAACCTAGTACCTCACACGTGCTAGGCAAGCACTCTACCACTGAGCCACAACCCCAGCCCCTGTTTTTGCATTACCTATTACAAAGCAATGTATGTTTCAGAGCACAAGCATACTTACAGCCTTCCAATTTTTTAAGAACATCATCCATTGTCTTTGTTCAATTTCACAAATATTTATGAAGTGCCTTGTCCTTTATTGAGCATAATGCTAAAGTACTCCTACAGTGGTCAAATAACAAATCAAGAAAATTTAAACCTAATAATGAAATGGTCAGTCAATTCAGGCCAAAAGATTAAAAGAGAACTGAGTATCTGTGAAATTTTTATGATAGTAGAATTTAAATTAAAATTTGAAAGAGAAAAATAGGATTCTGGTTAGGAAAGAAGACATCACTGAAGAGAGTAAGGAACAAGGGAAAATATATGCGCAAGATACATATGAATATAAATGTAAAGTGTTCCTGGGTAGACAGAAAATTCCCCTTTATATAGAAGGATGGATTAACTGGACTTATATTATTTTATTATTTTCTTATAACAGAATGGTACCATATATAGAGATGAGAAACAGTAATTGTCATTATTCAAAGATCTTGGAAACCACAACTGCTAAGTCCACTATCAGGCAATATAGTCACTAAAATCATGTCATCAAGCCTCACTTAAAATATATCCTTTTTTACATCTAGCATTTTTTCCCCAACAAAATTAATTTCAATCTTATTGAAGATTGTTTTTATGTCCTGGATTTACTCCATCCCCAGCATATGGGAAAAAGAGAGAGAGAGAGAGAGAGAGTCCTGGTTTAATCTGCAAATCTATTAACTGTCCACACTATTATTTGGGTGCATATTTTAAACTTCTGTAACACACCAACCCCGATTTTGTTGTCTGGGAATCTTTTTGCCAATATTTTCTCAGAAGCAAAACAATCAAGAAATATTTTATCATAGATTTTGTCAGTGCTGTATATAGTTAGTGTATAGTTAGCATTTTATAAAAATTACAAACTTTATAATAATAGAGAAAAAAATCACAATATCTTATAGTTTGAAGAAACTAAATACCATCATATTTAAAGCTCTAGCAGGCCCGTTTTTTTTGTTTGTTTGTTTGTTTGTTTTTTATATCATTCCCAGCCTTTATCTGAACATCTCATTTACCATTTCTTCCATCTGAAAGTTCATTGCTCAGAAAATTCCAATTGTTTCAAAGTTCAAACACTTCAAACTGAAATCTGTAACCTTATGATTTTTACTACTTGCTTATTCTACACTTGGCAGTACACAAAAGCTCAAATTTCTCTTTTCAATGAAAGTATTTGAAGTAAAATATTACATTTTCCCTTTAAGTTCACTTACTTTTATATTGCTTTTACATTCATTTTTTTTCCTACCAGCCACAAACTTTCCAATTTCTATACCCTCTACTTTATTTATCCATTTTAAAAAAAACACCTCAATCATATAATGGATCTGGGGGTAAATTACAAGCATGAAATGATATCATTTAAATAAATAATTAGTGACAATAAGTGACCTTGGATTTAAAACTATAGATTTGAAAGGGCCCTATTCCACATAGCAACACTAAGGGGAAATGTACATTACTCCTTTGGGTCACAATTTTGGAATTTTGAGAATGAAGCAAAACCAAAAATTTCATACATGAAAAACCCACACATAATAAAATCATGTCTTCAGTTTTCTTTAAATATATCTTAATTGCATGCCTACTCTATACCACAATATGTTCTTAGCTTTTATGGTGCCATTATAGGGAAGAAAGATCATACCTTAAGTAAACATACAAATTAATTAAATACAAATGATGGCAAATTCTGTTTATAATTGAAGTTCTAACTAGAAAAATAGTGTTCTCTAAAGATTTATTAATCAATGTAACACTGATTAAAAGCACAAGGTATTTGGATTTGAATTTCATGTCCAACTTATCACAACTTAAGTTTCTATATCTATGTTTTCTTATGTCAAATGAAGAAGAATATGTACCTCATAGAATAGTTATGTGAGTTAATATAATTAAGGCATTATATTTTGGTTACATTATATTTGTAACCAAAACAAATAACTGAAAGTGGGTTACTTATAAAGAAAAGAAATTTATTTAGTTCACAGATTAAAAGATGAAAGGTCAGGATCAAGTGGCCTACTGGTTCAGTCTCTTCTGAGGAACTAATGACATCATCATGGTGGGAGCAAGTGAGGAGAGGTGACATTGTCAGATAGGAAACCAGAGAAGAATTTGGCCATCGACCTCAGTCTTTTATAACAACAAACTCTTGGGAGGACTCGGGTCACTTTGAGGACAGCTCTCCTAATAAATTCCTCTAAGGACTTCCCTCTAGGTCCCACTTCTTAAAACTTTCACACCATTTCCCACTAAGGACCACGCCTCAAACACATGAACCCTTGGGATAATAACCCACATCTAATCTATAGCCACTCTAAAAACCATATATGCTGTATAACTATTTGGGAATTTTTTGATTATCTAAAATAATCATTAATTATTACTTCCTCCATTGGATATTTGTCTTCCATTCTTTTTATTTTTATTTTTATTTTTTTTAGTTGTTGATGGAACTCAATTTTATTCATTTATTTATATGTGGTGCTCAGAAACAAAACAGTGCTTCACCCATGCAAGGCAAGTGCTCTACCAGTGAGCCATGACCCCAGCCTTATCTTTCATTATCTGTAATAGAAAAAAAAGAGCATTACTGGATAATTATTGGAAAAAATATGAAAAAATTTTTCCTATGGAGGAAAAAAATAAGCAGAATAGTAACTAAAGACAGTAGTATAATAGAGGAAAAAAAGAAGTATCAGAAAGGACATTCTGAATGCTTATTTTACCTTAAATTTATCAATGATAGATGCTTAAAGTCAGCATTTCAGCTCAGCCTTCCAAGCCCACTATTATAAAATGAATGGAGGCTGGCATAACAGAATATTTTGGTTTTACAAAATACATGCTAACGCTTTGACAATAAAAATAATTAAATATTTTGCAAATATAAATGCTAAAAGTATTTCAATTTCAAACAGTAAAAAAAATACTATACAATTCCTTTTAAATATCTATTTTATGTTTTGTCAAGAACAAACTATTAAACAAAATGAATTTTTTAAAAAGTGCTAAAGGCAGATTTATCTAGAAAGTCACAGGAATGAAGATTTTAATATATCCTTTCTTCATTACTTTCTAAAAGCAAGAATGTAAATTTATCTCTATGTATTAGATATCCATCTATAAAATGGCCATGTTACTTTTTTACACAAAATGTAATTAGGTGACAACAAATGGGTTTATATCTGTCAATTACTATGAACTTCTCAGAATATCACTGTATTAGAAAGGCAGAATATTTGTAATTTTATGTTAATGCCTACCATAGGAGGAAATCGGTAACAAGTCAAAAAGTGGATACAAATTACTAAATAAATTATTTGGAATTATTCTAATAATTTTATCAATATTATTTGCTTATATTGGAACTTGGGGAAAGCATGAATATTATTAGAGTAGAGAAGAAATGTCCAGTGAAGGGAATAACCATTTCAAATAATCATTAATGACTCACTGATGACAATTTTCAGAAAGGATCCAAATTCTTTCACAAGATGCTCAGAAAAACATCAGTAAACATCTTGGAGTTTGAAGATAACCTGTTATTTGCTTCACTGAGAGAGGGGAAACAAAGATCAAAACAAAAAATACAGAAGAAGCAGTTGATCATGCTGAGAGTACTAATTGATACTTTAAAAAGGCAAAAAATTATATTCCTCTGCATAGAATGAAGATAGCATTATAGTGATAGATGTCACTGGAATAGTTATCTTCCCTTAGCTTCTTCACCCCTTCCCATAAGTTTGTTTGCAGCAAATAATATAATTGTTCCTCACATGCAATAATCCTCAGGATGAGATTTTATGAAAGGATATGGTAGGTCAGTTTTTATTAGGATGTGATTTTGAGTAGTTTTACAAATTTTTAAAATGTTTTTCTAGGGCTGGGATTGTGGCTAAGAGGTAGAGCGCTCGCTTAGCACTGGCGGGATCTGGGTTCGATCCTCAGCACCACATTTTAAAAAAAAAGCATTGTGTTGTGTCCATCTACACCTAAAAAAAATAAATATTAAAAAAAAAGAGTTTAAAAAAATGCTTTTCTACAAAATGTATTGGAACCAGTGAGAATATAATTGTTAGTTTTAAATTTTGCATAAATGAAGTGGAGTCCTATTATAATGTATCTCTTTCTTACTATGATTCAGGACTACCTAATGCAGCCCTATTATAATAAGGTCACTTTAATAATAACTCCATTGATGAGGTTCAAAATTAAGTCACATCATTCAGAGTTCCCACTGTTCTTAAACATTTTATATAGAAGTTTGGATATTTATATGATACTTTGATATGAGTTCTGTTTGTAAGCCCTATGTACTTTCTTTTACATTCCCTCCCCTTTTTTGCCATTTTCAAGACTTACCCTTACTATATATTCTGTCTTCTAAACTGGTACCAGTCTGTGGACAGATACATGGATGAGTATTACCAGCAGAAATAAATAATATTTAGAGGGATGCTTTTACATAATATTGAAAGCAAATCCTAGTATATAGGCACTTTCAGAATTATATTATGGACAACAGTGGCAACAGCATTATTAATAAGCTATAGTCTATAAAATACCTTCGGACAGGGGTTAGTAACATTATTTAAGAATCTGATGGTAAATATTTGAGTCTTTATGGTTCATCTGGCCTGTCACAACTATCCAACTCTGCCAGACCTATAGCACAAAAGCAGTCATAGATGATATAAATGAATAAGCCTGGGTTTTCTTCAATAAAATTTTGCTATGGGCACTGAAATTGTATTTCACATAATTT
This sequence comes from Marmota monax, assembly GCF_021218885.2. Taxonomy (NCBI): domain Eukaryota; kingdom Metazoa; phylum Chordata; class Mammalia; order Rodentia; family Sciuridae; genus Marmota; species Marmota monax. Next base: position 19,639,826 of record NW_026693777.1, on the reverse strand, counting down.
TACATGGCATGAAATTATATTCTTTTGATTTTCTTGAATGATTTATAAATGTAAAGATCATTCTCAGTTTGTGGGCTATACCAAAAACACAGGCACTAGGCAGAATTTGGTCCATGGGCTACAGTTTGCCAACTTCTGTTTTAGAATATTCCTATCCAACTGTGCACTATCTGCTCTGTTATTCCAAAATCTCATGATAATGTGAGCTTTCAGAAAAATGTGCCCAAATTTTGAGGTTAAGAAATGAGAAACCCCACAAGAAATTAATATTCCCGACACTCAAATATGTAACAGCTATATTTATGTATATATGACAGGCACTGTTCAAGGTATCAGGGACATAACAATGAACAAAGAAGTTAAAAAGTCCCTACCTATAGAGGGAAGGGGAGGGAGGGGAGGGGTATGGGGGAAGGAAGGATAATGGAATGCATTAGACATTATTATCCTATATACATATATGACTACAGAGTGGTGTAGTGATGTATATGATGTATGATTCTACATCATATACAACCAAAGGAATAAGAAGTTATACTCCATTTATTTATAATATGTCAAAATGCATTCTACTGTCATGTATAACTAATTAGAATTTAAAAAGTCCCTACCTTTATGGAATTTACATTTTAATGAGGGAACACGAACATAAGAATACAGAAAAAAATGCATAGTATTGGAGATGATCATTTTAGTGGATAAAAATAAACCAGGGAAGGAGTTTAGACAGTCTAGGCAGGAATGAGCATTATAATTTAAAATAGTCCATTCTTCAAGGAATTTGCATTTGAGCAAAGACATAAAGGAGGAAAGAGAGGAATCTGTGATCACAGAAAACTTTCATATTATGTTTCTTGTAATGGAGCATGGCATGACCTTACATTTTAGTAGGGAAACCAGTTTGGGAGCTATTAAAATAATCCAGAGGAAAAATGATAGTGACTCAGACAAAAGAAGTAGATTATTGGTAAATTTGAAGGTAGAAGTAACAGATGGAATAAGAGAAAGAATGAAACCAGGTAAAAGATATAGTATTTGACCTGAACAATTGAAGGGATAGAGTTACCATTTACTGAAACAGACAAGAGTGTGTAAAGAGTAGGTTTGAGGAAAATCAGGAGTTTTGCTTGGTCATGGCAACTGAGTACCTTTAGATATCTCAGTGGAGATGTTGGATTACAGTCAGTTATGTACATCTGGAGTTTAGAGGAAATGTCTGGGCTAGAAGTTTTATTTTTTTATAGTCATCAACATATAAATTGAATTAAAATTCATGACAACTGATGAGACTACCAAAGTATTTACTGGTATTACTATGTATAATTGTTATTACTACCCCTGATTCTTTTCTTATCTACTTTAAAAGAGGTACGTAGTTTCTAGTAATTGTCCCCTCTGCTCACTCACAAAAAGCGGGAAGAATCCCACTGATCAGAAACCTGACCTGCACAGAAAGTACCATTAGTTGGCATTCCTCAGATTTTTGCCATGATGTAAACAGGGGAGTGAATTTTCCCAAATACCTCCTTGCTGGAAAGTGTTTGCACTGGAGGTAAGTGTGAAAGGGGCGGTTGTGGGAAATAATGGGGTGAGGGCTTCCTAAACCTTTCTCAGACCTCAGAAGTGGTTGATTCTGAGGAAAGGAAAAGGTTCAGGCTGGTTCTTATTTCCCTGAACCAGTTTATACAGCCCTAAATTTGACCTGCTTTCCTTAAACTGGGAATCAGAAATCCCTTTTCTCTTCTGTTTTTCTGCTGCAGAAATTCCCAACATTCCCATTTTGTGGGCTCCAGAAAGGGGTAAGCGAAGACTTCAATCCCAGCCAATCATTTCCAGATTAATAATTTTTAGTGTTTTGGTTTCTTTTATCATCATTAAAAAAATAATGCTTGGACACATTTTTCCCATCCGTTTAATTTCCTTGTGGATTGTTATGTATCTATGTTCTAGGGTTATTCTATATCCCTGGGCAATAGAGTTCAGATCCATCTGCTATTTCCATTTGTGTGCTGTTCTCTTGTGGATTCTCATATGCAGTTTATAGATTACTGTTTCCTAAATGGAATACACCCAATTCAGAGACTGTTTCACTCTTAATCTCAACTTTTCCTGACCAGTGTTTTGTTCCCCTGCTGACAGCTTGTCTCTGCCCTACCCAAATGCTTCTGATGATCTACCATTGCTTCTCTACTGTTCTGTCTTCCTGCTTGATTGCCTTTGGATTTTGTCCCCTTTTTGCCTCCACTTCACTCATCTGCTGAACAATTTGCATTCTCTACTCACTGATTCTTTGTCTATCAGCAAAAGCCAGGGTGCTGCCATATCCATCTGCTATTTTAGCATTTTAGATTGCCCAGCATTGTCTATCTGCTCTCCTACTATCCTCCTATACTGTGGCCTACCAAATGCTCTGCCATCTGCCTGCCTGATCTTGCCCTGTCAAATCTATGCCTGTAATATTGTAAGTAGGTGCAGATTGTTTAGCACTTTGCTGTCTATTTCCACTTGCCTTGTGCCACTGAGTTGGACTGCTGACTGAGTTTGTTTGACAATGGCCTTCTTTGTCTATTTGCTGCCCATGGCTGCCACATTAATTTACTTAAGACATTGCATTCATCTCCTGTGAACTTGGCAACTTGCTGATTGGCTCATATTGCCTCCTTTATAATTCCCTGCATCTAGTAAATCACTGGCATTGTTCCTTTGTTGTCTTGTCACTTTAATCAGATTTTACCTCCAAGAAAAATTCTGCCTACATATTGTCCAGATATATCTTTGAAATAGGAAAATGCTTTGCTATTTAATACCCCAGTCCAGTTAACTCCTAAACTGACTTTTTAAATTCAGTACCACCTGTCCTTTCTGCTTTTTTTTTCAAACACAACTTCACACTCTTCTCTTTATTTAGTAACTTTTTTTTGGTCTAAATCATTTATCACCCTTGCTTCAGTTATCTTTTTGCATCACATGTTATGTTAATTTATTCCTTAAGTATGGGATCTTTCACTTATTTTCCATATTCTAAATTTATTTCTTAATTTGTTTTTCCCAACTTTTCAGGGATTCATGAGAACAGATTACTCTGATAATTTTTATTCTTTTTAGTACAATCATGAGAATTTTTTGAAACTTTACTTACAAGTATCGTCTCTAAAAATAATATATGTAATTATCTTTTGCTTCTTTGTAGTTCAGATTAAAGTCGCTTTCAGTTCTGATCCATTTTTTTTTCCTTTGAGAATATCATTTCTTAGCCTCCCCATAGCTTACATAATATTGTTTTTTGGAGATCCTTTTGATGTATTTATCTTGCGCTCCTTTTAAACTGTCTTTTTGTGTGTGGGGGTAGACTTTTGAAATTGATATTTTCTCATTATTTACATAATACTTAGCATCTAAAGATAAGTTGCAATATAAAATTTTCTGGACTGTAAAGCTTGTAGTCTTACAAATAAATGAAAGGCAGAGAATTTGGGGGAATTAAATTTGCAAGAGTCTGAGATATAAAGTGAGGTGTGTATATGTGCATGCACATAATGTGTATATAAATTTGAGATGTTCTATGTGTATATCCACAACATTGTTGTGCTTAAAAATGTGAAAAATGCCGAGTAACCATATTAAATTTTATTTTGTTTTTATAAAAACAAATAGGAAAAGGAAAAAAGTCTAATAAGAGAATGATAAATTTAGGGAATATGGAAAGCAAGTATAGACAAGATTTTTTAAATAATTTTACTTTAATGGAGATAAAAGCCACTTTATATAAGTCAAGAGATTCATTGACTAGCTTTAAAAAATCATTTTGTTAATATTTGTTATATAAAGAATATATGACAAAAGTATTTTAAGTGTACAATTCAGTGGTATTAGTACATTCAGTGGCATTAGTATACTTTGTACAGGCATCACCACTGCTTTCAGAACTTTTTCATCATCCCCAACTGAAATTCCATATGCATTAAACAAAAACTCCCATTTACTTTCTTCCCCAACTCCTGGTAAACCCTAATTTACTTTCTCAGTGAATTTGCCTATTCTAGGTACTTCATATAAATGGAAACGTAATTTTTCTCCTTCCGTATCTTTTCAAGGTTCCTTCCTATTCAAACATGTATCAGAATTTAATTCCTTTTAAAGACTGACTAACATTGCATTGATGTATATATTACAGTTTGTTTATCAATTCATCTGTTGGGGACACAGATTGTTTCCACCTTCTGGCTGTTATCAATAATGCTGCTATGAATATTTGGTGTGCAAGTATGATTTTCTTTCAGTTCTTTTGATTATGTGAGTAGGAGTGGATTTGGTAGCTTTTAATACTTTTGTCTGCTTTGGAGTAAATTAAAATTAATTAGCAGAGAGATCAAGAAAACTACATAATTAACATGAAGCATGGATAAGTCCAAGATACTATGTTAGGAACGGAAGAAATTATATACTTTTAGGAAGACTAAAAGGGCCAAATGGTACGATTTTGAAGATCCTATATTTTAAGAATAAAAGGAAAAATTAAATTAAATTAACACAGATCTTAGATGCTGGAAAGTTAGCATAAATTATTCTGATAAAGGTTAAGTTTGTTGGCTCTTTCTTATGCCAACTTTAGAATAGAATGATACCGTGTCTTGGAAGTAGAATAATGTGGATTTTTATAGAGAAGATGTACACATTTGAAATGCAGCATTTTAAATGACTGAGATGAGGAAACCTAGCTGTTTAGAAGAACCATCAGTGGGAATAGGAATTCATTTTTAATTCAATGGTCCTTCATCCTATATACCCACCAATTAATATAGAGACTTTTCTTACCAAAAAAAAAAAAAAAAAAAATCATAGGCCATACTCCCAGAATACTGATCCAATAAGTTGGGGATATGATGTAAAGTGGGAGGGTTGGGGGAGAACAGATACACAATGTGAGTTAAATTGAACTCTATATAATATTTTTGTATACCTTACAGGAATTAAAAAAGTTACAAAGAATTGGCCTTTGTCTTCAAGAAGCTTAAAAGTGGAGTGATTAAAAGAGTAATGGATATATGTTTTCGCTCATTAATTCAACAATTTTGTTAAGATTTTTATATACTTCATTTACCCTTTCTCAATTGAGGTTCCTCATCTAAACATAAAACTGAATAACATCTTTTCAGTTCTCCCATGTGTGATACATAAACTAGTATCATTCTATATGCATGGGAGAGAAGTTAATTCAGTACATACAATAATTGTTTCATAACTTGGTAAGAAACACTGCTCTGTATGTATTATGCCAATTGTATGTGACCCAGTTATAAGACCTTGCTCTCAAGGAGCTTACATTCCAGGACAGGAAAAATGATATTTAAGAAAAAATTCATTTCTAGTGCCATCCACAAAATTTTGTTCTTTTCTTCTAATTCTTTGAGGTAAATGTTCAGAGTGGCTGCATATAAGGAAATTGTTTATCTCTTCAATATCACATTGAAGAATAAGAATGTCTTCTTATTAAAATTTCATCAAGTGGTGCCTGCCTGTAATCCCATCATTCAGGAGGCTGAGGCAGTAGGATTACAAGTTCAAAGCCAGCCTCAGCAACTTAGTAAAGCCCTAAGCAACTTAGTAAGACCCTGTCTCAAAATAAAATATAAAAAAGGGCTCGGGGTGTGGCTCAGTGGTTGAGTGCCCTTGGGTTCAGTCCCTGGTACCACAAAAAAAAAAAAAAAAAAAAAAAAAAACCTTCATCACAGCTTGTAGATAATGACAATAATTTAAATGCCAGTAGAAGTCTTTGATTTTATTGTCTAGTGCCTTTAGTGACAGATTAGAGATTTCATTGGTAGTTTTTAATAAACATAATTAGCTAAAACCAGACATGTTAATTGTACAGTAAAAGAGTAGATAAAGATTAGAGATAAATGGATAACTAGAATGCATGAGCTTCTTCTTAAATATAAATGCAAACACAGTGAGGAATTTTTTTGCCCTAAGTTGCATCGGCTCTTGTACCAGTCAATAATGACAGTGTTCAGGGATTTAATTTATCCTATTAATTGATACTTGCTCAAATTCCTGGTGTCAGAAGGTTCAGAAATATGTATTGGTTTTTATTATATACTTGATGAACTAATCACCTTAATTTGGAATTTATTTGTTCTCTCTGTGTCGATATGGGCTCAAACTTGACGTCTGTCTGTTTTTGTTCCTATTCCTGACTACGTCAGGCTGATTCCTTTAAAGCTGCATTTATGATAAACTTTAATAAGCTGTTTTTCTTCCCTCTTCTGACTGTCCTAGTAAAGTTGTTGATTTTAATGACACAGCTTTGGGAAGATCAAAGTTCTCATGTCAAGAGAAAAACACTAAAATAGAAATTACATCCAGATTTAGTTTGTTTTCTTAACAATAATGAAAAACTTCAAAAGATTGTTCTTCACTTGTGTTCATTCTGGAAAGCACTCTAAAGTTAAAAAAAAAACAACCCTTATGCAGATATTTTAAAGACCTAGGATAAAGGAAAACATAAGTAATATTATTTTATTAATACTAAGTATGCTTTTTTCCTGTGATCTCTGAGCTCCTATTTTTATTTCAAGGAAATCTAAACTGAAAGTACAGTTGTATAATGTGCTTTCTTTGTGTGAAGTTAACCCAAGAAGGTAATATTTCTATCTCACTTTTTATTAGTCTTCAAGTCTTTTTATATTTACTACAAAAATCCTCTAAATTTCCTTGCAATCAGGCAGTTCTTTGTAGGCAAATACTCTCAAACAGATCATCGTCTAACTTTTCATTTTTTCTCCCACTCAAATAAATGATAGTTGAACATGTGAAAGATGTATTTTCCTTACATGAACATTTTGTGAAAGTAGTTTTATTCTTTGTTTTTGAATATAGTAACAATAACAGGCACTAATAACCATTCTCTATATCCCGTGATCTCTTTCCCCATTTCCTCCTACAATCAAATATTTCAATGTTGCTATGAAAAAATTGTGTCATATGATATCATTGAAAGAAAACAAATTGCTGGGCTAGGGTTATGGCTCAGCGGTAGAGTGCTCGCCTGGCACATGCAAGGCCCTTCGTTCGCTCCTCAGCACCACATAAATAAATAAATAAATAAAGTTTTTGTGTCCAACTTCAACTACAAAAGGTAATTTTAAAAAATAATAAAATAAATTGCTTCAAAGGGATAAACTATTTGATAAAAAATCTTCTTTATTCAAATTTAACAGTTTTTAATTTCATGAACATCGGAATCAAATGCCTGAAAACTTCACTACTTAGGTACTTAGATGTTTATAAAATAGAAGCCAATGTCAAAATTTTTATACTATCTTAGAGTGCTTTTTAGGTTTCTTGTAATATTTAGTACTTATGAGGAAACTGAGAATATTTTCTGTTCATATCAGCAACATAAAAATGCTTAGATTTGATTCCTCATGTTCAGCAATCAGACTTTCTTTGGTATATTTATGGACATAATACAATAGTGCATGCGTATATATACTTTATAATCAGAGGTAATAATCCTCTTATAGAAACTTAAGTGAATATCCTATAAGAAAAGTTATTTTTTTCCTTGTTCACTGACTTTGATCAAAATTAAGATAGATTTCATGAGAGTCATAAAAGGCAAAGCTTCCTTAAATATCCTACTTGTCACCAGGCACAGTGGTACACACCTGTAATCCCAGAAGCTGGGGAGGCTGAGGCAGGAAGATGGTGAGTTCAAAGCCAGCCTCAGTGATTTAGCAAGGCCCTAAGCAACTCAATGAGAACTATTCTCTAAATAAAATACAAAAACAGGCTGGGGATATGGCTTAATGGTTAAGTGCCCCTGGGTTCAATCCCCAGTACCAAATTTTTTTTTTTTTTTAAAAAAGCCTATTTCTTACACAGGTTAGTAATTAATTACAAAGTAAAACTGAACACTACCTTTAGGAAGCTATTCTTTTATCACCAAGAAAATATGTCTTCAAGTTTCCATATTTCCCAACAAATATATGAAAAATTTTTCAACATCTCTAGCAGTTAGAGAAATACAAAATAAAACTACACTAAGATTTCACCTCACTCCAGTGAGAATGGCAATTATCAAGAATTCAAGTAACAACAAATGTTGATGAGGATGTAGGGGGAAAAGGTACTCTCATACATTGCTTGTGGGACTGCAGATTAGTGTAACCACTCTGGAAAGCAGTATGGAGATTCCTCAGAAAACTTGGAATGGAACCACCATTTGACCCAGTTATCCCACTCTTCAGCATATAACCAAAGGACTTAAAATCAGCATACTACAGTGATGTAGCCACTTCAATGTTTATAGCAGCTCAATTCACAATAGCTAAACTCTGGGAACCAACCTAGATGCCCTTCAACAAATAAATGGATAAAGAAAATGTGGTATATGTACACAATGAAATATTACTCAGGCATAAAGAGAAAGGAAATTGCATTTTGAGTAAAATGATGGAGACTATCATGCTAAGTGAAATAAGCCAAACCCAAAACACCAAAGGCCAAATGTTCTTTCTGATATGTGGGTGCTAACTCACAATTGGGGGCAGGGGACTAGGGAAGAATGGAATTGCTTTCGATTAGACAAAAGGGAAATGAAGGGAAGAGAGGGGTAATGGGAATAAGAAAGACAGTAGAATCAGACATTACTTTCCTATGTTCATATATGAATATACTGAATATATGACCAATGTAATTCCATATCATGTGCACCCAGAAGAAAAGGAAGTTGTACTCCGTGTATGTATAATATGTCAAAATACATTTTACTGTCATATATAACTAAAAAGAACTATATATATATATATATATATATATATATACATACACACATACACACACATACACATACATAGGCATTTCATAAAAGCATAAGTTGGTAATCTTTTTGAATATTATTAAAAATCTAATTCTTACCTAAAATTACTTAGGAGGAGGAAAAGATAACGTTTTTCCTATTATCTTTTTAATAAATTTTTAAAATAACTATACTGTTTTTCTGATTATAAAAGTAATATATGCTTCTTACAAACAATAATTTAGAAAATATGAAAAACTAAAATGAAGTAAATAAAAACCATCATTTATCCCAGTCCACAATTATACCTAGAACTAGTTGGTTAATTTGCACAATTGGGAATATAACATACATACAGTTTTATGTCTTAAGAGTCTTAATATCCTAATTGTTACTATAGCTGTATTATACACTTACTCTATGGCAAGCATTATGATAAGCACTATATTTAATATTTTATTTAACCTGAAAAACAAGTACCCTGTAATCCCAGCAACTCAAGAGGTGAGTCAGGATAGCAAGTTTGAGTTGGCAATTTAGCAAGACTCTATCTCAAAATAAAAATTAAAAGGGGTTGGAGGTGTAATTCAGTAGTAGATCCCCAGTACCACAAAATGGAAAGTTAGTTTTTGAAAAATTAGCTGATTAAATATGTTGGCCTAGATCATGAAACTAGCATGTTAAAAAACTAGAATTTGTATAAGGTAGTCATAACTCCAGAGCCTTTGCTTTAACCTATCTCCTTTTCTCATAATGTAAGCTCTTCTCTATTTAATAGCTCTTCTAAAAAAAAAAAAAAAAAAACTGGGATTTTCAGTCACTGCAGAATAGAAACAAGGTCTGAATAATTTAATTTTTCTGCCATTAAACATTTAGATTCTTTCCTATTTCCTATCACAAGCATTCTCTGTATATAAATTGTCATATAAACTTCTGATGATCACTTTAGAAATATTTCCCTAAAATAGAATAACTGACTCAAAATTGTGAGGTCTTTTAATGCATGTTGCCAGATTGCCTTCTTAGAATATATGTACAAATTCATATATGTTTATGAGATTGCATGTCCTTTAACATTTTTAATCTTGAAATTTGATAGGCAAAAATATTATGTTTTTTAGTATATGGTAGAAATGAAAACTTTTCTCATAATTGTCAAGTTTTATTTCTTCTTTTAAAATGCTTGTTTATTTTGTACAGTTTTATTTTGGCTCAGTGTTTGTTTTTTGTATTTTTTTGTTGTTTTTTTTTACCTATTCATAAATGTATATAACATAATTGGCTTCATTTTAGTCCCCAGTACTACCCACTTCTGTCCCCTCTTCTCTCCCCTAATCCTGTTCCTCTACTGTTTTGGCCAGCCTTGTATTTATATTTTGATTGGTGCATTCTAGTTATACATAAAATTGGATCCATATTCTCTTCTTAAAAACTGATTCTAATTATGAGGAATAGTCTAAGAAATTGCTTGTAAAGAAATAATTTTGGCTAATTCTGACATATCTTTGCTGTATCATTTTGAATCAAAATATAAACCAATTCACTTTCTCTTTTCTCAGACTCCATTAACAAAGAAGTACTCAATTAGTTTATCATTCACAGTGACAACTCAAAAATACATTCTGAACCTAAGGCATGAAGTGAATAAAATACAAATTCTTTTTTTTTCTGATAAACTGGATTTGCCCTTTGTGAGTTTTCTCCCTATTACTGATGCATTTGTTTCTTTTGTAGCTATCCTTTTCTTGTGGAAGCTTCACTATTAAGTATTTGGCAGAAATTTAATAAATCTCCATAATTTAGAACTAATGGCCTATTCATATATACAGACCTTGGGAAATAACTTATAATTAGGACATTGAGTACACATGACTACTATTTGCACTCTTTTTTAATTGCATATATAGAATCTTATTTACATAATTGTTTTACTTGCCAAAATCACTTTTCTATGTGGAAATTCCAAAAAAACATTGTTCTAAGATGCAGTTAATGTAGATTATATTTTACTATCTAGACATTGAAAGCATCTTATAAACATTTTCTAGCATGTAGAGCTCAACATTCCCTCCAGTGCTTTTTAGTCATCCTTAACATGCAAACCATTTCAGAACCCAAGTTTGTTATAGGTTAAAAAATTAAAACTTAGCTTATATTTCCCCATAAAAAAACATGTATATGTACAAGTGTTCCTCATTCAGAGGCAATTTTGGTCCCCAGGCAATGTTTGACAATGCCTGGTGATATTTTTGATTTTGACAGTTTTGAGGGATGCTACTAACAATTAATGAATAGAGACCAGAGATGCTGCTAAACATCTATACTACAATGCACAGGACATCCCCTACAACAAAGAATTATCTGGCCCAAAATGTAGATTACACAGATATTGAGAAACCTTCATTTACATAACATTTTTGAGTACCTATTAACTGTCGGACACTGTACTGGAGATTGGGGTCATATGGCTAGAAAATTATGATTGAAATATTTCAGAACAACTGTTATTGAAAAGAAAAAATAGATGAATAAATATAACAATTGATTCAGTAGTGGCATATATGTGACATTTTAGGAACAAAAATGAAGTCAATCTGAGGGACATAGTTCGGGAGACTTTCAAAGACAAGACACTGAGGTTGTCATTGTTGTTTACCTTTTATTTAAATGCAAAAAATATATATGCATAGTATAGGCACTGCTTAATTAACTTAAAACTGAACATACTCATGTAGCTAGCAGACAAATCAAGAAACCAGAATATTATCAGCATCTTAGAAAACCCCAGTATGCTCCTACAATCACAACCCAAACCTAAAGTGTAACTAATAATCTAGCACTGGAGCAACACCTTATTCCCAGCAGCTCAGGAGCCTAAAACAGGAGGATCACAAGTTGGAGGTTGCCTATGCAACTTAACAAGAACCTATCCAAAATAAAATTTTAGAAACACTGGGAATGTAGCTCAGTATACAGTACTTGCTGAGCATTTGCAAAGCCCTGGGTTAAATTCCAGTGCCTCCTCGCAAAAAGTAACTACTATTCTTTGACCTTTACCATTATAGATTACTTTTGGTTTTTACTAAACTTTATGTAAATGGAATCATAGTCTGTAGCATTTTGTGTCTGATTCTTTTATTCACCACTATTTTTCTAAAATAGACTCATTTTTTCATGTAGTTGTATGTTCATTCCCATTACTGACCAATAGTCCATCGTATGCATATCAATATTTATTAATCCATTCTACTGTAAAAACACAATGGCTATAACAAGTTAGCTAGTAGGTCACTTGGGCTACAGAATGAATTTTGAGAGGGAAATTGCAGGAGAGGGAGAAGTAGGTAGGATAGGTGATATCTTTGTCATATAAAAAGCATTTAGTTTTTTTTCTTGTAGGAAATGAGATTTTTTTTTTGAAAAATGTTAAACAAGGAAAGAATATGTTGAAACTTACATTTTAGAAAAACCTCTTTGTCACCAGAATGGAGAATGGGTTGAATGGGCATAAACTGAGTTATAACAACAATCAAGAGGTCATTGGAATGGTTCAGATAAAAGATGTAAGAACCTGTATGAGGGCCATACAGGTGAGGGTATAAAGGGACATTTGACTCTCTGGATAGAATTAATAGTACTTTGGGAGTAACTAGGTATGGATGTTTACAGTTGTTACCTTTAAGTGGGGAGAGATAACTTGTCTATTCTAATTTTGTTTGTGTGTTCATCTTTAAAGAAAATAAGTTCAGAAAGTTCTCTGTAGTCACCAGGCAGTAGCATTAGTATGTTGATTACTTTTGGAGATAGTGGTCAGGCTAGTTGTCTGTGACCTGGAGATTGAGAATTAGCTCTTGATAAACAGAGCACTGCCTATAAATGATTTCAAATGTAAAGAATTCTAACAAAAAACTTAGTGAACTCTGATCTGATAGTAGTTATTTCTTTGAAGATTTAATAAAATATGTAAAAAATTTTAAATTATAAACATTTATGTAAGATTTTTAAATGAATTTATATCTATGTTCAAGAAAAAGTGTGGTACACGTAAGTTGAAATTTATGTTTATTCATCATATAATCAGTGCTGTTTACCTTAATTGAATGAAGCCTTATAATTTTCATATTGCTTGTTTTTCATTTTATGACCAACTGTATTTAGCCCAAACTTATGTGGATTTGTAAATTTTATAATTTTATTTTTTGAATTAACAAATGTATTATAGTCCTTTAAAAATCAAGTAAAGGGGAATCTTTATATAATTTTTTGTAAACTTCTGATTTCAGAAACAATATGTATAGCACCAACAGGGTTCACTTTTTTTTAAATTTTTTGGAAAAAACAGGTATTCCTTTGCTGACATTACTTATTATTTTTATTTTTTTTAAAAAGAAGGCATAATGAAGTATGCATATTACTCTTCAGCACATATTCAAAGAACAGAATGCTATAATTGTGGTGGGGGCAGTGTTAGCACCTGTTAGCTTTATATTTGCTTTTAAGTTTTGCATCAAATATCTTATTCTGATTTCACATTATCACCAAACGTAGTTATAAAATCAGCAATTGAAAAGCTTTTAAAAGCATTCTGGCATCATCTTATAAGAAGTCAAAAGGAATATTGAGACTTTCCTTACCTTAAAAAAGTAAGAAAGAATTGATATAAATTGTCTAGAGCAAAAATTTAGTCCCTAAATGCAGATATCTGTACAATACAAAGAATATATAACCTACCAGATCTTTGGGGTCTAAATGTTTAGTCACTACAAGTATAGCTACATGTCATTTTGGTACCTTAATACCTTTCATTTATCAGTCCAAAAACTCAAATCTGTTTCTAAGTTCACAGCTCTTTTATCCTGAATCATGGGAAAATGGGTGGAATAATACATTCCTTGTTCTTTCTCTAAACTATTACTGTATAGTAATAGGCCTTAATGGAAAATTATACCAACTATAACATGAATCATCTATTTTCCAATGAAAGGACTCAAAAATTGGGGGAGTTAAATATTAAATATTTCCATCTTAGTGAAGTATTTAATTCACTAAAGTACAAATTACCATATATAAAATGTCATTTAAGATAATTGTATTTTATACAAGGTTTTATTCAAAATCTTAACATACATTATTAATATCAATGTTTTTCATTGTTAGGGTAATTTGTAAGCCATCTGCAAGTTTTCCATTACTTATCAACCTTTCTTTTTTGTTTAAGAGCTTGAGGTATATGTCCCATACCGTATGATTCATCCATTAAAAATGTATAATTCAAAGGGTTTTGGTATGTTATTTTTTTAAGATTGTGGTACGAGATATATATATGTATATGTGTGTGTGATATATATGTATATATATACATATATATCAAAAACACTTGCTATTTTAACCATTTTTACATGCACAATTAATTAACATTAATTATATTCACAATAATGTGCAGTCATAACCAGTACCAATTTTAAGAACTTTATCACCCAAGCAGAAAGAATGTAATTATTATGCAATAACTCCCAATTTCTCCCACACCTAAACCTTGATAACCTCTAATGAACTTTCTATCTCCATAAATTTGCCTATTATAGATATTTCATAAAAGTGGAATCATTTAATATTTGCCCTTTTGTAGGTTTTTTTGCTTTTTTTCATTTAGTGTAATGCTTATTAGTTTACCCATGTTGTAATGTATATGAGAATATTATTCCTTTTTATTACTGAATAATATTCCATTGTATGGATATACAACTATTTGTCTACCTGTTCTTCTATTGATGGACATTCAGATTCTTTCCATCTTTTTCCTATTGGGAATAGTGCTTCAATGAACTTTGAGATAGATAGATAGATAGATAGATAGATAGATAGATAGATATAAATAATTTTCAAACTTTTGCTTTTAGTTCCTTTAATTATATATCTGGAAGTGCTGGATAATACAGTAATTCTATGTTTTGTATTTTAAGGAATCAAACTGTTTAAGCATTGTATAGTTTTAGCTCTTATATTTAAGTCCTTGATCCATATTGAGTTAATTTCTGTAGATGGTGTGAGCTAGGGGTTCATATTATTATTTAGTTATAAAGACACAGCATTTAAAATTTTTTACTTTGAAAGTGTTACTAGAAATGTTATTGTAAACCTCAAGTACCCATTTTCCTGACATTCGAAAACTTGTTATTTTCTTTCATCCTACAATTATATCCTAATATTCACAATGCAATCACATGTCATACTGCTTTCTATTAATCATTCTGACAGGCATTCACTACAGCCAAACAACACTAATGGAAACATTTTTTAAGCTAATGAGACTTCATCAAATAATGTCATTAGATAAAAATAAAATAAAAAGACTGCAATATAATATGGAAATCATTGTAAGTGATAAGGCAACTGACACTTCTTTACTGAGAGGTATCTTTGGTTTAAAAAGAGCAATGGAAACATTGTTTTGATTTTGTGCTATGCATATACAATTGGCCTCACCTCTGCTCTATACAAACTCAAACAATGGTTCTACATCAAAATACACTTTAGATGGTTAGGAAGAGGAGATGCACATGTCAGTGTTACATCCTATAATTATGTATTTAACTTACTTTTATTCAAATTAAAGTAAAAATAAATTTCAGTAGTACCTTGATTTCCAGCATCTGTCAATTAATAAAGTAGCTATTGCAATGTATTAGGAAATGAAAGGAGAAAGAGTTGGAGAGTTGAAAGAAGGAAGTGTGGGGGTGTCATGAGTAAGTTCAATCAAAACTTTAATGAACAGGTAATTCCTGTCTTACTCCTCTGTTATTTAAGCTATATCATGATACAGGATTAAAAATAAAATCCCAATTCCTTCTATAAAGGTAACAAACCCTTAATTCCAAAATGAAATAAAGATAACAAGGAGACTATAGGCCTAATAACATATGAAGATTATATGTAGAAATAGTAAAATAATATACAAAAACATGAAACAGCAACAAGTTTTTATTTAATACACATCATTCACCAAGTAAGATTTATTTTAAGAATTCAAGGACAGTAATTTTAGACACCCTCTAATTCCATTTGTATCATTATTAGGTAAATCACAAAAATAATACAATCATCTGCGTGTAAGCCAAAAAAGTATAAAATTCAGTATAATTTTTCTGGAAAAACACAAAGTGAATTAGAATTTTTTAAAATTGTAAACATGATAAAACTTTTTAATCACAAAAACCAACAAATAGGGCAGAGGCGCCGTTAGCAACCCTCTGTACCCTTGCCAATATGGTGCTGCGAGCATGCAGAGCTTGCTAACTGTGGCCTGCAGCCTGCATGCAACTCCTGCGCCCTCTGTGCTCTGCCTGCCTAGGCCCTGGAGGGTGAGGATGGGCGCTGTTCTGAAGCTGTGCATGGGACCTGCTCTGCTCTCCTTCCCTAAATTCACAGAGAAACAGGAATGGATAACTATAGAAAATGGTATTGGAACAGTGGGAATCAGCAATTTTGCACAGGAAGCTCTGGGAGATGTTGTTTATTGTAGTCTGCCTGAAGTTGGGACAAAATTGAAAAAACAAGATGAGTTTGGTGCTTTGGAAAATGTGAAAGCTGCCAGTGAACTCTATTCTCCTCTATCAGGAGAAGTAACTGAAATTAATGAGGCACTTGCAAAAACCCAAGGCTTGTGAACAAATCTTGTTATAAAGATGATTGGCTGATAAAGATGACACTGAGTGACTCTTCAGAACTAGATGACCTAATGAGCGAAGAAGCATATGAGAAATATGTAAAATCTATTGAGGAGTAAAAATGGCATCCTAAATAAACTAGTGTGGAATAACTGCAGGAGTTGTCTTAAATTAGTGGTGGATATAAGATTTAAAAACCTACTCTCAACACTGCTACTTGAAGAAGATACCCCTTAACTTCCCAATGACTGCAGATAAAAACAATATGCATCTTTTTTACAATTCCTTATGATTTTTAGAGTAGGTACTAGGCTGATATCAGAATTTATGAAATTATCTGTGGTAAAAACTACTTATAAAAAGTATGTAATTCAAGGATAGTCTTACTATAAGCCTAATATAATATTGTAACTTGCTTACATCCATCCCTGGATCTGGGTCAATATACTTAATGATCTTCCATTGGAAAAAACTGGGCATGGAGAAAAGTGAGTGTTGTACAGTGTCAGAAGAACAGTACTGTCTTAGTTTTATAATGTACTGCATTTACTGGTGTGATTTTTATACACTGAAACAGCAGCATGCAACAAAATAAGAAATAAAATATTCAACTTCATTTAAAAAAACAACAAATATAAAAAGTCTGAAGCAATAGAGGAGATGAATTCTTATTGAAGTTAGAAATAACAGATAGTTACTGTCACCATTAAAAGTTTGTCCATCTCAATATATCAATACAAGAGAAGACATCTGAATATTATAAAGAAGAAACCAGACTGCATTTATACATAAGATTTCCTGTGATAAAACCCAAAAGAATCAATTGAAAAAGGATTTGAATGATTTGGTGGCTATATTTTATTTTATGGCAATTCACATACTGATATTACCTAAATTAGTAGCAGGCCAATAGAAAATACAATAAAGAATTCATTTACAATAGCAAGAAAAAAAAAGGAAACTTCACAATACCTAAAACTAACCTTAAGAAATTTACCAGAAATAAATAAATCTTCTAGGTGAACACAAAATATAACTTGAATGATTAGGGCAACATAACATGTTCTTAGACACAATTGTTCATTTGAAATTATATGCCTTAAATTATTGATTAATTTAATATAATCCACAATTTTTGGAGGAGAGGAATATACAAAGGCAATTCTAAATGTCCTTTAATAAGAGCAAATTTATAAAAATAGCTAATGGACTATGGGAGAGTTGGTTTATAGTGAAACAATGAGAGGGCTTCATTCTATTAGATGTGAAAATGGAACAGGCACAGTGATTAAAATATTTCATACATTACAAGAAAATGAATTAGTACATAAATACAACCAAATGGTATTTCATTAACATGCCTATGTGTTATATTAGAACTTAACATTTGTAAATCTGATTTTCAAAATTCACTGGGAGAAAGGAGGATCATTTAATAAAAGGTATTTTAAAAAGTGACTATCCATTTTGGTGGAAATGGTTGATTATATAACAAAAAATTAAGCTATAGGTGGATTAAATATTTAAATATTAAAAATTATGAGTCTAAGCATATAGAAGGAAAAAAGTTATAAATAAACAGCCTCAGCAGTGAACATATATGTGTAAGTGTGTGTGTGTGTGTATGAATCAATAGAAATAGTCATTTCTATCCGTTCTGACAAGAAAACAGAATTTTTTAATGCCAATAGGGGCAACCAATTTCTTCCTTTTTACTCGCATCCTGTCTTCTGCCCTAATAAAGTCACTTTTCAGTTGCATATAGTCCTCATCTAAAGAACCCAATCCATACCTTTATGCTCCATTTTTGAGGTATAATTTGTTCTGTTCAAGAAATGGACTCTGTTTTCATTTCTCAGTGTCAAATGTAGTAGACTAGATAGGCCTTCTTTGAATAGTGAACTGCCTTATTTTTATTCTTAAGCATCATAGTCTGGATGTTCTGAAATAGAGATTAAATTCCTGGCTCTGAGGTTTCAGATCAGTATTATAAAACACACACACACACACACACTTAAAATTATGTTTTTAAAAAAAAAAACTCAATATAGAATAAAATGTTTCAGCTTAGTGTATATATTAAAAGCTTATATTTTTAAAGAAGTGTTTTGGTTTTTTTTTAGGTTCTTTGCATTTCTGGAGTTTTGCCTTCTTTTAATGGCAAAGTTTAAATGTACTTCTTTTTTGAAGTTTTTAAAAATTAGGCTTCTGATTATTTTTAAGTCCTCTGTTATTTCTGTTCGAAATAAACCAAAAGTGTTTTTCACCTAACAGGTCAAGTTTAGTTAATAAAAAATCTGATAACAAAGTGTATAGCAGAACACTGACAAGTTGACTGGGACATTGCATCTTTGAGTTTCCCTATTTCAACGTGTCTTGTCTTATTTCCATCCTAACAAGGAAAAAAAAAAAATAGGCTGCTACTTTTTTCACTGCTATATTTTTAGTGCATGGTTGTTATAGGAATTTAAAAATTGATATAAACTTGGGTTTGGGGATTTAACTTAGCAGCAGAGTGCTTGCCAAATACATGCAAGGCCTGGAGTTTGGTCCTTGCCCTGAAAAAAATAAACAATATAAACTTATTTGACTTACTGATTTGAACTCCTTACCACAAGTACTTATGGACACTTGTTTGTATATTTTCATCTTTACTCAAGTACATAATTACATTGCTATTTTCCATTGGACTTAAAGTAAAGGCTACTTTTATTCTTCACAAGATATTTTTAAGCTTCTCACATTCTTTTCCCAGTCTACCTATTGAGAGGTTTTGTAGCAATACCCAAGGCTTTGTTCTTGGCAATTGTTGTCTCCAAAATTGCTACTACTTCATAAATCTCTTAAATTTTTAAGGTTGTTGCTGACATGATGCATTCTTCAGGTATCTTCAAATTAACTACATACACTCAGAAACCATATAGCTTCAATTCTATGGTGCTTATAATAGAACTAATCAGTTTTTATAATTAGTTTGACTCCAGTTCACAACAGAGGTGACTTTAGATATGTGTGTCGGTATAGGTAGTAGTACGCAGTATTTGTTGAGCTATGTATTAAGAGTGATTCTGAGGTCCTATGTGTTCTAACACATTTAAGCCAAGTACAAATATCCTTCCTATGTCTGAATAGGGTGCTTTACAAACTTAAAATATAAAATATTAGATTAACAGATTAAGGTCAGAATTGGTGTCTACAGGTCTGAATTTCCTTCTGGAATTTTCTGTTGATTTACACTGTGGCTCTGGATTAGTAAAGAATTTATTGGTTCTTCTATTTCTTCACTTATAAAAAGAGAAGTAATAAATCACATATCCTCTGTTTTACGCAAGATAGAAATGTTAACTATCTAAATAAAGAATATCTACTGGTATATTTAAAGAAAGACACCATAAATTAAAACTTCTAATATCAATATTTCTTTTATTACTGAATTATGCAGCTAAATAATGGTGTTCATACTTAGCTCCCCAATAGAGTGTAAAAGAGAAATAAGTGTTTTAGTGCATTGTAAGTTTATGTGACATATAATGTTATCATACTAGCATTAAGAATGTTGTGAGATTTAGTTAACCAAAAATGCTTTATTGTGTTAATACTCTCAACTTATTAGAAGGGTAGCAAATATCATTGCCTTCTTTCTACAAATGGAAATCTGAGAAAAAAAATTCAGGAGACATAAGAATAAAAGCTGATATTCATATAATATATGAATAATGATGGACTATTAGATAATTAAATTACAAATCAGGAACAAAAAATCTGATAACAAAGTGAGAAATTAGTAGAATTAAAATCAGTCTTTCTATGAGAAAACCTGCGGAAAGCAAGTTATTTAATTCAATGTACAGTATGTCATAGCTTCCAAATATGTGTGTGTATCTATTTTGTTAAGCTTATCTCAAGGTGATAAGAAGTTCTGTGCCCATTTTTCTTGCTTCTAAGAAGTACTATAACCATTTCTTTTGCCCAATTGTCCCCCAATTTTAAAAACTAGTGAGGCTGATATGAGATGACAAAATGCAATACCTTAAATAATAATTATAATAATATATATTATATTTTATTATATATTATATATTTTAATTTTTCTCCCTTCTAAGCAGTTCTGCTCATGCCACTTCCCTTACCTCACCTATTTAATGTTTCTCTCACTTTATCACATATGACTGTTTTGAATTCAGTTTTGCAGAAAGGAAACCTCAGATATAATAGTTACATGTTTTCGATATGGATGCTTTCATTAAAAGGCCACCACTGAGAATTATCACATCTCAGGACAAAAAACAAATTTTTAGATTTTATAAAATCATTTTGCAATAAGCCATTTGCAAATAGTACTTATAAGCCTAAAGAAGGACTGTGTTTCCTTTGTTCTAAATTAGCATGTTGAAGCACAGCCTGAATAATAATATATCAAGAATCCAATGTATAGATTGTTTTAGGGTAGCTATTGTATTGAGTAAATGTTACAACCACATAACAAAATAAAATAAAACTCCACAGTGCCTAGATCAAAAAAAGATTGGTCATATATTAATCAGTTCACTGATCAGACAGTAGCCTTTCAGAACAATATCAAATTAGATTACCTTTCAACCTCATATTTTTTTTAACCACAGCTTTATTGAGGTATAAATAACAAAAAGGGCATATATTTATGATGTACTATGTGATGTTTTGATTTTATATGTGCACAGAAACACACACACATTGTGAAATGATTCCCACAGTTAAGCTAATTAACCTGTGTTCATTGCCTCACATATCTATCTTTTTGTTGATGTGTGTTGAGAACATTTGAGATCTGCTGTCTTAGCAAATTGCAGGTATATAACACAGTATTATTAATTGTAATCACCCTGTTGTAGATTAAAGTTCCCAAACATTTTTTCCATATCTCTGTATAACTTTTGAGGAAATAAGTAACACGTTTTTTTTCTATGTAGATTGAAAGGCATACATAGCCAACACCCTTTCATTGTTGTTTTTATATGATACTGAAAATGAATAATGTATATGCTAATTATTTATAGAAATGTCAATATTTTTTCACCTTTTCCTGAAGTTAGAAATAAGATAATGCTAATTATATGAGCAGAATATGAAGATAAGTAGTCTCATGAAAATCTCTTCTAAAAAGTAATTTACTCATCTGAGTTTCCAGGTTTTTTGTTTGATAATTTGATTATAAAATTAATGAAATAAAGAAATAAAATAATATGAAAAACAAGTCTATGTATAAAGAGAACCATTTTAATGCAAAAGAATGTTGACTTCTAAATGTTAGCAAACAAGGTGAGACTTTTCATAAAGTGAAAAGGCATTTGGAAATCTTTTAATCTTTTAATCAGCCTTAAACATTGTACAAAGCCATATTATTTCTCAGCAAGCCCAACAACCTGGTTTTACTCCAACACTGAAGTCATTTTGTTGAGCTAAGTAAACTAGTTGGCTGTTTTAAGGGCCATGCTATAATCTTAAAGATAGATAATTACTTTTAAACACTGGAAGCTTACCTAGCTAGTTTGAACTAAGACAAACTTTGAAAACAATTGACTCAACTCATCATCTTTTGCTCACCGCACAGTATATGTTCATTGAATGCCATATAAAATGAAATTGACTACAGTACTCAAATTTCTGGTCTCTTTTTCTTGCTTTCTTCCTACAATTATATTGTCTCCTCTGACCTTTCATTACAGCTGGATCTTATTTACATATTGTGAAACTTGAACTAAAAACAAAATGGAGTATCTCTTTTCATGCAAAAAGTTTTTTGCTTCTTCCAGGAGCAGAAGGTATAAATATTTAAGAACTTTAAAACTCCAAAGAAAAGGTACACATTAGCAAAAAGATTATATTTCCCAAGTAAATTTGGGATACTGTTTTTTTAAGTTAAAAAAATATTTTAATCTCGTACAGAAACTTTAAATTACCTTGACTTCCTAGATGTATCTTTTCTTTCTTTCTAGCATTAGTTTTCCTACATTCAGTCATTTATTATGACTATCTAGAAAATAGATTGATTGAAACAAATATGAAAATAATGAAATCTACAAATAATTGTTTAAATTAAAGTAGATTCAATATTGCTATTATAGTAGCATGACTATTCTTTTCTGGTGTGTTTCCTAAATGAGAATAGAAAGGAGATTTATAGCTGACACTCCTTGAACATTATGTAAATTTTATCCATCATGTGTAGTCCCAAGAAAAAAATACTTTAAGTATAGCTTCAGTATACCATAGGATTCTTACTTGAGCAACCTCAGAATTGTTAGTTTATTATAATCTTTTTAAAATATAAAATTAAATTATTTGCCTTACTGGAAAGAAGTAATGAAATATAACTCAGTAAACTGCCTATTTTCATCTTATTTATTTTCTCGCTAGGTCTATAATTGACTCTGATGAAGGATTCTCACATTTATAGAGTATCTGTGAAGATTAGACCAAGTGATATACATTGTTCACTTCATTCCTTCCATCAGCAGCATGGCTTTCAAAATGTTGTAGATCAAACTAAACCTCACTGTTCTGGACACTGCTTATTCCAAAAAACTGATGTCTGAACTTTAAAAATTAATAATTTATAATTTTAAAAATGAGATATAGAACTTTAAGCTAGTTAAGAAAAATATTTTGTCCTAA
Source organism: Marmota monax (assembly GCF_021218885.2). Taxonomy (NCBI): domain Eukaryota; kingdom Metazoa; phylum Chordata; class Mammalia; order Rodentia; family Sciuridae; genus Marmota; species Marmota monax. Next base: position 19,616,702 of record NW_026693777.1, on the reverse strand, counting down.
GACCAGCATCATAAACATCACCAGGGAAAGTTTTAGAAATGCACATTTTGAGGCCTGTCAGACATTGTGAATTAGAATATGTGGGAGTGAAGCCAAAAAACTTATGTTTTAGCAAGGCCTCTAGAAAATTATGATGCATACTGAAGTTTTAGAACCACTGCTCTAAGCATGTCTCACCTTAATAATGTAACAAAGTTGTTAGTGGTCATTCGCTGGAGTTTCAAAGATAGTCTTTGCTATTTATGTTTATTTAATCAACAGAGAGCATTGTAATAATTGTTAGAAGGAAATTGTATTAAATTTACATAGTCAGGTAACAAATATATTAATATAAATCACAAATTATTCTGCTATGTTAATAAAAGTATGTCCATATAATTAAGTAAAGCACTATACTAAATTATTTTTCATAAAGAATCACTGTGCATGTAAGAAATGTATACATATTTAGATTTAGCTACCCTTTTTTATATGTATTTAAACATCATTGCTTGTTAGCAATAACTTTTTAAGGTCATTTTTTCCCCTGAAGTTAAAAAGTGAACATGCACCTCATCAACAAGCTCTCTCAGCTACAGAACCCACTGTTTAGGACACCATTTTTGCAACTTAGCAGTCTTTGAAAGATCTTTATGATTTGAATGTTATCTTCAGAGTGTCAAGAAAAATATCACAACTGTGTGATATTTTCATATGCATTTGCAACTTTCAGAGTTAAGAAAATATTTAGAGGTTAAAAATAAAAGTCATTTAAAGAGAGCGGCTAGATCAAACTAAACCTCACTATTCTGGTCACTGCTTATTCCAAAAAACTGATATCTGAATTTTATAAATTAGTAATGTATGATTATTAATTTATTATTAATAATTAATAATTATTTTCATAAGAAAATGAGATGTCAAACTTTAAGCTAATTAAGAACAATAATTTAAAACTTTTCATAGCATCTCTTTGCCATTGATAATGAATAATCTTTTGATAATCAATTCTTGCTATCTGCACATTAACTGTCACAGATAACCTTTATTCATATTGTACTAATACATGTGATTGAAAAGGCTGTGTTCTTAAAACCATTCTTCTGTTTGGATTTTCTATCAATTTACACAGGTATTTTTCTCTTGTTTCATCCTAAATTAAGTTTTATTCTTTTTGCTCTTTGCCTTCTAGTTGTGCCTCCCCACTCAAAGCTTATAGATCTTTGCACTCTGCTCTTGCTCTCTTGTCCATCTTCCAATCCCACCTCATTAGGCTGGTTTTCCTTAATGTAGATTGCACTATTTCCATTACTGCTTCCTGCCCTGCAATTACCAATTCTCTTAAACTAGGGTTTTAGCTCTCCATTCATTATACCTTCATCTTTGGATAGCAGCAACTGTTTCTAGGTGGTTTGTGGATTTTCGTATTATTCCTGTTCTCTGGTATGATCAAACTTGTAAAGTGGTAAGTTGAATTGCAAAGTAGAAACACATAAAAGATTGATGTGTATCGAATACCTACCATGTGTTAGGTGACTTACTTAATTTAGTTCTCAACCCTCTTAAACGATATAGATATGTTTTATTATTATCTATATTTTACTTATAAGTACACTACAGTTCAGAAAAGTTAAATATTTTCTTCTAGCTCACAGAGCACCTAAGTAAAGACAGGTTTCAAATCTAAGTAGGTTCATTTATCGATTCATTTCCTTATTCAACAAACATTTATTGAGTACATACTATGTGATGGTCATGGCCCTAGGTTCTGTGGCAGATCCAACATCCACTCTCTTGGACATTAGCTATGTCTGACTTCACAGATGGTGATCTTTCTGCTACACCAGACAGCTTAAGAAGAACAGAAAATAAAAATAGGGAAAAAAAGGTGTTCTGTTGTTTTCTGGAATAGACACATTTGCTACCCATGTAAGAAAGACTGTATTTGTAAGAATACCCTATTGTATGTAGTCCTGTAGAGAATTTTGACATTCTGCTTCTCCCACCATGTCACCACTATTAGCACTAATGCCTTTCAATGGCATCACTACAATATATATTTTTCTTTTATGTTCTAAAATACACAAAATCTGTGTTTGTAGGCTCAAATTCTCTAGAAGATTTTAAGACAGAATTAATGATCCTTCCAGAAGTATGTTTTTAAAAAGATGAAAAACTCTACATAAAGAATATACACATTCATCAATCCACCCATTCATACATTTTTTATACCCTGAAAAATATTTATGATGGCGTACCCAAATAAACACAACAGAATTTTTTGAAATACCAAGGTGAAAAATAGGACAAGAGAAAATAAAATGAAACTAGGTTGTGTTTAATAAGCCTACTGAAAGATATCCATAGATTTTTCTGTTTACCAGGGTAACTTGATTCAGGAGCATCATAATTTAAACTAGTAGCACAGAAGAATATTCATATCTTCTTATGACACTTTAAAGGAAATTTCGCCTGTATGTATTTCTAAGGAGGATCACAGTATAACATGGTGAACAATGACTTCAAGTAATGCATAATGTAAATAAGAATTTCACTGAGCAATTTTATTAGATCCAATTGCATATCAAAAAAATCAAAGTTCAATAAGATAATTCTATGAAAAATAAAAATAGATATTCCAGGCAGATCACTCTTCAGTGACCTCAGGACAAAACATGGTATATTTTTATAGAATTTAGAAAAATTAATGAATTGCAATTGTTAGGCAATTTTTATTGTGCTGGTCTGGGAATACATCATTTTATGTGGATCTCTATAGTCATATATCTCTTTGTTTCAGCAAAATACCTGAAGTTGGATATTTTATAAAGAAAAGAAGTTTGTAGTTCATAGTTTTGGAGGCTCAAAGTCCAAAATTGGACGGCCCTGTTTAGCCTCTGATGAGGGCTCCCTTGACTGCATCAAAACACAGAAGAGGAGCAGAAACTGCTATTTATAGAAGGGATCACACAGCAAAACTGAAAGCCATAAAGGCAGTGGTCAAGCTCAGTCTTTTCATAACTAATTTTCTCAAGAAACAACTCCAGGAGACCAGGATTAATCCATCCTGAAACAGTACCCCCCAGTGATCTAATTTCCTCACACTGAATACCACATCTTAAATTTTGACTGACTTTAAAATTCTGAATCTTCCTGGGGGCAGGGAGGGGGGAGTCCATAGCAATCTCCAAACTTATCAAATGTCAGCCACTGCTTATATGGATGACTTTTTCAAGTACATAGTGAAGTATTTATCCAGACAGCTCCTTTATGCTTGATTTGGAGGCTCTAAGATTTCAGAAATTATAAGCCTTAATAAAGCATTTTATAGCACAGAAATAGTGTTCCTTCTCAGGAAGACTCAAAATCATAATAGATATTAAACACAACGTTTAGATAGTACTAGCTTAACACAAACTTAACTGATGGCAACTCACTTTCAAACTTAAGAATTTAAGGTTTCTAGACTGGGATAGTAGCTTAGTAATAGAGCACTTGCCTAGCACATATAAGGTACTGATTCTATTCAGTACCACATAAAAATAAATAAATAAAATAAAGGTATTGTGAACATATGCAACCAAAAAAAAAACTTTATAAAAAAAAAGAATTTAAAGTTTTCTTTTCTGTTGCCTGATGGCCTCTCTATTTAAACAGGTTTTGTTGAGAAGTATTCTTTGTTAGTTTTCTTTTAAAATTTCTGCTGTTGTTAAATACTGCACATGCAGGGATTTGGTAAACCAGTAGATTGTATCAATTTTAGTAGTCCTATATTCTATGTAATTTTAAGGGGTGCGGGCTGGGGATGGCTCAAGTGTAGCGTGCTCCTCTAGCATGCGTGAGGCACTGGGTTCAATTTTTAGCACCACATAAATGTAAAATAAAGATATTGTGTCCACCTAAAAAAAAAAAACTAAAAAACAGTAATATTTGAAAAAAATTTAAGGGATGAACTAATAATTTATGTGTTCTAAAAGTTTGTTTATAACATCAATTAGCATCTAATACATATTTGCATTTTCACTGCTTTATCAAGTCCTCAATTTTTGCCCAGAAAATTTTTTTACGAGAGCTACAATCTTATTTAGAACTGTCACTCTATGTCTAATGAATATTAAAATATCAATATATTCCTATCTCTATATTCCTTTATTTACTGGAATACTTTATTTTGCAAGCTTTGTTCCTTTGTTGCTTTCAATTATTGTAAATTGTTTCACTTATATAAAACAAGACTAGAAATGGATTAAGTCATGTTTTTGGCCCCCTACATTTAGCCTAAAATGTATCTTTACCATTGTAGTACAACATATAGGTGTACTTTATTTTATGGAGCTTCAATTTATTGTGCTGCATTAAGTATTTGTTTTACAAATTGAAGATTTGTGGCAACTCTGCCTCAAGCAAGTCTACTAGCAGCATTTTTCTAATAGCATGTGTTCACTTCATATCTGTGTCACATTTTGGGAATTCTTGCAATTATCCAAACTTATTTATTATTATTATACCTATTGATCAGTCAGCAGCCATCAGTATCAACGCAACACCCTCAACCAGCAAAACATTCAGATGATCATTAGCATTTTTAGCAAGAAAATACTTTTGAATTATATACTGTTTTAGATGTAAGGCTATTTATACTTAATAGATAATAGGATAGTGTAAACCTACTTACATATGCACTAACAAACCAAAAACTTTGTGTGATTTTATTTAGATATTTACTTTATTGCAGTTATCTGGCACAAAACCTGGACTGTCTCCCAGGTGTGCCTTTATACCTGTCCTTAGAAAATGTAGTTTTCCTTTCTCCTTCACTGGCTTCTTCCAGGTTTACCTTATCCTTATCTTTAAAATGTACTGTCCTAAATTTCCTAATATATACAGCCTATCATTTCATTAATTCTTTTAAAAAAATCAGATGGTTAATTTATATTGATATCAATGATAAATGGAGAGTTTTTCTTCGAGCCTGCACATGGGTAAAGTTGACTTGATAACTTCTTGTTCCTTTAAATTATATTATAAAATCATAGAAGTAGGAGGGATATAAGATGATCTCAGGTTTTCATGGACTAATTATTTCTAGAGTACTAGGCAAAGAAAAATGCCCACCTTTCTTACCCTGTAAAAATCTATTGAACTATTAATAACACTCTGAGACTTCATTCTTGGAATTTAGTTATTAAGCAAAATGTGATTTCTATCAAATACTATTGAAACCAAAGGAATATGATAAGACTGCTACTATAAAAGTTATCTCTTTTTTTTTGGGGGGGGGTCCTTACCTTTAATTCAGTGAGCCTGAAAAAAATACAGATGTTTGAGGAATTACAAAGTATGGTTTATAAAAAGCCTGGGTTATTGGCTGAGGTTGTGGCTCAGTGGTAGTGCACTTGCCTGGCATGTGTGAGGCAATTGGGTTCAATTATTAGCACCACATTAAATAAATAAATAAATAAATATCTGTCAACAACTAAATATATATAAGAATGCCTGGGTTATAATTATCTTTTAGTGAATTTACTACTTTGCCTTCCTTCTTTTCTGGCTAATTTCACTCAGTTTGCTATTTAATCTTTAATTACAGGCCACAAAAGAAGTAATAGAACGGGAAGCGCCAGGGATGGCCCTGGCAATGCTGATGGGATCACTTAATGTTACACCTCTGGGCATGCTCTCTAGGTAAGAAAGTAACCAATATGTTACAAAGAAAGTTAATTCCAGACCACTATGCAGTATAACCCAACTGATAAGTGTCAGAAACTTTAGTCACAACACTTAAGTTCACACCTTTTTTCCTGGTTTCAGTTTTAGTATGTTGTCTAGCTAGATCTCGGCCATTTTCAATTTCTGGGTTTTGGTTTTATTTGGGTTTTTAAATTTTTTTTTTATTTTTATTTCTTTTCTTATTTTTTGTATATTGTGTTAAAACCTTTAGAGAATATTGATTACAATCATGAAAGAAAAATTCAATTCATGTTTATAATCTCTTGGCAATTTAGTATATTTAAATTATTATATTAATAATATATACTTTCATTAAATTATATAGTTTAAATTGTACCTTCGTTGACATCCATCTTCAATCTGATGACTGAGTTGTTACTATTTTAGCAACTCTTAGATTAAAATCTCCTAAATGAGTATAATATACATCATTTAAGATGGAACTATCAGCTTAGTCAGAATCTGTTGATTTAATGACCATTGATTGTAAACACTTGATCTCAGAGCAACCATAAAATGCACAGCAACTTTATGATTTCAGAATTTCTTAATCATTTATAGCCATTTGCATCCTGTATGCAGTATGGATGTAAAGGTAAATGTACCCATTTAATTGTACCGGATGTGATTCATGATGTTCTTTTGGTTACTTAATTTATATTCCATCAATGTCAGCTGCTACAGGAGAATGTAAACTGTGCATTAATTACTATATTCTCTTTACTTCACATGTACTATATAACATTAAATTTAGTAAGAATAACTCAAGAGTTAATATAGCATTGTAGAGATTTTATATGTAAAAGTCCATGCCAGAGTTTAATGAATTCAAGTTGATTCTTTTATATCTTTTTTTAAAAACCCTTACTGATATTACCTATACCTCTGTAGTCCAGGGTTATATTTGATCTCTTTTTTCCTATGTAATTAAGTAGAGGTTTTGGAACATAAAAAGAACTTTTACTGGTATACAAGATATAATTAAGAAATAATTAATCTTCATCTCTTATTAATTTTTTGTAATAACATTTTAATTCAGGAGGCATAATAATATACTTATTTGCCAGGCCCCATAATAAACATGAGGGATTATAAGGATAGAAAGAAAAATAAGACATGATCCTTACCTTAAGGTAAACAGTTTAACTGAGGATCCAACAATTTAACTGAAGAAATTTTTATTCACAACTGTTAAGATAAACCTGTAACATAAGGATAGCTTTCTTGATATAGTATAGAATTAACCACTTTTTTTTTTCTTATTGAAAGGCTTTTCTGGGTTAGTCTCTCCCCTTTCTATAGCCCCATAATTACTGAGCACTGCCCTCTGAATGTGAAAAGTTAATTGGCAGGAGCTACTTCTAAGTATTTTGGAATAAATCAATCATCTTTTTCCTGAAGGTTTTGAAAATTTATATACATATGTATACATATATATTTAATAATATGTATTTATATATACATATTTAATAATAAGTATTTTTAAAATATATATGTATACACACACACACACATACACACTTTCTCTTCTTCTCCTCACACACAAGCTTCTAGGGACCCTCCTTCCCAGTTACTCTGAATAAAACACATTTCTTGCAGAGCCTTAATATACTTTGCTTTCATGTTCTTCTGTACAATTGGAACACCTTTGGGACAAAAGGACAAAAGACTTAAAAAAAGAAAAAACTAAGATTTTCACCCCAGCTCTGTAGATAGTAGGGACCCATTTTCAGTTTCCACTAGCCAGAGAGATCAGTATTTTCTCTGGGATTTAAGTATTCACACTATCATCGTCATAATATTGCAGCTCCAAACTCAGACTAGCCTCATTAAGGATTGTTATTCAGGTTTTGACTTCAGTCTCAAATCTTCCTATTATTCACATACAGATTTGTTAGGTAGTGACTCTGCATGTAAGGCAGAATACTGTGTATTCTGCCAACAATCAGTAAGAAATGCTGTTTTTTAACTTCTTGGCCAACACCACAAGATCCAAGATCAACAACTTTATCCTTAAGGTCAGATACTTGAGTTCATATCCTAGTATTACCTAACATTTAGTGCCACCTTTGGCAAGTTATTTAGCTAAATCTAGCACTTTCTGTACCAGTAGCTAATTACACTGCTTGCAAAATAGCCGCATATATGAGTCTGTCATTTATGCTTATTCATTTTAAAAAATCAAGTATTTTTTTTCTTTCTAAACTAATAATACTAGAGCAACCACTCTGGCTATAAATTAAGTTTGATTTATCCTGGGTTTTATTCTCAGTTAATTTCTTATCTCTTAATTTCTGATCTCTACTTAATTTTTCAGGGACATCACATAACTTATAGATATGAAATAATGTCTTACTTGCATAGGTTGATTCACTGAAACATATCTAAATTATAAAAAGAAAAACTGAGTGCTAGTGTTTTATTTTATAGAAACATTTACCATTATAATCCTAACCCCATCTTTCAATTGTGTTTTAAATATTTGGTTCATTTAGATGAGGTACTTAATTGGTTTTTTAAATATATGAAATAGAATAGGACCAATCTATTTTTGTTATGATTTATCCTATTACCTGCCATAATTTCCAATTTGGTCTTTATGCTTTATCTTGTTAGAATAAAATATAAAAATTCTTAACAAATACATTTTCTGTTTGGGAAGAGGAGGTAATTTTTCCCTTTGATGTTAAAAATAGATTTATGCTAATATTGGTTTAAAATAATTTTTCCTAAGGGCAAAAAATTACTAAACTTAAATTTTGATATCTGAATTGACTTATCTTACTATTTATTGTTAAAACAACGTGTCACTTAAAATAATTTACATTAGCAGTACTCTTATTGTGAAGAAGTACTTATTGTGATGGTACTAAAAGAAATACAGGATTTGAACGACACAATAAGCCAAGTAGATCTAATGCATGTAAAAAGAAGATGGTTGAGTTGTGAGCATCAGCAATGTGTCCAACTGTACAACAGTTGAACTGGCAAAATATTTCTGAAGTAACTATTTTGGAATTTAGGAATGTATTCAAAAGCTTGCAGATTTCAGGGGAAGTCTTGATGGCAAATTTTATTTAATTTTGATCACTTTCACCCTAATTTAGGACTTGCTATCTCCCAACCCCCTAGAACCACAGCAGGCTAGTGTCCCTAGGACAGCTTATAGAAGCCTTTAGATCATAACAGCCTAAATGTCTTTAATCAAAAAAGTTTGCAAGAGACAAATAAGTATATATATTATTGAAAGTTTCAAGACAGCATACTAATATGATACTTACAAACCTATGATACTTTTAAACATATATGTACTTAATAACAGACAATTCAAATAGCTGAAGCAAAGACTTACAAAATTAAAGGAATGCTATGCAATAATAATTAAAGAATTTAATACTTAAGATTCAATAAAGGAGAGATAACTAGACAATAAACTAAAGAAATACAGGATTTGAACAACACAATAAACCAAGTAGATCTAATGCATGTATATAAAATACCTAAGCAGCAGAATATTCACCTTCACCTTCATACATTACACAAAAGATAGCCTTTTTATCAAAGGTGGTTGGAAAACTGCATATCCCTTAGAATAACAAGAATAGATCCCTATCTCTCACTCTGCACAAAAGTCAACTCAAAATGGATCAAAGACCTAAGAATTAGAACAGAAACTTTGCAACTCTTATAAGAAAATGTAAGGTCAACACTCCAACATTATAGACACAGACAACAAGATCCTCAATAGGATTCCTAAATCTCAGGAAACAATGCCAAGAAATAATAAATGGATACCATTAAACAAAAAGGTTTGCACAGCAAAGGAAGCAAGAACATGAGGAAAGAACCTACAAAATGGGAGAAAGTCATTGCTATCTACTCTTTTTAGAGGATTAATATTCAGAAGCTAGAAGAACTCAAAAAACACTACCAAAAAACAAATAATCAATAAATGGGTAAATGAACTACATTGTATTATGTCCAACAAATACATGGAAATAATATTCAACATCTCTAGCAATTATGAAAATACAAATCAAAGCTACACTGAAATTTTATCTCATTCCAGTTAGAAAAGCACCCATCAAGAATACAAATAATAACAAATGCTGGAGAGGATGGGGTGGGGGAATAATACTTTTACCTTGTTGTTGGAATTATAAATTAGTATGACCGCTATGCAAAAAGTTAAGGGTCATATGTTTTCTCACATGTGGAAGCTAGTGGGGGAAAGGAAAAGAAAGGGGGGGGGGGGTGTCTCATGAAAATTGAAGGGAGAGAGTAGAAGAAAGAGACTGGAGAATGGAGGAGAGGGAAAATAGAAATATTGTGGAACAATATTAATCAAATTGTCTTATCATGTCATATATGAATATGTAACAACAAATCCCACTATTATGTGTAATTATAATGCACCAATGAAAAACTGGGGGGATGAGCAGAGAACTTGAACATATATTTTCTGAAACCGTACAAAGGACAGATAAGCATCTAAAAAGATCTTCAACGCCCCCAATGGTAAACCACTTTACATCCATTAGCATGGTGATATTTGAAAAAAGAAAACAACAAGTGTTAAAGAAGCTGTGGAGAAATTGTAAATCTTATTTATCACTCATGATAGTGTAAAATGGTATAACAATATGGCATTTCCAAAAACCAAACAAAAAAAAAGCGTCGAATAACCACATGAGCCAGCAATTCCACCTTTTGGAGAATATCCAAGAAAGTTGGAAACAAGTACTCTAATAGATATTTGTACATCAATGTCCATAGCAACATTATTCAAATAAACTAAAAAGTAGAACACAAATGTCCATCAACTGTTTAATGGGTTAAAAGTGTGTGTGTGTGTGTGTGTATGTGTGTGTGTGTGTTTATGGGAGGGGTTGAACTCAGTGGCACTGGACCACTTAGCCCCATCCCCAGCCATATTTGTATTTTATGTAGAGACAGGGTCTCACTGAGTTGCTTAGCACCCCACTTTTGCTGAGGCTGGCTTTGAACTCTCAGTTCTCCTGCCTCAGCCTCCTAAGCCACTGGGATTAAAGGCGTGTGCCACCACACCTGAACCCCAGGGCCTCACACATGCTAGGCAAGCAGTCTACCAAAGAGCCACAACCCCAGCCCTGTCTTTCATTTCTTTAATCTGTATTTTTCAGTTTTAAGCACACACTTTCTGTATTTTTTTTCTTAAGAGTTACACATATGTATTTTATTTTGCTTTGAATCATTATTAAGTGGCATTTTTAATTTCAGTGTCCATCACATAGTCATTGCTACTATATATTTCATTGGATATTCATAGTTTAGCTTTCTTACCTGATAGTACTAGTTTTAGGAGGGTTTGTTCTTAGGGCTTGTGTGTTTGTTGGTTTTTGTTTGCTTGTTTGGTTTTTGTTTTCTTTTTGCTTGCTTGTTTGCTTTTATTCTTTAGAAATTTCTATATCTGAAAATGGGCTAGTTTTAGTTCTTCCTTGCTGCAACCTGTGCAGCATCAACAGAAGATCTCGAGTAGGGGCAACTGGAGATGGAGAAAAACACACAAAGAAAACAGAGAGACATTTTAAGTAAAGCTGTGGCCAGGTGAGACACTGCACTCTGATGGAGGAACAGTGACCCAGAACTAGCTCCACAAGTTTATTATGTAGGGTCACATAATCAGGAAGTTAACTATAGGGCATTATAAATTGTTCAAGGCTTATGAGTTATCTAGAGGCTTCTTTGTGCACTAAAAAGTTACAGAGATAGAAACAATTTTGTGGCTATCCTGCTGTTACAGTTCTAGGAAGCACCCAGGAAGCCAATTGTAGTGGAATGCCTGATAACTGTTAGCATCATAGCCAAGTGTCAAGGTTGTTAACATCCTTACCTTTTTGACAAGGATTATTTCCCAGGCTTGGCTTTTACTGACACTGCAGGATCAGCCAATGACCCGGGTCTCATCTGCTCTTCATATTTCCTTTCTTATTTGTATGTCTTTTATTCTCTTCCTTGTGCTGGGGGCTGTAACTTTTGGAACTATGCTGCATAGCCATGATGAGACTGTACATCTGTGCCTATTTCCTGATCTTAGGGGGAAAATGTGGAGTCTTTTACATTAAGTACAATGTTATCTATACATTCTTTTAATTTTTAAAAAAACTATTTTTTTAATATTTTTAGTTGTCAATGAACCTTTATTTTATTTTTTATATGAGGTGAGAATCAAACCTAGTGCCTCACACATGCTAGGCAAGTGCTCTACTTCAGAGTCACAACCCAGCCCCTACTTTTTAAATTTCTATTGATTCTTTTTAGTTTTAATTAACACTGGGATACATTTTCACATAATCACAAAAGCATGGACTATAATTGCACTAATTCAGCTCACAACACTTCCCCTCCCCCCTCTCTTCTCCATCTATTCTACTGATCTTTCTATAATATGTAGTTGTTGTTTGTTTTATTTTAATTAGTTTCTTGTGGATATGCTTGATATTGAGATTCACTGTACTATATTCATGTATGTACATACAAAATATCAGTCAGATTCATTCAACTGGTCTCCCTCTATTCTGTACCACCTTCTTCTCCCTCAATCCCTTTTATCTACTCGACTGATCTCCACTCTTTTTTTTCTTTCATTCTGTACTCTCTATTTTCTTCTTTTTTTTTTTTTTTAAATTAGTTTCCACATATCACAGATAACATTTGACCTTTGAATTTTGGGGACTGGCTTATTTTACTTAACATGGTAGTCTCTAGTTTCTTCCATTTACTGGAAAATGCTATAATTTCATTCTTTATGGATGAATAATGCTCCCTTATGTACATATACCGCATTTTCTTTTTCCATTCATCTGTAGAAGGGCACCTAGTTTGGTTCCATAGCTTGGCTATTGTGAATTGTACTGCTATAAACATTCAAGTGGTTGCATCCCTGTAGTATGCTGACTTAAAACTCTTTGAATATATACCAAGGAGTGGGATAGCTGGGTCATATGGTAGTTCCATTCCTAGTGTTTGGGGGAAATCTTCATATTGCCTCACTTTCTGGAGTGATTATATTAAATTGCAGTACCACCAACAATGTGTAAGTGTGTCTTCATACATGTCCTTAGGGTAATGATATCCATCTCATTCCACCATCTTTTACCTCCATGCCCTCTCTCTTCCCCTCTCACTCCTTTGCCTTATCAAGAGTTCCTCTAATCTTCCCATGCTCCCCCTGGCAAACCCCCTATGAATCAGCCTCCTTATATCAGAGAAAACATTCAGCATTTGTTTTTTGGAGATTGGTGTCGCGACCCCTTGCCCGCAAGGAAGACGCAACTCAGGAATCTTCTTTCAGCAGTTTATTCAGGCCCTAGATATTTCTTCTTCTCTCCCTCAGATGCCCCTCCCAGCCTTAATAAAGCATCTCAAGCCCCAATGCGAAGCTGCCACGTGGAGCTTTCTCATAGGGTGGTGAAAAACCATGCGCCAACTCTCCCAAATAAGGAGTTGTTTGTCACAGACCACAGCGGAGCCAGCGCCATCTTGTAATGGCGACCATAGTCTGCAGAAACGGCAGAAGCGGCTCACCACAGATTGGCTAACTTCACTTAGCATTATATTCTCCATCTCCATCCATTTACCTACAAATGCCATATTTTATTCTCTTTTATTGCTGAATAATATTACATTCTGTATATGTACCATATATTTTTTAATCGTTCATCTACTGAAAGGCATCAAGGTTGGTTCCACAATTTAGCTATTGTGAATTGTGCTGCTGTAAACACTGATGTGGCTGTGTCCCTGTAGTATGTGGTTTTTAAGTCCTTTAGGTATAATCCGAGGAGAGGATTAGCTGGGTCAAATGGTGGTTTCATACCCAATTTTCCAAGGAATCTCCATACTGCTTTCCATATTGGCTGCCCCAATTTGCAGTCTACCATCAATGTATGAGTGTGCCTTTTCCCCCACATCCTCGCCAACACTTACTGTTGTTTGTCTTAATAATAGCTGCCATTCTAACTAAAGTGAGATGAAATATTAGAGTAGTTTTGATTTGCATTTCTCTGATTGCTAGAGATGATGAGCATTTTTTTCATATATTTGTTGATTGATTGTATATTCTCTTCTGAGAAGTGTCTGTTCAGGTCTTGGGCCCATTTGTTGATTGGGTTATTTGTTTTGGTGGTGCTTAGCTTTTTGAGTTCTTTATATACCCTAGAGATTAGTGCTCTATCTGATGTGTGAGAGGTAAATATTTGCTCCCAGGATGTAGGCTCTCTGTTCACCTCACAGATTGTTTATTTTGCTGAGAAAAAAAAAAAAAAAAAAGCTTTTTAGTTTGATTTCATCCCATTTATTGATTCTTGGTTTAAATTCTTACACTATTAGAATCTTATTAAGGAAATTTGGGCCTAATCCCACATGATGTAGATTAGGGCCTACTTTTTCTACTATTAGATGCAGAGTCTTTGGTTTAATTCCTAGGTCCTTGATGCATTTTGAGTTAAGTTTTGTGCATGGTGAGAGATAGGAGTTTAATTTCATTTTGTTGCATATGGATTTCCAGTTTTCCCAGCACTGTCTATTGAAGATGTTATCTTTTCTCCAGTGCATGTTTTGGGCACCCTTGTCTAATATAAGATAATTGTAATTTTGTGGGTTAGTCTCTATGTCATCTATTCTGTACCATTGGTCCACCAGTCTGTTTTTCGTGCCAAAACCATGCTGCTTTTGTTACTATTGCTCTGTAGTATAGTTTAAGGTCTAGTATAGTGACGCTACCTGCTTCACTCTTCCTGCTAAGGATTGCTTTAGCTATTCTGGGTCTCTTATTCTTCTAGATGAATTTCATGATTGCTTTTTCTATTTCTATGAGGAATGCCATTGGGATTTTTATTGGAATTGCATTAAATCTGTATAGTGCTTTTGATAGTATGGTCATTTTGATAATATTAATTCTGCCTATCCAAGAGCAAGGTAGATCCTTCCATTTTCTAAGGTCTTCTTTGATTTCTTTCTCTAGGGTTTTGTAGTTTTCATTGTATAGATCTTTCACCTCTTTTGTTGATTCCCAAGTACCCCCCCTTTTTTTTTAATGGCTATTGTGAGTGGAGTAGTTTTCCTCATTTTCTTCTCAGAGGATTTGTCACTAATATACAGAAATGCCTTTGATTTATGAGTAGTGATTTTATATCCTGCTACTTTGCTGAATTCATTTACTAGTTCTAGAAGTTTTGTGGTGGAGTTTTTTTGGGTCTTTTAGATATAGAATCATATCATCAGCAAATAGTGCTAATTTAAGTTCTTCTTTTCCTATATATATCCCTTTAATTTCTTTTGTCTAATTGCTCTGGCCAGTATTTCAAGAACTATGTTGAATAGAAGTGGTGAACGAGGGCATCCCTGTCTTGTTCCAGATTTTAGAGGGAATCCCTTCAATTTTTCTCTGTTTAGAATGATGTTGGCCTGAGGCTTAGCATAGATAGCCTTTGCGATGTTGAGATATGTTCTTATTATCCCCAGTTTTTCTAGTGTTTGGAACATAAAGTGGTGCTGTATTTTGTCAAATGCTTTTTCTGCATCTATAGACATGATCATATGATTCTTATCTTTAAGTCTATTGATGTGATAAATTACATTATTGCTTTTCTGTATGTTGAGCCAACCCTGCATCCCTGGGATGAATCCCACTTGATCATGGTATACAATCCTTTTGAATGTTTTTGTATTCGATTTGCCAGAATTTTACTTAGAATTTTTACATCTATGTTCATTAGAGATATTAGTCTGAAGTTTTCTTTCTTTGAAGTGTCTTTGACTGGTTTTGGAATCAGGGTGATATTGGCCTCATAGAATGAGTTTGGAAGTGCTCCCTCTTTTTCTATTTCCTGAAATAAATTGAAGAGTATTAGTATTAGTTCTTCTTTAAAGGTCTTGTAGAACTCAGCTGTGTATCCATCCGGACCTGGGCTTTTCTTCGTTTTTTTTCTTCTTCTTCTGTTTTCTCACTTGCTATTGATCTATTTAAGTTGTTTATATCTTCCTGGCTCAATCTGGGAAGATCTTATGACTTAAGGAATTTATCGATGCCTTCAATATCTTCTAGTTTATTGGAGTATAAGGTTTCAAAGTACTTTCTAATTATCTTCTGTAATTCTGTATTGTCTGTTGTGATATTGCCTTTTTCTTCACTTATGCTAGTAATTTGAGTTCTTGCCTTCTCTTCATTAGTGTGGCTAAGGGTCTATCAATTTTATTTCTTTTTTCAAGGAACCAACTTTTAGTTTTGTCATTTTTTTCAATTGTTTCTTAAAGCTCTGATTTTAATTATTTCTTGCCTTTTACTGCTTTTGCTGCTGATTTGTTCTTCTTTTTCTAGGGCTTTGAGATGTAGTGTGAGGTTATTTATTTGTTGACTTTTTCTTCTTTTAAGGAATGAACTCTATGCAATAAACTTTCCTCTTAGTACTGCTTTCATAGTGTCCCAGAGATTTCCATATGTTGTGTCTGTGTTCTCATTTACCTCTAAGAATTTTTTAATCTCCTCCTTTCTGTCTTCTGTAGCCCATTGTTCATTCAGTAGCATATTGTTCAGTCTCCATGTGATGCATAAATTTTCATTTTTTATTTTGTTGTTGATTTCCAATTTCAATCCATTATGATCTGATAAAATACATGGTAGTATGTCTACTTTTTTGTATTTGCTAAGAGTTGCTGTGTGGCATAGTATATGGTCTATTTTAGCGAAAGATCCATGTGCTGCTGAGAAGAAAGTGTATCCACTTGATACTGGTTGAAATATTCTATATATGTCCTGTTAAGTCTAAGTTATTAATTGTGTTATTGAGCTCTATAGTTTCTTTAGTCAACTTTTGTTTGGAAGATCTATCCAGTGGTGAGAGAGATGTGTTAAAGTCACCCATGATTATTGTGTTGTAGTCAATTTGACTCTTGAACTTAAGAAGAATTTATTTGATGAACATAGCTGCACCATTGTTTGGGGCATATATATTTATGATTGTTATGTCTTGTTGGCGTATTGTTCCCTTGAGCAGTATGTAATGTCCATCTTTATCCCTTTTGATTAATTTTGGCTTGATGTCTACTTTATTTGATATGAGTATGGAAACCCCTGCTTGCTTCCGTAGTCCATGTGAGTGTTATGATTTTTTTTCCCAACCCTTCACCTTCAATCTGGGTATGTCTTTTCCAAACAGATGAGTCTCCTGTAGGCAACATATTGTTGGATCTTTTTTTAATCCAGTCTGCTAGCCTGTCTTCTAATTGGTGAGTTTAAGCCATTGTCTTTTAGGGTTAGTGTTGAGACATGATTTGCATTTCCAGCCATATTTGTTTATTTTTGTTATTTAACTTGACTTGGTTTTCTTCTTTGATTAGTTTTTCCTTTAGTGTGCTACCTTCCTCTGCTGGTTTTCATTGTTGTTTTTCATTTCCTCTTCATGAAGTATTTTGCCAAGGATGTTTGTAGTGCCAATTTTCTAGCAATAAATTCTTTTAACTTTTACTAATCTTGCAAGGTTTTTATTTCATCTTCAAATTTGAAGCTTAATTTTGCTGGATACAAGATTCTTAGTTGGCACTCATTATCTTTCAGAGCTTGAAATATGTTGTTCCAGGATCTTCTTTCAGGGTCTGTGTTGAAAAATCTGCCATTATCCTAATTGGTTTACCCCTATATGTAATCTGATTCCTTTCTCTTGTAGCTTTTAAAATTCTCTCCTTATTCTGTATGTTGGGCATTTTCATTATAATGTGTCTTGGTGTGGATCTGTTGTGATTTTGCACATTTGGCATCCTGTAGGCTTCTGGATATAGATTTCTGTTTCATTCTTCATGTCTGGAAAGTTTTCTGATATTATTTTGTTAAACAGATTGTTCATTCCTTTGGTTTGTACTTCTATGCCTTCCTGTATCCCAGTAACTCTTAAATTTGGTCTTTTTATGCCATCCCATATTTCTTGGATATTCTGCTTGTGGTTTCTTATCATTTTCACTGTGCTGTTTACATTCTTTTCAAGATGATAAAGTGTATCATCTTCATTATCTGATGTCCTATCTTTAAGTGGTCTACTCTATTGGTGATGCTCTCCTTTGAGTTTTTAGTTTGATTTATTATTTCTTTCATTTCAAGGATTTCTGTTTGTTTTTTTTTGTTGTTGTTGTTGTTTATTTGTTTGTTTGTTTGTTTGTTTGAATCGCCTCTATCTCCCTGTTGATTTGATCTTTTGCTTCTTGGATTTGTTTATTTAGCTCATTGTCAAAGTGATCTTTCACTGCCTGTATTTGTTCTCTAATGTCTTAAATCTTTCTCTAAAATTCTTTCTGATGTAGCTGTCAATTCTTTTGATGATGTGTTGTCTTGAATTATTTGTGGTACTTTCTTTCCTTGTCTTTTCATGTTGCTCACATTTCCTTTTTTTCCCACCTCTATGTGACTGGTGTGTTATTGTTTTTACCTTATATATTTGTAGTGCTCTTGTATGGTTCCATGATCCCTCCTTTGTGGGGAAGGACAATGTGAACAGATCCTAATGAACAAATTATTGTTATTAAAACATTTACAGTTTAGTCTCAATGTCCAGAAATGTTGGATTCAATTATTATTTAAAATATAATAATTAGTTTCATAAAAAGGTTTCTAGTTTCTGGCGGTGGCCAATGAACTGGAGGTCGGATGTAGGACAATATACTTCTCAAATGGAGGTCCCATTTGATAGCCACGCCCACCAAAATGGCTAGAGAGGTTTTCCAAGATGGAGTCGGACTACTTCCAGTGCCAAGCTGTCTGGTGAGGCAGGAGGATCTAGGATGGCTTTTTCCTTTAGCTAGATTGCAGCCATGTGGCCTGTGTGGGAGCGGCGCGGAGCTGACTATGTGATTCTGGTACGCTGCTTGAAAGCCATGTGTGCGCTAAAACTGCAGGCTTTGTGTCCGGAGTCCAAAGTCTTATTGGAATATAGACACTCTGATTTCTGCACAGGTGTTCATAGCTCTGATTGTTTCTGTGAAAATCCACTGTATATGGGTCTTGTCAAATGCTCTGAGATGTTGTATTTCATCTAGGTGACACCTTGTGGAGACGCCTCCTGTTTTCTTGATTTAATTCCACAGAGCAGCCAGAAACAGTACCTCCTCTCCTCTGCCATCTTGGATCCAACTTCTTTTTGTTTCTTTGAGGCTATTGTAAATGGGGTAGTTTTCCTCATTTCCCTGTCAGAGGATTTGTCACTGATTAGAAATGCCTTTCATTTATGGGTTTTTGATTTTAAATCCTGCTACTTTGCCTAATTCATTTATTAGTTCTAGAAGTTTTCTGGTAGAACTTTTTAGGTCTTCTAGCTATAGAATCATATCATCTGCAAATAGTGCTAATTTGAGTTCTTCTTTTCCTATCTGTATCTCTTTAATTTTTTTTATCTTTCTAATTGCTCTGGCCAGTGTTTCAAGAACTATGTTGAATAGAAGTGGTGAAAGAGGGTATCCCTGCCTTTTCCCAGTTTTTAGAGGGAATGCCTTCAATTTTTCTCTGTTTAGAATGATGTTGGCCTGAGGTTTGGCATAGATAGCCTTTAAGATGCCTAGATACATTCCTGTCATCCCTAGATTTTTTAGTGTTTTGAACATGACGGTGTGCTTTATTTTGTCGAATGCTTTTTCTACATCTATTGAGATGATCATATGATTCTTATCTTTAAGTCTATTGATGTGATGAATTAGTTTTATTGGTTTCCATATGTTAGACCAACCTTGCATCCCTGGAATGATTCCAACTTGATCATGTTGCACTCTCTTTTTGATATGTTTTTCTATTTGATTTGCCAGAATTTTAGCATCTATGTTCATTAGAGATATTAGTCTAATTTTTTTTCTTTGTTGTGTCTTTACCTGTTTTTGGAATCAGGGTGATATTGGCCTCATAAAATGAGTTTGGAAATGCTCCTTCTTTTTCTATTTCACGAAATAATTTGTAGAGTATTGGTATTAGTTCTTCTTTATGGGTTTTGTAGAACTCAGCTGTGTATCCATCTGGTCCTGGGCTTTTCTTGGTTCATCGAACTAGAAATTAGACCAGAAACCCTACCCCCTGCAACTGCTAGAAGAAAATAGAGGCCTAACATTTTTACATGTCATAATAGGAACCGGCTTCCTTAACAAGACTCCAAAATACATTTTTTTAAAAGCAGCTCAAGCAATATCAAGAACAGGTAGCAGCAGTGCTGATAAGAATATAAATTGGTAAACATTATGGAAAACTATTTGCTTTTATGTATTAAAGCTGCACATCTGCCTATTCCTATGACTCATAAGTTTTACTTCTATCTAGATACCCTAGAACAGTAGCTTTCAAACTTTTGACCAAATATATTTCACATCTTAACCTAGTACCCACACACATGCATATATTCATGTCTTTGTGTTTGTGTGTGTGTGTGTGTGTGTGTGTGTTTAAGCATATACACCACATGTGGGTATATACAAAGCTCACAAATTTATGACACAATACTTTTTGTAACTTTAAGGAAGGCTTTTTGATACTTTCTGTTTTTTTTTTTCTACCTGTCTTAAATTCATGTTGTGCTGCCATAACAATATCTGAGAATGGGTAGTTTATATAGTGCAGTAATTTATTTTTTACAGTTGTAGAATCTGATAAGTCCAAAATCAGGGGGCCCACATCAAACTGGGATATTTTTACTGTGTCATTCCACAGCAAATGGTGGAAGTGTAAAAGAGCATGCATGACAGAGATTGGAGATTGAGCTCATAACCGAAAAGCCCTTTTATAATCACCCGTAATCCATTCATGAGGATGGAGAATTCATTAATGTTAAACCACAACACAAAGAAAAGACCACCAACCCCAATTTCAGATCAAATTAAAGCAAGCGTGTAATTCTGACCTGCCTGGACTGTCTCTCCCGAAATCCTTCCGTTAGAGAACAGTACTCCAGCTCTCAAGGATCACAGTTTTATAGCACAAAAGTTATAAAAGTGGGGTGTCTTCAGTACTTACAGAAAACAGGATTTTGACAAGCATAATACATAGACCATTAAGGTAGTAGGTTAATGGTCTAAATGGTTCAGCACTTAGGGAGTAAATTTAGATCCCAACATCAGAATTTATGAGGCATCATTAGGATTTCAGAGAGGGTTGTTATCTGGTCAGGAAAAGCCAGAATTTATGAGGCGCTACTAAGGTTTCAGAGAGAATTGTTATCTGGTCAGGGAAAACCAGGCATGGGTGAGTTCAAGGCATGAGCAGGCATTCCAAGCAAGT
Source organism: Marmota monax (assembly GCF_021218885.2). Taxonomy (NCBI): domain Eukaryota; kingdom Metazoa; phylum Chordata; class Mammalia; order Rodentia; family Sciuridae; genus Marmota; species Marmota monax. The sequence continues at coordinate 19,595,713 of NW_026693777.1, read as the reverse complement.
TTAGAAATTGCAGTGATTCATAGTAAAACAGAAATTAACTTTTCATGACTTTGTGAGGAGTTGGCTCCCAATCTTAAGATGGAATTAGGCTGGGTTCATCAAGTAATACCTCCCTTTAGCTCCCCCTCCCCAACATTGTTTCATTAGGGATTAATGCAACATGCTTGTGGGGGGAACACATTCAAACCATAATACCACCTTATTAATTATTTATGATCAATAATTTGAAGAACATTATCCTAATGAAAGCCTCACGTGAAATATAAAGCAATGTTAATAGCTACATTGTTTATAGTAGCAGCAAATGAAAACAAATGTCCATCAAGAAAAATGGATAAGGGGCTGGGGTTGTGACTCAGTAGTAGAGCTCTTGCCTAGCATGTATGAAGCACTGAGTACGATTCTCAGCACCACATATAAATAAACAAATTAAAGGTCCATTGAGAACTAAAAAATGTAGTTAAGAAAAAAAGAAAAGAAAAATGGATAAATGAAATGAAGTATAGCCAGACAATGGAATGGTGTACAACAGTGAAAATGTTCTATAGCTTTGCACACATCAGGAAGGAGGAATCTCAAACACAGTATTGAGTAAGCAAATCAGTTGTGTAACATATACAGTATGATTTCTTTTGTATAAATTTTTAAAACATGCTAAACTGAACAATATGTTTTGATTAACATGTGTGCAAAAGTATGCTTAAGTGCCAGTTGTAATGGTGCATGCCTGTAGTATAGTCCTGGCTTAGGAAGCTAAGGCAGAAGGGTTGCTTGAGCCCAAACATTCAAGACCAACCCCGGGCAATATAAACAAGACCCTGTTACCAAGAAAAGGAAATTTTGGGGTTTTTTAATTTAAGTAAGCAAATGACTGATGTGCATTCCACATGGATGAACCTTGAAAACATTATGCTAAGTAAAATAAGCCAGTCACAAAAAGTCACATATGATTCCATTTATGTTAAAGGTTCAGAATAGGCAAATCTATAAAGACAGAATGTAGATTAGTGGTTGAGGGTTGGAATAAAATGTGAAGTGAATTCTAATGGCTGTGGTATTTTTGTCAGGAGTGATGAAAATATTTTAAAACTGATCATGGTAATGGTTACTCAACTATGTATATACTTTACATACCATTGAATTGTACAGTTTAAATCCATTAATTGTGTCCTAATTATATCAATAATGCTGCTAAAATTAAGTAAGAAGATAATAGGTTTGAAACTCAGGATAATAGTTATCTGGGGAAGAAGGGAGTTGAAATCTAAGCAAGGCACCAAGTAGTGTTTTGGGATTTCAGTTATAGTCTGTTTCTTCACCTAGATGGTAGGCATATCAGTAAGTTTTTATTGTTATTGTGTATATTTTATACATTTTTTTATTTAATACTTAATAAAATTTTTTTTAGTTAATACTTTTTTATATTCTTTCACCCATACCTGTTATGATCAAGTTTAATATAGAATATGCTATAAATATACTACAAATCTAGATCAGTACTAGTTTTCCTCAAAATGTTCCCTTTGTTAAAAATTATTCTTTATGTATTAAAGTTTCCAAAAGTATTTTTGGAGAAAAAGCTGCCCAACACATTGTATTCTGTATATCAGAATACACTTAACGATAACCTGCCTACTTTGCTTCATTATGTTTGTAACCAACCTAATTCACCTCTTATATTATTTCACCTATTAACTGATTTCCTGGTTTCCTGACTTGGACTTCCCCAGTCAGTTTTCCATATTGCAGTCAGAAATATTTCTTGGAAATACAGATAGTTTGTTATTTCTCTGATCAGAACTCTTCAGTGGAATTTCATGCTCTGCTGTGGATATAGTTTATGGATAAAAACTGAATACTTTAAGATTACTTTCCAAGGCCTATTTAATTGCCGAACTCTGGCTGGGCACAAAATAACCCAGCAGCCACACAGCCTTGTAGGTTCAAAACAGGAACTCCTTTATTCTCAGCACTCCCTTGAAGCCACGCACACAGCTTTCTCCAGGGACACACCACACCCCAACCAGAAATCCCTCCTCTCGCACTTCCCAACCAATGGGAACTCTCCGGGAATCCCTGGGAGAACTGGAAAATAGCCAGTGCCTGAGGCAGCAAGAGCCGCCCCATTGCCTGACAGTAAAGGTCAAATATATAATACAATCAATCCAGCATCACAGCAATTATATATAGCTTAACTCAAATCATCATCTCAATGGTTCACTGGCATCACCTTTCAAACATTCCCTCTGGCAAATGCCAGGCATCATTCTGACTGGCAGTGGCTCTCAACATTTAATTTGCCTTTTTTTTTTTTTAACAGTATCTTCCACCCATATTTATTGTTACCACACACATAAGGTTGTTCTCTCGCTAGCTTCTGGATCCTTGGTACATGCCATTTTCTCAGCCTGAAAGTGTACTTCTTATTTTCCATCTCTGTAACACCTACAAGGTTTAGCTTATATATTCCTTTCTTCTTAGAAGTTTCCCTAGCCACCCAACCCTCCCTCACATATAGCTAAAATGACTTTCCCATTTTTCCCTTAGTATTTTTGCAGTAATATGCCTGTAGTATTTATTTAAGCATATTAACACTTATTGATACTTTTCTGTATATCTGTAAATTCCCCCGGGGCAAGACTGTTTTATTTTTGTAGCCCCATTACCTAACACTGCCTAGCCCCCATGGAAAGTACTCAATAACTATTTATTGAATGAACTAGATGAATTTATAATAAAATTACTGACAATTAAAACTATTACTCAGGCTTTTGCACTAGCCTAGTTGACTGATTTTAATATATTCTTTATTTTGCTTTTAAAAATTTCTTCTACATGGACATTTAATATTGAATATATTAGGTGTTCATGCCTCCTATAATTTGATGTTTAAAGAAACTGAAACCCTTTCAAAGGAAATACATAAAAATATGTATCTTAAAAAAATAAAAATAAGAAATAAAATAGTAAATGAAGATATCTAAAAAAGAAAAATTTATATCTTACTTCTATTTTCTTTTTAATATCTGAAGTTTGCAAGTATAAATTTTGGCAAATATGCTTCAGTTTTTCATTGACTAAGGTGTATGCTATCCTAACTACAATTCTGACAAAAGTGCCATTTTTAGTCTTCTATATCAGAAAAATCTGAAATGGAAAAAATTATCTAAAAACTAGAACTAAAAAGCAAGTAACATCTCTATCCAAGATGATGGTTACTTATATTTACATGTGAAAAATTTAGAAGATAATGCACATGAGAGATGACTTTATTGAGATGGGACTTGGTGGGTAGTTTTATTTTATTTCTCTTTCTCTAAACATTTCACTAAAAATTTAAGCCCAAATTATTTAGTTTAATAATCTATTTATCCAGCTCTGGTTGCATCTGAAGTCATATACTGGATTATTTCTTCATATAACCAGTCTACTGTTAAATTTACAATTCAACTCCTTTTCATTTTTAATTCAGTCTACCTGAAAGGAGTAAAGTTTAAAGATTTTTTAAAAAACATAGAAAGAACAAGAGAGAGAAAGGAGGAAGGGAGTGAGGGAGGGAGTAAGATACACTGATTTCAAGAGGAACTGATTTCCTGAAAGGCAGTAATATTATTACATCATATTTTGGAAAAGTTCTTATCCCAGTTGTACATTTAACTGTTACCATGGTCAAATTCATACTGTTTCCTCATTTATAAAGTTGGAATCAATACCAACTTCATGGGGCTACTATGAGAATAATATGAAAATAATATGTAAGTACATAGCAGTCAGTAACACATAAATGTTATGTGCTACATTATTTACATGTCATCCTAGTTGAATTGCCATAATATTACTGACTAAAAGAAAAGTTCCTCCACATCTCACCCACTGTGAAAAAGGAAGGTAAAATTAAAAAAAAACAGAAGGGAGAAAAGAACAAATCATTGTTTAATGGTGAGAGCATAACATGCTGAAATAGATATCTCAGAGAACATGAACCAAAATTCATTCAACTTATATTTAATGTTTTGCATTATTAGATTCTCTTTCCTTTACATCATGTGTTTCCCCCTTTCAGTTCATCTTAGACTATTATTCCTGAAATAGTTCTTAATAATATTGAGCAGAATCCATCAATGGTCCCAGTGCCTTAAGAATATATTCTAGCTTCTTACAGCGAATTTGTCTTCCACTGTCTAATCCCAGTGTACTTTTTGAGAGAAGACAGGCCAGTTATATACTACCTACTGCATACATTATATTTAAGAGATTATGTTACTCCTTTCAATAATTTAGGTTTTAAAAACTAAGGAGTAGAGAAGTTCAGTGATTAATCCAGGATCACACTGATAGTAACTAGTATCAAAATTCAAGCAGTCTATCACAGTAGTTTTCAAACTTTAACATGGATCAGAATCAACCAGACAGCTTGTTAAAATACAGCCTACTAGATCCCAACCCCATAGCTTCTTACCCCATAGATCAGTAACAGAGAGGAAGAGGTAGGGACAGTGTGGAAGATTTTGCATTTCCAAGTTCCCAAGTTATGTATATTATGGTCATTCAGAGACTACACATTGAAACATTACTGATCTACCAGACTACAATGTGTTTTCTCTTTTCCTGTTTCACATTACTCCTCCATAAGTATAATGCACTCTTGCCAATTGAAAGAGTGATACTCAAAATGCACTTGGTGCTTTTTTTCCTTTGTACTTTTTAATTTTTTCCCCACACATAGCTACTTTCTTTTTCTTGCCCTTCCCCCTATCATTCCTTACCTGTTGGAGTAACTTTCCTTTATAAAGCTGCTCAAATGCCCCCTTTTCTCTAAAGTCCTATCTCATGCTATAAATGTACTGCTATTATTTTTGAACTCATTGAACTTTATACCAGTTTCTATCATCACTTACTATCTTGTGTTGTAGCTATTTGTTTATGTATTTTAATGTTCTGTGTTACATTTATAAATTCCTTAATTGTTTATCACATAATGCTTAGTAAATACTGGACTATTTTTAAGACTCTAGTGCTTTTATTTTATATTATTAAATATGATAGTTCATGTAAAAATACTTTATTAACCATGAAATGTTATATAAAGATGATGTACTTTTGTCTTTCATAGACTCTGAGCATCCCAGAAATAAAAAAGCACATTTCATAATTAGTTTGTAAACACTTAAAGAGATCAGGGAATTCACAGAGAATAAAAAATGACAAATTTAATTTTGGCAAAATAAAAGGCCAAAGAAATTGAACAGAAATAATTTCTCCTACTGTGTAGCAAAACCTGTCATTATCTCTCTCTCTCTCTCTCACACACACACACACACACATATAAATAACACACAGAAATAGTCGTCAAAATATAGCCATTGGTTATATTAGCACTGCTCTTTGGGTGTCAATCTAAAGAAGATGAAGTATTTTTGGAAATATTACAAATCTGAGCTTGCAAATTAAACAGTTGGAAAAAAAATTAACTGTAGTTTCATTTCTTATTAACATTGTGGTATGATGTTATGATTTTCTTGGAAATAAAATTCAACTTCCATAATATCCAATAAATTTAAAATACATATAGAAAAAAAAATTATTAAAAAACATAGCTTAGCCAAAAGAATGAAAAAAAATACATATAGAAAGAACATCATTGTCAGGATAAAATCATGGACATTATACTTTGAAAAAGAAACTACAGAAACACAAGGTAGAATGAACTTAATATGTAAAATTACAAAGTTCACAGGGCCACGGGTCAGTCAAATTCTTTGCGTGTCAGATTATTTTATCATGTTTTATTTCAAAAAATTATATTTTTCTCTCTTCTACAGAAATGGTGAGAGCATAACATGCCAGAATTGTTATGAGAATGAATGTGTGTGTGTGTGTGTGTGTGTATTGTTTTTTCTTTTCCCAGTGCTGGGGTTCAAACCCAGGGTCTCATGCATTCTAGACGAACACTCTACCACTCTGCTACATCCCCAGCCCTATTATGGGAATGTTTTTAATTCTTAGAGGAGGCAAAGTGCTAAAAGCCTTCTGAACATTGTATTCTATGAGGGCATACTAAAGTTCTTCACTGAAATTTTAGATTTATCCAATAAATCGCCAGAAGTTGTTGGCCTTCCAATCACATTACTGATATTATAATGAATTAGCTATCAAAATTATAAAAGGCTATAATACAGCACTTTGGTTAGGAAAGACAGGCAAAATTCCTAAGAAATAGAAACATATTAACAACTATATAATTATCCGGTGCCATTTTGAGAATAACTAAAGTACATTATCCAATTTTGACTGCTAGAACAAAAGCATATTTTAAAGAAATATAACTAAAATTAAAGGATAGAAAATAAGCCTTAAATTTTTTAATGAAAACATGAATTTCCGTAAGAAGTCTAAAGGTGACTCAGTAGTCATTTTCAGATATAAGAAAAGTTTTAAATAAATGTGAACAACTCTTCTCTTACATGACTAAAAAAATATTAGTTGTAAAATTTTTTAATTAACATAATTTCTTTGTTTTCAAAAGATGAAAAAGAAATAATGTTACAAGATCAAAGTAACAAAGAACATGATTCTAACTGCCACACAAAAATCCAGACCTTCAACTTTGACAATAGACTTGCAGGGCTTTTCCACCTTTTTATCTTTCTTATCTAATCTATTGGTTAAAATGTAGACTGGAAATTGATAATGATCTCTCAGTGATCTGTATCCACCAATGAGCCTGTTAGTAACTGAGCTCTCTAACCTTTTCCCTAATGCCATTCATTTATGAAAAATCTTATTTTACTTTAAAGCTTCTATACTTCTTGAGCAGGAGCACAAATCTAAATCTCACTCAGTTGTTCAGTGCTATATATGTTAGACTTTTGAACATAAATATTACTACACTTGATAACTTTTATTCACTGATTGAAATCTTACAACTGTATGAGATATGAAAAAACTTATATTAGGGGGAAAATGCTAATTTGAACATAATCAAATTGCTTCAAAGTAGCTTCTTTATTCTGATTCCACATTCAGTGCCTTTTTTCAATCCACCATACTAATTGTTATTATAAAAACATTAACCAGAATGCCCAATTTGTGTAGCAACTGGAAGATCTCTTACTATAATGATTTTATTCCTAAAATAGTTGTTTATATGTAAAGAAAATTTGATTGGCTTTTGTTATTGAATATATTTAAACCAAACATTCATTGCAATTTAGTATTCATCCACTTTTTCTTTCCTTTCAGGCCTGTATGTGGAATCAGAGGGAAAACTCTCATAATTAACCTACCAGGTAGCAAGAAAGGATCTCAGGTAAGCATCCTTGACATTTATGGTTTAGTGTGAGGACTTTTAACCAAGTATTGGGAGTTAGCCAACCAAAAAGTTGGAGCATTCCACATTACTGACAGTAATTGGGGGATTCCCAAAATCACCCTTAGTTTCAATAATTCACTAGAAAGACTCAGAGAACTCCCTCAACTCTTGTTACACTCACAGTTATAGCTCATTATAAGGGAAAAATACTAATTAAATTAACCAAAAGAAAAAATACATAAGACAGAATACAGAGGAAAAATGCCAAATGTGGAGTTTTTATTGTCCTCTGCTGGTAAAGTCATGAATGCTTTATTTTCCTGGTGTCAATGTGTGACAGTACACATAGAATATTGTCAGTCAGAGATCTTCACCTGCACTCTTGGTATCCAGAGGTGGTGGTGTTACATACTGACTGTGTGGCTAACCTTTAGTTTTTTTAGCCCTTCCCAGAGATTGGACTGATGTCTTCGGAAGGTATACTCTCTATTACCTTCCAAAGACAAAACCAATACCCTTGTAACCCAAAGCCCCTGTTAGGTAGCCAAAGGCTCAGGCAAACAAAGGATTTTTACTTCTATCAAGCATGATATTCTGAGGACCTAAGGATCACCTCCCAGTAGCTGAGAACAAAGGTCAAACTCTCTTGAGGTAATGTTAGTTCTTCACTACACAAGTTGCCACTGGCATTTTGCCCAAGCTTTCATATAGCAAAAAATTAACATTAATCAAAGAGAGCCTGGACATCTATATTATCAGTATTTATAGATTTGAAAGAGGTAATGTGGACTATTGCAAACACTTTTATATTTTTGTAGTATACTCATTTTCCACCTTGACCTACTGCTTTTTGTACTATATTTGTGCAAAACTGTATACCAAGGAAATTATCTGAATTAATTTTCACTTCTTCATTAGTCCAGTCATTTTCTATTGATATTATATTCTGAGGAAACTAATTTTTAACTCAGTTTCTCTATACATCTGATCATCTATTTCAATACTGCAATATTACTAATAATGACATTATTACAGCATTACAGTATAGAAGTAGATAAACAAGTCAAAAGATACTGACCCAATACTAGAGTCCTCCTCAGAAATTAACAGTGAGCTCATCTATCATCATATCGGATGACCAAAATGTCTCCCAAGGTGTTACCACTGAGATTTTCAAGCGTGTCAGGTTCTAAAAAAAGGAGTGGTCTTAGCAACATATGACTTCATCCTTTCAAGTGTCTGATATTGTTGTGCTAAGAAACAATATCATCTTTTGTTCTAAGCCTCTTTTGAGACACCAGTGTTATCTTTTGTTTTCCTCACTGCATAACCTTTTCATGCATTTCTTCACCTAAGCTTCCATTCTTGTATCCATTTTTACCCAAACATTTCTTTGAAAGGAACACAAGGTTCAATTACCGTGGTGGTCCAGATTGTCATCAGTAATGCTAGTTTTGCAAATGCTTCCCACTCACTCCATTCCTATCCATATAGGGTACGATTATAAAGGTAAAGAGCTAGTAGACTGCCGTAACCGACTACGCAATATAACTGCACTCTTTCAAATCTAATTTGGTCAGATGGTAACATTAGTCCCTTAAGGATTATAACATAAAAGTTTAAAGATATAGTTAACAGTTTTCTCACTTCAGAATCATCCCCTCTTCTGGTACCTACAGCTGTATACTGATCCTGAGACCACTGCATCAGGTAGAAAAAAAGAAAGTTGAGGTAACAAGGAAGAAAAAGAAAAAGTACACTTATAAAGAAAAAGTATAGTCATACCAGCATTGTTCCCCAAATCCCATTTCCCAAAAAAGCGAAAGTATTTCTGTAGTGGGGACCTTCCTTTTCCACTTCCTATGTTGAATGTGATCATGTACTCATGAAGACACACAAAAACCAGCCCTTAATACCTTTATCTCCTCTCACTGAAAACAACATATATTTCAGTTGCCCATTCTATTCTCTATCAAACTCTTACTCTGAGGATAAAAATATTAGGATCTCTTTGTGTAAACCAGCAGCCACTTGCATCAATATGATTTGCCAGTTACATGCAGGGCCTTTCCCAAACCATTGGATTCTGCCCCATAGCCTTCTGCAGTCTCTTAAAACAATTCTTAGCATTTTGTCTCAGAGGGTACAACTATATCTAGATTCAGCCTATCTTTACATTGGGGTAGCCCTTCAGTGTCCAATCATCTCATGGGCCAAGGTAGCAGCATCAAGCAATTACACTTTATATCCACTCTCCATTTCTAATCAACTTCTAATCTTACAAGGAAGTTCTTCTGATGAACATTAACATATCCATCAGTTAATGCACCTGTTAATTTCCCCCAATGATTTCCTTAAGGCCATGCCCCAAGCAGACATTTCTTTAATAGATCAGTTTTCATTGCCCTTCTGCCTGACCATATGGCCAGCCCACTGGACACCACTCATGAGTCAGCAAAAACCCAAATTTAGAGGCAAGAATAATGTATTTCGGACCATCGAGTTGAATTGCTTTTATCTTCTTCAGCCAACTACAAAGTTGGAATACTTCAAAAGACTGCCTTCACTTCAGATACCAATTGCAAATTTAAGATACCTAAAACCACTCTTAGGTTTAATAATTCATTAGGATTCACAAAACTCACTGAGAGCTGTTATACTCATCGTTATTTTTTATAGGGAAGGGATATAAATTAAAATCATCTAAGGAGAAAAGTACATAGGGAAGAATACAAGAAAGATATCAAACAAGGAGATTACATTGTCCTCTCCTTTTGGAGTCATGGACATGGAAATGTTATCCTTCATCAGTGTATAATAGTACTTTCAGAGTATTGCCAGCTAAGAATGCTAACCTTAGCTGGTGGTATCCAGAGTTTTAGTGCCTGGTGGCTAAACTCTCCAGGCAAAGACTTTTTATCAGGCATGTCATTCCAAGGGTCTAGAGAAACTTCCCAGAAGCTGAGAGTAAAGGCCCTAAATGCCCTTTTGTCAAGGTTAAATTCTTATTATATAGTAAACTGATTGAGCCATACAAAGAGAAGTCAAAAGTTTAGGCAGCCTTCCAGTATTCCAGTAATCTCTCCAAAATTTTAAGTTATTTCTTTACATCTTAGTTGATATAGTGTTACCTTAAATGAGAAAGAGAAATACTTCTACTTATTCCCCAACATACCTGGCTCTATGTTTTGGTTATAACTTCTCACATTTATCTTTTGGTAATACATTGTAGGTAATCTCAGCACTTGAGCTGCAGATTATATTTACTTTATGCAAGTCAATATATAAGCTCATTTCTATTTTTTACATATTGTACTATGTTTCCTGGTTATACTTTATTATGATAGTCACATAATGACTATTTTCTGAACAAAATAATCTAGTCGTCCTGTGGGTTGTCAGTTCTAGTGTCCTACTATAACTGAAAACTTTTGCCTTTCTCACCTTTCTCATGATGTATTTTTAAACCCTAAAGTTGTATCAGATTTTAGCTTAAAAAAAATGCAGCATGTGCTTATCTAGTACTGTAATACTAGCTTAGTCATTCTCTAGTTTATGGAAAATACTGTATGCCATGCTTACTTCATATTTCACATTGTAAAAGCAATGCTTTAAATGTAATTCATTCTTGAAATTGATAGAAGGAAATGCAAATCCAAAATCAAGAGTCAATTTGATTGACACCATTTTATATGTGTAGAAAAAGCTTCATCCTCATTTTTTTCCTTTATTCTTCTTGTGGACAGGAATGCTTTCAGTTCATACTGCCAGCTCTACCTCATGCCATTGATCTTTTACGTGATGCCATTGTAAAAGTAAAGGAGGTACACGATGAACTAGAAGATTTACCTTCTCCACCACCTCCTCTCTCCCCTCCTCCTACAACGAGTCCCCATAAACAGACAGAAGACAAAGGGGTACAATGTGAAGAAGAGGAAGAAGAGAAGAAAGACAGTGGTGTTGCTTCAACAGAAGATAGTTCTTCATCACATATAACTGCAGCAGCCATTGCTGCCAAGGTAAGCCTGTTAAGAGAGGCTCAGAAAAAAAAAAAAAGAGAGAGAGAGAGAGGCTCAGAGATCTGGAGGACCCCCAGGTGAATGTGTTGATTACATCCCTCTTTCCATCCCATTCTTCCATACTTCTCTTTAGAGCATACTAAAGAACTAAAGAACTGGGATATCCATTACACTCTATTACTATGTTTCCTTCTTGATATAGACCTTGAAGACAATGAAGTTTATTCTGTGCTGTGAGACATTATAGATACTACTATCACTTGTTGAAGTTTAGCTTCCATGACAAACAATGTGACATTAAGAACTCTTTGAAGATATCATTTTTATGGGCATATTAAAACATAATATTTATATATGAAAAACATCAAAACTTAACATATTCTTAACAGAGCAGAAAACAAGTTAAAAAACCTTAGAAATCAGTTGAGAAAAATTAATAAAAAAAATTTAAACACAAGGCTTTTAAGCAGTTGTCAAATGTTCCTTAACTAAACATTTATTTAAATAATATTGCACACAAATTACCCTAGTGGTATAGAAAAAAAATGAATATAATACATTTGCATTTTTAACTTAATAAACTAATAAATATTGTTAGAATAATATCAAAGTATTACAAATTCTCTTTGAACAGTTTTTGAAATATTTAAAGTAACTTCAGTCATTTTAAAGTCACTAAATGACTTACACTGTTATTCTTCCCTGGTAGAATTCACCTAATCTTCTTTAGTATCTTTAGAAAGGAACATATCAATTGTAAAAATGATAATTGTTTATTTATTGATTAATAGCACGAAGGTTGAAATTCAATTGCTTTAGAAGTAATTTGTAGAGTTTTATAGGTCATTCAGATATTTTGGCTATGAGCATAGTTAGGTTTTTATTGAGAAAATATAGATTAGAATCATAGAGAAATCCTTTCCAAGTTTCTATTAAGGCAAGTATCAAATGGTTCCTTCAATGAAGACAAGATGATCTATATCTAGATTATTCAATGATCTATTAAGACCTTACTTAATACTAGTAAGTATTTAAGTTGTGTGTGTTTTTTTATTGGAACAAATGGTTAAATAGGTACATTTTCTTCACTTTTACTCTTAACTAAAAGTGAAAAGTACCATTAGTTTCAGTCTTAAGGAAAACGTTTATAGAATTTGAAATCTAAGCTGATTTTGTTACCGTAGTTAGAAAATTATGGCATCTCATTGTTCCATTTGTTTTTACCATTTTTCCTTTTGGTCATTTTGCTTGTGTAGTTGCATGTTTTCCTGTCACTATATTCATAATTGTTATGTATTGTGCATTAGAAGCATCCATTCTACACCAGTCCTGCTGTTATCATGGCACATGGTGCGCAGCCCATCCCTGGTCTCATCAATTATCCCCATCATGCAACAGGCAGTACAGATGAACGGGTAAGACAAGGCTTTCTCATTAATGATTTTGCAGATATACACCCTACTTCTTCTCTTTGGAGGTGGACTATAACATATCATGGAAGATGTGTTATTTTATTCTGATGGATTTTCAACAGTGTCTTGTGAAAGTATAACTGCCATTGAGCATAATTTATCAAGTAACATAATAGTTTGTCTTGTGCCTAATTATCTCTGCTATCATTGATTCTGTAGTTTGTGATAATGAGCATTGATCATATGACTTTCAAGAATTTTGTTGCTCCAAATTTTTTTTCTTGGAAAATTTATGGATAATCTTTAAATAGACTGACTTAATTAAGATAACCCCTTAAAGGATTACTTTGGGGTCATAAAAATCTAGATAGATTAGTCAAGCTAATATTTAATTTGTATTTACCTTGCTTTCTACATTTTTTTTTCCTCATGATTTTGCATCTCATTTATTTTCCTTCACTGTGTTCTCATTACAACCATTTAAGGAGTTGAATCTTAACGCAAATTCTATGATTTACATATCTTTAGAATCAAACTTTCAAGTATTTATATTCTTTTAAGCATATAAAAGCATGTACTTTGAATGATAGTTTGAAAATTCCAAAAATTTCCAGATTAAAGAGTATAAAGTGGCAAAAATAAATCACTAAGTAGTGATAAGTTAGACCATGACTCAAAGGGAAGTTATTTACTGCATATGATGCATGCCTTAAATTTTTAGGACTTTGTTCTTTAGAGGAACAAGTTGAGAATGGCTATTAAACTGTACTTACTGCATGTCCTCATATGGCATCACTCAGAACTTCTCATTTATTAATTGATGTTTAATAATCCTGTCTAAGTAGTAGTATTGGTTATTTTAACAGATATAACATTATTGTACTTTCTTTGATAAATGATAATAAGAGGAGTTTGTCAGAGTATAATATTCTTGTTCTTGGTACCTGGCATCCATAAAAAAGAATGAAAAGAAATAGGTAACAAAAAATAAAGAAAAGGAAAGCCTTTAATGCTCTAGTGCTTCCAAATGCAAATATGAATAGATTGTTTCAGCCATAAACAATTTACAGCATAGCTAGAGTTGGTCTCTTTATTACTTCTTCACTTTCCTTACTCCATTTTCTACTTCTTATACTTAAGAAAATGAAACAATCCATGTACTGATTCTTTAATACTTAGTTACTAATTATTGTCAAACAGATCGACTTGCTATTTCAGGAAATAAAAAGACTTGGGAAATGCCTCTTGTAATGGGCATTTGTTAGTTCCACGTAAGCAGCCATTTCCCATTCCCTCTTTGTAATACTACACTGCACTTCAATCGTGTAGTTTGGGTAAAGTGGCTTAATGTAAGTAGCATAACTATTTCAACCAGTCACCATTACTGATTCAATGAATACTTAATTCAAACCAGTCAGAGCCAGTGGGTCTTGTTTCTTAGACTTTATTTGAAGTACTAGGACACAAATTCTGGAGTTTTGCTGAAAATGAATAAAGAAATATGTACAATTCCAAGAATATCCTTCTTGTAATATTGCAAAGAAGATGTCCTACAATCAATTGTAAAGGAACAACCCTAAGAAATGAAAGATAGAGATACTGGATCCTTATTCTATTATTTGAACCAACAACCCAAGCCCTGAAGAGCTATATGTAACTCTTGATTTTTCAGTTCTATGAACTAAAATAAATTTTAAAAGGCCAATTAGAGGTAGATAGGTATACTATTGTTAATAACCAAAAGCATTTCTCTAACATGCATCAATATTTCTGTCTCATCAAAAAGATGAAAAATGTTCTAATAATGACTACGTCATATCAAATAGGACTCCCTTTACTTTCATATTTGGGTTAGATTTAACTCAAATATGAAAGTAAAGGGATTTAACCTGATTTTAGAGGATAGAGTAGGGAGAATGAGACATAAAGGAGGAAGAAGAGGGGAAAAAAAAAAAAAAAACTCCTGCCACTCTATGCTTATAAAATAAATGTGGCCCTAGAGCAGATTATGCTAAGTGAAGCTAGCCAATCCCTAAAAAACAAATGCCAAATGTCATCTTTGATATAAGGAAAGCAACTAAGAACAGAATGGGGAGGAAGAACATGAGAAGAAGATCACCATTAAACAGGGTCGAGAGGGGGGAGGGAAAGAGAGAGAGAAGGGAAATTGCATGGTAAAGGAAGGAGACCCTCATTGTTATACAAAATTACATATAAGAGGAAGTGAGGGGAAAGGGGAAAAAAACAAGAGAGAGAAATGAATTACAGTAGATGAGGTAGAGAGAGAAGATGGGAGGGGAGGGGAGGGGAGGGGAGGGGAGGGGGGATAGTAGAGGATAGGAAGGGCAGCAGAATACAACAGACACTAGTATGGCAGTATGTAAAAAAGTGGATGTGGAACCGATGTGAATCTGCAATGTGTATATGGGGTAAAAATGGGAGTTCATAATCTGCTTGAATCAAATGTATGAAATATGATATGTCAAGAGCTTTGTAATGTTTTGAACAACTAATAATAAAAACAAATAAAAAATAAAAACAAACAAAAAAATAAATGAATAAATAAATAAATAAAATAAATGTGAAGTTCATCTCCTTGAGACTAGATACAAATCTGAAGACAATTTGTGCTTTATAGTGTGAAGGCAAATGATAGGTTCAAAAAAATTCATAATGACAGGAAAAGTATAAATTTAAGACAAAAAGGAAAGATACCTTTGGAAATATATAATAGGAAATACCATCTCACTGACTGATTTAAATCTTCTGGATAAATCAAGATTAAGAATAATTCTCTCAAGAAGCATTGAATGAAAGAAAATCTTCTGTTTGCCCTGGGAAAAGATGGTGATTTTCTCCTGGTAAAAAGATATGGAGTAAACCATGTCAGATTCACTTGATCACTTGGGAAGAAATCTGTCTTTCTAGAGCATTTGATTAGAACATGAGACAGAACCTGCCTGGAAATAAATGACACTATTATAAATGACCATGAATAAATACATTATAAAGTTTGGGTCAGAAGATTAAAGTATTTATAAGCACACATATATGGTTTTTTTGTTTCTATCAATGATGATTGTGGAATTTTAAAATTTTAAATTGAGTACCAGTCACTTTTCTAAACCTTTTACATACATCAAATATTTACATTCACCTTCATTTTGCCCGTGAGAAAATTGAAGCTCAGAATGGTTAAGATCTTAGAACTGCCTGTTGGCTGAACTGGTGTTCAGGTCCAGACAGTCTAGTTCCAACATGGGCACTCTGACTACTCTGCAATAGTTCCTTACAATACAATCGAAAAAGAAAAAGGGTAAAGTTCTAAGAGATGACCAGCTAATTACAAATGAAAATTAGTGTTTTGAACCTTGGTTTGAAATCCTTGAAATAAGATGCACTATGCAACCTAAGAAATGTAACCAGTAGCATGTGTGGAAGCTTACTGATCCAAGCAAAGGAGCTTTGAGCTCTAAGGAGCACTGGAGTGAGAAAAATATCTAGATTAATTCATGAAACCAAATACTTTGGAGAACACAGTATGAAGCATGTTAACAATTAATTTTTAAAGAGTAAATTGTAACTCTTACACAAATATAAAATAAGTCTGTCAAAGATTTTATTTAACTAATTAATGAAAGGGAACTAGTAAATCTGTTAAGTAATTTCAAGGAAGAACTAAAGGTTATCAATAGTCATGAGAGAAGGTGTAAAGAGCAAATCATATAAGTGAACCCTTGAAGGCTGAGTTTGGAAAGTGAAGATACCAACCCTTGAATAGTGAATATTTACTTTTATTCAGTTATTGTGTTAAGCCAGGATAGAAAATCAGGTTAGCAGAGGAGCAAAAGTTGAGAAGGACAAGACAGAAAATCCAAAGAAAGAAAAAAGGGATCTAATGATAAGAGTTTTTTAAAAGAAAGGTAGTGTGGGGTCCAGTACTCGAAAAACAGAGTGAGGATCCAAACACTCAATCAAAGAAAAGTGATACTAAGAATGAGATCAGTGGAACCAGTGAAGACATTAAATCTGAAAGTGGCACTCAGTCCATTTAAAACTGAACTCATAAGACATCAGATCGGACAGAGGACTACTGTTAAAAGTTTTTTTGAAGAATACTAAAAAGAGCATAAAGTGAAGATAGACATTACAATGTGAAAGAAAGCTATGGTAGCAGAGAAAAGTTATAAAAAGCTGTATTTTTATCTTAATTAAAAAGAATTGAGGACTAACGTTATCTACCAGATTTCAGAACATGTGTTAATAGCATGTATACCACTGAAAATTTAGGTCCTATATCATAATTTTTCTTTAAAACTTTAAAGTATTACCTAAACATGTGGCTTGCTTAGCATTTAATACCAAATTTTCATTCTTGGACTTTGAATGTAGAATTAAGTATTAGTATTCATGTGAATCAGATGAGGTGGGATTTCATTTTTACAACTCAGCTATATTTAACCTTGGGATTTAAACATTAAAGTAAAACATCTCTGACAGTTGGTTGAAAAAGAAAGAGACCAATAATCAGCATATTTTTGTCCTAGAGAATGATATGCCAATATATTAAGTGATTAAAGTAATAATGAAAATACTTTTTGATTGCTTACTAAATTTTTCTATATAATATAGAAAACTGATACTAGAATGTAGTCACCAGCAAGATTTTACCTTTAATTGTCCTGAAACACAGATTTATATGGAGAACTAAAATGATAAGGACTGTTTACTACCATTGAAAGCATGAGAAAAGCTGACATTTCTAAAGTCATAGAAGAATAACTTTAAAATGTTTTATAAATATTCCTTGTAAAAAAACAAGCTTCTATTTTAGTTTTTAAATTTGTAAGAAAATATCTCATATTTATATGTTCACCACCTACACAAAATTAATAAGCATGATTTTCCTTTATAAATATGAATCATAAATTCTTGTGGACTATTTTGCATCACTGTTTTAATCTAAATTCAGGTCTTCATGTTTATTACTAAATTTCATATTGCTGGTTTCTGCCATTAATTTACTAACTAGATCTTTTAAAAATCTATATTCGCCATCTAGTATATTACCTTTTTCTACCTCCTCTCACAGGTATATTAAGCATAATTTCATTCAAGTTACTGATAAAATTTTTTCTTAGGATAGGCCATGTTATGGGTTGTATCCTCAAATGTCCCCCAAAACGCTCATATTAGGTAATGCAGGAATGTTCAGAGAGAAAATTATTAGATTTAGAGTTGTAGCCTCATTGGTGGATTGATCCACTGATTAATTCATTTGGTGGATTAATAATCTGCATTTCTGTGTGGTAAGGCAGGTGGGCATGACTGGAGGAAGTAGGTCACTGGGGTTATGCCTCTGGAGCCTAAATCTTGTTGCTGCCTTCTCAAGCATATCTTCCTCCTTCCCCTCACTTCCTGGCTGCCATGAACTAAAGGGCTTTCCTCCACCACACCCTTCCTGCTATGATGTTCTGCCTTATCTCAGACCCAGAGCAATAGAATTGGCCAGCCATGGACTCTGAAACTGTGAGGCCAAAATAAACTTTTCTTCCTCTAAGATGTTCTTGTCAGGTATTTTGGTCATAGCATCAAAAACTAGCTCAGGCCACTTCACATAGTACCAGAAACCCTATTGCTTATACTTTCTTAACTAGTTGACATGTCCTTCTATTATAGTCCATCAAGATCCACTTTCTGGGGCTGGGGATGTATGTATTTCTCCGTGATGGAGCGCTTGCCTAGCATGTGTGAGGCACTGGGTTTGATCCTTAGCACCACATAAAAATAAATAAATAGAATAGACGTATTGTGTCCATCTGCAATTAAAAAATGTTATAAGAAAAAAAATCCACTTTCTGAATCTTGTCCATAAGGATTTTGAGTGTCTTGACAGATACTTAACTGAACTCAAGATATACTTGTTTGACAGTTTCATTCTTTGGTATAATTTTTATTACACTTATTCATAGCCCCTAAAGGGATCAATATCAGAAGTCCTGAAGACATACATGATATACATTTCCTGAAAAAAAAAATGTTTGAGTGTTCAATTCATTGGCTTTTAGTATATTTACAATGTTGTGCAGCCATCACTTTTATCTAATTCCAAAATATTTCTTCACATACGTCCCACCCACCAAGAAAACACGTTGTCCATTTGCCGCAGTCCGTCTGCAGCAAAATAACCAGGGGGTGACTAACAACTTGTGTAGATTGATACAGCAGGAGTAGGAGCCGTTTATTGCAGGACAGGCGCAGTATTTATACATTCCACACAGCTTATCTAATTAGCATAAACTAGATACAGCAGTCAACCAATCAGGAATCTCCACACTTAATAGCTCGCTTTTGTTACTTCTCAAACCACTCCCTCTGGCATTTTGCCAGGCACCATCCAGACTTGTTTACGAACTCTAACATTCCCCTGGCAAAATGCCAGGTGTTATTTTGACTTGTTTACAGACTCTAACATCCATTAAGCAGTCATCCCCCATCCCTCTGACCTCCAGCAGCTAATAACCATTAATTGAGTTTCTGTCTCTATTGATTTGCCTCTCTGGATATTACATTTAAATATAATCATATAATATAAGGTTTTTATAGTTGACTTCTTTCATTTAGTATGATATTTTCATGATTCACCCATATTTTAGTATATACCAGTATTCCTTTTTATGGCTACACAATATTCTATTGTATAGATATGTCACATTTTATTTATCCACTGATAGGCATAATGCTGTGATGTACATTCTTGTACAAAATTTTGTTTGAACACCCACTTGCAGTTCTCTTGGATAGATACCTGGGTGTAGAATTGTTGGATCCTATAATAACTCTGTTTAGATTTTTTATGAAGTATCAAAATACTTTTCACAGATCTGCACCATTTTGCATATCCAACACTGTATGAGGTTTCCAATTTCTCTACCTCCTCACCAGCATTTATTATTTTCCCTTTTTTTTTTTTTTTCCTTTTTGGTACTGAGGATTTAACTCAGGGGCACTCATCCACTGAGCCACGTCCCTAGTAATTTTTTTTCTTTTCTTTTCTTTTGAGAGAGGATCTCACTGAGGTTGCTTAGGGCCTCCCAAAGTTGCTGAGGCTGGCTTTGAATTGCTGTCCAACTGCCTCAGCCTCCAGAGCTGCTGGGATTACAGGTGTAGTCCACCACAGCCTTCCTTTTTTGTTGTTGTTGTTTTTTGTTTTTTTAATTGCTATTATCTGAGTAAGTGTGAAACTATATCTTACTTTTGCCTTGATTTGCTTTTCACTGATGACTAAGGATATTAAACATCATTTCCTGTGCTTGTTGGTTGTTTTAGTCAGCTTTGTTGCTGCTGTGACTAAAGGACCCAACTAGAACAATTTTAGGGGAGGAAAAGTTTATCTAAGAGCTCATGGTTTCAGAGGTCTCAATCCATAGACAGCTGGCTCCATTCCTAAGAAGAGCATGGCAGAGGGAAGTGGCTTACATGATGATTAGGAAGAAGAAGAGAGACTGCCCTCTACAGATATAAAATATATGCCCCATAGCCACACCCCCAATGAACCACTTCCTCTAGCCACACCCCACTTACCTCCAGTTACCACCCAATTAATCTCATCAGGGATTAATTCACTGATTAGGCTAAAAGTCTTACAACACAATCATTTCTCTTCCAAACGTTCTTGCATGTCTCACACATGAGTTTTGGGGGGATACCACATCTAAACCATAACATTGGTCTTTTGTATATCTTCCTTGGAGAAATGTCTATTCAAATTATTTGCTCATTTTTAAAGTGAATTGTTATAAGAGTTCTTTATATATTCTGTATTCTATACCCTTATCAGAAACATGATTTGAAAATATTTCTTCCCATTTTGTATCTCATATCTTGTATTTTGATAATGTCCTCTGATGCACAGTGATTTTTAATTTCGATAAATTCCAGTTTATCTAGTTTTTCTGTTTTGCTTGTGTTTTTGATGTCCTATCTAAGACTCCTTTACCAAATCCAAGTTCATAAAGATTTGCCCCTATTTTTTCTTCTTAGAATTTTATAGCTTTAGCTCCTATAGTTAGGTGTTTGATTTTGAGCTAATTTTTATATGTGGCCTGAGGTAAGACTTCATATTTACTTTTTGTATATGGATATCTCCTAAGAGTATTTCTGAACTCTAGTCCATTGATCTACATCTGCCTTTATGTCAGTGTCCTACTGTTTTGTATACACAGCTTGGAAGTAAGTTTTGAAATCAGGAAATGAGAATCTTCCAGCTTTGTTTTTGTCAAGATTTTTTTTTAAGCTATTTGGGGCTCCATGAAATTCAACATAATTTTTAAATTTTTTATGGGGGAATCATTGGAATTTGTAGATCCCTCTGGGTTGTACTGCCATTTTAACCATAAGTCTTTCATACATTAACACAGATGTCTTTCTACTCATTTGCATTTTCTTTAATTTCTTTCAGCGATGTTTTGTAATTTTTGAGATATGGGTTGTTCTTCCAGCCATATTTGTTTATTTATGTTACTAAACATGGTTTGTTTTCCTCTTTGATTATTTCCCCCCCCCCCTTTACTGTCCTACCTCCCACTCTTGGTTTTCATTGTTATTTTCCATTTCCTCTTCCTGTAATGTTTTGCCGAGGATGTTTTGAAGAGATGGTTTTCTAGCTGCAAATTCTTTTAACTTTTGTTTATCATGGAAGGTTTTAATTTCATCTTCCATCCTGAAGCTTAATTTCGCTGGATACACAATTCTTGGTTGGAACCCATTTTCTTTCAGTGTTTGAAATATGTTATTCCAGGATCTTCTAGCTTTCAGAGTCTGTGTTGAAAGATCAGCTGTTATCCTGATTGGCTTACCCCTAAATGTAATCTGCTTCCTTTCTCTTGTAGCTTTAAAAATTCTCTCCTTATTCTGTATATTGGGCATCTTCATTATAATGTGTCTAGGTGTGGATCTCTTATGATTTTGCACATTCGGCGTCCTGTAGGCTTCTAGGATTTGGGACTCTGTCTCATTTTTCAAGTCTGGGAAGTTTTCTCGTATTATTTCATTTAATAGATTGCTCATTCCTTTGGTTTGGACCTCTATACCTTCCTGTATCCCAATGACTCTTAAGTTTGGTCTCTTTATGTTATCCCATATTTCTTGGATGTTCTGCTCATGGTTTCTTAACAGTCTTGCTGAGCTCTCTATGTTCTTTTCAAGTTGAAATACTTTGTCTTCATTGTCTGATGTTCTATCTTCTGAGTGTTCTACTCTGCTGGTAGTATTCTCAATTGAGTTTTTAAGTTGATTTATTGCTTCCTGCATTTCTAGGATTTCTGTTTGTTTGTTTTTTATAACCTCTATCTCCCTGTATAGTTGATCTTTTGCTTCCTGGATTTGTTTGTGTAATTCATTGTCGAAGTGATCTTTCATTGTCTGATTTTGCTGTCTAATGTCTTCCTTGAGACTCCAGATCATCTGAAGCATGTATATCCTGAATTCTTTATCTGACATTCCATCTGCTGCAGCTGTTACCTCTTCTAAAGTTGAGTTGACCTACATTGCTTGTGGCCCTTTCTTTCCTTGTCTTTTCATACTGCTTGCGTTTCTTTCTGCTTGGTGAAACTGTTGTGTTTTTGAAAATTTTTCCCCCTATATATTTATATTGCTCTTGTATAGTTGAAAAGTCTCCCTTGCAGGGTCGGGCGGCGGTCTGCCTACCTTGCAGGCGCGGGCAGCGGCTCTGCTCTGCCCCTCCTCCAATTGGTGTGAGGTGTCTACCACGCCTGTGGACCCTTGGGCCTGTTCTGCTGGTCGGTCGCAGGTCTGCCTACCTTGCAGGCGCGGGCGGCGGCTCTGCTCTGCCCTTACTCCAATTGGGGTGACGTGACTACCGTGCCGGCGGGCCGCTGGGCCTGTCCCGGGTGCGGGAGAAAGCTCTGCTCTGCCTCTACTCCAATTGGGGTGACGTGTGTACCACGCCAGCAGGCCACCGGGCCTGATCCGTGGGTCGGTTGCAGGTCTGCCAACCTTGCAGGCGTGGGCGGCAGCTCTGCTCTGCCCCTCCTCCAATTGGTGTGACTTGTCTACCACACCCGCAGACCCCTGGGCCTGTTCCGGGCGCGGGCAAAGGCTCTGCTCTGCTCCTACTCCAACTGGGGTGATGTGCCTACCACACCGGCGGGCCGCTGGGCCTGATCCGGGCGCTGGCGAAGGCTCTGCTCTGCCCCTACTCCAGTTGGGGTGACGTGTGTACCACGCTGGCAGGCCGCTGGGCATGATCCGCCGGTCTGTCGCAGGTCTGCCTACCTTGCAGGCGCGGGCGGCGGCTCTGCCCTGCCCCTCCTACCACGCCCGCGGACCACTGGGCCTGTTTTGCCGGTCGGTCGCAGGTCTGCCCACCCTGCGGGCACGGGTGGCGGCTCCGCTCCGCCCCCACTCCAACAGGGGTCACGCGACCACCACGCCGGCGAGCCGCTGGGCCTGCTCCGGGTGCAGGCGGCGGCCCCGCTCCTCCCCTCTGACTCCACAACAAAGGGAGAGAGACTCGGGTGTCTGTGACTCACCCTCCCTACCAGGAGACCAACTGTTTCTGTCGCCACTGGTATTGATGAAGTTCTCTCCTCCGCTGCTTTCTGATGACATCAGATCTCTGCCATGTTGGTATCCCATGTGAATGGCAGCATTTCGTTCCATTTTCCGGGTGACCAAAGCAAAGGGTGAGTCCTGACCAGCCCTCACAGGCCCCATCTCAATCCCGTTGCCACTGCCCACGAAGGCTCGGTTGGTATTTACCTCCACAGTACTCAGCAGGACCCGGACCGAGAAGCAGTTTCCGCTGGCTCCTTAGTCCTGGGCCAGAGCAGTACCGGGAGCCGTAACTCGGCCGCTCCGTGCTCGGTGCATGCTCTGATAAGAGCGGCTCCAAGAAGCAGTTTCCGCGGGTTATTTAGCACTGAGCCTGAGTAATTTGTCTGCAAGCCGCAGGCGAATGGCAGCCTGAAATTACCTGTTCTATGGCTGAATGAGCTGCGATCAGTCGAAAACAGGGATGGTGACGTCAGCTCTCCAAGATGGTGGCCGCTGGCCTCCTCTGTGGTCTGACCGGTGTG
This sequence comes from Marmota monax, assembly GCF_021218885.2. Classification (NCBI taxonomy): domain Eukaryota; kingdom Metazoa; phylum Chordata; class Mammalia; order Rodentia; family Sciuridae; genus Marmota; species Marmota monax. The sequence goes on along the minus strand of NW_026693777.1, from coordinate 19,571,871 downwards.
GAGAACCGAATTGGACCGCTTCCTTCCCCCGTCTCAAACCCAGAATTCAGCACTGAGTACGGTGCTTGCACAGCTGGCAGAAGCCCGCAGAAACTGCAGCGCTGTATCCCTGCATCGCTATCTCTTCATTTCCCAGCACGTGCGTCAGACTCTAGCCGCGGGGCGATTTGCCGAACAAGCAGCGTGACCCTCCGTGCGGACAAATCTCTCGCATTTGAGCCCCCGTAGCCGATCCTCGTGCGATGGAAATCCTTCCTCCAGGTTCCGGAGCACCCCACTATTGCTGGAAATTCCTAACAAGATAGCCTTTAGCCATCCTGACTCGTCATTCTCCCGCACAGTGACGCGGCACACGGGGGCAATGCACTCCCCTCACCGCCATCTTCTCCCTCTCCATGTTTTGTAATTTTTAATGTATAAGTCTTGTGCCCCCTTTGTTAAATTTATTGTGGGTATTAATTCTCTTTGATGCTGTTATAAATGAAATAGTTTTAATTTTTTCTTTGAATTTTTCAGTGTTGGTATATAGAAATATAACTGATTTTTATGTGTTCTTTGTTTATCCTGCAACCTTGTTGAATTTGTTTATTAGCTCTAATTTGTTTATCCATTCATCTTGTGAAATCTTCAGTATTTTACATATATAATCATGTCTCTATGAATATAGGTGTTTTTACTTCTTCCTTTGTAATTTAGATGCCTTTTATTTATTTTTCTTTTCAAAATTCCATGTCTAAACCAAATCTGATGTCGCATGCATGGTATCCCAGCTTCTCAGGACGCTGAGGCAGGAGGATTACAAATTTGAGGCTAGCCTGGACAACTTAGCCAGATCCTGTCTGAAAATAAAATAAAAAGAGCTGAGGGGTATAGGTCAGTGTTAGGGCACTTGCTTGCATATGCAAGGTCCTGGGTTCCATCTCCTGTACTGGGGTTGAGTGGGGGTGGAATCACCATTGCTAGAACTTCCAGTAAAATGTTGAATAGAAGTGAGGAGAGCAGAAATCCTTTTCCAGACCTTATGGGAAAGCTTTCAGTCTTCACTCATTAAGTAGGATGTTGTCTATGCTTTTTTATAGATGCTTTATCAAGATGAAGAAGTTTCCTTCTATTCCTAATTTTCTGAGTGTGTTTTGTGAGAGGTTTTCATTTGAGGGTTTTTTAAATTCATTTTATTAATGTGATGTGACATTATTTTTTTACGTTGAGCCTTCCTTGCATTTCTGAAATAAATCAAATTTGGTCTGGATGTACAATACTTTTAATATCCCATTAGATCTAATTTCCCACTATTTTGTTGAAGATTTTTGCAAATTTATTCATAAAGGATATTGGTCTACAGTTTTCTTTTTCTGTGTTTTTATTTGTCTTTAGTGTGATGGAGAATACTGGTCCATGAAATGGATCAGTAAATGATCCCTCCTTTTTTATTCTGTGAAAGAGTTGAAGGATTTGTGTTCATTCTTCTTTAAACATTTGGTAGAATTTTAAAGAAGCCATCTGGTCCTGAATTTTTCCTTGTTAGAAGTATTTTTATTTCTGATTCAATTTCTTTACTACTTATACTTTTATTCATATTTTCTACTTCTTTTTGAATCAGTTTAGATAGTTTCTGTACTTCTAAAATTTTATCTATTTTATCCAGGTTATCCAATTTGTTGGCATGCAATTTTTCATAATATTCTCTTATAATCATTTTTATTCCTATAAGATCAATAGCAGTGCCCCCCCCCCACGCTTTCATTTCTGATTTTTATAAGTTGAGTCTTCTCTCTTATTTTTTTGATCAGTCTGTGCAGAGATTTTACTGGTCTATTTAATGAACCAACTCTGATTTGTTGAAACTTTCAACACTTTTCTGTTCTGTGTTTCATTTATATTCACTTGAATCATTTACTTTCCTCTTAATATTGCTTCGTGGGTTTTTCATAGTTCCTTAAAGTAAAAAGGTATTGAATTTAAATTTTTAAAATAGATATTTATAGCCACTAATTTCTCCCTGAGCACTGATTTTTTTTTGTATTCCATGAATTTTGGTTTGTTATCATTTTCATTCATCTCAAATTATTTTCTAATTTACCCTGTGGTTTCTTCTTTGCCCATTGCTCCTTAAAGAATACTTATCAACTTTTAATTTTATTCCATTATATGCATTATAAGATTTAAATCTTTTTAAACTTTCTTTGTACAGTTTGTACAGTATTATAAGGTATATTTTGGAGAATGCTTATTATTCATTTGAGAAAAAAAAATTTTTTTGCTGTTATTGGGAGAATTGTTCTACATACGGTTAATATAGGGCTAGTTGGTTTATACTGTTGTCTAAATCTTCTATTTTGCTTGTTGATCATCTTGATAACTATCTTAAGCATTGTTGAAAGTAGGATGGTGAAGTCTCTTATCATATTGTTGAACTTTTCTTTCTTCAGTGCTGTCAGGTTTTGCTTCTTATATATTTGTTATCCAATTCTTGATTAACTGATATTTTATCACCATGTAATAATTTTCTTTCTCCCTGTATAATTTTGATCTTCAAATCTGTTTTGTCTGATATTACTATAGCCTCTCTAGGTCTCTTTTGGATACTGTTTCATGAAATACTATAATTTCTTTCACCTTCAATTTTCTCACGGGCAAAATGAAGGTGAATGTAAATATTTGATGTATGTAAAATGTTTAGAAAAGTGACTGGTACTCAATTTAAAATTTTAAAATTCCACAATCATCATTGATAGAACAAAAAAACCATATATGTGCGCTTATAAATACTTCAAAATGCCCTAATTGACCCAAATAAACACTAAGTTTATTGCTGCTGGATCTGTCTTATAAGAAATCTTAAAGGGAGTCTATAAAGTTGAAATGAAAGGCTATTGTATAGTGATTGAAATTCATATGAATAAATAAAGAACTCTACAAAGTTAAAGTACTCTATGTAGGTAAATATAATTTTTTAAAAAAGCAACATAAAACAATTATAAATCTATGGTGATACAGGTACCCACATACAAATATGTAATTTGTGAAAAGAACATAAACAGAGGAAACAGCAAAATTTTTACATAATAATAAAACTAATTCAAACTAGATTGCTATAAACTAAGATGTTAATTAATTCCAAGGAAAATCACTAACCAAATAACTAAAAACTCCTTAGTAAAAGAAATGAGAGAAATCAGAATAGTATAGTAAAAGTTATGTATGATAAAAAAGGAACCAATTGAGGAAATGAGAAAAAAAAGATGACATATAGAAAAAAAAGACAAAATGCAAAAAAATCTGTTGATATAATTACATTAAGTATAAATCAATTAAACTACCCAATTAAAAAATGGGCTATATAGTTTGAAGTAAACATGATTTAACTATATGTTATCTACAAGAAATTCACATTAGACTCCCAAATTTAATGTTTTTACTTGTGCATTACAATTATATATAATAGTTGGATTCATTATAATATATTGATGCATACATATAACATAATTTAACCAATTTTGTTGCCCAGTTTTTCCCTTTTCCTCCGCTCTTCCCTCTTCCTGATCTTTGCTCCACTAGTCTCCCTTTCATTTTTCTTAAATTGGTACATTGTAATTATACATAAAAGTGGGATTTGTAGTAATGTATTTTTACATACACACAGCATGATTTGATTAATTTCATTTCCAGAGCCTCCCTTTTTCCTTTCCTCCTTCCTCCCTCTCAGTTCACTTGCACTTCTCTTCTCCCTTCTCCTTTCTCCTTTCTTGATCCCTTTTTTATTCCAATTGTCTTTCTGTTTTTAAATAACATATCTTTTTTAATATCTTTATTTTACATTTATGTGGTGCTGAGAATCGAACCCAGTGCCTCACACATACTAGGCGAGTGCGCTACCACTTGAGCCACATCCCCAGCCCCTCCTATTGTCTTTCTAACTTTCACATATGAGAAAAAATATTCAACCCTTGACTTTTTGAATCTGGCTTATGTCACTTAGCATTATGTTTTCTCTCAAGTTTTATCCATTTACCAGCAAATTATTTCATTCTTTTTTATAGCTGAGTAAAACTCCATTGTATATATATATTGTCAGATCAGGCTGGGCAGGCAGCAACCAAAGTTGGCAGATTTAAAAGGGCCGCTGAACAGGCTTTATTGAGATATCACTCCCGGGCGGAACTCTATCAGACCCACAGAGGGGACAGGGGAAGGGTCTGAGGAGACACGGAGTGGAAGCTCGACTGGACTGGACTTTTATGGGGCTTACAGCAGGAAGGGAAGGGCTTGGGACAGGAAAAGGTGTCTCTAGGGTCCCTTGCCCCATTGGAATTGGTCAGGGGAGTTGGCTGAACTCCAGGATTGGCCAGGGGGTCCTGCTGATTGACAGGCGTTAGTCAGGAGATCTGGCTGATTGACAGGCGTTTCAGCCAGCATCTGATTGATGTTCAAAGCAGCGCGGGCTGCTTTGTTCTAAGTTGCCACCAAGTCGCTGCCACCGACCTAACATATATAGCTCACTTTTTTCTTTTCTTTTTTCTAATTTTCCCTTTTTGCTTCTCAGACTAGATAATTTCAATTGACTTATCTTCAGCTTCACTAATTATTTATCTGCTAGTTAATCTCTATAGTGGATTTTTCCTTTTAGTTATAATTTTCAACTTGAGAATATCTATTTAGACTGTTAGCCATAAAAAGAATGAACTACTGTCATTCACATCGATGTGAGTGAAACTGGAGATCACTGTGTTAAGTGATAAACCAGGCACAGAAAGATAAATACTATGTTATCTCATTCATATGTGGAATCTTTAAAAAAAAGTTAATCTAATAGGAGTTGAGTAGAAGGGTGGTTGTCACAGGTAGGGAGCATACACCTATAATCTCTGCAACTCACCAGGCTGAGGCCAAGTTCAAGGCTAAGTAACTGAATGAGACCCTGTTTCAAAAATAAAAAAGACTGAGGATGTAGTTCAGTGGTAGAGTACCCTGAATTCAACCCCAAATACCACACACATACACAAATAGACCAAGTAGATGAACCCTCTATTGGCCAAAAATTAACCTCTTTTCTTTCTACTATTAAGATCAGCTGAGATGCCTCAGGGGTGGTGGTTTAGAGTATTTGAGGAGTCTAGCTCCTCATTCTTATCCTTTACCAGGGTAGGTCAAGATCTTGCTGACCACATGTGGCTTCCCTTGGTACTAGGTACATTTCCCTGTTCAATGACCCTCCTTTTTACTGAGTATGGGTTGGCTTTCTGTTCTCTAGTGTTCTCACTATCCCCATAATCAGGAGTCCGGTAACTGGAGTTGCAAGTCCCTTAAAGGGTTTCTATAATTCCTTGGGTCCTGACTGACCTTGGAGAGCAAAAGACAAATTAATGGCCATTTTATTCCTTAGCCCTTTTATTTTCTTTAGTTAGGGGCTTCACTTCTCAAATGTTAAATATCCAAATGACCATTTCTACCAGACTTGACGTGGGATTAGACAGTTTTAATTTTAACTTTTGTAATTTTAGTTATACTTCCATTTAACTGGGGTCAGTATTAGTATTGGGAGTCAGTTATAGTGTTATATCCTAGGTGTCCTGTAAGTAATGTCATAGTATTATACCTTAGGTGTCCTGTAAGTAATGGCTTATTATCTCAAATTAACTCAGATTACTCTGTTAGAAGTTGCATGTCTGCAAACTGCTAGCAGGGAACAATTATAAAGCTTTACAAGGAAAATACAAAATAAAATTAATAAGAATGAAGACATTCAGTTTGTATGATAGCTCTGAACCAAGAAACCAAACTTTTATGATATTTGTGTACCTTTGATATCTCTTCAGTTCTACAAAAACACATAAATCCAAATCTAATCTAAATCTAAATTCTCATTAAATGTATAAAAGGTGCTTAATCTCATTAACAATCAGGAAAAGTGAAAATAAAACCACAGTGAGAAATTTTTACATACCTAACTAGATTTTTTTTAATTAATAATACTGACAATACTAGGTAGACAATTTGTCAGTTCAATCACACATAAAAATCTTTTACAAATTCTATTTTTTAAAAAACTTTTTAATACCTTTTATAATTTACCCAAACACCTACTTGGTTTTGTACTATACCTGTTGTGGGGGAGGGTATGATCATAGTAATCTTTATGATAAAAATTTATACATTTGAACAGAACTTTAAATGATGGGCTTAATTAAAATTAATACGTTAAAGCCTAACATGGAGCAGGGCAAGCGGCACAGCCTTGTCCCAAGTAAGATGGACCTTTTGAAAAAAATCTAAGCTAAAGTTTTTATGTCTGAAGTTAATCCTTGCCCCTTTCTAAATTCACTTTAGGAGTATAAGGAAGCAGAGTTCTCATGTATTGTTTTTTGGAGTCTATTTTAAGAACAGTAAACATAATAATATCACATCTGAAAGATTCATCAAACAAAAAGACAAAAAGATCTTTCAATTTCCTTTCCTTTCCTTGTGGAAAATTGGCAAAAGGTTTTTATGGTTTACATTGCCAACATTTAAATTAGTCAGGCTCTTATTATCTTTTCAAAAATACATATAAATTCACACCCCAGTGTAAAGACTGTGAGATGGTTTTTCATATTAACTTGTCAATATCAGGTTACTTTTATCCAACTGCAAAGAATTGAATGGCAAATATATTCCAACTTAATTTGTCTTTTAAGAATAAATTAAATGTTTTAAAGATAAAATAGAATACACTGTTTACAGATGTACTCCCTAGGTGACTAATGTCCAATCTTTTTGTTTATCACAGTGGCCCAGTTTGGAATGCCATACATTTGGACACAGCTAATTATTTTTGCTCAAAGATGATAGTTCTAATATAATTAAGAGTACACAAATGTTACCAAAAGCATGGTCCTTGTTCCTGATGCCAATCCAGAAATAAGGACATAGTTTTGATTAAAAAGAAGAATAAGAAGAAGTTTTAATGCATTGCTAGCAAAGGAGAAACACAGGGACTCTGCCCATCCAGGGGAACAAGATTTTTTGTTGTTGTTTTTTGTTTACGGTAAAGCTCTTTTATTCTATAGTCATGATTCTAGGGCACTCTGATGACAGAGTTCTGAGTAATATGCACTCTAGGTAGGTTTTTTTTTTTAGTCTTTCTAATCATACATGACAGTAGAATCCATTATGATAAAATTATATAATCATGGGATATATCGTATTCTAATGAGAACCCCATTCTTGTGAGTGTACGTGATAGTGGAATTCACTTAGGTATCTTCATATGTATACACAGGACAATTATGTTAGATTCATTCTACTGTCTTTCCTATTCCTATACCCATTCCCTTCCCTTCATTCCCCTTTAATCCTCTGAACTTCTATCCCCACCCCCAATATTGTGGTTTAGCTCCTACATATCACAGAAAACTTTGAATTTTTTTTTTTTTGGTATTGGCTTATTTCATTTAGCATAATGGTCTCCAGATCCATCCATTTACTGCAAATGTCATAAAGTTATTCTTCCTTATGGCTGAGTAATATTCCATTGTGTATTTATACCACAATTTTTTTTATCCATTCTTCTGTTGAAGGGCACTTAGTTTGGCTCCATAGCTTAGCTATTGTGGATTGTGCGGCTTGGTTTTTTACTATACCTGTTGTGGGGGAGGGTATAATCATAAAATCATCTCAGTCTTTACACTGGGGTGTGAATAAACATTGATTTGGCTGTGTCACTGTAGTATGCTGATTTTAAATCCTTAAATATATGCTGAGAAGTGGGATAACTGGGTCAAAAATGTGTTTCCATTCCATTTTTGAGGAATCTCCACACACACAAAAAAAAAAACTCAAAAAAGCTTAACACTGGAGTTGGAATTGTGGCTCACCAGTAGAGGGCACGCCCGCCTAGCATGTGCAAGGCCCTGGGTTCCATCCTCAGCACCACATAAAAATAAATAAGTAAAATAAAGGTGTTGTATCCAACTACAATTGAAAAATAAATATTAAAAAAAACACTATGAAAACAACTGAATCAATACATGGGCAAAGAATCTGAACAACACTTTTCAGAAGATGATATACAATCAATCAACAAACATATGAAAAAATGTTCAACATCTCTAGCAATTAGAGAAATGCAAGTTAAAACTATACTGCGATTTCATCTCACTCCAGTCAGAATGATAACTGTCAAGAATACAGGTAACAATAAACGTTGGCGAGAGTGTTGGGAAAAGAGTACACTCATACATTGTTGGTGGGACTGCAAATTGAGGAACAAGGGTTTTTAAAGATGTTATTCAAAGGCCACATTCCATGTATTCCCTGTCCTGGGTTATAATTCACTTGTTACTTTTGGAGAGAGTTATTTCTGAGATTTTCTGATGCCATCTCTAAAGTCTGAATTACTTTGGGAGAGAGTTATTTCTGAGATCCTCTGGTGCCATCTCTAAAGTCTGAATTATTTCATTTCTGTGGTGGGTGTGTGCTCAAGGACAGCAACAATATTTTCTTAAAACATTAATATGGTTTATTTTATTTTATTTTATTTTATTTATTTATTTATTTTGGTACATAGGCAGATACTGCCTATGCTAGGAAAGAAAGGTAACCTGTTTCCCCCAAGATTATGGAAGGGAAGGGAGAAAGGAAGAGGAAGAAACATGTCCCTTTAAAAATAAGTCACGGTGAGGCTGGGGTTGTGGCTCAGCGGTAGAGCACTTGCCTAGCATGTGTGAGGCCCTGGGTTCAATCCTCATCATCACATAAAAATAAATGAATAGAATAAAGCTATTAAAAAAATAAGATAGTCTGAAAAGCATTTAAAAAAAATAAGTCCTAGTGGCAGAGCAGTAATGGCTATATTTAAAGCATAAGCTGGACCACTGTTAAACCAACTTAAACCTGGAAAAGGGTGTCCCTACAGTTTTAGTTTGGAGCAAAGTAGCATGATATTTTCCTAAGCTTTGCATTGTGGAATACTTGTATACTCGGGGAGCACAAATAAGTTTAACATACAGAGAAGCCAGTAATAATTAACATCACAGCCACATAGAAGTGTCAGGTTTGTGTAGATTAATAGCACTTACAAAAATCAATAACTCTAGACCTTTATAAGCTTAGGAAATAAGGTAATTGTAAGTGCATAGCAAATATATAATAAAAAAATGCCTCATATTGTACAAAGGAGAGCATTTATCAGTTACCATTTATTAAACCTACGTATCTTAACTTTACAACCTCTTGTATTATAATAGTTAGGCAAAGCTCAGACATGGTATATTTAGACCTTAGATGTATATACATCTCTAGTCAGATATTTAGAGTAGCAAATATATCATAATAACTTGAGGCTGAGGCAGGAGGATTGCAAGTTCAAAGCTAGCCTCAGCAATGGCATGAGCGTGTCTCTAAATAAAATACAAAATAATGCTGGGGATGTACTTGTGTGCCCTGAGTTCAATCTCCAGTACCAAAAAATAAAATAAAATAAAATAAATCATATTAATGTTTATAGAAAACATTGTTGCTTTAAACGTATATTATTAGATTCTAGTTTCATATTAGTACATTAAATTTTGACCTTAGAAAAATCTTTCAATAACTTAATTATAGTCAACTTAATCACAAATGCAAATTTCCTAAAATTTTCTTCCTTAAACCTTCTCTGACTTATTGGACATTCTACAATTGTTTATATCCTTAGTCTTGTCCGTTCTTTTCTATTTTAGACTTTAGGACAAAAATCTTACTTTACCATAGAAAACATTTCTTTGTTCTTTTAATTTTCCTTACTGAAATATATCTTCATAACTATGACTGTAGTACATATCTTTCTTCTACATAATTCTTTTCTGCCTTTTTTAATTTGTTTTAATTAGTTATACATGACAATAGAATGCACTTTAATACATCATATATAATGGAGTATAGTTTCTCATTTTTCTGGTTGTACATGATGTAGAATCATACCAGTTATATAGTTATATGAGTACATAGGGTAATAATGTCTGATTTATTCTACTGTCTATCTTTCCTACCACCATATCCCCTATCCTCCCTCCACTCCTCTCTACCTAATCTAAAGTAACTCTCTTCTTCCCTAGCTCTCCAATTGGGAATTAGCATCCATATATTAGAGAACACATTTGGCTTCTGGTCTTTTGGGATTGGCTTATTTCACTTAGTGTGATATTCTCCAGTTCCATCCATTTACCTGCAAATGCCATAATTTTGTTCTACTTTTAGGCTGAGTAATAAAGGGTACCTAGGTTGGTTCCATAGTTTAAGTATTGTGAATTGAGCTGCTAAAACATTGATATGGCTGCATCACTGTACTATGCTGATTTTAAGTCCTTTGTGTATAAACCTAGGAGTGGGATAGCTGGGTCAAATAGTGGTTCCATTCCAAGTTTTCTGAGGAATTTCCATACTACTTTCCATAATGGTTGTACCAATTTTCATTCCCACCAGCAATGTATGAGTATATTTTTTCCCCACATCCTTGCCACCATTTATTGTTGTTTGTATTCTTAATAATTGCCATTCTGACTGGGGTGAGATAAAATCTTAGACTAGTTTTGATTTATTTGCATTTCTCTAATTGCTAGAGATGTTGAACATTTTTTCATATATTCATTGACCACTCATATTTCTGAAAAGTATCTATTCACCTCCTTAGCCCATTTCTTGAATAGGCTGATTTTTCTCCCTTTCTATAGGTATCTCTTTACATCATTGATCATTTCCTTTGCTCAGAAGACTCCATCCCATTTATTGATTCTTGATTTTACTTCTTGTGCTTTAAGAGTCTTATTAAGGAAGTCAGATCCTAAAGCTCTTGACATATCATATTTCATACATTTGATTCAAGTGGGTTATGAACTCCCATTTTTAAGTTTATAAATTAAAACAACCTTTGAAACAGGTCTTGAAAATCAGGATGTCCACCTATAATCCTAGTGGCTTGGGAGCCTGAGGCAGGAGGATCCAGAGTTCAAAGCCAGCCTCAGCAGATTCAAGGTGCTAAGCAACTCAGTGAGACCCTGTCTCTAGATAAAATACAGAATTGGGCTAGAGATGTGGCTTAGTGGCCTTCTGCCCCTGACTTCAATCCCAGGTACCCAAAAAAATAAAATAAGTAAAATAAGGGACTGAGCTGAGAGAAAGAGAAAGAGACTTCTGGTAGTTGGGGGTGTCTTGCCCCTTTTATAAATTTCAGGTTTCCTTTCTTCCTATGCCCCCTTCTACCACTCTGTCTACCAAAAGGTGTGAATGATGAAAGGTGAGAAAGGAATGTCCTTGTGGGTATTCATTAACACTTCCTTGCTGGGCAGAACAATGCCCTGGAGGCAGGAAACCTTGTCAGCTGTTTGGGAGAAGGGAAGTGTTTTAGAGGTATTAGCATTTTATTTCCTTTTGAATTAGCCTCCATCTCCCTGACTCAATCATTCATTACCTGTGCTACCAGTCCAGGTCTCACCTTCAAGAAATGTCTGAACTACTTAATAATTACTTAATAATTTGAAATTGTAATTACTCCTTTTTCTCAATAATATAGAATTATTTATGCTTTTTATGGTATTTTAATCAAAATACAACTTAATTTTATATTCTTTATATTTTATTAGAATTTTAACTCTTAATAACCTTGCTTTTGGACTGGGGCCACAGCTCAGTGGTAGAGCGCTTGCCTTGCACAGGTGAGACACTAAGTGTGATCCTCAGCACCACATAGAAATAAATAAATAAAGATATTGTGTCCATGTACAACTAAAGAAAATAAAAAATAACCTTGCTTTTTAGTGAAAAAACCAATGACACAGTAATTTAATCTGTTTTTCCATAAACCAAAAATTTATAAAAACATATTCATTAATAGACCCAAATATATATTGTCTTATAGAATTTAAGAAGCCAAGAGAACTTGACTTTATATTTAGCAGTTGATGTCTTAATATGTTAACTTAGATATGTCTCAAATGTCCTCTCTAGCAAATACATTTGAAAATGTTCATCTCATTTATGTCAAACCTAATTTACCCATTTTAAACAGCTATTTTTAGATTACCCATAAAAACTAAGATAGCCAACAAGCATATTTAACATTTTAAGCCACTTTTTCCTACAAAGAAAAACCCGAAAAGCAATAGTCACTGTACTTTAAACATCTTAACAGGGACAAATACAGTTCCAACTGGTTTATAACCTAGGCAGAAAAAGAAAAAAAGTTTATGTTAGTAATTTTAAAGACATCTTTACTTTTGTGTCTTGTGTGAAACATGCTGAACTGCCCAAATCCAAATAATGGACTCAGAGACATGAAGTTCAGTGGAAGCAAGACTTTAATTAATTTAATTAATTAATTTAATTGCAAGATCAGGTGTCTGGTGAACAGGCACATCCAGAGTGTTTTACAAGTAGTATTTTATCTCCAGTGTGCATGGTCCCACATCTGATTCTTCACTGGCTGAGTACTTTACTACAGTGTGCAGGATCTCCAAAGGTTTTACTATTTCTTCTTAGGTTATTTAAAGAAATGTACTTTTAGTTGTTTCCACCTCTCTTTGTACATTGTGGTAGGAAGACCTTCCTGGGGTGAGTACATTTTGGCACTTTAGACAGTTCTTACTTTCTCATTTGATTATCCTCTCCCCCACCCCCATCCTGTTAGTCAAGGGGCTGTTTAGGTGCAAGAACTTTGAATCTGCTACATAGGCAGGCAGGCTCTTGTGCACTGTGTGAATTAATTGTGGGTAACCTTCCACTCTGCTCTGTTTCTCTTCCAACTGTTTATCTTATAGCCCCAGTAACTTTACATTTAAGGTTAAATACTGTAGTATGAAAATGGACCACTGGACTTTCTATTTCTCACAATCTTACCAACAAATTTAAATTATTTGCCAATTATTTAATTCACATGAACTAAAAAAATCTTTGGATCCATTTTTTTTAATTTATGAATACTCATTTATAAAATGATTTGGAACCATGTAGACACAACATACACTACACACATGTATACAAACATATATAAAAATATAGATAAAAAGCAAAATTATACCATTTGTTAGATTTTTTAATCTGTCGATATGGTTACCGTAATCCTATATAATCCTTAATCTTAACTCTGACCTTGCAAAGTTATGATTTATTTGAAACAAAGGAGAAAATTTACATCTTAAAGACACAGAGTTTAGCCTAAACATCATTGAGAAGGGCATAGGCTAGGCCCAGTGAAAGCAAAATTTTAAAGGTGAGGATTATGCAAATTTAAGTGCCAAGACTTGCATGGTCAAACCCTAGAAACCAGCAAGGAGCAATGGGGGATTAGGAAAGACAAATAAACACTTAGAGAAAACTGGAACTAGGGACACAGAACTCTGATAGAGGAACAGTGATCCAGAGCTAGTACAACCCATTCATTATATATGATTTATCATCAAAAGGTTATTTGTGGGAAAGTTTCTGCAAAGCAGACAAACTTGAAGGTCACGGCACTTGGGAGACATTGTGGTTATCTTGTTATGTCCCGAATTCTCTATCCCCGGCACTCAAGTTCAAGACTGATATAGTTCCATGCTTTGCACAGAATTTTCTCAGCCAGGGCATCACCATAGCAACTGGGCAATCTGTCCTGCATCTTTGCACAGAAAGTTCCCACCACAAGCACAGGCATAGACAGGAGAGACCATGATCCAAATCACCACTCTCCACACTTAAGTTAATGTCCTTTCCCAGTTTAAGAGCAACCAACAGAGGGAGACACCCTTACAAATGGAAATCCCTTTTAAACAGGTTAATCAAAGGTATCCCTCCAATGAGTAGACCAAAGAGCACCTGGGAAAGCCTCCTTTGAGTTTTCAAAACTTTTGTTAATAAAATGTCTGCCTGATGCTTTTTTTTAGAACTCTTTGTTAGATGCTTATCTGTTGTTTAGAGCAAGAGTCAAAGCTAAGGTCTATAGAGATCTTTTTTTTTTTTTAACAGAAAACCACCAATGTGTCAGATATCCCCTTTAATAAAGAAACAGAAAAGAAAGTATCTTGTAAGACAGATTTTGAAAAAGAAATAAAGAGGCTTTTTAAAACAACAAAAACAAAAAAAGTTCACATAGATAAGGTATTGGGTACCCATAAGTAGGGGACAAGAAAGTTACAGGTGCTCATTAAACAAAGTACAGGACAGATTTAGAATTTCAGAAAGTGGGGCCGGGGTTGTGGCTCAGTGGCAGAGCACTTGCCTAGCATGTGTGAGGCACTGGGTTTGATCCCTGGCACCACATAAAAATAAAAACAAATAAAATAAAGGTATTGTGTCCATATACAACTATTTCAGAAAGTAACACAGTAAGTAATGGATTATAGAAAAGAGGACACAGACAAGGGGGAGGCCTGTATAGTTGGACATAGCTACAGCAGGATCTATCAGTTGTGATGAACACTGAATCAGTTATTCAGGTGGCCACTTGTCCATTTCAACAATCACCAGTTTTATCCCCCTCTTTAGGGCCCTCTACGGGGGAAGATTTCTTGTCATTCCTTTAGTCCCAAGTGACTTTAAGAGCCCTTGAATAATTGCTTAAAATAACAAGACTTGAATAACTGTTAGTTTATTTATGTGTAGCTGGGGAAAAAAAGCCAAAAAAATAGTCAGACCTCTGACCATTTTTCTTCCCATTTACAGAACAAGCCTCTAATCTCTAATTGATATTGGGACCAAACTATGTTACAGAAGAAAATTCAATTTTCTTTTCTTTAATCCTCTGTCTTAAAATAATCCCAGTTATTTAATATGCACCAAAGGAATGAGTTCTCAGGGATAGACATTGAATTACCCATAATCTTATAGCTTGCATGATTCAAAGCCTCCTTTATGATATGTGTTTCAAAGTCTTATACACAGAACTAGAGATGTAGTTCAGTGGCAGAGCACTTGCCTAGCATGTGTGAGGTCACTGGGATCAATCCCCAGGGCCACAAAAAAACAAGATAAAATAAAATAAAAGTTTGTGTACATAACTTGATACTGCTCTAGTTCCCATTCTTAGGTTAGTAGACCCATAGCTATTACTAGTATCCAAAAACACAAATTAAAATATGCATAGCCGTGTGCGGTGGCACATGCCTGTAATCCCTGTAATTTAGGAGGCTGGGACAGGAGGATCATGAGTTCAAGCCAGCCTCAGCAAAAGTGAGGAGCTGAGCAACTCAGTGAGACCCTGTATCTAAATAAAATACAAAACTAGGGCTGGGGATGTGACTCAGTGGTCAAGTGCCCCTGAGTTCAATCCCCAGTCCAAAAAAAAAAAAAAATCATTCCCTAAAATAATAATATTAAAAATGCTCTGTACTATTTGTCATTATGTTTTTGTATTTTGGGAATAGGACTCATTTATTTTAGTCTTTACTATATTGATAGGTATAAATAATAATAGCCAACATTTATTAACTATTTACTGTATCAGCGTGCTAAATGTTGCCTACATTATTTTAGCTGTCACAGTAATTCAGCAAATACTATCATCCTCATTTTTCAGATAAAGGAAAGGGTGATTCAAATGATATATTTATCAGAATCCTGGGAAAACATACCTTAATAGGTATTTTAAGAGGTTTTTAATAAGGGTCTATAGTATTTACACAGTTTGAGCATTGTGGATTACTATGGAATTAGTAACATTAGAATCATTTCTCCTAGTCCTAATGTGATTAAGGGAACCAGACAATCTATTGGAATCCAGAGAAAGAGCTATAAACAAAAAGGAACTGTGATTTTGAGTTGAGGGACACAGCTAACCTATGTTGACCTGGTCGAGAAGGAGCCAGGGGAAAAGAATACCATTCCTTATTCCTAAGCCTCATTCTCCTGCCAGTGCCTCCCACTGACTAAACCCAATTGGATGTCAGGGAGCACAAAATATCTTGTCAGTGCTGTCCATACAGGTCAGTTATAAGCAGAGAGGGTAAAGAATGTTGGATAATAATATCTAGGAATTGAGTATCTTTCATCAAATTTCAAACTATTAAATGACAGGGCTAGTATATTTTAAAAATAAGCACTTTACTTTTACTTATGGTACTGTACTGCTTTTCAAGTACATGTTTTATGGCATATTATTTGTTAAGAAAATATTTTAAATCTGAAAGTCTAACATGTCCAAAACTTTTGGATATATTTATAACTTACCATAAGTAACAGCAGCTACATGAAACCTGAGCAGCAAAGAATACCAAAAATAATTTAAACTATGGGGGTGTAGCGCGGTAGCACACGCCTGTGATCCCTGTGGCTCAGAGGCCGAGACAGGTGAATCGCAAGTTCAAAGCCAGCATCAGCGAAAGCAAGATGCTAAGCAACTCAGTGAGACTCTGTCTCTAAATAAAATACAAAATAGGTCTGGGAGGCTGGGGTTGTGGCTCAGTGGTAGAGCAAGGACCTAGCATGTGTGAGGCATTGGGTTTGAACCCCAGCACCACATGAAACTAAATAAACAAAGGTATTGTGTCCAGCTACAACTAATAATATTTTTAAAAAATAATAAATAAGGCTGGTAATGTGTCTCAGTGGTTGAGCGTCACTGAATCCAATCCCAAGTACCAAAAAAAAAAAAAAATTTAAACTAGATGTCAGTATTGATTTTGTACATTATTCAGATTTTCAGAATATTAAACTGTAATTCTTCCTCTTGTGCAGATTCCAGACTCCATTATTTCTCGTGGTGTTCAGGTGCTCCCACGAGACACAGCATCCCTCAGCACTACTCCTTCAGAATCGCCTCGTGCTCAGGCTACATCTCGCCTCTCTACAGCTTCCTGCCCAACACCAAAAGTAAGTATAGTTTCTTTGCACCTTATACTTGCTTTACTATGAAACCTGGGAAAACTAACCAATATTCATCCCCTGCTTGTCATGTTTTGATTGCATGTAAGATACTATGAGAAATAAATGGAACATAATGTAGTCACCACCCTTTGTTTCACAAATTGTCATATTAGCCCAATAGATGTAGGAAATAGAAATTTCATGCAAGATATCTACTCTAACATCACGGTTAAGGGTATCACTTTCTGTAGCTCCTGTTTCTTTATTTTAGATCTGTTATTTTTTGAGCATACTCATCAATATAGATGTAAAAATATTTGTTTATACTGAAGATAAATGTATTTGGGGCCAATAAACAGCAAGATTAGCAAAATATTGTAACCAAAGGGATTTTTAAAATTTTTGTTCAGGCTGGGGTAGCTCCCTGCTCTAGTATCATTCCAGATTTTTTCAAACATATTCAGCTTGGAATGTTGCTGCCTAATATTTGAAAACAAATCTAAATTTATTAGAAAGTTTTAATGCCAACCTTTGGGGAAGGGAGGAAATTTCTTAGTCTTTATATTTTATAATCTGTCACTGAATCAGGGTGGGGCAAGATGAGACAGTTTATTTGCTTTCCAAATATTTATGTGTATAATAAATTAGTTAGCAAATTTAATTATTGCTGTAATTTTTTTCTCCTGAAATGTCACTGCTCTGGATAAGTTAGTCATTTTTGCATTCAAGTTCTCTCTGTGATGAATCTAATATTAGTATCAAAAGACTTACAGTAACATTTTATCTTCTTTAATAAAACATAGTGTTAGATATCAGGCTACATACTATCTTTATCCTAAGGATCTAACAGTTAATTTTTCAAACTGTGACTTTTTTTCCTGTCATCACATTTAAGAACCTATGTAACTGTGTTCCTCAATTCCAACTTTTCTATTAGTTTTATAAGTGTTATAATTGCATTTGACTCAAACTGATCTCAAACAGTTTTTGATGTGGATAGTGCAGTTTGTACATTACATGATACAACCTTCTCAGCAAAGTCTTCAGAGTGTTAGTGTTGTATATCATTGTTTTTACACATGTGTCCAAAATAACTGATATTAACTTATCACTTAAAATTGAGATGGTAAATTGTCAGTGAAGAAAAACCATCAGAATATTCTAGATATAAAATGAATGTTAATGCCCTTTGGGAGTCAGTCTCCTACATTTTCATCTGAATAAAAAAATGAGTTATCAAACCCTCAATTGCATAGAAAATCTCATATGTGTTATAATATTATTAAAACAAAATAATTTATAATTTGACTGCATTAAATTTGAACTGTATCAGCTAGACTTATTTACTAAGTCGAAGTTATTAAAAGTAAATTAGGTCCACTAATTTAAGTAAAAGTTTAGTTCATCAGGTATTAAGACCTAAATGTTGGGAATACAGAACCAGTCACAGTATAATTTTTCCTTAATAACATGCAATAATTATAAATATTTTCAGAACATGTTTTAGCTAAATTTGATTATACATAGTAGTTATTGAGCATTTTTTAAACTTTGCAATTACAGCAATTTTTAAATTACTTGTATTTCTAAATCACCAAAGTAAAATTCTAAAAATAAAAAAGTTGACATTTATTAAATTAATATGCTGATTGAGAAACTTTAGGCAAGCAGGAGACTTCATATTTTTTCCTTAAACTGATAATGAATTCATATAAAGCACTGCATTTAAAAAAAATTAGTTGTAGTTGGACACAATACCTTTATTTTATTTAATTATTTTTATGTGATGCTGAGGATTGAACCCAGCCCCTTGCATGTGCTAGGCGAGTGGTCTACTGCTGAGCCACAACCCCAGCCCAAGCACTGCATTTTTTTAGGAATAAGATTGCATTCCCTTCAGATAATTTTTACCAACACTATTATGCCTTAAAGATAAAATGATTGTCTTTCTGTAATTTTGAAAATACACTTTTAATGCTGAATTAGTATACTAATACAGGAAAAGAAACCAATTTGAATACTGTTTTTTAAAAGGAGTAAAGTCAAATTAATCTGTCCAATAGAAAGTCTTATAAGACTGCTTAGTTGAAAGTAGGTACTCTTACCAGTGCTTTGATACCAGTAACAGATAATAGCCTCTGTCTTCGTGGAGTTTGTATTTTATTCAAATGTATGTTAATATATACTTGTGGAGAAACAACAAATTATAATTTCATAATAATTTAATACTTATTGAAATCACAGCAAGAAGAAACAAAAATGTATAGTAGGAGTACCTCATTTAGGTAAAGTGATCAAAGAAGGCCTCTCTAACAGCATTCTACTAGGAGCGTGAAGGATACATGAAAACCAAACGTGAGCATTTGTGCTGGGTAGAAGTTTTAAGAATTATTTTCAGCAATAATGACCACTATGAAGGCACTGTCACCAATCAAGAATTCTCAGGGTAAAACTTCATTAGTACATGAATAGTTTTAATTCAGTGACTTCAGTAATCTAATTTCACATATCAGGTATTTTTTAAGTGATGCTTTTTTTTTTCTTTTCTCCACTGAGTCATATTCAAGACCATAAATCTTTTAGTATTTATCTCTGTTTTAGGTAAAAGAGAAGCAGCAATTTCTCAGGGTTAAAGAAAAGGGGAAGTGCATTTTGATTCTAAATGTATTTAATCTAAGGTATGTGTAAAATATCCATGTAATGATATTCAAGACAAAATTGGAAATACAATTCAAGCTTTTTCTTCATCTTTATTAGAATACTTATAATTTAATAACCTATCAGTATTGGCCAAACCCCACAGAAATCCCCTTTCTATGTTTCAGATTAAGCATGCACAGTCTGTCATATACAGAAATATATGTGCAAATGAATTTTCTTTACATCAAAAATACTAGAAGGTCCTAAATGATCAGCATTAAAAAGCACTTGATTTGATAATGAAAAGTCTGGATTCAAAGGCTTGTTTCTCTACTTAATAACCACACTACATTAGGAAAGGTGCTTAACATTTCTGAGCTTTGTGTCTATTATAAAATCCACAATCTCTGTTTACCCAGCAGATTGATTAATTTATTAAATAGTCTTTGCTAAGTAGTCTCCTGCCTTTACAAACAGATGAAACAGACAACCACAAATTATAATGAAATATAATTAAATGTTACAATTTATCATAAGCAGTACAGAATATTATGTGAATAAAATTCAGAAGCTTTTAACTACGTCTGTACAAACTCAAAATAGAGCGCTGGGGATATAGCTAGTGATAGTATGCCTGCCTAGCATACACAAGACTCTGGACTCAATCCTCAGCAGCACACACACAAAAAGGAAATCAAAATGGCTAAATATCCAAGTAATGATTCAAAATTACCAATTCCTATCTTTCCCTCTATTGCTTTTATCACTGATTAGTAGTTAAACTGAAATACTTTATATTCATTTGTATGTGCATACCTATTTCTCTGGTTCAACCATAATATTAAACATTAATTTTAAATTAACATTTTATGTGCATACAGCAATATAGATTGTTTTTTGATCCTTTAAGTTTCTTTTACTATAAGAGCAAGATCTCTCTATAAAATATGCTGTTTTGATTTTTTTCTTCTAGTAAACTTATCAAAGTCTAATATATTTTCTATTCTAAACGATTATTCATAGAATGGTATTTTCTCCAGCAAATAAAATAAAATCTGACTGAATGATGAATGATTTTCACTCCTCTTGCTTTATGACAGTGAATCTTCTAACTACAAACTGGGGATTTTAGTCTTTCATTGCCTAAGCAAAAGAAGTGAAATGGTATATAGATTCTATTTAAACAAGTTTAAGCAGTATATAGAGCACTCAGGTTCTAAATTAATGATAGTCTTCAAAAAAAGGTATGATGAAAGAATAATTCTCTAACAGGTATCTTCTCTTTTAAAATAAGTATAATTCACAAATTAAGTGACTGCTGATTTTCAATTATGAAGGGCAACAGCATCTCTATTTAGAAATTAAATTAGGAAGCTTAAGGTCAAAAATAATAAAAGAAAAACTATAAAATTTCAATCATTTTACTATTCTCTTTAGACTTTATTAAACTTGAGAATATTTTTAAAGGTTAATTTTATTCTTTTATTCCCTAAACAACTGAAATTTAACTTTAAGTAAATGTAGTTTATAATCACATATTCTCTTATACATTAAAAGTGGGAAAAGAATTTTGTGCCCAGACTAACTAGCAAGTTGATACTTTCCTCTGAGAAAAAAATATAAATTGTATTAATATATTCTTGAACTAAAATTCATATGGTGACTTTAAAGTATGTTTTTGAAATATCTTTGTATGAAGAGTATGTTCCTTAGTACACCATTGTCTAACTGTATATGCAAACAGAATGCAGAATTACAACTTTTTTGCAGGTTTCTATTATTGTTCTTTGAGAAAAAATATAGATTACACTGGATGAATTACTTTCTTAAATTCGAGGTTTTTAATGTATGAATCTGAAGGGCAATATGATTTCCTTTACTCATAAAAATGACATTATTTATCCAATATCAACATAATCTTCCCTGGTATTTTCTCCTAGTAATGTTGCTTTTTAAAAACTCTTCCTTATTGTCACTGTTTTCCATTGAATGAAAATGATTATGTCATATGGCTAGTGCATTGACTAACTCTGAGATTCCCAAGTCTCTGGATAATTTCATTTAGTTTCTAAAATTCTAGCCTAAATGAAGGTCCTACTTGTGCCCCAAAATTATTTTCTACCATTTTTAAGAGCCTAAACAAAATGAGAAGACTAAACATCAGCTTTCTTTGTTTTTATCTTAAATTCTTTCAGCATTGACATACTAGTGTCTGTTCAGCTGTTAATAACATAGAAATATACGGTTCTATACATAGAATCAACAAAAAGATCAGAAACCATTGAATTAGTGAAAAAAATAAATAAAAAATACTCTTGATTTAAAAAAAATAAGTTGTCTTTTGTGCAAATATGCTCAAATACATTGATCTGTCTTATACTTTGAATGGATATTTTACCCAGGCATAATTTTTTAACATGTCTGTCATTTTAAAAGTATAATTTCTTCCAAGTGTTGATGAATTTTATTTTACTATATCAAGAAAACATCTTTGTTAATATAACCACCCAGCTTATCTAAAAACTTTCAAAGTATTAGAAGTGCTGAAAGTAACAGATACACATTTTCTATGACTTATTTTTTCTTAGGAGCTAGACGTTTATCTTTGGCGAAAAAAAATACTGTCAATATTTCTTGGATTGACAGTTTCACTTTGTTCATTTTTAAGAAAATGTATACTAGACATCTAAATCTTAATAATCATGATTGAAATGGTTATTTTTTAAATTCTTTCAAGTAAAAATGGTGTTTATATAAAAACTGGCTAGTTCAGCTTATAACTTAAAGAGTTGCATAAAGTGCTTTTTCTTGAGACAACCAACATCCATCCTTTGGTATGCAGTAGAAGTATTTAATTCATACTTACTACTTTGTAACACTCAACAATCAAGTTGCATTAATATAATTAGGTTAATATTTACTGTTTCATTCAGGACAATGTTAAATGAAACTAGATTTTTTAAAACAAATTCTTAGTACACAACAGTGAATAACACAATGACTATTCATACTATTAGATCCACTTCCTTGATTTGAATTAAACTGCCAATTCACCATTGGTTTTATACTATCAATGCAAATGTCAACATAGCAAAAAAGGCAAATAATGTCTTATTACTATTAGCAAAATAACTTTGATTTTTGTAAACCACTGAAAGGTTCTTAGAAACCCTAATGGGTTCATAAACCACACTTAGCTAGCAGTGATGTAAAGAAATGAACAAACTGGCATATGTTTCTTGAAAATCTTGTGAGTCAAAATGATGTATGTTGAATCTTTTTTTATATATTTTCCATAAAGACAATGTTACTGTTATGTTTTCAGTCCAAAAGATCTGATCGTTTAGGTAAATGATTATCAGTATTATGCTATTGTAAATAGTTTACTTGGGCTCTATAATCTAGTCTGATTCTTGGGCAGGGAACAGTTACTCTGATTCAAAATGAGAAAAAACTTCATGACATTTCTAGCTGGCCCTACGCACTTTCAGTGTGATTCTACTTTCTACATTTGAGTACAACTAATTTTCCACAGGAAACACACAAAGTCCTTTCTTAAATAATAATCTTTTTGTTCACAGATGGTTTTTGTTGAGGATATAGTAAGGAGGGCTCATTTTTAAAATTAGTTTGAAGCATTTAAAATTTGGGAAATTTCAGGGCTGGTGTAGCTCAGTGGTAGAGTAGTTGTCTAGCATGAACAAGGCCCCGGGTTCAATCCCCAGCAAAAGAGTAGGGGTGGTGGGAGGTAACAGAGAGAGAAGACAAAGAAAGGAAAGAAGGAAGGAATAAATTTCAAGTAAAAGTGACACATTTTTTTTCAGAAGCTCCTTAAAACTCAGATCAACTTTGCTGGACTAGCACTGACATAAACCCATACTTAGTTGGCATTCTTTAGATCCTCTAGATTATTTACTCATTTACGTTCAATGCCTGATCCCACAGACATTTGAGTAACCCACTTCTGCTCTAATTCATTATTGTCTACTGTCTCCTCCTTTATAACAACCTGCTTGTTTTATATTTGTTCTGATATGATAGTGAAACATAATATTGAAACTTCAAATAAAAGAATTTCTTTTACTTTTTAATGAGTAAAAGACATAGCCCATATTGTAGAACGTTTCATTTTGATAAAACTGAAATTAGATAATGATTCTTAAAATGGAATGCACTCATCCCTTTATAATTATTCACTATTTGCAGAATTTTGTCCATTATTGAAGCTAGGTATAACTTAACTATGAAATGTATAATTACCACTCTGAAATCTGAATTTTTAAATGAGATTTGAAACCTCTTAAGATAAAACAAACCGGAAATTATTAAACATGTAAGTAACAATTTTATAGCTAGGACAAACTATAAGTTGTATGGGTTTTTTACTTTTAAAATAAAAATGCAAAAGTAATTTATATGCTCACTTTGAAAAATTTAGAAAATTCAGTATTAAAAAATGTATCACAAAATGCCCTTAATTATAAAAAAAACACTATTAAATTTTTGCTAAGTATCAATCTGTTTTTTTTCCTATGCATTCAAATATTTTGTCATAATGGAAAGGCAGTAATTAAGAGTTCAAGTTCTAGAGTCCAGTGGGCCTGGTAATGAATCACAATTTTATCACTTCCTAAATATGTGACTTTCAGAAAGTTATTTCACCTCTATAACCTGAATTATCTCATCCATAATATGAAAAATAATAATACTGATTGTCACAGCCCAGTAGAGTATTGCACACCTATAATCCCTGCAACTCAGGAGGCTCAGGCAGGAGGATTGCAAGTTCAAAGCCAGCCTCAGTAACTTAACAAGGATCTAAGCAATTTAGCGAGACCCATCTCAAAATAAAAAAAATAAAAAGGACTTGGGATGTGACTCAGTGGTTAATCACCCCTGGGTTCCATCTTCAGTGCCAAAAAAAAAAGAACGATAATAATAGTATTTGCCTCATAGTATTATTTTAAGAATTAAATTTTAAAATGCAGATAAATCCCTTAGCATAGTGTTTGAAATAAAATACTCAATAAATATTAGCTTTTGTCTTTAAACTGTAACTTATCTTGTTCATTTAATAATATAAACATCTTTTTATGTCATGAACATCTTTATATACTTCAATTTTTCTTATAAACCTGTGCTCATTGAAACACACCTGTATAATCCCAGCTACTCAGGAAACTGAGGCAGGAGGATAACAAGTTTAGTGTCAACCTGGACAATTTAGCAAGATCCTGTCTCAAAATTTAAAAAAATAAAAAAGGCTGGATTTATAGTTTAGTATCTTGATATTAGAGATATAGAAACTGAGCTCAACTAACTCTTATAAAGACACAAAAATTTTAGACTAGGACTTGTGCTCATTATTTAGTGCCCCATAGTGTAATTATTTTAAACTGGTAGAGCATAATAAATAAATAATATTTTACAAAATAATAAATAAATAATATTTTACAAAATTATTTTGATTTTTAATTTTAACTGATAAATGTGCATAAATTTTTCATTAGATCTTAATTTAGATATTTTGTTCTTTTCTATTTTCCTGTTTTAAAAACAATACTATTGGCAATCTTTTGGAAGTTAAATATTTTGGAGTAGTGTCCTAATTAAACTGAGCAGAGTATATGCAGAACTTCTAGGCTCATGATTCATATAACTTACATGGATATCAATATAAATTATTTTTGCTTCTTCATGAACTCAACTTAATATTATATTGGAAGAAGCTGTTTCTAGCATTTGCATTTACATGATTACTGGCAACCCCTTAAAAATTATGGACCCAAAGTTGTCTGAAAAGCTAACAACATTGAGTATGTAAAATTATTGCACTACGAGGCACTAAATAATGAGCATAAGTCCTAGCCCAAAATTTGTATGTCTTTATAAGAGCTAGTAGAGCTCAGTTTCTATGTCTGTAACATCAAGATACTAAATGAAGTAGGCTTTAAAGCCTGTCACAGGCCTGTAATCTTATTCTTTTGGCATAGTTCTTCCAACTGAATAAATATTCTTTTTAGCCCTTCTTCCTGATATTTTATTAATCTCCAAGTAATATAGAAAAAATACATTTATTTTAGCTTTGCCTTCTATGTTAGTACATAAAGTTTCAGATTATTTACTAAATATATACTAATTTCCTTAAAATCTTTCTCATTTAAATCAGACTTGTCTCTGTTGAATGGAATGTTGACTTCTCTTGGTATACCCTAGATTTTTGTTCAAGTTATAGGAAGCGAACTGTAGAAGTACAAGAAATAATGAAATTTAAAATTCTAGTTTTCAACTGGGTATGGTATAACATGCCTGTAATCCCAACCACAGGCAAAACAAACAAATTTGAGTTCAGCCTAAACAATTTAGCAGGAACCTGTCTCAAAATAAAATTTTAAAAGATCTGAAGATATATATCAGTGGCAGATATATATGTTATTCATATTTACCTAGCATGCATGAGCCCCTGGATTCAGTCCCAATAGTACCAAATTAAAAAAAAAAACAAACTAGCTTTCAGCTTTGGTTGCTATAAAAAAAAATTAATACTTTGGTAATACTTTCTGCAAATGCAGAAATAAAAATTACCTGTGACATCATTTCAGCAACAAAATTGATTAGATATAGTCATGATTTAAATTTGTATAATTAACTATCCATGTCCCATTGATGACTTTATTAGAGAGTATATCTCAAAACTATTCTGTAGATCTTCATATATTTAAATTACACATATTTTAAAGATTAGCCAGATATTTTCTAGCCCAAAATGTTAGGATTATCAGGTTTCCTTATTCATTCTATTTTTTTATTAAGGATAAAACATATTAATTCAGAAGTTGACTCTGAATATTTTGTATTATACCTTATATGTCAAATACTGTACTGTGTTGGGGATATAGCAATGAATAGGTTTATTTATTAACTCTGCCCTCAAGGAGCTATAGTGGCATTGATACAAAAATAAAATATTTATAACAAATATGTCAGACAAAGAATTGATAGACTCAAAGAGTTTTTCTAATCCTGTAAAAAAAATAATAGAATGATTAAAGGACAGAAAGAGGCATGCAAATCCCCTGTAGCCCCCTATAAAAATAGATAAAGAAATATATGAAAAAAGTGCCCTAATTAGAAATTTCTGAAAACTTAAAACAACACAAATGTTGCAAATTTATAACTATCTTTAAATTATAATTGTCAGTGCTATAGTGAGCAGCAACATGAGTATTCCTATTCACACAAGTAAGAAAATAAATTTATATAGCCTTTTAAGCAACGAGCATACATTGGCTTAAAATGTATTTATTTGTACTGCATACACACTCACAAAGAAGGTTAAAAGTCTTGTTTTAATATACCACATTGTTTGTAGAAATTTATGCAAAAATTTCAGAGGTCATCAAAGACTATGTACAAGATTATTTCCCACATCATTATTAATATTCATAAAAATGAGAAATAGACTTAATGTGTATGGGTTAAATAACTTGTAGATGCATATCTGTTATTCTGTAATCTTAAAAAAAGTTAGATTTTTTTTTACTCATATACAAATAAACAATAAATTTTTAAAGAACATATAACATATAATATACTCTTTACAAGTTATATATTTTAAGATGCCTTATAATTCATACCATAAAAGATAGGCTTTATATTTTTAAGCAGATAAAAATTTGTCTAAAAATACATGATTGAATTGATTCTGACTAACGTATAGGAAATAACTTGTTTAAAAGACTGATTTTATATAGACTGTATTTTCTTGGAATCAAAGCTATTATAGAATTGAAGAATCACAATTATAAATTTATATAAAGTAAAAATTAATGACTACAAATGTTAATAAACAATGAGAAGTGAAAACCTTTTTAAAAGACAATTTCCTAAGGATAAAAATATATGGGAGTAGGAAGGGTATAGAGAATCTGTAACTTGTATGAAGATTCTAATTTTTTACTTCTCATTTTCTCCTTATTCTTTATAATGTTCCTTTTTTATGCTTTTATTTGCTTAGTTTTATAATCTCATTGTCTTTCCTCCAGAAACACTAGATTAATTATTTTTCCTTGATATACTTGTCCTCGTTTTTTTTTAACTTTTACTTATTTATTCACTATTTTTTACTTTGTTTTAATAAATCACAAATGAAACAGTTGTTTTACATCAGTTTTTTTAAAGAGCTGAATAATATAAAATGAATAATGTAGTAAAGTGTAATATTAACCAAAGCCCTAAAGTATACTTCTTTATTTATAGGAATTTGTTTAATGCTGAACCTACCCCACCCCTCGTATTGGGGATCAAACCCAGGACCTCAAATATATTTGGCAAGTGCTCTACCACTGACCTACAGCCCCAGCCCTAACTGTTGTTCTCCTAAGCAAAACTTTTTTTAAAAAAATCTACTCCTTCAAATTATAGCTACCAGAAATAATCTATAGCTATATCAGTGTATACTCAGTGATATTAGTTGGAAGATAAGCAATTTTTAAGGAAAAAATTTATATATCATTGATACCTATAATATTTTTAAAGCGGTGTATAATATCATATGGTTAAAATTTTGTCTTTCAAGGTAGATCTGAAAGTAAATTAGATACTTCTAAAAATAAGATGATCCAGTGTTTAGGGCAAACAAGAAGAAATGTTTTATCTATGCAATCTTAATCTAAATAAATATAAAATATTATCGTGGGGAGAAAGGAGACCTACATTATTCTCCTTTCCATCGGCAAGAGCCTAAATTTAGAGGAAAGACCTTAGAGTGGAGAATTTAATAGCAGCTATGCTTTTCTTTTTAATTAATATGTTCAGAAAACCAGTGAACTGCTCTAGACATCAGTTTCCTCATTAGTAAAACAAAGTATATAACCTTTTCTAAAATATTGTCATCAAACATCTTATAACTGAAGCAAACTGTAAATGTCTATGCCCAGTTACATAGGAGCCTCCTTAACATAACTGCATAAGCCTAAATTTTTTTAAATTTCATATTTTATTTAAAAAAAATTTAAAAAGTAGGCTTTCTACTCCAAAGTGTATGCTAATTTTAATGAAAAATATAGTATTTAAATTTTTTATTATTTCCACAAAAGTCAGAGTGGCGTTAGTTTTCTATCTTAGTAACAACAGAAATTGTTTTGCAGTAAGCTCAGTTTTAGAAAAGTGGACTAAATGAAAGTGAATGGACATCATTTTAGATTAGTATCCAGGCAATTTCTTGTGTTACATGGTATTTCTAGAATTCATATTCTTAGAGAAAAGGTAAACACAAATGGCAGAATTATTTCACTAGGCCTCATCCTGTTAATGATCCCTGAATATAGCTGCATCAGTAATTAATCCATAAAGAAAGAGTTCCCAAATATTGCAAAAGAAATGGTACAGTGTAGTACAGTATTTTCAGAATATTTCTAATGGACATTTTGTTTAAAATATTCTAACTACCATCGCTTCTCGGCCTTTTGGCTAAGATCAAGTGTAGTAAAATATTCTAACTAAGAGACTGAATAGATGATTGAAATGTTTTTGATCTCTTGGTTATTCGCTTGTTCTTCAGTGTAGTAAAATGATTTCCATGATGTAAATATTCTAATAATCTCAACAGACTTGGTAATCCTCATAATTCTTAACATCAAATTCTCAAACTTGCTTCATATTGCAATGATTCTCTGTGTAATACAGGTTGACTACCAATAAAAATTAAGAAGGGTTAGATATGTGACTCAGTGGTTAAACACCCCTGGGTTCAATCATCCCCTGTACAATAAAAACAAGACAAAACACCCCTAATCAGAAAATCTGAAATTCAAAATGTTCCAAAATCTTAAACATTTTGAGTGTCCTGTTAGGACTCAAAGTTTCAGATTTCGGAGTAATTTGGATTTCAGGATTAGGGATGTTCAACCAGTAAAATCTATGCAAATATTCCAAAATCCAAAACATTCTATTAAGTAGAATGACTTCTACTTCCAAACATTTTGGGTAAGGGATATTCAAGCTTTGCAAACTATTTATCTAATGACAGAGAATGTTTGGCTTTATAGAAAAGTATTCAAAAAGAAGCTAACAAGGTGAGGCTTGTACATTATAATAAAGTAAATGAATCCATCTTATCCAAATGCTACTCTTATGGTTTTTTTAATTATTGTCTGAAAAAATTATCAGATTTGAATTATACTACTCCATTATAATTAACCATTAAAAGTTGACTAGAATAAATGAAGATATTACATTTTAAACCTGTTAATTTCACTTTTTCCCATTACTCAAATTTGAGTTTATATTGACAAACCTTTCTCCAATTCTTTCTGAAAATTTTCAGTATTAGGTATTTTTATCTGTTTCAGGAGCCACCAAAACAAAACAAAACAAAAAAAAAATACCATGAAACTTGATTTGCCACCACTTCTGGCTTTAAAAACCACATTGGTTTTCTAGTCTTTCTTTTATAATAGTTTCATAGGCAGACTTGTGGTCAAAAGGTGATGTCAAGCATTAATAAATTGTTCCCAGAGTCTTTATATCAGTTCTATGATCTATTTTTCACATTCAGAGTTCAGGAGTAACTGTCTTTTTTTCTCTTATAATTTATTCTTTAAATTTCTGTGCTTGTGCTTACATTTGGAACTGAAATGAAACAGGGAATTTTTCTTTTATATATAAATATATTAGCAGATAAATTTTGTTACATAGATGGAGAAATAGATAGACATACAAATTTACATCTTTTTATAAACATCAATTTTTTTTCGAGCCCCATTTATTTCTAGACCTATTAGAGAATACAAGTTCAAACTAGAAATCAGCAATGGTGGGTATTGTTCCTAGACTTGTAATTAGCCTCCCCTGTAACCTTGAAGAAGACAACTCATGTTGCTGAATTAATACAATTTTAAGCCTTTTAGAAATAAAGAACAGTGTAGAAAATAGTGTGCACTTGTTATTGTACAATAATTCAAAAATCTTCAGTTTCTAAAAACCTTTAGAAAGGCATTAGATTCTATTTTTATAGGAAACTATCAAGGCTATATCTCAAATATTGTGAGTCTCCATTTAAGATGAGAGACAGCTTTCCAAATGAAGGTGCTCTCTGAGATTAAAAAGAAATAGCACAAGAAAGTGAGTAAATATTATGAACTCACTGTGAATTAACTCTCCCTTGAGAGGTCAAATGTTGATGATCTAATTCATCTGCATTTTTTCTAAATTTGGCAATTCTGTTTGACTAAGAAGAGTGAGAATTGATGATTATCTTTTAGTCAAAACATTTATTTAATGATGAAACATTAACACAAACTATTTATATCACGTAAAACCAAAAGTTGATGTAATTCTAATGTACAAAGATGCTTTTTTTCAAAACAAAAATTCAGTTTTCTCATCAATCTCCTTGTGCTATCAGAGACATTCCTAAAAGGCATGAGACAATGTATATCCTGCTTCCAAGAAATAAACTTTTGTAGTTATAGCTAGTTTTCTTATTTTAAGAGAACACTTATGTTTTTAGTATACCATAGATGTTTTCTGGTATTATTTATTTTTCTGAGATTTTTAAAGCTAGGGACTTGGCATCACACTGATACTTCTTCTACTATCTGCTGATAAATAAGGAACAACATGTCTAACTTCACCCATGCTAGTCTGAATTGAGACCTTATTTTTCAGTTGCAGGAATTTATATTACAAAATCATTGGTTTCTTGCCTTGCATGTAGCAAAGGTTCAATCCCTAAAAACACAGAAAATGAAGGAAAATAGGAAAAAACCACTTGATCTGAAACTTCCACACTCATACACACCCTTTTTATTTTTTACTTTTTATTCTTTGGCTTGTTTCCCTCTTTCACCAAAACATTAGTTCTTATAGAGCTCTATTTATAAAACACCTCATCTAGAAAGATACTTTGTATTGAGAATCTTCCTTTATTCCTTGTATAATGGTATGGAACAAATTTTTAAAAATAGCAATTTTACTTTTCATTTTCACTATCTTACATGAGGAAAATTCAGCTGAAATAACAGAAAGCTTTGAAGGAGTGAATCTTTCTAACATTGGTCTGGCATTAAAATTTTCTGGTTGGGCAGCACAATTGTTTAATTGGGAATCTCATTGACAGCTGAACAACCTCAATGCTTGGGTCAGCAAGCAGAGGAGCTTCACTCTGTCGTCTATCAAGAATGATGCTTGTCAGGACCGATCCTTTTACTTAGAGAACACTCATGTTTCTAGTCATACCATTGAGGTTTTCTGGTATTACAATGGAATAGACACTTCAAGACTGAAAAAGAATAAGTGCATAGGTATATTTGTAATTCTTTGTTTTTTGTAAGCCAAATGCAAATGTAACACTACTGCAGATACTGCTTCATCAGAAGTCCCCAAGATAACCAAAAGTAAGTGCCAATTTCCTCATCTCAGGAATAGTGCCATAACAAAGATTTAATTCTAGTGGTCAGCTTATTTACAAAGCATGTCATACAGCCTTCTGGGTTAATTAACTCCTTGGCCTCCTAATACATACCTAAAAGAGTCAATTAATGTTTTTGCATGTATTACTTAATAATGTGTAGAAAAATTTTTAAGTTCACTTTTTCTTTATTCTGTCTTTTTTACCCATCTTCCCTCATTGTAGCAAATTAGACGGCCGGATGAAAGCAAAGGAGTTGCTAGTAGAGTTGGATCCCTCAAAGTAAATATGTTTCTAACATTTTTTGGCAAGATTTCGTCTATAGCCTACACTTCTTCCTTTTTGGAGGGTGGTGGGAGGAAGGGGGCTTTTTCCATTTTTCACCATCCCATTTTTTTTATTTTAATTATTTTTATTGGCTGTTGGGTCATATTATTTTTTTTTTGTTTCAGCTACACATAGAGCAACCAGCTGAAGGCAAGATGCCAAATAACTAGCTTTGAATGGCACCACAAACAAGAGAAAGGGCAACTGCCTCCTTACAGGTGCCTATAATTTGGGGTTCTAGAGTAAACCGTTCCTCTGACTGATGTCACTGATTGTGTGTTAATATCCTCTTACACAGAGAACTAATATATTTTTAGAATGTTATTTCCCCCTTTAACATTTTTGTTTAAAAAAAATTAAATGCTATGTTAGTGTCATTATCAGCTATAGTTCAGTCCAGAAAAAAAAAATCGTTGTGAGTTAATAATTGTATTGAATACATATAATCTTAGGAACTAGAAAAGAACTTTATAAGATGCTAGTAAGTGGGCCCACATATAGCTAAGTGTTTAGACACTCTAAATCCCCTTTTTTTCCTCTAAGTTTAAAAAAAATTGATATAACTATAGCCATTAACACAGGTTTATCTAAACATTTACCCATTCATGTATACAATATACAACTTGTAGATTTCTGATTTAGCTATTTGCTAATGGCTAAATACCACTTGGTCAATATATCTTGGTCACTCAGTACTCTTAACAATTAATCATAATGAAAGGGTAAGCAAGTTCTCACCCTTAAGAAACAGACATAGTCATTGATCACTTAATGCTGCCACCATAAGTGCAAGTTAGAAAATTGCTGAACTCTAAAAACATGCAGAATAATCACCCACAAAGTTAAGCACTTTTTTATAACTCAATCCCATTTGTCTTTACAGTAATAGTAACTGTTAATCAAAATACCAAATAATTCAATGCACTGAAGTGTCTTAAAATTCAGTAACTGCCTTGAGACTTAATATTGAGTCATTTCAAAATTTTACACACCTCTAATTTATTTCCATTTAGCAATTTATGAAACACAAACTTCTGCACTCTTTTCTCTTGTTGCCTCTTCTGCCTTCTTAGTTTTACTTTTTGTTGTTGTTTATTTATTTATTTGTGTGTGCACACACCAGTGCACATGGATGAAGGTGTGTTTGTATGTTTGTGTTCCTTATTCCTGAAAAGCCATTCTCTCTGTTCTCTAACACTGCTTTATAGTGGGTAACTATTATATTAAAATCTTATTTCACTAAGGATAATCAGAGGGGTGGGAAGTGTTGATTGTATGCTTATTTCAAAAACAAGGCAACTTAAGATTATTCATTCAGGAAAATGTGATGATATATCAGTAGCATTCCTCACTGTCTGCTTGTGAGGTATCATATCTTACCTTGTCTTTAAGAGAAGATAATTCCATTATTGTTTAGAATATGGATTATGACAGATTCAAGTGAGAGGGTGCAGTACAACATTTTTAAAAATTATGGTAGTTAACTAAGGAAAAAATGGCATCCATAACTGTAGCATCTTTTGCTTTAAACTGGATTATATGTGAAATTTTGTGTGTATGTGTGTGTGTGTGTGTGAGAGATTATCTCAAGTTCACATCAGGTTATAAATGTGTATTTATTACTTTTAAATGTATATACAGTATAATTATGTATATATACATATATGCTTACGAACAAATTGACATATTTACAGTTTCATCAGTTATTTCAATATGGATGCAGCCTTAAATTTTAAAAAGTATGTTTGAGAAACAAAGGCAAATTTCATATTCTTTAAATAATTTTACTCAATATTTCTGCCAAATAGAAAAATTTAAAGTTAATCTCTTGGGAATTATAAGGATAGTCATAGTATTTATTTACATTAAAGCTGGGGAGAAAAGATACTCTAATTTAAAAAATAAAGTAAAATGTTGGCTTCTCAGTCTTGGGTTTGTTAAGCATGTATTTCTTATACAAAAATCTTTGATGCTTTGAAATGTTTGCCAAAGGCAGTGAGAAATGTATAATGCTATGATCTTATTTTTAAAAGGAAAAAGAGGAAAACTGAAAAGAGAACAAGTTGCCTTTTCAATTCATTTTCTGATGTTTACATGTAGCTCCATCGAAAGCTGGAGGAGCTCAGAGATCACCTAGAAGGCAATGTGAAAGGATACTCTCTCAGAGTAAATGTACGATTTCACTTGATGATTTTTTCCCCCCTTAAACTTCTGCTGACTGGTAATTCCAAATCTGACTGGTTTGTCCTCTCATCTCCATCTTTTTTACTTTCTGTCTCTTTCCCCCCTCTTTTTTTCTTTTCTAGCTACAGCATCATGCTCACATTGTAAAATAAATATTATATTGGCAGGATAGAGGATGCTTAAGCCACACTAACATTGCAGTTGATTTGATAACATTTTGACCCCAATGCAAAATAAAAATTTTCGAAATCATTGCTTCTTTTATAGTAGTACACTTTTCTGATGTTCTTTTCAGGGGACTTCTATTTGGGGGTTTTCCATTAACCATTTCTTTTGTCCCTTGTTGGATGTGTCAGCAACATTATAAATTATGGACTGGACTCAAAGAGTAGAGCTTTGATTATTCAATTTCACTTTTCAAGGAAAATGATGAATGTTAAAGTATCATAAGTAATCAGACAGTAAGTAGGCACATATATTCTGAGTTAATAGACTATAATCTTAACTCAGATTTTTTAAATAATTATGTCATTTTTTGTTTTAAAATAAGAAAATTAGCAGCAATTCTCTTCACCAGGAACACCTTCATGTAACATATTACAAATTCTTGAGCTAAAGGTTCATATACCAAAGACAACCTTTGAAGGAAAACAATACCCACAGCCGCTCAATCCTGTACATATCATATAGACAGTACTAACACAGTATTTTTTATGACAAATAATTCAGGCTTTTAGAATGCTTGGTCTTCCTTTTAATGTATCTCTTGAATAAAAGTCAAGTTAAAATTTTCTAAAATAGTATATTATTTAAATACAGCAAAATAATTAAATTATTAAACTAAATAATTTATGACTTAACCTTGACATCCTGTTCCTGGGATTTCTAAAAAGTTCCTGTTAATCTAGCACCTCATATACTTCCCCAAAGATTATTACCATTCATATAATTCATATTGCCATAGTAATTTTGTTATTTAAAAAATAGAATAAAAGTTAGGAAAATGGTAATTCTCTGAGATCTCAGCCTCTTTTTAATTATATTCCATGTATAATTATGTATGTCTCCATATTACATTTCTGATTACTAAAGTCTGTAGTGGTTTTTATTATTACCAGTCATTAATTCTGATAGCTAAACAGAAAAAGAAATTGTACATGTTCCATTTCTCTACTTTTTTTGAGCCAGTCCTTTTCTATGTATATTCTTAATAGAATCTGAAAGACTGTCCAAAATCAGTTCCTAGAATCTGTTACACAGTTGTTAAAATAAAAAAGGTTATTATGAATTTTATGACTAAACATATCTGAATACTATCCTAGAAACCTCTAAAATATTCCAATACGTGTATTTTAGTGTCATGCTCTTCCCTAACCAGTCATGAGAACTGATATTTTTCTTTTAGTCAAATTAAGACTAGAAAGTCGAGACTTGCTAACGTCTACATGATAGGGAGTTGGTGTAAAATTAGGATTAAATTACAAGTTTAATTTCTGTTTTAAGCATTTGTACTGCTATATATTAACTAGTCTCAACATCTTCATATTTTGTTCCATTTCAATCAGAAATACTTTGTTCTGATTACATTTTTACAGTAAAAGATTAAATATGGGATATATCATTCTAAGGGATCTGTTAACTACCAGATTTTAAAATTTCAACTAAGAAAACTTGCAAATCAAAGTCTCAACTAAGTGATCAGTTTCTTTACTTTTTAATTCTTACTACCCAAGTACACCTCAAGTATGCCATGTATATTAAAAATTGTTGCTTAAAAATAAAGTTATTCTCAGAACCATAGACCAAATTAAACAGATTTTGTTTCTAAAATGAAGTGACAGTGACCATTCCATTCTGTGGAAATTTATTGCATGTGTTCACACAACAAGAGTAAGGATTTGGATACCTTTCAATTCATTGAAACAATACGGAATAATTTCAGTAAAGTGAAAGTTTCAGAACCAGGTTGCCAATTAAACATTTTATTTAATAGTTGGAGAATGTGATACATCATTCAGAGCTGTGGGACAGGATTTAATTAATCATTGATGCATCAATTTATATGATGCATAGTGTGTGTGTATGTGTGTGTATGTATATATATAAATACATATTTATATATAAAATATTAAGTGTATATGTATATATATAAATATATACATACACAGAGACACATTTTTTTTCAAGAAAGAAAAGAGCCCTGCATTCTCTTGATGAATGATCCTTGTAATTTTTGGAATAATATTGTCTTATTTATTTCTCATATGAAAACATATTTTTCATTCTACATTGACTCTTCTGTAGCAAAAAGCAGGATGTATTAGACTCTTGGTTTCTGAATTAAGAATGAGTCATCTTTTTCTTTATATTTACAGAGCAGGATATTTTGAACCCTTAAATGGGTTTTTAGTGATTTTAATAATGACTGTTAATATATAAGCAGTATTTGCTTTATTTAATAAGTGCAAAAATTTCTATAAATCCTTAGATGGATCAATGTGTTGAGAGTAATGACTAAAGAATAAAACAACATAAGAAAAATTTTCCATTTAATCAAACATGAATCTAGTAGGGAAAACACAAATGTTAATACATAGGATCAAAAACCAGTACAGACAGTGTTAAGATAGAAAAGCACAGAATAAGATACTGCAAACTAATGCTTTGTTTAGATAATATCATGCAAGGTAAATTTACAAGGAAGTTATTTAGAACTTGGAAGTTGGGCTAATACAATGATTTACATGACTGCAATTTTTTTAGGTTTCTTAAGATCAGCATTTTCACTTTAGCTTTAGTTCTAAATTACTTTCTTACAGTTTTAATGAATAGGTTATTATTTTGGGGGATATTTGCACTTTTATATTCATTAAGTGAGTTCTATAACTCGGGTCAGCAAATCATCCGGTAGGCCAAATCCCATTCTTTTGTAGGCCCATTAGTTAAGAATGTTTTTTTTTTTTTAAGAGAAAGAGAGAGAGAATTTTTTAATATTTATTTTTCAGCTTACGGCGGACATAACACCTTTGTTTGTATGTGGTGCTAAGGATCGAACCCGGGCCGCACGCATGCCAGGCGAGCACGCTACCGCTTGAGCCACATCCCCAGCCCTAGTTAAGAATGATTTTTGCATTTTTAAATGGTGGGGGTTGGAGGATCAAAAAAGAACATTTTGTGACATGTAAAAATTATATAAAATTCAAATTTCAGTGTCCAAAATTAAAGTTTTAATGAAACATAGACATGCTTATTCATTTGCCTATTATCTACATCTTCATCTTTGTTTCATTTCATATTCAACTCAATTGTAGCTTTTGGACTGCAAGAGAGAGAGAGTTGAATAGTTAAAGAAGAAATTTCAATAATGCACAAGGCCTACAATATTTTCTTTCTGATCTTTTACAAAAAAAAAGTTTGCCAAGATTTGCTATAACTATGTAGTGTGTCAATATAAATTGACATAAACTGGGTGTGATGGCACATGCCTATAACCCCAGCTACTAGGGAGACAGAGGCAGGAGGATCATAAGTTTGAGGTCAACCTCAGCAACTTGGAGACCCTATCTCAAAATAAAATAAAAAGGCCTGGGGGTGTGACTTAGTGATAGAGTGCCCTTGGATTCAATGCCTAGTACCACCAAAAAAAAAAAAAAAATGATTATAGTAGACACTGTAAAATATGTTCATTTTAGAACTTGAGGAAAAGAGAGCTGCTCATTTTTCTGGATATGGTTTTTAATTATTCTGCATGGATTCATGTTTAAAAGAGTTAGTCCCCTGAGATAGTTTATACACACATACACACACACAAATATATATATATATATATATATATATATATATATATACACTTTTTTTTTTTTTTTACTTTTTTTTTTCTCTAGTCTCTCTTCACATACTACCTCTCCCACACACTCACTCATACACACAAAGTAAATCTATGGAATTACCATTACTGAGTCTTCAAATATGAAACTATTTCTGGGCACATTGCTGGACCAAGCAACTCAGGAGACTGAAACAAGAGGATTGCAAATTCGAAGCCAGCCTGGGCAACTTAACAAAAGACCCTGTCTCAAAATAAAAAGTAAAAAGTGACTGAGGATATAGCTCAATAGTAGAGCACCTCTAGGTTCAATCACCAGTACCAAAGAAAAAGAAAGAAAAGAAAAATATTATTATAAAACGTATATATTATAGATTCTTCTCTTGATGAGAGAAAGGGTCCCTGTGGGGACTTAGAATATAAAACTAAAATTCATTCCTCATATTCAAAACTTATTAAAAATGTGATGAGTACTTTTTCTGTATATATTGCATTTTTAAAAAAAAAGTTAATTCCCTGAAGCACATGATGGACTTTTGATTTATGCTAAATAGCCTATTGGACCTTACCTAAAATCTTATAACCTCTACAAAAAGTTTTATATAACTGAGAAAGATATCCTGACATGATGAAGTAATATAAAACATTTTAATATATAGCATGTAAAATCTGAAAGTAATCTGTTTTGAATCAGCCAATTTTGAGCAGGGATGAATAGCAAGAACATTAGTTCTTAAAGAGTAAATAATCAATAGTCCTTAGATATCTAAACATCTATTTGTCTGTAGAATCTATTTTCTTTAGGCAAATTTCAATGTCTTTCAGTTCTTATATGCAGAACATTGTTTGAGTTTCCTAAGTCTTCCCTGTTTGATATTTTGGCATTTATTTATATTTTAAAAATGTATTTATTTACTATAGTATTAAGGTAACATCCTGAGTATCTTGGTGGCTGTTTTCTTTTAAATATATAAATTAAATATATAAATATTAAGTATATAAATATCATAAATTATAATGCTGATGACAATAAATCAATTTTACTGTGAAAAATAAATAAAATTCTCTTAAGCTTTTGGTTCTGCTAAAAAATAAGAATAGTATATCTTATCCTATTCTTCAAATCAAGTTCTCTTCTAATATTTATAAAATAACCATTTGAAATGGAATAATTTGAAATAGAAGTGATGCATCTATGAGGTACTTAATACTCAAAGCAGAATTGACCTTCTCAGAATTAACTTTAATTAAAAAATAAGGCACTAATAAAAGATCTCATTGACAAGTAACTTTCCCCAATAATAAAAGATAGAGAACTGAGAAAAAAAGAAAACAAGGTTCTCAAACTGTTTCAAACAGAACAGATATAGCATAGTTTTCTTAAGACTATTCTCCTATGAAAATGAGATATGTATGGTTGGAAAAATGCATAATTTCTTAAAATGTGTAGAATTGAGCATATTTTAAGAGCTACCTCAAAGTAGTAAGTGGCCTTGATACTTATAAATCACAATATATCATTTTTTTTCATTAGTAGGGATTGAACCCAGGGCCTCACACATGCTAGACAAAAGCTTTACCACTGAAATGTTCCCCCAGCCATATCACAAATTTTTTGAAAGTAAGCTTTCAAAAGTTCTGAATATTAATTCATCAGTTTAGTTATTTTAAGTATAAATGAAACAAGAGTTAATATATTCATTCATTCATTCATTCATTCATTCAATAAACACTTACTGAGCACCTCTTACATTCTGCAGTGTTGTGCTAGAAATATAGTTAAAGAACAAATCTGATAAGTTGTTTTTGATTCTTCCAATTTGTCATCTTCTACAATTCCTTGTTCTAACTTTGTATCTTGAAATTTCATGCACAATTTGTAACTACAGAATACATACTTAACAATTTTAGCTCACGTGGCATTGTAAAACTTCAAAGAGCTGGGTGTAGAGCTGGGGTTGTAGCTCAATGGTAGAGCATTTGCCTTGCATGTGTAAAGCATGGGGTTCAATTCTCAGCACCACCTAAAAATAAATTAATTAAATAAAGGTATTGTACCCATCTACAATTAAAATTACTAAAAAAAAGAAAAAAGAAAAGAGGCAGGTGTGGTAATCCATGCTGTAATCCCACCTACTTGAGAGGGAGGCTGAGTCAGGAGGATCACAAATTAGAGGCCAGCTTTAGCAACTTAGTGAGGACTTGAGCCACCATAGCAAACCCTGCCTCAGTTTTTTTTATAAAAGGGTTGGGGATGTAGCTTAATAATAAAGTACCTCTAAGTTCAACTTTAGTACCAAATCAAGAGAAAACAAACCAAAAAAAACTTTATGAAGGAAGAAGCCACATAATTGAACATGGCACTATGATAACCTAGAAAGTAAGAACAGGTCAGAAAATTACCAATTCTAATTAATAAAGCTTAGTTCAACACAGTGATCCACTCATAGTCCCAACTACTCAGGAGGCTGAAGCAGAGCGATCACTTGAGCCTGGGAGTTTTTAAGAGTAGCCTGGACAACACAGCAGAACTCTGTTTCCAAAAAAAAAAAAAAAGAAAGAAAGAAATCTGCCACGTCATAAGGTTAAACATGATTTTTAAGTATAAAATAACTTTAAAAAAATCAGTGACAAAATAACTATTCAAGAAAATCATTGAAACATCTTGATAAAAGAGATGTCTCAAATAGTTTTATGTTTTAAGTTTCTATACTTTATATGGTGTTGGTATTGACATATAGGAAAAGGAAGAGCAAGAAGGCGGGCATCTAGTAATACTGAAAATGTAATAGTAAGAACAGGAAATCATAAATCAAAATACCGAACTGGCTTTGGTGCTCGCTTTAGGGAATAATATGAAGTTGTACAGTAAAGGTGTAAATACCCTCACTTGTAGTTTCCAAATGTGAAGCCAATGAAAATTAGTGTGCTACCATAGGAAAATTTGTCCAATGTTATCTTTTTTCATGGGTTTTTTGTTTTTGTTTTTTCTTTTTTCTTTTTCTTTTTTTTTTTTAAATCACAAGGTTCTCCTTCAAGTAACTTGAGGCTTGAGATGTTTTCAAACTCAAGTGTCTGCTTGTAAGCCTGTTTTATTATCTGGCAAATGTGTTTGTGATGGAGCCATCTGAGCCTCTGGACCCTTATTATTCTGTCGTTTCCTCTTTAACAGTGTTTTCTTTTCCCCACTGCAAAACCAGGCTCGACTTCCCTCGTGCTCATCTACCTATAGTGTATCTGAGGTATATTTTGCACGTGTTTTCTTACATGGTCAACAACATGCTCGCCCTCACCATTTTTATTTTATTTTCCTTCTGCCTTAATTTATTTTGCCTTGCACTTTGCACTTGGCTGAAAGGGATGAGGGTACCAGGGGAAAAAAATCACTTATTAGGGGGAAATTTCTATATTTTTATAATGCATTGTTGTTGGAATAACTTGGGGTATGGTGGGGCAGCCACTGTATCACATTAAAATGGATAAAGCCAGCTGAGTATGTAGCTCAGTGATACAGTGCTTGCCTAGCAAGAATGAAGTGCTGGGTTCAATCCTTAATACCACCAGAAAAAGAAAAGAAGTCACATGAAATGGCTTAAGCCCAAATAGCCAACTTGTTACCACCTTAATTCCATAAAGATTTATAGAATTAAACTTTTGAGCCAGGTAATTTGTTCAACTCATTAGCTGAAGACAAAGATCCACTTTGCATACCTATTTGTGTATTTCTTTGGTAGCTGAGAATTTGCATTGAAGTAGTGATGATTCCATCCTATTAAACAAAGACATAGGAAAGCATCCAAAGTTAGTTATTCAATAAAAAAAAAAAATCTGAAAAATAAGAAATATAATTTCTCAATTTTTTTATGAAGTAAAGGATTCATTTCCTTTTTTTAAAAAAAAACTTACTATACTTAAATAGTTTCCTTGACACTTGTATATTCATAAGGTTCTTACTATCTAATAAAAGAGTTTATCAGTCATGAGAATCACATTCTTTTAACAAAATATACAACATGAAATTTGGCCTCTATTCTTTGCCATTGTAGAGATTTGATTTCTTATTCCTGTTGTGTTAAATTATAGCATAAATGGGTTTTCTTTTATTTATAAAGCATATTTGTTAAAATTATGAACAAACTGAATATCCAATCCATGAAGTCTACTTTCAAAAGCAGAGGTATTGTTGAGTAACTGAGAGAAATCAAAATATGACTACTTAGTAAAAGGACTTTAACAATCTATGGATTTTAACATCTCAGTTTTTGAGTTTACAACATGATATATTTACTTTAAACAGCAACTGGTAGCTATCATATTCAGGCCAGTATTGTTAACTTAATTCTGATCACAAAAAGTTATCTCAGAATAATATTATGCAAAAAAAAAAAAACAAAAAACAGAAACACCGTCATAAGTATCAGCTATCAGCCAGGCACCATGGGGCATGCCTATAGTCCCAGTGACCTGGGATACAAGTTTGAGGGTAGCCTCAGCAACCTAGCAAGGCCCTAAGCAATTTAGTAAGATCCTGTCTCAAAATAAAAAATAAAAAGGGCTGAGGATGTAGCTCATTGATTAAGTACCCCTGGGTTCAATCACTGGTACCAAAATAAAATAAAATAGCAAGTAATATATGCAGAACCACGGGTAGATTATCATCTTTAGATTTCAAATTTTAGGAAGAAGCTTTGAAAGAAATAGCTTTACTAAATTCATAGCCTTACAAAGTTGAATTTATTGAGTTGGTAGAATTACAGCCATCTTCTTTAATTTTACTTTGTAAATTATAACACATTTTTTTTCTTTTAAAACTGGTTTTGTGAAAAGTTGATTTCTCTCTTTAAGATGAAAAGGGATTTATTCTTTTATTCACAAAGCATACTTTTAAAATAAAACAAACAAACAAAAAATATATATATATATACTTTTTAACTTATATGTTTAGATCTGGAATACAGTTCTAAAAGGATAGAAAATATTTACAGAAAAGTTCAGGAAAATAATGCAAATCTTTGAAAAGTTCTGGTTATAGGAGAATCCTTATACAACAAACTATTAGGAAACAATGTAAATTTTTTTATTTTACTTTTTCCTTGTCATCTGGTATATTAAGCATCAAATAGTGCTTGAAATGTATAGGGAATACATTTAGCATGCATTTGATATAGTGCTCCTGTTGTCATAATGAGATTTCATAAAAGGCTGAAGAATTATTTTAATAAAGATCCTTGAGCAATATAAAATGTTTTTATAAGTAAACTATAATCTCAATCGGTATGGAAGACTTAAACTTACAAAGTAATCTTAAGAAGAATATGCACAATGGAACAAGTCTCCCCCCGCCAAAAAAAATGATGGCATTATTAGACATGCATGTTATTTGCTAACATAAAGATGAAGAGTTAGTTTCTTCTTGAAACATACTGATGGAGAAACAAAGTACTAACAGGCAAATGAACTACTTGTGATATCAACAAAGACTTTTGAAAGAGAAGGTTGATATCATCTCATATTACATTTTTCATAGGTCTTTCTTAACTCCCCAGGATTATGCTTCCCAGTGTAAAAAATATATAACGCATTTCTTTCTGCCACTTCATCCAGGCAATTCTCCATTTCCCATGAGAGTGTATAAGAAGTCTACCATTGGCATCATCTCCAATCACAGCCTACAGCATCCATCAGGGTATTACTTTCTCTCTGACAGCATGTGTGCAGGAGGGTTCTCAGGTTGGAATGTGGAAGTGGCTTTTGGGAGGCGGGATTGTGTGTGCTGTGGCATTTGCTCCATGGCACTCAGCTCTTAAATAAACTCTGGCTTCATCTGGGTTTGTTTCTTCCATTGTGAGATCTGGGCTTTCTTTGTCATAAGTGTTTCTCTTTATTGTCATTTGTCCTAGGATTTCTCTAGTCCACCCAATATCACG
Source organism: Marmota monax (assembly GCF_021218885.2). Lineage (NCBI taxonomy): Eukaryota > Metazoa > Chordata > Mammalia > Rodentia > Sciuridae > Marmota > Marmota monax. Next base: position 19,527,764 of record NW_026693777.1, on the reverse strand, counting down.
TTTCTGTGGTCTTCGTAGGTGGTATTTAAGTTTAATTTATAAAAACCAATAAATCGAAGAACTAATTATGGAACCTAATATTCATAATAATCCTGTACACAGAAATAACTTATAATGGCTTTCTATTTAATCTTAAATTTACAATATTTATTTCACAAAATTTTTGACTTAAAACCAAATTTGATAACTAAAATTTTAAGGAATATCCTCGTGTTTCAGTTTCATAAAAGCCTCTTGATAGGCATGTTTTGTAAAGTGCAGTGTTTATTTTATAGCATCCCTATAGAAGTAGGCAAACATGGTGTGGTATCTTTTTTCCACCTTAATTCATCTTCATTTAATTCATCTTCACTTACCCCCACTACTGAAGAAAGTCTCCAACCCCTAATGTAGCACATTGGCTTTACGAATTGTACATCACTATCTTCTAGGCATTTGTTAGATGAAAAAAATAAGCCTTGCTCAAAAATGAACCTATTTATAACTGTACAAGAACAAGAAGATTTTTAACCTTAGTTGGCTGATACCACTGGGCAAATGTTACTCCACGTAGTTGATTGTCTCTTAAAAACTGTGCCCAGGGAGAGGAACCTCACTTTCTGTATTTCTAACCAGTGTTCATTTTCCAATTTTCCAGCACTGTTTCATTTTCTTAAATCCTTTGAAAAGATTACTTCAGAATTTCCTTTTAAAAAAACAAAATAGAATAAGAACTATCTCCTGGTAGAAATAACATTCATGTGTGTGTGTGTGTGTGTGTATTCTCCAATATATATGTGTATATTATATATATATATATATATATATATATATATATATATAAAGTCTAACACAGTATCTAAACCAAAAAAATAAATAAATAAATGTTCAAGTTGTCATGCTTTTAGTCCAGATTGAACCATTTAAAACCTTACCTTAGATTTCTGAGTTACAAGGTTGATTTAGATAATTTAAATTTTGAAGATAAATTATTTCTTGTTGAATGGACAAAGACTAAAACTTAGCCATATTTTTATTTATTGCCTAAGAACTTTCAGCACCCTAAAGAAATGGTGCTATTTTAAAATTGTAACATGTAAAACAGTTGTCCTTTGAACTCTTAACATACTTATTAGAATAACAACTCTGTCCCAGCACAGTGGTGGATGCCTATAATCCCAAAGACTCAGGAGGTTAAAACAGGAGGATGGCAAGTTTTTAAGCCAGCCTCAGCTACTTAGTGAAGACCTAATGAACTTAGAGTGACCCTGTCTCAAAATGTAAAAATAAAAAGGGCTCAAGATGTGACTCAGTAGTAAAGAGCCCCTGGGTTAAATCCCCAGTACAAAAGAGTAAGAAAAAAAGAATAACAACTCTGATGCAAACAACCTTGATTGAATAAGTGTGGAGCTTTTGCAAACAAAGTTTCAGTAAAATTGCAGATAATAGATTTGTCAAAGAAGGCAAAGAGAAAAGAAAGACAGCTGGCCTTTAAACACCATAGCATTTCCTATTTAAGAAAAAAAAAGACCATTTTTTAAACAGCACAGAACTAGAAAATGTTTAAAGTAAAAGACACTGTATCCATTAAATAAAGATTTTGCACAGTGAAGCAATCACCTAAGATTGCACCTTCACTGTGCACCCCTAAGCAATCACCTACTTCATAAAATCAAATTTAGAAATTCTATCTTTAATAATTGATTTATTATTTATTGCAATGTAGTTGTCTCTGATGTTCTCTTTCTTTTCACTCTTATGTATATTATTTTCATGCCATTTGTATACAAGAATTTTGAATTTGGAGATTACATGAAGAAATATTAGAAATAATATCTTTCACAAACAATACAAGTGTTGCTTTTTAACATCTTTTGATTCTTACCTCACTTTTGAATTTTTAGAATGAATTAGAATATATTAATTGTTTTGATCAAAATAAGAAAATTAAGTATATACCTTTCCTTGACATCCAAATAAGTCATAGCCTTAAAGATAATGATTTTTCTTGACAGGCACATTTGATAAATCTGTCTACTTAAAGCATTTTTGAATCAGTTGATAAGTATTGAAACAAGATGATGGACACTTCTATCTACTCAGACACACATTTTTCAATTTTTATAATAAAAATATTTTCTTAAACACCATTGTAGCTTCATTAGTGAACTTTTGCTTTTATACTGCCTCTGTACTGTGATCATTTAAAATACAAAAGAGGTCATCATTGATATTTTCATATGCCTATTTAGCATATGAAATTTAAAATTTAAAATAAACTATTAGTACCTGAATAACTATAAAGTTTTTGAAGTAAATATCTTAAAACTAATATACAAGCTTGGTATATCTGAGAGGAAGGAGGTAAGAGGAAAGAGAGAAAGATATCTTATTCTTCATGGATATAAGGATGCCAAGAATTTATAAAGTATTTATGTAAAAGTTCAACTTTATTTACATAAATACAGATTAGCTTATCATGAGGTAATATTTTTCCCTGAGTTATTTACAAATTAAATATATTAGAAATGGCTAGAGATCAAATAATGATATTTTATAATATGAGCTATAATGACATAGCTCACCCATATTCATACCTAACATATCCAGTTGTTGTTTGAATGTCTTTTATGATCCCAAACATTGAATGTTGAACTCTGCTTTTTAAACTCCTTGTTTCTGTCAGAGGTCTTGTTCTTAAAGTTTCCTGGCATAGAAATCTAGTTATCAATTAGTCTTTCTTGTTTTTCACCTTTGACATCCAGTGTATTATAAATTTTATCATTTTTGTTACTTCTTCACTTGAATTATGTCCTCCGAATTCTTACCTCTAATACATGTGGTAAACTTTATAGTGGTAAATTTGAAAATACATAAACTTACAACATTGGAAGATTTGAAAGTAGATAATAAACTTGGCATGCCATATAAGAGGCACTAAAGAAATATTTAGGAAATGGTGAGTGAGTGCATGAACAAACATATAAACTTTCTAAAACTTATGAAGTTTCTGCATTAGAGGCTCAAGAGAATTGATAATTTATGTAATATCTAGTATAGTACCTGAAACATTGTAAGCATTAGAGAAAAAAAGGGGTTTTCTGGATCTGGTTTTTCTTCATTGTTGATATTTAAGCCCCAGTCACCTCAGACTTGAATTACTACAGTAACTAAAAAATCAGGGGGCGTTTTTTGGCATACTCCCTGTTTCCTCTTAGGCCAGACTGATTATCCTGAACATTACTTTAATTACCCTCAGTTCTCTAACCCCAAAAAGCTACAAACAATACCTATTTCTTACCATAGTAAGCATAAATGCTTCTTTCTTTCTATAAATCCTTCATACTTTGGACAGTCATTATTCTAACATTATTTTTTCGTAACTAGTTCCTCCTGGTTTGCAAGGGATTTTACTGATTTTTAGCACTGAATGTCCCATATCTTGGGAATTTCCAGTTATAAAACTATAAATGCATGAGCTGGGGATGTGGCTCAATCAGTAGCGCGCTTGCCTGGCATGCGTGCGGCCTGGGTTCGATCCTCAGCACCACATACAAACAAGATGTTGTGTCCGCCGAAAACTAAAAAATAAATATTAAAATTCTCTCTCTCTCTCTCTCTCTCTCTCTCTCTCTCTCTCTCTCTCTCTCTCTCTCCTCTCTCTCTTTAAAAAAAAAAAAAAACTATAAATGCTACATCCTAGGAATCTTCTCAATTCCTGACAAACTAGGACAGTTGGCCACTTAACTATCATGACTCTAATCAAGGTGAATCTTCCTGTCATTTTATGTTCCTTCTTTCTTCTTGGCCTGCCAAAAATGCCTCTTTCACTTTATAGCTTTGATCCATCTTCCTCCAGAAAACCTCATTTTTGTAGTCTTACCATTTTTACCTGTCTACCTGCCAGTTTTTCTCTATTCTTTACATGTTGGTAATCACCTTGATTTTCTCCCACTCTCTATAACATTTCCTAACATAGATCTTCACTAATAGAATAGCCATATCTTCACTAATACAATGTGATTTTTAAATTTAAATGCAATAAAATTAAATAAAGTTCATAATTTCTCAGTTGCTGTAGCCATTTCAAGTGCTCAGTAGCCACATGGAGCTAGTGATTACCACATTATAAACTTTAGATGTAGAATAATTTCATTATTACAGACAGTTCTTGCAGATGGTAATATTTTAATCAACCATTGTTGTTATTATCATTGCAATCCATCATTGTGATTATTACTTCTACTTATAATATTTACTTTTATCAAGAATTGTTCTAGGAACGTTATATATATGACTATTACATCAATTCCTATATTTAGGCCACATCTCTCTCCGAAGTCACGAACACTTTCAATGTAAATCAGGTCCCCAAAGTTGTTCCTGTATCCACTGTATCCTGATGACACTACCCATTTATTCAGATGAGAATTTTGGGAGTTACCTTTATCGCACATGACCAGTCAGGCTTCTACAACTTTGAGCTTTTTTGTATCTCTAAGATCTATATCAGACTCTCCAGAACTACTTTAAATTATGTAGTTGGGTTTCTCCTCTGGATTACTAAATCAATCTCCGAACTACTTGTCTTCCCTTATTATTTATTCCATAAATAATCCATCTTCACACTGTTCACTACAGAGATTTTTTTTTAAATGTTAATGTCACTGTATCATTCTCCTATTTAAATTCTTTCATGGGCTCTGCATGATGCCTAGGAATTGGTCTCTATCAATCTTAACCCCTCACTATATCAGGCTAAAGTTAGCTTCATACTTATTTGCAGTTTCCCAGTTGTCAGAGTCCCTAACATCTGTGAATTTTACAGGCCTTTATTTTTTTCTTCTGTCACTTTTTGTTTCACCTGACTAAATTACAATTGTCCCTTAAAATTCTGTTCATGGGCAAAGATGGAACTCCCCTATAATTTTCAGAAAGAGTGGGCCTGCTGACAGCTTAATTTTGAACTTTCAATTGGTTCTTTTTAGTTATACATGACAGTTTTATCCATTTTGATGAAATGATACATTCATGGAACATATCTTATTACAATTAGGGCCCAATTCTTATGGGTGTACAAGATGATAGGATTCACCCTGGTATATTCATATATGTATAGAGGAAAGTTAGGTCAAATTCATTCCACTATCATTCCTCTTCCTATAAACTTTCCCCTCCTTTCCCTTTGTCTGATCCTCTGAACTAATCTTCCTGGCCCCCCTTATTGTGAGTTAGCTTCCACATATTAGAGAAGACATTCATCCTTCAATTTGGGGGGATTGGCTTATTTAACTTAGCATAAGAGTCTCCACATCCATCCACTTACTAGCAAATGACATAAAGTCATTCTTCATTTGAGTAATATTCCATCGTGCATATATACCACAATTTCTTTATACATGATTCTGTTGAAGAGCACTTGGGTTGGCTCCATAGCTTAGCTATTGTAACTGGTTCGGGTATAAACATTGATGTGGCTGCATCACTATAGTATGCTGACTTTAGATCCTTTGGATATATAATAAGGAATAGGATAGCTGGGACATATGATGGTTCCATTCCCATTTTTCTGAGGGATATTCATACTGCTTTCCAGAGTTGCTGCACCAATTTGCAGTCCCATCAACAATGTAGAAATGTACCCTTTTCCCAATATACTCCAACATTTATTGTTGCTTGTATTCTGGATAATTGCCATTCTAACTAGAGTGAGATAAAAATCTCAGTGTAGTTTTAATTTGCATTCCTCTAACTGCTAGAGATGTTGGACATTTTTTCCATATATTTATTGAATATTTGTATTTCTTCTTTTGCAAAGAAGAAATCCACTTTTATCTGTTCGGTTCCTTTGCCCATTTATTGATTGGTTTATTTGTGGTTTTGGTATTAAGGTTTTAGTACTTTGTATATCCTGTGGATTAATGCTATATCTGAGGTACAGGTGGCAAGGATTTTCTCCCGTCCTATAGGCTCTCTCTTCTAATTCTTGATTGTTTATTTTGCTGTGAAGAAGGTTTTTAGTTTGAATCCATCCCATTTATTGATTTTTTAATTTTATTTCTTGCATTTTAGGAGTCTTGTTGAGGAAGTCAATCCCTAAGGCAAAATGTTGGTGTGTTGGGTCTACATTTTCTTCTAGTAGACATAGGGTCTCTTTTTTAACTTGTTAATAGACCTTTACTCTATTTATTTATTTATTTATATGTGGTGCTGAGAATCAAACCCAGTGCCTCCTGCTGAGCCACAGCCTCAGCCCCCAAATTCCTAAGTCTTTGGTCTACTTTGAGTTGAGCTTTGTGCATGGTGAGAGATGGGTTTAATTTCATTTTGCTCCATAGGAATTTCCAGTTCTCCCAGCGCCATTCATTGAAGAGGCTATCTTTTCTATAATGTATGTTTATGGCACTTTGTATAGTATGAGATAAATGTACTTATGTGGGTTTGTTTCTGTGTCTTCTATTCTATTTCTTAATGCCAGTTTGGTGCAAATACCTAGCTGTTTTTGTTAGAATAATTCTAGTTTAATTTAAGGTCTGGTATTGTGATGCATCCTGCTTCACTTTTCTAAGGATTGCATGTCCATTCTGGGCCTCTTATTTTTCCGAATAATTTTAATGACTGCTTTTTCTATTTCTATGAAGAACGTTAATGGAATTTTAATAGGAATTGTGTTAAATCTGTATAGCACTATTAGCATTGTGGCCATTTTGACTATTAATTCTGCCTGTCCAAGAACACATGAGATCTTTCCATCTTTTAGGGTCTTCTTCAGTTTCCTTCTTTATTATTCTGTAATTTTCATTGTAGATGACTTTCACCTCTTTTGTTAGATTGGTTCCCAATTTTTTTTTTTTTTTGAGGCTGTTGTGAATGGGATAGTTTTCCTAATTTCTCTTTCAGCTGATTCATCACTGGTGAATAGGACTACAGTAGATTTATGGGTGTTTATTTTGTATCCTGCTACTTTGCAGAAATCATTTGAGTTCTAGAAGTTTTCTGGTGGAGTTTTGGAGGTCTTCTAAATATGGGATTATGCCAGTAGCAAACAGAGATAGTTTGAGCTCTTCTTTTCCTGTTCATATTCTTTTAATTTATTTCTTTTGCCTAATTGCTCTGGCAAGAGTTTCAAAGACTGTGTTAAATACAAGGGGTGAAAGAGGGCACCCCTGTCTTATTCCAGGTTTTGGAAGGGATGCTTTCAGTGTTTCTTCATTTAGATGATGTTGACCTTCAGTTTGTCATATATAACTTTTACAATGTTGAGGTATGTTCCTAGTATCCCTGGTTTTTCTAGTGTTTTGAATATGCAAGGATGCTGCATTTAGTCAAATGCTTTCTGCATTTATTGAAATAATCATGTGATTCTGGTCTTTAAATCTATTGATGTGGTGAATTATATTTATTAATTTCCATATGTTGAACTTGCTTTGCATCCCTGGGATGAAATTTGATGATGGTGTACTATCTTTTTATTTTTGGTGGAGGGGATACCAGGGAATGAACTCTGGAGCAGTCTACCACTGAGTCATATTCCAGCCCTGTTTTGTATTTTATTTGTTGACAGGATCTCACTGAGTTGCTTAACACCTTGCTTTTTCTGAGGCTGGCTTTGAAATCGCAATCCTCCTGCTTCAGCCTCCCTAGCTGCTGGGATTACAGGTGTGCCAACTGTGCCCAGCTATAGTAGCTATTTTAATGCGTGCACCACCACACTCAGCCAATGTACTATCTTAATTGTGTGTGTTTGTATGAGATTTGGCGGCATTTTATTAAGAATTTTTGTATCTATGTTCATCAAGGATATTGCTCTAAAGTTCTTTTTCTTTGATGTCTTTTTCTGATTTTGATATCAGGGTGATACTAGTCTCACAGAAAGATTTTGAAAGGGTTTCCTCCTTTTCTATTTCATGAAATAGTTTGAGGATGATTGGTATTACTTCTTCTTTAAAGATCTGGTAGAACTCAGCTTACAAACCATCTATCCCTGGACTTTTCTTTGTTAATAGACTTCATGGCATCTTCAGTTTCATTCTATATCTCCGTGGTTCTAGGTGACTAGGTCCTCTGTCTCTGGGAATTTGTTAATGTCTTCAAGATTTTCTAGTTAATTGGAGTATAAATTTTCAAAATAGTTTTTGAATATCCTTTGTATTTCAGCATTGTCTCTGTTGATATTTTCTTTTTCATCATGAATTTTAATAATTTGAGGTTTTCCCTCTTTCTTTGGTGAACTTAGTTAAGGGTTTATCAATATCTTCTATTTTTCAAAGAACCAATTATTTGTTTCATTGATTTTTTTAATATTTATTTTTTAGCTTTAAGTGGACACAATATTTTATTTTTATGTGGTGCTGAGGATCACCCAGTGCCTCACGTGTGCTAAGCGAGCACTCTACCACTTGAGCCACAACCCCAGCCCTAGTTTATTGATTTTTTGAATTGTTTTTTCTATCTCAATTTCATTGATTTTAGCTCTCATTTTAATTATTTTCTTTCTTCTGATTTTGGTATTGATTTCTTCTTCTTTTTCTAGGGCTTTGTGATGTAATGTTAGATTATTTACTTGGGGTCTTTCTGTTCTTTTAATGAATAAGCTCAATGCTATTGACTTTTCTCATAGAACTGCCTTTATAATGTCCCAGAGATTTTGATATGTTTAATCACTATTCTCAGTTACCTATAAATTTTTTTTTAATTTTACCCAATTTTTTCTGCTATCCATTCATCATTCAATAATGTATTATTTATTCTCCAGGTAGTAGAGTTATTTCTATTTTTTATCTTATTGTTAATTTCTAATTTCATTCCATTATGATCTGATAGAATGCAAGCTATTTATCTCTCTATTTTTCCCCCCATATTTGCTAAGAATTCCTTTGTGGCCTACAATAAATATGTCTCCTTTAGAAAATGATCCATGTGGGGCTGGGGGCGTGGCTCAGAGGTAGAGCGCTTGCCTAGCATGCACGAGGCACTGGGTTCGATCCTCAGCACCACATACATGTAAAATAAAGATATTGTGTCCACCTAAAACTTAAGAATAAACATTTAAAAAAAAAAAAAAAAAAAAAAAGAAAATGATCCATGTGCTCCTGAGAAAAAAGTATATTCAGTCATTGATTCATGAAATATTCTATATGTGCCTGTTAAGTCTAAATTATTAATTATATTTTTCACTTCTGTGGCTTCTTTATTTAGTTTTTGTTTGAACGATCTATCCAGTGATGAGAGAGGTGTGTTAAGGTCACCCAGTATTATTGCGTTGTGGTCTGTTTAATTCTTGATATTGAGAAGAGTTTTTTTGATATATGTAAATGCTCCATTGTTTGAGGCATAAATTTATGATTGTTATTTCTGGTTGCTGTATGAGTCCCTTAAACAGATAAAATGACCTTCTTTGTCTCTTCTGATTTACCACTTTATCTGATATGAGAATAGTAACCCTTGCTTATTTACGAAATCCATGTGAATGATGTTTTTAACCATCCTTTCAAATTCAATCTGTGGATGTCTTTCCCTATGAGGTGAGTCTCTTGGAGACAGCATATTGTTGGGTCTTGCTTTTTAATCCAATCTGCCAGCCTTGTCTTTGATTGATGAAATTAGACCATTTCCATTCAATGTTATTATTGAGAGGTGATTTTTACTCCCTGTCATTTTGATTTATTCTAGTTTTTAAGTTAAATTCAATTCTCCTTTGATTGGATATTCTTCTAGTGTAGTTCCTCCCTATACTGGTTTTCATTTTTATTTTTCATTTCTTCTTCATGAAATATTTTATTATGTTTTGTAGTATAGTCTTTCTAGTTGTGAATTCTTTAACTTTTGTTTAGGTCTTTGTTTCATCTTCAATTACAAAGCTTAATTTTGTTGGGTATAGTGTTTTTAGTTGCCATCTCTTTTCTTCAGAGCTTTGTACATATTATTCTAAGACCTCCTAGCTTTTAGGGACTATATTAAGAAATCCATATTGGTTTACCTCTAAATGTGACCTATTTCTTTAGCAGCTTTTAAAATTCTACCCTTATACTCTATGTTAGGATTTTGATAATAATGTTCCTTTGTGTGAGTCTGTTATAATTTTATATATTTGGAGTCCTGTATTTGATTTTCCATTTAATTCTTAAGGTTTGGAATTTTTATGATATTATTTCAGTGAAAAGATTGTGCATTCCTTCAGTTTGTATTTCAAAGCCTTCATCTATCCTGATGAATCTTAAATTTGTCCTTTGAATTTTATCCCATATTTTTTGGAAATTCTGTTCATGGACTATTAACATCTTTTCTCCATGGTCAACTTTATTTTCGAGATTTTACATTTTGTATTCATTGCCTGAAACCCAGTCTTCCAAGTACCCTAGTCGATTGGTGATGCTTTCCATTGAATTTTTAACTTGGTTTAGTGATCCCATTGTTTTGAAGATTTAATTTTTAAATTCTGACATCCATTACTGATATGATAAATTTTGGTTATTTTAGGAACTCCCCACAAAAAAAGGGGGGGAAAGAAAAGAGAAAACTCATATAGCAGCTCCAGGAATACTTTCCTGATAATATTTCCACCACCTCCATCCCAGTCATCTCTAACATATCCCCCTAGCTGTTTGCACTACTTCTATGATAGCACTTATAATATATTGTATGTTTACTTGACTTCCTTTTTTGTGTTCTGAGCTACTGTAGACTAGGGGGTGCTTTCCTGCCCCCCTGTACTTTATAAACTAGATCCATTTAGAATAAGCAGTAGATATTCAGTAATTATGATTTGAATTAATGATTGAATGGAAATTATGTACAAATCACTATATGTGTAGTAGTGTATGAACTTGGTTCAGTAAAGATACTGACTCAACTTCTTTTGGTTTTTCCCTTTCCCCTTCTAGCACACAAGTAAGCATTTAATAAACACATGTTGGACTAGATTATGCATTAGAACCCAGTCTAAGATATCCATGAGATTAGCATGCATTTTTCTAAATCCCTAACACATATATTAACCTATGTAAATGCTCCTAAAATATTTTAAATGTATGCTGACTGATTCTTCCTACATTACACTCTGATATTCCATTTATAAATAAATAGGAGGAGTAACCTGCCCAATTTTTCTTCTGTTTAGATTCAAATAATAAATAGTTATTCCTATCTCCCCAACTCCAATTCAAAAGAAGGAACATCATATAAATTTGTATTTTTTTTTATTACTCTCTTTGCAATAGTAAGAGAAGTGGACATTAGAGAGATTTTAAGTCCCCATTATGCTGATACTCATCATTCTCTTCCTTCATGGGCCCTTGTGTACCATAGGCCAGTATTTTGTCTTCATTTCTCCTTGTCTTTCTTAATAATCACATTGTTTCTTTGATCTAGGAGGTAATGTCAATGCACTCTTGCATAGCTTCCTATAAATAACAGGAATTTAACAAACACTGAGCAACTCATGGTCATATGTTACAATTCATTCTTGTAGATTGAATTATAGACAGCTTTGGATAATCATCAATCCTAGTGTAATTTTTAAAGATTCAGATAAGTATTTTCTTGAGTATAGCAGTGTAAGTTTTCCTTTGCTTATTCACACAAAATGTGCATTTTAGTATAATGAAAAATAGGTATGCCCTGGACTTCAACAAGTAGAATTATCAGTTTTCTCTAGTCACCTTTTTTTCCATTTTAAAGTATTTCCTTCTCAACCAGTGTTCTTCATCTAAACCATAGATTATCAGAAGTAATTTATGTAGCTACTTTCTTAAGTTCTTATAAAGATGGTGCACTTCTAGATTGTAAAAGAGAAGTTTATTCATGGCCAGGGCAATAGCTCACACCTGTAATACCAGCAACTTGGGAAGCTGATACAGGAGGAAAGCATGTTGCAATACCCTCAGCAACTTAGCAAGACCCTGTTTCAAAATAAAAAGGAAAGAGAGAGGCTGACTCATTTTATATAGTGAAAGTATTAACTGCGTTGGGGCTTAATTCTTACCCTAGAATTGAGAAAGATTGTTTATTTTAAGTAGCTCACTAATCCTTGAAGCCATTTGTTATTTAAAGCCACACTTTTACTCTCCTTCTTCAGAAATCATTCATATAACCTGTTTTGGGGTTTTGTTGTTGTTGTTGTTTGTTTGTTTTTAAATCGATAGTCTTAATAGCCTATGCTTCAGATGTGAGAGTCTGAGGTCTATTTTTCTGAAAGAATGAACTTCAATCAGCTTCTCACAGTATTGTAAAGATTTTCATACTTTGGTAATTATTAATATAGTACTAGTTTTCTTATGGTTTTGATGCAAATTTACTAAAGATTAATTCAGTAAAGAGTTTAAATGTTTGAATTTGGAGCTAAATTTGAATTCTACCCCTAAATGTGAAAACTTACTAGCTTTGTAACTTAAGGAAGTTAGCTTTTCTATATTTCCTATTTCTATAAAATGGGGATGATGCTACCTAAAGACTGAACAGCTTAACACTGCTTAGTGCAATGCCTGATATGCAGAGTAATCAATAAGTATTAACTGTTATTATCAAGACTTAACGTGAAAGATCCAAAGGACTGGGCAGTGTGGCACATGCCTGTCATCCCAGAGACTGAGGGGCTGAGGAGGAGAATCTCAGGTTTGAGGTCAGAAAATTTAGCAAGGCCCTGTCTCAAAATAAAAAATTTAAAAGGTCTGGAATATAGCCAACTTTTAGAGTGCCCCTTTGCCGCAGTCTGGCTGGGCACAAAATAACCGGGCCACCACACCGCCTTGTAGATTCAAACAGCAATTCTTTATTCCCGAACTCTCACCGGCACTCTACATGCACGTTCTGGGAAAATTCACCCTCCACTGGGCTCTGCATACCAAATACTCTCAGAACCCCGGAGAACTCCAGGGGAACTCCAGGAGCGGGCGCCTGAGGCAGCAGGATATGCCCTATTCCCAGCAGGATCCACCCTAAACCCGGATCCACCCTAATCCCTGAGCAGGGTCACCTTTCAACCAAAACTCTCAAACATTCATGCAATGACTGCAAATGACCTGGGTCCAAGGCAAGCCCATTTCCACAATGGAGAGTCCTCCCTCTAAGCAACATTGGGTAGGCTGACAAGGAAATTGCCATGCGTCATTCCTACTTGGCTATGGCTCTCAGCACCTCTTGGTTGAATCCTCAGTACTGCAAAATAGCAATAACAACAACAAAAAGAGCAACCACAATAATAATTGTAAAGGTTAAAAGATAAAGTTATGTTGAGTTCAAATGAACTCTTTCAGATTCATTATCTGCTACATTTTTCATTAAATAAAATATGTTTTGTATGTAGTAATCAGCCAGGGCCTGATTGAAAGATCAAGTGTCATTACCTTTGCAGCCAGATTGATTTAAGTCAGCATTTGTACCATTCTTCCCTTGATTTTTCCTAATCATTGTGAAGACTGTGGAGTATGAAATATATAAACATCTATTTAAAAGATATGTCTTTCTTTTCATCTTCTAGTTAACTGTTTTATAGGCTTTTTAAATTGTTTTTTTCTCTAGAGTCATTTTCTTGTTTAGTATCTAGATTATTTATGTGTATATACACACTTCTAAAGATTAGCTAATGTAAAAGGTGCTTTTTTTGTCAGTCATTGTTGTATTGCTCTTGAGTTCCATTATGTGTCAAACTCTACAGGCAATCAAAAATTGTGAAAGAAAGCAGTTTCCCATGAAAACTACTTTATAAATGATACTGTATGTCTTGGCTAATGTTCAGAAGTTTATGTAACCTTATAATTATAGTTGTACCATAGGTTAACTGAATTGTGGGGTAAATAGACATATATAGATTAATGCAGAAATCTATATACTACTTTTAACATTATTTCTCAGAGAAATGCATTTTAATGTATAATAGACTTAGCCTGCTCTAATGTGTTTTTACCTGGCAAGTTCTGATTGGTGATACTAACAGGTCAGTATTTCTTAGAATACTCATTGTGGTGGATGGTAAAGGAAGAGGGGAAAGTGGAAATTTAGGACAAGAATTTCCTCACAGTATCATAAATCAATTCTTATTGAATGAATGTGTGAGCTGGATATTTATATTGAAATTCTATGTCAATACAGTTAAATTTTAACTGTATTATGGTTTTATTCTAGACCTATAAATAGGATACTTCCACCTCCTCCTCCTACTCCTCCTCCTCCTAGTACATGCTGATTTTTCAGAATCGTTCCTTATTCTTTATTTAGTGCTACTTATTAAATATCTTCTGTTCCTTGGTATCTTGTAAACAAGATGTAGGCTTTTGATTCAGCTGAGCAAAGTAAAATAAATATATGTTTGACTTAAAAGAGGTGATGACTTTTACTGCCAGGTCTGTGCTTCATGTAATCAGACATGGTTAGATGTTTTTGAATTTCTCTTTGCCCCAATCCATCTCTAAAACTGGAATGAATTAGACCTTTAAGTTCCTCAGGGAATGTTCTGATAAAATTACAGAAAATGGAAGGGATTCATGCAACATCTAATTCACTATGAATGTAGCAAAAAAAAAAAAGTTTTTAATCCTATTAAAGCAATACAATTTTAAAGGAATTGGATCTTGATTATCCCATGAGTATTTTACTTTCTACATGAAAACTCAGTCAGAGGGCCAGATGTGATTAGCAAATGTAGGAGCAAAGAGAACTCCTCCCACCCCTCTGAAGGTTTATTTTGATAAACTGACAATAAACAAATTAACAAAAGAAAAGACACTTAAATTTATTGATGTATACATGTGCAGGAACCACACTAAATATGAAAACTCAGAGGGACTGAATAATTAAAGCTAAAATACCTTCTTCATATGAGAAAGTAAAAGGAGGGCAGGGGCTATAGGCAACTTTAGGAGAAATGAATGACTCCTGCCCTCCAACAACAGACAAAAGCTTGGGACAAAGATCCACTGGGCTTTGGGGGAGGTGACTATAGGTTTAGAAAGGTGAGGACTGGAACTGCACTAGGAACTGATTCTAAGGTATCATCCAAGGCCTCCCAGTTTCCTTTAATTCCAAGTGCTCAGCGTGTCAAAGTGTCATACTTCTGGTGTATTGTTTTCTAAAGCCCAACAAACACTCAAAAGTCAATTTATATTTCCTGCATGAATGTAAAAATTGAAATTGATAAAATTGGGTGTTTTTTTTTTTTTACTTGGTTATTAATGCCGCAGTCTGGCTGGGCATAAATCACGAGCCACTCAAGCAGGAACAAACTTTATTTCCGAACTCCCACAGCACTCCACGCACACTCCCCGGGAACTCTCCCAAATGCCACCCGTGTGGCTCCTCCAGGAACACTCGACACACCAACCAGAACTCTCCCGGAACCCCACCCGGCTGCAGTGGGCACTCACTCTCGGAACCTGGAGAACTCAAAGGGATCTCCAAAGTAGTGGGCTCCCAAGGGGGACAATAAAGGTCTAATATACAATTGAATACACAGCCTGTTTCAATCCAGCATCATCCAGTCACAGCAATTATAGACAGCTTAATTTAATATCATCATCTTAATGGCTCGCCTCTCAACCATTACTTCTGGCAAAATGCCAGGGGCCATTCGGACTCGTGGCTCTCAGCAATTTATATTTTCAGCTGTGCTAATACCAATAGAGTATAAGTATTTATCCCTGTACTACAGAGTAGATATTATCATGTTAAGCATACAGAAAATGTTGCAAAATTTAAATATAGGACATCACTAAAGAATTTTATCAATTAGAATATTGTTGATTTTTAAAAATCATAATCTATGTATCCAGGCTGTATTGTTCTATAATATTAATAGAAGAAGTGCCTTTGGCTTTGAAAATCAAAGCTATTTAACATTAGGATTAGAAAATTTCTGTAGGAAAATCACCATTCTTGTATCCTGTGTTCACAAAATAGTCATGGCGGAGTTATTTTAAAATTCACCAAAATATTATTAAGCCCTAAAACACAATTTGCTAAATGCAGATTTTCCTAGAACAGATTTGTGCTTTTGTGACCTTAAAAAATTTCAAAAGTAAAAACCTCTTTGTAAAGGAAAGATAAAGGCAAAGTATTACACTACTTTTAACAAACATTACTTATTAAAAAAGAATGCGATTTTTTCCCTTTAAGTCCTTTTTTCTGCTTTGCTGTGTTATCTGGTACATTTAGGAGGTACAGGAGACCCCAAAGAAGAGTCCAGTAAGCCTTATATGTCAGAATTATTCATACATTCATAGGAAATATAGTTTGTAAAAAGGAATTGTATTTTTTTTAAAGTCCACTCAGTTGACTTTAAGGGCATCTTTTGAGAAGGGATGAGTCCATTGAGGCTTTTCCATGCATTTTTTAACCACTTGTGTTATTTAGTAGACACCTGTTACTCTACAATTGCAACTGTCATTATCCAAAGTGTATTATGATATTTATAGTCTTAATAACTGAAAATTTAATATATACTTGATAGCAAAATGAAGGAGAAAGAAAAAGAAATGGAAACAGACCTCAATGGATCAGCGATGCTTTATTAAGTACTGGAGGAACACATTTTCAAGAGAGAAAATGACAACTGGTTACAACAGAGGTCTGAGTTTTGTAGGTTTCAGTGAGACTGAATCGTAGCAGAATATGTTGATTGGACAGTCAGGGGGAACAGTTGGGAAAGTTCAGAGCCCATTGTTGCTGGGAAATGGTGAAAGTCCAGAGCCAGTTTTCCTTCTCTCCCTAGGACCCATTGTCCTCCTTTTCTCCCTGGAGGTTGTTTTTCCATGTCTTTTATTCCAGACTCTGAAAGAGTATAATGAATAGGGGTACTGGAAGCACATCTGGCTGCTTCCTGCTAAAAAGAGCAAAGCAGAGGGGGGCCTCCTTTTAGAGTTCTGGGAGAGAATATGGCAATCCCAGCAGTTGAGGCTTAAAGAGGGTATATGGAAGGAGCTTCAATGTCATCATAGGTGAAGTCCCCTTTTTGTAGTTCAGAGAATCAGATTGTGAGTGCAGGAGGAGAAAGGCTTTGATGTGTTCTGGGAAGTGGTTTGAGCTAAATGGGTCACTTTATTTAGAAGCTATTTCTGTATAAAATTAATACAAAGAATAAAGGTTATTATGAGAAAGATGAATATTAAAGAAGGGAAATTGCATGGTAATGGAAGGAGACCCTCAGGGTTATACAGTGGAGGAGGTAGAGAGAGAGGAGGGGAGAGGAGGGGAGAGGGGGGGAGGGGGGAGGGTGGAGGATGGGAAAGGCAGCGGAGCACAACAGACACTAGTATGGCAATTTGTAAATCAATGGATGTGTAACTGATGTGATTCTGCAATCTGTGTATGGGGTGAAGGTGGGAGTTCATAACCCACTTGAATCAAAGTGTGGAATATGATATGTCAAGAAATTTGTAATGTTTTGAACAACCCACAATAAAAAATTAAAAATAAAAAAAAAAGGAGACATAAAGGGTAATAACCAAGAGGTCCATCATTTTAGGTCCCCCAGGACTAACAGAAATCAACTATTTCTCATCTCTGAAGATGGTCCTAGAGCTGTTTAACTTTGTCTCATACCAATCCTGATTGGTTTACCTAGAAACAGCATTCTACCCTGATTGGTTTTGCAGGAAGACAGATTCCAAGGAGTCCAATTGATTTTTTCAAGTTAGTACTGTGTCAGCAACTTGTTGGATGTCTTCAATAACCTGGTGACTTTTTATAGTAATGAATTGAGGTTCCCAATCCTGCTGCTCCTGTGCCAATCCCAGCAGATATGCCTAGTCCCATGAGTAAGGAAATAATTTGGAGGGCTCTCCTACATCTGGTATGTGTTGTTTGTGAAGTCAAAGATGGTATATAGAAAACATAAGAAGAAGAAGATTTGGGTGGGGCTCAAGTCCATGAATGTTTCTTAAAGTCAGATTTCCCAGATAAAGTCTAGTGTTTGAGGAGGAGAAAGACAAATGGGTAGTGGATGTGATAAATATAATTCGTCTCTGAGTTGTTAAGAAAGTGTGGAAGGACATCTGAGAAAGTGACATTAGGAGGGTTAGACATGAGCATCAGTTTTTTCTCAGAAATAATTGGAAGGCAATTAATGTGTAGTTAGGTAGAATCTATGGAAACAGATTGATAAGCGGCATCAGTAGGAGCAAGTTTCTAGTTGCTCGGATGGACCCAAGAAGAGTGGCCTTCTAGTTTGGCTTCAGTTAAAGTGGTCAGAATGACTCTGATAGGACCTTCCATTTTCTTTTAAGGGGGATATAGGTGTGTGTGTCAGGAAGGGCCTCATGAAGATTGAGGCTGGGGAAGATGGGAGTGGGCATATTTCCAAAGGGCAGTCCTGAGGTGAGCTAGGAAAGGATTCAGGACATCAGAAAGAATGCTTGGTGATTGAGGTTGAATGGCAAGTGGGACAAGGTGCATCTGTAGAGGAGTTCAAATGGGCTAATCATGAGAGGTTTCTTAGGAAAAACTCGGATTTAGAGAAGGGCCAAAGGGAGGAGCTTAATCCAATCCAGTGGGTTTCTATAGATGGTTCAATTAAGGTTGCCATTAAGGTGCTATTTGTCCTTTCGACTTTTCCTGAGGACTGCAGATAATAGGGAATGTGGAAGTTTCATTTTATATGCAAAGATTTAACTGATTTGGGGGTAAGAGGAGGTGAATTTGGGGCCATTGTCAGATTGGAGTGAGGCATATAGACCAAAATGTGGGGTTGTTTCTTGGGAATGTAAGGTTGCAACTCTAGAAGCCCTTTTAGTTGGAAAGGCTTCAACACATCCAGTAAAGTTGTATACTAGGACCAGGAGATAGTTAGTTTTTCTTATAGGGAGTATTTGGGTAATGTCACATTGCCAGTCCATGGCAGGAAGGGCTCTCTTGTGTCTAATGTGCACCATAATCAGGATAGGCAAATGTTGGTTATTAGGTAAAACATCAGTTTGATGAATAAGGAATACCAAGATACAGAAGTCAGTCCAATTTTTGGTAGGCATGGATAAAAATGAGACTCACAAAGGAAAAAAAATCCTCAGAATTTGGGGGCACCACGGCTTTGGGGCTGACACAGTGTATGTCTTAAGTTCCATTAAAAGAACTATTGTCTTTTCTTTTAAATGCTCAGATGTTGCTGTACTTTGGTTATAACTGGTTTTGCTAGGTGTTTAAGACCAAGCTGGTCAAATTGACTTTGTTCTTATCTGTTGTTAAGAGTCAGCTGAGTTCCCTCAGGGAGATCACCCTTGGGAACTTGTGAGCAGCCTCTTAGCTCCTTTAGCACCATCTGCCAGGATGGGTCAGACTCTCCTTGATTTTGTGGCTTCCCTTGGAAGCATCAAGAATGTCTCCTTTTCCATGACACACTTCTTTGCAGCCTGTGCATTGATCAGCTTTTTGTTCTCCAGGGTCTCATTAATCTCCCTGATCGGGAAGTCATAGGGCCCAGAGTTGCAAAGTCCTTAGAGAAGTCTCCTTTTTTCCCTGGGTTCAAGCTGACCTCAGAGGGCAAGAGCCAAATATTTGCTATATTTTTTCTTGGCCCTTTTATTCTTTAACTTTAGTCTCCAAGTTTTGGTCTTAAACATCCAGTTGTAAAGTTAAGAGTACTGGATTTTAACTTTAATGTCTATAACTTTACAGTTATTTACCCCTTCTATTTAATTGGGGTCAGTATTAGTGCTGGAAGTTAGCCTTATATCCTGTCTGTAAGTTTTACTTTTATAAAGAAAATATATTTCCATACTGAGAACCTTCTTAGATCTCTTTCCTAGCTGTTTACCCCTTTTTAAAATTCACATTTTGAAACTACCCTTATAAAATTTCTAAATTTAGATAAAATACTGCATTTAATAAGATGAAATACTTTTATGTTTTTATGGTACTTTAATTGAAACCCAGCTGAAACCTCTTATACTCTTTGCATATAAATTACACCTGATTAGAATCTTTGACTTTTCTTTAGTGAAGACCCAAAGACAAAGCAATCTTAAACTTGTTTTATTTACCAATTTATAAAAACAAATTCAGTGTTTAAATATATTATCTTATGGAATTTAAGAAGTTAAGAGTACTTGATTTTATATTTACAGTTGATGTTTTTTAGCACTTTAACTTTGTAAATTAATCAGATGTCTCCTCTAACATATTAATGATTAATCCCATTGTTAATTTTAAATCTAATTTACTCATTTTTAACTGTAAAAGCCAAGTTATCTGACAAGTGTAGTTAACAGTACTAGCTACCGCTTCCTTGCTAGAAACAATGTATATTACATTCTAGACATTTTATAGAAACCAACACTCTCTTAATTGTCTGACCACCTAGAAAAACTTGTGAATTAGTAATTTTAAAGACATCTTTACTCTCATCTGTTTACCTGATTATACCAGAAGGGATTTTACCTCACCAAAGAATGAGAAGGCCAGTGTTACATACAGGAACAAAATGGCAAAAAGTGGCCTCTGACTCTGAGGTCTAAGTGTGTAAGAGAAGGGAGGAATTGGAGAGGAGAGGATTAGAAGGAGGATGCCTCCAAAGCCAATAAGTACCTGATACAGGTCTTTTCTCTGTCCATGTAGCAATGAGGCAACAAAAACCTAGCCCAAGAATGGGGTCAGTTTCAGGTCGCACACTGGCCACTATTTAGCCAAAGTGGACTCAGAGGATTCGAAGGCTCTCTATCTATAAGGAAAAAAGGAAGAGAGAGAGAAAAACACAGTCTGGGAATTCAGCCGTGCTAGTCCTGGCTAGGGGCTTCCGCCGCCCCTGGGTCACAGTGGTGTGGGACAATCAACAGCCACTTTCCAGGTCTCATCAGCCATTTAATATGACTGCTATTAACCTTTGAGTATAAGGTAGAGAGAGAGAAATGGGAGGAAATATGAAACAGTGGTAGAGGTTTGTTAGGACAGGGTGGGGTATAGACCCTCTTCCTGGGTTTCGGCACCAAATGAAAGAGAAAAAGAAATGGAAACAGACCTCAACGGATCAGTGATGCTTTATTAAGCACTTGAGGGACACATTTTCAAGAGAAATAAATGGCAGCTGGTTACAGTAGGAGTCTGAATTTTATAGGTTCAGTGAGACTGAATCATAGCAGAATATGTTGATTGGACAGTCAGAGGGAACACTTGTGAAAGTTCAGACCCCTTTGTTGCTGGGAAATAATGAAAATCCAGAGCCTGTTGTTTTCCTTCTCTTCCTAGGACCCATTGTCCTTTTCTCCCTGGGGGTTGCTTTTCTATATCCATCAATACCTATTATTCACAATTTACTTAACTGTATTCTTTTACCTTTTGGCAGCATCTCCTTCAGACAGGATTTGCATTCCTATTCTCATTTTAAATAAAAAGTACAAAATTAGAAAAGTTCAGGGTATTTTCACAAGATATTCCATCATCAGAAATAGGCTGTTAGATATAAAAATGCAGGTGATATCTTTTCCATTAGCTTTGAAAACTCTAACTTGTATAGTTTCATATCTATGACATCAAAGTATTTCATAGACATGTTTTTTTCATCATGCTGACTTCTCTTTAGCTTAAATACTTTGGGAACCCAGATTCATGTTTAGTTTTTTGTTACTTACTTTTTATCTGTGAATGAAGTATTAACACAGTAGTTGATAAATTGAAATCACGTACATCCTTTGAAATAAACATGCTTGATATATTATGAATATATTATTTCTGAATCTACCTTTTATAGTGCATTTGACTCACTTTCCATGTGATTTGTTATAAGAGAAAACAAAAAACTATGAAAGACAGTAAGGTTTATTATAAAATACTATGATTTTATAATGAAAATAGTTGGATGTGGATTATGCTTGAAAAGACTAATATTGCACATATACCTTGTAATAGGAGAGAAATAAGTAAGTATATGGGTACTCAAGTGTTTTGTATTTTTATATTTTTTAAAAATATTTATTTTTTAGTTGTAGGTGGACACGCAATATCTGTATTTAATTTTTACGTGGTACTGAGAATCGAACCCAGTGCCTCACATGTGCTAGGCAAGCTCTCTACCACTGAGCCACAACCCCAGCCCTCAAGTGTTTTGTATTTAAGGGAAAAAAAGAATGAAAAAGAGTAGGGGTCATAGAAAATAAAGGGAAAGAAGGGAGAGATGGAACAAAAAGAAGAAAGGAAAGAAATTAGCTGTAGCTTTCATTACTATTTCTGCTTCAGTATTTAAAGAATAGATCTCTTTTCCCAACTTTCCCATATTAGTTATAGATCATAGCAGCAACTTATAGAACAAGGGCAAATTCAGAAAGACATTGAAGATATTTTGGGATTCATGTTCCATGAAACCATGAATGGAACCCAGATTCATATGGACTTTTTAGAGGCATAGTTTTCAATTATATTAGCTATTTTCCTTGTCCTGTTTCTAAGTCAGCCTCAGGATAAGAACAGGATCTATTTTTGAAATTTTTTTCCATGCCATTCTCTACAGTATTGCCTGGAGTCATAAAAATCCAACTTGCTACTATTTTTCCCTCTTAGGCAACTATACCAGCACAGCAGTTCAATTCAGTTCTGCTTGGGCAACCATGCTTAAAAGTTCTTGTTGAGAACCATGGCCTGAATTAATGCATGGCTCTTGGGGATGCTGCTGTGTGCATATACACTAAAAGAAAAATTCATATAATAATCTAATCCTTTAGAATTTAATAGATGAGTTTCTGTACTATTTAACAAATAAGGGAATTCCCCAGAAGTGAAAGTGAAAACTGAGATAAAAATGGTACTTTGAGTCAGAGTCTGCTAAGTTGGTCGCTAGTACAACTTAGTTGTGTTGTGAAGACTGGGCATCCCTGCCAAAAATGTGCTGTTATGAGAGCAGGAAAGAGAAAAAGGGATGCCACTGAAACTTGAAAGAGATTGTATTAGGGGTGGTTAATTATTTGCATATTGTCTCAAATATTTTGCTTAGAATCTGAAGCAGTTTGAGTCAAATTAAGACTGATTTTAATTGTCACCATAAAACTTGACAGCATAATCATCCAGCTTAAAATATATCAATCGTGACAACTCCTTTGTATCCTGATAGTTCCAAATTGTTTTGTTTTGTTTTGTTTTTAATAAACTTTATAATCACCTTTAGTACTTTAGATGTTTGTCAGGAGCATTCGTTTGATGATCAAATGATCTACATCTTTCATCAGTTCTATTGTCTCATCTTATTCATGTGTGCATTTTTTTTGTTGTTAATAGAAAAGAAATTAAACCAAATGTTATTTTTCCAAGTAGAAAATCATCCTGAAATTTGTCATTTAATCCTTAATTCTTAAACTGTTTTCCAAGGCCATGAGTTAACTAAGTTTTGCTTAATTTGTATCAAAATTTTCCCAAAGAATTTATTTACGTGTAGTGATTAATCATACAACTCTTAGTTACTCCAACTATTGATATGTAGGCTAATGAAGTTTAAACATACAAAAAATATTATAAACCAGAAACTTAAAATTATCTAATTAACCTCTGTCATTCATTTCCCTTATACATGCCAAGTTCATCAAAAACTATACCAGTTAATCAGTTTTAGATTCACATAGAACAGTCCAAGAGTTCAAAGTGTCAGGGGACAAACAGATGAGGATGGTGGGAACACAAGGTTAAGAGAATAATTCTATAAAATGGACCCACTGTGCTGACCCCCCACATGCTTTCTTTTCCAAGAAGCAATTTGACTGAAGTCCTGCCTGGCCAAGTGAACAGGATATGTTACCTTCCTCAGCAAACTACCTTTTAACTGCAAGAGAAATGCAGGCCCAAAATAATGTTGATAAAAGAAACCCAGGACTTTTGTGACCAAATCCTGAAACTCTGGGAGAAAAGGATAGTTCTTCCTAATCATAAAGTCTGTAAGAGTATATGGTTAAGAATCCAATTAGAACCAGGCAGCATGAACCAAGATGACCTAGAGTGGCCATGACAGTGGGGACTTGAAAGTCTGATGTCACCCTGGTATCAGTCAAAAGTCAAGAGGTGGATCTGGGCAGGACTCTCTGGAAAGTCCTCTGGGATCCCCAATAGAACTGGAGTGCAGGAGAGGTCCTCTCTGTGTGTCTGAGAGGACCCACTCTCTCCCTTGAGAATCTCCCTTTGCCTTTTCCTGTCCCTTCAATAAACTCATTCCTGTTATTCTGAATGACATGTTTGAAATCTTTGACTTGATTGCAAGAATCGGGGTTTGAAGAGAGGGTCTTTGCAGTGCATCAGTTTCTTGGAAGGCTACTGTTCTGTAACAAAAGGACAGGCCAAAATAATCTAGTGTTATTTGTTTAACCTCAGCTGCCACTATTTAGCAAGGGTCTCAATAGCAATACTGATTCTTTGGTAAACACACCTATACTTAGCAATTATTTGCATCTCTGAACACACAATGACATATCTGTTTATGGAACATTTGGATATATTGGAAACTTGACAGAATTCTGTAAATATTTGCTAATAGCAAATACTAAAAATGTTCCCCACATGCTTGTCCTTGTCTATCAGCTGGACTTCTGTCAACATAAGGAATAAAAGAAAACTATAGTCATTCTCATTATTATAAGTCACTATTCTCACTGTTATAGATAGTAGCTTCCCTCAGCTCTCCCAAAAATAAACCTAGGGCCTCAAGCATGCAAGGCACACAATATGCTGAAGTACACCACATCCCTGATAGTAGCATCTTTAAAGTGCTCTTGGGCATGTAAGTATCACTTTTTCCATCCAAATATGTCATTGTCTTATCACTTGCAGTTACCTAACTTTTAGACATAACTAAGTTTGTTTCAAGATTCTAGCCCAAAACGTTCCTCAGCTAGAGCTATCTACTATTACGTGTTTTTTTTTTAAAGAGAGAGAGAGAGAGAATTTTTTAATATCTATTTTTCAGTTTTTGGTGGACACAACATCTTTATTTTATTTTATGTGGTGCTGAGGGCCGAACCCAGCACCCGGCGCATGCCAGGCGAGCGTGTTACCATTTGAGCCACATCCCAGCCCAACTATTATGTTTTTTTTACAGAGTCATATATCCTTGAAGATGTAAATATTATACTCATAATCATAATCATTTTCTTTAAGCTGTGTCTGAAATCTCTTTAACTTCCTTTTAAAACATCCTTTTGAGCTGGGGAAATGGCTTAGTGGTAGAGCACTTGCCTTGCATGTGTGAGGCCCTGGGTTTATCCCCCACACCACAAAAGAAAAACAAACAAATAAAACACGCTACCCACAAAGAAATTTTGCAATAGCTCTTTTTTATTTATTTTTTAGTTGTAGATGGACACATACCTTTATTTTATTTATTTATTTTTATGTGGTGCTGAGGATCAAACCCTGTGCCTCACACGTTTTAGGCGAGCGCTCTACCACTGAGCCACAACGCCAGCCCTGCTATAGCTCTTTAAGATTAGCTACGATGTGAGTCAAAATGTCTATCTTTTTATCTTTTCTTTTACACATATATATATCTTCTCAAATTTTATAAGGTACGCTTTTTGAATATTGCCCATTTGGGTTTAAGAGATAATTTCAGATCAGCAATGATAGTTGTTTTAAAGTTCTGCCTTGTAGTTGGAAAGTTGAAGAAGTGTGAAGAAGAGAATAATCTATAAGAAGCCCCATTCCATTATTTATTACCTCATTTACATTCACCAACTTACTCTCATTCATTTTTTCTTGTGCTTTTTTTCTATGTGTCTGTGTGTCTGTGTCTGTGTGTGTGTATGGTGGTGGTGATGGTAGTTATGGTAGTGTTTTTCCCATTAGGAATCACCCAATATTTTTATCTCTAGCTGTTTCTCTTCATTTACCTTTCCCTTTTCAGCAAATGGTAGCCCATTTGAGCCACTGAGAAAGAAGATGAATCGTATTAATTATTGTTAAAGTAAATGTATATGCCTCAGTGTGCTTTAAAGAAATAGCATGGAATAGCTTTAATGTTCCAATATACTGTGCCAAAATTCTAGGTCATATAGTTCACAGGAATCTGAAGATATACTCTGGATACAACTACTATAAATAAATTAAGAATATCTTTTTTTCCACATTTTTTATTTGTTTTAATTAGTTACACATGACAGTACAATGACCTTAACATATCATATACTTGAATCACATGGGATACAATATCTCATTTTTCTAAGTATACAGGTTGCAGAATCACATTGGTCATGCATTCACATATATACACACAGTAATAATAATGTCTGTTTCATTCTACTATCCTTCCTGTCTCCCCAGCCCCTCCCCTCCCCTCCCATCACTTCTCTCTACCTAATCTAAGATAGCGCTATTCATTTTTTTTTCCTCACATCTTTATACGTGTATTTTGTATAACAATGAGGGTCCCTTTCCACCATCCATGCAATTCCCTTTCTCCCTTTCTTTCCCTCCCACCTCTCTTCCCTATGTAGAGATAATCTTCTCATGCTTTTCCTCTCTTCTCCATTTTGAGACACTTCCTTTATATCAGAGAAAACATTCTGCATTTGTGTTTTTGGGGATTGGCTAACTTCACTTAGCATAATCTGCTCTAATGCCATTCATTTCCCTGTAAATGCCATGATCTTATTATTTTTTAGTGCTGAGTAATATTCCATTGTGTATATATGCCACATTTTTTTATCCATTCATCCATTGAAGGGCATCTAGGTTGGCTCCACAGTCTAGCTATTGTGAATTGTGCTGCTATATTCATTGATGTGGCTGTGTCTCTGTAGTATGCTGTTTTTATGTCCTTTGGGTATAGTCCGAGAAGAGGAACAGCTGGGTCAAATGGTGGTTCCATTCCTTTCCAATGAATCTCCATACTGCTTTCCAAATTGGCTGCACCAATTTGCACTCCCACCAGCAGTGTAATTAAGAATATCTTTTCCAGGGATAAAAATTCTATATCAGTCGGGCAAAGTGGAACATGCCTATAATCCTAGCAGCTTGGGAGGCTGAGACAGGAGGATCAAAAGTTCAAAGCCAGCCTCAGCAAAAATGAGGTGCTAAGCAATTCAGTGAGACCTGGTCTCTAAATAAAATATAAAATAGGGCTGGAGATGTGGCTCAGTGGTCAAGTGCCCCTGAGTCAAATCCCCCTGTACCCAAAAAACCCACAAAATTTAAATCATGCAGTGACCCTGTCTACAGACTGTTTATATATGATGAGTCCACAGTGAAGTCAGTGAACTTCACAGCTGTTCCATGACAATAGGCAGTGAACTGATCCCAAGTATCTTATCACAGATATATATGTGTTCATGGTTCAGACTAGATCTATCAACACTTGAGTAACATTGATTTGAGCAAATAATATATTTGAGCAGAGTAAGCCTACAGTAAAAGTTTGGAATTGTAGAATTTTAAAAAAAAATCAAACATTGTCAAATTCAATAGCATTTTCTATTTTTCTTTCATTTTAATTATACTTTGTCTTGTTTTTCATATTTTCAGTAAAAAAAATAGGTATGCAAAGAAGAAATTAAAAAAAAAAAAAAACATGCTTGAATTCCTCCCAAGTTAATTGTTGTTAACATTTAAACAGGAAGAAATAGGATGGTGAATTGGAGAAAGAGAAAAAAGTAAGGAATTCTATAGAGAATATAAGGTAAATAGAGAATAAAAAACATATATAGGAGAAAGAATTATCATTGAAGAATTGTGGAAAAGTTTTAATAGCTGACATGGAAGAGTTTTGAGTTGAAAATCTTTGCTGAATGAGTTTCTGCAATTTGACTTGATTGTATTACTCATTATATCACCTGAGCTATACAAGACACAGCAAAGCTATCTCAGACAACCCTGAGAGGGGTAGAAAAAGCAAAAGAGTTCATGGTGAAACTACCTAGGACAGCAATTCAAAATTTAACAGCACTCTCAATTCAATAGATACTTATATCTAAAAATATGGGTTGAAAATATTGGCATTGTATTTGTTTCTAGAATAAAGAGTATGATAGGCTTTTTAGATTATCTCAAATTCTGAATTTGAGAAATCTAAGCTAACGGATTTGTAGGTATAATGCCCATAAACCAGTGTAATCATAACAAATATGTGTAGATCCTTGAGGCATGGCTTAGGGCAGTACCAACTCTTTGGTAATCACAGCCATCCTTGGCAATTATTTACATTTCTAAAAACACAATGATATATCTGTTAATAGAACATATTTGAACACATAGCTTTATCCCCAGCCCTTTCATTTTTTATTTCCAGACAAAGTCATGCTAAAATTGCCCAGGCTGACCTGGAACTTGCCATTCAACCTTCCAAGTTGCTGGGATTGCATATATACACTACCATGTCTAGTTGCTTCAATTTATCTTTAAAATAATCAACTGGTTTATAGTACCACTTTAATATTTTGTAAGTGCTAGTGGGGATAGAATATGCACATACACAAAAATGTGTATGTGTGTGTTGCATTTATAAATACACAAATCATATGTAGAGAAAGAGATATGGTATACACACACATTTCTGACCAGTTTCCTATTTGTTGTGCCGAGAGAGCAATAAAATAAACTAACCCAAAAGCAAAGAAAATATCCCAAAACTACCCTGGCTGACCCTGACCAAGCCATGTGTCATAAATCTGTGGGAGAAATACACAGGAAATCAAATCAAACAAAACAGGAATTTAAAGGAAACAAAAAGCACAAACAATGAATCAAAGCATCTCAATATATTTTGGGTTTGGTTGTTAATGATTGCTAAAAATAGAAATTATTTATGAATAAACTTTTACTAGTTTGGTGATTATTGAATGCCATGTGATTTATCTTCCCATAAATTTTGAAATGCCTCAACATTTCAAAGTACAGATCCAGCTATTTGGAAAATACTAACAAGTGGGTCAACTGTAATATGCTACCACAAGAGTTTTTATGCAAAAATTTATTTATAGTAAAACTTGAATAAACAACAACAAAAAAGTGTGTGTGTGTGTGTGTGTGTGTGTAGTTTAAATTACAGTGCTGGGATCAAACCCAGGGCTTCATGCATGCTGGATTCTGCTGCTGAACTATATCCCTAATCCCTATATTCTTTCTCTCCCACCCCATCCCTAGTACTGGGGATTGAACCCAGGGATGCTTTACCACTGAGTTATACCACCAGCCATTTTTTTTGAGATAGGGTCTCAATAAGTTTCCCAGGCTGTATTCAAATGTGTAATCCTCATGCCTTAGCCTTCTAAGTAGCTAGAATTATTGGTGTATGTGTCCAATTCCTATATTCTCTTTAATCATAGATACCTTTGTTAATTTTTAGGAAATATCAGATTTTCCCAAAAGACCTTTTTTTATACTGCTTTGATAAAACCATAAGTCTAAATACTATCTGTGTCTCCTTTTGTTACCAATCTTTGGCCTTTCTGACCAATCACAACAGTTTCTTTGTATTTGGAAGAGATTGCAAACAGTTCTAGATCAATAGAGATTGAGGAAAGTAGTTCTAGGATCTAGAAATTGGTAGTTGGTGTAATAATCTTAATAGTTATTACTATTACCCCTATTGTTATCATCACAGTAACATTTGTGTCAGGTGTAGTTATAAACATTCTACCTGCATTAGTTTTGTTCTCAACAATAATCATAGAAGTTAGGAACTCAACCAACATTTGAGCCTTTTGCACAGTACTAAGCTGTTCCCTCAGCCTTGGCAGTTCTAATCCCTTGATATTCATCTGACTGTCTCAGGTCTAAAATAATACTTATTCAGAGAACTCTTGTCTAATAGCTGTATCCTGTCCCTAGTCACTTTTTATCCCATTACTGAGTTTTGGTTTTTTTTTTATAACACTTCTTGCTATCAGAAACTAGCCTATTTATATACTTGCTAAATTGCTAACTAGCTGTCTTCTTTCAGAATGTAAATTCCAAGGTCTTATTTATGCTTACCCTGCTTCTAGATCAGACCCTAGCATTGGGTGCGTATTCAAGAAGTATTTGTTCAATAAATGAATAGTATTGTTCTTCTGAAATTTTGTTGATGTGAAAACTAATGCTTATAAAATTAAATAATTTAAGACTTTAGCTTTAAGAGATCAAATTAGTTCATGCCTCTGGATATACAGGTATACAGCTTATATTGAAAAACAATTTACAAACATCTAAAATAATCTGACTTATCTTGATAATGCTGGGAATAAGTTATATGAATGTGAATTTACACTAGTATGAGGGAGTATGGATGGAGCAAATGCAAATTTTTAATGAAATTAAAGTGGATGAAACAACTCTAACTACATATAAGTTCAAATTTAACAATGCTTTAAGAAGCCAAACATGGTTGTGCATACCTGAATCCCAGTGACTCAGGAAATTGAGGCAGGAGGATTATAAATTCAAGGACAACCTGGACAATTTAAGGAGGCCCTATCTCAAAATAAAAAGTGATGGGTATGCTACTCAGTGACAGAGTACCCTGGATTCCATTTCTAGTACCCCAAAATACCCAAAATCAATGTTCTAAGAAAGAATTTTCCTTCTTCAGACTTTTTCTTGTACATCATTATTTACCTTTCTCCTTTTGGATTAAAGATGTCTAAAATGTCTTATCCAAAAAAAAAAAAAATGTAGTGCTTGAATTCCATAGTAACACAAGGATCATATAGTTATCTTTTATATTACAGTTCTTTGATTTTAATAGGACTTTCCCTTAGGACTTACTCTTGGTTGAATCTTGACAAGATAAGATTAATAACCAAACTGAGTTTTCATCAGACTTTATGAAAAAGAAAACTGCAAAAATGTGTTTTGGAGCTGTGTAGTAGCTTAGTGATAGAGAACCTGCTTAGCATGTGCAAGACTCTGAGTTCAATCCCCATCACCACATACACACACACACACACACACAAAAAAAAATGTTATGTATTTAGCATTTGAAATTATATTTTAAGTTGAACTTTTAAAATAATAATGTATTTTCATAAATTCATTCCATTTTTAATATGATAAACTACATTTATAATATTGCAGTAAAAACAAAGACTGCAGTCTATTTAAAGTGACTGTAAGAGGTATTACATACAATCTTTGAAATCAAGGTATATAATTGGAACAAACTCTAAAACTAGAATCAATTAACAGACGTAAATTCTGTCAGGTACTCCCAAGCCATAGAGTTGTCAGATAAAATTATGCAAGAGTTTGAAACAGACAAAAAGATCACTGGCTCTTGGGGCTGAGGTTGTAGCTCAGAGGTAGAGCACTCCCCTAGCACTGCAAGGCGCTGGGTTCGATCCTCAGCACCACAAAAAATAAAAGCAAATAAAAATAAAGGTACTGTGTCCAACTACAACTAAAAAAAAATAATTTTTAATAAAAAAAATTATTACTGGCTGTACTGTTTGGGACTCTCTGAATCACCTCTCTTCCTTTTATTTTCAGAGCTATTGCACTACCATAAGTTGTGGTATACAGATAATGTTCATATTTTATAGAAATGCAAATTATATCCAATTGGCAATGTAATTGACTTTTTCCCTGTTATTAATCAGTTGATCAATCTGCAAATTCATTTTAATATTTCTAATGGTTCATATGTGTGCATGTTTTAAATCTTCTTTTGGATTAAATGGGCCATATTAATGATTATCTCATTTATATATCTTCTATGTGCCTTTTTAGTGGAAGTTAAGCATTTAGAGAAATAAGAGTCACTACTTTTTCAACCAATAATGACTTTGCAGCCTTTGATTTAGAAAGGGAAGCAATGGTAAACTATAAATAAAAACATACTAAAAAGGAAAATAATGGTATATTATAAAGGAAAACTACTATACTCTGTAGAAGCATTAGTTTTTCTTCTTTTATGAATGAATAAGTGATATGATGAGACACTCAATAATGAAAACCAAGAAGACTAGAAACTAGAAACTCAGTATTTTTTTAAATTTTTAGATGGACACAATATCTTTATTTTGTTTATTTTTATGTGGTGCTGATGATCGAACCCAGTGCCTCACATATGCAAGGCACATGCTCTGCTACAGAGCCACAACTCCAGCCCTGAAACTCAGTATTTTCAAACTCACGTTTAATGAAAACCAGTGCAACTTTCTTCTAGAAGTTCCAGAAAATGCATAATAATCATGATGTTCAATATTTCAGATTTTTATATTATTGGTCATATTTATCCTTTAGCATCTATCTCTTAATTAGTATTTTTAACACTTTTGATACAGGTCAGGCCTTACATAAAGTAATCTTACTTGATCTTACTTATGAGAGTTGCCAAAAATCACAAAAAAAAACTCAACATTTTTATTACAGATTCAGAATGTCATCCAGAGAAAAGTATAATACTAGTAATAATGTAATTACTAACACTCATAATACTTTCACTCTGAGATACTTTTCTAAAGAAACATTTATATACACTATTTTTTTATAATTTATCTGAGTATAAATAGATTTTATTGTTATATTCAGTTTATACATAAGGAAATAAAGGCCTAGAAAGATTATGACTCAGACATTATTTCACAGCTAATATTGATGGAACCAAGATTCAAACCTAGGCGGCTCAGAGTGCTGCTCCACAAAATATCTTTGATTATACCAGTTTTCCTTCACTTTATACACATTCCTATTCAGTGCTTCTCTGTACTAAGAGAAATACTCAGGAGCAAAGAGGCAATGGAAATTCAGGAGGTCTCATTAGAAATGCAATGATTTTGCCAGTAAATGGATAGAAGTGGAGACTATCAAGGTAAACAAAATAAGCCAATCCTAAAAAACCAAAGGCCAAATGTTTTCTCTGATATGAGGATGTTAATTCACGATAAGGAAGCCGGGGTGTTAGGGAAGAATAGTGTTTCTTTGCATTAGGCAGAGGGGAGTGACAGGAGAAGAGAGGTATCGGGGTAGGAAAGGTAGTAGAATAAATCAAACATTATTATCCTATGTGCATATATAACTACATGATTGATATGATTCTACAACATGTACAACCAGAAGTTAAACTCAATTTATATATGATGTATGAAAATGCATTCTACTGTCAGGTAGAATAACTAATTAGAACAAATAAAAAATATATAATAAAAAACAAGAAATGCAATGATTGTCTTTAGTAAATTGGAAAGATAGGGTCAACTACTGGTATAAAGACCATACCACTGGTTATCAGTGAAGAGTCCTGCTTCCCCACATATTGAAGTTTGAACAATAGAGAAGCACACTGAGGCAAGCATATTTTTAAATAAAGCAGGGTTTATTTAAAAAGGGGTAACATAGACTTTTCCCGGGAGGGAGAAAGGGGCCATAGCTTGTATCCTGGTATACCAAGAGATGAGGTGTTCTGCCCTTTTTATTTTTCATAGGCTTCCTTTGTTTTCCCCCTTCTCTTTCTCCTTCCTGCTTACATAACAAGGCCCAGGAATGCTTGATGGGATGGCCCAAAGGTGGGAAACTGGTGGGCTGAAGGGGGAAGGGTAGGATGGAGTAGGGACAGATTCTCCTGGGACAGATTACCTTGGCAACAGGTTGGAGCAGGGGCAGGTTCTTGATAAGGGTGGAGGAAGGGCTCTGAAGCAATTAACATTTCAATCCCTCAGGAGACAGTCTCTAACTTCCCAGACTCACTCAAAATTGGCCTCCTTGATCTGACTTGACTCGATTTACCTATCTATACTGACTGCCTGTCTAATTCTGGCTTCAAAGACAATTAAGTTTGAAAGTCAAAAGGGCTAAATTCTATTACTACCTTACTGTGTTACCTAAAACCAGTAATAATCCCTGACTGCTAACCTCTAGAATGAGGACAAACTACTTTATAAAATAATCAATTATTCATCAAAGGTTGGGAAATATTGTCATGAATAATCTGAAATTCCTGCTAGTCAAAAACATTTCATATAGCTCTAAAATAATTATTTAGCCAGGTAGCATATTCATTTTTATACTTATGATCAACATTAAAGTTCTCAGAACAAATACCAAATCAAAAATATTGGTACCAAAGGGAGACCAGGCTGGGATTTGCAGGGTTTTGTTTGTTTGGTCCTAGGGATTGAACCCAGGGACACTTTACCACTGAACCATGTTCCCAGCCTTTTTATTTTATATTTTGAGACAGGGTCTCACTAAGTTGTTTAGGGCCTTTCTGAGTTGCTGAGGGTGGGCCTTGAACTGCCTCAGCCTCCCCAGTTCCTGGGATTACAGGTGTACGCCACCAGGCCTAGCAGGACTTGCAGTTTCTACAGGTCACTGAGAGTGACTCTGTTTAGAAAATTTAGGCAATACATTAAGACTATTCACCATTAATCACTACTAATCATCAAATTAAGTTATCAAATTAACATTTTCTGGAAGCATGAAAATAACCAATTCTATTCTTAGGTATGCCATACATATATTTTAGTACTACAATATTCCCTTTAAGTACAAATAAGTAATCAATTTACTGATAGTGGAACATAAATAAGCTTTGGTTTTCAGTTGTAATTATCATTCACTTCATTAGATGTGTTGCCTCCACAGTTTTAGCATTTTTAGAAGAAGTTAATATGAAAAAGAAGAATTTTTCACATTAACCCAGGATTTAGGAAAACAGTGAAATTTAAAGTAATAAAAGTTTATATAACAGTAGGAAAACATTCAAGAATTGTCCTCTGAATAAGATTTAAAAATTGTTTTACTTATAAATATTGTCTCTGTGCCTGCATAGGCTTATGTTATTATATAGATAGTACATAGATGACTAAAATTTCAAAGATTAATTATGGATGTGTGTGTGTGCACATGTGCACACACAGGCACGTGTGTGTGTGTGTGTGTGTGTGTGTGTTTACCTTTGGTTAAGGGTTTTAAATGTGATGACTATTAAATGATTATACCATTTAATTAATCATCTAAGCCAATGGGAAAAGAGCAAGTAAAGCAGAATTTTTTAACCCTAAAGTTCTTATAACTTTTTTAAATAACCATGTTTCTTTATGTGTTTCCTAAATTCTTGATCTTTCTATAAGGTATCAGATATCTCTTAGCTATAATTCACTCACTTTTCATGTTATATATCTTAATACTATCAGTCTCAAATAAGCAAAAATCCTTTGTGAGCAGTAAAACAGCTTTACATACTATAGAAATGGCTCCAATCATACTTATATTAACAGAAATTATTCCCATCTGCTCAAATTGAAAAGAATAATTAACATAAAATAAACATTCAGATTTAGTAACTGTTTGCTATGTACAAAGAACTATTTGACATAGTGGGAAATATAAAATGAATTAAAGGTATAAACCTACAGTCTATGTGGGGCTCATATCAATAAATTTTATATAAGTAACTATGATAAATTAGTAGAGGTTTAAATAAGATGCTTTAAGAATTTCAGGAGCTGGGCACTGTGGCTCTCACCTGTAATCCCAGCTACTCGGAAGACTGAGACAGAAGGATTGCAAATTTCAGGCCAGTCTGGACAACTTAGCGAGACCCTGCTGCAAAATAAAAAATAAATAGGGCTGGGGATGTAGCTCAGTGAAAGAAGCTCCCTGAATTCAATCCCTAGTACTGCAAGATAAAAGTTAAGAGAATTTAGGGAAATTTAAACCAAATTGTTGTGATGGTGGCCCAACCACATGAATTCATTAAATGTCATCAATTTAACTCATTTAAAATGACTGAGTTTTATGGTAATTATAGCTCAACAATGTTCAAAAGAGTTTAGAAAAAGAAGATATTTCTGATTCAGGATTTTTTAAATATTTTTTGCAACTGATATAATCTAAGCTGAGATCTAAAAGGACAAGTAGAATTTGGATCAGGAAATAAACAACAGTGTATTCTAGAGTTTAAAAGCTCAAGAATGCAAGGCATTTTCTAGATGAACTGGTTCAGACTTTGTCCTATAATAGATTACGTGACTTGCATTTCTACCTGTGGTCATGACTATGACATTTCAGAAAAGTACTGGCCAATCCCTATTGGGTTTTTCCCCCTTTTGTGGGGTCAAAAATAAGAGCTTGTCTCAATTTTGAGCCAATGAGGAAATTGTAATGAGGAGGATGTATAGTTATCTTACAAATATGAGTGGATCCCCTGATCATAACTACTGACTTTCATTTCCATCTTTATTACTTCAAGTCAGTGGTGCATACATTATCTTCTTTGAGCTCCACAATAATTTTTTTTATTTCCCATGAGGAAACCAAGATTATGGAAGAAACTCATAGCCTAAAATACTGAAGCCATTCTGTAGGGAAGGTCAAACTATGTTGACCTGCTAAGAATAAAATGAGGGAGAGAAAATGGTAAAATAAATACAGCATCTTTGAATAGTTACAGAACTTCTAATTAAATTTTGAGATGCCCATATGAATTAAAGTTCATCTTATACAAAGAATATAAACTAGATGAAGTTAACAACTGTCATCAATAATAGGAAAGCAATGTTGAAATGTTTTCTGGTGAATTGATATAACCCTGTTAGTGACAAGAAGAGCCCATGTTAAGTAAGTTAGAGTAAAGTATGTAAGGAATTTCATTTCCAAATAGATAAACTTTTTTGGTTGTTTTTTTAGTTTTAACAATGTAAAAAAAGAATTTAAAATATTAGAACTTCTCAGTTTGCATAGGTAATCAAACACATAGAATTTTAATTTCTAATTTAAAATGTGATTATTGGTCAGTAAAATCATGCTAAAAATAGATTTTTCTTAATGTACATCAAAGAGGATGACTTTTGTTCTTGACTTGGACCCCATCTGACCAATTGCTCAAAATTTTTTCATATGGACTATACTGTGTAGCATTTACAAGAAAAAGAATATGAATTAGCCTGGTGAGCAGCAAATAGAGGTAGTTTTTGTGAAACCTGAGTTGTGTTAACCAGCAATCAAATGTGATCTTCATTTTAATATTTATATATTATCTTGTTATGAACCTATCTTTAACATGGGTTTTATTTTATTTGTTTCTCTCCTCTTACTTCTGTGAAATGCAGAAGGAAAAGGATGTTTGTTATTCATACATTTGTATCCCCACTAACTGCTGTTACACATCTGGCTTCCACTGGAGAGCCCCTGACATCGCAGGGAACGGTGATCAAAATTCCACACACTAGCTTCATGCTGGGGGCTCGTAGCTACTGCAGCATTGAAAGGGGATCTTTTTCCTGGCTTCTTTAAAATAAGCATGGTGATGGGATGGTTTAAGGGAAGAACACCTCTCAAATCACATGACCACTGCTGTGCTTCCGTGTGTCCTGCTTTCTTCATAACAGCTTGGCACTACATTCTTTCCCTGTATCTTGGTGGGCTTGTTTGTGTATGAGTGGGGTAGAGGGTAAAAGGTAAATGGATGAGTATACTTTATGCATGCTTCTTTCACTGTTGTTAGAGTGATGTGCCTACCCTTATATGTCACAAACTATGATCACATGAAATCTGTGTCCTGAGAGATTGAGCCATCTCTCCCTTTTTGGTATGAGATTTATGTTTTAGTGTGTTTTTATGTCTATATTCTCAGTTGTCCTTCATGTCGCATTAAACATAAGTTGAAAGTTCTCCCATAAGAGTTAGCTTTTCATGTTGGGCTGAAAAAAATCTTGATTTCCGTGTAGCAGTTCATGTTATTATAACCTATGGCTTTCAATTGTACCTCCCATAATGAAGAGCTGACTTTAAACACTGTGCTATTCTTATTATGACCTAAGCATAAGGTAAGTGATTTCTCTAACTGTATCTAAAGATTGTGGTTGTTTGTTAAATTGTTCTCAGCTTTTTTTTAAGGCATTTTCATTTTTCTTCCTTACCATTTATTATGTGCTTTCCCCCCTTTTGTTTTCTGTTTCATATCTTAATATTTCCTAATAGACAATGTGATCTTCAGCAAAAATTATATGTAAACATATGTTGAAATGAATTATTTGATGCCTCAAAGCACTCTTGATTAGAAAATAAATACTGGTGTTTTCAGTAAGTCTCTTATGTTTTTCATTTCCTCCATTGACTTTAATATAATGTACTATAGCTACATGTTATTTTAGTTTTGATTCCAATTGAAAGGGGAATTTTTTTGTCAGCACCATAAAATCAGTCAGATGTTAACTGTAGTAAAAGAACATGACCCAAAAGAATACAGTATTGAGTAATCTTATACCATACCCTTCATTCAGTCCTTCATTTTAATCCCTGACAAATTTGATATTAGGCCAAAATCTCAGGGTTTTGGTTTGGTTTTGTTTGCTTTTCAGACTTTCCTTTTTCCCCCCACTGATTAAAGCCAGTGTAACATAAAGAAAAAAAAAAAAACAACGAACCATAAAACTTAAGACAGACCTATGTGTTTCCTTCCTTATAGTTCCTAGATGTGAGAACAAGAGTAATAGTTGCTTCTTTATTCTTTCAAGTAAATCCTATTACATTATGAGCATATAAAAAGATTTTATGAAATTAAGTAATTTTTATAAATATGATCAGGTTCATAGTATATCATTTGGTGAATGCGTAAATGATAAAGTTTTTTAAAGAAGAATTTTCCTCGTGCTTTTCTAAATATATATGTGCTAAAATCACTAAAGTAAAGAAAATTTCATAGTCATTAATTTCAAAAGTGATTTCCCTCAAGCCTATAATCCCAGCTACTCGGGAGGCTGAGGCAGGAGAATTGCAATTTTGAGACCAAACTGGGCAACTTAATGAGACCCTGTCTCAAAATAAACGGCTGTGGATGTAGCTCAGTGGTAAAGTACCCCTGTTCAATCCTCAGTATATACATATATACATACATACATACACGCACATATTTTAAGTGATTTCCCTCAAATCTGGCTATATAGTCAATGTAACATAAATGAGAAAACATTGGTTCTACTACTCTTGGCATATTACAAACCCTGATAAATGCTCATATTCAGAGAATTGAATTGTTTTCATCATCCAAATGTCTCCTCTAAAGCTATTTGGAAAAAATAATTCTAAACTGGATTGTCACAAAGCAATACAGGTTTATTAAATTCATGTTATAAATGATTTCTTTGTTATTTAATTTTTAAGCCACCTAGGGGAGAAGAGGGTATTATGTTGTTGTTTTGGTAAAAAAAACAGCTGGTTCTTCACCACCATTTCCATTATATACATTATCTAATGTATATAATTGGCATTATGTAAATCTGTTGGAACATTTTATGAGACGTTTTAACTACTCATCTGAACTGCTCTGTTCATTGTAAATCTCTTGTTTCTATCCATACACTAGCTCCACTCTAGATTGGAAGGGCTTAAAGATGAACTCTGGAGGAATAGAGGCTTCGACTTAAGAGTAACTATTACTGATCAAAGGAGCTACTTTCCATTCGCAAACATTGCTTTGCGCTATGGATTTGGGCTCCTTCTGTTTCACATCTTGTTGAAGACTTTCTTGACTTCCATTTGACTTCTTTAAACTGTTTTTTGTCTTTCAACATTTTCCTCTTTCTTTTCTTTCTCTCTCCCAGATTTTTCTCTCACACTTTGAGCTTTCTCTTGTGTTCTTTGAATCACTTTTTAAAAAGTAGTTTCTCTCTTTATTAAACTTGTCTATTAATTTGTTTGTTAGTATGTGTTTCTTTTCTCCTTTAAAGCTGTAGTGGTATAGTTAACACTTATTTTCATTCCATAGTATGGTAACTTGCTTATTTCTTTTTCAGCAAGTTCATTAGTCATTCTTACCCTCTTGGTATGAATTTTTAGTAAGAAATTAGCAGAACATTTTCCATTTACATATTGTCCCCTTCTATTAACCCATACCTTCTTTTCTATTATCTAGATTTACTCTCTCCACCTCTCTTTCTTCCTTTTCTTTTCTTTTTGTCATTTTCTCTGTATTTCTTTTTCCCTTAAGATTCATTAATTTCTTTCCCATTTGGTCCAGAATTGTTCTTCAATTAGACTTCCAAGTAGAAGAATATAAGAGTTTTATCTTTCTGATCAGCTTCTTCATTATAGTTTATTGAAAACTAGTAAAAACAATCTGGGCCAAAAGAGAATAACTTTAACATTTGAAATTATTTTCTCTTTCTTTCTTTTTTGTGTGTGTATGTGTGTGTGATTTTTTTCCCTACCCCCCCATCCCCCGTCTGTATTTTGTGACATTTTTTATTCTTATTTCTTTAAACATTAACAGTTTTTTTCAGGGGAGGACAACCATAACCCACCCTAAGTTACAACATTCCTTTCATAAGTTGTTTCATATAATAGTAGATTGCTTTAAGCTATAGAAATTAATTTGTTGTATACATATCCACTTGGGGCAAGCTCCTGTGGAGTGGGAAAAAGAGGTATAGAGCTTTAATACAGTTATATCTAACATTAACAACAATGTTAATGCCATCCAACATGGTCCTTGAATGTTTTGAAACCTTTAAAAGAATGTTCCACTTTGACCTTAATATTGAGTCAGAACATAAGGGTTTTTTATTAAATTAGAAACATAATTGAGAGCTGACAAATAAATGAATTAATTAATTTTCAATAGAAGCATCTTTTATAACCAACGTATAATTATAATAAATTATTATAATCAACAAATCACAACAGCTATTAAATCAATGGTAAATGTTGTACATGAGGATTTTTCTATTTCCCCTCATTAACATATATATAATAAAAATAACTACAATAGAATGTTTTACTTTATTTCTTGAATTATATCATTACTCTGGTCAAGAGATATGCTAAATGCTTTAAAATTAAAGGTTTGTATTCACAACTATGAAATAACTTTAATTTTTTCATATAAATTCATTCCTCAGTATTCTTGGGGAAAGAGTTTCAAAACCCTCATGGATAGCAAATTCTACTACTCAAGTCTTTTACATACTGTGGCATAGTATTCACATATAACCTATGCAATCTTCCCATATACTTTAAATCATCTTTATATTACTTATGATACCTAATACAGTATATATACTACATAAATATAATTGCTATACTATATTGATTAGGGAATAATGACAAGAAAAAAGTCTGTATATGTTCAGTACAGATAGTTTTTTATATATATTTCTGGTTTATAGTTTATTGAATTCATGAATGTGAAACCAATGATTATGGAGGTCCAACAATATTGATTTCAAATACACATTAACAAAATATTACCTTTGGTTTTATCTCTGTCCAGTTTGTAATACTGTGCCTGCAGTTTTTTCTGGAAGTCAGTCTTTACATAAAGTAAGGATGAATTAAGATATATATGGAACAAATGTAACATTTTTATTAATATGCTATAAAATCTGAGATATATAAAACCTTTGCTCCTAGACCTCAGGAGCTTGCCCGTTGAATTTGCATATTTGGCCATTTATATTATAAGCTCTGAATTACTGAGTTTATGCTCTCTCTGCAGGTCCAGTCCAGGTGCAGCAGCAAAGAGAACATTCTCAGAGCCAGTGAGTATTTCATCATTTGTGGCAGGCTACTGAACTAGAAATTATGGTTCAACAGAAAATAATGCTAAAAATAACATTTTGATTAAAGAATGAAGAAGAGCAATAAGAGAAGTTTGTATCAATATGAATATTCAGTTTTTTACCTTCTAAAATATTAATATCACTATTAAATGAATATTTCTTTAATCCAATTGATTTTCAGCAGAACAATGATGCATTTCTAATAGGTAGAAATGAACTCCGCTCTGACCTTAAGATGATACCCCCTTTAATTGCTTCACTGACACAAAGTTATTTGAAAACAGACTGCCTAAAAATAATATAGTGAAGTAAATCCATAAAAGGAGGCTAACTTAAAAAAAAAAAAGAATATATGTGACTTTTAAGAGGGTACATGATAATCATTTTGTGAATATGAATTCCTGAGAGATTTTATCTTCAACAGGCAAAATGTTTTTGTGGGGATTTTTTGTTTGTCTGTTTTGCAGTACTGGGGATTGAACCCAGGGCCTCGCACATTCTAGGTAAGTGCTACTTGCCTATCACTGAGCTATATCCTCAGCCCTTTTTTTGTTGTTGTTTTTTAGAAATTTTTGTTTTTTATTTTTGGGTTTTTTTCATTTTGTTTTGTTTTTTGGGTGTTTGGGTTTTTTGTTTGTTTGTTTGTTTTTTGTTTTGGGGGGTTTTTTTGAGACAGGGTCTGGCTAAGTTGCCCAGACTGCCCTCAAACTTGGAATCCTCCTGCCTCAGCTTTTCTAGTAGCTGAGATTACAGGTGTACACCACTGTGCCTGGCAGGTACAGTTTTAAAATGTAGTATCCTGAAACAATAGTAAAGCATCCTTATTTTGCTTTTTGGTTTGATCATTAATTGGATTAAATTAACAGTCATTTAATTTTGTATATTATTTATTTTCCTATTTTATAAAAAATAAACTACAAATAGCTTTTCCTTTACTATGTCCTGTAATTATGTCATATTGAAAGTTTTCCCATAAATGTTTTGGGCTCCCAGGATAAAACTCTGGATAAATGATAATATATATATATATATATATATATATATATATATATATATATATATATATATATATTTTATAATTGTTTTCTGTTACTTAATAGCTTACTGACATCATCCCATATTTTTCCTGATCTTTATCAAGAGAAGTACAAGTGGTCCACACTGAAATGGGTCTA
The DNA here is from genome assembly GCF_021218885.2 of Marmota monax. Taxonomy (NCBI): domain Eukaryota; kingdom Metazoa; phylum Chordata; class Mammalia; order Rodentia; family Sciuridae; genus Marmota; species Marmota monax. Next base: position 19,485,250 of record NW_026693777.1, on the reverse strand, counting down.
CAGGATACCTACACTATTGGGAGCTTTAGCAAATGGAATGGCTTATATTTCTTATAGAGTGTCAGTATTATTTCACAATCAGATAGTAATTGGAGAATTTCAAATGGGTAAAAATCTGTTTTATTCTCATTTCTGTATTGTAGATCTGTTAACTTAGCTTCAAACACTGGGACAATTACCCACGTTGTAATTGTTTTCTAAAGACCTTTATATTGTTTACTTATTAAATTTTAAAAAATAATAAATTTAAATATTAATTTTTTATTTTAAAAATAAATGCAGGGCTTTGGGTGTATCTTAGTGATGGAATGTTTTCCTAGCATGTGAGAGGCCCTGGGTTAAAATTGCCCAGCACCCACAAAAGTAAATGAATAATTAAATAAATAAAAGAAGATTGTTTAATATTATCCTTTCAGAAGTTTTCACTTGCATCAATGTGAATATTCAGTTTTTTACCTTCTAGAAATAAGTGACAGATAAGTGAATTTGAGGGATGCTCTTTAATGATGTATTAAATCCCACAATCCCTAATACCTTAGTTTGAGAAATCTAAGGGTCAGAAGAATAATGATTGAAAGTTCACTAAAATTAAACAATACAGATAATTAACTTTAAAGCAACATTTTCTGATGATCGGTATAAAATTTCCATTTATTGTTGATCCTGAAATGGTGATGAGCCATTGGTGGTGCTTATGGTAAGTAAAAATAAAAATTGTTTCTTACTGATGAAAGATTCTTTGGAACTTTCTTTCACTTCTACCATGGCTCTTTGGGTTGTTAGAAATGTCTTTCATTTCAATAATTCTGTTACTGGCTTGTTGGCTAACAATCACTTTGGATGGATGGACATCATGATGGTTCAATTTTTTCCTATCCTGTTTTCTTAGGATGAAATAGTCATGTGGATGGCACAGATTGCCACTTAGTTCCATTTAGGGAGCCTCTTCAACATCATAATGCATAGTTTTATGAGTTCTGTGGTTTATGGTCTTTTCTTCCAATTCCATCTTGACTCATATCCATACCTGTGGCCACACCCAAACCTTTCAGCACCATAAGCTGTTCTTCCTGAAAACTTCTTAATATAATACCCCCATTGCTTATTTAGGCTATTTTTATTTCCCCATTTTTCTTCCTTTGCCATGAGCTACCATATTGCAGTTCGATAGAACCTATCAGTAATTCTTCACTTTCTCAGTGCGAATTTCTGCTTCTGTTCCTTTGAGAACTTTCCCCCTACATAAACTGTCTATTCCCTTGTTTTCTTGGAAAACTCTTACTTATTCATTTAGAGTCAGCTCAGGTATGATTCTTTGATGATATCTCTGAGTTTCCTATGTTCATGGGGATGAATTCTTCTTATTCCTTCACTTTCTTTTTTCACTTATTTACTGAATTAACTATCCTCAAGAAAGACTTTTCCAAATTGTAACCAACATAAAGAAAAGTATAATCAGCTTTTCAACATATATCAAAATGTGTTAGCACAATATATCAGTTGATCCTAGAAAAAGGAAAAAAGTTAGAACTTAATAGAATTTATCTATATCATTTAATAAAGATATAACTTTGGGTGCTGGGGTTGTGGCTCAGTGGTAGAGCACTCGCCTAGCACATGTGAGGCCCTGGGTTCAATCCCCAGTACCTCATAAAAATAAATAAATCAAGATATTGTGTCCAACTACAACTAAAAAATAAATATTAAAAAGTGAAAGAGATAACTTTGGTAACTTTGTCAAAGGAAGAGGTCACTTTGACTCCTTAAAAATGGTTTCAGTAATGAAAAAACTGAGTTTATTCTTATTGTAGTAAGGGAGTCTTAGTCTTGAAGTCAGACTCTCAGGAAGGAAAGGATAAGATCAGGATATTTACAAGATTTTGAAGTTCCGATTAAAACAGTATGGAGTCTTGATTAGCATTGGATAAGGATCATAATATAATCATTCAGGATTGATGGTAAGAGCAAGGCAAGCAGTTTGTAGTCTTGGTATATAAACTGTCTTTTGATAGTTTTCATTTAAGAGTTGATGAATTGTTCCAAAAGTTTCTAGGATGAACAATAAGGTTATTTACAACTGTTATCTTCAAAGGAAGAGTTTTCTGGTATCATAAAGTTGAGTTGATGAAGACAGAGGAATAATAATGTTATGCTAATGAAGATAGTAAGCTTCGAATTTATAGATGTTTTCGGGTACCAGAGTTCCCTTATGATCATTCTTCAGCTTGAGTTAAAAGATAGGCTATTAACATCTAGGAATGTGATCAGTCCACATCTTCACTCCTACTTGAAGTACCACAATAGTATATGAAGTATCTTGGGAATGCTGTTGAAATATGAAGTTTTTCAGTTTCATTGTTGGATGATCATTTATTGAATCATCTAATGAAAGAGCAGTTGTATAGTAGCATTTAAGACTGTGGATATCACACATCTGAGTCATGTTACACAAATGTGAAAAAGATTATGGTCAGAATTTATGATCTTTTTCTTAACCAGGAGCCAGGAGAATCTAAAGCTAAAAGAATAGAACTTCATCCCCAATCTGAGCAACCGACCTATAGAATAAGATTTAGGCTAAAGTGGAACCTGGATAATGTCCAGGAATCTCCTAAAAGCACAAGCATCAGTTTGCCAAGATAATGTATTTCAGTCCAAGTGGGTACAGTGGCACATGCCTCTAAACCCAGAGACTTGGGAGGCTGAGGAAAGAAGACATTTGAGGTCAGCCTTGACGATTTAGAAAGACCCTGTTTGAAATGCAGAAAGGGGTGGGAGGAGATATGAATATAGCTCAATGGTAAAGCATCCAGGATTCAATCCTTAGTACCAAAACAAAGAAACAAAAATAAGTTCATGTTGAGTTTGCATGTAGTAGTCAAAAATTTTATACTGCAAATCCAATACCAGCTACTGGGAGATACTTGGGAATTATTTCTGGCCAAAATACCCCTGGAGCCTGTCAGATATGTTCTAACATTTTGTTGTTGCTCATTTGTGCTAAATAGAACATTTTATAGTGGTAAGATCATTATGCAGATCTAAAACAGAAGAGAAGTACTTGTAAGATCTATAAAAATAAGATAGCCTACAAATAATATACCTTTATTTTCTAGTTCTCTTGTTCTCTCTCTCTCTCTCTTTTTTTTTTTCCTTAGCAAGGATTGAACCTCAGCATTTTATTTTTTTTAATTCTGAGACAGAGTCTCACTAAGTTGCTTAGAGCCTTGCTAAATTGCTGAGGCCAGTTTTAAACTCACAGTCCTCCTGTCTCAGCCTCCCAAGCCACTGGGATTACAGGCATTCACCACCACATCTGACACTAGTTCTCTCTCCCTTTTTTTTTTTTTTTTGTACTTATTTTTCAGTTTTTAGGTGGATACAGTATCTTTATTTTATTTTTATGTGGTGCCGAGAATCGAACCCAGTGCCTCACGTACGCTAGGTGAGCACGCTACCACTTGAGCCACATCCCCAGCCCCACTAGTTCTCTTATTAGTTCTATTTCTGTTAAAGTTTAGTTACAAACAGCAGTGGAGATAAGAACCTCCTATTTAGGACTGAGCTCATAGGGGATTTTGGATTTCCATCTCTCTGGCTTATTAGCGCATTGTCATCTGTAAATTCACCTGGTAGTTGAACCAAAGAAACAAACTGATTGATTTTAAGAAAGTGGAACCTAAGGAATTAGTGTGGCTATAAAAAAAAAAAATGTGTACAAAAACAGATACAAAAAATTATGGTTGATTCCTTTAACGAGTTCACAACTAAATAACAAGGTATTGGACACTTGCTAGTAAATGATTAAGGATACAAAGAACAATATTAAGAATATGGAAATATATACAGCATATATATTAATTTGGAATTAAATTTCAACCTGGATTTTGGTGGAAACACATTCAAACCATAGCAACAGTGGTGGATAATTTCATGTAAAATTTTTGCAATTTTCCATTTGAGGTCCTTTGGTGCTATTATTATTGGATTGCTAGCTGACAAACCAAATTACATCAGATTTCTCTCAGTACATCTTTATCTTTTTCTGTAGCTGATCACTGGCATTCTACAGTAACAGCTTCAAACTGCTTTTAAACTAAAGATTTAGTCTCTTGGGATTTAATAGGGCTATAATCTTAATGAGAACTACCCATCTAGCATGATATCAGATCACAAATTTTCTTTAGCCTCTATATCATCTCCTTGTGTTTGAGCTCCTACTTTTATACTATCTACTTCCTTAGAAGGCATTAAAGCACTTAAAAGTTCTTTTAAGTACTAACCACTGTTAACTGGGCTTCCTACTGAGTTAAGAACCCCTCATTATTTCCCAAAGCAATTCAAAATCATGGCCTAAACCAAAAGTATATCTACTATCAATACATATATTAACCCACTTCTTTCTCATTGATAAACTGTGTGACTTCAATGAGTTCTGCCATCTGGGCAGCTTTGCCCCTGGCAAAGGTGTTCATATTGTAGGAATAAAGTTTATCCTAATTTGGTAACATCAGTGGTTCACAAATGGCCTCTGTAATTCTAAATTATCCTTGGTGAAATTATGCCATTTTAAAAGATGAGTACATAAATTTGAGTTATATCATAAATACATGTAAGAAATAGGAGCCTGACCTGGAAGAAGTATAGATTTAGTTTTAAACTAAGACAAACTTGAGAACCTGGAAATAGTTGGTCCAAAATGTTGCTTGAGTATATCATACAATCTAATGGCTAAGCCATCCAAACTGACACATTTTTAGTGGAAATATTTAAAGGGAAGCTGTCTCCAATAGCCAGAGTTTTAATAACAAGATAAAATAAGTATTTTGGATTCCTTGTATATCTTGGATATTAATGCCTTGAGGAGCTGGTGGCAAAGATTTTCTCCCATTCTGTAGATTCTCTCTTCATGCTCTTGATTGTTTACTTTGTGTTGAGTAGGCTTTTTAATTTGATGCCATCCAATTTATTGATTTTTTTTTATTTTACTGCTTGCACTTTAAGGGTCTTGTTAAGGAAGTTATTTCCTGAGCCAACATATCGAAGGGTTGGGCCTACATTTTCATCAAGCAGGTACAGGGTTTCTGGTCTAATGCCTAAGTTTTTAATTGACCCACTTTGAGTTGAGTTTTGTGCAGGGTGAAAGATAGGGGTTAAATTTCATTCTACTACATATGGATTTCCAGTTTCCCAGCAGCTTTTGTTGAAGAGGCTAGCTTTTCTCCATCATGCTTTTGTCACCTTTGTCTAGTATAAGAGCTGTATTTATAAAGATTTGTCTCTTTGTCCTGTATTCTATTCCAATTTGTCTTCATGCCTATGTTGATGCCAGTACCATGCTGTTATTGTTACTATATCTCTGTAGTATAATTTGAGGTCTGATAGATCAATGCTTCCTGCTTTGCTTTTTCTCACCAAGGCTTGCTTTAGCTATTCTGGGTCTCCTATTTTTCCAAATGAATTTCATGATGGCTTTTTCTATTTCTATGAAGAATGTCATTGGAATTTTCATAGGAATTGCATTAAATCTGTAGAGCACTTTTGGTAGTATGGTCATCTTGACAATATTAACTCTACCTATCCAAGAACATGGGAGAGCTTTCCTTGTAAAGGTCCTTTACCTCTTTTGTTAGATTAATTCCCATGGTTTTGGTTTTGGTTTTTTGGTTTTTAGGTTGTCGTCATTGTTTTTTGTTGTTGTTGTTTTGTTTTGGTTTTGGTTTTGGTTTTTAGACAATTGTGAATGGGATAGTTTTCCTAATTTTTTTTTCAGAAGATTCATCATTGGAGTAAAGGAACATGATTGATTGGTGGGTGTTGACTTTAATAACCAAATGAGTAAATAAGCAAAGGAATTATATAGATACTTCTTAAAAGAAATATAAATGGCCCACAAATTTAAGAAAAAATGTACAACATCTCTAGCAATTAGAGAAATGCAAATTAAAACTAAATCTCAGTTTCATCTCACTCTAGTCAGAATGACAATTATCAAGAATATGAGTAACAATAAATGCTGGCAAGGATGTGGGGAATAGGGTACACTCCAACATTGCTGATGGGACTACAAATTGGTGCAACCCTGTGGAAAGCAGTATGGAGAGTCCTCAAAAAACTAGGAATGGAAACACCATGTGATGCAGCTATCCTACTCCTCAGTATATATCAGTCAATAGGATATAAAATCAGCATACTACAGTGACACAGCCACGTCAATGTTTATAATAGCACAAGTCACAATAGCTGATAAATAGATAAAGAAAATATCCATTCATCATTGAGTAATGCACAATGGAGCATTACTCAACTACAAAGAAAAATTGCAGACTGTAAGTGAAATAGCCACTTCCAAAAAGTCAAAGGTCAAATGTTTTCTCTGATATGTAGAAGCTAATCCAAAATAAGTGGAGAGGTAGATTTAAAAAAAAGAATAAAAGTAAGATCAGAGGAGTAGACAATCGGGAATCAAAGAAAGGGAGGAGGGATCAGGAAAATCAGTGGAATGAATCTGACTTAACTTTCCTGTGTACATATATGAATATACCACAGTGAATCTCATCATCATGTACATCCAGAATACACTAATTTTAAAAACCACTGTAAGTAAAGATCAAAAAGATTAATAGAGTACAGGAAAAAGAACACAGTGGAGAGGAAGGAAAGAGAAGGGAAAATACTGGAGACTGAATTAGAACAAAGTATATATATAAACAAGGAAAGTTCTTATAGGCAATGAATGACCCAAGGCAAAGTTTATTCAAAGGACACCAATCTGAGAAGAAACCTAAAACTCTTTGTTTCCAGATACAGATTAAAAAAAAAAAACTAATGGAGCCTATGCCCATCTTTTCCCTTATGAAATTTAACCTAATGGAGATACAAAAAAAAAATGATAAGGATGGACAGAGACCATTCGTCTGTTTTTAATAATACGGCAGATATCCACCAAGGTTAAAAGTTTTTTCAAATTTAATCAGATTAAAGAGTCTTTAAAAGATTCTTTACTCTTAGGAGACAAAATAAACTTAGCAATTAGGGTGCTCAAAGAAAAGAAATCAGAATTTATTCTAATGCCAGACTATCTCATTATTAACAGTTAAAATTGCTATCCCTTTTCTAATTAGGAGGCTCAGGATTTTTCAAATCAAGATTCTTGGGCTGTGGTAGGAAAGAGTTTTGTCTTGACTGGGTCTTCCTAGGATCTCCAAGAGTGTTGAATGTTGGCTCCCCACATTATGCGAGGTTCAACATTGGAATATTAATGATATTTTAAAGTCAAATTCAAGTTGAGTTTTTAAGTGTGGTGACTTGATTAAAACTGAGCAAATAATTTAGAAACAGTGGATGTTTACAAGGCATGGATTGTATGTAAAGGGAGTAGTTGTTTGGGGATTTGTTTGCTTGTTGGCCATTCTACTCTACAGAATAAGATTTGTATGTAAGCAAAATTAATTAAAACCTGAGCAGAGCTCAAATTGAACAAAAAGGCAATGCTAACTCTGAGAAGTCCTGCTGGGATCTCCAGAGATATAGATGACATGGTAAAAGTTTTGGCTTGAACAGATTGTGTGTGGTTCTTATGGTTTTGTTTTGTTTTGTGTATTACCTCAATATACAATTTAATTACAATATTCAGATATCACTCAGCATGAGTGACCATGAGATAGTCAATGATTATGTTAACAGGCTAACCAACTACATGAAGATAGGGAGCCATATTTTTCAGAAGCTAGTCAATCCAAATACAAAATGACTAAAGCAGTTCATTTAATTTATTCACATTTGAATTTCACTGAAGTGTCATTCCTATTCCAAGAATGAAACATCAGGTAATGTTTCAAATGCTATCTGAACTGATCACCATAGGAACACGAATTCCATAATTTCTATAATGCATAGGATTTTTTTTTGTGTAAGCATCAAATTATTCATCATTGGCTGCCTAAGTTCATGCAGAGCCAGTCTGCCATATTCTTCCCTTTGATTTTTTTTAATTGAGATGAAATTCATAAAATGTAAAATCAGCCATTTTAAAGTAAACATTTCAATTGTATTTAATAAATTCACAATGTTGCTGAACGATCAGCACTATCTACTTCTAGAACATTTTCATCACCCAAGAAGGAAACCCCAATGCAAATTATACTGATACTCTTCATTTTCCCCCTGCCATCAGCCTGTAGAAACCATCAATGTTTTCTATTGCTAGAGATTTATGCCTGTATTCTGGATATTTCATGTAATATAATATATGATGTTTGTCTAGATTCTGTTACTTAGCCTAATTTTTTCAAATCTCAGTAATGTTGTAGGGTGCCTGTGTATTTTTTTTCAGGGGGGAGTGTGCTGGGGATTGAACTCATGGGCACTCGACCACTGAGCCACATCCCCAGTCCTATTTTATATTTTATTTAGAGACAGAATCTCACTGGGTTGCTTAGTGCCTTGCTTTTGCTGAGGATCATGAGTGCCTACGTATTTCATTCCTTGTTAAGGCTGTATAATGTTTCATTTTAGTACACACCACACTTTCTTTATTCATTGAACAGATGATGAATATTTGAGTTGTTTCCACATTTTGGCTATTTTGAATAGTGCTGGTGGAAACGTGTGTACAGATTTAAGTACCTGTTTTCAGTTTTTTCTCAGAATATACCTAGTAAGTGGCATGTCTGTCCTCATGCCACTACTACCCTCTTTTAGCCTCCGTAACTTTATAGTAAGGTTTTGAAATAGGGACGTTAAGAGTCAGGACTTTGCCTTTCCATGTAAATTTGAGGATTGGCCTTTCTGTTTCTGGAGAGGGAAAAAAAAAAGGTTGTAGAATTTTGATAGCAAATGTATAAATCTAATGATTACTTTGGGTAATATTGCCATCTCTTAACAAGTTTTCCAGTCTACCATCCAAGTTTTCTTAGTTTTTTAATTAAGCTTTCCATTAAAAGCTCTTTTAATTTGATTGTAATGTGAGGCTCATTTTACATCTCAGATATTTTTACATTTCCTCCATGTAGTAGGCTAAAGTATGTGTTGGGTGGAGGTTCCACTCCCAATCATAACCTAAGCTATACATTACATTTCTGGAGGAAATTTTATCACACAGATGTCTCTTGCATTTTCTTACCTTAGAAGTAAAAATAGCATACAAGTGTTAGACTTGTAAAGTCTGCCCTGCTAGACTCCAGGCACTCCTCCAAGCTGCTCCTCTAGTTAGAGTCTGGTGCTATAAAGGCCAGGAGGAGCATCATTCCCATGGTAGCATCAGCCAGCAGCAGAGATCAAGAGCCTGTGCCCATAGCGCAGCTCACTGAGAAAAGCTCAATGCCACAGTAATGCCCAAGCCTATCCCAACACAAGAATTTGGGTGCAAGGGTTTAAAAGCATATTGGGTTATAAACTTTCTTTGATGCTTTCAAATGGCCTGTCTTCAAGCTCAAAGATTATTTTTGAGGGCTAATGATGTAGTTCAGTAGTAGAATATATGCTCAGAGTGTACAAGGCCCTGGATTTGACCCCCAGCACCACCACCACAATAAAAACATTCATTTTTAATTTCATTTTTAAATTAACATACAGTAATTATATATTCATACATATCTATACATCATAGTGTGGCATTTCAATATGTACACATTGTGTAAAATCAGATCAAGGTCATACACATATCTGCCACCTCCAAAGATTCGTCCATTTGATCACATCTGCTGTTAATGTTCTCTGCATTTTTTTTTTCATTCCATGTACTATATTTTTTAGCTCCTGGACTCCTCTTTTGTTTGTTTTATGATTTCTATCTCCTTTTGTCCTTTATTTCTTCTCATTTGTTAATGTATCATTTTTCTGATTTTGTAGAGGGTATTGTCTTACAGCTCACTCAATTTCCTTAAAACAATTATTTTGAATCTTTTTTAAGGCAATTCATAAATCTCCATTTCTTTGATATTAGTTGCTGGAAATTTTTTGTTACTTTAGTAGTGTCATGTTTCCTTGATTTTTTTTCCATGTTTCCTTGTATTGATTTCTGCATATTTGATGGAACAGTCATCTCTTTTAGACTTTATAGACCTGTTTTGGTGGATAAAGACCTTCATGTAGAGGTGGATGTGAGGATGTAGGCTGGATGGGGTACAGCAGTTCTGACTCCAGAAAGGACACAACAGCACAGTTCATCAGCTGAGGTCAGCATCAACAGATTGCAGAAGTCCTCAGCAATAAAAACTGTGGTGTCCACAGCAGTGGTGAAAACTATTGAAGTCTTTGATGATGAAGTCTGCTGGGACCATCTGATCTCTTTTTCTCCCAAGGAGTATGCCATGTCCTAGGGATCCTTCTTAGCACTAGGTCTGGCACATGAGAGTGCTTATGGTGGCAGTGACACAAGTGTCTATGCACAGTGCCCCTGAAGTCGCCATGGAACCAGATTTTGGAATACATGTAGAAAGACTTCAACTTAGGGATCCTGGTTGATGCTAGCACTGGTGCCCAGATTGCAGGTGCCTCAACTGCACTGTTGGGAATAGGGTAGGAGGTGCTGGTACTTTGTTGAACAGCTGGAGAGTTGGGGTCTGAGTATAGGTACACACAAATCTATAGAGACTCATGGGTGTATACACCCACACTGTGGCAATGGTCTACTGTCCTAGCCATTGCTGCTCATGGAGCCAGGATCCATAACATGCATGGGATTGGAGGACACAAATCTGAGGCAGAACAATAAATGGCTCCTCCTTGAAAAGAAGCTCCCCTTTCAGGATTCTACCAAATAATGACTATTTGTTACCTCAGTGGTGAAACCTGCTATTGTCCTCTGCAGATCAGGCCTTTGGGGACCATATGATACTCTCTACATGGCTAATACTCTTACCCTTGCCCTTCTTTGTTCTTGGCTATTTCCAGATATCTCAGCTATGCCAATCTCCACAGCAGTCTTTTCTGTGCAGACATTTTCTTTTTTGCTCCATGTGTTGCTGTAGGTTCTTAATTAGACAATGAAGCCCTCCTAGAGCAAGTTCTGTTTATGGATGTCTAAGTGTTTTTGTAAGGAAACAAAAGACATCACTCTGATACTTTCTATTTAAGAACTAGTGGAACTTTCAGGAATGAATTATAAAGTTATTTACAACTATTATCTTCCTAATAGTTTTCTAGATTAATAAAACTATGTCGATGAAGGTAATAGTAAATAGTGAAGTTGATGTTTCAGTTCTCACTGTAATGTAATAAGCAGGATCAGTTATACAGGCAGAAATAAAATACCCCTAGAGTATAAAATAATTTATCTACACCCACATTTAATGAAAAAGAGTCCTCCTTTATTCAACCATATGTAAATTTCTATGCTAATTGCTGGATATTCATGTTAGAATAAAACAGAAAGTTTAAAAAGTAAAATGTAAGGAAAAAGAGGCTTTTAGCTTTTAAATATGTAAAGACCTAACTGACTTTCTCCCTTTAATGAATTAAGAGATTTTACTTCACTTTCAAGAAACTGGAATAATGATTTAGTTAAACTGCTACCAAAGTAAGGAATTTTTTGTGGCTTTAATTTGAAATTGTCTTAGCATTTCCCTCTTTTTCAAGAACTCTTTTCTGCCAAATTGTTTTGTCAGTGCTCAAAGACTAAAATATTCATCCCTGGCTTATTGTGGTTTTAAATTTTAGATTTTATCTCAGAGATGTGTTTACTAGGAGACATTACTACTTGATTAGAGAATTTCATTATTTAATAGAACAGGGAATTGAACCCAAGGATGCTGTACCACTAAGCTATATTCCCAGTCTTTTTAAAATTTTATTTTGAGGCAAGATCTTGCTAAATTTCCCAGACTTGCCTTGGTCCTCCTGCCTGAACCTTCCAAGTAGTTCAGATTATCGGTGTGCACCATTGCATGCAGCTTCCTTTTAATATTATTGAATTAAAATACCCTTAATAAATTGTTTGTCACTACCACTAGATTTGATGAATATTACCTATAATTATAGATCCAATCCATTAAAATTCCTTAGCATTTAAAATATTACAGGTCACAAATTTTCATCCTATTTAAGGAAGCAATAAAACAATTTTCAGTTACCCAATACTTTTGATGTAACAAGTTTATTACATCTCTCAGTAATATATCCTTACATGTTTTACCAAGTTCTTAATTATTTTTATTTTTTAACTTATGAAACCTAATAACTCCCTAAGCAGTATGGGCCTTCAATTTAAATTTGGTGTCACTTATCTTATTGTCTTAAGTCATCACATTTTATTCTATATGAAAAATTGCATCTTTAATTTCTTGCCCAAATTCAAGCTTACACATAAGCAAAGCAAGTGTTTACCTTTGTAGTATATTTTCATATACAATAAAAATATCAGCAGATCTCAAACACCCATCCTCACTGGCATAAGTTATAAAAGATCACATGATCTAGAGTCAACTACCTACACTCAAATCTTGGTTTCTGTGCTTACTAGTTGTGTGACTTTCATTAGGGTTCAGTATCTGTGCCTCATTTATAGAATGAGAATAAGAAGAAGGTGGTTGTATAAATTAAATAGTTAATTGCTTGGTATATAATCATTACACAACTGTCAATTATTATTGTTGTGATTACTACTAGTAGTACTACAAATACTACTATCATTATTATATACCATCATTGTTCTTTTTTTTTAATGAAATTCAATTTACAAGTTGATTCCTCTTTCCTAAAATGTTGATTTCATATCACTTCCAAAACTTGTGCTGTATTTCCTCTTAGAGGTTTTCTGTTGCCTCCCAAATATAAGCAAATTGCCCCATGTTTTTCACTAAAGCCTGCTAATTTCATTACTTTATTGCTAGCATATTTACTGAACAGTACTTCTGTCTTCCGTACTCTCTTCTTCACTTTGCGCTAAGTTCCTGTCACTACCTCATCTCTCTTATTTGTGATACCATCCATAGAATCTAGCATAGTGACTTTCTCTCAGTAAGTGTGTTCAGTGGGTAAGTAAATAAATGAGAGGAAGACCTTGCACAGGCAGAACAGGCAAGAGACACAACACCTGAATAAGAAACCATAATTGAAGCAGAGAAGGTAAACAATACATATCAACAACCAATTTCTTTATTAAAAACGCTGTTTTTCCTAACTACTTCTCTTCTGTTTATTTCATATTTTCACATTGGCCTTTATCCCTTAATTTATTCTGACTAATGCAAACCAAGTTCATTACCTATTACTATCTCTTCCCTGGAGCATATTTTTAGACTTTTTGGTTATAATCGTCACAGATAGGTAGGTTTTCTAGTTAATTTTCGTGCACCTTGCTTTAAGAGACATGAAATGTTCTTTTTATGATTCCCCAGGAAAGAGAATTTTGAAATAATTCTTGGAAAAGGACACTAATTTCATGTAGTTTTTAGTTTAGGAAAATTTTCCTATTTCTCTCCTGCTATAATTTAATCCCTTATCTTCTTGATTAACATTCACAGGATCTAACAACAGCTGCTTATAGTTCCTCAGATAATCTTTCTTTACATAACTAAAAATAATTAGCAACTGACTAAAATATTCATTGAGGTACTGTTTATAAGTACTGTCTCTCTCAACTTTCTCATCCAATCTCCTTAATAACCAAAAATTTAATCAGTTTTCTTTAGTATATCCTTACATGCTTTACCAAGTTCTTAAATATTTTTATTTTTTAACTTATGAAACCTACTAACTCCCAAACAGTATGTGCCTTCAATTTAAATTTGGTCTCACTTGTCTTATTGTCTTAATCATCACATTTTATTCTATATGAAAAATTGCATCTTTAATTTCTTCTATTCAGTCTTTTTACCTTCTTCACTGTCAATATTGTAGCTGGTTTAACTAAAAATATTAAATTCATAGGATGACAGATTGGAACTCCCAGTTCCAATTCTCCAACAGAGACAACACTTAACAGGAATATATGGACCACAATTTTTTTTAAATATTTATTTTTTAGTTATAGGTGGACACAATGTCTTTATTTTACTTTATGTGATGCTGAGGATCGAACCAGTGCCTCACACATGCTAGGTGCACATTATACCTCTGAGCCACAACCCTAGCCTGGATCACAGTATTTTTATGAGAACACCAGAAAACAGATAAGAAGTTACATCACCCCAAGTAGGTAGAAGTGAGAACAGCCACACTGAAATGAATAAGAAGAGCTCATTTGCTTTACCTGTGATTCCCCTCTCTCCTAAGCCATCACAGTTCAGCATTATCAGGAGAGAACACTTGACTCATGGCTTCTCCTTGCAGAAGAGTGGGACAGGCATTCAAAATGCCAATGTTTCATAGTGTTGCCCAAAGGGCTGCATTTTGTCTCACTGCATTGACAAAACAAGCATAATTTGAATGTGTGCAGATTGCTAAAACATGGAAGAATGGGATTGACTTGCTTTGGCACCACAGAGTCTACAGGCCATACATAGATGCTAGCACCTCCCAGCACAAATAGGAGGAGGTACCCAAATCTTGGTTTCTCCCTCAGTAAAGAGGGAGAATGGAACATACATTTGGTATCCAGCTCTTTGTGGGGGCTGCTCAGATGTCTGCTTTCTTTCTTTCATAACTGTAGTGCTGACAGTGAACTGGCAAAAGTTGGATGCCTAGTGGGGGCAAGGGTGTCACTGAATACAAAAGAAAACAAAGGCAGCTTACTGCAACATCAGGGACCCTGTGGTACTATAGACAAACACCAGAAGCAACAATAAATTTGAAGTTCTTAAAAAAAGAAAACTACAAATTTTGCTGATTAGAAATCCTATGCCCAGGGCTGGTGTTGTACCTCAGGGTAGGGAGCTTGTTTAGCACATGTGAGGCACTCGGTTCAATACTCAGCACCACATAAAAATAAATGAATAAGCCAAAAAATAAAGATTTTGTATCAATCTACAACTAAAAATATTTTTAAAAAAAGAAAGGAAGCAATCACATGCCTAAGCCCAAAGGTATCACATTCTCAAAAGAATTCTCCAGGACCTCCCCAGAACCTAGTCTAGGGGGCTGATTGGTAAGGGTCATCTCCTATACAAAGCCATTCTGTAAAGATTAGGACATGTGCCTGCTTTCTCAAATGCATAAAACTCAGAAAAAAAAATTATAAGGTACATCAGGAAACAGGGAAACATGATCCAATCAAAGGGACAAAATAAATCTACAAAACCAACCCATGAAAAGAAGAGCTGAGTATCTAGCAAAGAATCCAAAGTACTTATTTGTTAAAACTCAGTGATCTGAAACAGAACATAGACAACTAAATGAAACCATGAAAATATGCATGAACATACCTAGAATATGAACAAAATGGTTAAAGATATTTTAAAAGAAACCAAACAGAAGTTCTGGAGCTGAAGAATGTAATAACTAGAGGAGTTCAACAGTGGATTTGACCAAGCAGAAGAAAGAATCAGTAAATTTGAATACAGGTAATTTGAAGTTATCAATCAGAGGAGCAGAAAGAAAAAAAAGTAAAGAAAACTAAAGGAATTTATAAGATGCCATCATGCAGATCAAAATAAACATTATCAAAGAAGAAAAAGAGAAAAGGATACAAAAATTAAAGAATTAACAGTCAAAAATATTCCAACTCTAAGGAGAAAATACAAATGAAGCTCAAAGGACTATAACTAGGAAGAATCCAAAGAAACCCACACCAAGGCACTATCACTGAGCTCCTTTCCCAGCTTTCATTTTCTTTTTGTGTTTTGAGACAGGATTTTACTTAATTGACGAAGGCTAGCCTCAAACTTTTGATTTTGCCTCAGCCTTTCAAGCCACTGAAATTATAGGTGCACCTCACGACCTGGCTACTAATAAGAAATTTTAATGTGCCATTTTCAATAATGTGTAGAACAATGAGATCAACAAGGAAACAGGACTTGATCAATACTATAGAACAGATTGGGTCTAACAAACATACAGAACATACCACCAAAGAGCAACAGAACACGCTATCTTATCAAGCACATGTGGACCATTATCCAGGATAAATCATGTTGCAGGCTAAAAAGAAAATATTAACAAAGTTAGGAAGATTGAAAAAACCAATTATCCTTTTTATCCACAATGGAATAAAATTAGATATCAACAGCAGTAGGAAAACTGGAATATACACAAATACCTGTAAATTAAACACCATACATTTGAACAGCAAATGAAAGAAAAAAAAATCACAACAGAAATTAGAAAACATCTTGAGACAAAACAAAAATGCAACATGCTAAAGTTTATGGGTTGCAACAAAAGCCAATACTACCAGGAAAGTTTATGAGGTGAACGCCTACATTAATAAATGAGGAAGAAACATCTCAAAACAACAGCATAACTTTTCACCTCCACTAGAAAAAAAGAAAACAAGCAAGCCAGGTGTGATGTTGCATGGTATTGGCACCAAAACAGACAGGAAGACCAATGGAACAGACAACAACACAAACAGATACTCAGACAACAACACAAACAGATACTCAGAAGGATAAGGCAGAAGAATCACTTAAGTCCATGAGTTCAAAGCTAGCCAGGGCAACATAGTCAAGACCCCATCTCAATGGAAAGATCCCCCATGTTCTTAGTAGATAGACAAAATTAACATTTTGTCTCATTTTTTGTTTCGCTGTCTTCCTTTGTGTTATTGATACGCTCTGACTCCTTTCTCGTTTTTTCCTGTATTTTCTATAGGTATTTGTGTGTGCGTGTGTGTGTGTGTGTATAGTTAATGTGAGTCTTACATAAAACATTGTATAGTTATAACAATCTATCAAATGGCCATACTACCAAAAGTGCTAAAGTGTTATACAGAGTTAATGCAGTCCCTATAAAAATTTCAATGGTGTTCTTCACAGATATAGAAAAAGCAGTCATGAAATTCATTTGGAAAAATAAGAGGCCCAGAATAGACAAAGCAATCCTCAATGAGAAAAGTGACACAGGAGGCATCACTATACCAAATGGTAAATTATACTACAGAGCTATAGCAACAAAAACAGCATGATATTGGCACCAAAACAGACAGAAAGACTAATGGAACAAAATAGACAACACAGATACAACCACAGTTATCTCAGACAAAGGTGCCAAAACATATATTGAAGAAAAGAAAGCCTTTTCAACAAATAATTCTGGGAAAACTGGAAATCCATATATAGTAGAATGAAATTTAACCCCTGTCTATCAACCAGTACAGAACTCAAAGTGGATCGAAGACTTAGGCTTTAGACCAGAAACCCTGCCACCTGCTTGATGAATGTGTAGGCCCAACACTCCAAATTCCTCAACAAGACTCTAAAGCACAAGAAGTAAAAACAAGAATCAATAAGTGGGATGTCATCAAACTAAAAAGCTTCTTCACAACAAAAGAAACAATAAAGAGCATGAAGACAGAGCCTACAGTATGGGAAAAATTCTTTGCCACCTGTACCTCAAATAGAACATTAATCTCCAGAATATATAAAGAACTCAGAAAACTTAACCCCCTCAAAAAAGTAATAATAGCCCAATCAATAGATGGAGCAAAGGAACTGAACAGGCACTTCACAGAAAGAGAAATGTAATTGGTCAACAAATAGATGAAAAAAATGTTCAATATCTCTAGCAATTAGAGAAATGCAAATTAAAACCACATTGAGATTTCATCTACAGTCAGAATGGCAGTTATCAAGAATACAAGCACCGTAAATGTTGGCAAGGATGTTGGGGAAAAGATACACTCATACATTGCTAGTGGGACTAAAAATTGGTGCAACCACTGTGGAAAGCATTATGGAGATTCCTCAGAAAACTTGGAATGGAACCACCATTTGACCCAACTATCCCACTCCTAGGATTATACCCAAAGGACTTAAAATCAGCATAGAACAGTGATACAGCCACATCAATGTTTATAGCAACTCAATTCATAATAGCCAAGCTACAGAACCAACCTAGATGTCATTGAACAGATGAATGGATAAAGAAAATGTGGGTATATATACACAATGAAATATTACTTAGCCTTAAAGAAGAATGAAATTATGGCATGTGCTGGTAAATGGATAGAATTGGATAGTGTCGTGCTAAGTGAAATAAGCCAATCCCAAAAAACCTGAGGCCAAATGTTTTCTCTGATATGTGGACGCTAACACACGATGATGTGGTGGGGGGTATAGAAGTTTATTGATTTAGACAAAGAAGAATGAAGGGAAGGTCAGGGGTATGGGAATAGAAAAGAAGTAGAATGAATTGGACATAACTTTCCTATGTTCACATATGAATACATGACCAGTGTAACTCCACATCATGTAAACCACAAGAATGGGAAACTATACTCCATGTATGTATAATATATCAAAATATACTCTACTGTCACATATAACAAAAAATTTTTTTAAAAAATCTAAAGACCTCATCTCAAAAAAGGGAAGGGTGATGAGTTGCACTCAGTAGTAAAGAACTTGAGGCACTGGGATCATGTACCACACACATATACAAATAGAACAAACTAAACTGAAAATTAACAGAAGAAAGGAAATAATAAAAAGTAGACTAGAAATACAAAATAAAATAGAAAAATGATAGACAAAATTCAATGAAACTAAGAGTTGGATATTTGAAAATATCAACAGAACTAACAGACTGTTTGCTAGACTAAGAACAAAACAAGACTCAACTAAAATTTAAAAATGACCTGGATGTGGTAGCGCACACCTGGAATCCCAGCAGCTCCAGAGTCTGCGACTGGAGGAGTGCGAGTTCAGAGCCAGCCTCAGAAAAAGTGAGGCGCTAAGCAACTCAATGAGACCCTGTCTCTAAATAAAAATACAAAATAGAGCTGGGAATGTGACTCAGTGGTCGAGTGCTCCTGAGTTCAATCCCTGGTACCAAAAAATAATAATAATAATAAGTAGATATGGCAAACCAATGCCACAGAAATAAAGTTTTCTTTGTTTTGGTTGTTTTTGTTTGTTTGTTTTTGGTTTTTGTTTGTTTGTTTGTTTTTGGGGGGGTACTAGGGATTGAACTCAGGAGCACTCAACCACTGAGCCACATCTCCAGCACTATTTTGTATTTTTTATTTAGAGACAGGGTTTTTCTGAGTTGCTTGGTACCTTACTTTTGCTGAGGCTGACTTTGAACTCAAAATCCTCCTGCCTCAGCCCCCCAAGTCTCTGGCATTACAGGTGTGTGCCACTGTGCTCGGCCAGAGAGGCAAAGATTTTAAGAGACTACTGTGAACAATTATATGACAACAAATTGAATAACTGAGGAGAAATGGATAAATTCCTACAACCTTCCAAGACTGAATCATAAAGAAATAGAAAGTTTAAGCATATCTATAACTTCTAAGGTTATTCAATCAGTAGACAGAAATATCCCAACAAAGAAAAGCCCATAATCAAATGGCTTCACTAGAGGATTCTACCAAAGATTCAAACAAGAATTAATACCAATCCTTTTAAAATTATTTGAGGAGAAAAAAAGAGGCAGAAATATTTGAAAACTCATTTTATCAGGGAAACATTACCCTGATACTGAAGCTAGGCAAAAATACCATAAGAAAAGATATCTGGTTTTAAATACTAGATGCCAAAATCCTTAACAAAATACTGTGAAACCAAAATGAACAACACATTAGAAGAATTATATACCGGCCATGTAAGATATGTCTCTGAGATGCAAGGATGGTTCATTGTATGAAAATCAGTAGATATAGTACACATTAAGAGAACAAAAGATAAACCACACACCCATTAGGAGGCTACTTTTTTTAGTGTGTGTTTGGTATTTGGGATTTAACCTAGTGGCACTGTACCACTGAGCTACATCCCAACCCTTTTTATTTTTTATTTTGAAACAGGGTCCCCCTAGATTGCCCATGGTGGGCTGAAACATCCAATCCTCCTTACTCAGCCTCTCTTCTGAATTCCTTGGATTATAAACATGCACCACTGTGCTCAGCTTACTATTTTTAATGTATTTTTATTGGTACATTATGATTATACATATTGGTAGGGTTCATTGTGACATTCATACATACGCATAACAATTCTCTCAGTTTCATTCTCCAGTATTTCCCCCTTTGTTTTCTCTTCTCTCTCCCAAGTGTTGGCAAGAATGGGGAGAAATTAGAACCCTTACGCACTTTTGGTAGGATTTCAAAATGGCACACCTCCTTTTGAAAACAATAGGAAGTTTCCTCAAAAAATTAAAAAGAGAATTATTGTGTGATCCAGGAGTATCACTTCTGGGAATATATCCAAAATATTTAAAAACTGGATCTCAGAGATAGTTTTGCACACTCAGTTTCATTGCAACATTATTCATAATAGCCAAGATGTGGAAGCAACTTAAATTTCTATCATCATATGAATGAATAAACAAAACAAGCTGTACACATACAGTGGAATATTATTCAACTTTAAAGGAAAAAAAAATCCTGTCTCATGCTAACTTGGGAACTTCCAGCCAACTGATAGAGGATCAAAGGAATAAATTTTTTTTCTGCGATCTTTTGCTCTCCATTTTCCAGCCAATGCCTTCAAGCAAAATACATAGTGAAAGGAACAATATTGATCCTCTCCATAAATGCTAGCTACTTATGGCACAGAGCAAGGTGAAGAGTGGAGAGTGATCTGGAGGAGTAAATGCAGAAAATCCTACATAGCTGCTTTATTCAAATTGTTCTTCCCACCTCAACTTAAATCTGTACCTCAGATTAAGGATCTAATTAAAAATATTATTGATTGGAAATAATATTTATGAACTGCTACTATGCTCCAGGCATTGGGATGGTTGAGGGAGGCTGAGGTAGGGAGTAAGGGGAAAAGAGACTTGAGAAATTACCAAAACTTGACTTCCGATGAGCCATATAGATGAGCTTCCTAAGTGCAGTGCTAATGGATCTGGACTTTCTTGTAAAGAAATTGAAATATGGAAATGAAAAGATCAGAGTTGAACTTTTAAAAGAATATTTGTTACTGTGTAGAACATTAATTTAGTCTGGGCAAGATCAGAAGGAGGAATCTGAAGAGGCCTGAATTAAAGTAGGAACATTATAAATAGAAAAATAGAGCAGGATTTATGAAACAAGAACTGACAGAATTGAGAACTGTATGTGGAAGGGAAGGAAGTCAAGAATGATTCATAGTTTCTAACTTGAGTACTATGATTTACATTCTAAGACCTACCCACATCTTATCTTAATAGTCTCAAAAGATAAGCATGTTTCCTAGTTAGGCACGAAGAAGAAGGGCAGTTCAAACAGATATGGGGGAAAAAACATGTAAAAATTGTTAAGTTTACTATAATTTGAATAAGCATATGTATAAAAGCAGAGAGAGATGAAGATGAAAAGGAAGTCAGTAAAGAGCTAACATATCACTCCAGGCAGTCTATACTTCATCCCTACAATAATGGAAAGATTTTAATGGATAAAAACACAAAGTGGTGGAAAGTTTTTATTTCATATTCAAATCTGAAGCTTAGTTTCACTGGTTGTAAAATTCTTGGTGGCTTCCATTTTCTTTCAGAGCTTGATTATATAATTCCAGGACCTCCTAGCTTTGACGGTCTGGGTTGAGAAATGAGCTGAGATACGAATTGGTTTACCCCTATACATAATTTGATATTTTTCTCACAGCCTTTAAAATTCTATCCTTACTCTGTATGTTAGTCATTCTTATTATAATGTGCCTTCGTGTGAGTCTGCTATAATTTTGTACATTTGGAGTCCTGAAAGCCTCTTGTAGTTGATTTTCCATTTCATTCTTTAGATTTGGAAAATTTTCATATCATTGAAAAGATTATGCATTCCTATGGTTTGTATTCCTGTGCCTTCATCTACCACAAGAAGTAAAATCAAGAATGGGATTGATTCAAACTAGAAAGCTTCTTCTCAGCAAAGAGAGAGCCTACAGAATTGGAGAAAATCTTTACCACATGCACCTCAGATAGAGCAATAATCTCCAGGATATATAAAGAGCTCAAAAAAAAAAAAAAAAACTTAACACCAAAAAAAATCAAATAACCAAGTCAATAAATGGGCTAAGGAACTGAACAGGCACTTCACAGAAGAAGAAATGAAATGATCAACATATATATGAAAAACTGTTCAACATCTGTAGCAATTAGAGAAATGCAATTCCCAAAACTACTTTTTAAGATTTCACCTCACTTGATCTCAGTGGCAATTATCAAGAATACAAGCACTATAAGTGTGGGCAAGGATGTGGGGGAAAAGGTACACCATACATTGTTTGTGGGACTAAAAGTTGGTGCAACCACTATAGAAAGCATTATGGAGATTCCTCAGAAAACTTGGAATGGAACCACCATTTGACCCAACTATCCCACTCCTAGGTTTATACCCAAAAGGCTTAAAATCAGCATAGTACAGTGACATAGCCACATCAGTGTTTATAGCAGCTCAATACATAATAGCTAAACTGTGGAACCAGCCTATATGCCTTTCAATGGATGAATGGATAAAGAAAATGGAATATTACTCAACGTAAAAGAATGAAATCATGGCATTTGCAGCTAAATGGATGGAGCTGGAGAATTTCCTACTAAGCGAAATAAGCCAATCCCTAAAAACCAAATGCCAAATGTTTTCTCATATGCGGATGCTGGGGGGCAGGGGGGTGCTAGGGAAGAAAGGAGGAACTTTGGATTGGGCAGAGGGAAATGAGGGAAGGGAGGGGGTTGTTAGGGTAGGAAGGATGGTAGAATAAGACAGAATTATTACCCCCCTATATACATGTATGATTGCATGACTAGTTTGACTCTGCATCTGTACAGCCAGAGGAATGAGAACTTATGCTTCATTTATGTAAAATGTGTCAAAATGCATTATTCTGTCATGTATAACTAATTAGGAAAAAAAAAATTAAAAAAAAAAAAAAACACAAAGCCAAGTGCATGGCACCTGTCTATGATCCAGGTGACTTGGGAAGCTGAGGAAGATTTGAAAGTTTCATGCCATGCCTGCCTTAGCAACTAAGTGAGACATTGTCTCAAATCAAACATACACACACAAAATTAAACCAGATATTGTTAGGAAATTTACCTAGAGTTCCCAAAATTTGGACTTTGACCTTGGATTGACTAAGAAAACAATTATTTAAAATTAAAAAGCATTTACTACCTTTTAAAATGATACATTGTCATTGTAAAATCTACAGAAAAGTAGAAAGAAAGGTTACTTTCATTCTATTATTGAAAGACTACTATTGCTAAAAATACTTATTATTCCCTTTCAGTATGTTCATTTATTTTGTTCTTCACATTTATAATCATACTATGATTTTTTTAACAATATCACTGTGTGAGTGATATTAGTTATAAATTTAACTCCATTTTTAGGTCTACAGAAAGACTGGATTATATCCAGTGCCTAATAAATATGTACTTTGTATATGAACAAAATACATTAAAATCTAAATATTTATATGGAGAGACTCTACCTCATTCTCTGTGATTATCCATTCTAAGATTTATTTTAGTGACTATACAGATTAACATCTACCTGTGCCTAAAGATCATGTTTAATATTTTTTACATCTTTGTCTTAGAATATTACAGTCATACATAGTAATTGGGTTCATTCTGACAAAATCATGCATGCATGGAATTTGATTTCAGTTCCCATATACCCGCCCCTTTCCTCTTCCCTCCCTCTATTCTCCTTCTACTCTACTGATCTTAGTTTCACTCATTTATTTATTTAATTATTTTTAATTTGTTTTAATTAGTTAGACATGACAGCAGAATGCATTTAAACTCATTGTACACAAATAGAGCATAACTTCTCATTTTTCTGGCTGTACATAAAGGTGAAATTCCCTGTAACATGTTTATATTTGCACATAGCATGATTTTGTAAAATTCATTCCACATTTCCTCCCCTTTTCTATGCTTCTTGCCAACTTCTTTTTTTTAATATTTTTTTAGTTGTAGATGGACACAATATCTTTATTTATTTTTTTATGTGGTGCTGAGGATTGAACCCAGTGCCTTTCTAATACTTGGCAAGCACTCTACCACTGAGCAACAACCCCAGCTCATCTTTCCTCCTTCTTGATCATCT
This sequence comes from Marmota monax, assembly GCF_021218885.2. Lineage (NCBI taxonomy): Eukaryota > Metazoa > Chordata > Mammalia > Rodentia > Sciuridae > Marmota > Marmota monax. Next base: position 19,461,174 of record NW_026693777.1, on the reverse strand, counting down.
TCTTCTACTTTCACTGATCTTCCCTATATCTTTGTGTTGTCTGATTCCCCACTACCACCACACCCCACCTTCTTTACCTTATTTTGCTCTAACTTCCACATATGAGAGAAAACATTTGACCCTTGATTTTCTGAACCTGGCTTAATTCACTTAGCATGGCTTTCTCCATTTCTAGCTATTTTCTGGCAAATGCCATAATTTCATTCTTTTTTAAGGTTGAGTAAAATTCCATTGTGTGTGTGTTTTTTTAATCCACAAATCTATTGACAGGCATCTGGTCTGATTCCATAATTTGGCTCTTGTGAATTGTGCTGCTATAAACACTTATGTGGCCATTTTGCTACAGTATGCTGATTTTAGTTTTGGGGGGTAAATATCAAGGAGTGGGATAGTGTGATCATGTGGTGGTTCCATTTTTAGTTTTTTGATAAATCTCCACTTGTTGATTATTGGTTTTATTTCCTGACCTTTTGGGATATTATGAAGGAAGTCAGTGCCTACACCGATATGATGGAGTGTTGACCCTGTTTTCTTTTGGCAGTTGTAAGTTATCTGGTCTAATTTCTAAGTCTTTGATACATTTTAATTTGACTTTTTGTTCAAGGTGAAAGATAGGTATCTAGTTCCATTCTTATACATATGGATAGCTAGTTTTCCAAACACAGTTTGTTTAAAAGGCTATCTTTTGGCAACATATACTTTGTCAAGTATCAGATGGCTGTAAGTATGTTGACGTGTCTCTATGTCTTCTATTCTCTACCAATGATTTGTGGGTCTATTTTTATGCCAATACCATACTGTTTTTGTTATTATAGCCCTATAGTACAATTTGAAGTTAGGTAGTGTAATGCCTCTTGCATCACTCTCTTGCTCTGGATTGCTTTGACTATTCTGTATCTATTATTCTTCCAAATGAATTTAATGACTTCTTTTTCTAGTACCGTGAAGAATGTCACTGATATTTTGATGGGAATTGCATTGAATCTGTATGTTGCTTTTGGAAATATGCCATTTTTACAATATTAATTCTGCCTATTCAAGAATATGAAAGTTCTTCCCATCTTCTAAGGTTTTTCAATTCCTTTCTTCAGTGTTCTATGTCTGTTAGATATCATTCACCTCCTTGGTTAGATTAAGTCCCAAATATTTAATTTTGTTTTTGATGTTATTTTGAATGGGGTTTTCCTAATTTCTTTTACAGCAGAATCACTGTTGGAGTATAGGAAAGCTAATGATTTATGAGTGTTGATCTTCTATCATGCTACTTTGCTGAATTCATTTGTGACCTCTAGAAGTGTTCTGGTGAAATTTGGCTGGGGGGGGGGGTGTCTTCTAGATAGAGGAGTATGTCATCAGCAACCAAAAATAGTTTGTCTTTTTCTATTTATATCCTTTCTCTTGTTTGGTTGTTTCAAGAACTCCATTGAATATAAGCGGTCAAAGTGGACATCTTTGTCTTTTTCTGGGGTTTAGAGGAAATTCAGTTTTTCCCTGTTCAATATGATGTTGACTTTGGATTTGTCATATAATATTGAGGTAAGTTCCTTCTATCCTTATCTTCTCCAGCATTTTAAATATGAATGGGTACTAGTTTTTAGTGGAGGGACTTTTTTGTACCTATTGAAGTGATCATATGATTCTTGTCCTTACTTCTATTTAAGTGGTAAGTTACATTTATTGATTTGCATCTGTTGAGTCAACCTTTCATTCTTATGCTCAAATACATTTAATAATGGTGGCTTATCTTCTTCATGTGTATTTTGAATGCAGTTTATGAATATTTTCTTAAGCATTTTTCCATCTTTTTTATCAAGGATATTGCTCTATAGTTTTTATTCCTTGATGCATCTTTGGTTTTGGTATCAGGTTTATACTAGCTTCATAGAATGTGTTTTGATGTGTTCCCTCCCTTTCAATTTCTTTGGATGCTTTGACAAAGATTCATGTTAGTTCTTTAAAGGTTTAGTAGAACTTATCCGAGAATCCATCTGGTTCTGGGCGTTGTTGTTGTTGTTGTTTTAAGGCTTTTAATTGCTGTTTCAATTTCACTACATGATATTGGTCTATTTGCGTTTTCTGCATCTTCCCAGTTCAACTTGGGCAAATGATGTGTGTGAAGAAATTGATCAATGTCTTCTAGAGTTTTCAGTTTATTGGACTATAAAGCTTTGTAATGATACTCTGGATTTCAGAAGTGTCTATGATAATATCTCCTTTTTCATCTCTAATTTTGTTCATTTGGGTCTTCTCTCTGTTTCTTTTGGTTAGTTTGGCTATGGGTTTATCAATCTTATTTCTCTTTTTGAAGAACCAACTCTTCATTTCAATGATCCTCTGTATTTTTTTATTCTCAATTTTATTAATTTCGGCTATGGTCTTAATTATCTCCTGTTTTCTACTGACTTTGTTTTTTCTTTTCTAAGGCCTTCAGGTAGAACATAAACTTATTTATTTGGGATCTATTTCTTTAATGTAGTAACCCAGTGCTATAACTTTACCTCTTAGAACTGCTTTCATATTGTCCCAGAGATTTTGATATGTTGTATCTCTGTTCTCAATTGTTTCTAAGAATTTATTTATTTCTTCTCTCATTTCTTCTATGATCCTATCTTCATTTAAAAGAGTATTGTTCAGCTAGTCACAGTGACACATGCCACTAATTCCCCTCTCAGGAGACTGAGACAGAAGGATCACAAATTTGAGGCCACCCTCAGTAACTTAAAGAGGCCCTCAGGCACTTGTTGAGACCCTATCTCAAAAGAAGTTATAGAAAGGGCTGAGGATATAGCTTAGTGTTAAATCCCTAGGACCAAAAGAAAAGTGTCATTCAATTTGCATGTATTTATATAGTTTCTATCATTTTTCTTGCTGTTGATTTCTAGTTTCATTCCCTTTGATCTGTTAGTGTACAAGGGATTATATCAAATTTTTTGTGTTTGCTAACACTTATTAAGTGACCTAGAACCTGGTATATTTTGTAAAATGCTCCGTGAGCTGCTGAGAAGAAGTTAAATTCAGCTGTTTTGGTGAAGTGTTCTATAGATATCTATTTGGCCTATTTGACTTGTAGTAGTATTTAGATTGGAAATGTTGTCATTGATTTTTGTTTGGATGACCTGTCTGTTGGGGATAAATGATGTGTTGAAATCATCCAGTATTATTGTATTGGGGTATATCTGAGATTTAATATTAAGAAGTATATTTTTATGTAATTGGGTGCGCTGACCATTGGGAGGTATAAATTTACTATCATAATATTTTATTGTTGGATTTTTCCCTTAACTAGGATATAGTGACCTTCTTAGCCTCTTCTGATTAACTTTTGCTTCAAATATGCTTTGTCAGGTATGAGAATACCTACTCTCACTTGTTCTCAGATTCTCATTTATGTGGAATATTTTTTTCCATCCTTCCACCTTCAGCCTGTGGGTGTCTTTGCCTAGGAGATGAGTCTCTTGCAAACAGCATATGTCGATCTGTTCTGCTAATCTATGTCTTTCAACTGGGGAATTAAGACCATTTACATTTCATGTTATTATGAATATGTTTGTTGTTTCGTGCCATTTTGTTTTGTTTGCTATTTTTAATTCTGTCTGGATTTTTATTAGTTGGTTGGTTACTCTTCTAGTAACCAACTTCATTTATTTGGGGATCAGGGGCTTGTTTTTGGATTCCTCTGTGTGCAGTTTATCTTTGAGTATTCTTTGTAGTGCTGACTTGGTATTCATGAATTCTTTAAGTTTATCCTTGTCATGGAAAGTTTTTATTTCTCCATCAGTTTTAAGAGAGCTATACTCATTGAGATCAGCCTCCCTCTGTAATCCACAAGTTCCTCCAAGTCAATTTTATTATTTATTTATCTATTTAGTTTTTATCTGCCATGCTGTCCCAACCCCGCCACCTCTCCCCACCACTATATACAGCTGACATGGCAGTGTCTCTGATGAATAATTTTTATATTATGTTAGAAGTTTCTGAACTTCTGTGTTTCTATGGTTTCTTTTACAGTTCAGTATTAAGTTTCAGTAAATTCCCTAATTTACCGACCTTTCTGAGAGGAACACTCTTCCCGCTTTGTAAGTCTGGTGCTAAGGAACTGCGGGGAAGTGCATCCTTCCTCTAATCTGCCATCTTCTCTCCCATTTTTTATATCTTAGAAAAGATATTACTGAAATTTGCTTTTTTATTAGTCTGTCATTGATGTCAATATTTGGAATAGGTGTTCTAGAAGTTGAAGCCTTTTGTGCTTATACCTAAGTAACAGGAGAAACACCATCATGTAGGGCAACTAAGGTTGAGTAACAGAAATGTAGCTTTTATGAGCTGATAAAATACTTTAACTGCAAAAAGTTAAATACCTTTAACTTCAAAAAAATACCTTTGAACCTCTCTTGGTCCATCTTCCAGGGCATTATGGAAACCTATTAGTTAATGTTTGTTAAGGGCTTTAAAATGTACTTTTCAGGTTCTACTTTTAGTGATATAATAACTTATAATTTCTAAAGGAAAATTACTTTTCTCTACTTCTGTTTAGAGAATGTTTGGAACAATAGCCTACTGAAGAAAACACAATTCCAATTTTTGTATTTTAATATCAATGACATCACAATGAAAATATTTCCAAAAACCTGTACTTATATTAATGTCTCTGAATAACTTACAACCTCTTTAGAGGATGAGAAATCTTTGGCAGTTTGGTTGTTTAGGGTTTGAAGCAGCAACCTGGTAGCATAACAGAGCAAGCTGGAGTCACAGACCAAAGTAAGGGTACCAAACCAGAAATCAGCAGATAAGAGTGAACCAAGGTCTTCCAGATCAGATGATACATAATTGCTGAGGTTTATATTCCTGAGCCAAAATGACAGCACAGCAAAAAGTTATTACCTATAGAAGGAGCAAAGACAACAAAGATCTGATGAGGGGTTCAGGAAAGGGGAGAATTTTGCTGAGAGCTGGTCTTTTTACTATGGTGGCTAAAACCAGTACCCACAATTATTAATGTGTTTATGCATTGCTAGTACTTCTAGTAAAGACAAAAGCCTAGGGATCCTGATCTGGACCTCTTCCTCAAGAGTTCACAGTCCTTAAAAGCACCCAGCCCTATAAGACAGTCATGAAAAACTCCTATAAATCATTGAAAGCCACCTCAGGCATAAATATTTTGCTTCCCTTTGTGGGCATATTAGCACTTCACTCCTATATTTATAGTTTATAAAATTTTATCCCTTTTGTGTGTAATTTTAGTAGATCTATGTTATATATTTTAATAACATCTTCTTTTTCACATTATCTTTTTTTACCGTGGTCTCAGCAAATTTTATCTATTTACTTTATCTTTTTTTTTTTTTTTTTTTTGATACCAGGGATTGAACTCAGGGGCACTCACCACTGAGCCACATTCCCAGCCCCATTTTGTATTTTATTTAGAGACAAGGTCTCGCTGAGTTGCTTTTGCTGAGGCTGGCTTTGAACTTGTGGTCCTCCTGCCTCACCCTCCCAAGCTGCTGGGATAACAGGCATGCACCACTGCATGAGGCTCTATTTACTTTTAATATTATATTTTTATTTTAGTTAATATGTGGTAAGTTAAAAATACAGGCAAAAGAAGACAGCTTAAAGACAATTCACATTGAGTCATGAGAAATTATTGCTTTTTTCTCCTTTTGGACTTATTGTTTTCTATAAACTTCCTGAGCACAAATATGATCTGTAAGGATTTGTTTCGAGTGCTGCTTACAGTTTTACCATTTAATTTTTAAACTAGGAAATACAAACATTAAACAAAGCTAATTTCTCATTTCCGTGATTGCGATCTTAGTGAAAAGTTATTATCGTATCTTATTCTCTTTTTTCTTCTGCCTCCTAAATTGACTCTTTCAGGACTGTTTAACAAAAGCAAAGAAAAATCTAGTTTTCAACCTAACATTTGCAATTTTTTTAATGAACAATTCTAGTACAGAGTGCACTGAAGTTATTGACAAGAATAAGGTTTGAAGTTGTATATAGTGTTGTTTATCTCTTCAGCCCATCTCCCATGTCAATCTTTATAATCTAGGCTGTACTAAGTACACAGCATCTTTGGATCTTGAAGTTAAAATACTTTTTCTTCCTTAAAGAGCTGAGAATCTAGTTAAGAAAACAGATGTGTATAAATAAGTACAATTAGTAAGAGATATGTAGTTAATGCAGTGTTCAATAAATCTTAATATTTATAGTGCATACATTGCTTTATAAAGGAGGTATTTTTAAGCAAATATCTTTGATTTTTTTATTGTTTTTTAAATAATTTCAAATTCACAAATGTTACAAAACAAAGACTTCCTATATACCTTTGAATTAGACTCCCTCTAATCTTGACATTTAACCACATTTGCTTTATCATTTCTTTCCTAAACTGCTTATGAGTCAAATGTAGACACGATACTTCTTCACCCTACTTCACTGTGCATTTCCTTCAAAAAAACAGTGTGAATGGAAGAAAATAAGAAGACATTCTGTTATATAACCTTAGTAAAATTATGAAAATTAAGAAATGAGCACTGTCACAATATTATTATATAATCTTATTCCATTAAAATTTTCCAGTTTTTCTAATAGTGTTCTATATAACAAAAGGGAAAAACATTCTTTTGTTCTTATCTGGGGTCCAACCCAGAATTATATATTACATTTAGTTATCATGACTCCTTAGGCTCCTTTAATCTAGAACAATTCATGAAGTTTTTCTTTATCTTTAATGATCTTATTATATTTGAGCAGTATAGATCAATTGTGCAATTTGTACAATGTCCCTCTAATATAGATTTTTCTGATGCATCCTAATGATTCAATTCATTATGCATTTTGTCAGGAATACCTCACATGTGATGATATATCCTTTTAGTGCATCATATCAGAGGACCTATGATGTTAATGTGTTCCATTACTGGTTTTATTAATTTTGATCACTTGGCTAAGATTGCATATGCCAGGTTTCTCCACTGAAAAATACAGTTTTTTGCTTTGTATTTGGTGCCCCTATAAAGGCTTTTTATATCATAAACATTACTGTTAGTATTTAACTGTGTCTTAATAATGGCAGTCCTGGCAAACTCATGTTCTTTTTGCATAAGTTCTTAAATTCTTTTTGCATAAGTTCTTACATAGCCTTTTCAGTGACTATAACTGTTACATGAAAGATAGGAAACTGCAGGAGCATTTCAGGTTCTTTCCCTAACAAGATTAGAACAAAACTATGATCAACACCACCTCTGGATTGAACCCCAAAATATATTTTAAAAAAAAAAGACCAGTTTAGTTTTACTTACGGAAAACTAAGCTTATTACAGAAAACTCTAGCAACTATTTGTGGCTATCTATAAGAATAGCTTTTTATTGTTTTTCTTAAGTTATTGTAGAAGAGCTTTAATCCTGTAAACCTACTTCAGAAAATTAAACCATTGCAGATGAATTCTATCAATTTAAATGTTATAATAATTCAACCTGTCACTCAATTCAGACAGCTATAAGAGGGAAGGTTCTCTAGACTGTCTACCTCATTTCTACCCCCTACCCCACAAAAAGATCCCACATCCTAAGGTTCTTTGTATTTTCTTTTTGCCATATTAGTTAAACAACCTACAAATGTCAATAGCAATCATATATGACCAAGTAATTTTTATTACAACAAATATTTCCTTGAGTACTGTAATTTTTCAGTAGCTTGTGTTTTCACATGTTTGTTTTCATCCATTTTGTAGTATGAATTAGTTTAATGGAATCAATGCTCTCACAGATTTTCTTTCTCACAGCTGGTATTCATTTGTGAGGTAGCTATCAGAATATATTTGTGGCCAAAAACCAGTTTTTGCTTTATAGGAGACTATTTTCTTTAATAAAAATCCAACTTCCTTTCATTACAGCATTCATACATTTAAAAAAAGTCTCATTCTTTCCTTTCCTACTTTTTAAAATTTTTTTTTAGTTGTAGTTGGACACAATATGTTTATTTTATTTGTTTATTTTTATGTGGTGCTGAGGATAGAACACAGCGCCTCGCACATGCTAGGCAAGCGCTCTACCACTGAGCCTCAGCCACAGCCCCCCTTTCCTACTTTTGCCTAAATGAATTTTATGGACCACTGGCTATCAGGCTATAATTCACATGGCCTTCAAGCAGCAAAAATGAATGGGTTTCTCCCTCATTTTTGTTTTTTCTCTTTTCCTTAGACTTCTGTGGTAGATTCAAAATGAAGAAGAAGGTTACGATGTGCAGGGGAACTTTTTTTATCCTTTTTCCCACCAATTGAGTTTTCTTGTGGCCCAAGACAATAAAGGGGTCTTAGGGTTATAACTTTCAAAATGAGAGAAGTAATAGATAAGTTTTTTGAAGCTTTCATTTTGAAGCTCCTTATAAATCACTGATATCAACATCAGAAAAATAGTTTAAATTGTTTTTCTTTTTAAAATGGAAATACAAGTATTTGCTTACCAAATTTATTTTGGAAATACATGCTTTCTAAAAAATGGTTTACCCTTTGCCAGCCCTTGGTAAGAGACCCTGAGACATGTGAATGCTATGCATTCTAAGCCTAGGGCTCCAGCTGCTAGTTCCATTCTGTGTTTCCCTAGGACATTTCCTGGAGCATTATTCACCCACTTTTGATTTGAAAATGGAGCACTGAACCAATAGTTTTCAAACTTTTTGGCTACAATCTTTAGTTATTTTTTTTCCCTAAAGATTGAACTTGGAATCTTGTTCTTGATAGGTAAGCACTCTACCACTGAGTTAATCCCCAGTCCCTAAATGGGTTCTTTTTAAATGGATATATAATCCTCCTCCATTTGGTGAAGGATCTAAGAGAACTGGGTATGGTAAAGATACATTAGCCATTCCTTTAGCTTATCTATTTCATTCATTTTATTCTCAAATGGAAAAAATCACAAACATAGTTTTCCTCACATTTATGGGACCAAGTTAACTTTTCTTTATTGATGAAGTAGATGACTGTTCTTAATACTATGTGATTTGGTACAGATCATGAGTCAGAAGAAGCCTGTCACATGAAATGTACTCAATAAGTTTTTGTTGAAAATATATATATATGCACACACACATGTGCGGACACACACCTCTACCTGCTAATGTGCCATAAAATTAAAATTATCCTCTTTGAGACATTCCTTGCGGTTAACTTATTATATATTTAGAAGATCCCTGGGCTAACTTGCAAATACTATCAACAAGGACCCATTGACTTCCAAATAGCCATTCTACAATGTATAAAAATTTCAAAACAACATATCATATGTCTTAAATATATACTATTTTTAATTCTTTAACTAAAAAAACTCCAAAAACTCAGAAGCACTAAAACTCCCAAATAGCTGAATGAAAAAATGGGCAGTAGTCCTAAATAGACATTTCTCGAAAGCAGATAAACATGGCAAAAAGGTGTGTGAAAAAATGTTTAGCCTTACTAGTCATCATGGAAATGCAAATCAAAGCCATGTATCACCATATCCCCTCATCCCAGTAAGAATGGTTATTATCAAAAAGACTTACAATAACAATGGTGCTGATGTAGTGGAGAGAGGGAACTGTTGCACTCTATTGGTGGGCATAAAAATTAGTACATCCATTTGTAGAAAACATTATAGAGTTTCATTCAAAAAATTAAAAATATAACTAACATACGATCTAGCAAGGTATTACTGAGTATGTTTCCAAAGGAAGTGAAATCACTCTGTCCAAGAGACATTTTGCCCTCACTCCCATGTTCATTGCAGCACCAGTCACAATAGTCAAGAAATGGAAACAACTGAAGTATCCATCCACTGATAAATAGATAAAGAAAATGTGATACAGGGCTGGGACTATGGCTCAGCAGTAGCGCACTTGCCTTGCATGTGTGAGGCACTGGGTTCGATTCTCAGCACCATATATTAATAAACAAAATAAAGATCTGTCAACAACTAAGGTAAAAAATATTATAAAAGAAAAAGAAAATGTGATACATATACACAGTGGAGTACTTACCTGATGGTCCTTTAACTGCAGAGATTGGTAGTTATTATTTTCTTGAAAGGATTCTGAATATTTTCATCATAAAAAATTAATAAGTGTTTGAGGAGACATATATGTTCAGCCTGACTTAAACATTACACAATGTATATACATGTGTTGAAACTTCTCATGGTATCCCATTAATGTGTATAATTTTGTTTTATATATTAGTTAAAATTAAGTTTAATTTCAATTTAAAATTAAATGTTTATCCTATTTTTAAATGTATGAATTATTTACCCAATAAGGTAGTCACTTTGTGACACAGTTTATAAATATTCATGGCTTAGAGAAGTAAAAGGACAAAGCAGGAAGCACCACTTTGCTTTTTTCTTCCCAACTTTGGACTTTCTGTTTAAAAGATCTGCTTTCATAAGCATGAGGGAGGCACTGTTCTAAAAGTGGCAACAGACACAAAGATTAATATGCTTTAAAAAAAAAGATTAATATGCTTATAGGCTCTGCCTTCAAGTTCATAATCTAACAGAGGTGAGGCAGATATTTAAATATATATAGCATAATATGGTACATGGTAAGTGCCAGAAGAATTATAAACAAGGTACAAAAGTATTTTAGAAATGAAAGTGATATTTCCTGGCTAGTACCTACTCATGCTGCAATTCACAAACAAGAAAATAGTAGCTACCAATCTCTACAGTTAAAGGACCATCATGTAGTTTACAAACCTTTTGCTCTTATTATTTATTCATTTGCATGTCTTTCTTTTCTGCTGGACCTAGTTCATATAAAATACACTTGATATATATTTGTCTGATCTTTAAAAAATTATTTTTATACCATTACAAAGCATATTCAACAGATAAACTATACAATTAAAAATATAGTTTTCTTCTCAGAAACTAAACATTTTTAAGGACAGTTTTTTATAAGATTACATAAAATTTGCACCATTAAGTGCAGCATATCATAGAAAGATATCTGAGACCTATATAGCTGAATAGAAAGCAGAAGCAGCTATCTCTATCATTCTTTTCAATTACACTGGTTGGGACAGTGTGTTTGTATATTTGATTGACTAGTCTCAGACCTCAAAAAAAGTGAGTTATAAGTAAATTTACATTTCAATTATATGTGACAAATCATACATAAGTCTTTTTTAAATGTTTACCCACTATTCTGAATAGAAAACATTATTCATATTTACCACAAAATAATCTATAAAATCCTACAAGCTTTGAATTCTTGTGATCTTGATTATCCATGAAAATAAATGTCATACTGAGAGTATAAGTAATTTTCTGTGTCTTTTGGGGGTGACTTATGATATTGTTATTAATCATAGAAACTCTTTGGGGTAGTGCCTTTAAGCCAATTCAATGAGCATTTCTGGAGCAGCTGCTGGGGTTGGAGTAAAGTGCTAAATTTAATAAGATGCAATGACGATCTTCTGAAGGATATGTGTAATCATTATAAAGTGGCTTAAAGCATTAAAAGCTTATTTATCTCCCACATCAAAAGTTTAGAGGCAGGGAGTCCACAGGCTTGCCTAGCAACTCATCTTTTTCATCAGAGACTCAGACTGTTTTTTTGTCCTCCTGTTTCCATTACTGTGTGAGCTTACATTCTCATACTTGAAAAATGGCTCCCAGTATCCAGCCATGTTACAGGTAGAAAGAAGGTAGCAGGGAAAAAGCTGTTTTCTTTTAAAGCTTTGTTTCTTTATCTCTTTATTTGTAATAAGATTATTGCCCCCAGGGGCATCTTAAATGGCCAAAATATCATATATCATAACACTACTCCTAACTTGCAGGGTGGCTAGGGAAGAAAAAGGAGGCTGTGAATAGCAATTAGGACAGCCAACCAATAGTGTTTGTATTACTCCTTTCTCTTTACCATTTGGTCTGTACATTTATAAGCTTCCAAGGGTAAGGCCAATTTTTTTATGCATGAGGATATAGTGCCCCAAGAAATCTTTTTGTCATTAAATGATTCCTTTGTTAATTCAACAAATAATTATTTGATGTATTTTTGTATGGTTATGAACATCTGTGTGTGTTTGAAAAAAATTAAGTGGGGTAAAGTGAACTAATAGTAGGCAGTATTATATATAGGGTATTCAAGAAATGCCTCTCTGATAATACTGATGATACCTCTTTGATGAGGTGAAATCTGAGCAGAGACCTGAAAGAAATGGGGGATGGATGATGCTATCTGGAATAGATGGTTCAAGAGAGGAAACAGCAAGTATAAAGGCCCTGTGGGGAGATAAATTTAGTAGGATCATTGTAAAGGAAGGAACCGGTATGGCTATAGCACAGTGAACAAGGAAGGAAATATTAGGAGGTAAGAACAGTGGAAGTGATAATAAGTTGGGCCTTATAGGACCTAGCAAAGATTTTACTGTAATTGAAATAGAAAGTCTTTGGAGAGTTGTAAGCAGAGATTTGCATAGTCCAGTGTAAAATGTAAAAGGATCACTGTAAATTACTCTATGAAGAAACTGAAGTGGAACAAGGATAGAAGCAAGGAGACCAGTTAGGAGGCTATTCAGTTTTCCAGGACATAAGCAATAGTTCCAACTATTGCAGTACCAGTGGAAGTGACAATAATCAGGTTCTAATATATTTCAAATATTGCTATGACAAAAAGAGAAGATTCAAGGTTGTTTCCAAGGTTTTGGCATAATAGCTGAAATAATGGATTTACTGTTGATGATTGAGATGTTAATTGCTCAAGAATAAGATATCATATGGGTAGAATAGGAGGGTTGAGAATTGAGAATTTAATTTTGGGCTCTTTATGTTTGACATACACATTCAAGTACATGCTGGATAAGTGATTCCAAGTCTGAAAATATATACCATCTCATAGCTATTGGTTGACATACAAATCTAGAATTGAGGATAAAAGCTGGAATTGGAGGTAAAAAAAATTGGTTGTTTTAGTATATGGGTGATATTAATGCCATGGGACTAGAATGGTCATATAGGGAGTAGAAAGATAAAAACATAATATTTTCCACGCATTTTTACATAGGAAAGAAAATTTCCTGTATATCCTAAAAATTGATGTTTTAAAACTTAATTTTGCTAACTAGTTTCTTTAGTATTCAAAGTTGAGAACAGTGGTAGAGCACATGAACTCTAAAGCCAAGACCACCTACATTTGACTCCTGGCTCTTCTGTTACTAGTTCTGAGATTTACACAAAGGTATACAGCCTCTCAAAGCCTGTCTTCCCTCATCTGTAAGTAAGGATAAGAATGGTGCCTCACCATATGTGGTTGTGAAGATTAATGAGTTTATTTACTACAGTCTCTTGACAAAAATACCATTAGCCAGTATCATTAAATTTCACCAGCTTTGGGTATATGATATAACAATGCTAACTTTTCACACAGAGCAAGCTGTGTTTTGGAAGAAGGAAAGAAAGTTGCTGGTAATATTCATTTGGGGACACTTGAAATTAGGAGTTACTGATATTTATAAGTCATTTCCACTTTTTGATCAGTGTTTCAGCATCATATTCTCAGTTAATTATCTTCCTGTTTAGGTCACAGTGCTGTTGATATCACCAAGGTGGCTAGAAGACACCGCATGTCTCCTTTTCCTCTGACATCTATGGACAAAGCCTTTATCACAGTCCTGGAGATGACTCCGGTGCTTGGGACAGAAATCATCAATTACCGAGGTACTGTCATATTTGCCCTTTTATTTCTTCTTTTTTTTTCCGTAAGATTCATAAAACACGAAGGTATAATTGCCCTGAAAGAGAAAGATTGTTTATCACTGTCACAATTATAATCATTCTTTTTGTTTTTTATTTCTATTCTACTATGGGGTCAGCCTTAACATTATACAAAGTATAACACCATAAAGGTTGCTTTTCATAAAAATGGGGGGAACCGGGCACAGTAGAGCACGCCTGTAATCCCAGTGGCTTGGGAAGCTGAAACAGGAGTTCAAAGACAGCCTCAGCAAAAGAAAGGCACTAAGCAACTCAGTGAGACTTTGTCTCTAAATAAAATACAAAATATGGCTGGGAATGTGGCTCAGCTGTCAAGTGCCCCCTGAGTTCAGTCCCCGGTACCAAAAAAATAAAAGTGTTGGGGGAGATATCAGGTGTGTTTCTGATTCAGAATACCAGTACTCTAAAGAGAGAGCTATCATTGCTGAGTGAGGAAAATAGTTAACTCTGAGTCTGTCTGATGATTTCTCTGTCAGAAATGGGATATAAATAATGTCTTTTTGTTGTTGTTGCTCTAATTAGTTATACATGACAGTAGAATGCATTTTGACACATCATACCTAAATGGAGTGTAACTTCTCATTCTTCTGGTGTATATAACGTAGAATTACACTGGTCGTGTAATCACATATGCACCTAGGGTCATAATGCCCAATTCATTCTATCATTTCTAGCATCATACCCTCTCCCCTCCTTTCACTCCCATCTGTATAATCCAAAGTACCTCTTTTTGTTCCCAGTACCATTCCCTCACTTATTGTGAATTAGCATCCGCATATTAGAGAAAACATTTGGCCTTTAGTTCTTTGGGTTTGGTTTATTTCACTTAGCATGATATTCTCCAGCTCCATCCATTTACCAGCAAATGCCATGATTTCAATCTCTTTAAGGATGAGTAATATTCCATTGTATATATATAACACATTTTCTTTATCCATTCTTCTGTTGTAGGGGCACCTAGGTTGGTTCCATAGTTTAGCTATTGTGAATTGAGTTGCTATAAACATTGATGTGGCTGTGTCATTGTATTATGCTGATTTTAAGTTCTTTGTCTATAGACCATGGAGTGGGATAGCTAGTCACATGGTGGTTCCATCCCACGTTTTCCAAAGAATCTCCATGCTGCTTTTTTTTTTGCACCAATTTGCAATCCCATGAACAGTGTATGAGTGTACCATTTTCCCCACATCCTTGCCAACAGTTACTGTTGCTTGTATTCTTGATAATTGCCATCTAACTGAAGTGAGATGAAAGATGAAATCTTAGAGTAGTTTTGATTTGCATTTCTCTAATTGCTAGAGATGTTGAACATTTTTAAATACATTTGTTGCTTGATTGTATTCTTCTTTGAATTCTCTGTTCAGTTCCTTAGCCCATTTTCTGTCTGTATTTTCTAATACAGATAAACATGATTATAATACATATTAGATTTTCTTGAAAAAACTGATAAACTAATAAACAGAAAAAATAAAACAGATAAACATGATTATCTCAAAAAAGCTAATGTGTCTTAAAATCATGTTTTAGAAAACACAGATAGTCCCTGACAACGATTTGACTTTCAGTTTATCAACTTTATTATGTGCAAAAGCAATATACATTCAGTAAAACCATACTTTGAATCTTATACTTGGATCTTTTCCTGGGATAGCAGTATGTGGTATGATAGTATCTTGCGATAATGAGCAGCAGCAGCAGCAGCAGTCTGCAGCTCCTTGTCAGCTATGTGGTTACCAGGATAAACAGTACTGTGTTTCTAAGCTATGATGTTCAGTAGGCTGGTGTACTAAATGCATTTTTTGACTTACTAATATTTTCAATGTACAATGGGTTTATCAGAACATAACCCCATTTTAAGTTAAGAGCATGTATATTTTAATGTAACCTATGAAAAAATACACTATTCATAAATCACTAAGTAATCAGTCTAATCTCAGTTCCCTGCTTCATCTATCTTATTTGTTGCTGTTTTACTAGTAGCATATTGAGAACAGTTTATAGAAAGATAATGGAAAGGTAATTTGTATTAGTCATATTTCCATCATGATAACAAAATGCCTGAGGCAATTAGCTCATAAAGAGAAAAAGCTTATTTTAACTCTTGTTTTGGAGGTTCCAGCCGTATGACTTTGAGTCTCTATTACGGCAGCACATCATGGTGAGAGCACATAGCAGAACAAACAGTAAGTCAGCAAACAAAAAAGAAGGAAGAGGAAGGGACTGCAGCCCCACAGTGCCCTTCAAGAGCGTATTTCCATTTACCTAAGGAACTCCTTCCTACAAGCTTCCTCTTTCTAAAAAGTCCACAGCACCTCCCAGCTGGAGACTAAGCCTTTCATACATGGTCCTTTGGGGGAACAGTCAACATCCAAACTATCATAATAGTTTTCTCCAGTGTTTTCAATTTTTAATCAACAACTTCCTTTCTAATAATTTACCATTGGAGTTGTATTTAAACATGTAATCCCAGTAGCCAAAGCTCCTAAGAACTTACTGCCAATAACATGTAGTTCCT
This sequence comes from Marmota monax, assembly GCF_021218885.2. Taxonomy (NCBI): domain Eukaryota; kingdom Metazoa; phylum Chordata; class Mammalia; order Rodentia; family Sciuridae; genus Marmota; species Marmota monax. The sequence continues at coordinate 19,444,907 of NW_026693777.1, read as the reverse complement.
TCCCCGCTAAAAAGTTGCTTAATGCAATATGAATAAAATATTGTTTCTTACTAGTTTGTCATGCAAAAACAACACAAAAGAATTAAGTAAATCTTATAAGTAAAGGACTTTATTCAGTCATAAAATATTCAAACTGCAATGAACATTAGAGAGCATCTGTACAAACACTTTAATTTTTCTGCAAGGAAACTCTAAGAAAAGCAGAAAAGGGATAGGCTTCAAGTGTCAATTACAGTCTTCTTTTTAACTACGTGATAATGCACTTCTTTCAGCATTAAAATACTTTAAAATTATCCTAGCTAAACTAACAAATTATATGAAAAGACCTAAAATTTAGTGAAATATTAGATGCCAGATTTAGCTCTCTAGTCCTGACTCTATTTTGACAAAAAGAGTTTTTATACAGTTTCCATTCATTCTCCATAATTTACTCATATTCTTTTTTAAATATTGTTTTAGTTGTTGATAGGCCTTTTATTTTATTTATTTTTATGTGATTCTGAGAATCAAACCCAGTCCCTCACACATGCCAGGCAAGTGCACTACCGCTGAGCCACAACCCCAGCCCCATACTCACATTCTTTTAATAGGTAGATAGATATATAGATAATTAGGCTTCAACTTTTTTTTTTAATTCCTCATTAACAAAAATAAAGATTAGAAAACTCACTGGTGTAAGGAAATTTTCAGGAATTAACTATGTTATTTCAGAAATCAACTTTAATGAAATGATTTTCTTTATTATTAAATTAGAATATTAAGCTATTTATTGATATCAGTCTAAACTAAGACAATATAAATATAAAATTAAGTTATAAAATAAATTAATAATGTTTTGCCTATCATAAAAATAAATTAACCATCCCTGATGTCTTGAAATTTCAAAAGAGTTTCCTTTAATGTCGGTCCTTGGAAAAAGCAAATGGGCTAGGTGCAGTGGTTCACTTCTGCAATACCAGCTACTCAAGAGGAACAAAATCAAGGCCAACATGGGTAACCTAACAAGACCCTGTCTCAAAAATAAAAATGTGCTTGGGTATAATTCAGTAGTAAAATGCTTGCCAAGCCTCTGTCTTGTACAGTTCCCTTCACGTAAATCAGTAATGTTGTATGCAGCAGAAATGATACTTAAGCTAAAAACAAGGACACAAAAAACAGGAAGTGGTGACCCAAGTCTTCAGCAAGGAGAGGGAAGTAAAAAAGAGGAAAGAAGAAGAAGTGGTCTGGTATGAGCATCAAGTATGTGATCCTACTGTAAGAGACATGAATGAAGAAAACTTCTTTGTATCTAGGGAAACCGCTTTTTGTTTTCATCATTTGACTGCACTGGGAACATTTATGCCTCCCATCTTCATCATCAGAGTTGACAATGAAATAAATAAATCAGAAGTTTGCATCTAGCATTTGTACAGTATAAAAGACAAGGTATTTGTTGCTTTGGTGGTTTTGTTTTGTCTTTCAATTAAGAGGTTTTGTGGAAAAAAGAATATTTTTAAATGGCAGTGGACTGTCTCATAAGTCATTTGAAATCCTGTTTGTCCTCTATGTATGTCAGATAAAAGTTTAATAAGATTTTAAATACATGTTTTGTTCACCTTTTAAGTTAATGAAATATAATTTTCAAACTGCCAAAAAAATTAAAATGTTTGCCAAGCATGTATAAGGCCCTGGGTTCTATCTTCAGAACTGCAAAGGGGGAAAAAAAAGAGGAGAGAGACAGAATGATACAAAAAGAGAGAGGGAAGGAAGGAAGGGAAGAAAGGAAAGAAGAAGGAAGCTGTATTTTAAGTCATGTTTAACTAGAGAAAGAGATTTTAAAGGAAAAAGAGATTTAAAAATGGCCATTTCATTTTTCCCTCAGGAGAAAAATACTGTCAGATAACATTCTCTTTTCCTTTCATGTGTTTGTTTCCCCTTCGTTTGTTCATCAGAACAGTTGTCATTCATAAGTAAGAAAATTGTTCATGGATGGTTAACCTCTTTATCAAGTGTTTCCCCAATAATGATAAAATATAATGAGATTTATGGGCTGAGGTTGTGGCTCAGCAATAGAGCACTCGCTTAGCACATGTGAGGCCCTGGGTTTGATCCTCAGCACCACATAAAAATAAAATAAAGATATTGAGTCCAACTACAACTAAAAATAAATATAAAAAAATAATAATAATGAGATTTGTATTCAACCTTGGAGTTGGATCAAACTCAAATTTTAATGCAAGTGTATTATAATGAGAACTTGTAGGCATTTTAGGTGTTTAGAAAACAGCATAATATATAAAAACATAACTCATTCTGTTCAACAAATGTTGATTGTGCATCTACTAAGATGGGTATTTTATTTATTAATTCCTGTGTGTACAAAGATGAATTAAAAATAAAATGTTTGCCCCATGGATCTTAGAGGCTAGTACAGAAAAGAGATAAGTAAACAATGTGATACTTTGTCTCTTTTATTGGCTCTTTTGCAGGCTTGACACCTTGTGTCAATTCCTTCATTTAGCTTCTTTAGAGTTTTTTCTTTGTCTCTTTTTACATCTTGTACATTTCCTTACAAGATCTCATACATGCCAGTGGTTTCAGATACAACCTATAAAGTGATTTTGAAATCTATGTTATTGTCTAGACCTTGCCTGAGTTCCAAACTCATTTATCATATCTATATCTGCTAATAATAAATTTAATATGACAAATACTAAACTTATTTTCTGTACCTCAATGAAACTTGCTTCTTAAATCTATTCCTTCTTCTCTATCTCCACTGCTATTGTTTTAGTTTAAGTCTTCATTATTAGCTTCCTGGATTATTGTAACAAGCTCCCTCCAATTAACAACATCCCAACCCATTATCCAATTTCATGCAAAGGTAATCTGTTCAAATGGCAAATTTGTTATTAATGCTGTCTATCTATAGTATTTTGGTATAGTGAAGATGACCATAACCTCAAAATAAACCAAACTCCTTGATTCGTCATATAAGGTGCTTTCTAATGTACTATCTTTCTAATTTTTTTCAGTTTCCTCCCTCACTTTCTTATCATCAGAACTTGCTTCTCTCCAAATCTGACATCCTCTTATTCTACCTCTACATCCTTACTTACACTATCTTTTCCTTGAAACTTTATCTTACTTTTCTGCCTAACTACCATATATTCTTTTAAGATCAAAGTTTAAGGAGCCTCTCCATGAAGACTTTCCTTATGTCCACTTCCGTCTTTTCTCAATTGGCTTGACTTCACTTCCCTCCTGTTCGTATGTTCTATAATAGAACCGACTGACATATTTGTTAACTGTCTATCATGAATGCCCTAATAAATAACAAGGGCATTAAAAAAAAAGCAGCCCCAAGTGTGAATCACTTAAAGTTCAATTGTTATGTGTGAAATATGGCTTGTTATTCTCTTACTTAATGGAACAGAACTCCACAGAAAGGGGATTAGATACTTATTCTCACTGCACTTTAAAATGTTATATGTACCCTGTACATTTGCATTTTAATGAGCAAAACTTCAAAGTTAATTTTGATTTTAGCTAGATGCACCTCTAAACTATTTCATTTCATCCCTTAATCACTGAATAGGAAAAGTATTTTGAGGGGACTGAAAGACCTTCCAGTTCTCTGAACTCTCAAATATTTTTTTTTTTTTGCCTTTGCAATTATTGGTGGTATAATTAAAGAAGCCCTTCAAGGAAATTCTATGTTTTTGTAAGGCAAGTTGGGAACCACTGAATCTTTGAGCCAGTTTGGAGCTATGACATCTCTAAAATGATTTTTTTGTATGTCTCCAAAAATTCAACAATAAGATCAGAAGACTAAGGCTATAACATGTAGAGAAATGTTGGAGGTGATTGCTGTGAAGGCCATAGACAACTCAGTGAAGGAGTTCCAAAATATAGGAATTCCATAATAGTAAGAGGGTAACCTGGAAATCAAGTGGTCTCTCTTAGTTTAAAGATGAGGAAAGTTATGATAAGATTCTTAAAGTGAAAAAAAGTTATGATTAAAACATCTAGAATCCAGGATTATTAACTCCAAGTCTGATGCTCATTTCAGTATGCTATACTGCTTCACAAATCAGTATGAAAATTATTCTTTTGAAGCAAATACCTAAAGGTGGTATATGTGTGTAAATTGGTTTTTGTTCATTTGTTTGTTTAGTCCATTTTGGCTATGAACTAATTTTCTATTGTCTCTGATCTGTCCTTTAGTATATCTTTTCATTTTAGCTCCTGTTTGCAATCAAGGCTTTTAAGGAGCAAGCCCCATTGATATAAATAGCTTTCCTTTGATTTCTTGGGAAAGGCATACCTGGCATAAAAAAATTGCAGATAATATTTGCAAGATTACCATTTATGATTCATCTTCTTTACTGGTAAAATGTGTGACATGAATAAATCACAACTTCATATTTTATGTGATAACAACTACTGTAAGATTAAAATATTCTGGCATCACTCTGTAATTCTTAGTTAATGATGGAAAAACTATAATTTTCCAAAGAAATCATTCTGCTCTCTTGGGAGCTTTATCTTATATCATAAATGCTAAGTTTTCTTGTTTATGATTACACGATCAAAGACTTCAGTATCTCTGACCTAGGCTCTTTGTTTTTTGAAAAAGTTTTAGCAGTTCTAGCCAAGGAAACTTTAATCTTTGCTGCTCGAATTCAATTTGAAACAGTGAATTATTTCTTTTAAAATACTGACCACAGCACAGAAGCACATGTTCCTGTTTCTGACTTCTAGTTAGTTGCCTGAAAATGGGCAATTATCTTAAATAGAAATCCCCTGCCCTTTAGAGAAATTCAGAAACTTGGGATTCCAAGCAGTAGAAAGTACTTATCAAGGTGATTCACAAGTCATGCGGTGAGTTAATTAATTCCACCTGATTATTCAGGGGCTGTCAGTGAATAAGGAAAAAGGAAGCAAAGTATACTGGAAGAAGCTTTACCATCAGACATTCCTTACCTTGCTGTGCCTTTCACAAGCTGAACCAATGTAAAATGGAAATAATGTCCACCCAGTATAGGCCTATTTTAGGATACTATAAAGAAAAAAAAAAAAAAAAAATATATATATATATATATATATATATATATATATATATATATAAAAAATCTAACTTTCACTAAGCTTCTATATTGGGGATTTAGTAACTGAATTCCTTCTCCCCTCTTGGGAATTCTAAGATCATAGCCCTAAGACTTTTAAATTACAAAAGTAAAAGCTAGAATTCCTTGGCTCAGTTCCATTTGTTGGTCCACATTAATAGACTCTAGATACTGTATGCATTTTGATCTAGTATAATTACATTCCACCCACTCAGGTCATTCAGGCATGTACTCTGTGTTTCATTATAAATTTTTTTTAAGCAGCATTTTTCATTGTTTTTTGACTTACTCCTGGTTGAGCTTTATAAAATCGAAGCAAAGAATTGAGAATGATTACTCTAATCTTTCTAGTAAAAGAATGCATTTTTATTATACAAATTACTGCCCCCTGATGTCTGTCTTCAGTCTAATAAGGTCATCACTTCAGTGACCCTGTCTGCTTGCAGATATCTCCTGGAATATTGGTCTGCATTGGTATTTGCTACAGATATTTTATTTTTTCATGAATGTGGCCACTTGTACTATTCTTTCAGTCATTCTTTTTTTTTATTGGTCTTTCAGTTATTCTTATTTCTTTAGTCCAATGAACCTCATTAAGTCTCTAAAATATGTACACCTCATTTTATTCTTCTGTTTCTGCATCTTATGACATCATTACTTCTCCCTGTATTCTTCAACTATGAACATTTCATTAAGTGTCTCTATATTAGTTCTGTCTCTTGTCCAAGACCCCTCAGTGAATGCCTGAAATTGCAGATAATATTGGACCCTATATACTATGTTTTTCTAGTGTAGGCCTTTTAGTATTGCTACATACTACCAGAATTAATCTGTCCTCCATGTTTTATGTCTTGGTGCCTCCTTTGCTTTGTGGTTATTATCAAGTAAAATGAGTGTTATTTTTTAATGAGTATTATTTGAACACAATCACTGCAATATCTTCACAGTTCATCTGATTCCAAAGATGCCTGCTAGGTGACTAATGGGCAGGTAGTGCATACAGTGTAAATACAATGAAAAAATGGATGATTCACATCCCAGGTCAGACAGAGTGGGATGACACAAGATTTTATCATGCTACTCAAAGCAACATACAATTTAAAACTTCTGATGTTTATCTCTGGAAATTTCCATTTAATATTTCAGTCCACAGTTGACTGCAGAAACTAAGACTGTGGAAAGCAAAACTGCAGATAAGAGGGACTACTCTATAAACGTTTGTGACATGTGCATGTGTGTGTATGTGTATATGAGTATAATCATAATTACCTGTAAGTAATTGTGGTTATGTTCTTCATATCCAAAAATTATATTATATTACCAATCAGCTTTCTGTATATGTGCTTTCAGGTGCTTCTTTTCCCCCACTATGGTGAGTTCCACATGTGTGATTTATCACAGTACACACTAAACACCCTTGTATAGAAAGGTTATTTTTATAGTTATATAATTAAATAAAATTAACTTATTCACATAGAAATTGGACAATTTTTGGCCTAATTGCCCTATATCATAACCAAACAGACTTGTCTTTCTATATCATACTTTCTTCTATGTGTATACCATTACATAATTGTATATAAAAACTAAAGCATATGAATATATCTCACTTCAAGCAATTTTGATAGAACATAATTCATGTTTAGCTAGAAAAGTAAGGAGCAATTAATTTTTCAATACGATTTTTAAAGGTATTACACATAGCTTTATAGAATGTATCTGTGGCTAAAACAAGGTAGTATTTAAATACAACTCTTAATTTCTCTATTCTATTTAGGCACTTCATTAGTTTTTCACATTTTCAATATTCATCTCTTATTTGGTACATGTATTTAACAATCTGTTTATTCAGTGTCAATTTTGATGTGCCATAGTCTATATTAATAGCATTAATTTAGGATTCATAACATAGGCAATGAAAAAAATATTGCAGTTAAATCTTTTTAAAAATGGAAATTTATCTAAAAAAGAATAGCATCAAAATTTCCTATTCCTTCTAAGATGAAAATTTCCGAAATGGATCTTTCTTTTTTTTAATAGCCACAGTAATATCCTGACATAGGACCAATCTATGGTGGAAAAGTTAGGAATTAATTTTAAAATACTGGATTCTGTGGTTCAAAATCACAGAAAACAATAGTAAGAAAATATTTGTCCCCTGTGGACCATATGAAAGTTTTTAGGGCACTGATTAAGAGATCATCACTAAGTACAGTGGTGCATACCTGTAATCCTAGAGTCTTGGGAGGCAGAGGCAAGAGGATCACAGGTTCAAAGCCAGCCTCATCAAAAGCAAGGTTCTAAAAAACTGAATGAGACCCTGGCTCTAAATAAAATACAAAATATGGCTGGGGATATGGCTCAGTGGTTGAATGCCCCTGAGTTCAATCCCCGATACAAAAAAAAAAAAAAGAAGAAGAAGAAGAAGAAGATGATTATCATTAAAGAAGAATTTAAATTATTTAAACAATGAAATAAACATTTTGGGTTTTTTGTCTGCATCAAAACCTGACCAAATAATTCCCACCTTGGACATAGTGCTACCCATTTGTCAGTGACACCCTACATCCCGAGTATGGCAAGATTTCCATTATTTATTACTGACAAGAGTGAGCTCTTGATTCAGTGCTCTTGATTGACGCATTTTCTGTAATCCCAAGAACATTTTAAATATTTTTTTAAATTATTATTCTTTTTATAGTTAGCACAGTTGTTATTTTAAAAGCTTAACATTTCATAAATAGAAATATTTATAACGGATGTAAGTTGTGACAATAAAATAAAATCCAACTCAAGAACTAATTATCAATTCTGTTATATCTTTTTATATTGCTAAATTATGACAATCATTTCTGATAATCATAACCTTTCTATTATTCCAAACCCTATAACTGTGCAGAAAGTTTAGGACATTTTTTTTTAATGGCAAAAGAACTGTGATACTCTCCCTTTCTTATCACATTTGCAATTAATGAGCATCCTTAAATGGAAATATACAAATGCATTACATGCTAACACTTTGAACAAGCTATATATTTTATAGGCATAGGAATTTTATTGTATTATTCTATATACATGATTGCTGGGATGAGTATGCATTAATTAATAGGCTGGGGTTTTTTTTGTTGTTGTTGTTGTTTTTTACCAGAGGAGGCCTATTATAGTCTAAGTCTGGAATGTCCCCCAAAGGTTCATGTGTTAAAGGCTTGGTCCCCAGCTAGTGGCACTACTGGGAGGTGGTGGAACCTTGGGAGGTGGGGCCTAGTCGGAGGAAGTGGGTCCTTGGGGGCATAGCCTTGAACAGTATATCTTGACCCTGGATCTTCTTTTTTTTTTCCTTGCCAGTACTGGGGATTGAATCCAGGGACACTCTATCACTGAACTACATTTCCCAACCCTTTTTATTTTTTATTTTGAGACAAGGTTTCTAAGTTGCTTATGCTGGCTTCAAACTTATAATCCTCTTGCCTCAGCCTCCTGAGTGTCTCAGATTATATGTGTGTGATACCATGTCCAGCTCCCTACCTTTTATAATACACAACCTCTCTTCCTGCTTCCTAGGTGAAGGGCTGAAGGGTTCTTTTACACCATGCCCTCTGTACCAGGATACTCTACCTCACCATGGGCCCAAAAGCAATGAAGCTAGGAGCTAGCTTTGAAACCAAAAATAATCTTAAAATAATAAGCCAAAATAATCTTACTTCCTTTAAATTATTTTTCTTAGATTTTTTGTCAAAGCAACAGAAAGCTAATTAACACAAGGCTTTTACCCCTAAATCATTCAGTCTTTCTGAGTTCATACATGTGAAATCTTAAATACGTTACATCTATAATGCACTGACATTTTGTCTAGTTAGTCTTTCAAATGAAGTTGTGGGAAATAAATTGAGTTAGAATATGCTTTTGAACATTCACTGGTTAAACATTTATTTTAGTGTCATAAATAATCACTAAGCTTTCTTTAAGTATGTTACATTTGGGGCAGGGATTGTGGTTCAGGGGTTGGGATTGTGGCTCAGTGGTAGAGTACTTGCCTAGCATGGGCGGGACCCGGGTTCGATACTCAGCACCACATAAAAATAAAGGCATTGTGTTGTGTCCATCTACACCTAAAAAATTTTAAAAAACAATATTTTAAAAGTATGTTATATTCATTTTTAAAGTTTTTTTGAAGGATGTAGAGACTCAAATCTACACAGGCTTTAACTTTCTTAGTAGCTCTCTTAACCCTTGGCCTTAGTCAATATTGTTCTTACTGATGACCATTTGACCAGATAAGGATATATGTCAACACTACATTCTTCAACTATTTTGGTGAGCACAGTGAATAACTGTTAGGTAAAAAAGAAAAAAAATAAAGTAAAAAAGACCTTTTAGCAACTTCTCACCTGTATTAGGTGGAATGGTATTTTTTTAATGTTGCAGTATTGATGCTGTTGCAATGACATAAATAAACTTTTTGACAAATTTATAATTAATAGCAGAAGGTTTTATGTCTATGCTATATATTAGGAAGTCTTGGGTGGTATCTATCCATCAACATTGTTACTCACTATACTATTGATTCATACAGATAATAGAATCTTGGTTAGCCAAGGTGAGGAGCACTGAACATAGAATTTTCCCTTCACCTCCTGTAAAGCCTTTTTAGAGCTAACTACACAGGGAACTTTATAACTGTGTAATCATTCTGATAAGTAAGAAATTAAGATCCTTTCCAATCTTACATTGAAAAGTCACTTATTTTTTCTAATATCTTAATGTAGCAAGGAGAGCTTATCTGGATCAGAATAAATACCCACCCAAACCAATTAAATATTTAACTTTTATCCTTTAGAGAATACACTTGAGTGTATGCTCACTTTCATACTTAACCTCAGAACCTGTCTTAATTTGATGTGAATGTTCATTGTCAGATGTTTGAATCTGTAAGGATTCTTTATGAAGATACTTTCTAGGCAAATTTCAGTTTAAAAACATCAGTACTCAGGCTAATAGGGAATTTGTAAATCACTATTATTTGGGAAGCAGAATCTTTTATGAGTGTCCTGTTTACAACCTAAAAATACTATCTGCCGCAGTCCGGCTGCAGCAAAATAACTGGGAGGTGACAAACAACTTGTGTACATTGATACAGCAGGAGTGTATTGTAGGACAGGAGGGGTATATATACATTCCACACAGCTTATCTTAATTAACATAAACTAGATACAGCAGTCAACCAATAAGGAATCTCCACACTTAATGGCTTGCTGGCGTTACTTCACAAACCACTCCCTCTGCAAAATGCCAGGCACCATCTTGACTTATTTACAGACTCTAACATTTCCCCCTTTTGTTTAATTTAAATAACGACCATAGTGGTTTTTACACAAACACCATAAATAACCTGCTACAAACAGAAAGGAAGGATACAAAATGCCACAATACCAAGCCAATTGATGGCTCCATGCAAGAAGCCCTTGGAAAAATTATACCAGCAATGACACTGTTAGCAAAGATACTGAGTTACAATTTGTTGTAGAATACAGTTTGTTGTCTCAGTCCAGGTAAAGCAGTGTCTCAATAGATTAACTCACAGTCCAGGTAAATCACAGTCCAGGTAAGTTCTGCAGGCAGCTAGCTTGATCCGAAGTCTTGTCCGGTTCTCAGCAACACTGGAAATTCTTCCACCCTCATCCTCACCGGCACTGGGACGAAGGCAGGAACTCGGACAATGATGGCTAAAAAAAAAATATGTAACATTCCAACAGGCACTAAGAAAACAATTTTCTGAACAATTTACATTATTCTGAACAGAATTATTAAATATAATGAGAAGGAAAGGTGAAAGTAAACAAACAGTTCTGTTAACCTCCTTATTTGTTCACATATTAAAACAATCCTCAACCGCTGTTTACCCAATTAAAATTAAACCATTTAAATCACGTGAATAATAAAAAATATTTGGATCCATTTTTTCATGAGCGCTCTTCATATCCGATCTATGGACATATGCACATACAGAAATACAACACAAAACACAAGTGTGTACACATAACATACAACACATAAGACAATAGTAAAGGCCTTGTAGCTTACACAGGTGAAATCTCCATTACAATGTTTAAAAAGTCCACAGTCAAAAAATAAAACTGATCAGAAAAACGTTAACCTAGGTCTGTATGAGCTCAAAAAATAAAATAGAACTTTATGATGTGGGAAAAGGCAATGATAAAATAGATATTGAAAAAAGCATCCTGGTTAATCACTGTCACAGATGCAAGAATAGCCAAGCTGGAGCTCTGGATATCAGCTGTTATGGATTTGAGTCAAATTGTCTTCTTTTTGGTCTGTAGAAATCACTTTGGTTAGTCTCTCTGGAATCCAAATCGGCTGCTGTTCTCCCTGTGGAAACACACAAACAGAACTCCGACTCCAGACAATCACTGGGTCAGGACCTTTCCATTGTCATGTTAGAATATCCTTCCAAAGTACCTTAGGCTTATATACATTTTTTGGATATATATGTCTTTCCGCAGCACTAAGTCCTGATGAATCCAAATTTAAAAAGTTTAGAGTAAAAAGTGTTATTTTAAGTTTATCTTTGGGGGATATATACCCCTTTCCAATTCCCTCTTTTTGCTTTAATAAGTACATTTTAATAGTTTGATGAGCTCTTTCAACTATGCCTTGCTCCTGTGGATTGTATGGAATTCCTGTTATGTGAGTAATGCCAAATGATGAGCAAGATTGTTTAAAAGAGGTAGAGGTATAGCCAGGACCATTATCTGTTTTTAACTGTTTTGGAACGCCCACAGTGGCAAAATTTTGTAAGCAATGAGCTATAATATCTTTAGTTTTTTCTCCGGCATGAAGGGAGCCCATCAAAAATCTGGAAGAAGTATCAACTGTAACATGCAAATATTTTAATTTTCCAAATTCTGGCAAGTGTGTGACGTCCATCTGCCAAATATGGTTAGGTATCAATCCTCTGGGATTGACTCCAAGATTAACTTGTGGTAAAAAGGTCACACAATTTTGACATTGTTTTATTATATGTTTGGCTTGTTCCTTAGTTATTTTAAAGCACTTTTGTAAAGTATTAGCATTGACATGGAACCTTTTATGAAAATTTATAGCTTCTTCTATTGTGGAGAAAATATGTATGTCATGTGTAGATTTATCTGCTAAATCATTGCCCAAACTAAGGGCTCCAGGCAATCCTGTATGTGCCCTGATATGTCCTATAAAGAATTGATCTTTTCTGTCCCAGATTAGACTTTGTATAGTGGAAAACAAAGAGAAAACAGTAGAGGAAGGGGAAATCCTACCAGCATCTTCAAGGGATACTATAGCATTAACTACATACTGACTATCAGAAAATAAATTAAATACAGAATCTTTAAACATCACAAAAGCTTGTAATACTGCATTAAGCTCTACCTTTTGAGCGGATTGTTTGGGTACTAAAAATGTAAAAGTTTGATCAGGGGTAACTACTGCTGCTGTACCATTATTTGACCTATCAGTGAATATATTTGGAGCATTCATGATAGGGGTTTTCCTTGTCATTTTTGGAAAAACTACAGGATGTGAAGACCAAAAAGACAACAAAGGATTAGATGGTAAGTGATTATCAAATGAAACATTAGATTTACACATGATTACTGCCCAAGTATTTAACTCATTAGCTAACTCATCAATTTGATCCATAGTATATGGAGTAATAATTTTATTGGGAGAAATTCCAAACACTCCCTTTGCTGCTTTTATTCCTTTGAGTATTAATTGTCCTACAGCCTCATAAGAATAGTGTTAGGAGAATAAGATAAATGTATCCACAATAATGGACCTTCTTGCCAAAATACTCCTGTAGGAATATTTTTTGTTGGTAGTACAATAAATAATAAAGGCAAACTTATCAATTCTATCCAATTGCATATTTTCCATATATGTTTCAATAATTTTTAATGCTTTTCTTGCTTCAGGCATTAACATGCGGGGTGAATTTGGATCTGATGGACCTTTTAGGATATCAAATAAAGGTCCCAACTCTCCTGTTGGTATGCCTAGATAAGGCCTTATCCAATTTATGTCTCCCAATAACTTTTGAAAGTCGTTAAGTGATTTGAGTTGATCTACTCATATTTGAATTTTTGGTGGACGGACCATGGTTGAGGATAATAGAACTCCTAAATAATTAATTGGAAGATTTAATTGTACTTTATCTATTGCTATCTCTAGATTATAATTTTTTAATAAATTTGTTTAAGTGTGGCATAACATTCTAGCAATGTGTTTTTATCTTTATGTGCCAATAATACATCATCCATATAGTAAAATATTTGTAGTTCAGGATTTTGATTTCTAAGTGGCTGGATTGCTTTGTTAACATAAATTTGACACATAGTTGGGCTGTTAGCCATCCCTTGAGGGAGTACTTTCCATTCATATCTCTGATCAGGACCTTCATGATTCAGTGCAGGGATAGTAAATGCAAAACGTGGACTATCCTCAGGATGAATTGGAATTGAAAAAAAAAACAATCTTTAATATCTATAGCTAAAACATACCAGGTTTTTGGCAAAGCAGACAATTGGGGAATCCCCGATTGAGCAGGTCCCATAATAACCATCTCATTATTAATGGCTCTTAAATCTTGCAATAATCTCCATTTATCAGATTTCTTTTTAATGACAAAAATGGGAGTATTATGGGGAGATATGGAAGGTTGTATATGTCCCTCCGCTAATTGTTGTTTGACCAGGTCCTGGGCTACTTGTATCTTTTCTTTGGTCAGGGGCCACTGAGGAACCCATACTGATCTTTCTGATTTCCAAGTAATTTTGATTGTCTCAGTGGCCCCTTCTGAAAACCCAATCCATGTCTATTTATTCCTTGATCTATTTGAATTGGTGTTGCTATACCTTGTTCTTGTTCTCCTAATCTTTTTTCTTTCCTAAAACCTTGTCTAGCCCTAGTAGTGGGCGTGTTAGGATTGATGTTATTTGTTAATGTCAAACCTAATTGATCTAGGACATCTCGTCCCCATAAATTTATAGGAAGATGATCCAATACATATGGCTGTATAGTTCCTTCACATCCTTCAGGATCCTTCCAATCTAATACCATTGCACTTCTATGGGGATTAGTTGCCACTCCTAGGCCTCCAAGCATTTGAGTGGCTTGTTGTAATGGCCAATGTTTTGGCCATTTTTGACGAGATATGATGCTAAGGTCAGCACCTGTGTCCAGTAGCCCATTAAATTCATGTCCTTGAATATTTAGTTTTAGCATTGGGCGAGAATCTAAATTTAAAGACAGCATAACCCAATCCACACCTGTGGAGCCTAATCCCCTGGAACCATCTTGACTTGTTTACAGACTCTAACAACTATCCCTTTTTGATCCACTACTCTACCACTGTTTTCTTGCAACACAAGCAAGCATGCCACACAAAACAACAGTGTACCAGTCAGTATTTTCCACTGCTTCCTTGTCATCAGCCTTTTGAGGTCATTTATTATATATGGCCAGAGTCCTTAATGATACATAGCTCTACCTTTAGGATTTCTTACTACATAAACCAGAAATATGTGTATATAATGTATGGTCTTCATCTTTATCAAATTGAAGACATTATTTTACAGAATTTAGGATATGCAATGTGTGATAAAAGTAGAACAGAAGGGACATTATCTCCTTAGACTCTGAAAGCAGGACCATAGCTTCTTGGCATGCAGCCTAACCTCCAACAAAATTAAAAGCTCACTGCAATCTGTTAAGGGCTACAGACTCTCACCACCAAATGTTCCTAAGTAAGAATATTAGTTGCACTAATTACGTACTGGGAAAACTGTTCTTTTTGCTTATTATAAATTGAGGTCTCATTGGAATGGGGCAATTTGAGAAAATAAATTTTGCTGATGTTTTCCTGAAATTACATTTGTTCAGTAAGTCCTTTGCTTGCCACTACTTCAGCTGCCCACTGTTGTTTCTCTACCAAATGCAAAACTCAAAACAGTCATAATATCCCAGCAAGAAGTTACTGCTTCTGGTTCCCATTTAGGCTTGAAGACTAAGCCTCCCTTTCTAAAAATCACATGTCCAAAGTTTATTCAACACTAATGCTTAGGCTTCACCTATGAGTAAGGGGAAAGATTGTTTAACATCAATGTAAGTTATTTACATGTATGCAAGAGAGACTGTCTCGTGTTGTGAGATAATATAAATTTGCAGAACTACTATGTATTCTTTATATTCTCAAGTGGATCATCTATCTGGTTAAACATTCAATGAAATCTCATATTTACTGCATGGAAAGACCCTGTAATTGTTTGGTCCTAAACTCTAATGAGAGACACAAGGGTATAGTAGCTTGTGTAGTGAGGAGGTATGTCTGATATTTGTTCCGTCAGTTCTTTTGTGTCTGTTGCCAATTGGAATCCTTCACCATGTTCCACTAGATTGCATATTTTTCTCCAAATATTTTTCCCTTCTGTTAGACTCTTAGATCAAAACTGAGGTGAGTCATGCTTTTCTCTTTGAAGAGACTTAAACTGGACTGGTATATTAATACCAACTCCAAAAGCTGGACTCTAATTTAGTAGGAATCTAATTTATCTTAAAAATGGCAACCCCTATATTTATCATAAGTTCAAAATAAAAAGATGGTCACTTATATATACTGTTAAGTCTATATTAATAATCTTAACCAAGTGTGAGACATTTCTTCCTTTCCAGATAAAATGTTTTATTTTTTTCTCCCAATATATATAAAGAAGGTCTATAAAGATTAACTGGTATATGTGTGCTATAATTATGACTTTTGTAAATATAGTTATATATTGAGATGAGAGAAATATTCTCCTTGTAAAAACTACTTCTATCCTTGACTTTAAAAGAAATAATAGCTTTAAAGTACATAGCACAAAAGTTTTTAGTATATTCAGAGATATGTGAACCATCACCACCATCAGTTCTAGATTGTTTTCATCACATTAATATCTATCCCTTTTAGCTATCATCCTCGTATCCTCTGATTACCTGACCCCCAAACCTAAATAATTATTAGTCTATTTTGCCTATTCTGGACATTTTGTATAAATAGAATGATATAATATTTGACTTTTTTGAATGACTTCTTTGATTTATAATATTTTCAAAATCCCACCATGTTGTATCATATATCAGCCCTTCAGTATTTCTCTCTTTTTTTAATAATTACATTTTAAATCCCACATTAACCATATTTAAGTATACAGTTCACCCAGATATGGTAGCACCCCCCTGTAATCCCAGCAATTTAGGAGACTGAGGCAGGAGAATCACAAATTTGAGGTCAGTTTCAACAACTTATCAAAGCCCTAATCAATTTAGCAAGACCCTGTATCAAAATTAAATTTTTTTTCAATATAACATTTTTTTAAAAGACTGAGTATGTATCTCAGTGGTAAAGCACCTTTGGTTCAATCCCCAGTAACAAACAAAAAGGGATGATGGTGGTAGAGATGTATCTCAGTGCTAGAAGACCTCTGGGTTCAATCCCAAGTGCACCAAAAGGAAAAAAAGAAAGAAAGAAAGAAACAGTACTGTCAATACTGTTAAACATGTTAACATTGTTGTAAGTTACCACATTCTTCTTCTTCTTCCCCCTTCCTCCTCCTTCCCCTCCTCTTCTTCTTCTTCCTCTTCTTCTCCTTCCCCTTCTTCTTTCCCTCCTTCTCCTCCTCTTCCTCTTCTCCCTCCTCCCCCTTCTCTTTCTTTCTTCTTCTTCTACTCAGAATCCTGGCACATTCTAAGCTCTACCACTGAGCTTCATCCCTAGTCCTTTTTATTTTTTATTTTGAAACAAGTATGCACTGCTGTGCCCAGCAACATTCTTTCTACCTTATGTTCTTATGTTGTTGGCTTCTTCAGATATTTCATATAAGTGGAACCATGAAGAATTTGTCTTATTGTGATTAATCAATTTCACTTAGTATGAAGTCCTTGAGGTTTATACGTATTGTAGCATGTGATAGAATTTCTTTCCTTTTTAAGGCTGAATAATTTTAATTTCACCATTGAATGTATATAATACATTCATTTAATGGATAATAAAACAGATACATTTTATTTATCTGTTCATCCATCGATGGACATTTGAGTTGCTTCTACCTCTTGGCTAGTGTGAATATTGTGTCTATGAATATGGGTGTACAAATATCCCTTCAAAAAGTTGGGCATGGTGATGTGTGTCTGGTGTCCCAGCACTCCAGAAGCTAAGATAGGAGGATCATTTGAGTTTAGGTGTTCAAAATCAGCTGGGCAACATAGTGAGACACTGTCTCAAAAGAAAAACAAATATCTCTTCAAGGCCCTCCATTGAAATATACCCAGAAGTGGGATTGCTGAATTAAATGGTAGTTATATTTCTGATTTTTTTTTTAGGAACTGCCTTGCTATTTTCTGTAGTGGTTACAACATTTTAAAATCCCACCAATGATGTACATGGGTCCTAATTTCTCTACATTCTCACCAAAATTTGGATTTGTTATTTTCTGTTTTGTTTTGTTGATAGAAGACTCCTAATGGGTATGAAGTAATATCTCATTGTTGTTTTGATTTTTCATTTCTCTGATAATTATTGAGTATCTTTTCATGTCTTTTTTAACTATTTATACCTCATTTTTTGGTACCAGGGATTGAACTCAGGGGTGCTTAACACATCAATGTTTATAGCAGCACAATTCACAAGAGCTAAATTGTGGATCCAAACCAGATGCCCTTCAGTAGATAAATGGATAGAGAAACTTTGGTATATATATGTACAATGGAATATTACTCAGCATTAAAAGAGAATGAAATCATGGCATTTGCAGGTAAATCGATGGAGTTGGAGAATATATGCTAAGTAAAGTAAGCCAATCCCAAAAAACCAAAGGCTAGATGTTTTCTTTGGTATGAGGATGCTGACTCATAATGGTGATACAGGGGGAGCATAGGAGGAATCAATGAACTTTAGATAGGGCAAAGGGGAGGGGAGGGAAATGGAGTGGGGATGGGGGTAAAAAAGACGGTAGAATGAGTTAGACACCATTACCCTAAGGACATGTATGAAGACAAAAATGATGTGAAAATACTTTGTATACAACCAGTGACTTGAAAAATTGTGCTCTCTATATATAATATGAAATGAATTGCATTTTGCCATCATATATAATAAATTAGAATAAGTAAATAATTTAATAAAAAAGATTCACTGTTTGAATGAAGTCTTGAAAATGCATTGTTCCTTTGGTTAGCAAAAAGGAAAATGATAATACAGATTTAGGGAAGTCAGGATCATAGGTCTGGAGATCAGGAAGCACTATACGGGGGTAGGGGAGGAATCCAGATGGGGAATAATGAGAGTAAAGGTGAGGTAGCAAGAGATCCTTTCCTATTTTTATTCTCTTTGGTTAAAGTTGGTTATGTTTTATTGCTAAGAATTTCTTCTCCACTTGTCTGATATTTTTTCATGAGACATAACCATTAATATACTCAGTGATTGAACAAACCTTTACTGTATATCTTTTGTGCACCAAGCACTGTGTTGGTACTAGTATACAAAGATGAGTAATAGATGCTATGACAATAAGAAGTTGATAGCCTGATGGAGAAGTCAGAGAAGTTCCACAGATAAACATAATATAATGTGAAAAGTATATAATAACATGGATACAAATATTATCAAAACATTAAGAATAAATGCAGTCCCTCTGAAATATTCTCTACCTTGTCACAAGAGAAATTCCTAAGTCAGATCTCATTATTTGTTAAGAGACTTATACTCTGCTGGTAAGTTAACTTGAAGTTATTACTGTTAATTATCTGTTTTAAAGTCCCTTCTTAGATTCTTGGTTTTACAAGATTGTTTGAACTCCTTTATCCTGTTTTATTTGTCTAAAATGCCCCCCTCTTCTACCTGGTGCTTTTTACTCTCTAAATTTTAGCTCAGGTTTTATTTCATCTAGGAAAATTTTCTAGATGTTCCACAGATTCTTGGTTGATAGTTTTCTGTATGTCTCTGTATCACTCTGTACTTATCTCTGTGATTGCCCATATTATCCTATCTTATAATCTTCTGCATATTTCTCCTTTTCTTCTTTCTCACATGTACTATACACATAAATTCTTTGAGCACATCAGCTAAGTCCTACTGGTGTTTTTATCCTTAGTGTTTAGCACATAGTAGATCCCAGCATTTGATGAATGAGTAAATAAATTAGTCAATGAATTAATTTGCCCTGGTAAAAGAAAGAAAACCAGTGAGGCATCATATGATCTGACCTTTGAAAGATGTATGAGATTTGCCAGTAGGAGGAAAGGGGAAAGAAAAAAAGCACTCCTGTCTAAAGCAACATTATCTGCAAAGGCACAGAAATGAGAAAAAAAAAAAAGGCATGTGGAAGATATGACAAATTGCTGGTCCAGGAATGTAGCTCAGTGGTAGAGCACTTGCCTAGAATGCATGAAGCTCTGGGTTTGACTCCCAGCACCCCACACAAAAAAAAAAAAAAAAAAAAAAAATGACAAATTACACTTTATTAGAAACTAGACATTTGTCACAAAAAAAAGCTTGATGCTTGTCAAAATGCCCATTCTCAATATAAATATTTCCCACATTATGATAGATGACTCTTCAACTAACACTGAAGAATTCTTAGTGATATGATACGATTATTATTTTATAGCCTAATGAAGTTTCAGTGGCATTTAAATAACTCTGTTATTACATATATACATTTTTCTCAAACCAAAGTTATTATTTGAGCATCTTCAGAAATCTGAGGGATATTTTATGATGTTTGTGTGTTTGTTAGGATGGGGGTGGGGAGCAATTATTATTGCAAACTACCAGAACAAAGTTTTTTGTTCTGAATTTTTTGGGGTTTTGATCTCCTTAGCCATCTATGGCTGTACTTTCCAGATCCTAGGATCCAGAAGTTGTACAGAGACATTTTAAATTTTTTACTCTGATTCATAGCAAATAGTATTATTGTATATGTAAATATAAATCAAAAAAATTATTGCAAACTACCAGAACAAACTATACTTTAGTTTCCAGAATGAAATTTTATCCAATTGTGATTGAGTAGGTTCTGTATCATAAAAGGCCTCCTTAATGGAATTGCACAATAAAATATATGAATAACTTGGGAATTAAAAGAAAAATCAAGCCAGCTGATAATCTTTTCTCAGTGTTACCTTAATCAACTTCCTTCCACTTCCATGTGTTCCAAATGTGCAAAAGCAGCAGATAATCATCATTTCTTTCCTTAGAGTATTGTGTTATTTCATTTGTTTACTATGAGATCTACAGTTATCTATATCAGTAGTCTTTCAAATTTAGCATACTAAGTGGGCAGCCCCTATCTTCTTGGAATATGAATATTAAAAGAGTCATACTGATGAAAATGTGGGGGAAATTGTATACTCATACATTGTTATTGGGACTACAAATTAGTACAACCACTTTGGAAAGTAGTATGGAGATTCCTCAAAAGAATAGGAATAGAATCACCATATGGCCCAGCTGTCCCACTCCTGGGTATTTATAAGGTGAGACAAGCACATCAACATTTATAACAGCACAATTCACAAGCCAGGTTAAGGAACTAACCCAGGTGCCCATCAACAGATGAATGAATAAAGAAAATGTAGTTTAAATATACAATAGAGTTTTACTCAGCCATAAAGGAAAATAAAATTATGGTGAATGGGTAGCACTGGAGACTATCATGCTAAGTGAAATTAACCAGACTCAGAAAGTCAAAGGTCAAATGTTTTTATCTCAAATGTGAAAGCTAGAACAAAGTAAGGGCAAAAGAGGTGAGGGGGCCAAATCTCACAAAAATGGAAGATCAGTGGAGTAGAGGAATGAAATTGAGGGGGAGGAGAAGGGTTAGGGAAAGAGAAAAAATACAGAATTAATTTGACAAAATTATACTGTGTACCTATACAAATATACTACAGTGAATTCCACCTTTGTATATATTTATAAAGCACCAATTTTTAAAAAAACATCATACATATAGAAGGAAAACCAGTAGGGAAAGGAATAAGGGGAATGAAAGAAATCACTGGGGTCTGAAATGGAGCAAGTTAAATTCCATGCATATATGATTATTTTTAAATTAATCCCATTACTATGTATAATTTAGCCATATATGACCTTGAGTAAATAACCTATTGTTATTTAAACCTCATATGTAAAGTAAATGTAATGCTTTACTAGATTTTTGTGGGATTAAATAATATTTTGTATGTGATGTTACTTATTAATTTATAAAATGTTAATAAATGTTTACTAACAGGGCTGGTTGCCAGGAAAACAGCCCTTGTACTATTTTTAATTATTAACCACTAGTAGGGAACTATTCAGAAATCCCAGCAAACTCATTCTCTTAGAATCTGAGCTAGTATAGAGCTTACATTTAAAAAAAAAAAATTGTAGTTGTAGATGGACAGCATGCCTTTATTTTATTTTAATTAATTAATTTAGTTAGTTTGTTAGTTATTTTGTGCTGGGGATTGAACCCAGGACCTTGTGCATGTGAGGCAAGCACTCTACCAACTGAGCTTAATCTCCAGCCCTAGAGCTTAATCATGATCTTAGACAAATATCCTAATGCTTACTACCAGGGACTACCTTATAGCCTCTGATCTATTTAGGAGTTAATATTGTATATGTGAATATAAATCAGACCACCACTTCCCTGTCTTACATGGTCCAAAGATCCAGAATAACTTCAATCTTCTAGGAATATCAAAAGCTCGGATCCATCAAGAAGCACTCCCTACCAATTTAGATGTCATTTCTCTAACAGGAAAGAGTCAATAATACTATTTGCTATAAATCAGAGTACAAAATTTAAAATGTCTTTGTACAACTTCTGGATCCTAGGATCTGGAAAGTACAGCCATAGATGGCTAAGAAGATCAAAATCCCCCAAAATACAGATTCACTTATTTAGCTGTGGAAACAATGAAATTTTGTCAATTACAGAAAAACTTCATGTAAATCCAACCCTATATTACTTCTTGTCTTGATTTTTTTTGCTTCCTCTTCTTCTATCTTCTACTTATTTTTATTCTTCTACTTTTAAACTAATAATAAAGATACCTTCTGAGGAATTGGTTATGACTCTGTCAAAATATTCTCTACAACATAGATTAATAGTGCACTTTTTTTTTTTTTTTTTTTTTTTGGTATTGGGAATTGAACCCAGGGCCTTGTGCATGTAAGGCAAGCACTCTACCAGCTGAGCTATATCCCCATCCCCTAATGCATTTTAACTGTCACTAAATCATTTAGGTTAATGAAGTCAAAATCAAATGCTAAAACTCAAATGGAATGACCAGGAAACTCCTTCCTATTTTTAATTTTTTCTGTTTAATAATGAAAACCATTATGAATATAAAAATGACTTGTGCTTATTGTAGAAAACTTGGAAATTTTCATAAAAGGATAGCAAAGTAAATAAAAATTATCATAAATTATTCCAACATTCTGAAATAACAAATGCTTTGTATTTTCCTGCATGTCCTTTTTGTCTTGCCCATTGATACTTATATATATATATATATATATATATATATATATATATATATATATATATATATATAAATGTAGTTAAGATTATATATTAAATGTTCAATTGTGCATTTTTTAAATATACATTTTAAGAGTTTTCTTTTGTCCATGAATATTCTTTGTAAGTATTATTTTAGGCAGCATAATATTTAATCATAAGGATAGACCTTTTTTTAAATACCTATATTATTGCTCTTTTGATTTCCATTTTTGAACTAATGTAAACAACTCTGAAATAAATGTGTATCACAGAAAGATCTCCCATGTTCTTGGATAGGCAGACTTAAAATTATCAAAACAGCCATGCTACCAAAAGCGCCATATAGATTTAATGCAATTCCTATTAAAAATCCAATAGCGTTCTTTATAGAAGTACAAAAGGCAATCATGAAATTCATTTGGAAAAATAAGAGGCCCAGAATAGCCAAAGCAATCCTTAGTGAGAAAAGTGAAGCAGGAGACAATACCAGAACTGAAATTACACCACAGGCTATAGTAACAAAAATAGCATGGTATTGGCATAAAAACAGACATGAAGACCAATGGAACAGAAAAGAAGACACACAGCCATACCCACATAAATACAGTAACCTCATACTAGACAAAGGCACCAAAAACATACATTGGAGAAAAGATAGCCTTTTTAACAAATGATGCTGGGAAAAGTGGAAATCCATACATAGTAGAATGAAATTTAACCTCTATCTCTCACCCTACACAAAACTCAACTCAAAGTGTATCAAAGACCAAAAGCCCTGTAGAAGGCTTTTGTTTGCTTAGGAACCACCTTCCTCAACAAGACTCCTAAAGTACAACAAGTAAAAACAAGAATCAATAAATTGAAAGTCATCAAACTAAAAAGTTTCTTCACAGCAAAAGAAACAAGATCATGAAGAGAGAGCCTACAGAATAGGAGAAAATCTTTGCCACCTACACCTCCGAACATTAATCTCCAGGATATATAAAGAATTCAAAGAATTTAACACCAAAAATCAAATAACCCAAACAATAGATGGGCACCAAAACTAAGCAGACACTTTACAGAAGAAAAACTATGTGAATAATATATGAAAAATTGTTCAACCTCTCTAGCAATTGGAAAAATGCAAATTAAAACTGCACTGAGATTCCATCTCACTATAGTCAGAATGACAATTATCAAGAATACAAGTAACAACAAATGTTTGAGGATGTGGGGAAGAAGGTATACTCATATATTGCTTGTGGAACTGCAAATTAGTGCAACCACTCTAGAAAGCAGTATGGAGATTCCTCAGAAAACTTGGAATGGAACCACCATTTGATCCAGCTATCCACTCCTAGGTTTATACCTAAAGGACTAAAAATCAGCATACTACAATGATCTAGCCACATCAATGTTTATAGCAACTCAATTCACAGTAGCTAAGCTATAGAACCAACCTAGGTGTCCTTTGACAGATGAATGAATAAAGAAAATGTGTTATGTATACACATGGGCATATTACTCAGCCATTAAAAAAAAGAATAACTTTCTGACTTTTTCTGGTAAATTGCTGGATCTGGGGACTGTCATGCTAAGTGAAATAAGCCAATCCCTAAAAAACAAAGATCAGATTTTTCTCTGATATGTGGAGACTAACCAAAATAAGTGGGGGAGGGTGTGAATTAGAAGGTAATTGGTTTAGAAAAAGAGGAATGAAGGAAAGGGAGGGGGATAAGAATAGGAAAGACACTGGAAGGAATCTGATTTAATTTTCCTGTGTACATATGTAAATACACCACAGTGAATCTCCACATCATATACAACCACAAGACTGGGATACCTGATTAGAATAAGATGTACTCCATATTTGTTTAAATTCGTCAGAATATACTGTACTGTCATGTATAACTAAAATAATAATAATAATAAAAATATAAAAATTAAAAATAAATGTGCATCAAAATTAATCTATTTTCTGAGGGTAGATTTCTAGAAGGGAAATTACTGAATCAATGGATATGAAAA
Organism: Marmota monax; assembly: GCF_021218885.2. Lineage (NCBI taxonomy): Eukaryota > Metazoa > Chordata > Mammalia > Rodentia > Sciuridae > Marmota > Marmota monax. Next base: position 19,420,207 of record NW_026693777.1, on the reverse strand, counting down.
TGTCGAAGATTTGGCTTTATTTTTAAAGAACATCGTATTTGGGTTGTTAAAGAAATAATGACACATCATCAGAGCACATCTTTGTTGATTGTATAGCAACCCACATTCATATAATCTCTGCAAAATTACTATGGTTAACTGAACGTAATCTTTTATTTTAAGTACTAGGATGCACCTTTTCTTTCTGTCTCCTATTCCCTAGGACTGAAATCAGGAAATCTGACTGAGCCCATCATAAGTGGTGTCAGACAAGTATTCACACCCATCTTGTTTAAGACTGCTTGCTCACCCCATTGTTAACAATATTCATATTTCCTTTTTTTCTATCAGATGGAATGGGGCGAGTCCTTGCTCAAGATGTATATGCAAAAGACAACCTACCCCCCTTCCCAGCATCAGTAAAAGATGGCTATGCTGTCCGAGGTAAATGTTTTTGTTTACTTGAGTTCATCATATTCATGCTGTATTTTTTTTTCTTTTCATTTTTTTTGTCTTAGCCCAGGCACCCAATTACTGTTACGTTATTTCCCCTGTTATTGTTAGAATAACTTAAATTCACAGATAATCATGCTTATCTACCATTATGAATTTTATGGCACAATCATAATTAAAACTTTTCAATGAAAATATGATAGTTATAAGACAACTCTTGTTTACAAATAATATATAGTGATCAAATAAAAACACAGTTACTATAATTTATTTATTGACCCCTACACATGCCAGACAGAAATCGGTCTTTGTCTAGTGTTCTAAATATTCTCTGTTGAAAATATCTATACAGTCTCAGGAAAGTGAGTCAATTTTCAACATAGGCATTAAGTGAGACAGCCTGTTCTCTTGCTTCAAACTCAAACATTAGTAAAGGGCTTCATGTAAAGCAAGTATGAGGGAAACCTTTCTCTGAAAGATGCCATATTTCAAAGCTCTGGAGCCCCAGATGGTACTAGCAGCCATGTCCTCAGAGTTGCCTGAGATTGCATAAAGCTTAAAAGCAAAAACTAAATAGCACATGCCTACCCAAAATCCAATCTAAGAACCCAAAATGAAAATAAACTAAATCCCTTAGAAACTATTATTGGATTTGTTTGTTTTTGTTTTATTTTTCCATGTACAACATGATATTTTGAAATATGTATACATTGTACAGTGGTTCAGTTGAGCTAATCAACATATGCATTACCTAATATACTTATTATTTGTGATAAAAACACTTAAAATCTACTCAGCAACTTCAAAATAACAATACATCATTATTACATTATTAATTATTGATTCAAGGCTTATAACAAAAAAAATTAAAAATTTCTTAATTTATCAGCATTGTTTAAAAGTCCAATCATTTATTTATTTTTAACTAAAACATAAAAACTATACATATTGTTGGAGTACCATGTAATGTTTCAGTACATGTATATATTTTATAATACTTCAATTAGGTTAAACATGTCTATTTCCTCATAGGCCAATTCCTTTTTAATGTCAGTTAAATATGTATCTTCTCTTACTTGCTTTTTGTTTTTTTTTAACCACATCTAGCCTTAAAGTAAATTTTTTCTTGTAATTAGATGTATTCATTAATCTCCTTCATGTTCTATTCGTATTTCTTAGCAGTATCTTTTTATATTGGAAGGCAGTGTAGCAAATGGTTAAGGCTATGTATGGGCTTTGCCCAAAGTCAGACTTGAGGTTCTAATACTAGAATCATCTGTGTAACTTTAACAAAGTCACAAAATTTTTAAGCCTTGATTTTCTCATTTGTAAAATAGTGATAATTATAATAACACTTATTCTGATGAGTTGTTTTGAGGATTAAATAAGACCATAGAAAACCTTATAAAATGCCTGGCACACACAAAAAAAGAACTCAATATTTTTTTAAATGTTTAGTGGTAATAACTATTATTACTATTATTATTATTATTAACATGTTTTCTTAAAAAAAATCTCTGAAAAAAGGATATTTATCTGAATTTTTACTCTCATAGTCTGTGTAAATAAGATAGTGGGAAGATTGGTTTTATATTTTAATTTCCCCTAGTGTACTTTTTCCCAAAAAATCTATCTTGAATGTGCCTCATTTAGCTTGATATCACTAGATCAGACTACTTCTGAAACTGAGAAAGCCAAAATAAATAACTTCTAATGGCTTTTGTATTTTTTTCCTTTCAAATCAATTCCTTCTGTAGTATTTGAGAATGAATACTGTCCAGAAAGAAAATTATTTTATTTTTCCCATAGCTTTATTGATTATTCTTATTTCTTATTCCCCATCTAAATTCAGTTTTGATCTTATAATTTGTGGCCATACAGTATTACTATAAAATGACAATTCTTACTTACAGAGTAAAACAACTACAGCAGATGAAATACTACAGAAATATACAGTAGAAGAGTGAGAAATAAATTATTTGTGCAGTATTGTTCTCAAAGAGAATGTTATTCTGTAATTTTTAACTGAGGTAACTAAAAGCAACTCAATAAAAAAGAAACCATTGCACTTACCTTTTTTGTTACCCAAAATTTAACCCAGATGAGCCATAAAAGAGCCTTTCTATTACTATAGAATCCATTATTTTTTTTTATATAAAGTTACTATTCAGTATCTTCTTTATTATTTTGTTTTGGAATGGTGTTATTTTTAGTTATTTCCCCAAAAAGAAAATTTTCAAATGACATTTCACAGTATAAAAAGTCTAAGATATTATCTAACATGCAACTGATTCACATTCTTTCTCATAAAATTTTCCTAGTTCTCTAAGATATGAACTTAGAACAAAGACATAACATATAACATGATTATTGTGGATTTGGTTAAATCTCAAAGTAGAAATGCTTATTATACATTATAATTGAAGTATCAATAGTCTTTGGTGGACAAAAAGACATGTTTTTTTTAACAAAGCTGAATTTTTCAGTGTATATTTTGTCTCTAATTCAGGAAGATAAACTCTATTAGTAATTAAGATTTTCATTTATAAGGAAACTGTATTCATTAGTCTCTTCACTGACATACTATCACCCCAGGCAGTGTTTTAGTCCAAAAAAAAAAAAAAAATCCTTGAGTCAATTGTTATGGCTCTCTACCACTTTCTACTTTGTGTACCTCCTTCTCTCCACCTCTGTCTTCCTTTACTCAGTTCCTTTCTCCCCACTTCCTTTATTCTCCCTTTTTTCTTCCCCTTTGCCTTTGCCTTAGGCCTTCCAGTAATAACCAGTGGCACTCGTGAGCATTGCTAACCCTCTAGGTGTAAGAGGTTGCTAACTTGCTCTGGAGCACTAAGCATTAGCCAGTATCCTTCAGAAACATGTGGGATAAAACTCCAAACCAGTTGGAGGATCACTTGCTTTAAGGTATGTGGGTTGAACAGTCAAGATAGTAATAAAGTGACTAAGAAAATTTTTTTAAAAAGATTTTTTAAAAACATAGAAAGAATAGAATGTCAGGAATGCAGGAATCAAGTGCTAATGATATAAGTAACAGGAAGATCTACTAAACCTAAAACCATATTCAGGAAGGAGAGAATTTGAAAGATAAAAATAGAAAAAAAAAGAAAATGAAAGTGGCATATTAAGAATTAGAATCACTATAATATTTTTATTCCTCATGTTTTTGAAATTTTATTTCTTCCTTAACACTGATCACACTGATCATCCTCTTGATGCATTTATACCCACTAGTATCAATGTGGGTACCTATCGTCTCACAGTTTCTTCCTAGATATTAATAAAGGCAAAAATACCTCTGAATCTCAAGTTTAAATTTATTCAAAAAGTTTAAGTTGAAAGATTTATCCCTTCAGAACTTGTGTTGGCATCATTTAGAGAAAGGGACTATTTTAATAACCCAGGAATTATTATGAAAACCATGTATAACATACAATCCTGAAAGGATATATTAAGAGAAATTCTTGCCATCTGAGTAAATTTTTAATTTCTCTTTTCTTTTTTACATTCTGGTTTAAAATACTTTGATCAGAAAATCAAAAAGAACATTATGAAACAACCCATTATCTTACTGCTTGGCTATTATTAACAGTTTATGTGTTTAACTGAAATCCATTATTCTAAAGTACACTAAAATTCAATATGAACAGTCCACAACCATTCTGATTTAGAATCAGTTCTTATTCTTGCAGTGATGTTCATGTCTCAGGGTTTCTATTCTATTTGAATCATCTTCTGCCTCATCTGGTTTTTCAACCCATTTGGTAGCCTGTTATTACCTTCCACTGTAGAATACTCAGATGCAAAAGAGGAATATTATTTATGTGATGAATAACTTAGAATAATTAATTTTAGTTATTTTTAGAGAGTTTAAAATACTATATTTGAGGAAATAAATACCTTCTTTCCCAATAGTAACAATAAACAGGCATTTTCCCCTGGAAAAGAATACCAAATATCTCTCTCTCATCCTACTCCCAGCTCCCACTTGTCCATAAGAAAAGACAGTACAATTAAAACTCCAAACAATTTCCCCAATTTAGTTCCCCACGTAATTGCTATATTGACCCTTTCACCCCAGTGTTGTTACCTTCTCTTTTCACATTCCCTGCCCCAACTCTTCCTGTAATCTTGATTTTAGTATATACAATCAGAGCAGATGAATTATTAACACTTCTGCCTTCTTCCTCTGTCAAAAATATTTTCTAGGATCTCTGAAAGTTATGTTATTTATAGAGGCCTCAGTTTATTCAGTCCTAACATAGAAATGATGAAATTATTTATTATTGAAAATAAATGAATAACTATATAGTATTTCAAGAGGCTTAAGGAGAGATTACATATGGTGCTGGAAAAAGAAATAAAGAATAAATCTATGGCAAATGCTTTGAAGATGACTATTTTCTATACAGTGCCACAATGAATAGTTATCTCCTAGAATCAATTTTATATCAAATGATATAAATTCTTCAAATAAATATGTGAACAAAAGTAAAAGTGTTGCTAGGCACAGTGGCTCATGCCTGTCTTCCCAGCAGCTTGTGAGGCTGAGGCAGGAAGATCACAAGTTCAAAGCCAGCCTCAGCAATTTAGTGAGGCCCTAAGAAACTTAGTGAGATCCTGTCTCTAAATAAAATATAAAAAGGTCTGGGGGTGTGGCTTAGTGAATAAGTACCCCTGAGTTCATCCCAGGTACAAAAAAAAAAAAAAAAAGGATAAGTGTTTTTTGGACATGAAAAAAGGAGGAGAAAGAGAGCAATTTCAAAGTCTAACTTTAAGCTTTATACATTATTTATATAATGCATGTACTATTAGAGTTTGGTTTATGTTGCTTTTATTACTTCCTTTAAATTAAATTCTAAAGTTACAAAGCAGAAAAGAAAACTTTTTAGCAGTTATGTCAGAATTAGGAGGAAAAGGAATTTACAGAAATCCTTGGAATCTACCTATCTTTTATTTTTTTTAGTTGCTGATGGACCTTTATTTTATTTATTTTTATATGGTGCTGAGGATCAAACCCAGTGCCCTCACACATGCTAGGCAAGCACTCTACCACTGTGCTATAACCCCAGCCCCATCTATCTTTTCTGATAGCATACAGTGGTTTGTTTTGTTTTTCCAAGCTTTAGGTTCATGTGCCACCAAACCTCCACTTCTGTTCCTTCCCCCCTTAGCTTATATAATTCATCTTGGAAAATAGAAGCTTTTTAAAAAAGTATTTAACATATTTTAAAATCAGTTATCATCAAGTTAAATAGGTTGATCATTTTTTTTCTGTGTCTGTAAGAAAATAGTGACGCTTATTGTTCATGTAAAATAAGGTCTTTTGTGCTTTTGTAGTTGACTAATTTTTATTGGTTGTTTTTTTTTGTTTGTTTTTTAGTTAGACCTTTTTTGTATTCAATTGATTTTGTAGTTCTCTGCCCCTCAAAAAGGGAAGTCTAAGGACCAGCATCACCTTCTTAATCCCAGACCTTACTGACCAGAATCTGTATTTTAACAAGTTCCCCAGATGATTTGGATGAACATTAAAGTTTAGGAAACATGGTTAAAGGGAAATGATAAAAATAACTCCTGTTGGGAACAAGAACTTTCTATGTTGTTGGTTGACTGAATCTTCCTTAGCCAGCAATATAGAGATAAATTTACCACTGGAAAACAAACTATTATTGTAAACTATTATTGCTTGCATCTTTCTAAAAAGAGTTTTTGGTTTGGTTTGGTTTGTTCAGTTTGGTGGGGTTTTTAAAAAATATTTTTTAGTTGTCAACAGCCCTTTATTTTATTTACTTATATGCGGTGCTGTGAATCAAACCCAGGGCCTCACACATGCTACCACTGAGCCACAATCCCAGCCCTGGTTTGGTGGGTTTTTGTTGTGTTGTTTTGTTTTGGGATTTTTGGTGCTAGTGATTTAACCCAGGGACACTTTACCTCTGAGCTACACCCCAGTCCTTTTTCTTTTTTAATTTGTGACAGGAGCTCCCTAAGTTTCTTAGGGCCTCACTAAGTTTCTGAGACTGCCTCGAATTTGCAATCCTCCTGCCTCAGCCTCTCAAGTCACTGGGATTAAGTCACAAAAGCACAAAAGACCTTATTTTACATGAACAATAAGCGTCACTATTTTCTTACAGACACAGAAAAAAATGATCAACCTATTTAACTTGATGATAGCTGATTTTAAAATATGTTAAATACTATCATGCCAGGCCTCTAAAAAGATTCTTAAGAACCATGCTTACTATTTATTGAACATTTACACTGTGACTGAACATTTATTTAACATCTATTATATGACAAAATCTAGGGATTCCCCTGAAATGAGTAAGCAAATAACTGCAAATACATTTTTGAAGCCATACTTAGAATTATTTTGGAATACCTGGGGAAGTAGGTGACTTAAGGGGAGGGTAATCAGATAAAACTTTATAAAGAAGGTGCCACTTGAGTTGAGTCTTAAAAGCTAAGAGGACTTTAATCAAGAAACACTGATAAGGCCTGCAACTAAGAAGTCTTTAATCAAGAAACACTGATAAGTCCTGGCATAGTGACACACGCCTGTAATACCAGCAGCTCAGGAGGCAGGCGAGGCAGAGGATCACGAATTCAAAGCCAGCCTCAGCAAAAGCAAGGCACTAAGCAACCCAGTGAGACCCTGTGTCTAAATAAAATACAAAATAGGGCCGGGGATGTGGCTCAGTGGTCAAGTGCTCCTGAATTCAATCCCCCGAACCCCCACCCAAAAGAAGGAAACACTGACAAGGAAAGGATACTGCAAGTAGTAGAAATAGCCTGTCATGGAGCTGAAATATGAGTCATCTTGGTACTCAAGGAACTATAGTACTAGAAGGTAAGAATGCCTAGAGTAAACAGTATAAATTAACCATAGGCTTCTAAACATAATGCTCTCTGTACATAATCGTGGAGCATCTCCCTCTCCCTCATATACACACACCCCTTACCTGCTTAGTTCTTATTCATCCTTCATACTCAAATCAGATATCGTTTTGTCAGGGTGGCTTTCCCTGACCCTCCAGGGTAGCTCAGGTACTTTTATTGTATACTCTGATAAAACCATTTTTCCCCTTTGGAATGGTTTTCCAAATTTGTATTTATATATTCATGAATGTGATTATTTGATTCATACCTATTTCCCCCACAAAATCAGTGACTTTAATTAAGAGTTCTGTTACATTATAAGCCAATAGTATATACCTATGCAAACACACACACACTAATATGTGTGTGTATGTGTGTGTGTGTGTGTATATATATATATGCAAAAACAGGTTTCATGAAACATTAACCATTCTTACCGGGATGATGAGATCTTTTTTTTTTTTGAAGCAGGGTCTTGCTTTGTTGCCCAGGCTGGTGTCAAACTTCTGGGCTCATGTGTTTCTTCTGCTTCACCCTCTAGAGTAGCTGGTACTATGGGCATTGCCAACATGCTCAGCCTATGAGATATATTTTTTATGTTTTTTAATTAGAAAAATATAGTACTAGAACTATAGTACTAGAAGGTAAGGATGCCTAGAGTATACAGTATAAATTGATTTTATTGCCCACCTTCATTTGTGACCCAGAATTTGAAAAACCTTGTAACAGACTGGAACTACATTAAAACAGAAATATAATATCTGATTTTTACTCTACATTATTCCCAGACCCTAGTATGACACAGAATAGCAGACAGTAGAAATTTACTGAATAAATAAGAGGATTGAATAAGCAATAAAAGGTGTTACTTTTATAGTATGATTATCCTCATTTTTATCAACAATAAAACTGAAGGTTTAGTAATTTTGCTGAAAGTCCTAAAGCCAATGGCAGAATCATGATTCAGATTCAGTTTTGTTTTAATCTAAAAACATACTAATTCCTCTTGGGCAAGAAGTAAAAAGAGAAAATATCTAGGCTATTTGGAGGGTGGCAAGCTGATAATTATTACTCTACTAGAGAAACAATTAAAAATAAATTTATTCACACTGGAGGTACAGTTATTGTGGAATTCTGGAAGATAAATGACGAGTTAATTATTTTCCATAAGAAAAATCATAATTTGCTTTAAAATACTGCAAAAATAAGTGGAGAATAGGTTAAACAACATTGGTAAGATGTTGTTAATTGTTAAAGAAGTGACTTTTTATCACTATTTAAATAATTTATGTTTAAAAATTATTTTTAAAAATAGAAATCATGAAAATGACACAATAAAAATAGCATCATAGGCCAGGCACAAGGCACATTCCTATAATTCCAGTAGCTGAGAAGCTGAGACAGAAGGATCGCAAGTTCAAACCCAGCCTCAACAAAACCAGCCTCAGCAAAAGCAAGGCACTAAGCAACTTAATGAGACCCTGTCTCTAAATCAGATACAAAATAAAGCTGGGGATGTGGCTCAGTGGTCAAGTATCCCTGAGTTAATCCCTGGTACCAAAGGAAAAAAAAAATAGCATCACTCTTATAATATAATAATGAACACCTAAAACATAACAGGATTTCAAGAAAATACAAGAAATCCAAGAATTTATTAACTGAAATAATATCTATAAAGTACATTTAGCAATAGAAAAATCCAATGTTAATTTTTATCCCTATCCCCATCAAGTTAACCAAAATTATCTGTACAAAACACTTATTATATATAGCATTTTATTTAAAACTTTAGAAAAAATTCTACTTTATAGTTATAAGAACAAACAATTTCATGTTTTTAAGACAAATTGCCTTATTATCTATCAGTGTTATTGCAAATACAATTAAAATATTCATACATAAGGTGTTATGTTTTCTATATATGTACCCCAAACTCTTGCCACACACAGATGACGTAGAGGTAAGGTCATGATCATAAACTCATTAGATAGGCACTTCCTTGCCAGTAATATTGGTCTGAAGCCCAAATGATATGTCAGTAAAACCCTTCTGAGTTTTCCAGGAATATTTTTTCATCCAGCCACTACTATACTGTATGTAGCAAGGAGAAAAAGATTGGGTGAGAAGTTTTTTCCACCCAATTCTGGAAATGTCTTTTCCAATTTAAAAATAAATAGCCAGGATTGGGAGTATGGGTCAGTATTAGAATGTTTCCTAGCATGAGCAAAGCTCAGGGTTTACTCCCCAGCACTACAATAAATAAATAAATGTGCAGTGGAAAATGTGATTCAGTACCACCTATGTATTCTGGTTGAGAAGTAACATAATTTCTGATGCATAATTTTTAAAAATACTGTGCTAGGAATTAAGAGCTGAATGTTAGTATTACATCTACCACTGACCAGAATTTATTTTAGGTACTTAAATCTTTTCTGTCTGAATTCCTTCATTTTGTAAGTGATTTCCTTCAGCTGTAGAATGAAGAAAGGAACATATATTCATCCTACTTCACTTGGTTATTATGAAGACAAGAATAGTAGATAAATAATAAATTATAACAGACACTTGTTTGGCAGTATATATAAATGTGGCTGTATAATCAACGTGATCCTGCAATCTGTACATGGGGGAATAATAAGAATTCATATCCCATTTGAAACAAATGTATGATATATGATATGTCAAGATCAATGTAATGTTTTGAGCAACCAGTAAATTTCTGATGTTTAAAATAAAAATAAATTTATAGAAAGATGGAAAAGTATGATATGTTAAGTGTTAAGATTCACATAGATATCCATTAGTATGCACATACGTATCACAAATACATGCACATGGATAAGGTGGTATTCAGGACTGCCCCTCAAGCATTTTCCATTCCTGTGATTGATTCTTTATTTAGAATAATAACATACAAGAACCTCCTATTGGAAAACCACAAGTATGGAAATTGAGGTGACAGGAAGAATCTCCTGTGACACCAAGAAAAGACACAAGTAGGACCACTTCTATTGGTATTTGGGAGTTGAAGACTTAAAAAATCAAACCAGTAAGAACAAAGCCATTATCTAGTCTAGGAAATCAGAAATATATCCCACTTTACTGAAACTTTGTCACATAATCTGAGTGAAATTTTAGAATCCCAAATCTAGGTTATTGTTCCTTGATATAGGTCCATACTGATGTTTATTTTTGACTTTGTTCCATCTCTCAGCTGCTGATGGCCCAGGAGATCGTTTCATCATTGGGGAATCCCAAGCTGGTGAACAGGTAAGATTTATAGACCTGAAAAACACTAGTGATTTCAGCTTCATGAGTTTTGGGACTCTAATTCTAAACTCCTATGAGCATTGTGAAAGATCTTAGAGAAGGATTACTCAAAAGACTATCAAAAAGTTGAAAGAATGGTAACCTGGAAAACCAAAATAAGTCTCTCTTAGAGAATCCTCATTTACTAATATATGGCATAATTTTGATATATCCCCCAGAGACTGCTCCTCAAGCATTTTCTAGCTCTGTGATTGAGTGATTCTTTCTTCCTGTAAAAATACTGATTTTTCTAGTTAGAACTGGATCTCCTCAATGCATGGATGCTATAATAAGGAAACTAGGATCACTAATATTGGCATCATCTTTCTGTGTGTTTCCTTAACCTCTCCTAATGTTGATACATATGAAAGTGCATGTTAAGCCAAGGAAGAAATAGTTTTTGCAAACTTCCACCTTTTTAAAAAATATGTCTGTATATTTTTTCCATTTGTATTTTTATACAGCGCTTATGAGTGCTTTATATTAGTGGTTGAGTATCCTAGCCTAGGAGGAGGAAGCCAAGCGGTCTATTGCTGAGCCACAACCCCAGCTAAGCCTGGTACCTTTGACATGTTGCACACAGCTGACTATAGTCCCTATGACCATTTTGTAAAGAAAATAATAGCTAGGCTTGATTCTTTTTTATAAATGACTTACCTTGTGACTCTCAATTTATTTTATTTCTTAGTACCTATTTCCATCAGCAGTGGACATCTAAAGAAATCATTTTATAATAAGTCCACAGAGCAGGAATATTCAAGGAATACTTGCCTAATCTTTAGTTAAATCCATCCATCATTTATCAAGGACACTATGTGTGTGTATACCTGCTGCTAGGTTCTGGAAATAAGAATACATTAATACATAATTGCTACTCTTATAATGAATAGATCATATACAACTAATTGTAAGAGAATATATTAAGTGTTAAGGTAATGGTATCACTCAAGTTCAATGGACCACAAAACAGAAGTTGAGCACTTCAGCATAAGCAGAGTAGAGAGATGGAATTAGAACCTTATTAGAGTTCTGCAAAAGCAGAAATGAGAAAGGGGGATTCTAGGCAGAGAGAACAGCATGAATCAATGATCCAGAGGTGAATTTAAAAAATAGTTACATGGAATGCTTATGAAACTGCAAATTATTTGTGGTAGCCATAACAGCAGATTAGGGGCCTTCTGAACCTCTTAAACCTTATTAAACTAGTAGTTAAGACCGCCAACTATGCTAGAGACCTAGAAGAAAAGAACTATAAAACTGCTTATAAGTTCTTATAAAACTTTTACAAGAAAAAAATCAAAACCCTACTCAAAGTGTGTTTCTCTTTAAATTATCTATAATGCCCTTTATCTATAATCAATGTGTCACACATACTTTATAGCAAACTCAGAGAACTTGCAAGAGCCAAACTGCTCACTTACTGAAAGTACTTAAACTTGACCATTGGAATGCCATATATACAATGAGACAGTGATTTTATAAAATGATTTCTTGATGTACTAAAATACTTGACCTTAAATCACTTATAGTTTGGGCTCATTGAATAGCACAAGTGTGTTTATAAAGTGCTATCTTTAAACAAAGCTCAAAAAATCAAACTCAGTACTTTCATTAAGGAAAAGTCATATTTCAACCATTTTTACATTTATACAAAGCATATAAAAATAAAAATAAGGGGGGATTCTGAAGATGGCGGCGAAGGGAGTGCATTACCCCCGTGTACCGCGTCACTGTGCAGGAGAATGACGAGTTAGAATGGCTAAAAGCTATCTTGTTAGGAATTTCCAGCAAAATTGGGTGCTCCAAAACCTGGAGGAAGGATTTCCGTCGCACGAGGATCAGCTATGGGGGCTCAAACACGAGAGATTTGTCCGCACGGAGGGTCACGCTGCTTATTCAGCAAATCACCCCGCGGCTAGAGTCTGAGGCGCGCGCTGGGAAACGAGGAGATAGCAACGCAAAGATACAGCGCTGCAGTTTCTGCGGGCTTCTGCGAGCTGTGCAATCACCATACTCAGTGCTGAATTCTGGGTTTGAGACGGGGGAAGGAAGCGGTCCAATTCGGTTCTCCACACCGGTCAGACCACAGAGGAAGCCAGCGGCCACCATCTTGGAGAGCTGACATCACCATCCCTGTTTTCGACTGATCGCAGCTCATTCAGCCATAGAACAGGTAATTTCAGGCTGCCATTCGCCTGCGGCTTGCAGACAAATTACTCAGGCTCAGTGCTAAAGAACCCGCGGAAACTGCTTCTTGGAGCCTGCTCGTATCAGAACATACACCGAGCACAGAGCGGCCGAATTCCAGCTCCGGGAACTGCTCTGGCCCAGGGCTAAAGAACCCGTGGAAACTGCTTCTCGGTCTGCGTCCTGCTGAATACTATGGAGGTAAATACCAACCGAGCCTTCATAGGCAGTGGCAACAGGACTGAGACGGGGCTTGTGAGGGCCGGTCAGGACTCACCCGTTGCTTTGGTCACCCGGCAAAGGGAATGAAATGCTGCCATTCACATGGGATACCAAGATGGCAGAGATCTGATGTCATCAGAAAGCGGCGGAAGAGAGAACTTCATCAATACCAGCGGCGACAGAAACAGTTGGTCTCCTGGTAAAGAAAGTGAGTCACAAATACCCGAGTCTCTCTCACTTTGTCATCAAGCCAGAGGGGCAGAGCAGAGCCGCCACCCGCGCCCAGAACAGGCCCAGTGGCCCACCGGCGTGGTAGTCATGTAACCCCAATTGGAGTAGGGGCAGAGCAGAGCCGCCACCCGCGCCCACAAGGTAGGCAGACCTGCGACCGACCGGCAGAACAGGCCCAGCGGCCCTTGGGCGTGGTACACACGTCACCCCAACTGGAGTAGGGGCAGAGCAGAGCCGCCACCCGTGCCCGCAAGGTAGGCAGACCTGCGACCGACCAGAAGAACAGGCCCAGCGGACCGCGGGTGTGGTAGGAGGGGCAGGGCAGAGCCGCCGCCCGTGCCTGCAAGGTAGGCAGACCTGCGACCGACCGGCGGATCAGGCCCAGTGGCCTGCCGGCGTGGTACACACGTCACCCCAATTGGAGTAGGGGCAGAGCAGAGCCGCCGCCCGCACCCGGAACAGGCCCAGCGACCTGCCGGCGTGGTAGTCACGACACCCCAATTGGAGTAGGGGCAGAGCAGAGCCGCCACCCGCGCCCGAAAGGTACGCAGACCTGCGACCGACCAGCGGAACAGGCCAAGTGGCCTGCCGGCGCGACAGACACGTCACCCCATTTGGAGTAGGGGGAGAGCAGAGCCGCCGCCCGTGCCCGCAAGGTAGGCAGACCTGCCACCGACCGGTGGAACAGGTCCAGCGGCCGGCCAGGGTGTTAGGCACGTCACCCCAATTGGAGTAGGAGCAGAGCACAGCCTTCGCCCGCGCCCGGAACAGGCCCAGCGGACCACGGGTGTTGTAGACAAGTCACACCAATAGGAGGAGGGGCAGAGCAGAGCCGCCGCCTGCGCCTGCAAGGTAGGCAGACCTGCAACCGACCGGCGGATCAGGACCAGCGGCCCGCCGGCGCGATAGTCACGTCACCCCAATTGGAGTAGGGGCAGAGCAGAGCCGCCTCACGCGCCCGAAATAAGCCCAGCGACCCGCCTGCGTGGTAGACACGTCACCCCAATATGAGTAAGGGCAGAGCAGAGCCACCACCCATGCCCGCAGGTAGGCAGACCTGCGACCGACCGGCAGAACAGTCCCAGGGGTCCGCGGGCGTGGTAGACACGTCACACCAATTGGAGGAGGGGCAGAGCAGAGCCGCCGCCCGCGCCTGCAAGGTAGGCAGACCGCCGCCCGACCCTGCAAGGGAGGCTTTTCAACTATACAAGAGCAATATAAATATATAGGGGGAAAATTTTTTCAAAAACACAACAGTTTCACCAAGCAGAAAGAAACGCAAGGAAAACAAGGAAAGAAAGGACCACAAGCAATGCAGGTCAACTCAACTTTAGAAGAGGTAACAGCTGCAGCAGATGGAATGTCAGATAAAGAATTCAGGATATACATGCTTCAGATGATCTGGAGTCTCAAGGAAGACATTAGACAGCAAAATCAGACAATGAAAGATCACTTCGACAATGAATTACACAAACAAATCCAGGAAGCAAAGGATCAACTATACAGGGAGATAGAGGTTATAAAAAACAAACAAACAGAAATCCTAGAAATGCAGGAAACAATAAACCAACGTAAAAACTCAATTGAGAATACTACCAGCAGAGTAGAACACTTAGAAGATACAACATCAGACAATGAAGACAAAGTATTTCAACTTGAAAAGAACATAGACAGCCCAGCAAGACTGTTAAGAAACCATGAGCAGAACATCCAAGAAATATGGGATAACATAAAGAGACCAAACTTAAGAGTCATTGGTATACAGGAAGGTATAGAGGTCCAAACCAAAGGAATGAGCAATCTATTCAATGAAATAATACAAGAAAACTTCCCAGACTTGAAGAATGAGACAGAATCCCAAATCCTAGAAGCCTACAGGACGCCAAATGTGCAAAATCATAAGAGATCCACACCTAGACACATTATAATGAAGATGCCCAACATACAGAATAAGGAGAGAATTTTAAAAGCTACAAGAGAAAGGAAGCAGATTACATTTAGGGGTAAGCCAATCAGGATAACAGCTGATATTTCAACACAGATTCTGAAAGCTAGAAGATCCTGGAATAACATATTTCAAACACTGAAAGAAAATGGGTTCCAACCAAGAATTGTGTATCCAGCAAAATTAAGCTTCAGGATGGAAGATGAAATTAAAACCTTCCACGATAAACAAAAGTTAAAAGAATTTGCAGCTAGAAAACCATCTCTTCAAAACATCCTCGGCAAAACATTACAGGAAGAGGAAATGGAAAATAACAATGAAAACCAACAGTGGGAGGTAGGACAGTAAAGGGGGGGAAAATAATCAAAGAGGAAAACAAACCATGTTTAGTAACAGAAATAAACAAATATGGCTAGAAGAACAACCCATATCTCAATAATAACCCTAAATGTTAATGGCTTAAACTCACCAATTAAGAGACACAGGCTAGTAGAATGGATCACAAAACAAGACCCATCAATATGCTGCCTACAGGAGACACATTTGATAGGAAAAGACATACATAGGCTGAAGGTGAAAGGTTGGGAAAAATCATATCACTCATATGGACTTCGGAAACAAGCAGGAGTGTCCATACTCATATCAAATAAAATAGATTTCAAGCCAAAGTTAATCAAAAGGGATAAAGAGGGACACTACATACTGTTCAAGGGAACCATACACCAACAAGACATAACAATCATAAATATATATGCCCCAAACAATGGTGCAGCTATGTTCATCAAACAAACTCTTCTCAAGTTCAAGAGTCTAATAGACCACCATACAATAATCATGGGAGACTTCAACACACCTCTCTCGCCACTGGACACATCTTCCAAACAAAAGTTGAATTAGGAAACTATAGAACTCAATAACACAAAAAATAACCTAGACTTAATTGACATATGTAGAATATACCACCCAACATCAAGCAGTTACACTTTTTTCTCAGCAGCACATGGATCCTTCCTAAAAATAGATCATATATTATGTCACAGGGCAACTCTTAGACAATATAAAGGAGTAGAGATAATACCATGCATCTTATCTGATCATAATGGAATGAAACTGAAAATCAACGATAAAAGAAGGAAGGAAAAATCATGCATCACTTGGATAATGAACAATAGGTTACTGAATGATCAATGGGTTATAGAAGACATCAAGGAGGAAATTAAAAAATTCTTAGAGATAAATGAAAACACAGACACAACATATCAGAATCTATGGGACACATTGAAAGCAGTTCTAAGAGGAAAATTCATTGCTTGGAGTTCATTCCTTAAAAAAAGGAAAAAACAACAAATAAATGATCTCATACTTCATCTCAAAATCCTAGAAAAAGAAGAGCAAAACAACAGCAAAAGAAGTAGAAGGCAAGAAATAATTAAAATCAGAGCTGAAATTAATGAAATCAAAACAAAAGTAACAATTGAAAAAATTGACAAAACTAAAAGTTGGTTCTTTGAAAAAATAAACAAAATCGACAGACCCTTAGCCATGCTAGCGAAGAGAAGAAGAGAGAGAACTCAAATTACTAGCATATGGGATGAAAAAGGCAATATCACAACAGACACTTCAGAAATACAGAAGATATTCAGAAATTATTTTGAATCCTTATACTCCAATAAATTAGAAGATAGTGAAGGCATCGATAAATTTCTTAAGTCATATGATCTGCCCAGATTGAGTCAGGAGGATATAGACAACCTAAACAGACCAATATCAATTGAGGAAATAGAAGAAACCATCAAAAGACTACCAACTAAGAAAAGCCCAGGACCGGATGGGTATACAGCAGAGTTTTACAAAACCTTTAAAGAGGAACTAATACCAATACTTTTCAAGCTACTTCAGGAAATAGAAAAAGAGGGAGAACTTCCAAATTCATTCTACGAGGCCAACATCACCCTGATACCTAAACCAGACAAAGACACTTCAAAGAAAGAAAACTACAGACCAATATCTCTAATGAACCTAGATGCAAAAATCCTCAATAAAATTCTGGCGAATCGGATACAAAAACATATCAAAAACAATGTGCACCATGATCAAGTAGGATTCATCCCTGGGATGCAAGGCTGGTTCAATATATGGAAATCAATACATGTTATTCACCACATCAATAGACTTAAAAATAAGAACCATATGATCATCTCGATAGATGCGGAAAAAGCATTCGACAAAGTACAGCATCCCTTTATGTTCAAAACTCTAGAAAAACTAGGGATAACAGGAACATACCTCAATATTGTAAAAAAGCAATCTATGCTAAGCCTCAGGCTAGCATCATTCTGAATGGAGAAAAATTGAAGGCATTCCCTCTAAAATCTGGAACAAGACAGGGATGCCCTCTCTCACCACTTCTGTTCAACATAGTTCTTGAAACACTGGCCAGAGCAATTAGACAGACGAAAGAAATTAAAGGCATAAAAATAGGAAAAGAAGAACTTAAATTATCACTATTTGCAGGTGACATGATTCTATACCTAGCAGACCCAAAAGGGTCTACAAAGAAACTATTAGAGCTAATAAATGAATTCAGCAAAGTGGCAGGATATAAAATCAACACGCATAAATCAAAGGCATTCCTGTATATCAGCGACAAATCCTCTGAAATGGAAATGAGGACAACCACTCCATTCACAATATCCTCAAAAAAAATAAAATACTTGGGAATCAACCTAACAAAAGAGGTGAAAGACTTATACAATGAAAACTACAGAACCCTAAAGAGAGAAATAGAAGAAGATCTTAGAAGATGGAAAAATATACCCTGTTCATGGATAGGCAGAACTAACATCATCAAAATGGCGATATTACCAAAAGTTCTCTATAGGTTTAATGCAATGCCAATCAAAATCCCAATGGCATTTCTTGTAGAAATAGAGAAAGCAATCATGAAATTCATATGGAAAAATAAAAGACCCAGAATAGCAAAAACAATGCTAAGCAGGAAGTGTGAATCAGGAGGTATAGCGATACCAGACTTCAAACTATACTACAGAGCAGTAGTAACAAAAACAGCATGGTACTGGTACCAAAACAGGCAGGTGGACCAATGGTACAGAATAGAGGACACAGAAACCAATCCACAAAACTACAACTATCTTATATTTGATAAAGGGGCTAAAAGCATGCAATGGAGGAAGGATAGCATCTTCAACAAATGGTGCTGGGAAAACTGGAAATCCATATGCAACAAAATGAAACTGAATCCCTTTCTCTCGCCATGCACAAAAGTTAATTCAAAATGGATCAAGGAGCTTGATATCAAATCAGAGACACGCCGTCTGATAGAAGAAAAAGTTGGCTACGATCTACATACTGTGGGGTGGGGCTCCAAATTCCTCAATAGGACACCCATAGCACAAAAATTAATAACTAGAATCAACAAATGGGACTTACTCAAACTAAAAAGTTTTTTCTCAGCAAAAGAAACAATAAGAGAGGTAAATAGGGAGCCTACATCCTGGGAACAAATCTTTACTCCTCACACTTCAGATAGAGCCCTAATATCCAGAGTATACAAAGAACTCAAAAAATTAGACAATAAGATAACAAATAACCCAATCAACAAATGGGCCAAGGACCTGAACAGAAACTTCTCAGAGGAAGACATACAATCAATCAACAAGTACATGAAAAAATGCTCACCATCTCTAGCAGTCAGAGAATTGCAAATCAAAACCACCCTAAGATACCATCTCACTCCAGTAAGATTGGCAGCCATTATGAAGTCAAACAACAACAAGTGCTGGCGAGGATGTGGGGAAAAGGGTACACTTGTACACTGCTGGTGGGACTGCAAATTGGTGCAGCCAATTTGGAAAGCAGTATGGAGATTTCTTGGAAACCTGGGAATGGAACCACCATTTGACGCTGCTATTCCCCTTCTCGGTCTATTCCCTAAAGACCTAAAAAGAGCATGCTACAGTGATACTGCTACATCGATGTTCATAGCAGCACAATTCACAATAGCAAGACTGTGGAACCAACCTAGATGCCCTTCAATAGACGAATGGATAAAAAAAATGTGGCATTTATACACAATGGAGTATTACTCTGCATTAAAAAATGACAAAATCATAGAATTTGCAGGGAAATGGATGGCATTAGAGCAGATTATGCTAAGTGAAGCTAGCCAATCCCTAAAAAACAAATGCCAAATGTCTTCTTTGATATAAGGAGAGTAACTAAGAACAGAGTAGGGACAAGGAGCATGAGAAGAAGATTAACATTAAACAGGGATGAGAGGTGGGAGGGAAAGGGAGAGAGAAGGGAAATTGCATGGAAATGGAAGGAGACCCTCAGGGTTATACAAAATTACATACAAGAGGAAGTGAGGGGAAGGGAAAAATAATACAAGGGGGAGAAATGAATGACAGTAGAGGGGGTAGAGAGAGAAGAGGGGAGGGGAGGGGAGGGGAGGGGGGATAGTAGAGGATAGGAAAGGCAGCAGAATACAACAGACACTAGTATGGCAATATGTAAATCAATGGATGTGTAACTGATGTGATTCTGCAATCTGTATACTGGGTAAAAATGGGAGTTCATAACCCACTTGATTCAAAGTGTGAAATATGATATATCAAGAACTATGTAATGTTTTGAACAACCAACAATAAAAAATTAAAAAAATATAAATAAAAATTAAAAAAATAAAAATATGGAGAGAATAACTGCTAACCTTAATAATCATTGGGAAATATTGCATATATTGCTGGAATGTACCATTTTAACTGACTTCATTCAATTGCTGTTTATATTGTCTACCTAAGTGAATATATAAATGTTTTTTATATATCCAGTATCTTTAAAATGAGGTTAATATATGTCAGCTGGTAGGAATCCTTGACCTACCATTTAGAATTGCTGATGTAAGAGAAAAGCCAATGTTTTTATTCTTAATCACAAAAAAAAAAACATAAGAGTTGTTTTAAGCCAAGAATAAAGAAAATTAGAGGCCAAAACACAATACAACTTTAAGAAAATTTCCAGAATACAGCATGTTGAATCTGACTACTTTGAGGCAAAGATACAGGCTAACAAAGTTCAGTTTCAGCAGCAACTACCCTGAAATCCACTTAAGAATTCAATTTCCACCAAGAGTTTCTTTAGGCCTATTTTAAATGCCATTTTTCCAAAACCTCAGAAGATAATTTGGCAGTAATCCCTCTTCCAAAAAAAACACATATTATATGAAAATTTTAAATGCTTTTTCATCAAAAAAAAAAAATACTGTACCACAAAATAGTTATGTATAGTAGATTAAGAGATGCCCCAAACAATATGTGGTATCTGGAATTGAAGAACATAATTTTTAAAAAACGATGGGCCCTCAACTTTTCATTTTAAATTCTATGCATTATTTTGGTGGAAAATTACATTAAAATGTAATAATTCTGAATAATCCTAGAATGTCTTTTGTTCAAATAAAGAATAAAAAGATCTAAGTTACATAACTTAATGCCAGATCTGATCCCAAGCAGCTCTTTCTCCAAGACTGTGAGAGAAAAACAGGGAGAAAAATGGAGTTGTAAGCCAAGAAACCAGGCACATACTTCATGCAATTGTGATAATAAGATATTGAGTATTCATTCAATCTAGAAATATTTGATTATCTATTATGTGCTAGACACTTATAAGCCTTGGGATGATAAAGCAATATGTCTGGAAAAGGGTAGGTTAAAGAAGATTAATGCAGGAACTATTTCCAAAATATGGATAAGGATAAGTGAATCCAGCAAAGGGAAGTAAGCACCTTGGTGTTAACAGCAGCAAGGTTCTTTTACCACCTCGAGATCTGAAAGAGTAAAGTGGAATTGTGGTACCTGAACTTCCAGAGATTCATAGCTATGGAACAGGACCTCCCAAAGGGACTGTGGCTCTCACTGAGTAGAGGTGCCCTAATCATTACCAAACTATAGCCCAGCAAGAAAAGTACAAAGGAAATGAAAACTCTGCTTGTCTCTCTCTTCTACCCTCTAATCTCTTGTTAGCCTCTCCCATTGGCTGAATCTAGACAGATGCCAAAGTGATGTGAACCTGGTTAAAACAACCCATCAAGTTCAGCCCTTTAGACCACAGCAGAAGTTATAAGATGATGTGATCAGAAGAGGCAAACAGAAAGTGAAAGAAATCTCTGCCTTTATAGATTTTATGTTCTAAAATATATAATACATTTAATACTATACCTCGAATAAACAATGAGTTCAATAAACACTAGTAATTCGTGGCATAATTTATGACAATAATATTATAAAGAGGTTTTTAAAGCTTTTCTAACAAATAAATATCTAATTTTACTTTGATTTTACTTTCAGTGGTGAGGTGGGGTATTTTTCTTTAACCAATCCCTAAGTGGTGTGTGTGTGAGTGAGAGAGACAGAGAGAGAGGGAGAAGGAGAGATTTGTGTATGTGTTAAAAACACATTACATTAAAAGTCCTGTTTAACCATTTTTAAGCATATAGTTCAATAGTGATAAGTATATTCTTGTTATAATGACTTAACATTTTAAATACTTATTAAACAGATGTCTTTAAAAAGATATCTTTTAAATTAATATTGTCTGAGGATTTTCTTTTAGGGGAAATTTGAAGCATTCATTTTTCCAAATCTGACCTAAATCATAGCCTCAGACAAGTGATTTTCCTAAAGTCTGATCAAGTCTATCAGATGAATCATACAGAAATATGCTTTTCTTCATGCAGTGAGAAGTTAGCAGGGCAGGTCCTATCTCTTATACCAACCAAATGAGAACTCATTTTTAAATTTAAAAAATAATGTTTAATACAGATCATTACAAACACTGGGTCATTTTTAAATGTTATTACTTTTGTCAGATGTTTAGTATTAATTAAGTGAACTAATATATTTTAGAAAGTTTTCTAGACCAATAATTAAAATGCTTTTCTGACTTGCCTTTATTTAGCCAGGAAGTTTAGATAATAAAGTACTGCATTTGTCAAACATGAAAAGTTTATGACATTACAAAAGTGCTAGGATTTCAGAATTGTTCATATCATATGGCCTACTTTTTTTTCTTACAGATTGTCAAATCACTTACATTAAGAAGGTTCACATTATTGAATGAGAAACAATAGTGGTAAATATGACAGTTCTTCAAGAGGAGAACAGGGTGCAAAGAAAGATATCTAATAGTTTTTACCTTAAAGTATCTATAAAGTCAGCTTGGGTGTGAGCATACCTATTTGTAGGTAAGATCTATTACATTGGCCCAAAATGAATAACACTATAAGACTTTTTTTCATGGTTTGTATCTGAAAATGTTACATTCCCTGCATATTTTCCTTTGCAACAGCAAGATAATCAACAGTCTATTTCATATTTGTATTTCCAGCCAACTCAGACAGTAATGCCAGGACAAGTTATGAGAGTTACAACAGGTGCTCCAATCCCCTGCGGTGCTGATGCAGTAGTGCAAGTGGAAGATACTGAACTTATCAGGGAATCAGATGATGTACGTAACCACCAGGTCTTATCATGTTACTGTTCCTAAGGCAATATAAGAAGTCACACCCATTTTCTGCAATGTTGATGAGGTTAATCTAGTTTGAGGGGTTATGTAATGTTTGGGTCTCCAATAAATAAGAAATTGCTTTAACATTCAAAAATCAATCTTTTGTCATAGGAGGGTTCTTTTATGCTATTGTTATAGCTAAATTTGAAACATGAGTAACTGAAGAAGATTCACGTACAAACAAGGAAAAGAAAATGACTCATGATAAAAATAGTGATTTTTAACAGTTGACGTGCCTTGCAGCTGAGAAGGGTGTCATTGAAACCAGCTTTTGTAAAATGTGAGTGATGGAGTTCATGAAATCAGAATTTAATAAGGAAGAATTCAACTAGGAACCCTTGGGCAAGTTCTTGAATATTACACTAAGCCAAACATTTCAACCAAATGACCCTTTCTCCTTTGATTTTCTTCAGTTCAGGAAAAAGTTATACTATCAAAAAGATAGCCTAGAAATATTGAATATATATTAGTTTCAAATCCCCCCCACCCATTTTCTCAAATGAAGGATGCTTGGATTTTTTGTGTTCTAAGCAGGCCTTTTTCTCACTGAAATTAGTGGCAATTATTGAAGCCAAATTATCAGCCACTAATACAGGTAGGGAAGATTCAAGTGAGGTTTTAATGACTGGCAATCTTACTTGTTTTGTGAAGAAGTTTAAGATATCTTATTTTTTAAGCAGAGGTTAAAAATAGATATATATTCTCCTAGATTGGTGAGATAGTAAAATTCAGTCTTGCTGAGAGCCACTTTTCTGGAGATTTTCTTTTTAATCACCTTCCTACATGCACAGCTTATAAAATTCAACTCCTGGCGTACACATCACAGTGCCTGCTGTTAAAGCTGTCCACACAGGGATTTATTTGCATCAGGGAAGCCAGCAGACCATTGAAACCCAGGACACATGCATCGTTAGACTGCCAGATGACAGGACATAGTTTCAATATCACGATATTATTCACAGCCAATAAATATAAAATCAATGATCACTATTAGTTTATAGAAATCTACTCTCAGGCAAACTTTAAGTCCTTCACTGAAATTTCTGCAGATGTTTGGGAACCTCAACATGGTTTGAATTGGCGATTCATGGGAACTGAAGAGGGAGAGATTTCCTTTATGCATCTTCATTTTACGTATTAGGGTAGGCATATATCATATACATACACATATATGTATGTATATGCATATATATATATACACACATATTTACATATTCACTCCTTGAAAATGCTACTCACAAGTAAGATTGAATATTTGAATTGATATATTTTTAGAAGCATGAAAATTATAGAGAATGTTTATTTATTTATTGACACCAAACTACTAAATTTTTAGGAAACTATATTAGAAATTCATAGTATTTTCAAAGAGTTAGCAGATTGTTTTGTGTTTCTCTGTAATTATACATATTCTGGGTCTATCTGATGACAAAAGTCAGAGAAACTTAATTCTACTGAAATTTTGTTAGGTTGTTCTATTTGAAATTATAAGACCTGCTTTTATTATAGGGTACTGAAGAACTTGAAGTGCGAATTCTGGTGCAGGCTCGACCAGGCCAAGATATCAGGTAAATTCATTATATACAGAATATATAGCCAACTTTCATTTCTACACGAGCATAAACTCAGGAGAGCATATAACTATTACATATCCATAGCTATAGCAATAATTGCTATAGCTATGGATTTATAATAGTTTGCTTTCAAGCTTTAACAAGAAGCAAAATGAATTGTCTGAATTCTATATCCAACATCTTCCCTGCCTACTTTTTAATGAAGATGATAAAGGTGAATGAAATAATCAAAACCAACATGAGAAGGTAAAGTCATCATAAGCATACATAATCCACAGTTAATTCTACCCCTAGATAATCCATAAATATTCAACCCCACCCCTGGGTTATCTAGAAATTTGTAGTAACACAGATAATCCCAGACCTGGGTATTCACATAATTGTCTGATAGCACATCCTCCACTAACTACCCTTAAAAATGAAATAATCAAGGGCTGGGGTTGTGGCTCAGCGGTAGAGCGCTCGCCTAGCATGTGTGAGGCCCTGGGTTAGATTCTCAGCACCACATAAAAATAAATAAATAAATAATTGTATCCAACTACAACTAAAAAATAAAATATTTTAAAAAATGAAATAATCAAAACAGGCACAGTGGCACATGCCTATAATTCCAGCAACTTGGGAGATTGAGGCAGGAAGATCACAAGTTCAAGGCCACCCTCAGCAACTTAGCAAGACCCTTGGCAACTTAACTGAGACCTCTGTCACTTCAGATCAAGACCAACTTAAGTGGTCCTAATGGAAATTACTTCTATCACTATAACCTCTTTGTGTAGTCTCATCACAAAGTTAAACAGCTATCTAGCTCTATTAATGCCATTAGATATTTTTATATAAATCTTTGCCTTATACCAGAGAAAGTTTGCAATTGACATTTTTAACAATAATATATTACAAAGCTATCTGTAAAATAATTTTCATAAATGAAGTAAAATTTCTGTTTAGCAGAAATAGATAAAAATCTTATTTCTGTCTTCTGTTGTGTGTCTAACTTTTAAAATTAAAAAAGCATATAGTTTTTAGAATCTGTTCATTGTTTTTTTTCCTGCCTCATTTCTGGATATTTTGTCCCCTAAGATTCTTTCTTCTTTGACACTAAAGTTTCCCTCTGAGCTGAGAAAATTTTATTCTTAGTCATACTACTTATGGATCTGTTTTTGATTTTTCAGACCCATCGGCCATGATATTAAAAGAGGGGAATGCGTTTTGGCCAAAGGAACCCACATGGGCCCTTCAGAGATTGGTCTTCTAGCAACTGTAGGTGTCACAGAAGTTGAAGTTAATAAATTTCCAGTGGTTGCAGTCATGTCAACAGGAAATGAGGTAAAAAAAAATATTTATATATATATATATATATATATATGTGTGTGTGTGTGTGTGTGTGTGTGTGTGTATTATATATATATATATATATAATATATTTATTTTATTTATATAGATATTTTTTATATTATGGGAGGGTTTTCAAGGCCATTTCTGACACCTGTTCTGTGTTATAAATAGAACACTGTAGATCATGTTTCTTACCAGTGACATCACATTCTAGTAAGAGGGAAATAAGAAGTTGGCCTTAGGATAATTTGGGTAAAGAAAAGAAGAAAGCACTAGTAATTACAGGTTAAGAAATATTTCCTTCCATTTATTAGAATGAAATATTGCAACCAATGGCATTTCCACATATTCAGTACACATAAACAAAGAATGTTAGCTGCAAGCTATAGATACCAAACTGTGCATACTCAGTACTTAGTCTATTAAGATAACGACTTGTGTCTATCCTTTTGCTGAAATGATAGGCCACCTCTGTTTGGGAAATAAATCAATGAATTAGAATACTGTGGCTAACCGGTTTTCTTATTAAAGTTCCATGTAATCTTTGATCACCAACAGGAGTTTGAGTATACTGTTTATTTGTTTTTCTCTATTGATAGCATCTCTAGTGGCATGCTCCTTATAATGGACCAAAATTTTAAAATCGCTAACTTTATTCTGAAAGTAGCCCTTTATTAGAATTATTTTTAAATTTTTGAAGTCGTGGGAATGAAAATTTTTCAGGTCTCTCTATGACCCTTATAGTTCTTTGGTTAGGGCAAAAGAAAGAATACAATCTTTGGTTTTACTAATGGAGAGCTAAATCAACATTCCAAATTTGATTATTCCCCAAATAGTTGCACTAGTTATTCCCTAAAACTATTGATTGATCCAAAATAAACATTGTTTTCATTTTAATCTGTATAGTTTTGATTTTGATCTCTAAAACCAACTAGCACTATATTTAACATAACATATATTTAACAGAAAGAAATTTGCTTCTAAATTCTGCAATCTCTGGTTCCATATGCTCGACATTTCTCCCCCAGTCTTATTCAAAATTAGCTATTGTTATGACTCTCCATGACCACGTAGTTTAGTTCAATAAATGTTTACTGGGTACTTTTATACCAGGCACTGCACTGGAAATTGGTGATTAAAGAGATAAATAAAGCATAGTGTAGTCTCTTCTGAATGCTTGAGATCCTCAGATACCCAGAAAACAATAACAGGGAAAAAAAATTATTTATTTTTGGGGAGACCAAAAAAGTTTTGCACTTATCTATTAATGTGATAAGACTACATAATTTTGCTAGTCACAGTGCAAGCTCCCTTTAAGTATTGGTCCTGATTTCCCTTGATATGTATGATCTACTTCTCAAATCCAACATGATATATTGGTGAGCAGGACAATTGCTTAAGGCAACATAAGAACATTGTACAAGTTGTCTAAGTAACCAGGTATCATGGCACAACATCTGTAATTTCAGCTATTCAGGAGTTTGAGGCAGGAGGATCACAAGTTCAAGGCCAGCCTCTACAACTTAGTGAGATGTTGGCTCAAGATTTAAAAAAAAAAAAAAATAGGAATGTACCTCAGAGGTGTAACCCTCTTTGTTTCAAAAGCTAAGGGGAAAAAGCTGTGCATTTTTGGAACCTGCCCAATATACTGTAAATGTATAACCTTGTTAAGAATGAAGAATTATTTCAAAATTAGGGAAATAAACTTATCAGTTCTAATACAGAGTATCCTATTTAGATAGTTATTGATTTCAGCAAACTATACATATTAAAAGAGCAATTGTAACAAAAACAGCATGGTATTGGCACCAAAATAGACCTGTAGACCAATGGTACAGGATAGAGAACACAGAGACTAACCCACATAACTTCAGATATCTTATATTAGACAAAGGTGCCAAAAACATACATTGGAGAAAAGATAGCCTCTTCAACAAATGGTGCTGGGAAAACTGGAAATCAACATGTAATAAAATGAAATTAAACCTCTATCTTTCACCATGCACAAAACTCAACTCAAAGTGGATTAAGGATCTAGGAATTAAACCAGAGACCTTGTGATGTGGACATGTATTCCCAATCTCACACATTTGTTCAATGAATATATATCAAGAATCTATTACATGACAGAATGTCCACAAAGGAATTCTCTAATTGAACATTCAGCTGGAGGACTAGGGAGTTAGCATCAAGACCTCAATGGTAGACCCCATGCCCAGGATTTGTGAGGCCTTGGGTTTGATCCCCAGCACTGAAAAAATCAATCTGACTGACAAGATGTAAATAAATTACATATATTTTTAAATTTTTTATTCTAATTTGTTATATATGACAGAGAATGTATTACAATTCATATTACACATAGAGCACAAGTTTTTATATCTCTGGTTGTGTACAAAGTATATTTACACCATTACTGTCTTCAAACATGTACTTTGGTAATGATGTCCATCTTATTCCACCATCATTTCTAACCCGCCCCCTCCCATCCCCTCCCACCCCTTTACCCTATCTGGAGTTCGTCTATTTCTCCCATGCTTCACCTCCCTACCCCACTATGAATCAGCCTCCTTATATCAGAGAAAACATTTGACATTTGGTTTTTTTGAGATTGGCTAACTTCACTTAGCATTATCTTCTCCAACTCCATCCATTTACCTACAAATGCCATAATTTTATTCTCTTTTATTGCTTAGTAATATTCCATTGTGTACATGTACCACATTTTTTAATCCATTCATCTACTGAAGGGCATCTGGTTGGTTCCACAATTTAGCTATTGTGAATTGTGCTGCTATAAACATAGATGTGGCTGTGCTCCTGTAGAATGCTGTTTTTAAGTCCTTTGGGTATTGACCGAGGAGAGGTATAGCTGGGCCAAATGGTGGTTCCATTCCCAGTTTTCCAAGGAATCTTCATACTGCTTTCCATATTGGTTGCATCAATTTGCAGTCCTAAGAGCAACCTATGAGTATGTCTTTTTCCCTACGTCCTTGCCAACACTTACTGTTCTTTGTATTCTTTATTTTTTGATATTTATTTTTTAGAAGTAGTTGGACACAATACCTTTATTTATTTATTTTTATGTGGCACTGAGGAGTGAACCCAGGGCCTCGCACATGCTAGACAAGCGCTATACCACTGAACCACAATCCCAGCCCTCTTTGTATTCTTAATAGCTACCATTGGACTGTAGTGAGATGATATCTTAGAGTAGTTTTGATATGCATTTCTCTGATTGCTAGCGATGATGAACATTTTTTCACATATTTGTTGATTGATTGTATATCCTCTTCTGAGAAGTGTCTGTTCAGTTGCTTGGCCCATTTATTGATTGGGTTATTTGTTTGGGGGAGTTCTTTATATACCCTAGAGATTAGGGTATATAAAGGCTTTTTGAATTCTTTATATACCCTAGAGATTAGTGCTCTATCTGATGTGTGAGGGGTAAAAATTTGCTCCCAAGATGTAGGCTCTCTATTCACCTCACTGATTATTTATTTTGCTGAGAAGAAATTTTTTAGTTTGAGTCCATCTCATTTATTAATTCTTGATTTTAATTCTTGTGTTATAGGACTCTTATTAAGGAAGTTGGGGCCTAATCTGACATGATAGAGATTTGGGCCTACTTTTTCTTCGATTAGGCACAAGGTTTCTGGTTTAATTCCTAGGTCCTTGATCCACTTTGAGTTGAATTTTGTGCATGGTGAGAGATAGGAGTTTAATTTCATTTTGTTGCATATAGATTTCCAGGTTTCAATATAAGTTTTTGGCACCTTTGTCTAATATAACACAATTGTAATTTTGTGGGTTAGTCTCTGTGTCCTCTTTTCTGTACCACTGGTCTACAGGTCTATTTTGGTGCCAATACCATGATGTTTTTGTTACTGTTGCTCTGCATTATAGTTTAAGGTCTGATATAGTGGTGCCACCTGCTTTACTCTTCTTGCTAAGGATTGCTTTAGCTATTCTGGGTCTCTTATTTTTCCAGATGAATTTCATGATTGCTTTTTCTATTTCTGTGAGGAATGCCATTGGGATTTTGATTGGAATTGCATTAAATCTGTATAGTGCTTTTGGTAGTATGTTTATTTTGATAATATTAATTCCGCCTATCCAAGAGCAAGGTAGATCTTTCCATCTTCTAAGGTCTTCTTTGATTTCTTTCATTACGGTTCTGTAGTTTTCATTGTATAGGTCTTTCACCTTTTTCATTAAGTTGATTCCCAAGGTGTTTTTTGGCTTTTTGGTTTGGTTTTGTTTTGTTTTTTGTTTTGTTTTGTTTTGTGTTCTTGTTGTTGTTTTGTTTTTTTAGGCTCTTGTAAATGGGGTAGTTTTCCTCATTTCTCTGTCAGAGGATTTGTCACTGATTAGAAATGCCTTTGATTTATGGGTGTTGATTTTATAAATCCTGCTACTTTGCCTAATTCATTTACTAGTTCTAGAAGTTTTCTGGTAGAACTTTTTGGGTCTTCTAGGTATAGAATCATATCATCATCAAATGGTGTTAATTGGAGTTCTTTTCCTATCTGTATCTCTTTAATTTCTTTCATCTAATTGCTCTGGCCAGTGTTTCAAGAACTATGTTAAATGGAAGTGGTGAAAGAGGGTATCCTTGACTTGTCCCAGTTTTTAGAGGGAATGCCTTCAATTTTTCTTCATTTAGAATAATGTTGGCCTGAGGTTTAGCATAGATAGCCTTTACGATGCCTAGATATGTTCCTGTTATCCTTAGATTTTCTAGTATTTTGAACATGACAGGGTGCTGTATTTTGTCAAATGCTTTTTCTGCGTCTATTGAGATGATCATATGATTCTTATCTTTAAGTCTGTTGATGTGATGAATTACATGTATTGGTTTCCATATGTTGGACCAATCTTGCATCCCTGGGATGAACCCATTTGATCATGTTGCGCTCTCTTTTTGATATGTTTTTATATTTGATTTGCCAGTATTTTATTGAGAATTTTTACATCTATGTTCATTAGAGATATTGGTCTAATGTTTTCTTTCTTTGTTGTGTCTTTACCTGGTTTTGGAATCAGGATGATATTGGCCTCATAAAATGAGTTTGGAAATGCTCCCTCTTTCTATTTCACAAAATAATTTCCAGAGTATTGGTATTAGTTCTTCGTTGTAGGTCTTGTAGAACTCAACTGTGTATCCATCTGGTCCTGGGCTTTTCTTGGTTGCTAGGCTTCTGTTGGCATCTTCTATTTCCTTACTTGAAATTGATCTGTTTAAATTGTATATATCATCCTGATTCAATTTGGGCAACTCATATGCCTCTAGAAATTTGTCAATCTCTTCAATATTCTCTATTTTATTGGAGTACAAGTTTTCAAAATAATTTTTAATTATCTTCTGCATTTCTGTTGTGATATTACCTTTTTCATCATATATATTAGTAATTTGAGTTTTCTCTCTCCTCTCTTCATAATTGTAGCTAAGGGTCTGTCAATTTCATTTATTTCTTCAAAGAACCAGCTTTTTGTTTTGTCAGTTTTTTAATTGTTTATTTTGTTTCGATTTCATTGATTTCTGCTCTGAGTTTAATTATTTCCTGTTTTCTACTGCTTTAGGTATTGATTTGTTCTTCTTTTTCTAGGGCTTTGAGATGTAATGTTAGGTCATTCCTTTGTTGATTTTTTCGTCTTTTAAGGAATGAACTCCATGCAATGAACTTTCCTCTTTGTACTGCCTTCATAATGTCCCAAAGATTTCGATATGTTGTGTCAGTGTTCTCATTTGCCCCTAAGAATTTTTTAATCTCCTCCTTGATGTCTTTTGCAACCCATTGTTCATTCAGTAGCAAATTATTTGGTCTCCAGGTATTGGAGTAATTTTTATTTTTGTCATTGATTTTTAATTTCATTCTATTATGATCTGATAAAATGCAATGTAGTATCTCTACTTTTTTGTATTTTCTAAGAGTTGTTTCATGGCATATTATATGGTCTATTTTAGAGAAGGGTCCATGTGCTGCTGAAAAAAAGTTTATTCACTTTTTGAAGGATGAAATATTCTATATCTGCCAGTTAAGTCTAAGTTATTGATTATATTATTGAGTTCTGTAGTCTGTTTGTTCAGCTTTTGTTTGGAAGATCTATCCATTGGTGATACAAGTGTGTTGAAGTCACCCAAGATTATTGGGTTGTGGTCAATTTGACTCTTGAACTTGAGAAGAATTTGTTTGATGAACATAGATGCTCCATTGTTTTGGGCATATATATTTATAATTGTTATGTCTTATTGGTGTATGGTTGAGCAGTATGAAATGTTCTTCTTTATCCCTTTTGATTAACTTTAGCTTGAAATCTACTTTATTTGATACAAGGATGGAAACCCCTGCTTGCTTCCACAGTCCAGACCATGTGAGTGGTATGATTTTTTCCCAACCTTTTACATTCAGTCTGTGTGTGTCTTTTCCTATCAGATGAGTCTCCTGGAGGAAGCATATTGTTGGTTCTTTTTTTTTTTTTTAATCCAGTCAACTAACTTATATCTTTTGATGCATGAGTTTAGGCCATTAACATTCAGGGTTATGATTGAGATATGATTTGTATTCCTAGCCATTTTTATTTATTTTTGTTATTTAACTTGACTTGGTTTCTCCTTTGTTTAGTTTTTACTTTAGTGTAATACCTCCCTCTGCTGATTTTCATTGTTGTTTTTCATTTCCTATTTATGGAATATTTTGCCAAGGATGTTTTGTAGTGCCATGGATTGGCTGACTGGCAGATAGCAGTGAGTAAAGTTAAAGAGGAAAAAAATAATGAAATTGATGTTTGAGAAAAATAACCTCAGTAACTCTGCATCACTGAGGTATTGTACAGTCATGTCAAAATTTCATACAAAGACTCCCTGCAGAACGTATTAATTAGTTTTTTTAAGCATCTATTAAATTTTCAGAAAGGAAGGGCAGAACTTTGACTCAATCTCAGTAGTATCTCTAAAAGGAAAATTACAACAGGTATGTATACCATTTAGGTTATGGTAGTTGGTCATAAGGAAATTAAAGCTCAGGAAGATCTGGATGAGGCTTGGTCAGAATTTATAATCTGGAAAAGTTACTAGAATAGTCAGTTTTATCTGTATAACATATTGATCTATGTGAAGTTACTATTAAATCAAATTGTTCATGCTTTTCCTTCTAGAACATATGGTCTGAAGGAGCTAGTATTAAAACAATTAAAGCTAAGATGGTTTGCATTCCATGTCATGATATGGTGCAATTTGTCTGTTTTGAAAGTTAAGTATAGTTTTGCAAGTTGTTAATTTCTGTTTCATTTTCAGTTCCCCCACTTCTGGTCACTTTTCATGCCAAATTATACTGTTATCTTTTGGAGATTCGAGTCAATCAAGATTGACTTGTATTACTTTTTATAAACTGTGATTGTATTTTAGGTATTCTGTGGTTACTTTTATCTCTACAAGCACCATGCCTTCATATTCTCTTTACTGCATGATAATTTATTGTACCTATATGGCTCAACAACAGATAAGGCTGTATAGACTACACATTTGACCATTGCCATATGAACACAAAGTAAAACAAGATTATCACTAAAGTTTGCAAATATCTTAGCATCCCTCCTTTTATAAGGAGAAAGGAGCTAATTTTTGTAGTATTTACTAGCCACCCAAGAAAGTCAAATACAGATGGAGCTTAAAAGACATCTTAACAGTTTTATTATTCTGCATTTGGGAAAAGTAAAATCCAGAAGAGTTGTCAGAGGCAAGATAGTAACATGTCATAAATAAAGACAAAAAACACTTACAGAGGTTGGGGATATAACTTGGTGGTCAGGAGCTTACCTAGCATACACAAGGCCCTGGGTTTGACCCTCAGTACTATTTTTAAAAAAGAACAATATTTTTTAAAACGAGCAAAAAGTAACTGTATTAGAAATTTATATTTAAAATAGTTCAAGAGCATCTCAAAAACCAAGAGAATTAACAGACTGTGTTTGGCTATAAAAGGGACCTTTGTTATTTGGGCACAAAATACCTTGACCATTTTTGACAAAACAAATCAAATTTCAGTAACAATTTGCAGAATTTATAAGGCTTTTTTTTTCTTATGAATAAATACATCATGTAACTGTTTTGTTAATAATTTTAACACATTGTCTTAGTTCATTTATGCTATTTTAATAAAATATAAATTAAGTAGTTTATAAACAACAGAAATTTGTTTCTCACAGTTCTGGATGCTAAAAATTCCAAGATCAGAGCACTTTCTCACTGCATCTTCACATGGTAGAGGGGCAAGCAAGCTTCCATGGGCCTATTTTAAAGGAACTCTGACAGAATTCAGTCACCTTCTCAAAAACGCTTGCCTTCTATTACCATCACTCCAGGGTTAGGATTTCAACATTTGCATTTGGGGGGACACAAATATTCAGATCATGACACATATATTGTTCTTAATGTAAATGTATTTTACATAATTGTGTTAGTCTGCTTTGCAATACTGTTACCAAAATACACAACAAAAACAACAGAAAGGAGAGCAAGTTTTATTTTGGCTCATGGTTTCATAGGTTTAGTCCATTGTCCACTAAGACCATTGCTGTGGGCCCAAGGTGGGAAGAACATCATGGCAGAAAGGCATGGAACAATTCTGTTCACTTCATAGCATTCAGGAAGCAGAAGGGTAAAGGAGGGGTCACAGGGAAGATGAATACTTCCAGGACATATCCCCAGTTACCCACCTCCTATACCCATGCCCCGCCTGTTTACATTTACCATCCAGTTAGTCCATTCAAATTAGGATGGAATGATTAGGTTACAGTTCTCATAGTCCAATCATTTCACCTGAATATTTATACATTAGCACAGGAGCTTTAGGGGGATACCTCATATCCAAACTATAACAGTGGTTATTATTCCCCAGAAAATAAATGTCATTTCCCTTCAGAACTTTTTATGTTTGTTGTATAATGCCCCCACAGATTTATTCTTTATTATTTTTCTTCATATTCTGGCACAATCACATAATTTTTACTTAAAAAATTATTCTTTTTTATAGGTAAACATAAAACCTATTAGTTATCTCAAATAAGCATTCTTCTACCTTTATATATCCTTTTAAACCTGTTAGTGATGATTACTTTATAATATATTAAGAAGAGCTCTGGAACATTAAACATTATATTGTCCACATATCCAAGAGTATTATCATTTTCTCTAATCAATGTTAATTTAAGGTCTTAGAGTTAACTAAGGATCTGACTAAAATTTAAATTCATAAAAAAATCTTATGATTTTAGAAGCATTTTAAGAATTCATCATAGGCTAGATATGTAACTCTGTGTAACTCATGGTAGAGCACTCATCTAGCATTCATAAGGCCCTAGATTCACTGCCAAAAAAAAAATTCTTTTCAGAGTCATTCCATATCATTATTCAATTTAGATAAACATAAATTTTGCTATTTTCTAGCAAAACCACTAAAGGAATTTAAATTATTCAAATTAGGATTTTTGTGTGGAAAATAAACCCAAGGCTTTCATAATTAGAATATTCTTCTAATATAATTTTCTTACGTGGTCACAAAGTTAGGAAGAAAACAATTTTTAAACCAAAACTATTAATCTGTCTAAAGAATCATTGAAGGTGCATGCCTGTAATACCAGCAACTCAGGAGGCTAAGGCAGAAGAATCACAACTTTAGGGCCAGCCGGGGCAACTTAGCAAGACCCTGCCTCAAAAATAAAATAAAAAGATCTAGAGATGTGGCTCAGTAGTAGAGCTCCCCTGGGTTCAGTCCCTACTACCCAGCCTCAAAAAGGAAAAAATCAAAATAAGTTTTAAAATAATAAATAATCAAAAAATCATCAAATCATCTTAATAGAAACATTATATACATTTGTCTAATATAATTTGTAAATCTATATTTATAAAACAAATTCTCTTTTTCTCTCTGGGTGTTTGTTGCAGTGCAAGGCTCAAACCCAGGGCCTCATGCATGCTAGAGAAGTGGTCTACTTCTGAGCAATTCCACAGCTCTCTATAAACCAAAATTTTTGACACTCCTTAAATCATATCTAAAATCTCTGAATGTTCCTCTTTATCTTATAACCAAGTAACTTAGGCAATTGTCATGGTTCTCAGTTAAAACTTTTTTTCCCAGAGTGTAACCAAAAGCTATTTGGAATAATAATGTGCTCCATCAGACTTTATAATGTGACTTTTCGTGTGTGTGTTTGTGTGTGTGTGTGTGTGTGAGAGAGAGAGAGAGAGAGAGATATCAATTTTCAGGAAAAGGGAGAAAGAAAAGTGAGTATGTAAAGAGTTATTGACCACTCTAAAAAGTTTAATCATCCTCCCTTTGCAAAAAGAGGAAAAGTGTTAGATGCAGGCAAACCCATTTCAATACATGAAAAAAGAGAAAATGACCAACCAGTTCAGATACTGTCTTTAGGCCCTTGCTGTCAAGCCTGTGGGATTAAATCTCTGAATAACAGAAATTAAGGAGGAAGCCTGTTGTGTCCGCCGAAAACTAAAAAAATAAAGATAAACATTAAAAAAAAATTTCTCTCTTTCTCTCTCTCTCCCTCTCTCTCTCTCTCTCTCTCTCTCTCTCTCTCTCTCTCTCTCTCTCTCTGTATTAGCTAACACTACAACCATAAGACAAATTCTTCAAGAGGGTTTAACAAAAGAACTTTTACTTTTTCAGTAGATTTCATTTTCAAGTTTATATAATAATTTTTAAAAGTGCTAATCATAAAATACCCAGAATAATATCCCCCTTTTGCTCTGAAAGTACTTTTAAGCGAATAGTTATATAATCATGCATCAAAACTACTCCAAAATGGCCACTGTAATTTCAAGTTTTCCTTAATGCAGTTATGCATTTTAGAAAGATAAATGCAAGAAAGAAAAAACAGAAGCCAAAGTCATTCCAGGATGGTAACACAAGTTTATGATGAATCTATCAATGTATTAGCTAACACTAAAACCATTGAATGTTAACCGTAAAAATTAACAGGCCAGGATTGGTAAGAGAAGCTCTTTCCCAAAGCTGTCTCTCAAACATGGACAAAATTTTTAAATTCTTGTAGACACAGTGTAGCCATTTTATATAGGATTGTTAGTATCAAATCAATGCTTTAGCAGATCTCCACCAATGAAAATCAAAAATAGTACAAATCTAACCAAATAACCAAAAAGTCCTGAGAATCTTATTCTTACAACCAATAAAATAAATATCACCTAGCTTTCAAAGCTCAACAAAAAGAATCATAACTCAAGATAAGCTCTAGACTTACTCCTTCATCATAAACAAAGATCCCCCAGAGTCTCAGAGAATTCAGTGAAGTGCAATGTAACCAATATGAGAATACCAATGGCGAGGGTTCTTGCATAAGTCTTAGTAAGACCTTCATAACTATCCTAGTCCTAATACAAAGACCACCAGAAACCTGATGATCAAAGCAAGCTGAATATATTAAAGTTTCTGAGCAAGAGAGGATATCACCTTGTCAGTGTAAGAGAAGAACCTACCCTTCTGAATTTTTAGCTGGGACCCCCCCATAACAGGATTCAGATTAATAAGAGAAAAACAAATTTATTACCATGTATACCTCATGTATATATACATGGCCAATACCCAAGGTAAAGTGAGTAATTCTCAAAGACATGGTTATAAGTCTGGCTTGTACTGCCTCTTTAACATTGAACAATTATCTTAAACTTTTAGTGACAAGACAGCAGATATATGGGAAACTAATGATAGATAAAAGCTAATAAAGTTTGTTCTGTAGATACCTCTAGTTCCATCTTCAGACCAATAAGTTTGTCCTTCCTTGTGGAGAGGAAAGGGGGGACACATTTGGAAATTTATGTCCTATTTTTTGTAAATAAGGGGAAAGCAGAGAGCTGTTCTTGTATCTGTTTCTTCTCAAATGCTGTCAGCTCAAATATCATCCTTATACCAAATTGGTATATTTTGGAGTGACATATTCCACTGCCCTTCAACAAATCTTCAGTAGTGTCTCAAAATGAGGAAGTTACAGAAAGGTACTTAAACAGTTTGAGAACTAGGGTTGATT
This sequence comes from Marmota monax, assembly GCF_021218885.2. Taxonomy (NCBI): domain Eukaryota; kingdom Metazoa; phylum Chordata; class Mammalia; order Rodentia; family Sciuridae; genus Marmota; species Marmota monax. The sequence goes on along the minus strand of NW_026693777.1, from coordinate 19,382,434 downwards.
ATGGGCTGGTTTTAAGACATAAGATAATAAGTAAGGTCCATGCCGAATTAGAATTTGTAAAGTAAGTGACTTGCTGGAACAATTAGTCTTATCTTTGGAGCACTTAAGGCCATGTGAAGTTACTCTTAATCAATTTGTTCTTGGTTCTATGTCAGAGGATATAGATCTGAACAAACTTAAAAAATTTAAAAAATTTTAACTTAAGATAATTTGAGTTACATGTCATAGTTTGGTACAAACATCTGTTATGCAAGTAACAGTATGGTTTTGCAAGTTGATGTCTGATTTATTTCTCAAAAGGAAAGTATTTGTAAGTAAGGCAGCCAATTATAAGGCTTTCACAAAAATTCATACATAATATAATGAATGCTTGGAACAGGGGACTTAGGCTGTTACTGTGGAATTTGGAGGAATGAAAAATGTAGGGATAAGGAGGAAATAGATTAGAATCTTAATAATCAAGGCCTTTGGGAAGAAAGTAGACTATAAAGAGAGGAAAGGGTTCAAAATTGAATATTTGAAAGCTGGGAAGGTAATGGCACCAGTTACAATGCCAAAAAAAGAAGAAAATTGAAATTTAATATGTTGTAGATAGAAAATGGAGATGTTGAGGGGGTTTTGTTTTTGTTTTATTTTTCTTTCTCTTTTGTATTTTAACTATAATAAATGTTAGGTATCATTTCCAAAATGACTAGAAGTATAAGAGAAAATAAGTTTTAGTTATAAACAGGAAAGTTGTGAGTTTTTCCTAGTATATTTAGCTTTAGAATCTTCTATTTAATTCTTTGTGTTTTCTTTAAAAATAACTTAAAATATACTGTAAATTCCACACCCTCATTTAACCAACTATTATTAGGTGAACTTTTCAGACATATAACTCATCCTCTAATGATCTCTAATTCTTCTGTTATTTCTGGAACTGCAGCAAAATGAGAAATGAATATGAATGCAAAGAAAACACCCCAATATGGAGAGAATCTTACTTAATTGGTAATAAGTACCCTGCTGTGAGGGAAAGGAAAAAAATGTAACCATACAAGTTAAAGACATACAAGCCTTGACTTTTTAAAATTAGAGTGACTTCAATAATATGTTAACTAAGATCATAAAATTAATCTATATTAGCGTAGCAACTTTTCAAGCACTGCCTACCCATGACCAAGGATGAAAGTGGGTTGCAGTGTCACAAAGCATGTGATTAAGTTAAATCAGCTTAGTTTTTAAAGGGGAGAATTTCAGGTGATTCTACCCGAGATACTCATAGTTTTTCTTTAATCTATATAAGGGGACAGGTGACTACAAAGCTACTTTTGCAACATAAAGCCAGAAGTCTGACCCCATAGTATCACTGAGTCAGAATAAAGATGAAAGGGGCTTGCAGTTACTGTTTTAAGAGAACTGCTATATGAAGCCCTAGGTATCGGCCGTATGACTATCTTAAGCTTCTGGGGTGTGTAGGCTTGCCTTCGACCTCCTAAATAAATATTTCAGATTTTCTCACTTCAAAGAAGTACTTTTTAGGCTGGAGATGCAGCTTAACAGTAGACTACATGCTTAGGTAAGGCCCTGGGTTTAATTCTCCACATCACAAAAAGAAAAACAATACTTTTTTTAAACCTTGTGACATTTCTGAAATTAAAGTGTCTCTTTTAATTGGTTGTTTTTAGTTATATACAACACTAGGATACACCCTGATACTATCACAAAAGCATGGAACACAACCTGCTCAAATTCAGTCCCCAGCACTCCCTCATCTGCCACTGCTCCATCCCATTCCCCTTCCTCCATCCATTGATTGATCTCTCTTCAATCTATTTACATTTTTAAAATACATACTTTTAAAAAAAATTACTGTCCTTTGGATACACCTGATTCTGGGACCCACCATGCCACATCCACTCTTGCACATATGAAAATTTGGTCAAATTCATTCCACTGTTCTTCCCTTTTCCTGTCCCTTTTTCATCCTCCTCAATCCCCTTTGCCTACTCTACTGATCTTTACTCTATTTTGATAAAATTCCCTCTCCCCTTTCTCTCCCTTTCTCTCCCCCCTCTCTCCCCCTTTTTTAACCCTACCACTCTTTATTTTGATGTACCTTCCGCATATCAGAGAAAACATTCTACCTTTCTGAAGTCAAAGTGTATTTTATACCTAATGTTAAAGTTATATTTTGTGTGTGTCTCTGCGTTAAGGACTCCCTTTCTTAAGTACTTTATAATCTAATAGTCTATGTTCACATTGTAAACTAATTCCATGTGTATGTGCATCTAAGAATAACAGTATAAGAACAACTAGGAAGAAAATAGAGCCCTTTCAACATCATATATCATAAAGAAGGAAAAAGAAACACATTTATTGTATATTTATCTGCAAAAAAACTGAGTACTCATTATCTCAGTGCTAAGACGTACCATGAAGATAGTTGTTATAATTATTTTACAAATGAGAAAATTAAGAAAAAAGAGTTTGGGTCTGAATCCAAAGCTCCTCCTATTATACGCTCTATCTTATTGGAACTTCATACCATAGAATAGCATTTTCTGATTTTCTCCAAGACATACTAATAATAGATATTAAATATCTAAAGATCAACTAAATTCAGAGTAACAGAATTATGAATGTGAGCTAAGTATTACTTAAGTTTGTCTCAGAGACGAGACATCTGCCTCCTTTAGAAAGGTCTAATTTCTTTATTACTGTTGATCCCACTTCAGAAAAAAGAAAAAAATTTTGAAAAAAATGATCATTCTCTTCAAACTTTTGAATATAATGTCACACATTCAGATGTTCTCATTGAGAGATATGTTGGAAAATAATTTTGGGAGGACAAAAGATCATTGTTTTTTGTTTTTGGACTAATTACTAGGAAGGCCCAGTATCTCCAAAACATTATTGTCAAATTGTAGCCAAAGATGGTGTGATATTTGATCTGCTGTTCAACACAGTGGAAATCTCTGTTGTTGCAGTTGTTGTTGTTGTTTTAAATTCTTTAAGAACATTTTCTCATTCTCCTTTACTTGAATATTTTTCCAAAGATCCTTTGAACGTATGATGCCAGATACTGTTATAGATGTTAGGAGTGCCGAACTATGCTTAGTACATCTGGGGCTCTTGTTTTGTTTGGTTCTGTTTATTTTGCCATTAGAAATAGGCAACATTATTCTAAGAAAATAATTAGTGGTGTTTTTTTGGCTTTTAGCTGCTAAATCCTGAAGATGACCTCTTACCAGGAAAGATTAGAGACAGCAATCGTTCAACCCTCCTAGCAACAATTCAGGAACATGGTTACCCCACAATCAACTTGGGAATTGTTGGAGACAAGTAAGTATTGTATTTTATTTTGAAAAGTTGTTATTGTTACTACAAATTTAACTTTAAAACACTAACTAGTTGGAATTGCTGCCAAAGAGAAAAATCTAATACCATAATTTTTCACTGATCACATTCTTCAGAGGCTAAAGAATTATAGAGGTGTTTATGTACTTTGAGAATAGACATTTTCTTGGAATGTTATTGTAATATTTTACTTTGCTATGGATGTATTAGGTGTACAGAGATTTTTTTTTATAGTGTTTGCTTTATGCCAGGACCTGCCAACTGATCCAAGGCAGCTATAAAGTTTCATCTTACTGGTTCTTGCCATCACTCCAGAAAGTGGCTCAGAGTAGCAGGAATGAGTTTTTTAGAAAGAATAGGAAAAGTAAAAAGGGGATACTCCCAAGAGAGTAGATTCTTTCAGAGAAAAGAAGGATTGCATGCTCTTTCTTCTCTCCAATTTTATTGGGAATCCCAAGTAAGTTTCCAGAGTCTCACCCAGATCCATTCTCTGACTTTTGACTGACAATGGGATTGCATCAGAGTTTCAAGCCCCCACTGTCCATGGCAAAGATCCAAGACAACTCTGGGTCACATTAGCCCATGCATACATGTTCTAACTGGAACCTATTCTGACAAATTTTTATAGTTAAGGGGAATTATCCTTTTGTCCCTGAGTTCTGGAATCTAGTCTGTATAGAGTCACAAAAGTCCCCCTCTTCAGGATAACCTATCAGCATTTCAGAGCTGCATTTCTCCTGCAGACAAATGTGTGGTAGCCCATGCCTGTGATCTCAGCAATTTAGCAAGGCCGTAGCATCATATTGAGACCCTGTCTCAAAAATAAAAAAGGGCTGGAGATGTAGCTTAGCGGTAAAGCACCACTGGGTTCAATCTCCATTACCATAAATAAGCAAGCAAGCGTGAAGGAGTCAACACAGAAGGTCCACTTTATAGAATTATTCCTTTAACTTCATGTTCCCACTACTCGTGACTGTCTGTTACCTATCAGAACTACTAATGATAGTGTTATTCCTATTTACACTTTCACTGGTTTCAAGAAATACATGAAAAACACAGGTGAGAAGAGTAAAAGAGATGGTCAAATTTTTCATTATTAATTTTTTTAAAATTTAAGTATAATAGCTTTGTAGGATTTTTATATTGAGTTTTGAATCCTTGAGTAACACAAGTTTCTCCCAACTCCACCTACTGAAAATACAAACAAAAGCAGAGTGACTATAATTGCCCATATTTAAGAGTATATTATAACGGATAATAGAGGCGGATGCCAAAGCATGGTATGGGAGTAACCAGGAAGTGAGAGCTGAGACTGGAGGAGGATGGATCAAGCCCAGGCGACTGTGGGAAGGCTTGGGGAAACACCTGAATATGTGGAATCCCAGTGCCGGGCACCCAGGGCCAAATCCACATCCCCCCAACTTGGAGTACCCTGGAGGTTCCAATCCTGGGTATCCACCATATCCACCACCTGTCAATCCAGCTTTTCCTCCTGGTCCCTGTCCCCCAGGTCTTCCCCAGGGGATGCCATGTCTTCCTCCAAATGTTTCCCCTTATCCTGTTCCACAACCAGGATATCCAGGACATCAACCCTCAGGTCACTATCCTCCTCCATACCCACCACCTGCCCCTGGTATGCCTCCTGTGAACCCCATGGCTCCTGGCATGATAGGCCCAGGAATGATAATGGACAAGAAGATTCGGAAGAAAATGAAGGAAGATCATAAAAAGATGCACAAACACCACAAGCATGGCAAGCATTCCTCCTCTTCCAGCCGTGACTCTGACTGAATACAGGGCCTGGACCCTCCCCTCAAGTCTCACCAGTTCTGCTGTCCCATCAAGCTACAGCTGCCGTGTTGTACTGGGAGAATTTAGCCCTTGTGCCCCTCCATCCGGTCCCCACCTGAGCCTTACCCTGCTGTTCAGTCCTGACTAGCTAGGGAAAATGGGAAGAGAATTGCAATGGGCTAGCAAAGGCAGCCTTCTCACTGCTTAATAGATTTTATAGCTGAAAAGTTTAGCAGGGAAGCTGCTTTTTTGAAGATGGTGAGACCTCTGAGCTAAATGCTGAAGACAAGTATAAATTCTGTAAAATGTGATCTTTTAAAATTTCATTTTAAAAGGTGGGTTTGTGGAAATTTCACTATGATGAAAAAACTGTACATTTTTGTAATGATGGCACACTGGGGTGATTTAGTGGCAAATATATTTCCCAGCAGTCCTTTTATTGATTGTACTAACAGCAAGGCTGCTGGGAAGTAGAGTCCACTTGGCTGATGATCTCCGACTGCCCTTTTGTAAGCTAATCTCTACTCCTTAACTCAATATGCTATCTCAGGTCCTACTCTCATTCTTCAACTCTGGGTCCAAATAAAACTATTTCTCCTGGAAAAAAAAAAAAAGAGTATATTATCCCCACCTACCAAATTAATTCAGCCCTCTTGTAAATTTCCCAAATATTTCTATGACTCTTTAGTGGTGTCTCACATGTGATCAAAAGCAAGTCTGCTTTCTGAGCATCCCACTACTAACACAACACTTATAATAATAAGAGTTATTATTAAATCTTTGCCATTTGTTATTTACCTGGATTTTTAGTTCTGAAGAAGTCCACCAGCCAACTCAGAACCCATACAGTGTACAAGTTACGCAGTATCAGGGTCGGTAGTCCTAGGAAAATAGTAGAAAAGACCTACTACAAGGAAAGGGAATTAGTCTGTTCTTTTACATAAATTTCAAGCACCTAGAACTTATCCTGATGCAGACATAGCTTTAAAGAACACAAAAATCAACTTCTGAAAAGAGACAAGATGAATCTAAGAGTTTTAAAAGCCAGAAAGAAATAAGGCAAGCAGGCCCCAAACTGTAGAAAACAAACTCACTAGATTTAGTACAGTTGTTTTCCAACCAACGATGGTGCTAGCCCTGCCTCCAGTGCATTAATAAGCTCTAAGAAATATTCTAAGATAAAAGAAGCTTTCTTTTTCTTCTTAGCCCTAAACTGCTCTGGACTATAATTCTGTCCATTCTTAATTCTATTGTTAGACTTTTGGGTTTTTTTTAAAGTTACTGTATTATATTGACATTTTTCTATAAAGGCCAAACACCATTGAAAGGTTCTTATTTTGGTATGATAATATTTAATTGTTTGGAATCCAAACTGTTGATTTATTATGAACATTTCCTAATAATTAATGTTGCTGTTACGTTTAACTCCAAAATGTACCTTCAGTATAGCCGTAAACAACAACAAACTATAAGCAGGTATAGACAATTCAAGAAATGTGCCAGTCTCTACTGTTTACCCTTTTATTTGATAGCAGTGCTTTATATCAAACTGAGAACAATTTTTTGGTTTGTTTTTTTTTTTAAGCAACATGCAAATTTAGGTTTGTTACTCTTAGAGATCCAAGGTGAATGGTTTAGAATGCAGAGGTAGAATGTGGGAGAAAAGAATTTATAACTATTTTAATGGAAATTTGCGCTAGGACTTTAGCAAGGAAAACAAGTACATTTCTCCTACAGCCTTTTGATATTCTGTGTAGGTTGGCTCTCACTTCATTCTTTCTCATAGCCTTTTGCTAATGAATGCAAATGTTATATATAAGCTTCTGCAGGAAACTCTGCAGGAACACAAAGCAGGGTCATAGGAGAAACTCTGCTCTGTGTTTAAAGCAAGGAAGAGAAATTACTCAAGAATGTCAGCAAGCACAGAACCCTGTCTAAGTTATCACACATATGGGTAGAGAGTGACAGTTCTCTTCTTGTCATATAAAAAGGATAGAATCTGGTTTTTAAATTCTATATGATTCAGTCTCTCAGTTCTTGGTCTTATCTAAACCTACCATAATTTTGACAATGTGAAGTAGAAGAGTAAGCCATTACATATTTAGATTAAGTTGGCTTAAAATTTGTCTTCATTTATTGGACCTTTTATCTAAGAAGAGGATAATTTATTAGTATAGTAAAATTATAGAAGTGGTACTTCAGATACCTGAGAGTTAACAACTGTATCTGAAAAGCATTCATTTACAAATATTAAGTGTATATTAAAATACATTCCCCAAATTACATTTTCACACACTATATGGAACATAATACTGTTGGGATTCCTAGTTCCTTTCTTTAAAAAGGCAAATTTTGGAATTCAGAGATGTTAAATAACTTACTCAGCATTATACAGCTAGTTAGTGGCAGAGGTAGAAATGGAATCTAAATTTCTTGAGACTAACAGTCCACAATTCTCTGCTATCATCATGAAGCCAAGATATTATATGTCAGAAGAGTAGTAGCACTATGGGCTGGAGTGGTCAGAGGTTTTTATGAAGGTGCAATTTTAGCTATAATTAGAAGAATGAGTGAGATTTAGATGGGAAAAGATGAGGTGTTAATCCAAATAGGGAACACTGAATGATCAAAAATAGATAAGTAGAACCAAATAAATATAAAGAAGAAGAAATAAGTATCTACTCAGATCAGTTCAAATGATTAGAACAGGAAGTTCTAGTAGAAGGATAATGCAGGTAAATATACTAAAAATTTGAGGCCATATTTTGAAAGGCTTTGCAATCCAGGCAGAACTATCCAATTCTGTCAAAATTGAAGCTTTTTTTTTTTTAGCAAAAATGACATAATAAATGATTATTTTAGAAAGATAATTGAACTGAGATGTATCACATGAGCTATGATGAAGGGGACTGGAAATAAGACCAATACAATTTATTTATTCACTGTTTTTTCAGTCACCAGTAAGTACTGATTCCTCTGAGAATCACCTGGAGATCTTATTGAAAATGATGATTGTGATTCACAAATCTGTGATGGGTTAAGATTTTGCATTTCTAACATGCTTCCAGTTGATACCAAACTGCTGATCCATTGATTGCAGGAAGAAGCAAAGATATAATAAATTCAATCATGTGTTTACCATGAATTCTAAGCCAACTCATATTGAAGATACAAAGTTGAAATAAATAAACATAGATCCTACCACTAAGAAATTATAGCCTAATAGTAAAAATATTTTAGAAAGTTCCCCAGCACTTAATATCATATTTGAAAGTAAAATTAAAAATAAAAAGATTAGCCAGGGCCTGGTGGGGCATGCCTGTAAACCTGACAGCTCAGGAAGCTGGGGCAGGAGGATCACAAGTTCAAAACCCGCCTCCACAACTTAGCAAGGCCTTGAGGAACTCTGCAAGACCCTGTCTCTAAATAAAATACAAGAAAAAGCTGGGGAGTGGCCCAGTGGTTAAGTGCCCCTGAGTTCAGTCCCCACCAATAAAAAAGAAAGATTAAATTAACAGAAATTGTGACTTTTACCACAGAATGATGTCAGCTTTGATTTATCTTCATCTGAATAACAATACTTTGTTGAAATGGAATCTATAAACACAAACTAAATGCCCACAAAACCAGCTATTAGGCCTCTTGCCACAATTTTTATATCCCCCTCTAGCAACATTCTTTCCTCATCTTTATTCTCCATTTGCAGTCTGTTTCTTTTGACTTTTAAATAATTCTTCCTATGCTTATTCCCTAAAAATAACTCTTCCCATGGCTCACCATTAATTTTCTGTCCTTCTGTTTCTTTATGCCAAGGACTCCCAAATCTTATGTCCCTACCCTGAATGTGAAACTAGTCAAGCACAGATATTCCAAATTGTCACAGATTTTTGTGAGTTTATATTCTTTCACTGGCCAACCCATTTCTAGCTGCCTTGAATATGGGATCATGGATGTCCTAGTTTTCTTTTTCCTGTGACTGGTTCAGTAACCTACTAGCCTCCTTTTTGTCCTTCTAGGCAGCATGAGCTATTACAGGGGCAAGAGTCTAAGACACAAAGGAGGAAGTTTGGATAAATATATAAGTACAGAGTACTATATGTGCCAGCTAATAGAGTGAGGCCAGAATTTACTCAAGATATTGGTCATTTGGACATATGTGCATCTCTGATTATTTTTGGGTTTTGGGTTTTGGGTTTTGGTTTTGGTTTTGGTAACAGGGATTAAATTCAGGGGCACTCAACCACTGAGCCACATCCTCAGCCCTATTTTGTATTATATTTAGAGACAAGGTCTCACTGAGTTGCCTAATGCCTCCTAGTTGCTGAGCCTGGCTTTGACTCAAGATCCTCCTACCCCAGCCTCCTGAGCCCTTCTATATAGGCTTGAAGGTGAAGACAGCACTCTGTTAGGTAAAGCAGATTGGGCCAGCAAAATAGAGAGGCTCAAAACCTCAATGTTTGGAAATCTGGGTCTTGTATCCTGAACTATGCGGCATTCTCTTCCCTATACAGATCATATTAAAGACCTCACCCCATTTTCTCTCATTGGCTGCCAGATGATACCTGATTAGAATACTTTCCAGTTCCCCCCATTGTTTACTTTAGAAAACCTAATTAGAATACTGCCATTTTACTCCCATTGGTCATTTTAAAATTTGAACCTATGGCAGGAGTTGTAATGGTAATAAGTCCTCAGTTGTCATGATAATGGGATTTATTTTAAACAGGGATAGGACTGTCTCCTTGTCTTTTCCAACAGCAGCTTCTTTCTAATACTCTGTTTCTGCCATCTGGGTGTCTCTGAACTGAACAAAATGAATCCCTGAAAATTGCACAACGCAAAAGTTTTGTGACTGGGATGACTTGTTTTATATTTCTGAATCTTAGGGGAAAGAAAGAAGTGTAAATTAAAATGGATTTAGAAGGCTATTTTAAATATTGGGGAGCTTCTCTCGGGCTTAAATCTTACACATTTACCTCTTTAATGTAACAAGTGGTAATCATGCTCCAAATATACAGAATCCACTTGAGGAACTTTTTTAAAAATAAAATTCAGCATTAATTGAGTTTAAATCATTCCTAAAACTGTGACGATTGAGTTGTGTTTCTACTTCAGCTTTGATACAGCTTACCAAATGCTGACTTGGACCTTGTAGCCTTTCAAGACCTAAAGAACTGGGAAATTTTAAAAAAGGGTCCCCCTTCTGAAAAACAAAAGCCTGCCCCACTCAAATCATTCTTGGTTTGCTTGCCTCTGTTATAGTCTTGTGTTCTGAATTTGAATTGCTTGCTCTCAACGTTGCCAATTTGTGAAGCTGCCTCTTCACATTAAAGCATGAAGTAGAAGATTAACAAGTACTGAGATAGCAAATTGAGTTCTTACAAAACTAGCACATTTAGCAGAAATTACCAAGATAGACTTAACAGTATGGTGATTACATGGGCAAAGCCCAGGACTTTACAATTTCCAATTTTTGAACCAAATGTGTCCTAACTTCTTAGTGCTTATTTCCTAATGTCCTTAAAGGAATTTTCTAATCATCAAAGAGAAATTAGACTTTAATTTAATTGGTCAATTGGTCTTTATAACTGCCTGCTTTCCTTATGGAATAAACACCCTTTTGTGCTCAAAATGCAAAATTTTAATTTTTAAATCAAAATAATAGATTTATTTTCTGATCACTTTGTCAGCAAACGTCTCTCATTTTCTTTTGATTAACAAAGAATATTCTTCCTACCTTAACAAACTTATGTTTAATGTTGAGATTCTTCATACTATGAAAGATTTTTTTAGTGGCTATTACAGTTGCCTTTCTTAATCCTTAAAAAAATGCTATTATAGTTGATATTTCCATTTCTTCTAATAATAACCTCTAGGTATTATTGTACCTCTAGAAATTATTTTCCTACCCTCACCTCATAAAAAGTAATATCCTCAAGAAAGCCTTTCTTAATTGTCCCAAACCAATTCTGATCATTCTGTCTCACCATTTGTATTTTCATTTTAATTTTTTATATAATTGAATTTAATTAATGATATTATTTTTGCTTATTCATTTTTAAAATTTTTTTCAAATGTTGTTTACACTAGTTTGTTAATTTTCAAACTGGAGGGCTGGGATTGTGGCTTAGCGGTAGAGCGCTCCCCTAGCACAGGTGGGACCTGGGTTTGATCCTCAGCACCACATAAAAATAAAGGTACTGTGTTGTGTCCATATACACCTAAAAAATAAATATTAAAAAAAAGTTTTTTAAATAAAAAATTTTAAAAATATTTTTTAAAAATTCAAACTGGAACCATATTCTCTTTTTTTTCTTTATATGACTCTTTAGCACAAGAACATCTATCGGAATTGATGAAGGGCAAAATGATGACTATATATAGTATAGTTTTATTCCATACATGAAGTAGACACACAGAAAATTTTGTAATTGAGGAATTTATCCTTGACCTTTGAAGAATTAATATATATCCTAAGCTTTTTTGTTATCTTCAAATGATTAACTGTCATTGTTCCTTTTTTTTTTTTTTTTTTTTGGAACTGGGTATTGACCCAAAGATGCTCTACCACTGAGCTTCACCCCCAGCCCTTTGTAATTATTTTGAGATAGGGTCTCACTAAACTGCTGATGCTGTCCTTAAACATGTGATCCTCCTGCCTCAGCCTCCCAAGTAGCTGGAATTACAGATGTGTCACCGCTCCTGGTTCACCATTCCTTAATCTACAAATCCTAGAATTTTTCTCACCATTCAACTGTCATCGTCACTCATCTTAAAATGATACAACTTACAGTTGATGTAACAGATGAAACAGAAAACTAATTAGCAGCTGTTGTCCATCTGTGTGTTTATATTAAATATTTTAAAATAAAAAATGCATTTGCATTCTGAATATGCTGTCTGAAATTTACAAATCCTAAACTTGGGTAAATGCTCTGTCTTGGTTTTGGATTTTGCAGCAGACTAGTAGTAAAGCAAAAAGAAATATATGCCAGAATCAGGATTATAGTCATTTAAGGCAGATTCAAATTTTAAAAAGCAAAAAACTCTTAATGAAGTAGGGCCCCCTATGCAATCAGACTTGCTGATTTGCAAAGCAAAAAAAAAAAATGGTCTATAGTCTCTAAAACACTATACTCTTCCTTCACAGAAACTGATTAGTCCATATAGTTTTGAGAAAGCCACATTCATTCTCTGATACATTTATTTTGAGATATACTTCTCCTTTCTCTTTTTCTAACTATTAAGTTTATACTTCTGTGACATGGGGACTGACTTAGAATTCTAGGAAGGTTGTTACTTTTGTTTTGTTTTTAAATATATATTTTTTTAGTTATAGTTGGACACAATACCTTTATTTTATTTATTTATATGTGGTGCTGAGGATCGAACCCAGGGCCTCGCATGTGCTAGGCGAGCACTCTACCGCTAAGTCACAACCTCAGCCCAAGGATGTTTTTACTTTTGTTGGTAGCCATCTCCCAAGTTGAAAATTAATGGCATGGCTTTAGGAAAAAAAAGATACTTGTATTTTTTTTCCCCTTCACTTAAGTCAAATAATGGAATGGAATGCCCCTAATGTTCACAAAGTGAGAAAAAAAAGAGTTTGATCTAAAAGATAGTATCATATTGCAATGCTCAAATCAGTTTATCCCTCAATGCTTCAGTCTTGATGTGCAAAGAGAATAGTGTTTATGTAACTTTTATTATTTCTATAGACTTACAATATCTTAAAATTAAAAGGAACTTCTATTATCAACTAGTCCAGCCTTTACTCAATAGAGAAATTAAGAAAAATCCCTTCCTGGTAGCCATCAGGTTTTTGTTTTGAGGTTTGTTTATTTATTTGTTTGTTTGTTTGTTTGTTTGGTACCAGGGATTGAACTCAGGGGCACTTAACTACTGAGCCATATCCCATGCCCTTGTTTTAATTTGTTTTTTAATGAAAAGATTGCATTTCCTCATGAGGCAGCACATTCTCTTGTTGGGTGACTATCTAGAAAGGAAGATTTTTCATGACACTGAGCCAAAGTCTTTCTTCCTGTTTCTTCCATCCATTAGTCCTAACTCTGCCCTTTGAAGCAATACCAAATAAATTCACTCACCCTTTTCATGATAGCCTTTCAGATATTTTAATACACAGTCCTGTTTTGCATTAATATCTTCTCAAAGAAGAAACCATGATTATGTAAATGTTAAGTAGCATCTTCTGCTCCATGGTCAGACAGTATTTTCTACAATATTGTTACAAATGTAATAACTAACTACTCTTTATTCCCAAAGCTACTACAGAGAGGTTGACTTGAATTCAGGGTTCAATCAACACCTTTACAGAGTGGCCACAGTGTACAAAGATTTGGCAGTTTAGTCACCAAGCCTAAACGAGATGAGATGAGATGAGACCATCCTATAAGACAGATATACTTTACAGATTTACCTTTTATCACAATTTGTTGACTCTCTTTATCCTTTTTTGTTCTTTTGACATTAAAATCCATTTTAACATTAACATTGGCACTCCTGTTTTTTACTCATTAACATTTGCCTCGTGACTTTTTGCCCTACTTGTTATTTTCAGTCTTTTATTTCTTAAGTCTGTCCCTTATAAATCATATTAAAATGGGATTTGAGATTAAAACAAAAAATCTAATTTTTATTTGCCTTAAATTACTGTAACTCTAGCATAAAATTCTTTTTGCTTTACCCAAATGTGCTATAAATAGTGCCCATTATTTTTTTTGCTTCTATCTTACTTTTTATTATGAATTATGCAACTTTATTATTTCTAACTTTCCTTTCCTCTGTTGTGGTTAGACTCAGACACTACTTGCTATCCTTTATCACCTTATTATTTTGGAAGTCATGCTATATCTTCTAATTCCCTTCATGTTCCCCTTCCAATTAGTGATACTCATAATCAAATATATATTTATTCATTATTATATAAAAACAAGGTGCTGACTATATCGCTCCCACAAGATGTACTTATTTCTCTTGTGCACTCCCTGCATCAATTAGGCAGTAACATTAGAGTACTTTTACATTCCATCTCCTCCCAATCTCTCAACTTTTAGGTAATTCTGAGTAATGCTTTATATAAATGCTTTAGAATGTTTTTAATTCTAGAGTATTATTATAAGTATTATTTTATAGTAAATCTCTATAACTTCAGGAATTCATATTTAAAACACAATTATAACTACCCAATTTATTCAATCATTATCCATTTAGATTTAGCTATATATTTTTATAAATGAGTGAATATGTGTCTCTGTGTGTATTTCAGTACTGTTTTCTCTCCGTCTATCTTCCCCTATCTTGGGATTTCTATTTTGATTGACTTTTTTATTTACAATCACTTTTCTAGAACATTACTTGATTTGTTATGTGAATGTTTGCATTTTAACAAATATTCTTCTATCCTGACTGGTGAAGGTGTGTGACTGGGTACAGTATTTGGGGGTTGTACACCTTTATTCTGAGAGAAATGTTGATGTTAATTTACTATTTTCCAGTTTTTTTATATTATAGATAAGAAGCCCAAGGCCAATATCATTTTTCCTTTGTTACTAACCAATCTTTCTATCTGGCAGCTTTTTAAGATTTAAAAGTTATTCTTAAAATTACAAAATTTTATCAGAACATGCTTAGATTTGTATTTTTTCACAGTCCTTACCTGGACTTATAGACCTTTTCATTCTTCAAGTCCAGCTCTTTCCAAATAAATGAAATTTTCCTATTCCCCCCCCCTCCTTTTTCTCCTTATTCCTGTTTGTCTTATATCAGTCTCTTGCTGTGTCCTCCAAGTTTCTTATTATTTTCTGTATGACTTCCATCTTTTTGTATTTTTATACAATCCTTGGAGATACAACACATGATCTTCTAGACCACTAATTGAGTTTTCCATGGAGACTATGCTCACCTCTATCTACTAAATTTGAATTTTTTTTGTTTGTTTTATAACACCCTTCTAATGTTGAAATTGAATATCCATTAGTGTTTTTTGTGTTGTTATAATTATTGCTGTTCTTAAATTATCTCTTCTCCCAGGCTTTTATTTCATTAGGAGCTGTACTAAATGTTGTGCTTATTCTTCTAGCTTCCAGTTTTGGCTTCTTATATTCACAGTGTTTTCCTTTTTTTATTGAAAGTCCTGTTTACCCTAAGGGTTCAAGAAGCTGGTAGGGCACTTTGGACCTCATATGCATGCCATCACAGTGGTAAAGAGGATCACAAGTGGTAAAAGGTATCTTACATAAGGGTCCAGTCTCATGAGAATCTTGCTTTTATTACATATCATATGCCTGGGGAAAAAATGCACAATCACTTCTGATTAGGGAGGGAATAAAACAAACATGAGGAGGTAGAGGTTGTGATTCTAGCCAGTTCTGCCACTTACTGCTTTGTCTAGATTTTAATATGCTACTTTGCCTATCTGAATATCACTTTCTTTTTCTATAAAATGGATATAATAATACTCAGTTTACTTCATGGATTTACTATGAGGTAATAAGTGAAGATCTAGTATGCAACATAAATGAAGTTATAGATCATTTTAAGTGTTGTCAGATCTGCATCTGTAGCACCCATGATTTTTGACCAGATCCTCAAACACCAGAGTATGTAGCAGAAAGTAGAGTGAGAGAGAGGGACAAATAAGAACAGAGAAGAGCAGGATCCAAATAAAAGGCCCAGCTGTGATGATGGACAAGATAACCTTTCCAACTTCAGAGTCAATGACTTTATTAATCTACTGGCCACAGAGTAGAAAGTAGCACTGAGCATACTCTTTGAAACATGGTATATTATAGTAAAGATTATGAACAAAATCCCTTCTAATTTATTTCTGCAAATTAGAAAATTTATGTGGACAGTTGATGACTCCACAGTTTTATAAAATAGGAAAAAACTTTCTGGATAATATGAAAATAATGAATTTTTGAAATCACTGAAAAATATGTTTATTTCTAATCATCAGCTAAAGAACCATACTTTATCCACCTACAAAGACTACTAGTACCCTGATGATATACATATCATTGCTTCTTTGTTTCTATTGGCTTTACAGCAATCCTAATAGAATTGATGTTATAAATTATATATTTTGAGTTTGATGAAATTAGTTAATGTTTCTTTGTAACTGCAGAAAATCATATTTTGTTGATAATATTCATTAGCCACTCACCCGAACCACAGTCTACATGGTGCTTTCCCCACTTACTCCATTGTTTATTCATTTGGCTCAATTCAATGATAATGTGATCCAGAAAGGCAAGGAGTCCAGAACTCTGAGCATCAGGAACCTATCATATGTATATCACATAGTGCTTCCATACAATATATTGATTTTGCCTTTCTTTTTCCCTAAAGCAAAATTAAAAGGATTAATGAGAAATATGTTCAAAATACTTGATTCAAAAATACTTTCAATATACCCATTATTCAGTATGATTCTTCTTAGATATTTGCCCAAACAGCTAATTTCAAATGTATATCATGAATTTTTTTAAAGTTTCTAATTTTATACATAGATTTTACTTTCAGGGAATAGCTGGGTAATTTTGTGGTTGCATAAACAATTAACTGAATGACTCGAAAGGGTCCCTATATTGGTAGGATGGACCTTATGTGAGCCATTTTTCAAACTTTTACTTTTGTTCCTTCTTCTTGGGAGATTACTTCCCAGAGCCAGAACAATCCCAGTATACCCTTGGACATGCCAATCTAAAGGACAAGGAAATTTTACTCATACCCTGTAGTAAATGAAACTATTCAAACTCGACGTGGCCTATCTTGCCCTTTGGACTTTCCACATGACATTCTGTGAATATATTTACATCCCAATCTAAGATTTTCTTCTGTTAGTCATAGGTATTCTCCAGAA
Source organism: Marmota monax (assembly GCF_021218885.2). Classification (NCBI taxonomy): domain Eukaryota; kingdom Metazoa; phylum Chordata; class Mammalia; order Rodentia; family Sciuridae; genus Marmota; species Marmota monax. The sequence continues at coordinate 19,365,420 of NW_026693777.1, read as the reverse complement.
TAAAAACTGCCCAGGTGCTAAAGTTGTATTTTTCCAGGTTGTTGTGTATGTTCATGTGCTTAACTTCTGTTTTAATCAGCTTTTTTGCTGCTATGACGAGAAGACCTGACAAAATTCTAGAGGAGGAAAAGTGTATTTAGCACTCACAGTTTCAGAGGTCTCAGTCCATAGATAACCAACTCCAGTACTCTGTGCCCAAGGTAAGGCAGAACATCTGAAGAAGGATGTGGAAGAGGAAAGTTGCTCAGGACATGACAATCAGTAAGCAGAGAGACTAAGCTTTGCTCACCAGAGACAAAATATGTACCCCAACGGCATTCTTCCAATGACCTACCTTCTCCATCCACATCTTACCTGCCTACAGTTATCACCCAGTTAATCCCTATCAGTGGATTAATGTACTTATTAGGTTAAGGCTGTCATGCAATTATTTCAGCTCTAAACTTTCTTGCATTGTCTCCACTTAAGCTTTTGGAGAATACTTCATATCTAAACCATAACAACTTCTGTCAGTTCGACAGCAATAGTAATGGCAACCTCTATGCTTTCTTTAAAACTTAATTTGCTCAAGGTACTATTCTAAGTGCTTTATATATGTTATGCTATTAAGTCCTCATAACAATTCTATTATCCCTACTTTACTTAGAGAAAAATGAGGCAAAGAGAAGGTAATCAACTTGTCCAAGGTTTGACATCTAGCAAGTAGTGGTGCCAGAATTCAAGTTCAGGCAGTCTGACTCTAGAGTCCATGGTACTAATCTCTGTGCTATGCCACCTACCAACTAGCTTATCTCATAAAGTCTATGAAGGTTGTGTATTTGATAGATATTAGGTTCCTCTTCTCCCCTCTCTCATGCCTGTATAAAAAAGTAAAATGATATTCTTGTTATAGTTCTTACCATCTGTAGTCCCTGACTTTCCTTCTTCCTCTCTTACTAAGTTGTGCATTAAAGTGAAGGGACATTAAGCTTCACAGTCATGAGAAATTTGGAAAAACATATGCTGTCTCATTTAGAGATCACTTGATTTCAAATAACAATCTGCTGAAGTTAGCTTTACAGAAGAGGGACTTCAAATAATGGGAGGATAGAGAGTTATCTGATGGAATTCAAGAGCAAAAATACAGCTCAGCCTCAAGAGGGACTAAAAGCAGAAACTAGAAAACCAGAAGCCAGTATCATTTCCTTTTCAGATGACCATGTTAGATATCTATGGAGGAGAAGGGAAAAGAAGTCAAGTAATATAAAGGGAAATACCATCTCCTCTATCTTAGAAGTTCTCAGAAAAACAAGAGACTGAACATGTAGTCCTCAAAGACACTTTTTCTATACTCCATCAGTTAAAGGGAAATTCTAGGTTCAGGTCACATTGCCCAGGAACTGTATTTGGATTTAAAGTAGTTTAACAGTTCCTTTCAGCTGCGCTCTGCCATCCAGTCCCTCCTTAAGTTCTAATTTTGTTTATTTTCACTTCATGAATCCCAAGATAGGGATGTTTTACAACCCTCTTAACATGCAATAATGAGGACCTTCATCTTTTTCATCTCTTTCCCCAGGCCTTTCATATATGTCATCAAAGGGCCTGGTGCACTTGCCTTTTCTGCTGACAGTCAAGAATGTGCTTAGTATCAATCCCTAAGATTCATCCTGAACTTTTATCCTCTCAGAAAAGTTCATTACAGCCTCTGCCTTCCTTATCCTTTTTCTTTTTTTTTTTCTCTCTACCTTTTCTTTTCCCAATAAATACCTATGGGCTCTTCATATTTCTAGGGATTCCCCCTCTATGTCCTGTTAGATGAACTCCTTGTTCTTGAATGTGAGGATATTCCTAGACAATCCAAAAAAAATCATACCTTACCCTGTCTAAACCAGTCATTTCCAGTCAAGTCTGTTACTCTAGTCAAACCATCATCCACATCAACCTAGGTAACAGAAGAGATTTAATCACTGTTCCAGCTCTTGATAGCGCAGATCCTCTTGCATACAAAGCCCTTTCCTATTCCTGCCCATTTATCAAAATCCAGTCCATTTCTCAGGGGCTCACTTAAGTCACTCCCTCTAATGAGACTTATGGGATCTTTCCAACATCTAGCATGACTAACTATCCTGGTTTGCCTGGGATTTGCGAAGACATGTGACTTTTAGCACTGAAACTAGGATATTCCTAGACAATCCAAAACTGTTAGACATCCTATAACACCACACTGGCTCCCCTCATTGGACAGCCTTGCTGAGACAAAAACACTGTGAAAGCACCAGTAGTCACTACTTCAACATTTACAAGATCCTTTTTCCACAATAAGACGAATTCTTCTATTGATCAGAGACACTTTTAATTTTCACTTCATGCAAAATCTATTGCTGTACTCATGGTAATGCCTACTCAGTGAATAAGGTGGTTCAGTTTTAAGTTGGCACTATATCTAATGTGTATTAATAATTTATTTGTCTTTATTTTTTCCAGCCCAGATGACTTACTCAATGCCTTGAATGAGGGTATCAGTCGTGCTGATGTCATCATCACATCAGGGGGCGTATCCATGGGGGAAAAGGTATGAAAAATGGGCTCATAAAGATCTATCCCCTTTAACATTCTTGCCTATGGTCATTTAACTGTGGTCTGGTATTTGTAACCAGTCCCCCATAAAGCTGAAAGCCCATGGGCCTTCAGAAATTACTTGTCTCTACAAAAAGAATACAGTGCACATAGGTCAGAGAGCATACCTCAGGAACAGCCTAGAGAATCTTGAAACTTGCAGAATGCTTTTTTGGTGTTTTGATTTTGTTTGTTTTTCTTTTGCCCTGGAGACTTCTGTTTTTTGTTTGGTTGTCATGAATTTTAGTATATTAGGACTTCCTTTTTGTATGATATTTATGCCCAAGGTAAAGCTCCAATGTCTTCCCTTCTACTAAGTTTTTTTTTTTTTTTTTTTAGGTGCTAGAGATTGAACCTGGGGCCTATGCATGCACTAAACCTATAAGCTGCACCCCAAGACGTCCACTTAAATTAAAACATAATCTCCTAGAGCCAACCATATATCTCACTCACCACATATTTATTGCAGACCTTACAAGATCCTTTAGCTCACCTTCCCAGAAGTGAAAGAAAGAAAAAAATAAACATTCCTTTTGCCCTTCTTTTTATAATAATAATGTAATGAATATATGTGTAAATACAGGAATATGTATGATTTCTTGGGGCTAAGTATATGTGTACATGGTATGTGCTTAGTCCTATAAAAATCCCAATGTGAATATTTTGGCATCATTAAGTTTATATATCTTAATGAAATGTGTTAGCTGTGATGATTATTGGATCCATGAATAATGGTCTCCACTCCTCATACTGGGAATTGAACCTAGGGCCTCACACTTGCTGAGCTATATTTTCAGCCTTTTTTATTTTATTTTGAGACAGAATCTTGCTAAATTGCTCAGGCTGGCTTCAAACATATGATCCTCCTGCCTCAGCCTCCCAAGTAGCTGGGATTAAAGGCATGTACCACCATACCCAGCCTGAATGTTATTAAAGTAAAATATTCTTTACTGCAATAACCAACTTATGTTTTAGCTCAAAAATATTTCAGATCACAGAAATATAAAATATATATTATAGTTTATAATCCCTTCCCATTGTTTTCTTTTATCTCATGTTAATCTTAAACTGAAAATTATAACAAGATTCATTTTTTTTAAGAATATGATTTATTTTAAACTGTATTTTACATGTAGTATATATTTAGCATTTATACACTTGTTCTTAGTCCCTGCCCACTGTAGTTACAAAACTGCCTAAATTTATAATCTGCCTCTTTAGACAGTGAACTTTAAGAGCAAATGTTAGAATTTGAGAGCATTGGCTTTACACCCTGAACAAGGAATTACTGACTTCCATTCGCAAACTTTAGTGTTAGAGTATTTGAGAATAGCACTTGCTTCCAAAAACTAAAGAAAAAAAAAGAATCTCAGTTCAAGAGTACAATCTCAAATTACATTCAGGTGTGAGAATATTGAAGCATAGGTAAGTATTCTCAGATAGGTGGCTGGGTTAGTCTTTCCTCCAAGTCTCCCAGAAGTCTTTAGCTCCAAGTAGAGCCAGTTGCTTCGGACTATAAAAAATAATTTGCAACTTGTCTATTTTCATTACTACAAGATTGCTCTCAGTATCACAAGAGCATATCCTGAAGCCAGGATTATTTATATGACAAATTTGTTATTTTCAGGGATTGTTTCATATAGGGTTTGTCTTAATTTCTAATGAATTTAATTGTGGGATAATACTTATTTGACAGACGTAAAGTTTATCTTTTCTAATACTTCTAGAGAGGCAAGAAGCTTATAGCACACATGGGCTTGGCAGTATGGCTCAACCTTAGAAAGGACAGAACACTTGTGAACCTAACCTTCCTCATTATTGTTAACAAAGATGTCAATTATCCTAGGGATTTGCTTACAAATAAACTACAAGTAAATAAGGCCAACATAATAAAGTATATTGGTTTTATGTATGTTATATTCTGTGCAGTTAGACACTTACACCGTTAATTTACTAAGAGAGAGATTTTAGGACCTGGGCCTGCCAAAGTATGCCCTAGGAGCTTATAATTGTCTTTATTACCTTCTGAACTACAATGAGATGATAGAGGAACCAGGAAGAAAGAAGTAAAACATGCAGCAAACTCCTGCCAATTATATTCCCAAAAAGAAATTCATTGTACTTTGGTAGCAGAAAGAAAAGCCTGAAAACCAGTCACTGAAAAGACAGGGAGATAAAGGAAGATCCAGAGGCATTATGTAGAAGACACACATGAATCTTAAGTGTAAAAATTTAAGTATGCAAGAAATTTATTTGATTAAATTATACTCTAATCACCTATTCAACAGAACTGGCAGGAAATTTTATTTAAGCCACAACTGAGACCCACTTCCTCCAAGAATTATGCCAAAGAATCTGGAGGAGCTCAAGCAGCATGAAAGCATCAGGGAAACACATCTGGCCTAATCTATACTGTAAATGTCCAGAGTGTTCTTATGTGCCCTTCAATCTCAGGTCTTTGCTCCTTTGGGCCATGCTACCAGCATTAGGATGGTTGTGAGGTGGGGAGCCTCAGGGCAGCCAGCATTCTTTCCTTCAGCCATCTCTTCTGAAGTCTGGCCACCTCCCCAGAAAATTACCTGCTAAGCAGAGTGGAAGGAGAGGCCCCTGCTGCTTGCAGAACCCACAGAATTCTGTCCTCTTACCTGCCAAGAAGAAATGACTCTTCCACCATTGCTTATTGCTTCCCTACAGATCTTCTCATCCTGCCCCCACACAGCTTTTTCACAGTTTTCATCTTTATTCAACACTGAAAGTTTTCAGTTAAATGTAAATAATAACTGCTTTTTGCCTTGAAAACTAAAGAATCATATGCATTACTGTAAGTTGTTCACACCCTACAAAATGATAAAATAGTTCAAAGATAATGAAATATGCCAGAAGGATACCTAAATTGACAGCAGTAATCTTTTTTGCCCATTTCAAAGTCTCTTACTTTTGCCCAACAGTGTCTCCACCACCCAGATGATCAAAGTATCTCAGATATTATTATTGAACACAAAAAAGGGTTAATCTCAGTAGGTTTAGCCAGATTTGAACACAAGAGTATTAATTGACCATATAAGCCTTCTTTGTTTTCCAAATCTAGAGCAATGCAGCCACAAAATGTTTTAAACTAATTACCAATATCCCAAATAAATATACACAGTAAAATCTTCCTTACGCTTCATTCAGTCCTATGTCTTCTTGTTCTGTTAGATCTTGGGTTAGCAGTTTAATTTTCATGAAACTATCTGCTTACAAACAAAAGAGCTCTGGAATTCCTGATTCAGTCCACTGCTGTGGAATAAAAGTTATCCAAAGTTTATCAATACAGAAACTGTATCCAAGAGGCTATTCTTTGAAATGTCTGTAATTTAGTGTACCTATTATAGTCCTTTTCAATAGTGCACTGAATCTGTCTTGTCCCAGACACATATTATCAACTTGCTTATCATAGCCTTCAGACAAACATTAGAATAAAACAAACTTTCTATAGATAATGAATTCTCAATGACTGTTTAATTTGCCAATAAGTAAAACTGTGTATTGGGATATATTTTATAACTCGGTGTGTGTGTGTTTTCTGTTTTTGCAGTGCTAGGGATCAAATGCAGAGCTTCATGCATGCTAGAAAAGTGCTCTGCCACTGAGCTAATCCCCAGCTCAATTTCATAAATGTTTTGCTCACTGTTTCCCTGAGAGAAAAACAGGGAGGACGTTGTCAAATCTCCAGAGACTTTCCATAAAGCAAACAATTTGAAAATCTTTGTATTCTTACAATTTTACCTATATGAATCTAACCTAGGGCAGACTGAGCTTCTCAGATATAACAGCTCTTAAAATAGTAGCACATCAAACAAACCTAATTATTTCCAGCATCTTTTTTGTTGGTTTATTTAATTTATTTTGTAGTTGGACACAATACCTTTATTTCACTTATTTTTTTATTTTTTATGTGGTGCTGAGGATGGAAACCAGGGTCTCACACGTTCGAGGCAAGCACTCTGCCGCTAAGTCACAACTCCAGCCCCACTCCAGCATGTCTTCTTATGAGAAAACATACCTGTGATTTTTCTGGTTAAGAATTCTTTTTCTTTTTTCCCCTACTGAGGATTAAACTTAGGGTGCTTCACCACAAGGCCACATGCCTGGCCCTTTTCATTTTTTTATTTGAGACAGGGCCTTGCTAAGTTGCTGAGGCTGTCCTAGAACTTTCAATCCTGCCTCCTGCCTAACCTCCTAAATTACTGGGATTATAGGCATGCACTACCACACCCAATTTATCTAGGAAATTTCAAAGATTTTAGAGGTAAAAGATACTCTGAATTTTTCCCCCTAAATTTAGGTCTGACTTTTAGAAAACAAAATCAAAGGAGTTATCAAAAGAGAAATGGGTACTTGATTATGATAGGATCATATGTATTTAAGAATTACTTAGTTACCTAATTTTTCAAAGCAACACTGAAATATTTGAAAATAACATGTTTGTAAATAACATGTTTTTAATGTTTGACTCATTCATACATGAGGAATCTTTGTTCTTTGCTTTTTATTTTTTTTTAATTTTTTTTAGTTGTTGTCGAACATAATACCTTTATTTATTTATTTATTTATTTATATTTTTTTTATGTGGTGCTGAGGATCTAACCCAGCACCTTACACATACTAGGTGAGCGCTCTACTACTAAGCCAAAACCCCAGCCCCGCTTTTTTATTTCTTAGAGACAAAATAAACATAAAGCACAAAAGGCAGAATACACAATAATAAAAGCTTTTCATATAATAGAGAAAGCATTAATTAATACCCCCCAAAAAGCAAGAGGATCTTCTAGGCCAGCTTCAGCAACTTAGCAAGGTTGTAGGTAACTTAGCAAGACCCTGTCTCAAAATAAAAAAGGAATCGGGATGAGGTGAACTTACTAAAATTTTTATGTATTTCTCAGTTTCATTTCAGAGGTATAAACCAAGGCAAATATAAGTCACTTTCAAAGTTTTGTTTTTGATTTTACTCTTTTATATTCTGTAAAAACTGACACTTTACTTTCAAATAAAGAGTACCAGAGTCCTTGAGACCTTTTAGGTGGCCTACAAGGTCAAAACTATTTTCATAAGAATATTAGGGGGCTGGGGATGTGGCTCAAGCGGTAGCGCGCTCGCCTGGCATGCGTGCGGCCCGGGTTCGATCCTCAGCACCACATACAAAAAAAAAAAAACGAAGATGTTGTATCCGCCGATAACTAAAAAATAAATATTAAAATTTAAAAAAAAAAAAAAGAATATTAGGACTTTATTTACCTTTTTTATTCTTTTTCTTTTTTGAGTATACAGTGTAGTTTTCCCAGCAGCTAAAGGATGTGTGATATCTCATTCAATTGAATGCAGCAGACAGGAGCCTAGCAGACTTATGTTAAGATAAACATTAAAGAGATCTTCAAAATTATAAAACAGTGTATTAAAAATTTATTATTTGATGGGCACAGAGGTGCACATCTTTAATCCCAACAACTTGAGAGGCTGAAACAGGAGAATCACAAGTTCAAGGTCAAACTCAGCAATTTATCAAGACCCTAAGCAATGTAATGAGAACCTGTCCCAAAAATAGAAAATTAAAAGGGGCTAGGGATTACAGATCAGTGGTAAAGCACCCCTATGTTCAACCTAAAGTACCCATCCCAAAAAAAGTTACTTGTATTAACATGAAATGGCTTCATCATTGCTATTTTCCAATGAACCAACAAATATCTTTCTTAATTTCTTAGTTTTAACTTCTAACACAGTAAATATTTATAGGTTAAAAAAGCACATAAACAAAAATTATTAATGAATTTTAATTTAAAGCATGTAAAGGGGTCATGAGACCAAAAATTTGGGGAACTTGACTTTAAGGAAAAAAAATTAGGGCTGCAATTGTAGCTCAGTGGTAGAGCGTTACCTAGCACATGTGAGGCACTGGGTGCAATCCTCAGCACCACATAAAAATAAATAAATAAAATAAAGGTATTATGTCCATATACAACTAAAAAACTAAAACAAGAAAAAGAAAAAATATCATTTTCCCTTGGAAAACACAAGAACACACATAATTATACTTATTTTTACATATATACTTTGTCATTATTAATCCTAGCATAATTATAAATACCCATATTAATTATAATGTTTAAGAAAATAACTAATTTCTATTTCTCTGAGAAAACACTGATAGTTGAGAAATCATATATAATCATTTTAGCAGACTAGCAAATCTCATAAACACACAGAATACAATTTTCTACAGCCACACTTCCATGCCTTCAAACTAACAAAAAACATAACTAAAGAAATTAAGTTTCTCAGAGTAATTATTTTCCTTCATTGATCTCAGTTTTAGTTTTTGTTTGGTTTGGTTTGGTTTTTTTGTTTGTTTGGTATAGGGTATTGAACTCAAGAGTTGCTTAACCACTTTTTTATTTTTTATTTTGAGAGACACTCTTGCTAAGTTGCTTAAGATCTCGCTAAGTTGTAGAGGCTAGCCTAGAACTTGTGATCCTACTTCCTCAGCTTTCCAAGTCACTGGGATTAAGGTGTGCACCATCATGCCTGACTCAGTTTTACATTTTTATAATCTTAAATTCTATGTGGGAATATTGTTGGTTCATTTGGTATGTAAAGCTGTATAATTTGTGGAGGAAACACCCAATTGAAATAAAATACATACTTTTTATTATATTTAACACTGATAAAGAAAATAATATGGATGACTTTTCTTTTTTTGGTGGTAGGGGGGTTCTTATTAACTAAAATTATTACACTAGTCACATTTGCCAAAGATTTATCTTCACTATATGAACTTGGAGTCTTAAAATTGTATGATTTTTTTTTTTTTAGTGTAGCACACTTAAAATATGTTAACTTGCCAAGTACAGAGGCATGTGTCTGTAGGCCCAACTACTCATTAGGACGGGGCAGGAGAAGCCTTTGAAACTTGGGTTTGAGGCCAACCTGGGCAAAATAGCTATACTCTATCTCTTAATAAAATCAATAAACAAATAAATAAATGCTCTAAGTTTCTTTATTATCTAGAATTTTATAAATATTCTATTTATATAAGCATTTATTATCTCTTTAAGCCAATCAGAACAGAGCACTTTTAAGATACAATATAATCTAGTTGATGAATACCCCCCTGAAACAAGAAAACATCTCACACTCAGTAAGATAAGTGCTCTTTTGGATTACTGACACCTAGTCCCATAAGGAACATGATCACTTAAGTTCTACAGTTTCAGCCACTCATAAATTAATCTGTATACTAATAAAGAGCTATTTTCTTTCCTAGAAGGCACAGAATTCTTAATTTGGGCTTGAAATGGACAATAAGAGAAATAAACAAGAAAGACTAATAAACTAGATTATCTGTCGTCTTCTATTAAGAATAGATTTGTATTATCCACTTAACAGCTATCACCACATACTTAGGCCATAAAACCAGATTTCCAATCACTGCTGTCACATGGGGGAATACATTCTTGGTTGCGCACAGAACCAAAAAAAGGACCAAGGCAAAATAGAGAAACTAAAAGAGTTATACTGCTCTTTTGAATTCACCTCAGGAACCAAGAAAAGTTATTTCCAAGTTCAAGCAACCCATAAAATGCACTTCTCTAAGCCAGTTGCTGTGGCCCATGGCTATAATCTCAGCAACTCCAAAGGCTAAGGTAGGAAGATCACAAATTTGAGGACAGCCTGGGCAATTAAGTGAAACTCTGTCTCAAAAAGTAAAAAGGACTGGGGGTGTAGCTCAGTGGTAAAGTGCCCCAGGTTCAATCCCTGTACCCCCCCAAAAAAAACACTTATCTGGCAATGAAGTTTAATTGATTCTATCAAATAAATCAGTGGGACATCTCAATGGAGTCTCTAAAATTGAAGTATAATTTTTAAAGATTAAACTATGTACCTCATACATATGTAAAGTGAACATGTGTAACATATTTTATTTAATTTTATAATATGGAAACCATAAGATATTACAACTGATTCAAAAGGGAATTCAAAAAATGTGGCATTTATACACAATGGAGTATTACGCAGCACTAAAAAATGACAAAATCGTGGAATTTGCAGGGAAATGGATGGCATTAGAGCAGATTTTGCTAAGTGAAGCTAGCCAATCCCTAAAAAACAAATGCCAAATGTCTTCTTTGATATAATGAGAGCAACTAAGAACAGAGCAGGGAGGAAGAGCAGGAGGAAAAGATTAACATTAAACAGAGACATGAGGTGGGAGAGAAAGGGAGAGAGAAGGGAAATTGCATGGAAATGGAAGGAGACCCTCATTGTTATACAAAATTACATATAAGAGGTTGTGAGGGGAAAGGGAAAAAAAAACAAGGAGAGAAATGAATTACAGTAGATGGGGTAGAGAGAGAAGATGGGAGGGGAGGGGAGGGGGGATAGTAGAGGATAGGAAAGGTAGCAGAATACAACAGTTACTAATATGGCATTATGTAAAAATGTGGATGTGTAACCGATGTGATTCTGCAACCTGTATTTGGGGTAAAAATGGGAGTTCATAACCCACTTGAATCTAATGTATGGAATATGATATGTCAAGAGCTTTGTAATGTTTTGAACAACCAATAAAAAAAATTGTGCAGTGAAAAAAAAAAACAAAGAACACACACACAGGTAGTCAGAAATGCTGAAATAAAGTTGCTAATAGATGCAAAACTGGTTGATACCCATGGTGTATTCAATTATATTCATCAGACAGTGTTCATTTGCATATTTCTTTGGCTAAACATTTAGTTCACTGTCATAGCTCAAGCTGCTGTAATAAAATACCATAAACTGGGTAATTTGAACAGCATATATTTATTTATTTCTCACAGTTTGTAGCATGGAAATTTGTAAATCAAGATGGCAATACAGTGGGTTCTGATGAGGGTTCTCCTCCAGAGGTCAGCTGCAGACACCTGATTTCTCCTTATATCTTCATGTAGTAGAAAAAGAGCTAGCTAATTTTCTGGCCTCTTCTTCTGAGAGCTCTAATCCCATTTATGACGGTTCCACTCATGACCTTATTACCTCCCAAAGGCCCTATCATCACATTGGGATTAGGTTCTCAGCATATGAATTAGGAGGAGGGGGGTACATTTAGTCCATTACATTTACTATCAGTTTTCTACAGATAATTGCTGTAAAATAGCTCAAAGACAAACCAGAAGATTGTATTGCACTGAATACCCAGCAATGTTTTTTGTTCGTTTCAAAGTCTTTACAACTTTTCTGACACTGATATTTGTCTTTACCAGAGTTGGAAAAAAATAAAAAGACCTTGCTCCTTCATCTATTTGTTTTTCTTCTTCTCATCTGATGCCAGGTTTCAGAATACCAAAATATTCTTGCTGCTTCAATAAGTAGACAAAAATTTAAGAACAATGGTGATCCTCAGTCTGTCTGTATCACTATATCTGGTAAATGCTTTCCCTATGCCACAGGAAAATGAAGCACTCCTTCCTGTTCTAAAAGATCTAAAAAGAGAATTTTTGAAAACAAGAATTTTTTTTCAAGAAAAATTATATACTCCTCCCATTCATTTAGTAAGCATCTGCTTTTCAAACTCTGTGTCATTACCTAAGGCCCTTCTGGAATAACCTCTACCTGTCTCAGCAGCTACAGCTTATGCCTCTGACCTACTCATTCACTGCTTCCAGTTGGCTTTTCAGTTCTAGACACACTTTTTACTGTTTTAGAAGCCTTCATATATATTTCCCTTACTCTAGATTTCTCTTTTGTCTACACATCACATGCCTGAATCCTTCTTATCCTTCAAGAATAGATAATATATTACCATCTCTTCTAAAATGGACTTTCCTTATTGACCACCCCACCCCTTATTCACTATGCTAGCACCTGCTTATATCTTTCATAACATGTAAAAAAATGGCAATTATTTTATTTGTTGGTTTACCTGATATTGTCTGTTTGCACCTAGTAAAATAGAATGACCTCTTTGTAGCAGGGATTGTGTCTGTTTTGTTTACTCTTAAATCCTCAGCACAGAATTCCTGATATTCAAAAAGCACTAAAATATGTTTGTTGAACTAATGAATGAGTGAAAGGTATGTGATATTCACTAGGGATACATTGATTTTATATATATAAACAATCATACACACACACACACACTTAGAAAGGGTCCCTGGGCTCACAAACTTTGTAGTCCAATAAGGAACTATAAGCAAGAGCAGTAGAACTTACATGCACGATGTCAGAAGGGCATCGTGCTGTAACAGTACATGAGAAATACCCAGAGATTTTTTGTACCTGCTATGATAAAACAGAATATTTAGACCAACTTCATCTATAAAAGCTGTAGAAAACTTTTTAAAGAAGAAAAAAAGAAAAGGCAGGTGTCTGAAGAGAACAACTAAGATAGCAAGAATTCAAGACACCAAGATCTCAGAGAAAAATGAACCACTGAGAAATCAAACTGGAATTCTTTCACCTTATTTGTTTATTCATCTATTTATTTATTGACACTGGGGTTTGAACCTAGGGGTGCTTTACCACTGAGCTACATCACCAGCCCTTTTTATTTTTATTTTTTAATTTTTGTTTTGAGACAGGGTCTCACTAAATTGCTTAGGGCTTCAAACTTAGAATCCACCTGTCTTAATCCCGAATCTCTGGGATTGCAGGTGTGTGCCATTGTACCTGATCACCATATTTTCCCTCAAAGAATTTACTAATTTCCTAACCAGAGTGAGGTGGGAGGAAGGTAATGAAACAAGAAGCCAAGCATAAAAGAGTAGCTAAGAAGCTAATGAAATAAGTAGATTTTTTTTTCATCAGCCTAGGAGTTCAGAACCTGCCACAAACTTTGAGACTTCAATCAGTTTAAACCCTTGAAGGGTTTTGCTCTAGAAATAAGGACATATCAGAAATAAACTAGCCTTCACAGGGACTGAAATCTACCATCAAATTATCTCAGTACCTAATAAGATCAGTATAATTGGAGTTTACCTTAACTAACTGCCAGGATAAATTTTGAAGAAATGTATTATGATCCAGAGCCTCTTCAGATTTTTTATACATAATATTTGGGCTATAGTTTTTTTAATTACCAGACATTACCAGAGAAAGAACAAAATATCTAGAAATTAAGGGAAGAAAAAAATTTCTAGAATAGCCCTAAAAATGATCCCAGTATTTATATTGTCTCACATGGACTTTAAATAAGTGTTGTATATTTACAAAAAATAACAATTTTTCATTTGGCTCTTATAAATAGATTTCACGAGAAAACAAATCTACTGAGAAGAACCAAATGAAATTTTTATTAAAAGAATATAAAATATGGAAAAGTACATAAAAGACATGTGGGGATATGGTAAAAAGGTCTAACATGTATAATTGAAGTTCAAGGAGTGGAGAAAGAAAGAGTCATATTTAAGAGATATTAGTAGTTTTCCAAAGATGATAAAAAGACAGTAAGCCAGAGTTTCAGGGATCTCTTCTAATCTCAAACAGGATAAATGCAAAGAAATTACACCTAGGTAATCATGGCAAAATTAATGAAAACCAACAACATAGAATGTTCCAGCAAAACTTATTGTGTTCAGAAGAACAAGAAAATAACAAATGATTTAAGCATAAATGATAGAACCCACAAAATAATGAACTGGCATTCTAAATTTCAGGAAACTGCCAATATGGAATTGTATATCCAGCAAAACATTATCTTCCAAAATGAAGATGAAATAAAAAAATTTTCAATCAAACAAAAATTGTTCAGATCTGTACTAGAATTTTTTAGGGAAAAGGATTCAGAATCTTGGAAATGCAAAAAGGATTAAGAAGCAAAATGTCTTGTAATATTTAAAATATTATAAATATATACGTAGACTATATATTGTCTGTATGTGTAGGAAATTATATAGAGTTAAAATATATAGACTTCAAATATGTAAAAACACACATACATAGCTTGTAAAACATTAAAAATTTCGGCAAGTCGGTAGACATTCTAATCCACTGAGAAGAGATTCAGTAATAGATCTAGAGGTTGCATTAATTAAGAGAAATTTTAAGGACTGTAAATTTTTTTTCTTTACAAAGCCAACTGCAGGGCAATGAGTGTTACCTTTCATTCCAAAGATCAGGTTTTATCAGATCACTCTAGGTTGTCATAACCACAGGGTGGTGTAGGTTTCTGTTAGCAGAATATCTGTTTCACAGTTTGCTTCTGGTTTTCATTTTAATTGACTTATTTAGATTTGGTAATCTGTGAGCAAATGTCCAAGTCTCTCTTCAAGGAAAGTATATTGTTTTAAGTCCACTAAGAAGAATAGAGGAGGGCTGGGGTTGTGGCTCAGCAGTGGAGCGCTTGCCTGGCACGTGCAAGGCCCTGAGTTCGTTCAATCCTCAGCACCAGGAAAAATAAATAAAATAAAGGTATTGTGTCCAACTACAACTAAATATATATATTTAAATATATTAGATATATATTTAATATATATGTATATATGCATATATATATTTAAATATATTAAATATATATATTTAAAAAGAATAATAGAGGGCTGGGGATATAACTCAGTTGGTAGAGTGCTTGCCTTGCATGCACAAGGCCCTGGGTTCAATCCCCAGCACCATAAATAAATAAATAAATAAATATTTTAAAAAGAGGAAGAATAGAGTAGGACACATAGATTTGGCTTCCCTGCCTAGGTATAACTTCATAAGATATATTTGTTAACATTCTTTCTCAGGCATAAAATTCTGTCTGAAATGAGACAATAATCTATCAAGTAAAGATATTATACTATTTTGCTATTTAGCTATTTTACTTATTACCTAGCTTCCTCAACTAGAATGTACTTTTTTTGAGAGAGAAAGAGAGAGACAGAGAGAGAGAGAATATGAATCTTTTTTTTGTGTGTGTGTGTGTGTGTGTGGATGGACACAACACAATGCCTTTTTATTTTTATGTAGTGCTAAGAATTGAACCCGGGTCCTGCCCATCCTAGGCAAGCGCTCTACCGCTGAGCCATAATTCCAGCCCCTAGAATGTACTTTCTATGAAAGTAGAGACATTTTCTCTTTTGTTCAAAAAGCTGTATCCTCATGCACCTATATTGGTACCAGCATTTACCAGACACTCAACAAGTATGTATTGAATGAATGAATGAACAAATAAGGAATAAAGTCATATTTGTTAAGTAAATCATCTTCATTAAAATAAAAAGATGTTTCTTTACAATCTTATAAATTCATTTTATCTTCATTAAAGTGTTGAAAATGTGATATTAAAATGTTTGAAAGTAAAGTGATTGTTTTTTGATGTTTGCAGGACTATCTCAAGCAGGTGCTGGACATTGATCTTCATGCTCAGATCCATTTTGGCAGGGTTTTTATGAAACCAGGGTATGAAAATAATCTTATCTCTTGGGTTGGTTGGGATTACTCTAACTGATCAAGTTTTAATTGCTTTCTTTTTACATTTTCTGTTATAAGTTAACTGTGCTAATAAAAGAAATAAGTGTAACTCCTATTTCAAATAAGTATTCATCTTCCTTATGAATCAGTGAATTTGGTATAAACAAAGCAAAGCAGGTTTTCCTTTTTAATTCACATGACCAGTTTATTCTTCCTCTTTTTCTTTCTCCCCAAACTACTTTATCTTCTTTTTTTTAAACAGTCTAGTATGAAACTTCTCAAATGTACATAAAAGAAGAAAGTACAATGAACCCCTCCCGTGTACCCATCACCCAGCTTCAGTACCTATCAATGTTTGTCTATAATTGTTTTATTAATCCCCCCTACCCTGCCTCTTTTTCTGGAGGGTGGGAGAGGGCTGGTAGACATCATGTCTTTTTGGTATACATCTCAAATAATAACAACAATAGCATTCTCTTAGATAAACATAATATTTTAATAGCATCTAATATGCTTATCATATTCAAATTCCTCCCAGATGTCAAGAAAAAGAATGCCTTTTTATAATTGTTCCATTTGAATCAGGGTTCAAGTAAGTTCCACTCCTTGTATTTAGTTAAGTCTCTATTAAATGAGAATATTTACTCCTCTTTGACATTTTTCTCCCTTTTGGTTATGCCATTGAATTGTTAGAGAAACTGAATCACTTGTCCTGAGAATGGATTTGGCTAATTATATTCATGGGTTGAGTTTAAAATGTTCCTGTTTTCCCATATATTCTATAGATTGAAAGTTAGATCTAAAGATTTAATTAGATTTAGATCTAATTTCTTTATTCTTCACAAGAATACTTCATAAGTGGGATTTCACATTGTTTCTTGGGAGGAAAAAAAGTAACCACATACCAATATTTTCATATTTCCTAAAATCTAATAATACTCTAAGGAAGGGCAGGTGGAGGGAAGTTCTGTAGTTAATTGTAAGTCTTCAAAGAATGCCAAACATTGGTATTAGTGAAACATGAATAGCCATGTCTTCAAGCGTAGTCTGCCTGCTCAGAGCCCTGCTACTCAATGAACCTTTGATTCCCTCTTCAAAGACTTTGGCATATGGGTGAGCATTTCAGCACACCTCTGTGTTGTAAAGTGCAACAGTAATGATGCATTAGTTTAGAATGATATGTTGTCAAATGCCCTAAGAGAATGGAGTACTGGCTTCCCAGTTGTTTTCAGGGAGCTATGGGAAGCATCAATACATTCCCAAAGCCTTTTGAATGTCAAGCCAGCCCTTCTAATATGCCTGATTTATTAGTACCTGGTTTCAATTCTAGGACAGAGATTAGGCTTTACCTCCATGATTTGGTCATTTTATATAAAGTTAAGATTATCACTAAAGCTTTTTCCACAGTTTGATAGAATTTATAATCTTAGCAGTATATTTCTGTATTGAATGTGCCCCAATGTGGCTATTGCTGACAGGGCCATTTTTTGTTCAAACTGTGGGATTTGTATCATTCTTATTAAGGATAATATTTTGTCATAAGCAAATATTGTTATGCTAGGTTTAGATAGTATTCCTTTAGATGGTATTAATTTGATTAGAAGAAAGAACACATCCCAAAAGCACGTCAATGTACTTTCCATTAATCTCAAAAACTGAATTAATTTTTCCTTTTGTGGCAGGAAGGAAGCTGACATAACTTGCCCTTACCTCTAGAGAATTATTTGCATAATATCTGTTATTTAAAATACAACACCCTATGGTGATAATTTTCACACTTTTTTTCAGTTTATTATTTACCACTTGCTTCTTCAGTTCCTAATGTTTATTCTCTCTAAACTCATTACTACTTTGGGACCTCGGTCATTGTATAAATGTTGTTACACTCTGATTTCAAGAGATCAAAACGAACAATAAGTGTTGAATTCCAAGAAAAAAAGGTTTCCAGAGTTTAAACAGAAATCTCACAGATTAGCAGTAAGACACTTGGGTTAATAATGCATGATAGCAAAATGTTTCCTTGTAAGTAGAATCTTTTTAAAGTGAGTACCTTTAGAGAAACCACGTTACCTATCATGACCTATTTGCAAGATGCAAAATTTAAGTGGCCTTATAATTAAAATTTACTTTACATACACTAGAAGCAAGAAGTATTTTGCATTCCTTTCTTACTCTTATTGTCTGGGTGCTGGTTTGCTATAATAAAGTGATTTAAGTTTAAGTGGGCTTCCTTTAATTAGTCAGAATTTTATACTTATACTTGTCTAGAGGTAAGATGAACTTAAAGGTAATTATTACTAGTAGAAGAAAAGGAAACATAAAAAGCTCAAATACAGTTTAGCTTTGTTCTTTTTAGTGCATTCCAATATAATTATCTTTGTCATTTTAGAGACAAAGATACTCAGAAAAGCATTATTATCAACCAATCTACCAATCACTGATTTTATAGTCATCTATAGTGAGCATAGCTGTTATCAAGAATACATCTTGGAAATTATTTTCATCACAAAGTAATAATCATTGCTAAGTTGCTTATCCATAAATCTATTATGACAATCTAATCTCATTTTTCTAAAACACAGCAAAGAATCAAGAAGTAAACAACAACAAAAAAAGTCTCAGAAGATCTAAATAGAGGTCACAAAGTTCATGTACTAACACTTCACAGAACATCCCACAAAGATTATGAACCATAATGTTAAAACAACCTTGGTTCAGCTCTTTTATTTCCCAACTTAGTAGCTCAGTGATTTTTTGACCAAATTGTATAATCTCTCACTTTTTTACTCGTCTATGAAATGGGATTATACTTGTCACCTCTTGGGATTATTGTGAGACTTATATAGTTGATGTTATACTTAGATATTATTTTAAAATAGTAATTTATATTATCACTATTATCATTCCAACAATGTGACTATTACTCCTTCTCTTTGACCTTTATTCCTGAAGCCAGCTTTAATGTTTGAAATAACAGTCTGGCATTAAGGGAAGACAGAAAAAAACGAGGGTAATAAAACAGAAATGAGAACCATAGAAACAACACTGTGCAGTTATGGTTTCTAGATGAAAATAGCCCGTAGTACCATTGTGAACTACCATGACTGTATTATATTATCTGATAAATAGATTATACTAATGATAGCTATAAATGATCAAAAATGCCAGTATCACCACATTTTTAAAAAAAATTTTAATATCTTTTTTATTTTTTAATGTGGTGCTGAGGATCAAACCCAGGGCCTTGCACATGCTAGGCAAGTGCTCTATCACTGAGCCACAACCCCAGCCCCACCAGTGTCACCATATTTTTGCAGGAAGTAATAATGAGTAATTCAGTTTTGAATCATCAACCTATAAAAATAAAAATAATAATAAAAATAATTTGTGTGCTTAAAAGGATAAAATTTTACCCATATGGAAATTTCAGCCTTCTCTAGGGATTCTGTATTGATTAGTTTTCAGTAATATAAAGAAGATTATAGCAAAAATTTCACATAAGGATAATTAATTTTTAAAAAATCACTGATATCAACTGCCTACTTCCTCCATGCCACTCACCCCTCATGAACTCCCTATGATAAGAGTTAGAGTCAGAATATTGAGGAAGTATAATTTGATAATATTTTTAGTTTATTGTTTTAATTCTGTTCTAGCCATGGTATTTTATTTACTTAGATGTTTCAAAAGCTCCTTTGAGGGTTGGGGTTGTGGCTCAGTGGTAGAGCGCTTGCCTAGCACATGCAAGGCCCTAGGTTCAATCCTCAGCACCACATAAAAATAAATAAATAAAATAAATGTATTATGTCCAACTACAACTAAAAAATAAATATTTTAAGAAAAAACTCCTTTGATAGGAAGGAGGTTTATGTATACTGGTGAATATAATTTTAAAAGGATAAGAAATGTTCACTTTCAACAATCAGCAGTTAGACATAGCAGGCTATATTCTGATAAAAAGAATGATTGTTGTAAATATCCAGCAAAAATGGTATAGATATTGTTGACTACAATGGTGGAGAAATAGATGCTTTGGTATTTGAAATATATTTCTATGGACTGTCAAGAAGAAAAGAATATGAATTTCAGAAAACCAAGAAGTTTGGTTATTTGAAAACAAAAGATGCTAAAAAATTTATTTAAATACTACTGAAATACTTCAGAGTATATAGATTTACAAGTAACTCAACAGAAAAGTGTTTTTACATGATAAGTGATCTGTATGGGTAGTCACATAACAGAAAAACTGAGCACTTAATTTACTGTCATGTTATTTAGCAGTCACTAACAAGTATAACTCTTTTTTACTCTAGCCTGCCAACAACATTTGCAACTTTGGATATTGATGGTGTAAGAAAAATTATTTTTGCACTACCAGGTAAGAATCATTGAAATTATTCTCTGTTTTTTCTGAAAAAATAACCAAAATGTTTTTGGACTTCTCATTTGGCGAGTCCCCAATCAGATCACTCAAAGTGGAATCTAAAAGTCCTAGATTCAAGTCTCAGCTTTACTAACTAAAAATTGCTTACCTTCTCTGAGGCTGTTCATGTATAAAATGAAACTAATGTCCACATCACAGGATGGTATGAAAGTCTTAACTAGAGAGTATCTTCCAAAGCACATTCCAGACCCTAAGATGATAATCAAGTATTAGCTATCACTAAATCTTTTCAAGGCACCTGCCTTTTACAGAACATTTGTCAAAATTAACAGTTGAATCACCTCTCACAACTATAAGCATTTTGCTTAATTCACTTGTGCAAATACTAAATTAAGAAATACAAAGCCAGGGCTGGGGTTATGTCATAGAGCACTTGCCTAGCATGCAGGAGAAAAATAAACAAATAAAAATAAAACAGCCTCTGGCCCTTGCCAGACTTGGGGTGGTTTGGAAAGAGGAGGAATGGGAAAGAGAGGAGGGACTACTGATACTGTGACATCTCAGCCAGATCCCTCACATTTTCAGTCTGACAACATTACCATCACCACTCTTATTCCCGTGTGAGTAGAACCTCACAAGTTCAGATTGTAGAAAAAGAAAAGTGATTCAGCTTACATGCACTTTCAAAATCAATTTTTAAAGTATTTTTTCACCATATATCTATGGCAAGAAACTCCATAGGACCTTTAATGTTCCCTTGACTTCTCTGAAAAACCACTAGATAAAAGAAATGGATTCCTCTTCCAAGTTACATTTTGCCTTGAAGAGAATATTTGCTTTGTCTACAGAAGTCTTGACTTAACCTACAGAGCATCAGTGATAGTATAATAATGTTATTTTGGGAAACTTTTTTTTAGCATTACTAATAAAAGTGTTGATGATCTGCCAAATAAATAAATAAACCCTATCTTCAAATTGCTACTTAAATTTTCTCTGCCTAACCAGAATGAACCAAAAGAGGGCAGCAGCAACTCAAATGTTTGGATTCCAGAAACAGCAAAGTTGTTCAGTTTACAAACAAGACTTTCCAAAAAAAAATTTTTTTTTACAGGGCTGGAGATAGAACTCTGGGCCTCATGCATGCTAGGCAAGCACTCTAACACTAAGCTATACATATAGCCCCCCTGAGGATTTTCAATTTCTAAAGTATACTTCTACTTTCCTTGAGGACATATATTTAAAGATCACTAATCTTAATACATTTTAAACAATTTAAAAGTTTTGCATATTTTTAAATATTTTTCTTTAGTTGTAGATGGACACAATGACTTTATTTTATTTATTTATTTTTATGTGGTCCTGAGATCGAACACAGTGCTTCACATGAACTAGGTATGCGCTCTACCACTGAGCCATAATCCCAGCCCTAAAAGTTTTGCATATTTACTTACTTTTTTTAAAATATTTTTTTAGTTGTTGGACACAATACCTTTATTTTATGTGTTGCTGAGGGTCAAACCCGGTGCCTCACATGTGCAAGACTCACACTCTACTCCTGAGCCACAAACTCTAGCTCCCTATTTTTTAACTTCTTAAAATTATATAGTAACACATATTTCCTACCAAAAAAAAATAGAAAATACAGATAAGCAAAGAAATGTTATTCATAATCCCCATCCACCCAGAAATAACCATTATTTACAACTTTTTATTCTTTTTCCTTCTAGTTCTTTTTCTTGTAAAGAGCAATTACTTTCTTAACAGTAATTGTATATAAAGTAGTATTGTGGGAATTTTATAATCATTGGTGATGTATTTTTGAGGCAATTGGTAATGTATTCTCCTTAAAAATCTGCCTTTCTAGCCATGTGTGGTGATGCATACCTATAGTCTTAGCTACTGCTGAGACTGAGGGGAAGGATTGTAGTTTGAGGACAATTTGGGCAAGTTAGCAAGATCCTGTTTCAAATTTAAAAAGGGGTTGGAGATGTAGCTCAGTGGTGGAGTGCTTACGTAGCGTGTATGAAACGCTGGATTCACCATCCTCTTCCCAGGTTCTGTTCTGTTGGGCAACTCATTTTTTATTTGATATTAGTATCCCTCATCACTTTCTGCTACTTAAAAATAAGTCCTTTCTTAACCAATTTTTGTAAGTAAAAGATAATTGAAATTACGATTTTATATAATAATAGGCTAAATTGATGTCATTTTTTAAATTTAAAGACATTTCTAGGTAGAGATGATTACAGGTAAATTTCCTTATGCTTATCTATATTTTTTAATTTTTTGGTACCAGGCTTATGTTACTACAGTAATTTTTCATATTTAAGTCATATTTACAAAACACTGTTACTATAGTAATTTTAAAATCTTAAAGGTTTATTTTAACTGCTTTAAAACTTACCAAGATTAAGGGGCTGCCGCTCAATAGTAGAGCATGAGCTTCACATACACAAAGTCCTGGTTGGGTTCAATCCCCAGCACAAAAAAAAAAAAAAAGAATTATCAAGATTAGTAAGTAGTAATGGCTTTCAATTCATGGCTTTCAGGAAAGTAGAAATAAGTAGTGTCAAAGAGCTTCTGGGTATCAGAATTCATTTTACTGGAAGACCCAAATGTTTATACCTTCCATGATATTTGGTTGACTATACCTTTATTTGGTCATCCTGTTGGATTCCAAGTGTTTCAGAAGAGGAAGACTAGTGGTTAGTCACATGTCATTATTTGGCAAAATTTTATGGTAGGTGCTATAAATAACTGTTTGGTTGACTTTCAGGGAATCCTGTATCAGCCGTGGTCACCTGTAATCTCTTTGTTGTGCCTGCACTGAGAAAGATGCAAGGCATCTTGGATCCTCGGCCAACCATCATCAAAGCCAGGGTAATGTCTTCTAATGATCAGAAACCAACATGGAAGTCTGATGACCAGTTAAGAATAGGGTTTTCTAACTGCTCAGAATAAGCATCTAGGATTTTATAGTAATCTTGTAGGCAAATGTAATATTCACCCCTTCAAGTTAGAAAATGGAGAAGAAAGGGTTGCATTTATTACCCTCCTACATGGCTTCTGAAGTGAATTATTTTCTTCAGCTAGACATCCATAAAGGAGTCCAGAGAGAAAGACTTAAAACTTTTGAGTGGATACTTAAGAACAAGACAAGCAATACAATGCAGCTAACATAGCCCTAACACTAGACCTATATGGAATGAGAGATAAGAATTCTTTTTCTAATATAAACCACAGAGAATGGCAGTTAATCTACTTTTTCAGTGATGTCATTGATAAATTTCAAACAGTTCAGAAAAAAAAAAAAACAATCAAAGAGGGGCTGGGGTTGTAGCTCAGTGGTAGAGCACTTGCCTAGCATATGTGAGGCACTGGGTTCAATCCTCAGCACCACATAAAAATAAATAAATAGGCCAGGCACAGTGGTGCACTCTTGTGATCCCAGCAAATTGGGAGGCTGAGGCGGAAGGATTGTGAGTTCAGAACCAGCCTCAGCAAAAGCGAAGCACTAAGCAACTCAGTGAGACCCTGTCTCTAAATAAAATATGAAATAGGGCTGGTGATGTGGCTCAGTGGTCGAGTGCCCCTGAGTTCAATACCTGGTGATCCATAAATAAATAAATAAATAGGTATTTTGTCCAGCAAAACCTAAAAATGTCTTTAAATTTAAAAAAAAAATAAAAAACAATCATAAAACTAAAAAGAGATCCTAGTGCTTCAAGAGGAAAAGGTGATGATATTGTTTAGAAAAGGACTATTAAGACTGAGGAAGTATAGTAAAAGTTACTTGGAAATTAGAGTCTTTCTCCAGCAACACCACTCAATTTAACTTACTACTCAACTAATTGTACATTTTCTATATTACTGATGAACAACTTTCTTGGCAATTTAAACTATAGTTCCAAAACATTACTTTTCAAGAGTTCTGAAATAACTGGGTATGGTGGTGCACACCAAGGTGCTGTAATCCCAGAAACCTGGGAGGCTGAGCTAGGAGGATTGCAAGTTCAAGGCCAGCCTCAGCAACTTAAGAGACCCTAAAGCAACTCAGCAAGACCCTGTTTCAAAATTAACACTTGATTAAAAAAGGGTTAGGGATGTGACTCAGTGGTAAATTGCCCTTGGGTTAAATGTCCAGTACCCCCCCCAAAAAAATTGAAATAACTTCAGATATGACCGAGTGTTGTGATTAGCTGAAAGAACATAAAGCATATAAGAGGAAGAGGAAATAAAATATTACTCTAATAATACATAGGACAAAACACTAAGAAAATTTAGGCTTTAGATATTCTTATAATTGACTTTCTAAATACTGAGATTTTGTGGACAGATAGAAAAATCTCTTTTCCTTAAAATTTCATTAAAGAATCAGCTGGATTTTTTTATAATCATGTGAAGTATTGGTCTTATTTGACATTAAACAGCAGAAGAAAAAAAGCCATCATTGAACAAAAAGTATTCCAATCAAGTCAAAAAGTCAGAGTCTTAAAGCTTAGATTTAGACATCCAAACTGGTAATAATGAATTCACTATTTTCATATTTACAACACTAAGAAAATAAGAAAAATCTATATTGATATAAGAAAGAGAGTAAAGCAGCTTAAGATGGCTTCTCTTTGACTCTGCAAAACTCTTGAATCCTTTCATTTATTTCTCATTTTAACCTCCACCATCTCCTCCTTAAAGCCTACATATGGCAGCCATTCATTCTGACAGCAATGATGAGTTTGTGTTCTATAATCAAACTGATGCTTGATATATTGTTCACATGCTGCACATTTCCTGTCAATTCAGGGAACTGAGAACTGGTCCAAGAATTAGATGCCTTTTTTCCATGGAACTGCCAGCATGGTCATCAGTACACTTGGCTATTTGTCCTTTTTGTTTGTAACAAAAAATAACCCCCCACATCTTCACTGACATGACTGCCACTTTAGTGCAAAATTCTATTCACTTCCTTGAAGCATAATAAATCACTATGTCTCTTTTCCAATGCAAGATACAACTTAGAGTCAGGCTCTGTGGTGAAACACCTATAATCCCAGTGGCACAAGAGGCTGAGGCAGGAGGATCATAAATTCAAAGCCAGCCTCAGCAACTTAGGGAGGCCCTTAGAAACAGCAAGACTCTGTCTCTATAAATAAAGTATAAAAAGGGGCTGGGGATATTGCTCAATGATTAAGCACCTCTGGGTTCAATCCCTGGTACAAAAAAAAAAAAAAAAGATACAGTTTACAGACACTACATAAATATTGCTGTCCAAAATAGATGCCACAGTCATTTATTGCTTTGTCTTGCTGCCTTGGGGAAGTGGGATAGATGTTAATGCTGGTTTTGCTCATACTCTGCTAGACTCTGTTGTCACCATCCTATGAGTAGGGCAATGTTGCAAGTTATAGTTCAGATTTGAGGTGTCCCCCCAAAGCTCCTGTGTTAATGAGGGAATGTTCAGATGTAAATGATTAGATTACAAGAGCTGTAACCTAATCAGTGAATTTTTCCATTTAATGGATTAATATTTTGAAATAACTAATTGGGTAGTAACTGTAGGCAGGTGGATATGGCTAAAGGAAGCAGGTCACTGGGGGCATGCCTTTGAGGTTTATATTTTGTCTCTTGGGCCTTGCTTGGTCTCTGCTTTTCTCTGCCAGGCCTTTTATGATGGTGTCTTGCTTCACCTCATGCCCAGAGCAATGGAGCCTGCTGGCCATAGTCACAGCAACAAAAAGCTGACTGACTCACTGCATTATTTTCAAAATGTCAGCACAGAAAAAGTCATCCTTTTATATCAAAGCATTAAGAAGAGCAACAGTTTAAAATAAATATTCCCCCCTTATGGTTGGGAATTGAAATACTTCTGATTTTCACCCCATTGTAAGAAACAGAATCCTAGAAATTTATCAAATAGAATTATTGACCCAATCCTTCCACACAAGGATATCCTATCATGTGTTTCCTTAATATCCCATCAAAGTACCCTATACTGCCCTTGTTCTCAACTTTTTCCCCACTAAAAATGTACCTGAGGTAGCTCCCATTAGTATTAACAACTCATCTCAGGCAGTGATTGAGAAATAAAAAAGGGGAAAATACCTTCATCTCCCACAGGGCTGGTCAGTCCGGGGAGAGTATGAGTATGTTGGATATCCACCAGACTTCTGATGTGTCCACCTTTTCATTTCATTGAGCATTGCTGAACTGCACACTATAAGAACTTGATGGTTGCTCCTGAATGGTGTTAAAAGCAGTGAAATACAGAGCATTTCAACAAATGTTCCTATTTTTTGAAAACTGCTGAGGTATTTGCATTTGTAGAGGGAAATATGGTTGTTTATTGTGGTAAGATCAATGATTGATCATTAAAAGATATTATGAAATGCCTGCTACATGAGAATATTATGGCCTGTAGATTTAAAAAAATAAATATTTAAAACAACAGAACTGCACATTACTTAGAAGCAAAGTACTTTGACTTTAACTTATTAGGAAATGAGAACTATAACTAGGCTACGGAAACTTTGGAAACAGGAACATGAAACTGATCCCTACCAGCAAATGCAAGGATTTTGAAGCTTCTTGACAAGTTTTAGATACATGATTTACAAAGAAAATATGCTCAAAGCCCTCTCTGGTAGAATAATGGAAATAGTACCTCATAATAACTTTTATAGCGCTCCTCAAAAAGTTAGTGTGATAAAGCTCATTTAACCATTCTTTGGAAGCTTCAACCAAACCCCAGCTAAGGTGAGGACTCCGGCAATACCCAGTGTCACTGTTTGTCATCCTGGGCCTCTATCTCAAATAGAATCCACTTTAGACACCTATTTTCTCACAAACTGTCTCCTCCACACTGTGCAGCTCTTAGTGCCAACTGTTCCCCTGAATCCCCTGGTACATTCAGTTCCCCATTGTTACCATCAAACCTTCCAGACACCATTCTCCATACTTTCAGATTTGGAAATTGCTTACATCTTCCTCTCTACCTTGTCTCCGACCATTAGATGTTTTACCTCCATTATACCTTTATTTCTGCTTCAGCAACTCACCCTTTTCATATTCTGAATGGCTCCATCTCAAAAATTGACAGTTTTGGTAGACCCTTTAGGAATAATAGCAAATTACTTAACAGTAGATGGAAAATCTAGCATAAATATTCACTCCTATAACTCTTCCCCTTTTCCCTCAGTCTGTAAACCCCTTTGGCTCACAGCTTTCTTTATCCAGCCCAAATCCTGGGATGTGTGATACAACACCCCACGCAACATTTTCTAAAACACTCAACCTTTTTTTTTTTGCCTCTTCTTCTTTCTATAACTCTAAGAATTCACAAACTTGGTTCAATTCTCCCCTCTTTTATTTATTTATTTATTCTAATCAGTTACACATGACAGCAGAATGCTCTTCAATTCATTGTACACAAATGGAGCACAGTTTTTCACTTCTCTGATTGTATACAAAGTAGGGTCACATGATTTGTGCAATCATACATGTACCTAGGGTAATGATGTCCATCTCATTCCACCATCTTTCCTATCCCCATGTCCCCTCCCCTGCACTCCCCACCTTTGGCCAATCCAGCGTTCCTCCATTCGTCCCATACCCTCCCCACATTATGGATTAGCATCCACTTATCAGCGAAAACATTCAGCCTTTGGATTTTGGGGATTGGCTTACTTGGCTTAGCATGATATTCTCTAACTCCATCCATTTACCTGCAAGTGCCATAATTTCATTCTTCTTTAAGGCTGAGTAATATTCCATTGTGTATATATATATACCACATTTTATTTATCCATTCATCTGTTGACAAACAGCTAGGTTGGTTCCATAGCTTGGCTATTAATAATTGAGCTGCTATAAAGATTAATGTGGGGTAAAGATTTGCTCTCATTATGTAGGCTCTCTATTTACCTCACTGACTATTTCTTTTGCTGAGAAGAAACTTCTTAGTTTGAGTCCATCTCATTTATTGATTCTTGATTTTAATTCTTCAGCCAAAGGACTCTTATTAAGGAAGTTGGGGCCTAATCACACAAGATGGAGATTAAGACCTACTTTTTCTTCTATTAGACTCAGGGTCTCTGGTTTTATTCCTAGGTCCTTGATCCATTTTGAGTTGAGTTTTGTGCATGGTGAGAGATAGGGTTTTAATTTCATTTTGTTACATATGGATTTCCAGTTTTCCCAGCACCATTTGTGGAAGAGGCTATCTTTTCTCCAATGCATGTTCTTAGCACCTTGGTCTAATATAAGATAATTGCAGTTTTGTGGGTTAGTCTCTGTGTCCTCTGTTCTGTACCATTGGTCTATCAGTCTGTTTTGGTGCCAGTACCATGCAGTTTTTGTTACTATTGCTCTGCAGTATAGTTTAAGGTCTGGTATAGTGATGCCACCTGCTTCACTCTTCCTGCTAAGGATTGCTTTAGCTATTCTGGGTCTCTTATTTTTCCAGAATAACTAAAGCTATCCTTAGCAGGAATTAATTTCATGATTGTTTTTTCTATTTCTATGAGGAATGTCATTGAGATTCTGATCAGAATTGCATCAAATCCATATAGTGCTTTTGGTAGTGTGATCATTTGGGGAATATTAATTTTACCTATCCCAGTAGGCCCTAATCTCCTTCATGTGGGATTAGGTCCCAACTTACTTAATAAGACTCCTTTGGCACAAGAATTACAATCAAGAATCAATAAATGGGATGGACTCAAACTAAAAAGTTTCTTCTCAGCAAAAGAAATAATCTGTGAGGTTAATAGAGAGCCTACATCTTGGGAGCAAATCTTTTTTTTTTAAGAGAGAGAGAGAGAAATTTTAATATTTATTTTTTAGTTTTCGGCAGACACAACATCTTTGTTTGTATGTGGTGTTGAGGATCGAACCTGGGCCACACGCATGCCAGGCGAGCGCGCTACCTCTTGAGCCACATCCCCAGCCTGGGAGCAAATCTTTACCCCTCACACATCAGATAGAGCACTATTCTCTATGGTATATAAAGAATTAAAAAGCTAAGCACCAAAAGGACAAATAACCCAATCAATAAATGGGCCAAGCAACTTAACAGACACTTCTAAGAAGAGGATACAATCAATCAACAAATATATTAAAAAATGTTCATCATCACTAGCAATTAGAGAAATGCAAATCAAAACTACTCTAAGATACCATCTCACTACAATCAGAATGGCAGCTATTATGAATACAAAGAACAATAAGTGTTGTCCAGGATGTGGGGGAAAAGGTACATTCACATGCTGCTGGTGGGACTGCAAATTGGTGCAGCCAATCTGGAAAGCAGTATGGAGATTTCTTGGAAAATTGGGAAGGGAACCACTATTTGACCCAGCTATCCTTCTCCTCGGTCTATACCTAAAAGACTTAAAAACCACATACTACAGGGACACAGCCACATCAATGTTTATAGTAGCACAATTCACAATAGCTAAACTGTGGAACCAACCTAGATGCCCTTCAATGGATGAATGAATAAAAAAAATGTGGCCTATATAAACAATGGAATATTACTCAGCAATAAAAGAGAATAAAATCATGCATTTGCAGGTAAATAAATGGAGTTAGAGAAGCTAATGTTAAGTGAAGTTAGCCAATCCCAAAAACCCAATGCCAAATCTTTTCTCTAATATAAGGAGGCTGATTCATAGTGGGATAGGGAGGTAGAGCATGGGAGGAATAGAGGACCTCTAGATAGGGCAGAGGGGTGGGAGGGGAAGAGATGGGGCATGGGGTTAGAAATGATGGCGGAATGTGATGGACATTATTATCCAAAGTACATGTATGAAGACACGAATTGGTGTGAATATGCTTTGTATACAACCAGAGATATGTAAAATTGTGCTCTATATGTGTAGTAAGAATTGTAATGCATTCCGCTGTCATATATAAATAAAAAATAATTTTTAAAAAGATTAATGTGGCTGCATCCTGTAGTATGCTGATTTTAAGTCCTTTGGGTATATACGGAGGAGTGTGATAACTGGGTAAAATGGTGGTTTCCAAGTTTTCTAAGGAATCTCCATACTGCTTTCCAGATTGGCTACACCAGTTTGCAGTCCCAGCAGTAGTGTATGAGTGTGCCTTTTCCCCTACATCCTCACCAACAGAAATTATTGTTTGTATTCTTGATAACTGACATTCTGACTGGCAATTGTCTCTTCTTTGCTCTTCATTTTTATTTCCAGGGCACTAAACACTAAAAAGAGTATACAGCTCTTTGAATTACCACTTCCAACTTATAGTTTAGCAGCAGAAGTAAAATTCACCTTACCTGTTCTTTTATACATATGGATCAACTTCTTTCATTCCCTACTGCAGTCTTTGAAATCTTCACCATTCTCCTCAAGCCTCTCTCCCATCCACACACCCCCTGAATTTCATAGCCAAATAATCCTGGGTTTGAATGATAGCCTAGCATTAACTAATATTATAACTTTGGACATATTTAATGATTTCTAATCTTAACTGCTCTTAAATCCTTTTTATGTCTAATTCAAATTAAAATCTATCTCCAATTAAAATCTATCAGTGCTTGCCATGATACCAGAGTTAAATCCGTACTCCTCAAAAGGGCATAGGACCTTCATCTGAAGGCCCCAGTTTTCTTCTCAAGTTTCATCTTCTTCCCGTCCTCACTCTGACCATAACAAGGTATTTGCAGCTTCTAGAAAGAACATTAGGTTCCCTGCCTGTATGTGTGATTCTTCTCTTTCCCAGTAAGTTCTCTCTTGACCACCATCATTCCTTTCTTAGCTTGGTGAATTCCTTACTCTCAAGACTCAGTCATCACATCCCCTGTAAAGCTTTTCTTAAAGTCACTTTGAGGTTACTTTTCTATAAGATGAGCAGGACAAAGAGGAAAAACAGAATATTCTCCCTTTTGTTAATTAAGAAATTTTATTTTAAAAGCACTTTAGGTTCATAGCAGAATTGAGTGAAAAAAAAAATAAAAAGGTTTTCCCACTAACAACATCTGGCACAAGAGTGGTTCATTTTTGTTAGAATTGACAAATCTGCATTGACATATTGTGATCATCCAGAGTCCATATTTTACATTCATGTTTATTCTTGGTGTTGTATATTCTATAGGTTTTGATAAATATATAATGACATGTAATCTATCATTATGATATCATACAGAATAGTTTCTCTATCCTAAAGGTGCTCTGCCTACTTGTCCTTCCTTTTCTCAATCCCTGTCAATCATTGATCTGTTTTTTTCAATAACTTTGCAATATGTCACCTTTTAGGATTAACTTGACTTAGTAATGTGCATTTAAGTTTCCTCCATGTCTTTTCATGGAGTAGTAGCTTATTTCTTCTTACTACTGAACAATATCATAATTTGGATGTACACAGTTTATCCATTAACCTACTGAAGGACACCTTGGTTACTTCCAAGCTTTGGCAATTTTGAATGAAGCCTCCATGTGCAGACTTTTGTGTAGAAGTAAGTTTTTCACATCATTTGGGTAGATACCAATGAATATGGTTATTGGATTTATGCAAAAGTATATTTATTTTATAAAAAACTACCAGTTTTCCAAAGTGGCTATACCATTTTACATTTCCATGAGCAGTGAATGAGAGTACCTGTTGCTTCACATCCTTGTGAGGATTTGATAAGTGTTTTAGATTTTGGCCATTATGATAGGTGTATGTTCATATAGTTCATGCATTGTTGTTGTTTTTAATGTGTCATTTCATAATGACATTAAGTTGAACATCTTTTCATATCCTTACTTCCCATCTATAGATCTTCTTTGGTGAGGTGTCTACTCATGTCTTTTGTCCATTTTTGAAATTGTATTATTCATTTTCTTATAATTGTGTTTCAGTGGTTCTTTGTATATTTTGAATAATTATCTTTTATCAGATGTTAGCTTATGTTAAAATTTTTCTCTCAGTCTATGGCTAGTCTTCTCATTTCCTAGACTTTTTTTTTAAACTAATTCTTTCCCTTAGACATTTACATGTAGGCCATACCATATAATACTACTTATAGCAAATAATATTATTTTTTCTTTTAAATAATTATTGTGTACCAGGCACATATTTTTTAAAAAAACAAAAACACTCTTGGTCCACATCCTTCTGCCCACTTATTGGGGGCATTGTGGAGGTGAAGGGTACTGAACCCAGAGGCACTTTACCACTAAACTACATCCCCAGGCTTTTTTTTTTTTTTTTTAAAGACAGGGGCTCACCAAGTTCCTTAGGGCCTCATTAAGTTGCTGAGACTGGCCTCAAACTTTCAGTCCTCCTACCTTCCTGAGCCTCTGGAATTACAGGCATGCACTATTACATCCAGCCTTTTGCCCACTTTTTAATGAATCAAGGAAGTCATTGAAAAAGGAATATCAACCATTTTCACCAATCCTCATGGGTATTAGGCAAGTGTTCTACCAGTGCTATACACCCCAGCCTTCAAAGGCCTATTTTATTCACTAGTGTTTCAGCAAGGCTTTCATTTCTTCCCCCAATAATAGCACTATATGGTTCATAGTGATATTGTGGGAATGAGCACCAAAGAATGTGTCTATGTTTACAAAGTGTTCATCATTCTTTAAAGCATTGAAACTCAGTAAAAAGTGCTTTCTTAAATTAAGCAGTGTAATAGACCAGAACAGTGTTAATACAAAAAAAAAGGAAAAAAATGGTTAATAAACTTCTGCATTTCAATAAAGTACCCCCCCCCAAAAAAAAAAAACCCAATCAGTTTCATTTCTGACTACAAAAGGAATAACTGTTTGTGTGCTTTTGTTTTTTGTATGTTTTCAGTACTGGGGATTGAACTCAGGGACATTCTAGTACTGAACTACATCCCCAGCCTTTTTTTGTTTTTATTTTGAGACAGGGTCCCCCAAAGTTGACCAAGATGGCCTCAAACTTATAATCCTCCAGTTTCAGCCTCCTGAGCAGCTGAGTTTATAGACACATGCCATCATGCCCAGCTAGAAACAGCTGTTTGTAAAGAGTCTATGAAAAATAATTTTTTCATTCACTTCAATTTGATATATTTGACTTTTGTTTCTTAAATTTACATAAATATCTTCCTCTAAACATAAATTTTAAGAGTTAGATTAAGACTGAAAAATAATATATATACTGTGATTCTTCTCCTTCCTAGTAAGTTCTCTCTGACTACCATAATTCCTTTCTTGGTGAATTCCTAGCTTGGTGAATTCCTTACTCCCAAGATTCAGTCATCAAATATATTACTGAAAAATAATATAACTGTTTCCCAATTCAGTTATTTAAAAAATAGGATCATAATGCTTGAAGACAGTTTAGCCATTTGTAATACAATTGCATTTTGAAGTTAAATAAACAGGTATAGAAAAGCAAAATAGCCTGCTAACGCAAAAGACTGGTTAGCAGTAGAGCTCAAAGAACCTAGATGTCTGTTATCATCCTAGTCCAGTGTCCATCCACAGTATCACCATGAACCAAATAATGCTATTACTAGTTTGGGGGAACAAAAACCTTTCTGAAACACTAGCAAATAAAATAGCTATGTGAAGGCCAGAGATGTAGTGCACTGGTAGAGTACTTGCCTAGTATCAATGAGGCCTGGAGTTTGATAACCACCACTACCAAATAAAAAAAAGATCCACATGAGTAGCTCTTGTAGTTTAGTACTAGGGAACACACAGATTGAGAGAAGCATAAAATG
Organism: Marmota monax; assembly: GCF_021218885.2. Taxonomy (NCBI): domain Eukaryota; kingdom Metazoa; phylum Chordata; class Mammalia; order Rodentia; family Sciuridae; genus Marmota; species Marmota monax. The sequence continues at coordinate 19,331,341 of NW_026693777.1, read as the reverse complement.
ACTTAGGAATAATGACAGTTTACCCTATCAGTAAATATAAATGCAAATAATCAAGTCAAAGAGTGAGAAAAGGGAAAGCACCTATCCCTTTTATGTTGAAAATAGTTATATATTTCAACTTTGGGATTGGGGTAGCTAAAGAGTACCTAGTGCATATTAGGTCCTCAGTAAATATTTACTGGATAGTTGGATAGATGGATGGATGAATGGATACTGAATTTGTTTATTTAGGTCTACCTCCTTTATTGTCACTATAACTACTTCTGTTTACCAATTCATAGGAAGGAGTTTCTGTCCTCACAACCCATAAAAACAGACTGCAGAATTAGACTTTATCTTTTTCATCTCTCCTTCTCCCTACTATAAAACTAGTTTCTTAGTGTTTTCTTTCCATCAGAGCAACTAAACCCCTAGACTGACTGCCCATACTGAAAACATGAAGTGGAAGTGATAAAAATAGCAGAATGCCAAGGATATCTTCCATGTCAATTGTATTTTCAGTATGACCTCCATTACCCTGTAGTTTTGAGAAATTATGAGGTAACCAAGTTTGCTTTCTTTTTCTCTTTATTCTATAGTTATCATGTGATGTAAAACTAGATCCTCGCCCAGAATATCATCGTTGTATATTGACTTGGCATCACCAAGAACCACTGCCTTGGGCACAGAGTACAGGTTAGTCATTCAGATCTGCAGGTACCCTTATATACTCATTCTGTTAAAACACAAATTTATATAAAGTCTTCATTGGTTATACCTAATTTTAAAATTATTATGCACTTTTTTTCTTTTTGAAAGGTTAGATGAGCTAAATCATTCCTAAACAGAATAACAGGACAAGAAGAATTAATAAAAATGTAGTTATTTCACTGAGCCATATTTTCTGAATACTTGAAATATAAATCTAGAATTACAGAAGATTTTGTTCTGTTTGTTCAAGCAATATTCTAAGCATAATTTTGGTTGTAGGAAAAGGAGGGCACCCTGAAGTGTGAGATGAAAACCTAAGTTATAATATGATCTTTGTAGACTATACTATTTTCTAAATATTATTGGTAAATTTTAAGGTAGAGAGATCAATGCTGATAATTCAGAGTTTTATAGTTACCTGCCCTAGGCTTTCAACATTTGTCCCCAGCTTCTCTGGGCATACTTTGCCTAAATTTGATGCAACTCCACAAAAATTGTATTACCCTTTAAACAAAGGATCTATGAAGTGCCAACATCAGCAAAACACAGGGGCTTTGCTGTCAGAGAAAGTTGCTTTCTAATTGGTCAATTAGCATGACCTAAACTGGTTACCTAAGGCTCTTAAATCTTGTGAAAGTCAAATAAGATAGTTAAGTAAAATGCCTAGTTCCTAGTCTGACCTTTAGTAAGGAAATGGTAGCTGCTACTGTTATTATCCTTATTGTTTTGGTAGGTTTTAAAAGCCTGTATTTGGGCTGGGGTTGTGGCTCAGTGATAGAGCGCCTGCCTAGCATGCATGAGGCACTGGGTTCGATCCTCAGCATCACATAAAAATAAATAAAATAAAATAAAGGTATTGTGTCCATCTGCAAAATATAAATAAATATATATACATATATATGTGTGTATATATATGTATATATATGCCTTTATTTTAAATATAACATTTTGATCTGAATTGGGAAAAATCTGTGGCATTTTGCATAATGCTATAAAATCCTCATTTTTATTCTTTTAAATAGAAACTTCTAATGTCTAATTTTGAAGTTCTAAAGATAAGGTATAGGTTATAGGCCAACTGAAAAAGTACTAGGAAGATTAATCATCTCTTTCCCTCTTGTGGCCCTGCATTTTAGTTTGCCAGTTTTAAAGAAAAAAAAAATGTCTGCAAGGGCTTCAAGTATATACACTGTGATGCCTATGTTGCTGTAATGAGAGTATTTCATTCCAGGTAATCAGATGAGCAGCCGTCTGATGAGCATGCGCAGTGCCAATGGATTGTTGATGCTACCTCCAAAGACAGAGCAGTATGTGGAGCTCCACAAGGGCGAGGTGGTGGATGTCATGGTCATTGGACGGCTATGATGATCACCAGCAGGAGAAAGCTTTGATGCATGTCCACATATCATTGACTGTATCCTGTAATATGCATCGGCACAGCTAGTTTTCTGATTTGGATAAAAGTTGATCTGTATAGTCAACATCTTAAACTATATTTCAAATGAATTTAAATACCTTTTAAAAGAAAAAAAAACACCTAAGAATAAATCTTAACAGACAACTCTATTCTGATTATATCAAAGCAAATTTTTTCCTTTCTTGCAAATTGCTTTGTGTGTTCAATGCTAGGTCTGATAGCGATAGCTTTTAGTAGACAGCGGTAGGTGCCTGCAGAACTTGTGTTTTTTCTCATCTTTAAAATACAACTACTTATGCTCTTAAATCAAGGCTGTCTGCTTATTTATACTAGCTTAGACAACACTTGGATTTCCCTTCTTAGTATGCTTCATAACTGCTTTACAGAGAGCTTTTGCTTGTTCTTTATCATGTATCTCGTGTTTATGTGCACTGTGCCAAAAGAAGAGTAACTGGGTGGAGGCCCTGCCCTGCCTCAAGAACCATCCTCTGCAGAGCATCGGGGAAGATTCTTACCCTAGTAGCCTCGTGGCACAGTACTCTTGGGCAGTAACTGGATACCTTTTATTTGAACAAACAAACTGAGGGAAAAAATGCTTCCTTAAGTGCTGACAGCCTTTTTAACCAATACATTTAAAATTGTACAGAACAACAACAACAAAAAAATCAAAGACTGATCTTGTACAGATATTAGTGTTACCAGCATTCACGTGGAAATCAAGAGCAAAGACAAAATAATGTTAAACAACTCTGTACCATAACATTTTCTGTAATGATACTAAAACTTAATGAATAAAAAAAATCCTTGGTCATTATTTAAAAATTTATTGTGTTGGCCTTTTTATTAAAAAAAGAAGATTGATTGACATGCCATTCTGTTGGGGTTCTGCCTGTATAAAAGGAACAGTTAAGATGGCCTACCAAGGTTCAATGGCATGAGGGAAATTTAGAATGTGGATAATAAAACTCTGTATCTTACTACAGTTTTTGGGAAAAAAAATACCATCATGATCTATAGCATTGTGAAAATATAGATTAGAAAATAAAAGAACCTCCCATTAGTGTGGCCTTGCTGGTTATAGTTGGAGAATAGTATCTAAGTACTATAGAGGAAAGATACTTAATGATTTAGAGGGAGAAATCCTACTTTAGATGCCGTAAAAGCAAATTTCAAATAGCTACTGTTCTTTGAAATGAAGGGAAATAATCAAGGAATGAACTAGAAAATTTCAGATAAGTACATGGAAATTTTTTTAATGAAGTAAGAAGTAGGGAAAATCTGTGTTGACTATAAAAAATATAACAAATAAAATAGACTCTATCCATAATGATTCCTTTAATAAAAACTTAGGGGTACTTTTCAAATGATGGTAACAGGGAGATGTATATGTTGTAGAGTAGGCATAGTAAAGCAAACTATAAAGGCTGACAAATGACTCTAAAGGTGCCAGATGACAATGACAAAGGCAAGTTGTAGACGACAATATTGGACACTAATACTCAATAATTCCAGAGTGGAAAACAAATTTTTCTAAGTTTTCTTTCTTTTTTACTTTTTCTTTTTGTGCTAGGGATCAAACGAGGGTGTCTAACTCATAAGCCTCCACTGAGCTACCCCTCCAGCCCCTTAAATTTTCTCTTGTATGTACAATTGAGGAAAGATTAGTTAATAGAAGTCAAATGAAAGCACATACAGAGTTCTTTACTTACATTCATTTACAAAATGTTTGTTAAGTATTTACTATGTGCTTGTGTATAAAGTATGCTAAGCTACTATTTATAGAAATGAATAGGACAGAGTAGCTAATATTGCACTCCATCAGGGGAGATAACAAAAACATGTGCAAGTAACAATAATGTTGTATATATTTAATATTTGATAATATATGATAGAGTGTGTAGAAAGTGGTAGTTGCTATAGCAGACTAAAAAGGATTGGAGGGGTTCAAATGATAACTTCTATAGGGTAAAATTTCAAGGTGTAAAATGACATTACAGTGGGTCTTGAAGGAAGGGTAGAATTTTTAAAAATGAAGGTACAGGAAGAAGAATATTCTAAAAACAGAATTAAGGACCATAATAATTATTGTTTTATGATAAAAGTTAAATGCCACAAAGGCAAAGATTTTTATTTTGTTCATTGATCTCCCAAATCCTTAGAAAAGTTCCTGGCATATGTAAATATATGTAAATACATTATAGGGAGCTTACTATATGCCAGACACCATTGTAAGCACTTATTTCACAATACCCTGTAGTTCTTATTCCCATATTGCAGATGAGAAAACCAAGGCACCAAAAGATAAGAAACTTGACCATGGTTACATGGCTAGCTTTGGAGAGGACCAAGGATTCAAATTTAGCACTCTGGCTCCAGAGTCCATACTCTTGAACACTGGGCTATAAAAACAGAAAGTTGATATATTTTAAGGCTGAAAAGGTACATAGTTAAGGCCCAAACTATAAAGTTCTTAAATATCAAGTTAAGGAGTCTAGATTTATTCTAGAGATGATAAAACTGTTAGAGATTCTTGATCAGGAAGTGTCATGATCACAGCTATCCTTTTAGGGGAAAGTCTTTGGCAGAATCTAGTAGGACAGATTAGGGTAGGAAGAAATTGAAATGAGAGAAACCAGTTAAGTGATCAAGTCAGACTCGGTGGCTTCTGGCTGTCATTCTAGCTACTCTAGAGGCTGAGGCACACAGTAAGGAATCACAAGGCCTGCCTGGGCAACTTAGTGAGACCCTGTCTCAAAATAAGATTTCAAAAGGGGCTGAGGGTTTGATCCTTGGCACTGCAAAAAAGGAAGGAACCAGTAATTGAGGTTTTACAGATGAGGGGTAGAAATGATGAGAATGGGAAGGTTAGAGGAGAACTAATTCAAAGTCTTCAATCTTGACTGGGAAAAATGTAAAACTTAATTTTTTAAAAAAAGTCAGAAAATTGGATTTTATGGAGGAGCTAGTAAGTTTGGACATGTGTTTAAGATGCCAAAGGAGTACTGAGTGACCATGTCCTGTTGGCATTTGAAAGTTCAGGTTAGGAGTTCATAAATAAATGATCCATAGGCGGATGAAAGGATTGTCAAGGAAAGCTTTGTAAAGAGAAGAGAAGAGACCTTGGGGTTAGAGGGAAAATGGAATGAAGGGGAAAGCAGTTTGCAGAAGAAAAGAAATGGAAGTGCAGCATTCCACAAACCAAGGACAAGAGTCTCAAAAAGGAAGAAGAATCAACTGTCAAATGCAAAAGAAGTAAGAAGGATGAAGCCCAAAAAGGATTTATTGATTTTGCAGTCATTTGTGAGCTCTAAGTAAGAATTTCAATAGCGGTTTGAAAGCAAAAGATTATAAAATGGAACTCTGAATATGAATTCTTTGGAAATTGTGCATGAGATAAAATTTGAGAAAGGAAAGACACAAGATGATAACTTGAGCTGAAAACAAGGTGGAAAGAAGATTTTTGTATCTTTTGAAAAAAGGAGAAACAATAGCAAAAGAATAAAGTGCTGGATTTAAGGATTCTGGTAGCCCAATTAACCTGAGGAAGAAAAAGGACATTTTTCCTTCTGAGTTGGAAAACATATGAACATATTTGAAGTGAACACAAAAGAAATTTAAACCTTGAAGATCAACAGAATGGCTTTACTTGGCAAGGTGAACATTAATTTCATTCACTTTCTTCACATTTATTTGACCAAAAATTTTAAGAATTAAGCATATATGAAATAACAACAAGTCTTCTTTGTCTTAGTAATTCATACTTAAAGACTACAGAAGATGTTCTCCGATTCTTACATATAGCTGTACAGAAGTTAACCAGTTTTATTGTTTCTGTTTTGGTTGTTTTAATCCATACCACACAATAAAAAAAAAGAACACAAACAGACTAAGTTTACCAAGTAAATGTTATTAAGTGATGTTACATGTTACGCAAGTAGGATGACTTTCATTTTTTAAATTATTTGCTAACCAACAAGAATCTGTAGATCTAATTACCTCTCTTGATGTTTATGAAACCCTAACAAGGTAAGTCATTATCGTTCCTAGGTAAAGAAAGTTAGGTTTATGTAAGTAAAGAATTCAAAGCAAATAAATTGTGTGTTGTTATTGTAATGATGATGGGTATAGATTAAATAATGTTTATAAGTATTATGCTTGACTCTCTTAAGAGATTTATATTGTTACATAGCTCATTAATAACTTGGCCTAAGACCAAAAAGATTAGAAAGTGCTCTCTTGTAGATTTTTTTTTTTTTGGTATGGAGAATTTCTCATGTGGTCCTTTGTAATATTTCAATCTATGTAACAAGTATTAATTAAGTTCCTAAGTATTCCGGTTTCCATGATAGGCACTGAGGATATAATGATAAATAGCACAAAGTTTTTGATATTCAAGTGGAGAATATAGATTATAGGAAAGGAAAAAGTATTCTAAATATAGACTAAGAAATGTCTCTGAAGAAAATACTATTATGTGTTAGAGAATGACTGGGTGAAGGCCTAAATCAGGTTCAGTAATTATGTTAGGGCCCAGACATTTTGTGAAAGGCAAAAATTGCACACTAAGTATTTCAAAACAAAGCTTTTAATATAGGAATAAATTAAATAGATGTTGGAGGTCTAGAAAAGCATAAAGAAAATACAGAGATATCAGACAATAACAACAGGAAGTACCTACAATGAACTGGGCAATTAGAAGGGAGAGAGAAGTTAAAGTGATCAGATCTAAACCCTCAGAGGTCAGACACTTTGGAACTAAGGTTAAGGGGAGGGCACTGCCAGATGCTGAGTTCAAAGAGGGGAAGCAAATGCAAGCTAGAACAAGTTGCTGTTGCCAGGGTGACATTGACAGAATAGGAAGGAGCAGTCCCTTCTCCCCTCCCACTGCTTTCCAAGCTCTCTCTAACCTAGTACAACCCACTGTTGAACCTAACAAAGTCAGGTGGAGAGAGAAATGCAGTTTGCCAAGTTCCAGCCACAGTACACATGGCAATCTGCAATAGTGGATTTGTTTTTGTTTTTTTTTCCTGGTTGGTAATCTTTTTTTTTTATTGGTTGTTCAAAACATTACAAAGCTCATGATATATCATCTTTCATACATTTGACTCAATTGGGTTATAAACTCCCATTTTTACCCCAAATACAAATTGCAGAATCACATCGGTTACACACTCACATTTTTACATAATGGCATATTAGTGACTGTTGTATTCTGCTACTTTTCCTATCCCCTACTATCCACCCTCCCCTCCCCTCCCAACTTCGCTCTCTACCTCATCTGCTGTTGTTCAATTCTCTCCCTTGTCCCCCCCCCTTTCCCCTCACAACCTCTTATATGTAATTTTGTGTAACATTGAGGGTCTCCTACCATTTCCATATGCTTTCCCATCTCTCTCCCTTTCTCTCCCCCGACTCGTCTTTGTTTAATGTTAATCTTTTCCTCATGCTCTTCCTCCCTGTTCTGTTCTTAGTTGCTCTCTTTATATCAAAGAAGACATTTGGCATTTGTTTTTTAAGGATTGGCTAGCTTGGCTTAGCATAATCTGCTCTAATGCCATCCATTTCCCTCCAAATTCTATGATTTTGTCATTTTTAGTGCTGCATAATACTCCATTGTGTATAGATGCCACATTTTTTTTATCCATTTATCTATTGAAGGGCATCTAGGTTGGTTCCACAGTCTATAGCTATTGTGAATTGTGCCGCTATGATCATTGATGTGGCAGTATCCCTATAGTGAGCTCTTTTAAGATCCTCAGGGAATAGTCCGAGAAGGGCGATAGCTGGGTCAAATGGTGGATCCATTCCCAGCTTTCCCAGGAATCTCCATACTGCTTTCCAAATTGGCCTCACAAATTTGTAGTCCCACCAGCAATGTACAAGTATACCCTTTTCTCCACATCCTCGCCAACACTTATTGTTGTTTGACTTCATAATGGCTGCCAATCTTACTGGAGTGAGATGGTATCTTAGGGTGGTTTTGATTTGCATTTCTCTGACTGCTAGAGATGGTGAGCATTTTTTCATGTGCTTGTTGATTGATTGTATGTCCTCCTCTGTGAAGTATCTGTTCAGGTCCTTGGCCCATTTGTTGATTGGATTATTTGTTATCTTATTGTTTAATTTTTTGAGTTATTTGTATATTCTGGATATTAGGGCTCTATCTGAAGTGTGAGGGGTAAAAATTTGTTCCTAGGATGTAGGCTCTCTATTTACCTCTCTTATTGTTTCTCTTGCTGAGAAAAAACTTTTTAGTTTAAGTAAGTCCCATTTGTTTATTCTTATTATTACCTCTTGGGCTATGGGCGTCCTATTAAGGAATTTGGAGCCCGACCCCACAGTATGTAGATTGTAGCCAACTTTTTCTTCTATCAGACGCAGTGTTTCTGATTTGATATCTAGCTCCTTGATCCATTTTGAGTTAACTTTTGTGCATGGCGAGAGAAAGGGATTCAGATTCATTTTGTTGCATATGGATTTCCAATTTTCCCAGCACCATTTGTTGAAGATGCTATCCTTCCTCCATTGCATGTTTTTGGCCCCTTTATCAAATATAAGAAAGTTTTAATTTTGTGGATTGGTTTCTGTGTCCTCTATTCTGTACCATTGGTCCACCTGCCTGTTTTGGTACCAGTACCATGCTGTTTTTGTTACTATTGCTTTGTAGTACAGTTTGAACTCTGGTATCGCTATACCTCCAGATTCACAATTCCTGCTTAGAATTGCTTTTGCTATTCTGGGTCTTTTGTTTTTCCATATGAATTTCATGATTGCTTTATCTATTTCTACAAGAAATGCCATTGGAATTTTGATTGGCATCGCATTAAACCTGTAGAGAACTTTGGGTAATATCGCCATTTTGATGATGTTAGTTCTGCCTATCCATGAACAGGGTACATTTTTCCATCTTCTAAGATCTTCTTCTATCTCTCTCTTTAGGGTTCTGTAGTTTTCATTATATAAATCTTTCACCTCTTTTGTTAGGTTGATTCCCAAATATCTTATTTTCTTTGAGGATATTGTGAATAGAGTGGTTTTCCTCATTTCCATTTCAGAAGTTTTGTTGCTGATATACAGGAATGCCTTTGATTTATGCGTGTTGATTTTATATCCTGCCACTTTGCTGAATTCATTTATTAGCTCTAATAGTTTCTTTGTAGACCCTTTTGGGTCTGCTAGGTATAGAATCATGTCACCTGCAAATAGTGATAATTTAAGTTCTTCTTTTCCTATTTTTATGCCTTTAATTTCTTTCGTCTGTCTAATTGCTCTGGCCAGTGTTTCGAGAACTATGTTGAACAGAAGTGGAGAGAGAGGGCATCCCTGTCTTGTTCCAGATTTTAGAGGGAATGCCTTCAGTTTTTCTCCATTTAGGATGATGCTAGCCTGAGGTTTAGCATATATAACTTTTACAATGTTGAGGTAAGTTCCTGTTATCCCTAATTTTTCTAGTGTTTTGAACATAAAGGGATGCTGTACTTTGTCGAATGCTTTTTCTGCATCTATCGAGATGATCATATGGTTCTTGCCTTTAAATCTATTGATGTGGTGAATAGCATTTATTGATTTCCGTATATTGAACCAGCCTTGCATCCCAGGGATGAATCCTACTTGATCATAGTGCACAATTTTTTTGATATGCTTTTGTATTCGATTCGCCAGGATTTTATTGAGAATCTTTGCATCCAAGTTCATTAGAGATATTGGTCTGTAGTTTTCTTTCTTTGAAGTGTCTTTGTCTGGTTTCGGGATCAGGGTGATGTTGGCCTCATAGAATGAATTTGGAAGAGCTCCTTCTTTTTCTATTTCTTGAAATAGCTTGAAAAGTATTGGAATTAATTCTTCTTTGAAGGTTTTGTAGAACTGGATGTATACCCATCCAGTCCAGGGCTTTTTTTGGTTGGTAGTCTTTTGATGGCTTCTTCTATTTCTTCCTTTGTTATTGGTCTGTTTAAATTGTGTGTGTCTTCCTGACTCAATCTGGGCAGATCGTATGACTTAAGAAATTTATCGATATCTTCACTATCTTCTATTTTATTGGAATATAGGGTTTCAAAATACTTTCTAATTATCTTCTGTATTTCTGTAGTGTCTGTTGTGATATTGCCTTTTTCATCCCGTAAGTTAGTAATTTGAGTTCTCTCTCTTCTTCTCTTCGTTAGCATGGCTAAGGGCCTGTCGATCTTATTTATTTTTTCAAAGAACCAACTTTTAGTTTTATCAATTTTTTCAATGGTTTTTTTTTGTTTCAATTTCGTTGATTTCTGCTCTAATTTTAATTATTTCTTGTCTTCTACTACATTTGCTGTTGTTTTGCTCTTCCTTTTCTAGGTTTTTGAGGTGTAGTGTGAGTTCATTTATTTGTTGGTTTTTTCTTTTTTTGAGGAAAGAACTCCAAGAAATGAATTTCCCTCTTAAAACTGCTTTCATTGTGTCCCATAGATTCCGGTATGTTGTTTCTGTATTGTCATTTGTCTCTAAGAATTTTTTTATCTCCTCCTTTATGTCTTCTGTAACCCATTGATCATTCAGTAGCATATTGTTCATTTTCCATGTGATGTAGGATTTTTCTTTCCTTCTTTTATCATTGATTTCCAGTTTCATTCCATTATGATCAGATAAGGTTCATGGTATTATCTCCACACCTTTATATTTACTAAGAGTTGCCCTGTGGCATAATATATGGTCTATCTTTGAGTAGGATCTATGTGCTGCTGAGAAGAACGTGTATCCACTTGATGATGGTTGATATATTCTATATATGTCGGTTAAGTCTAGGTTATTGATTGTGTTATTGAGTTCTATAGTTTCTTTATTCAGCTTTTGTCTGGAGGATCTGTCCAATAGAGATAGCGGTGCGTTGAAGTCACCCATAATTATTGTGTTGTGGTCTATTTGACTCTTGAATTTGAGGAGAGTTTGTTTTATGAACATTGCAACACCATTGTTTGGTGCGTAAAAATTGATAATTGTTATGTCTTGTTGGTGGATGGTTCCTTTTAACAGTATATAGTGTCCTTCTTTATCCCTTTTGATTAACTTAGGTTTGAAGTTGATTTTATTCGATATGAGTATGGCCACTCCTGCTTGCTTCCAAGGGCCATGTGAGTGGTATGATTTTTCCCAACCTTTTACCTTCAGCCTGTGTATGTCTTTTCCTATCATATGAGTCTCCTGAAGGCAGCATATTGTTGGATTTGTTTTTTTGATCCAGGTTACTAGCCTATGTCTCTTGATTGGTGAGTTTAGGCCATTAACATTTAAGATTACAATTGAAATATGATTTGTACTTCCAGTCATGTTTATTTATTTATTTATTTTAGTTTGGCTAGTTTTTAATTTTTGGTTATTTTCCTCCCCCTTTACTGAGATACCTACCGCTGTTAGTTTTGGGCACTATTTTTCAATTCCTCTTCTTGTAGTATTTTGCTCAAAATGCTTTGCAGTGCTGGTTTTCTGGCTGCGAATTCTTTTAGCTTTTGTTTATCATGAAAGATTTTAATTTCATTGTCAAATCTGAAGCTTAATTTTGCTGGATACAGTATTCTTGGTTGGAATCCATTATTTTTCAGCGTTTGAAATACATTGTTCCAGGATCTTCTCGCTTTCAAAGTCTGTGATGAAAAATCAGTCGTTAACCTAATTGGTTTACCCCTGAATGTAATCTGCCTCCTTTCTCTCGTAGCTTTTAATATTCTCTCCTTGTTCTGTATGTTGGCTATCTTCATAATTATATGTCTTGGAGTTTGTCTGTTACGGTTTTGAATGTTTGGGGTCCTGTAGGCTTCCAGGATTTGGCAATCCATTCCATCTTTCATCTCTGGGAAGTTTTCTAGAATTATTTCATTTAATATGTTGTCCATTCCTTTGGTTTGAATCTCTATGCCTTCTTCTATCCTGATGACTCTCAAATTTGGTTTTTTTATGACATCCCATATCTCTTGAATAGATTGGTCGTGGGATTTAAGCATCTTTTCTGTGTTGACTATATTCTTTTCAAGTTGATAAACTTTGTCTTCATTATCTGATGTTCTGACTTCTACTTGATCTAGTCTATTTGTAATATTCTCGTTTGATTTTTTAATTTGGTTTATAGTTTCTTGCATTTCTAGGATTACTGTTTGATTTTTTTTAGGATCTCTATCTCCTGGTAAAGCTTGTTCTTTGCCATTTGAATTTGTTTGTTTAATTCATTTTCAAAATATACTTTTTTTTGCTTGGACTTGCTACCTCATGTCTTCTCTAATATTCCTTTCCATCTGAGTTAGGTATGCCTTGAGTTCTTTCCCTATTCCTGTTTCTGATGCTTCTAGGTCCTCCTGTAGAATTAAGTTGTCCCGCATTGTTTGTACTCCTTTTTTCCCTTGTTTTTTCATGATGTTCACGTTACTTTCCAATTCTATTTGATTGCTGTGTTTCTGCTCTCTTCTATAGATTTGTTTTGGTTTTGTATATCTCTGTTGTCTCTCCTTTGTGTTGGTAGACTATGCCTGCTAAAGTGGAATCCGCTGGGAAGGAATTCCGACGGCCAAGCTCCAGTGACATCACCTCTCTGCTATGGCTGGCCCCAGGCTCCTTGCCAGGGTGTCCAAATGCGGGGGTGGGACTGGACTGTCTCTGGTTGGTTTCAGCTCCCAGTCGCTGGCGGGCGGGCGGTCTCCAGCCGTCCAGTCACATGGGCAGCGGGTGGGCTGTCGCCGGCATGCAGGCGATCTCTAGCTGCCCAGTCACGCGGGCAGCCGGCGAGCGATCAGTTGCCGGCAGGCGTGCGGTCTCCAGCCGCCCAGTCGCAGGGGCAGCAGGTGGGCTGTCGCCGGCAGGCGGGCGATCTCTAGCCGCCCAGTCGCGCAGTCGGTCGCCGGCGGGCGGGCGGTCTCCAGCCGCCCAGTTGCGTGGGCAGCCAGCGAGCAATCGGTCGCCGGCGGGCAGGCGGTCTCCAGCCGCCCAGTTGCGCAGGCAGCCGGCGGGCGATAGGTCGCCCGCAGGCAGGCGTTCTCCAGCCGCCCAGTCACGCGGGCAGCGGGTGGACTGTCGCCAGCGGGCATGCGGTCTCCAGCCGCCCAGTCGCGAGGGTCTGGCCTCTAGTCCCCTGGTTTCTCCTGCTCGTCCTGGTTTCTCCTGCCAGACCAGATTTCCCCTGAGTGATGCCTCTCGGCAGTTCAAACTGTACTCTGCGCCTGCCGTTTGTTGGGTGTGGAGGGTGTCTATTGGGAACCCCAGCACTCTACTGTTTTGATTTTTTCTGCTTGCCCCTCCCCCAGCGCTGGCTAGACAGGTTTCGTTTTCGCTGCTGATGGGAGGGGGAGTTGAAGGTCAGGTATCTCTAGTTTTCCCCCGTCTTTATGCAGGCTCGCTCTGATAATCCCTCCCCCGGAAAGCCTAGGAGAGATTTTATGCGAATTCCCCGCTGTATGGGAGCTGAGCTGAGTAACACCTGTTTTATTGTTGCAATCTGTTGGAGAGTGGCGGTGGTTACTTCAGCTCTCCAAGATGGTGGCCTTTGGTTTCCTTGGTGGAGTTTCCGTTGTGGGGGATAGAACTGTACCGCTTCCTTCCCCATCTGAAATCCTAAACTCAGCCCGGGGCTCAGTGGGTGCTCAGCCGGCAGGATTCCACAGAATCTGCAGCAATGTTTCTTCCTGCTTGCTGGTCGCTTCTCGATGCTGCCCTCCGTCTGTAGCCGCAGGGCAGGCCGCGCGGATCAGTTAGCCCGGATCTCCCGTGGGAACTGCAATAGTGGATTTGGAGCTGAGAGATCATCACTTATCAAATGACTGAGAAGGAGTTCTCCAAATAGGTGACATTTGAGCTGGGTTCTAATATATGAAAATAAGCCCCATATATGAAAAGTTGGGAAAAGAGCATTTCAGAGGAAAGGGCTTAAAAAATATAACATCAGGATGGAGACAGAAGTATGATGAGGAAGGGGAAAGTGGTCTGAAATACAGCTGGAGAAAACTGAAGCCAGGACAGAGTCAGATCATGCTCGCCAGAGTATAGTATTGTGGGTGTAGCATTAAATAGACACCCACAACTTATGATGTGTGTCACATAATCTAAGAGCACTGGGAAGCCACTAGAATTTAAGAAAGAAAGAAGGCAATTATTTACTAAACACCAATTGGATGCAAGGTGCCATGTTAAACAAGGTTCCTGGACAAGTAACTCATTCCCTCTGCCTCCCAGACCTGTTTCTCTGCCTAGATTTTGTTTCCTAGTTACTAGCACCATCATTCACTCAGTTTCTGAAATGAGAAATTTCTGAGTCATCTTACTTCTCACTCCCCACATCCAGTGAGTCACCAAATTCTGACTCTACTAACAGTTCCTAAATTATCTCCCTCTTTTCCATTCCTTCTGCCACTACTTTGGACTCTGTGCCTCTCCAGAATTGCTTTCCCAAAATCTATCCCTTTCACTGCTATCAGAGTGATCAATTCAGAAAATAAATCTCCCCATGGAAACCTCTTTAGTAGAAAACCTCTGCAGAGATGAGGTTCCAGTGCCCAGTTATGACATTCAAAGCCCTTTACAGTCTACTCCCTCCCTCTTCTAACCTCATTTTTCTCCACTCCAACTTTATGTAAGAACAGACCATTTCCAGTTACTCCTTCAAACCCTGTCATTTGATGCCTCATTGACTTTGCTTAGGCTAACTAATCTTTCAAGACTCTACTTGAGGGAGGGCTGGGATAAAGCTCAGTGACAGAGCACTTGCCTAGTACACCACACACAGAGATTTAGCTTAAGCAGTAGCTCCTCCAGGAAGCCTTCCCTAAATCCCCAGATTGAACAAAGTGCCTCTCATCTGTGCTCCAGAGTCCCCTCTGTCTCACTACACCTTGAAATAATTTGTTTACATCCCTTCTCCCCAACTCTATGGCAGGTTCCTTGAAGGCAGAGACTGTTCATCTTTGTAGACTATCAAGGCTTGGTTCCCAGTGTGTAATAGGTGCTCATTCCTGAACTGATCAACAGAACCGATCTTGCATAGCACTCACCAGAAAGCCAGAGACAGAATATGGAAGAACCTTCTTATTCAAAGCTTACAACACACAGCAGAGAGGACCCAATGAAGGCAAGAACAAGCAGGCCCAGCTCATGGGAGCAAGGACAGGGGTAATTGGTCACGGATCTCATGTTGACAAAGTGCTTCAAATTTGATTTATGGCATCATCTCCAGACAAAGTCATAAATATGTTTTAATATTTTGTGCATGTTAAAAAGCATTAATATTTGAAAAGTAAATAATTAAACATACCATAATTTTTATTTCTCTCTTTTGGTATTTCTTCACTTTTTCATACTTCAGTAGCCTCAAAAAAGAAGAAACACCAAATGATTTTATCAAGCTACTTCAGAATTAAATTAATATCATCAAAACTGAATAAATGCAACTAGATTTATGCAAAAATGTTTCCTGGTTGTGGAACAGGAAGAATAGGAACATGGCAAGTATTCCTGATGATGCTATATTAGGTAAGAAATATGCTGAATAGGTGACTAGAAACCTAGTCACTGGTCCTAGAGGTATGACTACAGGAAGAGTTCATCCATCTGAAAGTTGGTACTCAGCATAAAATATGGAGAACTGAGCTTCCAAGGCAAAAAAACAACACATTCCCAGTGCCTTCATAGGGAGAGCCTGCCCTTTTCTGAAGACTGAACATACGTGTTTTGAACTCTTTGCAGAGCCTGAGCCATCAACTCTTCAAGCTATACATCCAACCCTCTACTCTGCTTCTGGGAAAGTTTCCTGATGCGTATCCTGTGGGAGTGAATGCCATCAACTCCCTGACAGCCACACCTGGTCCCAAATGGCAGTTACTCTCTTGTTATAAGAACACCATCACTGTTCATGTTTATTCTGAGAAACTATAATAC
Organism: Marmota monax; assembly: GCF_021218885.2. Classification (NCBI taxonomy): domain Eukaryota; kingdom Metazoa; phylum Chordata; class Mammalia; order Rodentia; family Sciuridae; genus Marmota; species Marmota monax. The sequence continues at coordinate 19,315,350 of NW_026693777.1, read as the reverse complement.
TATCAAATACAAGCAGAATATAAAGACTTAAATGAAGTGAATTCACTAGAGTTAACTCAAAAACTTAAACCTGAGTGACTGAATTCCCCTCCCAGGCCTGAGTAGCTAGCTAGCAGCCCCTGGTGTGTGTCCTCATAAGTAGGCAATAAGGGAGCTAGAGAGATGGGCATCTGTAGCACTTGACTTAGATATAAAAGTGAAGGATATAGGGAGAACCCCAGACACACAGAAAGGCAGGAGAAAACAACCCTAGTCACATATTATCAAGAGAAATGATTCCTTCAGAAAAAGGAAACCATGAATTTATTTGAAGCCATTTATTCATCTGATGAACAGTTGTTGAGTTCCTTCTTAACAAGTGTCCAGAAAACACTAGATGCTGAAGTTACCAAGATAAAACAGCCAAGTTATACATCTGGCCCTCAACCCTGTTTCCAAGCAGAGCTGCCCTATAAGAATGCTGCATCCTTTTGCAGCTTTTCTTCACAAAGTGGCTTAAATATGTTTAAATCTGAAAATTTGGATATAGGAAGACTGAATGTCACATTATCAGTTGAATGATAAACGATGTAAAGTATTTTCAAATTTCACTGTATACTATCTTTTCCACTGTAATACTATTTCTAGGTTGTTTTCTCCCCAAGGAAACCCTGAAATTGTCACAGGCCACAAGAACTTCTACCTGTTCCCCAGGAATGCTGAGGATAAGTCACCTCAGTGGCTGATCTCCAGGCCTGCTTCTTGCCGGTGCTCTTCTCTTACTTCAGGGCTATGTCAGCACATTATGATGCAGGAGCAATAGAACAATGCCCAGAGCAGCCTGGCTTGCACTTCTTTTGCCAGTGGTTAGTTTCCTGCCTGGTAGACATAAACACCTCCTCCTAAAGCAATGTGAAAAGAGTGGTAACGTGTTTTGGGAGGTTATTCTCCTATTCATCATCCAGATTTCCAGAGACCTTTTTCAGCCTCATCTCCATGTAAGTGTCTGTTTGGTTGCTGCAACTTTGGTGTGAACCTGAGGGACAAGGAAATCAATAATTTGAGTAATGCTGATCATTTGAGGGTAGAAATGTCTCCTTTCTTTCCATCTTCTTCTTTTCCTTCTATTTTCTTTTCTTGTACTTCAACCAGAACAATCAGGAAACTCAGAAACTTAAACCTGAGTGATTGAATTCCTTTTTCTTAAAAATCTTATTGACAGTTTGAGTTTGAAATGAAACCTTGCTATCAGGATTACTATTAAATTTTGATTTTTCAAACTACTAATCTACTTTTCTTCCATTAGAAATTATGAGTTGAATAAATATATTGGAGTAACATTATTTTTAGTTAGTAAAATGCAAAAGAAGATCCAAAATGCAGAGTCTGCTGTTCAAAGCTGAAAGATTGAGGTGGGAGCATGGTTGTGAAGAAAGAAGAGGCTACACAGTCAGATCTTTTTCCAAGAGGAAACCAGAATTGCAACCTAGAATCATGACAGACCTATCCTAAAAATATTTTTTAATGTATTATGAATCTTAGAAAAAAATCCTGTAGATAAAATAGGATGCTTCAAAGTACTGTGAAGAATTAATCTCAAGTGCAAAGTACCGCAGAGAACATATTAATGAATGACTGGTAAACAACATAATTTAAGAGCTATCATATAACTACAAAGAAAAAGCATAATAGGGGCTGGCAATGCCACTCAGCGATGGAGGGTTTGCGAGCATACGTGAGGCCCTAGGTTCCATCCTAGCACCAGGGGAAAAAAGCACAATAAAGACCACATGAGAACATAGGTGGTAGATATATGGATGTTCACTATAGAATTTTTTTCAACTTTTCCATAGGCTTCAAAATTATTTATAATAAAACATTGACGGGAAAAGACCACATGGGAATGTAAACATTTACAGAGAACATTTTAGGGGTGTGTATAGACATTCCACTGAATTAAGCAACCAGAAAACCCAAGCGAAACACTTCCATGATGGCTCCTTGGGCTCCCACTGCCTCCCCTTCCTGATTTCCATTAAGACTCAACCTCTCACATTTCAAAAAAATTTCTGATGATTGCATTTATTCTGGAAAAATAAAGATACCCGACCATCAATGCAGTATTCATATACCCCATACCAATACTGTACTCATCCTTAACAGGCCTTGGTCATTCTTGAAACAATAAGCACAGATGGGGAAGTCCTAGGGACAGCAGCACCACGTGGAGTCAGGGGCAAAGCTGAAGGAGCTCCCCTCCTGACAACTGCGATAGGTTTCCAGTGCGTGACAGGCAATGATTTGTGGTCTATAATCAGATTTAATATGGGATCTCTCTGCCTTTTCTTTAACTAAAAAAGCCAACAATGCTTTTTCAGGTGAAAATTACACTACAATTCTGCAGAAAAATACAGCCCAATGGAACTGTCTACTAAATAAATGACTGAAGCACTAGCTAAACGAAATAACAGAGACTAAGGATCTTCTAGTGATAGGATAAGTCAGGGTCCCTCTCAAATAAAATTAGATTCCTTTGTGCAGTCCTTGCTCTATAGCATAATTAAAGCCCTTATCTATGATATTATTATGTATATTTCTTGCTTACTAATTAAATGTATAGGGTGTTGGATGGACCATGCAAAAGGCATAAATTGGGGGGAAAATATAAACTATGACTGGGAAAATTAATACATAATCCTGGTAGAACCTTATAACAAAAGATTCTGGGGCTGGGGGTGTAGCTCAGTGGTAGTGTACTTGGGGGTGTTAGACCCTGGGTTTGCTCCAGGACCTCAAAACCAAAACATACTGTACATCCATGAATAAAGCTAACTCTGCTTCCCCACAACAGTCTGTAGAAATCCTGCTTTGTTCCTCTGCTTTAATTTACAAATTTGTTCAACAGGTAAGTATTATAATTCCATTATATATACATTTGTCATGCCTTAATGTAATTAGTCTTTAAATATTAAAATTTAGTTTTTTTTATTTTGAGTTTTATGTTTAGACCATCTATATATTGTAGACCAAAATACATATATATTTTTATTGTAGACCAAATATATAATATATATATATATATATATATATATATATATATATATATATATATATATACACATATATATATCTGTGTGTGTGAGTGTGTGTGTGTGTGTGTATACACACACACACAAAATTGGAGAGGTCAGACAGTACAATTTACAGATAACATAAAATCATAGTTACAACAAAACTAATCAAAATTTAACCATTAGTCCAAAATTCAAAATAATTCTAGAAAAAATATATAGAAACAAAAGTCATCACACCACATTATAAAAGAGCCTGTAACATTTTCTGCCCCTTAGCTGACCTCACCTTTGTGCCAGAGTTCAAAAATAGGGGCAACACCCCCTTATGGCTGCAGATTTCCTGCTTTACTTCCATCACTTCCCTTTCTCTCATCTTCTCCTTCCTCTCTGTGTCCACCAGCTCCCCTGGGAGATCATCTGTTCAACTGATCTCTGGAGGACTAGGTCTTAAATCCAAGGGATCTTGTGGCCACATAAATAACTGCACTGAGAAGGAACACTCCCTAGACCCAGTGACCATGTGGCACCTACTGATTAGCAAGTATCTGTAAAAAGTAGACATACCCTCCAACACATGGATGTTTTCACTTTTTTTGGAATGTTGTGGGTTTTTTTTCTTTTCTTTTCAAAAATGTGTACTTCATCACCCACCTCTGGGTTTTTATTGTTGTTTTTTGTGTTTGTGTGGCACAAGGATCGAACCCAGGGTCTTACACATGCTGGGCAAGTGCTTTGACACTGCCCTATGTCCCCAGGTCCATCACCTACCTCTGGATGAACCAGCTGACTACTGCATTTCCTCAAGATCATGATGAGACATGATACTATTTTATGGATCACTAAGAAAGAAAAAAATGCTGTTAATCATATAACTTGATGCTTCTTTTTACTTAGACTTTTCCCTTACAATATCTACCTGTTGTTCCTCTCTGCCATCATCTTCTGCACATTTCTTAAAGGGCTATCCTAGGAACTTCATCCAAGTCTCTGACATGTGTCTGTTGGTTTTGTACTGAGACATTCTTGGTCTTAACAGAAGTTGACAACAAAAAGCTTCAGGGAATCACAAGAACACATTTTAATGGCAATTAAACACACCCAGGTAGTACAATTGATATTACTTCCTTTGCCACATTATCAAATATCTTCCTTGGCCACAAGAGCCCAGGATTTCCCTGTTTGGCAGTTTCAGGCCAACAATGAGCTAGGGACTCATGACTCCAGTTCTACTCACAGACCATAAATAGGATAATCGACAACAGCCCTCTCCGACCAGGTCTCACCCTAGTATAGTATAGTTAGAAGACTGACTCATGGACCTCGAATATGAAATAGAAGTGGGGAATGAAATTAGCTTCCTTGCTAAATACTTTACTTTTCTTTTTGATTCTTTCACAAAAGGTTTCATTATGAAAAGGAGGAAGCCCAAACTGAAGTGAGTAACAAACTTCTTTTCCAAAAGAAGATGTGGTTCAGTCCTGAGTGGAGGTAAGATTTGACAGTCCTGTGGGTGTGACATGCACAGGGTGTGCCACTCCTACTCTTGCCCTTTGCTCTCTTCCTCCCTTTCTCTCTCCCTTCCTTTTCCTCTTCCCTTTCCAAGTTCTCTTTTTCCCTTCCTCACTCCTGAGGTCTGCCCACAGGAACAGCTTTTCTAGACTTTAGAGGAGATGTATGAACTGATAGGAGAGTCTGAGCTGAGCAGGGCATGTGTAGAAGGGATGGGGAAAGTTCTTCCTTCCTTAGGTTCTGAACTGAGGCTTCCCGCTTCTTCCAGCACAGATTCCTACCTCTCTCTCTCTGTCCCACCAACACATTTAGGGCTCTATTGCTCAGGAAGAGGAGGGAACAGGAAGAGAGGGGAAGGGTGCTTTCTGTATTCTTTTGTCCTCTTTTCCTCCTTCCACCTCTCACCCTTTCCAGTTCTCACACCCACCTCTCCAAGCACCTCAGGCAGGGCGGAACATTGGGCAACAACATGAGCTCTTCTAGTTTGCTAGGAGGGTCTGAATCCTGGTTTGGGGACTTCCAGGCTATGTTATGTTGGGAAGTTAATTTCTCTAAGTCTCAGTTGCCTTAAGTAAGTGTCTTAATGCTGTTATTTCATAGTGTTTTCTGAATTATATGAGAGAGTGCATTAAAGCCTTTATTTCTTGCCACTTAACAAGCACTAAAGACATTCTTTTAATTATTATTTTTCATCCTCTTGTTTTTAGGTGGTGGTGGTGGTGGTTGTTATCTCTTCTTTTTTTTCTGAATGTTCTTTTTGGGGTCTGATTTTCATATTTTTTTTAAAGAGAGAGAGAGAGAATTTCAATATTTATTTTTTAGTTATCAGCGGACACAACATCTTTCTTTGTATGTGGTGCTGAGGATCGAACCAGGGCCACACGCATGCCAGGCGAGCATGCTACCGCTTGAGCCACATCCCCAGTCCCATCACATTTCTGTTCGTATGGATTATTTCAATTTCTTTATTTTCTTGCTCTTCTTGACTCTTTGATTTTCCCTGTACATGCATAAGATGTGGTCAAGGGGTGCCATGAAGTTGCCACCAGTGGAAAGTCTGATGGGGATAATTGTGCCTTGGCCACAGCTTATTGTGCCCAAAGCCCTTGCTCAGAGCACATCTGGCAGCAGAGGTCTCTGTATCCTGCAGTCCTGGCTGGGACCACAACAAACATGCTCACTACTTATCCTTTTGCTTGGGTGAAGGGTCTCTGAGGAAGGAAACTGTCACCCTAACTATATTTAAGAATATATGTTAGTGGCATTAAATGATTTACAATGATGTTGCAACAATCACCATCATTCATCTCCAGAACTCTTTTCATGTTGTAAAATTGAAACATTTTTTATAAACACTGGTTCCCCATCTTCCAATCCTCTGTTCCTCTAGCAACCATCATTCTACTTTCCCTCTATGATTTCACTATTCTAGGCACCTCCTTATAAGTGGGATCATTGAGCATTTATCTTTTTGTGACTGGCTTATTTCACTTTAGCATAACGTCCTCAAGTAGTTTCATTCATGTTGTAGTGTGTGTCAGAATTTCCTTCCTTTTTTGCTGCATAATATTCCTGTGTGTGTGTGTGTGTGTATGTGTGAGTGTGTGAGACAGAGAGAGAGAGAGGGAGAGAGAGAGATATTTAGTTTACTCATTCATCTTCCAATGGACATTAAGTTGTTTCTGCATCTTAACTGATGTTAATATTACTGCTATGAATATGAGTGTACTAATATGTCTTCAGGGCTCTGATTTCAATTCTTCTGGGTATATTCCCAGAACTGGAATTGCTGGGTTATGTGGCATTTCTATGTTTAGTATTTTGAGATAACACCATACTGTTTTCCATAGCAGCCATACTATTTCATATTCCAAACAACAGTGCACAAGGATTTAAATTTTTTCACATCCTTGCCAATAATTTTATTTTCTGGGTTTTTTGTTGTTGTTGTTGTTGTTTGTTTGTTTGTTTATTGTTTGTTTCCCTCCAGTACTGGGGATTGAACCTAGGGCATTCTACATGTTACACAAGCACTCTACACCCCCAGTCCTGTTTCTTTTTCTTTTTCTTTTCTTTTCTTTTCCTTCCTTCCTTCCTTCCTTCCTTCCTTCCTTCCTTCCTTCCTTCTTTCTTTCTTTCTTTCTTTCTTTGTAATAGCAGTAATCCTGAAGGATATGATGTATTATTGGAGTTGTGATATTTAGCATCTATCCATGTGGTTATTGGCCATTTGTGTATCTTTGGAGGAATATCTGTTTAAGTGGGAAAGGTGATTTTTTTAATGTCTGATCACACTACATTCTGGGTTCTTACTCTGTTAAGAATTGTTATTTCTGATAAGTGAAAGGTGAAATCCAAATATATAGAGTCACTGTTGTCTGTTGAAGTGGTTTTCAGGGGGAGGGAGGGAGGGAGGGAGGGAGGGAGAGAGAGAGAGAGAGAGAGAGAGAGAGAGAGAGAGAGAGAGAGAGAGCACTAGAGTTAGACAGCAAACAAATGTCCACCAGTTCCTCTCAACCAAAAGCTAAGCCTCAGTCATAGATGAATAGCATGAAAGAAGTGTTCTCAGTTTAGAACAGGAAGCTAACCAGTTTAGTTTACTTTCGATATCCTACTCACAAAAAAGGATTAGAGAACACTGGATGACATAAAGTACAGTGGGATCATTAGTTACAGAGGTAAGAAATTATATTTGGAGAAAGGGTATATATTGAGAAAACTCCTAGAAAGGTCTTTCCTAATTACCCTATAGGTGTTGTTGCCAGCCACAGATCTCAGCCACCTTTATTACAGATATCTCTTTTATGGTCTTTATAGTTCCTATTATCCAATCCCCCCACACACTTTTTTGGCGTGCTTACTATCTGTCACCCCATAGCATATAAACTACATGAGGGATCCTATCAGTCCTATTTAGATGTATCTATAGTGCCTGGCAAAATGCCAAGCATATCATGATGTTGATGAAATTTGCTGAATTAATGAAAAATGAGCCAACTTAATTATATTATATTCTCTCTGTATTCATTAATTGCACTTCCATTCCTTCAATTTTTTGATGTTTGCATATAAGCATAATGAAGAAAATCAATAGGAAGTCGACCAATGAGCAAGATGCACTCTGCGCCCCACAACCTTGCAGTCCAGGAGATCTTCAAAATATGTTGGATGGAGGAGAATATGCCCCTTTTGTGTCTCCTCCCATGTTAGAGAGCAATTTTATACAGGTAAATAAAACTTGGGCCCTAAATTCAGTTCCAGTAATCATAGCATTTAATTTTCTCAAAGACAATTGAAAAGGTTGGGAAGAAACTTGTCTTAAATGTAGTGAGGGAATATGTGATAACATTAAAGGGAACAGTTTTGGAACTTCAAAGAAACTGAAATAATAACAATGTTAAAGGATCATTAATTTCAAATGTTCCCAACAAACTCTTAGTAATTCTGTCCTGATGCTACCATAATTGTCATTCTAACATAATATTCCCAAAGTCACAGCAAGTGACTTTTAAAGCATACTGTCACAGGAAAACATTCAGATAACTTCTTTCTTAGACTTACAAGATATTTGAAAGAAAAACATCTGTAACAAACTAAGGATTATAATGAATCTTAGCTCAGATAGTGTCAGGGAGAAAACCTGACTTTTTCCTTAAAAAACGTGCCTATGTTGGGAATGCAACTGCTTGACAGCACATCTGTAAGCTGCACAAACTCTCCTCTACACATTTGACATTAGAATATTCAGATAAATAAATGGAGAAAGGAGCTCAGTGGGTGGGCCATACTTCTAATTGAAAAGGTTGGGAAATGCCTCATCAATGCCTAACAGCCACACTGAATTCCAATTCCAACATATTCTAGCAGCTACTCAGCTGATTCCACAGAGGGGTGACAGGGAGGATAACAAACCCTTCTTCAAAGGTAAGGAGACTTCACCTTTCGTAAACATGTTTTGGGCACTGATTCCTAACTTAGCATGACCCCTCCAGCCCCAGTATAATATAGCAGGAAGTGAAGCCTCTAGAAACATTTGTTTTAGTAACAAGTCATGATTTGATGCTCTTTGCCTTCTACATATTTGTTTCCTACCAATAATATTTTATTTTATTTTTTCACTTTTCTTCCTATGCCCTTTTCAAATTACCTTTGGAATATTTTCATTGCATGACACTTGACCTACACTGGGGAGATAGTTAACAGTCTATAGATCAGACACAGCCCCACATGATAATTTGGGAAAAAGTCATACTCCTCAGGGCTAGAGTTGTATTGTAGCTCAGTTACAGAGCACTTGCCTTGCAAGTGTGAAGCACTGGGTTCGATCCAACACCACATAAAAACAAAGGCATTGAGTCCATACACAACTAAAAAAACTATTTAAAAAAAAATGTCATACCCTTCAAGATACACCACAACCTCTCCTGGTCAGTATGTCCTTGGTAGCGAGCTACTCAGATTCCTGACTCAATGGGTTCAAATGAAAAAAAAAAACAATAATCTCAAATAGAGTGAAGAGCCCAGGGTGCTGGGTTCTCTTTTTGCTCTCTAACAAGACATTTGCAGTGACAGCTGCCAGGAACACAAGAGAAACATCTCATCCTGCTGTGTTCTTGTGAGGGTTGAGAAACCTTCCCAGAGCCACCAGGAGGCCCCCACCTGCTTCTCACTGGCCAGGCCTTCTCCACATGCCCCTGTTGAAATTAGTCACAGGCAAGCAGGAGGGGTCCCAAGTCAGTTTTAGGTTAATTGGGATTTAACCTCAGAACTGAGTCACCATCTCTGAAGAGTGGATAATGAACAAATCCAGGATTCTGTTCATCAGAGGCACAGCTTTGGATAGGCTGTGAGGAGTATGGATCACAACTTCTTTTGGAATATATTTGTTTATAAGTGGTTTATTTTTTAATTGAACTAGTTCTCATACAACTGAGAAACCAGTGTAGCTCTTCTGTGGTTTCCTTCACATTTCTGTCAACCCCTTTACCAGTCTCTTCTTTTGCCAACTAACAGAGATGTTATTGCCCAAGATTACTGGACTTTGGGATTTCTACATATACTGTTCCTATGCCCAGAAACTTCTTCCCTCCACCAGTCAGTTTACCTCTCACATTCTTCAGGTCTCAGCTAGGAGTCCCCTCCTCAGAGTATATTTCCATGACCCCATATCCAATGGTGGGCTGGAGTTGGGCCTATTGGCAAGTGTTCAGGAAGTTTACAAGTTGGTCTTTAAGTCCTGCCATTATTATCATTATTTTATTATTTGTTTATTAACAGAAACAAGGTATTGCTGTGTTGTCCAAGCTGGCAATAAACTTCTAGGCTCAAGAGATCCTTATGCCTCAATTTCCTGAGTAGTTGAAATTACAAGTATATGCACCATGCCTGGCTTAATCCAGCCATTATTAAAAATTAAGTTATATTACTAGGGATATAGCTCAGTGGGATATAGCATGTATGAAGCCTGGAATTTAATCCCTGGTACTGCAAAATAATAATAATAGTATAATTATAATAACATATATAAATTTACATCCAAACCAATGACAATAAATAGCCAAAACTCACAATTCCTACTTTTTACTACATTTTACTATTATCTATGTTCTTTTTTTTTCTTTTTTTTTTTATTGTTGGTTGTTCAAAACATTACATGTTTCTTGATATATCATATTTCACACTTTGATTCAAGTGGGTTATGAACTCCCATTTTTACCCCATATACAGATTGCAGAATCACATCAGTTACACATCCATTGATTTACATATTGCCATACTAGTGTCTGTTGTGTTCTGCTGCCTTTCCTATCCTCTACTATCCCCCCTCCCCTCCCCTCCCCTCTTCTCTCTCTACCCCTTCTACTGTCATTCATTTCTCCCCCTTGTATTATTTTTCCCTTTCCCCTCACTTCCCCTTGTATGTACTTTTGTATAACCCTGAGGGTCTCCGTCCATTTCCGTGCAATTTCCCTTCTCCCTCCCTTTCCCTCCCACCTCTCATCCCTGTTTAATGTTAATCTTCTTCTCCTGCTCTTCCTCCCTACTCTGTTCTTGGTTACTCTCCTTATATCAAAGAAGACATTTGGCATTTGTTTTTTAGGGATTGGCTAGCTTCACTTAGCATAATCTGCTCTAATGCCATCCATTTCCCTGCAAATTCTATGATTTTGTCATTTTTTAATGCAGAGTAATACTCCATTATGTATAAATGCCACATTTTTTTTATCCATTCGTCTATTGAAGGGCATCTAGGTTGGTTCCACAGTCTTGCTATTGTGAATTGTGCTGCTATGAACATCGATGTAGCAGTGTCCCTGTAGCATGCTCTTTTTAGGTCTTTAGGGAATAGACCAAGAAGGGGAATAGCTGGGTCAAATGGTGGCTCCATTCCCAGCTTTCCAAGAAATCTCCATACTGCTTTCCAAATTGGCTGCACCAATCTGCAGTCCCACCAGCAATGTACAAGTGTATCCTTTTCCCCACATCCTCGCCAGCACTTGTTGTTGTTTGACTTCATAATGGCTGCCAATCTTACTGGAGTGAGATGGTATCTTAGGGTGGTTTTGATTTGCATTTCTCTGACAGCTAGAGATGGTGAGCATTTTTTCATGTACTTGTTGATTGACTGTATGTCCTCCTCTGAGAAGTGTCTGTTCAGGTCCTTGGCCCATTTGTTGATTGGGTTGTTTGTTATCTTATTGTCTAATTTTTTGAGTTCTTTGTATACTCTGGATATTAGGGCTCTATCTGAAGTGTGAGGAGTAAAGATTTGTTCCCAGGATGTAGGCTCCCTATTTACCTCTCTTATTGTTTCTTTTGCTGAGAAAAAACTTTTTAGTTTGAGTAAGTCCCATTTGTTGATTCTAGTTATTAACTTTTGTGCTATGGGTGTCCTATTGAGGAATTTGGAGCCCGACCCCACAGTATGTAGATCGTAGCCAACTTTTTCTTCTATCAGACGGCGTGTCTCTGATTTGATATCAAGCTCCTTGATCCATTTTGAATTAACTTTTGTGCATGGCGAGAGAAAGGGATTCAGTTTCATTTTGTTGCATATGGATTTCCAGTTTTCCCAGCACCATTTGTTGAAGATGCTATCCTTCCTCCATTGCATGCTTTTAGCCCCTTTATCAAATATAAGATAGTTGTAGTTTTGTGGATTGGTTTCTGTGTCCTCTATTCTGTACCATTGGTCCACCCGCCTGTTTTGGTACCAGTACCATGCTGTTTTTGTTACTATTGCTCTGTAGTATAGTTTGAAGTCTGGTATCGCTATACCTCCTGATTCACACTTCCTGCTTAGCATTGTTTTTGCTATTCTGGGTCTTTTATTTTTCCATATGAATTTCATGATTGCTTTCTCTATTTCTACAAGAAATGCCATTGGGATTTTGATTGGCATTGCATTAAACCTATAGAGAACTTTTGGTAATATCGCCATTTTGATGATGTTAGTTCTGCCTATCCATGAACAGGGTATATTTTTCCATCTTCTAAGATCTTCTTCTATTTCTCTCTTTAGGGTTCTGTAGTTTTCATTGTATAAGTCTTTCACCTCTTTTGTTAGGTTGACTCCCAAGTATTTTATTTTTTTTGAAGATATTGTGAATGGAGTGTTTTTCCTCATTTCCATTTCAGAGGATTTGTCGCTGATATACAGGAATGCCTTTGATTTATGCGTGTTGATTTTATATCCTGCCACTTTGCTGAATTCATTTATTAGCTCTAATAGTTTCTTTGTAGACCCTTTTGGGTCTGCTAGGTATAGAATCATGTCACCTGCAAATAGTGATAATTTAAGTTCTTCTTTTCCTATTTTTATGCCTTTAATTTCTTTCGTCTGTCTAATTGCTCTGGCCAGTGTTTCGAGAACTATGTTGAACAGAAGTGGAGAGAGAGGGCATCCCTGTCTTGTTCCAGATTTTAGAGGGAATGCCTTCAATTTTTCTCCATTCAAAATGATGCTAGCCTGAGGCTTAGCATAGATTGCTTTTACAATATTGAGGTATGTTCCTGTTATCCCTAGTTTTTCTAGAGTTTTGAACATAAAGGGATGCTGTACTTTGTTGAATGCTTTTTCCGCATCTATCGAGATGATCATATGGTTCTTATTTTTAAGTCTATTGATGTGAATAACATTTATTGATTTCCGTATATTGAACAAGCCTTGCATCCCAGGGATGAATCCTACTTGATCATGGTGCACAATTTTTTTGATATGTTTTTGTATCCGATTCGCCAGAACTTTATTGAGGATTTTTGCATCAAGGTTCATTAGAGATATTGGTCTGTAGTTTTCTTTCTTTGAAGTGTCTTTGTCTGGTTTAGGTATCAGGGTGATGTTGGCCTCATAGAATGAATTTGGAAGTTCTCCCTCTTTTTCTATTTCCTGAAGTAGCTTGAAAAGTATTGGTATTAGTTCCTCTTTAAAGGTTTTGTAAAACTCTGCTGTATACCCATCCGGTCCTGGGCTTTTCTTAGTTGGTAGACTTTTGATGGTTTCTTCTATTTCCTCAATTGATATTGGTCTGTTTAGGTTGTCTATATCCTCCTGACTCAATCTGGGCAGATCATATGACTTAAGAAATTTATCGATGCCTTCACTATTTTCTAATTTATTGGAGTATAAGGATTCAAAATAATTTCTGATTATCTTCTGTATTTCTGAAGTGTCTGTTGTGATATTGCCTTTTTCATCCCATATGCTAGTAATTTGAGTTCTCTCTCTTCTTCTCTTCGCTAGCATGGCTAAGGGTCTGTCGATTTTGTTTATTTTTTCAAAGAACCAACTTTTAGTTTTGTCAATTTTTTCAATTGTTTCTTTTGTTTCGATTTCATTAATTTCAGCTCTGATTTTAATTATTTCTTGCCTTCTACTTCTTTTGCTGTTGTTTTGCTCTTCTTTTTCTAGGATTTTGAGATGAAGTATGAGATCATTTATTTGTTGTTTTTTTCTTTTTTTAAGGAATGAACTCCAAGCAATGAATATTCCTCTTAGAACTGCTTTCAATGTGTCCCATAGATCCCTATATGTTGTGTCTGTGTTTTCATTTATCTCTAAGAATTTTTTAATTTCCTCCTTGATGTCTTCTATAACCCATTGATCATTCAGTAACCTATTGTTCATTATCCAAGTGATGCATGATTTTTCCTTCCTTCTTTTATCGTTGATTTTCAGTTTCATTCCATTATGATCAGATAAGATGCATGGTATTATCTCTACTCCTTTATATTGTCTAAGAGTTGCCCTGTGACATAATATATGATCTATTTTTGAGAAGGATCCATGTGCTGCTGAGAAAAAAGTGTAACTGCTTGATGTTGGGTGGTATATTCTATATATGTCAATTAAGTCTAGGTTATTTTTTGTGTTATTGAGTTCTATAGTTTCCTTATTCAACTTTTGTTTGGAAGATCTGTCCTGTGGCGAGAGAGGTGTGTTGAAGTCTCCCATGATTATTGTATGGTGGTCTATTAGACTCTTGAACTTGAGAAGAGTTTGTTTGATGAACATAGCTGCACCATTGTTTGGGGCATATATATTTATGATTGTTATGTCTTGTTGGTGTATGGTTCACTTAAGCAGTATGTAGTGTCCCTCTTTGTCCCTTTTGATTAACTTTGGCTTGAAATCTATTTTATTTGATATGAGTATGGACACTCCTGCTTGTTTCCGAAGTCCATATGAGTGATATGATTTTTCCCAACCTTTCACCTTCAGCCTATGTATGTCTTTTCCTATCAAGTGCGTCTCCTGTAGGCAGCATATTGTTGGGTCTTGTTTTGTGATCCATTCTACTAGCCTGTCTCTTAATTGGTGAGTTTAAGCCATTAACATTTAGGGTTATTATTGAGATATGGGTTGTTCTTCCAGCCATATTTGTTTATTTCTGTTACTAAACATGGTTTGTTTTCCTCTTTGATTATTTTCCCCCCCTTTACTGTCCTACCTCCCACTGTTGGTTTTCATTGTTATTTTCCATTTCCTCTTCCTGTAATGTTTTGCCGAGGATGTTTTGAAGAGATGGTTTTCTAGCTGCAAATTCTTTTAACTTTTGTTTATCGTGGAAGGTTTTAATTTCATCTTCCATCCTGAAGCTTAATTTCGCTGGATACACAATTCTTGGTTGGAACCCATTTTCTTTCAGTGTTTGAAATATGTTATTCCAGGATCTTCTAGCTTTCAGAATCTGTGTTGAAATATCAGCTGTTATCCTGATTGGCTTACCCCTAAATGTAATCTGCTTCCTTTCTCTTGTAGCTTTTAAAATTCTCTCCTTATTCTGTATGTTGGGCATCTTCATTATAATGTGTCTAGGTGTGGATCTCTTATGATTTTGCACATTCGGCGTCCTGTAGGCTTCTAGGATTTGGGATTCTGTCTCATTCTTCAAGTCTGGGAAGTTTTCTTGTATTATTTCATTGAATAGATTGCTCATTCCTTTGGTTTGGAGTTCTATACCTTCCTGTATCCCAATAACTCTTAAGTTTGGTCTCTTAATGTTATCCCATATTTCTTGGATGTTCTGCTCATGGTTTCTTAACAGTCTTGCTGAGCTGTCTATGTTCTTTTCAAGTTGAAATACTTTGTCTTCATTGTCTGATGTTCTATCTTCTGAGTGTTCTACTCTGCTGGTAGTATTCTTAATTGAGTTTTTAAGTTGGTTTATTGCTTCCTGCATTTCTAGGATTTCTGTTTGTTTGTTTTTTATAACCTCTATCTCCCTGTATAGTTGATCCTTTGCTTCCTGGATTTGTTTGTGTAATTCATTGTCGAAGTGATCTTTCATTGTCTGATTTTGCTGTCTAATGTCTTCCTTGAGACTCCAGATCATCTGAAGCATATATCTCCTGAATTCTTTATCTGACATTCCATCTGCTGCAGCTGTTACCTCTTCTAAAGTTGAGTTGACCTGCATTGCTTGTGGCCCTTTCTTTCCTTGTCTTTTCATACTGCTTGCGTTTCTTTCTGCTTGATGAAACTGTTGTGTTTTTGAAATGTTTTTTTCCCCTATATATTTATATTGCTCTTGTATAGTTGAAAAGTCTCCCTTGCAGGGTCGGGCGGCAGTCTGCCTACCTTGCAGGCGCGGGCGGCGGCTCTGCTCTGCCCCTCCTCCAATTGGTGTGAGGTGTCTACCACGCCCGCAGACACCTGGGCCTGTTCTGCTGGTCAGTCACAGGTCTGCCTACCTTGCAGGCATGGGCGGCGGCTCTGCTCTGCCCTTACTCCAATTGGGGTGACGTGTCTACCATGCCAGCAGGTCACTGGGCCTGTTTCGGGTGCGGGCGGCGGCTCTGCTCTGCCCCTACTCCAATTGGGGTGACGAGTATACCACGCCGGCAGGCCGCTGGGCCTGATCCGCCGGTCTGTCACAGGTCTGCCTACCTTGCAGGCGCGGGCGGCGGCTCTGCCCTGCCCCTCCTACCACACCCGTGTACCACTGGGTCGCAGGTCTGCCCACCCTGCGGGCGCGGGTGGCAGCTCCGCTCCGCCCCCTCTCCAATTGGGGTCACGTGACCACCACGCCGGCGAGCCGCTGGGCCTGCTCCGGGCGTGGGAGGCGGCCCGGCTCCTCCCCTCTGGCTCGAAGACAAAGCGAGAGAGACTCGGGTGTCTGTGACTCACCCTCCCTACCAGGAGACCAACTGTTTCTGTCGCCCCTGGTATTGATGAAGTTCTCTCCTCTGCCGTTTTCTGATGACATCAGATCTCTGCCATGTTGGTATCCTATGCGAATGGCAGCATTTCGTTCCCTTTGCCGGGTAACCAAAGCAACGGATGAGTCCTGACCGGCCCTCACAGGCCCCGTCTCAGTCCTGTTGCCGCTGCCCACGAAGGCTCGGTTGGTATTTACCTCCACAGTACTCAGCAGGACCCGGACCGAGAAGCAGTTTCCGCGGGCTCCTTAGCCCTGGGCCAGAGCAGTTCCGGGAGCCGGAACTCGGCCGCTCCGTGCTCGGTGTATGCTCTGATAAGAGCAGGCTCCAAGAAGCAGTTTCCACGGGTTATTTAGCACTGAGCCTGAGTAATCTGTCTGCAAGCCGCAGGCGAATGGCAGCCTGAAATTACCTGTTCTATGGCTGAATGAGCTGCAGTCAGTCAAAAACAGGGATGGTGACGTCAGCTCTCCAAGATGGTGGCCGCTGGCCTCCTCTGTGGTCTGACCAGTGTGGAGAACCGAATTGGACCTCTTCCTTCCCCCGTCTTGAACCCAGAATTCAGCACTGAGTACAGTGCTTGCACGGCTGGCAGAAACTGCAGTGCTGTATCCCTGCGTCGCTATCTCCTCATTTCCCAGCACACGCTGCAGACTCTAGCCGCGGGGCGATTTGCTGAATAAGCAGTGTTACCCTCCGTGCAACAAATCTCTCGCGTTTGAGTCCCCGTAGCCAATCCTCGTGCGATGGAAATCCTTCCTCCAGGTCCCGGAGCACCCCACTATTGCTGGAAATTCCTAACAAGATAGCCTTTAGCCGTCCTGACTCGTCATTTTCCCACTCAGTGACACGGCACACGGGGGCAATGCACTCCCCTCGCCGCCATCTTGATCTTCCAAGAGTTATCTATGTTCTTGAGGTTACGGATGCAAGAGTTTGACAAAGGTTTATAGAATACGTTACTTGACTCTATGGTATTAAAAGTAAAGAATATTGTGTGTTTTATGTAAATTGTATGGTGCTCATCTTTTATATCAGTAACATTTTATTTCAGTTTTCATTTATTTATGTATTTATTTTTTGTGTTGCCAGGGATCAAAGTCAGGGCCTCATGCATGCTATGTAAGCACTCTTACCACTGCCCAATGTATCTGTAACATTTTGTTGTTGTTGTTTTTAGTACTGGGTATTGAACCCAGGAGTACTTTACCACTAAACCATAGTTCTAGTCCTTTTTTATTTTGAAATAGGGTCTCACAAAGTTGCTGCAAGTTTTGCTAAGTTGCTGAGATTAGCTTTCATCTCCTGCTACCCAACTATCAGTAACATTTTCAAAAAGTTAAACATTTACTGTCACATCACTGGCTATATCCCACCCTAAGCTAAGTGCTCTGTTAAATGTTCCCAGAATTTGTTCTTGGTAATACTTGCTACAGTAATAATTAGTTACTTAAGTTGTTTAATGTTTGTCTTCCCTGGGAGACCCCCACACATGAAGGGATTATGTCTATTCACTTGTGGTATTTCCAAAAATTAACCCAAACAAACAAAGGAATAAATACATAATGATTAATTTCTCCTCTGTATCCTGACTTCTCTTACATTGATCCAGTAAGGGAGGCTTCCTATTTTGTGACTTTCATCAAAAATCATCTTCAGGCTGGGGCTGTGGTTCTATGGAGAACCCTTGTCTCTCATGAGGCCTGGTTTCAATTCTCAGCACCACATATAAAAAAAGGAATAAAATAAAGGTCCAACAACAACTAAATATATATATATATATTTTAAATCATTGTCTTGTTCTCTGCACTCAGGTCAACAGAAGAGGTGAATCCATTTACCTCCATAATCGAGCCAACTGGGTGACTGTAGGCATCTGTTCTTCCAGTTCCACCCAGAAGACTCCCAATGTGATGCTGCTAGCACATCTGACACCTGCTGCTAAAAAACGTTCAGAATCCCTGTTTGAAAGTCTCCTGACATCCCCTTCTACAGGGAAGCTGGTGCTTACAAGGTGAGTTACAAAGAGAAGAGGTTAAGAATCTCTTAGAAAATATGCATGAGCCCTGTGGAAATGGAACCGCTGATGACAATTGCTCCAAAGAAGCATCTCACTTGCATTGCCTAATGCAAATGACGTAAAACTGTTCTCAAAGTCAAGGAACATGGTTTATGACAAAGTCAAACAGGCAGTTAATTTAAAAATAAATAAACCTGGGGCTGAGGTTGTGGCTCAGCGGTAGAGCGCTTGCCTTGCATGTGCAAGGCCCTGGGTTCAATCCTCAGCACCACATACAAATAAATAAAATAAGTGCATTGTATCCAACTACAACTAAAAAATAAATATTTTTTTAAAAATAAAATAAATAAACCTAAGTAACAAAAACTGATGACTCATAATAAATAATCTCCCAAGAACACGCCTCCTCTCCACGCAACGTCCTGGCTGCCATCAGAATTAGCTCTGGTCTTGTCTCGGTCAGTCACTTGCTCTACAATGTTGAGCAAATCACTTAATTTCTCTGAGACACAGCTCTTTTAGAGTTAATTAAAATGCATATTTTCTCATGATAAATAGGTGGCATTCTCATTTTTTAGTATATCAGAGTTCTAGACACATGATTAGGATGAGATGACTCTGAGGAGTCCTCCTTCAGAACTATCTGGGACAAAAGTCCTTTTCCTGAGTCTCACTCTTCAAGCTGACACAAAATATAAAAGGAAAGGCTGTTTTATAGGTCTCCAACCAGGTCTCCAGATAATGTTACATTTGCATTCATTTTCAGGTTTCTCCCTCTGCAGTTTGTTACTCTTTCTGTGCATGATGCTAAGAACTTGCGCCTCAGATTAAAGCTGGTGAGTGGCCGAGCCTACTACTTACAGCTCTGTGCTCCTCCATATAAACAGGAAGCCTTATTTTCTCAGTGGATGGACCTCATCTCCCTCTTGAATCATGAGAAAATCAAAGTTCTCAAAGCATCAGAGGTCTCAAGCTTTTCAGAAATCACAAACAGCACAGATATCACAGGCTCCGTGGACATCATGGACATTACAGAGTTTTCAACTATACAGAACCCACATCCATACACATGGACCAAAGGCATTCATGTCATGGACAGCATAGATTTCTCGGAACTTGAAGATGTCACCGACGTCACAGATGTGACAGATGTTCCAGAAAATGAGGTCCCAGAGGTTCCAGATGTAAATATCGTCACAGAAATCACAG
Source organism: Marmota monax (assembly GCF_021218885.2). NCBI lineage: Eukaryota > Metazoa > Chordata > Mammalia > Rodentia > Sciuridae > Marmota > Marmota monax. Next base: position 19,295,898 of record NW_026693777.1, on the reverse strand, counting down.
AAGTTGTAGAGGCCACAGAAGACACACATAGCTCTGATGCCTCAAACTTCTCAGGAGTCACTGTGGTGTTTGAAAATGATGACATAATAAGAGCCAAACAAGAGGAAAAGGTATGTGACATGGAAGACTTTGATTCTTTAATAATCAAGCACTAGAGCAATAAACAAGGTCACAGTTCTCAGTCAGGTGACATTAATTATCACCTGTGGAGCTGTCTGTGAGTGACCTAAGTTTAAAAATGAGATCTGATCCCTGAGACCTGGTGTAAAGGGGTTGTTTGATATCTCTTGAAATAGGCAGCAACCATCCTTACTGTCAAACTTAACCTAGTGCCTGAAAGCTATGGTGTAATGGAAAGAAATGAGGAGTAGTCAGAAAACCTGGGTTAGATTCTTAACCTGCTGCATTTTAGTTGTGTGACTTTGAATAGCTCACTGGACCTACGTGATCCTCCGTTTCTTCACCTCCAAAATGAGGACATTAATAAAAGTAAGACTGTTTTAAATTTTAAATATATAGAGAAGTGCCCAGTAACTTGAAGAAAGAGATGAAACTTCACTAGGCAAAGTCCAGGAAGTGGAAAAACAAAGCCATATTCAGGTTAATTCAAATAAGATGGAGCATAATATGTGTGGAGAATATTAGCATATAGGATTGGAAAGTTGCTTGTAAACCTTGAATGCCAAATCAAGAAGTGGAGACTTCATTCTGAGAAAACCTTAGCAACTTAGGGCTGTGTAAGGGAATGAAGGAGTTGTTTTGTTTTTTGTTTGTTTTAAAGATTAATCTGATGGCAGGATGCATAATAGGTGAAGAGATCAGTCTGAAGAAAACTGCTAAAATTTCTCCACTAGGCTCACAATAGAAATAGATCAAAGGATGAGGACAGAAGTTTCACAGAAGAAGTTGAGCATAAATAATACTAGAAAAAAAATTAAATTTCTCTTTTCTGGTATTTTACAATCTATAGCCGTTATGCTGTGCAATAGAATATCAGAACTTGTTCTTCCTATTGACCAGCGACTCCTATTTCTCCATGCACAGAGCTCCTACAAAAAATATTTAACCCATGTAATTGTTAATTAAAAGAACAGACACAGGGGCTGAGACCTGTGGCTCAGCGGTAGCACACTTGCCTTGCATGTGTGAGGCACTGGGTTAGATTCTCAGCACCACATATAAATAAATAAAGGTCTATCAACAACTAAAAAAATAAAAAATAAAAAAAAGAACAGACACAGAACTGGACTCAGGGACACATGCTTGTAATTCCAGCTGTTTTGGAGGCAGAGGCAGGCAGAGGATCTCAAGTTTGAGACCAGTCTGGGCAACTTAGTGAGATCCCATCTCAAAAAAAAAGCTGTACGTGTACTTAAGATAGAGTGCCTGACATGTTCAAGGCCCTGGGTTCAATCTGCACTGCAAAAAAGTTAAAAATTAAAAGAATAAACACTATCAATATTAGCAAAAGTGTAGTCAACTGGGAATTTGTAGAGATTTATAGTATAAATGAGAATTGGGTCAGTTTTCTTGAAATAATTCTGAGTCAAGAACCTTAAAAATATTTGTACCCTTTGACAGAAATGAAGATTTAATTACAAAGATGTTAGTTATAGGCTGTGAGTGCATCTCAGTGGTAGAACATACTTAGCACTCACAAGGTTCTGGTTGCGCACGCACACGCACACACACACATTAATCATATCTTATACTTCCCATGCTTATAATAATGAAAGCACGGAAGTAACCTAAATATCTACTAGGAATAGCTAAACAAATTTTATGAAGAGCAGATGTCATATTTATCTTATTCAGGAGCTACCATAGTGCCTGATAATATCATAGGCACTGAGTAAAACTTTGTTAAATGAATTACTATTTTGTAGTTATTAAAATTATTTAAGTATGTTTCTTAACCTGGAAAAGTGTATATGATATAAATTTGAGTGAAAAATGAATAATATGTTCTCTGGGATGTAAAAATACATTTACACACACACATACAAAGAAATATATATATATATATATATATATATATATATATATATATATATATATATATATATATATATATATTGTGAATAGCAGTTAATCTTTAGATTGTAGGACTATGGGCCACTTATGTCTTGTTTATACTGTTTTGGATTCTCTGTTTCCTATAATAAAGATAAATTATTTTTAATTATGAAAAAAATCAAGTGTTTTTACACAATTATTAATGACAGGAGGAAAATGCTTATAGTAATGAAATGTTAGGTGAAAAAATGTAGGCAGCAACTTCAAAACAATGTCAAAGCAGATATAATAAAAATAAATAAATTAACAAAGAGATGGGAATTAACTGTGCCAGAGGAATGGCTTTTTTTGGACAGTGGCTTCATGCAAGGAATAATTTCTACCTTTCACTTTATTCCTTAGAGGATTTTCCAAGTATTCTATAATATAAATAGCTTTAATTTTCAGGGAAAAAAGGAAAGTGTTATCTTTTAAAATAAGATTATCACACTATTTTTAATACCTTTATTTTTATTTATTAATTTTTTTAGGTAGTGCTGAGCACTCTACCACTGAGCCACAACCCCAGATCCAGATTACTACATTATTTTTAAGGAAATATAATAGAGGTAATGGACCAGGTAGGGGCAATGGGAGGAAGACGGTACAGATGTGAGGAATGTTAACACAAACTTTGGGGTTCACCAGCCTGAATGAGAGATTCTGCTGTGATCAGTAAGTGACTAAGAAGTGGCACAGTAACAGATTCCAGGAAATTAGAAGAATGGGGAGAGATTTTAGGGTATTAGATTTTAGGTACAGGCTTTTAATCTTTTGAAAAACAAAGACTAGTATTATTATGAACTCCAAGCCTCTATCATATCTTTGTTGCTCATAGACTAGGAGACTAACATTTTCAGAAAACATTCCTTGCCCCCACAATTCGCAGACAAGAAATGCTGTAATTATAAGTGCTACTTGTTTTATGTGAGGTGACACTGGTGCACATCACAAAATGAGGCTGCAGTGGGGCAGGCCATAGTTCCCACACTGCCTGCCTCCAACACCTGTGCACACTCAGTAAATGTGAATGAAATGATTACTGTACTAGATACTGCTCCATAAATAATCTATTTCTATATCACACTCTTCTATTACCTGACTTGCTATTGCTTTGTCATTTTCAAAGGAAAAAGTGGAAAGCACTATGAAGCCTGGATGTCTACGAGATACAAAAAGTAAGAGTGAATTCAAAGAATCCTCAAAACGTGTCACCATCTCAGACATAACACTTACTTTCCAAGGTGAAAGGTGTTTTCATACTACTTTGAGTGCAGCAAGAAGTGAGGCAAACATATCAAAAGAAATGAGTGACAAAACCTCTGAAGAAAAGACAACTGATTTAAAAAACACAGCTCTCAAGGCAGTAGACTCCAGGTATGTGGCAAGAAAATGCTGTGGGGGTTTCTAAGATGTAAAGCAATGTAAATAGGTGTGTGCTTTAAAGTCCTTATAATTGAGCCATTTGTCTCTGAAGATTCTCAGAGACAGATACAGTGTAATTGCCCAATGATATAGTCAACTCTTAACTACCCACAACCTTGATTCAACCTTGGATAATTTTTATTTTTAAACCAGCTTCTTACACCATTCAGTTAGTATTATGGCTATTGGCCTATTGTCCATTTTGTGTTTACAAAATATAAGAGAATCACAGTGTTCACATTTTGAAGCCAGGACGTTGAGTTCTGGAGGGCTTGTGTGGGTATGTTTTCTTATATCTTTATACTTCTCTATATCTTCTTCTCTACATAGCCTCTATATATTTCTTATATTTATCTAATGAGTGACATTTGCACTAATGAAAATTCAAAAAACTATTTTCATAATTTCAATAGCTTTATTGCAAACTTGAATGCAAACAAACAAACAAAACAAAATTAGCCTGGGCCACAAAGCAAGACCCCTATTAGTAAGAATAAAATGAGGAATGTAAAAAAAAATATACACACACACACACACACACACACACATATATAAACAGGGGAAAACAGAAAAAATTGACATTAAAAATTAATTAACCAGAAAATTTTAAAATAATTTGAAGTGCTAAAAAGATTGGTTGATTCTTCAAAAAGAGCAACAAAACAAAACTGGATAAAACTGGCAAATCATTGGGTTGGCTATTTTGTTTTTAAAGTAAAATTGAAAAATGTAAAAGATGTTATATCAAGAAGAATGGTAAAACATTATTGAGAAAGGTCAAATACAGTTTTGTTTCAATAACTTGAAAATGCTAAATAAGGTTAAAAATGTAAAAGAAAAAAGCAAAATTAATGCAACCAGAAATTGAAAACTGAAGAAATAGAAAAAAATTATCAAAAAGCTGTCATTTAAGTAAGACAGTTTTGACTTTTCCAGAACAGTTTTTTTTCTCTAAGACTTGTTTCTATTTTATGTACTGTTTTGTTTTAATATAGAAATATAGAAAAAATATTCTGTTTTGTTTTCACAATTTCATGAAGCAAATAATCTATTTGGATTATAAAGCCAGGCAAAGACAACCCAAAAAAAGAAAATTCTAGTTTAGTCTACAATAAATACTAAATTCTTAGAATCTCAACAGGCAAAACACAACAAGCTTATTGTAAAATTAAGGAAATTATTAATATTAATCATATAAATACAAAAGAATAGAAAAGTTATGATAGTTTAAACACATGTAACAAATTTATATATATTTTGTTTATTTGTGTTTTGCAGGATTAAAAACCAAACCTAGGGGCACTCTACCACTGAGCTACATCTCTAGTTCTTTTTGTTTTTTATTTTGAAACAGGGTCTCACTCAGTTGCCCAGGCTGACGTTGAATTTGCAATCCTCCTGCCTCCGCTTCCTGAGTAGTTGATAGTAGGGTGTACATCATTACACCTGCCTCTCAATTTTTTTTAAATTAATAAACATAAAGAATACTGAAAAAAGAATGCATTTTTTAATAGCAACAGCAACAAAAATCAAGTGTGGTAATAAGATAACTGATTTTAAAAACATAAGACTTACATGGTAGAAATAAAGTACAACTTGAAAAAAGAAAAGAGGCTTTCCTTATGGGTCAGTAAGTTTAATAAAACAGCAAAGTTGAGAAGATATCCTCAACTGATTTATGTATTTAATATAAAACCAATGAACATCTCAATAGGATATTTCAAGGAAATTTTAAAATTATTAAAAAACTGGGCATGGTGGTACTTGCCTATAATCCTAGCAACTCAGGAGGCAAAGAGAGGAGGATCTCAAGTTCAAGTCCAGACTCAGCCATTCAGTGAGACCTAGCAACTTAGTGAGACCTTGTCTCAAAAAAGAAAAAAACAAAAAAATAAAAAAGGCTAGGGATATAGCCTTATATATAAGTGGTTAAGCACCCCTGAGATAAAACTCCAGTACCAAAACAAAATAATTAAAAATATATGGAAAAGATAGGGGTATGAGTCTCAAAGAAACAGTTGGGATGGAAAGTGTCTTCAGGAGCCAAGTACAGTGGCACATACCTGTACGCTCAGTGACTCAGGAGCATCTCAAATTCAAAGCCAGCCTCAGCAATTTAGCCTGGACCTAAGCAACTTAGGAAGACAAGTTGTCTCAAAATAAAAAGTAAAAAGGGCTAGGGATGTGACTCAGTGGTAAAAGCCCTTCTGAGTTAAATCCCCAGAACCAAAAACTAAAAAGAAAAGAAAATGTTTTCAGGGCACTGGGTCCCATAACATCTTAAGGCATGTCATAATTAAGGCTGTCAGAATTCTAAGACAGGGGCCAGAGGTGCAGCTCAGTGGATACAGCACATGGTTAGAATGCTCAAAGCTCTGGGTTCAATCCCCGGCACCCTATTAAAAATAATTACCAGTACAAAGTTTAGAATATAGAAATAAGGATACAAAAATAGATTTGAATCGATGAGATCAGACAATATACAAAAAGAAAAATGTTAGCCAAAGATTTACACTGTACAACCAAAAAATTTCAGATGAGAAAAGAGTAAATAAATAATTAAAATAAGCTGGAAAAAATGCAATATTATCATTGCCTTTGTTACAGAGGAAAGTTCATTTCTTGTCCACAGAAGCAATAAAAATAATTTTCAATGGCCAAGTTGGAGTCATTCCCCATATTTATTAAATTCCTCCTATGTGCTAGGCACTGGAGATAGACTATAAAAATAATCATGCCCCTGTCTCCTGAAATGTTTTATTCTACTAGGGAGATCATAAACAAATAAGATATATATGCCAACTGGAATGCACTGTGATTAAAAACTTAGAAAAAAGAGTGATTTGAGAAAAGCAGAGGGATATTTTACACAGGTAGTCATGGGCATGCTCTCTGAGGAAGGGACTTTTGAGCAGAAAGCTGAGGAAATGGGAGCTCTGGGGGAATTGAGTTCCAAGCTGCATAACAAGTATAAGTATCAGCCAAATAAACAATTTTAAATAAATGCATAACAACAGAATGGAAAAAGAATTGATTATCTTTATACTTAAATGCTTGATAGGAATTTGTAAACTATCCAATTAACAAATGGTTTAAGAACAGGAATAGAAAATACACCAGGCTGGGTACAATGGCGCACACCTGTAATCCCAGCAACTTGGGAGACTGAGACAGGAGAATCTTGAGTTCAAAGCCAGCCTCAGCAAGCAAGGTGCTTAACAGCTCAGTGAGACCCTGTCTCTAAATAAAACACAAAATAGGGCGGGGGATGTGGCTTACTGGCCAAGTGCCCTTGAGTTCAATCCCTAGTACCAAAAAAAAAAAAAAAAGGAGGGGCTGGGGTTGTGGCTTAGTAGTAAAGCGCTTGCCCGGCATGTGTGAGGCACTGGGTTCAATCCTCAGCATCATATAAAAATAAATAAATAATGGTATAAATAAAAATAAATAAATAAATAATAAATAAATAAATAATGTGTCCATCTATAACCAAAATAAAAATTTAAAAAAAGAAAGAAAGAAAATACCAGAAGACAAATTCTTGAAGAGTCATCAACTTCATTAATAGTAAAGAAATACAATACAAGTAAAGCAGTTACCAGTTGGCATTTTACTAGCTGTCCATAACATTTATGATGTCACCGTAAATAGTGGAGGGCTTTCTACAGAGTGACTTGGAAACTCAATGCTACAAATGGTTATACCCTTGACTTACAGAAATACATGTTAAAGAAATAAGTCAAAGGAGAAAGTAACTTATTTGAACATAGTGGTTTTTAAAAAAACTTTTTTTAGTTGTAGATGGGCACAATACCCTTATTTTATTTATTCACCTTTATGCAGTGCTAGGCAAGTGCTCTACCACTGAGCCACAACCCCAGTCCTGAACATAGTGTTTTATAGTTTAAGCCTGTAAGTCATCCAAATGACCAATAGTGGAAGAATGGCTAACCAGGATTTAGTGAAACAGCAGATTCTCATTAGGAAAAGCAATAGAATTTCAATGAAAAAGGGCTACATAATTAATAGGACTTATAAGCTGGAAAAATAAAATTCCAAAAATGTATATACAATGATATTTATTTCTACTATGGGATGGGAAGAAACCACAGTTTGAGCATAGCTGATGATTGAGGAATTGATATTTATTGTAGCTATTGATAGATGTTTCTATTAAAGTTTTATTATGTAATTGATTACATATACAGTTTAAAAAGAAGATTGATGCCTTAATTAGGAGAAATTTAACACAGCAACTAAAGGATGAGCTTTGCAGTTAGATCTCTATGTTCAAATCTTGACTCCTCTCTTACTAACTCTGTGATCTTAGCAAGTTATTTAACTTCTTTAGGTTTTAGATTTCTCATTTGTAAAATGGGAATGTCAACCATATAGAACTACCTTAGGAATTAAAACACATGTCAGGCTCATGGTAATTGCTTTAAATTTATATATATTTGATTTAAATTTATATATATAAATTCTATATATAAAAGTTCTATATATGTAAATTCTATATATGTATATAAAAATTCTCTCTATATATAAATTCTCTCTATATATGTATATATAAATTATATATATATGTATAAATTCTATATATGTATATATATAAATTCTATATATGTGTGTATATATATAAATTCTATATATATATAAATATATATATTATATATACACATATGAATGTGTATATATATATATATATATTATGAATAGAGGAAGGAGAGAGAGAGAGGAAGGGAAGAAGAAAGGAAAGAAGGTAGGTAGGTTAAGAAGGAAGGCAGGAGGGAAGGAAGGTTGGTTGGTTCAAATTCTAGATTAGACTTAGCAAAAAAACTAATGTAGATTTGACTCACATTGAATAGAGTACAAAAAAATGGTTCTACATTATGCAGTACCTCTAAAATAATTTTTCTATTATACTACCCAATAAACTGAACCTAGGGAAGAAATTAAAGGGCACAAAACTCATTAATTATTTTTAATGCAGCAAAAAAATTGAGGTGATAGGAGAATGTTAATTTAGTAAGTGAAAATGTCGTTATTCTAATATATGATAAAGTCTACCAGAGGGCTAAATTTAAAAAGTAGATTTAAAATAAAAATTAGTTTAAACACAAAGGAACAAAAATTATTATGGAGTAAAGTAACAGCAGACACGCGGTCAGTTAAAAATAACAAAAACAAAGCCAGGCACAGTGGTACACACCTATAAGCCCAACTACTCAAGAGGCTGAAGCAGGAAGATCACAAGTTCAAGGCCAGTCTTGGCAATTTAGCAAGACTCTGTCTCAAAATAAAAATAAAAATTTAGAGATTAGGTCAGTGGTAAAGCACCCCTTGTTTCAGTCCCTAGTACCACAAAAAATAAATAAAATAAAAATAAGTACATATCATGGGTTTGATACCAATAAACAACAGACCTGAACCAGGCAAGGTGTCACAAACCGTAATCCCAGCTACTTGTGAGACTAAGGTAGGAGGATTAAAAATTCCAGGCCACCTGCAATTTAGCAAGACTTTGTCTCAAGATTTAAATAAATAAATAAAAATTTTAAAGGACTGGATCCCGTAGCTTAGTGGTAGAGTACTTGACTACGATGTGCAAGGCCCTAAATTAAATCCCTAGTACTAAAAAAACAAATAACAGGGCTGGTCTCTATAGGTTATGGAATCTGTCCCTGGAAATATCTCAGAAATGAACATTAAGTCGTTTGTCCTGGATAGACTTTAGACATTCTCCTTTGAGGTATCTAGATCCTTTTGTGTTTCTAATTACTATATAATTTTAATCACTGGGAATATCTACTGCTTAAACAAATGATAGAATGTAAGCTTAAAGTTAAATCTAAGTGTATTCTGGAGGATTCCTTAAAAAGGAGTGTGGTGGTATGGAAATAGTAGGGTTATAAAAAGTAGAGTGACAGAAGTATATAAAGGAGCTGGGATATATTAGATGATCACTATTGTCACTAATAATTCATTTACATTCATGTAGATTAAAGAAAGTAAGCTATTCTGTCAAAAAATAGCTACCTTAAAATATCTTAATTGATTAAGGATTAATTACTCAAAACTGGTTTTCTTTTTAATCTTTCCTAGCAAAGTTGTAGGGGGTCAAGGGAAGCAAAGGAACATGAATGATCCTTAGGAGAGCCACAGACCTTGAAATCAGAGTAATGTTTATGTTGTATCCTTAACACATTTCCCCTAACTCTAGAGCCTCTAGGTCCAAGTGTCAAGACATCCAATGTGTTGGATCCTGATTATCTGCTCGGGTGAAACATCATTTAATATCTAGTGTTCTCATGCCAGTGTTCTCGAAGTGTGGCTGCTAGACCAGCGACAGCAATAACAGGAGTGTCTAGGAACTTGTTAAGAGATTTAAATTCTCAGGCCTATCTTATTCAATCATAAAATCTGAGGAAGGGACATAGCATTCTGTGTTTTAATTGATCTCCAAGTGATTCTAATGCGTGCCCAAGTTTGGGAGAACATTCAATGCCTGATTGAGGAGCCAGTACTATGTACAAAGTGGGGTTGAGCCAGGATACTCTCTCTCCTATAGGCTCAGAGTCAAAATAAGGATTTCCCTTTAAGGCCATAAAAAGAACCCTCAAACTCAAAGGAGTCTTTTTCAGGAATCTTTCCTATATGACTAGGAGCTAATATATAGGTATAGATAGATAAATATATATATATATATATATATATAAACAAACAACAGAACATGACTGTATATGTATGTGTCTCAAGTGAGAATTGCTGTTATCACCCACCCTACTTCCTATTGGAGGCACAGAGTAACTAAAATAGATACAAATTTCACCCAGAACACTGACCTATTATTTCTTGATGGTAACCACTGAATTATTTCACTGAAACAAAACAATGACCAGAAGGAGTACTGGAAAGTCTAATGTGTTACAGAGAAAGAAAGACCAAGATTTAAAAAAAAAAAAAAAGGAAAGAAAGGAGGATAACAAAGGGAGAGAAAGAGAGAGAAGCTATCAGAAATAGAGAGGGGAGACAGAATTGTTAGATGCAGAGGGACATAAAAATGTGCCACTCAGTGGGGAATATTCCTTTGACTACTATGCAGAAATACAGGTTTAATAGAAAAGCCTATGATTTATTTTAAAACGGGGGATAGGAGCAAGATAAAATCAATTCATCCAACTTAGCAATTTCCCTTAAATAATTATTGATCAAGTCAAATCATTCTGATGTGCTCCTGTTTTATTTTGTTCTCATATCTTAAATACAGTGTCCCCAGCTATTGTCTAATACTTAAGAAACATACCATGGGGGGCTGGGGATGTGGCTCAAGCGGTAGCGCGCTCACCTGACATGCATGTGGCCCGGGTTCGATCCTCAGCACCACATACAAACAAAGATGTTGTGTCTGCCGAAACACTAAAAAATAAATATTAAAATTCTCTCTCTCTCTCTCTCTCTCTCTCTCTCTCTCTGTCTCTTTAAAAAAATAAAAAAGAAACACACCATGAATCAAAATATTATAAGGTTAACTACTTAAATCATTTCAGCTTCCTCCTTGCCCTTTTGCACATAATGAATTCCTTAAAACCATTAGATTAATATTTGATGCCTTTTAAAAAACATTTAAGGAATTGACAAACTTTACTTTTTATTACAGTTTTAGATTTACAGACTAATTGGGCAGATGGGAGATAGAGTTCCATCTCACTGCCACCTCCTCTCCTCACCCCCACAGTTTCTCCTATATATCTTATATATGATATACTGATATGTTATTATTAACTATACTCTATAGTTTACAATAAGGTTCATGCTTTGTGTTGTACAGTTCAGTGAATTTTGACAAATGCATAATAGGTAACCAGTATTATATCTTTGCAGAGAATAATTTATTATCTAAAAAGCCTTCCTCATCATTAAGCTAACTTTTAACTGCTCTTTAAAATATTTAAAATTACGAAGATAACACATTTTTAGGATAAAAAATGTTCTGAAGGTGCTAAGTTTTTTAGTTTCATGTTATGATAACTATTAGAAATGATAAAATAAACCCCTATACAAATGAAAAAATTATAGAAGTTTAAAGATATAAAGGATCTTGGGCTAGGGGCATAGCTCAGTGGTAGAGCGCTTGCCTAGCTAGTGTGAAGCACAGGGTTCAATTCTCAGCACCACATATACATAAATAAATAAAGATCCATTAACAACCAAAAGAATATTTTTAAAAAGATATAAAGGAACTTACTATTTAACTTATCTTAAATTCTTCAAGGCTTCATCCCTGGGCTTCCAGTGCCATTAATCTACTGACTTCACTGGGGAGAAATAAACAGATGAAGAAAAACAAAATAAAACAAAAACAAATTTTCACTCTAAGTAACCCTGTTAAGTTCAATGTAATCAATCATGAATTCTTTTTTATTGCCTATTTGTATTAGGAACATAATGACTAGCTGGAGTCTAATTTAAGAATGTTAATTATGAATGAAAGATAAAAAAGATGGAGACTTAAACTTTTCAATACTGTCAGTTTAGGTCTTTTAGAAATGAAGTATTTACTCTATGAAGAATGTATATTCCTTCTTATGCCTTGACAATAGTGCTACCATGACTGTTAATAATAGAATAATAGCAGGCTTTATTTTAACTTGTACCTATTTATTAAAGATATACTTAATTTATATCTTCAGTCTCTTAAAAACTTTTATTATCAGTCTCATTCAAATCAACAGATCAATTTTGGTACAGGCCATATGAATTCTTATTTACTAACTCTTCAGAAAATTACTACTATATTTTTTTCCACATTTTTTATTGGCGCATTAGAGTTGTACAGATTGATGGGACTTGTTACATATTCATGCATGCACACAATATAACAATATAATTTGGCCAATACCACTCCCCAACACTTCTTCCCTCCCTCCCTTCCTCCCAGCCCTGATCCCTTTCCTCTACTGATCTCCTGTTTTTAATTTTTTAGTACAAAGTTGGAGTTCTTTATTCACATAGAGTAAGGCACAGGCATTTTGAACTTTTTTTATTTTTTGAACTTTTTTTTTATATTTTAGTACAAAGTTGGGATTCTTTATTCACATAGAGTAAGGCATAGGCCAAGTGGGAGAGCTGTGCAGTCTCTGTGCCAACAAGTTTCAAATGTAAAGTCCTTCAGCTTCTGAAAGAAGCTCTTCCCATCTCAGGAAAAACACGTTTTGTTGAGAATAAAAATCAGGCAACTGGCCACAGCAAGGATGTGTGGTCACCAGTCAGTCCTTCTGAAAATGCTTAGTGAGAGTGGCCAGCAACTCCCGCTTCTTCACCCCCCCCCCTTCAGCCTGTACACCTGTAGGCCTCTTTCTCATGGGCACAGTGAGTTCCACAGCATGACCATTCATTTCCTCTTCATATACCTCTACTTTGAGCCTTTTGCTTCCAGAACCTCCATCATCTTGGTTTCACTTACTAACTTTGCCCTCAGGATTGTAATTTGGTGGGGTAGACAAGTTCCTTTAAACTTATCTACCAGAGAGCCCAGTCTTTTATTCATTGCTTCAACCTTGGGCAATGTCAGATCTATTGCTTGTTTAGGCTCCATCAGATCCAAAGCTAAGGCCTCCAGATTTCTAAAGTGGTACTGCAGCACTGGATTCTCAAAGCTATGACTTCTGTATTTGAAGCACAGCTTTTTAACAATAGCTTTCATTTTGGCTATCTGTTCAGGGTTGGCCATGACTTTTTTAGTAAGAGGCAGTTTCCATTTATCCCAGCATAGGGGTAGGAAGCTTGGAGGGGTCACCGGAATTTTCTGGTTATCCAGCTCTTCTTCCTGTGGCACCAAAGCCACAAAATAAAGAAGGATGTTCTTGTGGAATGAGTATCTGCATACTGCTTTGACTGCTTTCTCCAGACACTTGGTGAGTAGAGCACTAAACAGGGTTGAGCTCCCGTTTACCATGGTCTCTCAGGGTAAAGGAACCCTCAGGTTAATGGTGCTTCTTCAGCATGAGCAAGGGCTTAAAGTCAAGGAAAATAAAACCTGGTTCATCAAACTGCTTCAGCTCCTCCATTTCCTCTTTCTCTAGTATAATCTGAAAACTCCCATAGATCTGAAGTATCTTTTGCCTGTATTTACATCAAATGTTGAGTCTTAGTTTTTCTGGTTCATTTGTTTCCCTGGAGGTCATTGGAAAAGTCTTGCCTGTTGGCAGCAGGTCCACCTTGGCCCCTGGAGCCCTACCTCCACTAGTTTGTTCTGCATGCCAGTGTGGCCAGCTCACAAGGCCATGGCGAACTTGCGGTTTTTCTGTTCCTGCTTGTCCGTCTGAGACATATGTATCCCACGGGAATGCCTTGACCTTTTCTGGTCTGATGGACTTATTGTTAAGGGAGGTTTCGGTACCTGACAATAATAGATGTTGAAACTAAATTTCTCCCCCCTCCCTCCTGCTTTTGGGTAGTTTTCCACTTCTGCTGCTTGGGGTATAAAAAAAGGTGTGTTAGCAATAAAGGGTATTGACTCCTGGATGAAGAACCTTGGTGTCCTGTGTGTCTTTTAACCTCGCCATCCCTCGCCGGACTCGGCTCCCTTGGCCGGACGCGGAAATTGGAGGTTCCCACCGAGATCCGGAAAGCAGGGGTAAGCGGACGGGGCTCACCTTCTAAGAAGGAAGGGGGAGGATTGGTTTAAAGATATTTTAAAGAGACAGGGTACGTACCATGGGTAACTCAACAGCGAAGGTTCGTCTGGCCAACGAACTGAAAGAGCTGTTAAATACACAAGGAACAGGAATAAAAACTAAGACTGCAACCGAATTCGTTGAAATTATTGCCCAGGCTTGTCCTTGGTTTCTGACAGGAGGATTTCTTAATAATAGTGACTGGGACCTGGTGAGGCATGACCTTCAGAAATTATTGAGGGACCGGGGCTCGGACAGTGTCCCAGTTGCCACCTTTTCCTTATGGAGGATGGTAAAGGATGCTTTATTAACAGATAAAGTAAAGATCAAGGATCAGCTTGCTGAATGTGAACAGGCCCTTAATCAGGTGCAGGAGGAGCAAATGGCAGAATCCTTAAAGGATGAGGGTCCTCTTGAGGACTCGGGCTCGGGGGGGTAGGAAACGCCTCCAGATTTCTAAGCCCAAAAATGATCCTGAGGACCTCAGTTCTCTCTCTGAGGAAGAGGAGGGATTAGAAAGGGAGATAGAGGAATTAGAACATCGCCTTAAAAGGGCAAATGTGAGGGTGCCTAGGGCCCCCTCAATTGCCGCACCTCCTCCCTATAATCCTGATTGGAATGAGGATGCCCCTACTAGACGGGCGGGGGTCCACTGGGGTTCTAGAGCGGCTCAGGTTTTTCCAATGATTGAAAACACCGATGCTGATGGACAGCTGGCCAGAGCCCATGTCCCCCTAGCCTTCAAGGACATAAAACAGCTTAAGGAGGCGGTCATTAATTATGGACCTCATGCCCCTTTCACATTGACCCTCTTCGAGTCCTTCTCAGCCAGTCAACTAATACCTAATGATTGGCAGCAACTTTGCAGGGCTGTGTTATCTGGAGGGGATTTCTTATTGTGGAAAAGTGAATATCATGAAAGGTGCCGCGAGCTGGCTCAGATTAACCTGAATGCGGGCCATCAACGGTGAAATGCTGAAATGTTGACAGGAACTGGGCAGTATGCCACCATAGGCCAACAAATTAATTACTACCCAGGTGTTTATGCTCAAATAGCCTCAGCTGCAGTCCATGCCTGGAAAGCCCTGCCCGTTTCTAAGACTGAAGCAAAAATTTCCAAGATCTCTCAAGGGCCCTCTGAACCTTATTCGGACTTTATAGCCCACCTAATGCAGGCGGCTAGAAAAATATTCCCTAATCTGGAACAGGCTATGCCACTTATTAGACAACTGGCATATGAAAACGCTAACACTTACTGCCAAAATGCTATTAAGTCCTCCCGGGCCAAAAGTATAGATGACATGATTCGAGCATGCAAAGATATAGATGGGCCTCATATTACTGGTCAGGTTTTGGCTGCTGCCCTTAAGACTGGAATGCAAAAATCTGATAACAGGGGAACCCGCTCTAAGGGGTGTTTTAAGTGTGGGAAAGAGGGACATATAAGGAGAAACTGCCCGGAAAGGAGCGAGGGTGCTGGCAGAGGGATGCCTGGAATTTGTCCTCGATGTCATAAAGGAAATCATTGGAGTAGTGAGTGCAGGTCAAAATTTGACATCCAGGGTAACCCAATACCGGGCCCCGGAAGCCAAAGTGTACGGGGCAGTGCAGGGACAGAACAGTGCCCCAGGGAGTGGGCATCTCCGCCGCCTCCCACTGACCAACCCCTTTCTATCTGGGAACTCCCCAGGGGAACACCAGGAAGCGCAGGACTGGACCTCAGTTCCACCTCCCGAGCGGTATTAACTCCCCAAATGGGACCCCGGACGCTGCCTACTGGGGTTTTTGGACCCCTGCCAGAGGGGACGGTGGGACTAGTGTTGGGACGAGGTAGCGCAACTCAGTGGGGCTTGAAGATTCTTACGGGGGTTGTTGATGCTGATTATCAGGGAGAAATAAAAATAGTAGTAGAAGCTACCCAAGGAATTGTTATTCTTCCCCCTGGGGAGCGTATAGCTCAATTGCTGCTGCTACCCTTAGCTTCCATTCCTGGGCACGCCCTCCGTGGGTTCCGGGGCGACGGCAGCTTTGGCTCCACTGGAACTCCCCAGGCCTTTTGGGTAGCTCATTTGGATTCGCGTCCCAACCTGACCATTGAGATACAGGACAAGGCTTTCAAGGGAATACTAGATACGGGGGCGGATATCTCTGTCATTTCTGAAAAACAATGGCCACCTGCCTGGCCCCTCCAGAGTCCCTCGGCCATATTACAGGGGATAGGACAGACCCGACCAAAAAGAAGTGCTTCCTTTTTAAAATGGAGAGATGGCGAAGGACATAGTGGCCATTTCCAGCCTTATGTGGTGACTGGACTCCCCACGAATCTTTGGGGGAGGGACTTGCTTCATCAAATGGGGGCTATTCTCACTACCCAGACTTTAAAAGAAAATAATAACTTTGTTAATGATTCAATGCTAGACATGGGATGGATCCCTGGAAGGGGACTAGGAAAGAGACATGGGGGCAGAATATCACCTGTGGATCCAGCGGAACAGGTTACCCGGCGGGGAAGAGACCGGAGAGGACTGGGAAATTTATCCTAGGGGCCACTGAAGTGCGGCCACCTCCACTGTCCATTACTTGGTTATCAGATGACCCTGTGTGGGTAGAACAGTGGCCCCTAACTAAGGACAAATTACAGGCCGCTTCCCTATTAGTTCAAGACCAGCTTAAGTTAGGACACGTGGTGCCCTCTACCTCCCCTTGGAATACCCCTATTTTTGTTATACAAAAGGGGTCTGGGAAGTGGAGTCTTCTTCAGGACCTACGGGCTATTAATAAAACTATGCAACCCATGGGACCCTTACAGCCAGGGCTACCCTTTCCTACTGCGATCCCAAAGGATTGGCATCTTATTGTCATAGATTTAAAAGATTGTTTCTTCTCTATCCCCTTAGACCCACGAGACCGAAAGCGTTTCGCTTTCTCCTTGCCTTCCACAAACTTTAGGGAACCTTACCAACGGTATGAATGGACCGTCCTACCTCAAGGGATGACTAATAGTCCTACAATGTGCCAATATTTTGTAGCTGAGGTTTTGCGACCCTTTCGACAGCAGTTCCCACAGCTCTACCTCATTCATTATATGGATGACATCTTACTGGCAGGGCCCAAGAAAAAAAGGCTTCTTCAATCTTATGAAGTCCTCCAATCCCTTCTAAAAGGGGCAGGGCTGGTCATAGCACCCGAAAAGGTGCAGTTTCAACACCCTTACAATTACTTGGGATACATCATTAATATCATAGGAATCTTTCCCCAGAGACCCCAGTTCCAGATAAATCAGCTCAAAACTTTACATCAGTGGCAGACATTCCTCGGAGAAATACAGTGGCTGCGCCCGTCCTTTCATATTCCAACTGGAGAGCTCAAACCCCTGTATGACCTCTTGCGAGGAGATCCTTCTCCTACGTCGTGTAGAGTACCTACACCAGAAGCCTTACGAGCACTGAGGCTAATAGAAGAGGCTCTGCAGGACATGCAGATTACACAGATAGATTATTCTCTGCCCTTGTCATTTATAGTTCTACCTTCTAAAATTACTCCCACAGGAGTGTTCTGGCAAACGGGTCCCATTTATTGGGTCCACTTGCCGGCTTCTAACCCCCGGGTATTGACTCCCTTTTATGAGCTAGTTATTAACTTAATTTGGAAGGCTAAATATTTGGGTGATGCATTGTTTGGAAAAACCTTTGACATACTTATTCAACCTTACACTCAAGATATGATACACAAGTTACAACAAGAACATGACCTTTGGTGTCTTTTCCTGTGCAGCTTCAAGGGTCAGATTGATAATCACTTCCCTAAACATAGACTTTTGGAGAGCTTTAAAAGGTGTCCCATTATCTTCCCAAAGATTATGAAAAGGGAACCTATTCCAAAGGCCCAAACTGTATATACAGATGGGGCCAAAAATGGATTTGCCGTCGTTTTTGATGGATCTCAAATTCTCCGACAACCTGTGTCAGGTCAGTCGGCCCAAAAGGCGGAAGTTGAAGCTTTAATCATAGCTCTCAAAGTCTATAGTTCTATTCCTCTTAATGTATATACTGACAGCTTGTATGTAGCCAATCTGGCTCTAGTCATAGAAACAGCATCATATATTGGAAAGCAATCCACCATCACAGAACAACTACAGGTAGTACAGCTTCTCATTTGGGCTAGACGAGATCCTCTATACATTGGCCACATCCGAAGCCATTCAGGGCTCCCTGGACCTTTGTCAGAGGGCAACGCAAAAGCAGACGCTGCTACTCATGCTGTTGGCCTTTCCTGTGTGACAACCGAATATGATAAGGCCTTACAATTCCATAACAAATTTCATTTAAATGCACAGTCTTTACGCTTCCACACAGGATGTTCACGAGACCAGGCTTTACAAATTGTCTCATTATGTCCAACCTGTGCACCATTTATTCATTCTCCTTCCCTTGGGGTTAATCCAAGAGGACTACAACCTAATGATGTCTGGCAAACTGATGTTACACACTTCCCTAGCTTTGGTAAGCTCTCCTTTATACATGTTTCCACTGACACATATTCTGGCTTCATTTTTGCCACCTTACATACTGGAGAGAAGGCTAAGGACGTAATCAGTCATCTTCTAAAAGCCTTTTCCTCCATGGGCACCCCACGATGCCTCAAAACCGATAATGGTCCCGCATATGTAAGCCAGGCGGTTCAATGGTTTTGCACCCAATGGGAAATTAATCATAAGACTGGAATCCCTTATAATCCACAGGGACAAGCTATAGTGGAACGAGCCCATCAACACTTAAAAACTTATTTGCAAAAACAAAAGGCGGGGAGATATACCGGAATTGTCAGGGACCACAAGCACTTCTAAGCATAACCTTATTTACTTTAAATTTTTTACTCACTGACACTGGAGGGCGCATGGCTGCACAACGCCACTTTTCCCCTCCCACTGTACAAGATGCTCAAATAAGGTGGAAAGATTTATCCACCGGAAAGTGGCAACCCCCGGCTCCACTCTTAGCTAGAGTGAGGGGAGCTGTATGTGTTTTTCCCCCAGGAACTGAGAAGCCCATTTGGATCCCGGAGCGCTGCACCAGACCAGTGAATGAAAATTCAAGACAAAATGAAGTTCCCAAGATGGCTGATCCTGCCGCTGTTGTTCTCACCCCTTCAAGTGAGTGCCGAGACACACCTCATGAGCTGGACCCCGCTTGTGGCATTCCTTCTGGACAGGTTTGCTGAAGGAGGGCTTGACCCCCCACCTGGGAATATTCATGAATATCTTTTTGGAGCCCCTTGTGAGTGTAAGGGAGGGCCCCGGCACTCGGCCCCCTCTGGTTATATCCAGAGCATTGATTGTGGGACTAAAGTAGCCTATATGGCGGCTGAACTCAATGAAAACATCGAAAGATTTAAGCAACCAAAATGGGTATGTGTTAATAAGCCCGGACTTGTTGTCCCTAATCCAACCGAGACTCTTGGAAGCTGTCCCGCCACTTGTCGTTACACCCCGGCAATGCACATATCTTGTTATACATCAGACTCAATTTGTGTTAATAATCAAGGAAAACAGTATTTTGAGGCCATCCTAACTAACACCCGTGGAGAATGGGGGACCACTTATAATTATATTCCTTTTCTTGGTGACCGGGGAGGGGAAGGCATCATGACTCGGTTAACGGAGGCGGGATGTGAGGGCGTCGTGGGTAAACCTTCCTGCTGGCCCATGCAGGCCCCCATCGGAGTCTCTGATGGAGGGGGACCCACTGATGCTATCAAACACCTTCAGGTGATTAAGCTTTTAAAGCCGGAGATCCCTAAGCCTACATACCACCCCTTGATATTGCCCAAATCCCAGCTTCCTGATTTAGATGCCAATACATTAGATATCCTAGAAACTACCTTTTCTTTACTTAACAGTTCTAACCCTACCCTTGCTGGTGATTGCTGGCTCTGCATGACGACAGGTGCAGTCATGCCATTGGCGGTTCCCATCAATTATACCATTGATGATGACAACACATGTCAATCTGGGCTACCCTTTAAGGTGCAGCCTTTAGGTGGTTTTATGTCATGCCTTCTGGGCATGATGCAAAATAATACCTATGATGTTGATGTTGGAGTCTCTTCCTTTGGGAACTGCTCATTAGTAAAGAATTACTCCTCACCTACTGCGCCCATTTGTCCCCCTAATGGTACAGTCTTTATGTGTGGTGGAAATTTAGCTTTTCCCAGGCTCCCAGAAAATTGGACTGGTGGTTGCGTTCTGGCATTACTACTTCCTGATATCACGATTATCTCAGGAGATGAACCCCTACCCATTCCTAGCCTAGACATCTTAGTTAGAAGACACAAGAGAGCTGTTCAGGCCTTACCACTCCTTGTTGGCCTTGGAATAACCGCTGCTGTGGGTACAGGCACGGCGGGATTGGGTATGGCTATACATTCTTACCGCCGCCTATCTCAACAGCTTATAGATGATGTGCAAACCCTGTCGGGAACCATTAAAGACTTACAAGACCAGATAGACTCTCTAGCAGAAGTAGTTCTTCAGAATAGGCGGGGTTTAGACTTGCTTACTGCCATTCAAGGGGGAATTTGTTTAGCCCTTGGGGAGAGGTGCTGTTTTTATGCTAACAAATCTGGCATAGTTCGCACAAAAATTAAACAACTCCAAGAAGACCTAGAAAAAAGGAGGAGGGAATTATTTGAGAACCCTCTCTGGACTGGACTTAATGGATTTTTGCCTTATCTTCTTCCCTTATTGGGACCATTGTTAGGCCTCCTTCTAGTAGTGGCAATAGGACCCTGCATTGTAAATAAGATAGTACAATTCATTAAGGATCAAATTAATATCTTAGCCTCTAAGCCAATACAGGTTCACTATCAACGCTTGAAGATGGATGATCGCCTCTCTGAGATATACTTCAGACCGATCCGAAGATGAGTGTCCTCCTTAAAAGAAGAACTCCTGCCATATCTTTTCTCTATGCATACCTCTCCCTCTTGCCTTCCTGTACTAGGATCTTTGCTGTCTAATCTCTCGGTCCAATCACATCTGCCATTCGGTGGTGACGGTCGTGGGTCCTGTAGGTGGAGACGGTTAAGCGTTTACCGCAATAATGTCTTGATAGGTCATAACACCTTGAGCTGATCTTGTAGTTCCCAGTGACAGGCAACTTTAACGCTTGCTGTGCGACCTAAGCCAGGGAATCGGGGCCTTCCCAGAGACGGGTAAGCATTGCAAGGGCTGTGAACGACCTAAGACAGGGGCTACTTGATTCCCACTGGCATGCAAAAAACAAAAGAGGGGGACTTGTTGGCAGCAGGTCCACCTTGGCCCCTGGAGCCCTACCTCCACTAGTTTGTTCTGCATGCCAGTGTGGCCAGCTCACAAGGCCATGGCGAACTTGCGGTTTTTCTGTTCCTGCTTGTCCGTCTGAGACATATGTATCCCACGGGAATGCCTTGACTTTTTCTGGTCTGATGGACTTATTGTTAAGGGAGGTTTCGGTACCTGACAATAATAGATGTTGAAACTAAATTTCTCCCCCCTCCCTCCTGCTTTTGGGTAGTTTTCCACTTCTGCTGCTTGGGGTATAAAAAAAGGTGTGTTAGCAATAAAGGGTATTGACTCCTGGATGAAGAACCTTGGTGTCCTGTGTGTCTTTTAACCTCGCCGTCCCTCGCCGGACTCGGCTCCCTTGGCCAGACGCGGCACTTGCCAGCCTTCTGGACCAAGTTATAAATGCCTACAGAGAGCGCTATACCATTGTTGAACTTAAAGTTGAATCTGGACAGTACTCGCTTCCTGGGCTCCTTGAGGCAAACCTTCCTCAATAGGTGTTCCAGCTTACTTGATTCCTCAAAGTGAACTCCAAGATTCTCACCCTCTGCTCTGATGATGATATCTTTGCTGTTTTCTCTAGTTCTGTGAAGAATGCCATTGATATTTTGATAGGGATTGCATTGAATCTATATATTGTGTTTGGTAGTATGGCCAGTTCAATAATATTAATTCTGCCTATTCATGAACATGAGAGGTTTTTCCATCCTCTGAAGTCTTCTCCAATTTCTTTCTTCAGTGCTCTATAGTTTTCATCATAGAATTTCTTTTTTGTTTCTTTTGTTTTCTCACCTTTTCACCTCTATGGTTAGAATTATTCCTAGGTTTTGCTTTTGCTTTTTGAGGTTATTGTGAATGGAACTGTTTTCCTGATTTCTTTCTCAGCAGATTTGTTGTGGTTAAATAAGAAAGCTATTGATTTTTGTATGTTGATTTTGTAATGTGCTTCTTTGCCAAATTTATGAGCTCTGGCAAATTTATTAATTCTTTTGGTGGAGTTTTCTTTTTTAATCTTCTAGGTATAGGATCATGTCAACTGCAAACAGTGATAATTTTACTTCTTTCTTTCCTATATTTCATCCATTTTATTTCTTTCTCTTGCCTAATTGCTCTGGCTAGAATTTCTAACACTATATTAAATAGGAGTGGTAAGAGTAGACATCCTTGTCTTGTCCCAGATTTCAAAGGTAATGCTTTCAGTTTTACCCATTGCTATGAGACTTGCTTTGAGTTTTTCAATGTAGATTCCTTTTAATCTCTAGTTTTTTCAATATTTTTATCATGAATGGGTGCTGAATTTTATTGAAGGCATTCTCTGCATCTATTGAGATTACTAAGTGATTTTTGTCCTTAATTCTGTTAATGTGATGAATTTATATTTATTAATTTGCATATATTAAACCATCCTTGCATATCTGGAATAAAACCAACTTGGTCATAGAATACAATCTTCTTAATATGTTATTTGTAAAGGTTAGGCGTGTGTCGGAGGAAGAGACCACCAAGAGACTGTCTCATGCAACAGCAAAGGGTTTATTGGGGTCCAGCATGCTGGGGCTCAGAGCTCACTTGAATAGAGCAAAGAGCCCTGAGAACAGCTTAAGCAGAGCTTATATACTTTCCTTGGAGAGGGCAGGGAGGGAAGTTCATTGACGGGTCAGGGCGAGTGGGCGGTTTGCCTGCAACCGGGTGAGGGAATACATTCTGCAGTTTGGCAGCTGGGGACAGCACATTCTTGGAACAAGATTAGCAAACAGTTCTCATGATTATTAACCTTTCAATTGAACATAATTTGCTAATATCTTATTAATTATTTTTGCATCTAAGTTCAGCAGGAATGTTGGTCTGTAGTTTTCTTTCCTTGAGGTATCCTTCTCTGGTTTGGGGTATAAGCATGATATTGGCTTCGTAGAATGAATTTGTAAATATTCCATCTCTTTCTGTTTCATGGAATAGTTTAACGAGTGTGATATTAATTAGCTCATCTTTGAAAGTCAGGTAGAATTCAACTGGTCCTAGGCTTTTTTTTTTTTTTTTTTTTTTGTCAGAAGACTTTTTATTACTGCTTCTATCTCATTACATGTCATTGATCTTTGTTTTCTGTGTCTTCTTGATTCAATTTTGGCACATTGTATGTGTCAAAAATGTCTTCATTTCTTTTACATTTTCCAATTTATTGGAATATACGTTTTCAAAATAGTTCCTAATGATCTCCTGGGTTTCCGAGATGTCTATGGTGATTTCTTCTTTTTCATCTCTAATTTTATTAATTTGGTTTTTCCTCCTTTTTTCCTTTGGTTAGTTTGGCTAAGGGATTATAAATCTTATTTACCTTTTCAAACAATGAACTCTTTATTTCATCAATCCTTTGTATTGTTTTTTATTCTCAAGTACATTGATTTGGGGACTGATGTTAACTATTTCCTCCCTTCTCCTGGTTTTGGAATTAATTTGTTCTTTTTCAAGGGCCTTGAGGTGTCCCATTAGGTTGTTTATTGGGGATCTTTCTGATTTTCTTATGTAGGCACTCATAGCTATATACTTTCCTCTTAGAACTGCCTTTACAATGCCCCAGAGGTTCTGGTATATTATACCACCATTCTCATTTGAGTCTTAAGAATTTTTTAATTTGTCCATCAATTTCTTCTATCATCCATTAAATTATTCAAAAGAGTATTGTTCAATCTTCATGTGTTTTTATAGTTTCTGCAGGATTTGGTTATGTTGATTTCTAATTTCATTCCATTATGATCTAATAATAGAGAAGAAGCTTGGGAGGCTGAAACAGGAGAATCTTCAGTTCAGAGCCATCCTAAGCAACGGCGAAGTACTAAGCAACTCAGTGAGACTCTGTCTCTAAATAAAATACAAAATAGGGCTAGGGATATGACTCAGTGGTTGAGTACACCTGATTCACTCCCAGTACCAGAGAGAGAGAGAGAAGGAATTATGTCAATATTTTGTATTTGCTAAGAGTTGTTTGGTGGCAACTCTTAAGGTCTATTTTGGGGAAGTTTCCATGAGCCTCTGAGAAGAAAGTGTATTCAGCTGTTGTTGGATGAAATATTCTATCAATGCCTGTTAGGTTTATTTGATTTATAATATTTTTCAGGTCCAATGAGTCTTTACTAAGTTTATGTCTGTATGACCTACCTAATGGTGAGAGAAGTGTGTTGAAATCGCAAAGTATTATATACTGGGGTCTATCCAGGACTTCAATTTGGGTAGTATATCTTATGTAATAAGTTATACACACATTTTGGGCAAAAAAAAAAATCATTATTGTTATATCTTCTTCTTTTTTTTTTTTTGGTAGTGTTGGGGATTGAACCCTGAGCCTAAGCATGCAAGGCAAGCACTCTACCAACTCTATATCCTCAGCCCTGTTATACCTCCTTGATTGTTCCCTTTACCAATATGAAGTGACCCTCTTTGTCTCTTCTGATTAATTTTGGTATAAAATCTTTGTCAGATATGAGAGTAGCTAATCCTGCTTGTTTGGAGGCTCCTTTTGCATTATATATCAATTTTCATTCTTTTACTTTCAGCCTGTAGCTGTCTTTGCCTTTAAGGTGCATCTCTTGCAAACAGCATATAGTTTGATCTTGTTTTATTAATTCATTCTGTCAGCCTACATCTTTTTATTGGAGAGATGAAGCCACTTACATCCAATGTTATTATAGAGAAATATTTATTAATTACTGCCATTTGATTTATTTATCGTATTGCATCAGTATTATGTTTAATTTGGTCCTGTTTATCATTAGCTTAGCTACTCTTCAAATTAGATTTGTTCTTTAGTGAGCTCTGAGGTTTGTTTTTTATTTCTTCTATGTGTGGTATTTAAGTAAGTTCTATAGTGCTTGTTTAGTAGTCATGAATTCTTTTAGTTTTGACTTACCATGGAAGGTTTTTATTTCAATTGAAATATTGAAGAATTTTGAATGATACTTTTGCTGGATATAGCATTCTTGGTGTTGAGGGTTATTTTCTTTCAGGACTTGGAATATATTGTTCCAAGCCCTCCTAGCTTGTACAATTTGTGCAGAGAAATCAGAAATGATTCTTATTGGCTTGCCTCTAAATGTGATTTGATGTTTTTCTCTTGAGGCTAAAATTCTATCCTTCTTTGTATGTTAGGCATTTTAATTATAATGTGTCATGGAGAGGTTCTTTTTTGGTCTTGTCTACTTGGGGTTCTGAATGCCTCCTGTATCTGGATGTCTATCTTATTCTCAAGGTTTGGAAATTTTTCTGTTATTTCCCTGGAGAGTTTACTCATTCCATTAGCCTGTATCTCACGGCCCTCCTTAATTCCAGTAATTCTTAAATTTGGTCTCTTCATGTTGTCCCAGATTTCTTTTATATTCTGATCCTGATTACTTTTTTCCCTTTAGTACTGCCTGAATATACAAGGATAACCACTTTGTCTTCCAGCTCTGAGATTCTGTCTTCAGCATGGTCTACTCTATCAGAGACTTTCAACCAGACATTTTATTTGATTTACTGTATCGTTCATTTCCAAGACTTCTTTTTGGTTCTTTTTCACTATTTCTATCTCCTTATTGAATTTCTCATTCATATTCTATACTTAATTCATTAATTCATTCAGTTATTTTTCTGTGTTCTCTTGGAATTTATTGATCATTTTTATAATGATTCTTTTGAATTCCTTATCTGATATTTAATCCACTTCAATACTTTGGGGTTATTTGCTGGTATATTTGAACTTTAGGAGGCATTGTGCTAGCTTGTTTTTTCATATTTCTTAAATTTATATGGTAGGTTTTATGCCTTTGTTAAAAGGAATTTCTCTTCCATTCTTTGTACAGCACAGTCTTCACTTGCTAAAATGTCCTAGAGTGATCTGGATTGAGACCCCTTGTAGGTGTTCAACAGCTTTTGTGTTATTTCTCTCTGTTTTTGCTATAGCAATGGATATCCATAGGTATTACCTGGGGTCCTACCCCTAGTTGTTTCCGGGGGCCTGGTCATTAGCTTGAGTTTTTATCTATTTCTTTTATTAAAGTATAGTGGAAGCTTGAATGCCATTAATTTGTGTGTGGAGCAAGGTGCACTGTGTCTTTTGTAAAGTTTAGTTCAGCAGCAAAGTTTCTACCTAATGAACTGTAGGTTCCCAGCACTTCACAGAATAAGGGTAAACAAACAATAGCAATAACAACCAACAAATAACAATAACAACCAACACAAAGCATTAAACTAAGTTCTTGGTTCCTACTATGACATCTACAATGTTAATTGCAAAAAAAAAAAAAAACCCAGAAATTGTAGGGTCAGAAATTTCCAACAGCAAAACCAATAAGTAACTATTAACTATATCTGGCATTAAAACAAACAACAAGTGTCAACTATGTCATCCACAGCAGTAATAATTGCATCAGTATTAATGGTGGGGACAGCGGTTATATAAGTCAATTAGTGCTAAAAGACTGTAAGAATGCAGTTAATTAAGATAAAAGAAAATGTGATAGAAAGGTAGGGAAAAGTTCATAATTTCAAAAAGTGAACAAGGAGAATGCAGAAAAGATATAATATGTGATGGTTGTAAGGAAGGAGAAGAAGAAATAGAAATAACATAGTAAAGAGAGGTATAAAGGAGAGAACAATAGAATTTGGCTGTTAGCAGAAGAGAGAAAGAGAAATTTACAAATGAAAAACAATATAAAATAAAACAAAAATATACTAATCAAAATCCCTAACCCTCAAAAGACAAGATAAGGAAAAATAACTATATTTTTAAAATGCTACAAATGAGAAAAAAAGAAACAAATATGTATACATGTACATGAACCAATCAGCATAGCAAATGCACACAAAACCAAAAACAAAGCAAAACAAAATTTTAGTGAGAAATTAAGGAATTATTTCCATTGAGGTGATCAAAATAGTCAATGAGAATAGATGGACACTATCTATGCCCAACTGTCTTTCTTTTCATTTCTTTTGGCTACGTACTGTAAATGAGAGCAAGGGCTGGGGGTTGTTAACCCTTTCCTCTTTTTGTGTTGTTCACCAAACTACCAGTTGGAATAGCCTAAGAATGAAACTGGTTCAAATAATTCTCAGCTTCTCTTCTCCCTGCTATGAGATAGAATGGGAAGGGAAGTACTGTCAGTTGGAGTTTTATGACACAGACCAGGTCAATGCACTCCAGGGCTGGGGGTTGCTGCTGCAGAGTTTTGAGTGGAGTTCCAGCAGGTGAGGCTTAGATCTAATCAGGCCTCAGTGGCTTTGCTGGGTGGTTTCGGCTTTGGAGAGATTAGATCAACATACCCCTAGGGCCTGGCAATTATCTCTGCAGGGAGTGTGCATCTCAGGAGCCTCTCAAAAATTCTTCTTATGGGTTAAAGGAGCCAATCCTTCACCTACTCTTCTGGCCACAAACACAGTCTTTCCAGGCTTCCCAGGCTTAGTTTGTGAGTATATTCATACCTGCCCATTCAGATTCCTGACCACTTCAGCTAGTCATGTGAGCCACCAGACTCAAAGGGGAAGTGAGTTGGGCTCCCCTTCACTTTTCCAACTTGCATCCCCCTGGGTAAAATATTCTCTGGGCCTGTTTTGCTCCCATTCTGCTAAGTACACCCTAGGCTATACAGAAGGTGGAAGGAGCTTGCTAAGACAGTGTAACCATGTTTACTCAGATCTGCCAGCTCCCCAGCAGCAGCTGCAGCATGGCTGCCTCAGGATAGCTCCCACCTCAGCTCTGAATGCCCAGCTGGGAAACACAGGCCACTTTTCAAGCACCAGTGCACAGTACAGCCTCTGCATCAGCTAAGGGCAGGCTGCTTTTCTGATCTCAGGTTTTTCCAAACTAAATTTGTCCATTGTGTTTCTCTCTGTTCCCTTTCCTTCTGTGCTGAACCAATGCCACTTCCACTGCTGTCACAAACAGCTTGGCTCCAATGTAGTCTTTCTTTGTTTAATGTACCCAAATTTCTGAATCTCTAAGACACCCTGTCTGTTCAATATGAGTTTCAGTGAAATCCCTACTTTACCCACCTTGCACAGAAGTACAATACTCCTGCTTCTTGAATCCTGAGCCATGGAGCAACTAGGAATGTAGCCTTCCTCTAGTCTGCCATCTTGAATCTTTCAGAAAATTACTATTTTAAATTTACTTCCTGAAAGACTAATTTTAGAACTTGAACTGGATGTATTTGCCTGACTCCTTAAAGTGGATCATAATTAGGGAACTTTTCTAAACTCTGTGTTTTACTCAAGCAGCATGTGTCAAAAATATTTATTGACAATCTGGCAAATAAGCAAGAATATGTTGAAAGTTAAATGACTTCTATAACCATAAAATTCTAATAAAAAAAATCCAAGGGGGAAAGAAAAGAAAATTAAATGACTTGGGTTTATATTTTAGCATGCCAATGAAGTTAAGAAAATAAGTATTTTAACTATTGCTACTTTTTTTTTAATAAATCAGGGGTACTGAAAAAGAAGTTTCTTTATCCAAAGACATTTCTGAAAGTTAAATTATCTGAAAAACTGACCACTAATTTCCTGTTTAATCCAATAAGCCACAAGAAATGTTAATAAGTATACATAAAGGTATGTTCTTTGCCTACAAGATTCCCAATTGTTGTTACCCCTAGCAAGAGGTTGGTGAAGAAGCTAGCAGATTGGTGACTTCTCAAAACCATCCAATCCAGAAGTTACTCCAAGGTCTCTATGAGACCTTATATTACCAATAAAACTGATTTATTTATTTACTCTCCTGAGTAGCAGCAATTAGAATCTGTCTCTGCCCAGAAGGAAGGACTAACAGGCAGCAGGACTAGGGATGCCAGCAACCTCACTGAGTGACTGGAAAGAAATGCAATAAAAAAGATTATATGTTATTACATAAAATTTGCTTTTATAGCTTTTACAGGTTGGATAATCGGTAAATAAATAATTTTATCTAATATTGTAATCAATAACAGCCTCAGCTTGCCAAACATGGTTCATTACTACCCACAAAGCATTTAGAGAATGACTAGTTATCTCATACTTAATAATTCTTTTCTAAATAGTTGTGGTTATGATGGAAAACTTTTGAAATGTGCTGTTTATTTTTACAGGAGCATGAGAACTCATTCACATCCTTCAGGTATGGAACAAATTCCGTCACATATTTCATTGTGATGTTTGGTGTCTGGGAGTTGCCTCTGGTTCTTGAATAGTAGAGTAGTTAAGAGGAAAAGAATCCATTCTGAGAGCCCTACATTTAGAAATTCTTCCTCAAAGCCTATCCTCAGACTATTTTTCAAGTGGCCAGGCATTGCTTCCCATTTCTTTTTCTGTGCTGGTAGCATTTGGTTTTCCAATTACCTGAATTTAATAACCCATCAGGCATGAACTAATCCAAGACTAGCTCAGCAGGAAGAATCCAAACTATAAAGGGGGATTGTGCACAACTAAATTTTTGGTAAATCATTTAGCTCCTCGTTTCTTCCTGCTTATATCTTTAGTCTCTCACTCACTGTTAGGTGATACTATTTCATTTTCTGGGGAGAAGCAGTTTCTTCTTTATAAAATCCATTGTCTAATAAGATAACTTGGAATAACAAACTTATGACATGAAGGTTGTCTTATGGACATACATGGGTATCCCTCCATTTGCTGGCTACTGACCCACTTCCAAGTTTCTTTTTAACTAGGGAGATGGAACAGGCCTCAGCTTAAGTTATGCATATAAAATAGTAGTATAGGGCCAGGTACTGTAGTGAGTGGCTATAATCCCAGCCACATTAGAGTCTGAGGCAGGAAGATCACAAGTTCAAGGCCAGCCTGGGCAATTTGGCAAGGCCCTAAGCAACCTAGTGAGACTCTGCCTCAAAATAAAAAGATTAAATAAAAGGGGAGGTATAGCTCAGAATACTTCTGGGTTCAATCCCCAGTACCACACACACATACAAATATTGTACAAGAAACAGTAACATTTAACTTGGCTTAAGTGGAGAGAGAAAAAAAAGATATTTCAAAAAGCTTGAATACTTTGAAAGCATTTGTAGTCACATTTATGAGTCCTACAAAAAAAAAATAAAGAAAAAATGATTATAGGCTTTCCTTTTGGGTATTAGTGTCCAAAAGTACTGGATAACATCATGGTAATATGAGGCCTATGTTCCAATTATAGGTTTGAACCTGAGAACATGGTAGGAAAATGCTACTGACATTTATAAGAAAAATACAAAATTTCCTTTGCGGTTTATAGAATTTTCATCTGTCAATTTCTACTACAAATTGTATTTTGTAAAGAAATCAAGATAATTTTTAGAAACTTCAGAGATGTCTAGTACAGGCAAATATTTTACTTGGCAGTTTTATAAACAACATTTTTATATAATTAGTACATTTTACATACATTCTGAGGCATTCATTTATTTGACTTTGGAAATTTAAAATTAACATAGGGCTTTGATACTTTATTCTGTATGTGACTAATTTTTTCATTCTCTTCTTCCACAAACTCAATTTTGTTCAATTGAACAAGCATTTGGTGCCTGACTATATTACATATGAGGCAGGAAGAGTCTTTGGTGTAGGCTCTGGGAGAGATTAAAAAATAACAGGACAGGTTACCTGGCCTTATAACATGTACAAATAACATAATTCAGAATGTTATTATTCTCTACTTTGAAAGTGGAGAATATTTTTAGCTCAGGAGAAGAAATCATGCAAAACTGTAAAGGAAGCAGTTTTGAGTTAGGAAAGGAGAAATGAGGATACCCTGGATAGAGAATGATGTGAGCTACATCAAAACAATAGGAGAGTACAAGGCAGTTCAGTTCCATTTAGGAGTAGTGAGACATGCAGTTGGAAAGCAAGGCAGGAGCCAGATATATAATATTTGCTGAGAAACTTGTATACAACTGTTAGGTAGCTAAAGAGGAGCTGCTAAAATATAGGAAAATGACAAAACTGGTGTCATGTTTAGGACGATATGCTGACTGTAATAAAAGACAGAGGAGGCCCAGAAGTAGAGACCAGTTAGGAAGCTATTATAATAGTCCAGGTGAAGGGTGACAAAGTCTTGAACCATGTAAGGAGCTGTCAGAATGAAATTAAGGACAAAAATACACGGTCAACAAGCTACTCACAGCCTGCCTGTGAGAACAAGAAAAAAATACTGAGGATGATGGTTTGGGAGACTACATGATGAGGAGGAGTAAGTCCATAAAATGAGGTGTGGAAAGGAATTAGCGGAAGGTTGGAAAGGATGAAGAAATCAGCTACTGAACACTGAAGTTAGGATCAAAAGCCCCAGGTTTAGATCTAACTGTATCTCCTCTGTTACGTGAACATTTAATTTTTCTGACCCTCGTTTCTCTAACCATAAAATGTGCGTGCATGTGGTTCAGGGGCTGGGATGAGGAGGGCATGAGTAGTCTCAAGGCCTTTGAGGCAGTTATAATATATAATATTTTAAGCTGAAATGTTTGTGGTCTTGGTGGCCCATCTTTTAAAATCTAGCAGGCAGCTTAAAATGGGGCTCTGGAAATCAGGAGCTAAGCAAAAATACAATGAATGAGCAGTAGCAAAGTTCACTTTGAGTTTGTTAAATAACAAGGATAGTACAATATACAAAATTGGCAACACAGTTTTCCACAAAGTATTAACTATTTTCCATGTTTGTTTTCTTTCATGTACTTTTTCATTTCTTTCTATTTCTCTCTCCCAATCTTCCCATTTTTTCCTTAGGCTTGTATAGTTTTTCAGTTTTCCCCCTGATTAGTATTTCTTTCCCCCTTTTCACCCTCCTCTTATTCATTTTTCCCCATTCATACACTCTTACCCTTAACACTACTTTATTTCCTGCAAAAGCCAAATCTTAATATTTTTTTCCATTAAATTTAGTCTAAGTGTAGACTAAAAATGAGTCTGTAATTCCAATTTCTATTTTAGCTAGAAACCAGAATAATAATTTCTCCCCAAAATAGTAAATTTCTGATTGGCATTCAATGCTAGTTAGGGACAATGATCTCTCACACCACTCAGCAGTTTGAGAGAATTTTACTTTTAATCTCTGCAGCATGAGATTTTTGGGTAAAATGATACTTCCAATACACCATTTTTATGACATGCCTATGTACCTACATGATAGGTCCCAAGCTAAACTTGTCTCTCTGGATCTAAGTCCATCTCTCTCCTTTCTTAACTTTTAATTTCTTGTTTTTCTAATCTTTATTCTTGTTAGCTTTTCTGATTTCTTTACAGTGAGCCCAAATGATAGGCTTATCTGTGCTTCCATGGTATTTTTCCAAGATGGAAAGAAATGAGACAAAGTATATAGAGAGGTGCCGCAGTCCGGCTGCAGCAAAATAACTGGGGGGTGACGAACAACTTGTGTAGATTGATACAGCAGGAGTGGAAGCCGTTTATTGCAGGACAGGAGCAGTATTTATACATTCCACACAGCTTATCTAATTAGCATAAACTAGATAAGGAATCTCCACACTTAATGGCTCCCTGGTGTTACTTCACAAACCACTCCCTCTGGCATTTTGCCAGGCACCATCCAGACTTGTTTACAGACTCTAACATTTCTCTGGCAAAATGCCAGGAGCCATCCTAACTTGTTTACAGACTCTAACAGAGAGGAAAAACACTTATGACATATTGAGAGTTCCTTCCCACTCCTATCTCTTTTCTACTTTCCTCTTAAATACTACAAATCATATTCCTTGGAATCCTAAACAGTCAGGTTCATTCCCTGTTTATGAAGTCTGGGCTAAAAATAAAAAGGGAAGGATGCCCCTAAAAGGAAACAGGTTTGTGAAATCTAACAGTGAACACCACTGGAAAGAATTAAGGCATTTTTGATGAGGTGAGGTGGTTAGAACATAATTTGAATTTAAGACCCAAATTAAGTTCTTTCTCCTTCTGTGCCTTTTTCTCTCCTGCTTTTGGCCTTTTTCTTTCTCACTTCTTCTCTAATGATCTCTTCCACTTTCCCCCACTTTTTTACCCATTTTCCCTCCACCTCTATCCTCTCATATCAAATCCACTTCTAATTTCCTCAACCCTGTGCCTTACCTGTCTCCCCCTTTCTCAGGGGAATAGATGTGAGGAAAGGAGAGTAAAACAGAAAGAGGCAAAGTTGACCCAAAAAAATGTGTAAGAAAACTAAAGGTAAGTAACTTTTTAAAATTATGAGTTTCTATAGATTCAAATGATAGATATGATGCTTTCAGAAAAAGCTATTAATAAATGGAATCTTTTAATAGTAGTGGTGAAAAAAAGTGAATCTTACAAAAGAGGTAGAATACAATGTTGAGGGGTTTTTAATGGTTTCTGTCTTAGAATCCATCATGGGTCAAAAGGTAATATCAGCCTGAGGAAGAAAAGGGGGAGCTTTGGTGAGACACACTGGAAGAGAATTGCCTGCTACTGCTATAATGATTCTTCTCATTTACACACCTACACTTCTTTGCTTCCTCATGCTCTTTCCCAATCTTTTTTTTAAAGGCTTCTTCATTTAATAGAAATGGGGGGCTGGAGTTGTGGCTCAGTGATAGAGTGCTTGCCTAGCATGCATGAGGCACTGGGCTCAATCCTCAGTACCACAAAAATAAAAAATAAAATATTGTGTCCACCTAAAACTAAAAAATAAATATTAAAAAAAAGAGGGCAAGGTCTCATGAAAATAGAAGGTAGACCAGTAGTATAGAGGAAAGGACCAGGGGAGAAGGAGTAGAGAGAAAGGGGAAATACTAGAGAATGATATTGATCAAATAATATTGTTATAAATGGTCATACTTCCAAAAGCGCTATATAGATTCAGTGCAATTCCCATCAAACTTCCAATGACGTTCTTCATATAGAAAAAGCAGTCATGAAATTCATATAGGAAATTAAGAGTCCCAGAATAGTCAAAGCAATCCTTAGCAAAAAAAGCGAAGCAGGAGGCATCACAATACCAGACCTTAAATTGTACTAAAGAGCGACAGTAACAAAAACAGCATGTTATTGGCACCAAAACAGGCATGAAGACCAATGGAACAGAATAGAGGACACAGAGACAAACCCACATAAATAGTTATCTCCTACTTGACAAAGACACCATAAATATACATTAAAGAAAAAATAGCCTATTTAATTAATAGTGCTGGGAAAACTGGGAATCCACATGCAGTAGAATGAAATTTCACCCCTATCTCTCACCCTACACAAAACTCAAAGTGAACCAAAGACCTATGTATTAGACCAGAAATCCTGTACCTGCTAGAAGAAAATGTAGGCCCAACACTCCAACATACTGACTCAGGAACTGACTTCCTTAATAAGACTCCTAAAGTGCAAGAAGTAAAATAAAAAATCAATAAATTGGATAACATCAAATTAAAAAGCTTCTGCACAGCAAAGGAAACAATCAAGAGCATGAAGAGAGAGCCTACAAAATGAGAGAAAAATCTTTGCCATCCCCACCTCATATAGGGCATTAATATCCAGAGAATACACAAAAAGCTTAACACCAAAAAAAAAAAAATCAGTGGGAAAAGAACTCAACAGACACTCCTCAAAAGAAGAACTATGTTTATTTAGTTTTTTTATGTGGTGCTGGAGATTGAACCCAGTGCCTCATGCATGTTAGCCAAATACTCTACCACTGAGCCCCAGCCCCAGCCCATCAGAAGAAGAAATATGAACAGTTAACAAATATATGAAAAAATGTTCAACATCTCTAACAATTAGATAAATGCAAATTAAAACTACACTGAGATTTCATCTAACTCTAGTCAGAATTGCAATTATCGAGAATACAAGTAACAATAAATGTTAGCGAGGATGTAGAAGCAACATACCTTGTTGGTGGGACTAAAAACTGGTGCAACCACTCTGGATAACAGTATGGGGATTCCTCAGAAATCTAGAAATGGAACCACTATTTGACCCAGTAATCCCACTCCTCAGTATATATCCAGAAAATTTAAAATCAGAATACTATAGTGATACAGCCACATCAATTTTTATAGCAGCACAATTCAACAATAGCTAAACTATGTAGCCAAACTAGGTGCCCTTTAATGGATGAATGAATAAAGAAAATGTTATATATATAATGGAGTATTACTCAGCCATAAAGAAGAATGACTTTATGACATTTGCCTGTAAATGGATGGCTCTGGAGACTATCATGCTAAGTGAAATAAGCCAATCCCCAAACCATAGGTAGAATGTTTTCTGTGATGTGTGGATGCTAACACACAACAAGGTGGGGAGGGGAAAATACAAGTTCATTGGATTTGACAAAGGAGAATGAAGGGAAGGGAGGAGGTATAGGAAAAAGAAAGACTGTGGAATGAATCTGACATAACGTTACTATGTACATGTATGAATATACCACAGTGAATCTCACCATTGTGTACATCCATAAGAAATTAATTTTAAAAAATAACTGGGTAAATGGCAGAGAGATCAATAAAGGGAAGGGAAAAGGGGTTGGGGGGATTGAAGGGGGTAGGAAAGGTATTGGGGACTGAATTAAAACAAGGTAAATTTCATGCTTTTATAATTATGTCAAAGTGGATTCTACTGTCA
Organism: Marmota monax; assembly: GCF_021218885.2. NCBI lineage: Eukaryota > Metazoa > Chordata > Mammalia > Rodentia > Sciuridae > Marmota > Marmota monax. Next base: position 19,259,862 of record NW_026693777.1, on the reverse strand, counting down.
TGTATAACTAAAAGGAACCAATAAAAAATACATAGTTATATCCTGTGCATGTATGAATATGTAACAATGAAGCCTACCATTGTTTATAATTATAATGTACCAGTAAAAAATGTGGGGGAAAACCCCTCTTTCTTTCATACCCAAATTATAAATATATTTATAGAACACCAATAGTGCTGTCATGTACAGTTATGCAGCTTGCATACTGCATCATTTAGGGCACACCAAACTGTAATTTTGTACAATCCATAACCCATACAACTATATGGATTTCCCTGGCCTGCTGCATTTGAAATTTGAAACACCAGCTTTGCAGTAAGTTGCTAAAGAACAAAATTTCTCTTAGCCATGGTAAAAAGAACCTAGGAGCAGAGAGAGGAAGCAATATAATTTTAGAGGCATTGTTTTTCTCTGTCTCCCGTATTATAGCTAATACTCTGTGTGCCTGCATGTGTGCAGGTATGTTTAAGAACTGAGTTCACAGAATTGGAAAGATTGGTGAACCAGGCAAGACGTTGTCATTGTTCAGCTGATGGAATTGAGGAGCACACCCTTCTGCCCGACTTCTGCCATTTTGTTGTCAAAGCAGCTTAGCACTTGAGCACTCTGTTTATTTTTCTTTATTTGATAAGCTTAATTCCTTTTTTTTATTGTTTGTTCAAAACATTACAAAGCTCTTGACATATCATATTTCATACATTAGATTCAAGTGGGTTATGAACCCCCATTTTTACCCCAAATACAGATTGCAGAATCACATCGGTTACACATCCACATTTTTACATAATGCCATTAGTAACTGTTGTATTCTGCTACCAGAGCCAAGATACATACTCTGGACTGGAGGGAATGCACCTTAAAGGAGAACAATGTGGCTCAAAACCAAATTTCCATACACAATAATCCCTTGGCTGCAGAGACCTTCTTTAGTCTGTATCTGATTCTTTGCCATCTCTTTTCCTCCTTAACAATGCCCAGCATCCCCCTCCCCACAAAAAAAAGAATGCTTTTAATATTCCCTTTGGCTTGTTTTGTGCTGGTAGACAGTGATGGGATAGCACACAGGGTGGTCTCCATATCCACCTAGGGAAAATTCCAAGTCTGGCCATGTCTCAGCATAGTTTAGAATTTAAAAAGAGAAATCTTCAAAATATAATTCAATATTTTACAATGATTTCTTTCTTTGATATATTCTCTAACAATGAAATTTCAAATATTAGGGTCTCATTGAGAGAAATTCACAAGTAAAAAGAATGAAAAAAAAATTATATACATACTTAAATTTTGACTTCTGAAATTTAAAAAGTGACTCATAAATACTTAAACTGAATTACTAATACATGGAAAAAGATAGATTTTTTTAATGCTCAAAAAATTATTAATTAATTATTAAGAAATACTATATATTTAATAAATAAAAAATGTGAAAATCTGTTACAGCTGAAATAATGTGAAAGTTATTTGAGCTTATTATGATATATGTAAATCTCATGACCAAATTTTAGGATGTAGTTCAGCTTAGATAAAAAATTTACAAAATTGGGGCTGGGGATGTGGCTCAAGCGGTGCTCGCCTGGCATGTATGAGGCCTGGATTCAATCCTCAGCACCACATACAAACAAAGATGTTGTGTCTGCCGAAAAAATAAAAAAAAAAATTTACAAATAATTCAGTGACATTTATATAATTTTAAAGTACAAAAAACAATCTCTTGCATGTTCAGATTCCTAAATGGGGATGGCTTCTAAAAAAACAAACATTTTAAGAAATTAAAATCTGAAGAGGTTTTAGATATTCCTTCAATCTCATATTTTAATATTAGAGTGCCTGCTCAACATTCATGAGCAGCCCTAAAAGTAAATAATTAAAATCTAATATTGCCAGAGGAGCTTTATTCTTATACTATAAATAAAGATGTATTATAAATATAATTTATATAATTTTACTTTTTAAAATGATTTATTTTACTTGTATTAGTTTCAAGTCTTGAAAGTAATAACTTTAAAAATATTCTGCATTTAAAGTATGGAAATTCTGTATTTCATACATTTTGAATTAAACAAACTGGCTTTTTTTTTTTTTTTGGTCAGGTAAATACAAACCACCCAACTAAACAAGCTCATCTCAGGACAAGACCATGCAAGGGGAAAACAAAGAGTGTCTTCTGAGTGGTGGAAATAAAGTCAATACTAACCATTAAGAATTCACATTTATGTCAATCTAATTTCTTAAATCTTAACTATTTTAATTGTGGATGTCTATTTTAATGGAGCTAAACAATTAAGAAAAACTATGTAATTTTTTATTTATAAACTCAGTTTTCATTTTATAATGCTTTTTTTCTTTGAGGTTGTTAGAAAAACTTATTTGCTATGGTTTTATTCTTCTCATTTTCAAATAAGAAAATGAGCTGGGCATTGTCTTTGAACGTGTGGGCTATGTTCTTTCCATCTTTGTGTTATAGCTGAGATCTTGGAGATGGTATTTACTGGTAATCAATAGGGTCATTTTCAATTTTAAAAATTATTATTTTTTTAAGAGAGAGTGAGAGAGAGAGAATTCCAGGCACTGGATTTGTCTGCAGCATTGAAAATTCAAAAAAGAAAAGAAACTATAGACAGTCCCTGTCCAAAGAATAATTCAAATTTTTTAAAGTCACCTCTTATTTTCTGAAAGCTACACTGGTCATTCTACAACATGCTTTGCATGCACTATCTCAGTCTCCACAGTAATCCAAAAAAAAAAAAACTATTATTTTCCCTGTTTTATAGATGGTGAAAATTAAGCTAAGAAGTTATGTGTTCAAGGTCACACAGATAGAAAATGGTAGAGTTAGCATTTAATCCCAAGCAATTGCTAAATTAAAAGCAAATTTACAATTCACATTAGAACTCATTCATTTAAATTAGAGAGGAAGGAGGTTAGATTCTTAAAAGACTATAGAAATCTATTTAACTCAAATTTCACACGAATAACGCTGCATTTCTACTGTGAACTGAGTTGCAAAGCTACTTTCTCTCACCTCATTTCCTCTTTTCTGTCTCACATACAACCCTCTAGAACTTTGCAGTCCAGTATGGTAGCCATTAGGCCTATGTGGCTGTTGAGCACTTAAAATGTGGTTAGTGTGACTGAGAAATTGAATTTTAGATTCCTTTTAATTAATTTAAATTGAAATTTGAAAATAAAAGAATTAAAGGATATTTTTCAATTAAACACAACTTTATTATTAGTAGGACTACTTTTTTAGAAATTTTGCCATTCTGGGAATGGAACCCACACATTCTATGTAAGTGCTCAAACACTAAGGCACATCCCCAGCACAGTGGTGCTACATTTCTCATGTTGATGGTTGATAATTTAGCATCTAATTGAGATATGCTTTACATGTGAAATGCACATCAAATTTTTGAAATCTTTGTATGAAAAAGAATATAAAATGCCTTATTAATAATAAGTTATATATTGACTATTTAATTTTTTATATATTAGCTTAAATAAAAATATTTAAATATTAATTTCATGTTTCCTTTTAAAAGTTTAAAAATGTAGCGATTAAATAATTTATCACAAAATTACACATGTGATTCATGGTATATTTCCATTGAAAAGGCATCGCTCAAGAGAAAAAGCCTCTACTCATTTTCTTGGCTTACAGCTTAGGGAATTCCTCTTCTTACTTTTGCTGCTGTGCCAAAGGTAGAAGAAGTGTCTTTCCCATCTCCATAATCAGTAGTGAAGATGCTTTCCAAAAAAACAAGAAAACACTACCATTGGGGACATTTTAAAATTAGGAACATACATAAACCAACAGTTTCTAATTTGGAGATAGTAGCTCCCTTGTAGAAAATTGAGACATTCTTAACATATGACCAAACAATTCTACCTCTAAGTATTTACTCAAGAAAAATGAAAACATATTTATAACAAGACTCACACAGAAATGGTCATAGGAGTTTTATAATAGCAAAAAACTGGAAGCAATCCAAATGGCCATCAACAGATAAGTAATTAAGCAAATTGTGGTATGTTCATACAGTGATACTCCTTAGCCACAGATTGCTAATAAATGCTACAACACCTGAGTACATTTTAGAAACATGTTGAGTGAAAGAAAAGCTAGATACCAAAAGAGTATACTATATGATTTGTATGAAGATTTAGAACAAAAAACTGACTTATAAAGATAAATCAGTGACTGCAGGGGGAGGGAGGTAGAAGGTAATGACTGCAAAGTATTTTAGGGGAACTTTTTAAGGATATGGAAACATTCTCTTATTTGGTGTAGTGGTTACACTGGTGTATACATTTATTAAACTAAATACTTTAAAATGGGTGATTTTAATTGTATTTAATTTATACCTCAATAAGTCATTTTAAAAGATAATACCGTATATTCATAGACTGGACCTTTAAGTTCTATAATTTGGATCATGAAAGTTGCCTGTGATGCTATTAGGAGGTAGTATAACCTGTAAGATGTGAGGCCTAGTGGGAAGTAAATTTACTGGAGGAGTACCCTTGAAAGGGACATTGAGACCCTAGTCACTTCTGCCCGTCCCTCTCTCTGACCTTTGCTTCCTGGCCACCAGGAGGTGAGCATTCTCCTCTGCCATGTGCTCCCACCAAGATATATTGTCATCACAGGTCCAAAGCAACAGGTCCAAGCAAACATGGATTGAAACCTCTGAAACTATAAGCCAAAACCTTTTATTAAATTCACTTTTCTCATGTATTCTGTCCCAATAACAGAAAACTGACAAATAGTTTTTATTAGGTTTAAAAAATAACACACAAAACTGCTTGTTCTTAATAATATCTTAATAATATACTGAATATTTTTCTTAACATAGGTTTTATGTTCAAAGAAAATTTGTAAATATCCCATAACTTTCTGCAATATTCATTATTCTTTTTAACAATACATAAGAAAGTTTCATTACATTCTCCATTTAAATTTACCTAAGCTTTTAAAATCTTGTACTAGTACTCCTTTTTTTTAAATTTTTTTTTAAGTTGTAGATAATGTTTATGTAGTGCTAAGGATCTAACCTAGTGCCCCTCACGTGCTAGGCAAGCACTCTGCCATGGAGCTACAGCTACAGCCCCTAGTACTCCTTTTATACTTATATTTCTCAAATCAACCTATTATAAAAATAATTCATGGAGTAATATTGATTTCTTAGAACAGTACTAACTGTGCTCAATACCTGTGCTGCCCAACATAGACAATTATAGCTTTAAAATATGATTCCTAAGACAACACTTACTATAAGGGAAATATATTCATTACTTATTCTACTTAAAAACAAAAATTTGAGCAATATTTTGGAAATCTTTAAATAAAATGCAGATTTTTCCATATGAATGTACAAATGAGTGATACATACAAACACCAGCTATTAATGTTGCATGTATCTAGCTATCAAATTAGATAGACCGGTCTGGATAATGTCAGTACTGTAGAAAAATTTAGCTAAAGACTAATAAGCCAATTACATGGCTGTTACATATGAATGAAAAGTGTTACCTTCCCAGGAAGTAGATCTTCATGATTTAGATATGAAATCACTCCTTAAATGTAAAGTACTTGAGTTAGAAGAGCCCTAGGATATAAACAGTCTAAGACATTAGTAGTGCACTCTTCTTTGGTCACCACTACTGTGCCGCAGAGACCGTGCTTATTTTCCCCACTATTAGAAATGCTGCTGCCAGCACTGCATGGTAGCAGGGATGCAGGGGTGTGTCCTACATTTTATGGCTGAATAGACAGCATGAGTATACACTGCTGTCAATCAAATCCCAGTGTGGGATTTTAACTTGGAATACATTTCCTAATAGACTTGTAGTGAAGTACTATAGGAGCTATCTTATAGATCAAATAAGTTTTTTTAATTGTGTGTGTATGCATTTATGCATGTGTTGAACTGGTATAAGAATGTCACCATTTGCTGGGTACAGTAGCACACACTATAGGCAACATTGTGAGACCCTATCTCAAAAACAAATGAACAACAAGGAATCTCATTACCCTCATTTATTTGGGGGAAACCTTAGACATAACTTCAAACACATCAAGCAGATTGAGAATTTGGAGTGCAGAGTCTCTATGGCTCCCTGAGAGGAAAAGAAACAAAACTTCTGAAAGGGAGACTCATGCCACAGGAATGTATTAAAATTTTCTGAGGACTAAATTTGAAGACATGGGCAACTGTATAGAAGTTTGAACTTATTTGAAATTTTGGCATCTTTTGACAGAGTCCCACATCAAAAATATTTAGCTATGGATGAAAAGTAACCCTGCTATGGGAGTTTGGTATTTTCTTTAGTACTCATAAGAAAAGAATGGGTAAGGATTTTCTGCAAGAACTGAAGCGGGCAAATTACATGAGGATGGGAGGGTTTGGGAAGAAAGCAGATAATACAGCTTTTATTACCCACGAATGTGGGCACAGATAATAGATTGTGATAATGGTTTGGGCATTATTTGATTTTATCTACCCAATTCTAGTGGTCCTTTACTTAGAGAGCAGTAAAAAGCTCTAAAGTCACAGATAAAAATAATCCTCAGGGTTGGGATGTAGCTCAAATATAAGGCTATCACTCACCTACCTTAGATTTGTAAAGCCCTGAGTTGGATCCTCACGACCACGAAAGCAAGACAAAACAAACAGCAACAAAACAAAAAGTATGTCCACAAATACTTGACATTCCTCACTGCAATAGGGGGAGCCTACTTGCCTTTTCTTGACTGTGGACTAGATTCAGTGATTTGCTTCTAACCAATAAAATGGCAGCGGTGTGCGTGTTACTTTGGAGACTAAATCATAAACACACACACACAACAACAACAAAATAACAACCCTATGGCTTCTGTCTGGATCACTCTTGGATCCTTTGCTCTGGGGGAAGCCAGCTGTCATATCCTACAGAGAGGGCCAAATGACAGGAATTGTAGCCCTAAGCTAACCGCCATGTGAGTGAGCCTCCCTAGAAGCTGACCCTTCAGTCCCAAGTCATGATGGAACTGCAGATGACTGCAGTTTCAGCTGACATCCCGACTGTAACCTCAGTAGAAACCCCAAGGCAGAGCCACCTAATTAAATTGCTTCTGGTTTCCTGACACACAGAAATGAAGAGCTTACATTTGTGTGTGTGTGTGTGTGTATGTGTGTGTGTATATATATATATATATATATATATACACATATACATATAATATATATTATATATGCTATATATTTATATACTATAATATATTATTATATATTATATATTATATAATTTATATATCATATATATAATTTTGTAACAAAACCTCATTTATCCCTAATTCTAATATTAAAAGAGCTTGTCCTTCTGGATAAATTTTATATGAGAATTTCCAAATGTTTTATGAAATGATGCTACTGAAATTTTGGATGCCCTTTAATCCATTGCATTTCTTCATTATAGCAAATTCACATATTTTACTAAGGTCCTAGATATGTTCATCTCCCATATTCATTCTAAATTTAAAAGGAAAAACATTGGTTCATTTTTATTCCTGGCACCAAGTCGTTCTCAGCTCATCAGTGCTCTGAACTGGGATTACAAGGCTTGAGAGACTTGTTTGCTATTCTGCCTTCTTGAAATTGCCTGAAATGTAACCCAGAGGCCCTGAGGCCTGAAGGCTTTTAATAAGTACTTGGTTAATCAGACCCTGGAACAAGCTACATGTTGTTTACATTTACTTGATTTAGAACAGTTTATATTTCCAAATATGGTTTGAAACATTCTTCTAAAAATTACTCTGGAAAAAAAGAACAAGAAACCAGTATCCTTTTCCCTCAATGGCTCTAAAGGAATCCACTTTGCGTTCCAGATCTCTCACTCCACCAATATACTTTTAAAAACCTGAGTGGGGGCCAAGGTCTATCTTTTCCAATTCTATTGGAATCTACCACATGGGAAGGTTAGGAGTTTTCTGTAAGAGATTTGCAAGGTCTTATATATCTGCTTCCACCGACAATTCTTAGAAGTTCCTAGTTAGAAGTACTTCCTATACCTAATCTGTAATCTGAAATTCCCATCCTGTGGTTGATATCCCCCAGTCTCACGACACAGGTGTGTATGCTCCAAACGGACACGGCCATTAAAGGTTCTCACATAAGGCTTTTGTAGTCTGTTAAGTGTCAGAAACTTGAATAAGTTCAAAAGTAAAAGTTAAGTGCAAGTAATTAGTCATATCTATTTTGTCTTTTGAGGGGACATTTTTAAACATTTTTTTAAGTTATAGATGGATACAATACCTTTATTTAGTATTTTTATGTGGTGCTGAGGGTCAAACCCAGTGCCTTATATGTGCTAGGTAAGCTCTCTACTACTGAGCCACAACCCCAGTCCTTCAGGAGACATTTTGCTTTCTAATTCTCAGCAGTATCAATTAGATGAGGAATTGTCATAGTAGCTACCCATGAACCATAGGAAAGAATTTGTAAAGGACAATAGTTTTCTGTTTGCATTGGCCAATGTTTCTTCCATCTCCCTCCTGTCACATGGAAGCAAGGTACAGTCTACATTCATATCACCCTGAATGCACCCAATCTTGTTTGACCTCAGAAGATAAGAAGGTCTACATCTGGTTAGTATTCGGATGGTAGAAAGGGGCCAGGGGACAACAACAATAATCCTTATGTTGAAAATTTTCTTAAAATGAGGTAGTCATAGGTCAAATATTTGACAAAACTGAAGCTTATCTTTGACCTTTCATTATTCCTATTCTACATACTTACGTTCCATTTCACTCACTCATTCAACAAACATTTGATTTCCATCTACATATCAGGTACTATCCTAGATGCTGAGGAATCTAAAAATAAATAGTTTTGAATAAAATAGACAAAGTTTGGGGCTGGTGTTGTGGCTCAGTGGTAGAGTGCTCACCTAGCATGCATGGGGCACTGGGTTTGATCCTCAGCACCACATAAAAATAAAAATATTGTGTCCACCTAAAACTAAAAAATAAATTTAAAAAATAGACAAAGTTCATGACTTTATGGAGCTTGCGTTCTAGTTTGGGGAGATAAATAATAAACAATAGTATTCAGATGGTGAATAAGAACAATTAAAAATAAAGTTGGATAGGGGTGTAAGGGAGTGCTGGATGTGGGTGTGGGAGATGTTGCTGTTTATCTAGAGCAGGACAGGCCTCATTGATAATATTTGAAATGAGACCCAATGGAAGAGAAGGAGTAGCCATTTGGAGACCAGACATTTCAAATATAAGAAACAGCAAATTCAAAGGCTTTGAGGCAGAAGCTATTGGAACATAAGAGGAACAAAAAAGATGGCTGTGTGTTTGATGTGAAATAAGAAAAGAGTAGTAAGAGCTGAGGTTGGGGAGAGCACTGGGGCTGCTATGTTGAACTGGAAAGGAAGTTATTGCAGTAATCCAGCCAAAAGATGATTATGGCTTGGAGTAGAGTGTTAGGGAGAAGTGGTTGAAATCTGGATATATTTTGAGGGTAGACATGACAGATTTCCTGATGAATTTGCGCAATGTGAAAGAATGCCTGATCATCTGGAAATGGGACAAAAACCTATAGTTCTAACAGTTAAATTTGCAGTGCCTATTAGAAATTTTAATGGAAACTTTGAGCTGACAACTGAATACATGATTCTGGAGTTTGGGGCAGAAGTTCAGACTAGAGATAAATTTGGAGTTAACAGTGTATACATGGAATTTGATGCTATGAGACAAGATGAAATCACTAAGAGAGTAAGTGATAAATAACAATGATAGGGCTGGGATTATAGCTTAAAGGTAGAGCAAATGCCCAGCATGTGCAAGGGCATAGGGTCAATCCCCAGCACCACACACAGATGGAAACACACAAAAGAATAAAATAGCATGATAAAAATGGTTAATGCACATTCTGCTGGGCTTTGTTCTAATCACTTCATTTTATTTACTTTTTTTTCTTGTGGTACTGGGGATTAAACCCAGTGGGACTCTGTCACTGAGCTATATCCCCAGTCCCTTTTTATTTTGAGACAGGGTCTCACTAAGTTGCCAAGGGTCTTTCAAAGTTGCTGAAGTTGGCCTTGAACTTGCAATATTGCCTCCGATTCCCCGGTTGCTGGGATGACAGGCATGCACCACCACATCCAGCTCCTTTTAATCCATTTTCACATATAAATTTACTTTTATAATAGAATAGTTCTTTTATTATTTTCATTTTACAAGTGAGGAAACTGAATCTCTGAGAAATTTTGTGACTTTATTCTGATTAGATAGCTAGCAAATGGGATTCAAACCCAGGCAGCCAGTAGTAAATTATTTAATGGTACAGCTCTGGGACACCTCAAATTTTCAGCATTCAAGGAGATGAAGAACAACTAGCATAGGAGACTGAGAAGGAAATTCTAGTGAGGTAGGAGAAACACGAGTCTTTTCAGAGAAGAAAATGGAAAAAATCAACTGTATCAGATACTGCTGACAGTTCATGTCAAATTAAACTTTGCATTTACCAAAGTGGTTAAAATCCATGATCTTTTTTGTTGTTTGTTTTATGCAGTGCTGGGGATGGAAAACCTAGGGCTTCATACAAATAGAAAAAGCTCTCTTTCACACCCCCCAGCCCAACAAAGCTGATTTTTGTTTGTTTTAAGATGAGGGTCTCACTATGTTACCCAAGCTGATTTTGAACTTCTGGAATCAAGTAAACCTCTTGTCTCAGCTTCCAGTATAGCTGGAACTACAGGTACATATCACTGCGCTTACCACAAAAGCTGTTTTGAAGAATTAGCAGAGTTAAATTTCAATCATGGGCTGGGGGTGTGGCTCAAGCGGTATCCCCATTGCCTGGCATGCGTGCGGCCTGTGTTCGATCCTCAGCACCACATACAAACAAAGATGTTGTGTCCGCTGATAACTAAAAAATAAATATTAAAAAAATTCTCTCTCTCTCACTCTCTCTTTAAAAAAAAATTCAATCATAGTGGGTTCAGGAAGGAACAGAAGGCATTACAGTCCATTTTTTGGCAGTCAGGCCAGATACCCTCAGACTCATTTATGTAAGTTTTAAATAAGTTTTCACCTATGAATATGAATTAAAGCAACAGTGAGACTTTTTCCCATACAAATAAAATTGAAATTTGATTGGGAGCTTGGTGAGAGAAAAATACAAGCAATTTTTCAGTCCTTTCCAAAAATGAACTTTAATTTCTTCTTTTTTTGACATTTAGTCTTGATCTTTTCTTCATTTGAAAATTTTCAGAGTTCCAAATTTACCTACCTCTTCTCTCCCAGATAAAAATTCTTATTAATGATGTTTTATATATCTAAATATTCCCAGTCTGAAAAAGGACCTCTCAGAAACATACAAATAACTTTTGTGATAAGTGAATGACATCCTAAGTATTAAATATACTGCCCCGAGGTTATTATTGACTTTTATTTTTATTTATTTATTTATCTTGGTGCTGGGGATTGAACCTAGCCTTGTGCATGTGAAGCAAGCACTCTACCAACTGAGCTATATCCCCAGGCTGACTTCTATTTTTTCATAAGAAGTCCAAATATCTTTTCTATGTGTACTTGTCATTCAAATTTAGATTTTTTTTTTTTTGTAGTGGGAATTGAATGCACTGTCTTGTGCCTGCTAGGCAAGCACTCTATCATTGAGATATATCTTAGTGTGCCATTCAAACTTAGAAAAAGGTTTGTCTTTATTTAAAATTTAATTTTTTAAAAAAATTTAAATTGACCAATAAATTCTACTCTCAGAGATTTTCAAGTATACCGTACAATAGTCACCATGTTGTGTCTTTAGTTTATTCCTTCTTTACTAGTTTAATTTATTCTTACTATTTAACTGAAATTTTCTATCCTTTGACCAACACCTTCCCAATTTGCCCTGCCCCATGTCTATTTTTTTTTAAAGCCATGTATTAAAGTTTTGGTTTTCTTCTTACCCTAGGTCTTTCACTGCGGTTTATTCTTTGTTTCTTACTACCCCCTCCCAATTAGCTAGGAAAGTTCCTCTTGACATAAAACCTTATCTTTCTTTGAAGCTACAAAGCACCTGATTTTCATTTGTCGTACTTTCCCTTGTATTTTATTTGTCTTGTCCCTTGTCATGTGTTTCAATTCCTACAGCATAATAGCACAAAGAAGTGCTCAGTATAGCTGGGTATAGTGGCTCATACCTGTACTCCCTGTGACTCAGGAGGTTGAGACAGGAGGATAGCAAGTTTAATGCCAGCCTCAGCAATTTATCAAGACCCTCAGCAACTTAGCAAGATCCCATCTCAAAAAATAAAAAGAACTGGGTTTCTAACTCACTGGTTGAGTGCCCCTGGGTTCAATTCCTAGTAACAAAAAAACCAGCATATTTTTTACTAATGAGTGAACACGTGTTAAAGTCAATTCAGTTGAATAATACCTGTACTAAATTATACTAATGCTAACTTAGACAGTGGTACTTTCCACTGTAATATTATATTCCATGTAATATTAACTATGTAATGTTCTTAGCTTAGGGATGTAATATTTTTAGCTAGATCTATTAAAAGATTAGATACTATTATAAAATATCAAACTAACAATACTAACTAAATCCAATCAAATTAGAAAAGCTTATGATTTCCTTTTTGCAATTTTTTGTTACAAAATATCTATTTGTTTCATAACTTCTCTTATATCTGAAGCAATGAATACTCTGCCTTTAATTCATATTATCCCTGATCATCTGGTTCATACAGTTATAAGTGATTTGGCTATGAATTCATTTATGATAACCTGGCTTTTACTAGCACAAAGAAGATATATAATAACTTAAAGATTTCACCCATAATGGTGAATGGTAGAATTTGAAAACTGAGATTTCAGACCTGTTACAAACGACTGAAATGAAGTCTTAATATGTTCCCCCAAATTTTTAATGAAATAAAACAGCATGACATTTTACTACATAAATATCTAATAAGGGATATTGGCAGATGACAGGTAAGCAATTGCCCAGAAGGAAGAAAGTTTTTTTTTTTTTTTATACTAAGGTTATTCTCCTCCATTCACTTGATTTTACAGTTCAGATTTCATTACTCACCCATAATACTTAGTTACAAACTTGCTAGGGTGACTCAGCAGGTCAATTGCTTTGTGACAAGGATAAACAACTCTTCAGACAGAAGGTTTCAAAACAACTGATTACCCATTTCATTCTATTTGTGGATATTATATTCTCTTAACCTCTTATGCTATTCATGTTATACTTCAAATACAGAGGATGCCAGAATCTTAAAACCAGAAACAAAATAAAAACTATCTTATGTCACAGATGAGAAAATTGAGGCCCAAGAAGATTGTCACACATCCAATCACAGAACTATTTAGCAACAAAGCTGAAACTGCAATCCAATCAGCTTGCCTCCAATTTCTATACCTTCTACTCTTCCAGCTTCATTTTTTTTCCATACAAGACCAGCTTGATTTGGGTATTCTGGCATGGCTTTTCACCAAAGAGTAGATTTTTCATTCATCTTTTAAAATGAAAATATCTTTAGGAGGTAAAATAATATTTTATGGAACTTTATAAAGGAATTTCCATAATTTGAGATTAGTAGCTGCTCTGCTATTTCACACTAATAAGTGATCATCATTTTTTTTAGATTGAGATCTTATAACTTGGGAATTTAAGTGACTGGGTTAGCAAGAGTAGATACCTGGGGTTCATTTGAATGGAGGTGATTTGGAAAAAGCCCTGGACCAGGATATTGGAAGGTATGATGAAGAGATATTATTTAAAGAGATCATTTTTACAACAGTTAGATTAGTGATCCATAACTAACAGGAAGTGATTCTGATCCCCAGGAGACCTTTGGCAATGTCTGGAAACATCTTTGATTGTTACAATGGGAAAGGATATACAACTGGCATCTAGAGGTCAGAATGCTGCTAATCATTCTACAATACACAGGACAACTCCCACAAGATGAATAATCCAGCCTAAATGTAAATAGAGCCAAGGTTTAAAAACTGTAAATCAGAGGGAGAAAAATTCATTGAGGAACTGGAGGAAGATTCTTGGCTTGTTATTTTATGTATTTTTAATACACTTTATGTATTTAAGACACTATAATCCCAGCAGCTTGGGAGGCTGAGGCAGGAGGATCAGGAGTTCAAAGCCAGCCTCAGCAGTTTAGTGAGGCCCTACGTAACTCAGCGAGACTCTGTCTCTCTGAAAAACAAACAAACAAAAAAGGCAAAAGCAAATAAATTACATAAACTAATCTTTGTTGTTGTTTTTCCTGCTCAAATGTGGCTAACAGTTTCTAAGAATTCTGGAGACCATTTACCTGTAGTTCTCAAATTCTCATGGCAACTTTGTGGAGGAATATAGATCAAGAAGACAGTTCAGTTGAATACATTTGGAGCTGGTTGTCCATTTGTACTCAAAAGTCTATTGAGGAATATTTGATGGCAAGAGGATTAAGGTCTCTACTGGCATCGCAGCAGAATTCTGTCCTTGGCTTTGTATTATTCGACATTTATAAACAACTTGAAAAAAGACTGGGATAGATTGCTGTTTAGATTTGAATACAATGATCCAAAAGGTAGGACTCTGAAAGATCTTGACTACTTGGATTGATAGTTTGCTAAAGTCAGAGCATCACAGTTCACTAGAACACTAACAACCCATAGGAGAGTTAAGGGCAAGAATGTGTGTGGGAAGGACCTGGGGACATTGGAAATGACAATAAAGAAAACGGTAAGAAGAAATGAGGAAAGACAATAACTGAATATCAGAAGACTTTGAGTGAGGATAATCTACGTACGGTGTGACCCTTTAGGAATGTGGAATTAATCTGAATAGGCAGATTTGGGCTTAATAGAAGTTTGATTAGCAAATATTAGAACTGTTCAAAGTCGGATAAGAAGCTTTGTAGAGTTCTTGCTTACGATCAAAACACACTTTATGATATTAGAAGAGCTAAAGCAAGCCGGAGGCTTTCAGAAGTGGTGAGGCAAGCTGGCCAAGGCTGGCATGTGCCTGTGGTCTCAGCTACTAGGGAGACAGAGTGGGAGGATCGCTTAAACCCAGAAGTTTGAGACCAACCTGGGCACACAGTGAGCCCTCATCTCAACAACAAAATCAGTGCTAAAGCAAATATTCTGGAACAGCATTTCTCCCTAGACCCCATTTCAGTCCTTTCTGAATTCCGTTTCCCCAGACTCGCTTTCACAGCACCTTCCCGAGTCCCGCCCTATTCAGAGGGCGGCATGGGCACGCTCTGGCCTAAGTAACTAAATCCACTCCAGAGAGTTTTTGTGAAACAGCTGTGACCCTTGGCATCTTTCCTTTCTGGTTTGCAGAACTCTGTCCCAGCTAAATAGCTTTTCGTAGTCGTATGTGGAAGCAGGGAATTCTTCCGTGGGACATTACACACATCCAGGTGTTTGTGTCTTTTTTTTTTTTTTTAAGCAAGTGTTAAGATTCTGCGACGTGCCTGACAGGATGTGAGAAGCCGGCTCAAGGGGAATCGGATTTTTCTTGGGAGATGACTGTCATCCAGGGACAGAGGGCCACAGCGCCAAAGGGCTGTAGAGCGTTAGCCGTTCGAGACTCTGGCTCAGAGATATAACAGGTCCTCACAAAACCTACCCGAGGGTTCAACCCGAAGCGGCCTCCCAATTCCTGAGAGCGCCACAAGGTTCGCATTTTATAGTTAGAGGCGCGCGAGTGCGCGCGACCGACCGCACAGAGCTACAGAGCAGACCAATGAGTGGGCACTCTCTTCGCGCCGGCTCGGGATTGGGCGAACCGCGCCAGCCTCTCAGCCTGACAGTGGGCGGGGCGCGCCGGGGAGGGACTGGGATAGGCGCGTCCGCTGCGCCAGAGTCCCGGGGGCGCGTGCGCGGTCTCGCGGCGGCCGCGGGGGCGGGTCTCGCGCGGTCTCGAGTTGGAGTTGCTGGCGGCGACTGCCGCGACGGAGGAGGCTGGCGGTGGGGAGGGGGTGGAGACTAAAGATCCTGAGGTGGGGAATCGAGTTTCTGGAGTCTTTATCCGGTATTTTGAGGGCCACCGGAGGGCTGTGGCTTTTGCAGTGCTTAGGAGCAGCTGGGGCGCGAAGGTTGGCAGCGCCGTAGCGCGGAGGTAAGAGGCGGACCGGTGGCAGCTGGGTTGTGGAGATCTTAATCAACAGGTCCGCGGGAGCGCGGCGGGGGAGGGGCGGCAGGGCTGGTCCCCTCGTTCCCTCCCCCACACGCCGCGCTCGGGCGGGGGCTGGACCCCCAGGCTGCTCGGCCGGCAGCCCCTGGCAGTGGGATCGGTAGCTGCGGCGGGTGCGAGTCCAACCTTTGTCCCTCAAAGGAACGCTGCCTGCGCGGTGCCCGCTCCCTGTGCCTTGGCCAGGGACGCACCTTGGCGCCGGCTCCAGCCCGCCCCAGCTGAGTTGCGGGTCGCGCGGCTTTGAGTAGTCTGCCTGCTGAGCCTGGGCCGGGAGTTGGCGACACTGGGGACGCCTTTCTGGCCGGTCGGGAAATCGGCGGGGGAAACACTTTCCTTTAGCAGACGGAATGTAGCCAGCTGACTGAGTCAGCTCCTGGTATTCTGCTACTCCTTGCGTTCTTTAAACAGATAAACAGTTCCTGCTTCCTTGTGCCCGCTTTGAAAGGAAAACCTAATTTCGTTAATGTTTTCTGATAATTTGCTCTGAGATTGTAAATTAGACTTGGAAGCCTGTAAATTGTAATCTATTTTCATTGAAAGACGCTTTAGACGATCTCTGTTGTAAATTATGTAACTTCCTAATGATAACTCATCTTCTGTTTAGTTGATTGACACAGTAATGCGTGTGGAATTTAGGTTTCGGTCGAAAGATTTTTCCAGGCCCTTTATGAAGTACGATATAGTGTGAGTTTGTCCCGTTTCTCCTTTACAAGTCTAAGGATTTTGATTTAGAAAGTCTGTATAACAAAAATTGATTCAAGTATTGATTTGACCTACAAGATGAAAAGTGTTGATATTTCTAATTTTAAAAAAGCAATGTCATGTTTTAATAATCGTACCCTAATTACCCTTTTGAATTATACCAGACATTAATAACCTATTAAATTCTGCATAGGAACAAATGACGTGTTGGTTATTGGTGTCTTTGAAGTGTAAATATTGACGGTAATGAAAATTATTAAATAAGCTTTCTTGAATATGAACTACTATTTTTTTTTTTTTTTACGAGATTCCTGTGAACATAACATATTACGGTTTTAAAAGCCTGTCTAAACTATTGTGGCATACTGAAATTATCAAAATGTAAGCGTTTTATGTATGAAATAGGTAAAAATATGAAAAGCATTATTTTATCGTTGTTTTAAAACAGTTGAGTGAATCTTACCATGTATGACTTACTTGGATGTCTTGGCTAAGACAGACCTGACAAGGGGGGGGCTCAATAATATTAACTCATTTTAGAATGTTAAAATAAGAGAGGTTATATAAATTCTACATAAGGGTGACTCAGGTCAGTACAGTGGTTTAGCTATTTATATGACCTTCCTGAATTATCTTTATTAAAAATCTCTTCACAGATATACCAAGAAATTTGGTCTGTTTATATCTCAGTACACTAACTAAGATGTCCTATTTCTCTGTGATTTTTTTCTGATTTTAGTGTGTTTGGAAAAAAGAGTATCTTAACATGTGATTTAGAACATAATTTTTTATTATATACTTATTGAATCACAGAAGTATTGAGTTGGAAGCAGTTGCTGTGGTTATAGAGTTTATCTTCATTTTCCAGGAAAAAGAAAGGTTTGTAGAAATAGCCTATAGTTTGAGTGCTAACTAGTGATGGACTTGGAAATAGATGCTGAAATGATTGTCTCCATATTCCAAGTTCAGTGTCTCCTTACTTAATCTTAAATAAATTAATATATTACCGTCTCCAAATCATATAAGTGGTTGGTAGGGTCAGTTCTTTCCCTTATGCATCCCCCCACTTTTTTTTTTTTTTTTTTTAAGTGGAGTACCAGGGATTGAACCCAGAGGTACAGTACATTGAGATAGGGTCTCCCTAAGTTGCTGAGGTTGGCCTCTAACTTGAGATTCTCTTGCCTCAGCCTCCAGAGTAGCTGTGATTACTGGTGCATGCCACCATGCTGGCTTCCTTTTCCTTTTTTCAATATTTCAAACAATGTTAAATGAATATTCTTGTGCATGTCTCTGAGCACATGTGTGGTGGAAATTCATGACATTTGTAAAGGGGAATTGCTGATAATAGGTTGATATTCATTTCCAGCTTTACTAGTTACAGCCATATTACCCTCTAAAGGTGTAATGATTTTCATTCCTACCAGTAGTGGTTTCTCATTCTTGCCTACAAATGGCATTGTCAGATTTTTAAAATTTCTGCCCATTTGAATAAGAAATTATATATGCTTCCTTTCTTTAAAAAAGAGTTTTTTATGCATACTACCAGCAAGATACAGAACAGTTCCATCTCCTAAAATCTCCTTGTGTTACCCTTTTGTAGTCAACTTTCCCCTATCTTTTATCCCTGGGAACCAGTGACTGTCTCTCCTTGTAATTTTATTTTCTTGAATATCATTTAAACAGAATTATACAATACTTAGCTTTTTGTTTCTGCTTTTTTTCATTTGTTTGCATATATTGGAAATTCAGCCATGTCGTTGAGCAAATACACATTCCTTATATTTTATTGTTGAGTATCCTATTTCTTTATATAGATGTACCATCATTTGTTTATCCATTCACCAATTGAAGGACATTTGAGTTGATTTCTTTCTTTTTTTTTTTTTTTGGTGAACATGTCTGGTTTTCTTCTGGGTAAATACCTGAAAGTGGGATTGCTGCTCATATGGGTAAAGTTGCTTAGCTTTGTTAAACAAAACAAAATACCTAGTCTGTGATAGGCAGAATAATAGTCTTTAAAGATGTTCTTGCATGTGCATTGGTGCACCCTGTAATCCCAGTGGCTGGCTCAGGAGGCTGAGGCAGGAAGATTGCAAGTTCAAAGCCAGCTTCAGCAATTTAGTGAGGCCTTAAGTACTTTAGCAAGACCGTATCTCAAAATAAAAAATAAAAAGCAGGTAAGGATGTGGCTCAGTGGTTAAGCACCCCTGAGTTCCATCCCTGGTACCCCCCCCAAAAAAATTCTAATAACTAAAACCTGTGAATACGTTTGGTTACAAGGCAAAATTGAAAAATTGAATTAAGGTAGTTAATTAGTCTAAATACAATAATACCAGAGGGCCCAAGTATCAGAATTGCCTTTTAAAAAGGAATGAGAAGGGGTTAGGTATGGCTCAGTGGTAGAACGCTGCTTCCTAGCTTGAGGCACGCTCTGGGTTCCATCCTCAGCACCACATAAAAATACATAAATAAAGGTATTGTGTCCAACTACAACTAAAAAATAAATATTAAAAAAAAGGGAATGAATTTGGCGTGAACATACTTTATACATAGAGTTACGAAAAATTGTGCTGTGAATGGATAATTATGAATGTAATGCATTCCACTATTGTCATGTATGTAAGGAAAAAAAAAGGAATGAGAAAAGCTAAAGAATAGTGTGAAAAAACTTGTAACAATGGAAATAGGGTCAGGGAGATGCAGAGTTGCTGGCTTTGAAGAGGAGAGGAGGCCTCAAGTGAAGGAATTTAGGTGAGCTCTAGAAGATGGAAAATACTAGAAAAAGAATTAATCTTTAGAACCTCTAGAAAAGAAAGCAGCCCTGCCAAATACTATAGATTTGTATACAGAGTGTTCTGTAAACCTACAGATCTGTAAACTGGTAATTTGTGGGTGTTTTGTTTTGTTTTTTTGGTCCCGACAATTGAACAAGGGGCATTTAACCACTGAGCCACATCCCCAGTCCTTTAAAATTTTTTTTTTTTGAGAAAGGGTCTCACTAAGTTACTTAGGGCCTCCATAAGTTGCTGAGGCTTGCCTGGACTTGCAGTCCTCCTGCTTCACCCTTCTGAGTCGCCAGGATTACAGGTGTGTACCACTTTGCCCGACTCAAATCTGTGTTGTTTTAAGACATCTAGTTTGTTACACCAGCATAGTAAATGAAAACATTGTCAAACTTTTTTAAAAAAATATATATTTATTTATTTTTAGGTGTAGACGGATACAACACAATGCCTTTATTTTTATGGGGTGCTGAGAATCAAACTTGGTCCCGCTCATGCTAGGCGAGCACTCTTCTGCTGAGCCACAATCCCAGCCCCAAAACATTGTCAAATTTTTTAAAGCACTTTGCATTCCCACTAGTATGTATGAGAGTTCCAGTAACTTTATATTCTCATCAGCAACTTGGTATGGGCAATCTTTTAAATTTTAGCTATTCTAAAAGGTATATAATAGTATCTCATTGTGGTCTTTAATTGCAGTTCCCTTGTGACTAATCATGTTGAGCAGCTTTTCATGTGCTTCTTTGCTGTCTTTTATCTTTGGTGAAGTGTCCAAATCTTCTGTTGATTGATTGATTGATAGGGTCTGGCTCTGTTGCACAGGCTGGCCTTGAACTTTGGGGCTCTAGGGATCCCCCTGCCTGAGACTCCTGAGCTGGGTCTATATGCTTGCTCTACCTTGCCCAGCTTAGATTGTTTTCTTAAAGAGTTCTTTTTTGGGGGGCAGGATGCTGAGGATTAAACCTTGGGCCTTGTGCATGCTAAGCAGGCACTCTACCACTGAACTGCAGCCCCAGTGCCAGATTTTAAGAGTTCTTTGTTGTCTTTTGTCAAATAAGTATCCTGCCAAGATTTTCTCCCAGTCTGTGGTTTACTTTTTCATCCTCTTAGTAGTGTCTTTTGAAGTACTGAAGTTTTAAAATTTTGATGAAGCCCAAATCACCAATTTTTTATTTTATGAATCTTACCTTTTGCCATTGCAGCTCAGAATTTTTTGCCTTATCCAAGGTCACAGAGATTTTTTTCTTATATTGTTTCTACATATTTTATATTTGCATATTTTACATTTAGATGTATGTTTGTTTTAAGTCAATTTTTACATGAGAGTACTATAAGTAGATTTTTATTTATTTTCTTTTGTTGCTACCTGATGGTTTCTTGAAAACATCCTCCTTTCTCACTGAATTGCCCTTGTCTGTTAAAATCCACAAGATACGGACAACTTCTATTCCATTGATCTGTTTATCTATACTTTTGCCAGTAACGCACTGTCTTATCAGAACTTAAACATACCTTGACATCAGGTGAGTCCTCCAGCTTAATTCTTTTTCAGAGCTGTTGTGATTAGTTTCTTGGCCTTTCCATATAATATTTAAAATACCTTATTGATACACAGACACACACACACACACACAAATCTGTTGGGCTTCTGATTGGGATTATGTTTGATAGATAAATCAACCTGACATTTTAACAGTATTGAGTCTTCTAATCTATGAAAACAGTATTCTCTTCATTTACTTATGTCTTTGATTTCTTTCATGAGGGTTTTATAGTTTTCAACATATAGATCCTTCAGTTAATTTATTAGGTCTGTACCTAAGTATTTTGATTGGTTCTGTTATAAAGGATTTTTTTTTTTTTTTGAGAGAGAGGGGGGGGGAGAATTTTAATATTTATTTTTTAGTTTTTCGGTGGACACAACATCTTTGTTTTGTTTGTGGTGCTGAGGATCGAACCCGGGCCGCACGCATGCCAGGCGAGTGCGCTACCGCTTGAGCCACATCCCCAGCCTGTATAAAGGATAATTTTTAAAAATTTAGTTTCAAATTGATCATTGATATATATAGATGATCAATTAATTTGCATAAATTAACTTTGTATCTCTCTCTCTCTCTTTTTTTTTTTTTTAGAGACCAGGCTGACCTGAGATAGAGTCAAATAATCCTTCTGCCTTAGTCTCCCATGTAGCTGGGACTATAGGTGTTGCCCCCATGCCCTGTAGCCTGAATTTGTTGTTGTTGCTAATGGAGTTTTTTGTTTGTTTATAGATTTCTTGGGATTCACTAAGTAGACAATCATGTTGTATATGAATAGAGAAGCCTTTTTTCTTTTCAGTCTGTATATCTTTCATTTCCTTTTCTTTATTTGAAGTTTTCTTTATTTGTATTTGTTTTTCTTGGCTTATTCCACTGGCTAAGGATTTCAGTGAGATGTTGAAAGAAGTGAGAGAGAGCATCCTTATCTTAATCACTATCTTAAAGGGAAAGTATTGAGTATTTCATCTTTAATATATGTTAGCTGTAGATCATTTTGTGAACACTCATAACCAGGTTAAGAAAGTTTTTTTGTGTGTGTGTCTCCAGTTTACTGAGAGTTTTTGTTTGTTGCTTTTGTTTTAATACTGAAGTTGAATTTTGTCAAATGACCTTTCTGCATGTATTCAGATGGTGTAGATTTTTTTTCCTTTAATCTATTAACATGATTATTTATGCTGATTTTTCAATATTGAGCTAGCCTTTTATGCTTCTGGGAGTAACTCCAAGGTTACTTTTTAAAAAGTAATTTTGCTTGCTTAAAAACTAACATAATCAGATGGCTGAGGCAGAATCGCAATTTCAAGACCCTACCTCACCTACTTAGTGAGAACCTGACTCAAACTGAGAAATAAAAGGGGTTGGGAATGTAGCTTAGTGGTAGATTTCCCTGGGTTCTATCCCAACTAGTATAAGAATGAATAAATAAAAACAAATATACAATAATACTTAAATGAAGAAGGAGGATTGGGGTTATAGCTCCTATGGCAGAGCACTTGCCTAGCATGCATGACGCTCTGGGTTTGATCCCTAGCATTAAAACAAACAGCCCCACAAAAACAACTCCAAAAACCACAAAACAACAAAAATCATATAAGATTTTTATAAACTAAAGTATACAGAAGAGTCAGGATAATTTAATAACTGTTACCTACATTTTACATGTTAGTAGGACTTGATCTATACTGGTGTTTGGAGACTTGGAGGACTCTTGTTTAAAAGGCCAGACAAGGTAGCAACTTAGGAGACAGGAGGATATCAAGTTTAAGGCCAGCCTCAGCAGCTTAGCGAGACCCTGTCTCGAAATAAAATAGGCTTGGGGATAAGTAAATAAAAACATAAATACAATTGCTAAGTGAAGGAAGAAAATGATATTTGTATTACTTTAATCAAACATTGCTTGTGCAGAGTTTATTTCAACAAAGTATTATAATAAAAAAGCCATATATCTTTTAGTAGGTGAATGGTTAAACTGTATATCCATTCCATGAAATAATACTCTGCAGTAAAAAGTTACAAAATACTGATACATGCTATAACCTGGATGAGTCTCCAGAGATAATACGAATGAAAAAAAAGTCAATCTCAAAAGTTACTATGTGGTTCCATTTATATAATATTCTTGAAATGCAAAATTATGAAATTGAACAGATTGGTTGCTGCCAGGGGTTTATGGAAGTTGTAAAGGTGGGAGGGGAGTTGGTGTGACTGTAAAAAGGAGGAAGTATATCTTAACTGTATCACTATCAGCACCCTGATTGTGACATTGTACTATTGTTTTTCAAATTAATAGCTTTGGGGTAAAGCAGGCTTGGGGATGCACCCTGTAATTCCAGTGACTCAGGAGGCTGATGCTGGAAATTGCAAGTTAGAGGCCAGCCTCTGCAGTTTGGTGAGGCCCTGCCTCAAAGAATAAAAAGGAGATGGGGATGTAGTTTAGTGGTAAAGTGCCCTGTGTTCAATCCCCATACTGGAGGGAAAAAAATTAGTGTCGGGGAAACTTGGTAAGGGATATGTAGATCTTTATTATTTATTATAACTACATGTGAATTTGAAATTATCTCAAAATATAAAGTCTAATTTAGATTTTAAAAAAAGATCATGAAGTGGGCTGGAGCTATAGCTCAGTGGCAGAGCGCTTGCCTAGCATGTGTGAGGCACTGGGTTGGATCCTTAGAACCACATAGAAATAAACAAATAAAATAAAGGCATTCTGTCCACCTGCAACTACAAAAAAAAATTTCAAAAAAAAAATCATGAAGTACTTAAAGGTAGAATAATGTCTAATAAGTTGTTACATAGAATCTGAAGAAATGCCTTGAAAGGAAGTGTACTTCTTATAGATGATGAGACCTTGAGAGTAAGAATTTGAGGTATATAAAATGAATAAATGGAGTTTGCACACCTGAGGATTTAAGGAGGTATTTCAACAAAAGTTTGGTACAGCAAGTATCAATATGTAAGTAGTTCCACATACATGTTGCCTCTGTTATTCTTCCATCACCATTACTGCCTAAAAGAGACCTTAGACTGAGAAGGGGCAGAGCTTACTTACTTGAAAAGGTGGGTTACATTTTAAACAAATTAATGATTGCCTTGCTTTCCCTGCCCTTACCATGAGCTAGGAGGTTTGAGATCATAAAAAAAAGGGGGGAGACAGAATAAAAGCATAGGTGTACATTACATACTCTGAAGGAAAGGAACAGAGTTTTATGTGAATGTAGCACAAATGGACCTAACTTGGGATGATGTGAGGAAAAGCTTCTCATAAGAACTTCAGTTGAGATCTGAAAGTTGGATAAGAGTTTACTAAGGGGAACATTTTCTTGATGGAATGAATAGTTTTGTGCAAAAGCATAGGTGGATCAGATGTGCATTTGAAGAGCTGAAAAAAGGTCAGTGTGGCCGTAGTGAGAGACATAAAATTTCAGAAATTTTAGTGTAGAAATCTTAATTCAGTTTGCCCCATGGGATAAGGTTGAAATTCTCTAGAAATCAAGTACAAAATGACAAACTGTCTTTTAAGGTACTGAATTGTATTTTGAATGAAGATGAATTAATTTGGAGGGTTTTTTAAGAATAAAACCTATGGAAGTTTAAAGGAAATATCAGGTTTCTTCTTTACACTAGGAAATCAACTGTAGACCCTTCATTAGTCACTTAAGTGTGTGTGTGTATTTTGTTTGTTTGTTTTATTTTTTGAGTACCAGGGATTGAACTCAGGGGCACTCAACCACTGAGCCACATCCCCAGCCCTAGTTTGTATTTTATTTAAAGACAGGGTTTCACTGGGTTGTTTAGCGCCTTTCCATTGCTGAGGCTGGCTCTGAACTTGAAATCCTCCTGTCTCAACCTCTGGAGCCACTGGGATTACAGGCATGTGCCACCACACCCAGCTTATTAGTCACATAAAGGTTTGACTTGATCAGAGTTGAAGGATTTCAGTGACTATATTAAATCAAAAAGTGTGAAGTGAAGTATAAAATAAAGTGCCTGTAAGAAAAAGCCAGACTATTTTGTTTTGTACTCAATATGCTCCTTCATGAAAAATGTGGGTGCATTCTTATTAAATACATTTTGAATTGTAAAGTTTTCCCATCATTCAAATATAGAAGACAGTTTAATTATGAAGAATAAAGCTTCAGAAACTTTATAATCAAGCTGTTTTATCATTTTTGTAAAGTTGGGCTTATCACTTAAGATTATAACAATGCATGCAGTTTTGGCCTTTTGTCTCATAATTTTATAGTTCTTTAATAATTGTTTGAATAATTGTCTCAAAGACCCTAAATATTGAAGTTTTGAGATCTTTTACTAATTTAAGACAGTAGTGAAATATTTTCTGTAAATATTTTAAGCTTTGTGGGGCATATTGTCTCTGTTATAGGTACTCAGTTCTGCTTTTAGAGTACAAAGGTAGCCAAACAAATGAATGTGATTGTGTTACAATAAAACTTTACAGTTGTGCGTCACTTGATGACAGATATGTTCTGAGAAATGTCTTAGGTAGTTAGGTGATTTTGTATGTGAACATCATGGAGTATACCTAAACAAATCTAGATGGCATAAGTCAGTCACTTGGTGTAAGTCACTTTTGAGATGGTAAAGAGATGCAGAGAACATGAGATACATGAGGTTGCTGTCAGTTTTAACCCAGCATACTGTTTCAGTTTTATAAGTAGAAGGATTACACTCTAAAATAATGATAAAAAGTATAGTATAGTAAGTATAAAAACCATAAAATAGATACTTATTATCAATATCAAGTAAATACTATACATAAATTATGTGTTATACTTTTATATGCAGTTGGTTTTGTTTACACAAGCATCACCACAGACTTGTAATATATTGAACTGTGACATCACTAGATGATAGGAATTTTACTCTCTACTATAATCTTATGGGATCATTGTTTTATATATGGTGTGTCCTTGACTGAAATGTCTTTTCCTCTTATTGCTGTACTTATAAAAGCAGGACCTGACTGATTTGACCTTTGAACTTAGTTTGCATACCTCTGCTTTAAGGCAAAAAATCAGTAGGGGAAATGACAATAATTTTCTGTATATAAAGTACAGAAGTTTAAATTTTGAGGAAGACGAATTTTGTTAATTTTTTTAAATTGATTTCAATTTTGGTTTTTATCTAAGGACTGTGTCCCTTAACCCAAGGTCATAAAGAGCTTCTTTTATATTTTCTTCTACATGTTCCGTAGTTTTATATTTAGGTTTATCATCCATTTTGAGTGAATTTTATATGAAGTGTGAGGTATAAGTTGAGTTTCATTTAATTTATTCACTTGTTCCATAACCAGTTGTTGAAAAGGCTGTCTTTTTTTCATTGAATCGCCCTGTTAATCAAAAACTGTTGCCTTTATCAGTATTTATGAACTCTTATGTTTTACTGATCTGTGTGTCTGTCCTTTTGCCAATACTGTAGAGCCTTAACTACTAATGTCTTTAAGTCAGATAATGTGAGTTCTCCAGTTTTATTCTTTTTCAAGAATTTTTTTGGCTAAGCTTATATAAATTTTAAAATAAGCTTGTCAAATGTGTCATATCCTGCAACATGAAAACCACTGATCTATACTTGAATAACGACTCCCCAGAAATCTATGTTCTATAAAATTCATTCCTGTAGATTTTGATAGGAATTAGGCAAAACCAGAACATTTAGAAATAATTTAAATATTTAATTAAAAAAATCTTCAAAGGGTTGTAGAAACAAGATTAACTGAAAATACATAAGAAAGTATAGATTTCACCAGGTGCTGTGGTACATGCTTGTAATCCCAGCTTCTCGGGAAACTGAGACAGGAGGACTGCAAGTTCTAGGCCAGCCTGGGCAACATAGACCCTGATGCAAAAAATTAAAAAAATATAAATGGTTGGGAATGTAGATCAGTGATAAAGCTCTCCTGGGTTAAATCCTCATCCCCAAACTAAAACATGCATGTTTCTGTTGTTTAGCAGTACACAGTGAATTGCATATGATTATTTAGGTTTCTTAGATATCAGGCAACGTATTTTTGTCTTGATAATGTGTTTTGCTAAATAATTTAAAACCTATTCAGAAGCCCAGTGTTACCTTTTTTATTTTTTATTGTGGTACAGAGGAATTGAATCTAGGGATACTCTACCACCAGCTATACCTTGAGCCCTTTTTTATTCTGAGTCAGAGTCTCCCTAAATTGTAGAGGCTAGCCTTGAATTTGCAATTCTTCTGTCTCAGCCTCTTTTGTGGTTAGGAATTATAGATGTGTGCCACTGCCCCCAGCCCCCATGGTAGCTTTTGAAGCCTTAGCCTAAAGTCTGGGTTCCTAAAGTGTAACCCACCAAGTTATCATCTTTTTTGATTGCTCCTTTATGCGTACAGTCAAAATTAATCTCTTTGTTCTTTTCATATACAGTTATCTTTTGGTATCCATTGGGGGTTAGCATTCCAAATCTCTGAATGTGCTTGCTTTTTATGTAAAAATGGTGCTGTATTTGTGTATAGCCTCTCCACATCTTCCCATGTGCTTTAATTTGTCTAGGTTATTTTTTATACCTAATACTGTGTAAATGCTGTGAAAGTAGTTGTTATACTGTATGGTTTAGAAAATAGTGACAAAAGATGTCTGTATCGGTTTAGTACGGATGGAGTTTTTTCTTTAAAATATTTTCCATTTACAGTTGGTTGAATCCATGGATGTGGAACCCATAGATACGGAGGGGAGAGTATAATTGGTCATTTCTTCCTCTCAGGCTTCGTTCATGCCATGCCTTTTACCTAGAACTTTGGCATTCCAACGCTTGACCAGACCCACAGTAAGAAATATATTTTACATAGGGAACCAATTCATTTATGTTTTTGCATTAAAGTTTTCTGAAACAACATCTTTAGTTACACATAGTGTATTCTGATTTTATATTCTACTTTGTTTTTTAAAAAGTTGGTTGAGGGCTGGGGTTGTGGCTCAGTGGTAGAGCGCCTGCCTAGTACGTGTGATTCCCTGGGTTTGATCCTCAAGCACCACCTAAAAATAAATAAATAAAATAAAGGTGTTGTGTCCAACTACAACTAAAAAATAAAATAAAAAGTTGGTTGAGAATCACTAAATCCATTTCATGGCTCACAAATGTGTCATATCCTGCAACATGAAAACCACTGATCTAGACTTGAATAATGACTCTCCAGGAATCTATGTTCATTTTTTTCATTTAAAATTCAACTTGTCCACACTCCTGTTCCCTGTAGGAACCTTTCATATTCCTGCCATTGCTTTGGAAAACTATGCATTCATTGTTTTATATTCTTTCTTCATAGCTAATTTGTAGCTTATCAAGGGCTGTAACTATTGTTTTGTATTCATTTAACTATGTTCTGGACACAATCTATTTCCTGACCAAAAATCTAGAAGAAAATGTTAAGCATTAAACAAGTACTTCTTTTGGTATTAGAAATCTAATGGCCTCCCATTGAAAAAACTATATGAACTCCACTTTATATATAATAAACCTATAAATGTAACTGTTTCTTATTAAATAAAAGATTCCAGTATTATGAGATTATTTTGTGAATGTGATTGTCATTTGGGTCCTTCCTCTGAAACATACACAGGTGTGTGTGTGTGTGTGTGTGTGTGTGTGTGTGTGTGTGTGGTGTTGCAGAGGCAGAGTTCATGGAAATAGAGGCAGATCCTTTGAACCAGGTGATTCATCTATGGTCTATAAAAGTGACCTGCAAATGTTTTTCAAAATGATTCACTTAAGGGTAATCAATAGATACTTAGCAGTTGACAAAAGGAACTAATAGTTTTTTTTTGTAGGCATCTTAAAAAGAATTTCATCTTTTTATACTTTATACCTTATCCTTTTATATTAAATTTTAGAGCAAGATTGTTAGTTCTTTTGATCAAATCCTAGTACATTTTGTTTTCTCCTAATTCTTATCCAGAATTGTATCCCTTGCTTCATCTCTGTTAAACAGTATGCTATATTCTGTGTATATTTCTTAAGATTACTGACTACATTTTAAAGTCTTTATCAGTATTATACCTTTTACAAGGAAATTGAGACTCAAGAGTATTTTACCCAAAGTTCTGTTGTTTAGAATTCAGTTTATTTTACCCCAGGCCCTTCCTTGTTTTTCTCAGTATTATTGCATGCCACAGGAACTTTTGTTTAACATTGTCATCTTGATAAGATTAGAATTATTTTGAAGAAAATCATCTTTGACTTAGTGTTTAAAATATACTTGAATTAAAATGAAGAATTTTGAGCAGATAAATTGTAAATAAGCTCCTTAAGGATAGGAGCTATAACTTTTAAATCTTAGTATCTCAGTGTCTAATGTGGTTGTGATGCAGTAAGAAATATGTTTGATCTTTGTCCCTGTTCCTAATATGGAACTTCTAAATCCCTTGGAATTTCTTTAGTGATAGGAGTGATAAGAGTGTCTTTTGTTGCAAGAAGGTGAGATACTTCTTGCCTGGGCCCCTAGATAAGTTCAGGTTGGGAGCCAGAAGGATCAAGAAATGATTAGAGATTGGAACTTTTAAGTCCCATCCCTTACCTCTGGGGAGGTAAAGTTAGGGTAGTTAGTCACTAATAGCCAATGATTTAATCAGTCATACCTGTGAAGGTATGACTGTCTTTTACTGAAAGCTTCCAGAAAAGACTCTAAACAGTGGTGTTTAGAGATTGTTGGGGTTGGTACATATATCAGGTGCTAGGAAGGTGTTATACATGGAATCCACTCTCCCCTCCCAATTCTCCTGTGCTTTGCCCTGTGCATCTCTTCCATATGGCCATTCCTCTATAATAAACCAGTAACAGTAAGTAAAGTGTCTTCCTGTGTTCCTGAGCCATTCTAGTAAATTATGAACATTAAAGGAGGAACCCCCCCCATTAATAACTGCATGGTTAGAAGTACAAGATGCCCAGGATTTGTGGTTGGCATTTGAAGGCTTATGGAGTCTGAGACTAACTGCAGGTAGATGGTACCATAAGTGAATTGAATTGTAGAATACCCAGTTGCTATTTGAAGGATTAGAGATTAGTTAGTACAAGGAAGAGAGATCTACACATTTGGTATCCAAAGTATTCATAGTGAAAAGCAGATCAGAATGGCACATACTTTGTGCTTGGTTCTAGTTTGTAGTTTTATCATTTGTTTGTTTAAACTTGAGCTTTTTGAGTTTTTTGTTTGTTTGTTTGTTTGTTTTAATGATACTAAGGATTGAACTCAAGACCTTGGACGTGATAAGCAAGAGCTCTACCACTGTGCTACATCCCCAGCCCAATATGAGCTTTTTATCAGAGGCTGTTTTTCATTAGGTAATTTTCATTACACATTTTTCTTTCCTTTCTTTCTTTTTTTTGTGGTTCTAGGGATTGAACCCAAGGCCTCATCCATACTAGGCAAGTGCTCTGCCCTGATCTATACCCGCAGCCTACATTTTACATTTAGAATGATGTTAATTCACTTCATTTTACTGTAGTGAATTAACTCTTATGTTTGGATAAAGCATTGAATTTTACCAATGTTAATATGTTTGTATTAATTTTTTTTCTTTTTGCATAATGGATGCCTTTCCTATCTATCTTAGGCCTTATAATCTTTATGCCAGTTCTCTTAGGATGCTCTTCCTTTGAAGGTAACCTTTGGGGCATTTTCTGCAGTTCTAGTACAGCACTTATCAAACAGTATTACAGTTGTATTGGTTTTTTTTTTTTTTTTTTTGATTGTTGTTATTTACTTTTGATGTCCATGCTAGATTTTAAGTTTCTTAAGGATAAAGATTGCCTTTGGAACTTTTTTTTTTGTGTGTGTGCCAGGGGTTTTGTACCAAGTGAGTACTTATAATGTTGAATGAAAATGTAGTTTAGTTATCCCTTTTTTTAAATTATAGAATTTACAGTTTAGTAACCGTCTATATGACCTTTTATTCTAATCTCTTGTTATTTAAGATATCCCAACATGTTTTCCTCCCCTTTATGTCTGGCCATAAACATAACATTACTCATATCTCAGTACCATAGTACTAAAAATTCATTGGATTCTAAACTCAGTGACATTTGTATTCTTTTCAGTCTTCTTTTCCTTTCCTCTTCTGGTGACACAGCCAGCCCTACATTGCTACTGCTTCAGTCTAATTTATAGATAACTTCAGATATAAGTCTTTATTAGTTTTAATTTTAATATTCTTTAATATTGTTTTGATGACTCTAAAATGGTTATTTTGTATTTCATCAGTGACAATGCATTCCTGCCCCCCCCATTTTATTTGCATACCAATAAACCATCTAGGTAGAGGTAATCATCTACTAATTTGTTGACCTTTGGAGCATATTTTTTCCTCTTGTAAGCTGTAAATCAGAAGTTGGAATGTCTTGTAATGTTTTTAAAGAGGTCTGAAACTTTAGAAACATGTATTGGGAAAAATAATTGGAGGGGAGGAAAAAATCTGTAAGGAATACATCAAGAACAAAGAAACAGCTGTATGAGTTAAGTAATTAGGATTCTTTGAGGTCTGTGTGAGTTATTGACATGATAAAACAATCAGTACAATCAGAATCATGAATCTGAAGTTAAGTATATTTTTCGTAGTGCTAGGTATCAACCCAGTGCCTCACTAGGCACCCTGCCACCAGCCCATATCCCCAGCCTTTGGGAGAAGTACTAGGGATTGAACCCAGGGGCACTTTACCAATGAGTTATGTCCCCAGTCCTTTTTATTTGTTTTTATTTTTTATTTTGATGCTGGGCTTGAACTTGTGATCCTCCTGCCTCAGCTTCCCAGATCACTGGGATTACAGGAAAGTGCTGTCATGTCCAGCCTAGCAATGGTTTATTTTAAATATTTGGTAGATATGGCAAAATTGCCCTCCCAAAACATTGAATTGTTTTAGAGAGTCAATAATACATAATGTTTGTTTCCCTGTATAGTTCCCAGTACTGGGTGGGCATTATTGATAACTCACACAGACTCACAAAACCTTATACCAAAATAACTATTTTTGCAACCATGTTTTTCTTTTACTCCGGTTGGAAGAAAAGAATCATTTCACTATAAATATTTCCTTGAGGAATACAACAAAAAAGACAGCCAAAAGTCAGGGGACATAGCTCAGTGGTGGAGTGCTTGCCTAGCAAGTACAAGACTCAGGGTTCAACTGCCAGCATCCCCCCCCCCAAAAAAAAAAGATAAGGAATTCAGGTAGGGGGCAAGGAAGCAAAAGAATATCTCAAGGATGTTAACTGCTCTACTACTAAGTATATAAACATCTCAAAAAAAATTTACCCCTTTTATCAGGAAATTCTTGGAGGACTCTCAAGAAGAGGAGGCTAGATTAAGAAAGAGGAGGGATGTGTGAGGAGAATTCTCCAGGATTGGGATGAAGAAATGATGGCTCTAAGTGCTAAACATTGAGAGAAGGATTCCACATTGGAGTATGGTTCTGTCGGATTCCATGCAGTATAGTGTGGTAAAATCAACTGCAGTAATGGAAGAGAGTTTAATGAAAAGACTATTCACAAAGGAGTAGGTGATGATAAAGGAATTAACAAAGGATCCTGAACCAGCCTAGGCTTAGCAACAACAGGAAACCTATTAAGCTCAACTTTGAAGGAACAAGGGAGGAATAGTTACTATAATTTACCTAGAGCTATTGCTATAGAAGTGGATTGACTTGATGGGACCTTAGAGGAACTTAACCCTTGCCAGACCATAGGAGGAAACTGGAAGAATGAAGAACCCAGAGACCTTTTACTTTCTTCCCATAGGTAAGTAAGTATGTCCCATAGGTAATGGATACTTCTCTCTGTAAGATAAGAGAATATAGGTCACAAAGTCTTTGTAATCAGCTTTCTAGAACTTGGAGTAGATGGAGAAGGATGATCAATGGATCTGAGCAAAGGGAAAATATCCCAGTAGAAAGAGGAAGATGGAGGGCTCCAAAAGCCATCCCACACACAAACACAAAGAAGAAAATGATAGATTACTCGATTAGTTTGAATATATTGATTCTTCTACCAGAGAATGTGGGGATATGTTAGTACTTTAACAAAGAAGTGAAATATAACTTATTGGAAGAGGTAATAAGAGAGTTAATTCTCGTCTTCTATAGAAAATGGTCAACAGATATTAGCTGTGATTGAAAAAGTCACAGGAAATGGCGTGTGTGTGTGTGTGTGTGTGTGTACATAAGATATGCATGTGGTCTCTTTCTATGCATGTTGCTGAAATATGGAGGTAA
Organism: Marmota monax; assembly: GCF_021218885.2. Classification (NCBI taxonomy): domain Eukaryota; kingdom Metazoa; phylum Chordata; class Mammalia; order Rodentia; family Sciuridae; genus Marmota; species Marmota monax. The sequence continues at coordinate 19,226,383 of NW_026693777.1, read as the reverse complement.
ATTCAAGATGAAAACAGCTGAGTTAAAAGTGATTTTCTGAAAAGGAACACTTTTTACACTGTTGATGGGATTGTAAATTAGAACAATCACCATAGAAATCAGTATGGAGGTTCTTCAAAAGTCTAGACATGGGACCACCATATGACCGAGCTATATGCTTCTTGGCATTTATCCTAAAGAATTGAAGTCATCATACGTTAAGAATATGTGCATACCCAGGTTTACAGCAGCACCATCCACAATAGCCAGAATGGAACCCCTCCCCCCCCCACACACAATGAAGAATGAAGTTTTATTCAGCCATAAAGAAAAATGAAATTAATGTCATTTGCAGGAAAATGGATGGTACTTGAGAATGTTAAGAAAAATTAGCCAAACTAAAAAATTAAGGGTTATACGTTTTCTCTCATGTGGAAGCTAGAGAGTAAAAAGGAAAAGAAAGGTGGGGGTCTCATGAAAGTCAAATGGAGATCAATAGAGGAAAAGGACTAGGGAGAGGAAATAAGGAAGGAAAAAGGGATATTCTGAAGAGTGGTATTGGCTAAATTGTCATGTTGTATACATATATGAATATGTGATAACAAATCCCACCGTTATATACAACTACAGAGCATCAATTAAAAAATGAAAACAAAAAAAAAAGCAGTGATTCTCTAGGCAAAACTCAGGTAGAGGGGGTAAGGCATTGAATTAGTCTTCTAGTAAGTTTTATGAGGCTATTTTCTTTTTTTTAAAAAAAAACTGTATTCAGATATGTAGGGTTTTTTTACACAACTGTGCAGACAACACAAAAGTGTATCAGAGTCTCAGTTTGTAAAGTAATTAAAAAACAATGCTCTCACTATGCTAGTGATTATTTGTATCAGTTTACTTTTACTTCCTTATTATTGTCATTAATGAATTTGTAGATATTTCTCTCCTTGGATTATTAAGTACTTTGAAGTAATAGTTATGTTCCCCACCCATTGTTTAAATACTCATTCAGATTTAATGCAATAGGTACCAAGTTTATAATGTGAGCATATACAGCACTGTGCAGGGCCTGGAAGAGCCACTATTAGTAGATGGGGTTGGTACTCATATGCAGATAATTAATAATATATGACAATGCCAGGTAGGACATATTAATCACAAAGTAAGTAGTACAGAAAAATAAGTGCTTTAGGACTTGATTATTAAGTCAGAAACATCAATAGGTCTTTCTGGGGCTCCCTCTTAGTGTGGAAAAGATTTTGATGAGTATAGGCAGGAAGCTTGACATGGAACCTTAAACTTGTGTGATTTCAGAATATTGCCTTGATAATAACTCTTTGAAATTATTTAATGATTTTTTCCTTCAAAAAAATGGGTTTGTGTGGTTTTAACATTATCATAAATATTACCCTAGATGTTTTTTGTATATATGTTACGTATACATACACCCTGTTTCTTCTTTACTTTCTTCCTTTTTTTTTCTGGCTCTTAGAATTGAACCTGGGCCTTACATTTACTAGTCATGTACTCTACCACTGAGATGAACCCCCCAGCCATATATCCTATTTCTATGTATGTATATTGTATTGCTATTTGCTGTGGTCTTGGTTTTAGTTTATTCCAAAGTAAAGAAATGTCTAAAATAATGGACTATTTTTTGAGGTGGATAAAAACAAAGGGACATTTCTTTTTTAAAAAAAAAATTTTTGTTTTGTTTTAAGTGGACACAATATCTTTATTTTACATTTATATGGTGCTGAGGATCGAACCCAGTGCCTCGTGCATGCTAGGTGAGCACTCTACCACTGAGCCACAACCCCAGCCCCACAAAGGGACTTTTCTAAGGAGTCAATTTGTTAAATGCACTTCTACTTCATATTAACTTAGGAATATATGTATTTCATAAATAGATTTAGACCTTAAGGTTCTTTGACTTTAACCTTTGGTTCATTTTACCGACTTTGTGGTTCTTCAAATCTTGAGAACATTTATCTCCAGAAGAGATACTGAAGCAAAAACATTTTGTTATTTTTCTCATCATTTATTTTTGTTGTGCTGGGAATCAACTCTTCATTGCTTCAAAGGAAAGTACATGCTTGATGGAAGACGAATGGCCATAACTCATCCTCTCGTACATATCTCTGTTAAATGATATTCCTACCTTTGAATGTATTTTAAGTTTGATGGCCAGTTTACCATTTCTTAGAAGACCATATTGATTTAACTGTGTGTGTAAAATTATGAATGAGAACATTTATAGTAAGAAGTTCCCGCTCTCCGCCACAAAAAAGTAATTCTTTGGGCAAAAAGATTTTCATTCAGAAAAATATTTGTAGCACAGTAGTCCCTCCTTGGGGACATGTTCTAAGACCCACAGTGGATATCCAAAACTGTGGATAATATCAAGCTCTATAAATACTGTGATTTTTCCTGTATGTACATACCTGTGATAAAGATTAATTCATAAATTAGACAGTAGGGGATTAATAGCATAATAATGATTAAATAAAACAATTATGATGATATACTGTAAGAAAAATTATCTGAAGAAAAAAATTGTTTCTTTTAAGATATCTTATTATACTCTACTACACCCTTCTTATTGACTGTAGATAACCAAAACTGCAGAAAGTAAAACTGTGGATAAGCGGGGGAAGACTGTATTGCACATAGTATAAGCTTATTAGATATGAGACACATATTAAGCCTCAGAGGGCTTGCAGTCTACTAGGATTGATGAAACTAGTAAACATTCTGATTTCAAGGTAGACATTAAACGGTACAGCAGAGACAGATTTAAGTGTATTGGGAGGGTAGATTGTGGTTGTGAACAGGTGGGTTTAAAGAAGATTGCATAAGACTCAGTGGAGGAGTAAAATTTAACATATTAAAAAAATAAATGGAGAGAATGTTTTTCTGTGTATAAAATAATATGTCAAATCTGTGGAGGTGGGAAATTGCAGGGCTAGTATGGGAAAGTAGCAACTGGTTTGATTTGGGAGATAGGGGAAGGAGAAATAGAGTGGGAAAAGTGTTCTAGAACTAAGTCAAAAGGAGCCATATGAATGTCAGGTGAAGGAATTTAAAATGTGTCCTACAGAATAATCATTAAAGTGCAATGGAGTCAAACAGACTTCAGAACCAGCTGTGCCATTTAGCCTTTGAAATTGGGCAAATTGCATATTTTGCTAAGCTAAGGTACAGAAATGAACAAAGAGCTGTTTTAAAGGTTAAATGAGATAATTCATGCCAGGTGCTTAACCTGGTGAATGAATGGTACACAGTAAGCCAAGGAAAAAGGAACAAAAACATTCAAAAGAACATTTCCATGGTAATAGGGGTGCTTCAGGAAAGTTAATCTGACTAGCTATACTATGTAAAATGACAGAGAAATACCAAGGTTTGCAAGACTAGTTAAGCAGCTTGTTAAAAAAAGAAATGCAAGAAATAAAGTGAATATGAATAAGGTAGTGGCATGAGAACAGAGAAGCTGGGGTATATTGAGATATTCTCAGGTGGGATTAATGCAATTTGATACAATTGGTTATAAATGTATTTAGGGATATTACAGATACGATTGTCAAGCTACCTAAATTTTACCCCAAGAGGATAACTAATTTATCTAATGGGCTGTTCTGTTGTACTTTCCAGATATTCATTTTTTAAGCTATAAATTAATATTTTATTATTAAAAATAGCATCACTAGGAAACTGGAATGTTGGTAGCTTAGTTTCACTTTTCATGTTCAGTAGGAAAATTCACATTTATTTTTGCCATTTCTCCACTTGGTTGTGTCTGCTACTTGGTTAACTCAGTTTTTAGTAACTGAGCAATAGATGTTATTGCAATCAGGTGCTAAAATAAATTTGTAGCCTATTAACATATATAGTATGAATCATTTAAGGGGAAATATTAATTTTCTCTGATCATATTTTAAAGGCAAAAGAATTATGTAACTATGAGACTTTTAAAGGAAGCATGTAATCAGCATGATATCATCTTATAGAAATATAGTACTGTGGATCTACAAAAGGGTTCACCCATCTGGATTTTAGTTTATATCCCATTTGAGCCATGTGATCTAACTTTTCAGTGCTATTTGGAAAATGGGACGATTTGGCTTGTCTCCTTAGTGTCCTTTTTAGTAATTAACTGCCTGCTAAAACTCCCACTTTAAATGTAATGCTTAAAAAATGGAATTAATCATCTCTTTTCTAATTCTTATCCCCATTTTTCTGCCTCCCTAAGAGTGAGAGGAGGGATCCGATTCTCTGGATTTTCTTATTTTAAGGTTACATAACTCTCACAGGTTCAGTTGTTTATTGAGTACTTTAGAATTATATATGTTAGTGTGTGTGTGTGTGTATGTATGTGTGTATATGTGTGTGTGTGTATATATATGTATGTATATAGATATATAGAATATTATATTTCCTGGTTATTAAATCCTATCAAATTATCCTTTGTAATAAACATTGTTTGAAACTATCCCTTTTCTTTCCTTTCACCACTACTTTTATCTTCTCATGTGTAAAATATTACTGTCTTTTTTGGCTACTTTATTTACATTTTCCCCATGTCAACTCTGGTTACAGTATAGATTTAGATTTCAGAAACCTGTTGTCTCCCATTGCTTGCAGGAAAAAATTCAGATAATTTAGTTTAGCAGTCAGAGTCAACCCTGGCTTTATCTTCTCTCTTACATTGGCTCTGTTCCTTATCTAGACTGCTTTAATTCTCCAACTAGGTCTTGTATATTCTTGATTAGTAGCCATATATAGAAAAGCCACTGTGCAGGTTTTTTTAAACCATGTTTTAAAATCCTTTTCTGGTCAGTTTGAAAATGTTATAAATTACCTTTAGTCCTAATATCTTTTTCAAAAACTTTTCTAACCTTTGGATGCATTAAATCTTTTATTACTGAGGAGTTGAAGGTGATAATGGGGCAGTTCAAGTAACCAGTCATTTGATACCTTTGATACTATTTGGCTTCTAACCAATTGCAGCCATGAGTGTGGTCTTTAATTATCTCCAAAGACCTTGAACTTTGTGTTGATTTGAGCAAATGCAAAACTTACCACTGCTTAAAAACAAAATATTTTATTTCAGTACATATATAGGAACTCCACTTATGTGGTTGCAGGGGGAAAAAAAAGATCATGGAGGATAAGGATGTAGTTTAAGGTACATTGATTGCTTAGCATGGATGAGGTCCTCAGTCCATCCCCAGCATGAGCATCAGGTAAGGGGAACAAAGAATCATGGCTCTTGTTCCCTCACTATTTCTTATATTTCAAAGTACTGTTATAACAATACTATTCAGATTTGTGAAGGCTGATCCAGTATGCAGCCCCATTGTTCCCTGGAAATACTTAAAACTAAAGCTAAATTTTAAGCATTAAAAAAGCAAGAAGAGGCACTGGGGTTGTAGCTCAGTAGTAGAGCACTTGCCAAGCATGTGTAAGGCACTAGGTTCGGCATCACATAAACATAAATAATTAAAATAAAATTACTGTATCCACCTACAAATAAAAAAAAAATTTAAAACAACAACAACAAAAAAAGCAAGAAGTGGTTAGGTATTTGGATCTATGATTTTGTTTTTTATGGAATTTCAACGTTTAAAAGAATTTTTTCCTAAAAAAATTTTTAGGAAATACCCAAAACACTAAACTGAGAATTAATCTTAATGATCAATAGAAGTTTTTTTTTTCTTTCTCTTAATGTTGATTCATACAAACTTAGTATGAGTCTTGGCTCTGCTACTTAGAATTCTGACCTTGAAAAACAATATAACCTCATCTTTCTTTCTTTTTTGCGTGGGGTGGGGTGGGGTGGGGTGGTACTGGGGATTGAACCCAGGGCATTTAAACACTGAGCCACATCCCCACCACACTGCCCACTTTTTTTTTTTTAATTTTGATTCAGGGTCTCACTAAGTTGCTTAGGGCCTCACTAAGTTGCTGAGGGTGACTTTGAACTTGAGATCCTCCTGCCTCCTGAGTCCCTAAGATTACATGCATGTACCACCATACCCAACACTTAACCTCATCTGTAAACTGAAATTAATTGAGGAGTTGGAAGGATTAAATGAGAATATATGGGAAATGTTTGCATCATGCCTGCTAACTACTGCTGCTGCATTTTTACTTTTCTTACTATGACTACCTTTATCACTAATTACTCAAACCATTAAAATTAATCACCCTGCTTTTGTTCTCTGTAAAATAAGGATAATAATTACTTTTAAATTACTATATAATAAAGATCTTAAGGGTTATATGATATGTTTAATGAACATTAAACCATTTATTTACATAGTCATGTAACTATTTACACAGAAATACCTGCTATAATTTTTGAATGTTTATTTTGAGGTTCTGTGTAGCACTTTGCTTCTTTAAATCTGCCTCCTTATTTGTCTTTCAGGATAACAGTAGTACTCTTAAACCTGTAGGTTTTTTTTTAGGATTAATCATATTTAAAGTACATAACACAGTGTTCACCATAGAGAGTGTCAAAATGGTCATTTATAACCATTAAATGTTTTGTCTGAATCTGTTTTTAGTTTTTCCTTGTGTGGGCCATTCTTAATGTTTAACTATCATTTTAAGTGTTGTGCCGTTCCAGGCAGGTTGTAAGCAGTTGCTGGGTATGGCTCGTATATTGGAATATGTTACTGTAAGTGTGTTTGCTTTCTTCCTCAGACCCCAATAGACAGTGTAAGGTGATTTACTTGGCAGTTGTTTTTGTTCCCTTTGTTTTATTACTATTCTGTTGGTGATCATTATCACGTTGACTTTTCTCTTTTTTTGTACTCTGCCTCTAGTATTTGTATAATTTTGGCAAATGACTTAAAATTTCTGGATCTTCCTTTGTCATTTGTAAAACGAGGAATGAATCTGAATAAGAGTTTTTTGTTGTTGTTGTTGTTAATTTCTTTGAGACAGGGTCCCCCTGTATTGCTCAGACTGGCCTTGAACTATTGGGCTCAACTGATTCTCCTCCCTGAGCCCCCAGAGTAGCTGGGACTACATGTGAGTGCCACCATGCCCAGCTTTATTTTGTTTTTTAAACATTTTAAGTCAGCAGAACTTTTATTCACTTGGACTTTAAAAATTACAGGATAATAAGATGAAGTGAACTTCTGCTCTTATCTTCCCATCCACTGTGAAGATGACCCTTGAAGTTTCTTCCCGAACATTAATGATTAAATTAAATATCTTTCTGAATTGAATGATATCTGAGGATCTTCTGCTTCATTGTTTACTAGTTATTTGGAAATCAATAATTCTTAACACATTTGAAACACAATAAGCTAAAATACCACTGTTAGTTGTGTAGCAAGGAAACTTCACTAAATTTTGTATGTGAGAAACATCCTAAATATTGAATGAATGACTGAATGCTTCAGTGAAAATAATATATACCAGGTTGGCTTTGTTTAACTGAAGAGTTTCTCAGGATTGGCATTATTGACACTTTGAACTGAATAATTCTTTTTTTTAATATTTATTTTTTAGTTGTAGGTGGACACAATATCTTTATGTGGTGCTGAGGATCAAATCCAGTGCCTCATGCATGCTAGGCGAGCGCTCTACCACTGAGCCATAACTCGGGCCCCTTTGTTGTGGGGAGCTGTCCTGTGCATGTTAAGCATTCTGGCCTTATCAGAGATGAAGTAGATGCCAGTCATACCCCTCCCTCCCCAAGTTATGGCAGTTAAAATAGTGTACAATGATTGTTAAATTTCCCTAGGAATGGGGGTGGGAGGCAAAGTCAGGCTGGTTAAAAAACATTGGCATCCAAAAAATGTTTCAGTTAATAACTAGAATCAACAAATGGGACTTACTCAAACTAAAAAGTTTTTTCTCATCAAAAGAAACAATAAGAGAGGTAAATAGGGAGCCTACACCCTGGGAACAAATCTTTACTCCTCACACTTCAGATAGAGCCCTAATATCCAGAGTATACAAAGAACTCAAAAAATTAGACAATAAGAGAACAAACAACCCAATCAACAAATGGGCCAAGGACCTGAACAGACACTTCTCAGAGGAGGACATACAGTCAATCAACAAGTACATGAAAAAATGCTCACCATCTCTAGCTGTCAGAGAAATGCAAATCAAAACCACCCTAAGATACCATCTCACTCCAGTAAGATTGGCAGCCATTATGAAGTCAAACAACAAGTGCTGGCGAGGATGTGGGGAAAAGGGTACACTTGTATATTGCTGGTGGGACTGCAGATTGGTGCAGCCAATTTGGAAAGCAGTATGGAGATTTCTTGGAAAGCTGGGAATGGAGCCACCATTTGACCCAGCTATTCCCCTTCTTGGTCTATTCCCTAAAGACCTAAAAAGAGCATGCTACAGGGACACTGCCACATCCATGTTCATAGCAGCACAGTTCACAATAGCAAGACTGTGGAACCAACCTAGATGCCCTTCAATAGACGAATGGATAAAAAAAATGTGGCATTTATACACAATGGAGTATTACTCTGCATTAAAAAATGACAAAATCATAGAATTTGCAGGGAAGTGGATGGCATTAGAGCAGATTATGCTAAGTGAAGCTAGCCAATCCCTAAAAAACAAATGCCAAATGTCTTCTTTGATATAAGGAGAGTAACTAAGATCAGAGTAGGGACGAAGAGCAGGAGAAGAAGATTAACATTTAACAGGGATGAGAGGTGGGAGGGAAAGGGAGAGAGAAGGGAAATTGCATGGTAATGGAAGGAGACCCTCAGGGTTATACAGTGGAGGGGGTAGAGAGAGAGGAGGGGAGGGGAGGGGAGAGGTGGGGAGGGGGGAGGGTGGAGGATGGGAAAGGCAGTGGAGCACAACAGACACTAGTATGGCAATATGTAAATCAATGGATGTGTAACTGATGTGATTCTGCAATCTGTGTATGGGGTGAAGGTGGGAGTTCATAACCCACTTGAATCAAAGTGTGGAATATGATATGTCAAGAAATTTGTAATGTTTTGAACAACCCACAATAAAAAATTAAAAAAAAAATGTTTCAGAAGAGCCAAGGTGATTTGGGAATAAAAAGCTTTTAATACTTTTTTTTTTTTTTTAAATTACAAGTTGACAGATTATAGGAATTGTATTTATGGGATACAAAATGATGTTAGGATTTATAAATACAATATGGAATAATTAGTCAAGCTAGTTAAATCTATCCCCTCAAATGCTTAACATTTTTTTTGTGGTGAAAACATTTGAAATTTATTCTCTTGATAATTTTGAAATGGAAAATACTCTATGATTAACTATATACCACATTATGCAGTGGATCCTATAAATATATATTCCCTCAAAGTCCTCCTGAGATTTTTATCCTTTCACCATCATCTTCCCATTCTTTACCCTCTGGCCTTTGTAACTACCATTCTGCTCTCCACTTCCTTATGAGTTCAGTTATTTTAGATTATATGTACATGTCGTGTTATTTCACTTAGCACAGCATTTTCCAGTTTTATCCATGTTGTCACAATGACAGGGTCTTTTATATGATGTCAGCATATGTCTTGTTTTTTGGAATATGCAATGGTCTTCTAAAAATTATTTCTTTGATGTATGATTTATATGAAACAGGATGTCCATTTTAAGTGTATAGTTTGAGGTTTTGTTTTCTTAGATGAGGGTGGGGTTATGGCTTAGTGGTAGAGCACATGCCTAACACATGTGGGTTTCGATCCTCAGTGCCACGTAAAAATAAATAAGGTATTGTGTCCACCTACAACTAAAAAATAAATATTAAAAAAAAAATCAGATGAATAGGTATAACATTAATATTTACTCATTAAGTGTTCAACTTAATGAGTTTTTAAAACAACTTTATCCAGATATATTTCATATCTATGAAATTCACATTTTATGGGTCCAGTTTGGGTTTTAATAAATTTTATGTGATTGCACAGTCATCACTGGAATCTAATTTTAGAAATTCTTTGACATGAAACATTCCCTTTGCCAGTTTACAGTCAGTCTTTGCTCTGACCCTTAGTCCTAGGAAACCATCAAATTGCTTTTTATAAAAGTACTAGTTTTTCTTTTTCTAGAAATTTCATATAACAGGAATCATACCATATGTACTGTTGTGTGTGGCATTATGTTTTTGAGACCATCTATGTTGTATCAGTAGTTTTATGCTTAACTATATACCATTTATGATTAACTATATACTTTTCTCATTGCTGAATAATATCCCTTGTTTTGTTTATCCATTCACTATTTGAAGGGCACTGTGTCCAGTTTTAAGGTATTATTGATAATGCTGCTATGCATATTCCTTACAGATCTTTGTGATTTTTACAAACAAAAAATATATTTTTATTTCTCTTATGGAATTGTTAGGTCATATGGTAAGCATATATGCTTAACTTTTTAAGAAACTGCCGGTCAGGCTCTACCATTTTAAATTCTCTCTGAGGGTTTTGGATTCTCCACATCCTCTTTATTGCTTAGTATTATCAGTCTTTTCACTTGTAACCAATTTATTGCTTTTAGTAGTATTTCATTGTGTTTCTTAAATAACTTTATTGAAATTTAATTCATATATCATACAGCTCACCCATTTCATGTGTACGGTTCAGTGACTTTTACTATCTTTAGAGTTGTGCAGCTTACCACAATTAATTTACCTTATCTTCCAAAGAAACCTGCACCCAACTATAATTCTCCTTTCCACACACCTACCCCTAACTCTAATCAACCATTAATCTACTTTCTGTCTCTATAGATTTGTGAATTTTGGACATTTCATAAATGGAATTATATAGTACGTGTGGTCCTTTGTGACTGACTTACATTGTTTTTTAAGTTTCATCTCAGTTGCAGCATGTTTCAGTACTTTTTTCCTTTCTTTTTTAAAATCTAATAATATTTTATATATGAATATATACCTTTTTATTTATCCCTGATTCTATCAGTTGGACATTTCGGGTCTTGCCACTGTTTCTCTTTTATGAATAGTGCTGCTATGGACACTTGTGCACAAATTTGTGTGCATGTGTGTAGAAGTATGTTTTCATTTCTCTGGATTTTTACCTGGGAGTGAAGTTGCTGGGACATATGGTTTCCTTTTGTTTATCTTTTTGAGGAATTTCCAGACTGTTTTCAATATGAATGCACCATTTGACATTTCAAACAGCACTAATAATACACAGCACCGATTTTAATTGTTTTCTGTTAGACACGGGTGATGATGATGTCTTTTTATAACTTTGTACTAAGAAATTCTAGTTATCTGCAAACAGAATTGGATATCATATGGAACTAACCTTTCCCTCCTTTTCCCCTCCCTCAGAAACAGATTTTGACACTTGATTAATTATCTGATTTTTGAATTTTACAGAGTAAGAAAGTTATCTTGAGTTTTGTGAAAAACCAGAGAAGAGAAACTAAGGATAGTAGACAAGGTTTTTTCCAGTTTGCATAATGTAAGTTCTTTTCACTATTCTTGGCCTGAATCCTGTGTTAGCTGACAAAGCTGTTTCTATGGAAACAAATAGTCCAGCCTCTTAGAATGTCAGAGGAATGCTGATCACTTACAATGAGACTTCCCAGCTGCTGGTCAAAGGGCATTACTTGCTGGAGAAGTGGAGGAAGGACGAATTGAAAAAAAAAATTGGAAGAGTTCTGGATACTAGTATAGACTGTGAACATATTAATACATACAAAATATGTCTTTTCCATTTGACCCTGCCTAAAAATTAAGTTACCGAGTTTTTGGAAACTGTTTTCCTGCTGACATGTCTTGTTTCCCAGCTCTTACACAAATGATTATGTTTGTTGGTACTGAGTTTTCAGTGGGCCCGTTCTGGTTAAGCTATTTCAATCCCCACAATCTGAATCATTTGCACTTATTGACACTTATTTAACTTCCTTTTACCTTGTCGTATAACCAATTCATGCAAGCAAAGCCCTTTCTCCTCAAACTAGTTTGAAGTTATTGAAACAGCTTTGGCCTGCCAACCTGAAAATGTATTTTCTTGCTTTGTGAACTGTGTAGAGATTTATTTTTATCATGTTTGTTTTTGGGGTGGGAGCAGGAATTCTGATGAGAAAATGAAATATAGACCTTTGAAACTTTCCTTCATTTAATTTACCATTGGAAGATTGAAAGGGGGAAATTAGTCCAATAACTTGTATATTCCATTATTTTCATAAGACAGTCTATTGTTTATATATCAGGAGTTTCTCTAGTTCAGTCATTTACCAGCTTCTGAATTGTCACAAAAAAGACTTTTTTTTTAAAGGAGGGGAGTGCAGTTCCTTTGGACTAGGACTCTTTTACTCTGTATTTATATATATTGAAAGAAATATATAAACAAACTAGAGTATTTGTGGATTGCCTGCTTAAAAATTATAATGCAAAAACTGTGGGACACATATATTGGTTGGTTTGTTTAAGAACTTCAGTATATTTCATGGCTTTCATGAATTAGCTTGTGAACATAACATAGACTTTTGGATTATTTTATGGTGAGCTTGTTATTTAACCCAGGAGGTCTAGAAGGATTTCTTGGAGAAATTAGGGACTTTGAGGTATGTGTTGAAGGTAGAAGATGAAAGGAGATGTAGTTCATACAGAATTTGGGCAAGTCACAACAACAAAAAAGGTATAGGATAGGCATAAATGAGGAGACTAAATTAAAAGTCTCATGCAGGAAAGTACAAAATACTGTTAAAAGCTTAGATTCACCTTGTAAGTTTAGACTTCATTCTCTAGGTAGTATTAAAACTATCAGAGGTTCTGAACAGAGGAATAATTTGTTCATATACTTAGTTAAGCATTTAGCCCTTACTCTAGTTATCGTGGCTATAGAGATGAACAAAACAGACCCCTGCCAATTAAGTAATTTAATCTGTGTGATCTGTAGGCACCTTGAAATTAATGTGTCTGGAACTAAACCTCTATTTTCCTTCCCTTCTGTCTTACTCTCCTTCTCTGTTCTCTGTCATACTTCATGATATTGTCATATACTTAGCAAACCATTGGGTAGTGGTTAAGAGTATGAACCTGAGGTCACACTGCTGGAGTTTATATTCTGAAGTTTTCTATTTGCTTGGCCTGAACATAAGCAGTGTTATAGATCCAGAGTTAAATTAGCCTAGTCCTGACCTCAGGGATGTTCTATCTGATGGAATAGAAAGACAAAGATATAAATAGTTGTAATCTATCTTAATTAAGAATGTGTTAGGGATTGGAGAATTCCACAGATATATTTGAGCTGAGACTTAAAAAAAAAAAAAAAAAGACTAGATCCTAGGCATTCTGATTGGAAGCCATTTTCTTTTCTTTTTACTTTTGGGTACTGGGGATTTAACCCATTGGTGCTTTACTACTGAGCTACATCCCCAGACCTTTTTATTTTTTATTTTGAGACAGGTTGTCACTAAGTTGCCCAGGGCCTTGCTAAATTGCTAAGGCTGGCCTTCAACTTGCGATCCTTCTGCCTCAGCCTTCTTCCTCAGCATCTCAAGTCACTGGGATTACAGATTTGAGCCACAACACTAGGCTTGGAAGCTATTTTCTTAAACATTGTGCTGTTTTGAGTAGCTGCATGGATGTTACAGCATTAATTAGAATTGGAAACAGAGGAATAGGTTCAAAGAAAATATGAACAGATTAGAGGGAAATAGGAGTTTAATTCTGTACACATTAATTTCTAGGTCCCTGTTGGAAATTTTGGTAGCTAGGGTAATGGGCATGGATTTTATCTCTGTAACCCTAGTACCTAACCAAGGGTGAATGTTCAATTAAATTTATGTATAAATCACCCCCTTTTATAAACATTTAATGATTCTCTTGCTGTCATCAGAAGTAAGTTTTAAGATATTTCATAAGTTATCGTCTGCTATTCTCCTTTTTTAGTCAACTAGCCTTATTTGTATTTTTCTCGCCTATCTTTTGTCTTTCTACCTTTGGTTTGTATGGCCCTTCCTTATTCTTAATCTCCTCTTCAAGGCCTACTTCAGTTCCCATTCTTTATTTACAAAATGGGGACATTTTGGGGCCTACTTCTAAATTTCTCATGAGGATTAAATGAGTGAATACTATGTGAAGTGCTTATTGCACAGTAGTCTCTTCTTATTCTTGGGAGATACATTTTAAGATACTCCCCCAACAGGTGCTGAAAACCCAGGATAGTATCAAACCCTATGTGTACTATGTTTATTCTTATGTATATAATAGTGACTAATGAGTGAGTAGCATGACTATAAGAGTGTGGATATTCTGGACAAAGGAACAATTTACATTCCACATGGACTAAGCAAGATGGCATAAGATTTTGTCATGCTACTCAGAATGCATTCAGTTTTAAACATTGTTTATTTCTGGTATTTTTCATTTCATATTTTGAGGCCACAAGTAACAAACCACAAAAAAGTGAAACTGAAGAAAGCAAAACTGAGTAAGGGCAGACTACTATATTTCTGGCACATAAAGAAGTATTCAGTAAATGTTGCTGTTGTTATAATTGTAACTACCACTTCCTTTTCATCCTGTGTCTCTTTTCTTTTTTTGTCCTGCTATATTAAATAGACACAAAGTTCCACTGATTATATAATCTACATATTTCTTAAATGTAATTTTTCTTCATTTTCACTCTCTTTGTTCAGGACCCCTTTTCTTACAGGTACTTTCAAACTAGTCTCATTGCCTTCTTTCATTCAACCCTCTATCCTTATATGGGAATAATATTTCTATAAAACTGAATGTGATTTTTATCATCCGCTTCTTAAAAGCCTCTAATGATACTTAACTACTTTCAGGATAAAGTTCTTTAGTTCTAAAACTCTCCTTGGTCTGTCCTCCTACTTCCCTTTCCTATTGTTATTCGTGTAGGACATTTTTCCATTGTCCCATCCGGTACTACATTGTTATTTTCTGAAGGTGCTATTGTTTCATATTGTACCTTCCTATTGGTTATGTGATTCTGTCTGTTACAGACTCCTCCTCCATGTGGTTAAATTTTAGTTGTCCTTTAAAAAGTAGTGCACAGAAATGTATCCTTAAGTTTTCAGTCATTCTCTATCACAGACTAAGTTTTACATGTCTGTATGTTCTCTGTATATTTGTGACACTCCAAATTTAGTTGAATAAATATTTCTTGAGCTTTTTCTATATGTTCTAAGTATTAGGGGTATAAAAATAACTGTCTAATGCATTTGGATCTGGTGAGGAGAAACCAACTGGAGAATAATCATTCATTCATTTATACCATCTTTCCCAGTGTACTGTGAACACCAAAAGAGATAACCAAAGTGGAATTTTAAGTGGATTACTATCGGATTGCAGAAATTTTTCTAAGAGTAAAAGACTAGATCCATAAAGATAAGCATGATGATAATAGTCCACTCATAAGAATTCTGACCCAGATCACCTAGCCCAGTCTCTCTTGCATGGTCTGTAATTTCCTTCATGATCTAGTGTAGTGAATGTGCACACATTCTTAAGAGTTTTTAAGAAACATTTTAAGAGTTTTAATTTTAGATCATAATTTGTATAGACTAGCATATATGTTAAAATATTATATTCATTAAGTTCAATTTTTAATAATCTAGTAATTGATATAAACAAAGAAGGTTGAGAGTTAATTTTATAGAAATAGGTACACTCCTAGATTTTAAAAATTAAAATTATAAATAACACTAGGGTAACTCCTACAAAAATTTCATTTTGTTTGTAGTAAAAATATTAAATAAGCTGAATTTGCATTTGTATAATCAACATAACGCTCAAGAATCACCTAGCATAAGTCTAATAGCTCCCATTTTAATGAAGAAAAAATACAAACTAATAGTAAATGAGGTACTTATTTGTAGATAACATGGTTATAAATAAAGAAGCTAAACTTTGAATGGAAGACTACAATCTATCTATTCTTGTGAAAATGTGACTTTTAGTGCCACATGTAATTTGTCTCTTTTCCTGATTGTCAGCTTTGATGGTTTTCCTGGTAGCCTAGGTAGATTTGTTTTAAGCAGTTTCTGTTCCTGTTTTCATTAGGACCTGACATATTTTTAATAAGCTTGATGTTAGGAATATAATTTAAAAACATGGTTTTTGCTTAGTCGGCATTCTGTTCTAACCATTTTCTTTACTGAAATGATGTTCAACTCAAAGAGGTAGTAGGTTTATTATTGTAAATATTTTTAAAGCCTTGAGTAAAAGAAGGCTAATTAGATTTAATATGTGGGTTTACACTTGTATAAACAATCTGCCTACTTATGTACAAGAAATGGCTTGATGAAAAGCCAGTGTCATCCTATAAAATATTTTTCTTGTCTAAAATATTTTGGGGACATTTTTTAAATGGGAGAAACAAATTAATACTAATAACTAGTATATGTATCTGCACTTTATAACTTGCATACATTATCTTATTTAAAGCTAAGAATAATCCTATGAATAATTTTTTAAGTGAATCTGAAATTTGAGAGAAACTCAAATCATAAAGGAAGTGGCAGAGTCAAAATGAATATTTAGTTTTCCTTCAAGTTCAAAAATGTTCTTTTTCCTGTATAGTATGACTTTAAATACTTTTTGAGTAGTAATAGATACTACCTTTTCTCTAAACAAATTTTCTTTTTTTTTTATTAGTTGCTCAAGACAATACAATGATCTTGACATATCATACATTTGATTCAAATGGGGTATGAATTCTCATTTTTCCACGTGTACAGATTGCATTGCTGTATGTATAAACGTGGCTGTATAACCAATGTGATCCTGCCATCTAAACAAATTTAAAAAAAAATTAACTCTACTTGTTTTTATAAATGTGGCCAAAGACAGATAATCTACCTGATCCTTTCCTACTTTAATGTTTTATAGTTAGATGCCTTTGCTGCTAGTTGAAGTTTCTTATTATTTGGGTACTTCTTCATCTCAAAATTCCTAAAAATGAATTAATTTTCCCCCGCAGTACTACCTGTATTTTAAGGAGGCCACCAATATGACCTGCTATGTGCCAGATTGATTACTATCAATGACTTTAGCAGTTAACTAATTCTATGTGTAGTAAGTGAGAACAAAATAGTATGTTGAGGCAACTTTGAAAGGATAAGTTAAGGGCTGGGGATGTGGCTCAAGCGGTAGCGCGCTCGCCTGGCATGCGTGCGGCCCGAGTTCGATCCTCAGCACCACATACAAACAAAGATGTTGTGTCCACCAAAAACTAAAAAATAAATATAAAAAATTCTCTCTCTCTCTCTCTCTCTCTCTCTCTTAAAAAAAAAAAAAGAAAGGATAAGTTAATACTTTTTTATACTTTAAGCAACCTATTATTTATAAAATTAGTATCCAAAACTTTTTACTTTCCTACTTTGCTAAACTTTGCATTGTATCATTTTGCTTATCCCTAAGATTGAATAGTATATTTCAAGTTATTGGGAGATGACTTTTTTTTTAAAGCACTTTGATTTTCTCAGCATTAACTGTAAATTGAAAGGTGTGTACATAATCTACATAGCAAAATAGTATTATATGCTTGTTAGACTTTTAAAAAATATTTTGTGGAAGTGGAAGTGGGCTATGTAAAGTCTGCTTTTATATTGTAATTCTTACACTTTTTCTCCCCCATCTTTCCCCTTAGATTTCCCTCATGGATATTTTTTCGTAGCATTATTATGTGATGTGAGAAGTTTTTTTGTTTTTGTTTTTGTGAAGTAACATGGATTTTATACTACAGAATCAAGAAAATTGGCTTTATAGGAAAAATTGATTTATAAAAAGTGGTACAGGTTTTTGTAGATAACCATGACAACATCCCATATGAATGGGCATGTTACAGAGGAATCAGACAGCGAAGTAAAAAATGTTGATCTTGCATCACCAGAGGAACACCAGAAGCACCGAGAGATGGCTGTTGACTGTCCTGGAGATTTGGGCACCAGGATGATGCCAGTAAGACGAAGTGCACAGTTGGAGCGTATTCGACAGCAGCAGGAGGACATGAGACGTAGGAGAGAAGAAGAAGGGAAAAAGCAAGAACTTGACCTTAATTCTTCCATGAGACTCAAGAAACTAGCCCAAATTCCTCCAAAGACTGGAATAGATAACCCTATGTTTGACACAGAAGAAGGAATTGTCTTAGAAAGTCCTCATTATACTGTGAAAATATTAGGTAAGTAAACATAGCAGAATAATAAAAAATGTTTTGCTTTGGTTAATATATGTCTTAATATGAATGCGTAGGAAAGAGCAACAGTTGAGGAGAATGTAAGTGATGGCAATTTGAATTCCAGACTAAGATCAGTTCTTTCCTTGGAAGGGCCGTAGAAGTATTGTTATTTACTTTTAGTCACATAGAGTGGAAACATGTAGCTTAAATGTTCAATTGCTGCAACGTGTTTGTGTAGTTTTTTTAGTGTGTGTGTGGTACTAGGGATTTAACCAAGGAGTGCTCTACCATGGAGCTACCTATATCCCCATCTCTTTTTTATTTGTAATTTGAAACTGGGTCTCACTAAGTTGCTGAGTCTGGCCTTGAACTTGAGATTGTCCTGCCTCAGTCTCCTGAGTTGCTGAGATTACAGGTGTGCACCAATGTGCCTAGCTACAACATGTTTTTTAGTATAAAAAATTACATACATGGCCTAACATTTAAAGTTTGGAAACTCATATTCTATATCATACTCAAAAAATTTTATATCAGAATATTAAAAGCAATTTTCAGTTTGATTTTCTGATTTCATTAAACTTCATAAAAGAGTAGTAAAACAAATAACTGCAGCTTAAATTATATTTATTTCTTTAATGACTCAATAAGATAAACAAGTGCTGTTCATTTAGCATCATACACCAGGCCAGAGTGGTGACTACCCAGAGTAAAGTATTTTTCTGATTTGCTGTTAGGTACCATATATATACTATATTTGTCTCACTAGGTCTCTTTATTCCAAGTCTGAAACATGGAATATGGCTCCAATTCCTTATACTATCTCCAAATTTCATAGTATGAAAAAATAAAACTAGTTTTGTCGGATTTATTTATATGTAAATTCTGTGACAAACTAACTCAGATTCTTAAGAAAACCGGGTTAAATAGCTTCTCACTTTAGGACTTCTTTGAGTGTTTATAATGTTAATAGGCATTATGAATCTAGTGAGATTGATAATAGATATCAAACATATATTCCCAAACTGCTCATTGAATTTACTGCCATATTTCCTGCATATGCTGATGTTCTCACTTGAACTAGTGTTAGAAGTTGATAGAAGTCAGTTTAAAAAATGCTGCCTTTAAACATTAATTCTTGCTCCCTTTAAAACTAGGCTAAGTCAAATGAAATATTTTACTTATTAGTAGTTTACTTTTTTTAGATGTGAAAGAAAGAGATGCTTTCACTTTTTTATGGAAGGAGAGTTTTTGTTGTTATTGTTATCATTTTTCCACCCATATAAATGTCTACTGAGCCCTATATGAGGTGCTCTAATAAGCACATTCCATGTAATTCAGGATAATCCTGTGAACCAAGGATTCTGTAATCTCCATTTGAGAGATAAAGAAATTGAACTCCAGTTAAATCACTTGCTTAAGTCACAAAGCTTATAAGTGGTAGAACTAAGAATTAATTTACCAGATCTGGAGTTGATACATACTGTACAAAGTGGAGAATTTGAATGGAAACTGCCTGTGGAGCTTGCACTTTACTCACCAGGCCAGAGTGGTGGCTACCCATAGTAAAGTATTTTTCTGATTTGCTGATAGCTACCATGTATATACTACATTTGTCTCACTAGGTCTCTTTATTCCAAGTCTGAAACAGTTTCTACTGTCACATCATTTGACTCTTTGTTGTTGTTAGAAATGTATTCACGTTTCAAATGTGCATTTTTCTCTGTGTTTTAAGAATTTATAGATAATATGTTGAGTAATAGTGAAATTAGTTAAATGCCTTCAAGATGTCATAATTAGGGCTGGGGCTGTAGTTCGGTGGTAGAGCATTTGCCTAGCATGCATGAGGCACTGGGTTCGATCCTTAGCAGCACATAAAAGTAAATAAATAAAATAAAGGCATTGTGTCCATCTACAACTAAAAATTATTTTAAAAAAAGAGTTGACCAATAGTGTTATAAAAAAAAGATGTCATAATTACAGTGTAAATTAAAAGATTATATATTAATTCAATTGTGAAAAATATTTTCTTTGTTTTTAATATTTATGTTTTAGTTTTTTTGGGTGGACACAATATCTTTATTTTACATTTATGTGGTGCTGAGGATCAAACCCAGTGCCTCATGCATGCTAGGTGAGCACTCTACCACTGAGCCACAACCCTAGTCCCTCTTTCTTTTCTTTTTGTGGTACTGTGGATTAAACCCAGGGGCACTTTACCACAGAGCTACAGATCCCTGACCTTTTTTGTTATTTTGAGACAAGGTCTTAAGAAATTGCCCAAGCTGGCCTAGAACTTGTGATTCTTCTGCCTCAGCTGCTGGAGAAGCTGAGATTACGGATGTGAACTCACCAAACCCAGATATCTATGAAGGATTTTTGGGGGGGCTAGTACTGGGGCTTTAACCCAGGGCCTTGTACACACTAGACAAGTGCTATACCACAGAGTTATTTGCTCCAGCAGTATATTAAGGAATTTTAATGTTTTTTTTTTTTCGTAAGGGATTTTTTTTATAGTGATGAAAATACCTCGGTCCTAATTACCTCTTACTAGAGTTTATTTTCCATCACTCCTTTCTTTCTTCCTCCCTCTCTTTCCTTTCCTCCTTCCCTTCCTCCCTAAGTATTTTGTTAATATTATCTTCTTTTTCCATTTTAAATATCTTTTTAGTTGTAGATAGACACAATACCTTTATTTTATTTGTTCATTTTTATGTGGTGCTGTGGATCGAACCCAGTGCCTCATGCATGCTAGGCAAGCGCTCTACACTGAACCACAACCCCAACCCCTTCTGTTAATATTCTTTATTGAAGAAAATTTATGGTATAATATATCCAACCTGGATTCTGTTTTTCTATTTGAAGTCCTCTAAGATTAATGTATCTTTTCATTTGCATTATATAGAATCAGGCATAAATATTTTCTAATAGACAATATTCATATAATTACAGTAAAGAAACAAATATAGCTTAAAATCAAATTCACTTAGGGGAAATGTTATGGGGTTTTTGACCTAAGCATAGAAAACAATATCATTTCCCTCCCTCCCTCCTGTTTATTTATTTATTTTTCCTTTTTAAAAAATTTTTTTAAAGAAATTCTCACTTTGTTGCCCAGGTTAGTCACAATTCTGGGGTTCAAGTGATCTCCTCACTTTAGCCTCTCAAATGTAGTTGTATAACCACTAAGCCTCTGAGCTGCTGCTGCTGCTGCTGCTGCTGCTGCTTCTTTTTTTCCCCCTTTTTCTTTTTGTATGGTGCTGGGAATGGAAACCCAGTGCTTCACACAAGTGGTATGCCACTGAACTGTTTCCCCAGGCCCCACTTTTTCCTACTTTTCCATTGCTGACTTTTTAACAGGTTTGGAAGACAGCTGTTTCTTCCAATCCACTGTGGTTTTCATAAATATATTTGTGGGGTTCTTGAACTTGAGGCTGTCTTGCACATTTTACTTTAAAGCAATTTGAAATTACCAGGTATTTGTAATTCATTTTTTAAACAAGATTTAATATTTTGAGAAATAAGTGATAGATTTAATATTAATCAATTCAGTGCAAAAGAGTGTTAATTATAGGATGCAAGAAAAACTAGCATAAGTAATAGAATTGTAGATTGTTATACTCAGTCACAGCCTCAGTTTAAGTTTTCATTTAAAATGCAGTGTAATACCTTTTTGCCAAACATTTGTTTTCTTGTTCATAATCTGCTAACACATCAAAGTACAATAGAAATACTCCCTTAAAATTGGGTCTCCTTGTCAGTATTTTGATTAATTACACACATGACAAGAGACAACTTCTCAGCTTTTTCACAGCTAGAAACAGCAACCTTGTTTTAAATGAGGGAAGGATGGGGCAACTGATTTATTTGAGAGGGAGCCTTCAGTTTCTAAACAGCCCATCATTTATCTGTAAGTAGATACCATACCCTTTTGGGAATTTAAAATGTGATTGGCAAGATTAGATACTTTAACTGGGTAGTTTTTAATGAAAGTGTTGCTATACTTGGCAATGTGTAGAAGGGATTAAACTGAATTTTACTTAAAAACCAAATCTTATCAAAAATTAGAATATCATGATTTTGGAATGTGATTTCAAATGAATAACTAATACTATATGTTATAAAAATTTTAATATATTAAAAAGGCTTCCTTAAAATTATCATTTGTTTTAATTCTTCCTTATTGCAAATAAAATATTGACTTTGTTCTCTTTCATAATCAAAACAAACTATCTCTTTAAAGACATTGGAAGAAGAACAATGCAGGTTAGGGTGGAATGAGACAGAAAAGGTTAAATATCAAATACTTTTAGGTTATGGTTTGTACTGTTTTTGTGTTTACTGTTAAGTAATTTGGGGTCAGGGTGTGGACAAGTAAATATAGTAGAGAGAATATTTAAAGTGAATGAGCTAGGGAAGTATGCCAGCCATCATATATATGGCTATATAATTGTTATACCTTTGAAGAAACATCAGGAAAGAGCACACAATGGGAGGAGCTGTTTTGTGGTTAATAAGGAGACTTGAAATTTGTGACTAGGAGTTTTCTCATTTATACCAAATACTTTAGGGTGAAAAAAAATACATGACACACAATGGGGAAGGAAAGTAGAGTGAATAAAGCCAAAAAGTGAGGCGTTTCCATAACTTTAATAGCATGTTTCAGTCTTGATTGGTGTACATATTTTCCCCCCTAATGTCTCTGAATATTCAAATTATTTGCAAGAGTCTTGACATTTTTCTTTCATTTAAAAAAAATTTTTTTTAGTTGTTGATGACCTTTATATTATTTATTTATATGTGGTGCTGAGAATTGAACCCAGTGCCTCACACATGCCAGGCAAGTGTGCTACTGCTGAGCTCCAGCCCCAGCCCCAAGAGTCTTGACATTTTAAAGTAAAACATCTCTTCCACATTTCTTTCTGACATTAACTTACTTTTGATTGACCATGGTATAACTGGAATTTTGTCTGATTGTGATGAACTTGTTTTTAATAAATAAAATTTATTTTAATCCAATAAACAAAATTCCACAGCCAATAAATCTTGAGTTTTATCTCAAATTTTTGCTTAACTGCTGTATATAATTTCAAACAAATTTTATTAATTGTTCCTTTAAGGGACTTTTGTGGGGGTTCCTTGCCTCCCCCCCTTTCTTGAGATTGAAAGATTAAACCTGTTGGTACTAGATTTAATATTTAAAATGCGTTGGGACCATTTAAGACTTTTATGATTTAATAAAATTGCTAAAATTGGAGTTAACCTACAGTGTGCATTAAAAAAAATCCATTTGACCATATGTATATGTGTACATTTTGGTTATTAATACATAATTCTGAGTCTGGGGATGTAGCTCAGTGGTACAGAGCTTGCCTAGCATGTCCAAGGCCCTGTATTCAAGCCCCAGTACTGAAAAAGACAGAAAGAAAGGGGCCGGGGGAGGAAAAAGCTACATCATTTAGTCTTTGACATAATGTATCAAAACTTCATTCTGGGGCTGGGATTGTGGCTCAGTGGTAGAGCACTCTCCTGCCATGGGCGGGACCCGGGTTCGATCCTCAGCACCACATAAAAATAAAGGCATTGTATTGTGTCCATTTACACCTAAAAAAAAAAAAAAATATATATATATATATATATATATATATATATATAAACTTCATTCTACTTCATTAAGTAGTAATAGTTTTTTAACTTTTTTTCTTCTTGCAAAAATTTGTTTCATTATTTGATGGCATGTTAAAAACACTTGACACAGTTGTTTATTAGACATTGTAGGGAAGTCAGAGTCAGAATTGAGTACTTTTTAATCAGTTCCTTAATTGCTGTTGATCTTGGTCATGTAAATTTTTCTGAGCCTCAGTTTCAGGACTTTCTTAGGATCAAATGAAAAAACTATATCTAAGTAAGTGACACAGTGTAGGTTTGAAGAAAATGTATGTATGTTTGTATGTATTTAGTGTTGTTGGGGATGAATCTAGGGCCTCAGAAATGCTGAGCTACATCTCTAGCCTTAAAATTTAAGTTTTGTAAGAACCAGAAGCTACCAGAGAGATCATCTAATGAAATTAATTTATTAGCCTTAACTAGTAATTTTTTGTTACGTTTTTTAAATAATAGCTTTATTAAGATATCATGTGCATGTCATAAAATTTACATTAAAACTATACAGTTCATTAGTTTTTAGAATATTTGGAAGGTTATACAAGCATCACTGCTGTATAATTATAAAATATTTTCATCACCCTAAAAGAAATCCTGTACCCATTCTCTTTATTCTCCTTTTCTCCCTCCCCTAATAATCACTAATATACTTTGTCTCCTTGGATATCCTGGATATTTCATATGAATGGAATTAAACAATATGTATCGTTTAGTGACTGGCCTCTTTTCACTTAGCATTATGGTTTTCAGGGTTTATCCAGCATGCATCAGTACTTCATTCCTTTTTTTCCCCTTTTTATGGCTGAGTAATATCCCATTGTACAGATGTACCACATTATGTTTGTCTCTTCAATTTTTGATGAATATCTGGGTTGTTTTCTTGTTTTTGCTATTGTAAATAGTATTGTTAGAAATACTTATTTACAAGTTTTTGTTTGAACAACCATTTTCTGTTCTTTCGGATATATATGCAGGAGTGCAATTGCTGGGTCACATAGTAGTTCTGTTTTTCACTTATTGAAGAACTGCCATACTCATCCACAGTGGCTATACTATTTGATATTTGTACCAGCAATGTATGGAGGTTCCAGTTTCTGTACATGTTTATCACCACTTCTTAGTGTCTTTTAATATTTGTCATCTTACCACCCAGTCATTTTTAATGAACTAGAATAAATAGAAAATAGGAAGTATATTGCATAAGTATACATTAGCCTTTAACTTAAAAATCAAGTGTATATACTGGGTTGAAATAAATTATGTATATTTTAATGCAGTTACCAACACATGCTTGAGAAATTCTATTCTAGTCAACCCCCTTCAATCTTTTTTCTAATTTTTATTTTTATTTTTGGTATTGGTGATTGAACCTAGGGTCACTTTACCACTGAGCTATGTCCCAGCCCTTTTTTTTTAAACTTTGAGACAGGTTTTGCTAAGTTACTGAGGATCTTGCTAAATTGCTGAGGTTGGCCTTGAACTTGAGATCCTCCTGCCCTAGTCTCCTGAGTTACTGGGATTACAGGTGTGTCTCACCATGCTTGCTTCAAACCCCTTCATCTTATAGAAAGTTCCAGAGACTTGAGGTGGGTTATCCAGTAACATATAATACAATTAAAGAGTGATCATTTGCTATGATTTAGGCATTCTGACTGTAGATTTAGGACGTTTTCCTTTCCAGGTGGGTTTCAGTTCTGTCCAGGAAACAACCATGAGGTTTTTGTACTTAGTTGAATAGAGGTCATTTCAAGACAGTTTTCCATTGTTTTTCTACATTTAGGAATAAGATTGTTGCTCTGTTATCTCTCAAGTATCCTTGAGTATATACTCCTCTAACATTGTGGGGCCCCCTGGACTTTAGTATTGTGGGGGGGGGGGATTTTATTTTATTATTTCTTTTAGTGCTGGGGCTCAAACACAGGGCTTTGTGCATACTAAGCCAGTGCTCTATCACTGAGCTAAATACTAAATACTAAGCCTATCTAGTATTTGTTTTTAATTTGTTAACAAGTTGTTAATGAGTAATTACTGTTCAGGATCTTTCCTAAGCTTCTGATTATTTTATAAAAATTTATGTTGCCCTAGGCCACTGAAAACCAAAGTTCGGGGATTTTTATGTTCTTAAATTTAAAGAAGAAAAATGGATGGGGACATCACATCAGTTGTAGAGAAATCTGCTTAGCATGTTCAAGACCCTAGATTCAATCTCAACATTGCCACCCCCCCCCCCCCAAAAAAAAGACTACCTGATATTTAAACAAAGAAATCTTAATACTGAAATAGATCACCAGAAACTGTTTTCTTGTGGGGTAAGTGGGAGTAAAAAGTAAAAATAAAGTTAATTCAGAGTGTACTACTGTTTATATTTGTATTTATCTGCTTTGAAACATCTCCAGAGATGGAGATGCCTTAGCTTCCTTAGGTAAGTTTAGTGTTTATATAATCAAAAAATTCTCCCATCTTGCTGCCCAGAGTCTTATGTATTTGAAGATAGGATTTCATATAGAGTAACTCTTGGTGATTGCTTTTTTTAAAAAAATTATTTTTTAGATGTTGATGAACCTTTATTTTATTCACGTATTTACATGCAGTGCTGAGAATTGAACCCAGCATCTCACACATGCTAGGCAAGCGTTCTACCACTGAGCCACAATCTCAACCCTGGTGATTGCTTTTTGTTGCCTATTTTAGAATCTTCATTCTTTTACATTTTAGATTCTCAGGAGAGGGCTAAGACTGGAGAATTAAAGGGATGGATTTGTGGACCACTATGTATGTTTATATTTATCTGATTAATTGTACTCTAAAGCAAATGAAAATGATTTTTTCCCTTTAAGATCATTTAGCCTTTCTTTTAACATAAATAATCAGAATTTAAGTATTATATGAAATGTTAGAGACCATGATGAAACTTAGAATAATTTCTACTGAAAATCAAGTAAGGAGAAATAGATCAAACTTCAGGGCAAGGAATTTAAACTATATATAAAGAACTTCCTTGTAGGAAAATTGCTATAGACTAGAACTTATTATCAAAGGCAGATTTGCTATGCCTGCCTCTGCTTCTCCTCTACCATATATCCCTATTCTGCCCTGCTCTGGGTTCTTCTCTGTCTCAGTACTCCCTTCTTTGTCCATTCCCTGAGTTAGTACTTATGTCAGTCTTTCATGGTAACTGTGTGATTTCCCATGCATGTTTTTCTCTGTATATGGTTCTTTCTCCTTATATCTGTTGTCTGTAAATGGAGTTATGGAAGGGAATCTCTTCTATTGGTATTCTTTCCTCTCTTCTGTGGTATGTCTTTATCTTTTTTATGGTGCTAGAAAATGAACTCAGGACCTCAGGCATTCTAGACAAGTGTTCTACCACTGAGCTACACGCCTAATCTCCTGTCTTCATCTTTTTAAAAAAAATTTTTTTTTGTAGTTGCAGTTGAACAGAATGCCTTTGTTTTATTTGTTTATTTTTATGTGGTACTGAGGATCGAACCCAGTGCCCCATGCATGCTAGGCAAGCGCTCTGCCACTGAGCCACAGTCACAGCCCTGTCTTCATCTTAATTACAGAAGAGTGTACATATTTGACAGTACTGATTTAGTGTAGGATCTGATTAGATTTTTTAAATTCCCTCTGAAATTGTACAGAACATTGAAGAACTTAGGTGAATTTTTATTTTAAGTTATAAATATAGCCATCAGAGAAGGTAACATTTCTCTGAATGAGTGGAAAATCATTTTGGAATAATATGTATTTATGAAATACTTTTTTTTTTTTTTGCTAATTGGAATTGAACCCCTGGGCACTTAACCACTGAGCCACTCTTCAGCCCTTTTTATTTTGATTTAGGGTCTTGCTATGTTTCTTAGAACCTTGCTAAGTTGGTTGGTAAGGCTGGCTTTAAACTTGTGATCCTCCTGCCTCAGCCTCCTGAGCTGCTGGGATTACAGGCTTGAGCCACTCTGTCCAGTTTATAAAGTACTTTTTAAGATGTACCCTTTAGGAACAAAGTTGTTTCCATCTACAACTAAATATTCTGACCTTTGAAATTAAGAATTTTTACATGAAATTAAAATATGAATGAGAATGTGTATCAAAATAAGAATCCCTGCATTAATGCTACTGATTTTATTATTCATTATGACATCATTCTTAATATCAAAGGAAAAAATCTTGTCAGAATATAGTAATGAAGAACTGAGTAAAGAAAATGAACTCATTTCATTTATGATAATCAGCATTAGGGCTAATGCCATAGGTATTTATTACTTTGTATGTTATCTTATAGGACAGAAGCCATATCACTTTTAATGACCTTTAAGTTGCTAAACTTATTTGTCAGTACATGTTCATTTTATCACAGGGCATGTGTCATTTGGTATTTCAGATTTGCTCTTAAGTAATTTATTTGTTTTAGCTACATTTGGTTTTGTTCATATTTCCTTGTATTAATGCTAATTTGAAAACACTTG
The DNA here is from genome assembly GCF_021218885.2 of Marmota monax. Taxonomy (NCBI): domain Eukaryota; kingdom Metazoa; phylum Chordata; class Mammalia; order Rodentia; family Sciuridae; genus Marmota; species Marmota monax. The sequence continues at coordinate 19,198,131 of NW_026693777.1, read as the reverse complement.
AGTGTTTGGTAACTTGATCTGTTCCACTAGTTCATTAAATGTTTCAATCAATAAATTAGGTTTTATAGGAAAAAACAACAAAAAGACTTAAATGGGAAGTTTCTTTTTTCCATATGACTGTATATATGAACCAGTATCCACTATAACTTTTTCCCAGGTTCATTTATAGGTTTTATTTCAGTCAGTACCTCAGTAGGACTTTTCTTTATAGAAGAGTGGGGAAAAGGGAACAGGAGGTATACTGAAAAAATGATTAACTAATTTTAAAAGCCAAGAAAAAATTTTAAAATGATGACTTTTAATGTAATGACTTTTTATTTTAATGCTCTTACATATAGACCTTTTGGGGGAGTAGGGAAGAGGTTACCAAAGGTTCTTAACCATTTTGGAATAATCATTTCCTAGAAAAATGTATGGTTATATATTCATTTAGTAGACCTATGATACAAAACAGATGCCCAGAACTTCCAAGTACAATTTTAAGAAATACACATATTCATTAGAGTTTTAGGGACAACAGAAGTTCCTGGTAAACATGAATAAACTTCAGCTTCCCTATTAATCACAGAAATCAAAGTTTTTGAAAATGATGACTACTGATTAAAAATATTGCTAATGGGATTTAAATTAGCAAAAACTCCCTAGAAGTCTATTCGAACTTTAAAACGCCAGACTCTTAAGTTCTGTTTCTAGGAACTATTTTAATAAAATATGTCTCAGATTTATATTTAGCACTGATTATTATGTACTAAAATATTTATTATTACTTACAATAGCAAAAAATGGAAGCAACCTAAATGTTCAACTTTTGTGTAATGGTCATTATAAAGTACGGTTTAACCAAGTAAAATATCATGGAGCCATTATGTATGTTTCAAAAGACTACTTAGTGATATGAAAAAACAATTACAACATACTGTTAAATAAAATAGGAAAATATACTGACTGTTAAGTAAAATTGCTTCTAGGAGATGGGACTGTTGATGGTTTTAACTTTATTAATTTGTTTTCCTCCCCTCATTTTTTTAATAAGGAGTATAGATTAGTTTGTAATTAAAAAACTTTCAAAGATGCAAATTATCCTCTTGCACAGTGTTTATAGTTTTACTTAAAAATCAATAAAAGAACATGGATTGTAACACTCCAAAATATTTACAGGTTTTGTTTTTTTCCCTGAAAATGTAAATTGATTTAAGAAATTTTTTTCTTAAAATACATGTTGAATTAAGACCAAAACAATTAATCTTTTGATACTTTTTCTTTCTTTTACTAGAAGTGGAAGACTTGTTTTCTTCACTTAAACATATCCAACATACTTTAGTAGATTCTCAGAGCCAGGAGGACATTTCACTGCTCTTGCAACTTGTACAAAATAAAGATTTTCAGAATGCATTTAAGATACACAATGCTGTCACTGTACACATGAACAAGGCCAGTCCTCCATTTCCTCTTAGTTCCAGCGCACAAGATCTTGCACAAGAGGTATGTATTTTGAACTTCTTGTTGACATCAGTAAGGTAATAATGATAGTAAGTCAATATTATTGTAACGTAACTGATGTACCTATCAAGCTTATTTAAATTAATTAAATTTTAACAATTTTTGTGATAGGAAAAGTTGGTTATATGTATTTTATCCTGAAAAAAATGTATATTTAGTTCAGAGTCAGAGTTTTGTTTTGTGTAGAAAGTTAATTTTGTGTATAAAATTGTAGTACTACTAGTAAAAATTATTTCAATTACTATACGTCAAGTCTTTAATGTTTTTAGTGTGGTTTATTAATTTTAAGAATTGAACATTATAAACTCAGAAAAAGGAATACTGATACAATAAAATTGTAAGTGAGATAACCATGGGTCATAAATGTGTAACTCTTTAAGATTTATTAATTGTAGGTATTTTGAAGTTTTTTCTATAAAAAAACTGTGTGGATGTTCCAAATTACTGAATTCTAATATACTGTAAAATTTTCTTCTGTTAACATGCTGACTTTAAATTCTAGTTTGTTTTTTTTTAATTCTTTTTTAGTTGTTGATGGACTTTTTTTTTTTAAAGTTATTTATATGTGGTGCTGAGAATTAAACCCAGTGCCTCATACATGCTAGGCAAGTGCTCTACCACTGAGTTACAACCCCAGCCGACAAATTCTAGGTTTTGATACTAGTTGCTAATGTTTAATCTGTCAGCAAATATCTCTCAAATCAAAGGCTTAAAAAAGATATAAATAAACCATCTCTAGTTGCAGGGGAGTGGATGTTATGTCGTTCTTCTTGGGTTTTAAGTTATTTTGATAATATAAAAATAATAATTCTAGGGGCTGGGGTTGTGGCTTAGCGATAGAGTGCTTGTCTTGCACACTTGAGGTACTGGATTCAATCCTCAGCACCACATAAAAATAAATCAATAAAATAAAGATATTCTATCTACAACTAAAATGTATTTTAAAAAAATAATAATAGGGGCTAGGGTTGTGGCTCAGTGGTAGGGTGCTTGCCTAGCTTGTGTGAGGTACTGGGTTTGATCCTCAGCACCATATTAAAATAAATAAAATAAAGGTATTGTGTCCATCTACAACTAAAAAAATTTTTTTTTAAATAATAATTCTAAAAGCCTTTCAAGTAAATGTGTTTCATTGAATCCAAACACAAGATAGAAAATGGACTGCAGGAAGGGTAAGACTTTCAGAGCTACAGACTGGAACATTAGGTTAGGAGATAACTTTCAGATTAGCACAGAGTGGTTCCAAAGGGAGAGGTATTTTCCTCATTGAGGTGTCTAAGATGGCTGAGACCTAACATTCAAGAGCTGTGAAGAGAAGTCTAGTGTTACACAGAACTAGGAGAAAATGGTCTAGGGATCTGTTCCTAGAGAGGAAACTTTTCATCCACCAGAGTTTTAAAGAAAAGAACTACTTAAATCCTATTGAGCTCATCTTTCATTATTGAAATTAATTATGCAAAATGTTTTATTAAAAGAACTATTGGGTGAGATATAGCCAAGTGGGAGAGCACCGGCATGCTTGAAGCCCTGGGTTTAATCCCCAGCATCACACACACACACACACACACTCACACACAAAGAATCATCATTAGTTTTATTTTTAAAATAACCACTTGTCTGCAAGATTATTTATTTTTAAAATTATATTTACTTATTATATATATATTTATATATATAATAAGTAAATATATATATATAGAGAGAGAGAGAGAGAGAATTTTTTAATATTTATTTTTTAGTTTTCGGCAGACACAACATCTTTGTTTGTATGTGGTGCTGAGGATCGAACCCGGGCAGCATGCATACCACACGAGCGCGCTACTGCTTGAGCCACATCCCCAGCCCCTATATTTACTTATGATAGTTTAAAAAGTTTGTCTGAAAATTACTTTTTCTTTACAGAAACTGAAAAATAACTAGCATTACTTTGATCTTATTACTATTCACAAATATAGTGTAATTGTAAAAATAAATGTGTGGGGTTGAGAGAAATCCTGAATAAATCATTATCATCATTCTCTTCCCTCCAGTTAAGTGAAGAATGTTTTATCTAGCTAGCCTTTGTTTTTGCTGAATAAAACAGTGGTTGGAGAAGAGAATGAGAAAAGAAAGAGTTCAGAACTGCTCCAATTGAGAAAAGTTAACTCACACCAAGGGAAATGCTTGATAATTTTGTGTTATATTGGTGTTGGTGGAGTGACCTTGAACTGAGTGTAGTCTTAAAATGAGTGCAAATGGCTAACCTAGTCAGGGCCACAATACATGGTTGTGCTAAAATGTGAATGGTTTCCCCTGGAGTTGGTACAGTGCATGGATGTGAAATAGCCCTAACTTTCAGACCATTATATTTAATGCAATTACAATTGCAGAAAAGCACATACTTATAGTCCTCATCAAAGAGGACTATTAAATCTGATAACAAAGTTCTAAAGGTTAAATCAACCCATTGCATTTATTTTACTGGGAAAAAAATCTTAGCTATCAGCTTATCCCCCCTCACCTCTGTCCCATTTTGTATTTCTGGATATTAAAGGTGAGATTTTGTAGTCACAAAATAAGAATTATTAGGCTGTTCATATGCCCATAGATTACATTTTAGCATTCATAATTCCAACAATCTGGAATTTAAAAGAAGAAATTACCTCATGCTTCAGTTGTATCTTATTTTGGAGGGGCACAGTACTGGGGATTGAACTCCAGGGCACTCAGCCACTGAACCACATCCCCAGCCCTATTTTGTGTTTTGTTTAGAGACAGGGTCTCACTGAGTTACTTAGCACCTTGCCATTGCTGGGGCTGGCTTTGAACTTGCGATTCTCCTGTCTTAGCCTCCCAAGCCACTGAGACAGTTGTATCTTTTTTTTGCCTGGGGGTGGGGGGGGTACCATGATTGAACTCAGGAGCACTTGGTCACTGAGTCATATCCCCAACCCTATTTTGTATTTTATTTAGAGACAGGGTCTCATTGAGTTGCTTAGGTCCTCAATTTTTGCTGAGGCTGGCTTTGAACTTTCAATCCTCCTCTCTCAGCCTCCTGAGCTACTGGGATTATAGGCGTGAACTACCTCTCCCAGCCAGTTTTATCATTTTAAAGTGGAAATTTAAGTGAAAAACTCAAGGACTTTAGTGAGACATTAGGAAGTGTTCTTTGTTTTTATACACTTAAAATATCAGTTAAACATTATTATATAATAATGAAGTCTAAGAAAACTTCACATATTAAGATATAAATTAAATCTTTGATCATCTAGGGTATTTATTAATAAACACAAAACATAATTTTTGGTTATTATAGTGCTTTTATAAAGAAAAGATTGAGAACTTGGACTTCATTAAGTGAACTTTTGCTTATCCAAAAACATCTTAGAATATAATACAAGCCAATAGCACAATGAGATGTGCCAAATTCTTTGTGTGGTGGAGATGAGGGGAGTGATAGAAATGAGGAAGAAGCATAGAAGGTGATTTAATTTGCTGAGTCTTGAAGGTTGATTGAGAAATTAGCAGGAAGCCTAAGAAAAGGCATTCTATTATCAAAGGGCACAAAGGTGATAGTGATTGAGAAAGCCTGACATGTTTCTTGAACAATGAGTAAAGGGTAGGATATGATCTTAAAAGATGGAATCTAGGTCCTGAGGGCCAAGTAAGTTATATTAATAAATTTAAAAGTATCTTATGATTGATCTACTTTGGTAAAAATTTTAAGTAATAACTAGTTGAAAGGAGAAATCAATTTGATGGAAGAAAGACATATGAAAAAAATTAAATACTTTTTCCTTGTGATTAAAAATTCTTAGATCAGACATATTTTGTTAGTTAACTTGACAGAGATTGATGTTGGAAACCAATAACATCTTATTGAATGGTGAAACAACCAATGCATTACCTTTTAAGACTGCATTAAGATTAAAGATACCCAGACTCACCACTAGGATTCATCATTTTTCTGTAAATAGTAGCCACTGCAATAATACCAGAAGAAGTGGTGAAATATAAAGTAAAGGGACAGGTAAAGTTTAAATTTGTCCCAATTTGAATGAGTCATATTAGTTACTTAGAAGAACAATAATAAAAAAATTTATAAAATGGTATTCAACATATTGACTGCTAAAATATAGGTATAGTATATACATATGCACATTTATATTCCATTAAGATATTATAATCATATAAATTTTTAACAAGGCTTTCACTGAATTGGTAGATAAATAGGTAATTTTTTATTTAGATTTGTATGTGTTTCTCCATTTTTATGTGTTACTAAGGAAAATTTAGCACCTCGCAGTTGCTAAGGCTGGCTTTGAACTCAAGATTCTTATGCCTCAGCCTCCCGAGTCACTGGGATTACAGGCATATGCCACAGTGCCCAGTTTAAAGTATTATTCTAACAACATTGTAGAAGGTATGTGAGGTCAAGAATGGAGGCATAGAGAGCCTGTTTGTTATTGTCCAGATGTAAGATTTCAAATAGCATTTGGACATGGAATTAAAAAGATTTAAACAGAAAATTAATAGGACATACTGTCCTTTTGTGGGGAATAAAGATACAGGAGACATTAAAAGAGGATTTCCTGCCCTCTCCTCCTTTCACTGAATTCATCAAACATTTGAGTACCATTTATTTTGTTGTTTTTGGTACCAGGGATTGAATCCAGGGGCACCTAACCACTGAGCCACATCCCCAGCCCTTTTTATGTTTTTTAATTTGAACTAGTGTCTCACTAAATTGTAGAGACTGGCTTTGAACTTGCTATCTCCTGCCTCAGCCTCCTGTGTCACTGGGATTACAAGTTTAAGCCTCCATGCCTGGCTTTCGTGCTGTTTTTGCAAAACATTCTGCCAATAATCAAATATAAAATTGAATAAAATACCATTTTATTTTCAAATGAATGCAGTCCAGTGAGGATACAGTCTCTCCACAATTTTAAATAAAATGTGTTCAGTCTTATAAAATGAGAATACAGTATCTAAGCAAATAGAATAAGGCAATTCAGGTAGCTGAACCATCTAGTGCAATCACAGTTAAGTGTGGAGAGACGGTATAGCATTTGTAGGGAACAACCAACAGTTTAATGCTGGAACAAAAAGGTTAAGACATGAGTAATGCCAGAGCTGGAAAAGAGGAATCAGATGATGAAAGTCCTTATATTTAATGCTAAGGAGATTAGATTTGATCCTGCAAATGATAGAGCTAGTAAGAACTAGAATGGTCAAATTTCTGTTTTTGAATTGAAATTGATATTTAATGGCAATAGAAAAGTATAAAGTTTTAATAATTTATTAGTACTAAGTCAAGTAGTTTTTAAAAACTGTTATAAAAGTATGAATAGCATTATCTCTTTGGCAAAAATAAGTATAAAGAATAACGAAATAGTACAGCTGAGGATGTCAGCTGCTTTCACATCTTCAGATTCAGCCAACCTCATTAAAAAAAAAAATTGCATCTGGGGACTGGGGCTGTAGCTCAGTGGCAGAGCGCTTGCCTGGCATGTGTGAGGCACTGGGTTCGATCCTCAGCACCATAAAAATAAACAAATAAAATAAAGGCATTCTGTCCATCTACAACTACAAAATATTTTTAAAAAAATTGCATCTGAACTGAATACATTCATTCCCTAAATAATATAAGTAATCTGAAGATGATTTTAAATGTCTGGGCAGAAAGGTATATAGGTTATACTTGAATGACCTTGGTATGGGGGTAAGGGATGACAGATTTTTTTTCATAATCATGGGTGCTTTTGCTTTTTTGGTAACTAACTTTCTTGAGCTATAGTCCACATACACTTAAAAACGGGTGTTTTTTTTGTTTTGTTTTGTTTTATGTTTTTTCAATGTGTTTTGGCATATGTATATCTGTAAAATCTACCATAACATCAAGTTGTAGAAACATCCATTACTCCACAAAGCTCCCTTATGGCCCTTTGTAGACAATAACCACTTCTTCCATTTCCCAAGCCCTGTTACCATTCATAGATCATGTTTTGATTTTATGAATTTGCAGTCTGTGGACATTTCATATAATGTGGAATAAGACAGTATATAGTCTTTTGTATCTGACCTCTTTTGCTTAGCATAATGTTTTTGAGATTCATCTATGTTGTATATTTAATAGTAATTTGTAACTGTTTCTCCCCTTCCCCCTTGCAGACCCAGAGCCTCACACATGCTACACAGACACTACCACTGAGCTAAATCCTTAATTCCGGTAGTTTGTAACTTCTTGCTGAGTAGTATTCCATTAAATGACTATCCCACAATTTGTTTAGCTGCTTACCTATTGTAGGGATGCATATATGGGTTGTTTCCTGTTTATCATTCTGTCAAATGTGTGGTCCTTTTTATTATTCTATCTGCTTTGTAGCGGTATCTTGCTTTGATTTGCATTTCCATAATGACTATTGATACTGAGCATTTTCTATATGTTTATTGCCCATTTCCCTGACTTTCATGAAATGACTGGTGAGATCATTTTCTCATTGTAAAAATCAAGAGTTCTTGGGCTGGGGATTTGGCTCAAGCTGTAGCACGCTTGCCTGGCGTGCATGCGGCCTGGGTTCGATCCTCAGCAGCACCACATACAAACAAGGATGTTGTGTCCGCCAAAAACTGAAAAATAAATATTGAAATTCTCTCTCTCTCTCTCTCTCTCTCTTTTAAAAAAAAAGAGTTCTTAATATGGATAATCCTTTGTCAGATATATATATGTCAAGGTGTGAATAGTTTGGTAAAAAAGAAATGTAAAAATAAAGGTAGGATATATACTGAGATGATTATCCCTAGGTATAATAAAAGATTTTCCTTTTATATCTTTCTTTTTGATTATATTTTTTCTAATTTTTCACATTTAATATATATCATTTCTGTAATTTAAAATTATTTCTAAAGTAAAAAAGAAACTTGCCTCTGAAGAAAAAATAGGAAATAATAGTACAGTTACCAAAGAGTAGAACATTGAGCGAGAGTATTTTTTTAAGATAAACATTTAGAGCATTTAAAAAATTTTTTTTTAATTTTTTATGTGGTACTGAGGATAGAATTTGGTGCTTCACATATGCTAGGCAAGCACTCTACCACTTAGCCACAACCCCAGCCCTAGAGCATTTTTAAAGGAAAGGAGTTATAAGAACAGACTTAATGCCTTAGACCTTTGAGAAGTAGCTGATGATGTACATTGACACTCAATATTTAAATTTTATTTATAGGGGAAGGGAATGAGTACTTACAGGAGTTTTAAATGTCTTTAAAAGGGAATATCTCAGAGATGTTTAAGAACTGACTTAAAAATAGAGTTAGGAAAATATATCTCGTACAGAAAATTATATTGAGTTGAGTTGTATCTTTTGTATACTCTTGGTATATTTTAAATCCAAAGTTGTCTTTCTTCTTCAGAGTTGCTTCCTCCAGCAATTAAAAAGTGTATGGTCATGGACTGTAGACTTTCTTTTAAATTGATGTAGATTTGATAAAGGTTAAAGAACACCTTATTTTAAAAATAGCCTTTTGTTATCCATAGTTTTAGATCATGACTTTTGTCCATTAGTAAGATTTTTTTTGTTTTGTTTTCTTGTAGTTGTAGGTGGACAGAATGCCTTTATTTTATTTGTTATGTGGTGCTAAGGATTCAACTGAGTGTCTCACATGTGCTAGGCAAGTGCTGTGCCACTGGGCCACGCCCCTGCCCCCATTAGTAAGATTTTAATGGAGTTAAGAAGATAATAAGATTTTAATGGAGTTAACAAGATAATATTTGCAGTGCGATTCCTGTTTTTACACAGAGAGCTGCACTATTGGATACACATTTTTCTAGGTACCAAAACCAAAGGACAGACTGGTTTTGATTCTACTTTATAATTGCTGTGATATACTTGTGGGAAAATTAATTAATCCCCAGATTATCATCCCTTAGGTTTGAATAGGGAATTATATAAAATAGCCACAAAAGGGAGGAAATTACTGGGTTTCTTTTTATCTCATGAATTACTCTTATTAAAAAGTCTATATATGGATTTACTTCTATATAATTTCACTAATTGGTTTTGTTAATCCTAATTATTGCAAAGTGCTCTTTTTGGTGGGTAGTTCTGTTTGGAGATAGAAAAAGGGGGAAAATCAGAGGTCTGACAGTAAGCACATGATATAATCTTTGGGGAAAAGTGATGTGTGTACAGAGACAAAAATTATACTTTTCAGTATTTATGCTAGGAAGAAAAGATTGAAAATAGATGAACTGAACTTACTCAAGTGATTAGAAACTGAAAAGAGAAATAAAACAAGAGAATTAAAATTGTTTGAGACTGGGTATGTGACTCAGTGGTGGAGCACAAGGCCCTCTATTCAGTCCCCAGCATGGGGAAGGAAAAGGTGTAAATTATTTAAGTGGAAGGAACAATAGATTTCAAAACTTTCCAAAGCTAGTTCTTTGAAAAGAATAAGAAAATAGACAAAAGTTTATTGAATTAGATGAATTTTTAAAAAGAAGGAAAGAAAACCCAAGTAGCATTAGAAAAGAAAGGAGGAGCATGAATGCAGACACAGATTGAGGTTATCTCATGAGTCTGTGAAGAAAATTTAAATGGTAAGTACCATCCTCCCACAGCTGAGGCAATAGAAAGTCTGCCCGCCCCCAGTTCATCATAAGAATGGGTACTTATCCTAGGAGTTCAAAGATTGTCCTACTTTGGGGAAAATTTTTAATGCAGTTCATTGTGTTATAGTATTTGCTCTATTATGTGCATATAAATTTGTCTTGTTAGTCTGCTCTGTCATCTCTGATTTTAAATACAGTTATGTAAACATAGGATTAAAAAACTATAAAATAGCAAAGTTAAAACAGTTTTCTTCCCTTATGTAATCATTATTAGTGCATTTTGTAGTATGTTAGGAGAAACTTGCAAGATGGAAGTACTTCATTCATAGGTATAAATACCAAAATCTTATTTAGTGTTTATTTTAAAATAAGGAATGCTGTTTTTTTCCATAAGATTTAAAACTGTGTGAAAAAGTATATTCTAATTTTTCCTCATAATTTTTCCTTGTGTTTTTTTTCTTACAAGTTGTTTTTATTTTTTTAAACTTTGATTTGTACTGCGTAGCTGCAATTGTTATTTCCTGTAACCTAGGAAGAATCATCTTAGTTTTTGTTTTTGTTTCTTAGGTACAAACCATTTTGAGGCCAGTTCATCAGAAGGAAGGACAAGAATTAACTGCTTTGCTTAGTGCTCCACATATTCAGGTAGAAAACAGAACCATCATCTATATGTTTTTTCTGAAATTTATCTGGTTTTTTGTTTGTTTAGTTTTTGCAAAATCAAACTTCTCTAGGATTGGAAGAAACTTTAGACATTGTCTAGACAGTCTTGATGTTTGTAGTCTCCTCTGCATATTGATTATTATTATTGGATTATATATTCTCATATTTAAAATTAATCAAATTATTTTGTAAACAACTTCCTTTTCTTTCAGAATTGGACAAAAGTTCATATTTTGGTTATTTTCCATGAATCTTAATTATCTAGAGTAATTATGCCTTTACATTGATTTTGTTTGTATGAAGTTTGATAAGCATTTTGAACTTTAATAAGCCACTTCAGAGGATTCAGTGGTACACTTAACACACCTTTAGTGATCAGTAGTTCCAACAGATACAGGGTTGCATCAATACTTAAGTTGGAAGTTTTGGAAATGGTTCTGCGCATACAACTAAATATAGCACTTTTAAAGATTTAATGATCAGAATACTACATATATGATAAGGTTAAAAATCTATTTATAGAAATAAAACATGATGATACTTAAAATGCTGTGGATTTCTTTGAAACAGGCACTTTTATTGGCCCATGATAAGGTTGCTGAGCAGGAAATGCAGCTAGAACCCATTACAGATGAAAAAGTTTATGAAAGCATTGGCCAGTATGGAGGAGAAACTGTAAAAATAGTTCGTATAGAAAAAGCTCGTGATATTCCATTGGTAAGTGTCCCACATCTCTGACCAGTGATACTTTCTACACAGAGATCTCATATATGGAAAGTAGTAGAAGACCCCAGTATATTCTTAGTGGTTTTTCTCTTTTGAAGTACTTTATTGGAGTTCTGTTTGGAGTACTTCATTCTGTGTTCTAGCTCATCTTATACTCCTTATTCAGTTGAGAAAAAATTATTAATTGTATTTTTTTTGTATGTGTGTATGTGGATTGGTTTTGTGGTTTTGTTTGTTTGTTTGTTTTGGTACTGGGGATTGAACCCAAAGAACCTTTGCCACTGAACTCCATCACTAGTCCTTTTTTTATTTTTATGTTGAGACAGGGTAGTTACTAAGGGTCTTGCAAAGTTACTGAGCCTGACCTCAAACTTGGATACTCCTGCCTTGACCTCCCAAGTTACTGGGATTACAGGTGTGCACTACTGCTCCCAGCAGTAATAGTGTTTTACTCATCCATAATTCAATGACTATAATAGCTTATGGAATATTTATTGAGGAACAAAGAAGGATAAGTAATTTATTTTATTATTCTCCCAACTTACTTTTTCAAAACAATAATTAGGAACAAAACTTTTAATTCAGTTGAGTTTATTGAAACACAATTACTTGCATGCTTTAGATATTATTTAAAAAGTGTATATTGCTTTGACCCATGCTTGAGCTCAGACCCAGGCCTAAGACCACCCCTGTCAACCCACCCTAGAGCCCAGGCTTAGACTCATCTCTGAAAGTGATTATATCCATCTTGGGACATGGCTTTTTTGAGTGACCAATGCTATTGCTGCCACCATCTTTAGTTGCAGTGAACACCAGCCATGGACTGTTCACCCCATAATCTTGTAGTGTCCATGCAGATTACCTGTACCTTACCACTACAAGATTATGGGGTAGAAACTGTAATACTTCAGATCTGCACTGCAAGAAAGGAAGACACATTGACAACATGAAAAAACAAGGGAAGAAAGTGCTCAGACAAACCAAGATTCTACTACAACAGAATCCATTGACAGTGCAGTTGATGAAGTATCAGACAAGGAGTTCAGAATGTACATAATTAAAATGATCTGCTAATTAAAGAATGACATAAGAGAGAAAATACAGGCAAAAAATTGATAACACCAGAAAAGAGATAAGGGAGCAAATGCAGGTAGCAAAAGATTACTTCAAGAAAGAGAGAATGATTCTGGAAAGAAAACAATCAGAAATCCTTGAAATGAAGGAGACGGTAAACCAAATAAAAAGCTCAATAGAAAGCATCACCAACACACTAGATCACTTGGAAGATAGAACATCAGATAATGAAGACAGAATATATAATTTTGAAAATAAAGTTGATCACACAGTGAAGATGCTAAGAAACCATCAACAGAACATCCAAGAATTATGGGATAGCATCAAAAGACCAAATCTAAGATTAATTGGGATAGAGGAAGGACAGAGATTCAAATCAAAGGAACGCACAATCTCTTCAATGAGATAATATCAGATAATTTCCCAAACATGAAGAATGAGTTGGAAAATCAAATACAATAGACTTATAGGACTCCAGATGTACAAAATTACAACAGATCTACACCAAGGCACATTATAATGAAAATGCCTATCATGTAGAATAAGGATAGACTCTTAAAGGCCACAAGAGAGAGGTGAAATTACATATGGGGGAGACCAATTCCGATCTCAGTAGATTTTTCAACCCAGACCCTCAAAGCCACGAGATCCTAGAACAATATATACCAAGCTCCAGAAGAAAGTGGAATGCCACCCAAGAATCTTATATCTAGCAAAATTAAGCTTCAGATTTGATGACAAAATAAAAACCTTTCATGATAAACAAAAGAATTTAAAGCGAGAAAGCCTGCACTACAGAGCATTGTCAGCAAAATATTCCACGAGGAAGAAATGAAAAACAATGAAAATCAGCAAAGGGAGGAACTACACTAAAGGAAAGGCCGATCAAAGGAGAAACCAAGCCAAGTTAAAAACCAAAAATAAACCAAATTGACTGGGAATCCAAATCATATTTCAATAATAACCCTGAATATTAATGGCCTAAACTCATCAATTAAAAGCCAATTAAAGGGTTGACAGATTGGATTAAAAAAAGAAACCCAACAATATGCTGCCTTCAAGAGACTCATCTCACAGGAAAATACATCCACAGACTGAAGGTGAAAGGTTGGGAAAAAATGTACTACTCACATGGACCACATAAACAAGCAGGGATTTCTATCCTCATATCAGATAAAGTGGACTTCAAACCAAAGCTAGTGAAAAAGGATAAAGAAGGACATTTCATACATCAACAAGACATGACAAGCATAAATATCTGTGCCCCAAACAATGGGGCATCTATGTGTATCAAACAAAACCTTCTCAACTACAAGAATCAGAGAGATCACATCACAATAATACTGGGTGGCTCTAATACACCACACCACTATGATGTATTTTAATATATATCACCACTGGATAGATCTTCCAATCAAAAACTAAACAAAGAAACTATAGAACTCAATTAAACGGTCAGTAATTTAGATTTAACAGGCATATATAGTATATTCTATCCATCAACGAGCAAATAACTTTCTTCTCCGCAGCACATGATCCTTCTCCAAACTAGATCATATGTTATGCCACAAAGCAAGTCTTAGCAAATATAAAAAAGTAAAGATACTACCCTGCATTCATGGAATGAAATTAGAAATCAATGATAATATTAAAAATAGGAGCTACTCCAACACCTGGAGACTAAACAATACGATATTGAATGATGCCTGGATAATAGAAGATATTAGGGAGCAGATAAAAAAAAAATTCTTAGAGGTCAGGGAGAACTCTGATACAACTTATCAGAATTTCTGGAACACTATGAAGGCAGTGCTAAGAAGAAAGCTCATTGCATTAAGCTCATTCATTAAAAGAAGAAAAAGTCAACCCAAAAAAAAAAGGACCTGACATTGTATCTCAATGCCCTAGAAAAAGAATAACAAACCAACACCAAAAGTAGTAGAAGACAGGAAATAATTTAAACCAGGGCAGAAAATGAAATTGAAACAAAAGAAACAATTTAAAAAATTGACAAAACAAAAAGTTGGTTCTTTGAAAAAATAAATAAAATTGACAAACCCTTAGCTACCCTAACAAAAAGGAGAAATTTCAAATTTCTAAAATTTGTGATGAAAAGGAAATATCACAACATATTGAAATATTGAAATACAGAAGACAATTAGGAACTATTTTGAAAATTTATACTCCAGTAAAATAGAAAACCTTGAAGACATTGATAAATTTCTAGAGGCATATGATAAACCCAGACTGAGTCAAGAGGTCATACACAATGTAAACAAATTAATTTCAAGAAAGGAAATAGAAGACACCATCAAATGCCTACCAACCAAGAAAAGCCCATGACCGGATGGATTCACAACAGAGTTCTATAAGACCTGCAAAGAAGAATTAATACCAATACTTCTCAAATTATTCCATGAAATAGAAAAGGAGGGAACCCTTCCAAACTCATTCTATGAAGCTAGTATCATCCTGATACCAAAACGAGGCAGAGACACATCAAGGAAAAAAAATTTCAGACCAATATCCCTGATGAACATAGATGCAGAAATTCTCAATAAAATTCTGGCAAATCTCATATAAAAACATTAAAACAAATAGTGCACCATGATCAAGTTGGGTTCATTCCAGGGATGCAAAGTTGGTTCCATATATGGAAATCTATAAATGTAATTCATCACATCAGTAGATTTAAAGATAAGAATCATGATTATATCAATTGATGCAGAGAGAGCATTTGACAAAATATAGCACCCTTTCATGTTTGAAACACAAGAAAAACTAGGGATAGTAGGAATATACCTCAACATTATAAAAGCTTTTTATACTATACCCAAGGCCAACATCATTCTGAACAGAGAAGAATTGGAAAAATTCTTCCTTCTAAAAACTGGAACAAGACATGGATGCCCTCTTTCACCACTTCTATTCAACATAGTCCTTAAAACTCTAGCCAGAGCAGTTAGACAAACAAAGGAAATTTGGGTTGGGGCTGTAGCTCAGTGTTGGAGTGCTGCCTAGCACGTGTGAGGCACGGGGTTCAATCCTCAGCACCATATGAAAATAAATAAAGGTACTGTGTCCATGTACAACTAAAAAAATATATATTAAAAAAAAAAGAAGAAAAGAAAGAGGGCTGGGGTAGTGGCTGAATGGTAGAGCACTTTCCTGGAGTGTGTGAGGCCCTGGGTTCTATCCTCAGCACCACAAAGGGAGGGAGGGAGGGAAAATCTATTGACAGCTAAAAAAATTTTTAAAAGGGATATGAATAGGAAAAGAAGAATTCACACTATTGTTATTTGCTGACAACATGATTCTATACTTAGAGGATCCAAAAAATTCTACCAGAAAACTTCTAGAATTAATAAATGAATTCAGAAAAGTAGCAGGATATAAATCAATACCTATAAATCAAATGCATTTCTATACATCAGTGATGAATCCTCTGAAAGACAAATTAGGAAAAGTACCCCATTCACATTAGCATCAAAAAAAAAAAGAAAAAGAAAACTTGGGAATCAATTTAATAAAAGAGGTGAATGATGTCTACAATGGAAACTACAGAACACTAAAGAAAGAAATTGAAGAAGACCTTAGAGGATGGAAAGATCTCCCATGCTCTTGGAGAGTCAAAATTAATATTGGCAAAATGGCCATACTACCCCAAGCGCTATACAGATTCAATGTGATTCCAATTAAAATTTAATTCCAATTAAATCATTCCTTAGAATAGAAAAAGCAATCATGAAATTCATTTGGAAAAATAAGAGACCTGGAATAGACAAAGCAGTCCTTAGCAAGAAGAGTGAAGCAGATGGCATCACAATACCAGACCTTAAACTATACTTCACGGCTGTTGTAACAAAAAGAGCATGGTATTGGCACCAAAATAGGCATGTAGACCAATGGTACAGAATAGAAGACACGGAAACGAACCCATATAAATATAATTATCTCATACTAACCAAAAACATACATTGGAGAAAAGATAGCCTCTTCAACAAATGGTGTTAGGAAAACTGGAAAGTCATATGCAGCAAAATGAAACTAAACCCCTACTTCTCACCTGCACAGAACTCAAAGTGGATCAAGGACCTAGGAATTAGTCCAGAGATCCTGTGCCTAATAGAGGGAAAAGTAGGCTCAAATCTTCATCACATCAGATTAGGCCCTGACTTCCTTATCAAGACTCTTAAAGCACAAGAAATAAATCAAGAATCAACAAATGGAATGGTTTCAAACTAAAAAGCTGCTTCTCAGCAAAAGAAACAATCAGCGAGGTGAAGAGAGAGCCTACATTTTGGTAGAAAATTTTTGCCATACGCACCTCAGATAGAGCACTAATCTCCAGGATATATAAAGAATTTAAAAAACGTTAACACCAGAAAACAAACAACCCAATCAATAAATGGTCTAAAGAGCTGAACAAATACTTCTTAGAAGAAGATATACAGTTGATCAACAAATATATGAAAAAATGTTCGACATCTCTAGTAATTAGAGAAACGCAAATCAAAACTACTCTTAAGATTTCATCTCACACCAATCAGAATGGCAGTTATCAAGAATGCAAACAACCATAAGTGTTGGTGAGGATGTGGGGAGAAAGACACACTCATACATTGCTGGTGGGACTGCAAATTGGTACAGCCAATCTGGAAAGCAGTATGGAGATTCCTTAGAAAACTTGGAATGGAATCAGCTTTTGACCCAGCTATCCCACCCCTTGGTCTGTACCCAAAGGACTTAAAATCAGCATACTATAGTAATGAAGCCACAACAATGTTTATAGCAGCTCAATTCACCATAGCTAAATTGTGGAACTAACCTAGATGCCCTTCGGTAGATGAATGGATAAAGAAACTGTGGCATATATACACAGTGGATATTACTCAGTGTTTAAAGAGATAAAATCATGGCATTTGTAGGTAAATGGATGGAGTTGGAGAATGTCATGCTAGGTGAAGTAAGTCAATCCCAAAAAACCAAAGGCCGAATGTTTTTTGATAAGTAGATGCTGATCTATAATTGGGGGGTCGGAGGCATGGGAAAAATGGAGGAACTGTGATTGGGCAGAGGGGAGGAGGCATGGGGGCAAGAAAGATGGTGCAGTGAGAAGGACATCATTACCCCTAGGTACATGTATGACTATGCATGGTGAGACGCTACACTGCAATTGTATACAGTGAATCAAAATGCATTCTGCTTTCATATATACCTAATTAGAATAAATAAATAATTTTTAAAGAAAGTATAAATTCCTTACTATTTGTCTTACAGTTTTTAGACGTAAAACTTTTCAAATCTCTTTTCTCAGACTGTTATTATTGCCTTACATATCTTCCCTTTATAATCAGAGAAATATTCTTTAATCCCTGTGTCTCAGATTGTGTCTTGATATAAGGAATGTGGTTTTATAGGAATTTATGTAAGTAGTTCTTCCACCAAGAGAATACAAATTGGAAAAGTCATGAGAAAATGTTTAAATAAAAAAAAGTCTAGCAGAACAAATTTTATTCTTTATATTTTACTTTCAGTTTTTGAGCACACAATTTTTCAGTTGTGCTTCCAATTTGTATACTAATATTTATGTGTAGTACATTTTTAAAAAATATTTTTTAGTTGTCAATAGTTCTTTTGTTGGTTTGTTTGTTTCTATGTGGTGCTAAGGATCAAACCCAGGGCCTCATTCATGCCAGGCAAGTGCTCTACCACTGAGCCCCAGCCCCAGCCCATGTAATACATTTTAATATTAATTGAATGCAGCTTCAATATTTAACCTTTGCATAATCAACCAGATTGGAGTTCACCTCTTCATCATGTTTTGAATGTTAAAAAGCTCTTTGTAGTTAAAAGTCATGTTCATTAATCATGCCTACATGTACTAAAACAATTTGAATAGGATCAGCATGAAGACAACAAATATGATTATAGATCTTCACACTTTTTTAAAGCAAGTGCTTTTTTCTGCTATTGTATGCTTCAAAAGTTTGCTTGATTTCAGAATTCTAATTGTTTCTAAAGCAGAAACTATTGTGGAGAAAATAGTCAGCTTTCAAATCTAATTACAATTATTACTCTAGTTATGTGAGTAAATTTTTTCTCAAAATAATTGAAGGCTAGTATTGTTGAAAAGAAAAAATTAGAATTTAAAGATGAAATTCTTAATTTAAAAAATTCCATTTCTGTGTTTAAATTAGGTGGTGGTGTTGTTGTTTTTTAGGGTGCCACAGTTCGTAATGAAATGGATTCTGTCATCATTAGCCGGATAGTAAAAGGAGGTGCTGCAGAGAAAAGTGGTCTCTTACATGAAGGAGATGAAGTTCTGGAGATTAATGGCATTGAAATTAGGGGGAAAGATGTCAATGAGGTTTTTGACTTGTTGGTAAGTTCATACAGGTGAAGAATAATTGATAGCTCTTAAGAAACTAAGTTTTGGGGGGCTGGGGTTGGTGCTCAGTGGTAGAGTGCTCGCCTAGCATGCCTGAGGCACTGAGTTTGATCCTCAGCACCACATAAAAACAAAATAATGTGCCCACCTTAAAAAAAAAAAAAAACAACCTAAAGATATATAAATAAATAATTTTTTTTTAAAAGAAATTGGGTTTTTGTTGTTGTTGTTAGACTTAGAATTTCTTTCTTTTTTTTTTGGTACTATGGGTTGAACCCGGGGGTGCTTAAACATTGAGCCACATTCCTAACTGTTTTTATGTTTTATTTAGAGACAGGGCTCTGTTAAGTTGCTTAGGTCCTTACTAAATTGTTGAGGCTGGCTTTACACTTGAAATCCTCCTGCCTCAGCCTCCCAAACTTCTGGGATTACTGGCATGCACCACCATGCCTGGTGCAAAGTGCCTTCTGATCATTATTTTTAACCCTTTTTATTGACTAACTTTATAGATTGAGCAATGCTCCCGCTGCTTAGGTACCAGAAGTTATAATGATTCCTGTCAAGTTTGGAGGTGAATGAAGGCTTCTGCTGAATGAAGCAGTCAGTGTTAGGCAATAATAGGGAACCTAGCAGTAAAACTCTATATAGTTAAAAAAAAAAAAACACAGTAGATGACACACACAAGGCATCTGGAAATTATGGACATTTGCATATAAGACTATGGAGGAGTTCCAGAATAGTCCAGTTTGGGGAATATTGATCATAATATTATGGGATGATTTTCATAAATATGGATTTTAACAATCACTTTATCTTTTCATTATAGTCTGATATGCATGGTACTTTGACATTTGTTCTGATTCCCAGTCAACAGATGAAGCCTCCTCCAGCCAAGGAAACAGTAGTAAGTGATTTTTTAAATGTCCATTATTTATTGTTCCTTGATTGTTATTACTTATCTATATCAGAAATTTCACTGTGAATATTTCTTACACTCAAGTAAAAAAGGCCAATTCATTATTTATATTTAAATAAATATAAAATAATGAACATTTCAAACTGAAACTCTGAATCTTTTTAAAATTAAAAGAAAATAATTTATGTTTCATAATTTTTTTGAAAATTGAGCTTTGTCTAACACTGAACATTGAACTTTGTCTTTTTCTCAAGTTATAAGTAGGTTTATTTAACTTAGTATAGGAGAAATAGTTCTTTTATAAAGTGTGTATAAGTCTTAGAGTGTATTGCTGTATGTTAGACATTTATTGAGCTCTGTGAAAGGATGGCCTTCATTTACCTTAGAAACCCAGCAATTTCACTCTTTGGTATATATCCAAGAGAAATGAAAACATATTCACAGAAGAACTTGTATATGTATATTCATAGCAGCCAGAAAGTAGAAAATCCTAGATATCCATCAACTGATAAATGTAAAACAGTTTGATTTATACACACATTGGGGTACTATTTGATAATAAAAAAGTCTATAATAAGTATGCACGCTACAACATGGATGAACTTGAAAAAGTTATTCCATGTTAAAGAAACCAGTCAAAAGACCATGTATTGGTTCATTTATATGAAATATCTAGAATAGATAAATTTATAGAAATAGAATATAGATTGGTGGTTCCTTACATTTAGGGGTGGGGATTTGGGAGAGAATGGGAATGATTGCTAATCAGTCCCAGGTTGTTCTGGTGGGGGTGATAAAGATGTTTTTTAAAGTGTGTATGGTGATAATTACATAACTGCAGATATACTGAAAATCATCCAGTTGTAAACATAAATGAACTGATAGTATATGAATTATATCTCAAACTTTAAAATGATAAACTTTAAAGTGCTTCATTAACAGGGAAGCCTGAACTATTCCTACTGATTATTCTTTATCTTTATAAAAGCATAGTGGTTTAAGAAAGAATACCATTTCATTTTTTTCTCAATATTTCATCATAGGCATGCTTTATATTTTGGCTATTATTCTATGTTTTCCCCTTATTCTTTATGGAACATATTGAAGTTGATGCTGCATCTGCAACCTTCCTTCTGCTTGCAATTTGTAGAAAGAGAAATGAAAAAAAAAAAGTTGTTCTCTGAATTTGAACAGTCTGATTCTCTGTGCACTTTTCCTTTCCATATATCTCTCCTGTAAATAATCCCTGAACTTCAAAAGTAGCTCTGCAAACAGAGGAGGGTTGGAATATCCCTTACTTAAAAATTTATAATGTATCCTTCCTGAATAAATAACTTTTGTCTTTTAAGAATGAATGTCAAGGGGCTGGGACTGTGGCTCAGCAGTAGAGCACTTGCCTCGCACATGTGAGACCCTGGGTTTGAACCTCAGCACCACATAAAATAAATAAATAAATAAAATAAAGGTATTATGTCCAGCTATAACTAAAAAATAAATATCTAAAAAAATGAATATCAAAGGTTGATACATTTTATCAACATTTCCTCTATTCATGCAGTCTGGAATTCTCTAAAAGAAAACCCATGTCTTCAATATATAAAATGAATCTAAGTGTTATGTTGATACTAATTTTGATATTTTCTGCATAATCAGAATATTGAAATAATTAATTTAGAACACAGATTGCTCCAGCATAAGAATGCATTTACTTGCGCTTCAGTGGCTAACTCTCGCCTTCATTATTTAGAATAAAAGACTGGTTAATCTGAAAATCAAGGAAATATCTATTAGAGGTTTGTGGGAAAATATAGATTCATTGTGAGCAGTCTTAGGAGCCACTTAAATTAGAAATTGACTTCAAGACAAAGTTAATCAAAAGGGATAAGGAAGGGCAATATATACTGTTAAAAGGAACCATTCACCAACAAGACATAACAATTATCAATATTTATGCACCAAATAATGGTGCTGCGACGTTCATAAAACAAATTCTCCTCAAGTTCAAGAATCAAATAGACCACAACACAATAATTATGGGTGACTTCAACACACCTCTATCACCATTGGACAGATCCTCCAAACAAAAGTTGAATAAAGAACTATAGAACTCAATAACACAATCAATAACCTAGACTTAACCGACATATATAGAATATATCAACCATCATAAAGTGGATATACTTTTTTCTCAGCAGCATATGGATCCTTCTCAAAAATAGACCATATATTGTGCCATAGGGCAACCCTTAGTAAATATAAAGGTGTGGAGATAATACCATGCATCTTATCTGATCATAATGGAATGAAACTGGAAATCAATGATAAAAGAAGGAAGGAAAAATCCTACATCACTTGGAAAATGAACAATATGTTACTGAATGATCAGTGGGTTACAGAAGACATAAAGGAGGAAATCAAAAAATTCTTAGAGATAAATGAAAATACAGACACCGCATATCGAAATCTGTGGGACACAATGAAAAGCAGTTTTAAGAGGGAAATTCATTGCCTGGAGTTCATTCCTCAAAAAAAGAAAAAAACCAACAAATAAATGAGCTCACACTTCATCTCAAAACCCTAGAAAAGGAAGAGCAAAACAACAGCAAATGCAGCAGAAGGCAAGAAATAATTAAAATCAGAGTGGAAATCAACGAAATTGAAACAAAAGAAACTATTGAAAAAATTGACAAAACTAAAAGTTGGTTCTTCGAAAAAATAAATAAGATCGACAGACCCTTAACCATGCTAACAAAGAGAAGAAGAGAGAAATCAAATTACTAACATACGGGATGAAAAAGGCAATATCACAACAGACGCTACAGAAATACAGAAGATAATTAGAAATTATTTTGAAACCCTATATTCCAATAAAATAGAAGATAGTGAAGACATCGATAAATTTCTTAAATCATATGATTTGCCCAGATTGAGTCAGGAGGATACACACTATTTATTTATTTATTTATTTTTAATTTTTTTTTTTTTGAGAGAGAGAATTTTTTAATATTTACTTTAGTTTTCGGCGGACACAACATCTTTGTTTGTATGTGGTGCTGAGGATCGAACCTGGGCCGCACGCATGCCAGGCGAGCCCGCTACCGCTTGAGCCACATCCCCAGCCCCAGATACACACAATTTAAACAGACCAATATCAATCGAGGAAATAGAAGAAGCCATCAAAAGACTACCAACCAAGAAAAGCCCAGGACTGGATGGGTATACAGCGGAGTTTTACAAAACCTTTAAAGAATTAATACCAATACTTCTCAAGTTATTTCAGGAAATAGAAAAAGAGGGAGCTCTTCCAAATTCATTCTATGAGGCCAACATCACCCTGATTCCGAAACTAGACAAAGACACTTCAAAGAAAGAAAACTACACACCAATATCTCTAATGAACCTAGATGCAAAAATTCTCAATAAAATTCTGGCGAATCGGATACAAAAACATCAAAAAAAATTGTGCACCATGATCAAGTAGGATTCATCCCTGGGATGCAAGGCCGGTTCAATATAGGGATATCAATAATGTTATTCACCACATCAATAGACTTAAAGATAAGAACCATATGATCATCTCGATAGACGCAGAAAAAGCATTTGACAAAGTACAGCATCCCTTTGTGTTCAAAATACTAGAAAAACTAGGAATAACAGGAACTTACCTTAACATTGTAAAAGCTATCCATGCTAAGCCTCAGGCTAGCATCATTCTGAATGGAGAAAAACTGAAGGTAATCCCTCTAAAATCTGGAACAAGACAGGGATGCCCTCTCTCACCACTTCTATTCAATATAGTTCTCGAAATACTGGCCAGAGCAATTAGACAGACGAAAGAAATTAAAGGCATAAAGATAGGAAAAGAAGAACTTAAATTATCACTATTTGTGGTGACATGATCCTATACTTAGAAGACCCAAAAGGTTCTACAAAGAAACTACTAGAGCTAATAAATGAATTCAGCAAAGTGGCAAGATATAAAATCAACACACATAAATCAAAGGCATTCCTGTACATCAGCGACAAATCTTCTGAAATGGAAATGAGGACAACCACCCCATTCACAATATCCTCAAAAAAAAAATAAAATACTTGGGAATCAACCTAACAAAAGAGGTGAAAGATTTATACAATGAAAACTACAAGAACCCTAAAGAGAGAAATAGAAGAAGATCTTAGAAGATGGAAAAATATACCCTGTTCATGGATAGGCAGAACTAACATCATCAAAATGGCGATATTACCAAAAGTTCTCTGTAGGTTTAATGCAATGCCAATCAAAATCCCAAAGGCATTTCTTGTAGAAATAGATAAAGCAATCATGAAATTCATATGGAAAAATAAAAGACCCAGAATAGCAAAAGCAATTCTAAGCAGGAAGAGTGAATCAGGCGGTATAGCAATACCAGACTTGAAACTATACTACAGAGCAATAGTAACAAAAACAGCATGGTACTGGTACCAAAACAGGCGGGTGGACCAATGGTACAGAATAGAGGACACAGAGACCAATCCACAGAATTACAACTATCTTATATTTGATAAAGGGGCTAAAAGCATGCAATGGAGAAAGGATAGCATCTTCAACAAATGGTACTGGGAAAACTGGAAATCCATATGCAACAAAATGAATCTGAATCCCTTTCTCTCGCCATGCACAAAAATTAACTCAAAATGGATCAAGAAGCTTGATATCAAAACAGAGACTCTGCGTCTGATAGAAGAAAAAGTTGGCTCTAATCTATATATTGTGGGGTCGGGCTCCAAATTCCTTAATAGGACACCCATAGCACAAGAGTTAAAAACAAGAATCAACAAATAGGACTTACTCAAACTAAGAAAAAAGTTTTTTTTCAGCAAGAGAAACAATAAGAGAGGTAAATAGGGAGCCTACATCCTGGGAACAAATTTTTACTCCTCACACTTAAGATAGAGCCCTAATATCCAGAGTATACAAAGAACTCAAAAAATTAAACAATAAGAAAACAAATAACCCAATCAACAAATGGGCCAAGGACCTGAGCAGACACTTCTCAGAGGAGAAGTACACGAAAAAATGCTCACCATCTCTAGCAGTCAGAGAAATGCAAATTAAAACCACCCTAAGATACCATCTCACTCCAGTAAGAATGGCAGTCATTATGAAGTCAAACAACAAGAAGTGCTGGCAAGGATGTGGGGAAAAGGGTACACTTGTACATTGCTGGTGGGAATGCAAATTGGTGCGGCCAATTTGGAAAGCAGTATGGAGATTCCTGGGAAAGCTGGGAATGGAACCACCATTTGACCCAGCTATTCCCCTTCTCGGACTATTCCCCAAAGACCTTAAAAGAGCGTACTATAGGGATACAGCTACATCGATGTTCATAGCAGCACAATTCACAATAGCTAGACTATGGAACCAAGCTAGATGCCCTTCAATAGATGAATGGATTAAAAATGTGGCATTTATACACAATGGAGTATTACTCAGTACTAAAAAATGACAAAATCATGGCATTTGCAGGGAAATGGATGACATTAGAGCAGATTATGCTAAGTGAAGCTAGCCAATCCCTAAAAAACAAATGCCAAATGTCTTGTTTGATATAAGGAGGGCAACTAAGAACAGAGCAGGGAGGAAGAGCATGAGAAGAAGATTACCATTAAACAGGGACGAGAGGTGGGAGGGAAAGGGACAGAGAAGGGAAATTGCATGGAAATGGAAGGAGACCCTCATTGTTATACAAAATTACATATAAGAGGAAGTGAGGGGAAAGGAAAAAAAACAAGAGAGAAATGAATTACAGTAGATGGGGTAGAGAGAGAAGAGGGGAGGGGAGGAGAGGGGGGAATAGTAGAGGATAGGAAGGGCAGCAGAATACAACATACACTAGTATGGCAGTATGTAAAAACATGGATGTGTAATCAATGTGATTCTGCAATCTGTATTCGGGGTAAAGATGGGAGTTCATAATCCACTTGAATCAAATGTATGAAATATGATATGTCAAGAGCTTTGTAATGTTTTGAACAACTAATAATAATAATAAAAATAAATAGTTAAAAAAGAAAGGGAAGGGGAGAGAAAGAGGAAAAGAGAAATGATGCCAGGTTTACCTCTGTTAAAATATAGCTTTTGATTAATAGGTTAGGTATCTTTTCAAAGTAAAAAGAGTGATGTGTAGGGTTCCTCTTTTCCTTCCTTTCCTCCTTTTCAACTCTGATTTTGCACTATCTCTTGCAAAGTTTTTATCAAAAGCTATCTGGCTTAAAATAGACTTCTATTATTAAAACTCTCATTGAAGCTTTTCCACAAAGGAAACAATGATAGGAAATCATAATTTTGGTGTCGATGTGCAGAATTAATATCTGTGGAATTAGTGTCTATATAAATTAAAACCAGCTTATTGACAATCATTATTGTATGGATCAGAATTTGATAAGAACAGCAAAAGATATGTTTATCTTCTGTTTTGTGGTATTAAAAAGAAGCATTTAAGTATTTAAGAAGATGTACAAAATAGACATTATCTGCAGCCCCAGTATAATCACTTACCAAATTATAATGTCATACATAGCCAGAATAAGCTAGATCAAGAGAACTACTGTCTGAGATGTTAAATATTTGTTGTATCACACAGCAAAACAGTGGCTGCTATTTTAGTAGAACAGGACAAGAGTCTGGCACCTTTGTAGTTCACATCCTGGATGACTGGCACATTTTTCCTAGAAAACATAAATATTGTTCAAATTGTGTAGCTTTCTTCTCTCATAGAACCTTAATTAAAAGGTCAGATATTTCCCAAACAAGTCTGTAAAACTTTAGATTATTCTTTCTTGGAATGAAAAATAATATAAAAGGACATAATTTGCTTTTTTTTAAATAAGAATAAGACTTTTTAAAATCTACTTTAATGCCCTAATGCAACAGAGGAGTACATTGAAATGAAGGGGGAATTACACTGCTTATTAATGATGGAATATGTACCTGAAAATTCATAGACTGTTGAGTATTCAGTAAATATTAGATACTATTTACTTTGTCCCTGGCATTACAGAGTAAAGAAAAGTTTAGATGCATTTATTTTACCATCAACGAAATAAAACGTATTATACAATTTTCATTTTAATTTTTTTTCTCATTTGGAAGAACATTTTTATGAATGAGTATTTTATCAGAAAATACCAAAAATATAAATTCCATGTGTATATTGGATGAATGTTCCTTTTCAAATTAGGGCAGTTGCTCTATTTGGTTTGCTATTGTTGCTCTAAGGTAATATCTGTTTGTCTAGTAAACATCAATTGGATGTCCTACAGATAACGCAAATTTATCCCCTATTTAAAACAACAGAAGAGAACAAATTATAAAGAAAATTTCTTTCTTGGTGGATGAAGGAGAGGAGGAATCCCAGAGTCAGTGGGAGATGATTGAAAACTGTGGCTTGATGCTGCAACATTTTTTGACTCACTTTTACTATTTTTACTATTTTTCTCTTACAAAATTACAAGTAAGGGTTGGGGCTGTAGCTCATTGTAGAGCACACACCTCGCACGTGTGAGGCACTGGGTTTGATCCTCAGCACCACATAAAAATAAATAAAGATATTGTGTCTAACTACAACTGGAAAAAATTTTTTAAAAATTACAAGTAGTTTTGAAAATTAAAGGTAAATCTACTATAATAAGAATATAATATAGAATATATAATATAATATTTCTATATAATATAGAAATAAAAATTACTAAGAAAATTATTTTAGAACATTTGCCCCATAGGAAAGATGTAAATAAACTAATGAATCCTTATCCCTTTATTCCCATTTCATCATTTAAGACTTCATCTGTGAACAGCTTATAGGTACTAAAAAAATGGAGAAGAAAAATGTTGGGCCAGAGATAATTTTGTACAAACAGTTCTATAATTTGAAATTTAAACAGAAGATTTCATTTTATTTAGAAACTGTTTTGAGCAGCCACACTGTGCTGCAATTATCACAGCACTATTAGACCCTAAAGCTTCTCTCCTTCATTTATAAAAGACTTTGTTCTTCTTTATATAGAAAACAAAATAAGCAACTAACAGGGACCATCGGTGAAGATAACTTCTACAACTGACAAGACTTTATCAGTGAAACATATAGGCAGACATTATATAATACATATTAAGGCAGTATCTAGACTTTAGCTCATTCACATAGTTATATTTCTCCGACCTGAAATTTTGCTTGGAAAAATATTAAAGAATTTATTATTAATTTTTCAATGTTGCTTTTGCTCTTATTTTTAGGGTACATTTTAGATGTGACTAGATAAACTTGTCTTATAAGCAAAGCACATTTTTATGGACCCCTCTTCCCATCCTACACAAAGAGGGACTCCATGCCAACCCATTTAAATGAGGATAGTCAGGATGAGAACTGCTTATGCAGGAATAAATGGAAAAGTATCTGGGAGATTTTGTTGACCTGTGGCAAAGGTTATAAACCTAGGTGTTCTCTCTTCACTGGTCTTTTTATTTCTCTTAGGGTGGAAATTCTCAAGATTTCTTTACCTAACAGTTATCCCAGGAATCTGATGAAAATGCAGAATCTAAAAGTCTAAAGTGTGGCATAAGAACTCACCATTTTAATAAACATCTCAGGCAGGTGATCTGGCAAAACACTTTGCTAAATACTTAGCAAAACACTTTCTGCTTTCAGAAAGTGATTTGATAAATTCTCAGTCAGGCTGACCACTAGTCCAATTTGATAGATCTTTGAAAAGCTTGATTAAAATGCACCCTCTAGGGCTAGGGTTGTGGCTCAGTGGCAGAGCACTTGCCTAGCACTGGGTTCAATTCTTAGCAATGCATAAAAATAAATAAAATAAAGGCATGCTGTCCATCTACAACTAAAAAAAAAAAAGAAAGAGCAAACAAAGGCATACTGTCCATCCAGAACAACCAAAAAATGATCCCTCCACTACTTCAGTGATGCTTTTTTTGGCTAATAGGTAACTATTTAAACAAATTTTAAAAGCATTAGTAATTGACAGGGATGGCACTCCAGCAATTTTTTTTAAATGCGTCTCTCTAGATCATTCTACTTATAAGATTCTTTTCTCATGTCAAGATTATAATTTTGTATATATACTCTTTTTAATAAATCTCCCAACTATGTTTCCTTTTTTTTTTTTTTTTATGGTGCTGAGGATTGAACCTAGTGCCTTGTGCATGCAAGGCAAACACTACCAAATGAGCTATATCCCCAGCCCCCAACTGTGTTTCAGTTCACTACTAATCCACATAACTTTCTAAAATTCATTTTTGTACTGATTGATAAAGTGTTCAAGAAAACTCTATAATGTTTTCACATCAAGAAAAGGCTCCTTGGGGCTATAGTTAGATGCCAGCAGCATACTATCAAATTGGGCAAGATATCTTAACCATATTTGACCCAAGACTACATACCATTTCATTCATGTGAAGTAAAATATAAGGAAATCAGTGTTCCTAGAAATTAGGATGGTGTTTACCCTTGGAGGGGATAAGGTAAATAGTGACTCCATGACACAAGTGAAAGAAGGTGGGGACTTCTATGATGCTGGTGATATTCTGGTTCTTGAATTAGGTGTTGATTATACATGTGTTCCATTTATGAAAATGTATTGTGCTGTCTATACTTAGGATTATTTTTATTTTTTTTATACTTGTAAAAATATATCAATGAAAAGTTACTATCAAAAGCAGACCAATATTTACGTTCTACTTGTTAGCTGTTTTACATTTTTTTCTCAGTGTTGCTTTTTGCATATTCAGAGTGTTCCTCATCTCTTATTTATACTAGTTAATAACTTTTTTATAGTTAAGAGATATTCTGTATCTGATACCTCAAACCAAATTTCTAAAAGAGAATATCCCCCCTCCCAATTATTTTTTACTGGTGTATTATATTTGTACATGATGTTGGGACTTGCTACTTATTCATATATGCATACATTCTAACAACACAGTTTAGCCAATAGAGGCTGTTGCTTTTCATTAAGATTCTAGGCTCTATATAATGCAGATATACATATATGTATGTGTCTATCTTTATGGCTTAGAAAGTGTTTGTGTCAAGCATGGTGGCATATGCCTATAATCCCAGCAAATCAGGAGGCTGAGGCCAGAAGATCACAAGTTCGAGGCCATCCTCAGCAACTTAGTGAGGCCCTAAACAATTTAGCAAGATCCTCAAAATAAAAAATGAAAAGGGCTGGGGATGTGGTTCGGTGGTTAAATGCCTCTTGGTTCAATTACTGGTACAAAAAAAAAAAAAGTGTTTGTTTTGATACATTGGTGATTGGACCCATTCCACCACTGAGCTACATCCTAAGCCCTTTTATTTTTATTTTGAGATAAGGTCCGCTAAGTCTGGTCTTGAACTTGTCATCTTTCTACCTTAGTCTCCCCAGTTGTAGGGATTACAGGTGTGAACCACCATACCTGGCTAAAAGGTATTTTATTAAATTTCATATAGTCTGTTATCATTGATTGAGAGAAGTTAATTTTGTCAGTGTTTCATGTGCTTAAAAGATATTATACTATCATCATTAAAGTGATTTTTGAGGCAGACCAGTATTATCTTTATGGTATACAACCACAGTGATGGTAAGGGTAAAAGATTCAGGAAAAGTCAAATAGCACCTGGATAGAAATGGACTCAGAATTATAAAACTCTTAGGCTATTGATATATTGCTTGGCTTACTGAACTCAAAACTTGTAGTTTAACCTTTCTAGATCAGAAACACTCATTTTATATAGGGTTAAATTTCATTAGATGAAGGTACATTTTTACAGATTTTAGAAATATAACATTTTCAGGTTAGGCAGAAATTAGAAATTAAAGAGAATATTAATACCGTTATGCCTCCTTAGAAGTAAGAATACTTTGTTATATTTTACAGAAGCATAGGGAAAAAATGGCATAGGAAATAGCTTACATTTCCATAAAGTTAATGTGAGTTCTTAATTACCTCTCATGCAAAATAACATGGCACAATTCTTTGATTTATTCTGATATGCAAAAAGCATGTTAGCAAAAATTATAACTTGTACTTTCAATAATATTTCAATCCTACTTAGTATTCAAACAGGTATTGATTATAATCATAGATAATTTTAGCAGTTTGGAGTGTTTGTTTCATTAACCTTTCGAAGAAGTGCTGAGAGATTAAGGTGCAGTTGCACTGAGAGTGGGAGCGAGGCTTACAACAGCCACAGGGAAACCAACACTTGTTCATATGAGAGGTATAGTGAGATTAGAGTCTATGTTTACTGAGAAGCAGTGGTTTAGAAATTGCACACTTTATTGAAGTCTCATTGTTCTCACAGGCCAGACAATTTCTATTACATTTCTTCAGCTTCTCAAGCTTTCTAAGGCACCTTTGCACCCTAGCTTTTTAGCTGCGAACAGTAAAGTAGTTTAGACACTCTTTACATATTCGCAATCCACAGAGAGAAAACAACAGATGAGCCCAGCAAATTAAGCCCCAAAATACTGCTACTTAACGAAATACCCTTCTTTCAGCTCATTTCTGTGCACTGATAAAGCATTTTAACATTTAAATTATATTTGTGATAAATATTTTCGTTGCCATTTTATTATTGTAGCTTATTGTCTTTATTTTTTATTTTCCATCCTTAGATCCATGTTAAAGCTCATTTTGACTATGACCCCTCAGATGATCCTTATGTTCCATGTCGAGAGTTAGGACTGTCGTTTCAAAAAGGGGACATACTTCATATCATCAGTCAAGAAGATCCAAACTGGTGGCAGGCCTACAGGGAAGGGGATGAAGATAATCAGCCTCTAGCTGGGCTTGTTCCAGGTAACCAGCAATATAATAGAAACTATATAGTATTAAAAGAACATTTAAGGGACTGGGAGTATAGCTTAGTGGTAGGGCATGTGCTTAGCATGCACAAGGATCTGAGTTTATTCCTTAGCACCCCTCCCCCCAAAAAATTATTTTCAGGTATAGGTCTGAAAAGAAGATGAAGGTCAGTCATCTTGAAAGACTCCTATACTAAAATCTTAATCTTATGAGGAAAATACATTTTCCATTGTTTGTATCATTGGTAACTTAAAGATAAAAAGTAAAAATTATTAACGTCTACATACATACAAACACAAGGAGGGATTACAAATAATAAATGCAAGAGGGCGTGTTGATTGTGCCTTGGAATCAAAACGTGATGAATACCCACATATTACTTTAGAAAGCTAATGCCTAGAACTGATGTTTGAGATAATCCTAAGTGACCAAAATCATTATAAGATCTAGCATAGTACTTACTACATACTAAATGCTCAATGAAAACTTTTTGGAAGTTGAACTAATTACATTTTCTAAAGTGGATTTATTATTTATCTTTTTATAATAGTTATAATAATTTAGTGAGATACAAGGACTGATTGAGCAGTATTGAAACGATTAACATTTGGAGGCTTATATATGATAGCTAACATTACTAATCTAATGGGTGGCAGAAGGAGTTGCAAGGGATAACACAACACACACACACACGAAGAATTACTTCTAATAAAAATTTTAAAATAGTTTTATCCTTTTATCTTAAATATCTTACTCTTTCTGCTTTTTCCTTCTGTTATTAAGGGAAAAGCTTTCAGCAGCAAAGGGAAGCCATGAAGCAAACCATAGAAGAAGATAAGGAGCCAGAAAAGTCAGGTTAGACGTTTATACTTGATATTAATAAGAGATGTCTTGAGTTTTCATCTGGAACCATGTTTAAACCTGCATATCAGAACTGTCAAGAAAGATATATTCATGGGAAATATGATGTAAGAGGCAAAATATTATATTAGATAGATTGATAAAGAAAGATTTTAAGTTATTAAAGATTATCTCTGTGTAGTGTATTAATGGAAAATTATAAATACTTTTGGGAAATAGTTCTATGAATAGTGTATTGAATGTATATAAATTTAAATGAAAAACAAGTTTGAGTTCTTCAGGTTGAAATGTGTACCTTTGTTTGATAAAACAAATACCACATTTACACTCGCTTGTGATTTCTCAACAGGAAAACTATGGTGTGCAAAGAAGAATAAAAAGAAAAGGAAAAAGGTTTTATATAATGCCAATAAAAATGATGGTAAGTTCTACTCTCAGGTATACCTGGGTTTATATCTGAAAGGAGTCTAAATCTAATGCTAGAAAGAAATTAAAATAGTATTTTCAATGAGTTTTTTTTCCCCAGTCCTATATTGACCCTAAATGTAACATGTGCTTAAGAAAGTCATTAAGCAGAAATTATTTTCTTTTAGAGTCCTGTGAGTAATATGATGTTTTAAATTCTGGGAAAAACTGATAAAAAGTAAAGTAATATTAAACATATGTGGTGTTATAGTGATGGTTTCTTTTAATTTCTTAAATTCTTTCTAAAAATATGGCTTGCTTATAACTAATTCTTACAAAACATGTCTGAAGTGAAAAATACATATTTTGTCATTCATGGCACACATTCCAGAGGCAACTCATTTCACAGAGCCCATTACTTGCTAGCTGAGTCAGGAGCACAGGAATTTTTTTTTTTTTTTTTTTTTTTTGACTGGTTGCTAAGATTAAAAAGTGTTGAAGTTGTAGCTTCTCTTAAAATCAAGAGCTCTAATAACACTGGCTTGTATTCCTAATTGACAATTATCACTGGACATGAATAATAGCTGCTATCCTTATATTTGAGAACCTGCTGTCTTGTTCAACAGTCTCTATCATTCCTAGCTTTTTAAAAACCCATTCTCATTTTCGGTTTAATTATCTTCTTGATTGTTCTTCATGGGCATTTGAATTTGCTACCTGTGCTTTGGTTCATGTTAGAAACAAGGCAAATAATAAAAGCACCCCTTCTTAAACAATTTATAAGACGTATTAACTCAAGAATGTGAAATCTTTAGAAGTATCAAAGTAATGAAGATAAAATGTTACAGATTACTAAACTGTTCCATACTATACTAAACCTGAAAGTCAGTTAGCTTTAATTTTTTTCTAAAATAAAACTTATTGAGTTTTTTATCTTATCTCTATAGTTGTGATTAATATCTGTTTAATTTTTTGAAACAGTGTAAAATTAACTGTTCTATCTCTCAGAGCTATTAAACCGTGGAAAACTTGGTAAATCTGAAGCCTGTAGAGAGATAAACTAACTGTATAAATCAAAATGCAACTGTTGTCTGGTTGTACATGTTAGAAGGAACTCAAAATAGAGAAAGCATTTTGAGAAGGGAAGGAATTACATTTGTTCTTCATAATTATACCAATAATATTTTTAATGAATAGCTACCATTTGTAATATCTTCTCTATTCCATGGCAGCATCTATCTGTATGCTTTTAGTTCTCACAGTAAATACCTTGAGATTACAGATGATAGATTCAAGTTCATATATTAAAATGATCTGCTTAAATTCTTACAGCTTAAACAGTTGAGCTGGAATTTAAACAAATGTAGTTTGAGCACTGACCCTGTGCCAAACTCTGTATTGAGCATTTGCAAGACTAAGATGGTCCCTGACCCTATGGAATTTATAGCTAAAAAAGTTTGACTTCATGTTTGATGCCCTTTCCTAGTTAGGTGAAGTATTGTGAGTGAAGACATGGCAGGCTGCTAGTTGTCTACCTTTGTTCTTACCATTTTAGCTCCGTTTCATTTGGGTTATGGACTCTACAAATGTTACTCCACCCCATGATATTTTGTATCTCATCTTGAGTCATGATTCTGCATTAGTATTCTAGAATAAAGTAGATATAAGTGTAGAAAGTGTGTATAGCATAAGTCTAACTTGTTTTCAAGTTATACAACTGTAGGCAGTATTCTAGCACTACATTTAGATGTTTGTCTGTGCCTGCTGTTTGTATAAGCATATCCATTATGACTGATTTTAAAAACAACCCCCTTAAATAGAGTATTACTTTCTGCATTTTACAAAAATGATATTTTCTTTAGTTTATTCCCTGGCACCCTACCTTCTGTCAAAGTATTCACTCCAAACTGGTGATTTTATGTTAGGATTAGTATAATTGAGTTGTATTAGACATTCAAACACAGTATGAAAGAAGCAGTAAAAATTTCTAAAAGGATTAATATATTTTTATCTGATTTATTTTCATAGCACCCTGGCAAGGATATAATAGCATGGGAAAATGCTCATGATATTATATCACTCACATGTTTCTATCATAATGCAAAAAGTTAAGCATTGTAAGGACAGTAAATTGTGCTTCTTTCCAATTTGGGGGGGAAGATCTATAGGTATTCATATCTTTATGATGTGTAGTAATTCTGTCTGAAGGGCTTAACTTTTTCTTTCCTAAAGATTATGACAATGAGGAGATCTTAACTTATGAAGAAATGTCACTTTATCATCAGCCAGCAAATAGGAAAAGACCTATCATCTTGATTGGTCCACAGAACTGTGGCCAGAATGAATTACGTCAAAGGCTCATGAACAAAGAAAAAGATCGATTTGCATCTGCAGTTCCTCGTAAGTTTGGACACATTTCCACATTTCCATTTCCCTGTGCTTGTCAGCTTACCACTTCAGGACCTAACTGGGCAAATTTACATTTATTTCAATTGAAACAATGTCAATGAAAGAAGAACTTTAATAAAATTTTTTTTTTTTTTTGTCAATAAACCTTTATTTATTTATATGTGGTGCTGAGAATCAAATCCATGGCCACACACATGCTAGGCAAGGGCCGTACCACTGAGCTACAACCCAGCCCCTAACAAAATATTGTGGCACATTTTTAGTAAAGATAGTTCTTGAGTAATTTACATTTTCCTAACAGTATAGTTAATTATTTTCTAAGTGAATTTCAGTTTGGACCACTGAACAATTCCCTCTTCATAATCAGCTTCTAGTTCTATAAACTGATTGTGAAGATAGAAATTAAGACTTCATCTCTGAAAACTAAAGTGTTTCAAGACTGTATAATGCCTAATCCTAGGGTAATAAGTTTTAGGAAAAAATGAATGAGTGTTTTAAGTGCAAGATGAAGTTATTTAAAGAGTAAACATAAAATGAATCAAGGTAACTAAATTTAACTTAAGATACTATGAACACATTTTTGTTCATGTCTCAATCTGGAATAAGATCAATGTTAAACACATGGGCTCATAATATTTCCTCAATTCACTAATTCCTAATCTGTGTTAAAAAGTAAAAATTCTTTTTGATTAGATGTATTTATCCCCACTCCTCATTCTTATCCATGCTTATTATCTTATCTAATTTTGTTTACCTAGATACAACTCGGAGTAGGAGAGACCATGAAGTGGCCGGTAGAGATTACCACTTTGTTTCACGGCAAGCCTTTGAGGCAGATATAGCAGCTGGAAAGTTCATTGAGCACGGTGAATTTGAAAAAAATTTGTATGGAACCAGCATAGATTCTGTACGGCAAGTGATCAACTCTGGCAAAATATGTCTTCTAAGTCTTCGTACACAGGTGAGGCAAGAATTGTGGCTTAGGATGTTGAACTTGGCATGTAAAATCAAATAGGTTCACTTTACATATGTTTATGTTTTGGGAAACTTAAAATATAGTAACATCTGGTAATACTTTGAATGTTTTAGAGATTATAAAAGAATTTTATTTTTCTATTCAGATTTGACAACAGGTAGAAAATTTAAAGGTCATTGTTCAAGTAATAACAAGTGTCACAATGAATGGTTTTATGTAAATAATGAAACTTCAGTCAGTGTCTGTTAGGTTTTATATAAATAATGAAACTTCAGTCAGTGTCTGTTATTTGGCAGACTAAGCAAAAATTTAAAATTATCAGTGATTCTTAGATTTCTTTTTTTTTCCTAGATTTCTATTTTTAAAATTTTTAGAAATTTTGGGTTTTAAAGATTGTGTCCTATGGAAATTTTTTAACTTTTTCTAGACTATTCAGCATCAGCATAGTTTCTTTAATGTGATTGAATCTGTTGCTCATGTCAACTCAGGCCACACAGTGGTTTGTTTTCTTTTTTATTTTATTGTATTTTATTTTATTCTTTTTAGTTATACATGACAATAGAATGTACTTTGGCATATTATATTTACATGAAGTATAACTTACTCTTATTAGGATCCTATTCTTATGGTAATGCAGAGTTATCCTTGTCATGTATTCAAATACAAGGCTAGAAAAGTTATGTCCAATTCATTCTACTATCCTTCCTGTCCCGCCCCCTTCCCTTCATTTCCTTTGTCTAACCCAGTGGTTAAACTTATTTCCTAATTGTTCTTATTTTAGATTGAGATATGAACAAAAATGTATTTGTAGTATCTTAAGTTAAATTTAGTTACCTTAATCCATTTTATGTTTACTCTAAATCACTTCATCTTGCACTTAAAACACTCATTCATCTTTTCCTAAAACTTATTTCCCTATGATTAGGCACTACATAGTCTTTTTTTTTTTTTTTAATAAAGTTGGTGTTATTTTATTTGGACCTTTATTTTACTTATTTATATGTGGTGCTGAGAATTGAACTCAGTGTCTCACACATGCTAGGCAAGCGCTCTACCACTGAGCCACAACCCCAAGCCCCATTTATTGATTCTTGATTATACTTCTTGAGCTTTAGGAATTCATTTGGAAAACTAAGAGGCCCAGAATAGCCAAAGCCATCCTTAGTGAGAAGAGTGATGCAAGAGGCATCACAATACCAGATATAAACTATATTACAGAGCCACAGTAACAAAAATGGCATGGTATTGGCACAGAAACAGAAATGAAGACCATTGGAACCAAATAGAAGGCACAGAGACATAAATACAGTTACCGTGTACTAGACAAAGGTGCCAGAAACATACATTGGAGAAAAAAATAGCCTCTTCAACAAATGGTGCTGGGATTTTTGGAAATTCATATGTGGTAGAATGAAATTGAACCCCTATCTCTCACCCTGCATAAAACTCAACTCAAAGTGGATCAAAGACCTAAGCATTAGACCAGAGACCCTGTGCTTATTAGGAGAAAAAGTAGGCCCTAATCCTATATCATGTTTGTGCACTTTCTGAGGTAATATATCTGCCATTTTATGGGTGCCTGTGAAAGCAGAAACAGAGTTGTCTGTCAACAAAACTGTCCTTTTGGCTCAGGTACCCTAAATCCAACCTCAGACACTGGCCTGATGCCACATGTTCAAATAAGAGAAACCAGACCCATCTAGAGAGGCTAACAGCCCCTCCTTGAGGGGCATTCAGCAAAGCACACATTAAAAGGGAAGCATTACAAGACAGTTAAAGAAAAACACAACCTTGAGAGAAAGCCATTACAAAGGATAAAGACCTCACTAAAATCAAAGTTTCACATATGCTTCATCTAAAATATTAAGTAAAAATATTGCATCTAAAACATTTTTTTAAAAAAGTAAAAACTTAAGATGTACTTGTGGGCCATAGGTTTTCCACTTGCCCTTTAGTGCTTTGGGGCTCAAGTGGTAGAGGGGTGGATGCACTGCTGTGCCCAACCACCTGCTCCAGAACCCAACTGGACAAGAGACTGCATTTATGGCTCACTCCCTTCATGGCTCTGGTCACTGTTGTCCATGGAAGTGGCTGGGGACAAGGACATCCCTTTCTTTTGGCATCCCTAAACATGATGTAAGAGTGCTTAAGATAATGGAGAAGACACAGGCCAAGGCTTCTGTCTCCCTTACAATATCCCAGGCTCCTTTCTTACCTCCCCTGAATTCTTGGCTGAAAGCATCTCTATTCTAGAGTCTGGCCTCCCACCCCACCCACTGGGAACACTGGGTGTCCTCTGTCAGCAGGAAGGGACTGGTTGTAGCACATGAATGGCTCCTCTCCACAGGCCTGGTTAGAATAGTGGGGTGAAGAGGAACTGCTCCTCTCCTAGCCCATAGATTGGTTGGCTTTGGTTGTACTTGATTGTACAGCTCCTGGGCACCCCATGGCTGAGTAGCCCTTGAGGTCCTTATGTGTGAGGTTGGGCCCCAGCATGATCTTAGGACAGCCTGGCTAGCTCTGCAACCAGAGCAAGCCCACTATCAGTGATGGTCTGGATTTCCATCACAGCCTCTAGCATTCTCATGCCCAGGACCAGCAGGCTGACCAGTGAGAGCCACAGCTCCAAGGGTGCTGCTGTCAGTTGGCACTGCTGCATGCCTGGGTGAAGGGCACGTCCTCTGGCGCTGCATGCTTGGATGCAGGAGGTGAGGGAGGCTTGCAGTAGCTCCAGTCAAACATATCCAGCTTGTGCACCAGCTGGATGCCCTCCTTTCAGATAGTCCAGGGACAGAAGGGCAGCTTAGTGGCTGCAAAGTGCAGCAAGGGTTCCCAGCTGGCACCAGACCTTCAG
Source organism: Marmota monax (assembly GCF_021218885.2). Taxonomy (NCBI): domain Eukaryota; kingdom Metazoa; phylum Chordata; class Mammalia; order Rodentia; family Sciuridae; genus Marmota; species Marmota monax. The sequence goes on along the minus strand of NW_026693777.1, from coordinate 19,158,924 downwards.
CAGCCAGGTAAACAGCATCTCACAGCTGCTTCACAGCGTCTTACAGTGGTAATTGAAGATGGTGTCATAGATTAGGTCACCCAGCAGTTCCAGCCCTCTGGAATTCAGGGACAGATCTGGGCCCCCTGGTTGTGCACCCACAGGATCCAGGTGATTATAAGCTCGTTGGGATTCTGCTTGAAGAACCAAGCAACGGCCAGGAGAATGATGTATGTGTAGTGTTGGTATCCCCAGCACATCTGAGTGGGTGCCAGCACTCTCTAGCCATGGCCACAGCTGCCCCAAGTCAGGGAAGAGCAAGAGGGTGGGGTGGGGGGCACTGCTACAGGAGCAGGAGCGAAAGTGGGGGTGGAGGACAGCAGGACACCTAGAGAATCCACCAGGATGGGGTAGCCTCTCAGCTAGAAGATAATGAATCCTTCTACTCTATAGGGCATCCTAAAGTCTTAAAGAGATGTACATGGAGGAGAATTGACTCTAAAATGGCTACCCTAAAATAGTAATTAGATTTTCTTTGTTCTTTAGTGGACAAAGGCACTAAGGCAGTACTATTTCAATTATGAACATTTGATTTAAGAGAAGTAAAAGAAGAAGTTTTTTTACTAAATTCCTTCGGAATTCTTTGTATTATTTGGGCTAACAGGTTTTACCAAGGAACTCAGAATAGTTAAGCCTATTATCTTAATGTGTCTATCATCTCCATTTTTGTAGAATTCTTCAGTGGAGAATACACAGTGATGCAGTGGTAAAAACAAAATGAAAATTTCCATTTAAACAGTCTGCTTTTTTCTTGGATATTCTTTCCCAGAATTTTCTTTAACATATATATTTGAAATTTTCTCTCTAATATTATTTGTATTTAGTGCCTAGCACATAGAAAAACAATTGCCTTGAATCTAATTCCTCCAAAATGGATTTTTAATTTGGTTATTATAATTTCTAGGCAGTCTTAGCAAGATATTTTAGCATCACATGGTTGTGTCCTTCAGTGTCATTCAATTATATTTCATTACAAAAACAAAAAAGAGCAAGCTAACAGTATATAAGAATTTATAGTCATGTAGTATATTCTTAATAATCTTAAAATACTGTGAATTGGGGGTTGGGGTTGTGGCTCGCCTAGCATGCACGAGGCACTGGGTTTGATCCTCAGCACCATATAAATGTAAAATAAAGGTATTGTGTCCACCTAAAGCTTAAGAGTAAATATTTTTTAAAAATACTGTGAATTGTTTGTTATGAGGATGTTTCAAAATACTTATCAGCAGTGTTTTTTTAAATGACATTATTATGTTCCAAGTATATTATCAAGAAATAGTTCAATGATGAAAATAATTTTAAAAATCCATATATCTTTTCTTATGCAGTCTTTGAAGACCCTCCGGAATTCAGATTTGAAACCATATATTATCTTCATTGCACCTCCTTCACAAGAAAGACTTCGGGCATTATTGGCCAAAGAGGGCAAGAATCCAAAGGTAAAATTGTACTATTGTACTGTTTCATGGAAGATAAACACAAAATAATCCTGATCTAACCTATTACAGTGCTTAAAAGCTATATGAGCTTCAGGTTTCAAACTGATTATTTTTTCAAGGTTATCTCTTGCCCCAAAATTGCCATAGTTGCCACTGGTTAGACCACGGCAGCTGTCCAAATCAGAGGAAGCTATTGTTATTCCCAGACATTTCCTATTGTTAACTCCAAATGCATCATAACTTCTGGGGTTCTTTTAAAGCTTCTTTAATCTTCTTTGCATGAATCTGCGACATTTCCAAGAGGATTCAGTGGGCCACCATCCACCCCAAAAACTCTTAGCAAATTCTTAGGGATCACTCATTTACTGTCCCACATTTGTATGGTACCAGAATTAAGGCTGTCCTTGCTTTTTTTTTTTTCCCCCTCTAACTTTGTTCTGTTTTTATTTTCCTTTGGGTCTTCTTACATAATCTGGAACAGGAAAAAAATTTTTTTTAATTAATTTAGATCTGTGCTGGATATGGTGAGATAGTCCATGTTATACTAAATGTTATTAACAATTAAATGACTAATAATATACTGATACATCAATCAGAAGGTAATGATGTTATTTAAATATATAAAATAATTCTGTCAAGTGACTTGCTGTATGGCAAAGTAATAAATACTCTTCCCCTTTTTTTTGTTACTAACTTCTTAAATATATCAGTTTTAGACAGGGATCATGGGCTGAGGATATAGTTCTATGGTCCAGCATTTGCCTAGCACATGTGAGGCTCTGGATGATCCCTAGCACTACAAAGAGAGAGGGATCACCACCATTGCCTCATTTCATTTGCTGTACCTCTAAACCTCCTTAAAGATAGACATCAAAAGTACTATAATACTTTTTTTTTCTTTTGAATCTTGACCTTCTACCATGAGCACAAACCTTCCTGCCACAACCCCTAGATATCTTTTTCCATTCTACATCTATTTAACATTTCCTATTCAATCTGTATGTTGTGTATTATTTTTTAATGTCTTTAACTGTAGACATTAGGGACTTTTTTCACATCAGGGTCTTTTCAATTATGTTGAGCATAATTCTGGTTGCTTTGTCTAAGCTAAGTAGGCTACCTGGTTAAAATAGAGCTTTACTCCTTTTTCATTTTTGCAGCATACTTGTAAATTCAGATAATTGGGGTCAGAATATCTGTTGTCCTCTGCACTTGGGACAGTACAAAAGAAATATGAGACATAGTTGTTGGTTATTCTAGAGGAGGAGGATCACAATATAATATAATATAATAACGGAAATTAGCTTAATACTATATAAAACTTAGTGTCCAAAAACTACTTAGGTAGACCAGAAACACTATGGTTGCTGAAGGAAAATATGCACACTAAGGTACTGGGGTATAGCTCAGTGGTACAGTGCTTGCCTAACATGCACAATGCCCTGGGTTTAATCCCCAGCACCACCAAAAAAAAAAAAAAAAAAAAAAAAAAAAAGCACACCGAGGAATAGAGTGAATTCTCTTCTGCTCGGTCAGCCTAATTTTCTATTATTTTAATGCATAAACAAAGATTCAGCATTATACTATAGGCTTTACACTTCCAAAGCAAGTTAAGCAACTTTCTTCTGACAGTTTTCTCATGGATGTTTTGTCTTCTTTATATTGAATTCTGTCTGTGTTAAATTGAGCAAAATCTAGAAAGATGCATATTTTAAATGTTTTTAAAGCAAGAACTTAATACCAACATATTTTACCAATATACAGTATACTTGATTTTCTAATTAGAACATCCTAATTCTTTTAACTTAAATTTTTTAATGTATACTTTACCTCAGTGCATATACATTTTAATTGTATGATTCATTTATTCAGTATGATTTGGCCAAATGTTTACCCATGTGTGACAATCAAGATTTAGAACATTTCTGTCACTCTAGGAAATTCTCTCATGCCCCTCTGAAGCTACTACTCATCCATTCCTTCCTGTGCAACCATTTATCTGCTCACTGTCACTATAGATTGGTCTGTTCTAGAAGTTCATATAAATGGAGCCATACAGTATGTTTGTGTCTGACTTTTGATCAGCATAAGATTTCAGATTCATCCATGTTACATCTAAAAATAGTTCATTCCTCCTTAAGGCTGAGTAATATACTGTGATATAAATACACCCAAATGTGTTTGTTCATTTTCCAGTTGAAAAACATTTGATTTGTTTCCAGTTTTGAGCTGGTATGACCAAAGCTGCTCCAAACATTCATGTACTCTTTTGGTGGGCATGTCTTTATTTCTCTTGAATAAATACCTAGAAGTAGAATTGCTGGATCATATGATAATATCTCCTACTTATGTTACTATCTCCTTTGCTATTTTAGCTGTATAAAAAAATTGTGCACTGCTACCACCAGTATATAATGGTTCCAGTTGATCCATATTCTTAGAAATGTTTATCATCTATATGTTTTATACATATATATTTGGTACTAAAGATTGAACCTAGGGGTACATAACCACTGAGCCACATCCCCAGCCCTTTTTATTTTTTATTTTGAGACAGTTGCTTAGGGCCTTGCTTAGTTGCTGAGGCTGGCCTTGAACTTGCAGTCCTCCTGCCTCAGCCTCCTAGATTGCTGGGATTACAGGCATGCACCACAATTCCTGGCTATATGTAATTTTTAAAGCCATTCTAATAGATGTGAAATGTTATTATTAAAGTTTTCATTTGCATTTTCCTGATGATTTTTCATATAGCCATTTGTACATATTCTTTTGTGGAATGCCTCAAGCCTTCTCATTTTTAAAAATTTTATTTCATTTTCTGATAAGAATTTTTAATGTATTTTTCATGTAAGTCCCTTATTAGATGTATGTATTATAATTATTTTCTCCAGTCTGTATTTTTTTGATACTTTTTTTAAAAAATATTTTTTAGTTGTAGAGGGACACAATATCTTGTACTTATTTTTATGTGGTGTTGAAGATCGAACCCAGTGCTTCACAGTGTGAGGCAAGCGCTCTACCACTGAACTACAACCCCAGCCCTGTACCATTTTTTTTAAAGTATCCTTTGAAGATCAGAAATGTTAATAAAGTTCACTTTTCATTTTCCCAAGGTCAATTATTTTTGTGCATGTCTAAGATATTTACCTCTAAGATTGTAAAGATTTTATCCTACATTTTCTTCTTAAAGCTTCTTGATTTTTACATTTAGGTCTGTAATGTACATTAAATTAATCTTAGTTTTAGTTTGAGGTGAGGGTGGAGGTTTTATTTTTAATTGTTCTGGCATCATTTGCTGAAAAGACTGTCCCTTCCTTGTGAGTTATGTTGGCACCTTTTTTGAAAATGAACTGACCAGATGCATTGGAATGATGGTTAAATGGGTCTGGACTCTATGTAGCATCATTTTAAGTCTTGAAAAACAGGCAATAAAAAAGGAGTGAAGTACTGCTATATGCTGTCATGGGTGAACCTTAAAAACATTATACTAAGTGAAAGAATCTGGATGTAATAGACCACATGTTATATGATCCCATTTATATACGATGTCAGAAAAGGCAAATCTGGAATCCTAAAGTAGATCAATGGCTGTTTAGTGATTGGGGTTAGGGTAAAAAGGTGCTAATGGTTATGGGTTTTGGTTTGGGGGCTAGGGGCAGGTGATAAAAATGTTCTATAATTGATTGTGGTGTCAATTGCAGAACTCTGTGACCATACTAAAAACTATTGTGTGATATACTTTAAAGGGGTGAATTGTGTGGAATTGTCTGGTATATGCATAATAGCTCAAGAAGCTATTGCTGTACTACTACCACCACCCTCAAATAAAAATCCTGACAGGCCTTTCTTGTAGAAAGTGAAATAATTATTTTAAAATTGATATAGAAAGTAAAGGGAATTACCAAAATACTTCAGAAAAATTGAGTTGGAGGGCTTTTGTCTTTATGCACTTAGTGTCTTACACTTTGACTTTAATTGCACTTCCTCTAGTTTCTGAAGATGAAAGCTTAATATTTTTTTTTTTTTTTTTTTTTGGCAGTGCTGGAATTAAACCCAGTGCCTCATGCATGCCAGGCAAGCACTTTACCATTGAGCTATGTCCCTATTTTATCATTTTATTTATATTTTCCCCATTTTTGTCATTTTGTTAGAAATATTTTCTAATTTCCCTTGAAATTTTCTTTTTTAATCCATGGGTTTTTTAGAACTATATTATTTAATTTTTGTTTGGGGATTTTAAAAAAATATCTTTGATTTATAATCATTGTAATCAGGGAATAGGCCCTGACAGATATCAGTCATTTGAAATCCACTGAGCCTTATTTTATGGTCCACCATCTTTTCTGTCTTAGTGAATGTTTCATGCACACCTATAAAAATGTGTACTCCTTAGTTGTTGATTAGATGGTGGTATCTGATGGTCTTTTTATTCTATTTATGTTACTGTCTCCTTTGCTGTTTCTGATAGTGCTTTGTTACTCAGGTGATGTGAAGTGTTGAGTGAAAACAAATCTTTAATATAATGAAATTGCACTAACCAAAAAAATGATGCAAAATGTAACCACTTAATCCATTAACAAATTGTGCTTTGAATTCCTGAATCTGTTCTAGAATGGAAAGGGGTTAAGAGTAGTTAAGTGGCAATATGAAATTGTCAGTTTTGTCTACTTTTCAGTTCAGAACATTTTAAGCTAAAATATTTTATTTCCTCTTGGTCATGGATTGTAATTTCAACAAGAAATTCAGACATAAAGTATTAAATAAGCCATTTTGGCATAGATGAAATAATGCCTTAAATTTGATAAAAACTGATCTCAAGCTTTGAGTGGATTTAAGTTTTAGCAAAAATATTATATTGTATTTAGTTGCAATGGTGAAATAGAGTCCCTGCTAGGGAACAAAGGATTCTGTGTACCATATTCAGATGCATGGCATTCCAGAATGAAAATTAGAGAGCTATACAAAGAAGCTGCCTCAGGACAAGCTAGTTGTAATTTTAGTTTTCCTACTATTACAACTAGTTCGGTTGAATGACATAAGTTGTTTTGTGGGTTCAAATATAGTATTAACCCATTGTGTCCCATAGTCTTATATATAGGACACCTGTAAAAACTTTTTAAAAAAGTTTTTACCCAAGATATTTCTTTAGAAAAAAATAACCTGTTTTTCATTCCTTTTCCCCATAATTATTTCTACATAACTGTTTCGGATACACAAAGAGCAGGCATTTTTTAACAGAGTCAAGAGTAGAAGGATTTTGAATCTTGCTCCAACTAGAAAAGTTGACTGTATGTTACAGAAAATATTTCTTTTAGGAAGAGGTTATGATGCCCTAAAATGTTAAAAAATGTTTCTAACATTTGGAGCTTGTTGTCTTAAAGCAGAGTAAGACAGAAATATATGAAAACCTAAATGATGGTATAAAACAGGAAATAGAATCCCAAATGATTCATAGTGTAAGTTCTAAAGGTGCCAGACAGAGGAAACCATGGTGGGCCCCATTGAGAGGTTGGAAATGAACTCTTGAGGTCAAGTGTTTGAGAAACAGTGAAAGCAATGTAAGGGCACACCTTGTTCTTGGGCCATCTGACTCATCCTGTATTTTGGTAAGGATAAGGATGACCTCAGAGTTTTCTTTGTTGTTGTTTTTTTTTTTTTACTTTTCTTTGCAGCCTGAAGAGTTGAGAGAAATCATTGAAAAGACTAGAGAGATGGAGCAGAACAATGGCCACTACTTCGACACAGCAATTGTGAATTCAGATCTTGATAAAGCTTATCAGGAATTGCTGAGATTAATTAACAAACTTGATACAGAACCTCAGTGGGTGCCATCGACTTGGCTGAGATGAAGGAAACATTCTTTCTGTGGCATGATTGGACTTGATCTGGCAAACTGCCATAGGAAGATGGCCCCAATACTTCAGCAAGATTGAGAATAAAGATGGAAGACAGCAGGATAAACTGCAGACCTGCTCTTAGATTTTTTTAACTAGTGAGAAGTCCCCTAAGGCTATTTGTGCACAACATTCTTCATTCTCCATACATGGCTTTAGGGGCTCTTGGCTCATTTGGGGATTTTAAATGAAAGCCTTCAACAGAGCAGTTCCATTTTATCCTGGTAAAAATTTTTGTTTTCATCTAACTAAATCTTTTCTGCTTGCTTGATCATATTTCTATGAAAAACTTGTATGTATATACACAATATTCCATGTCTCAAATAGTTATAAATATTGCTGTTATTTAACATTTAACTTAAATGACTTCATTGGGAGTATTTTGGGGTCTATGCTTCTATGCACTGAGCAAAAGCAGTATTTGCTTAGGAGACTGATTTAGTAATCAGAAATACTTTCCTAAAGAAGAAAAAGAAAAATGGTGCGTGCCACATTGGTTTGGAGCTGCTTTGGGAGTTTTTATTCATTTATGTGTCTTTTAATTCTTAAAAAACAAAACAAAAACATTCCATTAGAAGCACCATTTTTTAAGCTCAAACTTTGTGAATAAGACTGCACACTCAGCAGACTCTAATGTAGTTAAAGGTATAAAAAACACGCTGATCTTTTTAAAGATATAATTTTCTGAATATTTTTGTTAAATTGTCACAAGTGATTTGATAGCTTTGCTTCCTTTCTCTGATATGAATAGTACAATAGGATGTATCAGTTATGCTTTTTATGAATGGCAAACATTCAAACTGTGTGACTGTTTAAAAAGTTTCTTCCTTGTGATGCAAATAGTTTTTTATATACATGGGAAGACATGGCACATTTGAGTTTTTTGCAGTTTTACATATGAGCACAGTATTATTCTGACTGTGCTACATTAACAAACTGGAATTCTGTTGAGGACTATAGCTGCTGTGACATATACTAATATTTAATAGACCAACAAATAGTCATTGATAACATTTGCTCAGCATTAGAATAAAATCACTCACACACACACACACACGGAATACCTTGACACTTGACTTTGAGATCAGAAGGAAAGGAAGACTTGAAAGTCATTTGAACATTTTAGGAAAATAACATTGGAAGGGAAAAGTTATTAAGCACATAGAAACAGGTGTTTATCCTAACAATGTCTGCCTCTTGACTCAATTGAACAGTTTGCTAAAGTGTAAAAGAAATTTTAAGCTAATGGGATTTTTATACTGTCTCTGTAACTGTAGCTTTAAAATGCAGTGTCTGTTATTGTCATAGAAAGTTTAATTTGTAGTCTTTTCGTGCCTTTAAGGTAGTGTGATGTGTTCTGTGACAAACAACCACAAATGTGAATGCCTTATTTTTGTTTTTATAACAACTTTAGCTACAGCATTTCCTGTTCCCAAAACTAAACAAACACTGGAATGATATTGACTTGTCACTTAATTTAACACAAGCAACTGTTAATAAGTAGTTTGTCTCGGTATCATGTATATATGTGATTTTTTCTCTTCTACATGGTTTTATTTGAACAAATGTAGACAGTTTATATGTTGCCTTTTTCTATTCAAATTTGCATGGCCTCTTCAGTTGGCTGGGGAGTGTCTTATCTGAAAATACTTTCAAGATAATATTCCTTGGGAAGAAGTAACATTCCTGGTTTGAGGAAAGGAATGCTATTCATACTGTCTCCTCAGGCCTAAAACACTCCAGCTGGTAGCAGGAAAATGCAAAGGACACACCATATTCTGCATTGAAAAACAAGGAATATACTTAGCACTTAATTTTTTTTCAGTTTTCCAGTTTTCTTTCTCAGGTACAAAAGGTAGTCTGTGGTCAACAGTGGAGTTTTGTGAACTGCATATTGTAACTGAGAGCTGTTTTCAACCTCAAGATTGAAAATTTTGACAGCCCATGTTAAGTTTGAGTAAGGTTTTAGGTAGTGTCAGTAAGAGGCTGTTGTGCCACTGCTGATCGTAGGGCCACACTAGGCTCCCACCTTATCAAGACATGGCTTTCACAAACAGATCTATTCCAAGGAACCATGATGACGTCTAGAAACTCTTAAGGTATTAGACATTTCCAGGAAAAATGAAATCCTATAATTCTCTTCTTCATCAGCAGAAGTAGGGGGATAGAAATGTTTGTCTTGAACTTTCCTGAGTCCTAGTGATACAGATGTGCTGATATTCAACACAGTCCTTCAACAATATGAAAACTGTTGTGCCGACTGCCTCAGCAGAACACGGAGAAAAGCCGTGCTATACATTTGGTTGTACAGCCATTTTAGCCAGTTCTATCTTGTCCCTCCATGGTTCTGATTGGAAACTGCAGTCATGGAGGTTTTAACCACTTATTATAGAAATTATACCAATAGCTAATGAAATATGCCTGGGAAATCCAAACCAGGAAGTGTCTTCATTTATTAAATTTTCATTAAGTCAGAACAAGTGGAAGAATATTATCTAGACGAATCCAGATTTACTTTCTAAGAAAATTAACGTCTGGATTTTTTCCCCCGTTTCTCCTGGCCTAAGGAATAAGTACTGATAAGGAATGAGTTGAATGTAATTTTATGAATGTGTGTGGAAAATATAAACCAGGGTTATAGCCTTAATGAAGGTAACCATTCTGACATCTGTTGTTAATCCCCTTTGTATTCTTGTATCTGCACTGTTATTTTGAGATGTTATACTGCACACTGTATGGAAAAATAAAAAGTAAAATTATATTTCAAATACAAACAGCCACAGAGTACTTTGTTTTGCCATGTTTATATCCACTGCCATTCAAGGTTTCTACATATATAAAGACCAATCTCTTGTTGCGAGTGTTCGCCAAAAGTGTTCGCCAAAAGTAATACCATTGGAACCTCTGGGTAGAACACAAATTACCTTTTAAGCTATTGCTTATTGTGGAATGTTGCAACAGAATGTCCTCTGTTGGTACAGTAAGAAGGTCCTGTTCCATAATAGTTAAAACAACTACCAAAAATGGATAACTTAAGGCTGTGAACTTGAAAAGTTTTCAGGGGAATGAGGTATATAATACTTCTAGCAAATTTACCTTAAATTAAACAGGAATTAAGGAAGCCAAGGATAGCATGTGAATTGTTGGCAAACATATAACATACTTCATTTTCCCTTTTTCTCCCAGACCATTCGGTATCTCCCAAAGGACATAAATCATACACCAGCAAAAAGTTTAATCCACATAAACACCTGCTACCCCATTCTATTTTTCAATTCCTATTCCTGATCTATCCCCTTCTCCTATGGATCAGATCACTCCAGTTCCACACAACAAACTGTCCACTATTTTCTCTTGATTTCTTTTTAATAAATGCTAAACCATAGGATCATTTGCAGTTGTAAAGGCAGTTTAATCAAGGCCAATAAACTCCAGAGCTTTTAAGAAATACTGAATTTATCTAAATGAAAATTCACCAAATAATTCTGGTTCTCTACCTCCATCTTCTTTTGCTTCTTGATTTCAGAAGCTTGTTTAAGCACCAAGCTTCTGAAATCAAGATACCACTTGACTTACATTGCAGTTATGCTGTTTGGCCCATCTAAACCTCAATTTCCTCATCTGCAGAGTGGGTGTAGGAGAATTTACCTCATCAAGATATTGGGGAATTAGAAGTTAAACAGCCAGTGTTGCCTATTTTTAAAATATTTGTGAATTCAGTAATTGGTTTTCTAATCACCACAGAATTTATACTCAGATTTTATTCTGTGAGCCAAGCTTTCTACAGATCATCTCCTGGATAAGGTATTTAGTTTTAACACATGGGAGGCACAAAGGATAAAAGTTGAGGTATAAAAACTCTGAAACACACACCTATAATTCCAGCTGCTCTAGAGGCTGAGCTAGGAGAATGGTGAATTTAAGGCCAGCCTGGGCAACCTGGTGAGACCCCATGTCACCACTTTTTCGCTTTTTAACCTAAGGCCATTACTGAAGTTCCCTGTCCTCAAATTTTTCCTCCATGAAATGGGGATTAAAGTATACCTTTTATGATTATTGTGATGACACATAATAACTAATCTATTATTTGATGTCTGTAAAATCATTTAGTACTTAAAAATAGCCTAAACTGTGAAATCGATTCATTAAAACATATTAAGGCTAGTGTCACAATTTTAAAACTAAGAGTTATTCCATGGATGTCATGCCCAAAATGCCTGGAACTGACTGAAAGGCTGAGGAATCATGGGTAAATATGCCAAATCAAATAGTACCAAAAACCTCAGTCATCACCTGTGATGGCCATTCACAAACCTCATCTTCATACATGATAGTTATTATTGCTTATAAAATAATAAAAAGTTAACATTATTTATTTCAAAATGAAAATTTATGTTTAGGAAAGAATTATGAAGTTCCTAACTCACTGGCAATCATTTATTAGTAACTCCATAATGCAAAAAACGCCTCAAAAAAAGCCTTTTAGTAAAACATTGATAATTAGAGGGAGTTAAAAAAAATAAATAAATAAGCAACTTACTTACCACTTACTACACACTTCAGCAAGAGAAAGCTTGTGGATGGCAATATAGTCACTAATCTGAGCATAATAATGTGGCTACTATTCTTAGCAGTAAATTAATAATAAAAAGGAAACAACTTACTTTTTATATCATTTTACTCTGTTCATAACACACATTTAAATTGGCAGAACTGTTCCATGACAGACGAGAAGAGATCTGTCATGCAAGGAAATGAAGATTTTCATAAAGCTTGAGGAGAGAAGTACCAAGGTGAAACAAGACTGCACTAACGTCAGAAAGAGCGCCAAGGCTTGTAGGTAGGAACAAAGGCAGATCCACTGTAGTTGGCCTAAGACCACTAATGTTCCCTAAAGGGTATGTCCTAAAATGCTTGGTAAATAGATCATGTGTAACACAATATAAATAGAATAGCATGACATTTCAGTGAGTAAATCCTGTAAGTTACTGAGCAGGTTTTACAAATCCCACTCACCTGTGATAAATAACTGAATTATGAGTCTGCAAAAGTAACCCCATAAGTGGACACCCAGGTAAATTTTATGACCAGTGAAATTCTTAGGCCAAAAAATAGCCACATGTATCAAACCTACACTGAATTAAGCTGGAACCAGTGTTGGGGGTTTCTGAAAGAACAGAGCAGGCAAGATTATTCAAACAGAAGATCCTCGTCCTTCTCCTCAGCCAGAAGGTTAGCAGGTTCCATCACCTCTCCAGCTGCTCTCCGTTGCTCCAAGACCTTCTCACATTTTTCCTTAAGAATCTTTTTCTTCTCCTGTATTTTCTTTAACCTGTAAGATAAAAGGGGAGATTTTTCTAAACACAACTTCACTATTAAGTGGATTTGATTTCTTCTAGTTTTGTAACAAGGATGATAATAAACCTAACTAGGACAAAATGTGATAACCATTAATTTCAGTATCAGTAATTTATAACCCATTAAAGAAAGATATGGGGTATAATATGCTAATTTAAGATATAAGCTGATTTCACAAGCTCCTATCCAGGTTAAATAAATTTTGAAATCCATTCCCTAATGGAAAAAATTTTGAGCATTCAGATATGTATTAAAATTTTGGATCAATGCTGAACATCACTGAAGGCGAGTATACATCATACAAAGATGCTGTTCAAGCACTTAAGACAACATGTCTTCCCTAAATGCTACTTCTTTCACCTACCTATGTTTGGCTTTGAATCTTTTAAAATTGAGGGCCATAGGACCATTAGGTAGATGTGTTTAGTAGGTAACTGTACATGTGGAAAGATTGAAGATAGAGACAAGCTGATAATGAGATCACATTGTGGTAAAATTGGCTAGGACCTAGTATACCAGGAGAGAAGGATTTATCATTTAAGGAGGACAATGGACCTTTCCTTGGAACTGGGGTACAGAGGATGGATGGGCCCTCCAGCAGATCTGCTTGGTGCTGAAAAGAAAGCAAGATGGTTCCTCTGTTGGCTGAAGGGACAAGAGCATTATCTAAGAGTAAGGAAGAAGGGAGGGCCATTCACAAACCTTATCTTCATACATGATAGTTATTATTGCTTCTTCTGAACCAGGAATGCTGACCCCATATACCACCAATTTAATATTTATCCCTACTAACTCTAAATCTTCATGACCAATTCCTGAACATGAATATTTCCAAAGCTGAGCTAATTCTATCTGGAAATGCCCCAAATACTTTATGCCATCTACTGCACACACTCAACATGCAGTACATATTTGCTGATTAAATGACTCTAGTTTCTTTCTCAGTTTTTATGTAGGAGACACCCAATCTAAATTGTTTCATTTTAAAGAATAATCAGGTCTTAACAGTTTCTCTCAAAGGCCTAAATTTCTGGAGATGCCACATTTAAGATATATGCAAAACCTGACACTGATCTGTCTCTACAGCCTTTGGCAGTACAGTAGTCCCCTTCTACATGCAGGGCATTTATTCCAAGGTCTGCAGTGGACGTCTGAAACTGGATAGCACTGAGTCCTTTGTATACTGTATTTTTTCTTATGTAGTTGGCCCTTTGTGTCTGCAAAATTCATATCTACAGATTAAACAAACTGTGGATTGAAAATACTATACATACATACCTATTATAGTTTGATTTATAAATTAGATACAATAACTGATCTTTTTTCTTACTAAGAATTTTTACTTTTTCCCTTATAAAGAGAAGCTATGGCTTCTCTTTGGCATATCTGAATTACCAGCATCAATACCTTTGTGTTTTGGGGCCATTATAAAATGAAGTAAGAGTTATATGAACATAAGCATTACACTAGTAAGACAATCAACGGTTGATCTAAGAACTGAGATGGCTACTAAGTGACAGCTGGGTAGGGTATACAGTGTAGATATGCTGGACAAAAGTATGATTCACCTCCTAACACTGGGACAGAATGAGATTTTACATGCTATTTATAACAACATGCAAATGAGAACTTCTAGATTATTTCTGGAAATTTCCATTTAATATTTTCAGACTGCAATTGACAACAGATAACTAAAATCATGAAAAGCAAAACTGCACATAAAAGTACTGTTGTATTAATTTTTGCTTCTTATTTATCACAACAAAGTACAAGCTATGCTAATTCTAAAGAACATAAGCCAACTTATCATTCAACAAATTGAGCCTTTGGATTACGGAAAACAAAAAATGATCAGTAACTGCCCAGTTTCAACAAACCTATAGAACTCTTCTCGCTCTCTTTCGTCCAGCTCTGTGATGATATAAGCAAGGGTGCGTTCAATCCGGGGAATGATGACTAGAGTTTAAAAAAAAAAAAAAAAATATATATATATATATATATATATATATATATGAAATTCAAAGTTGCTTTTTTCAAATTACCAGTGCTCAGTTTTCTAATTATAAAACTTTGTCATACATTTAATGCAGAGAACTTGGAAAACAAAAACACAAAGTTAAAATGAAATATAATTCAAACTCCCCAAAGTAACTACTATGAATATTTTGGTATGTGCCCTTCTATTTTTTTATACAGATAACACATTGCACCACAACAGATCCAACAATGAATATACTGAATATACATGAATAGGGAACATTGAACTACAAATGTTATTTTAAAATATAATTTCAATCTACGATTAAAAATATCAAGCAGAGGGCTGGGGGCATAGCTCAGTTGGTAAAGTGCTTGCCTTGCATGCACAAGGCCCTGGGTTCAATCCCCAGCACCATAAAAAAAAAAAAAAACAAGCAAAGTCCAGGCATATTGGCACATCTATAGTCCCAGCAACATGGGAGGCTGCGGCAAGTGGACTAGAAGTGTGAGGCCAACCTCAGCAGTTTAGTGAGGCCCTAAGCAAATCGGCAAGACTTAGTCCCAAATACAAATAAATAAAAAGGGTTAGAGTTATAGCTCATTGGTAGAGCACCACTGAGTCTAATCCCCAGTACCAAAAGAGAAAAAAGGTGGGGATGTGGCTCAGCAGTTAAGCACCCATGGGTTCAACCCTGGGTACAAAAGAAAGAAAAAGACTGAGTAGAGGAGTAGGGCATTGTAGCACATGCCTATAATCCCAGCAATTGGAGAGGCTGAAGCAGGAGGATCACAAGTTCGAGGACAGCAAAATAGAAAATAAAAAGGACTGGGGATGTGGCTCAGTGGTAGAGTTCCCCTGGGTTCAATCCCTATTATCACAAAACAAAAAAACAAGTTGTGAGAATACTAATAAGTTAATTTTATGTGAGTTATTAGCTCTACTTTACACAGAATTTGCCTCTTCAGCTTCTAGAACATGAATTGCCTTGAAGGTGGGAACTATTTACCATATCCATTTTGTTTTGCTTGCAGTTCCATGTGCCCTGGCCTAGCAAGCAATGAAGGTTGGGGATGGAGCTCAGTGACAGAGCACTTGCCTAGCACATGCCTGGCCCTGGTTTGATCCCCAGCACCACCAAAAAAAGTTTCTAGATTTTTAAAAAATGTTCCTTTAAAACATTAACAGAGTACCAAAGGAAAATTTTTGCTTCAAATTTTGCTCCTTTCTTGCCTTAAAACTTTAATGGAAACAGTTTTTTGAACAAAAAGCACTGTTAATACTATGCAGTCATGTTTTTGAAATAATGAAATAAAGAAACAGAAAAAAAATGTATCAAATGAAAAATTTACCTTTAGGATAGTCTAAAGAGATGGATTTAAAATTACATATTTAACATACACTGTTCAACCATTAGAAAGAACTAAAGAAAACATCAAGGTTCTTGAGAAACAGCTTTTGCCTTTTACCACCTACATGCCTGACCAAATATTAGTAAGACATTCTACAATTTTTAACTCCCCCAGATCATACACATGGATCTCTCACTTCACTACAAGTTTTGGTACTACTGACACTTCGTTTTTCACACTATGAGCAGCACAGTGTCTTATTCACCTTTCAATTTTCAGTACTGAGCCTAAGTCCTAGTAGTTGCCTAACAAGATGGGAGGGAGGAGTGAATGAACAAAGCACCTCTCAGCAGCTTTGACTCACCATGTTCAATGGCATTCACACGCCTGTTAGTTATCTTAATAGCTTCATCCAGAGTAACAAAGGAAGTCTAAAATAAGAGAACAAATTAGTATTGTAAGCACAAAGTCTTCCTAATAATACCCTGTTCACTTGGCTCTACTCAGACTGTACCTATAGAAAACATTTAGGAAGCTAAAAGACAACTTCTTTTCAACATGCTTTAAAAAACAAAATTTGTGAGAGATTTCCATAGAGCTAACACTATTTCCATGTTATTATAATGTGTTTACTTCAGACTCACCAATATAAAGACAAAAATTACAAAAGCACCAATATAAAGACAAAAATTAATAACCTAGATATACATTAAGTGGCCACAAAAAGAAAAAAATGGCTTCATGCACAAATCATGTTATATTTGCATTTGAAACTAATATTGACTATGGCTGTTCTCACCAATAGAGTGAAAATGAAACACTACACATACATTTGGTAAATAAGGAAAAGTAGGAACAATTGTGCAGAAGCCACCATTGTAGAAATCAAAACATTAGGGATTTTTTACACAGGATCATAGGCAAAGCATAAAGTACAAAGGGCAGTGTGCTCCTGCACAATCTCTGAATGTCTCCACGAGCATAAGAGAAATCAGACAGGAGTTCTCCAGTTTTGCTGCTACTTACCTGTAACGAAGCTAGTTCCACCAGTAGTTCCACTGCTTTGGCATAATTCCTCTTTAATTTAGCCAACTGTTCCCCACCTCTGGCTAAACCAGTTAGTTCATAACCTGAAAAAACCAGTCAGACAACATTTGCAATTAGAGAGTAAATAATCTCCCATAAAATTCCTAAAAGATAGTTCAGAAAAACACCAAATATGGAAAAACCAATGCTCTTATTTCCTATTAAATGCAAACATAAAGTGCCTATCTCACTTCCCAGATACTGTAGAAGCATCTGCTAAACAGTTTCCCTGAAGGCTTCTAGTCTATTACAGCTAGAGATGAAAACTTTTTTTTTTAATTTTTAATGTTTTTTAGTTGTAGTTGGACACAATACCTTCATTTTATTTATTTTTATGTGTGCTGAGGATTGAACCCAGGGTCCCGCACGTGCTAGGTAAGCACTTTATTGCTGAGCCCCAGCCCCAGCCCCAACTTTTTTTTTTCCCCAGTACTGGGGCTGGGGCTGGCAGAGCCTTGCGTGTGCTAGGCAGACCTCCACTACTAAGCCACACCCCAGCCCTAGAAGAGAAGCTTTTGACCACCCTTCACTTGACTAGCTTGCCGGATTAGCTAACACCCCCTATTCCCTTTGAAACTACACTGCCTGTTGCCCACAGGACAGTATTAGATATGGAAAACAAAAAATCCCAAAATAGTGAAGCCTGGGAAAGGGGAATGAAAAAGAAAGCCATACACTGATGGCTTTCATCTCTTTCAAGATAAATCCTTTTCAGATGCTGGCCACAGGCGAGGAAAAAAGTGCTTCAATTAAACCTAGAATGATAGTCTCTAGGAAACACTAATCTCTTCCAAGATAAATCCTGCCAGGTGCTGGCCACTGACCCCCAAGCAAAAGACCAAATTCCTGAGTGCCCAAACTGACATACTCACTAAATCACCCATAACCTATATAAACCTAGTCCCCTCCTTTGTTCAGTGGCTCATTTTCCACAGGAGAGTGGGTCTATCAGAACCATGACCCCATTCCTGAATAAAGGCTTTTGGCTGTTTTGCGAAGTTTGCATCCAGCCTGGTCTCTTTGTTCTAACAATAGTGGCTCTCCATTAAGAGGGGACTCTCAGAAATGCTCTCTATTTCTGTATATAAGCCATACTTAATATTGCATTATTTCATAATTGAATATATAACACAAACCAATAAGGCACGAGTGCCAAAAGAAAGAATATTGTTTCTAGAGAGAAAAAGCAATTCTACTTCTGGAAGACAAAAAAATGCTACCAAATCAGAAATGGAATGAGTGAGACAAGAACAAAATACTGGAAAGGAGCTATAAAAAAGATTCAGCTGGGCACAGTGGTGCATGACTATAAATCCAGTGGCTTGGGAGGCTGAGGTAGAATAATCACAAATTCAAAGCCAGCGTCAGCAATTTAGTGAGACCCTAAGCAACTTAGTGAGAACCTGTCTCAAAATTAAAAAAATGAAAAGGGCTGGGGATACGGCTCAGTGGGGTTAAGCACCCTTGGGTTCAATTCTGGTTTAAAAAAAGATTCAGCATTAAGATTACATCATAGTTGTCCGGGATTGTAGCTCAGTGGTGAGTGCTTGCCTTGCCCATGTGAGGCACTAGGTCTGATCCTCAGCACCACATAAAAGTAAATAAATAAAATAAAAGTATTGTGTTCAACTACAACTAAAAAAGAAAAAGATTACATCATAGCATCTAAGATTTTATTCCACTTTACAAAGAATTATAAACAATGCATTATAGGTATAGTTTTTGCAGAAAGACAACACAGAAATCTAATCAGTGTATTCTTAACAAAAGAAAAGGCTTAATATTTTTTAAATAGCAAATGATTATAAAATTATATATATCTACATTAAAATAAAACATTTTTCAGTACTAGGAATTGAACCTACAAGCCCTCTAACACTGAGCTACATCCCCAGTCCTTTTTATTCTTTTTTATTTTGATTGTGGGCCTCACGAAGTTACCTACACTAGCCTCAAACTTGTGATCCTCCTGCCTCAGCTTCATAAGTAGCTGATTATAGGCACACCCCACTACACCTGGCAAATGAAATATTCTAAGATGCACAATGTTTTCTGACTCCTACCAAAGTACTTTTTTGATTATCTGATTAACTAATGTGACCTTAGCTAATAAGAGAACTTCTAACACTGGAACTTCTGAACTGTAAAACAGTCTGACTAGTATCATTTCCAGGACCAGATTCATTTAAAGAGGAAAGAGGTGACTGGGAATGTAGCTCAGTGGTAAAGTGCTTGCCCACAGGCACAAGGCCCTCAGTTTGATCCCCAGCACCCAAGAAAAAATAAATTAAAAAATAAAGGGGAGGGGCTGCGGATGTGGCTCAAGCGGTAACACACTCGCCTGTCATGCGCAGGGCGCTGGGTTCGATCCTCAGCACCACATAAAATAAAATAAAGATGTTGTATCCACCGAAAACTGAAAAATAAATATTAAAAAGTCCCCCCCCTTAAAAAAATAAAAAATAAAAAAATAAAGGGGAAAAAGGTGATCCCAGATACACATATTAAAAAAAAAAAAAAGTGTCACACTTACTGTCAGTTCCTTCGTGGTAATGTTCGAATACTGGTAAAGTAACACCTGTTAAATACAGAAGCATTTATAAACATGGTCTTGAAGTACTGTTTCTTAACTACTGTTCCCTATATTTCTTTTTCACCAAATACTCAAAAGTCAAGAGATTAGGCCTAGAATTATAATTGGTTTCAATTAATGAATTCAGAACCTGTCTTCTCAATTCTGAATGATAAGGACCTATGGTTTTAACATGTAAAGTCAGTCAAGTTGTTCTAAGTATAAGAAAAAAATGGCATATCAAGGTATTATTGTACAAATGGTTAATTTTTAAATGTCACCTTTTTTCCTCCAAGGATTCTAAAGAGTTGAAAAGTCACCTGCTACATTGTCTTTCTTCGATCGAATCTTCACTTGGGCTTTATTTACATTTTGGATAACTGTGGTGCTACAGAAAAAGACAAAGCCTTTATTTAGTTTTATTTTTAGAAATCAATCTACACAGACCCAATGAGTTTGTCTCCACATTAAATGAGACCAAGAATGAGATGTCACAATGAAGTAAGTTTTGGTAATTGTCTTTCTGCCAGAAAAGGGGGAAAATCTGCCATAGGAAGGGCTCAGAGAACAGAGAATGCACAATACTTAAAACATTAGGCATAAGAAATATTCAACGGGTGATTCTAAAGTACATGGATTTTTTGAATTTTCAGTCAGTACGTGGATCTGTGATAGGGGTTCCCATTCTGCTAGTGTAATTTGGAGAAAACTTTCTTTCTTTTAGGTTTGCTGTGTAGTTGGTTAAGCTGTGGTTCAAATGTTTTACTCCAACTTCCTTTCAGGTTTTACCTGACTCCCTATCTGGCTCCAACATAAACTGTTTTCCCCATATCCATTCTAAAGCACACTTACATACTACTGATTTCCTCCCTGAGCTGAAAACTTTCAATGCAAGCTGTTTATCCTACCAGCACTGGCAAACATTATTCTACCACCTCACTTGGCCATAAGGCCTTCAGACTGTAAGGCCTGCCTCCAAGGAAAGCACCTACTTCAGAAGATATAATGTCATTGGGAAAAGAAAACTAAATTTAAAAAATCCTAAAAACAACTTCCACTTGTCCCTCACACACAAGCCATCTTACTTCTGGAAGTATTAAACTGAGAATAACAATGCTTACCTACCTCACAAGGTTATTTGGAGAATCACCAACACTTTCAATTGACACAGACTGTTTGAAAACTACTGTGTATCCTTTTTCTAAATAATGTACTGGGGCTGGGGTTGTGGCTCAGTGGTAGAGTTCTTGCCCAGCATGTTTGAGGCACTGGGTTCAATCCTCAGCACCACATAAATATAAATAAATAAAATAAAGTTAATAAAAATAAAAAAGAATATACTGATATGACAAAAGCCATAAAGCTACTGCTTATTTTAGTACTGGGGAGCGATCCCAGGGGCACTTTACCACTGAGTCACATCCCCAGACCTTTTTATTTTTTGAGACAGGGTCTTTAAGTTGCTCAGGGACTCACTAAATTGCTAAGGCTGGCATCAAATTTGAGATCCTCTTGTCTCAGCCTCCCGAGCCATTGGGATTGCAGGTGTGCATCACCACATCCAGCTAAGCTCCTGCCTTTTAATTAATGGATTCCATTCTCAAAAATTTAGCCTAAATAGAAACAAAAAATATATACCCATGTATTTTCTCTAATATTCAAACACCTGAAAATCAACCCAAAGAACCTGCATCAGGAGAAAAAAATTAGTAAATCATGGTACATCTTGAGAAAGATTGTATAGCCATGTGAAAATAAGGAAAAATTGTTTATGATACCACATTAAATAAAAACGAACTATAAAAAGCAAGTATCCTGTGCCTGCAACTACATAAGACACTTGTGGATGGTAACAGTGGTGAGGGGGTTAAGTGTTTCTCCTTATTATTACTAAGTCATTTATTTGTCTTTAATGCTTATACATTTTAAAATTTAGAATGATTTACAATGAAATCACGATGAAAGCACTAACTTGTTTTAAACCAGCCTGCTGTGTCATCTTACCTGAAGTCCCCTGCTGTGAACTTGGCCTCAGCTAGTGAAAAGGCAGCTTCTCTCATCACTTCACCCATCAACATTTTAGTCTGGAAAAGTATAAACCCACAGCAGATCGAACCAAGTTTTTTATAAGGAAAAATTATATTAAAGTTAAGTTCCTTTAATAGCTATCCTATTTGATGCTAAGTATGAAATATCAGTAACAAATGTTGATTTGATAATGACAAAACAAATAAAAATTACCAATTTTGAACAGTTTTGGTTATGATCAGTAATACCATTGCAAAACTATGAGTTTTATAATTAAAACATTAGAACACATGCATTAGTAAATACAAAAGTAAATATTTACTGAAGAACTTATCTTGCTCCTAAACATGTACATGTGATTTGCTCTCATTAATCTTTTAAATTCACTACAGTGAATTTAAAAAGAGTCAAAAATCCTAATGCCACACTGATTCTAAAGGACAGCTGGAAAATTTAATGCTTGCATATATATATATGCAATATATATCCAATAATTTTTTTGAAAGAGGAGAAAAATTGGGTCAGATGGGCAGGGAGTTGGCTGACCAAGTAGTAAAAATCTACAGCTACAATAAGGAAATCTAGTATGGAACAGATAAGAAGTAGAACAAAGTGTTTTTATAGGAAAATAAGCCCAGGCTAGGAGTGGCAAAACACACCTTTAATCTGAGAGACAGGAGGCTGAGACAGGAGGATTGAAAGTTCAAGGCCAGGCATGGCAATGTAGTGAGATGCTATCTCAAAATAAAAAAATATAAAGGGCTGGTGGGGGATGTAGCTCAGTGGTAGAAAACCCCTGGGTTCAATCCCCAGTATTGAAAAAAAGGAAAAGAAAGAAAAAAAAGATGCCTAGATATAAATGGGAATTTAGTATAATGAAGCAACCATTCAACTGTTCATCCATTTACAAATGATAAAGATAAATCCCTTACATTGCCCCCCAACCAGAAATAAATAAATAAAATGATCTAGACGTTTTAGAAATAGAGTTTAAAAAAAAAAAACTATAAGTCAACCATAGTGGTGCACACCTATAGTCCCAGTTACCTAAGAGGCTGAGATAGAAGAAGCACATGAGCCCAGGAGTTTGAGGTTAGTCTGGGTCACTTAATGAGACCCTGTTGCAAAATTTTTAAAACGTTCTTTATTTCCTGGCTGTCCTAAGCTGAGCAGCATTCCTCTGCCATTATGTTCTGTCTCACCTCTTGGACCAGAGCTCCAAAAGTGGACTGAAACCTCTGAAATCAGTAGATGATATCAATCACTCTACTTGGACTATGCCTTTTTTTTATTCTGACCACTCAGATCTGCTGTTGAAAACCTTAGTTCACCACATATATTCCTATTCACTATAATGAGCTCCACTGAGCAGAGAAAGACGTGTAGGTGGCCAAATGAATGCTCAGACCCAGCATGTGAATGCCTGATTCACAGCCTCATTTAAAGAGGTCAGGAAAAAATAAAGAAACCAAGACTGAGAAAACTGAAAATGTGACATGGCATCCTGGATTGGATCTGGGTCAAAAATAGGACATTAAAGAAAACCTGGTGAAATCCTAGTTAATAGTAATATACTGATGTTGGTTTCCTAGATTTCACAAACATATCCAGAAATATGACATTAAAGGAAACTGAAAGTGAGTGAGGGATATATGGGAATTCTCTGCACTGTCCTTGAAACTTTTCTATAAATCTAAAATGATTACAAAATAAAATGTGTACCTAAAAAAATAAGCAAAAAGGGCTGAGTATATTGTTCAGTGGTAAAGCACACCAGGGTTTACTCCCCTGTACCACAAAAATAACATTTTTTAAAAAGGGCCAGGAATGTAGCTTAGTGGTAGAGCACTTGCCTAGGATGCCCTGGGTTCAGACCCCTGTACCTTAAAAAAAAAACAGAGGTAAGGTTAAATTCCATTATCCATGCAATGAAACACCATGAAGCTATTATAAAGAATGAGAGAGCTGGAGTTACAGCTCAGTGGTAGAACACTTGCTTCACATGTGTGGGGCAGTGGGTTCAATTCTCAGCACCACATATAAATAAATGAATAAAATAAAGGTCCGTCAACAACTAAAAAAAAGAAGAAGAAGAAGAATGAGACAGATTTTTATGTATTGATGTAGAAAGCTGTCCACGTTCTGCCATCATGGGGCAGGGGAGAGAAGGGAGCAGACCAGGAAATATTATGGGATTTTATATATGTATATAACCTCTGCATGTGTGGTAATTTTTATACACGCTACCAAATAGGTGACATAGGGATGAAAGACCATAAACCAGTGTCAAGAAAAACTACCTCTGGAAAACAAAGAAAGGATTATTGTGGGGAAAGGGAAGATATAAGAGAACCTTTTCTTTTTAAAATATATAATTCTGTATTCACTTATCGTTCACCCAAAAAGTACTGATTAAAACTTACTATACGCCAACACTATTCTAGGCATTAGAAATACAGTGCTGAAAAGTCTCTGAAACTTATATCGTCTAATGGAACAAAACAAAGAAGAAAATGCTATGTAGTAGTACATATTACAATACAAATAAAATACAAAATTGTGACAGTAGTAAAAATGGTGGTTACATCAGATTGTGTAATCAACAATGACCTCTCTGAAGAGACTGGAATGGCCAGGTGAGCCACTCCTAAAGAGCATTTTAGGGAGAAGAAAAAGTTGATAGGCCCTGGAGGACATCAGAAAGAATGCTCCAAATGAGGTCAGAGAGGCAGGCAGGAGGCAGATCAGATCAAGTGAGGCTTTGTGGCTTTGCAGGCATATTAAGGAGTTTGGATTTCATTAAGTGAACTACCCAAAACTAAAATCTATATGTATGTATGCTAGCATTTCTCTAGTATTACACTTGTCATAATGGTGTTTTTACTTTTGAAGGAAAAAAATTTAATTAAAATAACTAAAAATTAAGTGCTAAGGATATATCTCAGAGGTAGAGTTGTGCTCAGCATACACAAGGCCCTGGGTTCAAATTCCAATTCCAAAAAAGAAAAAAAGAAATAATAAAATGCCAAGGTCCATGCTAGATTTTCCTTAGATGTTTATAAAATAAATACTGCTTAAGCAAAGTTCACTCTACCTCTATGATCTTCTTCAGGATCTGTCGGAATCGAAGAGTTAGGGCATCAGATTTTTTCTTCAGGAGGTTTCGGCCTGTTTGTGCTCCTTTTAAACGAGCCTTCATGATGGTCTGTGCCCTATAGAAATTACAAACAAAAACATTCATTGTTTTTGCTTCAAAGACATAAAATACCTCTGTAACATAGTGTTAAAATTATCCTTTATTTTTTTGCTATAATGAGAGAAAATATAAAATTTGTAGCCGAGAAGTTTAACTTGTTTCTCAATACTAGAAATTTCTACCCTTATTGTTCCATAAAAGTTTATTTATTTACAACAGAAACAATTCTATAATCAATATCTGGAGTATTTATTAAATCATAATATGCCCTATCAGGAAATTTATTTTATGATGACAGCATAGTTCAAATACTTACTTAACTTGTTATATTTAATAATGTTTCAATTTCCATGGAGATTGAAATATTCTGTTCACTAACACAAATCAAAATTTGGGTGCTGATTACTTCAGTAGTAGAGCACTTGCCAAGCATGTATGTGGCCCTGGGTTCAACCCCCAGCACCCCAAAGAAAAATTTGCAATGCAATTAACCTCAAGACCAACAATTCCACTTCGAGGAACTTATCCTAGAGATTTATTCCCACATGTATACAAAAACACATCTAAAATTAAGGATGAGTACTCCATCCTTATTTGTAATAGCGAAAGAATGAAAATTAAGGCTCAAGCAGGGTGCAGTGTCACATGCCTGTAATCCCAGCTACTAGGAAGGCTGAGACAGCAGGATCACAAGTTCAAGGCCAGTCTAAACAGCTTAAGGAGACCTATCTCAAAATAAAAACTAAAAAAAAGGAATTGGGAGTATATAGTTCAGTGGTAGAACATCCTTGGGTTCAATCCCCAGTACCATTTTTTAAAAAGGCTCAACCTAGGACACTGTACCCCAACCACTGCCACACTGCCTCATCTTAATACTCTCTCAACCTCCTCACCCCTCAACCCCCCCATCCCACACCCCCACACCCCTTCATGGTACTAGGGATTGAACTAGGGTCTCGCACATGCTAGGAAGGTGCTCTACCACTAAGCTGCACTCTCTCAGTTCTGCCCCACATTAAAGATGTCTAGTAGCAGCAAATAACAGTTCTTGCCTTGCAAAGCAGTTAGCAGTGGCTGACTTTGCCCTGATTGGCCTCAAGAGGTCTAATCAAGTGAAGCTGGTTCAGTTTCCAGCCTGAACAGGAGCTATCCACACTAATGTGTGCATTTAATATACAGTATTGTTTACACTACATACCAGAATTGGGGCTGAAAGGACTTGGATCAAATTTTGGTAAAATCCTAGTACTGAAGATTCCAATAAGTTTAGAGTGTACAGGTAAACTGGTTGATAATTTTTTTTTGGTGGTGGTGGGGGGGGTGTTAATTGGGAATTTGACCCAGGGACAGACTATATATCCTCAGCCCTTTTCATTTTTTGAGACAGGGTCTCACCAAGTTGCTTAGGGCATCAGTAAATTGCTGAGGCTGGCAATTTGAACTTATAATCCTCCTATCTCAGTGTCCAAACTGCTGGGATTACAGATGTACACCACAGTGTCTGCCTACAATTTTAATAATAATTTAATATTCTGCTAATTTATTATTATTTTTAGTATCCTGCTAGATGATGGCATCTCAATGAAAGGGGCAAATTTTAATTTCAGAAGACTCTATGAATGACCCACCCAAGCACTTAGAGCTAATATGCAAAAGAACCTGGATTTGCCTGACTTCTGTTGACTCCAAATCTTTCATGTCTCTTTTGCTTCCACTCTAAACTTTTGTTTTCTTCGGTGCATAAGTGAGTAAAAGCAACATTTCAGAGGATATATCATGAGTGGACTGTTGATGAAACAGAAGTCGCCAGTGCATTTTCTAGCCGAGGACTTTTTTTTTAATATTTTTTAGTTGTCAATGAACCTTTATTTATTTATTTTTTATTTATATGTGGTGCTGAGAATCAAATCCAGTGCCTCACACGTGCTAGGCAAGCACTCTACCACTGAGCCACAACCCCAGCCCTAGCCTAGGACTTTTAAAACCTGTTCTTTTACATATTTCAGAACTGCTCAGGCCTACCAAAAAAAAAAAAAAATGACCTTCAGCTAGGACAATGACTTTGTTTTCAGCTGAATCAAAGACATCTGACTACATGACAAAGAACTGCTGTCAAGCCTTGGGGAAAATATTTACTTCCTGCAACTGATTTTCCTCTCAACTCACAAGTTGAGTGCTCCCAAATAGCAGTTTCCACCTTCACAAACCTATCATTTTTCTTGTCTAAGCCCAAAGTCCATTTGTGCTTCTCTAGACTCAAAAAAATTCAAAAGTAAAAACAAAAACATGTTATCATTCTGACTACTGAAAAGAAAAGACATTAGCTAAAACAATGGGGAAAGATTTTATTCAGGAACCACTGTGTCACATAAGGGAAAGCACTGGGCTACATTTTGATTTGTGTAGAAGTAACTGGGCTTGTTAAAAAAGAAAATGAGGGAGTGGGCCTTGAATGAGAGAAGTGAAAAATAACAAAGCTTTGGTCAGTGTAAATGCAATTAGGCCTGGTGTGTCTGTTAGCTGACAATTATGGAAGTTAGGGTTCTATCCTGCCACAGAGACTGGGAGACAGAGACCTTATCCTTCCCAATGATTAAATTTCAAAAGTACTCTCAGATCCTTCAGAGGGACACTTCTTAAAGGTTTACAGAAAAACTCTTTTCAGTAAATGCTCTAAGAAAGGGAAGTCATGGCTGTATTGATCAGGAGTTGGATAGAACAAATATTTAATTCTCCTAGCAGCTTTCAGCTTTTTCAGGCAAGCATTTTATTTTGTAATTTTTGTAGTGCTGGAGATGGAACCCAGAGCTTCATGCATGCTAGCCAAGTGCTCTGCCACTGAGCTATACCCCATGACCATATTTTAATGGGAATCTGAGGTCATCCTAGGACATGGCCTTATGCTGCTCCAAGCCACTGTTGTTTCTCAGTGCAGAGATTTGGATGGAGTTGCGGAGTTACCCCAAGGGAGTACTATCCTTATCTGTTTCACAGGATAGGCTTTTCTCCACAACTAGCTCTTTTCCTGCCTAGTACAATCAACCATTAGGAAGTCAGTTGAGTGAAAGTAAAGAGCAAATTTACAACTCTTTCATTTCATTAAGAGCTATAGTGACACTGGCAGAGACAGAAGTTTAGAGTCTGAAAATAACTGTTTAAGAGTCCTCATATACTGTAAGAAAAATTACAAGATGAGGAAAAACACCCCATAGGACAGGATAATGCAGAGATCTAAGTATCAGAATCAAAACTTATTTTCTGCTTCCTCGATGACAAAAAAGAAAGAAGAGAGCACAAACAAGAACAATATTTATTCTCACAAGTTGTTAAGCACATTTGTGAAAACTTTAAAACTTTCATTACAACTGGCCAACGATGTGACAAGGATTTCAGGGCAATAGAAAAGGCAGTACAGGACTGAACAGATTTCAAAGCATGGGTTGGTTCTCTGTAGATTCTTTATGGACGATTTAATCAAGATGCTCTCTCATCCTAGATAAAGCCCCCAGGCTGATGGGAAAGAACGATATGTAGTAAACAAATATCCTCTTAACAATGTGATGAGCAGTCTTAACAGAGGTCTAAAAGGGTGCAGTGGTGATAGCAAGAGGACTGCCTCAGAAATGCAGAGATACCGTCCCACCGCCGCTGACACTTCAGGATCTTGGAAAATGAGTAAGGGAATCCAAGATTGAATCTGACGTCCAAGCTAGGGCGACTCGAATCAATCCCCACTTTGACTAAGGGACCTTCTATATGCTTCCCGTGGCGGTAAACGTCCCTTCTCATTAACAAACCCCCTCGACTTTTCCGTCGCGCCGCTAAACGGTGATCTCTGTGAAGGCAGAGATGGCGACATTTGACTTATATAAATCCAGTGCGTGGCTCAACAACCGTAAGGGAAATAAACGACTCGACTAACGAATAAAGACTGCGGACCTCCACAGAAGCCAGCAGGTCTGGCGCTTTTTCCTATCTCCCTGTCCTGTCTGGTTCACCCAGGAGAATCCTGGGTTCAAGACAAGACCCTGGAAGAGAGCTCAGGATAGGCCGGGAAACTAGGAACCTCACTGGTGGTCCAGGGTACGGAGGGATCACGCTCCAGGCAGGCGTTCCTGAACCTGAGAGCGCCACTCCTCTCGTTCTTTTACTTACATTCGCGAGGGAAAGATTTCGATCCGGTCTTTGCCCGACATTCTGACGATGACTGTTCGGCTCGGATCCCCGGCCGGGCAAACGAGGGTGCAAGAGCTCCAGTACTGGCCGCCACCGTCTCTTCCTCTACTGGAGTCAACGTTTGTGTCACATGACCCCTCGCGTTGCTAAGAGGTAGCAGGGATACCCATTTTTCACTTCCGCTTCCAGTTGTCAGAGACGTCAGGCAGTGGGCTGGACACAGACGATGCCCGTACGTGAAGGCGCGCGCACCGCGGAATTCCGGTTCGACTCCCAGCCCCTCCCCTTCCAGCTCCCTGGCTGCTGAGCAAATCGCTGCACGTGCTGAGCGAAAAAAGAGAACACCTCTTCTCTTCCTCCATCTTTCGTCTCTAGTCACAGCGCCATCTCATGGTTAATTAAAACTTTGAGGGGACTTATTCTTAGAGGATAACGAATCAGAATCTTGCCTGCTTGCCACGCCTCGGAGGTTACTTGTAAAAATCTAAAGATAGCTAGAAAACGTAATTTTTAGATCCTTCTGTGGTCCACATCCCTGGTCCTCGGAGGACCCACACTCTATGATCGATGGAGAGGAGGGGCCTTTTACTTCGGCGCTTGCGTGGTGCGAGGTGGTTCCGCATGCGCGCTGGGGTTGTGCGAGGCGCACGCTGCGGCGGCTGGGCGGCTGGTACGGATCTACCAAGTCTGATCGTTCGGACTAAAGAGCTCCACGCGGGACTTTAGTGCGGGATTCACACACATACCTCAGGTGACTAATCCCGCAGTTCGGTTTACCCGAGAACTCAACGTTAGTTTGTCTACTGACAGGAGTGGTCGACAGGGTAGGCCCGGAACTAACTCCCCCTCCTTTTCCCGACCCGGCGCGGGAAGTGTCTGGACACCATCGCCACCGCCCGCTGATTCAGTCAGGGCCTCCTCTCCGGCTCTGTGTCGGTCTTCCTGTGTGCCAGAGCCAGCGTTGTATCAGCGGAGAAATCTCGGGAAGGAAAGTGGGCCAAGTGGATTTTACTCCCTCTTCAGTATGTTTAAAGAGAGCATGCCCCGAGGTGGGGCGACCTCGGGAAAACGCCCTGACACCCCATCCCTGCTCCGGGGCGCTGAGCGCTTGGCCTTTTTCCTAGTCTAAGAATTATTTTAAATCTGTATGTCCCCACTTCTCCCGCCCAGCGATATTGCCAGAAATTTCCCAATTCTCTGGAATTCATACCTGACTCTCTCAGACAACCAGTAGAATGGGCTCCCATGCGGAAAAGAGCTGGGTCGTAGAATAGTTTATTAATCTGATAATTAAAACTGAAGTTTAAGATATCTTATCCCTCGAGTTGTGCGTTTCTGTAGAATGAATCATCCCTTGAATATTGTTAGTATCTGTTCGTCTCATTTTGGAAACTGTGAGAATGCAAAATTCTAAGACGTTAGAATTTTGCATAACTAAAAGCCAAAATTTTAGAGTTAAATGCCTATACATCGTACGGTCCCTTTAGTT
Organism: Marmota monax; assembly: GCF_021218885.2. Lineage (NCBI taxonomy): Eukaryota > Metazoa > Chordata > Mammalia > Rodentia > Sciuridae > Marmota > Marmota monax. The sequence continues at coordinate 19,128,317 of NW_026693777.1, read as the reverse complement.
ATCCGCCAAACTTAGGCTGCTTTAATTTTTGTTAAGCAAGAAGCACTTTTTTTTTTTTGAGAAAGGACAAAGAAGTCCTAACTTTCTTCTCCCGATTGAGACAGTTTGAAAGTTTTGTTTGTATAGCACTTACAAACCAAGAATTATTTTAGAGGCGCATGAGTTTTCCCAACACAATACACTGGAAAGGAATGTAGACTTCTGTATCCATTATGGTGACTTAACCATGCCCTGGTTTAAGGGATAAGTCCTACCGACCACTGGCAACATTACTGACAATGCAGAGTATTTGAAATTAGTGTGAAGTTTGGTTATTATCTTTCAAAAGGTAATTGGTTTCTTTTATATCAGAACACATAGCTGTGTAGTGCTTTGGCCTATTGAAGCTCTCTAGTTAGACACTCCAGATTTAATGTCAGAAGACTTGAGTTTAGCTTTTGCTTTAGTAATTGGTATGCATTTATCATTGAGGAAGTCATTTAATATTTCTATTTCTTGGCTCCCTGTTAACTGATTGTTTCACTATGTCTTTTGTAGTACTTTATATTGTAATTGTTTGCATACTAGATTGTTTCCAACTTTATATTTAATTCCTTAGGTAAGAATCTTATATCAGTAATGTATAGTACCTAGTAGATTAACAAATTAAGTTATAAAATGGAAATGATACTTCGTTTGCCTTTTTGAATTTTAGGGTAGTATGATACACTTTTAAAATATTTTTACATATATTTTCAATTGACACCTTCACAAACCTGTGAAGTATTGATGAGAAAAACAGTTCAAAGGGAACCTTTCCCTAGCAACTATAGATAGTAAGTAGGGCAGAACAAGTGGCTACTGGCCTGACTTGACACTTGTTGAAGTCCAAATTTAAAAAATCTGAATGTTTTGAAAATGATAGGAAAGGCCAAGTAAATATCTAGTGTGGTTTCTGTTTTCCTGAGGGGGCGGGGGGAAGCTAGTTTTTTTTTTTTTTTTTTTTTTAAACTCACTTTAAAAAATGTTACTAGCATTTCATAAGATGACATGTTCAAATCTATTAAACAATATGCAGATGGTTGTAGTGACTAGCTACTTTCCTTCATTGCTGTGAATAACATCATTGGCAGCATTACATTATTCTGTACCTTACGAAGAGATTTTTTTGCCTCCTAAAGAAGTAGTTTTTATGTCTCTTTTCAGGATTCTCTTACCCTATTTTCTAACTTCCTATGTTTGTTAACCATTAAATTAAACCTTGTTTCCCTGAAAGCATCACTTTTACTTTTTGGAGAAACTTGGTGAAAAAAAAAAAAAGAAAATGTAGTTGATATCTGTTAAATCTCTAAAAATTGCTCCATATCATTAATTTGGTATCTATTTGAGACTCTTTAAACTTTCAAATATAATTATGTACAGATATTTGACAACAGCTGCTCCCCCACCCCTGAAAGAGCCCTGTTTTAAAATAAAACAACCATTTCAGCTGTTTCTTAGTGGATAATTCTGGCCATTGAGTGTCTGCTTCCTTTGTTTGCTAAATCCTTATGTTGTCAAGCTACAAGAAAAATACTTCACTGCCACATATGTTGTTTTTTGTTAAACAAGATAGATTGATGCTAATAGTTTGCCTGAATTTGTAGTATATGCTACCAACACTGAATATCTATATTGAAGTTGCTTTTTGTTTAAGATTTTTTTTACTGCAACACATTTTCCAGTAATACTGAGAGAAAATATATACTGATTTATAAGAACAAAGACTTTGGATCCAAACTTCATAGGTATCAGTATATGAAAGAGCAAGTTGTTTTTGTGCCTCAACTTCTTTATCTGTAAAATGGTGGAAATAAGTGAGAAAGTGGTACCTCAAGGAGATAGGCGGTGGCCAGATCATATAAGACCTGGTAGTTAATGGAAGGATATATAAGTCCCATGGATATCTTCCCAGTGGTAAGGTGTACATGGGTGACAGGTGGCAGCTCTATTACTGCACTGCAGCATAACTCTGGTGTTCCATATGCTGAATGTAGGTGGTCTGCCTAAAGTCAGTTATTGGCAGCCATATTTCCCTGTTAACAAAAATATTATTAAATAAGTTTTCACAGATTTTTCTTAGGCTTTTAGGTCCTATTACTCCCTGTCTTCTGAACTCTGCCAACAGTAAATGGGTTAAGGTTAATAGAAAAACATGAAAATCATCAGCCACTATTAATTTGAGAGCCTCTTTGTTCAAATATACTTCTACCCATGACATAATGCCAGCTTATGGATCATAAGAAAGGTGGTACTGAAAGTAGCCTAGAGGTTGAGAGAAACTTGAACTTTGTAGTAAACGAAGATTTATAAAGCTGTTCTCAAAATTGGGTACTCAACAAAATAAAAATTAGAGGGGAAAGTGTGTTTTAAAAGGAAAAAAAATTGTTAAACATTTTGTTATTAATAAATTTTTAGGTTTTGGTTTCCTTGATATCTGATACTTTAATTTTGGCTATAATAAGTGATAATGGGCTGGAGATGTAACTCAGGGTTGGAGCATTTGTCTGGTGTGCTTGAGACCCTGTATTCATTTCCCAGCACTACAAAATAAAAAAGATTGTATATATCATTGGTATATTGGCTAAGGGTTAAGTTGTCAGAAAATTCTTCCCTTTACTTATTGGGTGGTAACATGCAATCTTAACTGACTCGGAGAAAGAGTAGCTTGGATTTTGCTGACAAGTTTATAACAGTGGTGATGCTTCCCATCATTTCATATTCTTTAAAGTGGTAGTAATAAAATAGTATTTTATTCTTGAATATTCCTTTAATCCTTAAGTCTCAGAGTACTTTATAGATGGTCATTATTTTTTATGATTTCGCTAAAACTCATGGCAAAGGATCACCCAAGCTTACAAAAGGTAGAGCAAAATAAAAATTAAAGCTTGGTTCCTGGATACCCATCTGTTTTCTGATACTATTTAAGAAGTTCAAAGAGATGAGAAAACAAATAACTATATTTATCTTTTATTTACTTTCACTGGCAAAATGTAGAAAATTGACATTTATTTTGACCTTAACTGAACACTTAATTTGATTCTCTTGCTTAAATTGCAGAATGCCGGGTCTAAGTTGTAGATTTTACCAACACAAATTTCCTGAGGTGGAAGATGTAGTGATGGTGAATGTAAGGTCCATTGCTGAAATGGGAGCTTATGTCAGCTTGCTAGAATACAACAACATTGAAGGCATGATTCTTCTCAGTGAATTATCCAGACGGCGTATCCGTTCTATAAACAAACTCATCCGAATTGGCAGGAATGAATGTGTGGTTGTTATTAGAGTGGACAAAGAAAAAGGTAAGAGAAAAATATCTTAAAACTTTTAAAATTATAGTCTGGAGGTGTAATTCAGCTCAAGAACATGTGCCAAGGCCCTGGGTTCTATCCCCAATACTACCCAAAAGGAGTGGGAGAGAAAAATTAATAAAATAATTATAAGAATTTAAATCAATTTATTTTTAAATATATGTATTTTTAATTTGTGTACTACTGTTTAAAAATTCCTTTCTTTCTTTTTTATAAACCAAAGTTGCTGGAGAAGTATGTCAGTTAGCCATCTAAGCAAGACCACTTGGGTTAGTATTTGTTTATTTAATTACAGGCTGTGCCACTGTGCCTGGCTAAATACATATAACTATTTCTAAGCAGCATTTGTACAGTATTAATTAAAAAGAAACAATCAAAATGGAGACTTGTTAAATAAATCAGTGTGTTTTTATTCAAAATGAGATTTTGAATATTCTGATAGGGGAAGATCTAGATCTAGATCCTAGAGGGTAGGATTAAAGAAAAAATCAGTGCAGAAGAGCCCATACAAAAGGGTTAGGGTCCTATTAGATGAAACTTTTAACATAAGAGCTATTTATCAGGACTATGTACATATATAAACCCTGGACACATAAAAATACAGCTACCAAAAGACAATGAGAAAAAAGCAAAAGCAGGCCAAAACTGAAGGCAAGTCAATACTTTGAAAAAAGGAACTACACTGGATGTTTTATATTTTGCAGTTTTGTATTTTAGACAATCATAGCAGGTGGAAAATGGTAGTAATGATAGCATTAAAGGAGAAATCCACAAAGGAAGACCCCTTAAGTCTGTATGTAAATTCTGCCCAAATCTCTGGCTGACCCATGAACTACTAACATATGAGAGTAGTGTCTAAGCAAGCAGCCTAACAGGATTAAAATCTGAAGATTTCAGTTACTTCCCACAGACAGTAAATTGCCTATTAAAATATATATTTTTTTAATTGGGATACTGGGGATTGTGCCCAGGGGTACCCTACTACTGAGCTACTCCCTAACCATTTTTATTGTATTTTGTTTTAAAACAAGGTCTTGCTAAGTTGCCAAGGCTGGCCTCAAAGTTACAATCCTCCTGCCTCAGCTTCCTGAGTTGTGGAATTTAAAAATCATTTTTTTTTATGGGGGCAGGGGTACCGTTACCAGCGATTGAACCCAGGAGTACTTAAATACTGAGCCACATCCCCAGCCATTTTTATTTTTTATTTAGAAATAGGGTCTTGCTAAGTTGCTGAGGCTGGCTTTGAACTTGGGATCCTATTCTTAAGAGTAGCTCACAGGGGGCTGGGGATGTGGCTCAAGCAGTAGCGCGCTCACCTGGCATGCGTGCGGTCCAGGTTCGATCCTCAGCACCACATACAAACAAAGATGTTGTGTCTGCTGAAAACTGAAAAATAAATGTTAAAATTCTCTTTTAAAAAAAAAAAAGAGAGTAGCTCACAGGAATCCAGAGTCTCTGCCAAATACTCAACAATGTCCAGGATGCATTCAGAATTGCTAAACATTCTGTTAAATGGTTTGGGTATGAAGTATTTCCCAAAAGCCTATGTGACAGTGCCAGGAATGTTAAAAAGGTGAAGTGATTAGTTTATAAGGACTGTGAGTTAATTGGTGAATTGATCCATTTGAAGAATTAATAATTTGAACTATTGTGCTGGATAGTAACTATTATGGCCCTTCTGCCATGATAATTCTACCTGATCTTAGGTCCAGAGCAGTGGAATCAGGCAACCATGGACTGAACCTCTCAAATAGTCCCAAATAAACTTCTCCTCCTTTAAGTTGTTTTGTCAGATATTTTTGGTCACAGCAGTGTAAAGTTGACTTAATATACATACAAAGAAATAGGAAAATATAACCTCTAGAAAGAGAAGGCAGTCACTGAAGACTGGCTCAGAAGTGATCCAAATGATGGAATTAGGAGATAAGATTTAAAATCAGATGTTATAACTGCTTAAAGATATTAGGAAAATATACTTGTAAGGAATGAACAAAATGAGATCTTAGAGAAGTTTAAAACTTTTTAAAGAAGAAATAAATATAAATCATAACTGAAAATTATATCTGAAAAATTCACTGTATGGGCTAACAATAGATTGAAGAAAACAGAAGGCTCAGTGAAACTTGAAGATGGTTCATTGAAAATAAACAAATCAGAAAAGATAGGGGTACAAAAATATGTAGAGAGCCTCAATCATCTACCCAATATCAAAAGCTCTATTATAATAGAAGAGACAAGAGAAAGGGGGCAGAAAGTATGTTTGAAAAAGTAACAGCCAAAAGTTTTCTATATCTGTTTAGAAAAGTAAATTTTGCAAAGTATAGCCTTCACACAGGGTAAATGCTAATGAAACTATGTCTATGCACACCAAATTTACTAGGAAAGAAAATCTTGAAAATAACTAGAAGAAAATAACATGTTACATACATAAGAATGCTGATACAAATTACTATGGTGTTCTTATTGGAAATAATAGAGGCCTAATATTTTTAAGCCAATGAAAGGAAAAAAATTTGTCACATGAGAATTGTGTATCCTAAGATAATATTGATTAATGAAAGTCAAAACAAAGACATTTTCAGGTAAATAGAAACTAAGAGAATCAATTGCTGAATTGAGCTGCATTATAAGAAATAGTAAGCGGGGGCTGGGATTGTGACTCAGTGGTGGAATACTTACCTAGCATGTGTGAGGCACTGGGTTTGGTCCTTGGCACCACTTAAAAACAAATAAGTAAAGATATTCTGTCCACCTACAACTAAATATATATATATATACACACACACACACGTGCATAAATAAAGAAATGATAAAGGAAATTCTTCACGGTAAAAAAAATATGAGAAATATGTGAGTAATTGTAAAATACTATTTTACCCCTCTTATTAATTTTTTTAAAATTCATTTATCAGGCTGTGGTTGTAGCTCAGTGGTAGAGCACTTGCCTAGCATTTGTGAGGAAGTATTGTGTCTGTCTACAGCTAAAAAAAAAAATTTTAATGCATTAAACTGTTTGTCTTTTTTGTACACTTAAGATTTTAATTTGTTGAAGATGACTGATGGCACAGAGAGGTCAATGCCATCAAAGGAAGATTTTTATTATATTTCTTGAGAGAAGGGGTATTCCCATGCCATGCCATACCTTGAAGTTTTAGTCAGAAAGCAGAAGGAATTGCGGGAAATCCTAGGCCAGGGCAGGATAAACAATTTAGAATTGGCTAAGTTGTAGGCTTCTGCCTATTGTCTGGTATTTCCTGGGTTGATTTGGGGCTAGTCTTAAGGGACATTCTTATTCTAGTCATTGAAGCCACAAATGTCAGAATATATAAACTAGAAGCCAGGTGTGATGGCTCATGCCTATAGTCAGCTACTTGAGGAATGAGGTTCACTTTGGAGCCAGCCTGGGAAACATAGCAAGACCCCATCTCAAAAAAAAAAAAAAAAACAGGAATTCATGGGCTGCAAGTATAGTTTAATGGTAAAGCATTTGCTAATGTGTGTAATAGAAATAAACATAAATAAAAAAGAATACAGAAAATATAGTTAATACAGTAATCCACCCTTTTCCTTGGTTTCACTTTCCATGGTTTCCTAACCATTCACATTCCATAAATGTTATTTGTCTTAACTCTTTCAAGAGAGACTATGTTCACATAACTTTTACTATACAATGGTGTTCTAATTATTCTGTTTTATTATTATTAATCTCTTACTGTGTTTAAGTTATTAACTTTATCATAGGGATCTATATTAAAGAAAAAACATATTTATTTATCACTTAAGATAGTGATGAGTTTAGCCAGGCACAATGATACATGCTTGTAATCAGCTCAAGAGGCTGAGGCAGGAGGATTCCAAGTTAAAGCCAGCCTCAGCAATATAGTGAGGCCATCTAGATTTGTGTAAATGCACCAGAGATTGAAGCCAGAGGTGGGCACTCAACTACTAAGCCACATCCCCAATCCCTTTTTTGAGACAGGATCTTGCTGAAACTCTGAACAGCTGATAGAACAACTACACTAAAAAAAGAAAACCAATAAAGACCTTTACCTGACTGTTACATAGAGAGAACATTACTTCCAGAAAACGAATATGCATTTTATCACGTGTGCATGCCATATTCACCAAGATAGAGGATAATTTGAGCAATGATTTCAACGTTGGAAGTATTGAAATAGTACATATAAAGTATGTTTTTGGTTTGAGTGCTGAGCGTTGAACCCAGGGTGCTTTACAACTGTATTTTATCCCTTTTTTTAAATTTTTTAATTTGAGGCAGGGTCTCACTAAATTGCTGAGACTGGCCTCAAACTTATGATCCTCCTTTCTCAGCCTCCTCAGTCACTGGGATTATAGGCATGTTTCACCACGCCTAGCTACAAAGTATGTTCTTGGATCACACCAGAACTTGGTTTAAAATCAATATCATTATATCTTGAGTGGAAAAAATAAGTATTTGCACAATTAATGGGCTGGGGATATAGCTTAGTTGGTAGAGTGCTTGACTCACATGTACAAGGCCCTGGGTTCGTTCCCTAACACCACAAAAAAAAAAAAAAAAGCTCATCTAAATAATCCATATATTAAAGAAGGCTTGAGAAGTTTATAATTTTAATTGCTTGTGTTATAAAACATTAAAAATCTGCAAACAGTTATCTAGGTTTTGACTTTAAGAAGGTAGAAAGGGGAGGGACTGGGGTTGTAGCTCAGTGGTAGAGCATCTGCATAGCATATGTGAGGCACTGGGTTCGATTCTCAGCACCACATAAAAATAAATAAACAAAGGTATTGTGTCTACCCACAAGTAAAATATTAAAAGGAGGAGGAGGAGGAGGTAAAAAAGGGCTTGCCCAACATGCAGGGCAGGCACTCTGTTTCTGGGTTTGACCCCTAGCAATATAAAGAAAATTTTTTTAAAAAGGCAAATCCAGCAATGTATAAAAAGGATAGTAAAGCATGACCAAGTAGAGTATATGGAATGCAATGCAGTTGGTTTAACACTCAAAACTTTATGTAGCAGGGCATGGTGGCACACATCTGTAATCCAGTCTACATTAGAGGCTCAGGAGGAGAATCACAACAGCCTCAGCAACTTAAACCCTGTCTCAAAATAAAAAATGGAAAGGGATGGAAACATAGCTTGGTGTTAGAGCATCCCTGGGTTCAATTCTCAGTACTGGAAAGAGGAAAAAGGGAGAAAAAACTTGATTATACTCTTATTAATATAATTGATCAACAGAAGTGCAGAAGTAACTGAGTAGAAGTAACTCCCTTAAATGATGGTGGTAGGACAACTGGATGGGATAAAAACAAACCAGATTATTTTAACCACCTAAAATATTTTCCTAAACTACTCATTTAAAAAATGAGAGAAAGATTTGAATATATAGTTCACCAAAGAAGAAAATGAATAGCAAATATGCACATGAAAAGATGTTGAACAAGATTAGTCATTAGGAAATACACATTAATAACACTGGGTTTGATACCCAGCACCACAAAACAAAATGATGTTGGGGCATGCAATGGTATACATCTATAGTCCCTGCTACTTGAGAGTCTAGGTAGTAGTATTGCTTGAGTGTAGAAGTTTGGGGTCCAGCCTGGGCAACAAGTGAGACTATTCTCAAAAAAAAAGTGTGGGCTGGGGGGCTGGGGTTGTGGCTCAGTGGTAGAATGCTCACCTAACACATGTGAGGCCCTGGGTTTGATCCTCAGCACCACATATACATACATAAAATAAAAGTATTATGTCCACCTACAACTAAAAAATATTTTTAAAAAAAAAAAACTGATAGATACGAACTGCTTATGGAAATGCAAAAATGGTACATGCACTTTAGAAAACAATTTGGCAGTTATTAAGTACATGTACTATGCAACCCAACAATACCAATTTCTTGGTATTTATCCGTGTGAAATTAAAATGTATATTCACAACAAAACCTGTTCGGTTTTTTTACAGTGATTTAAGGGTTAGTGGTTCTTGATTGTAGTGGTTACATGACTGTATTTTTTAACAAAACTCAGAATTGTACACTAAAGTGGTGAAGTTTACTATGTATAAATCATGGGTTTTTTTTGAGGAAAGAAATGCTCAGAATCTGAAACAGTCCAGGTACATTAACAATGTCAAAGGAATTCCAGTCATTCATTTTAATAAATGTAAAAAAGCATTTGACAAAACTCAATACTCATTCATTAATAAAAAGTTAGCAAGCTAGAAATAGAAGGGAATTTTGTTAATCTAATAAAGGGTGTCTAGGAAAAAAACTACAGATAGACTTTCTTCTAGGATAGAGAACAAGGCAAGAATGTTCACTCTCATCACTGTTATTTAGCATTGCACTGGAAATCCTAACAAGGAACAAGTTTGCGGGTTTTTGCCACACTAGAACTTATTTTTCTTTTTTGTACCACGGATTGAACCTGGGGGTGCTTAACCATTGCATCCCCAGCCCTTTTTTATTTTGAGACAGGGCCTTGCTAAATTGCTAAGGCTGGTTTTGAACATGTGATTCTCCTGCCTCAGCTTCCTGAGCCACTGGGATTACAGATGCACCTTGACAAGTTAACCTAGAAGAAAGATCTACTATGCAGAATTGTTGTAAGAGTTTAATGAGGTGCTTAAGTAAAGCGTCTATCATTGTCACTTGGATATGGTAGTCACTTGCTAGATGACAATTTTAATATGTTCCTTTGATGTCTGTATGTGACCTCTGTTGAGGTTAACCTCTTAAACCAAACCAAATCAGAGTGACTTTCTACTCTGTAAAAGCTCAGGGAAGAAAGTAGAGGAAAGAGAGTCATTTGACTAGCTAATTTCCTCCACCAAAGTAATAGAGACTGTTTTAAAAGACATTTCTGAAAACAGATCAGAATCTCTCATCTTTCTTACACAGTTTTTGTTGATAAGATTTTAGTGAGGAATAATTGTAAGATTATAGTAATCAACTTGGTTGTAAGAATTGGTCAGAATGGTATGCTGGCACTTGATGATTTTTTCCAAAATTTTCTCATAGGATATATCGATTTGTCAAAAAGAAGAGTTTCTCCAGAGGAAGCAATCAAATGTGAAGACAAATTCACAAAATCTAAAACCGTAAGTTCATTTTTGAGTCAAATTTGTGCACTGTATTTAATAAATATCAGCATATGCCTTTCCTGGCAGAAAAATGAAAAACAAAAACTTTCATTTTTTTGTTACTCTATTTTCAATTATGTGTTACATGGAAATCTAATTTGAAGACTTAATTCCAGAAAAGTACAATTACAATGTTATTTATCTCATCAAGCCACTACCAGAAAGCATTTCTAGTGATCTAATGTTCTCAAGTCAGTACTAGAAGTTAGTGTTTTGAGGCCATTATAGATTAAGTTAACTCTGGTAGTGGTAAACAGAATGCCTTTATTTGTTGTTGTTGTTGTTGTTGTTGTTGTTGTTTAATGTGGATCGAACCCAGTGCCTCACAAATGCTAGGCAAATACTTTTCCACTGAGCTACAACCCCAACTCCCATTTTATTTTTATGAGATAGGGTCTTGCTATGTTGCCCAGGCTACTCTTGAACTCAGTAGGCTTTCCTAGGGTTGGGGATATGACCTAGTGGTAGAGTACTTTCCTGGCATGTGTGAGGCCCTACGTTCAATCCCCCAACACCAAAAAGAGGGGGAAAAAGTGATATTCCTGCCTTAGATTCTCAAGTAACAAGGATTGCAGTCATATGCCACCACATGTGGTAGCTTAGCTTATTTCTTTTCTTTTTTTTTTTTTATTTTAATTTTAATTTTTTATCTTTTATTTATATATGACAGTGGAATGCATTACAATTCTTATTACACATATAGAGCACAATTTTTCATATCTCTGGTTGTATACAAAGTATATTCACACCAATTCCTGTCTTCATACTTTGGATGAAGTACTTTGGATAATAATGATCATCACATTCCACCAGCTTAGCTTATTTCTGACTGGGATGTGTAAAATGTAGTTCTTATCTTTCAACACTGTTCTCAGGTAAAGGTAGCAGAGACAAATGTTAAAATATCAAAACAGGAACCTGTTATTAATAAGGCGGTTGATCATTCTCTCTCTCTCTTTCCTTTTGTGATACTGGTGGTGGACTGCAAGGCTGGTTCATTCTAAGCACACACTCTACCACTGAGCTATACCCTCAGTTCAGATTCTCCTTTCTATTTTTTTTTTAATATTTATTTTTTTAGTTGTAGTTGGGGACAGTGCCTTTATTTTATTTATTTATTTTTATGTGGTGCTGAGGATCAAACCCAGGGCCTCACAAATGCTAACGAGCTCTCTGCCGCTGAGCCACAACCCCAGCCCCAGGACCCTCCTTTCTTAATACCATTGTGTATGGTTTCTGTGTTTTCCACTGGTATCTTTTGTTCCTTTCTGTCATGTGCGGTCCTGTCCTCTAGATAAAATACCAAGGAAGTAATGTTCCAATTTTTTAAATTTCAATAAAAGAGAAAAAAAGTCTAATGCCCATCAGACTATTATCTGGGTCTCTCTTTGTCTCTGTTTTACTAATGCATTCCCACATCAGTAAAATATATTATGGTTTATATCTTTGAAAATACTATCAGTATAATCTCTTTTTAATAGGACCTTAACATTCATAATGTCTTTGGAGCAGCAACATGGGCCATTGGCATTACCCCACTACTTAATAGCAATGCAGAATCTCAAGTCCCACCAAGTTTGAGGAATGTTCTAAGACATTCCTCTTTTTTTTTTTGGGGGGGGGGGTCTCCCTTATATTGTTAAACTTGCCCAGCACGATTGCATGTACCTATAGTCCCAGTTACTCAAGAGGCCAAGACAGGAGAATTGTTTGGACCTACAAGTTTAAGACCAGCCTGAGCAATGCAACAAGACTTCATCTGTCTCAAAAAAAAAAAAAAAAGTTACCAGAATGATAAGGTGATAAAATGAAACAGCCAATATTAGTACTTTTCCTCAGGGCTAGGGTTGTGGCTCAGTGGTAGGGTGCTTGCCTAGCACGTGTGTGAGGCACTGGGTTTGATCCTTAGCACCACATAAAAATAAGTAAATTAAATGAAGGTATTGTGTCCATCTACAACTAAAAAGTATATGTGAAAAACAAATACTTTTTCTTTTCTTAAATCCTGTGTTATTTTTGGGAGCTTAGAAAAGTAGTTTTGCAAGTGAGTGATGCTGAAGGATAATTGTTACATGATAGCAGAGAAAAAGAAATCTTAAAGTTTCAATTGGTTCTATGTTTTCATGTGGAGTAATAAGAACTTATGTTTATACACCAATTTTCTATTTAGAGTATGTGTTTGTATATATCTGATACATGTAAGAGCTCTTTGCAGTAGCTCCCTTTCCCAAATGAAACAAATTCAGAGATGTTAATTGGTCCCATTGTCAAAGCTTATTCCCAGTCTTAGGATCCTAAATTGTGTACTTCCTTTATGTGTTATACTCACTTGAATACATTATTATGAGAAAGTGAATATTTCTTTTTAGCTCAAAAAAGCTAGTATGGAGAACTTTTGTTGTTAAAGAATTACTGTCAAATTATGCTATCTACTGAAATGTAGCAATAACGTTTTTATAGATTTCTTGAAATTATTGAGCTTTTAATTCTGTTTCTAGGTTTATAGCATTCTTCGTCATGTTGCTGAGGTATTAGAATATACCAAGGATGAGCAACTGGAAAGCCTGTTCCAGAGGACTGCCTGGGTCTTTGATGACAAATACAAGAGACCTGGTTATGGTGCCTATGATGCATTTAAGCATGCAGTCTCGTAAGAACACCTTGATTCTGCTTGTCCTGATATGTCAGCTGTTGGGTCTGGCATACAGGTTGATAGCCCAGCATTTTACTCACACCATCCATTTATTAAGTCCTTGCCATATTTAGATAAAAATATCTTAAGTACAAAAAGGCCCATGCTAGCTGGGCATGGTGGCATACACCTGTAATCCCAGTAGTTTGGCAGGCCAAGGCAGGAGGATTGCCAGTTCAAAGCCAGCCTCCGCAACTTAGCTAGGCCCTATCTCAAAATTAAAATAAAAGGGGGGATGGGGATATGGCTAAGTGGTAAAATACCTCTGGGTCAATCCCTGGTACCAAAAAATTAAACAAAAGCCCCATGCATTAGGACAATCCTACATAGTCAAGTCTTTGTAATTTCATATACAATAGTTATATAGTTCATAACCCATTTGCTTTCATCTAACACTACTCCATTATACATTATTTTTTATTTCCTGGTTTCATTATTTATTATAGATGACTTCAGACCAGTGTGGATATCTCATCCAAAATTATAATTTCTTATTTACTCTGCCTCATTTCTTTGACCTTCAACCATGCCATTTTAGCCATTCTTCCATGTTTCACTCTGGGCCTTTTTATCAGCAGGTTTTGCTGTGCCTCTAAAACCTTTAATCCACATATTCTATTTGTGTGCACCCATGTGTTTTAGTTACTAGGAATTAAACCCAGAGCCTCACACATGATAAGCAAGTGCTCTACCAACTAAATCACATCCTCAACCCTATTTTATTTTATGACAGAGTCTCACTAAGTTGCCCAGCCTGTCCTTGAACTTGGAGTTCTCTTGCCTCAGCCTCCCTCGCAGTTGGGATTACAAGTGTGTGCCACCTTGGCATGTATGCATATTCTGTTCTTTCTGTCTTGGCTCCCACTTAGTCCTACTCTGTTTCTTAAATTCTTATATTATAAATGCTTATTCCAAGTCTTAGGACCCTAAATTGTGTACTTCCTTTTTGTGTTATACTCACTAGGTTTATACTCTCTACTCTAAACCTGTTTTTTTTTTTTTCTTTGTCTTTTCACCCTTTCCTGCTTTCTCTTTCTTACCCAGTGTAGATGCCATGAACTATCATTTCAAGAACTTTCTTGTCAATATCATGAGCTTTTGCCCTGTTTTCCCTTCTGTTACATCCAGCCTTGGACTGATGTTCCTGCTTTCTTTCTGTGTACTTATAGACTGCTGAGTGCTGCTAGGAAAAATCAGTTTCACAGGTTGGTGCCGCTGTATATTCATGGTTTCCAACCTCTGCTGGATCTTCACTGCTGCCTCACATTCTCTCTGCTGTTTGTCAGTTCTTCCTCCCATTTTTATAGTGACTGTTTTAGAGCTTTTCTATGTTCTTTGTCAGAAACACTCTACCTCTCTTCTCTCACTCTTAGCTGGTGTGTTCACTTCCCTTTTTATTTTACAAAGAAAATAGAAGCCATTGCACAAGGACTTCTCATGTTAGCTTTTCATCACTGTGACAAATAACCTGAGAAAAACAACAGAGGAGGAAAGAGTTCAGAGATTTCAGTCAGTGGTTGACTGGCTGCATGACTTGGGACTTGAGGTGAGGCAGAACATCATGGTTGGAGTGTGTAACAGAAGAAAGTTGCTCACCTCATGGCAGCCAAGTAGCAGAGAGAGAAGAAAGGGTCAGGGACAAGATACAGATCCCAAGGGCATACCTCCAGTGACTTTCCTCCAACCAGGTCTCACTTCTATAGTTCCCAATAATATCTTCAAATTATTTACCCACTGACAGGATCAGAGCCCTGATGATCCAATCACTTCTCATAAGCTCCATTGCTGCATTGAGGACCAAGCGTTTAGCACATGGGTCTTTGAGGACACTTCATATCCAAACCATGACACTTCTCCACTTATGCCCACTATCATGAACATACTTATCTCTGTCCTACCTGTTATTTTCTTCTGTGCTCCTGGAATTCATTTCCTTCCTGTTCAATCTAATCTTTGCTACCCTGTGCCCAGCTCCTGCTCAGTGATTTCTGTTACTCCCTCTTTGATCTTCATCTTTTCCCTTTGTTGATTTTGCTCCATCAGCATAAAAATATTCTCTGGTTTCTTTGATTTATACTTTAAAAAAAAAAATGTTTGACCTTCCCTCAAATTCTAGCAAGCACTGTTTTCATTTAGCAGCCAGAATCTTTCAGTTTTCTGTAGTTGATGTCTCTGTTTCTTTACCTCTTAGTTCTTCCTAGATGTTAATGCTCTAGAGCTGCCTCACCACTAAGATTACTTTCCAGCCTTTTTGCTGCCAGGATGTGTTGATCGTATAAACTTTAGAGTGGATGAGCAAGACCTGGATGGATCTAGTAGAGCCCCCAGCATACCATTCCAGTTTGTCTTCATGTGACTTTTTTTTTTTTTTAATCACATTGTAGAAAGGTGGGAATAATAATAATAATAGCTAACTTCTCATAATTCTAACAATCTGTGGTTTAGTGCCATTATTATCCCTACTGTATAGTTGAAGAAATTGAGGAAAAGAGTAAATAATTTGTTCAAGGTAACCAAGCCAACAAATCATAGATCCAGTATTCAATCCCAGACATTGTGGCTCCATCCAGAGTTTGTTCTGTTAACCATTAAGCACTGTTTATTCTTCTGTTCTGCACTCTTTGATCAGTACATTTTCATTTCTTTATTTGCAGTACAGGGGAGTGAACCAGGGGCGCTCTACCACTGAGCTATATCTCCAGCATTTTTGTTCGTTTTTTGTTTTTAGGTAGTTTCTCACTATGTTGCCAGAGTTAGCCTGGAACATGCAGTCCTTCTGCCTCAAGTTCCCAAGTCAACAGAGATTGGAGACATGCCAACCATGCCCAGCCTTTTTTTTCTTTTTCCTTTCTTTCTTTCTTTCTTTTTTTTTTTTTTTTTTTTTTTACTTTTTTTTTTTTTTTATTTTATGGTACTGAGGATCAAACCTAGATTCTCACATATGCCCAGCAAGTGCTCTCCCATAGAGCTACATCCCCAGCCCAGTCTTTTATTTTTTATTTTATTTTATTTTTTGGCCAGGGATTGAACCCTAACCCACTGAGTGAAACCCCCAGCCCCTTTGTATTTTTTATTTTGAGACCAGGTCTCACTAAGTTGCTTAGGGTCTCTCCAGGTTGCTGAGGCTAGTCTCAAACTTAGAATCCTCCTGCCTAAGCATTGCTGGGATTACAGGTGTGTGCCACCACACCTAGGCAGTCAGTATATTTTCTGGTTCACTGTCATCACTGGTCCTAGCTTGCCCCTTTAGCTTTTGTCTCCAGCACCTCCTCCATTACCATTAAGCCTTGGCATGTATTACTCCCTTTTACTCTTCTCTTGCTTCATCAACCTGTGTAGCAGTTCCCCAGGTTTAACTAATGCTGATTCTTTGCTGTGTGTGCTCCATGTTTTTCTTTTTAATTAAGAAATTAAACTTCTGAAATCATTAGAAACAGTGCTTTTCCTCTCTAGACCCATTCCCCTCATGTATCAGTGGTAACCTCTATTCTGAAATTACTAGTGTGTATCATTATCATTTTGTTTTTATGGTTTCATTGTATTCATTGTATTTCATTGAGCATCCTGTATCCAAAAATCTAAAATACCCCAAAATCTGAATCTTTTAAAGCACAGACATGAAGCCACAAGTGGAAAATTTCACACCTGATCTCCTGTAATGGGATGCAGTCAAAATCTAGGTACACTGCCAGGCGCAATAGCACATGCCTGTAATCGTAGTGGCTCAGAAGGCGAGTTCAAAGCCAGCCTCAGCAAAAGTGAGTCACTAAGCAACTCAGCCAGACTCTGTCTCTAAATAAAATACAAAATAGAGCTGGGGATGTGGCTCGGTGGTTGAGTGCCCCTGAGTTCAATGCCCAGTACCTCACACACACACTCCAAAAAAAACAGGTACTAAAAATACTATATAAAATTACCTTCAGGATATATGTGTAAGATATATATGAAAAGTAATTGAATTTCATGTTTAGACTTGGATCCCCTCCCTTAAAATACTGTATTCCGTATATGCGGATGTTTCAAAATCTGAAAAAAATCTACAACACTTCTGGTTCTAAGAATTTTGGATAAGGGATTTGCAACGTGTACACATATCCATAAAAGTCACGTAGAATAATTTGTATATTTAACATTTAATCTCTTGTATCTTTTTGCCTTATAAGGCTTTACTGAGCAGAATTTCTTCAAATAGATGTATACCTACTACATCCATATTAATTTCCATATAATATTTCATTTTGTCTTTGTCTTTCCTCTATTAAGAGATATTTAGCCAGGCACAATGGCACACACCTGTAATCCCAGTGATTTATGTGGCTTAGACCACAAGTGTTCTAAGTTCAAGGCCAGTCTGGACAACTTAGTGAGATCCTGTTTCAAAATAAAAAATAAAAATGACTGGAGATGGGCTGGGGTTGTGGCTCAAGCGGTAGGGGGCTCGCCTGGCATGTGTGGGGCGCTGGGTTCGATCCTCAGCACCATATAAAGATATTGTGTCCACTGAAAACTAAAAAATAAATAGTAAAAAATTCTCTCTCTCAAATAAATAAATAAATAAATAAATAAAATTAAAAAAAAAAAAAAAGGACTAGAGATGTGGTTCAGTGTAAAGTGCCCCTGGGTTCAATCCCCAGTACCAAAAAAAAATTAAGCGATATTTAGGGGGTTTTTTCTTTCGTTCTATTTTCAAGCAGTATTATGGTGAATATCCATGTACATGTGTACATGTTTCTAGGATATGTACACAGGAATGGAATTTTCAAGTCATCAGATTATGTGTGCATAGGTGTGAGTATGTGCGCACACACATACACGTGTATTCTTATTATTGATTTGATTTTCAAAATTACTCTTCAGATTGTTTCTCTAATTTGAATTCCCTCTAACAACTTTGTAGATATTCCTATATCCCCTTATTCTCAACACCATTTGGTGTGTGTCTCAAGATTTTTTTTTTCCTTTTGCTAATACCTTTTGATTTGCATGATCCTGATTATTGGTGAGCATGCATATTGTTATTAGCAGCTTTTCACGTTTATTGATAATTTATTGATAGATGATTCTTCTTTTATGAAACATATGTCATTTGCCAACTTTGTATTCATTTGTCTTCCTTCAGCATCCTAACTATACCCCATGTTATACAGACCTGATATTTACTCATGCCATTCCTTATCTATCATAACTTTCTGTAACTGTTTTCCCTTTGCTTGTTAAGGTATTACCATTCTTATAGGCATGATTTTTTTTTTTTTTTAGACAAGATCTTGCTAAGTTGCTGAGGCTGGCCTCAAACTTGGTGATCCTCTTGCCTCACCCCGCCAAGTTACTGGGATTACAGGCATATAACACCATGCCCAGCTTTTCAACTCTAATTCTGACACTGAAGCCAGTGCTTTATTGTTACATGCATTGTTCTGTGGTGTATTGTGTCATGGTTCATAACTATCGATGTTGTAACCTTGCCCTTTGTTTTGTTTTTGTTTTTTTTAATCAGAGATCCATCTATTTTGGATAGTTTAGATTTGAATGAAGATGAACGGGAAGTACTTATTAACAATATTAATAGGCGTTTGACCCCACAAGCTGTCAAAATTCGAGCAGGTAATTGACTTCCTAAATAATTTTTTAAAATATTTTGCATGTTCCAAAAAAGCTGTTAAGTAATTTGATTTATCAAGGAGTATGTTTCTGCATCTACGAGTATAAATTATTCTAATATTTTTTACAATAAGAAAAGTTTGAGATTTGGGTGCTTTTCCCCTTCTCCAGTACTAGAGATCAAGCCCAGGGTCCCTTGCATTCTAGGCAAACACTCTACTACAGAGCTGCATTCCCAGTCCAAGAAGTTATTTTTGCTTGTTCAGAGTCATAAAATGTATATATTGTTGTCATGAGTCCAGCTAACTTGAGGTTAGCCTCTTTTTAAAGTAGGGTGTGTGATTTGGTGGTAGAGTACTTTATCTAGTGTGTGCAAGACCCTGGATTTGATTCCTAGCACCATGGGTGAAAAAGAAAAAAAAAAATTTTTTTTTTTTTAATACCAGGAATTGAACTCAGGAGCACTCTACCACTGAGACACATCCCCAGCCCAATTTTGTCTCACTGAGTTGTTTAGTGCCTTGCTTTTGCTGAGGCTGGTTTTGAACTTGTGATCCTCCTGTCTCAGCCTCTGGGATTACAGACATGCATCACCGCGCCCAGCAAAAAAAAAAAAATATTTCAATAGACTGATTCTGGACTGAATGATTGCTAATAGCTGGAAATATTTTCTTTGAGATATTTTTTTCTATACAAATACTATATAAGAACATACACTAGGAGTAGGGATGTAGTTCAATAGTAGAGTGCATGCTTCAAGAGGCCCTAAGTTCATTCCCCACCACAATCACCATCACGCCCCAAAAAAGTGGTCTACAGTCATATATAATTTTTGTTTACAAAACTTGAATCATACCATGTAGAATTTCCACCACCTAACTTTTTCTGTTGTCACTGGTACCTTTCCTTGCAGAGCATAAGAATCTTGTTCTTTTTGATAGCTGGATAATATTTCATAAATTACTCATTTACATAGTTTTCTTTAGGACTAATTCCTAAGAATTGCTAGGTCAAATAGCAATTCCTAAGCAATTCTAGACAGGTTTCTATTAAAGTGTTTGTTAAATTTGTCTTCTATAGTTTTGTTATTAGGTGGTTTAATATAGATGAGAAGATAGTTTTACTACATATTCGAATATTTTTAATTGTGAAAATTAATGGGATTGATTTCTAATTGATAGGATGATGGACCTTTTCATAAGCATTTGAATGCTAGTACATTTGCTATATCTCTGATTCTTTTAAACCTTTAAATGTTTCTTGTGTTTTTGGTATCAGTTTTTGGATTTTTATAATTTTAGATATTGAAGTGGCTTGTTATGGTTATGAAGGCATTGATGCTGTAAAAGAAGCCCTGAGAGCAGGTTTGAATTGTTCTACAGAAACAATGCCCATCAAGGTGAGTCTTCTTCCACCCAAGGCCCTGGGTTGAATCCCCAGCACTACACATGAGAAAGATCATGTTTTATGTTCTTAAAATTGAATGTCTTAAGGATTTCTTCAGTTTAGAGGCAGTTAGCACCATTGTGCTAATGATAACTATACTTAGGTCAGCCACCATAGACCCCCAAATCATAATTTTTCATAGTCTTGTAGTGGACTGTATCATGATACTAGATAATATCATTATATCAGTTAGCTTTTGCTACATTAATAAACATTCCAAATTGCTAACCTACAGAATTGAGAGATGAGTTTTGGGATGATTTGTTAGTGCAGGAGATTAATAAACAAATCCTCAAACATCTTAGTAGTTGTGTTGTATAGGTACATTCATAATTGAGTTTTTGTCTTCTTTAGATTAATCTAATAGCTCCTCCTCGGTATGTGATGACCACGACAACCCTGGAGAGGACAGAAGGTCTCTCTGTCCTCAATCAAGCTATGGCTGTTATCAAAGAAAAGATTGAGGAAAAGAGGGGTGTGTTCAATGTTCAAATGGAGGTGAGTTCAGTGCTTTCATTTTTCCTTTGTTCTTAAAGTTTGTAGGAAACTTGAGTCACCTTTAAATGATTTTTATTCCAAAATACCTGATCACTGCCTTTTGAATATATTTAGGATTGTAAATCTACTAAATATAGAATGATCATTGATTCAGAGAGTTCCTAAAAAGGGCTTTATAGATAAATAAGAACTATCAGCACTAGAATGTTTTTGTGGGATGGACATTCAGGCCTACATTCACTGATGATGTTACATCAGTAGAAATGAGAAAATAGACAGTAGAAATGAGAAATTTATTGTTAGAATTTGAATGTGGGATGTTTAAAATTGGACCTTAGAATTAGGAATAAGCTCTTGTCTTTCCCTCAGCTCAACAAGAATTGAAACATAATTTCCATACTATGTACTTGTGTGTATATATGTATGATTCTTTCTCTGAAAAGGAACAGTAATTTATTTTGCCCAGAAGATACATTCTTTGTAAGACATTTTTGGTCTTGGAGTAATATCCACTGATAACAGTTTTAGATTATAAAGATGATGGAAAATAAAGTTCCATTTTAATACACAGTTCTTTTTCTTGTACTTCTCAAATTTCTTCTATTTTTTAACTAGTAGAATTTGTTAGTGTTAAGTCAACACTCAAAAGTGAATAGATATGACAGTTGTTAAGAAAGGAAAGGTTTTTTTAAGAGTTAAAATTAGCCAGGTGCACACCTGTAATCCAAGCTAATCAGGAGGCTGAAGCAAGAGGATCACAAGTTCGGGGCTAACTTTGGTAACTTAGCAAGACCCTCCTCAAAGTAAAATTCAGAAAAGGGCTGGGGATGTAACTCAATGGTAGACTGGCCCTGGTCTGAATCCCCAGTACTGGGGCAGGGAAAAGAGTTAAAACATTAAGCAATGGTAGTATTGAAATTGAAATTGAATTTGCTATTTAACTACTTCACTTTGAAATTATGCCTCTGCTTCCACAGCCCAAGGTGGTCACAGATACAGATGAGACTGAACTTGCAAGGCAGCTGGAGAGGCTTGAGAGAGAAAATGCAGAAGTGGATGGAGATGATGATGCAGAAGAAATGGAAGCAAAAGCTGAAGATTAACTTTGTGGGAAGCATAGTCTAATTTGAGGAACATGACTTGGCTGTAAACCCTAGACTTGACAGTTTTCCAGTATTGAAAACTTCAAAGCCGAATATTTTTTATTTCCAAGTATTTAAGTATTCCAACACTGTAAAACATGAAATGTCCTCCTAAATGTCAGCTGTTTTCACACAGTAACTCTGACACGTTTTTTAAGGGAGCAGCCCAATTTCACGAGAGAAAATCTTTGAGCTTAGAACAGTCCTAAAATTGGGCTTGTGATTTCCATTTCTGATGTCTCCAGATTGGCACCCTTTGTAGTTCAGTGCCTCCGTGAGATTTACCAGGGGCCCCCAAAATAAACAATAACAATCCCAATCTTTCTATATAAAATGTATTAAAGCAAACATCAAATAAATTTCTGGGATATTTAACTATAGGCCTCTTCCTTCTTGTCACCAGTTAAAAGCATTCTGAATGATAAGACCCTAATTCTTTTATCTTTATTTTGGTCTAGATGCAGAAACATAAGAGCAAGTTATCAAAGGATATGTACAACAAACCCTTTTAAGAGAAAATGATTTTAACTCAATCACAGTGATATTGACCCTTAGAGGGTGTAAAGCCTTAAAATGCAATTAAAGAATGACATTGTTATGTGCCTTTTAACCTATTTGAGATTGATGACAACTTGTGGTTAGGAGAGTTTATGATACTGGGTCCTTATTGATCTACTAACCACTTGGCTTGAGTTTGATTCAAGATGGTAAAGTATGTTTGTATTTAAAGATGCTGCTTCTTTGATTTACTTATTTTGAGTATCATTACCCAACTTTTGATATTTTTTCACCCCCTTTAAAATATCTGCTAGGTACCACATAGATCTTTGGTTCTCTTTATAACAGAATATAGATCTGTCTGAATGCAGTTATAGTGGGTTTTTTGGGGTTTTTTTTACATTTTATCTTCAAGAACTAGTTGTTATAAAAGTATATGCACAAAATTAATTTCACAGGTAATATATCTGATGGTACAGCTACAGTAGTCGGGTGTAGAAAATCTTGATTTACTTTGGTGTGTTTGTAGATTTAATCTCTTAGGATATTTGAGGTACTAGTTATTGAACTTTACTGCTAGCCCTAAGAACATCTATTAAAACATAGGTCAGCTGGGCGCGGTAGTGCACACCTATAATCCTAGTGGTTCAGGACGCTGAGACAGGAGGGGCTCATGTTTAAAGCCAGTCTCAGCAGCTTAGCAAGGCCGTAGGCAACTCAGCAAGATCCTGTCTCTAAATATATGTGGCTCAGTGGTAAAGTGCCCCAGGGTTCAATCCCTGGTGCCAAAAACAAAACAAAACAAAACACTGCAGATCAATCTTAACTCATCCTAGTCAACCCAGGACTAGATGTAACTCATTAAAGCTTTTGGAGTTGGGTGCTCTAGTGTACAGCTATAGTCAGACCTGCTTCAGGAGGATTACTTAAGCCTAGGAGTTTGAAGCCAACCTGGGCAACAAAGTATGATCCTATTTTTTTTTTTTTTTTTAAGGGGAACTGACTAGAAAATACTTAGGAGAATTTATTGGTGAAAGAGTTTCTGCCAATTATGAAAGTTAGTCCGTTTGTTTACTTTGTCAGGTTGTGTGAGCTTTTTAATACAAAGACTTAACTTCAGATGGCCCATTCCAAGAAGTTTGCCAGCCAACATGCCACATGGGGAATAGAATCTGGATGTATTAAAGATTGACACAAAATTTTTACTTCTATATTTGAAACATCAAAGAAAGTTTTATAAAAATTCCTAGCATCAAAATGAACAGGTGCTCCTTTGGTGTATGCATGGAAATTGAATTTTTTTTGTTTACTGAAGTTTTCATACTTTGAAAGCCATAACTGTTGGAAAATATTGGTGGTTTCCATGGTGACTGATTTTTTTTTTTTTAATCCTATGTGGGCCTTTTGCTCAGTTCTGCAACAATTTTGTAAATTGTTGACCCTAGCCAAAGAAAGGATCAGTGTTTCACTGATAAGAGGACGAGAACAGACTAAACTAAAGTGTCTATATGCTGACTTAAAACAAGGACAAGATACATGAGGACAAGGTAAACAACATATTCCTGAACAACTCTAACAGGACAGACAATGACAGTTGAGCAGCCTATCCAAATCCTGATTCTCCACCAAAGCCTTTTCATTGAAAATATTCATGGTTACCTGTTTATTCCACCTCAGCCTCTGTGGTCAAATGGTTAGTTCTGACAACCAAATTAGCAACAGGTTGAGTCTTGTTTGTGCATACCTTAATTGAAAATGGTGAAAAGGAAATAGAAAGGTTTGAACTTCTTTTATTTTTATGGATTTTATAGCAAGACAAGCTGATTCTTATACAATGTTCAGATACTTTGGGGAGCTATAGAGATGTTAATCACTATCATGCTAAGCAGAGTTATTACTCAGCTGGCATACTTCAGCCATTTATAATTCACGTGTACATCAAGAACAATTTAAATGGTAGGGATTTTTAAGAAGCTTTAATGCTAGTACCATTTCGCTGATTTGCCTCAAGCTGAAGGTCACCTACTTTCCAATTCTTAGAAATCCTATTTCCCATGTAAAGGCACCATTGTGCCAATTTTGAGATTGGGCAGTCATTAAACCAAGTGTACTTTAATTCAGATAAGCACCAATCAATACTCAAAAAGCAATAAACGCTTTTTAAAAATTGTTTTAAAGCAATAAAATTCAATAGACTTTAGACATTAGCAAAAGGCCAAATAGAAAATGGTGCTTTAAAGGGTAGGAATAAGGTAAAACAGCTTGGACTCCCCAATCCTGGTCAGTTATTATGGGACAAAATTAATAGAGGAGACGGTTCAGTCTTAAGAGGACAAGTTTTTATTTAAGCACTATGGAAGTAGCCACTCCCCTTAAATATAGGTTACATATTTTATTTATTCATTGAAGTCCAAGCACTTGTACTTGGCAAGAACACTGGCAATGGCTTATGCCAGATCACTGTATAAACTTGAAAATAATAAAAATGTTGTTTAAAAATACTATGATACAGACTTTTCACTATTTTAGGTTAATCTCCCAACTGGGGGTGTTCGTTGGTACCTATTTGTCTCAGTGTTCATTCTAAAACCAAAGTTTCTCCAGGAATGGAGGTGCAGGCCTATAACCCCAAGGAGGCTGAGACAGAAGGATCACCAGTTCCAGGCCAGCCCCAGAAACTCAGTAAGACCCTGTCTCAAGAAATAAGGACTGGAGGTTTAGCTCAGTGGTAAAGCACCCCTGGATTCAATTTGCAGTTCAAAAAGTAATGTACCTCAGTGGTAGAATGCTCCTGGGCAAAAAAAAAAAAAAAAAAAGTCTTAGTGACAGATCACTTGAAATGTTTCCATACTCAACTTATGAAACCTTTGAAAACTATAAAACTTTGTTTAGAAGTTAAAAGCAGAAACAAATGTTGATTTGCATTTGAAAAAAATAAGATATTGACATTTCAGAGAAAGCTACTTCAAGAGTAGAATTTTATTTATTACAGAATGGCCAGAGTTTCAAAAAGGATACATGACGCACTGGGTTTGACCCCAGCACCACATTAAAAAAAAACTAAATATACAGAGAGTTCCAAAAAGGGATCCAAGGACATAGCTGTCTATCCTGATGGGCAGAAGTCAAGATACTGATGCCTAATGGCTGTCCTAGAATAGCTTTCCAGGTTGGTAATGGGAAAATAGAGAAGGAAACAGCACCACCACTGGCACCTGAGGAATTCACTCCAGCAGTCTCACTCCAAAGCAGTGCAAAATGTATAATGTTAAACTTTTTTTTTTTTTTTTGATGCTGGAAATCAAACCCAGATCCACTGAGCTCCATCCCCAGCCCAACATGATAGTATTTACACACTCCATTCTCAGGAAATCCTGTCTATCATCTGGTAGGAGGAAGGAATCCTGGTCCTGCTCCCCAAGAGTCTTGTCATGTCAGCTTTTTGATAGCTTCAATCCACTCTGCTCGTTCAGCCTTGCTGCTGGCCTGGATATAATAATGTATGTCATCCTTAGTGATCACTTTGAAGAGATTTCCTTGGACATTCCCTTTAACCCCTAGGTAGGAAAAATTAATCAGTGATTAAATATCCATGTCTACTTTCAGCTTGAACCAGATGAAAGTCATCTGAGAAAGGAACAAATAGGAATATTTCTTATGTACATGGTTAGAAAATCCCATGAGGTGCATGTTTTTGCCTTCTCCTTCCTTCTCCCTCCTCATCACCTTAAGGCCTGCTATTGGTTAGTCTGGACATTTCCTGGAAATCCTCTCTGGCCCCTTATGCTAGCCACAGACCTACAGTGTCATTCAAAGAATCATCCAAGAATCCAGTATGTGAAAGTTAAGAGCAGGCACAGAATACGGTGTCTGACTTGAAATTGTATGACTTTGAACCTCAATTTCCACATCCACAAAATGGGACTATCTTCCTACCATAGCTGTCTGTTGTAGAATTAATGTGATAACAGATACAAAAGTGCGCTACTAAATGAAGCACCGTGGGAGCCGAGCTATGATTCATAGGTAGGAGTTTATGGGCAATCACAGAATGTGAGGAAAGAGAATATTTAAAATGAGAAATATTGAGTTGTATCCTTAAAACTCTTAAGAACATGCCATATGGACTTTTCCTCTGTTTCTGAAATTGACTTCAAAACTCACACCATTCATTGTCTCATTGATTAAAGCCCTACTCAGCACCCAGAGCTCAGTCTTCCATGGCAGGAGAGGGGGATTACTGAAATGCAGAGGAAGGCCCCTGAGATCTTCAGGCCAGGACTGAAGCTGCACCTTACCAGTGGGAACGCCATTGTCCTCCAGAGCAGACACCAGTGAACCACGAAGAGAAAACCCACCCACTGGCCTGTTCTCTTCCTGCAGAGAAAAAGAGATCTAATTAGGAATTTTGCGAACGCACAAAAAGGAAGAATTGCACTCTCCCCTATAATCATCCTCAGGACAGTTAAAGAAGGATTCCAAGTTATGTGTAGGGCGGGGGGTGTAGATCAGTGGTTGAACATTTGCCTGCTGGGTTCAATTCCCAGCACCGAGGGAGTCGATAAATTGTAATAGATGAGGCTAAATTTGAGGCATCATGTGTCCAAGTTACTACCAGTAAGGAAGTTTGGGCCTCTTCCTTTCATACCCAGTAGCAGGAGTGCCACCAACATTTCTGTCACCAGGTCTAGCAGAGTTAAATATCAATCTGTTTCATTCTTGGAGATATCTCAAACTGAGCCTCTGATCCAGTACTACCAGGAGAAACATGCACCAGTTCCTTAACCTTCTTGTGTGTCTTGCCAAGCAATCAGAAAAAGACATAGTCATACTTCTGAACACTGATATTCCTGCATAGGAGACAGGGTTATACAAGTCTCTGGTACATGGTGGATATGAAACTGAATGAAGCAAAAGTGGCTTGTCGTATCTCTGAATGGTTCAGACAATTACACATCAGGAGCCTCAGCCCCCGGGGTCCCTTCAATTAATCAATAATGAATTTCACAATAAGTGGTGTAGGCAGCAAGAAATAGGGCAAAAATGAAATGGTTAAGTAACAATGCCAGAGATGATGATACTGATCATGCTAAGGAAGGGACAGTCCAGAGGAAGAGGAGATCCACACCTAGAGGGACGGAGCAAGGGCAGCCTCTGGGGGAAGACCTGAATCAACCTTGAGAAGTGAGCCCTGGGTGCGGCAATGGGCAGAGAGCCCGTGCAGAGAGCCAGGGAGAAATTAAATTGTCTTTAAGGAATGCTGACTGGGCTTCTGTAAATTCATCAAGGGACAGTAGTTGTCCCTTGGACTGAGTTAAGGCAAAACTGAAGTTTTATTTTATTCTTTTTGTTGATTGTTCCCCCGCCCCCAGCTTTGTAAAAAATTGATGAGCTAGGGGTGTCACTCAGTGGTAGAGCACTTGCCTCACATGCTTGAGGCCCTGGGTTCCCTCCCCAGCAGTGAAAAAAAAAAAAAAAAAAAAAGGACTTGAGGTAGCCACAGAGAAGTTTGACCTTTATCCTATAAGTAGGCTTGAGATCAATGTGTGGGGTTTTGTTGTTGGTTTTTGTTGTTGTTGTTGTTTGAAGAAGGTGTTGGTGTTATTTTGTGTTTTGGATACTGGGGATTGAATCCAGGGGCACTTTACCACTGAGCCACATCCACAGCCCTTTTGATTTTTTATTTTGAGACAGACTCTCACTAAGTTGCTTAGGGCCTCGCTAAGTTGCTGAGGCTGTCTTCAAACTTGAAATTCGCCTGCCTCAGCTTCCTGAGTCACCTGGGATTACAGGCGAGTACACCACACCCAGCTTCAACTGTGCATCTGGAAGGCTCATTGGTTGACCCCTCAGGCAGCCCTCCTGCCATGTCCCTCCTTGGTCCTTGACCCCCCTTATGGCCTGACAGAGCACCATAGGCTCTTACCAGCTCTGTGTTTAGGGTAGGGGTTCCTGACTGAAACTCTTTACTTTTTGTGTTTTTGTGTTTTGTTTTGGGGGCACTAAAGATTGAGCTCAAAGCTTCATGCTAGGAAAGCACTCTACCACTGAGCTACGTCCTAGCACTTTTATTATTTTGAGACAGGGTCTCACTAAGTTGTGTTGCCCTGGCCGGCCTAGAACTTGTGATCCTCCTGCCTCAACCCGGAGAGTATCCGGGATTACAGGTGTGAGCCACTACAACCCAACCACTCTTCATTATCTCAAAAAAAAATGAAAATCATACATGTACCAAGATAAGGCTGAGCGGCCTGCCTTGACTATAAGACCATTCTTTTTTTTTTAGATCAATTCAGCATGAGGCTCTACTTATTTTCTGAAATTCAGAGCAAGCAATTCTTGGATCTATGAAAAAAAAAAAAAAAAGAAAACAAGTAAATTATGGCTTACATATAATAAAAAGAAATGGAGTAGCTTGGCATAGTGGCGCCCCCTGTAATCCCAGCAACCTGGGAGGCTGAGGCAGGAGAATTGCAAGTTCAAGACCAGCCTCAGCAACTTAGCAAGACCTGTCTCAAAATAAAAAGAACTGGAGAAAAGAATGTAGCCCCATGGTAAAGCACCCTTGAGTTCAATCCCCAGTACAAGAAAGAAAAAAAGAAAGAAAACCAGGAAAGAACAGGAAGAAAGAAAATAAAAGAAATGGTGGCCCATGCCTGCAATCCCAGGGACTCTGGAGGATCAGGCTGGAAGATCACAAGCTTGATGCCAGCCTCAGCAACTTAGCAAGGCCCTGTCTCAAAATGAAAAATAAAAAGCTGGGGATGTAGCTCAGTGACACAATGCCCCTGGGTTCAGTCCCAGGTACCACACAAAAAAGAAAAAAAGAGAAAAGAACGAAAGAAATGTTTCAAAGCATAGGGGAGAACAAGGAGTCGAAGAGGCAGAATCCATGGGCTCTTCAGATGGCAAAGGGGGAAGAGGCTGGGAAGCAGGCTTTAGGGAAAGTAAAAGATGTTTTTCTTCTCAAAATAATGAAGCTTTTCCATAGTAAGAGGTGGGCACAGAAGAATCCACTCGCTGTGCAGGCGACCGCACAGGGAGAGGAAGGAGCAGCTGGCCCTGCAGGGTGAGGGGAGGAATCGGGCCGCTGCTCTGCTGGGAGGTGTCTGGAGGCAGCAGGGCACCCAGGGAGCCACGGCACTCACTTTGGCTGGGTCGTAGTAATGCAGGAAAGCAGGGTCCCTCCTCAGAACAAAGCGTCGCACCTTCCAGTTTTTCCTCTTGTGACCCTGCAGCAAAGAAACGGATCCACGGTCCTTGGTGACAGCTCTCCATCTTCTTCCACTTCCCTGCACCAAACCCCAACAAGCCAGCCTACCCCAATAAAAACCACATTAAAAACAAAAGAGTCTGGCTGGGCACAGTGGCACTGCCTGTATTCCCAGCAACTCAAGAGACTGGGTCAGGAGGATGGCAAGTTCAAGGCCAGCCTCAGCAATTTATCGAGGCCCTGCCTAAAAATAAAAAATAAAAAATGTGGGGCTGGGGTTGTGGCTCAGTGGTAGAGCGCTGCCTAGCACACGTGAGGCCCTGCGTTCAATCCTCAGAACCACATAAAAATAAACAAATAAAATAAAGGTGTGGTGTCCACTTACAACTAAAATTTTTTTTAAATCTTTAAATAAATAAATAAATAAAATGTAGCTCAATGATAAAGCACTCATGGGTTTAATCCCCAGTCAAAAATAAAAATAAAAAATAAGTAAATAATAACAGTCCACAGGACACCTGAAGATTGCAATGATATGTCACAGACTTCACATGACATGACCCCCTGTTCAGTGAGCCTCCTGTAAAAACACCCTCATATTTAGTTGACAGAGCCAAGGACAGTTGGCATCAAAAGGAAGGGGATTGCATTATCCTGACATTACTTGGTGCAAAAGAGAGGGACAGAGGCAGCAGGTGTCAACCTGAACCCAAGGCCACCAACTCCCACCAGCTTTTTAATGGTCAACTTAGTTCAAAAACAAACTACAGCTGCATGTATATTTGTGCATTTTTTACACATGCATACATCTACAGCAAAACCACCATTACATTCTGCATCAGAAAAAGAAGCAATCCATTATAGAACGCGATAAAAACTAAATGTGTAAAAGGTTAATCTGCATGTGTGTGTGGAGAAAGACTCTCTTTGGCCTGAGACCCTAGATCATAAACCTTCTTTAGCCTCTGGCCTGAAAGACACTCATGAGTCTCTCCTGTACCCTCTTCATGCTCCTCCAGGGGCCTCAGTACTGCCCTCAGTAAGGACTCCTGTCAGGCTCAGCAGAAGCAGGGGCCTGGGGTCAACACACAGTCGTGTGGCTGGTAAAGAACCTAAACGCAGACGGGGATCCTGTTGTGCAAGAAGCAGGTCACAAATTTTTGAAATGAAACAATCATGCAGAAGTTGTTTAGGGTTTTTTTGTTTGTTTTTGGTACCA
This sequence comes from Marmota monax, assembly GCF_021218885.2. Classification (NCBI taxonomy): domain Eukaryota; kingdom Metazoa; phylum Chordata; class Mammalia; order Rodentia; family Sciuridae; genus Marmota; species Marmota monax. The sequence continues at coordinate 19,097,535 of NW_026693777.1, read as the reverse complement.
GAGATTAAACACAGGGGTGTTTAATTACTAAATCATATCCCCAGCCTTTTTTTTCTTTTCATTAATTTGTTCTGATTAGTAATAAATGACAGTAGAATGCACTTTGACACATCATACATAAATGGAGTATAACTTCTCATTCTTCTGACTGTACATGATGTAGAATCACACTAGTCATGTAATCATTTATGTACATAGGGTAATAATGTCTGATTCATTCTACTATCCTTTCTAACCCCCATACCTGCTCCCCTCCCTTCACTCCCCTCTGCCTCTATTTTTCCCTAGCCACCTCTCTTATTGTAAATTAGCATCCACATATCAGAGAAAATATTTAACCTTTGATTTTGGGGGACTGGCTTATTTCACTTAGCAAGATATTCTCCAGCTCCATCCATTCACCAGCAAATGCCATAATTTCACTCTTCTTTAAGGCTGAGTAATATTCCACTGTGTATATATACCACATTTTGAGGCAGAGCCTTGCTAAGTTGCTTCAGGCCTTGCTAAATTGCTTAGGCTGGCTTTGAATTTGTGATCCTCCTGCCTCAGCCTCCCGAGTTGTTCAGATTGCAGGTGTGCACCACCACACCCAGCCCAGAAGTTGCTTTTTAGTGCTGTGATGATTCCATGTGTTTATGCGTTTCCGGAATACTCCCCACAACTGGTACACATGTGATTGGGTGTGTGATGGTCTGACTGGCTTCTGCAACTGCTCTGCAGACCCTGCTGGTAATGGGGGTGTTCTAGCATTCTCAGTGCCCCCCAGGGGCTCCTTCCTGCCTCTCCTCAGCGTCCCCCTCCTCCCTGTCAAAGGCAGCCATACCTGCTTGGACAGAAAGCCTTGCTTGACCACCAAGCCGCTTAACTCCACCGTGCTCAGACTGATTTCTTCCTTGGGGCTTGGCTTCTTCCTGTAGCTCTCAGCCTAGTGGGAAGGAGGGAGCAAGGACTGTGCTACAGAAATAGCCCCAGGCCCAGGCTTGGGGCTGCAGGGGAAAGACAAAGCTGTCCCCAACCCTCGGCCTCTCCCTGTGCCCATTCTTTCTGCCTCTTCCCTCTCCCCTGGTGGCAAGAGGGGACCCACTAACTTACAAAAGTGTACAGGGCTGTGGAGTCGTCCAGGAACTGCTCAGACAGGTCACCGGAGCGAATGGCTCCCATGCTCCGGACACCCACAGGCCTGAGGAAGTTCTCCTCCATGAGCACAGAGGCCAGCGTCACCGCCTCCAGACGGCTGGCCGCGAAGCTGCTGGAGATGAGCCAGTCCACCAGAGAGGAGCCTGCATCAGGGCAAGGGCAGCACCCATCAGACCACGGGCACCCACCCACCCTCCTTAGGGTGCTTATCTGTGACCTTCCCCCTCCTCCTAGGCAGACTCGGGCTCTAGCCAAGAGCAGACTGAAGGCTGCACCGGCCACACACAGCTGCGGCCACACTCATGTGGCCATCTCAGGCCAGACCACTGCTCAGCAAATAGCTCTGGTTTCAATATGGGCTAGTCAAGCGCTCCACTGAGCCCCGGGTCCCAAGGGTCCCAAGTGTCCACCACCTCGCCCGGCCCCTGGGATGGGCAGGCTCACCCAGGAAGGTCTTTTTGTAGGTGCTTCCCTGCTCCATGTTGGGGCTTGGCCGGATCCCGCTGCTGCTATCATGCATCTTGTCCACGATGCGGCTGGTATGGAAGGAAGGCAAAGGAGAAGGATCCTCGTCACAGAGAGCTTCAAGGGAGGGCCCAAGAGCCACTGCCAGGGAATAAGGCATGTGGCAAGGGGTGTGATACACACCAGAGGGGAGGGGGCCTTCCATGACGCATCAGAATCTGATAGGATTCTCAGACATTTCTCTTCTAGGGCATCTAATCATTACCCTTGTAGTGAGGCGAAAGAGCTGTGGATTTACTTAAAAGCAACAATAGTGCTGAGGGTATAGCTCAGTGGGAGAGAACTTGCCTAGCATGCACAAAACCCTAGGTTCAGTCCCCAGGACAGCAAGACACAAAACATGAGTGTGCAGGAGCCGCCACGGTTCTCTATGATCTGCTGCATTCAGCTCAAATCCTCCAGCTACTTCTCAATGCTGAGCCTCTCTGAATCCAGCCACAACCCACCCACCCAGTCCTCCCCACATGTGCCACGGCTTACCAGCCCCTCGACACACAGAAAGTGCACAGGCCAGGTTTCAGTGCCTGGCATGGAGTTAAAAGCCCAGAATGGACGCACAATGTCTGTGTGTGTGTGTGTGTGTGTGTGTGTGTGTGTGTGTGTGTGTGATGGAACCCAGGCCTCACACATCCTAGGCAAGTGCTCTACCCTTGAGTCACTGGGGTGCATTCCCAGCCCACATCCCTCATCTGTGATGGGTGTGAGGGTTTGGCTGCCTGGGAGTGTTTGCAACATTCGTCCCTACTTTATCACCTCCACCTCTGATCAGCTTTCCTTCTGCTCTATGGGACGATCACTCCCTCCAACAGAAGATCTTTCCTCATTTTATGTGTATACATTGGGGTTGGAAGGCCGCAGAGATGAGATCCTGTTTACTCCTACCTGCCTCTGCTAAGCATCCAACACAGTACATGGCATGCAGTAGGCACTCAATAACTATTTATTTTCTTTCTGATTTTAAACATTGGTACATGATAATTGCACATATTTGTGAGGTACTCAGTAACAGTTTGTTGAATGAATGAACGAGGAACCCCCACCCAGCAAGACTGCAGCTGCTACCAGAAAACATCATCTGTGCCACCAGGCTACAAAAAGACCAGTGACCTGGTTGGTGGAGAGCCCTAAGAAACTGACACAGCCCTGAGCACCTGTCTAAAATGGAGTTGGGGGGGTCTCTACCTCCTTCACAAGGTGGGCAAAAGTGGCAAAGTTCTAAGAGGTTACATAGGAGTGGGGCTAGTGGTTCAGTTCCTTCCCAGGTCAGTATGACCCAGACAGGGACAGCTGACAGCCCTGAAGCACAAGGTGGTCCCAGCCAGGCCTGTGTAGCACCACAGAGCCCCCCTCCCCAAAGACCTCTCCCCTCCCCACTGGGCGCACACACACAGGAGAGGCTGCAGAGAGGCCAGAGGCTGAAGGGGTGGGGCAGGCAGGGCACTCACTGCAGACTGATGTGAGGGGGCAGCTTGAAGGAGTTTTTTAATATGTGGAGCTGCTGGACCTTCCCGGGCTGCCCTGCATGGATGGCTCCTGTTATCTCAAAGGCCCATGCGTCCCTCTCCTCTCGAGAACAGGCCTCCAGGAAGTACTCTGTGGAAGTTCTGGTCTTCAGCTTAATGAGGAGCTGTGGGAAGAAAGAGTCAGACCGGCACTCAAAGGCACAACAGGCCAGAGCACGTGGTCAGCAGAAACGACAGGGCCAAGGTGGGGTAGTCCAGTGACCGCCTGTGTCCTGGCCCCTTGTCTATACCCCAGTGGTCTGTGAAACTTCGCTCAGACACTTCCAGCAGTGGGGAGCTCATGGCCTCCTAAGGCAGCCTTTCCCCTTGGGGCAGATTAGTCAGCACAAGGACTGCTTCCAGGACACTGTCCTGATTCTGACTCTGGGGTCACGCAGTCTCTCCTCCCACGACAGCTTTGCACTGAAATGGGAAGCATTCAGCCTCTGCAGCCAGGCTGAATGGGACCAAGACCCACCTCTGCCCCTTAGCTAGAGATGCTCACTGAGTCTGAGTTTCTTACTAATGGTCACCTTGAATAAAACTGTTAGTGACACCACCTTTGACCCTCTTTTCCCTCCAGTTTAAACATTCCCAGGTCTTTCACACATTCCACTGACATCAGGAGAAAGAGATAAGGCAGGCAGGACTGGGAGATGGGCCCCGGGGCAACTTCCTGGGCAGTAAAGCACAATCAGCACCTGCAGATATTTGCTAAGAAACTTACAAAAAGGTTATTTTAAAATCAGGATCTACGTGACTGGGATCCATGCCTCTCCAAAGAGGGGAAATGCCTGGTGGATATTTTGATGGGCCTAAAGGCTGCACGAGTACCTCATGGACAATAAACACCACACCCAGGATTGGGCAGGGGCTGACTTCCTTAAACTTATATAAACTATATAAACTCCTAGACAAGAGTCACTCTTTGGTATCCCTCTCTTGAGACCCCTCTCTCTTTGAGAGCTCTGCTTTCTTCCTCTTACTCTAATAAGTAATTATTATTACTTATTATTATCTGTTATTTTATTATTAATAATAACTATTAATAATAGTATCAATAATTATTATTATTACTTATTATTTTACTCTCACCTTTGTATCCGAGGTTCTCATTCTTCACATTCATGAAACAAGAACCCAACTCCATGCTCTGTGTTATGATATGATATAGTTTACACTCCTTCTCAACCAGTTTACTATATTTGCAGTGCTGGGGATTGAACCTGGGCCTTGGGCATACTAGGCAACCATTCTACCACTGAGCCACATCCCCAACCCTCAACCAGTTCACTCTTGCTAAGTGTTCTGCACATACTGAGCACCCTCACAGATGGCCCACGGAATGGAATACCCTGCTCCAGGATCTGAGGGGTGCAAAACATCAGAGGCTACCGCCTGGGAGCACAGGAGTATGGGCAGCTCCGGGCACTGTAGAGTCTTTCATTTATTTATTTTTTGGTCCTGGGGATTGAACTCAGGGGCTTACCACTGAGCCACGTTTCCAGCCCTTTTTATTTTCTATTTTGAGATAGGGTCTCGCTAAGTTGCTGAGGCTAGCCTTGAACATGAGCTCCACCTGCCTCGGCTTCCCAAATCACTGAGATTACGGGTGTGTGCCACTGCACCTGGCACTTTTTAATTTAAATGGGCATTTAAGGAGTTTCTTTGACAAGTTGAGGGATCTTTGTCATCCAAGTAGGCCAGGTCTACTTCTGAAACATCCTACTTCATTCTGATTCTGCTTCCCAAATGTCAACTCCCAACTTATTTTGCTTGCAAACTTAATATTCTTCACCTAAACTAACAGTGAAAATGGTGAATAAGGCATGGCTGGCTCACGGCCCCAAGGAACCCCATGAAGATATTCCTCCAAGTTAACATTCACTCATCAGTATCATGGAAGAAGAGAGTGAAATCAGATCCAGAACCTGTACAGTCAGTCTGCAATTAACCATTTTAATGAAAAGAATTTCAGGAGAGACTAGAAATTAAAAAAAAAAAAATCTAGGTGCACCCTTTATTACAGCTTCCGTAATTTTATATATACTTTATGATTTGTTCTTAGTGGATCTGTTGGCTACTCTCAGTCTCTTTTAGTCCAAGTACTCATGAACTAAGCAAATCACAAATCCGCTTGAGAATTTTATGTAGAATTAACATGAAGCTCATAACTCCAGAAAATTTAGCCTTTTTCTCTTTTTTGAAATTTTGAACATGAGCTCCACCTGCCTCGGCTTCCCAAGTCACTGAGATTACAGGTGTGTGCCACTGCTCTCCATCCCATCTACCAATACCTCTGCTCTCCACTGTTTCCTAAAGATTATTAAGAGATATCAGGTCAACAAGTTAGCTGGGAGTGGTGGCTCACGCCTGTAATTCCAGCTACTTGGGAGACTGAGGCAGGAAGACTGCAAGTTCAAGGCCAGCCTGGGCAACTTAGTGAGACCCTGTCTCAAAATAAAAATAAAAAGTGCTAGGGGTATATTTCAGTGGTAAAGCACCCCTGGGTTTAATTCCCATACCACAGATACACAAAAAAAGAGGTGGTAGGTCAACAAATTAACCTATGAGTTCAGGGGTTTCATTTATTGCAATTTTTTTTTTTTTGTACTAGGATTGAACTCCAGGGGTGCTTAATCACTGAGCCACATCCCCAGTCCTTTTTTTTTTTGAGACAGGGTCTCACTAAGTTGCTTAGGGCCTTACTTTTGCCAAGGCTGGCTTTGAACTCGTGATCTCCTGTCTCAGTCTCCCAAGTCAGTGGGATCACAGGTGTGTGCCACCATGCCTTTCTCCATAAAGCATCTAAACCATGTCTTCATATCCCCATATCTTCATAGGAGATATTTGGGTGTAATTATCTCATCCCATCTTACAGACGACAATGATGACTGAGAGAGGTTTAACTACTGGTCTGAGGTCAGGTACCTGGGAGATGGTTGAGCCATGACTTGAACCCAAGTCTTTCAATTATAACTCCGAGCTCTTCCCATTACCCACACCACCTTCCCAAAGAGCCAGAGGTGAGGAGTGTCTGGGGTGGGGAGCTGGACAGCAGGAACCTTCACATACCGGACGGTTTTCATAATCCAGGCAGGGGCAGGTGATGGTGCAGCCATCCAGGAGGATCCGGCCCTTGGGAGGGGCCACTCTCCGACCCCCCTCAAGCTTGTAGTACAGCAGTGTGTTCTGCCGAAGGATGAACCATCGCACCTTCCAGTTGTGGACAATGTGGCCCTGTGAACAGACAGGAAAGCCCGAGGTGAGGGAGAGAGGGGAGGACACCATGTTCATGGAGAGTGCTAACCAGATGTGCTATGGAAACAGAGTCACAGCAGTATTTTGGATTTTCTCAGTCATTTCTTTGGGATATCTGGCAAATACCTTTGGCACTGACCTTCTGGTTGCCATTTGGCCTTTTTCTGGTTATAAATTTGTGTGTGTTATGTAGTGTTGAGAGTGGAATCCAGACCTTGCACATGCAGGCAAGTGCTCTACCACAGAGCTATACCCACCATCTGTTCCTGGTCATGAACCTTTAGATAAACTGCAAATTATTAAGAAGAAAAAAAGTCACACGCCTATCATTCTGCTACTAAGAGACAGCCACTGTTAACATTTGACACTTCCTTTCAGTCTTTTTCCCTTTTAGTTTTCACTTTAAAAAAAATAGACCATATTTATCAGTGGTAGAGCACTTGCCTAGAATATGCAAGGCCCTGGGTTCAATCCCCAGTTCTGAAAAGAAAAAAATAAATATCATATTACAAGCCAGAAGTGATGGTGCATGCCTATAATTCTAGTGACTTGGGTGGCTGAGACAGGAGAATTGCAATTTCAAGACCAGCCTTAGCAACTTAGTGAGGCCCTAAGTAACTTAGAGAGAGATCCTGTCTCAAAATAAAAAATTAGCTAAAAGGACTGGGTATGTGGTTCCCTGGTAAAGTGCCCCTGGATTCAATCCGCAGCATCACTCACACACACATAAAAAGACCATATTACATATGGCTTTATTTTCTCACTTTTGTCTTGTTTAGCCTTGCTGAGCATTTTCTCACACCATTATATTTCTTTTTTCATATATATATGAAACAGTATTTATTAGAGAATATTTGGGAAAGTAGTAGGAAGGAAGAAAAACAAATTCATGATCTGCCTTACAAGGTAGTGGCCAGATCAACATTTGAGACACTCATTCCAGTCCTTTTGCTGTATATTTTTAAAAGCACGAACACATGACATGTCAACATGGGTCACCAGCATTTTAAAAACACATCTTCTGACTTTAAAGTGGAAGCGTACACAGAAAATTTGGAAAACACTGAAAAGTGGAAAGGAAATTAAAGTCACCTACCATCTCATTAGTCAAAAGTAACCACAGCTAATATTTTCATACTTTCTTAGTTGTTTTTATCCATTTTCTTTTTACACAGTTAAGTTTATAGTATACGAGATTCTTCAGTCTAATTAACAAAGGTTTGAAAGCATGATGACAAAGACAGACTTGGGAACAGTATTTGCCCCTCAAATTATCTATATGTTTTTTAAAGAGGCAGAAAATACACAGCCACATCAGTGTTTATAGCAGCACAATTCACAATAGCTAAACTGTGGAGCCAACCTGGATGCCCTTCAATAAATGAATGGATAAAAAAAAATGTGGCACGAATACACAACAGAATATTACTCAGTAATAAAAGAGAATAAAATCATGGCATTTGCAGGTAAATGGATGGAGTTAGAGAAGATAATGCTAAGTGAACTTAGCCAATCCCAAAAAAACAAATGCCGAATGTTTTCTTTGATATAAGGAGGCTGATTCATAGTGGGGTAGGGAGGGGGAGCATGGGAGGAATAGACAACTCTAGATAGGGCAGAGGGGTTGGAGGGGAAGAGAGGGGGGCATGGGGTTATAAATGATGGTGGAATGTGACTGACATTATTATCCAAAGTACAGGTATGAAGACACGAATTGGTGTGAATATACTTTGTATACAGCCAGAGATATGAAAAATTGTGCTGTATATGTGTAATAAGAATTGTAATGCACTCCGCTGTCATATATTAAAAAAGAAACTAAAAAAAAAAAGAGGCAGAAAATAAACTAAAAAAAAAAGAGGCAGAAAATAATCACTCAATGTTCCCTTTCCATTTATAAAGCAATCAAAATATGTATCAGTCAACCAATGGCTGAACAGCATACAGAATATGATTTCCATAATTGGGTGATAATATAGTGTTTTTGAGTTATGTAAACTATGTGATTGTGCATTCATGTGTAAACCTATGTGTATCTCTTCTGTCCAAAAGATTTTATCACTTCCTGATGTAAATATAATTTTTAATTTTATGTTTGCTTTAGATTTTATTTCAATCAAATAAGAGTTACATGTAAGGATGGCCTCACATGAAGCAGATTCACAACTTTGTCATTGACCTACTGTTTATTCTTTGTCTTAATAAAAAAAAACATTAAACTGTCTTCTATATAAAAAAATATATATGTATCAATCAAAAGCCTGAGCTAAATTTCTACTTCAGTGAACCCTGACATGGAATACCACGTTTGTTTATTTTGTGTATCCAAACGGGCATGCACCATTTCATAAGAATATTCCATACACAAAACTTTCAACCACATTCTCCTAGGAAAGATAACACCTGTAGCTTCATTAAAAGCTTTACATGTCTCACAATGTAAAGTCTATAATGTGACTTAAACATTTTGCACACTCAGATTTACATAAAAGAGCTTTAGCAGGAAAATAAAGCATGATTGATAATAGCTCAAGGAGTTCTAATTGGTATAACAGACTTGGCCTTATCAAGTTCCAAAGAATTCATTATCAAAACTACAAACAAACCTTCAGTTGTGTATACAGTTACAAACCTTTACAATAGCTGTCAGGGGAAGTAGCCATGTACGTTTACATGTTGCTGAAGGCAAAGAGTTAGCAAATGCAGACTCCAGAGAGAATGCATGCTCCGTCCTACAGCTTCCTCTTAGACAGTCAGGAAACAACTAAATGAAATCATCCTAAAGGAAAATCACAACACCTTGCTGCCCAGCGTCCCCTCTTCAAAAGCTCTCTGTGAGAGCCCTCAGCTCAACACAGAAGGGCATGTAGTCGTCTAAGGTGATCTTTCCACTGGTGCTGTATTGTTTTGCAATTGAACTCAGTTTGGGGAGTCGCCTCAGCGCCTGTTGTCCTTAGTGCCTTCTGCAATTCTTGAGGATCCCCGGTTCTACTCCTACCACCATCAAAACTGATGAAGTGTTGTCTCCAGCCATTCAATGCAGCCCAGAGTTCTTTAAATTCATTGAAGCCCATCATGCCAAACCTGTCTATATCCACCATTGAAATTGCAAGCTGACAAGTCACCAGGTTAAGAGGTTTGTATCCTCAAAAAAAAAAATAATAATAATTAATTAAATAAATAAATAAAAAAGGTTTGTATCCTCCAGCAATGCACAACTATGGCAGACATCTCTGCAATTCAGCAGTATCTATTTGCTCATCCTGTCCTGCTATAGCAGCAAAGTAACCACACAGAGGATTCTGTGTTTGTCCTCCGGGAGCCCCTCCATACTTGCCAGTACTCACGGCTGGCACCAGGGTGCCCCCAGGTAGCCTTGGTGCAGATCGAGCTCTACCTCCCCACCCCAGGGCAACTCTTCTTCTCTTCCTCCTTCTCCTCCTTCCTCCTCCTCCTCTCTCCTCCTCCTTCTCCTCCTCCTCCTCCTCTTCCTCCTCCTCCTTCTTGTAGTAGGAATTGAACCCAGGGGAGCTTTACCACTGACTTACATCTCCAGTCCTTTTTAATTTTGTTTTTAATTTAGAGGTAGGATCTTGCCCAGGTTGGCCTTGAACTTGCTATCTTCCTGCTTGAGCCTCCAGATTAACTGAGATTACAGGCCTGTGCCACTATGCCCTAAAATATTCTTTTTTTTTAAATATTGCTTTTAGTTATACATGGACACATACCTTTATTTTGTTTATTTATTTCTTATCTGGTGCTGAGGATTGAACCCAGTGCCTCACATGTACAAGGCAAGTGCTCTGCCACTGAGCCACAACCCCAGCCCCCTAGAATATTCTTTATGACTACTCTTCATATGTATAATTTACTTGCCAATCTCCTATTATTTGTGACTGAATTTGTTTTGATTTTTTTTTTGCTGTTATAAACCATGCTACAATGAGTATTCTCACACATAAATTTTGATTATGTCTCTAATTTTCTTTCCTTAAAATATAATCCCTAGAAAGAATGTTACTAGTCAAAGGGTCTGGGCAATCTCTAAAGCTGAAGCACCAGTCACTCTACAGCGCTAAGGGACCTGCCAGGCTAGCCTAACCAGCTGCAGCGGGCATACAAGGCAGGTTGTTTGAGATGTTCTCAGATGGGTCAGCATAGTCAGGTGCAGGCAGAGAACTAGTTTCTAGAACATACCAATGGATAGAGGAATTCTGCTGAGGGACTGGAAAGTAGGGATTGGTACACAGGAAAGCACCTTCTTGGCATATTTCTAAGCAGAACCCAATTTAGAACTATGTTCTAACCTAGAAAGATGAGCTTTATCTGGATCAAAGACCATGTCCCTAAATCACTCATGGCCTTGCCTAGCATTTATTAATATCAAAGACCCCTTCAGTTCTCATATCTGTGGTGCTATGATTCCATTCCATGCTCGGCACATAATGAGAACTATTAGGTTATCAAAAGTTGTAGAACCAGGCACGGTGGCACAGGCCTATAATCCCAACTACTCAGGAGACTGAGGCAGGAGGATCACAAGTTTAAGGCCAGCCTGGACAATTTAGTGAGATCCTGTCTCAAAAAAAGAGAAAGGGCTGGGGATGTAGTTCAATAGGAAAGCAGCCTGGGTTCAATCCCCAGAACCACCACCACAACAGAAAAGAGCAGGATCCCTTCCCTTTGTTCCTGACAAAAGGTACATGCAGTCCGAGGATTGACAGTTGTACCTGACATAGGAAGACACATTTAAAGGAACAAAAAAGATGTAAATCTGACTCCTCAGCTGTTAGGGCCCTCTGCTTCTCTCTACATGGTCCAGTTTCTGGTCCTCATTCCCTGGGAGCCCCCTGCTGTGGGGGTCTTGACACTCCTGGCACTAGCCAGGCTGGCCTGGGGCTTCTGGATGCTGAAGAATTCAAGGCAGAAAATGACTGGCACACCAGGTCGTAGCTGGGCTAGGGAGAAGAGCATGCAAGGTTAATGGATGGTACAGGTGCTGTCATCAGGTGAAGAGAGGGAAAATAATCTGAAACCTTAAAACATGGATCTTTTAGGCTGACTTGCGTGCCTCCAAATTCATACGCTGAAGTCCCAACCCCATACCTCAGAATGAGACTGTAAGGGGAGACAGCCTTTTAAAGAAGTGATTAAGTTAAAATGGGATCATTAGGTGGGCACTGATCCAATCTGACTGGTGTCCTTATATGAAGAGATTTGGACACACACAGAAACACCAGAGATCTACATTCCACAAGAAAGACCATGTGAAGACACAGCAAGAAGCAGCCATCCACAAGCCAAGCAGAAAATCCTCAGAAGGAATCAAACCAGCCAACACCTTGATCTTGAACTTTGAGGCTCTAGAACTTTGAGAAAAGAAAAAAAAGAAAAACCCTCTGATGTTTAAGTCAGTTTGTGATACTTGTTATGACAGCCCTACCAAACTTCCCAAAAGGGAAAAGAGGAAGGAGGCCGGTGATGGAAGAGGAGAAAAATGTAACCAACAGATGCTGAGCAGAAAAAAACAAATACAGAGATGTACTTTCCTGGACAAAATGTTAAACTTCCCAGAATCCGTTGCACTTGGAGAATAGGTAGGTGACCAGGCTTCTGTCAATCCAAGGCAGAGCCCAGATGTGTGCTTGACAGCAAACAAACATGGGGAAATGGGAACTTCTGGCAAGAGCAATAGTAGGACAGTTTCTTCTGACACCCAGATCCTAGAGTTATCAAAGACAAGTGTCCAAAACTTTCAGCAACAAATTTTCCAGTAGAAACATCTTCTAACAGAGATAACACTAACCCACGGCATTGGGTACTTTTGTCTGGCTGCAACATTCTTGGTTGTAAGGCATTCCAGCCTGATTCTCTGGCCTCACAAAAAATCCTGAGTTGCTGGGGGCAGTAGCACATATCTGTAATCCAGATACTTGGGAGGTTGAGGCAGAAGGATCTTAAGTTCAAGGGCAGCCTTGGAAACTTGGTGAGACCTGGTCACCTTCTTTCTTTTTTTTTATTGATTTTATTATTTTTTTAAAATACACGACAACAGTGGAATGCATTACAATCCTTATTACACATATAGAGCACAATTTTTCGTATCTCTGTATATAAAGTATGTTCATGTCAACTTATGCCATTATACATGTACTTTTCTTTGCATTACAATTCTTTTTTTATTTTATTTTTTTAAAGAGAGAGAGAATTTTTTAATTTTTTTTTTTTAGTTTTCAGTGGACACAACATCTTTATTTTATTTTTATGTGGTGCTAAGGATCGAACCCAGCACCTCACACATGCGAGACAAGCACTCTACCACTGAGCCATAACCCAGCCCCCTTACAATTCTTAATACACATATATACCACAATTTTTCATATCTCTGTTTGTATATAAGGTATGTTGACACCTAATTCAAGTCTTCATACATGTACTTTGTATAATGATGGAGACCTAGTCACTTTCCTATATTCAGTTAATGAATGTGCTGAAAAAGAAATTAGGAAAACTATTCCATTACAATAACCTCAAATAAATAAAATACTAGAGCATTAATCTAACTATGAATATGAAGGTTCTCTAAAATGAAAACTATAAAATACTGAAGAAAAAATTGAATAAGACATTAGAGGATGGAAAAGCATGTTCTTGGATAGGCAGAATTAATATTATCAAAATGGCTATACTACCAAAAGCAATATACAGAGTGAATGCAGTTCCCATTAAAATTCCAATGACATTCCTCACAAAACTAGAAAAAGCAATTCTAAAATTCATTTGGAAAAATAAGAGACCCAGAATAGCCAAATAGTCAACTGACTGACAAGACTCCCTGTGATTCTCTCCTTCTCTTCACACATTTTAAAAGCGTCAGTCTGTGTGACTAGTAGAATATGGCATAGTGGTAAATCATTTCTGACAAGAGACGTTAAGGATGATGAAGATGTTGCTGCTGCTGCTGCTGCTGCTGCTGCTGATGTACTGGGGATTAAACTCAGGGGCGCTTTACCACTGAGCCATATCCCTGGCTCTTTTTACTTTTTGAGACAGGATCTGGATAAGTTGCTTAGAGCCTTGCTAAATTGCTGAGGCTCACCTCAAACTTGCAATCCTCCTGCTCAGACTCCCAAGTCACTGGTTAGCACAATTGCAGCCATCTTCCTTTCCCCAGCCCCCACTTTATGAATACTGTTCTTTCCCAAGAAACAGAAACTAGCCTGAGATAAAACCTACCAGCCTGGAGACGTGCTGGTCTCTCCCTGTTCTCTCACCAAGAGATTGGAGGAAACTTACTGCCCCCTGAGATGGGAACTTACTGATTTCCCTGTTTTCTCCTTGAGACGATAAAGGGACATGCTTGTTCTCCTATTCCCCCTCTGAGATAGGAAAACTGCCTGTCTCTGTTCCCAAGAAACAAATTTGCCTTCCACAAGATGAGGGGATGCTTAGTATGTCAGTCAAGACTACACCCGCCCCTAGTGCATGGCCAGGATTCTAGCCTATGAAAGATAACACTCAAGGGGAAGTTGCTGCTGTTCTCCCTCCTTGCTACTGCTGTCCCTCTCTTGTACAGAGCAGCCTCGTCAGGCTCCTGACAATAAATCCACTTCTTATCCCAGGTGTGTGTGCTGCACCACTTTTCTTTCAGCTGGGATTATAGGAATGCACCACCAATTACAACATTAGGTCATAAAAGATTCTGCAGCTTCTTATTGGTTCGTGCAAACTCTGTCTGTCTCTCTCCCTTTCTGATCATTTGCTCTGGGGAAAGTGGCTTCCACGTGGTGAGCAGCCCTATAGAGAGGTGAGGACCTTAGGCCTGGGAGTGAGCTTGGAAGTGAACCCTCCTGCTGACCAGGTCAGGTGACTGTCTCATCAAGGGCAACGCTTTGCAACCTCAGAAGAGACCTCGAGCCAAAATCTTACAGCTAGGTTTCCTGTGTACTGGACTCTCAGAAACTGTGAGACAATAATTGCTTGATGTTTTAAGATGTTAAGTTTGGGGCTAATTTATTACAAACAATAGGTAATTGATAGATACTTAACACCAAGGAGGAGTCCAGGTGGACGAGAAAGCACAGAAGAGGGTAGAATGGGGTTAGGCATATTCCCTGCTGATACTGGAGCTGTCTTTTTAAACTTTTTAAAGATTATCCCCTGACATTTTTAAATTGGTGCATTAGAGTTGTATGCAATGATGGGATTTTCTGTTACATATTTGTACATGCACACAATGAAACCATATAATTCGACCAGTATCACTCCCCAGTACTTCCCCCTCCCTCCCTCCCACTCCCCAATCCCTTGCTTCTACTGATCTCCCCTTGATTTTCATGAGATTCCCCTCCCCCACCTTTATTTTCCTTTTTCCTCTCTAGCTTCTACATATGAAAGAAAACATACAACCCTTGACCTTCTGAGTTTGACTTATTTCACTTAACATGATGGTCTCTAGTTCCACACATTTTCCTGCAAGTGACATAATTTCATTTTTCTTTATGGCTGAATAAAATTCCATTATATATATATATATATATATATATATATATATATAGGAATATATATATATAATGGAATATATATATATAATGGAATATATATATATATATATATATATATATATATATATATATATATATATATCACATTTTCTTTATCCATTCATCCACTGATGGACACCTAGGCTGCTTCTACAGTTTAGCTGTTGTAAATTGTGCTGTTATAAACATGAGTATGCATGTGACATTATATTATGTTGACTTTAATTCTTTAGGATAAATACCTAGGAATGATATAGCTAGGTTATATGGTCATTCCATGCCGAGTCTGTGTGTGTGTGTGTGTGTGTGTGTGTGTGTTGCCGGGGATTGAACCCAGGGCCTCCTGCATGGAAGGCAAGCACTCTACCCCCTGAGCTATGTCCCCAGACCCCATGCCTAGTCTTTTGAGGAACCTCCATACTGATCTTCGTAGTGGTTATACTAATTTACAATCCCAGCAACAGTGTTCCTTTTCCCCCACTTTCTCTCCAGCATTTATTATTATTTTTATTTTTGATGACTGCCATCTGGTGTGAGAGGAGATTTCAGTGTAGTTTTGATTTTCATTTTCCTAATTGCTAATGATATTAAACCTTTTTTCATATATGTGTTGACAATTTGTATTTCTTCTTTGGAGAAGTGTCTATTTAATTCTTTTGGGGGGCTGAGTCTTGAAGGCTGTGTGGAGTCAGGAAGGCTCGAAAGGCTTTGCATAACGCCACTGTCAGGGAGAGGGCGCAGCTCAGTGGTAGAGAAAGAACTTGTCTAGCGTGAGCAAGGTCCTGGATTCCATCCCCAGAACCACAAAACAAAACAATGCTAATGCTTTGGGGAAATTCCCCATAGGCTCACATATCTTGGGCTCCAAGGCCTGTGGGGAAGAAAGAGGGGAAGTGACAGGGATTAAGTCACCAAGGGCTTCAGGTTCTGTGTTGCAGTTTGATTTTAATATTGGGAGGGGAGTTCTTGAAGAATTCTAAGCAGAAGTTCAATAGGTTTAGATTCTTGTGTTAAAATTATCACTCTGGCTAGGCGAGTGGCACTTGCCTATAATCCCATCAACTCAGGAGCCTGACGCAGGAGATCACAAGTTCAAGGCCAGCCTCAGAAACTTAGCTAGACTGTCTCAGAATAAAAAATAAAAAGGGCTGGGAATGTTGCTCAGTGGTAAAGTGTCCCTGGGTTCGATTCCCAGTCCCTGCCTCCCTCCCTCACAAAAAAGAGAAAGAAAGAGATCACTGATTGTTTTTATTTTTTCTTTCTTCTTCTTTTTTTTTGGTATCAGGGACTGAACCCAGGAGTGCTTAACCACTGAGCTACATCCCCAACTCATTTTGCTGTTGTTGTTGTTCTCAGAGAAGGTCTCTCTTTATATATATATATATATATATATATATATATATATATATATATATATACCTGGGATTGAACTTGTGGGTGCTTAACCACTAAGCCACATTTCCAGCCCTTTTCTATATTAAATTAAATTAATTAATTAATCAATCTATTTTTTATTTTTGGTCCTGGGGGATTGAACTCAGGGGCACTCAACTACTGAGCTACAGACCCAGCCCTTTGTTGCATTTTATTTAGAGACAGAGCCTCACTGAGTTGCTTAGGCCCTCACTAAATTGCTGAGGCTGACTTTGAACTCACCATCCTCCTGCCTCAGCCTCCTGAGCAGCTGGGATTACAGGTGTGCAGCACTGCTCCTGCCCAGCATAGAAAGAGACCCCACCCTGCCTAGGAAGAGACCACTGAATGAAGCAAATGAGGCTGCAGTAGGGAGCTCAGCTGGAAGCTGCTGGAACATTACACAAAACTAGTAGGAAGGCACCAGTGTCCCTGATCTACAGTAAGTGACACAGTGAGCATGGTTGTAAGTAACTGGTCCAAAGTCACTGGACCAAGTGGGTCAGGGGCTAAAAACAGTGGTAAAGCTGAGAAAGAACCCAGGCCCCTCTCTACCAGCACATTTGTCCCCAGGCACAGAGAAGCCTCCCTCTTTATACACCTTGTCTGCAAGTAGCTGGCTGTGACCAGAGGCCAGTTGGAGAACTGAGTGACTAAGTTTCAGGTGCCCTTTTAGAAGAAAGAGGGGGCCATAAGATGGGATGGCACCTCAGGGCTGGGATTAGGTGACACAGAATGTCCCAGCTGAAGAGATCGTTAGGAAAGGTCTACTCTACCCCCAACTTTAAAGATGAGGAAACAGGGGCCCAAAACAGTCTGCCCAAGGCCCTACAATCCTCTCTCCCCCGCCCAAAAGCAAAGATGGTACTTATTACGGGATAAATTGTATCTCTCAAAAACATACCTTGAGGTTCTAACCTCTGGTACCTGTGAATGTGATCTTATTCGGAAATTAAGTCTTTGTAGATGTAATTAAATTAAAATGAAGTCATACCAGATGAGGGTGGGTACTAACCCAGTGTGACTGGAGTCCTTATGTTATTGTCAAGGTCCAGGTCCTTGGTGACCCAAAGAAAGAATTGAGCAAGACATACACAAGTAACAGGCAAAGTATAGATAACGGTGGAAGTAGCACTCGGTAAGGTAGAGCAGAGCAGAGTAGGCCAAGCAAGAGAAGCTCAGGGCCCTGATGTCTGGAAATCAGTGTCTTACAATGCTGAGCTGTGCGGCATTCTCTTCCCCACACAGACCTGATTGAAGACCTTACCCCACTTTCCCCCTGTTGGTTATCTTATGATACCTGATTGGAATATTGTCTAATTTTCCGCCTCTAGTTACTTTAGAAAACCTAATTCGCATACCATCTAATTTACCCCCATTGGTCATTTTATTTTTTATTATTTTTTCTTAGTTGGTCTTTTTTTTTTTTTTCATTTGTTCTAATTAGTTATACATGACGGTAGAATGCCTTTTGACACATCATACATAAATGGAGTATAATGTCTCATTCTTCTGGTTGTACATGATGTAGAGTTACACCAGTCGGGTAATCATATATGCACACAGAGTCATAATGTCTGATTCATTCTACTATCCTTCCTATCCCATTGGTCATTTTAAAACACCAAACCTGTGCTGAGAATTGTCATGGTGATAAGTCCTCAGGGGAGGGAGCTGTCATGGTAATGGGATTTACCATAAACAGGGACATGATTCTTCCTGTCTAGTCCTCCATCGGCATCCTTTATACCCTGCCTCCACATCTTGGCATCCTGAATGCCTACCTGACACTTAGAGGAAGAGGAAAATTTGGACACCAACAGACATGCAGGGAGAAGATAGACATGTGATGACCCAGAGATTGCAGAGACACATCTATAAGGCAAGGAACACCAAGAATTGACAAAGATCCTACCCAATAGGTTTCAGAGGGAGCATGGCCCTGCCTACACCTTGATTTTGGACTTCCAGCCTCCAGAACTCCTTCTGGTCTTTCTATTTCTATGCATATCTTTTCTTTTCTCATATCTTGTGTCTTTTTAACTCCTTGGATTTTAACACAATAAACATTTTTAACATCCACATAACCATAATTTAACTAATCATTTATTTATTTAGGAGGACATATTTGTAGTTTCTAGGTTGTTTTCAAACATAGATCTAAGGCTTTGTTCATAAAGCTTTTATAGTATTTCCTTGGGATGGAGTCCTATATATAAAATTCCCAGGTCAAAACGTGTTAACATTGCAATGTGGTTCAAGATAATGAGCCCTGTGTCGATGCCTCAAAGTGCCCCTACCTCTGCGGGCCACCTACCTGTGGTCCCACCACCGAGGCTTCCTGCCTCCTTCCCCCCTCTCTCCTGATAGCCAAACCCTGTGAGCTCCCTGCATTTTGCCTGCAGCTTTGCTTCCTTCTTGTCTGGGCGGGATTAGGAACCAAATCCATCATGCCCCTGCCTGTCTCCAGCATGGCCCTCCCGATGCTGAAAGCTGATGACTATGCTGTACTGTGGCTTTTAGCTGGGCCCTGCCCCCACCTCTGGGCTGTAAACCCTGCTAAACCTTCAGACTCCTAGTGTCCTGCTCCTGTAACTTTCAGTGGACACAGGGGCTGCTGGTCCACTTGGCAGATAAAGGGACACAGAGCATGGTGATTGGGACTGATCAGCAGGTGGTGCCCATAGCAGGGGCATTGAGGCCACCTTCCTCAGGGAGCAGGAAGAGGCGTGGATTCCACTTGCCTTAGGATCAGACTTCAAATCCCACACTTTGGGTTTGGCTGAAATGAGGTATTTGGGTATTTCAACCAAGCCCTTTTCTTTTGGTAGGCTGGGGGGCCATATGGTTCTCACTTCTCTGCACCCTGGCTTTCCTAAGCAGGTCATCTGACTCAGTGTGGTAGCAGAGGTGGGAAATCATGTAGGTAACCCCTGGAATAGAGCCCCATCTGAGGGGGACTAACCTCAAGTAAACTCCAGCCCTCCATAGGCCCCTACCAGGGACTGGTGATCCACAGTTGGACCAAAACTCTCCACCCACCTCATCCCACCACCTCAAGCTACAGTGCAGTGGGAGACAGCAGAAGTCCCCCCACAGGTTGTGCAGCGACCTCCACAGACCCTAGGGGACCAGGCTGTCATCATAGTCACAGGGGCATGAAGTGGGCATGGAATTCTGGGACTGCTCATGTTCAGTCTGACCCTTGATCTGGCATCAGCCTCCTATCCTCCTTATAGCTTTGAGCAAATAACACACCTGCCTTCTAATATCAAATACCGTGCAATACAAGGTAGACACACTATAAATGGAATAAGAAAACAATTTGAGCCTTCAGGGCAGATAGAGCTGATCTGGCCACCAGGAAAGGCAGTAAGAGGGAGAGTCCCTTCATCACCCCGTCCCAAAGCTGTAACTCAGGGGAAAGAGCAAAATGCTCAGTCCCAGATTCATTTATCTGCATGTTACATTATGATGTTAGCTAAAACAGTTACTGTTAACATCAGGGTTAATTTTTTTTTTAAATTTTGTGTTTGGTGCTGAGGATCGAATTTAGGGTCCTGCAAATGTCAGGCAAGCAATCTACCATTAAACTACAACTTCACTCCTAAAAGTTCTTTAAAATATCAAAGGTGGTATTTGATATCCCCTCTTGTGGCTGCTCTTTCATTCATTTTCCACCTTGACTGCAAGCATTCTGCTTTTGTTTGCACTCTTGCTCACTGTGGGCCATATGGGGCGAGGTTGAGGAAGGACTGTTCTCATCCCAGCTATTACTAGCTCTGGGCAAACTCTTTCATTTTTCTGATCCTCATTTTCCTCATTTAAATAATATCCACCGCACATGCTGCTTGGTAGACAGGAGGGAGTCAACCAGAGGGATTTGATCCCGGCTCCAGCACTTACTACTTTCAGAGCAAGTTACTTAACCACTCTGAGCTTTGCTTCCTCCTTGGTGAAAATGGGCAATGTGTCTCTATTCACATTGTACGGACTATAGGGAGGATTAAACAAGACAATACCCAGGATTGGCACAGTCAGTGCTAAAGAAATACAGCATTCCCCCTTCCTCCAAGATGTAATTATGGAGCACGCTCTTGTTGTTTTAATAAATTATATTTATCCTGGAGGTGGAGCTAGATGGTAGAGCATTTGTTTAGCATGTGCAAGACCTGGGTTCAATCATCAGTACCAAATAAATAAATAAAAATATATTTAAATATACTATTCATAACTTTTTTCTTTTTCAAATTGACTCATAATAGTGGTACACATGTATAGGTGTCCAATGTGACCTTTCAGTACATGTATGCAATGTATAATAATCAGGGTAATTGGCATATCCATTACCTCAAACATGGATCATTTCTTTGGGTTGGGAACACTTTGAAATCCTCCCATCTAACTATTTTGAATTGCTGTCAATCATAGTTATCCTATTGAGCTACAGAATATTAGAAGTTATTCTTTCTTTGCAACTGTACCCCTGTGCCGGTTAACTATCCTCTCTCTCTCCATCCCTTATTCATAATATTTTAATCTGTTTTGTTTTGTGTGTGGTGCTGGGGATGAGCGCCACAGCCTCGTGCTGGCTAAACTCCCGCTGTACCAATGTGCTACATTCCCAGGCCCAATAAATTTTAAGATTCCCACTTCAGATGCGTCGCCTGACCCCACACCGCACTATACAAGCGCGATCCTCGCCGTGCCTTTGCCGCGGCCCCTCTTTTCTTTGGAAAGCTTTACTCCGCCTTGGTGCCAGCGTCCAACCTCCGTGCACCCCTCTGTTCCCACCGGCAGGCAGCTCCGCGCAACAGGGCCCCAGTCACCCGATCCCACCATGGGGTTGGGGATGGGGACTCGGCGAGCGCCTGGCCCCGCTCAGGTGAGAAGCAGCGGGGCCCCGCCGTGGGCGCATCGACCCGCACTCACCCTCTTCACCAGGAAACCCTCCTTGAGCACGCCGTCCTCCATGTAGCCGCCCGCACGCCCGGGCCACCCCAGTGAGCTGTCCCGACGCTTCGCGCTTTTCCGCGCCCGCGCAGCCCGCGCCCACTGCGCCCAGGAAGCCGCTCCGACACCGGCGGGCGACGCCTCCCTGGCGCTTGTCCAGAGCCGGAGACCGCGGGGCCTCCCGGGCAGGAAGTCGGGCAGGGTTGGGATCTTTGCCTCCACGTCCCACCTGAAGGTGCTCCAAGGCCGGTGATTAGTCTTAGGTGCAGAGTCTGCCAACCCCGCCCCAGCTTTCTCCGACCTGGCAGGGCGCCCTTGGGGTGCCCTGCGCTTCATAACTCTGCCAGTCTCTGCCCAGTTTCCTCCGCCCCAGATTTAACCCGGTGCTAGACTGGCACTTGGGTTGATAGTTACGCAACTAAAGGGCACTGAAAGGATTTGGGAACCTACCCTGCACTCAGTGGAAATGGAAGTGGGAGGATGGGTAGGATGGAAGTGGGATGGCAAGTGTTTTTGGGCATCTGGTGGAGGCAGAGAAGAGTCCTTATTAACCGGAAAGTCACAACTTTAAGACAGCTGGTGCAGTCTGCAGGGAGAGAGCTGGTGCCCAGGAAACATTCTGTCCCCAAGATCTACCATGCCAAAGGGAGTGGGGGGACGAGAACCAAAGAATCCAGCATTCCGGGCAAAATTTAAGGAGGAGCCAAGGAACTCAATAACGTAGATAAATAATATTTGAGTTTAACATTTTTAAAAATAATGGTGCATGGTGGTGACAATCTCAGCAACTCAGGAGGCTGAGGCAGGAGGATGGCAAGTTCCAGGCCAGCCTCGGCAACTTAGACCCTGTATCAGAATAAAAAATAAGGGCTGGGGCTGAGGCTCAGTGGTAAGGCACTTGCCTGGCATGTGTGAGACCCTGGGTTCAATTCTCAGCACCACGTATAAATAAATAAAAGATCTATCAACAACTAAAAAAAATTAAAATAAATAAATAAATAAAAGGACTGGAGGTGTAGCTTAGTGGCAGAGCTCCCCGTGGTTCAATCCCCATTAAAAAAAAAAAAAAAAAAAACGCGGCTGGGGTTGTTGATCCTTGTCCAGTGCTTGCCAAGCATGTGTGAGGCTCTGGGTTTCATTCTCAGCACCACATATAAAGAAATTAAGTAAAGGTCCATCAACAACTAAAAAAAAAAAAATATTTAAAAAAAATCAAAATTAATGCCCAAAACATCCACAATGAACAGATTATCAAGTATCAAGACAAGATCAACAACAATGCACTACCAAGCCATACCGGCACCGAAACAACAGGAAACATGAAATAGAACACAGTGGCACACACCTGCAATCCCAGCTATTCTGGAGGCTGAGGCAGGAGGATGGCAAGTTTGAGGTCAGTCTGGGCAACTTAGTGAGACCCTGTCTCAAAAAAAAAAAAAAAGAAAGAAAGAAAGAAAGAAAGAAGAAAAAAAATAGGGAAGGGGCTTGAGGATGTAGATCAATGGCAAGCCTTGGGTTCAATCCCCAGGATCACCCAAAAGGAAACAGGAGTAGCAGTAGCACTGACCTGTCTTGGAGCACAGTCACCTTTACCCATTTGCACTCAGTGTGAAGGGCCCTGTCAAACTCCCCTTGCCTGATGAGGTAAGGGAAAGGCCCTCAGATGCCCAGAAGGGACGAGAAGACCATAGTGGAAGAAGGGGCCCCCCGGTTGTGGAAGGGACAGGGTGTCTTCCAAAGCCCCACCGCTGCTTCCAAGTCCACCCCAGGGGCCCCCGAGCTGGGCCTTCTGCCACACTGCTGCCCCTGTGAGTCCAAGCCAGGCCCCAGGGAAAGCTGGCAGGGCACTGTGTTGCCAGGATAATGACACACTGGCTTTTGGACGGGATTTCCACCCTGATTTCTTTAGAGGCGCTAGGTTATACTCGTTTTATTTAATACACAGTAACCCCATGTGGTGGGTTTCTCATCTCAGTTCTTCAGCCTTGAATAACTTGCCCAGAGCATCACAAATGCATTTGCTTCTCCAGGACCTGTCCCAGCTCTGAAAGCTGGCTGGGCTCAAACCCAGGACAGGAGAGACTGGGGAGTTCTAATCCTCTTTGGCTTTGTTCAGCTCCTTCTTCCTCACAGAAGCTGCCCTGGTTCTGAGGCTTAAAAGAGGTGGAATTTGCAAGAGATGTCTTTGGCAAGAAGGATTCCCAAATGAGAAATGAGAAAGGGAGAAAGCGCCCTCCTACCAGCAGCGAGTTCAGCCCTCTGCACACCTAGAACCTTCTTGCCCTCCTAGGGAAGCCCCTGGTCCAGCCCATTCTGTGATTCACTGGACGTGGGGCATGAGTCACACCCCTTCCTTCCCCAGGCTGTGGTGGCTGGGCCACCAGATTACCAGGGAACACTGCTGACATAAGCCCAGCTCGACCACAGGGAGGTGGAGGGACAGAAGGAAGCAAACAGTAGCGAATAGGGGAGCCTGCCAGGGAAGGAAGTTCCAGACCCAGGGTTTCATCTTGTTCTGCAGGCAGACACTTCTCAAGAATAAAAGAGTCCCTGACCCTCACAGCCCTCCTCCCTTTTTTTGTCATTAAGGACCAGTAATGACTAGCATGTGTTGGCTGTGTGTCCAAAGCTATTAGGTCAGTGTTTGGGTGAAGGTGTTTCACAAACTGATATAACATTCCACCATTAGAGAGTCATTTCTTTAGTTTTAAGTGAGCATCCTCAATTTAAGATATATATATATATGAAGGGTAAATCGTGAAACTTTATTTGAAATGAATACTTTGACTCCAGACACTCATCAGAATCACAGGATCACCATCCAACCCCTAACAATCATCTAATCAGATGCTTCATTTTATAAGTGAGGACCCCCCTCAAAGCCCCAGAGAAATAAATTGACTTGTCCAAGGTCTTCATCCAGTTAGTGACAAAAGTAGTGCCAGAATACAGGCTCCCAGAGCTGTGTGCTTTAAGGCTGGTCCCTGACAAACACAGGGGCACTTCCCCTAGCAGTGACCAGCATCAGAGTCCTGCAGTAAGAGTGTGGCTAAGGAAGGCCTGGAAGGGAGCCGTCTGCAGATCCAGAAAAGACTTCAAAACAAATTTCTGTAATTCTTAATACCATAAAAATAAATTTGTGCTGAGTGTGTTGGCACATACCTAAAATTCTATCAACTTGAGAGGCTGAGGCAGGAGGATGAGAAGTTGAAGGTCAGCCTCAGAAATTTAGCAAAAACCTGTCTCAAACTAAAATAATAAAGGGCTGGGGTGTAGCTTTGTGGTAAAGTACCCCTGGCTTCAATCCCCTGTACCAATAAATAAATACTTAAATAAATTTGTGCTTATCATAGAAAATTTGGAAAAATACCAAAAAGTTGATAAAACCACAAATTCCATCACTCAGACAAATGATCAGGGTTTTGTTTGTTTCTTTGGTACTAGGGATTGAATCCAGGGGCACTTTACCATTTAGCTACATCCTCAGCCTTTTTTATTTTTTATTTTGAGACAAAATGTTGCTAAGTTGCTAAGACTGGCCTCCAACTTGGGATCTTTCTTCCTCAGTCTCCCAAGTTTCTGGGACTACAGCCACCATGCCTAGCTGACAATCAGGATTTTTATTTATTTTATTTAACATTTATTTTTATTAAATTTTATTTTTAAAAAAGGAACACTATGGGGCTGGGGTTATGGCTCAGCAGTAGAGCACTTGCATGGCACATGTGAGGCACTGGGTTCGATCCCGCAGCACCATGTAAAAATAAATAAACAAAATAAAGTTATGGTGTCCATCTACAACTAAAAAATTAAAAAAAAAAAAACAGTAATTTTGTCACTTACAGCTAATAAACATCTTAACAGATCATTAAAATAACCCAAAGCCATAATTTTAATGACTGCATAAAATTTGATTATAACTGTATCATAATATATTTAATCCTTTCATTTTGATTGAATTTCATTTTTCACTATGTAAAAAAGTACTATGATAAATATCGTGCATAAACATCTTGCCACATCTCTATTATTTCAGGTAAATGTCTAAAGTATAATTTTAGGTTCAAGGGTATAAAATTTAAAAATTCTTTAAAAAAAATTTTTTTGTAGTTGTAGATGGACAGAATGTCTTTATTTATTTTTATGTGGTGCTAAGGATAAAACCCAGTGCCTCACACATGCTAGGCAAGCGCTCCGCCACTGAGCTACAGCCTTAGCCCTAAAAATTTAGACTGCTTTCTAGAAATATGCCACCTGATATCCTCACCAGCTGCGTTTGATGCCAGTGTAACTGTCCACACCAGCATCAAATACAGCACTTTTTAGAAACCTTTGCAAATTTTCTCAGAATCAGCAGGGGCGGTTCTCATTTGCACAGTCTGTGCCACCTGTCAGTAGAACTGGCTCCCTTACCCACCTCCTAGGGGCAACCAGCTATAGGAGACTCCTGCAAGAGGCTCAGAACTGGGAAGCTGCTGAGAAGGAGCAGTGGAAGTCCCAGACAAGGGCACCACCCACAGGAAAAGGAGGAAGTATGGAGTCCTGCACACCCAAGAGAGCTCTCTGAAGGTATAGAAAAGCTCACAGGGGCTGAGGGTGTAGTGCAGGGGCAGAGCGCATGTGTGAGATCCCGGGTTCAATCAAGGGAAGGGGTGTGGAGTGGTGAGCAGAGCAAAATCAGCCAGGAGAGGAAGGAGCTAGAAGGGCCACAGACAAACATGAAACAGAAATTTTGCCTAATCCATGGCTTTGCTCAAGGCCATCCATCAAGTTGCCCTGTTATAGCAGAAATATATACAGCCCTTCCTCTACTTGAGATGGTTCTGCTTGGACTGGTGGTGTAGCCCCACGGTAAAGCATAGGCTTAGCATGCAGAGGCTCAGGGTTCAATTCCCAGCAAACCCCACCACCATCAAAAAATAAAATGGTTCAGCTTATTTGACTTTACAATAGTGCAAAAGTGATACACATTAAATGGAAACTTTGGGTTTTGAATTCTTCTCGTTTTCCAGGCTAGCAATATGAGTTCCATACTCTGTCAATGCAGTACAGCACAGTGAGCAGCAGGCAGCTCCCAGCCAGCCATACTATCATAAGGGGAAACAGAGTATGCTCTACAGTGTTGCTAAGCTATGATGTTCGGTAGGTTAGGGTGTTAAGTGCATTTTCATCTTATACTGGGCTTATTCAGACATAATTCCATTATAAGTCGAGAACATCCATAACCATTCAACCATTCATCAGTTCATTCACCAGAGCAGAAGAATTGCATTGAGCATATCCTAAGTACAAAGCACAAAGGGTGATACATAGGCCTTGGCCTCCAGGCCACACACATGGGTGTAAACACAATGTAACTTAGTGAAAGCAGACTGACCCACTCACCTCTCCATCCCAGTACTCCCTCATATACTGGTGCCACAGGGAAATGCCAGAAGGACTCCTTGGCTTGCAACATCTCTTTCCTTCCTGTCTTATTGAAAGAGCTGGGGCATCTTGAGAAGGTTGTTACTTTCCAGAATGCTCAGTGAGCTTTTAGCCAATTCCAGAGCCCACACTCCCTGTATCCCTACTAGGGTCATCAACCCTACCTACCCCCTATAACCCATCCAGGAAGGAGAAATTCCTGGGGTAGACAAAGGGATGGGGTGGGGCAGGATGCAGGATGACTCAGCCATGTGATTGATCAGACAGGGCTGAATTGCTGGATATAGATAAGAGCCTCTCCCCTCTTTCCATGCTCCTTTCTCTTTCTGTACTTCCTCCATCCACCCTTCCCTAAATGTTGTTCCTGGAAGCTGATTTTGTGTAGGCTAAAGGGACAGGCAGAGATTTGGCCTGGGAATGTATGCAGAACTCCAGAGCAAGAATGGGATGGCCATAATGACATGTGCTGACCACAGGGTATGTCTCTGGTCACATCAGCTCTCTAGGCCTCAGAGGCTCCCACTTGGCTGATCATCAGAATCACCAGCAGGGCTGGGCACGGTGGCACATGCCTGTAATCCCAGTGGCTTGGAAGGCTGAGACCAGAGAATTGCAAGTTCAAAGCCAGCCTCAGCAACTGTGAGGTACTAAGCAACCCTGTCTCTAAATAAAATTCAAAATAGGGCTGGGGATGTGGCTCAGTGATCGAGTGCCCCTGAGTTCAATCCCCAGGACCAAAAAAAAAAAAAAAAAAAAAAAAAAAAATCACCAGCAGGACTTTTACCAGAGCCACCACTTAAAACAATGCAGGTTGTTTACTGCACAAAAGGGACTCCAGTAGGAGGGTGAACAGCCCAAGGGCAGTCCATGTTCCACAATCCAAGACGTGCCCCCGCACAGGGCTTCATTCCAGTGCTCCCCAGCAGGAGGGGGTTTCTCACATAAAGGACCGCATTTTTCCATAGCACAAGTTTTTTTTTTTTTTTTTTTCCTATGTCATGGAAAGGCAGCAAGGAACTGTGTCCATTCCCAGGAGATTTTGATTCCTGGGTTAGGAAATCCTCGTTTTAAGAAATCTCACTTATAACTTACATGTGGACTACTGAGGGAAAAGAGAGGGGAAGGGAGGTAGAAAAAAGAAGTCTCTCCAAGCGGGTTTGAAGGTTAGCTGGCTCTTGGGAACTTTGGCCGTGGAAGATCGCTGACCTCCCCAGCTCTCCTTAGGAAAGGGCTCTCCGAGGCCGCGGAAGATCGGTCCCTTGCTGAGGAGGATCCCGAGGAGGCTCACCAGGGAGCCTCTGCCCTCGCGGGGGTTGGGACTGGCTTGGAGCGGGTTCTGGAGAGCAGCCAGTCCCGGGGCTGGCCTCCCACCTGCACGAGGCGGGTGTAAAAGCGCCCCGGCTCCGCCCATGGGAGGGGCTGCCTGTTGCTGGGTGGAGCAGTTTGTTGGGGGAAATCAACAGAAGGTGCGGCCGGCCCCAACCATCTCCAACGCTGAGCGGTGAACAGAGACGCGGGGAGGGGCGGAGGAAGCTGCAGACTTCCCAGAGTTAAAAAATGGGAAGAGATGGCGGGAAAATTGAATTCTAATTTTAAGCAGTCACTCCCCTTTTTAGAGTTCTCGTGCAGGAGCCTCTCTAACCAGGAATTCCCGAATGGAAACTGAGGCTCTAAGGACCCAGAGTTGCAGAACCGCTTGGGCAGGCAGCCCACTAGCGGTCAGAAGGGCGAGGCAAAAAGGAGCCCTGGTTGCAAAATTTAAGGAGGCTTAAATTCTCAGAGACTTGCTGGTGCAGGATCAGGCCCCGAGGGTACATGCCTCCTTAAATTTGCTCTCAATGCACATTGCTAGCTCCGCCCTAGTGAGAGTAGACAGTCCCAATTAGCTGGCGCGCGGGATCGCCGGTGGACTGCAACTTGGGGCCTTTAGAAGCCCACCTTCTCTAAATAGTGTAAAGGTAATCTCACTTGAAGATCAGAAATTGAAATCTTTCCCATACAAATAAGGATATGTTTCCAGTAAATACAGAGATGGAAAAAGCAACGGTGACAGACGCTGGGTGACGCTGATGCCATTGGTCAGAGACCACACCTTGAGTGGCAAACAGTTACGTGTCTTTGGGCAAGTTACCCAGCACTCTAAAGGAAAGACCTCGAACCCTGGGCGAGCTGCATAATTTGCAGGGCCTGGGGCAAATGGAAAGGGCATGCCCCTGCTTCAGAATTATCAAGAACTTCAAGACATTAACTGCAGAGCTTTAGGGGAAAATACTGGAGGATGATATTGCTAGAAATACCCGGGTGCCACCAAGAATCAAATACATGATCAGAAGTAGATGGGCAGGGCAAATTTGCTGGTGTGCAAGGGTGTACTTCAAAGTCTGGCAAGCAAGGTGTAGTGGGCGTGCAAGCCGTCTGTTTTTATTCCTAAAGCAGCACTGCCTCTGGCTCTGATAGGAGGAGCTCTGGATTATGTTCTACTCGATGGCTAGTTTTTAAAATTGGGACTGGCAAAGGGAAGGGTTCTAGTTTAAATTGCTCCAATTGGATCTTACCTCCCAATTAAGGCTAAATACTGTATTCTGAAATGGACTACTGGACTTTCGATTTCTCAAAATAGTGACCCAATTATACTGTTTAGCATGCGCATGAATAAATATGTAACGATGAATCCCACTATTATGTATAATTATAAGTCACCAGTAAAAAGTATGGGGAACCAAACGAACTGGAAAAATCCAGCAGAGTATTAAAACAAGCATGGGACTCTTCCAAACAGACAGGAAACTATAGGACTGCCTGAGCCTCACTCCTAAGGTTGTTGAAAGGACTAAACAAAGTTAGTCACCTAGCACTTAGAAAGCATCAGGGGCATGGTAAATCCAAGAAAAGGACTGTCATTGCCCAGCCCAACAGTCTCCCTGAACATCCTGACTATCAGGCTGTGACCTTGTGTGGGCCATCATTTTCTTTTACAAAGGAGGAAACTGAGCCTGATGATAGGAGCTAGAAGAATAAATGTTGGGTAAGAGGCGGATTAGGCAGGAACAGAGATCTCCTCAAACACTTGACCTTGGACATGGACCCAGGCATTGTGCTTTGTGGGTCCTTGGTCTGTTTTTCTGTCTTCTCCTATGTTGCCTACGGCCACTTTTCATTGCTGTCAGAGTGCCCACCTCCAGCAGTTACTCTGTAAATTGCTTACCATCTGATAGACTCAAATAAATAGCCTCAACTTGGAAAATGGTGCTGAAAATAACGATAGACAACATCTGTGTGAGGCATGCAAGGCTCTCCAGTTGTGTGCGTTTTAAAATTTTTTTCTGTATATCATAATGTTTTGACTTCTTAAAAAACCTAGTTGGAGGGCTGGGGGTGTAGTGTAGTGGTGGAACACTTGCCTGGCATGCAGACGGGCCTGGGTTCCATCCCCAGCACTGAAAACACACACACACACACACACACACACACACCACTCCAAACCCTGTGGAAAGACAGCCTCTCTCAGGGCTAGTCAATTCTTAGAAATAGCAAGGAACATGCTTTTGATGATATGCAGATCAGCCAACCTAGAGCCAGCCTCTACTATCTGGCCTCTACACCCTGGAGATAATGTTCCTCTGCCTTAATCATCTTAGGACCAGGTACCAGGCAACTAGAGACACCCTATAGTTTAGAGCCCTCTAAAAGTATTCAAACTAGCCACTCCCAAACGGTTTACCCTGCCTGCCTGGCCTTTCCCGTGGGAACCCAATAAAGATATTGGCCTCTGCCTTTTCATCACTTACAGTCTTCTGCCTCCGGCCGCCTGTGATCACCTATGTGGCTCCAAGTGACAGGCTGCACCTCCTGCCTATAGAACTTTGTTTGCCTGCACCTATCGTGTGTGCCCTCTTGTGACCACACCTGACTGACCATCCCATAAAATAAATAAAAGACACACAAAACACAGCTTCTCCAGGTTCTTTTCTTTCCTTTCTTTTTTGGTGGGAGATACCTCTGAGCTACATCCCCAACGCTTTTTATTTTATTTTTGAGACAGGGTTTCTCTAAGTTGTCAAGGTTGGCCTTGAACTTGCTGTGCTTCAGCCTCTTCCTTCCAAATCTCAGGAATCACAGGTATGAACCTACCATGTTCAGGTCCAGGCTTTTTCTTGTTCACCTGATTTTTGAGTCTGTGCCTTGTTTTTCATGTGAGCAACATTGCCAGAGAGTGAATTCTGGATGAATGAGTTATCTCTAGAGCATGAAAGAAAACTGATAGCAGAAAAGCTGCAGGTTTAAAAAATTATTGCCACTATTTAGTATTTAATGACCATTATTCAAAGATTGACAGAGGATTTCTGAGGTCATTCTGAGAACCAGAACAGCTCTTGCTTTTCCATGCTAGAGTGGTGGTTGTTGCCCTCCCTTTCTAGCAGCCACCATCAGTCACTTTATATTGAGGACAACACTTTGCCCTTGACCCCCGAATTACAACTTTCCTGAAGATGGTGGAGGGGGCACTATGGCATTATGAGCAATCCAGCCCTCAGATCTGTGTCCAGTCCCAACCAGAGCACCAGGAGCATGGCCATTGCTTCCCTTCCACTTCTTAGTCCTCAAAATGTCTGGTGATCTGCTTAGGATAGGAGAAATGGGTGAGGCTTGAGAGGTCCAGCCCAAGCAGAGAGCCCCAAGGACTGAGCATGACAACGCTTCTCCCTGAATGGTCCTTCCTACTTCCCTCTCCAGTAGGATGATACTTCTTCCTCAGACCCACCTCAGTGGCCCCTCTTCTGAAGCCCCCTCCTGCAGCCCCAGAGTCAGGCTCAGAACAACTTCATACTAATAATATCTGCCATATTTGGGGCACCGTGCTAACTCACCCATGAATCCCAACACCCCTGTGAGGTAGACATTTCACCTTGCATTTGCAGGTGAACTAACTTGCCAAGGTTGTTGGGTCTGATTCCAAATTATGGGCTCTTGTGAGGTGCACTGACATAGTATATTGTGTTCTGTGGAGATGATCTCCTAAGGAGCAGATGAGCCCAGTTGGCCTGGTGCTCCAACTGAACAAAACAAAGGACTAAATCAATCAATCAATGCAGGAGATAGAGGCATATCAGAGGGCAGCACAACTCCAGAGACCTGCCTGGGCTACAGGACTGAACTACTCTGAGGTACCCTGGGGTGCTTTTCCTGCTCAGGGCACTATTGGCTTCTGGAAGTAGACTTGGGTAGGAAGTCTACCACCTACCATGTGTAGGTGTCTGGAAAGTGGTCCTGGTAGAGAATAGTCCACACTTCCCTCAGAACCAGGAACAACTTGCTGGGCTTGGTGGCGCACACCTGTAATCCCAATGACTTGGGAGGCTGAGGCAGGGGGATTGCAAGTTTGAGGCCAGCCTCAGCAATTTAGCAAGGCCCTGAGCAACTTAACAAGACCCTATCTCAAAATACAAAATAAAAAAAGGGCTAGGGATGTGGCTCAGTGGTTAAGCACCTGTGGGCTCAATCCCCAGTACCAATCTCTCCCCACCCCAAAACAAAAACAACTTGGGAGAATGCTATCCCAGTAAGAGACTCAGGCACTCAGCAAGAGCAGACCTGGTATGCAGCAGGCCCTGGAACTGCCCAGCCCCCCCCCCCCCTTGCAAATCTTCTATAGAACAAACTTCCTGGGAAGTCTGTTTCTTTTACCCACTCTCACTGCTTGGGCCCTGCAATAAAATACCAGACTATATGGCTTGAACAACAGAAATTTCTCTCTCACAGTTCTGGAGACTAGGAAATACAAGATTGAGGCTTTGGCTGATTCCATTCCTCATAAGGGCTGACTTCCTGGTTTGCAGCTGGATTTCTTCCTGTGTCCTCACATTAAGGGAGAAAGACCATCTCTCCCATGTCTCCTCTTATAAGGCCATTAATCCTACTGATGAGGGCTCTCCCCTCGTGATCTAATCACCTCCTGTTAGAGTTTGTTATGGATGACTCCCGAAAAGCTCATGTGTTATCCTGTGCAGCAACCTTCAGAGGTGATCTGATTAGAATGAGAGAGTTATAATCTAATCAGTGGCTTGATCCATAGGTTGGATTAATAATGTGAGTGGATTGCTGGTTGGTAATGTGGGCAGGTAGGGCACGGCTGGAGGAACAGCACACTGCGGGTGTGCTCTTGGGGATTGTTTTAGTCAGCTTTTTTACTGGTATGACTAAAAGACCTGACAAGAACAACTTTAGAGAAGGAAAAGTTTGAGGGCTCATGGTTTCAGAGGTCTCAGTTCATAGACAGCAGGCTCCATTCCTTGAGGCTCAAGGTGAGCAAGAACATCATGGCAGAAGAGTGTGGTGGAGGGAAGCGGCTCACATGATGGTCAGGAAAAAGAGAG
Organism: Marmota monax; assembly: GCF_021218885.2. Taxonomy (NCBI): domain Eukaryota; kingdom Metazoa; phylum Chordata; class Mammalia; order Rodentia; family Sciuridae; genus Marmota; species Marmota monax. Next base: position 19,064,394 of record NW_026693777.1, on the reverse strand, counting down.
AGAGAGAGTCCACTCAATACAGACCTCAAAGGCATGTCCCCAAGGACCCCCCTCCTCCAGCCACACCCACCTGCTTTCACTCACTGCTCAGTTAATCCCATCAGGGGACTTCACTGATGAAGACTTTCTAACCCAATCATGTCTTCTTGCATTGCCTCATATGTGAGCTTTAGGGGGACACCTCACATCCAAACCATAACAGGAGCTATATTTTGTCCCTGGCTCTTTTCCCTCTCCCTCCTTCCCTTCCCTCCCTCCCCCCACCCCTTCCTGGCTATCATGAGTTGAGCAGCCTTCCTCCACCAAAGGCTATTCCACCATGATGTCTGCCTCACCTCAGATCCAGGGCAATGGAGTCAGCTGACCACAGATTGAGTCTCTGAAACTGTGAGCCAAAATAAACCTTTCCTCCTCTAAGTTGTTTTTGTCAAGTATTTTGGTCATAGCATCTGAGCTGACTACCGTACCTCCCATAGACCCCACCTCCATATACCATCATATTGGTGATTAGGATTTTAACATATGGGCTTGTTAGATATGTGTGTGGGTCACCAACCTTCAGTCCATAGCACCCACTAAATCTTTGTCTTAGCCCTGAGCCAAGATAGCAAATCAGGGTTGCACATCCCTCTCTCTGTCCTAAGGGCTTGCACCTCGGCATTGCATATTCTCACACTGCTTCTCCCCTCTGTCTGTCTCAGAAACAGCATCAGAAGGACCTGTCCTCCTTCAGTCCTGAGTCAGGATTGGATTCCAGAGTGGTGGGCCTCCTCCCTGCTCCCAACCTTACTCTCTCCCAGGTAGAACAAGTTTAGGACATCTATGTCCCTCAGGACCCCCATTCTGTGACTTTACCTACTAGGTCCAACTCTGCAAGTGGTGAGTGTTGCTAGGTTCATCTGGGAGCCTTGAAGGCTAGACTCCTGGTCTGCCCACCACCCATACACATGTGCTTCTGCACATACATACACACAGGCCAACCTCCCAGTGTTTCTCCAACTCCCCATTGATTCCTTCTCTCTCTTGGTTCAGGAGAGGGACTATAACTGAAGGCAATGGGTTCCCCTCTTGGTGAGTGTAAAGCCAGTGAGCAAGACTAGAATATAAAAGAATGAAGAAAGATTGACTACCCACAACAGGTAAAGAGAGCACTGGAGTTGCTCAAAGCAGCATTCTCCCCAAAGAAAGGAGACTTGGGGCTTTGATTCAGGGAGCCTATACATACTCACATTAGGAAAGCACAGGTTGAGGTGGATACATGTCTGAGTGTACTCAGTTTAAGTTCATAAAGGAAAGATGGTGGATGCATTCCTGGGCATGTTCAGCTTAAGCTCATAGAACAAATGTTCAAAAAGAAGATAACAGATCATGAATGTTCTGGGTGTGCTGAACTCAGCATTATAATGAGCCAGGTTGACTCTAGGCACCTAAAAGAGTGAGTCAGAATGACTTCAATGACCTTGGCTGATTCTTCATAGGTTTCTTCAAAAAGTTTTAGCTTAAATAAAAAGAAAGTTCACTGAAGGTGCATTAACATAGGAGTTCGCCCCTAAAGATGCCTGCCTCGCTTAGCAGCTAAGCAAGATGACCAGTAAAATAGACTGATCTCCTACTCACAAGTGGTCTTTTTTCTCTCAGCCAGTGCTGTCCCACAAACTGTTCTTTGCTGATGGAAATATCTATATCTGCTCTGCCCAATACCACTAATGGCTATTGAGCATTAAAATGCGGCTACATGAGGAACTGAAGTATACATTTTATTTCATTTTAATTAGAACTTAGCCACATGTGGCCAGTGGCTAGCAAAGTAGATGACACAGATCTCAACTAGTGAGGATCATCATGCTTTCCAGACTGAAGCTCAGGACCCCATGGCCTAACGAACGGGAGTGGACATGTAGAACAAAATATTGGAAATTGGGACTGGATCCATAATTTCTAGATGTGAGATCTCTGCTTGAGCTCTAGCTCATCTTTGCCACTCATTAGTACAGGTTTTTGGTAGCAGTGCTGGCGATCAAACCCAAGTCCTGTGCATGCAAATAAGCACTCTGACACTGCGTTATAGCCCCAGCCTTGCTTAGGACTTTGTGTGTGTGTGCATGTTTGTGCACGCACACACGCAAGAGGGCGTGCCAGGGATTGAACCCAGGGGCAATTAACCACTGAGCCACATCCCCAGTCCTTTTTATTCTTTTTGTTTGAGAGTCTTACTAAATTGCTGAGGCTGGGCTTGAACTTGTGATCCTCCTCCCTCAGCCTCCCAAGTTGCTGAGATTACAGGCATGCACCACCACATCTGGTTCCTGCCTAGGAACTTTTAAAGTTAGTTCTTGGAGGGCTGTTCAGCCTCCCCCACAAAGCCCCAGGTACTGCTGCTGTGAGGAATTGGGATAAAAGAGACCTTCAGAGGTTACTAGTGTGTCTAGAGAAGAAAGGGAGTAGCTGGCCCACACACAGAGCCCGACCTGCCGCAGATACCTCCCAGGTAGAGCCCACAGACCTCCTGTGAAGGAGGCAGAGAGGCTGCTGGGTGGGAGGTGTGATTTCCAGGGCCCTCCATCTGCCTAAAATCCTTTGCTTGCTGTCTGAATCCTCCCAATTACAGGTTGGTCTTTGCTGTCTTTGAGAAGTGCAGTTCTTTAGAGCTTTTGAGGAAAAGAGGGAGGGTCATTTCAAAGGTTAAGTACAGGGAAAGGCTGGTCTGGGGGAACCTCAAAAATAGGGTGTATAGTCAAAGAGCTCCAGAACACAGGGTTCTCTGTGGGAGAGGGGGCAGTGTGGAAGAAGGAGCAGTGAGAGTAGGAAACATGGGGACACAGATTTGGGGGAGGCACTAAAGACATGATTTTTGTTGTTGTTGTTGTTCGTTTGTTTTTTGGTACTAGGATCGAATTCAGGGGCACTTGATCACATCCTCAGCCCCTTTTTTTGTATTTTATTTAGAGATAGGGTCTCACTGAATTGCTTAGGGCCTCACTAAATTGCTGAGGCTGGCTTTGAACTCTCAATCCTCCTGCTTTGGCCTCCAGAACCACTAGGATTGCAGGCATGAGCCGCCACGCCTCACCAAAGACAAGTTTTTAAAGCAGTTCAAACTCTATCCTGCTCCTCGGGGGCTCTCCAGCGGGTTTAGTTCCCCCTGTGCCAGGGTCTTGGCATGAATAGCCCTTAGCTCTATTCCCAGCTATGGCTAGCTTCTGCCTAATTCACTCCTCCTCCTCCTCCCTCCTCAGCTCCCAGCTTAAAGGCTGTTTTCTCAGAGAGGCCTTTCTGGTTTCCAGCCTTTACAGTATATGAATAGTGGTCCCTCCATGTCCATGGGGGTCTCGTTCCAGAATTCTACACAAAGTGTGAAGCCAGCAAGCAAGACCAAAAGATAAAAGAATGAAGAAAAATTTACAACAGAGAGCACTGGGGTTGCTCAGAGCAGTGTTCTCAAAGAAAGGAAGCATGGGGCCCCTACATAGTTACAAAATTAGCAAAGCACATTGTTGGGTGGGTACATTTCTGAGTGCCCGAAATGCACAGAGGCTCAAGACCCTTATATAAAATGGTATATTTGCTTATAACCTATGCACATCTTCCCATATGCTTTTAACCATCTCTAGATTACTTATGATATCTAATGCAATACATGCTGTTGTTTAAATAGTTGTTATATTATATTGTTTAGGGAATAAATTCTGTACATGGTCAGTGCAGATGCAATTTTCTGTTCCCACGTGGATGGAGAATCTGTGGATGTGGAGGGGCAACCACACCCTATTTTCCCGCAGCATCTGCTCCTTTCTTCTTCCAACTGCTTATTGCTTGGCTCAGTTTCTAATTAAATACTTGTTGGAGCCGCACATGCTGGCACACACCTGAAACCCTAGCAGCTCTGGAGGCTGAGGCAGGAGGATTGCAATTTTGAGGCCAGCCTAGCAACTTAGTGAGACCCTGTCTCAAAATAAAATATTTAAAAAAGGGCTGGGGATGTGACTCAGTGGTAAAGTGCCCTGGGTTCATTCCCCAGCACCCCCCACCAACCAAAAGTCCAGGGGATGGCTCCAGAATTGGTTCAGTGTTCTATGCTACCCTCAAAACCTAGGCTTTTCTCATTTCTTTCTTTCTTTCTTTCTTTCTTTTTTTGCTTCCATTATTAGTGTATTGTTGCCACAGCAACAAACATCACATTTATCCCAAGCAGAAGCAAAAAGACAAAAAGGGGTTGGGGAGGGCATGTTGCTTGTAAGACTGAATTTTAAAAATTGGCCATTTGTAGAAACTTCTAAGATACTGCTTACAGTGTGGTTGTGTGATTATGCCACCCCTCCAGGCCCCTCTGCTGCCAGCTTCTCCACAGCAGTGCTGTTTTAGGGCTCTGCTTCCCCAGCTCCTAGCACAGTTCTGGGACCTGCCGCGCCGGCAGCAGGGAAGCTCTGCAGGGGCCAAGAGTGGCTGATTGTAGGGAGACACAGGCATGGCAGGGGTTATATCCATGGGCAGAACTGGAGCACTCAGAAGGAAGTAAGCTTCAGGGTGCCCACAGCACAGGAAGGAGGAAGTGGTAAGTCTGGGAAAAGATGGGACAGAGTTGTGGCACATTCTGCTACAGTTGGAAGGGCAGAGCTGAGGAGAAGGGTGTGGACCCTGAAGTTCGTGCCCACACAGCTTCCTTCAGGGGCCATATTGTTTGTTTCCATCTCACTGGGCATTGTTTCCTCCTGGCAAGTGTGAGTGCGAGCTGCCACCCTACCCAGTCACAACCAAGAGCAAGTTAGCCCTGGATTGGGGATTGCTGAGGGGTCCTGCAATCGCTGGAGGAATCCATCTCCCTTTTCCCATCTACATGGTCTGATGGAGCTGAATGCTTAACACTGTTCACTTTTTTTTTTTTTTTTGTACTGGGGATTGAACCTACGGGTACTTGATCACTGAGTCATGTCCCAGCCCCTTTTTACATTTTATTTAGAGACAGGGTCTTGCTGAGTCGCTTAGGGCCTCACTAAATTGTTGAGGCTGGCTTTGAACTCACTTCAGCCTCCTGAGCTGCTGGGATTACAGGCATGAGCCACCATGCCCAGCACTAGGCACTTTCTTGGAAAAAAAAAAGGAAAAATGCAGAATCTGAAATGTAGGGGATAGTAAAGAAAGAAGGAGGTGGACCTAACCCCCTGCCCCTCCCTCATCCTCCCTCCCATCATCCAGGTCTCAGTATCTAACATTCTCCTTGTCCTGGGCCAGGACCTGCCTGAGCAGGGCACTGCTTCCCCACAGCAGGAAGCCCACAGGCCTGGCTGGTCCTTGGGGCCTCATGGACTCAGCAAGGGTACTCCCACTGCCATGATCTGCAAGTCTGTTCTCAGGGGGTCCTAGCCCAACCCTGTCCAGCAGAGCCGGCCCAGTGCCCCTCCATCCCCTCCTCCCTGAGACTTCCCTCTCATTATCTTAATCCTCCCCAAGTCCCACTTGGAAGGACAGGACATCATCTCACCCAGCTCAACAGCTTTTCCCTGCCTGCAGAAACAAAGTTAATACTAGGAATGAGAACATTTTAATGGCTGGCTTATGCTGCTCGAAACAGAATGTCTCTAAGTGGTTTTCTCAAAATAACACATTAAAAACCCAAACACACTCAGTATCTAACATTTGAAATATTCAATATGATTCTCAGGTTACTTTTTATAGATAGATCATCAGAACAGCAGTCTAGAAAATTCTGCACACAAGGGAGAATATTGTTGGGTCTGACAGGATCTCTAGCCTGGTTGCTGAAGAAAGGAAAAGACTGGAATCTCATCCTTGGGATTTTCCACGATGAGTTCAGTAAAGAATCAATGACCAGGAACCCTGACTGTGAGATTTTAAATATATGGAAACCGATGGGACCTGCCTTGTTGGGTAGATAGTGTCGGTAATGTTCTGTTTTAGGAAAGCCTGAAACTCTTGTAGCTGGGGAGCAGGGCAACCCTGGCATCTTGCAGGGAGCTGGGACCACAGAGCAAAGGAGCCAGGTGAGGGCAGTTGCAGTCTCTGGTTGCACTCTCCAGCCTGCTTCCTGCGCTGGTGTTGACTGGCAGGGGCAAGGACCCAAGGTCCTAAAGAAGCCAGAACTCACAGTTCCCTAGGTTTCCTTGGGCTCCAGCACTCTTTCCTCTACCCATTAGGAGAAATTAGTTGAGCCAGTGGAATCAGAAAGGTGGAGTATCAGAGGTGACTGGAGTGCAGGGGAGGGGAGGATGCTCAAGGTGGATGATGTAGATGTCTTAAGTACTTGTGACAGTCCCCTATAACTCTAAAGCACTATTCAAATGCTATTATAAAATCACATCCTTGCCACCAGTTTTAAGGGAACTTCCACCTACTGGCCACTAGGGGGAGGCCGAGACCCACGCAGTTGAGGCGGCCGCTGGCAGGTAAGGTCCTTGGTCTATAGAGGGAGAGTACAAGAAGGAGCTGCCCTGAGGGCTGTGGCTGGCAGAAATGCAGCCAGCGGTGGGCCCAGGGGTTCCCAGGAGAAGATGAAGCTGCCCTCTTTTGTCCTGTGCTTCTGTCTGGAATCCCCACACTACCCTCCAAACAGGACCCTACCCACCTGCTGTGCCCTAAGAGGTAAGACTTAGGTCTCCATCCATTTTTAGCTCTTATTCCCTCAGTTCTTCTAAAACATTTGTTAATCTGAAGACCCATTTACACCAGATACTTAAGAGCAGATAATTTAGTGTTTAGCTCTTTCAGGGACACACAGACTGTCATTTAATTCCTAAGAATGGAGGTCTGGTCAGGTGCAGTGGTGCAAAGCCTATAATCCCAGTGACTGGGAAGGCTGAGGCAGGAGGATTGCAAGTTCAAGGTCAGCTTCAGCAATTTAGTGAGATCCTGTCTCAAAAAATTAAAAAATAAAATGGGCTGGGGACATGGCTTAGTGGTTAAGCATCCTGGGTTCAATCCCCAGTACCGCAAGAAAGAAAAAGAAAGCAAAGCAGGTCTAATTTGAGTTTTCTCAGGCCTCTGCACTGGGAGTGGGTGGGGAGGTGAGGGGGGTATAGGAACTGTAAGAGACCATATTTTCTGGCATGTTCTGACACCTTTATGGGAACATTCCTCTTGCATACATTTCCCAGGCTCCCCAGGTGTCTCACAGGGGCTCAGGAAAGCCATTTCTACCTCCAATACACCTCAGACCTCCCCACACTGGGCAGGATGGCACACACTTGTAACCCCAGCAGCTTCAGAGGCTGAGGTAGGAGGATCACAGGTTCTAGGCCAGACTCAACAACTTAGGAAGACCCTGTCTCAAAAATAAAAATGAAATTATATCCCATCTATGTATGATATATCAAAATGCATAAATGCATTCTACTATCATTTATAACTAATTAAAACAAATTTAAAACTTTTTTTAAAAAAGGGCTGGGGATGTGATAACCAACACATTCTTCTCATCACATGCCTAGCACTTTTTTTTTTTTTCCAGTCCTGGACCCATGAGTGCTCTACCACTGAGCTACATTCCCAGCCCTCTTTATTTTTTATTTTGTGATAAGGTCTCACTAAGTTGCTAAGGCTGGCTTGGAACTTGAGATCCTCCTGTCTCTCCCTCTTGAATTTCTGGGATGATAGTATGCACCATGGCACGCAGCTGCCTGATTGTTTTCTAAGTACTAATATATATTTATTCTTCACAAGGACCCACTAGGGGGAACTATTGTTATGACGTGAGGAATGTGAGGCCCAGAGAGGTGGAGTACTTTGACCAAAGTCACACAGGGATAAATAAATCAATCGAAGAGTCATGATTCCAACTCAGGCAGTCCTGGCTCCTTAGCCAGACTTCTAACCAGTACACACACTGCCACTTAAAAGAGCTAAGGGCACTGCATTTTCAGTCTGTCCTCACAACCTCCTCCCTCACTAGGACTCAGCGAGGGCAAACATTTGTTGTATTCAGTACTGCCCCTTCTTCCAACTTTGGGCTTAAGGCCTGTCTCCTCCCCTTCACTGTTGGTTACCTGCAGCCTCTCCCCACTGCTGCCCAAGATGTGGGCCTCAGAGGCTGCTGGGCAGACAGATAGGCTTTGGTTGGAGGAGCTAGTGGACATTCTGCAACCTCCTGCCAGGCCCTGTGGGCAGCTGGCCACCGTATCTGTTGTCATGAGGTCAGTCCCTGGCTAGTGGAATTAGCCCATTAGAGTCAAAGAGATTGTAGGATCCTAGAGCTGGAAGGGATTGTTAAGGCTCAAGACCCATTCTCTCCTTTTCTATAAAATCAGAGCCCACAGAAATGAAGCAACTTACTCAAATTCACAAAGCTCAATTGGCCTAAAACCATACTAAAAATGGCTTATTCTGTCAATAACGACCATGATAAAGGTGATATCTAACATTTATTTAAGGCTTACTGCACACCAGGAACCAATACTAAGCCCTTTCTATTGCCTTATCTCATTTAAGTCTTCTCATAGCCTGTAACTTGGACCAGGGCACACAGTTTTACTTTTTCCTCTGTTGCACATTGAAATGTTCTTTAAAAGTATCTCAGTGGCAGAGCGCTTGCCTAGCATGTGTGAGGCACTGGGTTTGATCCTTAGCACTGCATCAAAATAAAATAAATGAATAAATAAAAATAAAATAAATTTTAAAACTATATGATTTCAATAAGGACACAGAGCCCACCTAGGGAAAAAGAACACAGGAAGGCCTATGTGTCCTGCCACCCCTTCATCCTGTTGCTCCTGCTTCACAGGCCACTGCTATTGGCTGCCACATGTGTCCAGAGCTTCACAGTTTAAACAATGTTTTCCTCATGAATTATTGTTGTTGCCAGGCACAGTACAATGGTGCACATTTATAATCCCAGATATTTGGGAGGCTGAGGCAGGAGTATGGCAAATTGGAGGCCAGCCTTAGCAATTTACTGAACCCTGTCTCAAAGTAAAATGAAAAGGGCTGGGGCTGTAGCTCAGTGGCAGAACACCCTGGGTTCAATCCCCACTACTGCAAAACAAACCAGTTATTTTTGTGAGCAGCTATGCCATTAACAGAGACCAAAACCATTTGTATCTTTCCACAGTGTCATTCAACTAACTAAATAACAATAAAGTCACAAGCTACATCAGTCTCACCAGCTTTAACTCACCAAGTACTCTTAATTTCACTTGGCATTGTGACCACGACACTTATCACTTCTCTTATTCCACTTATTCCATTCCAGTGTGTGTGTGTGTGCATGAGTGTGTGTGTGTGTGTGTGTGTGTGTGTATTACTGGGGATTTAACTCAGGGGGGCTATATCACTGAGCTGTACCTCGGCCCTTTTTAAAATTTTTATTCTGAGTATTGTGAAGTTGCCCAGGCTGGCCTTGAACTGATAATCCTCCTGCTTCAGCCTCCCGAGCTGCTGGGATTACGGGTGTATGCCACTGTGCCTGGCATCTGTTCTAGTCTGAATCACTAAAACCTACAGCACTCGAGTCACACATCACACTTTGCACAATGATACATAAGTCACAGAAAGGCTGAGAAAGGGGCCGGGGATGTGGCTCTGCGGTAGAGCACCTGCCTAGCATGTGGGGAGTTCAGAGTTTAATCTTCCGAGACAGCAAAAAAGGCTGTGAGAGGGATGACAGAGGCTGCAGGATTTACAGAGGCAGAACTAAAAGCAAAGGCAGAGAGCTGGGAGGGACATACAAGGGTCACTGTCTGGTGGTCAGACAAGGTCAAGGAATTTTATCTGTCAAGATTAACAACTCTGATCTGTCAAGGCTTGGAGCTGTTCAAGGTGAACATGGAGGGGCAGCTGTGCCCTGCTGAGTTATTCCTCGATGTATAGAGCAGGAGTCTCCAGGCTGTGCCTAACCCTGAGCGACTCCAATTTAGAAAGCAGGAATTTGCCATAAGTTACGCCATCTTGAGTCCAAATGCAAAGGGACAAAGGCTACACTTTGTACAAGTAAATAACCACCATCCGCCCAGAGGGATAGAACCAGAGGTTCATTGTTGTGGCAATTTTCCTGAGCCAGGCTTGGGAAGAGCAACCCAGGTAACAGGTTCATTGTGCCTCCCTGGGACAGGGGTAGGGTCTTCATTTTATGGGTCTTAGGTGAGGGGGTTACATTTGGTTAGTTTGACAAGTGCCAGTGACTGGTATTTCTGATGTGGTTTGGGATGTCCATGTATCCAGGTGCTCCTGATTTAGTTTGATAATTCGGCGTGTAAAAGTTACCTATCAATTTGTGCCTTAAGATTGTGCAGGGCAGATGGTGGTTGTTTACTTGTATACCTGTACAGACAAGGCATAGTCATTTTCTCTCTGCATTTGAATTCAAATGGAGTAATTTATGACAAACGATGGCTTTACAAAATGGAGTAACCCAGAAAAAGCAATCATGAAATTCATCTGGAAAAATAAGAGACCCAGAATAGGTAAAGCAATCCTTAGCAGGAAGAGTGAAACAGGTGGCGTCACTATAACAGACCTTAAACTATACTACAGAGTAATAGTAACAAAAACAGCATGGTATTGGCACCCAAACAGACTGGTAGACCAATGGTACAGAACAGAGGACACAGAGACTAACCCACGAAATTACCCTTATATTAGGCAAAGGTGCCAAAAACATACATTGGAGAAAAGATAGCCTCTTCAACAAATGGTGCTGGGTAAACTGGAAATCCATATGCAACAAAATGAAATTAAACCCCTATTTCTCACCATGCACAAAACTCAACTCAAAATGGAGCAAGGACTTAGGAATAAGACTAGAGACCCTGAGTCTAATAGAAGAAAAAGTAGGTCCTAATCTCCATCATATGGGATTAGGCCCCAACTTCCTTAATAAGAGTCCTTTGGCATAAGAATTAAAATCAAGAATCAGTAAGTGGAATGGACTCAAACTAAAAAGTTTCTTCTCAGAAAAAGAAACGATCTGTGAGGTGAATAGAGAGCCTACATTGTGGGAGCAAATCTTTACCCCTCACACATCAGGTAGAGCACTAATCTCTAGGGTATATAAAGAACTCAAAAAGCTAAACACCAAGAAAACAAATAACCCAATCAGTAAATGGGCCAAAGCCCTGATTATTCTTAGATGATAATATACAACCAATCAACAAATATATGAAAAAGTGTCATCATCTCTCGCAATTAGAGAAATGCAAATCAAAGACACTATAAGATTTCATCTCACTCCACTCAGAATGGCAGCTATTATGAAGACAAACAACAATAAGTGTTGGTGAGAATGTGGGGAAAAAGGCACACTCATACATTGCTGGTGGGACTGCAAATTGGTGCAGTCAATATGGAAAGCAGTATGGAGATTTCTTGGAAAATTGGGAATGGAACTACCATTTGACCCAGCTATGTTCTATACCCAAAAGACTTAAAAATAGCATACTACAGGGACACAGCCACATTAATGTTTATAGCAGCGCAATTCACAATAGCTAAACTGTGGAACCAACCTAGATGCCCTTCAATAGATGAATGGATAAAAAAATGTAGCATGTATACACAATGGAGTATTACTCAGCAATAAAAGAGAAAAAAATCATGGCATTTGCAGGTCAATGGATGGAGTTTGAGAAAATAATGCTAAGTAAAGCTATTAGCCAATCCAAAAACAAAAACAAATGCTGAATGTTTTCTTTGCTATAAGGAAGCTGATTCATAGTGGGATAGGGAGAGGGAGCGTGGGAGGAATAGATGAACTCTAGGTAGGGCAGAGGGGTGGGAGGGGAAAGGAGGGGGAATGGGGTTAGATATGATGGCAGAATGTGATGGACATTATTATCCAAAGTACAGGTATGAAGACACGAATTGATGTGAATATGCTTTGTATACAACCAGAGATATGAAAAATTGTGCTCTATATGTGTAATAAGAATTGTAATGCATTCCGCTGTCATATATAAATAAAAAAAATGGAGTAACCCAGGGTTCGGCACAGCCTGAAAACTCCGGTTCTGTACCTCATGGAGTAACAGAGCAGGGCACAGCCTGCTCTCCACAGCAGGGGTCCAGGGCTCCGGGGTCTGGAGGACAGGCAGTTTGGGGCGGCAGAACTGGACTTCACCAAGCAGAGAGAATCATGCTGAGCCGAAACCCCAGGAACAGAGTGGGGAATTGTAGCCTGTCCATCTTGTCAGTGTTCACCAGGTGACTGATAGGATGAGGTAGCTATGTGCCCCTGAACCACCATCTTTTTTTTTTTTTAACATTTTTTTAGTTGTAGATGGACATAATATCTTTATTTTTATTTATTTATCTTTATGTGGTTCTGGGGATCAAACCCAGGGCCTCACGCATGCAAGGCAAGCCCTCCACCACTGAGCCACAACCCCAGCCCTGTACCACCATCTTAAGTGCCCCTTATTAGGTATGTTCTGGTGTATCTGATAGCTTGTGGGCCTGGTTTCCCTGATTTGGGTTTGATATGTCCATGCATTTATGTGTTTCTGATTTTATAAGCTCAGAGGTGGTAGCTGTTTATTAGTACCATTTATTTATTAGTTAGTGCCGTATCGTTGTGCTGTGCAGCTGGGGTTATACTTTTTGGCAACTTCACATGTCCACATCTGTGGCGATCTGCTTGCCTACTCAAGTTATTCAGTCTTTCTCCCTTAGCACCTGCACTCCAAATGGAGTAACTCAGGACAAACTGCTGCTTTATAAAAACAGAGTAACTTAGGGCCAGGCACTGCAGTTCTATACAACATGGAGTAACTCAGAACAGGGGCACAGGCTGACCTCCACGTTATCTCATTGGATCTCAGCAAAACTCCCTAAGGTACCGTGGGCAGAAATGGTTATTGTATCCATCTGCGGAGTCCCAGCTCCAAGAGGTCAAGTGACCTGCCTGGAGTTTGACAGCTACAAAATGGCAGAGCTAAGATGGAGAGCTTGGTGGTCTGTAGCCTTTGAATTACACCCCTCTGCCTCCATTGGTGAAAAGCCCTGGGTGCTTAGAACCCGGCATGTGCCGTAAATAGTTCACCTTCTACAAAGAGAAACTTGCGGTTGGTCAGGAAACAGGGGAAATCTCATCATTTCTTGAGTGTTTACATTCCAGAGTGGACTGCTCATTCTCTGTTCTAGGGCAGGTTTACAAGGACACCTCTCCTCTGTGTTCCACAGTGAAGAAGCTCTCAGGCAAGGCTGGGGGCCTAGGGTAGACTAGAGTCCTGGAGCTGCCAGAACAAACTGTCACCAACTTGACAGCTTAAATCTACAGGAATGTACTCTTTCAGTACAGGTTTGGTTTCTAGATAGGCTGAGAGGAGGAACCACTCCAGGCCTTTCTGTGAGTTCTGGTAGATGGCGGCAATCATGTGGACTGCCTTAGTTTGTGGATCATCCCTCCCATCTCTGCTTCTCGTGTGTGTGTGTGTGTGTGTGTGTGTGCGCGCGCGAGCGCGTGCATGTGTGTGTGTTTCTCTTTTATAAAGATACAAGTCATAGGATTTAGAGCCCACCTCATTTTAACTAATCTAAGGATGACCCCTAAGGGTCTCTGCAAAGATCCTATGTCAAAATAAGGTCACATTCTGAGATTCTGGGTGGACCTGAGGAGACTTCCTGTTTCACTCAGTGACAGGGATGGCACTTCTGGACTGTTCCAAGTCTTCCTTAACCAGCAATGTTCTAACCCAGGAAAGCAGCACCAGGACAATCCTGCCCACCTACAGGCAAAGGGAGGGCAAAGAAAAGGAGACAGGCAATTGGAGTTCTCCTCAGAGCAGCTCACAGACTGTGCTGGGTGGCACCATGAAACGGGAGGGTATCATTTTAGCTGCAAGGGTCAAAATGCTTTTATTTTAATGAGCGTGGGAATGAGAATAAGAGTGGGACAGAAAAAAGAGAGGAGAGAGGGAGAAAGCTGGCTTACTTACAAGAATCACTCAAAGAGTAAAAAAGCAAATAGCTGGGAATTATTTAACTTGGAATTCATAGTATTTTTTCAAGGAAAAATTTCAAGTGGGAGGAGCAAAGGAAAACATGAATTCATGAAGAAATGTATCTTGATCTTGATGTGAAGACTAAATAGGGTTAAGACTAAAATGGAAAATAAAGAAAATAAGATGCATCTATAATTTAACAAGTATGTAGTATGGATGGGCAAAATACCAAAAAAAAAATATTGTGTGTGTGTGTGTGTGTGTGTGTGTGTGTGTGTGGAGAAACTTGATGGTGAACTTGAAATAATAGCCATTATAGTTATCAGGGTAAAGAAAAAGTTAGGGGAATGGAATAGACTCTAAAAACATTCATGTTATTTAAGGAGTTGATAGAAGATGAGTAAGCACTAATAGAGTCACTATTCAATAAATATCTAAATGGAGGACATCAGCATGGATCAGAATTAGCTTCTATCCACTTTTTTTTTTTAAGTTGTAGATGGCCACAATACCTTTATTTTATTTATGTGGTGCTGAGGATCGAACCCAGTGCCTCACATGTGGTAGGCAACTGAGCCACAACCCCAGCCCTCTCTATCCACATTTTTACACCATGCACTACAATACATTTCAAATGTAATTTCATAAAAAGCCAGGGAAGAAAGTGGGAGAGAAACACATTTCGATTGCGTTGCAGAGAAAACGTTTTGACTATGGATACAGAAGCTATCAGAGACAGGAGAAATGGATCCAAATCTGTTTATAAAAGCCATTTTTTTCCCAGAAAATGTAATAAAGGAAACACAAAAAATGAAATCCACAGAAGGGGGAGAAATGTATATGGCAAATAAAGCTTCCCATCCCGAAAAGAAAGGCACTGAGCAAGTGGAAAAGGTCAGAATGCTGCTCCTTTTTTGATAAGTAGTCAAAAGAAATGAATTCAGAGCTTACATGCAAAACTTTACATAGAAAAATGAGCAGCCCCACTGCAAATCTTGAACTTTCAGCTTGAACAACTTTTATATTGTTATTAAAGAATCAGTTTACAGGCGTGGTAACACATGCTTGTAATGCCAGCAGTTCAGGAGGCTGAGCAGGAGTTCTACAAGTTCAAAGCCAGCCTCAGCAAACTTAGCAAGGTCCTAAGCAACTTAGTGAGACTCTGTCTCAAAAGATAAATAAATAAATAAAGTACTCAGTGGTTAAGCACCCCTGGGTTCAATTCCTGGTGCAAAAAAAAAAATCAATTTAGCCAGGGTGTGGTGACCTGTACCTATAGTCCCAGCAACTCAGGAGTTTGAGGCAGGAGGATCGCAATTTCAAGGGCAGCCTCAGAAACTTACCAAAGCCCTGTCTCAAAATAAAATAAAAGGAGCTGGGGATATAGTTTAGTGGTAGAACATCCCTGGGTTCAATCTTCAGTACTCAAACCTCAAAAAAAAAAATCAGTTTAAATGACAAAACTTAATGTGTGGTAGGTCAGATTCCCTGATGGCAAAACCTATAAAATAGTTCCTATCCTTTGATCCCACAATCTTACTTCTAAGGAAGTAGCTAAAGAAAATAATGTAAAGCGGAAAAGTCATTTCTACAAGTGTTCATTGTAAATATTATTTACATAGAAGGCAATTAGAAATGAGGCACTTTCACAGAGATTTCTAAGTCGAAGTGGGATTTAAAGACTGTATAGCTAAATCTACTGGGATGCTTGTGGAAATGCAGATTTGGGGTCCCACTTCAAACCTTGCCAATCTCTCTCTGGAGGGAGCCTGGGAACACTCATTTCCTCAAGGGGGTCAGCTGCTTCATTACTGCACTCTGGTTTGAGACTGAGGGCCAATCACAGACCATGAGAGCGTTTGGAGAACTAGAGTGGTTCAAGTAATGGACCCTAAACATGCAGAGAAATGAGAAGAGGGATCATGAGGACTCAGAGAACACCGAGTCATGTCAGTGACCACAACAGGATAGGGTGGCAGAAGTCAGCTGTTGTTCATAATGTTGTGTTTTGTTCTGGAAACTGTTTTTAAAAAGCAACATGGTCATATGAGTTTTGTTCATTTGTCAAATCCCCAGGAAGGTCACTTGAAGACTTAATAGAACATCTATAAAGAATCTACAGGAGTCTTGCCTCAAGCCCTCTCTGCCTGAATGGCATCCCTTCCCTCCTTCTCCTTTGGTTCCCTGGTCCCCAGGTGATTAAAAGTTTCTTTCTGCCTTAAATTGTGATCAAGCCTTCACACCCCATAAGTGGCACCCACCTGTGTCCTTGGCCAATGTCTAGTTGGAGGCACAGTTGTGTGGGGTGTCATCCTGTCATCAGGACAGTTCGGTAACCACATATTTTTGCACCAAATTAGAGGAAACAAGTATATATATATATATATATATATATATAAATTTATATATATTTATGGACTTATAAATATATATTTATAAATTTATATATTATAAATAAGACATGTATAAATTTATATTTATAAATATATGTGAATGTATATAAAAATCATAAATAATAAATTTATAATATATATTCATAGATATGTATAAATTAATACATTTACATTATATAAATTTTTATACACACACACAGAGCTGGGGGGTGTAGCTTAGTGGCAGAGTGCTTGCCTAGTATGTGCTAGGCCCTGGGTTTGATCTCCAGAACCATAAGAAATAATAATAAAAAAAAAACTTAGTAGGCAGCTTGCTGGAGACTGCTGAGTATTCCCTTTTCAGGATGGGGAGGGAGACAGGCCTGATGGGATGTGTTGCTAATGCAGTTCTGAGCTTCTCGGGTTCCCTGAGGGCTGACTTCCCTGAGGGGCAGAAATGCCACTGTAGCTCTATTTCCCAGAGAAGCCTCTTTCCTGGAACCTATAGATCCATTTTTTGCCCGGAGCCTTGGGGCTTCTTGCCAGGATCTGCGGATGTCACAAGATACTACTGTCCAGCTAAGGTTGGCCAACCTCCCCCAAGAAAGTTGGGCCGCTGCCCAGGGTGCTAGGCCTGTAGGCGCCTGTGTGGGAGAGTTAGGAGAGTCCACTCCTACAGGGAGTCACTGGGGGACATTGGGGTGGCTAGGCCTAGCCCAGCAGCATGCCCAAGATTTGATTCTTGGTGCTCTACAGCCCTGAGGGAGACTCTACCTGCCTCCATTCAAACTAACATGTCTGCTTCCGGCCCTGAGACACCCACCCACTCCTGCTCCTGGCTGGTTATCTCAAGGCTGCTCTCTCTGGGTGGTACCCTGTCTTTGGCAGCTTTGCATGGTCCAGCAGAGGGAGCCCCTTTTCTATAAGGGAGGCTAGGCCTTCAGGATTCCAAAGTGAGCACTTGGGAGTTGTCATTTGTTCCCAGTCTCCTGTTATCTTATTGCCACCTTCAACCCTTTTGCAAGTTCTTCCTATAGGTCAGAAACCAGCCCAGAGAACAAATTCAATATTTTCCCAGACCCTTGTATGGTAACCTGTACTCTGGAGGAGAGAATCATGGAGAAGACCCACTGGGCATAGGGTGCTGTTATGATTTACACAATGGACCTCTTATGGTTTTTGTTTTTAAGTACTAGGGATTAAACTCAGGGGCACTTTTCCTCTAAGCTACATTCCCAGTCCTTTTTATTTATTTATTTTTATTTTGAGGAAGGGTCTTGTTAAGTTGCATAGGCTGGTCTTGAACTTGTAATCCTCCTGCCTTAGCCTCCTGAATTGCTGGGATTATAGGTGTGTGTGCTGCTGAGATCAGCTCTTGAGTGCCTACTACATGTCAAATGCGTGCTAGGAAGCTACAACTATGCACAGACAGAAAAGACCTTGCCCTCATGGAAGTAAGCACCCAAAGTCTCAAAGTAATATAATTAAATCATAATGAGTGCTCAGAAGGAAATAAATATGTGCTATGATAGAAAATAAGTGTTGGTTAGGGAAGGCCTCTCTCAGTCTGGGTGGCAGGAGCTGTTCACAGGGAGGCGCATTAGACTGAAGGACTGGTAGGGTGCAAAGACCCTGCAGAAGAGACAGCTTGGTGTGTTCAAGGAACCTCAAGTCCATTGGGGCTGGAGTTCCGTGAGTGAGGGACAAGGCTTATGGCATGAGACACTTGAATAGGTAGCCAGGCCAGATGTCAGATCAGGTGAGCCAAGTAAAGGGCTTGTGATATTTGTCCAAATAAAATGGGAAATCATTGAAAGATTTAAGCAAGTAACTGGACAAGTAATTAAATTTTCAAGCATCACTGTAACTGCAGGTCTGAGACTCGGCTGTGGGGACAGTAGGGACAGGGCAGCATGTAGGAGTCCCTGCAGTGTCCAGGTGAGAGACAATGCTAGCTTGGACTTTGCTGGTGGAATAGGGAGAAACAGGGGGACTTGAGATATGTTTGAGAGGCTATATCTAAAGGACTACCTGATGGGCTGGAGGAAGAGGGAGGAATCAGGGCTGAGCCCCCCATTTCCAGCTTGAGATCCCCACAGTGGGGGATGCTATTTATCAGGGTGAAGACAAAGAGTGGGGGACGGGCACAGGTTTTCTTGTCTTCAGGCTTGTCCGATTCCAGAGTCAAGGAATTCAGTATCTTATGTTCCTTCCCAGCCAGACGATGAATCCTCATTTTATAGGCTGAGAAACTGCGGTTAACCCCAGTTGAGTCCAGAGTTGGGGCTGGAAGATAACACCAAGGAGCCATTTTGCCATTTAGGGGCTTCAGCTCTCAAGGCCCAGGGCTCCCAGTCTAGTGCCCTCCCACCTGGCCTGGCTCTCAAAACTCCCTCCAAACAATTCCCCAAAGCCCCTTGCATCCACCTTGGCCTCAGTTCCAGGGACAGGGTGCTCTGGCCCCAAGATGTTTTGTCTTATCCTAATCTCCTGAGCCTCCCTCCCTTTCTTAAAATGTCTGTCCAGTGCCCTCTGCTGGGACAGCTTCTAGAAAGTGGGCTGACGGTGGGTCGGGGCCTCATGCTTGTTTCAGCTCCTAGCTGGCCTGGGTTCATTACTTTTCTTCTCTGGGAATTGAATATTTCTGACTTCAAAATGGGACAAGATCCCTCCTTTCTTTCTAGGATTATAAGTAGAGGCTTAAAAGTCAGGAAGACCTTACCTTGTAAGCTAGCCAGCAGATCACCTCCCCAAACTGCAGCTATGTCACCTGCAAAATTGAAATAATAATCACCTTGCCTAATAATAATTACCTCTAGTAAAGAGAAGATGACAAGATTTTGGAGGTGAGGTGCCTCACACCCAGAGTGTCAAGATAAATGGTCTCTAGTGCTATTGCTATTGTTGAATATCCAAAAAAGACCACCCACAAGGAGACAAGTGACAGATATCAGTCTCTAAAACAGTTGGAAGATCACAGAATTAAGGATTAATGAGGCTTGGTCCACATGTCCCAAGCCTTAACACCACATAATATAGTTTGGACTTAGAATGTCCCCCCATATCCCACGTGTTAGTCCCTGGCTGGTGATACCATACAGAGGTGTGAAAAAGACCATCAGCAACACAATAAAGAACAGGGAGATGTTTCCCATAATGATCTAGCTAATAAATCATGGCTATGGAAACTTCAGGAGGTTGTAACTAGTTGAAGAAAGTAGGTCACTGGGAGGCTGCCCTGGAAGGATACATTGGAACCCTGGATTCATTCTTTCTCTCTCTCTCTCTCTCTCTCTCTCTCTCTCTCTCTCTCTCTCTCTCTCTCTCTTCTCTCTCCTTTCTCTCCACTCTGCTTCCTGGCTGTCATAAGGTGATCAGATGAAGTCTAAATGAATTAGCTTTTTTAAAAAAAATATGTATATTTTTTAGTGTAGATGGACACAATACCTTTATTTTATTTATTTATTTTGAACCCAGTGCCTCACATGTGCAAGGCAAGCACTCTACCATTGAGTCACAACCCTGGCCCCTAAATGAATTAGCTTTTTAAGCACTTCATAGGTGAGGTGTTTAGCTTGTGTCAGGGATGGGCTCTTATTTATGTGTGAGTAGTTCTAAATTTTCATCAGTGAGTGTCTCTAGAGGGAAATGTCTTTAGTAAGGTAGACATTTATGTTCCTTCAGCTGCAGAAGGAGAAAGGGTGAATAAAAGCGAAGCTAATGATAATTCACAGACTGACAATTTTGGGGAAAGAGGCTAAGCTAAAAGATTAATCCAGCCATATTAGAGTTTGAAAATGGACCTGGGAGTTCTTGAGATTTAAGAGTTTCCAGCTGTAGACGTCAGAGCAGCACAGTGACATTTTCCCCTAGCCTAGGGAAATAGGGGGCAAATAAAAATGTAAGTTTTAAAAACAATCTAAATCTGTTTCATTTTCCAGTTTTGGGATTCTATATACTTTTAGTGCTAAAAATATCCTTTCTTTTATAAAATGTGAGTGAGAGTTGTTGGTAATATGTGACTTACGTACGGTGATTTATACTAATACATGAAATTCAAAATCCTTTTACTAATAGGGACACTGGGTCCAGGTGGGTGATGTGACTTGTCCAAGGTCAGAAGTAGTTGGTGATAGAGCCAGTGCCACCACCTCGGATCTCCTAATTTCTGTCTAATGCTCTTCTCATTGGATTCTTCCCCTAGCACATTTGTACCTCATTCATTTGCAAATGATTGAAATCCAACTCAAACTGGCTTAAGCAAAAGGGATATTAAAAAAGAATTTCAACCAGAAGGAGAAATAAATGCTTGGCAGGAAAAGTAACAAGGGATACACATTAAACCACTGGACACAGACTCCATAGGAACCAAAGTCTCCCCTCTGTGGTTCAAAACCCACAATGAGGCTTTCCCATCAATTCCTTATTCTCAGCACTATCACCACCTCCAATATGGACACACACACACACACACACACACCACACCTCATTCTGAGCAGACCCTTCAGTATCCATTCTTTGGTTCATTTCCTGCTAGTTCAAGTCATCTCTCCTCACTTTTGTCAAAGAGTGTCTAACCAACCCCAATCCAACCAGTCTCTTTTGTCTCTCAGGGGTGGAGCATTCTCCCCAGAAAAGATCATCAGAACTCGGAACACACTGTCCCAGCAGCCTCTCAGCCCTAACTCATTAGCTGGGTAATTAAGGGAAGCATCTGCATTTTCTTTCCTGTGTTGCTAGTGACCAGCTCATATCTAAAGGACTAAACGTAAGTAGCAGGAGGTTTGACTTGTTTGAAGCTGGGCAATTGTGTACTTTCTCAAAGATCAACCTCCCTGAGATGCCGCAGTCTGGCTGGGCACAAAATCTCGAGCCACTCAAACAGGAACAAACTTTATTTTTGAAACTCCCGCCAATGCCCTGTATGCTCCAGGGAAATATGCCGACCCACACACGCGGCGTTCTGCGGCGTTCTCCTGGGCCACACTACCCCAACAGGAAATCCCTCCTCCGGAATTCCCTCCTACCGCACTTCCCCAACCAATGGGAACTCTCCAGGAGTCCCGTAGCAGGCCGAGGTGGACAGCAGGGGTCTAATATCCAATTGAATGCAGATCTTAACATAATCATATCAACTCAATGGTTTGCTGGCGTCATCTTTCAACCAAAAATGCCATGCATCATTACTATTTGGCTATGGCTCTTAGCATCTCCCCCCTTCTGTTTAATTAAGCAACAAGCAATGTGGCTTAGGGACGGTGCCTGTTAGGTTGTCCAATTCAACATATGGTCCTTACCCGTCATCAGATGAGCTGACCTCTAGGCGTCAGCCTCCTGTCTTAGGTTGGTACCACTGCAATTGGATCATACCCGTCACTGACAACTGGTCCAGCATACAGCCACACATGTGGATAGGCCTATGCACCAGTGGGAGGGTGAGGTTCTTTGCCTCTTCTCTGTTGGCCCCCAAATTTGGCCTTGGTGCCAGTGTGGGGATGAGGTTCTTTGCCTCACCTCTGTTGGCCCCCAAATTTTAGACCATCACTAGTAGAAGGGAGGAGGATACAGAAATGCCATGACACCAAGCCAATTGACGGCTCCTTTGGAAAAATTGTATCACTGGTGACACCATCAGCAAAGATACGCCAGCACTACCACAATTCGCTGCACCAACAGATAGTTCACAATGCATACAAGTGATACATAGTCCAGGCAAGTTCTGCAAGCAGTTCAAAGTGGAGGAATCTATCAATATGCCCATTTCCTCCCAAAGTAAATCGACTCCTTGATTGAGCATTACTTGTTGAGTTATTATTCATTGATGCATCAGTTTATACAGTTTGTTGTGATAACTATCGAAAAAGCTGTAGTTTGGTTTTATCTTTGTCTTCACCGGCACTGGGATGAAGATAGGAATTCTGACAATGATGATAAAAAAAATTATGTAGCATTCCAACAGGTACTAAGAAAACAATTTTTCTGAACAATTTACATTATTTTGAACAGAATTATTAAATATAATGAAAAGGAAAGGTGAGAGTAAATAAACAGATCTGTTAACCTCCTTATTTGTACACATTTTAAAACAATTCTCAACAGCTGTTTACTCAATTTAAATTAAGCCATTAAAATCACGTGAATAAAAAAAATTCGGATCCATTTTTTCATGAGCGCTCCTCATATATGATATATGGACATACGCACATACAGACATACAACACAAAACAGAAGTGTACACACAAACATACAACACATAAGACAATAGTAAAGGCCTTGTAGCTTTACACAGGTGAAATCTCCATTGCAATGTTTAAAAACTCCACAGTCAAAAAATAAAACTGACCAGAAAAACATTAACCTAGGTCTGTATGAGCTCAAAAAATAAAATAGAACTTTATGATGTGGGAAAAGGCAATAATAAAATAGATATTGAAAAAAGCATCCTGGTTAATCACTGTCGCAGATATAAGAATAGCCAAGCTGGAGCTCTGGATATCAGCTGTTATGGATTTGAGTCAAATCATCTTCTTTTTGATCTGTAGAAATCACTTTGGTTAGTCTCTCTGGAATCCAAATCGGTTGCTGTTCTCCCTGTGGAAACACACAAACAGAACCCCGACTCCAGACAATCACTGGGTCAGGACCTTTCCATTGTCCTGTTAGAATATCCTTCCAAAGTACCTTAGGCTTATGTACATTTTTTGGATACATATGTCTTTCTGCAGCACTAAGTCCTGATGAATCCAAATTTAAAAAGTTTAGAGTAAAAAGTGTTATTTTAAGTTTATCTTTGGGGGATATATACCCCTTTCCAATTCCCTCTTTTTGCTTTAATAAGTACATTTTAATAGTTTGATGAGCTCTTTCAACTATGCCTTGTCCCTGTGGATTGTATGGGATTCCTGTTATATGAGTAATGCCAAATGATGAGCAAAATTGTTTAAAAGAGGTGGAAGTATAACCAGGACCATTATCTGTTTTTAACTGTTTTGGAACGCCCACGGTGGCAAAATTTTGTAAGCAATGAGCTAAAATATCTTTAGTTTTTTCTCCGGCATGAAGGGAGCCCATCAAAAATCTGGAAGAAGTATCAACTGTAACATGCAATATTTTAATTTTCCAAATTCTGGCAAGTGTGTGACATCCATCTGCCAAATATGGTTAGGTATCAATCCTCTAGGATTGACTCCAAGATTAACTTGTGGTAAAAAGGTTACACATTTTGACATTGTTTTATTATATGTCTGGCTTGTTCTTTAGTTATTTTAAAGTGCTTTTGTAAAGTATTAGCATTGACATGGAACCTTTTATGAAAATTTATAGCTTCTTCTATTGTGGAGAAAATATGTATGTCATGTGTAGATTTATCTGCTAAATCATTGCCCAAACTAAGGGCTCCAGGCAATCCTGTATGTGCCCTAATATGTCCTATAAAGAATGGATCTTTTCTGTCCCAGATTAGACTTTGTATAGTGGAAAACAAAGAGAAAACAGTAGAGGAAGGGGAAATCCTACCAGCATCTTCAAGGGATACTATAGCATTAACTACATACTGACTATCAGAAAATAAATTAAATACAGAATCTTTAAACATCACAAAAGCTTGTAATACTGCATTAAGCTCTACCTTTTGAGCTGATTGTTTGGGTACTAAAAATGTAAAAGTTTGATCAGGGGTAATTACTGCTGCTGTACCATTATTTGACCCATCAGTGAATATATTTGGAGCATTCATGATAGGGTATTTTTTTGTTTTGTTTTGTTTTTGTCATTTTTGGAAAAACTACAGGATGCGAAGACCAAAAAGACAACAAAGGATTAAATGGTAAGTGATTATCAAATTAAACATTAGATTTACACATGATTATTGCCCAAGTATTTAACTCATTAGCTAACTCATCAATTTGATCCATAGTATATGGAGTAATAATTTTATTGGGAGAAATTCCAAACACTCCCTTTGCTGCTTTTATTCCTTTGAGTATTAATTGTCCTACAGCCTCAGGATAACTAATAAGAATAGTGTTAGGAGAATAAGATAAATGTATCCACAATAATGGAACTTCTTGCCAAAATACCCATGTAAGAATATTTTTTGTTGGTAGTACAATAAATAATAAAGGCAAACTTATATCAATTCTATCCAAATGCATATTTTCCATATATGTTTCAATGATTTTTAATGCCTTTCTTGCTTCAGGCGTTAACATGCAGGGTGAATTTGGATCTGATGGACCTTTTAGGATATCAAATAAAGGTCCCAACTCTCCTGTTGGTATGCCTAGATAAGGCCTTATCCAATTTATGTCTCTCAATAACTTTTGAAAGTCTTTAAGTGATTTGAGTTGATCTACTCGTATTTGAATTTTTGGTGGACGGACCATGGTTGAGGATAGTAGAACTCCTAAATAATTAATTGGAAGATTTAATTGTACTTTATCTATTGCTATCTCTAGATTATAACTTTTTAATAAATTTGTAAGTGTGGCATAACATTCTAGCAATGTGTTTTTATCTTTGTGTGCTAATAATACATCATCCATATAGTGAAATATTTGTAGCTCAGGACTTTGATTTCTAAGTGGCTGGATTACTTTGTTAACATAAATTTGACACATAGTTGGGCTGTTATCCATCCCTTGAGGGAGTACTTTCCATTCATATCTCTGATCAGGACCTTCATGATTCAGTGCAGGGATAGTAAATGCAAAACGTGGACTATCCTCAGGATGAATTAGAATTGAAAAAAAAAACAATCTTTAATATCTATAGCTAAAACATACCAGGTTTTTGGCAAAGCAGACAATTGGGGAATCCCTGATTGAGCAGGTCCCATAATCACCATCTCATTATTAATGGCTCTTAAATCTTGCAATAATCTCCATTTACCAGATTTCTTTTTAATGACAAAAATGGGAGTATTATGGGGAGATACGGAAGGTTGTATATGTCCCTCTGCTAATTGTTGTTTGACCAGGTCATGGGCTACTTGTATCTTTTCTTTAGTCAGGGGCCACTGAGGAACCCATACTGGTCTTTCTGATTTCCAAGTAATTTTGATTGTCTCAGTGGCCCTTTCTGAAAACCCAATCCATGTCTATTTATTCCTTGATCTATTTGAATTGGTGCTGTTCTTGTTCTCTTAATCTGTTTTCTTTCCTAAAGCCTTGTCTAGCCCTAGTAGTGGGCGCGTTAAGATTGATGTTATTTGTTAATGTCAAACCTAATTGATCTAGGACATCTCATCCCCATAAATTTATAGGAAGATGATCCAATACATATGGCTGTATGTTTCCTTCACATCCTTCAGGATCCTTCCAATCTAATACCATTGCACTTCCATGGGGATTAGTTGCCACTCCTAGGCCTCTAAGTGTTTGATTGGCTTGTTGTAATGGCCAATGTTTTGGCCATTCTTGATGAGACATGATGCTAAGGTCAGCACCTGTGTCCAGTAGCCCATTAAATTCATGTCCTTGAATAGTTAGTTTTAGCATTGGGCGAGAATCTAAATTTAAAGACAGCATAGCCCAATCCACACCTGTGGAACCTAATCCCCTGGAACCTCTTTCTACAGTACGACTGGAAAATTTATCATGCAGGCTGGGTATTATTAATAACTGTGCTATTCTATCTCCTGGTGAAATTACTGATATACCTCTTGGAGAACTAGCTATAATTTTTATTTCACCTTCATAATTGGGATCAGTTACCCCAGGACTTATCATAAGTCCTTTTAGTGTAGAAGAACTGCGTCCCAATAATAAGCCTACTGTTCCTTTGGGAAGAGGTCCTTTCACCCCTGTGGGAATGATTTGAACTCCCATCTCTGGAGTTAGTACTGTTCTGGTGGAGGCGCAGATGTCCAACCCTGCTCTCCCTCTGGTTTGTCTGATGAGGGATTTAATGGATAATGTGTCCTGATGGTGTTACTGGGTTCCTCCATTGCCCCGTATATTTGTGGTTGTGGGCCCCAGAGCATTGGGCCCCCCAGTCCGTTTTTTGGCAATGGAGCCTGATGCCTTTCTCCATGATATCATGGGTAAACACTTGGTCCTTGTCCGTTTTTTGATAACGGAGTACCCTCTATGGTGGTTTGAGAATGGCATTCATTAGCCCAATGTCTCCCTCTACGGCATTGTGGGCAAATACCTGGAATTCTATTCCTTTGATACCTAGCTTTGTTAAACCCTCCTCCTATGGGGCAACTCCTTTTAAAATGTCCTGTTTGTTCACAATTGTAGCATGTTTTTGGCCTGGCATCTAAAGCCTGTTGTACTGCGGCTGCCAAGACTTGCCCTTGTTCATTAATGTCTCTACATAATTTAACATATGCATTTAAATCTCCATGTTTCCATGGTCTAATGACCTCTCTGCAGCAACGAATAAGCCAGTTGTTTTATTAATGGCATTGCTTGTTCTGTATCCCCAGAAATTTTGGAAGCTGTTTGAATAAGCCTATCTACAAATTCAGCGTAAGGTTCATTAGATCTCTGTATTACCTTAGATAATTGACCTTGTAAATCTCCATGTCCTTGTAAAGTCTTCCATGCCCTAACCGCATCTACAGCAATTTGTGCGTATACGCCAGGATCATATTCAATTTGTTGCCATTGACCCTCATAAGGTCCTTTTCCTAACAACATATCTAGATTTCTTTGAGGGTAACCATCTGCTGCATTTTGCCTAGCTGTCTCCATGCAAAATTCCTCATTGGCAACCTTCCATAACAAATATTGTCCTCCATTTAGCACAGATCGACACATGTTAGCCCAATCTGCTGGCGTCATGTCCAAGTTGGTAATGGATTCGACCATGCTTACAATGAAGGGTGCTTGTGGACCATAGGTTGTTACAGCCTCCTTTAACTGCTTCACTGTTTTGAAATCTAAAGCACGGTGAAATCGTTGCCCTCCTGCCTGCTCAAGTACAGGGCATGCTAATCTTTGAGGTCCTGCCTCAGGATTCCGTCTATCAACTACGGGGGTTGAGGGCCACTCAGTTGTCTCTATAGATGGAGCTTTTGGTTGAATTACGCCCTTTGGTGATAGAACGGAGTTAGTAGCAGCCTCCTGTTGTAGCTTCCCTCCTGATAGCTGTTTGTCCTTTAAGCTTTCTTCCTTTAAATTTTCTTCCTCTATCTGACTAGCCCGAGAGACCTTCTCTTTTGCTTGATCTAACATGTTTTCTACCATAGTCTGGACCTCTAACAATTTACTTAACACTCTTTTGGTTTGTTTTTTACTAATTTCTAATCTACTATAAAGATAACACAACCCAATAAGATAACATAAAACAAAACCGAAACAGAATGAAACAAAAACGGAACAAAAAATCGTTGTATCAATTTTCTCTTCCTCAGGGCCAAACAACTTCAAACCTTGAGCCAACCATTTTTCCCAGTTTTCCTGAGAAAGTTCTAGAGATAGGCAGCTTGAAACAAAAACAAAATAAATCAAAACAAGAACACATTGTTTTTTGAAATGGTCACCCATTCTCTCGCCTTCCCTCAGGGGCGAGCAATTTTACTTACCTCTGAGCTTCAGGCGTTCCCCGTACGGGCCACCAATTGCCGCAGTCTGGCTGGGCACAAAATCACGAACCACTCAAACAGGAACAAACTTTATTTTTGAAACTCCCGCCAATGCCCTGTATGCTCCAGGGAAATATGCCAACCCACACACGCGGCGTTCTCCTGGGCCACACTACCCCAACAGGAAATCCCTCCTCCGGAATTCCCTCCTATCGCACTTCCCCAACCAATGGGAACTCTCCAGGAGTCCCGTAGCAGGCCGAGGTGGACAGCAGGGGTCTAATATCCAATTGAATGCAGATCTTAACATAATCATATCAACTCAATGGCTTGCTGGTGTCACCTTTCAACCAAAAATGCCATGCATCATTACTATTTGGCTATGGCTCTTAGCACTGAGATACATGCAGAGTTCCATGAAATGGAAATGGAAATGGACTATGGTCTATGATTCAGTATACAGGTGGGTAGGATTTACACTGAAGCTCAGCTATAAAACCTCCACTCACTCAGCTTGCCCCATTGCTGGATCAATCTAGAGCATGGAGGACACCATGGTATGTCTTTGTGCTGCCTGATTCTGTTTCCCTCCAGCCTGAAAAATTGAGCCAATGGGTCCTTCCTCTATCTGACCAAAGGGCAGGAGGCAGTGGAGGCAGGGAAAGAAGTGGAATATTATCCAAGAGTATTGAAGCCATGGAATGAAAATTCAGTGTCAACTTTTATTTAAATATTTTGGAGAAAATAAGTATGAATATAATATAGATTAAAATGAAAAACTTAGGTGAACTTTTTAAAAAATAATTTTAGTTGTAGATGGACACAAAATCTTTATTTTATTTATTTATTTTTTATGTGGTGCTGAGGATCGAACCCAGTGCCTCACACATGAGAGGCAAGTGCTCAATCACTGAGCCACAACCCCAGCCCTAGATGAACATTTTTAGTAAATTAATTAAGTTTTTAAGAGACAGAGTCTTACTATGTTGTCCAGACTGGCCCCAAACTCCTTGGCCCAAGAGATTCTCCTGCCTCAGCCTTCTGGATATCTGGGACTACAAGCATGCACTTCTAGGTTTATTTCAGGATGAACATTTTTTTCTTAATTTTTAGTTGTGGATGGACACAACTTTAGTTTTATTTATTTATTTTTATATGGTGCTGAAGTTTGAACCCAGTGCCCCACATGTGCTAGGCAAGCGCATTGCCACTGAGCCACAACCCCAGTTCTAGGATGAACATTTTTAAATAACTTCACTGCCTAGAAATTTCCAGTTGTACCTGTTGCTGTAGTCAAGGTCCAAGTTCCTCTGGTTTAGAGGAAGCTTTGCCCTTCCAAGTCCTACAAGGCAAACTTCATCTCTGAAGGTTCTGCATAGACCTGAGATATTGGACAATGACTGAAGATGGTTTGCGACAAGGGACAGATGAAAAGTCAGCCCTCCCACACTCTGGCCCCCCTTTCCCCCACTTCTCCTCACTATAGATTAAAATGCACTGGGCACCAGCTTCTAAGCTCAAGATCTTGCTCCGTGAGCCGAAGTGTGTAGTCAGCTTTCCATCACTCTAACAAATACTTGAGGTAATCAACTTATAAAGACAGAAGGTTGATTTTGGCTCACAGTTTGGGAGGTTTCAGTTTATATTGTTTAGCCCCGTGGCTTTAGGTGTGTGGAGAGGCAACACATCATGTTGGAGTCCATGGTGAGAGCAAAACTGCTCACTTCATGGCCAGGAAGCAAAAAAAAAGAAGAAAAGGAAGAAATGGGGATTACACAATCCCCTTCAAGGGCGTGACCCCCAGGGCCTAAATTCTTCAAGGTTCTACCTCCAAATAATGTCACCCTGGGTGGTAGGGCCAGGGGTGTAGCTCAGTGACAGTGACACTTGCCTAGCCTTGTTGGATTCAATCCCTAGTACCACCAAAAAATAAAAACAAAAAAGATCTAACACATGGGCCTCTGGGGATTTTCAGGATCCTAACTATAACACCAGGTGACCACTAAGAATTCAATCATTTCTCCTGTGGATTACTGCTTACAAAGTGGTAACTCCATGGAAAGAACCATCTATCACCTACTCCCTAACACTCAGAGCCAACTTTTCCAGTAGGCTCAGGACACACAGTGCCTAGGGCCCATGTTGGTTAATTGTATGTGTTAACTTCGCTGGCCAGATACCTGGTTAAACATTATCCTAGGCATCTGTGAGAGCATTTCTGAAAGAGATTAATATTTGATAGTTGACTGAGTGAAGCAGATTGCCCTCCCTCATGTGGGTGGGCCTTATTTAATCTGTTAGAGGTCTAAAAAGAACAAAAAGGTGGAGTAAGTGGGAATCAGACTCTCTCTGTCTTTGAAAAGGGGCATTTGTCTTCACCTGTCATTGTCTTAGACTTGGGCTGAAACTTACAGTCATTTTTTTTTTCCTGGATCTCCTGCTTGCCACGTACAGATCATGAGACTTCGCAGTCTCCAAATACTCATGGATGTATGTCTCCATCCTATAGGTTCTGTTTCTCTGGAGAACCCAGACTCATGCAGGCTCTCTACTTTTAGGCCCAATGAAAATGTTTCAATTTTAATTTCTTTTAAAATTAGGAGCTGATAACTGTAATAGTAATGAATGTATAAAAATGCTCTGCTTTGTGGTGGCCATGTCCGGAGCTGCTTTCCTCCACCATGTCTTTCCACCATGATGTTCTGCTCCACCTCAGGCTCAGAGCTGTGGAGTCTGCTGACCATGAATTGAACCTCTGAAACCATGAGCAACAATATACTTTTTCTCCTCTAAGTTGTTCTTGTCAAGTGTTTTGGTCATAGCACTGCTGACTAAAACAGAAATGGATACCAAGAAATGGAGTCGTCACTGTGACTAATGTGACCATGTGGTTCAGAAGCCTTTCCCCTCCACCAACATTTTTTTTAATATTTTATTTTTTAGTTGTAGTTGGACACAATACCTTTATTTTATTTATTTATTTTTATGTGGTGCTGAGGATTAAACCCAGGGCCTCGCAAGTGCTAGGTGAGTGCTCTACCGCTGAGCCATAACCCCAGCTCCCCCACCAACATTTTTTATTCGTGCCTTAGAGTTGTATATAATAATGGGATTTTTTGTTACATATTAGTATGTGCGTACAACACAGCAGTATCACTCTGCAGCATTTACCCCTTTCCTTCTCTCCTCCTGCCCCTGGATTCCTTTCCTCTACTGATCTCTCTTTAATTTTCATGAGACATCACCCACCCCACCTTTCTTTTCCTTCTTTCTCTCTAACTTCCTCATATGAGAGAAAACCTTATGACCTTCTGAGTTTGACTTATTTCATTTAACATAATGGTCTCAAGTTCTATCCAATCTCAAGTTCTGTCCAACCTGCAAATTACATAATTTCATTTTTCTTTTTGGCTGAATAAAACTTTATTGTGTATATACACTACATTTTCTTGATCCATTCATCTGTTGATGGACATCTAGGCTAGTTCCATAATTTGGGTTTTGGAAGACACCTGATTTTTGAAATAAATGTCCAGAAAGGGAATTGTTGGATAAAGGGAGTCTGCATAATTGCACTGGTGCTTAATCATCAGTTTCTGGAAGAAAAAAAAAAAAATATATATATATATATCCATTGGAAGAAGTTAAGCTGCCATTGGAAAATGAATGGAAATCTTGGTCAGAATTTGCTGCCTCTCTTGTTAAGTAAGAATATGTTCAGTCTGTTTCTAGATCTCCCATTTATGGTAAACTCTCAAAGAATTTGTTGTCAAGAGCTAAAAAACACCAGACATCTATTTGCTCTCTCAAAGCCATTTCTGCACCAACCATGGCCACCTTTGTGGAACTCAGCACCAAAGCCAAGATGCCCGTGTTGGGTCTGGGCACCTGGAAGTCTCCCCCGAACAAAGTCAAAGAAGCCGTGAAGGTGGCCATTGATGCAGGATATCGCCACATAGACTGTGCCTACGTCTATCAGAATGAGAATGAGGTGGGAGAAGCCATCCAAGAGAAGATCCAAGAGAAGGTGGTGAAGCAGAGGACCTCTTTATTGTGAGCAAGTTGTGGTGCACCTCCTTTGAGAGGAAGCTTGTGAAGGAAGCCTGTCGGAAGACCCTCCAGGATCTGAAACTGGACTATCTGGATGTCTACCTTATTCATTGGCCCCAGGGATTTCAGGCTGGGAAGGACTTATTCCCCAAAGATGATACAGGCAACAACCTCATCAGTAAAGAAACATTCTTGGATGCCTGGGAGGTCATGGAGGAGCTGGTGGATGAGGGCTCTGGGTGTCTCCAACGTCAACCACTTCCAGACGGAGAAGATCTTGAATAAGCCTGGACTCAAATAGGAACCAGTGACTAACCAGGTGGAGTGTCACCCATACCTCACCCAGGAGAAACTGATCCAATACTGCCACTCTAAGGGCATCACGGCCACAGCCTACAGCCCCCTGGGCTCTCCAGATAGACCTTGGGCCAAACCAGAAGACCCTTCACTACTGGAGGACCCTAAGATCAAGGAGATTGCTGCAAGGCACAAAAAATCCCTGGCCCAGGTTCTGATCCGGTTCCATATCCAGAGGAATGTGGTGGTGATCCCCAAGTCTCTGACCCCAGAACGTATTCTCGAGAACTTTCAGGTCTTTGACTTCAAATTGAGTGATGAGGAGATGGCGACCTTACTCAGCTTCAACAGAAACCAGAGGATCTGTGTCCCCCTGGCTGACCAGGCTAATTGGCCGGACTACCCCAGTAATTAATGCTGATTACTGAAGTTGAATCTCCTGATGAGACACCTGGTGGATTCTTTCTCTTCACTGAAGTGGAATTTGCTCTCCCTGAGGCTCATTTTAGCTAAATTTATATGAGATTATATTGTGCTTGATCTTGTCAGAATCTAGGCAAAATTTAAAAAAAAACATTTATTAGTGCATTATAATTGTACATAATGTTTTTTTTTAATGCTCTAATCATCCATGCACGCAACATTAGTTGCTCAATCTCCTTCCCAGAACCTTCTTTCCTTCTCTTCCTCTCTCCCCTTAAGCAAGGTTTTATTTAAATCCATATGATGAACCAGGAAAAGACTTATCACAGGGAAGTATGACCCAGATGAGCAAATGACTATTTCTTCCACTTATTTGATCTGAACAAATGTTTGTTAAACAACAGGGTCTCTGCTACCATTGAGAATGCAAAAAATAAAAAGAATTAAAAAATAATGGAGAACCATAAAGAAAATGTTGCCAGAGAATCTCTCTTCACCATTTTGAGAAAGAGTGTTCAGGATAAGGAAAAAGAACCAGCAGCACTGTCTACTGCTAAGTAGTAGTTCACACTATCATCAAGGAGAACCAACAATTAAAGAAGAATGTTGTACAATTAGATGTGCAAAATAAAAGAAAATGAAGAGGATAACCACTAAATTTTAAATGAGAGCAGGAAATACGGAATATCTAGGCCAGTTTTCTTATTCTCTGCATATGGAAAACAAGCGTAAAAATTCATAGTCACCAGACCACTAAGTGCCACAGGCAGGCCTGATAGGGAAGACAGCCCATCCCAGAGGTCATGGACTTCGAACCAGATGAGATCTGGTTAAACCGGATGGATTACCTATTTAATCAGACATGTGCAAATACAAATTTAAACAGTAGAAAATTTGAAATGTGGCACAAAGAGAGGAAATATGGTATAATCCAGAGTATTGGACTGAGGGTAATATCATAATATTAGTTTAAGTTCTAACATTAATAATCTGTGTAACCTTGTGCAAGTCAGTAACTTTTCTCTGGGCCTTAGCTTTATCATCTGTCAAAGGAGGAAACCGAATTATATCAACTTGAAAATAACATCGTAATATAATTCTATGGTACCTGATATTACAAGGATCATTTAAAAATGTATTATCCAGGCACAGTGTTGCACCCTGTAATCCCTGTAATGGGCTAGGGAAGCTGAAGCAGAAGGATCACAAATTTAAAGCCAGCTTCAGCAATTTAGTGTAGTCCTAAGCAACTTAGTGAGACCCTGTCTCAAAGTAAAAAATAAAAATGGCTGGGGATGTGACTCAGTACCAAAAAAAAAAAAAAAAAAGGATTAGTGTAGTCCAACTGCTATAACAAACATCACAATGGCTTACTAAATTAAGAATTTCTCTCATGTCACAACCCAATGGCTGATATATGGTGGTGGCCGTAATGTTGGGTATCTGTGTGGTGGGTAGATACTTCCACATAGTTATTTAGAAGCTGGGTAGATACTCCCACACAGTTATTTTTTGTTTCATCATGCTCAGCTGCCCAAGCACTCACATACCACTGCAGCTATGGTATCTGAGTGCTTGGGCAGCTCAGAAGAAGACCCTGGCATCATCTGCATTCTGCAGGAGTGCAGAAAGCTGGAGTTAGGGGGTCAAAGGAGGGTCTGGGAGGCCAGTTAAACTATAGCCAAGTCAGAATAGCGGCAGGCACCCCCTGAGAGGGTGATGCATGAAGATGTGAGAAGGAAGTCAAAGATGCAGTGAGGACCCCTGAGCCAGTACCATGGAATATCTGCCAAGGAAAGCTACAGAAATTAAGAAGAAACAAGCCATGTGGGCTGCAACTAGCATGGCCCTAGGGGCAGAACTACATACGCCCTTTGGAGAGAACATCACAATGCTATGGGCCCCAGATGCTGGACGTGGATGGACAGGACTTCTGGCTCAGTTGGATTTGGTCCTGCTTTGGTCCCATCCCTTCTTTCTATGTTCTTATTTCTTCCTTTTGGAATGAACACATTTACTCTGTGCCATTATATATTGGATGCATTGCTTTTGATCTTTACAGGAGAAAAGCATCCAAGAGTTTGCCTTGAGTCTCAGATGAAATTTTGGACTTGAACTTTTGAGCAACATTAAGATTATTAAGACTGTGGGGACTCTTGGAAATGGACTAAATGTGTTTTGTATTGTGCAATAGGCATGAGCGTTTGGGGGTCATGGGCAGAATGTTATGTTGTGGTTTACATATTAAGTGTTCCCCAAAATCTCATGTGTGAGACAGTATAAGAATGTTCAGAGGTGAAATGATAAGATTATGGGGCCTATACACTAATCAGTGGATTAATACACTGATGTGGATTAATTGGGTGGTGGCTGTAGGCAGGTAAGATGTGGCTGGAGGAAGTGGGTCACAGGGGGGTATACCTTTTGGATTCATACTTTGTCCTTGGTGTGCACAGCTCTCTCTGCTTTCTGGTTGCCATGTTCTGAGCTACCTTCTTCTGATACACCCTTCTAACATGATGTTCTGCCTTACCAGGGGCCCAAAGCCATGGTGTCACTGATCCTGGACCGAATCTGAAACCATGAGCCAAAATAAACTTTTCCTCCTCTCTTTCAAAAAAGGAATAAAATTTGGATTATGCTTGTCTTTAGGCCAATGTAATCATAAAATATAATTTTCAATTCATCTTTATGGAATAATGGGCCCACAAAGGCACAAGTGCCTAGGATCCATGCAAGTCATAATGTGACCCCACTAACACTCTGCAGCATCCTCACCCTTGAGCTGGGAGCCAATGTCCACCCACTGGTTCAGTGGGTTGACCAGGATGGTGATTCCATGGCCTTCCACTGACCTTGAAGAGGGAGTTATTTTGGGAGCTGTCATCTTGAGTTTTATCTATTAATAGAGTTACGTGTGTGGGCAGTGGAGAATGGCTCTCACCATCAAAAGATGGAGTAAATCAGAACCAGGCACAGGATGAGTAATAGCTTCTTCAAACAAGGGTGACTGTCAAGGAGCAGCATCCCTATTTCCACCTCCAGGGTTCCTCTGTGTCCTAGTGAGGCTGATCTTGCTCCTGTAGACCAGCACCAATTGTTTAGTAAGCCCAAGTGGTGTGTCAGATACTGTTCAGTCCAAAGATAAGCAACTGGATGTCTGCAGCCTTCTCAGGAAAACAGCCTTGTAAACAAGTAGTTAGAACAGAGTGGGGCTGTGGGGAGACACTTCAATTCTACCTGGATGAAGGGTGAAGACCTCACAGAAGAGGTAGCTCTTGAGCTTGGAAGAAGGAATGGGAATTTGACCACACATGTGGCCTCAGGGGAAAGGGAGGGGGGATCAGACAGGAATCCTCACAGCCTCTCATAGGGAAGAGTTTGTTCGTGAGTGTCAGAAAAGTCAAAAATGTAAAAGTGACATTCAACGAGAAGCCCAAAATGATAAAGCTATTTGTTCTGTGACTGTGTAAAGCTATTTCTTCTACCTAAAAAGTAGAAACCAATCAAATTAAAAAGTACCGTGTCATGAAAGATCTACCACTTCCACAAAGTATTTTGGGCCCATAACTTTTTTTTTTTCCTTTGATTTTTTTGCGGTACTGGGGATTGAACTCAGAGGCAGTCTACCACTGAATTATATCCCCAGGCCTTTTTATTTTTTATTCTGAGAAACAGTCTAAGATGCCTAGTCTGGTCTTGAACTTGCAATCTTTCTGCCTCAGCCTCTCCAGTAGCTGAGCTCACAGATGTGTGCCCAACTCCAGAGCTACATAGTCTAGAGTAGTATACTATAAATAGATATTTGTTCTTTGACTTTGGAACAGAGCTCCTAAAACATTTTGAATTTTCTGAGTGATAGGAATAGCTTTTGTTGTTCATAACAAACCCCTTTCCTAACAGATCTGAGTTTGTACTGATGAGGTGGGACTCCTAGTGGGGAGTCCAGATGGGGGCGGGACACAAGGGAGACCAACACATGAATTGAGGATGGGAACTTTCAGTCACGCCTCTTGACTTCTATGGAGGGGAGAGGAGATAGAGATTGCATTTTAAAACTCTTGAATGATGAGACCTGGAAAGGTTCCCAGTTGGTGAATCCATACTTTGCCCTACACATCTGCATTTGACCCTTCCTCACTTGTATCCTTTATAATAAAGTGGCAATCTTAAATAGAGTACTTTCCTGAGTTCTGTTCCAGGGAAGGATCAGACCCGAGGGAGTGGGGGTCCTGGGAACCTCCTATTTGGTAGTCAGGCAGGCAGAAATGTGGGTCACCTGAGGGCTCCACTTACGGCTGGCATCTAAGGTGGGGCAGTCTTGTGGGACTAAGCCTTTTAACTTGTGGGATCTGATGTTAACTCCCGGTAGATAGCATCAGGAGCAAGTTGAACTAAATTATTGGACTCCCAGTTTGTGTGGGAGAATTGGAGGGTTGGTGAAGAAAACTGACCCGTATTTTGTATCAGAAAATAGCACATATTTGGTTCAGAAGTGGTGTCAGAAAAGAAGGTGCATATGGAAATGGTAATTCACAAGGAAAGGTCCTCCACCTTGTTTAAGGAAGGTAATTCACAAAGCATTGCCTATGGCTAATGTAAACTCCTTTTGGCTTTGGAGCCAAGTCTGTGAAATAGTCCAAAAAAATAGATCTTCCCAGTCCTTATTTGTGATATTATAACAGAATACTTGAGACTGGGTAATTTATAAAGAACAGGAATTTATATCTTACAGTTCTGAGGCAGGAAGACAAAGATCAAGGTGTGAGCAAGTAGAGTATGGGGTGAAGACTGGTCTCTGCTTCTAAGAAAGGTCCTTAAACACTCAGAAGGGGAAGAATGTTGTTGCTCACATGGTAGAAGAGTGGAAGAGCAAAGAAAAACTCCATTCCTGAAAGACCTTTTAAAAAGGCATTAAATTCTCCTTCATGGGCCGGTTGCAATTCAGGAGGCTGAAGCAGGAGGATCATAAATTCAAGGCCAGCCTCAGCAACTTAGTTAAACATTGTTTCAAAATAAAAATATAAAGGAGTGGGGATGTAGCTCAGTAGTAAAGTGCTCCTGGATAGGATCCCTAGTTCAAAGAGGAAAAAAAAAATCACCCTCATGGTTCTAATCACCTCTTAAAAGTCTTGTATCTTGCCAGGTGCTGTGGTACATGCCCGGAATCCCATTTACACAGATAACACAGGAAGATCACAAATTCAAGGCCAGCCTGGGCCACTTAGAAATAACTCTCAAAAATAAAAAGTTTTTAATAGGCTGAAATACTGCTCAGTGTTAGATCACCCTTGAGTTCAATCCTCAATACTGCAAAATACTGCAAAAACCAAAAACAAAATCAAGTCCCAACTTTTAATGCTGTTATGGAAATTAAATTCAATGAGTCTTGGAGGGGACAAATACTCAAACATTAGCAATGAGAAAAACTAAACGTTTTTCTTGCAGTACTGGAGATTGAACCCAGGGGTGCTCTACCACCCA
This sequence comes from Marmota monax, assembly GCF_021218885.2. NCBI lineage: Eukaryota > Metazoa > Chordata > Mammalia > Rodentia > Sciuridae > Marmota > Marmota monax. The sequence goes on along the minus strand of NW_026693777.1, from coordinate 19,026,352 downwards.
GCCATGCGCCCCCTAGCCCTTTGTATTTTTTTTATTTCGAAACAAGGTATCACTAAGTCATTGGAGCTGACTTCAAATTGAAGATCTTCCTGCCTCAACCTCCAGAGTAGCTGGGATTCTACAGGAGTGCATCGCTGTGCCTGGTGAGCTTGCTCCTTTGTGAACCATTAAAACACTAAAGCTTATTCAATGTGCACATGACACAGAGCTGCTCTGCTGACTGATCACATCAGGATTCAAAAATATGCCCCTGACTTTAAAGATGGATCAAAGCAAATAGTATTAGGTTTCACAGGGAGAAATGAGGTTCCCAAGCTCAGATCCAAAGAAACCTACTGGACCAGGGGTTCTCCAACTACAGCTTATGTGCCCCATCTAGCCTTCTGCCTGGTCTTGTTTTGTGCAGCTAGGAACCTAACCCAGAGCCTGCACATGCTAAGCATGCACTCTGAGCTATATACCCAGCCTCTCCTGTTTTGTAAAATAAAATTTCACTGAATGAAGCAATGTTCATTTGTTTTGATACCATCTATGGCTGCTTTCATGCTGTAATGGCAGGGTTGAGACAAGGTCTCACAAGGACAAAGTCTACAAAGTCTAAAATATTTACTATCTGACTGACCCTTAGCCTAAACAGGGAAGACCAGATGGGGCATATCTTAGTCTGTTCAGGCTGCTATTCAAAATGCCATACACTGGATGGTTCATAAATACAATAGAAATTTTCTTAGTTCTGGAGGCTGGGCAGCTCATGGTGTTGGCAGATTTAGTGTCTGGCAAGGGCACACTTCCTGGTTCAAAGATGTTATTATTTTGCTGTTTCCTCATATGGTGGAAGGGGTGGGAGTCTCTGTCCTCCTTTTTATAGGGGCACTAGTCCCCACAATACCATCCTAATACCATCACCTCAGGGGTTAGGATTTCAGTATATGAATTTGATGGGGGGAGAGAAAAGCTTAGCATGGAGATTTGAATTTGTAACAATTCAAGTGAAAAGGTTTTTTTTTAAGGAGTATAGTTATTTAGCCTGCATGATAGCATAATTATATTAAGACAAAGATTATATTAGCTAGGCATCACTCATTTGACGGTAAGTGATCAAAAGTAATGCAAAATCAGCTCAGCACAAGAGGACTGCATTGGAAGAATGCCCCAGAGAAGGCCAGTGAGGCTCAGTAATCGTCTCATTAGGACCTTCCTTCCCATCTCTCCCCGCTTCTCCTGCCTTTGGCCACCTCTCTTTTGGTACAGAGCAACTTTCTGTGAATGTCAAAAACAAAACAAACAAACAAACAAAAACATGGCTACAAAAAGTTTCCCACCACTACTTAGTTTATTTTCACCAATTGTTTTCTTTCCCTCTCTCTGTCTCTTCTTCCTCAGCACATAGAAAGATGATATCTCGCCAAGCATGGTGACACACAAGTATCAAAAAATAAATAAATAAAGGGTTGAGTGGTAGATCAGTAGTAGATCAGTGGTAGAGTGTCCCTGGGTTCAATCCCCAGTAACACACACACACACACACACACGCATATCTCCTAGCGTCCCCTGCAGTTAAGTGAAGCTTGAATACACATCTGACTGGTGAATATGGGTGAAAGTGACCTGTGTCACTTTCAGGCCAAGGCTATTCAGAACTGATGGGCTTTCTCCACGCCCACCCCACTCCATTCCCTCCTCCTTCTTCCTTCAACTGGATGAAAGTCTCTTAAGATGATGGAGCCTCAAAATAGCAGGATCTTAGTTCCCTGAATTACCACTTAGCGGAGAACTTCCCAAGAGACCTGCCGAGCTCCGTGAAACTTCACATGAGAAAGAAAGAAAGAAATTGTCATAGGATTAAGCCATTAACATTTCAGGATTTCATAGCATAGTCTATTTCATCTTGATAGATATAGCTACCAATTTACTGATCCAGTCACCAGATAGGCACTTGAGATCAAAAGTCCCAAGACAAAAATCAGCATAGTATAGTGACATAGCCACACCAATGTGCATAGCAGCTGAATTCACAATAGCTAAATTGTGGAACCAACCTAGATGCTTATCAATAGATGAAGGGATAAAGAAACTGTGGTATATATGCACAATGGAGTATTATTCAGCATTAAAAGAGAATAAAATCATGGCATTTGCAGGTAAATGAACGGAGTTGGAGAATATCATGCTAAATGAAGTAAGCCAATCCCAAAAAACTAAAGACTGAATGCTTTCTCTGATAAGTGAATGCTGATCCATGATGGGGCGGGGGCAAGGAAAGAATGGAGAGACTTTGGATTGGACAAGGGGGAGGGTGGGGAGGGGTTATGAGGATAGGAAAGATGGTGGAATGAGATGGACACCATTACCCTAGGTACACGTATGACTGCTCGAATGGTGCATCTCTACACTGTGTACAACCAGAGAACTGAAATGTTGCACTCCATTTGTGTACAATGAACTGAAATGCACTCTGCTGTCATGTACTACTAAGTAGAACAAATTTAAAAAAAAAAAAAGAAAGTGGGTTGGGGATGTGGCTCAAGCGGTAGCGCGCTTGCCTGGCATGTGCAGCCCGGGTTCGATCCTCAGCACCACAAACAATCAAAGATGTTGTGTCCGCCGAAAATTAAAAAATAAATATTAAAATTCTCTTTCTCTCTCTCACTCTTTCTTTAAAAAAAAAGAAAAGAAAAGAAAAAAAAAAAGAAAGTCCCATAATATGAACTGATGGACCAACTTAAACTTAATGCCAACCTTTTAGCCAGTCAGCTGGCCGTGGCTATAGAGTCATAAGTGAATCTAGAGGCTGATACTAGGACCACATGAATCAAGTTTGGTGGGGGTGGTGCAAAAAGGAAACCTGGAGACTTGAAGGGGAGTGAAGGGAGAGGATGGAAGACAAGAATATTGCCCTACTAAGCATTCAGGTGATGTCCTCTGTGCATAGTGGCATAGTGTTTGCTTATTGGTTGTGTGGTATAGGTTATTGAACCCAGGGGTTGCTTTACCACTGAGCTATATCCCTAGTCTTTTTTGAGACAGGCTCTCATAAAGTTGATGAAGATCTCACTAAATTGCTGAGGCTGGCCTCAAACTTTTGATCCTCCTGCCTCAGCCTCCAAAATTGCTGGGAATACAAGCAAACACAACTATGCCCACTTGAGTCAAGTTCATGAGGTGAAAGTAATTGAACAGTGAGTTTAAAGAATGCTCTGTAACAAATCAAAATTTAAAAGAATAATTAAAAATAAAAATAAAAGAAATGCTCCAACGGCTCCTCCTATCAAGTCAGTATGGCCCTAGTGCTCCCTGGGAAGCTGGTTTGATGGGTCAAATTGACTCTTTCTTACAGAGCATGTAATCCCAGAAGCTGAGGCAAAAGAATCACTTGAGCCGAGAAGTTCAAGACCAGCCTGGAGAGGCAGTGTGTGTTTTTGAGACTTTGTCTCAAAAAATAAAAAAAGAAAATAAATATAAATACAAAATTTTAAAATTGCCCCTTTCTCTGGTTTCCTGTGCTTCCTGAATCTGTCAGCTATCATCAAAGGAAGCCCCTGAGGAAAGCAACAAGACATGGGGCAGAACAAGGAGAAGCCTCCTGTATCAAGTAGTCAGCCAGCAGGGCCTAGCTGAGTGAGGCTCCGCGTCCCATCTGGACGTCTCACATCAACCTGCTCAGGTACCCAGGACGCTGACTTGCTGAATCCTTGAACAACCTTTCCTTAGGTCTGGCTGTCGCCTTCCTGCCCATCAGAGATGTATAAATAGATTTTAGCTGCACCTATATTTTTTTCCCCCAGAGTTGCTGATGGTCTGAGTTGTTCCTAATCCAGAGCCAGGTCAGAGTGGTGTCCTGTGGTCAGGTAGAGGTTCAGAGCTGGGGTGGAAAGGTAGGGAGTCCAGAGCAGCCTGCTGAGTCAGAGGTGGGCATGGAATGGGACCACATGCTGGGTCTTGGCGGTGGTTCCCAAGCTGCATCAGGTGGTAGAGGGGGCCACCTGGGCCTGCAGCTCAGCATCTGGAAGGCACAGGAGACGGCCAGCACGGCTGTGAGGGTAGAACCTGGCTCTGACTCTTCTCTGCTGGCTGAGCTTGGGCAACCCTTCTCGAGCCTTAGCTTTCTTAACTGAAAAATGCAGGCGACTCAGACCTCCCTCTAGAAAGACCTTTAAAAAGGTCTCAAGACCTTTGCACCAGGAGCAGGGTAAAGGCCAGCTGGAGGTGGTGGTGGTGGAGCTTGGCTTCCAGAGCCAAACTGGGTTCAAAGTCTGGCTGGGTCACCGACTGACTGCTTGCCCCCAAGGAGAGGTAGTGTGTGTTTGTGTGTGTTCTTAACCTCTCTGCTCCACAGTTTCCCCATTTGTAAAAATAGACAAAGTAATAGTCAAATGTTTTGTGCAAGAGAATTTAAATGGTTTAACGCTTGCAAAACACTTACAGCAATGCTTGGCACATAATTCACAGTGTCTGCCAAACACAGCTGGCATTCCTGTTCACCCTTATAGATCCACGCACCTTTACCTGTTGAAATTCTTCTCCAGCATCGGGTAAACAAATTCCCCTTGAAACTGTGCTCTCTCCTTCTTTCTGAGAAGAATACCTTAAACCTTTTCTTCCTTCAACGCTGTTTTTGGTCTATAGGATCAAAACTGCACAGCATCCTCTGACACCCTCCTCCCCTGCAGCTTTCTGGCCCTTTCTGGTCCCTTCTCCTACCAAGGCCAGCAGAAACCCTCATCCACACTCTAGTGTGCAGCCCAGGACTCAGCTCAGCTGGGGCTTCCTGAGTGTGTAGAACCCCAAACACTCATCCAATCAATATGCTCTGTGATCTGCGAGTCTCACTCATTCATTCATTAGGCGCGAAAGGTCCTGTCTTGTCTCAGGCACTGCATTAGGCGCTGTTGGAACAGGATGAATAGCCCAGGTCTCTGCCTTACGTGAGCTCACAAACTGAGAGGGAGAGAATCCAAAGTGCCAGGTCCTTAAGTAGACTTTAATGAATTATATTAAGGAAAGACTGGGGATGTAGCTTAGTGGTAGAGCACTTGCCTAGCATGCATAAGACCCTGGGTTCCATCCACAGCACCACACACACATACAAACTAACACACACACAAAGTTATGTGTTGAGGGGAACCCTTGGGTGCCATGGGTTGACAAAGAAGAGGCCCCGATACAGGCTAGGGACTGCAGACAGTCTCTAGAGGGGGTGACATCTCCCTGTTCAGGGTAGCTCTATTGAGCCCATTTGGACAAGGCTAGCCCATCTGGGGCTGCTCTGGCCTAGACCAGGGCCTGCCCAGGTCTGGCCGTAGCTCTGGACCATTCTCCTCCTCAGCCTCCCCACTCCCTGGCTGCTTCTCAGCTAGTCTTTCCTACGTCGATCCTTGTGTCTGCAGTGTTCTCCACCCCCACCTCCTTGGCTCGTAGTTAATGACTCACTTCTTTTAGACTTGGTGCAGTTGTGACCTCTTGGTAGCTTCAGTGACCTCCCTGACTAGTTCAAACCCCCCATTACACCTATTTCTGGAACCATGCACCCTTATTTCATAATCGTGGCAAACCCATTCCATGATGATCTAAATTTTGTTTCTCCTAGAGACCAAAAACAGGGTTGAAGGCATAGCTGAATCAATAAATGAATATATAATCAATAGATAAGGCAGGATGATGTGTTGGTTAATCCTGAGAGACTGTGGAAATCACTGCTTCCTTTTAAAGTCATTTATAGTCATCACTTATTTATAATAATTACAATAACTGTCATTTGTCATCCATCCTAACATGGCACAAGGGTTCTTTTGTTGGTTCACTCATTCGTCCAACAAATATTAATCAAGCACCAGCTTTGGGTGAGGCACAATCCTCAGCACTGAAGTGAGAAGGCAATGAAAATTGGGCCCCCTGCTCCCTGGAACTCACATTTGGGTGCAGAAGACACAGGAAGAAAGGGACCAGCACACGAGGAGTCACAGACTTTGGAAAGCAAGGGTCGCCACAGACCCCAGGTGTGGAAGGGAACTTCAAAGCTTGTCACATCCCCTAGGAGCTGACAATGAGAAGGACAATGTTGGCTCGAGGAAACAGGAAATCTCTTTGGAAAAGTCCCCCCAGTGGGCCAGACTCTGGCCAGTTTGAAATGACGCCCCAGCACAGGGTGAGGAATCTCTTGTTGGTACCAAATGCCCAGGAGCGACAGACTGGCTGGGCCGAGAAACCGCAGGACACCTGAGCCCCGGCTGGCGGTGGACAAGGGCATGGCTGCTGGCTGGTGCCCAGTGTCCTTCTCAGCTGACCAGCACTGCTGTTGGCTGATGACTCCTGGGGCCTGACACTCCTGCCTCAGCAGCCGGGAGCGGGAAATGGAGGTGGAGCTGGTCCATCCGCGATGGCAGCGATTCCTGTGGCCCTTGAAACCTGAGGAGATGGGCTGAGGACGGCTCTTGCCTCTGCTTGCCTGTCCTGGGCTGAACTTTTGGCTTCTGATCTTCACTGCCCTGAATGAGGGACTTGTTATACTGGATCCAGGGTGACAGGGTCAGGATGGGGACTCCCTGCAGAGGACAGGTTTGTAGGGATGCAGCCAGACTTACTAAATGATATGTAGTACACAGTCTTTTATGGACTCCTGATTACAATTGCCAACTCATAGTTTCAGTGGATAAATGTTTATTGAGCTCCTATTATGTGCCAGACCCACCCGTGCTGGGTACTCAGGATATAGAAACAAATGAGCTGTGGTCCCCAGCCTGTACAGATCATTCAAACACAGCGTGTTTTTTCTAAGGAATTTATTAAGATCTCCATTGGTACTCGTTGCAGTCCTGAGTCCCACAAGAGCATCGTTGTTTACTAGAGCTGGGATATGGTTTGTCACCCAAAGATTCATGTGTTAGAAGTTTGGTCCCATTGTGAAAATGTTGAGGTACAGGATTCTTTGTTAAAAGGTGGGACCCGGTGCCATGTGATTAGGTCATGGGGCTCCACCCACACAAATGGATTGATGTTGGTCTTGGGCATGAGTTGGGTCTTGGAGTGAATTATTTCTCAAAAGAAAAAAAAAAGTTGTTATAAATCAAGGCCCCACACAGCCAGTTCCCTTTCAACTTCTCTGCCCTGTTCTGACACAGCTGAAGACCCTTGCCAGGACAATGGCATTAAGCTGTTTGGACCCTCAACTACAAAAAATTGTGAGGCAAATAAACCTCTATACTTTATAAATTACCTAGTGTTGGGTATTGTGTTATAACAACTCCAAATGAACTGAGACACTGTTGTTCCCATTTGATGGATGGACAAGCAGAGACAGAGAGAGGACGAGTATTTTGCTTAAAGGGAAACTAGATAGGACTAAAATCCTAGGTCTTGTTAGTCCTTTCACTGACCCCTACCAAGGAGAGTCAGGGTACTGGTATTTTATATTCATATTTACTTATTTATTTTGGTATTGGGGATTTAACTGAGGGGCATTTTGCCACTGACCTACAAACCCAGTACTTTTTATTTTGGAACAGGGTCTCACTAAGTAGCTAAAGGCCTTGTTAAGTTGCTGAGGCTGGCCTTGTGATCCTCCTGCATCAGCCTCCTGTGTTGTTAGGATTACAGATATGTGTTTCACTGCACCCAGTTTAAATTTTTAATATAATTTTAAAATTTATTTTTAAGATAATTTCCTTAGCTGTTGTGAGGGTAGTTTGGTGCATGAATAGCTGCTCAACTGGGTAATGGTGGGGAGGTTACTAGAGGATCTTACTCAGTTGCCATCTTGCTCTGCCCCCCTGTGTTGATTATGTGTGGGGTGGGTACTGGGAATTGAACCCAGGCCCTCACACATGCTAGGTGAGTCCTCTACCACTGAGCTACATTCTCTGCCCTTTAGATATTTATTTATTTATTATTTTAAAGTTTTATTTCTAGACAGAGTCTCCTTCAGTTGTGGAGGCTGGCCTTGAGCTCGTAATCCCCCTGCCTCAGCCTCCTGAGTAGCTGGCACCATAGGTGTGTGTGCCACTGCACCTGGCCTCCCTATATTGATGTTTAATGGTTCACCTCTAAAGTCTGATAGCAAAGCTTGATGTATTACGGAAGCCTTCGTAGAACCCTTAAGCTTATTTCCCTATTCGCTATTTCATTTTTAGCACCCTCTGGTTGCACGGAGACAACACCCTGGACAGGCAGGGGACAGATCAGAGGCCTATTTAAAGTTCCTGCTTTCACCACACACGTCACACCCGAGGCCCTTCCTGACAGCCCTGCTTAGAAGGCCTGACTGGCTGGATGCAAACACGGCTTGATGTGACATTGAAAGGCCTCCCTGACCACACATAAGCTCCTTGGGGGTCAGAGACACTGCTTATGAGTCTGTGTCCTCAAGCACCAAAGAGCACGCTTTTCTCCACTTAGACGTTCAATAAACCCTAATTGATTCGTTGATCGGGAACAACAACTATACAGTCAAAGTGCATGGAAAGACAATCTCCCAAAGGCGGCCAGCCAGTGGGGAGCTGAGGGGACAGGTGATTTCAAATCAGTGTGCTTGCTCATCCCCAAGACAAAGTTTAAAGTGAATGACTGAAGCATTATTTTAGGACAGTGCAGAATTGCAAACAGGCAAACACCCAGCTGTCTCTAAATAAAATACAAAAGAGGGCTGGGGATGTGGCTCAGTGACTGGGCACCCATGAGTTCCATCCTCAGTACCCACCCCCACGAAAGTAAGCATGTTGTCTATTGCAACACAGAGAAATGTATACAAGATACCAAAGTGGGAAAAGCAGAATCTGAAAAGAATGCTGAAATAGACATCCACCTAGAAAGACAAAAAAGAAAAACCTTGACTGTGTAGGAAATTCCTCCCTCCCACCCGCTCCTACCCTGGCAGTTCATTAAGCAAGGGAAATAGTCATAACAGGGCCTGTGACATGGGAGTTCCTGAGACAGATCACCTGAGGACCCAGGGATGCTAGTTCTGACAATTCTGGACCATGTGATCTTGAGTAACCCACTCTCCTGACCCTTAGTTTGTTACCTAGGAACTAGACATTAGAATACTTGCCTGTCTATCCAGCCAGGTGAGAGGTAAGGCAATTTAATATCTTTATTTACCTCAAGTTGCATGATATTCATAGGTGTGGAAATAATGCCTTTGACTGTGGGGTTCTGACTCACACCTCGCTCAGGAATTACAAAATACACAGCATTATAAATGGTGTTATTTTGTTGGAATACAAAACGTCTTGCAAAATCTGATGGCTCTTGTATAAGGGATCATGGGCCTACATTAAGTGGATTGGACATATTTTATTTGACTGGACCTTCACAATAATCCTACAGAGGAGGTTTTTCTTCCCTGTGATACAGAGGAGAATGCTTGTGTATTTAGAGGTTAAGCAATTTGCCTTCTGATTAATAATAAGTGGTCCAGGCCAGGTCAGGCACATTCCATGGCTTTGGCCATCATGACCACACCAACCGGAAGTCAGAAATGCTCACCTGTTTGCATTTCACTTAGGAGACTAAGGAAGGAAAAGAGTTCTCCCAATAGCCAACATTGATTGCATGCTGGGCACCCGACACTGTTTGTCTCACTGATCTCCACCCTCTGGGAGTTAGACTATTATTAGCGCCGTTTTCAGATGATGCTTAGACAGGTTATGTAACATGCCCAATTGAGTCAGGAACCTGGGATTCAAACTCGGGTCTAATGACTTCAAAGCCTGGGATGTCAAATCTTTCGCCAGGCAACCAGGAAGTTCCCTGTCATGCATGGAATGTAGACAGCCACATTCCAGAAAGACTGAGAAAGGGACTGGCTGCAAACAATCATGAAGGTGGAGCCATCCGGCTCCTCCCATTTCCTGATCCTTGCCCTCCCTCTCTCCCTTTCTTACCCAGATCACAAAGTCAGCCTCATCCCAAGGAGATGAAATACACACCAGGATTGGGTCAAATGCCTTCAGCAGAGTCATAGGAAGGAAAAATATAGAAATAACTAGGAGGGATGCCCAGATATGTCAATCAGAAAAGACAAGTTGTTTCTTAGGATGCCCAGGGCCCATGTGGATGCAGAAACAATGAGCTGTTCCTGAAAAAGGAGCCATCGGATCCTGCTGGCCAGCAGGCCTGAGACCCTGGGGGACCAGATGGAGTGAAAGTCTGTAAAACAACACCTCATGTCATCTTGTTTTCATTTCTAAAGGGATCCAAAGGAAAGGCTTGGACCTTTGGTGTTGAAGAGGACCAGACAACTTTTACAGGTCACACTGTCCCAGGAGCCACCAGTGGGAAAGGTGGGACACCCGGGGCATTAGCTGACCTTGATCACCTGCCTCTGAAGAATTCCTAGGGCCCTACTGCAGACAAGGACAACAATACTGGATCAATCCCAAGTTCATCAGGACTACATCCTGGGGTACCTACAAAATTTGAAAGGTCTGGGTGTTTACAATTTCTAAAGAAGGATCTAGTTGGGGCACCCTTGTGTTGGAGCTTCCTCCAGCTTTCAGCAGAGTTGATGCAGGACTCAGGAACAGGTGGAGGGAACAGGCAGCTTCCCCAGAGAGGCAACTGGGGTTATAAAGGAGATGCTAGGCCAGGTACCGTGGCGCACACCTGTAATCCCAGCAGGTTAGGAGGCTGAGACAGGAGAATCGTGAGTTCAAAGCCAGCCTCAGCAACTGTGAGGCACTAAGCAACTCAGTGAGACCCTGTATACAAAATAGGGTTGGGGATGTGGCTCAGTGGTCAAGTACCCCTGAGTTCAATCCCCTACACCAAAAAACAACAAAAAAGAAGATGCTAGCTCAAGACATGAGCAGCATCTCATGAAGGGTGGAAAAGGAGACTTTGAGGGCTGAAGATATGATTAAGCAAATAGGAGATGGTCAGATAGTTTAAAATTGGGTGTGTACAATGGAATATTACTCAGCCATAAAGAAAATTAGAATAATGGCATTTGCTAGTAAATGAATGGAACTGGAGACTATCAAGGTAAGTAAAGTAAGCCAATCCCAATAGGAGTTCATTGGATTAAACAAAGGGAAATAAAGGGAATGGAGGAGGAATGGGAAAAGGAAAGACAGTAGAATGAATTTTACTATGTTCATATGTGAATACGCAACCCGCGAAACTCCAAAACATGTACAACCACAGAATGGGTAGTTATACTCCATGTATGTATAATATGTCAAAATACATTCTACTGTCATGTACAACTAAAAAGAACAAATAAAGATATATTTTTAAAGTGGGGTGTGTAGCAAGGATCTGGACTGTCAACATACGGAAGGTTTTCACTGATGTACAGAGGAGAGAGGAGAGGTGATTGTAAGCAGTAGAACCAATTAACAGAAACCAAAAAGAAATTTACTGGGAAGCCATAAAGGGTACCCCACAGAGTCAAAGGAAAGGCTGAATAACAAGCTGAGAAACAACAGGAAGGCAAACACTCTGAGGCTGGCTGTTCTGGCTTGAGTCAGGAATCCATCCACGACCTGGAGAGAGAACCCACCAAGACCATGTCCAGTGAGAGAGGGGTTATTCTGCAAACCAGGAACTAAGTTGTACTATAATTAGTAAAGATGGCACTCCATTAATCAGGGTCCCTAATATATCCTGGTGGGCCTAGTTTGGGCACCAAAAGTTCCATGTCCTAGGAAGCCCCTTATTCTCAGGCAAACTGGGAAAGCCAATCACCTTCCAGCCAACAGGGAGGTAGACCAGAGTTGGTCATTGAAAAATCCCCCAAAGGCAATCCCCACAAGTCTTTTTTTTTTTGTACAGGGAATTGAACTCAGGGATGCTTACCACTGAGTTACATCCCGAGTCTTTTTTATTTTTTTAATTTTGAGACTCTCTAACTTTCTTAGGGCCTTGCTAAATTGCCGAGGCTAGTCTCAAACTTGCAATCCTCCTGCCTCAGCCTCCCAAGCTGCTGGGATTATAGATGTGCACCACCATGCCCAGCCCCCACATCCCTAGGCCTTTTTTATATTTTATTTAGAGACAGGGTCTTGCTGAGTTGCTTAGGACCTCACTAAATTGTTGAGGCTGGCTTTGAACTTGCAATCCTCCTGCCTCAGCTACTGTGCCTGGCCACACATAGATATCTAAGATTCCATGTTATGATGTTTGCTGTGCCAACGAGGCTGATGGCTCTGAATCTTCTCTGTTGTGACTTTTGCCCTCAGCCTGAAGGGAGGCTGGAACTCCTAAGGAATTAAACGAGACTGACTAAATTTGAACCAAATTTACTGAATGAAGTACCAGAGGGGCTCAGTGTCTTGTTAAATGTCAATCAGATAATAAGTGGCAGAGCCACACATTCCCACCGCGATGTCTTGTGCGACCATGGGCCCAAAGCAACAGAGCCAATGTCATGAACTGAAACCTCCAATACTGTGGACTAAAATAGAACATTTCTCTTTCTAAGCTGATTATGTCAGGTATTGGTCATAGCAGCAAAAAGCCGATGGCCACTGTGCGCTCACGACCCCCCTCCCCTCTGTCCTCTCCCTGCCTCAGGCCTCCACGGCTCTACAGATTCCGACTTCTGCCTGAGCTTCTCTCACCCACATCCAAGCTCCTCCTCACCCCCTTTCTCACCAACTCCAGCCATCCTAGCCTTTCATCTGTACTTCAGACTATTCAGGTTCATGGGACTAGCTGTTGGCTCTGCATGAAATATTCTTCCCCCATCTCCACACGCTGACCCTCCTCATCATCCAGGTTTCAAACTAAACATCATCAACTGAAGGCTGCTCCCTTGACAGCTGAGCTACTGTTGCTGGTGACCATCTCATGAGAGTTTCCAGGGAGACAACCCCCATCCTGAGGTTGCCTTGAAGTAACCTCGGAGCTGGGCCCAAGAAGGCTCCCCGTCAATAGGACTAACGTTTCTGCCTCTATGTGAGCTCATCAGTCTCTAGTTGGGCTAAGAGAAGGAATAATAGTGTTCCAGGAAGAGGGAACACAGGGGCTGGAGGCCCAGAGCAGTGAGCTGGAGCTGGAGGAGGAACAACAAGTCAGTCTCCCTGGATTTCAGAGGGCTGAGGTGGAGGTGAGAAGTTAAGGCAAACCACAAAGGGTTTTGTAAGTCTTGCTAAGGTGGTGAGCTTGAGCCTATGGGTAATGGGAAATCTTTAAAGAGTTTGAAGAAGGTGGTGATATGGTCAGATCTGCATTGAAACAGAAAACCACAGTAGGTAAAAGATGCTTCTCGGGATGTAGAGCTCTGTCCTAACCTAAATCCCACATCCTCTCCCAGATGGTCTCACTGTGTACTTCTAGTTGTTGCTCTTAATGGAATTCCAAAGAGGGTGCAGGATGCAGGAGCTTTGGCAGAAATCTCCTCACTCCTATCACGAGTTGACCCTCCCCACCACCTCACCAATAGATAGCCATGCCCAAATTCCCTAAACCTGTGAATTATTTTGGAAAAGTTAAGAATCTTAAAATGAGATCACTGAGACGGCCTGGATGGGCCCTAAGTCCAACGGTCGGTGCTGTGGTTTGGATCCTGAATATCCCCAAAGGCCCACAGGTTGAAAGCTTGGTCCTAGGCCTGTGGCACTGTTGGAAGCGGGTAGAACCTTTAAGAGGTAGGACCAGTGAAAGGAAGTTGGGTCATGGAGGGGCGTGCCCTTAAAGGGGATGTGGAGATCCTGGCCCCTCCTCTTCTGTTCTCTTCCTTTGCTTCCTAACTGCCAGGAGGTGAGCAGTTTCCTCCACCATGAGCTCCCACCACAGGCCCAGAAACAACAGGCCAAGAGACCATGGACTGAAATCTGCAAAACTGCTAGCCCAAATCAACTTTTCCTCTGTGTGGTGTGTGTCTGTTTCATAGTGGGGATTGAACCCAGGGTTTTGCACATGCCAGGCCAAGCAAGTGCTCTACCACTGAGCTACATCCCCAGCCCCCTCCCTTTAAATTGATTATCCCAGGTACTTATTAGAGTAACAAAAAGCTAACTAAGGCAGTAAGTGTCCTTATAAAAGACAGAAGAGGGAAAAACAGATAGAAGAGAAGAGGAAGAGGCCATGTGAGTGTGGAGGCAGAAATTGGAATGCTAAGCCATAAGCCTAGGGGCCAACCATCCCCAACAGCCACCAGAAGCTGGAAGAGGCAAAGGACCTTGGAGCCTCCTCAGGGAATGTGGCCCTGATGACACCTTGAGTCCAGACTTCTGGCTTCTGGAGGCATGAGACAATAAATTTCTCTTGTTTTAATCCACTTGATTTGTGGTCATTTGTTACCACAGCCTTGGGAAACTAAAGAAACCCCGATCTCTATCTAAGAAGCTTCATCCTCACTCAGGGCCTTTTACCACCTGGTGGATCCGTATCATTTAAACTTTGCAAATAGCATGTGAGTTGGACTGTAAAGGCATCCTGAATTTCATCAAGCACTAAGGGCATCTGACTGGTCACAAAGGTTCCCTGAAAGGTCTTCTGTTTATATTGAAACCAGAGTGATTTGCAAAACTGGGTGCAGGTGGCACATGCTGATAGTCCAGCTGCTTGAAAGGCTGAAGCAGGAGAATCCCAAGTTCAAGGCCAACTTAGGCAACATATGAGACCTCATCTCAAGCAAAGGAAAGGGTGATTTGCAAAGAAATGAGATAAATCCAAGGTTTCAAACTGATTGCCAGCAGACTTCCTCTGTAATATATAGACATAATGATTTTTTATTGGAAATGAGAGAATACATATAGACCACTCAGCACAGTGCCTAGTCACAGTACCTGTGGTCACAGTGCTAGCAGTGGAAGGAACTACAGCCACAGTTAAAACAGGACCTGGCTCCTCTCACCTTTGGCCAGTGGCTCCTCTTTCCTGTACCTGTTTTCCTGCCCACCAAGGCAGTCCACCAGTTCCGTGGTTGCACCAGGATGCGGTATAGACAATGCACCTTTCTGAGACAGCCACCCAGGAGGAAAAGTCAAGGTTATGGTCATTTTCCACTGTTTGTTTTGTTTTGGGAGATACTGGGAAATGAACCCAGGAGTGCTCCACAGCTGAGCTACATCCCGAGCCCCTTTTATTTTATCTTGAGACTGCGTCTCTCTAAGTTGCTGAGGCTGGCCTCAAACTTGTGGTCCTCCTGCCTTACTTCTGAGATCACTTCTGAGATCACAGGTGGGAAATATTACTCCTGGATTCACAGTTATTAAGCATTTGGTTTTTGCAAAGACCAGGCAGATTTCAGAATATACAGAACCTTGGCATTAGCTCTCTCCTGGGGCATTTCTGTCAGTGAAATGTCTTTAGAAGGTCCCTTGGGACTGGGTGAAGGAGGGATGGAGGAGGAAGAAAAACACTGAGAAAAGAAGGCACTCACTGAGCCTGGCTAGTTAAGAAGAGATTTGGAGTGGGACACAGTGGCACATGCCTGTAATCCCAGTGGCACACATCTGTAATCCCAGTGGCTCGGGAGGCTGAGGCAGGAGAATCTCAAGTTCAAAGCCAGCCTCAGCAAAAGTGAGATGCTAAGCAACTCAATGAGACCCTGTCTCAAAATAAAACACAACATAGGGCTGGGGATGTGGCTTAGTGGTCAAGTGCCCCTGAGTCCAATCATCCCGGGTACCAAAAAAAAAAAAAAAAAAAGAAGCCATCTGGGTCCACACTCAGTCCAGGCCCTGCCTCTTGCCTCTTCAGAAGCTCCATAAAGTAAACTCTGTTCCATTGTGTTTGTCTTTCTATAAAATCCTCTAAGAAAATCACCTTACAGATTTGTGTATATTGACATGTAAGTGACTACTGGGGCTTTCTGCAATCTCATTTTATAAGAGGAAAAGCTTTCAAAGCAGTGAATACTTTAAATGGGCAAGTGACAGAGGGCCTTTTCGGTGATTTATATCACATATGGTTGTGTTCTATAGCCTGGCAAGAGGCCACATGAGTGTGCAAGATAGCAGGGGTCCAGGCCTTTGGGGTTTAGTTAGAGGGACTGAGCAGCTTCTGAACCCTCCATCCTCTTCCTGGACATAGGTCAATGGGGAAGGGCCTGGTGGGGGAGGGGCCAGAACTAAATATTGCCTCGGGGAGGATTTGCCACCGGCCACAAAGGTGCTTCTCAGGGAAAGCAGAGTTGTCAGGGAGGAGGGCACAACTGTTTCCTTTCAATGAGATGCAAAGCAGCTATGGTC
This sequence comes from Marmota monax, assembly GCF_021218885.2. NCBI lineage: Eukaryota > Metazoa > Chordata > Mammalia > Rodentia > Sciuridae > Marmota > Marmota monax. The sequence goes on along the minus strand of NW_026693777.1, from coordinate 19,010,216 downwards.
TTTTAGCTCTTTGGGGATACCCTCAGCTTCCTCCTTCAGGCCCTCCAACCCATGGGACATTCCAGGTCATGGCCAGTGTATTCAAGAGAAGCTCATCTCATGGGCAAGTGCAGCAACCTGTGTACTTCTCAGTATTCCTCATCTGCCTCATGGCCTGGGACAAAAGACAGGACCAGAATCATGCTACACAAAAGGCAGGGTGCACAGGGGTAAAATCAGGTTACTAGAGAGGGCCAGAGCAGAGCCAGTGAAAAGGACCAGCAGGGAGTGTCACCTACCCCCACCCCCACATCAGCCCTCCTGGTTCAGGATAGTGTGGTGTCAGGGCCAGGCCTTCAGTAACCTCTGGGAAAGGAGCTCCTCTGTAGAAGAAAGGGACAAGAGCCAGTTCTGGAACACAAACACCAGTATATTTTGTTTTTAGATATGAAAAGGAAAAGACAGAGACCAACGGAGACACAGCAGGCAATGGGCACACCAACCAGTCATGTGTCTTTCTCAGGAGCTGCCCAATGGGAAGACAGTCTCAACCACTTCAACAGCCCCTTTTTGCAGCTCCTCGGAGTCTGGGTGGCCTCAGGGGGGAAGGCATTCTCCCTGCCTTAGCCAGAGCTAAAGGACTAGGCCTGTCCCTAGCCTGCCTCCCCTGGTACGTGTTCTGTAGTGAAGAGCTTCCTAAGCATAGGCTGTCACACGAGCTGACCCACTCAGCAGCTGCCTCACCAGGAGACCCATGCAGAGCGAGGGACCAGGACAAAAGGGCTTCATGGGTACCCCCTAAATATTATTGCTATGAATAAGCATAGGCCATTGTGACTCACTGGCACTGAGGAGGGACAGCACAGGAAACCTAGCAGACATTCAAAGCAGCTCAACTGTGAGAAGCAGCACATCTGCAGTCTAACTTGAGAGATGGTGCCACAGTCTGGAATGGCCCAGGACACCAGAGGTTCCTAAAGAGCAAGCAGACTCCCCACCAGCACCCTCACTGCCTGGCAGGGCTAGGATTACCCAAACTTTAAGGCCCTGAGCACTAAAGGATTGGACACCTGAAGATACCTGCCCCCCAGAAAAGCAACAGTTCTTCTACTATTCCTGGTGAGATGTGAACTTTGCAGATTCTGTGGTCAGGCTGCGGGTTGTAGCCTTCTCTTCTTGGGGGCTCTGTGCCCTATAAGAGGACACAGGAGCAATGGGACACTTAGGCCCACAATGCAGAATGGTGCCAGGGATGCATGCTCACTCTGGGAACTCCTGCATTTGATATTTATAGGACCAGGAGAGAAAATGGGACCAGGAAATGCCCACAAGGCAACATCTGGAGTGGTGAGACCTGACAGGCCATCTAAGGGCTTACTCTAGCTGACAAGTAAGGAGGGCTTGTGCTGGGAGACCCTGAGGTCTCTGGCCACTGAATTCAGTTGTACAAGGGGAATGTAAAGGTGGTGGCTGGAGGGTCTTTAGGGTGCAGGAGAATGAGACACCATAGAATTGGGGGGACCAAGGAAATGAGTGTCCAGCAATAAGGAACCATCTGTATATGGACAGCAATACACCCCCACTGGAAGTCTGACTCCCTGTAACCCCCAAAATCCTAGAATTAGGGCCACAATAATAGGACCATCACCCACAGGATGCAGTTCTCAATTTGAGGAGCCGGCACAGGAAACAGAAATGGAAACACCTTACATCCTGCCCTGGACGGGACAAACTCAGACAAAGGCTACCAGACTATCTCCCAGCCCAGGACACCCCTTCTGTCTGCACAGTCCAGGGGAACAGCCACCAAGAGGAATTTCTCTCCCCAGGTGGTAGCCACTTTTTAACGGTCTATAAGAAGGGGAAGGATAATTTCTACTTCGGTCCTAGTGGTCAAGATGAAACCATGTCCCATGGAATGGTTTGTTTTTTGATGGACCCCTCTCCTCAGAGTGTAGGCAGACAGAGTCAGAGAGGCCTGGAGTGAGGATTTCACTCGTCCACTGCCAGCAATGGACCTGTTGCAGGGGGAAAGAGAGAGAATCAAGATGACGATGCCCACGAGCATGGCAGGGTTAACACTGTGAGGAGCAAGTTCAAAGGGTCAGCCTTGCTGGAGGCGGGGGCAGCCCTGAGGTTTAGCTGCAGAGCTGGGGCCACAGTAGAACCAGAACTAGTCCTGACCCATGAAAGAAGCTCCAGAGAGCCTTCCACAGTCCTCTTTTCCTTCCTCATTCTCCACGGGTCTCCAACACTGGATACCTGCCCCCCAGAAAGCTAGACTACCTAGAACATAAGCCAGTGACAGCAAACAGGATAGAGCTCAGCCTCCGCCACTCCCCATTCAGCTAATTTGCCTCTAGGTTCCAATGTGGATACACAAGGCCCCTCTGGGCTCAACTGTATTCTGGGGGACACAATTCATTTTCAGCAGGGCGCCTGCAGGGAGGGGGACACTGCTCATCAGACAATAGCCAGGGAGGCAGAACTGGTGACTGGGCCTCCCCAGTCATCAGGCCAGTGAGAGCAGTGGTTGCAGGACCCGGAGAAGGCAGGTAAAGTCTATGTCAGGGTTCTACCTCTGGCCACTGCTGTGTTGGTTAGGAAGTTGGGAATGGGGCAGGTGGCTGACATGGATAAAAGGGGTACTAGTGGTAAAGGCTTTAAAAAAAAAAAGAGAAAGAAAGAAAAGGGGAAACACCACCGAACACACAGGGATTGAAACCTCCCAAAGCCCAAGGTTGGTGGGAATCCAGCACCACGGGGGCCCCCAGAAGGCCAAGGGAGCAGAGCAGGACCCTGGGGGAGGGGAGAGGAGCCAGGGAAAGGTTTCCCAGCCCTTGCAGACTAGCATGGTAGCCAAGCAGCCTCCTGGCTGCTCAGTCTCTCTTAGGCTGCAGCTCAGCAGGCCCCCAGGGAGGTATTGGTTGCAAGCAAGCACCTGAATATTGCCTAATGGAACCAGCCAAAGCCCAAATAAATCCAGGCAAGTGGGAGGAAGGTGACCGCAGCAGCAGCCCAAAGCCTCCTCAGAGCTTGCCTCCCACCTGCTGCCCCATTCTCAATGACCCTTAGCCAGGATAGATCCTGCTTCTTCCAAAAAAGCCAACCATGTAGTCCAATTGTTGCCCAGCCAGAAGCCTCCTGCTACCAGCCCCTGGACTGGGGCCAAGATCCATGTACCTTACCAATGTCCTTCTGTTGCCTACACACCCCACCTCCTAACACCATCCCACCCTGGAGGGTATGGGGCTGTGTGTGCCCTACGAGCAAAAGGGGGGGGGGGCTGTGCTGAACAGAAGGGGTAACCCTGACAGCTTGGTCTCTTTGTCCTTGGGTTCCATAAGAGACCTCCCCCAAGCCCTCCCACTTGTTCCCCGACAGTCAGTCAGTCTTGACGTGGCCGTTGGCCAGGGCTGGCGGCCCCCCGGGCTCCCCAGGCTCGGCATCCTTGTCAAAGCGGAGGCGGAGGGTGTTTCGGATGATGAACTGCTCCATGATGAGGGCCCCACAGAACCAGGGCACGGCGTACTCCAGGGTGATGAGGCCCATGAAGTCAAAGTCGAACTGGGAGTAGTCCCAGGGGCAGGCGTTGAACTGGCGCAGGATGAAGCCCGTGGTGAACTCCCACAGGTAGGTCCAGAGCGTGTAGATGAGGCAGCGCAGCAGCAGCGGGCAGCGGCCCCGCAGGCGCAGGTACATGCGCTCCACGATGAGGATGGAGGTGCCGTAGATGAAGAGGGCCCACACGCTGGTGACGCCCGGGAACTTCCAGTTAAAGTTCACCACGAACTCCCAGGCGGCCGTGAACATCACCTCGCAGAAGTAGCCGTGGATGGCGTACAGGTACCAGCGGGACAGCGCCGTGAGCGGCTCCGCAGAAGCCATGGTGCCCCCTGGAGCCTGCTCCTGGGACACAGAGGAGATGCATCAAGGAGGAGGCCCCTGCTGGTGTCTTCCCACTGCCCAGCCCACGCCTCTGGGGTGATCAAGCTGGAGGGGATTTCATCACACCTGCCCCTGCCTTTCTCCCTTCCTCCTTGGTTACCTACCGTCTTCTGTCAGTTTCTTTTTCTTTCATTTTTTGGTATCAGGGATTGAACCCAAGGGCACTTAATCACTGAGCTGGGGAGCCCTCTATGTTTTTTATTATTTTGAGACAGAATCTCACTAGGTTGCCTACAGCCTCGCTAAGTTGCTAAGGCTGACTTCCAAACTGGGATCTGCCTGCCTCAGACTCCTAGGCTGGGATTACAGGCGGGCCCCACCACCCTGGGAACCTGCTGTCTTCTTGACCTTACTCCATGTTCATTTCTGTATTGCCTATTCTTCTTTAGGCAGTGGGCATGAGAAATGAATGGAAAAAAACAACCCAGCTCACTGGCTTCCTCTGATCAACTCTTCACAACTCCTCGGGGGTATCTACTACACTTAAACTTGATTGACTGATTGACTGATTGTAATCAGTTGAAGTGTTGTCTGTCCTGGCCCACCACCCACTCCCACTTCTAGGCTACTAGCTCATTTCTCACCAGGTCCATCCACTGGGATCCCATGTCTTCTCTCACTTCTCAAATAGCCCCATGTCACTCACACTTCTGAAATCTAAGAAAACTATCACCTTTCTCTCTCTTCATAACACATCTATAACACTTACCATTTTAGCCACTTTTCAGTGTACAAGTCAGTGGCATTAAGCATATTCACACTATTGTATAGCCATCCCCACCATCTACCTCCAGAACCTTTTCATCATCCCAAAAAAACTCTGTCCCCATGAAACACTAACTTCCCATTCCTTCTTCCCTCAGCTCAGTCTCCATAAATTGGAGGTACCTCACCTTCTCATTTTTGTTGTAATCCTGAACTCTCCCATATCCTCCTCTAGAATCAGACAGTATTTGGTCTTTTGTGACAGGCTTATTTCATTGAGCATAATGTCTTCCATATAATGAAGCATGTGTCTCAATCTCCTTCCGTTTTAAGGCTGAATAAATTCCATCAGCTATATGGAACACATTTTGTTTGTTCACTCCTCTGTCCATAGACACTGAGGTTGCTTCCATCTTTTGACTACTATAAATAACGCTATGAATATGGGTGTCTGAACATCTCTACAAGACCCTGCTTCCAATTCTTTTAGGTCTGTACCCAAAATTAGAATGCCTAGATCATATGGTAATTCTATGGTTAATTTTTGAAGAACTTTCACACCATTCTTCACATTTTACATTGCCAGCAGCAGTGCACAAGTGTTCCAGTTTCTCAACATCCTGGCTAATGTTTGTTTTTATTTCCTCAATAATGGCCATCCTAACAAGACACCTAAAGTAATACCCATTATGGTCACATTTTGTCTTTAACTGCTACATTAAATTGAATTTTGGAGTTTGGTTTCAATGTTGAGGGGAAACCAGTGGATTGATAGAGTGCTCCCCTTTCCTTCTCCATCCCCCTCCTTTGTTTTAAAACCCCAGCAGCCTTCAGGGACTGGCTCTCATCCCATCCTGTTTCCCTGAAGCCTGGCCTGGCCACAGGCCTCTCAGATTTCCCTTCTTCTACCAGAGAGTGTCTGGACCACTGATTTGGCCCATTACCAGATGCCACCTTTTTTACTTTTTGATGTGCATGCCCTTGTGATTTGGCCTGTGAACTCCTTGAGAGCAGTGGCTGTTTTTCAGTCCCATTTTGCGATCATTGGCACAGGTCTCTCCTGAGCAGAACTTTCTAAATGATATGTCCTATTTAGGCAGAGGGGGATATGGGAGAGTTCAGGATTACAACAAAAATGGGAAGCTCTGGTCAGGCATGGGAGTGCACACCTCTAATCCCAGCAATCCCGGAGACAGAGGCAGGAGGATCATAAGTTCAAGGTGAGCCAGGGCAATATAGTGAGACTCTGTCTCAAAATAAAGTAAAAAGGGCTGGGGATGTAGCTCAGTGGTAGAGTGCTTACCTAGCATGCTCAAGGCTCTGATACAAAAAAAAGAGTAGGAAAAACTCTGCCAGCTTCCAAAGAATTCCTGGCTTAACATGTGTCAACCCTTTTCCAAGATGGGCCAGGGAACTGAGAGGTTAACAAAATGATATCTGCAGTTTTCCCACCTGTCTGGGAATGCCAGCCTCATCTTTCAGATAACACAGGTCATGTTGCAATGATACCTGCTTCCCCTTATGCATTGCACTGTGCTCTTCCTAGCATTTTGTGTGTGTGTGTGTGTGTGTGTGTGTTTGTACTGGAGATTGAGCCCAGGAGCACTTTACCACTGAGCTACCTCCCCAACCCTTTTTATTTTTTACTTTGAGACAAGGTCTTGCTAAATTGCTTAGGTTGGTCTTGACCTTGTGATCCTCCTTGGCTCAGCCTCCCAAGTCGTTGGGTTTACAGGGGTGCACCACCGCACCTGGCTATATCATGCTCTTTCCTGGACACCTCCACCTAAATGTCTCCTTTCCTAAATCAAACTCATTCTTTCCCCCCCCCCCCCATCAAACCTATTTTCCTCCTCTAACCCCATTCTGATTAATGACATCACCATGCACCCAGTTAGAAGCCAGAGGCCCTGAATCACTCTCTCTTCCCCTTTCACATCTCCCACCCCCCACCAACCCCCAACCCAAGTTTCTGAGTAAGGTTATTTGTGGGTTCAGCACTGCCATCCCAGTCCCTGGCATGGTGCCCGGTACCCAGTTGCACATTCGACACAAGAATAAGGACTTTTTCTAATTGGTTAGCAATGGCCACCTAACAATCATTCCCAAACTAGCTTAAATCTCCTATCATTTACTATTGCAGCTCTGTGGGTTGGCAGATCTTGGCTGGCCTTGATCATGAGGCTGTGAGTCATCTGGGTCTCTGTTCTATGCTTGGCTGGGAGGTTTAGGGGGTGGCTGTCCTCCACCAATCTTTCGTCCTCCTGCGAGGCCAACTAGACTAGGCTGGGCATACCCTTCTAGGTAAGGACAGCAGCACAAGAGCAAGCAAGCCCAACTACACATTATCAGGACTCTGGTCAAGGAGGGGAAAAGAATAGCGGGAGAGAAGATGACTAATGGGTATAAGGGTAGAACAGGATAGGAGGAATCATTTCTAATGTTCTGTAGCACAGCAGGGTAACTGTAGTTGACCACAAGTAATTATACATTTCAAAACAGCTATTAGAAAGGATTTTGAATGTTCTCAAAAAATGATAAATATTTGAGGTGATGGATATACCAATTACCCTGACCTGATCATTACACATTGTATACATGTACTAAAATGTCACACTGGGGCTGGAGTTGTAGCTCAGCAGTAGAGCATTTGCCTCTTGTGTGAGGCACCACGTATAAATAATCAAATAAAATAAAGGTCCATCAACAACTAAAAAAATGTCACACTGCAACCCATAAATATGTACAATTACTATGTGTCAATTCAAAACAATTTTAATATTAAAATCCTTTTTAAAATCTCAACAAAAAGATAATCCAAATTTTAAAGCCTGATTAAGACATCCCGCTATCTCATTGGTCAAGGCAGATCTTATGGCAAAGCCACTAATTCCTGCCCTTTCTACTTGTTATATCTCTTTGGAATCAGTCTCCTCTTCATTCCTCTCTTCTCATTGCTGCTAACTCTGGTTCAAGCCTTCCTCATGTCTCACCTGGATAACTCTGAAAGTCTCCCCACTTTGCCCCCTCCCAATTCAAATCACAGGACTGATGTGTATAGAAAGAGCAATCTGTCTCAAATGCCACTTGAGGTTTCTCCCCACTTGAAACCTACCAACATCACCAACCCTGAGGATGGCTAGCAAAGCCCTTCACAACCCAACACTGCCTTCGAGCCTGTCCTCTGAATCTTCTACCTTGCTGCTTTTGTTCCCTGGGATGCTCTTCCCGTCTGCCATCATCCGCCATGGCCCATGAACCCACAATCCTCCCCAAGACCCCAGAGTTGTCTGCTGCCCTCTCTGCTCACCTGTCTGTGGCTACAGAAGCACCAGGCTTTGTCATGATTCATCTGAAGCCCAGCTCGAGTAGCCACTTGAGAAACATTTCTTATAATATTAAAAGAAAAGGGCAGGATTCAAAACTGAGTATTTAACATGACTGATTTTGCAAAGGTGTACATCCATGTAAATACTCCCCCCACCCAAATCCGCAAAAATCATCTCTGGATGGTAATAACATATGTGATTCTTCCTTGTATTTTTTTTTTTTCTGTATGCTCTTAAAAAGTTTCCTAAGAAGCAAGGAAAAATAAAATGTTATCTTATAAATGCTTGCTGGGGTTGGGGATGTAGCTCAGCGATACAGGGCTTGCCTAGCATGTGCAAGCCCTGGATTTAATCCTTAGCACTGAAGGGGAAAAAAATAAAAACTTTGTTAATATTCTTTGGATCTTGTATACAAAAGATGTTCAAGAAATTTGCCAAACAAAAGGACCTCAGGATCTCTGAAGTCAGTAAAATTAATGCAGATTCTTCCCTCCTGAGTCTTTCCCAACAACAAACTACGACCCAGGCCTGAATGTGGTGTGGGGTTAAGCTCAAGGGCCTGGGTCCGAGTTCTGACTGATACTCACCACCTGAGGTATCTAAGGCAAGTTACCTGATTGTTCCACACCTCAGCTTCCTTACAGATAAAAGGATGATAATGGAGTAACGATCACAGGCTACGGTGAAGATGAATGAGCTGCTAGATATGGAATACTTGGCAGAACATGGTGGTGCATGCCTGTACTCTCTGGGGAAGCTAAGGCAGGATTGTCCAGTTCAAGGCCAGCCTTGGCAATTTAGCAAGACACTGTCTCAAAATACAAAATAAAAAGGGCTGGGGATATAGCTCAGTGGTAGAGCTAAAAATAAAAATAAATAAACAGGGTAATCACACATACTTCTTTAATACAGCAAACACTCCAGAAAGTGTAGCTGTCCCTTCTGGCACAGAGACAGGCTTCTGGACAGGCCCTTCTGCTTTAAGAGCCATCTCCTACCTGAGGCAGGATCTCTGTGCCCCAAGCCCTCACCTGCCAAGCAGGTTAGATCTTTCCCCCTATCTAGAGCACCAAGCCAATGAATTAAGAAAATACGAATCTCAGTAGAGGGAGCAGAGAGAGAAGAGGGGAGGGGAGGGGAGGGGAGGGGAGGGGAGGGGACGGGAGTGGGGATAGTAGAGGATAGGAAAGGCAGCAGAATACAACAGACACTAGTATGGCAATATGTAAATCAATGGATGTGTAACTGATGTGATTCTGCAATCTGTATATGGGGTAAAAATGGGAGCTCATAACCCACTTGAATCAAATTGTGAAATATGATATATCAAGAACTATGTAATGTTTTGAACAACCAACAATAAAAAATAAAAAAAAAATAAAAAAAATAAAAGAAACCATGTGAAAACAATAATCCCACATACATCACTACCTCGGGGCGCAAAAACTCCCACGTAGAGCTTAGGACAGTCAGTGGGAGCTTCCAGCGACCTGTGGCGGTGGGGTGCTGAATTAAAAGGGAAGGGCATCAGAACCAGTTCTCTGAGGATTAGGTTTGAAGAGAGGGTAGAATAAAAGGGTGAACATTCCTGGTACATTCTCATTTTATCCTGAACCCCCACTCCCCAGGTGAGCAGAGAACAGACTCAGGCTCTAGGGAAACACAAGAAAGGCTGATAGCCCTGAGGTGGGTGGCCCAGGAACAATGATTCAGAGACCCCTGGGCCTCCTGCCCTAACTCAGTCCTGCCCACCTGATCTGCACACAAACCCTGTTCCCGCTGAAGCAGGAGGAAAGGACGGCCAGGGATCCTGGGTAGGAAAGGGGCTCTCCCTCCTGACATTCCCGGATCTCCTCTCCTACCAGCCCCCCCACCTTCGTGCTGATTTTAAACCGCGCTCTCCTTGTCTCTGATCTCATCTTCCTGGGGTGACCAAGAATGGTTTTCCAGCTAGGAACAAACCAGAGGATCCCAGGTGACCTGGAAGAATGGGACCCCAAAACCTTGTCAGCAGAAGCAAGATGAAAGGGAGAGAGGAACCTGGGGTGAAAGAGGGCAAGCTCTGAACAGAAGAGAGGCTGGGAGGTGAGAACAGGGGGAGCCCAGGACTGGACTCTATTTCTGGGCAGCAGGAAGCACTTGGGTAGGTGGGGGCAGGGGGAGGCATACCTAGGCAAGGTCAGACCTTGTCCGAGGGGTTGTGTCAGGAGAACACAGCTGGTCCACACAAGACGGATGGGGGCAACTGAAAGACCTGGCTGGGGGCAGAAGACAGGGGTGAAGACAAATGAAGATGAGACAGTGTCACTGGGAGGATACAGTTCAGAGTGGTGGGAGATGATAAGATAAGGCGCAGGGCACGGGCTCAAGTTCATAGCTCCACACCCAATCCCACTCCTTATCATCACACGACCTGTGCCTAACCTTGGAGCCAAGACAAGCTCACCACCCTCTGTTGGACCCCACAGGCCCCAACTCCCTGCCCTGACCCCCCCCCCGCCCCCTTTGCCCCTGGGCCCATTCCCATACCTCCTTGCTCAGCCCTGGAACCAGAGCCTTGGGAGAGCCTGCCGCGGCTAGAACCAGCAGCTCCGCGAATGTTGGCCTCTTTTCCCTGGTGACAAACACAACCATCCTGAGGACTGCGACACAAAGTCAGGACAGCCCAGGAAAGAAAATTCAGGGTGGAGTAAAGAGGACAAGCATGGTCAGGACTAGAAGCATGAAAAAAGCATTTGGAGAGGAGTGGATGGTTTCACAAGTAGGGTTTTGGGAACTAACACTCGATTCCAAGAGCCCTCATGCTTGATGATGAAGGGCCTAGGAACACAGTGTTCCTGCAAAGGGCTCAAGGTGATTGGCCAGAGCAGCCAACTACCGTCCACAGGAACAGGTGATGGGGAGGGGAGAGGAGGCTTTCAGTGTCCTGCTCTGAAATGCTCTGAAAGGGTGAAAGAGGGCCTGTCCACCTGTGTGTGCATGGACAGACACTTGCTTCCAGGTGAGATGAGGGGTCTCACCTGCTGCTCTCTCAGAGCCTGCTGAGCTCATCCACAGGGTGGCTCAGGTTCAGAGAGCAGGTGAAAAGGGTAGAGACTGCCATAGGAGCCTGAGATGGGCTGGAGGCAATACCAGATGGAATGATTGCCCTTGGTTTTGCCAAAAACTCTCATCTAATTCCAGGAAACTAAGGTGCCACAGCATAATGACTCTGGGAATTTTTGTCCAGAGAAGCAATTTGCTGGAAAAATCAAGCCTCTCCTCCCACACAGCCAGGTTGGACAGAATTTCTTTCACCCTATTTGCTTCTCAAGCTTCATTCCCTGTCCCCAGGAACCTAAATCCATCCTCTGGAGAGACACATAGGCCTTGTAGGAGGCCCCTAGGGCAAAGCTTCTGAGACTCTGGATCCCGTCCCCAGGTGGACTCCACACGAGGATCAGTGGAGTCAGTGAGGAGAGGGCAGTTCTCTCCGTCTGGAGTAAGGCCCGAGATCATCCTGAGCGTTCCCTACAGCCCTCAGGGTAAGAGGAGGAAAACCCAGGCTTGCTTCAGGGCTAGAAGGAAAGCAAGCAGAAGGAAACGCTCGTGGTCACTGGTGGGCTCAGATGCCCCTGACCTCGACCATTCTTGCTGTGGGCATCCCCCCAGGATGACCCCCTGAAATCAGGGACACTGCAGGCCTAGATGGGGTCCTCTCCTCACCTCCCGTCACAATAATAACTAGATGCTCTTCTCAGCGCTTTTCACGCATTGACTCAGATAGTCCTCCAGCCTGTTTTACAGATGGGGAAAGTGAGGAAGCAAGAGGCTAATTGGCCTATAACTAATGGCTATAAAAACAACTCTGGGATTCAAAATCCACAAGGCTGGCTCCAGAGTCTTCATCCCTAATCAGCACACTGTTCCTCCTCAGAGGCCGTCTCCAGGCACTCTAAGGACACTACCATTTTCCAAGCTTCTGGATAGTTGGGATGGCATCTGGAGAATCAATAGGAAGTCAGAAGGATGCACATTGATAGATGGATAATCAGTGAAGGTCAGAACTGGTTGTCAGAGCTACTGAAGGCTCCCAGTCCCTTCCTCAGGCAAGTTCTGGCAGAATACACACAAAGATCCTTGAAGGTCAAAGCTGACCCTCACAGGACCATCCCTCAGGGCTTCAAGGCATGAACCATTCAAAGACCCCTCACTAGGCACACATTACGCAGTGTTCCTTACTGCCGACCCACCCCGATGCTACTAGCATCTCAGATGGCCCAGCTCTCCTATGGAAATGCCAGCCAAGAGCAGCGGCCCGTGTACAGGCTGCCCAGAGGAGCCATCTGCCCAGATCAGCAGCAGCCAGTGTCAGAAAGAAACATTCCACACAGAGGATTTTTCAGAAGGCTCAAATGCTCAGCAAATCCCAGCTGGGAGGCATGGGGGAGCGAGGTGGGCAAGAAGGCTAAGGGAATGGATCCACAGCTCAGGAAGCAAAATAGCTTCCCTGCCATTCACATCATCGCGTTTTATTTTCTTCATAGAACTTTCACTATTTATTTATGGTCTTTTCCTCCCCAATTAGAATGAAAGCTCCTTGAGGCCCTGGGCTTTGTTTTCACTGCTGGGTAATCATTGCCTAGATCCTGCAATAAGACCTATGAGGGATGGATGGGGGATGGATGCATGAGCACAAACAGGCCCACACTGAAAATTTTAATTCTAGTATTTAAAAATATATTATTAGGGGGCTCAGAATGTAGCACAGTGGTGAAACACTCGCCTAGCAAGCATGTGACTTAGCAAGCAAAAACCTCTCCTAAGCCCACATTTTAAAGAGGGTCACTATTAATGGTATATTCTTCAGTCACCCAAATTGAATGGTTTTAAAAGAGGCTGATCCATGCATCATAGAAAAGAAACGCATTCCTAATGAAACCAACCAACCATCATCACGTGCCACTGCAATCGTTCCCCATGTGCGTATTCTACAAGTTACCATAATGTACTCATTCTATAACCAGACATTTTCACTTATTGTATCAACATTGTTTTCCAAGTGGTTTTGTAGCCATATGTGCTTATAATTAGAGTGGCTATGTAATATTCCACCAAGTGGAAAGAAAAACAATTTACTTAACCAAGATGTTCAGCAAAGAAACAATTATGCCCCATTTCTGCTATTACAGATGACATTCCAGAAATATCTTTTATGCCTGTTAACAAAAGAATTTAGCCATTTTCTTCTTTGAGACTACTTGCTGATGAAAGATTTCAGAGTGAACAATTCCTGAAATGGAATCACTAGACCAAAGGGTACAAAAGCCTTAAGGCTCATAGTGTAGATTGCTCAGGGAGCCTGTCTAACGGGGGGAATAGGTCTACCATCTGGTTTACTACATTTCCAGTGGCCTCCATGGCCGTCTCCCCACACCCATTTTCCCTCTTCCAGTCCAGGTTCACCCACGTTACTGCAGCTACAAATCAACACCTTCCTGAAAAGCCCATGAGTCACAAACTGATTTTCCAAGCCCAAGCTGCATGGGAAACAGATTCTGGCCCTGAGCTGTAAATTTTCAACTGGGAGAGTCAGACCTGCCTGCAGCTGAGAAATACCTGGTTATTCTTTTACCTCTCTCTGCAAACTCCTGCATGGAATCTAAGATGCTGGGCCCCCGTGAACCATCCCACAAGCTCCTAAATGCTTATCCAATCAAGACTGCCAAAGCTCCAGCTCTGCCTGCCTGCCTTACAAGGGGCTCCCTTCCTGCTGGTCCCCCAGCCCACCACTGGATCATCTGTTCTGCACAGACATAACAGCCTTCAGGTCAGACAGACCTCTGGAAGGCAGCCGATGGTTATTTTTTAAAGTACCATCAAGGAAAACTGGAGATAAGTCCAGCTGAGGCTGCACAGTCAAGGACCTTCTCCTACCTTCTGTGGGGCTTGTCTGGACCTAGGAAGAGATACTGCTGAAAGCAAGAGGACTTGCCCCTGCTGACTCCCTGGGAGTCACTTTTATGACAGTGTCAGCTCCACAAATTCCCTCACCTGCCAGGGCACTGGATGTTCTATCCAAGGCCTTCTGGGTGGGTGGCGCCACTTGAATTCGCGGCGTGTAGACAGAATCCGAATTCCAGTTAAGGCACAGCTCCTACTGCAGGGAGGTAAAACCTGATGCTCAGGGTCTCCAGGAGCCAATGATAAGAAAGACCGCAGGGAGATGCCCTCTTCCAGGTGCTGGATTTCTTGCTTCACTCACTTCAACCAATCTGGGTCTGGCCCAGTTTTGGGAGGCCATGGGGCTATTAAATGACTCCAACAGTGACGTGGCCTGAAATTGCTCAACACTCCCCTACAATTCCAGAACTGTAGCCCTGTGACGGGGCTTTCCATCCCCTTGGATGGAAAGCAGGCTTAGAACTAGAACCCCCAGATCCATGCTGATGGGATGCTAGGCAGGCAGACAGGGTCAGGCAGGACCCCTGGGTACCTAAAACATACTCACTTATCACACCCTTGAGTGTGTAGCTCATAACAGGCATCAGGGTCACTGTGCAGGAGTGTCCCGGCTTAACCTTTGTTTTGTTGCCAGACTGGGCCTCGGTGCCATTCTCAGCAATGTGGGCAGGCATCAGCCCCAGGGCTCAGCTGATCCTTGGCTAATAGGAGGGCAGCTTCCCTGTGTCCCTGGGAATGAAAGAGGAGGCCTTTATTAGCTTAATCCGCCCCAGCTCTGAGCCACCAGGCCAGCCCAAGAGTTAAATCCAAGGCTCAGGGCTCTGTACCAGGTCACCAGGAACCTAGAACCTACCATCTCACCTCTACTGCCCTGTGTGCTCAGGTCTGGTTAATCCAGCCATGAGAGCCTGGGACCTTTCCTGCGTAATTCACGTGTGGGATTACAATTGAGGGCTTCTTGGGCCATGAGTGAATGAATGTGTGCACACTTGTAAATCTCAGAAGGGATATAATTTTAGAATCCAGCTCCATTCTCAGCTTCCAATTACACTGTCACCTTCACCCTGCAGTGGGGACATCTGTTACCAAGGGCAGTTGAGAACCTCACAGAAGGCAGACAAGGTAGGGCGTTTGTTTTAGCGTTTTAGGGATCAAATACAACAACACAGAAAAACAGGCAAACAAAACGTGTGCTAAGCCTCTTACTGTAACCCACCTCTCCAATATTTATCTCATTATTATTGTTGAGGCCCTTCCTATGAACACTGACAACTGGCTACAAGCTAGTATAAATCTTACTTTGTAAGGTTTCTTGCTGCATAAATGTTTTTATTAATATCTCCAAGTCTTGACCATCTAAGACAGACAGATGCCCAGATTCTTTGTTCTAATGTGAAGGTGCTGAGGCTTCCTGGGAAATCCCCTTGACACAGCACTGTCTGCACAGGACCTTGGCCCAGCAGGGTGGCTGCCAAGAGAAGCTGAGAACAGTGTGTGGCCCTTCTCACGTGTCCCCATGTTTTGACCACCCAAGCAGGGTGGACCACAGAGGTGCCAGCCTGTACTGACACCCAGGCTCCCTTCCCCTCCCCCCGGCTCTGAGAGCAGCAAATCCTCTCCCTTTGTCCCTTAAGCTGACAACTTAGGAGGCAGCAAGGGATCTGAGAAGTGTAAGGGCAAGGGCAGGTTGGGAAACTTAAACACCCCCTGTAAGTGTGCTTTGTGGGGGCCCCCACTGGGTCTCCCCCAGGGCCACTGCACTGGAGGAAAGTGAAAGGCTGAGGCGTCACAGGTGACATGCTTTGGGCTGCTGTGCTCTGCCTTGCCTGTCCCTTCCCAGGTCCTCCAGGAACAGGAACCTCCAGCCCTCCCCCACCTGTCCAGCCCCCTCCCCTCTCCCAGCCTGCCTGATGGTGGGCAGAGGTCACCCAGGCACATACCTACCACCTCCAGGAAAGGGCCTTAATGGGGCGTGTCAGATGCGCCCTCCTACCAGCAACGCCATGACCCACCGCCTGGGGTGTCCAATCACCCATGGGCAACTTCCCTTTCCCTGAGCCCTAAGCAGCCCACAGTAAACCACAAGTCAAAAGAGAAACAGAAACCAAAGACCACATCCTGCCAGCAGAGCCTGGCTGGGGCTGCAGTCAGCCCTGGAAGCTGGTTGCTGGCTAAGGCGCTGCCCTGGCAGATGAAGCCCCAAAGGTCAGAGCAGGTCCCTCCAGGAGCCAGCCTCCTGCTTCCTGGACTGAAGTCCCCCTGCTGCCAGTTCCCCAGTGGGGGTGGACAAGATGCTAGTGTAGCAGGGGTCCCTGCAAGAGCACAAGCTGTCCCAGCTCCCTCTGACACTCCCTGGCCCTCAAGAGCAGGCCGTAGGGGACAAAGCCGGAAGTTTTTGGAGCACACAAATATGTGAAGAGCCCTTCAGCAACTCACATAAGCAGAACTTAGGCTTTTTGAAGTATATCACCTCTCGTGATTCTCTCAGGACTCCTGTGGGACAGGAAGGGCAGAAATGGCCCCCCCATTCTAGGGATGAAAACACTGAGACTTGTCCTAACTCATACATTTGATTCAAACCCCAATTCCCATGCTCTAGTCACCCCTCTCCCTGTACAGTATGCCTCCAAACTGCTTCCTACCCAAGCCTCATCCTTAAGGCACCTGTCTGCATAGATCTTTTCTTTTTTAAAATTTGTTCTAATTAGTTATACATGACAGTAGAATGCATTTGAAACATCATACATAAATGGAGTATAACTTCTTGTTCTGATTGATGGTACATGATGTAAAATTACCCTGGTCATATGTGCACACAGAGTAATAATGTCCGATTCATTCTATTAACCTTCCTACCCCATCCCTCCTCCCCTTCACTCCCTTTGCCTAATCCAAAGTACTTTTATTTTTCCCTAGCCCACCCCACCTTATTGTGAATTAGCATCTGCGTATCAGAGAAAACATTCAGCCTTTGGTTCTTTGGGATGGGCTTATTTTGCTTAGCATGATATTCTCCAACTCCATCCATTACTGGCAAATACCATAACTTCATTCTTCTTTAAGGCTGAGTAATATTCCACTGTGTATATATACCACATTTTCTTTATCCATTCATCTGTTGAAGGGCACCTAGGTTGGTTCCATAGTTCAGCTATTGGGAACTGAGCTGCTATACACATGGATGTGGGTGAATTACTGTAGTATGCTGATTTTAAGTCCTTTGGGTTAAAACCAAGAAATGGGATAGCTGGGTTAAATGAGGGTTCCATACCAAGTGTTGTTAGGAATCTCCATCTGCTTTCCATAGTGGTTGCACCAATTTGCAGTCTCATCATTAATGTATGAGTGTGCCTTTTCCTCATATCCTCACCAACATTTATTGTTGCTTGTATTCTTGATAACTTATATTCTCACTGGAGTGAAATGAAATCTTGGTGTAGATTTGAATTTCTTCTTCTGTGAAGTGTCTGTTCAGTTCCTTTGCCCACTTATTGATTGTATTATTTGGATTTTTTTTTTTTGGTGTTAAATTTTGAGTTCTTTATATATCCCAGAGATTTGTATTCTATCTGAGGTGCTTGTGTAAAGATTTTCTCCCATTCTGTAGGCTCTCTCTTCAAATTGTTGATTGTTTCCTTTGCTGAGAAGAAGCTTTTTGGTTTGATTCCATCCCATTTATCGATTCTTGATTTTTATTTCTTGCACTTTAGGAGTCTTCTTAAGGAAGTCACTTCCTAAACCAACATGTTGAAGATTCGAGCCTACTTTTTCTTCTATTAGGCACAGTGTCTCTGTTCTAGTTCCTAAGTCTTTGATCCACTTTGAGTTGAGTTTTGTGCAAGGTGAGAGATAGGGGTTTAATTTCATTTTGCTAGATATGGATTTCCAGGCTTCCCAGCATCATTTCTGAAGAGGCCATATTTTGTCTAATGTAATATAGTGCACAGGCCTTTCATTCAATGTGATCACTCAGTCCATCCTGAGAGTCTTTTTTTTTTTTTTTGGTACCAGGGATTGAACTCAGGGGCACCCAACCACTGAGCCACATCCCCAGCTCTATTTTGTATTTTATTGAGAGGCAGGGTCTGACTGAGTTGCTTAGCACCTCACTTTTGCTGAGGCTGGCTTTGAACTTGAGATCCTCCTGCCTCAGCCTCCCGAGCCGCTGGCATTACAGACGTGCACCACTACGCCCAGTCTGACAGTTTCTTACTTTACATTCAGCTGACTTTTTCTATCCAGCTTCTCCATCAAATGCCTGAGGTGCTCCTGAGCACTTGAAGCAGCAGGAACCACATGTGGTGTCAAGCCCTGTCATCTTCTGCCTCTTCAGCAGCCCACCCACTCCTGCTCCTTCCAGACCCTGTTTGCACCTCACTCTCCTGTGAAGCCGTCCACAGCCTGGGGCTCATCCCATCACCGATGCTCCCCCTGGACTTTGACCATGCTTCCTTTGGCATGTGTTCCATCTGAAAATTATTTCGTATGTGACTGTATGCCTTACCAGATGATGGATTCCTAGAGACTACGGAACTTCTGCTGGATAGATAGACAAGATGGAGGAGGGTCCAGCTAGATTGTTGGGTGATGGAGTCATCCAGTGTTATTAACCAAGCCTAGCAAGGTCTGGTGTTTGTCTCTGATTCCTAGGGTGCTATCATAGAAAGGTTCACTCCCGCTGTGCACCATAAGATTGGGTCTACAAAGCAGGCATCCTGAGAGACACTGCAGGCTCCTACGTGGGCAGGGGGCCAGGCCAGAGAATAACAATGCCTACTCTGTTATTGCTACAACTTTCAAAAGGCACAGCCAGTTTTCACGCACGAGGATTCATTTCCCAAAGAGGTTTAACCAGCAGCTGCTGGCAGGAAATTCCCTCTGCATCGTTTTCTCTCCTCTGTAACTATTTAGGGTAAGCTGGGCTTGCAGGATTGAGTCTCTGCTTCTTTGACCGGAACCCAAATCCTTTGGCCCCTCCTACCTCCATGGCCTGGAACCTAAGACTACAGCAGGAAAGTGTGTAGCAAATGCCGTCCTCTTTTCTTTCCCACCCTCCTCTTCCTTAACACCCCCCACCCCCACCGCCAAATCTCCCAGTAAAGGGAAAAATAAAGTATACTCACACTTGACACAGAATACCTGTGACTGGATGTCCGCCCTGTCCCCTCCCCCGCCACCACACAGTTCTCCAGGGGACAGCAGTACTTATCCTACCATTCATTTTAACTCTGACACTATCTAACCCAAGATAATACTAGGCCCCACTTTTGAGGGCTCGGTCCCACAAGACTGCCCCCATTTCAGATGCCAACCAAACTTAGTTTGTCATTTATACTTTTTTTTTTTTGGTAGTAGGGATGGAATCCAAGGGGGCTTTACCACTGAGCCACATCCCCAGCCCTTTTTATTTTTTTATCTTGATACAGGGTCTTTCTTAGTTCTTGAGGTTTGGCCTCGAACTTGTGATCTTCCTGCCTCAGCCCCCCAAGTGGTGTGAGCCACCACGCCCGACTTGTCATACATACAACTGGCTACAAACTAGGGTTCCCATGACTCCTGCTTGGGTCCGATTAATTTGCCAGCATGGCTCACAGAACTCATGGAAACACATACCTTAAGCAGGACAGCCAGGTGAAGAAGCAAGGTACAGTTCACCCCGCTAGTAACTTCCGTGTTCAGCAACCGAGGAGCTCGTTAAACTTTGTTCAAGAGTTTTTACAGAGCTTCATCTCCAGCCCTCCCGACGCCCCCCCCCCCACCTTTCCTGGAAGTTGGTGGATGGGACTAAAAGTTCCAATCCTTTAATCTTCTGATCTTTTGGTTTTTGGTGATTGGCTCTCAAATCCAGAGGCCAGTTAGGAGACCCCACCCCAAGTATCTTATCAGCATAAGCTCCAGTGGCACTTTGCCCTTGAGCTACCTTTCTAGCCTTTTGTTGTTGTCCTTGGTGGTGGTGCTTTGTTTGTTTGTTTATTTGTTTGTTTTTGAGACAGGGTCTCACTAAGTTGCTGAGACTGGTCCTCAATCTGCTATCCTCCTGCACCACCAGGTGTTGTTAAAGGGGCTCTTATAAATAACAAAAGACTTTCCTATCACTCAGGAGATTCCAAAGGTTTTAGGGTTCTGTAGGGATCAGAAAAAGAATGAATATATTTCATATTATATACATTTCCCTGTACCCAGGTGCCCACAAAATAAAATGAGCCCCAAAGACCCTTTAGGGAGTCTCCCAGTTTTTCCCACAGGACCCAAAGCAATTGCTTTTACTTATCCTATGGCAAGACCAACCCTAAGCACTAGTGGATTTGGCAACTTCCCAAACCAAGGAGTGACCACGAGTAGCTTCCCCCCAGGGGAAGGCCTTGTCCATCCAGATCTCCCTGGGAAGCAAGGAGGGAGCACAGGAAAGTGGGTGGGGATGGCAGCAGCTCCCCCAGCTGCACTTGACCTTGTCTTCCACTCAGCAGCCTCCCTCTGGGAGTGGGCCTGATTTCCCTGGCTGCCTGACATCTTGCCCTATCTTCTGTTTCACTCAGAGGCCACCTTGTCCTGCCACCCTCTTCTCCTGCCTTTTCCTTCCCATCCAGCTCCTGTACCCTACATGCCCCTTCCCATATCCCTCTGAGTACAGTTGATGGATCTGATTGCTCAATTCCTGCCCCGGGGAGGGTGGTCCCTGGACCTCCGCCTCTTTCCCTTCCCAGCCATCCCACTCCCTGGCACTGGGTAGCTGCTGCATGTTGCCTGAAAAGGCTGGACAGCTGCTGGGCTCTCTAATTAGCTGCCTGGCCACTGTCCCAGAGTGAGGCATGTGTTACTGTAAGGAACTGCCTCACCTCCCCTTCATCAATAATCCTCTCTGCAGATCCCATCAGACAGCAACCAGGAGCCCTGGAATCCTCATCACATGAGACCACAAGCCTCCTGTCAGCCAGAAGATGGTGGCCTCACCCCAAAGTGACCAGGGATTTATCTAAGTTTCCCCCATGACTGCCCACATTCTTAGGTAATGTACCCCAGGTAACCCACCACACTGTGCCTTCAGCTGCAACATGAAGGTGTACTTCTGCCTGCCTTTGGTTGACTTCAGTGCAGGCAGAAAGAAGTCCAGAGGGTCTTGTAGAGGACAAGGCTGGGCGGAGTGTTACACCAGTGCTCTGCTTCTCACCGACTTCCACAGCCAAGCCACCCCAGGGATTTCCAAACAACCAGGGAGTCTAGTCCAAGAGGTCCTGTTTACTCAAGCTGTTGTATTCTGGCAGTACTTAGGAAAGGCCAGGCCCTGTACTAGGTGTGAATAACACAAAGCTTTTTACCCCTGGATCTCAAGGGCCAGTGGGAGACAGACAACAAATAAGCACTCTCACACGTGTTAGAATATCTGATATTATGGCATAAAGAAAAAGTGCCTGGAGGGGGGAGAAAGAAACTGGAGAAAGAAACTGGACTCGGAAAGCAGTCTTAAACTTCTGGAAGGAAGTAGCATTCAGGCCCAAATCAGAATGATGAGGATGCAACAGGTGCTCCCTTGAGATTGTTTTTCTCTCTCACTCCCTTCTGCCCTTCCATCCCTCTCTGATCTTCGGGTGAAGAGAAGCTCCACCTGGATGTTATCTGCTAAGTCTTTCTTTAGATTCATAGAACCCAGATGGCCTTGGGTTCTGTTTCTGCAGTACTAGGGATTGAACTCGGGAGTGCACTACCACTGAGCTATATTCCCAGTCCTTTTTACTTTTTATTTTGAGATAGGGTCTTGCTAAATTGCCCATGCTGGACTTGAACTTGCAATCCTCCTGCCTCAGCCTCCCAAGTGCCTAGAATTACAGGTGTGTGCTACCTATAATGCTAAGCCCCAGATGACCTTTGTAACACCCTTCCTTCCTTAGTAACCAGTGCAGAAAGTAAAAGTCACTGCATAAACATACACAACCTAACTGACAAAGACCCACCCAGATGGCAGCCTCACCGCCTTCATCCCCTCCCCATAAAAACTTATGGCATTCTGAGGAGCTAGAGCCTCTGTCTTCCTCAGGGCTGGCTTTGAATAAACCTAATTCCTATCCACCAACATCTGTTGCCTGAATTTTGGTCACTTTTCAGGATAAGCAGCATGGACATTTGATCCCACTAACAAGAAGCCATGCAAGGAGTTTTGGGGAAAGTGGGTAAAGGGACCAATAAGTGAAAAGACCCAAAAGTAGGTGAGAGATAATACGAACCATAGTAAAGCCACATAGCTCAGTGGCACAGCATTTGCCCAATGAGCCCCTTGTAATCAAGAGCATCCTAAAGCAGGTGATTTCCCCCATCTGGAACACATCTGGTTGGCACAAGGATCACATATTTGAACACCACCTGTCCACCTCTGCTGCTATAAAAACCAGTGGCTCTTTCCCTTGGGGACAGGAAGGGAGGAACTCAGAATAAGCACGGTGAGATTCCAAGCAAGGTGGATCAACCCGAACTGTTGCCTCAGGGACTCCAACTCTCCCTTCTGGTTGCTGTTCAGACTGGGCCATTTCTCCTTTGGTAGACAGGATGACTCACCTGACCTTTACCAGCGAACCAGCACACCTGGACTCTCTCCTGAGAATAGGACTCATGAAGACCCAAGACTAGGCACAATCCAAGAACAGGTAATGCACAAATCGATTTTTTTGTTTGTTTGTTTTTTTAAGAAACTCCAGAACTGGACTACTCAATTGGATAGCTACCAGTCACTTGTGGCTCCCTAAATTTAAATGTTAATTTAGTAAAAGTGAATAAAATAAAAAACTCAATTCCTCACTTGCACTAGCCACCTTTCAAGTAGTCAGCAGCTGCACGTGGCCAGTGTCTACCGCATTGGACGGTGCAGAGATGAAGCCTTCCATCATCACAGAAAACTCTACTGGACACAGCTGCTCTTGAATTCGATAAGGGTGACCAGAAGATCACCAAAGACATAAACCTGAAGTTGAGCTCTATTCCCTTGTGCTTGAGAAACCGCTCCTGAAGATGCACCTGCCTTCTCTCCCTCCCACAGGCACAGGTCTAGGTAACCTAGGTTGCTGTTGTGAGCTGGAGGGGAGGGTTACTCTTTGTTCATAAAAATCACTACCTACTCTCTGAATAGTGACTTGTCTCCAAAAGGCTAGAAGAGGGCCCTGGCTCCTGCTGAATGAGGCCAGCTCCTGGGTCTCTGGTTATAGGTCAGACTAGGGGGTGCTGCTTGGAGGGTTTAAAAACTCCACAACACTTAGTGGTCACCTTCTTTGTGCCAGGTGGCTTCCAACAGGCCATCTCATCAGTCCCTCCTCAAGCCCAGGACAGGCATGAGCGCCAGCTGGCTCAAAAGCAAGCGAAACTCAATGAAAGGACTTACCTAAGTTCAAAGCTAGAAAATGGGAGGGCCAAGGTCTTCCCAGGGCTTTTACCCCATATGCCATTCATGAGGGATGGGGGACGGAGAGAGGAACTAGCAGGATCTGGTTGGCCTAAAGCAATGGGCCATCTTCAGTTCATAGTAATTTCTTTTTTGGGGGGTGGTGGTGGGGTTACCAGGGATTGAACTCAGGGGCACTCAACATTGAGCCACATCCTCAGCCCTATTTTACATTTTATTTAGAGACAGAATCTTACTGAATTGCTTAGCACCTCATTTTTGCAGAGGGTGATGATCCTTCTGCCTCAGCCTCCCAATCTGCTGGGATTACAGGCATGTGCCACCGCGCCTGGTTTCTCGTTGAAGACAACCTCCTATGAGCTGCCCCTTATAGCCTACTCAAGTCCTTCCATGGGTTCAGGAGAGGCCCTCCAGGGTCTGCTCATCCAGGCCTAGTTCTTCAAAGACACCACAGGAAGGTCACAGCAGAGCGCAGTCTGGGAAGGTGGTAGGGGTCACAACACAGACATGTGGCATTTCTCCCAGGGAGAGGAGGAGGGGTATGATCCAAAATTTATTTTAGAAAGCTATCTAGACCATTGGCTCCCTATCTTTGCATGGTCATGGCCTGGGTAGTACTTGACATAGAGTATCCATTTGCCAAACTGGTTGTGGGGGAGGGGGAGGGTGCAGGTTCTCAAGGGTGAGGGAGCCTGGCCCCTCAGGGAGGTGTTTGGTGGGTGGACCGCAGGGAAGACTGAGGAATGACAGCTGACGTGGGGCAGTGTTTGCTCTCTACCTGACTGGGCCTGGACTGCCCCTTTCCTTCAACTAATGGCCCATGACAAAGGTTGGCCCGCACTTGGCTGAGCGCCAACGCCAGCCACACCTGGCACTTCCGCCCTGAGCCTCAAGCCCAGTAACCCTGGCTCCACTCAGCCTCTTGCTGGACAGCTCCTTCCACTGACACAGCACCCCGCCTTGCAACAGGCTCAAGGATGGCTCCAAACAGCAGTTAGGCAAGAGTAATTAAAGGGAATGTTATCTCAGTCAGTCTCTCATTAGCCTCGTAATTAGACTGTTGAAAATAATTAACATTCCTTTTGACAAAGGAAACAGGACCCATTACATTCATTAGGACTAGGACGGCCTAGAACCAGCCTGAGGCAGGCCTGGGCAGGCGGTGAGTGCTTGCATGTGACAAGGATACACCGGGTATCCACCACAGATACTAATAACACCTGAGACACGAGAAAGAAAACCTGAGAGAAATGCAAGGCCCTCAGGGGGCAGGCCAAGAGTACACCTGCCTCCCTCAAGACCCTGGAAACGACATAAAGGACATGTCCTAGGGAGAATAAATCCAATACAACAACAGAAAACAATAAGGAATTACTGGGGCCTGGGGTTGTGGCTCAGTGGCAGAGTGCTTGCCCAGCATATGTGAGGCACTGGGGGCCATCCTCAGCACCACATTAAAAAAAAAAAAGCATCATATCCATCTACAACCAAAAGAATATTAAAAAAAGAAAAAAAGAAGGAATGACTTGGGCTCCCTGAAAAGAGAAAGCAGGTAGGAATAAATTGGTGGAGAAACCATCTCCCCCAAAATAAAAACATGAAATAACAGTTGACACTCATATTGTGCCTGTATGTGACAGACACTGTTCTAAGAACTTGCCCTATAATATCTCATTTAAATCTAACAAGAATTGTTTGAGATCGAGACGATTATTATCCCCACCTTAGAAAGAAGACCCAAAGTAGTTACCGGGCTTCCTCAAGGTTTCGGCACTAATAAGGCTAGGATTTGAACCCAAGCACCATGGCTGTGGATTCTATGCTTGCCAGAGGAGCAGCCCCCGGGACTCTACGTTTCAAGGCAGCAGATCAGGGCACAGGAGGGGCCCTGAGATGGGGTGACTGGATTTGCAGCAGCCTGGTCAGTCATTCCCTCCATCACCGCTCCTCCATGCTGTGCCCTGGACACTGGGGTAGAGAGGCAAAGGGAGACTTAGGCCAGCCCCTGCCACTGCCCAGCAGGCACGTCCAGCCTCCTCTCCACAGCCAGTGGGGGCTGGCTCTAGTGCACAGAATCAACATTTTCACAGAGAAGTGACCAGCAAACCAGGAGCAGAGCATACAGAATCTGCTCAAAACGGGACAAAAACTGAGGCTGTAAAAGAAGCACCAAATTTAATAAGATAAAAAGTTCTAGCTAGAAAAAACCCGGAAGAGCCAACAGAATGGGATGCTTTAAGAAGTATTATTAGTATCCTTTGGGGAACAAGAGAAGCTACTGAATCCACAAAACCAAGAAAAGTTCAATGTCTTAGAAATGAAGGAAGTGAACTCCCTATACTGAATATGCATTACTTTCAGAATTAGGAAAGTTTTTATTTCCCTTTTAACTGGAGGCCAAGCACAGAAGCAAGTTATTTTTTTAAATACCTAGCACAAGACAGATGCCCAATAAGATTTTGTTAAGTGAACTACTTTGCAAAGAAAAAGGAAGTGGATGCTGCCCCTGGCACCAGCCCTCGGCCCTACCAAGGCTGGTCTGTAACTCACTGGCCCCTAAACACATGCTCCTGCCTCTGGGTCTCTGCTCACAGAATTCCCTCCATTTGGAATGTCCTGGTCCCTCCTGTATAATTGTCCACATTTGCCTGTCCTCCAGTGCTCGCTTAAAGATTATCCTCCCAAACAAGAAAAAAAAAATTGCCCTCCTTAGCAAAAGGCCCCTGCAACCTACTTAATCCACCATAATCCCTCTTTCCAAGCTCCTAAAGGTACCTAATTCTCCAGGATCGTGGGATAGCTCAGGTCAAGCTGAGTTTTGGGGTCACAATATTGACAACTTCTATGTCCCTTACCTTTCAACGAGTCCAAGTCTTGTCTTGCAGCTTTATCACAGGCAGTCTAAGGACACGGAGAGGGCACTAGACTTTTTATACCCCACTGTTCCCAATAAAGCTGAGTGGCTTTTGCAATAACATTCTTACATGTCAGCTGAATGACAAATGGATTTCTGTTTCTGGTGGGAGTGGGAAGAGGAAAATAATCATGGAGATGAGGTGACTCAACAGGGCTTGGCTAACATAGCCATGCTCTTCCACTTGGACAGTATCCCTCAAAATAGACCTCCTGGTCTCAGAGAGCTTTGAATTCCCACTCCGTGGCCTGGCCAGAAATACCTGGGAATTCTAAGTGGGTGACTGGGATGGCACCGGAACAGACATAAAGGGCAAATCCAAGGAGAACAATGATGGTCATCAGATGTTTTCTTGGGCACAAAAATTCCAGTTCTGGGATTCCTACCTTTTTCACATTTTGTCTCCTAATTTGGCCTTCCCTTTTCTTGCTTCTCCGTCATTTTAGTCCTTCCCTTTCCCAATCTCCCAGGAGGCATCCATCTTAAGACAGGGTTAAAACTTTGGGGTCTACTGCTACATGTAGAGGATGTCTTTTGAAGCTGTTCTGACACCTGTTTTGTCTGCAAGCCCATATTAATAAGTCAGGCTCTACTTGTTAAACCACAGCTTCTGGGTTTTATAAGGTATTGCATTTCAAAAAGTTTCATTGCTAGTCCTGTTCACACTGCCTTAGGCCTTCAGGATCCTCCCTTCTGAGATCTCACACAGACTTTCTGGGGCAGATGCCCTATTTCCAACTCCCCACCACCATTCCTACCACCTAATTCCAAATAACCCCCATCCCAGACACAAGCACTTGTCCCCCTCCCTCCTCAGGCTCAGTCTCCCAGCTGTATGTGGCCACTTTGCAGACAGACAGCTGTAAAAGTCTTTAAAGAGACTCACTGAGGGCTAAAGGGAATTGAGGAAACCATCTATTGTACAAGTTCATTTATTTATTAGTTCAAAATCCTTTATACGCCATCTATTATGTACAGACCACTGGATGCTAAGTAGTTTGGCATATGAGTGCTGAGCACAGAAATGGGTCCAGCTGCTTTTATATTTTTATTTCATTCACCTGGTTGTTTTGGGTGCTGGGGTTTGAAATCAGGGAACTCTCCCTTTTTAATTTTTTTTAAACTTTGAGTCAGGGTCCCCTAAGCTGCCAGACTAACCTTGAACTTGTGATCCTCCCACCTCAGACTCCCAAGTTGCTGGGGATTACAAGTGTGTGCCATGAAGCCCAGTGGGATGATTGTTTTGAAAACACTGGAAATATAAAATCTTGGGGAGCTGGGGATGTAGCTCACTGGTAGAGCACTAACCTAACAAGCAGGAGGCCCTGGGCTTGATCCCAAAACTGCAAAAAAAAAGGGGGGGGGGGGAGGAGAGGGGGGAGGGGAGGAGAGGGGGGAGGGGAGGAGAAAGAAAAAAAAATCACAGATAAAATCTTGAGAATTCAAGCCAGACTTGGGGGTGCTCTCTGTACCTTAGTCCCAGGTACCCAGGAGGCTGAGACAGGAGGATCACTTGGGTCTAGGAGTTCTAGGCCAACCTGGACAACATAGCAAGACCCTGTCTCAAAAGAAAGAAAGGAAGGGGCGGTGTGTGTGGCTCCTAGCACAAGGGAGGCCCTGGGTTTAATACACAGCACCATGCAGGGAGAAAAAAAGAAAATAAAAAGAAGCTACTGAGGCTTTAGCACACTCATAAATCTTGTTGTTTCTAAAAACAGTTTTTATATCATAATTTAGAATTGCTTTAATTTCTTTTGAGTAACTTGTGAGATCCTAATGACATCAGCACCCAGGGCCTCTAAAGGTCTTAATCCAACCTGAATAGTAAATTAGGGGTTGCAATCTTAAATGCTGACAAGAGTAAGCAGCCAAGGCAAATTAGTGATGACTATGAAGAAACAACACAATTAGTGCAGTGCTGGTAAGAAAGCAGAACAGAAAGGATTCCGTGAGTGATTTATGGGAGGAGGAGCTAAGGGGAGGTGTTGGGCATGATACCCAGACTTCTGACCTGGCAGTGGCAGTGTCATTTCCTAAGTGGATGCAAGAAGAGGCACCAGTCTGGGAATCTAGGCTGAGCCGCATGTCAGATGTTTTATGTTTGAGATGCCAACAGGACACACAGAGTGGCCAGCTGGAGGCTGGAGATGGGTGGGGAACCCAGATGGAGCTGCGGAGGAGCAGCCTGCTGGGGAGAAGACATATGAGGTGACATACAGGGCCGGTGGAGGACAAGGGGCCAAGAAGGCGGCTGAGGAAGGACACCCACAAAAGGGCCCTGGGACACCAGGGAAGTGGAGGCAGGAGAGTAGCAGAGGCTATGGCCAACTGCAAAAGTAAGTTGCACAGGGACTGGAAAGACAGCCGCACAAGGTCTCAGTGAACGTTTCAGAAGGAGAGGCTGCAAATGAGGAACTGAGGCAGTGACCTCGAGAGACCAGCTGGTAAGAGGAGGAGAGAAGCTGCTGGAGGAGGACTAGACATGAGGAGATATCCTCCCTCTTCTTCTCTTACCTCTTTTCTTTCTCTTCCCTATCCCCTTGCTCTTCTCTCCCCTCCTCCCCTCTCCCCTTCTCTTTCAAGTTATGAGAGATCTAAGGATGTTAAGTGCTAAGAAGAAATCATACTGGGGGAGGGGTCGTGGAGGGGATGCACACTGTGGGGTACACACAGAGGCCCTGGGCTGTCTTGAGGTTGGGAGAGGAGAGCACAGTGAGCCACAGTCCCAGGGCAGGCAGGACAAACATGCACTTTATTTTTCGATTTAATTTAATTATTTATTTTTGCAGCACTGTAGACTGAACCCAGGGCTTTGCACATGCGAGGCAAGTGTTCTACCACTAGGTTACATCCCCAGTCCACATGTGTCATCCCTTTACACAGAAGGGCCTAGTTCTATGCCCATCTGCCCTTCTTCAGACCAGTATAAGGGAAGGATGGTCAGCACAGACAGCAACATGGTAGCTGGGGAATGTTGCAGGTACTCAGAGGTGGGGACCTGGAATGCCTGATATTGTGCGAATCCTACACAGCCCACCAAAAAACTCCTATATGACTTGAGAATGTTCCACTGACAACACAGAAGTGAAAAGTTCATTTGTAATTCATTACCAAAACCTAATTCTCTTTTTGAAATAAAGATGAGGTATTTGGGCTGTGTGTGTGTGTGTGTGTGTGTGTAACTGGGGATTGAACCCAGAGCCTTCTGCATGCTAGGCAAATGGTCCACCTGCTCAGAGGCTAAGCTATACCCTCAGCCCTTTTTGCATGGTTTTAGTGTATGCTGACCTGTCCAGGAATGCTGTTAGTATATAAATTGAGTGGACACCATGCTCTATGTTCTTTGGAACTTTACTAAGACAGGTTCATCGTTTTGGAAAATCAAATCAACCCCCCAGAAACACTTTTCCTGGTGTCTGAGTCACCTACACAACACACCTGTAGCTCATGGGTGTTTGTAGTGGTTAATTCTTGATGATTCTATGTAAAGGTGCCAGCATCTGATGGCATCCTTCTGTCTTCTATGTGGCCATGTCCAAGCAGTTACGTATTATAGTACATGATACTTCACTATAATTATTTTTGCCTCTATTTCTCTTTTAGATTAGAGGTATTCTATTGCACTGACTTTTAAAAATGTCTGGGAGTAGTGGCACATGCCTGTAATCCCAGCTACTTGGGAGGCTGAGGCAGGAGGATCACCAGCTCAAAGCCAGCCTCAGCAGTTTAGCAAGACCCTATTTCAAACAACAAAAAAGGACTGGGGGTGTAGCTCACCTGTAGACCGTTTATCTAGCACACTCAAGGCCCTGAGTTTGATCCCTAGCACCACAAAAGATAAATGAACAAAGTAAAAAAACTAAAATGTATGTATATAGGTAGGTCACTGTATCTGTGATTTTTGGTTTTTATGGTTCTGGGATTGAGCCCAGAGGTGCTCTACCATTCAGCTACATCTCCAGCTCCCCAGTCTTTTTTTTTTTTTTTTAGTTAGGGTCTCACCAAGTTGGCCTCAAACTTGTGATCCTCCTGCCTCAACCTCCCAAGTCACTGGGAGTACAGATGTGTACCACTGAGTCCTGCAGTATCTATGAGTTTTATTCAGAGCAATTAGGAGTCATTACAAATATTTGCTAAATTAAAGAGAAATACCATTGCAGATCATGTGCCCTGAAAGCAAGGGAAACATCAGTGCTAACGGGGACAAGAAAGCAAACAGAACTAGGTGAATTCAAGTCATCAATCCCATAGGATAAAGACAAGGGTCTTTTCTCATTTATTTATATATTTTGGGTGCTGGGCATTAAACCCAGGCCCTCACAGGTGCTAGGCAAACGCTGTACTGCTGAGAGACACCCTGCTCAACGACCGTCTTCTACAGACATCAATGTAAAGCTCCCGGATGGTGAGTACACAGACAATGTGGTCAACCCATGGGGGCTAAAAAAACTACTCAATCGGGTACCTTTGGGAAATTTCATTTCCCTGATTATTTCAAATTATCTCAACACTTCCAGCATCATGACAATAGGAAGAAAATCTCAAGTCATCTGGAGGGGCCGAGGAAATGATAAATGGTTCAATGTCTGGAGCAGGGATGTGTTTAAAGGAAGCCAAAGAAATAGGTGCCAGGCTTGGTCTGTGGAATATCTTCCTTAATGGACAAGAAGATGAGTAAACAGTAGGTAAGAGGATGCTTAGGGATATTTACGGAAAATGCTATATCGTGAGGAATCATGGACAGGAATAAGGATAGAGAAGTAAGCATCCCAAAGGCCCTCCAATCAGTTAAAGTGGCAGAGCCAGAAATATTCACCACTCAGGCTGAGAGGGGTTGGTTATCTAATGGTGGAGGGAAGGTGGAGGTGACCTAAGCTCCCGCAAGCCTTGCCATCGCTGTTAAACAGGGACAAAGGGTACAAATTTTAAAAGATGTGCCCTTTGACTAAGAGGTGATAGCTGATTTATGTGTCCTCTGCAATAAGAGGACACCGAGGGCCTGGGGGGAAGGGGAGGGAATGGCCTCCTGTATCATGGAAGGTCCAGAAGCCGGGCTCTGCTAGCCTGGCCTGCCCACTGGCACACACAACTTTGAATCACTGCTCTTCTCAGTTGCCTCATCAAAATAAAATAAACACAACAGAACAACTTAAATCCCATCATTATGAATTTCTCTATTGTTTGCATGTTTTTTCATGAACATTTGTATGTTTTTTTTTTATTTTAAAATGTGTGATCAAAGCAGTTATAGGAATTAACCAGCAAGTTGACGGTCATATGAGTAGCTGCATCCCTTCCCAGACAGAAGAGGAGGAACGAGGCTCTCTTGGGTTCCAAAGCAATAACCAGGAGGCATCAAGCTTCTTGGCATGAACTAACTCTGCCACAGGGCAACGGAGCCCCACCATATTATACCAAATGCCATCTCCAGCAGGTATGTCCCCCCACTGCTTTGAGGAGGCACAGGTTCATCCCAGAGTCATGGGAAAATGAAAAGCCTTGGTTCTGGAGTTGTGCAGGGATGGAGCAACAGGCCAGTGCTAGAGTAAGGCAAGAAAGGCTCTCACCACAAGCCCAAAACTTAAGAGGGTACCAAAAAACAGGAATCAAGCCAGGCAATGAGGTACATGCCTATAACCCCAGTGACCTAGGAGGCTAAGACAGAAGGAACGTAAGTTCAAGGCCAGCCTTGGCAACTTAGCCAGACCCTCAGCAACTTAGCGAGATCCAATCGCAAAATAAAAAGGACAGAGGTGTCAAATCCCAGTACATAATTCCCAATACAAAAACAAACAAAAACCTTAGAAATCAAGATAAATTATATTTTAATGCAATATTTTTAAAAATCAAATCAATAAACCGTGGCCAAAGGCTATGTAAGGTTCTGTGATATTTGAAGAATCCAAAAACCTGTCCTGTCCCCGGGCACAGTGGCACATACCTGTAATCCCAACAGTTCGGGAGGCTGAGACAGGAGGATCGGGAGTTCAAAGCCAGCTTAGCAAAAAGCCAGGTGCTAAGCAATTCAGTGAGACCCTGTCTCTAAATAAAATGAAAAACAGGGCTGAGGATGTGGCTCAGTGGTCAAGTGCCCCTGAGTTCAATCTTCGGTACCCAAAAAACCCCACAAAACCCAAAGACCTATCCCACCCTCAGTGCCAACATCAGCTTTGTTAAGAAATGTCATTCAGCACTACAAGGCCTTATCACAAACTCTAGGAATTCAGAATTTTTTGGATTTTTTTAAAAGGCAATATAGAGCCCACATAATAAAATACACAATCACCATAGCGAAGTCTGGAGCAAAGTCCTTCAGTCAAACACAGTAACATTTTTTACAGTAACATTTGTGACTACTCTGCCAGGTGAAAATACCATCGATGGCCTTGTTAGTTCAGGTCAGCTCTTGCTATCATGGAGCTAAAGTTTTCTGACAGTACAGTGGCTCACGCATGTAATTCCAACCTCTCCGAAAGTCGACAGGAAGATCGTAAGTTTGAAGCCAACCTGGGCAATTCAGTGTGACTATGTCTCAAAATAAAAAAGGCCAGGGGTGTGGTAGAGTGCTTGCCTAGCATGTGGGAGACCCTGGGTTCAATCCCCAGCACTGAACAGGAGGAGAAGGAGGAGAGGTCTCAGATTTTGATTTTGCCAAGAAAGGATCGTGGGCCTAATTAGCATCACATAAATTTTAAAAAGCAGCAGATTGGACACAAAATGTTTGTTTTAAATTAATGCTGAAAAGAGTACTGCTAAGTCTTTGCTGGTGATTAACCAGAGGAAGGCAGTTTCTAGACATCAGTTAGCAGACTTATTGCATATTTTTCTCCAGTCAACAACTAATATTATTAAATACCTTCTGTGTGTAAAACCTGTGTGAAGACTGCTGAACCCTCAGGAACTTAAAAGTCAGTGGGAACAAAGAAAAATAAAATCACACATTATTGAAAATTGAGGAGATCTAATATATATACATCCACATTGTTTTCAGTAATAGGGACTGCAACCACAGGTGCTCTACCACTGAGTGTATCCCCAGCCTCCTTTTTTTTTGAAGCAGGGTATTGCTAAATTGCTGAGGCTGGCCTCAACTTGTGATCCTCCTTTCTCAGTCTCTGGCAAAGAAAGTAGAGAATCTGTATTTTCTAACTGTATGTTCACTGTCTTTTGCATCAAAGCATGTAATAATTGCAGCTTAGTGATGGAATGTCAAGACTTCAAAGATCCTAGTACAGTGGTTTTGGTCAAATATACCTTTGTGCCCTCTGACTTTAAAAAGGAGTAGATGTGGGTAGGCAGTGGGGCAGAGAGATCCTTCCAGGCAGCTCAACAAACCAGGTCACCTGTGCAAGTGTACTAGGCTTTGGTAAAAGACATGGTAGGAAACGTTGGAGCAAGAGTTATTTGGTAAAGCAAGTCAAGAATGTGCGTGGAGAACATGAATCAGAGTGAAGGATCTGCAGCAACCTCCTAACTCGGCGTTTCCCAAGCATTTGCATGCCACTCTCATGACTAGCCGTGGCTTCCTGCTACCCTTATGGGAAGTGACAGAGTGTCATGTTTAAAAGTGCATTCTCAGGCTGGGTGTGGAGGTGCATGCCTGTAATCCCAGGGACTAGTCCGTGGGCTGTGTGTGGACTATGCTTCACATTGTAGCCTAATGAGGGGAATCAGTTTGGCAGTGGGAATTGCCTGTGGCACCCCCACAGGGATTGACCGCCTGATGCAGGTGAACTTCCCCTTCAAGCTCTGCCAAAGATCCCACACAGCACCTGAGATGGGTGTGACCTGAGAAGATGTTGTTTTGCCATACTAGTGCACTCAGGACTGGGGGATGTAGGTCAGTGGTAGAGTGCTTGCCTAGCCCACATGACACCTAGGTTCAATTCCTAGTATGGCAAAACAACAAAAGTGCACACTCAGCCAGGCACAGTGGTACACGCCTGTAGTCCCAGGGGGCTGAGGCAGAAGGATCACAAATTCAAGGCCAGCCTCAGCAACTTAGCAAGACCCTGTCTCAAAATAAAAAGTATCAAGGGCTGGGAGTTAGCTCAGTGGTCAAGTGTCCCTGGGTTCAACCTCCAGTACAGAAACAATTATAAAAAAGTGGACACTCTGGGGTCAGATTAATTCTATTTGAATCCTGACTCTGATGTCAACTGTGTGGCCTTGGGTGACTTGCTAAATTTCTCTGCCTCAGTTTACTCAGTCTCAAAATAAAAAGGGATGGGTATGTACCTCCATGGTGGAGTATCCCTGGGTTCAATCCCTGGTACTACAGAAACAAACAAAACAAAACAGAAAGTCTGTACATGTTCAGTTGGAGACACATTTTTTTTTCCTGAATCTTTTTGACCTGTGGTTGGTTGAATCCACAGACACATAACCCATGGGTATGGAGGGCTAACTGCATAAGAACTCAATAAATGTTCATTGTTCTCATCAATGTCTTTATTTCAGTCAATTTTTTAGTTAAATATGTATAGTAGCCTCGTCCTAAGCAATAATATCCATGACATCATGGACTCATTGTGACAGTTATAGTTTTGATGATACACATATAATAAGATGTCAAATCAAAATTCTGACATAGGCACCAAGATAGGGTAGGTATAATGCTGCCCAGTGTGACACCAGATAAGGACGCACATTGTCAAGAGAGACACAAATGCCCTTCTCAGTGTGAGGGTGTGTCACAAGGGGCAGGCTGGAGGAGCACCTCTGCAGAGAAATTTGGGGAGTGCTGTTGCTGTCTGGTGATCTCACCCTACCTCCATCCTGAAGGCAAGCTGTTGAGAAGAGCCACAACAGGACTGCTCAGGAAACTTGATGACTGCTTCCTGAAACTAGGAGAACAGGGTGAACTGGATTCTGATCACCACCTGACATATTCAGAGGGTAAGACACAGACCAGCCATCAGTTGTCAAAGGCCAAGAAAGAATACTGAGCTGGGGGTCAGCCTGCATACCCAGGTTCACTGTACCAAAGGATGTATGATTGGTTCCCAGGACTAATATGGGCCACATGCAAGAGAAGTCTGGCAGGTCAGGGGAGATAGAATCCTGGGCTGAAGTAGGCCAAATCCAAGTGCAGAATGTGAAACATACACTAAAAGCACAACTTTACTGCTGCCTTGCTTGGGGGCTTCTCCCTTAGGGACAGTCAGAGGATGAAGGGGGAGGTGAAGTTTTTTGTTTTTTTTTTTAAGATACAAAAGGTGCCTCCCATGGTGAAGGAAATGATGAGCAGAAAGATATACAAAGGCCACCTCTCAGTTGTCCCACTGAAACAGTCAAAGAAGGAATGACTTGACCCAGCTCCGCTCACAAGAAGGGGCTCACTCCAGCTCTGACTGTTAATTTCCAGTACGGCTTCTCTCTCCTTTAACTCTCTCTCTGCTCTCCCAACTCTGACTTCCTACAGTTCCAAACCAGCTAAGTTTTTACCTGAGAAAGGCCAGAATCATCTAGATTCTGGACCATCCAGCACAACCAGCAGAAGGGAAGTTACAGAATACCTTGTCCAACATTCTTATTTTATAGATATAGAAACTAAAAGCCAAAGAATTCACTTCATGCCCAGGGTGACTGAGCGGAAACAAGAGCCCAAGTCTCCTGGCATCTAGCAAACTGTAGCATCATGCTAACTCTAAGAGGGGTCAGCTCACCTCCCCTAGGCCACTACCTCAATCTTTACTCTTCTTCTACAAACACCTCAAAGTGGTAGAGGACGTATATAGCTAACCTGTCTACAGTAAACAAGTGTGGATCTCAATAAACTAGCTAGTCATTATTTTTAATTTAATAATTTAATTTGGGGGGGTACTGGGGATTGAACCAAGGGGTGCTTAACCACTGAGTCACATCCTCAGCCCTTTTTATTTTGTATTTTGAGACAGGGGCTCACTAAGTTGCTTAGGGCCTCACTAAATGGTTAAAGCTGGCTTTGAACTTGTGATCCTCCTGCCTCAGTCTCCGGAGCCACTGGGATTACAGGTATGTACCACTGCACCTGGCTAGCTAGTCATCTTTAAATGAAGTAATCAGCATCCATAAATACTTTCTTAGAAGGATTGGCAATCTAAAACTTTCTGTACTTTGCAGAGTGTACCTGGGATCCAAGACATAATCAGGTCTCCCAGCTGCATTATAATTATGGACAGGGGAAGGAACAGAAACTGGGATGGTGGGCGAAGACTGGAGTCAAAGCATCTGCAAAGATAAGCTGCTATGCCTGGTGTAGTAATATAACAGAAAGGAAAATGTTGCCCCGGAGCCTGTTAATCAAGAGGAAACTTTTGGCATCAAAATAAAATGGGGTTTATAAAACACATTCCCATGCCAAGCAAAAAGCCTTTTCTCCTTATAGGAACTCCCAGGCCATCTGGTCTGCTTCCCCACTGCAGGGTACAGACCTCTCCCTCCTTCCCGAACATTCACTGGGATGCTTGTTTTCAAATAAGAATCTGTACTTTCATCTCCCTTTACTAAATGTGCCCAGTCCACATCAACTCTCCTTATATGTTAACTACCTCCACATTTACCCTCTCCCCAACATCTGTTCTATCACCCAATCCAAGGATAAAGAACACAACAGAATCAGATCTCAGTTCAAATCTCAGTTGGGATGCTTATTAGCTGTATGATAAGTGCAGTCATTTTATCTTACAGAGACCAGTTTCTCATTACTGAGAGAGGAGGAGGACATAGGGCTTAGCCCAATGCCTCATACATAGTTCT
Organism: Marmota monax; assembly: GCF_021218885.2. NCBI lineage: Eukaryota > Metazoa > Chordata > Mammalia > Rodentia > Sciuridae > Marmota > Marmota monax. The sequence goes on along the minus strand of NW_026693777.1, from coordinate 18,973,273 downwards.
CATCCAATAAATGGTGGCTGTCAACTGTTATTGCTATGATCACTGAAGCCAGCTGAAACTCCATTTGTGAAATTATATCTCAGAGGTTGCAATGAAGTGAGTAAATCAAGGAGGGATCCCAGATTTCCCGATTCCTGAAACTTTTGCCAATCATTTGCTCCCATACAAATAGCATCAATGCCCAATGACCTAGAAATCTGGGTAAGTGATCACATTGAAGTATCACAGCTGGTGATTTAACAAGCACATGCAGTACTAGAAACTGTGTGGCCATATGAAAGCTTTAAGCCATCTACATGTCAGCATAAGAAGGTCAGCTCACTACTTATAGCAAGAAAACAAAACAAGACAAGGGTTGGGGTTATGGCTCAGTGGTAGAGCACTTGCCTAGCGTGTGTGAGAACTGGGTTTGATTCTCAACACTGCATAAAATAAATAAAATAAAGGTCCATTGACAACTTTAAAAAAAGACAAGACATAAACCTGGAACCACTGCTGATGTTGCCCAGTGGTGACACTATTTCTTGCCCATATCTGTTTCAAAATGGCAGATAAAAGGCCAATGTCCTGGCTTTGGAAAGGTTTTTGTTTTGTTTGTTTGTTTATTTTGATTAGGAACAACAGGGGAAAAGATCCTAAGGACTAGAGACTAAGATGGGGTCTGAGACCACAGATAGTCATGAGAAAGGTGATGGGGATTGCCAACAGGCTGAAAACAGGTCCCTGTCAATGTCCCTAAAAATGGCAGTTACTCTCCACAAGGTGGGCTTCTTGCTGACGAGGGCCTTCCCCTCCACTGACTGTGCTAGCAATGAAATCATGGAGCCCCAGGAAGTACATTTTATCTCAAAGCATGAATTGCTCCTCAGAAGTCCAGAAAAGAATCCTCTCTTTGTGGCCCTTCAATCTCCTTGGCTGGATTCCCTAGTTCCTTGGGGCTGGTGTCAAGGCCTTACTAAAACTCAGGGTAATTGACCTTTCTGATGAACATGAACCATTCCAGAATCTCATGACAGGGGTGCCTCTTAAAAACTGAGCTAATGAATGAATGAACCAGCTAGAAAGCATTTCTCACCTAAGTCCAACTGCAAAAGCAGTCAGAAGTGGCAAATCTACTATGTTCTAAATGCAAGGCTTCTAGAGAGGAAAGCACTGTCAGAAAGTGCTCTCTCCAACTATATCTCCTTACTTTTTGTTGTTGTTGTTGTTGTTCTGGGGATTGGACACTGGGGCACTCTACCACTGAGCTTCATTCCCAGGACTTTTTACTATTTTTTAAATTTTGAGACAGCGTCTTGTTAAGTTGCCCAGACTGGTGTTGAATTTGCAATTCTCCTACCTCAGCCTCTGGAGTGGCTCGGATTATAGGTGTACAAGAAGGTACCCAGTTGATATCTCCTTATCTACTAGATCTTCCTATAATAATTGGCAGGTGAAGTCTTGTATGGTGCCATGTTTCTCGAGGAAGGTGCAAACTGAAGACCCAAGTCTTGCCCATGTAGACTGCATCATCATTTCAATGATGCTATTCATCCTACAATACCGGCCACGATAGGAGCCAGGAGCCCTGAACGGATGTCAAAATCCCTGGGAGCCAGGAGTCCACCATGCAGCCCGAGGCATGTGAACAAAGGGAAAGGGGCAGGTTTTCCTTTTTATCCTGGGAATGTGCTGGATTACTCACTCCACCTCAGTTCTCTATGGATACTTATTTCAGGGATAGAAGCCACTTCCTTTTCCTTGAATCACAGCAGCATGGGCCATCATACATCTTGAACCAAACACACTGGTACCTAAATTCTTCATGCATCTCTATTTCATAATAGAAAGGGCTAACCTACAGATCTCATAGAATGCTTGACTCGAATCACTCTCAGTAACTCCCAGGGAAGGGAAGGGAAACCCTCCCAGCATATGCACAGCCAGTGTGTTGACTCTGTGTGACTCAGTTTCCCTCAAGGGAAACCAAAACTGAAAACGCCCCTGGGTATCCCTTCCCCCCAATCATCTCATACTTTACTTTTCAAATACAAACCCTGCAATTTCTTGGAGGTGGTGGGCATGGGGAGAATAAGCAGAAAATCAGGCTAGTAAGGCTGGATTTCTTCCTTACAAAATATCCAAATCGCTTTCCCTATTCTCTCCTTGGCCAGGTACTGTCACAAAAGTGGCTGAGTTTGCCAGACAGAAGTTATACACACCTTAAAATGAATGTTCCTAAAATTAAAAAAAAAAAAACTAAAACCCAAACTACCATGTCTATAATTTGGGGGTGGAGAGAACAGGGAGGAGAGAGTAAAGAGATACAAATTTGAGAGCCATCCAGCTGGGGGAGGGTTAGCTATCCCTTTCCTCCCTCAAGGACAGCCAGATCAGATAGGGTTGCTGATAAGGCCAGGCTGCCTCTCCTTACTGCCTGTACCCAGGTCTCTCCCTATGACATCAGAGCCCCCAACATCATAGGAGACTCTTCTTAGAGCTTGGAGGGTCCAGGCCGGATAATGTCCAGGCCGGATAACCCCAGGAAAAATCCTACCAGGGAGGAGCTCCGAGATGTCCCAGGAACAGAGGCAGACAGAAAAGACACACTGCCTGTGTACGACAGCAACAGCTTCTCTGATAAAAACTACACTTTTAAACCCAACACTAAGCTTTCCCTATCACAAAAGTTGTAATTTCGCCCTTTCCTGTAAAGTGACACTTTTCCCTTTAAAAACAATATGCAAATCCAATATAACTGAAATAAACACGGCATGAAGCTCACTAACTAAGCTAATCTCTTTCATTCAAGGACCCAAGACTCTTAAATTACTTTATAAATGTAAAAATTCATGCCTCATCACTTTCAAAGAGGGAGTCAGAGGAGTATCATTTTTCATCTTATAGTCTGAACATAGGAGAAACAGTCCACAGTAGAGCCCACTCTCTCACCCCTGGGGTGGGAGGTCAGGCCTCCATAACATCATCTTCAGCTATGAATAAACAGCTTGGGATAAACCCAATGGGGAAATGAGCAATCCTCAACCCTGCTCAGTTAGAGCGGAGAGGTCTACAGAAGCAGGCCAGCTGGGCTCTCTGGTCCAGGGTCTGCACCTGATTTCAACCACAAGTTCCAGGAACATAGATCTAAAGCTCAGGGCACTTCATTTTCTCCAGCTAACCATCACTGGCCCTGGAACCTCCCTCGCTCCAGTATCTTAAAAGTGGCCAAATTAGCTTGTCATTTCTTTCCAAGGACCAGCTCCCCCACCCCACAATTCACATATACACCCCATCTCTGTCTCCAAACACAAAGTTGCATCCATGTCTCTAAAGTCAGGTGTCCTAAGCAGGCCCACCCCTAGCCCAGATACTTGTATCATTAGTTCACTCACAGGATAGGAGAAGAGTCACCCAGAAGCTCAAAGCCCTCCAGTGACTGCCGTCTCCACAGGCAAGCAGGTCTGCCTTCCAACCAGGGAAAAACCTGAGCTCCCTAAAGGCTGTCCTGCCACAGGATGGGAGCCAGTGGTCACATGCAAGCCAGCTGGGAGTTCAAGACACCTCCTTCCTGGGGACACAAGGTCAGGGCCTGGGGACCTGGAAACTGGCCCATTTGTTTTCTAGAGAGAAAGAAGCTGTACCACCCCCAAGGAAGGCTGCTCAGCCCCTCTCTTGACCCTTTTCCTGTCACAGCAAATAGAGAAACCTAGGCTCCCCATGATCCAAGCCTGAAGGCCACAGTAACAGTTCATTTGTTACTGGGATGCTGAGACCACATGAGAATGCACTAGCAGAGCCCCCAAGGTTTTGCTGGCAGACAGCTCCCCAGGGTCCTGCTCTTTTCCTCCTGCAAGAGTCTTGAAGCAGCATCAGAACAACCTGCCACTCCCAGCTCTGTACCTGAGCAACCAAACATAACCCCCCAGGAAACCCTGGAGAAAGAAAGGAGACAGAGGAAGAAGCAACGAGGGTCAGTTTCTGACTGGGCAGAGAAAAAGGGAAGGAAGACACCTGGGAAAGATGCCAATGCCTCCCTGTCCTTGCCAGGAACAGGGTTGTATGGCTCCCCATCCCGGCCCTGCACCTCCACCAAGGACCAGAGATCAGGAGGGCAGATTAAGAGCTGGCGGTCTGAGGCTAGGTTGGGGTCCTGATCCTGGATGGGCACGGGGGCAATCGAGAACGCCCAGTTGTGCAGCCCACCATTCTCCAGATTGGTATGCATCCCCAGGGGGAGGCATCAGGATCATTTTGAAAGGGCTCCCTCCTCTTCAGCAAAGTCCTGTCTCAAACTCAGGAGGGTCCGTGGTTCCCACTCCCAAGTCCTGACTCCCCAGCGTCTACCTAGACTGGCGCCCCCCTCTGTTCTCTCGAAGCGGCCTCCGGGGTGCTCTCTGCCGAGGGAAAGAGGTGTCAACCTTCCGCTGCCCGAAATCCCCCGCCGGATCCTTCACCCTCGCCTCTCCTCGAGTCCCCTTTGTTTCAGGCGGGGAAAGTTGCCAATGTGCACCCCTTTCCCCAACACGCCCCCCTGTGCGCCCATCCCCCGCAGGGAATCCAAGCCCCGGCGCACCATCTAATCTGCCGCTCGCTCTCCAGCTGGGGCAGCCGCTTCGAAACCGAAAGCAAAGAGGAAGCGGGATTCGGCACTGCCCCCAAGCACGGTCGCCCGGTCTTCCCCATCACAGCCCCCCATCGCCCGCGCCCCCAGCGCTCGGCGCTGCTCGCCCCGCTCGGCCACCTCTCTCGGTGGCGGAAAGGCCTCTCTGCGGGCATCGGGGGCACCTACCGATGCGGGGCCAGAGCCACGGGCAGGGGCAGGGCAGGGCCGGGCCGGCCGCCCGCGGGGCGCAGGTGCCGCCAGGAGCGCCGTCTGCCCGGCTGGCTCCCGCTCCTCCTCCCGCGCCAGGACTCGGGGCGCTCTCCTGCGCCGCCTGCTCCCCGCCCCCACGCCCGGCGCTCGGGCTCCCCCCGCGCCGAGTTGCCGGCCGTGCCTCCCCCACGCCGCCTCGCTAGCCCGCGCCGCTCCTAGTCCCGCATCGTGTGTCGGCGCCCGCCGCGGCGGCGAGGGGGCTGGAGGGCTACAACCGCCGCTGCCGGGGCAGAACGGATCCCCAGGCGGCGGCGGCGGCGGCGGCGGCACTCACCCATAGTACGGATGCGCTGCAAACTGCACATGCTCGCGTCTGACAGGAGCTCAGCCCGCGGCCCTGCTTAACTCCTTGCGCGCCCGCTCGCCCGCCCGCCCGGCTGCCCCCTCCGACCCCGCCGCCTCCCAGAGCCGGGAGTCAGCTCTGACCTCGGCGCCTAGAAGCACGCCCCGGTCCCTGGCAGCGCAGGGAGCTACCAGGAAGGGCTCTTCGGCCCTCCTTGCCTAGGCCATCCCTCCTGCATTGGAGGTGTCTGCCGGAGGCCCCCTCCTCCCTGCTTGCAGGAGTTGTGGGGACCCGTGTACAGTATCCACTGTGGGCATCGTGCAGGCCCGGGCTACCTAAGGGTGACAGTTCATGTGGTGGGGCAGATGCACCGTGTGCCAGCCAGCATTGTGCTCTGTTCAGTCCATTCATTGAAACAGTCCTACCAGTTCATTTTTTATGATTTCCATTTCCAAGATGAAGAAACTGAGGCCTGTGGAAGCTAAGGAATTTGCCTAAGGCAAGTCCTGTGCCACCAAGATCTACAATTTGGTTTACACACAAAGATTAAACAATGTGTTCTTTCTGAAGAGAATCTAGATTCTTCTATTGGGAGGTGGAAAATATTGGATGTCATTTGGAAAGCCTGGAGATTCCCCAACATGGAACGTGGGGAATAGATAGCCTGGAAGCCCAGGAAGTGGAGGAGGAGGAGAGGAGGAGGAGAGGACTATAACAGGTCCCCAAATTGGTCCTGGGTCTTGAGAAAGGCTGAGCAGGGAATGGGAATGAAATCCCCCATTCCCACTCCAGTCCTGGGTTCTGGTGTTAGGTACTTCAGTCAAAAAGAAGGGACATCTTTGAAAATGGCATGTCACCCAGAGGGGTCCTTTTTAAAAAGAACCCAGCCAGAGAAGTTGCCCTTTTCTACTTCTCACACACATACCCTATTGTGTGTCTACCCTATGTGTTCCTAGACCTCCTCTGAGGGGTTTGATGGCTGCTTCCCTGAGCCTGGGGGTGTAGCTCAGTGGTAAAGCAAGTGCTTAGCATGCAGGAAGCTTTGGGTTCAACCTTCAATACACACACACACACACACACACACACAACCTGGAGGGAGGAAATGGGGAGAGGGATGACCAGAGAGGCTGTAGTCCTTATCCTTTTTATAACACGCCACAGGGACAGAACTCTCAGAAGTCACATGAAGTCTTCCAGGATGAACCTGACTTTCATCCAGCAGGTCGTGTCCCACTCTGGGCAAGAAACTAGGCAGCTTTCCTACTTTTGGAACCTAATTTGATCCTATGTCTTCCCCTAATTGCCTGATGGAGACATGGGTTTTCCATTAACCTCCTATCCCTGGCCAAGATATTGAAAGATCCACAAAGGTGCATCCCAAAACTGAGTGTGGGCAATGTGGACTGGGAGCTCTAAGCCCATTGGAGGTAGCCAATCCATTTTTCTCTAAGAAAAGCACTGAATTTCCAATAGGGACAGAGGGGGTTATCTTGGGTTCCTCAAACCTGTATAGGAAAGACAGCCCTGAGATGCTATTGCTAAGAGCTCTTGACCTCATTATTCTCCTCTGTATAAGGAGATAATATTACCTACTTCATAAGCATACTGTGATGACCCAATGTCATAATGCATTTAAAGTTCTGAGCACACAGTAGGCTTTCAATAATAGGAAACTGTTTTGCTGGGGGTAAGGCAAGGAGAAGGGAGAAGGGGTCAGGGTTACAAGCAGCCACGTGGGCTGTGCCTAAGATATTTTCAGACAGGATAGAGACCCCTCTAGGATCACCTTGGCAAGAGGCAGCTTCATTAAGTCTAGCAGCAAGGTCCAGCTGAGGAAGAAGGACATCCCCTTGCCAAGCATAGGACTCCCACTCTAGTTCTCTGCATATTTTGCAGGCTCAGCTCTCATCTGGGCTCTGGGAGGCAGCATTGAGCAGAGGAAGGTGTAATGGGCTGGAAGCTAGCAAGAACTGAATTCCCGCAACTTGTCCATTAGGCACTGTAGGTCAATGTCTAGTGCCAAAAACATTTTTAGAGGCCCACAGACACGAATTTCTTCTAAAATTGGTGGCAAAAAATAAGGCTTGAAGTCAAAGAAAAGGTTTTCATATATAATATTAATATTTTTATCCTCAGTATAGTAACCCAAGTTGTCAGTTACAGGATCAGAGAGAAGGAAGAATTAGGAACCAAGATACAAGGCTTGACATCATCCCATCTCTCTCCAGCTGTCTTCTAGGCTTAAAAACATGATCAGGATTTTGCTCATTCCTACATTAGGGATCTTTCTAACAAATTGTATAGTGCCTTACGATTGGCATATCTTCTCTCTTTGGGTAGGGAAACTATTTCTATCTCCTTACATAAATGAGAAAATCAAGGATCAGAAAGGTTGTATAGTTTGGCTAAGGTTAGATTTCTAGGAAAAGCAAAATGCAGTTCAAACTCAGGTCTATTGGCAATCCATCCAAGGTTCTTTCCATCTCTACCAAGATTTCAAATAAAAACAGGCATGTACTGGGAAGAGCAGTCTGCTGCAGCAGTGGACCTAAAAATAGCATCTGTACCCAGGAGTGGTCCCCTGGTTTTCCACCCAAAGAATACTGAGACCCACACAGTGTTGTCAAAGTAGGCACAGTCAACATGGTTATAGTGATTCCAGGACAAATTGAAAGTAGGACAAACCAAGCCCCCTATACTAATACACACCAAAGAATGCCCGCCCCTCTTTTTCCTTCTGGTCTTACCAAAGCAAGTAGAGCAGTATGGTAGCAAAACAGAGATAGATTTGGCTCTGGCAGAGTGGGATTTCTTTTTAAAGTTCATAACTTTATTTTCAATTCTAGATTCTGTAAAATGGAATGAGTGTACCTCAGACCTGGATTTGAGTTCAGACTCCATATCCTAGTTGGACATCCTTAAGGTAGTTCATTTAGCCTTTCTCAGCCTGTTTTCTCATCTGCCAAATGAAAATGTCAATAACACCCATCCCTGGGGCTGATGTGAGAATAAAATGATGCTTATAAGGAGCATTCTTTGATGCCAAGCACATAGTGTATAGGTAATGAATGGCAGTAACTCCACACAACATAGAAAGTCCCTGCCATAGGAGGCAGTTGATGCTAGTTCTCTTCAGCCCTCCCTTTTGCCACTAGACAGGGAAAGAAAAGTCTTCCAAGTATCTTTGTAGTCTTTAAAGAGCCTTGAACATGTTCAGTTCTTAGGTATATTTTCCTAAGGATAAGAACTTCTCTGCCTTTCCTCCAAAGCACACCATCCACAAAGGGCTTGCTCTTGTCTCCACCATAAGCAATGTTCTTGATGACTTTCAAAGAGAATCAGAAAGATTTCTTTATGCTTGCTAGAGAGGGATTGCCCTCTGACCGCAATTCAGGAGAGATGTGACTCAAGAGTAATTTCTTGAAGGGACTGGCCTGCAGCCAGATGAGAAAGGGTCTGGGAGGGAGCTGAGCACAAAAATTGGAGATCAAGAAAGGACAATATACAGTGTGTCACAGATGCTGTGACAAGCAAGAGAAGTGGCATAGAAGCAGAGGAAGCACACAATATTGAAGGCAATGTTGAATTTGGAATTATTTGGATTAGCTTTATAGGAAAACAACCTGAGTGAACGAGAAATGAGAAGAGGGGCGTACAGTCTAGGTAAGCAGTAACATGCTGCATTTGAAAATATGGGGAGTCTCTACCATAGCTCCTTCTTAAAATAGGAAGGAAAGGGAGCAAAAAGATGCTAAGGAAAGCTCCAGGAATGGTGTACAGGTCTGCAATCTCAGTGACTCACAAGGCTGAAGCAGGAGGATCATAGTTCAAGCCCAGTCTGGGCAACAACATAGCAAGATTCTGTCTCAAAATTTAAAAAAAAAAAAAAAAGTGAAAAGGGCTGGGGATGTAGTTCAGTCGTAGAGCACCACTAGGTTCAATCCCCAGTGTTGTTTTAAAAAAATGAGAGAGAAAGAGAGAGAGAGAGAGAGGAAGAGAAAAAGAAATAAAGGAAGAAAAAAAGCTAAGGAATGCAAATCTGTGCCATTCGGGATTCTTTGACCACAAACAACAGAAACTGGCTTTAGTTACCTAAAGTCTAAGACGGTTTATTAGAAGGATATGATCAGGTGGTTCTCAGACTCAAAGGAAATGCTGATAAAAACAAGCTTGAAAAGACTAGGAGCAGGCCAGCTTTGGGGGTCTAGGACATGGCCAGTAAGTGAGAGTCTCCTCAAGTCTTTATGCTGTCAGAAAAACTAGATTCTAATCATTTTATCAAGTGCCTGAGTCAGGCATCCACCTTTCTTTTTTGGCCAAGAAAGGACCCAGTAGATCCCCCTGGTGTGAGCCTTACCAGGCCCACACATCATGACTGAGAGGAAAGCAGTAAAACAGAAGCCAAGGGAGCTGAGCATGGTGGCACATGCCTATAATCCCAGCAGCTCAGGAGCCTGAGGCAGGAGGATTGCAAGTTTCAAAGTCAGCCTCAGCAATTTAGTGAGGCCCTAAGCAACTTAGTGAGATCCAGTCTCAAAATAAAAAATAAAAAGGGATGGGGATGTAGCTCAGTCGTTGAGTGCCTCTGGGTTCAAACCCTGGTTAAAAAAAAAGAAAATAGCTAAGGGGCTGTACCAAAAGGAAGGGAAACACTACAAAGTAGCCCCTAAACACATGGGAAATTTATACCTGACTCAGTGCCCTTGGAAGGTCTTTTTTTGTTTGTGTTTTTTGTCTTTTTGTGTTTTTGACACAGAGTCTTGCTAAGTTGCTGAGGTTGCCCTCCAATTTGGGATTCTTCTGCCTCAGCCTCCTGAGTAGCCAGGACTACATAGGACTACAGATGCATGCCACCACATTTAGTCTAGATTCTATTTTTTAGTTTTAGGTTCATAGCAAAATTGAACTGAAAGTACTGAGGTTTTATAGGAAAGCAACCTGAGTGAATGAGAAATTAGAAGAGTCCCATATGCTCCCAGACTCCATGCACACATTACATTCCCAGTTATCAACATCCTACCATCAGAGAGCTACATTTGCTACAATTCATGAACACATGTTGATGTGTCATTAGCATCCAAAGTCCACAGTTTACATTAGGGATCACTCTTTTTTTAAAAAAAAATGTTTTTTACATATTTATTTAGTTTTTGGAGGACACAACATCTTTGTATGTGGTGCTGAGGATCGAACCTGGGCCACAGGCATGCCAGGCGAGTGCGCTACCGCTTGAGCCACATCCCCAGCCCTAAGGATCACTCTTGATGTTGTACATTTTATGGGCTTGGACAAATGCATAAAGACATGTATCCACTATTATAGTATCATACAGGATACTTTCACTGCCATAAAAATCTGGGCTCTGCTGATTCATCTCTCCCTTCCCACTAACCCCTGGCAACCACTAATATTTTAACCGTAGCCATAGATTTACCTTTTCCAGAATGTTATATAGATAGAATCATACAATTTATAGTCTTTTCATCAGATTGACTTCATTCATTTATAATAATCATTTACACTTCTTCCATGTTGTTTCATGCTTCCACAACTCATTTCCTTTTAGCACTAAATAACATTCCATTGTTTAGATGTACCACAGTACTGTGTGTAAGGACAATGTGTAAGCACCACAAAATAAATAAATAAATAAAGCTGCTATAAACTGTACAGATTTTGGTGTGGGCATAAGCTGTCAACAACGTGGGGAAATACTAAGGAGCCTGATATCTAGATCTTATGGTAAAAATATGTTTAGTTTTATAAGAAATCTCCAATCTGTTCTCTAAAGTGGCCCTATCATTTTTGCATTCCCACCAGCAATGATTAAGAGTTCCTGAACTCCCCATCCTTACCAGATTTGGTGGTGTTAATACTCTGGATCTGAGCCATTATAATAGGTGTGGAGTAGTATCTCAGCGTTTCTCATAAGGTTCTCAAGTATGAGAGAAGGTGAAGAGAGAAATAGAATCTCAAGAAAGCAGTGGGAGGCTCTGAAGACACAGATGCTGAACGATACTACCACTTTTTTTTTTTTTTTTTTGCAGGGGTTGGTATTGTTATTGTCCAAACTTCATTATTTACTGTAGGGTAAGTCCATAGGTTACAATTACAAGGCAGACTTTTTCTGGACTTTGAACAGATATGGAATGATTGAATTGTGATAGAAAGGAGAAGTACATGCAAAGGTTATCACGGATTCTTTGATTCTTTGATTTCATTACAAAATGTCATAGAGAGATGGCAAAAGGTACCAATGCAAGAGACCCAGATCTTGTATGATCAAGTTAACCGTAGCTTTATTAGAAGATTTGCTGTCTATGTCCATTGAAAAAGGGATTTATATACTTTAGCATAGCTTTCAAAATAATGTGTTTTCCTACTTTGGGGATATGTATTTTTTAAATTTATTATTATTATTATTTTCATGTTGGGGATCAAACCTCTGTTCTCACACATGCTAAGCACATGCTCTGTTTTACTGAGATACATCCTCAGCCCTACTTGGGGATATTTAAAAATCATATTCCCTCTATTTTTTCATCTTCACTTTTTAAAAAATGCAGTGGATGAGAACTGTGCAGTACTCATGAACACCTTGAGCCTGAAAATAAAGAACTCACAGTTCTATGATAATGTAAATTCATCCATAAAGATAAAGACATTAATGTGCCAGGTTTGGTGGTGCATGCATGTTATCCCAGTAGCTCCAGAGGCTGAGACTGGAGGATCAGGAGTTCAAAGCCAGCCTTAGCAATAGCATGGCACGAGGCAAATCAGTGAGTCCCTGTCTCTAAATAGAATACAAACTAGGGCTGCGGATGTGGCTCAGTGTTTGAGTGCCCCTCAGTTCAATCCTTGTTACCAAAAAAAAAAAAAAGACATTAATGTGTGTGCAGTTTCAGTCCCAAAAATTAGTGCAGGTTCTTAAGACTAGCTGTAAATTAAGAGAGGAAAAGGTGCAAGCTAAAGAAATCAAAGTGAGACTATGAACATGCCTTGAAACCACACGAATTCATATTTCTAAATGTGGGTTTAACTATGAAGGTCATAAATCTGTTGAGGATAGAGTTTACTAGGAAACTTGGGGAGCCCATTCCACATACACACCTCTCTCCCCACCCCCATTCCACTGCTCTCATTTCAGACTCAGCAGCCAGCCCAGGTGCTGGTCAGATTTAAAAGAATTTCTGCCTTGGAGATTAAAAGCCAAACTCCAATCTGGTCACCTCCCCTCTGTGCCTCCCTTTGCCAGGATACAAGAAGCTTAGTGGTCTGAGGAAGGACAAAGGAGTATTGTTAAGGGGAGCCTGGTTATGAGAAGGCTTTGCAGTTAAAAGCTTTTATGCTGCTATCTAAACCATTCTCCCCCCCGGGGGACACAGTGTGCCTGTCCCAACTTCACCATATCAGTTCAAAGAGAAATTTCAGCCAGATGCGGAGATTGCAGGAGGATATCTTGGGACTTGGCAACATTAATAGCTTAAGAATTTCTATCACAATATCTCATCCAAGCCCCACTCCTTAGCCCATTAGGTACTGGGATAGGGTAGAGTGGAAAAAAATCTTTCCTTTTGTAGACCTGAATCAAAAGATTTCTCCCAGAGGATCTGGCTGAGAGGCAGCCTAATCCTGGGCGTCAAGGTGTGCAGATTGCATCGCAGAAGGTAGGGTACAACCTGTCTCTCTACTCTTTTTACTCTCCTTGTTCTGACCCTTCTAGAACTTGGCCACCATCAGAAAAGGCCTGAGGGGTTGATGATCCCAGGGACTCTGTCTTGTCTTGGGGAATTAGTTTGGTTGAGGTGTCCCATTAGTCCCAGATAGTATCTGAGTGTCTTCTCTTACCTAGCACTGTGTTGTTTTGAGGAACTTATTTCACTTAGCCATTAATATATCACACACTGTGCTAAGGATTAGGGTCCTATAGGAAACAGAGATGGAGACCTATGCATAGGGAAGATGAGAATATTGCAAGATGGTTTGTAACAGAGCATTACTTCATGCTTCACAAGTTAAGCAAGAATGCGTTAGGCAAGCACTAGACAACTGAGCAACCCCTCAGCCCTCCAAGTGACTGCTTTTAATTCTGTACCTCTCTTACAGTAAAAATTCTGTGATTATTTGTGTTCTACAAGGGGCCTGATTCCATGGCAAGACTCTACCACATTTCATTTGTAAACTCTCTGGCTCAGAATTAACCAGTATTTGTAAGTCCATATACTTCTTTCTGTCAAAAGCCTCCTGCCCCTCTTTCTTGCCCACAGTTTAGGTCAGGGTCTACTTTCTCTTCATCCTTCTGCAAAGTATAGACATCAGGAAGGAACAGTGATGTGTTTGATGGCACTTTTTTCATATCCATGAGTAGTAATTTCAGGTAAATATTCCCAGGGAATACAGTAGCAGGTTCTGGGGTCAGGGAGAGAAGAATGGTAGGGGGTTCCAATGAGGAAATGGGCCCTTTGCGCTTTGAATCTGTGTCTGTGTTCAGAGTGGGTGGACTAAGAAGGGAACTGGTTGTTCAGGGGTCCATCTTGATTGACCCCCCCCATAAATGCCCTGTAGTTGAGTAATAGAGGATTAATATTCTACTGTATTCTTGGATTTATTGTTTAAATCCAAATTTGTGTTCTAGAAAGGCAGTTGGCTCAGGGGCCCCAACCCTCTGCCCTAAATGCTAGTATTCCACCAAGCTGAATTGAGCTTGATGCTGCCCCAGAACTCTAGGAGTATTGGAGGAAGGGTTGTGAGGATCTCTGGTGCTACAGTTAGAAGTGTGGACAAATGTGCGTGGGTGATTAGAGAGGGCCAAAAGGGGAAGACAGAAGGAAGACAGACTCAGGACTTCCTCCTGGAGATCATTAGCCATGTTGTTCCCACCCAGTACCTTATGCATTCAGGCTCTGGACTGCACCCAGCTAGCTTCCCATTCCTCCTTACTTCAAGTGGAGAACATGATTGAAAACGTCATTTCCCTGGCAGGATGGGAAATGGGCCTGGATGAGAAGTAAGGAGTTCAACTTAACTCTGTCCCCAGACTTGTGTCTGCTCCATCAAGACCTGGACAACTGCCAGCCCACAAGAACATGCTGTATAATAGGGATCCGGTAATGTTGTAGTCATAGCTTAATTGCTTTGAAGAGATAATAGGGATTCAGACAACATCAGAAGTATGGGAGTCCCCTCTGCTCTGAATGCTGGTCTCCAGCTCCCCCAGGTCCCTATTGCCATATCCTTCCCCAGTATCTTAACCAGCTAGAGGCAGGACTCAAAGGGTTGGCATTAAACTTGAGGGATGGGTGGTACGGGGTACACTCTGCCTCTTGGACTGGAAGGTTGCGGCTTTATTGAGTTATCAACTTCCCTGAATCTCAACTTTCTCCCTGACTCATGAGATCAATACTTTTAAAACATTTTAATAGCTTTATTAGAAAAAATGATTCATACTCCTTGTAAAATGTTTACATAATACAGAAAAGTACAAAGCAGAAACTAAAAATATTTATATCAAATTTCTATACCCAAAGGTAATCACTGTTAATGTTTGAGAGAAAAATATATTCTACCAATATTTCTATATATAAATATGCATAAAGTTACATCTATATACAGGTTTTTGTTTGTTTGTTTGTTTGCTAGCTTATTTGCTTGTTTTTTTGGCACCAGGGATTGAACTCAGGGGCACTCAACTACTGAGCCACATACAACTCAGGATCTCACTGAGTTTCTTAGGGCCTCGCTATGTTGCTGAGGCTAGCTTTGAACTTGCAATCCTCCTGCCTCAGCCTACTGAGCTGCTGGGATTACAGGCATGTGCCACCATGCCCAGCTATATAGTTTTTATATATACAGTTTTATATAAAATAAGTGATATTCTACATACTTTTCTAGAAATTATTTCACTTGACATTAAGTAATGAATACCTGTCCATGTCAATAAATATAATTCTTCATCTCAAATTTTAATGGCTGCAAAATATTTTTATTTTCTGTATGAATCATCATAATAATACATGACTTACTAGGTTCCAATTTATGTACCCTTAGGTTGTATCCTTTTTACATTTATAACACTTGCTGCTATAAATATTTGAGGGTATTCTCAACCTCTTAACGTGACTTATAAGAAATATTCAATGATGTAGCTCAAGAAAGGACAAGAATCATAAAATATACTATGTCTGTGAAAGTAGGGATTTGGAGTGGAAAAGATCTTAGAAAAATTTCCTTGATACTTACTGCTATAAAGGGCTTTCAGTCTTATGCACGTTACTACATATGTCTATTACTATTCCACTGGCTTCAGTGGCAAATATATTTGAGGAAACTTATTTTAAGTATTGCAGTGGCTTTATTTCAACACTAAAAATGTTGCTTCCCCCCCCCCCCAAAAAAATACATCTTTCCCAGGAGTGTATTTTGTTAGTGTATTTTGTATATATAAAATACAAGACCCTTGTGGCCAGGAAATTTGTACATTCAGAAGTCATCCGAGAGTTTCCCCAGTGGACAATGGGGCAACATGTTTGGAAGGAGCAGGTACCTTGTGTGACCTCCAGAACAATGCCTCCTGGAGTTCATTCCTAGGAATCAGTCTGTTCTGCTCCACCCCTAGCCTCCTTACTTGTGTTTTAGATTCCTTTGGGCTGGCCCACTCTATAAAGAAAATAGACCAGTATTCCTCTTCTGGATGGGGCCTAGAAATGCAGAAATTCTTTTCTGAAAAGTGCACTGTTCATGCTGGGCACAGTGGCACATGCCTGTAATCCCAGCAGTTTAGGAGGCTAAAGCAGGAGGATCTCAAGTTCAAAGCCAGCCTCAGCAAAAGCAAGGTGTTAAGCAACTCAGTGAGACCCTGTCTCTAAATAAAATATAAAATAGGGCTGGGATATGGCTCAGTGGTTGGGTGTCCCTGAGTTCAATCCACAGTACCAAAAATTTTTTTTAAAGTACACTGTTCAGACCAGCTCTCTGAAAACTCTAAAGCTCACTTCCACCCGAGCAAAGCCCCTGATACAGTGCTGGAGTAAAGCAGTCTGGTTCCGGCTCAGCGCCCCGTCAGTTAATCTGGCAGAGAAATAATCCTTAATGTGCAGCTTGGACTTTGTGCAGAGAAATCTCTTCCTGTTCCCTACCTGTGTGACATGGCTAGGTGACACATCTACCTGGATCAGTTCCCAGCTGATGGTTGGGGCATGCTGTTTTAGGTCCTGTGCTTTCCAAATAGAAGGAGGTACACATTGCTTGGAACCAGGTGCCAGGAGCTAGGAAGCCGGTGGATATTCTTTTTATCTTTCCCTACTTCACCCTAGTCTTTTTCTGGGAGTACTAGGGATCGAACCTAGGGCCTCTCACATGCTCTACCACTGAGCAATCCTCCACCATACCCTATACTTTTAATACCACTTTTTCCTGTCCCCTTGCCTGAAACTATACAAAATTGAACAGGAAGGATATCTATAGCTAAAGTCTCCATTTTAAGCAGAGCTGAAGCCCCACTAACCACCACATTTTGAGATGACCAAAGCATGCAGTGGTCAGATCAGAAGGGAATGGATCTGGCCCCTAGGTATGACTGGGAGTCAAGGCTGGGGTTCAGGGTCCTTCAAGAAATCACACTAGTCATCCTGCCACTAGATGGTGCTGAGAGATAGCCTCCCATCTCTTGACAGATCATACCCAGAACTTTGAGAGGGAAGACAGGTTAAATCATCTGAACTAACCCCCCTTCACAAAGAGGAGTAGGGTTTTCTCTTTAAAACCCCAAGCCTGAGCACAATGAACAGGAAGTACAAGGTGAAATCCTGCTGATCAGAGGAAATAGCAGACCAGTTGGCTTGAGGCTAAGACATGGTAGGGCTGCCATGGCCAGGGTCTCTCATTCTGTCCATGTGTGTCACATCTTCCCTTTTCTGTGAATCCTGGGGTACCTGGTCCACTCTGACTGCAACCACTCAACCTGCAAGGTGCCATGCAGGGCATGCAGGCATGCCTGAAGCTAAAACCTGAAACACGACTGCTAAAAACATGGTCTGTGGAGACGGGCGGAGCAGGGTTTGAGTCTCAGCTTGGCTTACTTGCTGCCTGAGCATTGCCATGTCACTAAGCTTCTGAAAGCCTTGGTCTATTCATTTATAAAAAGGAGATAAAAATAGCTTTACACCCAGAGATTGTGAAAATTAATATCAGTCCTCATACAATGTTTTTCTTTTTTCTCTGTCTCTTTCATGTTCTTATTCTTGCTTTATATTTCCTTCTACAATGTTTAACAGGTACCTAGAACTTAGCTGGCCCTCAATAAATATTGGCTTTAGATGTTTTCTTTTTCAATGAGAAAATTAGAGAGAGTCTACTTATTCTCAGAGTCCTGGAACAGCTGGCTGTGTCCTAGGTATGTTTGGTGAAGTGGCCTCTGTTCCCATCTGGCAATTCTCACACCAGCCAAAGATGTGCTCCCACCGTGGTTGCTCTCCCTTTTCCAGGTCAGAGCACTAGTGACGTGTCCATCAGCTCTTTACCCACATACTGAGGAAAGCAGCCATGAAGGATCCACTCCTGTTTTACAGCTGAACATACAGAGGCACAAGAACCTGCTGAGACCATCCTCAGATCACAAGAGGTAGCTGAGCAAGAACCTACACAGCCCTGTGTGTAGGACCCCACCCCAGACCATAGGCCCCTTATGGTCAAGGAAAACTGTTGCTCAGAGGAAGGGAGGACAAACAGCATGAAGAGGGCCTCTGAGGTCCAGCTGCCCTGGACTGAGTCCTTACTCCTCCACACCCCCGCTCTCCTACATCCTTGCCCACAGTGGACATCCAACAAATGTGTTGAAGTATGATAGCTGAGCCCTAGCTTGCCAGCCCCTCACACTCTTAGCTCAACCATGTGATAAGCTAGTGGGGCTCAAGTAGAGACTTGACTGGGGATGAGGTAGGGATGGAAGAAAGGGAGGGTAGGGATGTGTTGTGTTGGGAGTTGAACCTGGGGAGGGAGGCTCTACCACTGAGCTACATCCCCAGCCTTTTTTAAAATTTTGAGAATGTCTAAGTTGCTGAGGCTGGCTTCGAACTTGCGATCCTCCTCCCTCAGCCTCCCAAGTTGCTAGGATTACAGGCATGCGCCACTGTGCCCAACTACAAAGACTTTTTTCTCTCAGCTTAGGTTTGTCACCAGCTGAAGAGGTAACAATAATGGCTAGCATCTATTGAGTACTTATTAAGTGCCCAAACTGAACTAAGTTCCAGAGCTGCAGTTTGAACTCTGGAAGTGGGTCCCCAGAGGCCACAGACTGTCACCTTGAAAACCCACATGGCAGGTGTTGCCACATGTGTGTCACAGAGAAGGAACCAAAGGCCACTGCCAGCTCCCTGACTGGGCAAGTTCCCTTGGTTTTTTACAACCCCAGAGTCTCCTCACACTGGCCTCCCAGGCTTCTGGAGAACCTGCCACTGACTTGGACCTGGTCCCTGCCCAGTCCTTCCCTCCCCCAGTTGATGCAAGCAGCCATGATTTTAATCTCTGATGGAGAAATAAGACAGCTGGCCTAAAACCATGATGTTGCAAGCTCTAAAAGATCTAGAATTCCAGGTGGAGGGCTGGATTTACCTGGACCCACTGCCCCAGGTCTACCAGCTCCAACCCAGCTTCCCCTTCTCCCTCTCTCTCCTGTCCCCACCTGAGCGACCTTTGTCTACCTCTGTCTCTTGCCTGGGGAGCCCAAGGCGGCACTGCACAGATCATTTTGTATTGATATATGCTGTGATTACATGAGTTCTACCCTGCGTTCCCCTCTGGCGCTGTTGTTCTCCAAGAAGATGACTGAAGTGTCACAAAAAATATGATTATGGCATACTGGTCAATACAGATTCCCTATAGGTCCTAAGGGGCACAAAATCAACCCCCCTCCCCAGGTCTGCTAATCTGAATGGCCAGGGTTGGGGCCTGGAATCTGTATTTTCTTTTCTTTTTTTTTTGTACCAGAGACTGAACCCAGGGGCACTTAAACACTGATCCACATCCCTGGCCCTTTTTAAATGTTTTGTTTAGAGACAGGGTCTCACTGAGTTACTTAGGACCTCGATAATTTGCTGAGGCTGGCTTTGAGCTTGTCATCCTCCTGCCTCAGCCTCCTGAGCTGCTGGGTTTACAGGTATGCACCCCTGTGCCCGCTGGAATCTATATTTTCAATCAGCACCCTCAGGGTTTTATGACATGGGGTTAGATTGCAATGGCTGTCTGTCTCCTTATTGGAATCCTTCTTGACCAGGCAGACCCTCCTTCCATCCCTCTCCTCTTTGTAACCTTCTAATTCCATAATCTTTGGGCACCTCATTTGTCTCTTCATGCCTTTATCCCTTCAAGATCCCTTCTCATTTAATAACCATTACTGAGTATCTATAATATACCAGGCACTGGGGCAGTCATTTTATCTCTACCTTTTAAAGAATTCTGATTCCTGTTTAACAGAGGAAAACCCCCTGCCTTCCCCATTCTCTGCCTAGCTCTCTCTGGCTCCACAGCTGCAATGTATGGATCATTTGCAGTTCATACACGTGGTCACTGCACCAATTCCATATCCAGCCCCCCCTCACTGGCCCTGGTGTCCCCTACTGGGAAGCTAGGATTCCAGGGCAGGCATGTATGGCTCTAAAGCCTATGCCTTAGTAAGTAGCATCCAGTGCCAACAGGTCTGAAATATAGTAAATGCTCAATAAATTTGTGTTTGTGAGTAACTAAATGAATAAATGGAAAAAGAGTGAATGACGAAAGTTAGGACACCTTCTCCCACCTATCCTCAAAACACACACACACACACACACACACACACACGATTCTATCTCTGGGTTCTCAGTTTCCTACCTTGTACTTCTCTGCATGTCCAAGCATTGCCTTCCTGGCCCTACTGAGATGGTGACCCGAGATTCTCTGATCCGACCCATGTGTTACCCTGGCTGCCCCCAGAGATTCAGCATTAAATAACCTCCTGAGGACTTCTCTGAGACCCAAGGGTAGCCAAGCTCTGCCCCTGGCTCTGAGGCAGAGGTTGGAACGGGATTTGTCCCAGGATTCCTGGGAGTCTGCGATCCCTCTCCCTTCTCCTCCCTTTTCTTCTCCCCACTCCTCCCCTTTCTTCTTCCAACAGAACAAGGCTCTGAAAGGAGAAGGAAGGCTACTTTGATTTGCGAGGGTTTGGTGAAGCAGGAGGAGTCTTCATAGACCAGAGCCCTGCTCAGAGGAAACACGAGGGCTGGGGAGTGGAGTCTCATGGAATATCATCAAATATTTCACCAGTTCTCTCTGGAGTTATTCATATCTCTCCAGCCACCTGACTATTTATTGCAATGTTGCAACAAAGGGTGCTCCTTGAGAGCAGATATCGGGTTCTTGACAATCTTTATGTTTCCCAGTCACCTAGGAGAATATTCTGGTAAATATTAGACCTCTAGCAAATATTTGTTCAAAGACTGAATGACAAAAGTTATCATTTATAGCTCATCTGCTACATGCCAGACACCACATTATCTCATTTAGTTCTTTCAACAACCCTAAGTAGCAAGAATTATTACTATCACCAGTTTACAAATTACATATTAAGAAAATTTAAGCAACTGTCTCAAGGTCACATCACAATCTATGTGATGAAGCTGGGACTTGAACTGAGGTCTGGCTAGTTCCTTGGTTCCCTTTCTTTCCTTCAGTGCTGTCCACAAAACCAGACCAGACTAGGATGCTGCTATATTGACTCTGTAGGAATTTATTTATTTTTTTAACGTTCCAGCTTAAGCCGTGTGTGTGTGTGTGTGTGTGTGTGTGTGTGTGTGTGTATAAACTGATTCCTCCTCTAACCCCTAGAGTGGTGAGTTAGCATCTGAAGTGGCCTAATCAGAAATCTGCTCTCCAGAGCTTGGTTACATAAGCACTTCAAAGGCCATCATCTATACCCGAGAGCTTAACATGCTTGAGAGATACTAGAAATAAACTTTCATTGGTGAAATAAGTGGTTTCCACAATATGGAGTTGGCCAGGGAGATTATCTGGGTTCTACTGCCCTGGAAGAATAAAGTTGAAGAATTGGACCAATATAAGCACATTTGGCAGAATTTGGCCTTAGACTTAAATTTTTAATATCCCACCTGTAGGAGGTAAGAGGAGAGAAAACAAATGGCCTTCACTCACCTTTCATTTCCTGTAACTGCTAATGAAAGAACTATATTATCACCAAAGGGCCAGATTGGTTCAGACCTGTTGGCACTGGATGCCTCATCCCCCTCTCACAAGAGCACTCCAACTGATCCTTTTACCAGAGCAGTAAGGACATTCTTCCCATCTCTCTGATCTCCATTGGCAGGTCACTTGTAATAAGCTAACATCCAACAGAAATGAGCTTCAGGTGTGGTGGTGAATACCATTTCTCCAAGGATCCTTTGAAGGCTCTGGGGGCCTTTCCAACAGATGTCTGAGGTCCCCGGCACTCACCCCAACTGTACCTGTTGTCCTCCATCTCCTACCACAGCATCAACCAAAGATGGTACTCAAGATGCCTTTTTCTTTATTTTGACTTTGCAAATTCCCTCTCTGCTGTGGTGACTCCCTCATAATCCTGTCTTTACCTCCATCTCTTTTTTTTTTTAAAGAGAGAGAGAGAGAGAGAGAGAGAGAGAGAGAGAGAGAATTTTTAAATATTTATTTATTTATTTTTTAGTTTTCGGTGGACACAACATCTTTATTTTTATGTGGTGCTGAGAATTGAACCCAGCACCCCTCAAATGCCAGGTGAGTGTGCTACCACTTGAGCCACATCCCCAGCCCCTATCTCCAACTCTTAAACGTTCTGCCCTCAAGGGTAGCTACCTTAGGACACAATTTTTCCATTTTAAAAGACAAAGCAGGCAGGAAGCAAGGAGGTGGTTTTTTCCAGCTCAATGAATGAAAGGAAGAGAGGGAATAAGAGAGGAACATCAATGTCAGTTGATGTTATTGTCTCAATATGGCCAGTAGTCTCAGTTTCATGGAAATCTTATATGAAATGTGCTTTAACACAGTGTCTGAGCCAGGAACTGTGGTGCATGCCTGTAAATCTCAGCAATTTGGGAGGCTGAGGCAGGAGGATTACAAGTTTGAGGACAGCCTTGGCAATTTAGTGAGACCCTGTCTTAAAATAAAAAATGAAAATGGCTGGGGAAGTAGTTCAGTGGTAGAGCACCCTTGGGTTGGATCTCCAGACCAAATAAATAATAAATCTAAAGACTCTTAATTCCAGGGTTAAGTTAGAGGTGGGCTAGTTTAGAGGTCCACAGGGATGAATACTTGGGGTGCACTGGTGGTGGGGGGCTGTAATTGAGGGTTCCCCAGACCTTTCTAGTGCCAGAATGGCTGCCTCTGCTGATTACAGATCAACAACGGGGGAGGTAGCCAGAGGACCTTGGGAGGGAGGCAGGCAGAACATTTCTGGGATGCCATTATGGAGTAGCTGGAGTCAGGCAGAGGGGGCAACCTCAGCAAAGAAGGCTGGTGGAATAGAATATTCTTCAAGTGTCCCTGCTGGCCTTGTTATGCCAGGGTCCAGGCTGTGGACCTCTGGAGTCTCTCTCCCTGTGGAGCAGAAAAGGAGACAAGCCCATTCTCCTGCAGACATCCATTCACTCTGGTGAGGACCAGGCAGGGACTAACGCTACAAAACACCACCATAGAGGATATTATTGGAACTACTGGGGAAATTTGAATATGGCCCATGTAGTATGTGATAGGATTATATCAATATTAAAATTTCTGAATATGATAATATGATAATATTAGGGGATCATCCCTGTTCCTAGGAGATACATGCTGAAATAGAGGTAAAGGATTATGATGTGTATAACTAACTCTCAAATAGTTCAGGGATATATATATATATATATATATATATATATATATACACACACACACACACATACATACACACACACATATATATGTATATGTATGTATATATATATATATATATATATATCCCTTTTACAAGTATATATATATTTGCATATATACAGATATGTAAAAGTAAATGTGGCAAAATGTTAAAAATTGGTAAATCTCAATGAGGGTACATAAGTATTTAATGTACCATTTTTGCAACTTCTATAAGTTTGAAATTTTCAAATTAAAAAAGGAAACTGCCTAGAGTAGTATCACATGCCTGAAATCCCAGGGACTTGGGAGGCTAAGAGGATCACAATTTTGAGACTAACCTCAGCAATTTAGGGAGCCTTTAGGAACTTAGCGAGACCCTGTCTCAAGATTAAAAATAAAAAGGGTTGTGGATGTAGCTCAGAGGTAAAGCACTGCTAGGTTCAATCTCCAGTACCAAAACAAAACAAAACAAAAAACAAAACAAAACAACTGACTGGGGAAAAAAAAAGATAAGGAAACTGAGTCCCAGAATGAGTAAGGTATTTGCCCAAGTTTACAGAGCTGAGATAAAAAGAGCTCAAAGCAAGGAGGAAGTCACATGGTGGACTCTCTGGCTTTCTTGAATCTTCCTATGGGCTAATACTGTTTACAACCCTTCACATACACTAATTCATCTAATGTTCCCTTTTGAAAAGTTTGTGCTTTGTGATAAATCACTTCATTGGCACAGGTTGGAGGGAACAAACAGGAACTGGAACATGTTGATAGATGTGTAAATTGGTGCAGGTTTTTTTGAGGGCCATTCGGCAGCACTTATTGTAATTTAAAATTTATGTTATGTTTAGAGCCAGTGATTTCACTTCTAAGTATTAAACCAAAAAGAATGTCATATACATGACCAGGAAGTGTGTACAAAGGTGTTCATCATAGCAAGGTATATAAAAGCCTAAAAGTTGGAAACATCTTAAATATTCTTCATTAGAAATATTAGGAGGGCCGGGGTTGTGGCTCAAGTGGTAGCGCGCTCGCCTAGCATGCATGAGGCACTGGGTTCGATCCTCAGCACCACATAAAAATAAAATAAAGATATCAAAAAAAAAAAAAAGGGGCCATGACGAATATTAAAAAAAAAAAAAAAGAAATATTAGGAAACCATCAAAAAAACAAGGCAGCTCTTACAGTGCTACCCTTATAGCCAACAGATGATAATGATGAGGGGACAAAAAACAAGGGCTGCTTCTTCCTGAGTGTTAAAAGGTGAATGTGAATACATAAATATATTCATATACACGAATGTTTTAGATACACACAAATATGGAATACACATCCACACACACATATAAATACAAAATACTTAGGTACACACAAAATATCTTATGTGTACAAAAACAAAAACAGTAGCCTTGCTGGAAAGGGGTGATCTGAGAGACAAGGGACAAGATAGAAGAAAGACTTTTTCTTTTTTAGCCTTCTGTATTATTTGAAATTCATACTATGTGCAAAGCTAAAAAAATGAATGAATCTCCCCTTCCCCAAATCCACAGGACTTGCTTTTCAGCTGAAGCAAATTCTTAACTGTTGAAGGGGACAGCAGAGGACATTCTCCCCACAAAATAGGGCCTTGATCTATCTCAATAAAGCCATTTGCAAGTTCACCCTTCTGAGTCCTGTTGGCCCAGTTTGACAACTTTCCTTGGTATTTGGACTCTCAAAATTGTGGGTGAGAATGGCCTGCGCTGCTTGTTTCTTGGGCAATTCACCAGTCCCACCCCTGGGGATTCACATTCAAACCTGGGGTGGGGCCAGGGACTTTTCACTAATGCCTTTTCACTTTCTTCCACTTGGAGAAACAGGTCCTGGTGGTGTTTGCTTCTGTTCAGGCCTTGCTGAGATACAGTCTACAGGGTTGGGGAAGAAAACTCTGTGGGTTTTGTTGTTGTTTGTTTTGTTGGTGCTGGGGATGGAGCCCAGGGGTTGTGCATGCTAAGCATGCGCTCTACCTCTGAAGTACACCCCAAGCCAAGACAGCTGTTCTTTCGTTCGTTTCCATTTTCCTCATCCCATACCCACCTAAATAAATATTAGTGTCCAGATCCATCTGGGTATGGGATCATATAACTGAAGGACTGCAAATGCCTGAGGGACCAAGTCTCATTGATTGAGTGTCCTGCTTGCCTTTCTCCTTTAAAATAAATAACGTACGTGAGCGATTAAGTTACCCTCCGGGCTGTGGTGACTTGCTTTCTATCTCTTTCTCTAAACTACAAATCAGGAGGCAGACCATTGGAAATTAGGACTTCTGTTCCAAATATCCGGGCGTAACATTCTCACAGGTGGCCAGACAAACGCTGGAACCTTCTTCGGGGGAGGGTCGGATCTTGTCCCCCGTCCTGCGAGAGTCCCACTCTATCTGGGGGGGAGCACACCTTGCAGGAGCTGGCGTGGCCCCCACAGGGAGCTCGGGACCGCAGCCCCCCAGACCCCAGCGCCCCCCCGGTCCCCGCCGGCCCGGGACAAGCCCGGCGGTGCGGAGAAGTGGGAGGCTGGAGGCTGCTGAGGTCATTTCCTGTGCCTCTCCGCGAGCTGCCTGCGGAGCCGAGCCCGGCACCCGGCCTTTAAGGAGCGGGAGGGAGCAGGGGGCGGAGGGAGCCCAGCGGAGCGTTGAATGGGGCGCAGCGAGGCGCGGCCGGGCTTTGTGCGGCCAGCCCGCGGGCACCCTCCCGGCTCCGGCCTCGCTCCGCCCCGCCCACCGCGACCCCTGCTGCTGGGGAGCGGAGACCCGGCAGCCGCTCGGGACTCCGGCGAGAGTGACGCAAGGTCAGCGGCGGCAACGCGCCCAGGGCGCCCGAGTGCCGGAGGTGCGGCGCCGACGCCCGCCGGCCACCTGAAGGTGAGGCTTGGCGCTCCCTGGCCAGGAACGGGCTGGGGTGTGCGGACCCGGGAGGGCGGTTGGCCGGGCGGAGGGGACCTGCTCCCCACGACCCGGACTGCGATTCCGGAGCAGGTGCCTCCCCACCTGGAAGCGAACTCCCAGCGGCGGGCTGCGCTGGGAGCCGCGGGTCAGGTTTGGAGAGCCAGGAGCCCCTGGAGAGCTTCGCCGCAAGGCCAGAGCTAGCCCTCCTTGGAGGACCTGTAGTTTGGGACCGGCTCGATCCAGTTGCTCCCGGGAAGGGCCCTCCGGACGTACGTGCAGGCATCAATCTACCTTGTCGGTTGGTGCTCGGCGCGCTTTCGCCTCCCTCCCTACCCCCGGATCCCCTCCCCTCCCCACCTCTTTTTAGGCTATTTCTAATGTGATTCTGGATGTTCTCTTGGGGGTCAGGTTCAACTCCTGGGGGCAGGTCAGCCAAGCAGAAAAGAAAACAGGCTGGGCGCCCAGTTACATCAAGGGCTTTGTATCCTAGGCGTCTTTGTAATCAGTCCCCAGGGATCAGGGGGCCTTTGGGGTGACAGGCAGTTGAAGATCTTCAACTGGAAGTAGAATCCTCTCGCTGTTGTATTGCTCCCCACCAGCTATCCCCTCCATAAGCTTTCACCAGGAACTTTCCAACAATATTGGTTCCAGGAAGACACTTGAAAAATCATTGAAACAGTTCTCAGTGAGACAGTCGACAGGTCCATCATCAAATTTGTTGGATTCTTCTATGCCAGACATGTATGGCAGTGATACTTTATAGATCATTTATTGCAGTGTTGCTGCATATTATTATCCCCACTTCATAAAAGAGAAAACTAGGACTCAGAAGTAAATTATGACTTGCCCAAGGTCATACAACTAGAGTGGAAGAAGCAAGACTTAGACCTAAGCCTTCTAAATTCCAAATATGGGGATTGGTTAACTATCCATTGTCCTCCCTCTAGGCTACAGAGGGAACTGCCCAGAGCTGGGTTATGGTAGGGTGCATCCTGTTGTCCCAAGCACATTTAAACTAATATCTGAGCTGAAAAAAAAAATGTGCCCAAGTGTGCCCCTTCTGCCCTCTTCAGAAGTCACCTCTTCAGGAAAGAAGTGTGTCCCTCCAGTTAATGTTCCACTCCCCCAAGGTGCTTTCTTCTTTGCTATTCTCCTTATCTCTAGGCTATTTCTAATGTGATTGTGGATGTTCTCTTGGGAGTCAGGTTTGACTCCTGGGGGCAGGTCAGCCAAGCAGAAAAGAAAACCTCTGTGCTCCATAGAGGTTGGAGAATGCTTTATTGAGGTGAATGTTAAGGTGCTGGGATTCCCTCATGCTTGCTTTGGGTGACTTCACAGAAGGCTGTGCTGAACCACCATCCTGTGTTCTCTGGTAAGCCTAGCTGTGCCTTCTTGCCCTTTCAAAAGCTAGTTCAGGCTATATTAGAAGGCAGAGGCAGGATAGCAAGTTCAAGGCCAGCCTTAGCAGCTTAATTAGATCCTGTTTCAAAATTTTAAAGAAGGCCTCAGGTTTTTAGCTCAGTGGTTCAGGCCCCAGTACTGGGGGGAAAAAGAAAGAAAGAAAAAAAAGAGAGAGAGAAGAGAAGAGACACAGAGAAAGAAAACAAGCTAGTTCGAACTGCCCTCTTCTGTGGGGAAACAGGCACTTATTGCTGGCTGAGGTATGAATTAGGATAGCCTCAAGGGAGGGCACTTTGGACTATCTGGCAATTTAAAATGCACATCACTTAACCCTACAATTTCATTTCTGGGACTGCCCTTTAAGATATACCCTGATGTATATGAAATGATGCATATTCATTGAATATTCAATACAGCATTGTTTATTTTAGCAAAAGGTTGGAAACAACCCAAGTGACTATCAATAAAAAGAAGATCATGTAATAGCTATCCAGTAGAATACATTAAAGCTGTCGTGCAGTATGGAAGAAGAATGTGGCAGAGATGTATGTTAATATATGAAGACTTCAGAGTTATATTGTTAAGTATGGTGTGTATAGTGTGGCACCATTTGTGTGTGCAGAATGTACATGAATGTTTGCATATGTCCTGGATCTCCCTGAAAGAACACAAAACACCCTAACAATAGTTGCCTCTGGGGAGAACTATGGCTGAAGTATAGGGGTGGGAAGGAGTCTTATTTTGAAGCTTATATCATTTTGTTCAATCTTCAAAAACAAATAGATAAGATAATTTTTAAAAGGAACATGACCTCCTCTCTGAGGTGGTGCTGGTAGGGAGCACATCTATGAGTCACATCTTGTACATTCAGGGCCCAGCTGGCTTGCCTTGTATTTGTTGATAGTAACAATAGCTGTCACTGAATGCTTACTAGAGATAGAGACCAGGCTTTTGTAGTGTCTTCTTTAATTCTTTTGTTGTTGTGCTGGGGATTGAACCAGTGGCTTTGTGCACGTAAGGCAAGTCCTCTACCAACTGTGCTGTATCCTCCGTCTCCTTTAATTCTTAAGGGAATCCTGCATGATGTAATCTTTGAGGTTGCCTTTTTTCCACCTGGTGCTAAAGATGGAACCCAGGGCCTCATGCATACTAGGCAAGTGCTGTCCCACTGACCTTCACCCCTGACCTCGAAATTGTGCCCCGCTATCATGGTGCTGGGGATTGAACCCAAAGCCTCTTGCATGCTAGGCAAGTACTCTATCACTGAGCTACTCCTGGCTCTTTTTATTTTGAGACACATTCTCCCTAGCTACCCAGACAGTCCTCAAGCTTGAAATCCTCCTGTCTCAGCCTCCTGAGTAGCTGGGGTTACAGGTGTGTACTCCCATACCAGTTTTGAAATTGCCATTTTTAAAGATTAGGAAAGTGGTTAAATGTAGACAATTTTATATGATTCGACCTAATATTATTGCCTTCATTTAAAAAATTGCCCTCAATTTCAAAATGGAACTGAGGCTCACAGAAGGTGAGTAAATGATTTAGGGTGACAGAATTTAATGCCTAAGCCAACATTCAAACTCAGGCCTGTTTGGCGCCAGACAGGGATCTTAAGAACTATGCTCTGTTTCTGTACTGTTTTTTGTTATTGAGGACCTAGTTGTATTGTCCCTGTCTTATGTTATCAGATCCCCAGTTCCTGGGACATGCTCACCTTCTTCTGTCTCCATCAAGGTTGTGTGTGTGGAATGTGATGCTCACACCCAGTAGAGGCAGGATGCATGTTGTTGACTTGATCCGGTGACAGTGCTGAGATCAAAGGGGTCGTTATGTGTCTGCTCACACCCTCCCCCAGCTTCATCCCAGAAGGAAGCACAAAGTTCTTCCTTTCCCATAGTTGGGCAGGTGGTTAGCCTAGTCTAGCACAGCAATTTTGAGAAGATAGTGATAGCTCATCCTAGCCAGTGGAAGTCACAAAAGGTCCTTGCACTGGGAGTAAACCATAGTGAGATGACATGAGGGAGCCCAATGGAAATTGTACAGAAGCCCATTATTATTTTTCTTTCTTTTTTTTTTTTTGATACTGGGGATTGAACTCAGGGGCACCTCACTGAGCCACATCCCTGCCCCATGTTGTATTTCATTTAGAGACAGGGTCTCACTGAGTTGCTTAGTGCCTCGCTTTTGCTGAGGCTGGCTTTAACGCATGGTCCTCCTGCCACAGCCTCCCGAGGGACTGAGATTTCAGTCATGTGCCATGGCACCCATTATCTTTTTTTGGTACCAGGGATTGAACCCAGGGGTACTTAACCACTGAGCCACATCCCCAGCCCATTTTTTATGCTTAGGGCCTTGCTGAGTTGCTGACTCTGGCCTCCAACTTGTGAACCTCCTATCCTAGCCTCTGAGCTGATGGGATGACAGTTGCATGCCACCATGCCTGGCTAGAAGCCCATTATCTTCTGATACTTCCTATACCTTCTAAGGAAGCAATTTGCTGTCCTGTGCCTGCAGTGACTTCTGACCTCTTTCTTTTAGGCTCCTGTGTTGATTGATTCCCTTTGTAGGGAGATACCATGGCAACAGACTTAAGGTTTCCAAGCCAGAGGATCTTTATTCTATGTCCTCAAGCTTGCACATGGTATTAACAAAAGTTGGTTGCATTACATTTAATCTCTTCGTTTTGTCAGTTTCCAGTCAAATCCCAAAACTTGCCAGAGAGATCCCAGGTCAAGTTTGTGTTTTCTCTGATATAGGCCCTGAGTATAAAGTCACTCTCTGTGATTTTTTCCCACTACTTGTCTTACCCACAAGGCTTTGACCTCTGTGGCATTTTGAACCAGGACTGAAAGATTTGGGGGAGCTTCAAAACAGTTATCAAGACCATGACAATCATTTGACCCACCTGCCAAGCTTTTTAGCATTCTGGGCTAAAAAGCTAATGGAATCAAGGGAACTGGATTTCACAGGAGTGGCCATGAGCTTATGATAATTGTTGCTGGGTGGGGAGCACCCAGGGATTTATCTTACTACTACTTCTTATGTATGTTGCAAATTTCCAACATAACAAAAGGAAAACAACAACTGAGCTGGGTTTTGTATCCAGTTCACTTCTCCTTTTTATTTTCCCATCTGTTTTCCCCCTTAGTGCTGGAGATCAAACCTATGCTAGGCAAGCTTTCTCCCACTGGCTATCTAATTTTGCCATTAATGATGTATTTGTGTTAGGCAATCCTGGTAGCACGAGATGTCTATGAACATCCTGATGGAAAGAGAATTCTAGATATTGGGAGATCAGGATTCTTGACCCATCTCCACTACCCACCGTTTAGTTCTGGGTCTCTAAACCAGTCACACATGTGATGATTTATCTAATCTGTTCATTGTCAATGTATTTGCACTTGTTCTCTGTGTCAGAGATACAAGTGTATGCACTTGTTTCGATGCTTTGAAAAGTTAAGAATGATTTCTGCAGAATTTATTGCTACTGATTCTTGAATTTCTTTATGGGAAATACAGATGCAAGGTGACTTAGCAGACGAGGTCTAACTCACTGGTATCTTCCCTGAACATCCCTTGTTTTATAGCTGTTATTGACCACCTGCCTCTGCCGGAAGAGCCTCCAGGCCTTGGGCTTGGCAGCAGGCACCTTACTCCAGATCTGTTTCCAAACCTCTTGGCTCTCCTCACATGCCGAGGCAAGCCTAGCACGAGTCTCAGCCTTCTCGGGAACTTGCCAGCATCCCCAAAGCAGCGAGAAGATTAATCAGACCACTTGGTACTCCTAAACCATGTCATGGAGGTGTTTGCTTGATTAGAGAAAGCACTCCCTAAAGTCTGGATGTAATCTCAGACTTCAAGGGTATGTGGAGACCAGTGATATTTTATTTCCAGAGTCCCCAGAGACTTTGGTAATTTGGGTTTTCCCTCTCTCCTTAGAATCTAAGTAGTAGTTCTGAAAATCAACAAGAGGGATTTAAAATTAATCAGACTCCTTCAGCTACACAGAAGTTTAAGCTCCTCAACCCTTGGTTTTACTTGGGTGCTTTGATTGGTTGTTCTCAGCCCTGGGCTAGGTTGCAAGACTCCCAAATCCTAGTCTCACATCTGCCACTTTTTTGTTCATAGGAAGGAAAGCAAAATCCCCCTAAAGGACAAAGAAAATCAAACATGAAGTCTCCCAGCCTTCCCTGGAGGCCCTCCAAGGTTCTGTTTTGTCTTCTCAGCTGTGATCTTAGCTCAGAGAAGGTCATGTTTTGTTTTTGTCTTTTGTCTTCCTGCCCGTTCCAGTTGGTCCCAGTCTTTTGAGGTGGGGATTGCTGGGAGGTCACAATGTGCCATTGTTTGGGATGACAGTTCTAGGAGAGCAGGGCTGAGGTCCTGTGTCCAGTATTCTGAGAAGCCGACAACCACAAGAATCAGACATTAGGCCCATCAGTGGTGTAGTTGTTGAGTTCTTCTCTCCAGGTCTACTGACCCTATTTTTTCTTGAATTTCTTTTTTTTTTTTTTTTTAGTTTTAGATGGACACAATACCTTTAATAAATTAATTTATTTTTATGTGGTGCTAGGATCAAGCTCAGTACCTCACGTGTACTAGGCAAGAGCTCTACACTGAGCTACAACTCCAGCCCCTGGCCCTATTTTTTCAAGGAAAAGTGCGGACACATTAAGTGTCTATGCTTATGAAAATTGTGTTGGCAGAATATTTGAGGCCAGGATGCTTTGGAGAATCTGGGATATAGGTTCACCTTAGTGTTAAGGGCTATGAAAGATTTTATAAATTGTTTCTCTTATTCTTAACAACTTACTTCACTCCAAAATCAGAATTCTTTCATCTTCTCACCCCTGCTGTGCTGGAGATTGAACCAAGGGCCTCATAAAGCTAGGCAAGCACATTACCAAGGAGCCACATCCCCAGTCTCTTTCCACTTTTTGGATGTGTTAAGAGCACTGTGGCTGAGAACAAGGACTTTAGAACCAGAATCCCACCCCAGTATTTACTAGCTGTAGAACTGTCCATTTTAGTTACTTAGCCTCTCTGTCCCTCAGTGTCTTCTCATAAATGATAGCTGTTTATAGTATGTAATGGGAGAAAGGTACTCATGAAAAGTCAGGTGTAAGAGAAGAAATATTGGTGATTTACCACCAAAGAGACAAACTGTTGCTCGAGGTAATTTTTGGCAACAGCACAGGAGGTGGCTGGGTTTTCTTAGCCTGGGTTTTCTGAAGTCCTGAGGTTTCTGAGGAAGGAAAAGGGGATTTAAAAACACAGTATATTTTTATTATGGAAAATTCCAGGTGTATAGTCAAGTAGAGAGACCAGTATGAAGAACTGCCATAAACCTATCAACCAGCTTTAAAAATTATAATATTTTGGGGTTGGGGATGTATTTTAGTGTAGAACACTTGCCTAGCGTGCATGAGACCCTGGGTTCTGTCACCAGCACTGCCCTTTTCCCAAAGTCAACATCTTAATAGATCTTATAAATCTCCTTTTCCTTACCCCTTACCATGGAGTATTTTGAAGCAAATCCCAGACATGATATCATTTTACCTGTAAATCATATGTATCTCAAATAGATGAAAAATTTTAAAGATTATCAACCTAAAAAATTAGCACTCATTCTTTAAAATGAGCTAATACTAGGGTGACCATATGTCATGGTTTGGGGCAGACCAAATTTATGCTGTTGTCAAAAATAATTATTAATAATGCCCTAAAAGGGGGATTTGCAGATCCTGGTGGTTGGTTATGCCTTCTAGCCTTCTCTCCTGCCAGCTTACTATGCCTCTATCTCTTCTCTCATGTAGATTCATACATGCCTCTTCCTTTGCTCATCCTTGACCCAGTTTTTCTTCTCTCAAAATTGCCCAAGAGGTCTCTGGGTAAATTCCCCTGGCCAGGGAGATTATAGGTGTCTACTTGATTTGTACACAGTTTTTTTCCAAAGACTTGTGGCTTTCTCCCAGGGTTGGAGCAAAATATCTAGCAGTTTTCTGATTAGATTCTTACAATTTGAAGGAGAAGAAATAAGACTCTGTTCCAAGGCAGAATGATTTAATGACAATAGACAGGACCCCAGCTAAATAGAAAATCATCAGGGAAATTTAAAGCATGGTGTTACCTTTTTAGTTTTCCCACCTAACATCGGTAATGTGTAGTAGAATCAGAACTACACTAGGAACCAGGGTTCTTCCTCTAGTTTGCTCTGTGACCTTACCCATTTGAAGCATTTCCTACAGTGTAGCCTCTCCCATCCCCTCACAGTCTGCCCCTTTCTTTGCTCCCATTTATCCAAATATCAATTGGCAATTGTGGTGACATTTTTAATTTTGTAATTAGACTTTCCTGAGTGCTTCTTGTAAAACTTAAAGATAAGGACCTCTCTTTACTTTTTTATCTCCATTGCCTAGAACAGGGTCTGGCACATAAATGGTTGCTGAATGGATAAACACCAAAGAGCCTTACTTCTCAGTTTGGTAAAAATTAGACCAGATTCTCCTTAAGTTTCCTCAGGTTCTGTGACTTCCCAGAGTTGCTCAGCCAGCTTATGGTGGAGTGGAATACACTGAGCTGAGGAAGATGGGATGGGACAGGTGAACAATGACTTCCTCCATTTCCCAACTTCATCTTCTCTTTTGGTCTCTTCTTCCTCCTCTTTTTTCCGTACATCCACTCCTCACACACTTATTTATCTTTTCTTCTCTCAGTGTGCTGGTTCTTAGAGTTCCCTGGAAAAAGCCAGAAGTTGATTCCATCATGGCCGAACTCAAGGTGGAGAGCCGGGCCAGTGTTGACTGGCAGAAGCGCTGCCTGGCCCTGGAAACACAGCTTTTCCGGTTTCGCCTCCAGGCCAGCAAGATAAGGGAGCTGCTGGCTGACAAGGTGAGACCTGGAGTTCAGGGGCTGCCTCCCCTCACTGCGGGGGTCATTGTCAGAGAGGGCCAGAGTCAAAGGGGGAGAGTTGGTGAAAGTAAACTTTCAAAGAGATGCTTTTCACACGTGCAAAATAAAACCCAAGGTAGCTTTTTGTTTATTTGGTTTTGTTCTTATTTTAAGACCAGACTTAGCGGTTTACTACCCTGTCACCTGTCATTTCTCCCTGCTCTACCTCTTCATAGGTACACCAAAGAAATGATAGAATTCTTCTTGGTCTTTTATAACCTCTTGGTTACTTGTGGCTCCTATGTTCCATTATCCCTTAATATTTCTTCTTTTCTTTTGGTACGGTGACTGAACACAGGGCTACTCTACCACTGAGATATTTTTTTAATTATTAAATTTTTTATTTATTATTTTTTATTATTTCTCTATTTTATTATTGTATTTTTTTTAATTTCAAGATAGGATCTTACTAAGTTACTGAGGTTGGCCTTGAACTTTGAATCCTCCTGCCTCAGCCTCCTGAAGAGCTGGGATTCCAGGTGTGTGCCCTACCACCATGTCCAGGTTCCCCTTAGCATTTCTTTTTCACTGTGGGCAGGATATTGTTTTAGGAGAAGAATGCAAATGTATCCATCCTACCGCTCACCTTTTATTAAGCACATGAGCCACTGGTTTTCTGGGGACAAGGACACAGGCACTGGAGACCTTTCTGGCTCTACCAGTTTCTAGCTATGTGACCCTGAGCAGGTCCCCTTCACCACTAATGCAGGGAGATAGATGTCCACCTCTCAGACATTAGTTTGAGAGTTACCTCACATATATGGAGGTCTTGGCATAGAACGGGTCTTAAATAGGAACAATTTTATCTTTATAGGCTTTGGTGGGCTGGTGTGGGAAACTTACCACCTTTCATAATGTTTCTGCTGACCTCCAGAGGCATTGTACAGCAAAACTCATGTAGAGAGTGGAGACTTGCACTGAAGAAATATATGTGTATGTGTGTATATATATATATATATATATATATATATATATATATACATACATACATACATACACACACACACACACACATACAAACTTACACATGTATTCATTCTGTATATATTGTGGGGGAGGGGAAGTACTGGCCTTAAAGGGTTCAAACCCAGCTATATCCTCATGCTCAGCCCTTTTTATTTTTTATTTTGAGACAATTCTCCTTAAGTTTCTGAGGCTGGCCTCAAACTTGTAATCCTCCTTTTTTAGCCTCCCTAGTAGCTGGTTTTTCAGGTTTGTAAACAGATGGATATATATATATATATATATATACACACACATATATACACATATATATACATATACATATATACATATCTATATCTTTATATATCTTAAGTGAATCAATCACTCTTTCTGTAGTTTTGATTATATAGTATCAATCTGTTTAGCAAATCTCTCTCTCTCTCTCTCTCTCTTCCTCGCCCCCCCCCCCTTTGTACTGGGGATTGAACCCAGGGGCACGTAGGACCTTACTGAGTTGCTGAGGTGGCTTTGTACTCTGGAT
The DNA here is from genome assembly GCF_021218885.2 of Marmota monax. NCBI lineage: Eukaryota > Metazoa > Chordata > Mammalia > Rodentia > Sciuridae > Marmota > Marmota monax. Next base: position 18,937,497 of record NW_026693777.1, on the reverse strand, counting down.
CCTCCCAAGCCTCTGGGATTACAGGTGTGAGCTGCTGCCCCCAGCTCAGAAACCTTTCTTTCATAGAACAAAGGTAAAATTCAGCTTAGCCCTCTTCAAGTAATTCAAAGTCTTGATGAGTAAGCAACCTGTTTTATTGATAGTCCTGTAACCTGGAGCCCAGGAAGGCAAGTCAGTGGCCTCACCTCTGCATTTCCAAAGCAGGGGGAGTGCCCTGGGCTAGTCTGGACTAGAACTCTTGAACATTGGCTCTATTGGCATTGCTGTCCTTGAGTTCAAACTGTGAAGAACAGGGGCCCTGCACGTTCCTGCCAGGTGGTGCCAATGGAGAGGAAAGAACTCAGCCCCTTCAGGAAAAGGACAACAGGTCTTAGACAGTGGTTTTCAAAGTTTGGCCAGAATCACTTGTTAAGCACGCACTTGTTAAGCATATCTGTCCTCGGCCCCACCCCAGTCCTCTTGATCCAGGTCTTCAGGGTGCTGTAATCTCTGTGTTTAACAAGCTCCCAGAAAATGGCTTTGTACTATAAAGTGGGTGAACCTTGCCTTAGGCTGTAGTGTTAGGGGCATATAGGAGGCAAGGAAAGGGTAGGTAGGAATACATTCAGCCAGGTGGCCTGAAATACCTCAGAGGAAGGACACTTCTGTTTCTACCAGTAATTAGGGCCACAAAATAACCTTTTAAATTTTTTAAAAAATATTTTTATTAGTTTTGATGGACCTTTATTTTATTTATATGCGCTGCTGAGAATCGAACCTAGTGCGTCACACATGCTAGGCAAGCGCTCTACCTCTGAGCCACAACCACAGCACCTTTTAAAAATTCTTACTATGAAATAACTAAAATGCTGGATGAAATATTTTAAATATCCTTCTAAACACAGAGATGAACATTGGGAAAAAAAATAATAAAAGGACTCCTTAGGGAGCAGAAGAGGGAAGAACCAGGGTGGAGCTCACCTCTGGTGGCTGAGTGGTGTGGGGAGAAGAGGGGAGGACAAGGGAGAGGTGAGGGGAGGGGAGGGGAAGGGAGGGGAGCAGAGGGTGGCCTCCTTTTAGGAATGTAAGGTTTCAGGTTTGAGTTCTGTGGAGACAGAGATGAGGTTTGGCTGGTTGGATCTGAAGCTGAAATAGAGTCTTCCTCATGGAGTCAGACTACCAAAGGGTTCACCATAAATAAAAAGGTAGATGACAAGAAAATCATCCATCAGCGCAAGGAGATGGCAATAGCTTCTCAGACTTAGGTAAGGCTCTGGGTAGAAAAAACAAAAGTAAAGAAAAAGAAGTCTTTAAGAACCTGATGATAATACTAGTTCAATGTTAGGATTTCTACCACCAGTGTGGTTGAAGAAGCCTAAGTTCTGGGCCAGGGGTAACACTGGGGAAGTTTGTAGAAAACAGATACAAAACCTCTTTGAAGAAATAAGACCTCAATCCAGATCACACAGGATCCTCACAGGAAGAAGAGCCTCAATGAAGGTGAGTATATAATCTAAAATGACTAATGCTTGAGGAATAATTTACGATGAGTGAGAACTCACCTACCTGACAAACAATTAGTCTTCTGATAATAGAATTCTTGGCAAGAGACAATAAAATAAACGAGTTCAAAACTATTGAAGACATAATGCAGAAACTTGGAAACATGAGACAAGAACAAGGCAGTATCCAAAAAGGTCAGGTCAACTTGAAAATTAAATAGAAATTCTAGAAGAGAAAGTATTTTAATTGAATTTGTTTTCTTTTGGGGGTACTGGGGATTGAAGCCAGGGCCCTGCACATGCTAGGCAAGCACTCTATCACTGAGCTGCACTCCCAGCCCAGAAGGGAGACTTAGTGAATAGATAGACCCGAGGAAGTCATCTAGAATGTAGTACAGAGAAATAAAGATATAGAGGCTGAAATATGGATGCCAGGATGGCGGGATTCCAGAAATGGAGAAGAGAATGAAGGAGAGGCATTACTTGAAGGGGTAATGGCTAAAATGTTTCCAAACTTGATAAAAGATCTGAAGCCTCAGATTCAGAAAGCAGAAACCTAAACAGTATAAATTTTTAAAAATCTGTGTATACTATTTTAGCTGTGAGAAGGAACCCAAAACAGCAATGGCTCAAACTAGACAGATGTTTCTTTCTTTTTCCTGTAGCATTTCAAACATAAGCAATCCTGTCTTCTATGTGTTTAAAGATGGTTTCCTGGGCTGGGGTTGTGGCTCAGAAGTACAGTGCTCACCTAGCATGGATGAGGTACTGGGTTCGATCTTTAGTACTATATAACAATAAATAAATAAAAATAGAGGTATTATGTCCACCTACAACTAAAAAATAAAATAAAAAGATGGTATCCAAATTCCTTCCAGTTCCCTTTCCCAGAGGTGCCTGTGTTCCTTCTGCTCATATTTCACTGACCACATCTTTGTCACATGGTTGTACCCAGCTTCAAGGAAGGTTGAGAAATATTCTTTTTTTTTTTTTTTTGTGGTGCTGGGGATAGAACCTAGGGAATCACACACGTTAGGCAAGCATTTTATCACTGAGCTACAACTTAGCCCCAGGAAATATTCTTTATTCTCACCAGTCATGTGCTCAGCTAAAAGTTGAGTAGTCTAAGATAGAAAAAAGAGAAGAGGAGAACACATAATGGGAAACAACTAGCTGTCTTTAAGTATACAATAATAAGAGTCATATCAAATAGAAATATAGTACATATAACTTTAAAATCAGTAGTGTGGAAAAATGAAATAAAGTCTTAAATCCAGATAGGGAACAGGAAAAAAAAAGAATAGAAAAAGGAATACAAGCCAGACACAGTGGTGCACACCTATAATTCTAGCGGTTTGGGAGGCTAAGGCAGGGAGATCACAAGTTCAAAGCCAACATCAGTAATTTAGTGAGGCCTAAGCAACTCAGAGAGACCCTGTCTCTAAATAAAATACAAAAAGGGGCAGGAGATGTTGTTCAGTGGTTAAATGCCCCTGGTACCTATCATCAACAACAACACAAACAGAATATATAGTAAGAAACAAAATGCAGTGGTAGAAGTAATTCCAAATATATTGGTCACAGGAGACACATAAGAATACATATTGTAGTACTGACATATAAAAAATCGTGAATATTCTAAATGTCTTAGTAGGGGGCTGGATCAATATATTGAGCATATTTATACATTGGAATACTACATTGCATTTAAAAAGGTCTTAAGTAGAGCTACATATATAATATCAACAAATCTCAAAAACCAATATTGGACAAAAAATATCAGAAGAGTACAATGTAGTTTATGTAATTAAAAAAAAAACTACTAGAAGTGTTCTAATACTTAATCTAATACCTGTGTAACCTTGGGCAAGTTTCCTTACCTCTCTGCTTCAGTTTCCTGACCTTTACTATAGGAACATGAATAGTACCTGCCTTTGTAAAGAAATCTCAGGGCTGGGGATACAGCTCAGTGGTAGAGTACTTCTCCAGCATACACAAGGCCCTGGGTTCAATCCTCAACACTGCAAAAAACAAAACAGTAGCAAAACAGTTCTCCAGGTTTTGTACAGTTATTTCTCATCCCAGCTCCACACTTGTATATTTTATATATTTGGGACTAAGTATATGATTTCAATCAAACATAAAATCTGCAGCTATGAAAAAGAAGCAAAAAACTGTTGTCTTAGATTACAACAGAGTTAGAACTGTTTAATAACTAAACTGGTATTGCAAACCCAAGTGCTCATAGGTAACTTTGATAAAGGTAAAGTGAAAAGCACCAGGCGGGCTATGGGAGAACTCAAGGACATGGGCTTAAGCCACATATTGCCATAAGAAAACGTCATCCTGGTGTGGCCAGATCTTCTGATTTTTTTTTTTTAATAGAAGCTGGAAATTGAGAATTGTTTGTGGTGTCTGGATTTTTATGTGTCATTTGAGATTTGAATGTGAGAGACTATATAGCATGGTGGCTGACAGTATGAACTGTGGAACCAGTCCACTTGCGTTTGAATCCTGGCTGTGAATCTAATACCTGTGTGACCTTGGGCAAGTTTCTTTACCTCTGTGCTTCAGTCTCCTGACCTGTACAATAGGGACACGAATAGTACCTGACTTTGTAAAGAAATTGAAATGAGTTAAGACTACTTACAACAGTGCTAGACGCACAGCAAGTGGCCCTGTTTAGCTATGTACATGTAGGCTAAAGACCCACACCACTATATATGTCATAGAGGCACTCTTTAGACTCATAGTTGGCAAGTTTTGACTTAAACCCATTCTTTATGTAGATGAATTCTAAATAGGATGACATGTAATCTATAATCTAACCAGGACACTCTGAAGAGAAATGAAAGGAGGCTCTGTTAGTAACTGTGCTGGGATAGCAGGTGAGACTGTCCCCAGCAAACTGGTCCCCCTGGTCCTAAGTGCCATCTTTGTACAGAAAAGCACCAGTAAGCAGCTTTTATCTACAAACCAGCAAATGCTCTGTGGGGGTACTTTGTGTCATCTTTCTAACAACCCTAGCAGAGAGATGCTGTTGCTGCTCTCCTGTTTTGCTGGTAAGGAAACTGAGGCACAGGGTTAAGGAACTTCTCTAAAACTACACCATAGCACAGTCAGCCAGGTTCCAGAGCCTTGGCTCTCACCTGTGACAGTGGATGTAAGGTGGTGGCCGGAAAGTTAAACTTCCTTTTCAGAGAAATAGTGGAGACTGAGGATGGTGTGGCTTTCAGTTCAGGCCTCTGCTTGGCATGGCAGGACTACTCTGGGCTGCAGGAGAATGCTCATTGCTCCTGCCACGTGGGGCTGCTTCACAGCATTGCCATATGGAATAAGGAACGGTGGACATGGGGCTTGAATACCAGATTGGTGCCAAGTGCATTTCATCAGGTTATTGCAGCCAGTTCTAGGACAGTTTATGCATCTTACGTGCAGCTGATGAAAGTAGATCCCTGTCAGCCACCTAAACCTGACACCTCCTTGGTTGGTGTGTCACCCCAGACCCGCAAACTAAGGACAGCTGAGGACATTGTCCTGGCAAGGCCTGTGGGAGAAGGAACAGAACCCAAATAAAGGGAGGCCCACCTAAAGTGCCAGATTTCCAGAGCTCCAGGTATGACCCTTTAAGCAAATGTGGAGAAGAAGGATCTAGGCATGAAGTGTTGATACTGGGATTAAAAGGGAAGCCTATAAACTCCCAAAATGACACACCAAGTACTCCAGCGGCAAGAGAGAAAGTATACTTTCATAAAAACAGATAGAAACAAAATGTTAAAGATATTTTCAAACAAGAACAGTGGGATGTTAGTAATTGTTGAGTATAGCAGCATAAATATGGGATTATGCTTTCTCTTTGTAAAAAGTCTGGTTGTTCAAAATGTTTTCAATATTCAGAAACTAGTTTTAGAGGAAATAGAATGCCTCAGCATAAAAGGGTAAACACAAAATGCTTTGAGTGTCAAGTGTCCTTGCCAGGAAGATAAAAATGACTGGGAGGGTTGGCAACAGTGGGGACCACCTGGCAGCCTTGAAGCAGGCAGCCCTGGCTGGGAGGAGACCCTGGCCCTGGACAGTTCCTTGCCATTTCTTTTGCTTTGGTAAAGCAAAACCTTGAAGGGATGGATAATAAAATACCTTAAAGGGATGGATAACAAAATCTTGAGGGGAAAAATTCTTGCTGCATTGCCCATGACAAGTGATTTCTGGCTCTGATTAGTATCATTGACCACTCACTCTTGATCCAAATGAAAATGCCTAGCTGGGAGGTAAGACTCAAGTTTGTTCCTTATTCTACCTTGGTCTCCATCTCAAAATTGGAAGACAAATATTCCAATGAATGTATTAGAAAAAGTCAGACAATTATTGCAGAAGGTCATGGGTATGGCCTTCTTACGGAAGTCATAGGCCATTTTCTAAGCTGCAGAGCAGATATTAGAACTAAGGGATCCAGCCGAAGGTCAATCTAGGAAATCTCTTTAGTGTCCAAGGCCTTCTCATTTAACATTTCATTGTATTCTTTAAAAAGAAAATGCTCCCAGTCATTGCCTTAGTTACTTTCTTCCTGCGTGGGCAAAACTCAAGCAAACGGGGACTCCTGGAGTACCTCACAGAACCCCACTTCTGTCCAACATCCATGACTTGGTAAAACTTGCGTGCCTTTTCCTGTGTGGGTCACTGGCTCCAGTTTCTGGTCTCTTGATTGCAGGTTTCAAATTCCTGGAGAGAAAGGACCTGGTCAGCCTGCTCAGGTCTGATGCTGAAGGGGGAAGGGATATTTAGTACTGATCTGGGAGCCACCACTATGTATCATCCAGTCCTTGTCTCCCATATCACTAAGTGGAATTCCTTTTACATTGGGCAACACCCCTATAACCATAGTATAGATCTGTGTTGTGCCATTGTCTGTCCATTGGCTAAGGGTCATGGAGCTCCTTCAGGACAGGCCCTAGGGCCATTTGGTTTGGGAAAGTGCGCCTGGCTCTGAGAGGAATTGCTCAGTTCATTGGTAAATTTCAAGCCAGAGTTCAAGTCAAGGGGAGGAAGTGGAGTAGCCAGAGAAAAGGTGAGGTCCGCACATTAGGTAAGTGAGGGCTGGTCTGGAGCATGAAAAGTAAGGGACCCTGATCCTGCCCAGCATCATGGAGGACTGCAGGGATATGCATCAAGTATGTGTGTAATGAATACAGGTTGCCCTGGGGCAAGACAGGCCTGGGGCGAAATTAGCCAGGCCCAGGCACATGGCATTTGACATTTGACTGTAGGCTGTATGAATTTTCTGTTCCTCCTAGGACCTCTGTGTGCTAGTGTGAGTTTGGGCAGCACATGGTGATGCCCTGGCATGGGGAGAGTGGGAGCTGATGTCCAACCCACATTCTTCTCGCCAGTCTGGGCTCATGAAGTTGCAAAGAATGTTGCCATGGCCGTGGGCTCATGAGCAACTCTTCAGGCTGCAGTTTTGATCTGTCCCTGATGAATTTCCGTATGCAAGACCATCAGTTCCTTTGCTTGGGCCACTTGGTAGAATTACTGAGTTCCTCAGACCCGAATGACATGCTTTTCCTGGCAGCAAGATAGATATTTTTTCTTTTTATTTATTTTGCATTGCTGGGGATTGAACTCAGAGCCTCAAACATGTTTAGCAAGCTCTCTACCACTGAGCTACATCCCTAGCCCAAAGACAGAATTTTTAAAATGTAGGGGCTGGTGTTCAGTGGTAGAGCATATGCTTAGTAAGCACACAGTCTTAGGTTTATTATAATCCCCAGCACCAAAAAAAGGACTTGAGCCTTTCTATTTCTTTAAAATTTAAGAATGTCATGAATGTTATTTATACCCAGCCAGTGAGATATTCTGGGTAGGGAAGGACAGTCTCTTCCTGATGACTGAGGTGGGCTTATGTAGGATCATGGCCAAGTTGGGCGTGTGGGTGAGCAATGGTATGGCCCTGCCTGTGACCCAGTGCAGAGAGGAAGAGGGGACTGAAGAAAGGATGGGGGCAGGAGTGCTCAGGAAGAAAGATGTAACACTGCTACCTCAGCACCCTTTACAGTGGAAAAAGAGCTAGGCTCGCTCCCTCAGCCGTGAGGACAGCAGCCATGCCCCTTTACCTACCCACTAAACTCAGGATCAGGGAATCCAGAGTTGCCAGGAAAATCTTTACTCTGACACCCTTGAGCCACTTGAGATGGCAGTTGAAGACTGATCTGACCTGAGGGTGGCGTCTGTATACTTTGCTTGAGTGCCCCAGTGCCATTTTCAGTTTGGTCACAGCACCTGTATCTCCCCTTTCTGTCTGGCTGTACAGATGCAGGAGCTGGAGCAGAGACTGCTGGAGGCGGAGCAGAGAGCAGAGAATGCAGAGACCCAGGTAATGGGGAAGGGGATTAGCTCAAGTATGGAAATGTGGGCACAGTCATCACACTGAGTTCTTTGCAAGGGGGAAATGAAAAAAAACTAACTGCTGGACCTGAACGTGTGAAGGTGCAGGGAGTGTTGTATGAGAATGAAGTGGTCTGGGTAAGGTCAGTATAGTTGGTCCAATAGGCCTTGCTGTGCTGTGGGAATAAATTAAGTTATAGTCTCAGTGATTTGTCACATTTAGCTCTCATGTATAGAACCCATCCATTGAGGGTTCACCAGCAAGTCTGCTCCCACAGTCATTCAGGGGTCCAGGCTGGAGGTACCTCCCCTGCCTTATAGCTGCTCCTCTTGGTTCGGTGTGGCAGGGAAAGAGCTGGATGCTTATGCACCAGCTCTTAAATGCTTCAGGCCAGAAATGATGTGCCATGTCTACTCCATTGGCTGGATGAATTATGTGGCCCCATCTAACTAGAGAGGGTTAGGAAATATGGAGAAGCATGTCAATATTCAGTGAACAGTAAGTACCTCTCCTCATGATTTGGAACAGTGCCCTTCAGGGCCATTTGTCATATCCAGCTTATCCCTGGTAGGGTCCCCAGAGATAGATGGGCCAGAACCTAGCTGGTCTTTTCAAAGTAGCCAAATTGAGTGTCTTGCTTGTCAGTTCCTTTTGTCCAGATAAAGGCTTAATAAATGGCCACTTAATTAATTGGAACAGACTGCTCTGGGTAAGGGCTCTGCCTGAGAGTCGTGGATTTGAATAATGTGAGACCTCATGAGAGCATTGGTACTTTTCAGGTGGGTGTGATGGAAGAAAAGGTAAAACTGTCCAATCTGAAGAATGTGGACTCCACAGGGAGCCTGCACCGAAAATACCAAGAATTGCTGAAAGTCATGCAGGGCAAAGATGAACTTATCAGCCACCTGGAGGCACAACTGGAGAAGCAGGTAAGGGCTAACTTGCAACAGAGCACCAGTTCCCTCAACATCTGCTCTAGCTGGCCCCTAGCTTCTGAGCCCCTCTGCTTGAGGCATGAAATGATGGAAACTCACTCCCTCATGAGCCTGTTTTTTCTCTCTTTGAAATAGTGATTTTATTTACTACAGATATATAATTATAAATGGGATGTTACATTACATGTAGTATTTTTAAAATTATATTTAGAAAGACCCATGCTTTGTTCCATAATGATGAACCTGTTGTTTTATAAGGAGATTTAATTATTGGAAGATTCCTTCCCACACTGTTAGAAGTCAGGAGAGGAGATAGGGAAAAGGACTTTGGAAGCAGATGATCTGGGTATGAATCTCACCTCTGTACCTGCTGTTCTCTGTGAGCAAATTACATAAGTTGGTGATTCTCAGTTTACACATTTATAAAATAGGAGTCATAATACCTCATAGGGATTTTGGGAGGATTAGGGGAGGTAATCTCTATATAGTATCAGATACATGGTCAATGCTTGGTAAGGAGACCTTTTCCCTTTCCACGCCGGCCCATGTCTTGCCAACATGTGCTACACGATACTTGTCTGGAGTGTAACCAGAACAGCATATGGCTGGACAGTCAACCTTGTTGAGCTGTTTAGCCAGTTTCTCAGCTAACCTGAATAAACAGAGACCTAAGTTATTACCTTCTCTGAAAATCAAGGCCTCCCTTCCTGAGTATGTGGGAGGCACTGCTCAGCATTTCAGCTATAGTGAGCACCCTTGCTCCCCAGAGGACTTCTGGAATGCCCCACTACCAGTACCTATACCCAGCCTCCTCCCCTTGTCAATCTCATGAACATCATCCCAGCTCTGTCCCTTCCCTCGGCCATTGGTTTTATGTGGCCAACTTCCCCCTGGTGTCAGAGCTCCATCTATTTCTAACAGTGGACCCCACAGTAGGGTCAGGTGACTTTAATTTCTGCATGTGCGTTCTCCATGAAGTTTCCAGCTAATTCTGGCAGTATCTTCCAACCATCGTGGGCAAATTTGTAATCATTCATCAGCATTCACTGAACATTCCCTCACTGGATGTGCCTTTATATGCCGTGGGGCAGCGTGTGTTCCTGCACAATCATGGGAAAACAGTTTTTACACTTGGAATGTCTAATTAAGTTTAGAGGTACCCTAGCTTCTCTTTCAGTGGGATTATGGATGTGGCAACATTCTGGGGATTGATGGGCAAAATGACTCCTGCTAAAGTTCCTTAAGTCAGAAAAATATTTTACAATTACAATCAATAGGTCAAGATTAGAAGAGAAAGAATACTTTTCTGTGAGTCAAGAGACCTGGTTTGAGTCCCAGCTTTGCTACAAACTGACAGAGGCCAGTCATTTCATCCCTGGGCCTCAGTTTCCACGGCTATACAAAGAGGGTACTAAATTAGGTCAGGGGTCCACTGTTTCTTTTTTTTTCTTTAATATTTATTTCTTAGGTGTAGATGGACTCAACACAATGCCTTTATTTATTTATTTATTTTTTATGTGGTGCTGAGGATCGAACCCGGGTCCCACCGGTGCTAGGCAAGCACTCTACCGCTGAGCCACAATCCCAGCCCCTAGGGTCCACTGTTTCTGTAAAGGGCCCAAGAATAACTATTTTAGGCTTTGTGGGCCACAGAGTCTCTGTAACAACTATTCAACTCTGCTGTTGTGGTATGAAAGCAACTAGAAACAATCCATAAATGAACGTGCATGGCTGAGTTCCAGCAAAACTTTGTTTACAAAAAATAGGCGGCATGGGCAGGGGTGCTGTAGCTCAGTGGCAGAGCACTTCCGTAGCACATGTGAGACACCGGGTTCAATCCTCAGCACCACATAAAAATAAATAAATAAAATATTAAAAAAAAAAACGTAGGTGAGGGATAAACAGATAGAGGACTGGGTTGGCTTGTGGCTTGCCAAACCGTGAACTAGATGACCTTTAAGATCTTCCTAGCCCTCTGACACTTTGATATTCCCATCTCATTTCCCTTGTTTGGAGCTTATGTCTGTCCTCCTAATAGTTGTCTGGCAGTCTTTCTCTACATGCATAATCAAAGTCCTTATTACTGGTCACTCAGCTACTCAGTAGACACTTATTGCTCCTTGGTTTTTAGATCAGGGTCCAGGTCTTGGAGAGCTGGCTGATACCTTGTGCTATGTACTTTCTCTCTCTCTCCATCCTCAGAGTGGCCCACATTCCCCATTTTAGAGGTGCCAGTGTAGGCACAGAAGGTTATTATATCAAATAAGCTCACATGTAGGATCAAAGCCCATGTTCCATTCTATTCTAGGCTGCTTTTTTTAGATACAAACTTCCTTTTTATCCTTAGTGATATGCTAATTTAGACTTTGTGTGTGTGTGTGTGGTGCTGGGATTGAACCCAGGGCCATGTGCATGTGAGGCAAGCACTCTACCAACTAAGCTATAACCCCCTTGGTTTTGTTTTTTTAACTGTAAAGGTAATACATGCTGGGCTGGAGTTGTAGCTCAGTGGTAGAGCGCTTGCCTTGCATGCAGGAGATACTGGGTTCAATCCTTGTCACCACATAAAAACAAATAGATAAAACAAAGATATTGAGTCCATCTATAACTTAAAAAAAAGTAATATGTGCTTATAGTAAAAAATAGACACATAAAAAACCCAGTAGGGTCTAAAATGACAAATAATATTTTTCCTTTATTCCCAACCCTTTATTTCCACTCCTAGCTGTTAATGTTTTTTTGTGTATCAAAGCATGGCATTTTGCTTTCATTCTGTGGATGTGCCACGTATTGAAACAATGTGTTGTTGGTAGTGGACACTTAAGACTGTTTCCAGTTCTGAGTTTTCTAGTTGGTGTTTCACTTTCTCAAGTAATATTGCAGCAAATGACTCCTGAGCTGTGGCTTTCTTAGGTCAATGTACACTTTTAATGTTGACATATGTTATCAAATTGCCACCTCACAGGCTTTGCCAATTTGTATAAGAGAGGTCATGCCCAGCATTCATGATGGTTTGGGGGTAATATCAGACTTTTAAATTGTGTTAGTCAGCTAGAGAAAAATAATGTTTTCTTTTTATCTACATACTTGAAATTATGAGTGAGGTCGAGCAGCTTTTCATGGCTTTATCTTTCTTTTTCTGTTGATTTCCTGTTCATGTCCTTTGCATGTGTTTTTTGGATTGTTCAATTCAAACAGCCCTTTGTATGTGGACTTTCTGTGTTGCAAATCCTTCCCCAGTTGGTCTTTTGATTTTGTATAAGGGATTCTTATTTTAGTCATAATAGTAATTGATAGTGATGATATAGATTGATTAGTCTTTCCTTCATAGCTTTTTGGGATTTCCATTATACTTAGGAAGGCCCTTCCCACTTTTTAAGAATGTTTTTTAAAAAAATCCTAACTGGGGCTGGGGATGTGGCTCAAGTGGCATGTGTGAGACACTGGGTTTGATCCTCAGCACCACATAAACATAAATAAGTGAAATAAAGGTATTGTATTCAACTACAACTAAAAAATAAATATTAAAAAATCCTAAATGAATTAAATTTTTTTCTGTTGGGTCCCCCCCATCCAATCACTCGTTGTCCCTTCTCCCAGCTTCCCACTTTTGGGAATGAACTGAAGGCCCTGTCTTTCCTGCAGAAGCAGCTAAGAGCTGAGGAAGCAAAAATTGTTCAAGAAAAAGCTGCAAAGATCAAGGAGTGGGTGACGCTAAAGTTAGCAGAGGTGAGTGGAGAGCTCATGTTGGGGGGCCTGGCCTGGGGGTGAGGCTGGGGTTGCCTTTTCCCAAGTTCCTGCCTCCTCTGCTTGGTGGCAGCTTGCTCACCTTCATCTTGTTAACCATTTGTCCTGCATTCAGATTAAACTCTGTAGCACCTGGCTTTATCTCTTGTTCCTTTTGTCATGATCAGTTTCCCTGGAGCTCCTTACTAGCTTTGTGCTGTGTTTAAGTTTGGGAAGAAGGAAAGAACCTCACTTTTGAGAAGTCCCCTCAGTTTCCTTCTAAGGAGCACACTCAGACCATCCTCCACTCACCGTCTTTTCTTCTCTGTCCCCTCCATTTTCAACTTTTAAAAATCCAGGTATGGTGGCACATGCCTGTGCCTCAGGAGGCTAAGGCAGGAGGATCGCAAGTTCAAAGCCCACCTCAGCAACTTAGCTAAACCCTGGCTCTAAACAAAATATTTAAAAAGGCTGCAGATGTGGCTCAGTGGTTAAGCACCCTTGGGTCAATCCTGGATACCCCCCCAAAAAAAAAAATTTGTGGCAAACATTAATAAATAATAAAAAGTAATTATGATGAAACATGTAAAATTTACCAAATTCTTATTTTAAGTGTACATTCAGTGGCATTAAATACACACACAGTGTTGAGTAGCCAATTACCACTGTGTCCAAAACTTCTCATCACCCCCCAAAATTCTGTACCCTCCAAATGCTCTCTTTCCCCAGCTGCTAGAAACCTCTACTCCCCTTTTCCTTTCTGGGTATGCATTTTGGTGGTTATCACGTGCTACAGCTTATCAGTGCTGCTAGCATACAAACAAAACCCAGCCTCCTTCTAAAGAAAAGAATAGGGAGTTTGGACAAGGATGAACTCCATCTTTGGAGTTCATCCTTGTCCAAACAAACTTCCTTTGTCCTCCAGAGACACATGGTCCCTCCTTTGGGAGCATGTTTCTCATTTTGCACCCCTCCCCTTCTTTAGATGCTCATCTCAGGTCACATGATAGACTGCAAGTTCTTGGAGACAGAACTAAGGACTGGTTTACCTCCATATTCCCATAGCCCCAGCTGATCCTTTCAAAGAGATGCTCCATGAAAGTATGCTGGATTTAATTTAAAAAGAAAATGCATCTGGGCACAGTGGTGCATGCCTGTAATCCCAGTGGCTCAGGAGGCTGAGACAGGAGGATCTTGAGTTCAAAGCCAGCCTCAGCAAAAGTGAGGCACTAAGCAACTCAGTGAGACCCTGTCTCTACATAAAATACAAAATAGGGCAGTGGATGTGGCTCAGTGGTTAAGTGCCCCTGAGTTTAATCCCCCCCGCCCCTGCAAAAACAAAGAAAAAAAAAATGCACTTACCATGAGGCTGGATCTCATATGTGTTTTGTTGAACAAAACAAATCAGACACACAGAAGTACATACTGTATAGTTGCATTTATCTAAAGTACAGAAATGGGCACAACTATGGAAAACCAAGGTGAAGGGATGCATCCTGAGATGGTAAGTCCCAAAAAGCAAGGAAGCAAATTCAGTAAACTTAAAAGAGTGGTGTCCTTTAGGAGGGAAATAAGGAGCGAGTGATTGTGAAGGGGTGAGTCAGGAAGTTGCCTGGGGTGCTGCCAGTTAGCTTATATTTGTTAAGTGGGCAATTGTCACATGCATATGAATTTCAGAATTATTTGTGAATCTGTTCATTGATGCAGGATGCAATTGTCTATGTATATGTTATATTTCACTATTTATCTATTTATCTATCTATTTATTTATTTTCAGCACGGCAATTGAAGCCAGAGACACTTTACATCCTCAGCCCATTTTTTTTATCTTTTATTTTGTCACAGAGCCTTGCTAAGTTGCTGCCCAGGTAGCCTCAAACTTTCCATCTTCCCGCCTTAGCCTCCTGAGTAGCTGGGATTGCAGGCATGTGCCAGTGTGCCTGGTTATATTTCACACTTTTCAGAAGGATAAACATAGTGAAAGTTTCAAGTCACAGCACCAACAAACAAACAAAACTAGAAAAGGAAGCATGGGGGCTGTCAAAGTAGAGGGTCAGCACTGGATTGGTGGGACACCGGATGCTCTTTTTCAAAGATTTGGGCTTTTAATTTTATTTAGAGTTCTATGTCTGAACCTATAGGAGCTGAGTATCCTAAATCTCCCTTTTCTAAACTTCCCTTATCTCTCCCTCTCTCCTTCTCCCCCTCTCTTCCTCTTCCCTCTACCCCCTCTCTTCCTCTCTCCCTACACCTGCCCCTATCCCTTCCCTCCCTCCCTTCTTTCCTTCTTTCTATGGAACCCAGGACCTTGAGCATACTAGGGATGCACTTTACTACTGAGATACATCCCTGCCCCCTCTAAATCTTCATTTTCTTTTTTTCCAGCTTGAGATGGAGAATCAGCATCTGAAAAACTGTAATCAGCGCCTGGTGGAGCAGGTGGGAGCCCTTCAAGATGCGCTGAAAGGTAGGCAGGCCTGGGTGTGTGTGCTGTGGAGTACGGTGCTGATTTGAGGGAGCTCTCAATACGCCTGTTTTTGCCCCAATCACAGCTCTTCAGATGACACCTTCAGGGAAGCTGCTGGTGGCCCCCCAAGAAGCCCCAGAGGAGAATCCTGTCCCTTCAGATCCAGGAGCTCAGCCTGTGACACAAGATAGTGGTCCTCAGGCCCAGGCTTTGAAGGTGGCTTTGCCTGGACCTTATCTGGGTGCCCTGCAGAGCAAGGGCTCTGTGCCTGAAGCCAGAAGCCCAGTGGAGGATTCTAGTTGCAGCATGGTCCACCCCAAGGAAATAGAGACCAAGACCCTTCCACTTCATCTGGGAAAAGAGGGCTCTCCCAGCCAGCTGGGTGTGATACCTGGCTCCGCAAGATGTGGCTCAGCCTCCTTGGGGGAGGGCCTGGTCACTGCTCGTTGTGGAGGGATACTCTTTGGGACCAAGACCTCTGCCAGGGAAGGTGGCCCTGGCAGCAGCCTAACCCTACCAAAGGCACGGGCTTCCAGTGCCCCCTGGAATAGCATCCAGGTGGCCAAAAGGCACCACAGCCAGCCCCAGGTAGGCCCTGGGCACTTTGATCATGTGGTGAACATTGAGGTTGGAGCCCTGGCAGCACTCCACCCCTCTGTCCTTTCTAAGCTGAAGCCCCCAGCTGAGCTCCGGGAAGAACCAGAGAAGATGGAAATGGAGGAGTCACCTCCAGCAGGGAAGGAGGAAGGAGAGAACCTGAAGGCCCCTAGACCTGAGCTAGAGAAAGAACTGGAGAATAAACCACCCACACCTCCACTACACCGGTTTCCATCATGGGTAAGAGGCAACCTTGGGGCCAGACAGAGGGGCAGAGCCATCAATAGGCTCACAGTCCACACACTGAGCATCCCTACTGCAGCTCTGAGGGGCCTCCCCAACCAACCCAGCTGGGGGGGTGGGGGCAGAGCCAGATCTGAAGTGATGTGGATGGTGGCTGGCAGTCATTTCTCAAGCCTCACTAAGTGCCACATGCCAACCTGGGTGCTTTGTGCACATTTTCTCTTTTCATATTTGTGACTTTTTGAGTGTGGGTTTAAGAGCACAGGTCCTAAGAAGAAACCACTAGGGTTAAAATGCTAACTGTGTGACCTTGGGCAAGTTACTAAACTCTGTGTCTCAGTTTCCCTACATAATTGGGGATAATAGTCACTATTTTATAGGGCTGTTGTGAGGATTAAATGTGTTGATAATTAAATGTGTTGATATCTAATAAGTCCTTGCAAGTGGTAAATGATACATTAAGTGTTGAGTATTTTTATTTCTTTTTTAATTTCTTTCTTTTTTTTTTTTTTCCTTTTTTACTTTTTTGGCATACTGGGGAGTTGAACCCAGGCCCTCACATGTGCTAGGCAAGTTCTCTCCCACTAAGCTGCATCCCTGGCCCTTTTTATTTTTTCTTTTGAGACAAGGTCTCGCTAAATTGCCCAGGCTGGCCTCAAATTTTGAATCCTCCTGCCTCAGCCTCCCGCATAGTTGGGATTACAGGGGTGCAC
Source organism: Marmota monax (assembly GCF_021218885.2). Lineage (NCBI taxonomy): Eukaryota > Metazoa > Chordata > Mammalia > Rodentia > Sciuridae > Marmota > Marmota monax. The sequence continues at coordinate 18,920,953 of NW_026693777.1, read as the reverse complement.
CACCATACCATCTAGATATTTTCATTTCTGAGCCTTAGCTTCCTTACTTGTAACATTAGATAAACTTACACCATGTCTGGTGGAATCACTTCAGAATCAATGACCTTGGGTGGAGTTAGAGACATGGATGAAACAAGACCGGCCTTGTATGAGTACATAGTTGAGCTGGGCAATGGGTACCAGGTCATTATCTATACTGTTCTCCCTACTTTTGTGTCTGACATTTTCTGTGATAAAATGTTAACGTAAAAATGGAGTAGGTGGGGTGTTATTAACATTTCTTAGGTTAGCGGTGAGGATGGCATGAGTTGTAAAGGGCTTAAGTACAGGGCCTGGCATGTGGGAGGGATTCTCAGCTGTGCAAGGAATTGGTGCTGTTTCTCCCCTTGACACACTTGGAAACTGCTGTCCCCTCCATTTGTTTTTTGCCCATGGTCCTATGGGGACAGTGAGAGAGTCAGGCTTTGAACTGAGTGTCGACTGCCTTCAGAGCCCAGCACCAGCAGTCTAGCTGTACAGCCTCTGGGGGACATGGCCTGGGCAGTTGTCAAGTCTCTTACTCATGGTCAGACCAGATGCTACCATGTGAGGCAGCACTATGAGGGACAGCTGAGTGTTGGCTCCTGGCAGCAGAGGGAATGGGGTGCCCTGGGATGGGATTGTCTCCCCACACCACTACTTTGGAGATCCCTAATTTCAGGAGTGCTGGATCAGGGAGGCTCCTGTCCAGGCTTTTTGCCTGCACCCTTTGCAGCGAACGCTGACCAGTTGCTGATGGTTACAGTGGCACCTGCAAACTGGGGACAAAGCTGAGCAGAAAGCAGGCTATACAGAATGTCAGGAGATGGGAAAGTGCCATGGCCCCATGGCTGACCATCCTTCAAGCCATGGCTGCTGATGCTCTTCTTGTTCATTGTTGTCTTGCCCTGGAGCCCTAAAGCACAGGTGGGCCGAGGGAACATCGGAGAAGGGATAGAGCAGGAGAGCTTAGCAGGTGTTAACCCAGAAAAGTGTTGCTTACACTGATCATTTTGCCATATATCATCTACCATGGTGACTAAGAGTGGCTCTTGTGTTCTGCCTGTTCATATTAAGTGTGTGTGTATGTGTGTGAAAGAGAGAAAGAGAGTGGAGATGGGGAAGGGAGAAAGGAGAGGATAGAATATATAAAATGCTTTGATGGCACCTACCTGTAGTCCCAGGACAGAGGCAGAGGCAGAAGGATCACTTTAATCCCAGAGTTCAGGTCCAGCCTGGGCAACATAGCAAGACCCAGTCTCAAAAAACAAAAACAATAAAATGCTTCAGACCCTGTTGCCTGAGTGAACATCGCTACACTCTGGGGTACAGGTCTTAAGGGGAAGCATCAAATCTTTCTGCAGACCTTTCTCTCTCTCTCTCAGCTGGGTCCCGGGGACCCAAAGAGTTGGCCAATGCAATTTAAGGAGAATTTGTCTCCTGTTGTCAGTCCTCTTTGTAACTTGCTCCTGAGGGAAACAAGACTTAATGCCACCGTGTCAGTTCATCCAAGACCCCTGAGGTAGGATCACCCTGTCCCATGACCGCCAGAGGGCTTAGCCCCTCTCTAAGGCAGGACCTGGGCAGTGACCATCTGAGGGGGTGGGGCTGGGAATTAGAGGAGGACATTTTTTACTCTGAGGGAGTCAAATACATTTATTTGCCTTTGGAGTCTGTAGAGCCTTTTTTCTCTTAATCCTTGTGACAACTTTGTGAGGTAGGCATTAGATACACTTTTGCCAAATAGTACCTCAATCCCTTAAGCTTGAGTTTCATTTCCTTTGTGAAGTTAGAATAAACTTGATTTGATTCCGTGATCACTGCTGGCAGAAATCCTCTTTTCTCTGCCTAATTTCATGGCTTACACCTGATTTATCTACACTGTGCAAGCTCAGGAATCCCCTGCCTGCCTCAGCGCCCTGTGGTCGTCCTTCTCACTGCCCACCACCTCTTGTCTTGCCAAGGCTCCAGTTACCTCAGCATCTCCTCCCGCATCACTAGCCTCTCATCTTAGTTGCCCCCATGCTACTGCCTGCCTCTAGAGCTACACCCCGGTGTGCATCCTACTCCCTCCCAGCCCTGTCCCCAGCCCAGCTGGCCCCCAGCTGCCTCCCTGGGCCAGGCTGGCATTCCTCCCAAAGCTGACTGACCTTCCTCTCCAGCCCCTGTGACTCATGTCACCTGAGCAGGCCTTTGTTCTCCCTGTGGGGTAAGCAGAGCAAACAGCTCTAGAATAGCCTGGGCAGGGCCTTGTGGTTTATTAGGACAACCAACCTCCCAAGACCCAGGGGCCTGCCTTAGGCCCCAAGGGGATGGGAGACCTTAGGGCCCATATTCTCTATGAGTGTCTTTGACTTTGGAGTTTTGAATTCCTGTTGGGCTAAATAGGTTTTATAGGTTGTCCCTAAGGCCTAACTATGATTTAACAGTGTTGCTATAGGAAGCCAGCATGTTCTAGGTTCCAAATGGCTGGCTTTCCAAAGAGCATACCCTCCCCGTGTAGCTCTGACTTCCTCATTATCAACACTTCTAACTTCTCCTATAATTAAAAAAAAAAAATCACTTGATTCCACACCAGCCTCCTGGAAGAGGTATTATTGTCTCCATTTTGGAGCCAAGGAAAATGAAGCTCAGAAATGAAGAAACTTGGCTGAGATCCCCTAGACAGTAACTGGCCCACCCAGGTCTGCCCACCTCCAAAGCCATGTTTTCCATTTGCCGGGGACAGGTACTGTCCTGGGCGCTGACCTGGGATCTCTCATTTCAGGAGAGCCGGATCTATGCAGTGGCCACTTCGGGCATGCAGCTGTCAGATGTGTCTTCCCGGAGTCACGTTGCCTGCTGTGGTGAGTCCAAGCAAGGCTCAAAGGGCTTGAATGCCACTGGTGGGCAGAGTGGGCAAGTAGGGAGGTGGAGACTGAGCAATATCCAGGGTCGGGATGGCCTGGTGCCAGTGCCCATCCCCAGCAGGAGCAGTTCAGGTGCGGTCCCACGGCCCGGGCTGTGCAAGAGGGAAAAGAAGTTATGCAGGTTCAGCCCTGACTGCTGGCTCCAAAGTTACTGGCCAGCCCCAGCATGCCCACAGTGATCGGAGCCATGGACACATGGCAAGAGTGGGACACGTGCAAACCATGTGGAGGGGTAAATGATTAAAGGGCAAGAATTTTGGATTTCATTGTGGTAGGTCCTCTTCTGTGTGGTCCCCAAAGGAAGTCAAGGAGAGCGGAAAGGAAGAAGATGCCTCCCCAACATACCTCTCTGCCACCTTAGTTCATCCCATCCCTCTTTTCCCCCAGCTTCAAGCCCTCCTGCCCTTGCATCCCCTGTGTCTTTCTCTGGCCTTGTCTACAAGAATGTCACTGTGCCTGTCTACACAGCACTGAAAGGGGTAAGAAAGGACTATGCAAAGAAGGGACATCCCCATCAGTAGAGCCCCTGGGCTTGGCATGCAGGGACTTGGGGTGGGGAGAGTGTTGAGGGCCAGAAACCTGCATGCAGTGACCTTGAATAGTGAACTCAACCCATCATATGTCATTTTGATTTGTTATTTATAATTCTGATTATAAGAATTCTGCATTTATAAAAATCTGAGCCAGTAAGAATGTGGCAAAACAAGAAGTTAAAGGTTAGACCTCTGCTTGCTCCAATTCCACTCCCATCTTTTCTCGTGTCTTTCTCACTTCCCAGGTCCCAGAGGGCAGTTCTCCTTCGAGAACTGGTTATATATGTTTACACACACTCCCATGACGCTGCTAACATTGCTACTCATTTTAAGCAAAAATCAGATGTACTGCAACAGGATGCTTCCATACACATTTTGTCTTTTTGTTATTTGTTTTTGAATCATAATAAAAAGTTTGATAAAACTTCTGATGGAAGAATAAAAAAATGAAGTTTCCTGTCATAGTTATTTTTAATTCCTAACCCTAGAGAGAACTATCATTCATGGTTTGGTGTTTATTCTTTTGTGCCCTCTGCTGCATTTATTTACAGATGCACTTATAAATATGTACGTGCCCTCTCTTTCTCTCTCCCTCTTTTCCTCTCTCCTCATTCTTTCACACATGCACGCCTACATATGCTCACAAAGGGTACATGATACACATCATTCTATGCCTCTATTGCTCTCTTGACATAGATATCCTTGTACTTAAATATACAGAATTCTAAAGGTGGAATCTCTGGGCAGATTATATGAGTGTTTTAGGTGTTGACAGGTACTGCTACATTATTTTCTTAAAAATGCCTTATGGGCTGGGAGTGCCACAGAGCACTTGCCCAGCCATGTGTAAAGCCCTGCTTTTGATCCCTAGCACCACACACACACACACACACACACACGCAAATAGACTTTGTCACGCTGGAGTATTCCAACCTCCTGCTATTTCCCCAAACTTTCACCAACATTGAGATAAATAATGAGTCTTTTTAAATGTTTGCCTTTCAAGAAGATCTCTCACTCCTGTTCCTCACTCCACCTGACCTGTGGCATGGCTTTCTCTCCCCCTGGTGGAGGGAGCGAGGGACACAGCAGGCAGGGTGCAGTCTGGATGGGATAGCTCTTTGGGGACCATAGAAGATGATGTGTATAGGAGGGAGGAACGTCATGGAGGTAAGAACATGAGTGAAGTCAGGAAGGAACCTGACTGTTTGGGACAGTTGTCTTTTCAGTGATGAGCGAATGGCCCCTGTGTTGCCCCAGACAGGCTGTGAAGGCCATGCCTGGGCACTTGGAATCCAAGTATAAGCTGTTGGGTAAGAAAGGCTTGTTTTGTAGCCTGAGCTTCAGTCGGGAAGGGGACTTGTCTTGCAGAGAGCCATGCAGATCAGCAATGTGCCCTTCGCTGACGACTCCTCTGGGTCTGATGATGACTGCAGCTCTCAGGCCAGTTTCCGAATATCAGTCCCTTGTTCTGAGTGTAGGAAGACCAGCGGACTAGGCAGTCCCCGGGCCATCAAGAGAGGTACAGAGAAGGGGGGCAGGAGGGTCCCTCACCCCTTTCCATGGGATTTGTCCATGGGGGACCTTACTTGATCTGTACTTGGGATCCCCAACAGCTCTACCCTTAGCCCCAGACTGGAGGTCCCAGGTCTGTGATGAAGACCCTGTAGCCCCTGGGCCATGTGAGTTGGGAGGTGTAGGACCCAGACCTTGATTCCTCTTCTGGTGGCCAGGGGTCTCCATGTCTTCACTGAGCTCCGAGGGTGACTACGCCATTCCCCCTGATGCCTGTTCGCTGGACAGTGACTACTCAGAGCCTGAGCACAAACTTCAACGCACCTCGTCCTACTCCACCGACGGGCTGGGCCTAGGCGGGGTGAGCAACAGAGGGCACAGTGGGACAGACCTACAGCAGAGGCTGCCTGGGCTAAGTGGGTTAGGCCCCTGGGTTGGTACAGAGAGGGAGGCAATCCTGGAGAGTGGGCTGGGGGTGTCCACTGATGAAAGCAGATGCACACAGACCCCAGGCTCGGGGGAGGGGGGAAGGAGGAGCGTAGAGAGCTCCTTGGTACCCTGTGAGGGGTTCGCACCTGTTGCTTTATCTCCACACTGACCCTCGGATGCTGACGTGAGCTGTCAGATTGTGCTTTACAGGCATAGTCTTCAGTGCTCGCACTTCACATCTCATTTGTCCTTGTAGTCCTCTTGGGATTAGTGCCCTGTTTTGGGGTTATTACCCTGTCTTAGGGATGAGACATTTAAGGTTCTGACTTGCACTACATGCCAGGGCCAGCAGTGAATCCAGACCTAATTCCCCAGCCCTGGCTCCACTCTACTCCACAAACCCTCTACCCTGGCCTGTGCCCACTGTTCCCCAGGCCAGCCTGACCTCTCATGCCATGCCGCCTAGAATGACCTTCCTCCTCAGCATTTTTTTTAAATACTTATTTTTTAGTTGTAGTTGGACACAGCACCTTTATTTTATTTATTTTTATGTAGTGCTGAGGATCGAACCCAGGGCCTCGAATGTGCTAGGTGAGGGCTCTACTGCTGAGCCACAACCCCAGCCCTCTCAGCCTCCCAAATTCTTTGAAGAATTTCATCATTCTTCCAGAGACCTGTTCAGGTCTGGTTTTTTCCTGAAGCTCTTTCTAGCCGCCCTCTTGCCTGAGCCCCTGATCTGCCACCTTCTCATGGCAGACCAGGAGTTATCTGCCCCAGCCATGTGGGAGCCCTCCCCTGCAGGACCATCCTGGCTTTTCTACTCCTCTCTGAACCCCCAACAGGGTATGGTGCCCAGAAAATAAATACAAGGAATAGGCACCTAATAAGTTTTTAAAAAATTGCCAGGTGCAGTGGCACACGCCTGTAATCTCAGCGGCTTGGGAGATCAGCTGAGGCAGGAGGATGGTGAATTCCAAGCCAACCTCAGCAAAAAGTGAGGTGTTAAGCAACTCAGTGAGACCCTATCTCTAAATAAATTGCAAAAAAGGGCTGTGGATGTGGCTCAATGGTCAAGTGCCCCTGAGTTCAATCCACAGTACCAAAAAAAAAAAAAAAGTTTTTAAAAAATTGATGGCAAAGCAGTGATTCAGCTGGACCATTTTGACTTGTGTGATGTAGAGCCCCAAGTGATTTCCCCTTTCTGTCTCCCTCTCCCTCTCTGCTCTCTCACCCCTCAGGAGTCACTGGAGAAGTCAGGCTACCTGCTGAAAATGGGAAGCCGGGTGAAGACATGGAAGAGGCGCTGGTTTGTCCTGAGACAGGGACAAATTCTGTACTACAAGTCCCCGGTGAGACCCCTCCTCCAGCACTGGAGGTAGAAGGATCCCAGTCCAGACTCAGAACTGTATGATAAGGACTGAAAGAAAGGCAGTGTGTTCAAGGCCAGAGCACAGAGATCTGACAGGCAGTGAGAGGCACTCAAAGCTTTGAGACACACAGGGGACCATGAGGCTGGGCATGGCTTCTCACAATGAAATAAGGCACAAGACAGTCAAGGCAGCCCCTGGCCAGCTGGCTTGGGAATTTCTTCTTCCTTCAGAAGCCGATTGCTTCTCATGTTTAGTCCTATAAAAAGATTTGTTCCTAGGCTGCCCTCACTTCATCTGGATTATTCTAACAGACAACCCATTACCTTCTTCACCTCTTCCTTCCATTGTCTGGAATTAAGGAGCCTTGATGTTGGGAACTAGTTTGACAGAACCTCCCTAGAGAACTAATTTTAATTATTGAAGAGGGAAAATTGGCCTTGCTCTTGTGTAGATCCCCTTTGATTGGTAGTGGCTGTCACCAACTCCATACTCTCTTTTAAGGATTCTGGGTCTATATTTCTCTATGATAAGCATTCCATGATTGATTGATTGATGTCTGCAGTGATAATGGAAAGAATAATAGTAGTGATATATATGCCACTTATTTGCCATGTTTCATATAAGAATATAGTGAAAAGTTTTGTTTTTGTTTAAGATGGGGTCTTATTATGCTACCAAATCTGGCCTTGAATACTTAAGTTTAAGAGATCCTCCTGTCTCAGCCTCCCAAGTAGCTGGGACTACAGGTCTACGCTACCACACCCACTTTAACAAAAAGAATTTATAGGGACTTTTTCATTGAATAATAATTTGGTAACTTCTGACCCAATTTTAAAGGCTTACTCAGTCTTTATTGAGGCTTGTATTGGAAAGACCCATTCTTCTAAGTATAGCTTCATTTAGCTAGAACCAGAATCTAGAACAAGTTACCCATCATACCATACCAGGAAAGCTTGGGAATAACTTTTCCCGTTGCCTTTGACCTGGAGTAAGATATGAGGGTAAATGATGCTCTGAGAAGCCTCCAATGCTTTGCTCTCTGTTCCTTTCTTTACAGAGTGATGTCATTCGGAAACCTCAAGGTCAAGTGGATCTGAACTCCCATTGCCAAATTGTTCGAGGGGAGGGTGCACAGACATTCCAGGTGAACCTGATCAGAGCAGTTGGTATTTTAGGCAGATCAGAGGCTAGGTTTGGATATGACTATGTTTGAGACAAAGATGGGGCAAAAAGAACATGAATGAAAGACTTAACATCAACATTAGGATGTTGTACTACATTGTGAATATAAGGAAGGAAGAGGAGACAATGTGAAATGGAGTGAAGGTAGGAAAGATAGGGAGGAAAAGAAGGAAGGGAGCAACAGGGTAGGAATAAGGAAGATCCAGTGAATTCAGGGTCTTGTGTCATCTCAGAGCTTGTCTTGCTGCCTCTGGCCCCAATCCTTTGCCCTCCACAGCTTATCTCAGAGAAGAAGACCTACTACCTGACAGCAGATTCACCCAGCCTGCTGGAGGAGTGGATACGGGTCCTACAGAACTTGTTGAAGGTACAGGCCACCGGGCCTCCAGCCCTGCCTCAGGGTGGCACCAAGCCCACTGTGAAGGGCTGGCTGACCAAGGTATGAGGGAGCTGAGGGGAGGAACCTCCTGAGTCCGGGAGCCAGGAGTGGGAGGGGCAAAGAGTGGTGGGCTCCCTCCTTTCCCACAGTTCCTAAATCCAGGGGCTTCTCATGTAACTAGCTGGTTGACCCTCAAACATGGTCTAACAACATAAGGTGATGGTGATGGTATCTAGGAAGCATAGCTAAGGATTGTTAGAACAAGTATTCCCAACACAGGAAGGAAAGCAATGGTTTTACCCCATTTTGAGGTCATTAGGGGTTGCCCCCACATTGTATCCACCATGCCTCAGAATTAACAGTGTCAAGAAGAGACTTGGGCAGATTGGGAATAGCCAGTCATCCAAAGACTGCAGTGTCCTAGGCCTGCCCTAAAGACATTTTAGTTAGGGCTCTTCTGGTTGCAGGGAACAGAGAACCATTTGCTAACCCATGGAAAGGGAAGTTAACAAGGTAGCACTTAGTGACAACAGACACCCCAGAGCCAGAGCAGCTGTGCTCAGCAGTCTCAGGGGTTATGGGCTCTCAGCCTCTGCTTCCCCCTTCAGGCTGTGTTGATGCCATTCTCTGCATCTGGGTAGTTTCTGTTCCCTCATGATCTGTGGTCACCCAAGGGTTTCAGCCTGCCTTGGCTCTTACCTTCCTTGCATCCTAACAACCCTCGCCTCTGCCAAGAGCAAGTTCTTCCTGTGTTCACATTCCTGGAAGGGATATCTGATTGTCCTGGTATCCATCTTTTTTTTTTCTTTAAGATTTTGATGGACCTTTATTTTATTAATTTATTTATATGTGGTGCTGAGAATCGAACCCAGTGCCTCACACATGCTAGGCAAGCGCGCTGCCATGTGCCACAACCCCAGCCCCTAGGTATCCATCTTTTAATGGTAGGTCATAGGTCACTGAATAGCCCAAGGAAGGCTGGTGTACACATCATGGTCTTTTCTGTGAAAGGGGTTCTATTAGTAGGGAGTCTGACTGGCATTTCCACTAAGGACCTGAGTCTTCTCTTTGGCTTCTTTTTGCCAGTCCTGGATTTTTTTCTGGGGCCCTCTGGTTCTAATAATGCTAGTTCATTTCTGTCCTCCAGGTAAAACATGGCCACTCCAAGCTAGTCTGGTGTGCTCTTGTTGGGAAAACCTTCTACTATTACCGGAGCCATGAGGATAAGGTACCTCAACTTCCTGACAGCAACTATTCCCCCAAGCCACATTGCTGTGGCTCCATGTCCTGATGTCAGTCCCCATCTTTACCCTGTACCCAACCAAACCCACAACTAGTACAACAGCCAGCTGGCTAGATCTCTCCAGAGCATGCAGCCAGCATGTATAACCTGTGTGGTCTATTGGTTATTCTCAAATAAGCCTCATTCTGCTCCCAGCCTGGCTGCAATGCTATAGCTTCCAGCTTCCCATCCTGTTGTCTGTCCACATCCAAGACTCCCACCCTCTAGAGCTTAAGTATTCAGAGAGAGGAAATTCCCTCATCCCCCTGGTTCTCCCACTCATGGACGGCTCATGTCTACAGCGACCCCTGGGTCGTCTGCCTGTGCGGGATGCACGCATAGAAGAAGTAGATCGATCCTGTGACTCAGATGAGGACTATGAGGCTGGAGGAACCAGACGGTTACTTTCCTCCCACTGTACGCTGGTGATCCATCCTCCAGAGCACAGTCCTACCTACCTGCTCATTGGTACCAAGCATGAAAAGGTAAGGTAGGAGTTGGGCCTTTGTGGCCAAACTTGGACTTGTGATTTTGATCTTCCTTTCTCTTTCTTTTTTTTTTAAATGTATGGACCTTTATTTTATTCATTTATTTATATGTGGTGCTGAGAATCAAACCCAGTGCCTCACACATGCTAGGCAAGCACTTTACCACTGAGCCACAGCCTCAGCCCTTCCTTTCTCTTTCGCCTGAGCTTCCCTAAATTTATTTCCCTCTTTTAATACTTTGGCAATTAATATTCTCTGAATGAGAATATAGCTTTCCATTGAATTCATTCCCAGTGATCAGCATCTTCCCTGGGGCCATGAGATAGAACCAACTTGGAAATAGGTCCCTGTTCACCTGATCCCTAATCTTTCCCCTTAGAAATTGGTAACCTTGACTCTTGCCAACCACAGTGGCTGAATCCCACTGTGGGAATCCTCTTTGGAACTTTTACCTCCACTCTTTCACTCCCCCACATCCAATGGCTTCCCACCTTCTTCCAGGATACATGGCTTTACCACCTCACAGTGGCTGCAGGTGGCAGCAGTGCCAAGGTAGGCACTGCCTATGAGCAGCTCATTGGGAAACTGATGGATGGTGAGGGAGACCCAGGTAAGGTAAGGGTGGCCATTGTGGTGTGGGTTGGAGGGTGGAGGCTAGGTGCTTATTGGTCAGGAACCCAAAGAAAGCACTGTGGTCCCCTGGAGCTGTGCTAAATATAACTAATTCAGAACAGGAGTCCCCATCCTACTTTTCAGTGCCCCTATGTCTCTGTCTAAGACACTCGGGGGGAGTTTGGGAAGCAGACTGTTCAGTGATCTGGGTAAATGTTTCACTCTTCAGACCACAGCTTTGCTAGCTGGGCAGAGGACTGAGGAAAGGAGGTAGCTGGTTAATCTATAGTTAGACTTTGTTAATTAATAATTTGAGCCTAAATTTGATCAGGCTAAACTAAGCCTGGGGCTGTTTAGGGGTCTTTATTTTGCTACTGAGTCTCAGGGTCCTCAGGAACTAACCAAGGCACACACCACGCACAGCCTTTTACTGCTACTGTGAGGCTTGTGTAATGTGTGTGCTCCTGCAGCCAATTCTGCACCATAAGGCAGAGACCTGCCCTCACATACACTTACCCTCAGGTGCATCCCAGCCATGCACACTCACCCTTCTTGCAGTTCTGTAGCAAAGTGCTGACTGCCTTCCTGTATGGCCACACTTGTGAGTGTGTGAATGCAGTGCACCCCTGCATACCCTGTAGTCTGTGACTGATAAACTCAGAACCACCCATGTTTCCCAGAGAGTTAAATTATTGTCTTCCTCACAAACTAAAGTTGGGGCTGGGAGGGTGGGAGGTGAGTTCCTTCCTCAGTAGTAACTGTACTGCTTTCTGGTGCTGTGCTTTGGACAGATTCCCCACTCTGGAGGCACCCTATGCTGTGCTATAGCAAAGATGGGCTGTGTACCTCCCTCACCACCCTGCCCTCTGAGGCTCTGCAGACAGAGGCTCTCAAGCTCTTCAAGGTAAAGTAAGAGCATAGCCCAGGCCCATCAACCAGTGGTATCCACACTGCATGCCCAGGCTTGGCCTGGAGCAGCCTAAGCCTACTGCTGTGATAACATGGGTGGAGGAGATAGGGTAGCCCACAGGGGGATCCAGAGAGAAAGGGAAAGAAGGTCCCACAAGGTCCCCCAATGGCTTCCTTTACGGCAACCTTCCTTTATGGCAGAGGGAAGCTCTAGGACTTTGAGAAATGCCAGTGAAAACTCTCTCTTGATGAAGATGCCCCCCTATAGTCCACAGTAGGAAGGGCCAGGTTTACATTGCTTCTGGACTTCAGAGACTTTGACCTATTTAAAAATGTTCTTTGTGCTCATCTGAATTTTTTTAATATTTATTTTTTAGTTATAGGTGTACACAATACTTTTATTTTATCTTTGTGTGGTGCTGAAGATCGAACCCAGTGCCCCATGCATGCTAGGCAAGCACTCGACCTCTGAGCCACAACCCCAGCCCCGCTTATCTGAATTTTTAAATGAATTTTCTTATGTAAGCTAACTTTGTCTTGCTTGTATAATGGAAACCTTTAAAGAAGGAAAGATTCATTCTGTGAGATGAAGTGGTACACACCTGTCATCCCAACAATTTGGGAGGCTGAAGCAGAAGGATCATAAGTTCAAGGCCAGCCTCAACAACTTAATGAGACCCTGTCTCAAAAGTAAAAAATAAAAAGGTTTGCGGATATAGTTCAGTGGAAAAGCAGTCCTGGATTCAATCCCTAGTACCAAAAAAAAAAAAGGAATGATTCTATCCCAGAATAGCCACTTCAGCATAGATGCTTGTAAGCAGTAATAATGCTCTTTCCTAGAAAGAGCTGTCTGTGGTGAGTTTGAGCCTCCCTTAGGGCTCTGCTTGGGGTCAGAGACACCATTGCACTGTCAGAACAATAATCATGGTGCTGTCTCTGCCTGTACCACTGTTGTTCCCCTCCCAGTCCTGCCAGCTCTTCATCAATGTGCCCGTAGAGGCTGCCTCAGTGGACTACCACGTGTCCCTGGCCCAGACAGCACTGCAGGTGTGCCTGGTTCACCCTGAGCTGCAGAGCGAGATCTACTGCCAACTCATGAAGCAGACCAGCTGCCGCCCACCTCAGAAGTACTCCCTCATGCAGGTTAGCATTTCCTGGGGATGGAACATCTGAACAGAATCACTGGCAAGGACTGCCCAGGAAGAAAAAAAGTGGAAGGTGATGGGCAAATTGTGCTCTGTGCCAAGCGAGCAAACAGCCTCCATGCTCTGAGCTGCCTCAGTACAGCTTATCTGTCTGTGCATTGTCAGATTGTGTGATCACCATTCTGAACAAAGCCTGACCAAGCTGGCCAACCCGGTTCCCACAGAAGGTTGGGGGGGTTCTGGTGTGGGGAAAGAGTGTCAAACGTTTTGCAGCTTGGAACTGCAAGGCAGGGGCTCTGCAGACCCAGCACACAGCCCACCCTATGTGTCCCCTGGCAGTGTTGGCAGCTCCTGGCTCTGTGTGCCCCACTTTTCCTGCCTCAGCATCATTTCCTCTGGTATGTTAAGCAGCAGCTCCAACGCCATGCAGATCCCAGGTGAGTAGATGTGTTTCTGCTGCCACTACTGATTGCGGTATGATTAAGAGGGATGATGGGGAGACTAGATAGAGCAGATTGTTCCTCCCCTCCAAGATTTGCTCAGGATTGAGAGATGTTGTCCATTATCTTGTGCAAACAGGCACATGGAGATCTGGGCATGCTTAGGCTTCTCTGCACACCAGTCCATGTGTTTTGGGGTGTTTTTTAGGGTAGTTCATGTGAAACCATATTGCCCCTAAGTTGTCCCCAAATATTCACTGTTTCTATGTTGTTCTGGCTTCTGCAAGAAAACATGCATGCTAGCAGTCTACCACAGATAGGTTATGAATGACAAATTAATACTCTAGTCTTAAGGGCTTTTCCTACAACCTACCCCTGCTAGTTTTGGTGCTAGCTAAATTGGGTAGGCACCTGGGTGCCACAGAGGCAGGGATGATCAGAGTGCCTAGTGTTCTTATCCTCCTGGCTTTTTAGAAATGAAACTGGCCAGTATGCCACCTACTGTCAGCGGGCAGTGGAGCGAACTCTGCAGTCAGGGGAGCGGGAAGCCAGACCATCACGCATGGAAGTGGTGTCCATCTTGCTGCGAAACCCCTTCCACCACTCCTTGCCCTTCAGCATCCCTGTGCACTTTGCCAACGGGACTTACCAGGTGAGGAAACTGGCTGAGCTTTCTGACCCAAGTGTTCTTACTGTCTAGAGGAAACATCTCTGGCCCAGGTGAGTGCCAAGCCTCTGTGGGCTTTCAGATTCTTAACAGGGAAACCAGAAAAAAGGATGAGCTTAGAATTTGGCACGGGAGGGGGCATTAATTCATGTGTTTAGGGAGAAAGGAGTTTGAATCACAGAAGCACTTCATTGTGCGGTTCTCTAGAAGTAGATCTCTTTAACTATCACATGAACAGGGAAGCTGACATATGACTAGGAAAGTGGCATGAGACTGAAGCCCCAAGAGTGACAGTAAAGAAGGGACCAAGCTTGTCTGTTCTGGTTTACAGTGGGCAGGCTCAGCTTCCTTCCCCTGACCTTCTGTGTCTGAATATGGAAACCATCTTGCCTGGTTCTCTTGCATTCACCCTTGCTCCTCTCCACCTGCTATAGAAAGCCTCCGCAAGCCTACTGAGCTCAGAGTGCCTCCCCTCCTCCACAGGTGGTTGGTTTTGATGGCTCCTCCACAGTTGATGAGTTCCTGCAGCGGCTGAATCAGGAGACGGGCATGAGGAAATCATCCCACTCTGGCTTTGCTCTCTTCACCGATGATCCTTCTGGCAGGGATCTGGAACACTGCCTGCAGGGGAGTGTCAAGGTGACAGCCTCCCCACTTAGCCACCCCAGACTCAGGAATACTAGTGCCATCCAGTGGGCACCCGACTATTCAGTAGCACATTTGGTGCTGAGCCCAAGGTACTTCCTGGGCCAGCATTTTTGTGCTAGTCTAAAATGTAGCTGTGTGGGCAGAACAAAAATGCATGTACCCTCATCTCTGGGGACAAGATCTCCATACCCTGCCTCCATCCAGTGGCCCTGCAGCATCCAGGGGAAAGAGCCTCTTCTCAGCTTGGTAAAGGGGCAGGAAAGCTCTGCTGAGCCTACATCGGCCCACTCATAGGCAGAGAACTGTATGCCTAGACCCACTGTGTGCCATCTTATGCACCAGGACCTATGCTATGCTTATAGTTGTTTTATTTATTTATTTATTTTAAATTAAATAATTAATTAATTTAAAATAAGTAGGGATTGCTTTACTACTAAGCTACATCCCCAGCCCCTAGCTTATAGGTTTTAACAAAGTAGATCCTTCTTGTACCTGTGTTATTAGAGGCCCTTAAATGGGATTGAAGACCAATCTGTATTATGGTCTAGAATTAGAATGACAGTCTTAGTGTGTATGGGAATGTGCTGCAGCACTTGATGAGTATATTTGGCTCCAGAATCTGTCTTTACAACAGCAGGACAAGGGCTTCTAATCTTACCACTTCCAGGAAAAAAATATGCCAGATATCTTCCTCATAAGTGTCTGAAGGCCATTGGGTATATTTGTTGAAAAGAACGGCAGTCGGTGGAATGGAAAAGGAGCCAGTGAGATGAGGCCACGGGTTTCAGGGTCCCTGCGTAGCCTCCAGGAAGCCCCCTCGACTATGAAGGCAGTGGGACAGCGTTCCTTGCTTTGCTGCTCACCATGCCCAGGGCACATTGTACCTCCCCATCCATTTGTGAGGGAGTGGCAGCACTGCAGGTCCTGGGAGTATGAGGCCCCACACAGGTCAGTCACCTGATGGGAGCACTCACAGTTCTGCCTAAGTACAGGCAACCAGGGCTGGACCTTTTTGCCCTCACAAGGGGCTTCTTTGACTTTCCTCTTTTGCCTCTTCAAGATCTGTGATGCCATCTCCAAGTGGGAACAAGCCCTGAAGGAGCTGCACCCTGGAAAATCTGAGGGTGGGACACGCGTTGTGAAGCTGATGTACAAGAACAGGTCCTGAGCACTGCCTGTGGGAAAACATGAGGACTGCCAGTGGGGGCCAGCTCATCACCTCCTCAGCTGGATGGCCTGTCCTAGACAGGCAGACGGGCCCACAGATCCAACCCTGCCTGATGGGCATTAGCTGAGGTGCAGGCCGGTGCTGCTCCTACTCCTGAGACATTGGGCAGCTCAGGCTTTGTCAGCCAGGCAAATAAGTTCCATTAGTCTCCTGGAATCTTAACTCATCCAACACCCTAATAAACACTGATTCCAGGTGCTAGATTCCTGTCACCAAATCCATTAAGTCTAATGGTATATTCAGAATTAGCCACATCCTGCTGTGGTTATAAGATCTGCATGGTCCTGCATCTGCTCTGTCATACCTGATTATGTTTCTGGGGCAATAGGAAATAGTATAAAGAATTATGGGGGTTTTGTTTGTTTTGGAAATCAAGATAAAAAGATCCAGAAAAAGCCTCATCCCTGATTGGGATCCCAGCTGAAACTTGGCTTCTCACTCTTTTCCCTCTAGGCTGTACTTTCGGAGTCAAGTCAAAGGGGAGACAGAGCGAGAGCGACTGTTGCTTGCCTTCCAAACCAGTGGAGAGATAGTGGCAGGGAGATTTCCTGTCAATAAAGAACTGGCTCTTGAGATGGCGGCCCTGATGGCCCAGGTATGGTTCTGTCTGTTCAGGAAATATAAGGGTCAGGAGGCCATCTTGGGACTCCCAGGTGGAATCTCCAAGGCAGGTGGAATCACCATGCAGCCTGAAATATTAGAGATTTCTGCAGATCTGGAGGTGCTCAGAAGAGGGCAGCATGCTGTCCCGGGTACAGACAACAGACAGCTTACCCACTGCAGACGGACTACAGTCCAGAATGCTGGACTGGGAATTCAAAACAGGGGTTTGAGTCCTAGCCATGTTCCCATGTGAAATGTTGGCCAAGACATGTCATTTGTCTATGCTTTAGTTTCCTACTCTGTATACTAAAAACAAAATACTTCCCTTCCTGCATCCACAGGGTTGTACTACTAAGTATGATGCTTAGATAACAAATATCTCATAATGTATGAGATAAAATGTATAAAGCATCCAACATTATAAGTAGAATTAGGAAGACCATACATTCAAACTTTGACTCTCCTTCCTATTACCTGTAGGAGCCATCTTGCCAGAGGTATGTGGGATACCTCCATGGTCCCCATAAGAAAAAGGCTGGATCAACATGCTGGAAAGGAAGGGGAAATAATTGTTGATATTTATAAGTATTAACATCAACATGGATATCCTATAGTGGGCCCTATGCTAAGCATTTTGTATGTATTTTCCCACATAGTTCTCATTCCCACTTAGTTGAGGAAATTGAAGCTCAGAGTGTTTAACTTGATCAAGGACATAAAGCTCGAAATAACAGAACTGGGATTTGAGCTAGGTAGTCTGTCTTTCAGGATCTGTAGCATTGTCAATTCTATGGCCCATATTCTTTGATTAGAAACTAGAATTTCCACATAATTTCCCATGTCTGCCACTAATTAACTGTCTTTGGATAAGGTAATTACCTCAGCTGCAAAATGAAAGTTGGTCTAGACAATCTACAGTATTCTAGAACTCTAAGGTTATTTCTGTAGTGTTTATGAAACTTGAAATAAAGGTTCTGTTCACAAGTATTTTTTAATATCCAATCACACCCCACAAATAAACAGTGGTTTAGTTCACCTCTCCAAAAACATCCACCTGGCCCCATCTACCTCCAGACTCTTGTTAACTCCTATGTTTTTTTGCTATAGGTAGAATATGGGGACTTGGAGAAGCCTATTCTGCCAGGCCCTGGGAGCACACCCCCTGCCAAGACTCATCATCTTCTCCAGCAAGTCCTAGATAGGTTCTACCCAAGGCGCTACAGACATGGGGCACCCCCTGAACAGCTGAGGTAGGTAGCCTGCAAGGTCTTGCAGGGAGGTATTGTGGGGAGGCCCCAGAGCTGTGATGAGACTTCATGGGCACTATTTCTCTCCATACACCCCAACAGGCATCTGACAGATATGCTGACCACAAAGTGGGCAGCACTGCAAGGCTGCTCCCCTCCTGAATGCATCCGCATCTACCTGACTGTGGCCCGGAAATGGCCTCTTTTTGGTGCTAAGCTTTTTGCTGCTCAGGTAAGTGCCAGTGGAAGGACCCACATCCTCAGGAATATCCTAAATTTCTCCTGGAGCTGCACTCCCCATCTGGTCATGTTTGAGCCACTCCAGTCTACAACCCCTGCCTCCACACTACCAACCACAAGGGGTCACTTTCTCTCCACCTATTTCTGACCTACTCCAGGTTACCATGGTCCAGAGCACAGTTGTGATTCATAGCTTTATGAAAGTGTTTATTATAGACTTGTCAATGCTATTCCTGAAAGAGAAGAGGATCAACGAATTCACACACAAGGATTTCAACTTAAAATACTCCATTTTAAAGGAGTTTGAAAGAAACATGTATAACCTAAATAAATCTCTATTAGCTTAACATGGCACACAGGGGAATCAGACTACATAGGCAAGAGTTAATTTCACCTCTGCATGAAGGCCAGGAGGCCAGTAGTAATTTTAGTTGGAACTTTTCCTCACTAGGCATCTGGAGTACATGAATTTTATAGAAAACAGATATTATCCTGTAACCAGACATTATAATCAGACATTAAGCTGCTCATGTTTCTGCTCACTGAAGCCAGAGTTCAGAAAATGGATATTCACTCATTTATCCAACAAATATTATGAAGTTCCTACTATATCTAATGCTACTTGTTTAAGATTATAAGAACTGAACAAATCAGACAGCCCTTGCCTTCATGAAGCTTCCCATATAATGGGGGAGATGCACATTAACCAAATAATCATCTATATATTCATTTTTTGTCTTCTCCCGCATCGTACATATGCACACATGTATATTTATTTATTTAAATTTTATGGGGCTAGGGATTGAACCAGGGCCTTGAGTATGCTAGGCAGAGATTCTACCACTGAGCTACACCCTCAACCCCTATCATTCATATATATCATTAATTCATATATTTTCATATGTATATGATGATATATATATATAATTTATGTATGTATTTTTTTTTACAAGCGGTTACAGGGATATGAAGGAAAAGTATAGGGGTGTTATAAAGGCATCTATAAAGAGGCCCACTTGATCTTGGAAGTTGGGGAAAGCTTCAGAAAAGGTGACCTGTCCATCTCTCCCTCTCCTCCTAGCCTTTTGAGTAGGAAAGAAAAACCTTCTGAATCATCCCACTGCAGCCCTGGCAATAAAAATTCAGGAAATGTCCACTACATGTCATGTTCTCACTAGTAAGGCTTAAGCCTACAAGATTGCATCCTTGTTTTTCCATTCTTTTAAAGTCCTTAGGAAATTGGTTAAAGCAAGATGCACTTCAGCTGGGAAACACTGTGAACAGAATGCTACGTTTCTGAGATCTGAAACAGCCTGTTCCCCATGCAAAAGATAGGGCTGGCCTCTATTCTGCAGCCCAGAGCTTTCTGTCCAGTGTTTTGCAGCAGGATGATGTGATCCCATCCACCTCTGGGATCGTTAGTAGATGCCTCATGCCACAGACACTCTTGCCTGTTTATTAACGAATGTTATACAAATTATGTTTTCTGTGTTTTCCAAGATGAGGTTGAAAATTACTGCTTAGCAGATCCCTGGATGTACCTTTATCCTCAGAAAGTACTTAATGGTTCAAATTCTCTAACCCTGGATATTATGTCTGATGGGATTTTTCTGATCTGCAGCCTGCCAAGCTGTCTTCCAAGGAGAACACTCTGATATGGATTGCTGTGAATGAAGATGGTGTCAGCATCCTGGACCACCACACTATGGTATGGAAAGAGGAAAGGGTGGCTTTGATCCTTCCTCTTCCTCTTGTCTTCTCTCTGGATTCAAAGGTCTGAGTTAGATGACCATGGTTCCCTTACTCTCACCTCCTGTCCAAGCAGCACTGTCCTTTAGTCTAGACACAGCTTATAGATATTCAAGGTGTATAATTCCAAATCATGACCACTTCAAAGTTCTTCCTTCCTGTTTAAGTCTATCTGTGCCTAGAAGAGACAGGTGAAGGTTCCCCAGAACTCACTGGCTCCTTTCCACAGCAAGTGCACATCACTTACCCCTACTCTTCAGTG
Organism: Marmota monax; assembly: GCF_021218885.2. Classification (NCBI taxonomy): domain Eukaryota; kingdom Metazoa; phylum Chordata; class Mammalia; order Rodentia; family Sciuridae; genus Marmota; species Marmota monax. The sequence continues at coordinate 18,901,098 of NW_026693777.1, read as the reverse complement.
ACAACCTTTGGTGGCTACAGGGATGACTTCATGCTTGTGATTAGAACCATTCCAGACCAGGGGTCTGGAAAAGCACACATTGAGAAGTTGATCTTCCGGATGACTGCTCCTAAGGTGAGTGACTGCGGCTACAAAATTTTACTCTGGTCTTGTGGGATGTTTTAGCTTGGAGCTTAGAGAGGAAACTGGGGTCACCATAGAACCTAGAAGGCCCTGCCCCAGGTAAAATTTCAGGTCCTATATATAATCAGCTTCCCAGAGGGTTTAGGTAGCATTGTATCTTACTGTCATTGGTAAGCTAGTAGGTAGAGATGCTATCAGGAGGGAACTAACTGTGATCCAGCCACTACTATGCTCTTACTTTTGTAATTTTCACATACACCAGAACCATGCAGGCCTGAGTTGGTGCTCATTTGTCTGTCTTTTCTACAGCTGGCCCTGGGGTAGGGCAGTGTCCTCTTGAAGGTGCTCTCATGTTCTCATTCTGCTGCCACAACACTAGCCACAAAGTGGGACAGTCTCTGCTATGCACCCTCTTCCTTGTGATCTCTAAGGCAACAAAAATACCTCTTTTGCTTTAAGGCACTATTCCTACTCAGTACAGGAAATATTGACCATCAAAAGTAACAGTTACAAAGGCTCATAAACCTGAGTTCTTTTTTTAAAAAAATATTTTTTAGTTGTAGGTCGACACAATATCTTTATTTTATTGATGTGGTGCTGAGGATTGAACCTAGTGCCTCATGCATGCCAGGCGAGTGCTCTACCTCTGAGCCACAACCCCAGCCCCTCATAAACTTAAGTTCTGATTTATTATTCCTAACACCCTTCTGATAGTAACCAGAAACCCTGTTGATCCCACTCTTAATCCTCAAGTTGTAGTTTGCCAAATTCCACCTCCTTCTGATATCATCCCTGCTGAATGAGAGGATGTGTGACCTCTTCCCCAAGAAGGACCTCTTCCCTGGCCGTAGAGATAACCAGAGCAGAACATTAGCCCTCTTCTCAGGAGGGCACCACACATCTTGGAGGAACTCCAGACCATTCACTGGGTCCCTGAATCTCATAACGATCCCCTTTGGACACTTTCTTTTGGGTGGGTAGTTTGAGAGAGATGAGCTGAAGCCTGTGAACGTCATATACTCAATACAACAGCCAATTGAGAAAGCCAGCACTCAAAGGCTAGCTTAATTCTTTTGCTTCTTTGGCCCCCTTAGATTGCTGAAACTACCTTCATCATGGCCAGCTACATGAACCACTGCTCTACAACTGTGAACCCACCTGCCAACTCACCTGCAGCCCGCCAGCCATGGGAGCTAGATGGACGACAGTTCTTTGCTTCTGTTTCCTGTGCCACCAAGGGGCCAACATTGCTGTGAATATTTCTCCTACCCTCTCCCCACCACCTCTGGGATTAGAGATTTATATCCTAGGATATGGTACTACTGTGATGGGTCTAATAGAACTCCCTGCACACAGTTCTGTGAAATGTGTATTTCAGCGTCTATGAAGACTACTCTCTAGATGCCTTATAATATTTCAGAGCCCAGCTTTTACAAATCCAGACCCAGTATAGAAACCACTTATTCCCCACCACCACCACCCATAAGAATACTGACTCTGGATGCTATCTGATTCTAAACATAGACAGGGATGGCCCACTGTCCCAATGTTACTGAGGGTCACAGTGCTGTATTTGGGGCTTCTGCACTGATTCCTTCAGGGAAGATCATTGTTATAGTGTATGTGATCTTTGTGTGGAGAATTATACTTGAAGTTTTCTGAAAAGAATAGGATAAAAATTTCCAATTTACCTGAATTCTGACAAAAGCCAAGAATTAAAACTGGACTTCCTTTTCCAGATGGAAATGGTGTTGGCAGGACTAGAGAAAAACAAATAGACTATCTTCCCCTCTACTGATGAGTAGGATCCACAGTGCTCCTTCTGAGGCAGCAGCTCCAAATTTTGCAGAATGAAACACTAACCCTGCTGCATTTCATGTTTTATGTACACTGGACTATAAACTGAACTCAGTACTACACACTGTCCAAGCAAGGACAGGAAAAGGTGGGTCCAGTCTGACTTCTGTCTCACTTCAGCACTGGAAGGGACTCAGTGAAGGCTGTGCTCACTACTGAAGGAAAGGTAGCCATTATTCCCCACTCTTTGAAAGACCGAGCAAATGCTCTCCACTTTTAGCTACTGTGTGAGGCACTGAAGGCGAATCAGGAACAAAGAAGACCCTCAGTCTCCTCCAGGGCCTGGGTGTGCTTGAGACTTCTGGCAAACTTCTGCTGGAAATTAGTTGGAGACTCAGGGCATGTATGTAATGTCTGTCTTAGCCTAAAAGCATTAGGTATAAAAAGTAGAAAATTTTTTCACCTTTTGCCTTCTTGAGAACATCATAATCCCCCTCAACTCAAACATTCTAATTGAGTGCAGGGGAATGGTTTTTGTCTACATCTTTTCCACTGGGGTGGGGGAGTTCATACTCTGATTTTCCAACATCTGAGAAATGAAGTTTTATTTTATAACTCTAAGGTAGTCTTAACATTTTTTTCACAAAATGCTGAAAAATGTGGCTAGCAGAAACAACCCAAGAACCAAGCTTTTAGCCCCAGTGATGTGGGTATTGCACATGCAAAAACCATGAGACTGGAACTAATTTATCTGATCACTTCAGCTGTTGTTATGCTTTCCCTCTCAACCTTTAAACTAACAAAGCACAGTGAAGAAGGAAGAAATAAAGAGGCATGAGAGTCTGTCTCTTTTTAATTTGACTTTGCAAGGCAGACAGTTTTATAGCTATTTCTATCCCTCCACCCACCACCACCTCCCAGGATTTGGGTGGGGGTCTAGCTGAGACATTTCTACCTCGAAAAAAATCACCTGACGTAGGCTCTTGGATAACTCTTCCAAGGCTGAGTTATCTCTGCTTTTATATCTTGAGTGTCTCTGAGGCCAATGAAGATATTAGCTAACTAGCGCATTTAAAAAAAAAAAATAGAGCTCTAAAGAAAGTGTAAGTGCCATTATGTTCATATTGAATCTAGGAGTCAAACTACTTCCCTCACCATCTTTCCTACTTCCTGACTCTTAGGAATCTTCCTTTAGTTTATTAATTTTATAGACAAGAAACTGTCCTAGAAACAAAGGCTTCTAGAGTTTGTTTATTCTTCTTTAACTTGGGAGTACCATGTCTGGAAACAAAAGTCAAATTTTCTGTCTTACATTTTGTCTCCTCCCTCTTGGCAAAAGTAGCTGAAAAGTGTTAGAAAATGCTGAATAACAGAAAAGTATCAATGTGTTTGACACCCATGACTGAAATGTCATGATCGTGTTTGTCAATAAAAAAAATAGCTGTCTGCACATCAGGCAATTACTGTGTATGTTTTGGAAGGAGAGTTGTTTATTAAGAAAGTCATCATAAATAACCCATACAGAACACAGAAGCTAGGTAGGCAGAGAATAGGCTTTTGTAGGACATTTATTCCATACCTTAAGAGCTTCATGGTTTTCCTTAACTTTCAGACAGAGATACTACGCAGAGAGAAATTATGCCTTTCATGTGAATTCTGATACCAGTTTCTCAATATCTTGCTCCACAAATTTCAACACAAAATTTAAACTTGAATGTGCTTATTAGGAATTTTACAAAATGCTCTTTGCTGACAATGCTTTTGATACATCATGTCAAAATTCTTAATTTCCCCTCTGGTAAAACAGGCAAAATTCTGAGATTCACTGCATTCATTCTGGTTCCTAAGACAGTGTCCACCTGATGGTTTATAGTACAGAAATCAAACCAGCCACTATGGCTTAGCAGTCATTTCCCATGGAAGATAATACTGGCCTTCTTAATGCTGGGACTCATGGGCTTGTTGATGTGGCTTTCTGGTGTGCCAGAATCTCCTGGCAGCTCCTGTACACTTCAATCAAGCAGTCCAGCCGGGGCTTGGCACTCTTGAATTCCAAAGGGGAGAAATGCAGAGTCAGGTGAACATAAGAGAGTTCTTAGTGGTTCTGCATCCACATGCAAGCTCAACCTCTCACCCACATTAAGGGTTCTAACTTGCACAGGTGTGAGCTCAGAGAGGCAAGAAATTCAAACCTCAGAGCATCTTGTTGGGAAAATTCCCAGCTAGCCCCACAGACCAGCCTGAGATTGTACAAGGCACACATCAAAAGACAGCATTTTAATCCATGGTGGTACACGCCTATAATTCCAGCAGTCCGGGAGACAGAGGCCGGAGGGGAACAAATTCAAAGCCAGCCTCAGCAACTTAGCAAGACCCTATCTCAAAATAAAAAAGTAAAAACAGGTAGGGATGCGGTTCAGTGGTAGTGCACCCCTGGGTTCAATCTCCAGTACCAAAAAAAAGGATGGTTTTTTAAATCTCTAAATTTCAGGACAGCAAGAGGAATAACAAGGATGGACCTTAAAAAATGTCACAAGTTGTAAAATAGACCTCAGAGACAAGCAGGACAGTTTAATAAGTAAATTCAGAAAATCGTTTTATACTGTGAAATGGAAAACAACCAAAATTAAAAGAAAAGCCACAGAATGTGAAAAATATATATATGGAAAGTGTATTTTATAAAAGTTTGCTGCTCAAAATATACAAAGAATTGTTATGAATGCATAGTCAATATCTAGATTTTAGAAGAGATGCACAGTTTAAAAATAAGAGCTAATAGGTGATCACACTTATAAGAAAATATGAAAAATATCTTTAAAGCAATACAAATTTAATAACTTTAAAATGCCTCTACTTACACATTAAATTAAAAAACAGGTAAGCCACTGTTTGCCAAGACTTTAGAAAAACAAGTTCAAATTCCAGAGTATAGTAAAGTTGTTCAGTCTCTAGAGCCCAATTTCAAATATAAAAATCTATAAGATTGGGCTGAGATTGTAGCTCAGTGGTAGAGTGCTCACCTAGCACATGTGAGGTACTGGGTTCAAACCTCAGCACCACATAAAAATGAAATAAAGATACTATGTCCACCTACAACTAAAAAATAAATTTTTTTTAAAAAAAATCTATAAGACTAAAGTTTAATAAAATAATTTTGAACTTTTATGCAAAATGATTTTGTGCAGCTTTCTTAAATCTTTCATAAAAAGGGAAGGGCAGTGAGAGCAAATTATTATATATAACTACTACCAGTCATGATGGCACACACATGTAATCCCAGGAACTAGGAAGGCTGAGGCAGGAGGATTGCAAGTTTGAGGCCAGCCTCAGCAACTTAATGAGACCCTGTCTCAAAATAAAAAATAATAAGATCTGAGAATGTAGCTCAGTAGTAAAGCATCCCTGGGTTCATTCCTCAATACCAACATATATTTATATAGATTTAATATTATTTACCTACAAAGTAATTTATTATAATCATGGTTGCATAGTGTTGTTGTTATAAAAATAAAACAAAAAATTACCTAGATATAACTTAAAAAGTTAACAATAAAATGGCTAAGTAAATTGACATTCCAATATGCTAGAATGCAATAAAATTATTTAAAATAATAAGCATAATGGCCTTTGTAAAAAAAAATGTTAGATGATCATTAACATCTATGTAAAAGTGTACATTAGTTAAACTGACAGGGTTAAAGTTAATGAATGGTGATTTGTATGCAGGAGTTGTTATATGTTTGATTATTCTCTTCTATATAATTTGTATGAATTCCTAATATTTTACCTCAGAGGGGAACTTTAAAAATAACTAAAATCCTCATTTTCACTAAAATTAGTTATCAGGTATCTTCCAATACTCTGACAATAGATGTTTACATTCCTACTGAACTTAAGTGGCAGTAGATATGCAGAAAAGTAAAGGATTTCATTGGAGAAAGGAAAGTGTTCTGTGCTCACCTGGAAGACAGGTACTACTTGGGATATCATATGTGGTTCCACTGGATCCTTCAATAAAATGCAGAGGTAGTAAATCACCTTCTGCTGTAAGAAAATAAACCAAATAACTCACTTTGTGTTCTTCTTTCTTCAAGGGAAGGCTCAAAACTGTCATAAATGGTTATCTCTAAGTAGCAGAATGCTTGATAGCTTCTAAAGTGAGGGAGAAGTATATTTTCATTCCTTAAAAAAACAAAACAAAGCTGGGCACAATGGCACGTACTTACTATCCCAGCAATAGCTCAGGAGGCTGAAACGGGAAGATCACAAGTACAAAGCTAAACTCAGCAACTTAGTGAGGCCCTAAGTAACTTAGTGAGACCCTGATTCAAAATAAAAAACAAAAAGGCTGGGGATATAGCTCAGGTAAAGTGCCCTGGGTTAAATCCCCAGTACAAAAATAAATAAATAAAAGCTGGGCACTTAGCGCATACCTGAAGTTCCAACTGTGTCTAGAAATTGGAGACCAGCGGAACAACACAGTGAAATTTTGTCTCAAAAAAAAAAGCAGAGATGATTTTTAAAGTTGGGCTAGAAGATAAAGTTAAAATGCTGATTCCATGAAAATCTGCTGTGTCTCTAAAAACATTCATGCACTGCATAACAATGTTTCAGTCAATGATGGTGAGACTTTTAAGATTATAATGGAGCTGAAAAATCCCTATTGCATAGTGGCATTATGTCATAGTGCAATGTATTTTTTTTTTTAGTGCAATGTATTTCTTATATGTTTGTGATGATGTGGGTATAGACAAATATGTGCTGCCATATAAAAGTAGATATGAAGTATGTAAAGTACATAATACTTAATAATGATAATAAACAAATGGTATTGGTTTATGTATTTACTATATTAACTTTCTGTTGTTATAGAGTATTGCTACTTACAAAAACATTTACTATAAAGCGATATGCCATGTTATGCTGGCAGCAGCCTCCAACACCTCATGTTCACTACATCTCTTGATTACACCAAGAGGCTATGGTTAGCCAGGCACAGTGGCGCATGCCTATAATCCCAGCAACTCAGGAGGCTGAGGCAAGACAATTACAAGTTCAAAGCTGGCCTCAGCAATTTAGCAAGGCCCTAAACAACTTATTGAGACCCTGTCTCAAAATAAAAAACAAAACAGGCTGGGGGATGTGGCTCAGTGGTAAAGCGCCCCTTGGGTTCAATCCCTGGTACCAAGAAAAAAAAAAAAAAAAACAGCGGTTATGATTCAGTGACACACACTGTGTAAGTCTGTGTAAATATACTTCATGATGTCTGCTCAGTGAGGAAACTGGCTAACAATGCATTTCTCATAATATATCCCATCACTAAAAAAAGTACAACTGTAAAGATAGTTATCTTTTCAATGGAAGTTTGTTTCCCTTTTGTAGTTTATATTCATGCCAGCTAAAAAGGAAACACTGAAGATTTGGACCAGAGGGTCCTCAAGTATAATTCTGTGTGATCAAATGCTTTAGGTAATAAGACTCAAGTTTAGATGAAGGAACATCCCATGAACTGACTATCTCCTCCAGAGAAACCTGTAATACTCATTACTTAAACACTTACCATGTAAATAGCCTCGTTAATGACAACATCCTTGACTTTGCCCATCTCTATGAAGGTAGTGCTTTCTTTGCCTGAAGCATAGGATGAAGTCATCTGGATGCCAAGGGAATCAATGATTAACAAAGTCTCTTGATCAATCTTCACAAAATGGAGGTACCCAAGCAAGCCTAAGAGGGTGATGGAGATGGCAGCAGAGAGGATCATGCTGTTCTGAAGAGAGAGCCAGACACAGGCAGTAAAATTACCAAGAGGTCCTCTGCGTATATCTGTGCCATAAGACAAGTCAATTGGGCATTGAGAAAAAAGGCTTTGCTCTGCTGTGAGCTAAAAAGATGAGAAGAACATGCACGGAAGAAGAGGAAATCACTTTTATTCAGACTCTGAAGTGCTATAAAGGTATATAGTGAAATGAATCCAGATTACTAATGACTAAGTCTATGGAGAACTTTCAGCAAAATGTCCCCATCATACTAGCCTCAGAAATTATTCTATCAGGCACAATGACACATGCCTATAATCCCAGCAATTTGGGAGGCTAAGGCAGGAGTAGAAGTTCAAGGCCTGCCTAGGAATTTTAGTGAGATCCTCACTATATTTGGTGAGCCCCTGTCTCAAAGTAAAATAAAAAGGGTTTGGAGGTAGCTTAGAGGTGGAGTGCCCCTAAGTTTGATCCCCAACCCCAAAAAAGAAAAAGAAAAAACTTCCAAAACTGCACCTTAAGGACCAAATGTTTTCCTCATGTGCTCCCTCAGCAGAACATACAGTACAAAATTATGGACTGAACAACTATAGAATGCTCATCACAGCAGCAGTACACTCCTCACCTGATTAACAGCCATTCATCCTTCTTAAATTTGGAGTGAATCATGATTAGCCTAGAAATGTGCATGTGATACAACTCTAACCAATGAAATGTTGGAGAGAGGGTTTGCTGAGAGGGGTGACAAACTTAGTTCATCTTAAAAAGAAATCTAAGTCTTTTGGGGTGATGGACCTTCTACCCTAGAACCATGGCCCAGTTCATGTGCAGCCTCACAGAGAAGGCCCCAGTGTTGCTGTCACTCAAAGCCTCGACTGGCCCCATTTTGACAGTATGCCAAAGCTGAGCTCCGTTTCTCCAACCCTTGCTGAGATCCCTACAGCTAGCTATTCAAAGCCTGAAAATAAGTCAATAGTGCTTAAACTGGTTGCTTTAAACAGCTCACAGTTAAAGAAGCTGTGCTGAATGGTTTGATGGCCAATGAAGTGTGGATGTGGTTTTATACTAGAGAGATCATAGACAAGCATGGCATCATTGGCTATAATGTTGAAGACCAATAGCCAACATCTGATTATATTTTATTTATTGTTTCAGTATTCTTGGACCATATGTGATCAAATTGCTATCTCAATAAAATGTGTCAGATTAAAAAAAAAAAAGAGCAATCTAAGGAATAAAGATCCCCTTGTTATGAGGTGTAGATGCCTGAAACTTTTATAACCTCTGCAAAACAAAGTGGAGAGCAATGGTAAGGTCTAGTGGAGTACACTGAAGTTGGAAGAGCAGGAAGATGAAAAGAGCCAGAGTCAAATGAGCCTCTCATATAAACTCTGTAGGCTTCCTACCTCATGTTTGTTTGTTTGTTTTGTTTTGTTTTTTTATCAGGGATTAAACCCAAGGGCACTTAACCTCTGAGCCACACCCCAGTCCTTTTTTAAAAAAATTTTTTTGAGACAGGGTCTCATTGAGTTGCTCAGTGCCTGGCAAAATTGTTGAGGGTTATGGTTAGGGTTTTGCTTGACTTTCTTCTAAGGTTGAAGTAAGGAATTCAGTAAAGCACCTGGTACTCAGTGGGTATTTAATGAATATCTGCTCCTCCTTCTTACATAACCACATGTATGATTAGAATTCAGGGTAGTATTAAAACTAAATTACTGCAGTAGGGATGTAGTGGTAGAGGGCTTACCAAACATGCTAGAAACCTAAGGTTCAATTCTCAGCACTGCAAATAAAAATAATAATAATTATTCAACTATATTATAAATTAAATTTAAGAGGGACTTTCAAGTTAATTTAATCATAATTTTAGTTGATCCATGAAGAAACTTTTAGCTACAATTAAATACATGTTAAGACAGTCTTAATTCTGCTTATTTCTATGCTAAATTACTATGTTCTGCAATATGCTTTGATGGCAAGAGCTAATGGATGCAGCAATGGAAACTATATGTAAATTACATAAATAGCCCTGCTGGACTTAGCTCTAGTCAGATCACTCCTGAAATAATATACTCATTTAAGAGGACTATATTTGAAACAAGAACACATACTTTAAAAAGATGATTCAGCCAAGCACAATTGTGCATGCCTATAATCCCAGCGTCTCAAGAGACTGAGGCAGGAGGATTGCAAATTCAAAGCTGGCCCTAAGCAATTTAGCAAGTGAGGCCCTAAGCAATTTAGCAAGATGGGTCTCAAATGTATGAAATATGATATGTCAAGAGCTTTGTAATGTTTTGAACAACCAATAATAATAATAAAAAAAAAAGAAAACACAAAAAGGGCTGGGGATGTGGCTCAATGTTAAGCATTCCTCGGTTCAATCCCTGATAGTCAGGTAAGGGTGGAGGAAGATTCAGGCAGGGAACAGTAACACAAGCCTGTAATCCCAGAAACTCAGAAGGCTGAGGCAAGAGGATCCCAAGTTAAAGGCCAGCCCAGGCAATTAGCAAGACCATTCCTCAAAATAAAAAATAAAAAGGTATAGGGATATACCAATATCAGTCATAATCCCCCTGGGTTCAATCCTCAGTACTTGGAGGAAAAAAAAAAGGTGGGAGGGGGCATGACTCAGATTATTCCTTTAATTTGAGAACGGTTACACAGCTATACTTTTGACCCTCATAATATTGTAAAGCAGGTATTAATTCCATTTTGAAGATGTGAAAACTGAGGCTCAGAGAAAACAGAAATATGTCTGAAAACAGCATAGGAAACCATTCATGTCTGCACTTTCTAAATTCTTTAGAAAGTACGCCTGAAAATTGGAGTTAGAGGGAGGGTTAAATTGCCTTGAAAAACAGAAGTTAAGACAAATAAAACTCTATATACATACACACGTGGAAGCAAAGGCAGTTTCTGGAAGACCACACGTAAGGAATTAGCAATGTGCTTCTGAGGAGTAAAAGATATGGATGAGGACGATCCACCTTACAGTTCTCTGAATTCATGGAATTAAAGTACTATGAGGGCTGGGGCTGTAGCTCAGTGGCAGAGCGCTTGCCTAGCATGTGTGAGGCCCTGGGTTCGATCCTCAGCACCACTTATAAATGAAAGTATTCTGTCCATCTATAACTACAAAAAAAATTTTAAAGAAAGTACTAAGAGCATGTGCCACATAAAACACATGGTGTGAACGTTTTAGGCTTTCGTGCAAGAACTAGACAAATGCTGGGTCACTCCACAGAGCGGCGCAGCAGCCCACGGGAGAAGAATGTGCAGGAGCACAGACTTCATTAAACTCAATGAAAGAGCTGTCCAGCACGGAGCGGCGTCCCCAGAACCAGCGGGTCCCCGACTTCCGACCCTAGGACGGTGGGAGGTTCCCACCCGAATTCTGGGCTAGACCAAGACCCTTCCAAAGCCCAGACACCACCTCCAGGCGCAGGCAGGAGCCGACCGGCCATTACCTCCCAGAGGGTGAAGAGTCCGTAGGCCGCCAGCCACACGGTGCAGGTGACAGCAGTGAGCGACCGCAGCGAGAGCCGAGGGCAGTTGAGGCAAAACTCCCGGCAGAACGGCGAGTAGTAGCGGCGCTGCAGGGCCAGGCGGCCGCCAAAGATGTCCGAGAAAGTCCTCTCATCCTCCATCGCCGCTGGCTCCACGCCGCAGCGCCGCTCTAGCCCACCCGCGGTTCCGCGCAGTCTCGCCGGCGCAGGAGCCGCTTCCGGGAGCGGATCAGCCCCGCCCCGCCCCGCACCACCCCGAACTCCGCGCAGCCGCAGTTGCTCACCGGTTGGGGTTGGTTCGGCTGGGTTTCTGTTCTGTAATTGTCGCCTTCTAGAAATTCCTAGGGATCCAACAATTGCGGACAGATCAAAACCTATCATAACGTACTTTCACTCGACAGACGGGTTTCCATTATAAGCCAGAGTGAGCCCCAACGAGAGGGTCCGCAGGAATTCGTTCATCCGCTCATTCATTGCTGTGCCAGGTAGTTTTAAGGTGCTGAGGGTATTGACAAGGTCTCTGCCCCCAAATAGCTTCGCTTCTTGTAGGAGAATCGATATGGAAATAACTTCAGATAATTATGTTGGCAATAATGTGCTAACCGGCAGGGGTGGAATGGGGACTTTATTAAGGCAGTCAAGAAGGGTCTCTGATGACACGGGACTTAGAAGGAGGAGGCCTCACCCTGGTCTGCCAAGGCCGCTCTGGAGGAATAATTTCCCTGAAAGAAGGACCAGGAAAAACAAAGCTATGAAGCAGAAACAAGGTTGACTTAACTGGAGGAATGAAAAGGTCAGCATGCCAGAAGAACACTTGGAAGTTGGGGAGGTAGGTAGGGATAAGACCCAGGAGGTAGTTGAAGACCTAGTAAGGAGTCTGGGAGTTGTCTCCTCCGGATCATATCTTGGAACATGGAGTAAGCAAACAAATCCTGGCTGGAAAGAAAACAGGAGTGGGAGATGCAGAAGGTATTACAATACCATCTTGCCCGGGCTAGCCTCGAACTCTTGGGCTTAAACTGTCCTCCCACCTCAGCCTCCTGAGTAGCTGGGATTATAGGGGCATGCCATCGCACCCACCTCCTTTATTTGATTTTTTTTTTATGGTATCTTATTGATGACTCCTACAAATGTGTGAAGGGGAGATAAACCCATCCTCAGATGAAGAAAAACTAAGAGAATTTGTCACCAACAGATCTACCTGGAAAAAAAAGGCTAATGGAATCTCTCTAAACAGGAAGGAAATGATAAAAAAAAAAGGAATCCTGGAACATCAAGAAGAAACAGTGAAAAACCAAAAATATGAGTAAACACGATAGACTTTTCTTCTCTTGAGTTTCCTATGTTATATTTGACGGTTGAAGTGAAAATTATGCCACTCTCTGATGTGGCTCTTGATGAATGCAGAGAAAACATTTAAGACTATTATAAATGGAGAAGAGTAAAACAACACTAATTATTAGAGGCACCACTAGACCTTGTTATTTAATGTGTCAATAAAAAGAAACATTACTATAGCATTTAAAACGATGTTTTAATAACTGTATACACACACATATATGTATGCATATACACTTTGTGTTGGTAGGGGTTGAACCTAGGGTCACACATCCCCAACCCTTTTATTTTTTATTTTGAAACAGGGTCTCACTAAGTTGCTTAGGGCCTTGCTAAATTCCTGAGGCTGGCTTTGAACTTGGATCCTCCTGCCTCAGCCTCATGAGTTGCTGGAATTACAGGTGTGTACCACTGTGCGCAGCTAATAACTATGTTTTAATTCAGTTAGTTTTTGTTGAAATTCTATGTATTTTAATTATGCATTTAAAAAATTAACTCTTTTTAACTTCATTAACTTCACCAGATTTTTACCACTGAACTACATCCTGGACTTTTTTATTTTTTGAGACGGTCTCACTAAATTCCTGAGGGCCTCGCCAAGTTACTGAGGCTGGCCTCAAACTTGGGATTCTCCTGCATTGGCCTACTGAATCGCTGGGATTATAGGCATAACACCACCATGCAGGCCTCATTTCCGCCCCCACCCCAGTCTGTTGGTTAAATTAGATAATTCTTATTATCCTATATTCAAGCTCAATGAATCTTTCCAGTGTCCTCTGCATTATGTCTCTGAGCTCATAGGTTGAGATTTTTTATTTTACTTATTATGTTTTTTAATTCTAAATTTCTGTTTGGAGTTAGCTGTAGTAGCAAATGCCAGCAACTTGGGAGGATGAGGCAAAAGGATCATAGATTCAAGGTCAGCCTCAGTAACTTAGTGAGACCCTGTCTCAAAATAAAAAGGACTGGGGATATAGCTTAGTAGTAAAGGACCTATTGGATTCTTATTTCAGATAAGAAAGAAAAAAAAAAAAAAAAATATATATATATATATATATATATATATTTTTTTTTTTAAAAGTTTTTGTACTTAAGATGGACAGAATGCCTTTATTTTTTAAAATTATTATTTAGTTGTAGTTGGACACAATACCTTTATTGTATTTTATTTTATTTATTTATTTATTTATGGTGCTGAGGATAGAACCCAGGGCCTTGCACATGCAAGGTGAGCACTCTACCGCTGAGCCACAACCCAGCCCTTTATTTATTTTTACGTGGTGCTAAGGATCAAACCCAGTGCCTCACACATGCCAGGCAAGCGCTCTGCCACTGAGCTTCATACAGCCCAGCCCAAAAACTATATATATATTAAAAATTTTTCCATTTGGATCTTTGTATCTTCTTTGCTGAGACTTTATTTTTTTCATTTGTTTGAAGCATGTTTGTAATTGCTTGTTGAAGTGTTTTTATGATGGCATTTTAAAAATCCCTGCCAGAGAATTCTCACATTGATGTCATTTCAGTATTGGCATCTGTTGCCTTTTTTCATTCAAATTGAGATTTTTCTGGTTCTTAGAATGATGAGTTATTTTCATTTGATACCTGGGCATTTAGTTTACTATGTGACTGTAGGTCTTATAAATCTTGTTTTATATCAGGCCTCCTCTGCCATGCCCCACCCGGAAAAAAGGAATCCCAGCGCATTAACTGCCAGGTGAAAATCCAGGCTCCCCACTTGACCTCCACTGACACCTGCTGGGCAGACCTGGTAACCTCTGGGTGGAGTGGAAGTTGGGGCGGCCCACATGTTCTCCACTGACACTGTAGGGTGGGGCTGGGAGAGGCTCCTTACCACTCCCAGGAATGAAAGTCCCTGCTGCACCCCAGTGACAAGGTGGGGTGCTTCCTTACTGTCTGGTGAAAGTGCAAGTCTAGGTTTCTCAGTTTTGGCCTTTGCTGGCAGAAATGAGGGCAGAGCCAGTTTTTTTTCTGTGGTGTTTGACTGGGCTAGTTACTGTTTAAAAGTTTCCCATCTTGCTTGGCTATTTCTTATTTTTGACAAGAGAGAGCAGCCTTTCCTTAGAGCATATTTGTGTATGTGCCTATTGACATTTCTGGGTTGCTCTCTTCTCCAGCATCCAATCTGGGATGTATGAGACAAAAGCAAAAACCATGGGATGCACTCCTGTTTGTTCCTCAGGTTCTAGGGTCCCTTGCCAGTCTGTCTTCTCTACTCCTTTCAAAGTTGTGTGAGTGTGTGTGTGTGTGTGTGTGTTCGTTACCAGGGATTGAACCAGGGGTGCTTAACTACTGAAACACATCCCTAGCCCTTTTCATTTTATTTTATTTTATTTTTTAAATTCTGAGACAGGGTCTCACTAAGTTGCTTAGAGCCTTGCTAAGTTGCTGAGGCTGGCTTTGAACTGATGATATCCAAGATATCAGTCTCATATGTGGGCTTCTGAAACTTTTCACTGACCAGCAATAAACTAAGTTTCCCTGTCACAGGAAAAGAGATGTTTCCAGAGACAGGTCTGAGGAGCTCCCAGGGAGAGGGGAAATTCAACTCAGGAACAGCGGGATTCTTAACATTCATGATGAAAAAGAATTTCAGTATGAGCCAGACAGAGGCGTAGACAGAAGTTTATTTAGGAAGGTAGATACACATTCAAGGGAGAATGTGAACGGTCTCAAGAGTGAGAAGCAGCCAGGCTTGGTGGTACACACCTGTAATCCCAGTGGCTCTGATGGTGAGTTCAAAGTCAGCCTCAGCAAGTTAACAAGGCCCTAAGCAACTCAGCAAGACCCTGTCTCTAAATATAATATTAAAAAAAAGGAAGGGGCTGGGGAAGTGGCTCAGTGATTAAGCATCCCTGGGTTCAATCCCTGGTTCAAAAAAAAAGAACAGTGAGAAGCAGCCCTGACTTGGACTGGGGGTCCAATATTTATAGAAGGGCTGTATGAGGGGCAGGTGGATCCAGGATGGAGCAGCCCAATTTTATGGCAGTTTTTCCTGCACTTGCATATTTCCCTCATTTCACAAGGTCATGGGCCAAGGGCATGTTGCTCAAGATTTACAACTATGCTTTGTGCATCTTAATGGCTTGTGGGCATTGCCTTAAAGATTCGGTATTTCTCTATATATATTATCCTAAATCCCTATCTCACCTTGACTATCTACTCAGGTTTGATTAATTTGCTAGAGTATTTTACAAAACAAGATACTTTATTATATATACTTGTTTAAAATAAAGGATACAGAGACCACAGAGGAGGCCAGCAGCCACCATGTTGGTAAACTGACGTCACCTTCCCTGTTTTCGACTGACCGCAGCTCATTCAGCCATAGAACAGGTAATTTCAGGCTGCAATTCGCCTGCGGCTTGCAGACAGATTGCTAGGGTTCAGCGCCTGGGTGCTTCTTAGAATCTGATCTTATCGGAGCGAACACAGAGCGCGGGGCGGCTGAGTTCCGGCTCCCGGAACCGTCCCGGAACCGCCCTGGCTCAGGGCTGCGGAGCCTGCGGAGGCTGCTTCTTGGACCCTGCTACTATCAGAGCATACACCAAGCACTAAGCAGCCGAATTCCGGCTCCTGGAACTGAGCCCGTGGGGACTGCTTCTTGGAGCTTACACTTATAGGAGCTTACACCGAGCACGGAGCAGCCGAGTTCCGGCTCCCGGAACTTCCCTGGACCGGGGCTAGGAGCCCGCGGAAACTGCGTCTCGGTCCAGGTCCTGCTGAGGGCCGGTCAGGACTCACCTGTTGCTTTGGTTGCCCGGCAAGGGGAACGAAATGCTGCCATTCGCATAGGATACCAACATGGCAGAGATCTGATGTCAGCAGAAAGCGGTGGAGGAGAGATCTTCATCAATACCAGCGGTGACATAAGCAGTTGGTCTCCTGGTAGGGGGGGTGAGGCACAGTCACCCGAGTCTCCTCAATTTGTCCTCGAGCCAGAGGGGAGGAGCCGGGCCGCCGCCAGCGCCCGGAGCAGGCCCAGCGGCTCGCCAGCGTGGTGACCGAGTGACCCCAATTGGAGAGGGGGCGGAGCGGAGCCGCCACCCGCACCCGCAAGGTGGGCAGACCCGCGACCCAGTGGTACATGGGCGTGGTAGGAGGGGCAGGGCAGAGCCGCCCTTCGCGCTTGCAAGGTAAACAGACCTGTGACAGCCTGGCGGGTCAGGCCCAGTGGCCTGCCAGTGTGGTACACACGTCACCCCAACTGGAGTAGGGGCAGAGCAGATCCTTCTCCCACACCCGGATCAGGCCCTGCCGGTGTGGTGGTCACGTGACCCCAATTGGAGTGGGGGCGGAGCGGAACCGCCACCCGTGCCCGCAGGGTGAGCAGACCAGTGATCAACCTGCAGATCAGGCCCAGGGGTCCGCAGGCGTGGTAGGAGGGGCAGGGCAGATACGCCGCCCACGCCTCCAAGGTAGGCAGACCTACAACAGACCCGCGGATCAGGCCCAGGAGCCTGCCGGCATGGTACAAACACCACCCTAATTGGAGTAGTGACAGAGCAGAGTCACCTCCCGTGCCAGGAACAGGCTCAGCGTCCTGCAGGCGGGGTAGTCACGACACCCCAATTGGAGTAGGGGCAGAGCAGAGCCTCCACCCGTGCCCGAAAGGTGGGCAGATCTGTGACCGACCAGCGGGACAGGCCCAGTGGCCTGCTGGTACGACAGACACGTCACCCCATTTGGAGTAGGGGCAGAGTAGAGCCGCCGCCCGCGCCTGCAGGGTAGGCAAACCTGCAACCGACCGGCGGATCAGGCCCGGTGGCCTGCCGGCGTGGTACACTCGTCACCCCAATTGGAATAAGGAGAGAGCAGAGCCACCGCCCGCACCTGCAGGAAAGATACGCAAGCAGTATGAAAAGACAAGGAAAGAAAGGACCACAAGCAATGCAGGTCAACGCAACTTTAGAAGAGGTAACAGCTGCAGCAGATGGAATGTCAGATAAAGAATTCAGGATATACATGCTTCAGATGATCTGGAGTATCAAGGAAGACATTAAACAGCAAAATCAGACAATGAAAGATCACTTCGACAACGAATTACGCAAACAAATCCAGGAAGCAAAGGATCAACTATACAGGGAGATAGAGGTTATAAAAAACAAGCAACCAGAAATCCTAGAAATGCAGGAAGCAATAAACCAACTTAAAAACTCAATGGAGAATACTACCAGCAGAGTAGAACACTTAGAAGATAGAACATCAGACAATGAAGACAAAGTATTTCAACTGGAAAAGAACATAGACAGCTCAGCAAGACTGTTAAGAAACCATGAGCAGAACATCCAAGAAATATGGGATAACATTAAGAGACCAAACTTAAGAGTCATTGGGATACAGGAAGGTACAGAGCTCCAAACCAAAGGAATGAGCAGTCTATTCAATGAAATAATACAAGAAAACTTCCCAGACTTGAAGAATGAGACAGAATCCCAAATCCTAGAAGCCTACAGGACGCCGAATGTGCAAAATCATAAGAGATCCACACCTAGACACATTATAATGAAGATGCCCAACATACAGAATAAGGAGAGAATTTTAAAAGCTACAAGAGAAAGGAAGCAGATTACATTTAGGGGTAAGCCAATCAGGATAACAGCTGATCTTTCAACACAGACTCTGAAAGCTAGAAGATCCTGGAATAACATATTTCAAACACTGAAAGAAAATGGGTTCCAACCAAGAATTGTGTATCCAGTGAAATTAAGCTTCAGGATGGAGGATGAAATTAAAACCTTCCACGATAAACAAAAGTTTAAAGAATTCGCAGCTAGAAAACCATCTCTTCAAAACACCCTCGCCAAAGCATTACAGGAAGAGGAAATGGAAAATAACAATGAAAACCAACAGTGGGAGGTAGGACAGTAAAGGGGGGGGGGGGAAATAATTAAAGAGGAAAACAAACCATGTTTAGTAACAGAAATAAACAAATATGGCTGGAAGAACAACCCATATCTCAATAATAACCCTAAATGTTAATGGCTTAAACTCACCAATTAAGAGACACAGGCTAGTAGAATGGATCACAAAACAAGACCCAACAATATGCTGCCTACAGGAGACGCATTTGATAGGAAAAGACATACATAGGCTGAAGGTGAAAGGTTGGGAAAAATCATATCACTCATATGGACTTCGGAAACAAGCAGGCGTGTCCACACTCATATCAAATAAAATAGATTTCAAACCAAAGTTAATCAAAAGAGATAAAGAGGGACACTACATACTGCTTAAGGGAACCATACACCAACAAGACATAACAATCATAAATATTTATGCCCCAAACAATGGTGCAGCTATGTTCGTCAAACAAACTCTTCTCAAGTTCAAGAGTCTAATAGACCACCACACCATAATCATGGGAGACTTCAACACACCTCTCTCACCACTGGACAGATCTTCCAAACAAAAGTTGAATAAGGAAACTATAGAACTCAATAACACTATTAATAACCTAGACCTAATTGACATATATAGAGTATACCACCCAACATCAAGCAGTTACACTTTTTTCTCAGCAGCACACGGATCCTTCTCAAAAATAGATCATATATTATGTCACAGGGCAACTCTTAGACAATATAAAGGAGTAGAGATAATACCATGCATCTTATCTGATCATAATGGAATGAAACTGAAAATCAACGATAAAAGAAGGAAGGAAAAAGCATACATCACTTGGAGAATGAACAATAGGTTACTGAATGATCAATGGGTTATAGAAGACATCAAGAAGGAAATTAAAAAATTCTTAGAGATAAATGAAAACACAGACACAACATATCGGAATCTATGGGACACATTGAAAGCAGTTCTAAGAGGAAAATTCATTGCTTGGAGTTCATTCCTTAAAAAAAGAAAAAACCAACAAATAAATGATCTCATACTTCATCTCAAAATCCTAGAAAAAGAAGAGCAAAACAACAGCAAAAGAAGTAGAAGGCAAGAAATAATTAAAATCAGAGCTGAAATTAATGAAATCAAAACAAAAGAAACAATTGAAAAAATTGACAAAACTAAAAGTTGGTTCTTTGAAAAAATAAACAAAATCGACAGACCCTTAGCCATGCTAGCAAAGAGAAGAAGAGAGAGAACTCAAATTACTAGCATACGGGATGAAAAAGGCAATATCACAACAGACACTTCAGAAATACAGAAGATAATCAAAAACTATTTTGAATCCTTATACTCCAATAAATTAGAAGATAGTGAAGGCATCGATAAATTTCTTAAGTCATATGATCTGCCCAGATTGAGTCAGGAGGATATAGAAAACCTAAACAGACCAATATCAATTGAGGAAATATAAGAAACCATAAAAAGACTACCAACTAAGAAAAGCCCAGGTCCGGATGGGTATACAGCAGAATTTTACAAAACCTTTAAAGAAGAACTAATACCAATACTTTTCAAGCTACTTCAGGAAATAGAAAAGGAGGGAGAACTTCCAAATTCATTCTATGAGGCCAACATCACCCTGATACCTAAACCAGACAAAGACACTTCAAAGAAAGAAAACTACAGACCAATATCTCTAATGAACCTAGATGCAAAAATCCTCAATAAAATTCTGGCGAATCGGATACAAAAACATATCAAAAAAATTGTACACCATGATCAAGTAGGATTCATCCCTGGGATGCAAGGCTGGTTCAATATACAGAAATCAATAAATGTTATTCACCACATCAATAGAGTTAAAAATAAGAACCATATGATCATCTCGATAGATGCGGAAAAAGCATTCGACAAAGTACAGCATCCCTTTATGTTCAAAACTCTAGAAAAACTAGGGATAACAGGAACATACCTCAATATTGTAAAAGCAATCTATGCTAAGCCTCAGGCTAGCATCATTCTGAATGGAGAAAAATTGAAGGCATTCCCTCTAAAATCTGGAACAAGACAGGGATGCCCTCTCTCTCCACTTCCAACATAGTTCTCGAAACACTGGCCAGAGCAATTAGACAGACAAAAGAAATTAAAGGCATAAAAATAGGAAAAGAAGAACTTAAATTATCACTATTTGCAGATGATATGATTCTATACCTAGCAGACCCAAAAGGCTCTACAAAGAAACTATTAGAGCTAATAAATGAATTCAGCAAAGTGGCAGGGTATAAAATCAACACGCATAAATCAAAGGCATTCCTGTATATCAGCAACAAATCCTCTGAAAGGAAATGAGGACAACCACTCCATTCAAAATATCTTCAAAAAAAAAATAAAATACTTGGGAATCAACCTAACAAAAGAGGTGAAAGACTTATACAATGAAAATTACAGAACCCTAAAGAGAGAAATAGAAGAAGATCTTAGAAGATGGAAAAATATACCCTGTTCATGGATAGGCAGAACTAACATCATCAAAATGGTGATATTACCAAAAGTTCTCTATAGGTTTAATGCAATGTCAATCAAAATCCCAACGGCATTTCTTGTAGAAATAGAGAAAGCAATCATGAAATTCATATGGAAAAATAAAAGACCCAGAATAGCAAAAACAATGCTAAGCAAGAAGTGTGAATCAGGCGGTATAGCGATACCAGACTTCAAACTATACTACAGAGCAATAGTAACAAAAACAGCATGGTACTGGTACCAAAACAGGCAGGTGGACCAATGGTACAGAATAGAGGACACAGAAACCAATCCACAAAACTACAACTATCTTATATTTGATAAAGGGGCTAAAAGCATGCAATGGAGGAAGGATAGCATCTTCAACAAATGGTGCTGGGAAAACTGGAAATCCATATGCAACAAAATGAAACTGAATCCCTTTCTCTCGCCATGCACAAAAGTGAATTCAAAATGGATCAAGGAGCTTGATATCAAATCAGAGATGCGCCGTCTGATAGAAGAAAAAGTTGGCTACGATCTACAGTCGGTGGGGTCGGGCTCCAAATTCCTCAATAGGACACCCATAGCACAAAAGTTAATAACTAGAATCAACAAATGGGACTTACTCAAACTAAAAAGTTTTTTCTCAGCAAAAGAAACAATAAGAGAGGTAAATAGGGAGCCTACACCCTGGTAACAAATCTTTACTCCTCACACTTCAGATAGAGCCCTAATATCCAGAGTATACAAAGAACTCAAAAAATTAGACAATAAGAGAACAAACAACCCAATCAACAAATGGGCCAAGGACCTGAACAGACACTTCTCAGAGGAGGACATACAGTCAATCAACAAGTACATGAAAAAATGCTCAACATCTCTAGCTGTCAGAGAAATGCAAATCAAAACCACCCTAAGATACCATCTCACTCCAGTAAGATTGGCAGCCATTAGGAAGTCAAACAACAACAAGTGCTGGCGAGGATGTGGGGAAAAGGGTACACTTGTACATTGCTGGTGGGACTGCAAATTGGTGCAGCCAATTTGGAAAGCAGTATGGAGATTTCTTGGAAAGCTGGGAATGGAGCCACCATTTGACCCAGCTATTCCCCTTCTTGGTCTATTCCCTAAAGACCTAAAAAGAGCATGCTACAGGGACACTGCTACATCGATGTTCATAGCAGCACAGTTCACAATAGCAAGACTGTGGAACCAACCTAGATGCCCTTCAATAGACGAATGGATAAAAAAAATGTGGCATTTATACACAATGGAGTATTACTCTGCATTAAAAAATGACAAAATCATAGAATTTGCAGGGAAATGGATGGCATTAGAGCAGATTATGCTAAGTGAAGCTAGCCAATCCCTAAAAAACAAATGCCAAATGTCTTCTTTGATATAAGGAGAGTAACTAAGAACAGAGTAGGGACGAAGAGCAGGAGAAGAAGATTAACATTTAACAGGGATGAGAGGTGGGAGGGAAAGGGAGAGAGAAGGGAAATTGCATGGTAATGGAAGGAGACCCTCAGGGTTATACAGTGGAGGAGGTAGAGAGAGAGGAGGGGAGGGGAGGGGAGAGGTGGGGAGGGGGGAGGGTGGAGGATGGGAAAGGCAGCGGAGCACAACAGACACTAGTATGGCAATTTGTAAATCAATGGATGTGTAACTGATGTGATTCTGCAATCTGTGTATGGGGTGAAGGTGGGAGTTCATAACCCACTTGAATCAAAGTGTGGAATATGATATGTCAAGAAATTTGTAATGTTTTGAACAACCCACAATAAAAAATTTAAAAAAAAAAATAAAAAAATAAAAATTGTAAAAAAAAATAAAATAAAATAAAGGATACATTTATATGTATTTATGCATATATGCGTATGTATATATGCATGCATGTATGTTTTATATATATATATATATATATATATATATTTTTTTTTTTTTTTTTGAGATGGGGTTTTGCTATGTTGCCCATACTGGTCTTGAACTCCTGGATCAAATGATCTTCCTGCCTCAGCCTGTCAAGTACCTGGGACTATAGGTGTGCACCAGCATACCCAGCTATATTTTAAAGGATACCGTCAACAAAATTTCACAAAGAAAGAATTTAAGACAAAAAAGGAAGACTTATTTTAAAAAATAATAATTTGCAAACCAGAGTGAAGTTGTCTTCAGTACGAAAATGTGCTCCCAAGAAACAAAGATAGGGGCTGGCTTATACAGAGAATGTTCCAGCCCAGGTTCCCACTCTGGTCCTCTATGAAAATGAGGTATCCAAGCCAGGAAGCCCTTACTCCTGATTGGTTGATATTTAAATTTGAATGCAAAGGCTGGGGATGTGGCTCAGTGGTGGAGCACTCACCTACCATGCACCAGGACCTGAGTCCGATACCCATTACCACAAAATAGAAAAATAGTAAAGAGGACTGAGATTGTAGCTTACAGGTAAAGCACCTGCCTAGCATGTGTGAAGCACCGGGTTGGATCCTCAGTACCACACAAAAACAAAATAAAGGTATTGTGTCCATTTACAACTAAAAAATTAAAAATAATAATAATAAAAAATAAATTTACAGATGGCAAAAGAAACTTCCTTGAGGCTGTTTATTTTGGCGAATGGAACAGGAACATGCCTGGGCAAGGGCCATAAAGTCAAGAACACACTGTATGTTTATTACTCCTAGCTGGCAATGACTACCAGACTGCATTTTGAACTTAGGTCCAAATAGTCACTTGCGACCCTTTTTGGAGATTTCCTTTTTCTTAAAGTTCACAATGCAAATGAACAGCCAGACTGACAGATATACAGGGCAAAGAAACATCTGGAACAGTCCCAAGTGTAGGAGCTTCCATCCACACCACACGGAGTTAGGGTGTACTACCCTCCTGGCATGTATATATTCTTTATTTGGTACTAGATATTGAACAGCTTAACCACTAAACCATATCCCCAGCCCTTTTTATTTTTTAATTTGAGTCAGGGTCTTGCTAAGCTCCTTAGGGCCTCCCTAAATTGCTGAGGCTGGCCCCAAACTTGCTATCCTCTGCCTCAGCCTCCTGAGTTACTGGGATTACAGATGCATGCTGGATATGTTCTTGTTAGGTAGAATTTGACACAGGCAACACCATTTTGAAACATATGCTCCATCTTAGAACCACAGTTACCTCAAGGTCACTCTGACTCAGCCTGACCCAAACCCCCAGATATTATTCCATCATCATAGGAAGAATCCTCAAACACTCCATCATCATATGAAAGGAAATTGTTATCTGAGACTGAAATCCTTAAAGCACCTAGTTCCTTATGAAGATGACACCACAAGGATCCTTCCCTGAAAACCCCTTAGTAACAGCCTAATCCTCCCTCCCTCATTCTGCTATATCTACCCCAAGCTGTAGGTGAAAGACAGTTCCCATTCCTAGTAGGTCCCCTGTGGGAAGCCATTCATGAACTGTGTATGAACTGAGAGCATGTTGAAGCCATTAAGCAGGAAAGCGTGGTAT
Organism: Marmota monax; assembly: GCF_021218885.2. Classification (NCBI taxonomy): domain Eukaryota; kingdom Metazoa; phylum Chordata; class Mammalia; order Rodentia; family Sciuridae; genus Marmota; species Marmota monax. Next base: position 18,876,698 of record NW_026693777.1, on the reverse strand, counting down.
TGTGAACTCCCAGCAGCAACCCTGATTTGAGAACGCCTGGTTCACGTGATTTCCTACCTTGCTCCATCACAAGTTCAGCACAGCATTGGAGATGGGGTGACCCTTCAGAGCCACACAGACTCTTGGCGATGGGTGTGGCTTGCCAAAATGCCTATCAACCTGTTTACTGCAAGACGCTTGCTACACCGAGAAGCAAGCACCCTAGACTCCTCCCTCTGAAACCTTATCCTTGCCTTTGATGTACTCCCCCTTAAATAAAGAATCAGGGACCTTTGTTCAGTTGTTCAGTTCCAGCTCCTATCAGGACTGGAAGACCTATCAGGCGCTCCCCTTTTTATCTAATTTCTGGCTCTGTCTTTATTTCTTACTAATTATTTCAGATTTTTTACTTCCCAGGCAGCTCATACCTCCTGAGCAGGTAATTACGGTGGTGGGGTGCTGGTCACACCACAAAAGCCCACCTCTGCAGGTTTGTCCCAAACAAACCTGCGCTACTACTGTTGAGCCACTTCTCCTCTCTATTTCCTTTGTTTGCTTCTTTGCTTACATTATTCATCCTCTGAAAGCACCCTGAAATCATTCTTTTCAGAGGTTCTAAGAGTCTTCATCTTGTAAGTTTCATAATTAAATTGCTAGTCATTGGTCAGCAACTTAGTGAGACATTGTCTCAAAATAGAAAGGACTGGGCTGTATCTCAGCAGTAAAGCACTCCTGGATTCAAGCACCACTACCAAAAGATTGTTGGTCATTAGTGAGCAACACAACCTTCATCCCCTTTAGCCCCTTTCCCTTCCCTGAAGAGGGAGGTGTGGTTTGGAGTTACAACATGCTGAGCACCAGGGACTTACTGAAAATCACTTCATTAACTCGGGTGTAGTGAAAGGGGCTTGTTATAAATAACAAAGGACTATCTTTCACTTTTATCACTCTGGAGGTGTTCTAAAGCCAGCATTAAGGATTTTTATTGTTGTTGTAGATAAACCCAATACCTTTATTTTATTTATTTTTATGTGGTGCTGAGGATCAAACCCAGTACCTCACACATGCTAGGCAAGTGCGCCACCATTGAGCCACAACCTCAGCCCAAGGATATTTTCTTCATTACCTTCATTACTGTGAGTTTGGGAATCAGCAAGAAGGCAAGCTACCCCCTCCAGCCTGTCCTTTGTGTAATATGTAACTCAAGTAGTCAAATTAATCTGGGACAAAAGTAGCTTGAGGAAATAATTGTAACAGTGGTCCACTTTATGTTTTGAACATAGCCCTTGCTGCTCTGCCACTGTGACTTATTTTTAAAATGAACATGTTTCTTTCCCTTCCTTTCTCTCTCCTCTTCCCTAATCTCTCCCCCTCCCTAATCTCAGGGAAAAGGATTATCTTTTCCACTTTGGGCAGATTTATCTGTCTTTGAGGACAAACCTGTCTTAGGAACAAAGAAATTCAGACTTTGGGGATGGTACCAGAAGATCTCAGAAATTACTAACTCCAAAAATTAACACGTGAATTATAATTCTGACAGAGAACGTGTGGAATGTAGACTTTGAATCATCACCTCTTTAAAAGCCCCCTGACCAGGCTGGGGTTGTGGCTCAGCGGTAGAGCGCTCTCACCTAGCACGCATGATGCACTGGGTTTAATTCTCAGCACCACATAAAATACTATAAAGATATTGATTAAAAAAAAAAAGCCCCCTGATCCCTGGATGAGCAGAATCCCAACCTCTGGGACAGGAGTCCCATATGTTTCTTCTTTGCTAGCAAAGAAATAAAACTTCTTTTTCCTTTTTCTCAAAACCGTGTCCTCCTTATTAAATTTGTTACTGAAAGTTCAGTCCTTGCCAGGATAGAGAAGAAAGGTAATCTTGTTTCCCCTGAGATTAGGGAGGGGGAGAGGTAAGGAAAGAGGAGAGAGAAAGGAATACAAATAAACATGTCCATTTTAAAAATAAGTTGCAATGGAAGAACAGCAAGGGCTGTTTTCAGAGCATAAAGTGGACTACTGTTACATTTCTCCACTGTCAATTTCTACATTCCATTTCTATGGAAAAATGGGCGACAACATCTCCAAGCTGCTTCCTGTTGAAAGAGTGTGTAGGTGGGGGATGTAACCCAAAGTCCTCTATCATGGACAGTAAAGGACATTCAGCATCAAAGCAGTCCAGAGGTCCACAATGGCAGATGGCAGGTGACTGGACAATGTACACATAGGGCAGGGATCATGCTAAGATAATAATACACAAGACAGCACATCATTACTTTTTTGTAAAAACTAACAGAAAAGCAAATATTATTTTAGCTAGTCTCTGAAAACCATGAAGACATTAACTCATAATCATATTAATGAAAAACAGATGGAGTTTATCAATGTAGGAGGTTAGGAAGATTTGTAGATCTATGAGATTAGGCTCAAATTAACTCAGGACAAACTTGTGACTCTAGTCCTTTGTGATCATTATTATTAGGCACTCCCACACAAGAACCCTTTCTTTATAGCCTCCAGCTTTACTTACTTTTGGTAGGGCTGACACAAGTGTGCATCTTCTGCAACCTGTACAATCAGAAAAATAAGAAATTATACCCCATTTGATTCAAATGTATGAATTGTCAAGATCATTGTACTGTCATATGTAACTAATAATAAAAAAAGAACAGTTCACAAAAAAAATTATTTTATTTTTAAATGTCCATGTAGGACTGTACTTAGGCTATACTCTTCTGCCAGGTGTTTAAGACCAAGTTGATTAAAACTGACCTTGTTCCTAGCTACTCTTAAGAGTCAGCTGAGATGGCTCAGAGATCACTCTTGGGAAAGTGTTGGAAGCTTTCCTCTACCAATGGGGCCATCTGCCAGTATGGATCAGAGTCTTGATGACCATATGTGGCTTCTCTTGGAAGCATCAGGGACATTTCCCTCTCCAATTTTCCTCCTCTTTGAAGAACGTGCACTAGTTATCTTCCTGTTCTAAGGAGTTGTCTTGATCTCCTTAGAGGACAAGAGCCAAAATGTTGGCTTCTTTTTTCTTGGCCCTTTTATTTCCTTGACTTTGGTCTTCAAGTTTTGGGTTTTAAACATCCAGCAGGCCAGTTCCACCAGTCTTACAATGGGAGTAACAGATTACAACTTCAAAATCTATAATTTTACAGTTACCTCTTTCTTTAATTGGGGTCAATATTAGTACTGGAAGTCAGCATTATTCCTATCTGTCCTATAGGTGATGGCTGATTATCTCAAATTAACTCAGGTTGATTTGTTAGAAGCAGTACCTCTGCAAAACACTAACAGGCAACAGTTATAAAGTTTATAACAGTTATAAAATCAACAGAGCAAAAACATATTTAGTTTGTATAATAGCTATGATCCATGAAAAATGGTTTTTATAATCATAAACCTGTATTTGGTTATGTATTGTATCCCATTTGATATCACAGTAATATTTACAACAAAAATTGATCTTTTGAACACAACTTTCAATGAATTCAAGTCTAGCCTATTTTGGAGCCATTTTAACATGGAGTAAGGTGGGAGGCAGAGCTTTATTTCAGGTAAGGCAGGGCTCTTGACAAATAACATAATACAATATTATATCTGAAACATGAATCAAACAAAGGCTAAGAGAGCTTTTAACTTTCTTTTTGTGGAAAAAGTGACAAAATGCTTCGATGTTTTACAGTATGACCTCTAAACAGATTAGGCCCTCCTTATTACCTTCCAAAAGTACATTTAAATTTCTATTCCAGTGTAAAGAATAACACAAAATTGTATATATCACTTGTTGGCAACAGGTTACATTTATCCAGCTATAAAACATCAACTGACATGAATAAATACCAACCAAATTTGTTATTTCTATATAAATCTGAAGGAGACCATTGCTTCAGATAATTTTATTTTGGAGAACATCAAACTGACAAAATACCCTCCTAAGCTTTACATTTAACAAGCTTGACTTCTAAAGTACAATTTAGAATTTATAGTGTACTGTAACAATAATCACAGGTCTCCATGGATTAGTAGTACTAGCAAAAATCAAAGGATACCCTTAAATCTCTTATACATTTAGGAAACAGTGCTAATGATCAGAATTTGACTTAGTCAAAGCAAACAGATGAAAGACAGATCTTCAAATGAAAGTGTGGCCCTTCTATGTCAGATACAATGTATAAAAGAGAGCACTTATTGGTTACCTTGCCTAGATAAACTTTTGTTTTATAAACTTTTACATAATACTTACACAAGGCTCAGCTAGATACAGTTCTGATATACATATATTTAGGGTGTTAACTATATTGTTATAACCTAAAGTAATAGTTGTTTATTTATCCAGTTACAAAGTAATCATTTTAAGACTTTAAAACAGGAAAGGAACAAATCCTAATTCCTTTAAGATTTAGTTTCCCGGGCTGGGGATGTGGCTCAAGTGGTAGTGCGCTCGCCTGGCATGCGTGCGGCCCGGGTTCGATCCTCAGCACCACATACAAAACAAACATGTTGTATCCGCCGATAACCAAAAACATAAATATTAAAATTCTCTCTCTCTCTCTCTCTCTCTCTCTCTCTCTCTCTTCACTCTCTCTTTAAAAAAAAAAAAGATTTAGTTTCCCTAAGTAATAAAACCTAACAGAGACAAGAAAATTATATTGATAGATAAGAGCAGATCAATGTTTCAGATTTTGCTTCATATCAGTACATTAAAATTTGAAAAACCTTGTGCTAATTACAGCCCATTTAATCACATACCCAACCTTTTGAGATTTACCTTCCACCAACCTTCTGCAACTTACTTAGACATTCACATCCTTAGTTTTGTCCTCTCTTTCATCTTGGGCATTAGCACAAGAATATTACTTTACTTGACAAAATATTTTCTCACCTAGAAACATTTATTTTATCATCTACTTTTCCATGCTAAAATATATTTCCATACCTATAACTTTCTCTTATCTTTTCTAGTTTCAGACCCCTTCTTAAATTCATATTCTGAAACAATCCTTATTAATGTTATCAGTGCATTTAATTTACACAACAAATTTCATCCCAGGAGAGGGTTAGACAATCCAGCATATAAAAAAAAACTGTTCCTTAATCTTCTTTCTCCCGGGTGGCACTCAAGCAATTGGCGGGCAAAGGCTTCCAATAAAACACTGATGTCCTTGGTTTCTGTTTTTTCTTTTCTGGGTGCAGTTGTTTATCCTGCCAGTCATCTCCTTGGGCATTTAGTTTGATGGGATACTGTTATAACAAGGATTGCTTTGCCCCGGTGATAGATATCCCCCCTAGCCAAATGGGGTGTTTGGCAGATATTAAAATAGATCTTAAAAGAGACTGTTCCTGTCTCCAGGTCATAAACTAACCTTGCTAGAGAGCACTTATTGGTTACCTTGCCTAGATAAACTTTTGTTTTATAAACTTTTACATAATACTTACACAAGGCTCAGCTAGATACAGTTCTGGGATGAAATTTATTGTGTAAATTAAATGCACTGATAACATTAATAAGGATTGTTTCAGAATATAAATTTAAGAAAGGGTCTGAAAATAGAAAAGATAAGAGAAAGTTATAGGTATGGAAATATATTTTATAGCCAGCAGACTCCAATCTCCAGGGGCAAAAGGGGCTAGGAGGCAGGGCAGAAGCCAGGTGTTCTTTTCTATAGCCCAGGCAGCTTTTCTGGGATTTTTTTTCCTACGTGAGATGATCTGCATCTGTCTGGGGCCAGGCTGAGAAACAATGCTGGCAGTGTCAAAACTGGGTTTAAAGGATTTAAATCTTTTTTAACCCTTTCTTCTGATGTCCTGCTATCCTTGCACACAAGAAGCAGTGCCTTTTGGCACCTTCAACTTAGTTCCTGACTGTTCAGACATCTAGTCATGCAACTGAATAAATGCCTGTACATACAGAATCTCTTCCATATACTTTACCCCTGACAAACTTCAACTGCAAGATTGTATAATAATCCAGAAAAAACATTCAAAGGCCAGACTGTGTTATGATAAAACATCTTTCTCTTAGACAGGCTTATATCTGTAGGTGGCCCTTCAACTTACTTTACCTCTGACAGACCAATTGCAAGATTGTACAAAAAAGAATAGAGACAGACAACCAGAGAGGAGCCTCAAAACCATGGCCAACAGAAAGAAACCTTTAAAACATACCAGCCAAGATCTTCCCCAAGAGACTACCTATAAGGTCAATGTGGTATTGCCCATGTCTTAAAAAGGGGAAAATAACAGATTCAAACAAAAATACAGACTGACAACCAGAGGGAATTCCTGAACCCAAAGCCAATAAACAAATGAGAACCTAGAACAGACCAGAAATGAATAAATATCCCTAGGTTCTCAAGTCCCGCTTAACCAGCGGCACCACAGATATCCACACAAAAAGGGACCAGATAGTCCCATGAAGAGGAACCAGATATGTGGAATCAAGGGTCTCAGCATGCACACTGGGGAAGTTACCAGACGGCCAAGGGCATAGCAACTTTACTGAGTTTGGTTTCCTTTTTCTCAAAGTGGACCACTTGGAGCAACCTGTAACATTCAGGGAGAGGAGGTGGGAATAACCCAAAGCAAAAGGAGCTTCAGCAGCTGGTAGGATGGTCCCTCGGTCCCTCCCTTTACTCACATGACTAGCTCCCCTGGTTCGATCTGAGGCAAACTCACCTGAAAACTCACCCATCTCCTAACTCTCCCAGAGTTGGCTCTCAAGATCTCCAGTCACCCTGCATCCTCAGCATGAAAGTGGGGCTGCTTGGAAAGCCAAGCCTGCCCAAAAAAGCCAGAGAAGGGGCTGATCTTGAGTCCCATCTGGGTTGCCAAATTTGTTACCAAAAGTTCATCCTTGTCCCTTATGTCAATCCAATAATAAGGACACGGTTTTGAGAAAAAGGAAAAAGAAGGTTTACTGCCTTGCTAGCAAAGGAGAAAAAGAGGGGACTTCTATCCCAAAGGCTGTGATTCTGCCCATCAATAGGAACAGGAGGCTTGTAAAGAGATGATTCAAAGGCTATATTGCACGTGTTCTCTGTTGGAGTTGTAATTCAGTTGTTAATTTGGGAGATAGTAATTTTGGAGAACTTCTGGTACCATCCCCAAAGTCTGGATTACTTTGTTCCTATGATGGGTGTGTACTCAAGGACAGACAAATCTGCCTATGATGGAGTAGGTAATCCTGTTTTCTCTGCAATTAGTGAGGGGGGAAGAGAAAGAGAAAGAAGTATATCTGTCTTAAAAATAAGTTGTTGTGGCAAGCAGCAAGGGCTATATTCAAAGCATAAGGTGGACCACTGTTACAGATTAGCATTAAGGACAAGGACCAAGCTTTTAGTAACATAATGATCTTTGTTCTTTAGATGTAGAGAACTGAAAAGCATTTAATACTGCTGTATGTAAAAGATACTACCTGTTGCCCTGCAGGGTGGTGCCTACCTGTAATCCTAATTGTTCCAGAGGCTGAGGCAGGAGGATCAAAAGTTCAAAGCCAGCCTCAGCAACTTAGTGAGGGCCTAAGCAACTTAAGAGACCCTGTCTCAAAATAAAATATAAAAGGGACTGGGTGTGTGGCTCAGTTGTTAAGTGCCCCTGGGTGGTTCCATCCCCAGTACAAAAAAAAAAAAAAAAGACATTACCTGTTGTGGAACTTTGATCAAGCTCTAGCACAAACTTACACAAGAAGCAACACATCCAGGAGAGCATGCTTTGACCCAAAAAGCAGGAAACAGGAAAAGGATTCCACAGAGCTTTGGTAGGGGTAATGGGGACCAATGGAAGCCTTGCTCCTCTGAAAGATGTCAGTAGTATCTTAGGAGGACCCTGACCCTCTCATTGGGACCCAACTGCACAGCATGGGCAGTCCATGGTATGTGGGCATCAAATGCAATGGATGGATGCAGATCAACTAGTTAATCTAGGCAGGTGTGACTTTGAAACCCAGTGTGTGTAAAGCAAGCAAGAAGGACACCTTACTTTCTGCTGCTTCAGCAAAAATTATTTCTCTGTATGTATACAGTCATACACCACATAATTACATTTTTGGTCAATGATAGACCACAAACACAACAGATTTTATTGCCTAGTAACAAGATAGTCAACCTGGTTCTGGATACTCCATGATACACAATGATGAAATTGAGATAAAGATTTAGGATAAAGAGAGAGAAAAGCTGAATCTTAAAGAAAACACTGATAGACATTGATATGTAGAAAGCACAGTTGTAAATCTTGAGCAACATGCCCTTGCCCCACACCCTTGTAAAATGAGGGAAACACGCCAAGTACAGAAGAACTGGTGTGAAATTATGCAGCTCTACCCTGGATCTGCCCCTGGTCCTGTACCTGATACAGCCCTCCTTTAAATATTGGACTCTCAGCCCAAGTCAGGGCTGCTTCTCACACTCGAGACAGCACACATTCTCCCTTGAATGTGTATCTACCTTCTTAAATAAAACTTTGCCTGTGCCTGTGTCCAGCTCATGCTGAAATTCTTTTCTGTCATGAATGCTAAGAACCCCACTGGTCCTGAGTTGAGATCCCCCTAAGAACTCCTCAGACCCTTCTCTGGTCACAAAAATCACCTAACATGTCCCCATTGTTAGACAATCTAAGACTATACTATGCTTTAGAAGACCATTTCATTAAATAAAATGCAGGTTCTATAAAAACAAACAAAACACTACCTATAAGAGTGGGAAGGTATCAGTCTTCTCATATTGTAAAGCAGGACAATACTTAAGGGGCCCAGGGGAATTGAGGCTTTTAGGGAGAACTTGACATAGGCAGTGCCATGTTGAAACATATCCTCCTTCTTAGAAGTAGAGTCACCCCACACCAGGCACAGTGGCACATGCCTATAATCCCAGCAACTCAGGAGGCTGAGGTAGGAGGATTGCAAATTCAAAGCCAGCCTCAGCAGTTTAGTGAGGCCCTAAGCAACTTAGCAAGACCCTGTCTGTAAATAAAATACAAAAAAAGGGCTGGGGGGCTGGGGGTGTGCCTCAGTGGTACAGCACTTACCTAGTATGTATGAGGCACTGGGTTTAATCACAAGCACCACATAAAAATAAATAAATAAAATACAGGTGTTGTGTTCATCTGCAACTAAAAAACTTTTTTTTTAAAATAATAATAAAAAGGGCTGTGACTCAGTGGTTAAGAACCCCTGGGTTCAATCCCTGGTACCAAAAAAAAAAAAAATTCACCCCACATTTACTCTTGACTCAGCCTGATCTAAATTCCAGACAATACTCCATCATTACACAAGAAAGGGAATTGTCATCTGGGACTAAAGCAGCAGACGGTGAGGTGTCCTTCTTGCTTGCTTTACACACACTGGGACTAAAATCTGAGAAACACCTTGTTTGACATGGAAGAGAAACCACCATAAAGAATAAAGGTGATGGCTACAAGGACCTTCCCTGGCAACCCCCTGCAATGGCCAAACTGCAAAAATTCCCCCACTTCCTCACTCCCCTATAACTTCCCTAGGCTATAAGGGGAAGATGGTTCCAGCCTCTGCTGGATTGATCCCCCACCCCCACCCCTGCAGGATTGTCCCAAATAAGCCTGTTACAGTAGAGACACCTCTCCTATCTCTCTATTTCCTTCATTGGGTTCTTTCCTTACAGGGCCACATTTCTGCATAAGATCCCTGGGTGCAACTGACAGTGGGGAATAAACTCATCAACTTTTTAGTTGAATGTTGGTGACAGCATTTTGGGAATGTTGGAGACAAAACCAGACCCCCTTATCACCTGTCAGGAAGGGGACTTGACTCTGAAGGCACTTTGTATTGGCAAACAGAACCTGGAAAGCACTCGCAGAAACTCTCCCAGGTTTTTTTTTTGTTGTTGTTGTTTGTTTGTTTGTTTTTTTGAAAGAGATTGGGCAGAGCCAAGTCAGATAAAACTAAAGGAATAGTTGTTATTACAATTTAGATGATCTACGAATTAACAAGCCCCACCTATCAGCAAAGCTTGAAAAACACCACGGCTAAGAGCAGATGTAAGATCTTACAAAAAAAAAAAAAAAAAAAGAAAGAAAAGAAAGGCTCAAATTTGCAAGAAGTAGCTTACCTTAGTTTTCTTCAGATGAACCTAAGAAATTTGTTGCCAATAAGAAAAAGGTTATTGCTGTCCTAAAATCCCACCACTAAACAACAATTATGGGGTTCTCTAGGTGTTCCTATGTTTTGCCAGATTTCAATCCCTAAACCTTGTAGGTTTCAATCCTTTAAAATGGGCTCATGCTTGTCAGCAGGATGAGAGAGGAGGCAGTGGGATCAGAGTGTTGCCCAAGATGCTCGGGGATGCTCCCCAACCAATTGCTTATTAATTCATTCACACAGCTAGAACAAACTGTAAAAGGATGGCCCCTGTCTTAAGAGCCACTTGTAACATTTTACTTGATGCTGAAAAATTTACCCTGGATCATACTACCAGGTAATGACTCTTTTAGAGCAGAAGAATAGCTATTGGCTAATTATTAATAGAATGGGAAAGTATCAGGCTACTGTAAACTTCAGGTGACTACTGCTTTAAACCATAATTGTATAAAAATTGTGTAGTACATTACAGCTGACCTGATCTGGTAGATCAACTACTAGAACAACCGGACTAGGACCTTTTCACAAGGGCACCAATGACATTATGCTATGCCATGGTAACAACTAAACAGGTGCTGGCACTGAGGCGGAATTCACAATATTGACAATGGCACCAAAACTGCCCACCAGGAAGAAGGTGCAAAAATTAAAAGTATACAAAATTTGCTTTTTCTAGGTCCAAATTTCCATTGCATGAATCTCTGTACCCATTTGCCTCCAAAAACTGAGAGATAAATAACTTTAAGCTTCGATCCCCATAAAAGTATGTTTTGGATTTTTTTAATATTTATTTTTTTTAGTTGTAGTTGGACACAATACTTTTATTCCATTCATTTATTTTTATGTGGTGCTGAGGATCCACCCAGGGCCCCGCGCATGCTGGGCGAGCGCTCTACCGCTGAGCCACAATCCCAGCCCTTTTGGGATTTGTTTTATGTGGTTATCCTAATTTGTGCAAAAATAATGCTTCATTCTGGATTTTAAACCATTGCCAGGTTTTGATACTGAAATCTAGGTATCCTCAGGCATCAACTCAAAGCTAAACAACATAGTTAAAATGGGGCTATTATTTATGAGAGACATGAAAAAAATTATATAGTGTGTTTATGTGAGAATTTTTTAAAAGTCCAAGAAATTGTTCTGCAAATGTTTTATATTTACTTGCAAACTGATCCAAATAACCTAAATATAAATAAGCTATGATCTTTCAATTTAAAGTTTGGTCTTTATATTTTGATTAAATTGGATGAAAGGGTCTACTAGTTAGGACCACTTAACTGGGAATGAGTACAGAAATTTTTTTTTTTAAAGTGAAGTTTAGGAGAACAGATTGGAGTGTATCACAACTGTGGGTGAATAAAGTAACAATAATTTCATACAGTTTCAAGGAAACCTTAATGTAATGGGAGATGGGAGAGGTAATCACATATATAATATGTATATTTATTTGAGAAATACGTATAAGTCTTAAAAATGAAGTCTATACCAATGAATACCATTTATGTTAGGGTTTATTTTACCAATGAGAGTGAATTTTCATTATTAGCAAAATGTCTGGAGTTAAACAGAAACACTTGTGATAACTTTTGGTAGCTCCTGTGGGAAGTAGCCCAAGTGCTTGCTAGCAAGACCACCTGGGATTGACTCCTTGATCTGTGTAACTGTGCTTAGGATCATTCAAATGATCTCACACTGTCTGTGTGAAAGTATTTTATAACTAAAATGGAAAACTTTCTCCACCAAACAGCTACCAGCATTTAAGTCCCATAAAGTCAATTTGTTCCATTCAATTTCCCCTTATGAGGCCTCCATTCAGTAGTACATAGCCAGATCTGAGGCATAAACCCAAATCCAACAAGACTGAATGGCCATCTGACAGTGGGGAATTGAAGCCTAGCATTAAGGATGGTTTTGTTTGTTTGTTTGTTTGTTTTGTTTTGTTTTTGTTCAATATAGTGAGTTTGACAGACAGCAAGAGGGCCTCAGGGCACCTACACCCTCTAGCTTGTCCTTTGTGTAATATGTAACTACTACTGGGCAAACTAATCAGTGACAAGAATAACTAGAGGAAATAAAGATCTTGTTCTCAAGATTTGCAGAACTGAAATGCAACTCAGGACTAAGTGATAAAAATCAGATATGAATTATCTAGCCCACCTCTCCCCACCAGTCTGGGAACATCTGTCAATGGAAAATTACCCCTAAATCATTCAATCATTCTGATTTCTGGAAAGATGAGCTTATGACATCTCATCTAGCTGTGGGTTTTTTGTTGTTTTGTTCGTTTGCTTTTTGCTTTTTGTACCGGGGATTGAACTCATGGTCTCTGAGCCACATTCCTAGCCCTATTTTTTTAATGTTTTATTTTAAGATAGAGTCTCACTAAGTTGCTTAGGGCCTTGCTAAGTTGCTGAGGCTGTCTTTCAACTTGCAATCCTCCCGCCTCAGCTGCTTGAGCTGCTGGGATTCCATCTAGCTGATTTTTCAAATAAAGTCTCCTTCCTTGCCTTAACACCTGTGTCTTGATTTAATTGCCCTGTATCAGCGCAAGCAGGTGGAACTTGGGTCTGGTAACAGTTTTGGAGATATATCAGGAACCAAGGACAAAGGCCAAATATTTTAACAAAAGATACTCTTATTGCTGTAGCCACTTAGGAAATTACAGGGTTATAGGAGCCATGACCCAGGAAAGAAAACCAAATATGCTTGTATTTTACAATATCACAGAAACTCATCCTATTATGAAGGCTCCAATCTCATGATCTAGTCACCCCTGAAAGGACCCACCTCCTAATATCATCCCTCAAGGGTTAGATTTCAAAGTATGAATTTTGGAGAGGACACAAACATTCAGACCATAGATAGCATTTGCCTTAACCCTATCCTAGGGTTGTGTTAATTCTCCCTATCCCTAGTATGAAAGAACAAGAAAGAAGGAACCAAAATTTCCCAACTTCCTAATCTTGCTTCAGACCAATTACTCTCCTGCCTTTATGTAAAAAAAAAAAAATTCTCTGTGATTTGGCTCCTGCCAAATCTGCCTCTTTTTACAATACCTGCCTTGCTCTGCACACCTGGGCTACACTGTCATTCTTGTTCTTCCTCTGACTCACAGTGCATGGCTTTTGATCTTGCTGTTCCCTTAGCCTAGAAGGCTCTTTTCCTAGAACATCTTATGTCTGGCTTCTCCTCATTCAGGTCTCTGGCTCAAATGTCAATTTAGAGAGGTCTTTCTTTCTTTCTTTGGCAGGTGGATGGGGTGGATGGGTACCAGGGATTGAACTCAGGGGCACTCGACCACTGAGCCACATCCCCAGCCCTATTTTGTATTTTATTTAGAGACAAGGTCTCACTGAGTTGCTTAGTGCCTCACTATTGCTGAGACTGACTTTGAACTTGTGAACTTCCTGTGTCAGACTCCAGAGCCCCTGGGATTACAGGTGCAGGCCACCATGCCCAGCTTGGAGAGTCCTTACTTGAACTTCCTCTCTAAAACAGCACCTCCTGTCCCAAAATTTTTCTGTTTTTGTTTGTTTTTTGTTTTTTGTTTTTGTAGCATTTATTACCATCTGGAGTTACCTGCTTGATCATATTCCACACTAGAATGCCAGTACAGCAAATAAGGAAGAATTATTTGACTTCTCCATCAATAATGCATAGAACAGGGATGGGGTTGTGGCTCAGTGGTAGAGCGCTTGCCTAGCTAGTGTGAGACCCTGGGTTTGATCCTCAGTACCACATAAAAATAAATAAATAAAATAAAGGTAGTATGTCCTACTACAACTAAAAAATAAATATTAATAAATAATGCATAGAACAATTAGTTGCATATATTAGGTGCTCAGTGAGTGAATGAATGGATACATTTTACAATTAAAGACAGGCTCTAAAGGTGTGATTGGTGTATGTAAAAAAGTCCAGAAAGAAATCTTTGAGATGCCCATTTATTATAAGAGAGCCATAGATCAAGGACAATGACTAAGAACTTCATAAGAACTTGGCAGTCTTTTTTATTATTTACCTAGTTCCTGCTATGTGCCAAGTGATGTACTCAGGAAGGAAATGATGATCAAAACAAGACATGGTCTCTCTGCCACCTATGAGAATTTGCAATTTAGTCTTTTCTCTTTTTTTTTCTTTCTTTCTTTTCTTTTCTTTCTTTTTTGATATCAGGGATTGGACCCAGGGGTGCCTAACCACTGAGCTACATCACTAGCCCTTTTTTACTTTTTATTTGAAGATATCATCTTACTACGTTTCTGAGGGTGGCCTTGAACTTATGTTCCTCCTGTCTCAGCCTCCCTAGCTGCTGGGATTACTGGCATGTGCCACTGTACCCAGCCAGAATTTTATTTAAAAAAACTGATCTTTCAGTTAAAAATTAAATACATATCTTAAAAATGAAAGCAGAATAGTCATTTTGAACTTCAGAGTTTGTTAAATAAAAACTACAGGAGGCTGTTGTTTTGAACTCAACTCCTGTACAGATCAAGCTAAAAATCAAAATGGAGTCACTAATGCTAAAGTTCCATGTCACCAAGTTCAAAGTAAACTGTTTATCTGAGCTTTTGAAAAATCAGGATTAAAGAACAACCAAATTTCTCCAAATAGGCCAGTTTCAATTGGCATGATAATGAAGTTCCCTCTTTATCAATTCTTGCATACAAGAGAAGTAACTTAAAGTAGTCTAATGTTAAGCAGTTATTTTTCTATTGTTCTATCTCCCTGTTACCATCTTAGAAGGAAAGTAACTTTGAAGTGATAAATACACTTTTTATTCTTTTGTTTCTGCTTTCTTCATCCTTCCTCTGTAAAACCAGCCACTTCCGTTCAGGCCATCAGAATACTTCTTCTATTTAGTGGAATAAACTGTTGCCTATTCCTCAAATTAAAAATACAGCCAATTAAAAGCTTTAAACTAAATTTTAATTTTGTCCTTTGGCAGATCTAGAAATTGATTATAAAATATTTCAGATCTAGCTGGCTGTGGTGGCACACACCTGCTGTCCCAGTTACTCGGGAGGTTTAGGCAGGAGACTGCACATTCAAGGCCAGCTTCAGCAACTTAATGAGACCCTGTCTCAAAATAAAATAAAATAAAAGGACTGGGGATGTAGCTCAGTGGCAGAGTGAGGTCCTAGCTTGTTTGAGGCCCTGGGTTTGATCCCCAGTACAGAAAAAAAAATTTTTAAGTAATAAATAATAATTTGAAGTTTAAGGTATAACAGTGTTGAAATAATACCCTAAAGTATGGCACTTTGGTTGGATGAGTACTTTTTTTTTCTAATACTCAGGATTGAACCCAGAGGCACCCTACCACTGAGCTGTATTCCCTGCCCTTTTTATTTTGAGACAGAGTCTCATTAAGTTGTTGAGGCAGGCCTTGAACTTGGATCCTCCTGCTCAGCTTTCTGATTGCTGAGTACTCTGAAAGGACATTGGAGAGGTGTTAGAGCAAAGTTTCTCTCTGCCCTCCTGCCCTCCTTGTCTCCTGACCCCATTTTTCTTCTGAGGTGAGTTATAGAAACCAGGGTTCCTCTTCCCCAAGGCAGGCCTTAAAGACTAGAACTCCTTTTCCCCAAACAAGCCATAAAACCTAGAAACCTTATTCTCTCTCTTCTTCCTTGAACACCTTCCTTCTAGGGGGGGATCCTGTCCCAAACTTGGGAGTAAAGAATGCTACACAGACAAGTCTTGCTGGTTTCCCCCTATTTCCATAGATCTTCCCCTTTTGTCCAATCACATTTCTATATACCTGTCCATTCCTCATCAAACCTAAACATTAAATAACAGACAGTTTTCTTCAGTCTTCATTTCTGAAGGCTCACATCTCAAGTAAAACTTGATCAAATGACCTTGATCGGCCTCTCTTGTAAACCTTCCTTTGGTTATAGAAGTGTCATCTGTGACCCTTATGATGGTTAATGAAAGGTATCACACTTTCTGCCCATACAATAGAATATGACCTAGTCTGCTGTTCACTTAAAAGTGTGTGACTAGTAATTTGCCTCTGAATAAACTATAGGTAGTGGAAAACCACTGAAAATGACATGTAGGAATCATGTAGTTTTTTTAGACAGGTCAATCTGGTGATCCACAGTTGGTGATTAAGGATAGTGAGGTTTTTGCAGAAGCCCAGGAGGGCCCAAGGCAATCCATACCAGTATCAACTCTAGAAAACAGTAAAAAGAAAAAAAATGGATATGGTGATGGGCAAGAAAAAAGAACCAAGATAGCTCTAATGGGGGCTGGGGTTGTAGCTCAGTGATGGAGAGCTTGCCTGGCATGTGTGAGGCACTGGGTTCCATCTTCAGCACCACATAAAAATAAATAAATAAAATAAAGGCATTGTGTCCACCTACAACTTAAAAAAAAAACTACTAGTAAAGTATATTTTTTAAAAAGATAGCTCTAATGAACTAAATAGTTGTGACGGTACAGAGACTAAATCGATGACCATATCCCCAACCTACTTTGGGAGGGCTTGTTAAAATACTGGTTGCTGAAGCCCCGACACCAGTTACTGATTTAGTAAATTTTGGGGTAGGACCCAATAAAATGACATTTCTAGCAAGTATCCAGATGATGTTCATGCTCCTGGACTGGGACCTTACTTAGAGAACCCCTACCTTGCCGGTGGTGTTGGCCCACACCTATAATTCCAGAGGCTCAGGAGGCTGAAGCAGGAGAATTGCAAGTTCATAGCCAGCCTCAGCAAGTTGGCCAGGCCCTGAGCAAGTTAGCAAGACCTTGGGGACTAGTGATGTGGCTCAGTGGTTAAGCCTCTCTGGGTCCAATCCTCAGTACCAAAAAAAAAGAAAAAAAGAGGGAGAGAGAGAACTGCTGCCTTACAGTAATTCTATTCTGATTTTGCTAAGACCTTGAAGAAGACTTTGTTAAACCAGCAGGTGGAGACAAGTATACAGTATCCTCTAAAAATAACCTGCTTTATACAGAGGCTCATAGGAGTTAGAGTGTTGCCATGGAAACTCTCGAAATACTTTGGAGAGCATTATGTAAATCGGCATCAGGTGAAATAAACCTAAGATGTTTATGTAAAAATTTACTTTGGAAGCAATAATGTTTAGATTCCTGTATGCCATAGTGTCATGATTAAGAACTTGAAATTGGAGTCAGCTCTGCCACTTAAAAGCTATGTGATTTAGGGATAGTTACTTCTGTGATCCTGTTTTCTCATCTTTAAAATAGACCCTTCTTGGGCTGGGGTTGTAGCTCAGTGGAAGAGCGCTTGCCCAGAATGTGTTAGACATTGAATTCAATTCTCAGCACCACATACAAATAAACAAAATAAAGGTCCATCAACACTACAAAAAATATTAAAAAATATAGTCCTGGGGCTGGGGATGTGGCTCAAGCCGTAACGCGCTCGCCTGGCATGCGCGGGGCACTGGGTTTGATCCTCAGCACCACATAAAAATAAAAAATAAAGATGTTGTGTCCACCGAAAACTGAAAAATAAATATTAAAAAATTCTCTCTCTCTCAAAAAAAAAATAAAAAAAATAAATATATATATATATATATATATATATATATATATATAGAGAGAGAGAGAGAGAGAGAGAGAGAGAGAGAGAGAGTCCCTTCTTTGTAGAATTGTCGGAGGGTTAAAGTTCTTAGAATTTAGGTTGGTCATTATTAAAATACTGTTATTAGCTATTAAGACTTTAAGTAGTCAGTATTTTCAGCTCTTTAGCGTCCCTCAACTTTAGAAATAGTTCGAATACATTGGTTTATTTGGTTTTTAATAACCAGTGCTCCCGATATTCAAGCAACAAATTGAAAACATCTAGAAGGTAATTGCTTGATAAATTCTAACCTCGCCATACGGTAGGTGAATCTTAACATGTCGGAGTCAGAGAGCTTTAATCTACATCTGATCTTCTAGTCATAGATGCCCAAAGGTGGGGTGATGCCAGGACTTTGAGCTTCGAGATGGAAGAAAGCAGATGGATGCTGGCTTTGTCTAGGGTAGCCAATCGTGTGGGGTCCAGTCAGACCCCGGACGGCGCAGCCCAGCCAACCCTTGGTAGAGTTAGCAACGGAGGGGCGTGTATTTGCATGAAAAGAGAGGTTGTAGAGACTGTCAGTTCGTGTATTCCGCCAAGTTCACGAACTCGGGGAGGGCGGGCCACTTCACATGAGAGGACACAACCTGTCTGTCTCTGGGCTTTTATTGGCCGGCCCTTGATACAGCCTTCTAGGCATCAGCAGCAGGGGCGTGTCCCTGGTTGGGACAGCCAGCTCCAGGGTGGAATGATGTCATCGTAGGCGTGTCCCGAGAACCAAAGGAGCAGTGGGCGGGGCCTAAGGGAAGGTGTGCCGGGGGCTGGTTGGGGGCGCGGGCGGTGTGGCCGGGGCGGGGCCTAGGTGGCGGTGACGTCACGGGGCGGCGCGGTCCGGCTGGCGCCTATAGGTAAGCTCTGCGGCGGTCGGTGGCCCTCACTCGAGGCTGCCAGCAGCACCGACACACTTCTCTCTTGGCATCCCGGCGCTGCTGATCATGTCCTTGAGGGGCAGTTTCTCGCGTCTTCTTCGGATGCAAGTGCATTCTGTCCTGAAGAAGTCCGTCCACTCTGTGGCTGTGATAGGAGCCCCTTTCTCTCAGGGACAGGTGAGAGCTGGGAACCGACACTGTGGGCAGGATTTCCCGGCTCCCAGAACCTGGAGAAAGCGGCGGTGGGGTGCTGGGGGCCCGGAGGCGAGGCAAGGAGAGGTTGGGGCAACGGTGAGGGCGAGAGCTGGCGGTTTCCTGCGATTGGGCACCGGGAGAACACGTGGGATTTAGCCGGACCGAGATGAAGAGGGAGCGAAGGGGGGATGGATGGTGTCCCCAGAAAGAGCGAGAGAACGGTAGCCCCAGCCTGGGGTGATGGAACGGAGGAAAGGAGGAAGAGGGTTCCTTGGAGGGGCCGAGGAAGGCGAAACCCGCCACAATGCCCAGTGGAAAATCGACGGAGAGAAGGTGCGAGGAGGATCCATTCTTCCAGAAAGCATTAACCGGGAAAGTAATTGGCACTGTTCTCTCCCGGGGCGGGAGGACCCGAGGGGCTGTTTTGTTTTCTCTTCAATGAAAGAAACCTACAGTCGTAGAGGGCTTGCTCACTAGGGGCCAGGTCCCTGGCCCCAGCTAGCCACAGCCACACACACCCAACCCCCAGATCCTGACCTGTCTCAGCCCCTCCCTTGTTTTGGACTTTGCTGACCCTTCTCGCAGGAGGAAGTTGATTTAATCCAAGGAATGGAGTTGTTTCCCAGTGTAAAGGTTAGATAAAATGACCAGACCTCATAGATGGAAGTAATAGATGGAAGGACAGATGCTGTGTCAGGTTTTCAGAGGAGTCTATTAGGAACCAAGTGTAGTATTGCAGATTTCTGTATTTTTTTGTGAACTAAATTATGTGTGTGTGTTTTGCCCCCATCTTTCCTTCCATCTAACTGTAATTTGTGTGATTTGCAGAAAAGAAAAGGAGTGGAATATGGTCCAGCTGCTGTTAGAGAAGCTGGCTTGCTGAAAAGACTCTCTGCTTTGGGTAAGTGGCTGGATTTTATGTCTGTACAGGACTGTTTATGGACCACTTTGGAGTCTTCTCTCTCATTTTTTTTTTTAATGGTACTGGGGATTTAACCCAGGGGTGCTGTACCACTGAGCTACATCCCAACCCTTTTTATTTTTTTGAGATAGGGCTTTTTTTTTTTTTGCTAAGTTGCTGAGGCTGGCCTGGAACTTGTGATCCTCCTGCCTCAGCCTCCCGAGTTGCTGGGATTTCAGGTGTGTGCCACTGTGTTGGGCTTGGAGTCTTCTCTCTTATATCCACAGCCTACAGTGTCATCTATGTACTTGGGAACAATCTGCCACATTTATCTCCTGTTCTTTGGATTACATCTGTAGTTTAAGATCTATCAGGGAGTCTTTAGGGAAAGTTGCAATAAAGAGTTGATGTGGAAGTCCAGGGGTGAAATGAGGCTGGGCCTGGGACAAGCTGCTAATGGCATGCATCAGGTGCTGAGAACACTTTCACCAGCTTTTTTGTTGTTGTTGTTGGGTTTTTTTTTTTTTTTTTTTTTTTTGGACCTGGGGATTTAACTCAAGGGAGCTTTACCTGAGCTACATCCCATTCCTTTTTATTTTTTATTTTGCAACAGGGTCTCATTAAGTTGCTTAGGGCCTTGCTAAGTTTCAGAGGCTGGCTTTGAACTTGCAATCCTCCTGCCTCAACTCCTGAGCCGCTGGGATTACAGGCATGCACCACCATGCCCAGCCTTGCTTCAGCTTTAACTGCACTTAACATTTTCCCCTACAGTTATAGCTTTCAAAACTCAGTCTTGAGATGCTTATGAGTCATCAGTCTCAACAGTTTCCTCTCTTCAAATTCATTTCCTCTCTAGGGTTCATGGCTTTGCATTACTGTAAGCAGGGTGTAGAGCTGTGTTTTTCAAACCTACCTGATTAGAAGATCACCTGGGTTACTCATTAAAAATATAGGTTCCTAGACTCCTCCATGGAAGAGTCTGGTTCATTGGGTCTGAGGTGGGACCCAGATATGTGCATTTTTCTTTTTGCTTTCATCTTTTTTTCCCCTGTGATACTGGGGATTGAACCTAGGGGGTGCTCTACCACTGAGTTACATCCCTAGTCCTTTTTTCATTTTTTATTTTGAGACAGTGTCTTGCTAAATTTCCCAGGCTGGCCTTAAACTTGCAATCCTCCTGCTTCAGCCTCCTGAGTAGGTGGGATGACAGGTGTGTGCCACCGTGCCTGACAGATATAAGCATTTTTACAAGCCCCTCAGATAACCAGTCTTAAAAGTTGCAGTCTTGTAATTAGGATAGTACTTCAAGTTTTTAGAAACAAAAGTAAATCTGATCCAAAGATAAATGCAATTTGTATAGTAATGACATCTTTTAGTAACAGGGTACCAAATTTCATAACTTTATAGATAGGAAGGTTCTCCTTATGTCTAATCCAAATATTTCTGGCTGATACTCAAGGTCATTTCCTCCATTACATATTTTTTTCTAGTACTGCAAATTCCAAATATGTGGCAGCAGGGTGATCTGGAGATAGGATCACAGAATTCCTCTAAAATCTCTGCTGATGAGTCCATTACACGGATCAGTCATCTCCTTCCAAAACCTGCAGGAATAATGAAGTTACTGAAATCATCTAAAGTTGAGGTGTATGCCTCCACCTTTATAAGGATATGACGACTCAGATTGAATATTCAAAATTCTTCTCTGTTCAATAATTGCAGTTTCTTCTTCAGTAGTATCTCCTTCTTAGTCATTTTAATAACTCACCAAGTTCACTACCAAAGTGAAAGATAAACTGCTAAGATTTGGTCTTTTTTATTTTTTACAGTGCTAGGGATCCAACCCAGGGACTCAAGACCCTAGGCAAGTGCTCTTCCACTGAGCTACACCCCAGTCCTGGTCTTCTTTTATGTGTCAAGGTAGCTACTGGGAGGAGGTTTTTTGTTTGTTTGGTTTTGGTGTTGGGGATTGAATCCAGTGTGTTTTACCACTGAGTTACATCCCTAGCCCCTTTTTGTTTTTTATTTTGAGATAGTCTCACTGAGTTGCTGAGGCTGGCTCCGAACTTGCAGTCCTCCTGCCTCAGCCTACCAAGTCATTGGGATACAGGCATATGCCACTGTGCCTGGCTTGGGAGGCGGTTTTTATTCCTGCTTATTAATGAAGATACTGTCTCTTAAAATAGCTTGTATATACTCTGCCTTTTCAAAAGAATCATTTTACACTGAAGACAACAATCTCTGGTGATCACTGTTTTTATATACCAGATAAATGTCTGCAGCCCGTCTAACAAACTGGGCCAGGCATTGCTCAAGTTGCTGTTATCTCTAGGTCCTGTCTTCAAGAGACTCTTACCAGAAACAGGTTAGGCCTCTTTAGAGAGAAGCGGCACACTGATAACGGCTTCCTTCATTTATAGACCTCTTTTCTGTCCATCTCTTAGTAATTTTCCACTCCAACCTGGGGGAGGCCCTTTTCCTTTAAATACTATTCCCTCTACTTTTTCTTTTCCCTTTAAACTCCCAATCTAAAGTAATAGTAAAGCTTCAGTTTATTTTGCCTTCCTTTTCATATTTTTTTTTCAAATTTTGTAGTTGTATTTGTACCTAGCTGCTGATTGGTAGGCCAGTATCACCAGCTGTCCAAAATAGAATCTCATTGCATATTAATAAGATTGTGGCACTCAGCAGATTTCCAGCACATGGTTTTGGCTAATCTCCTGGAATATGTTGGAGAAAAGTACCATGAGTAGTTTCATTGCTCTGCTCCGTAACAGTACCAGAATAACTTACCATCCTTCTAGTACTTTCAAATTAGCATAGGTCAAATTTCAAAGCATGAGTAGCAGGCTGGGGAAACCCAAAAAAAAAAAGGAGAGAGAGAAGGTAAATTTCCTTAATTCCTTTGTTCTTGCCTTTTGCTCTGATGTCACTAGCTGCTCTTCTGTGTTGCTATGGTGTCACGTAAACTTCCTGTTTTCTTGGGTGAATGTATTTATTTGACTTAGTGTCTGGACTTGTTTTTCCATTTCCCTGGACTCAATAGGGCATGGTGTTTCTCACAGGTAACCATTTATTTTAGTACATTAAGAGGGCTGGACAGAAATGAAGAGAGATGGCTCTGGCAAAGCTCAGAGGTAGGGCTGGGGTTGTAGCTCAGTGGTAGAGCACTTGCCTGGCACGTATGAGGCATTGGGTTCAATCCTCAGCACCATATAAAAATAAATAAATAAGATAAAGGTATTGTGTCCATCTACAACTAAAAAAAATGTGTTAAATAAAAAAATCTCAGAGGCAGTCCATCTGCTCCTGATTCTAGTTAGTTCTGATGTCCACAGCAGTTTGTCTTTTTCTCATTAGAAGTAGAATGAATGTCTGTGGGTAAAGATAGCTGTAAGTCAAGATTAAGGCTGTAAGTCTCTATCTTTTTAATTCTGGTAATTTGATTCAGCTGTGCTACTGAAGAAGCCACAGTCACTGAGAAATCTGTTCAAATGAGCTTGCTTCTGACCAGGCTACAAGTCCTGGTGTCCAGAAAGTCATTTGTGGGTTATTCTGGTTCCTCTCAATTAGACTAATGACACTTATTCTTCCTAATCTACTTGGCACTCTAACAGATAGAACAAGAATCTCTTTGGTTGAGACAAGTTGAGAACCAAGAAACTAGTTTGCTTCCACAAGAACTGCTGATAAGAGGACCTGAGATAGTTGTTTAAATATAAAAATCTGTTCATTTGGGACAGATCAATATGTGAGTTCAGGCATCTGTATTTGCTTCCAACAGTTGGTAGAGGACTTTAGGAGTCACGGGTTTAGTTGCATGATAGTGATGCGTTAGCCTGGCTTCCTTCCTGCCATTCCTCTGAAGTTAGCATGGAGGGAATTTGTCTCATGACTTTGAAGAATGAAATCAATGGACACAGGGTGAGAGCAAAGTAACAGAATTTATTAGAGTAATAGAAAGAAAGCAGACTCCCAAAGGGTAGAGGACTCAAGAAAGGGATACTGAAGAGTAGCTATTATATAAGTGTTTATATGAATCTAAGGGTTAAGGAAACTAGCCTCCTACCCAACCCTGGGAAAGGCTCTCAGAGTCCACAAGCTCTTCATGTGCTCTTTGGTCTGATCATGTTTCCCTGCTCCCTTGTTTTGATGAGGGTCCACTATAAGTTTTTTCTGTTTCTATAGGAATCAGCCTGACCTGGATGAGACCTGGTGTGTGTTCTCAGCCTGGCTGAATAGAAACCTGACCTTGAAGGAACCCAAGTTTTCTGCCTGTCCATTTTAACCCTTTCTCCTGCCTCAAAACTACCTAGAGAAAGCTCAGATTTGTCAGCCTTTATTTTATTGGATTTTTTATCACCTATATGACTGCTTTGTTCCTAAATAGTCTCCTCTGATAGCCAATACTACTCTCTCTTGGCCTCCTTTCTTCATTGAATTGTGGGGGGTTCTTCTTCCTAACCCTCATGTTGAGGTCCCCAGTGTTATTCCTGCCATTTTCTGATGAATGTGACCAATCTCATCCACTCCCCAATTACTCTCAACAACTTTGACCTTCCTCTAGAAAGCCAAGTTTACTCCTCTACCTTTGTTTTAAGTAGCCTCACCTCAATGTTACAGATATGTTAAATCCATCATGTTAAAAAAAATGTTCATTTTATCTTCTCTCTCAAATCTACTTTTTCTGCCATCTTGTCATTATTTCACACTGTCACCCATTATCTAGTTACTCAAGTCAATTCAAAGAACATCACAATTATTTTCTTTCCCTTTTGCTTCTTAAATCAGTTGATCACCTCATCTTGGTGATCTTATCTCCTAAATGATTAGATTCCTTCTCCACAATACTGCTCAAGTTTTGTTCCTCTTTTCACACCTGAATATAACTTTCAAATGGTATCTCGTGTCCTCTTTTTTCATTCCTCACTTTAACCTTCTTCAGTGCTACCATAATGGTATTTCTCCCCCCCAATTAATGCTAAATACCTTTTATTTGAAATTTACAAGCCACATTTCCAAGGCATCTTGTGTTTTAAAGCAGTGATTCTCATCTATGATTAAGACGTTCTAAGGTGTTTTGGATCATCAAGAGCAACATAAAATCTTCAAAACAAAACTAGTTTTAAATCTATTTTATTTAAAACCATTTACAAATAGGCCAAATATCACTCAGCCTAAGAAAACATCAACCTTTTATACTTCAACAATATCATAGTCCAAAAAGACTAATACTTATTGCTGATTCAGTTCACAATATTATCCCTTCTCAGGCAGCAGTGCTGTGTCTAGAAATATTTTATGGTCGCCCTTTTTTTAATATTTATTTTTTAGTTGTAGTTGGACACAATACCTTTATTCTATTTATTTATTTTTATGTGGTGCTGAGGATTGAATCCAGGGCCTCGAATATGCTAGGCGAGTACTCGACTGCTGAGCCACAACCCCAGCCCCTTTATGGGCATCTTTTATGGGCATCAGAGATTGACAGAGCCATAAGGCATGGCCCTGCCTACAAGAAATTTACAGTGTAGCCTGAAAGACAGGAAATATACATAACAGACAAACGGAACTGGCTCCAAGTCCATACCTCTTTCTTAACAGGAGCTGTTACCCATATAAGTCATCATGTGTTTTAGCAAATGAGCCACAGGAATAGCCTAGCAATTAGGTGCTGCACTGAGTTTCAACTTGACATATTGAAAAGAAAGAGTGCATTTTATTTTATATTTTTGTGGTGCTGGGGATTGAACCCAGGGTCTCACATATGCTAAGCACACGTTCTACCATTGAGCTACAGCCTCAGCCCCCAAAAGGACTTATTTAATTCACTGATATTTGTGTTCACTCATGTTTTCACTCAGTTGAATCAAGAAAAAAATGTAACTCCAAGACAACTGTACTCTAATGTTTGCTGTACCAAATGAAAGAATGGATTGTCCATGTCCTAGAATTTCTCATAGTTCCACATCCTTATGTCAGATTCAGTAGTTGCTGCTAAACCAATGTACAAATTCAGAAAGTGTGTAGATAGAGCCCCATCCTACTTCAGGATCCATGCTGATGAAATAATTCAAGTTCATTTTGGAGTTTCCAGTTTCAATGCAAGGGTATGGTGGAGGAGGCTCTCTCTAGTTCCCACTGGAGCCTTTCATGTGAGATTGATCAGAAGCAAAGTTTTTCAGATAGGATTCTACGTGGATCACTCTAAATTTCCCAGATCACAGGTCCATTTCCAGGTCTTGCTTGCTGTTTACAGATAGGTGTCATCTTCTCTTTTGATATGAAGACAGCATAACACTCTTCCAAAGGATACTGATTGTGGTTTTTGATGTATTCATAGAGCTTCCAAATATATTCAATAGCCGCTGCTATAGACCCAGGTGTCCTGTGGGGGTGCTGGCTGGCTGGTAAAGGGTGGTGGCAGCAGCGTCCTCCTCCATGGCCTGGGACTCACCAATAGGACCCACCGAAGGAACCCATTGGTACACAGCTCCAGAGTGGTACTTCTAAAATGCTAATCTGTATTCTTCCCATGGCTAGCTGACGTTCTTTCTTTACTTTTTCTTTCCAGAGCCAGGAATTGAACACAGGGGATTGATTCAGCATGCTAGACTCAGCTACACTGACAGCCCCATGGAGCTCTTTTAAATGCAGCCATGCATCTCAGGCCTGTCATTCATATACCACCAGTGCTAACTTGCCATATCCATAGTCTGCTTGTATTATTTATTTTAGTTGTGTTTTTTTTTTTTTTTTGGTTCCAGGGATTGAATCCAGGGGTGCTTAACCACTGAGCCACATCCCCAGCCCTTTTCTGTATTTTATTTAGAGACAAGGTCTTGCTGAGTTGTTTAGGGCCTTGTAAGTTGCTGAAGCAGGCCTTGAACTCTCGATCCTCCTGCTTTAGCCTCCTGAGCTGCTGGGATTTCAGGTGTGCGCCACCGTGCCTTGCAGTGTTTTTCTTAATATTGGCTTTAAAGCTTCATACTTTTAAAACATAGCCTGCCCCTATAATGAACTGTGAAGTCTCAAGATTTACACTAGTACATTTTAATGCTTAAAGCATTTGAATGCTTTTATATTTGGGTATTTTTCTTTCAATCACTAGTGGTATCTGTTCTGCACTTACCAACCGATAGGAGAGATCCTGCATAATTTGACCCTCCCTGCCTCTTATACTTACTTCCACACATTCCACCTTGTTTTTATTGAAGTTAAGGCTATAGCCACTTGACCAAGGATCCACCAACAGAAGAACTCATATTAAATTTTAATTTGAAATTCAAGAATAAAGGTCAGCTAAGGATTCTTTCTCCTTTCTCTGGTAGTGGAGGCCACGGCAGCAATAGTATCTTTCACTGGACCATTTAGCAGTGTGGTGTTTGGTTGTTAGGGGGTGGGGGTCATTAGTCCTGGTAGTGGGCAATTAAACAGACTTAGATTTTATTTATTTAGTGGTATTGGGGCTTGAACACATGAGTGTGGTTCTGCCACTGAGCTAAATCCCTAAACTTTTTCAATTTTTATTATTTATTAATTATTATAGTAATTATTATTGCAGTACTGGAGGTTGAACCCAGGGGTACTTTACCATTGATTTTATATCCCCAGACCTGTTTATTTTTTATTTTGAGATGGGGTCTCCTTAAGTTGCCAAGGCTGGCCTGAATCTTTTGATCCTCTTGCCTCAACCTTTCAAGTAGCTAGGATTACAGGTGTGTGCCACACCAGACATTTTTAAAAATAATTTTTAAATATATTTTTTTTGTTATAAATGGACACAATACTTTTATTTTGTTTTATTTATTTTTATGTGGTGCTGAGGATCAAACCCAGTGCCTCACATGTGTGAGGCAAGTGCTCTGCCACTGAGCTGGCGCCTGGCTTGTTTTTTTTTTTTTGTATCAAGGATTGAACCCAGGGGTATTTAAGGTTAACCACCCGTCAAAGCCCTTTTAAATATTTTTATTAGTGGCAGAGTGTTTTTTAAAATTTTTTTTAGATGTTGATGGACCTTTATTTTATTCATTTATTTATATGTGGTGCTGATAATTGAACCCAGTGCCTCACACATGCCAGGCAAGCATTCTACCACTGAGCCACAACCCCAGCCCTAGAGACAGAGTCTTGCTGAGTTGCTCAGGGCCTTGCTAAATTGCTGAGGCTGGATTTGAATTTGTGATCCTCCTCCCTCAGCCTCCCAAGTTGCTGGGATTACAGAGGTTTTATTTTTGAGATAGGGTCTTGCTGAATTGTCCAGATGGGTTTGAATTTATAAATCCTCCTGCCTTAGCCTCCTGAGTAGCTGGGATTTCAGGAATGTGCACCTGAATCAGATTTATATTTTCTTAAAGATTGGGACTAGGGCTGGGGGTCTAGCTCAGTGGTAGATAATGTATCTAGCATGTATGTGCAAGGCTTTAGGTTTAAGCCTTAGTACTGCAAAAACAAAAACCCAAAATCCAGAGAGATTCTGGGAATGACCCCTGAATTTAATTATTTTGTTTTTCTGCTAAATTAGGCAGAACAGGTTTCTGTTGCTTGCAATTTAAAGATCTTAACTGATAAACCTGTTTAAAAGTTCTAGTAAGAAACAAGTTACCACAAGGACTGCGCCTGGCTTTTTTTTTTTTGTATAGTCAAAGTTTTCTCTCTCCAGGACCTTGATCATAAATTTATTTTCTTTTCAAAGTTTCATTCCCATCATTAGTGTTGGACACAATCTTCTTTTTTTTCAATATTTATTTTTTAGTTGGACACAATACCTTTATTTTATTTATGTATTTTTATGTGGTGCTGATGATCGAACCCAGGGCCTTGCATGTTCTAAGCGAGCATTCTACCGCTAAGTCACAACCCCAGCCCGGACACAATCTTCTTATCAGTTAATATAACCCAGGTTACAATTTCTTTGGCCTTTAATCTGGGTCTGTATCTTAATTCCATTTCATTTAAGCAGTTCCTTGTTCAGTTGGCACTTTTTTTTTTGGTACTGGGGATTGAACCCAAGGGCACTTAACCACTGAGCCACATCCCTGGCCCTTTAAATTTTTTTTATTTTGAAACAGGGTCTCACTAGGTTGCTTATATCCTCACTAAGTTGCTGAGGTTGGCTTTTAGTTTGTGATCCTCCTGCCTCAGCCTCCCATCCTGCTGGGATTACAGGTATGCACTGCCATGCCCAGCAGTACTTTGATTTTTGAAACATCATATTCACTAATGTGACTTCTTGAAAATATCAGCTACAGTCTAAATAAGCTTACAGACATCTTCAAGTTCGGGACTTATGTTGGTCAAATAAAGACAGCCAAAGAAGTGTGGCCTTCTAGGGAACTACCAGAATGATCAATGTTGCTGCATCCTGCACAGCAAGGGATCAGTAAACCAACGGAGGTATGAACCAGCTGATAAAATTAAAGGTCTGAAGAAATATTTAGAAATAAAGACAAAGACATAAAAATAGTTTAATGGGGGTGGATGGGTGTTGGTGGATGGATCAGACCTTAAGGGTCTGATGTCTCTAGCAAAGAAAAGCCCATCATCTTTTATTTATAGGTAAGCACATCAAAGGGATTTATTGTAAGAGAAAAACTTCTTCAAAATAAACAAAATGCGAAGTTGAGCACCAGGCACAGGCTAATCAGGCTTATCTACTTGCGCAACAGCTGGCACCTCCAGTCTATTGAGTGTGCCCATATTTCTTCCACTCCAGGGCAGCAGGCATCAGAATTCAAAGCTATGGAACCCATAAATTCCGTGCCAAGCAAGGAATCTGCCCTATCAGCAGCAGCCACCTGCAAATGGGTGTGTCTTTCAGCAATGTTGCACCGAAAGATACCCAGAAGCTGCAGTCTGCTGTGGAGTTCAAAGCAATGATTTATTTGCTGTTCCTGACATATCAAATAATAACAATTCTCTCAAAATAAAAAATAAAAAGTTGCTTAGTGGTAGTGTATCCCTGTAATGCAATAAATAAATAAAACAATTTCTAAAAATTCAAAATTCCAACTAATGAAGAGATAAGAAAAATGATACATTCAAACAATGGAATATTCAGCCATAAAAGGAATAAAGTACTAATTCATATGACAACATGGATGAACCTTGAAAATATTATGCCAAGTATGTCAGGAATATAGACACAAAAGGTCACAGGTATGATTGCATATGAAATGTCTAGAAGAGGCAATTATTGGTTCTCAGGGGCTAAGGGCAATGGAAAGTGACTGAGAATGGGTACAAGTTTCTTTTGTAGCATGATGAAGTTATATATATATATATATATATATATATATATACACACACACACACATACATATACATACACACACACACGTATGTATATATGTGTGTGTGTATAATTTTTTTTTTTTGGCAGGGGTAGGGGAGAGTACTGGGAATTGAACCCAGGGACACTTAACCACAGATCCACATCCCCAGCCCTTTTTTTATTTTTTTATTTTGAGACAGGGTCTTGCTATCTTGCTGAGGCTGGTCTCGAACTTGTGATCCTCCTGCCTCAGCCTCCTGAAATACTGGAATTACAGGTGTGCACCATCATGCCTGGCTGTCAATATTTTAAGAATCCTTGAATTATAATTTCTAAAAAGGTGAATTTTATAGTACATGAATTAGATCTTAATTATAGTAACCAAAAATTATATAGGCAGTTGTGATTGCTAAGGATATGTGGGACCTCTGAATTACCAGTACTGGTCTATTTTTGTGACTTGAGTATTAAAAGGTGTAGGGGCTGGGGATGTGGCTCAAGCAGTAGCGCACTCGCCTGGCATGCGTGTGGCCCGGGTTCAATCCTCAGCACCACATACAGACGAAGATGTTGTGTCTGCCAAATACTAAAAAATAAATATTAAAAAAATTCTCTCTAAAAAAAAAAAAAAGTGTATGCATTACAACTACTGTTTTACTTTATACAAGTTTGATATATTTGTTTTGTTTTTATATTGTGAAACATAACTTAAAAACCGTATACTTTTCAAATCATGTCTGTTGACAGATATGGATCTTAGGGTGCCAATCTTCTTTTTTCTTCTTTTTAATATTTATTTTTTAGCTTTAGGTGGACACAATATCTTTATTTTATTTTTATGTGGTGCTGAGGATTAAACCCAGTGCCTCATGCATGCCAGGCAAGCGCGCTACTACTTGAGCCATATCCCCAGCCCCAGGGTGCCAATTTTCAACTTCTTATTTATTTGGGGTATTAGGAAAAGAGATGAAGCTAGTGTTTTTGAGAGCTGTCTGAATAAGCCTTTGAGACAAAAATTGGTTTCTAGGTTGACTGAACAGCAACTGTCAGTGATCTTTTTGAATGGAGTTGGGGGCAGGCGGTGTATGACCCAGCAAATCCTTTGCTTCTACTACTCACTCTCTTCTATTGGACATAGTCTGTCTTTACAGTAAGGAGAAATAAAAACAGAAGGACCAAAACAAAACAAAACAAAAAAAGAAACAAAAAAATTTAGTCTAGGGTCTGAGTATGTGATTGGAAGCTAAGGTATTGGAATGAACTTGTTTAAGATCAGTAAAGTTTTTGTTTGTTTGGGTTTTTATTGGTACCAGGGATTGAACCCAGGGGTGTTCTATCACTGACATCCCCAGCCCTTTTTATTTTTTATTTTGAGACAGGGTCTTGCTAAGTTGCTTAGGGAGTCATTGAGTTGCTAAGTCTAGCCTGGAACTTGCAGTCCTCCTGCCTTACCCTCCCAAGTCATGGGGATTACAGGGATGCACCACCATGCCCAGCAAAATCAGTAAAGTTTTGAATTTCTCTGATTTGTAAAATTATTTAGATATGCTTTTGTTTTTGTTTAGTGATGCTGGGGATTGAACCCAAAGCCTCACTCATGAGATAATTGGTTATATTTTTAAAAGATTAAATGTCTAGCAAATTGACTTTATTTTTTCCTGTCTTAATCCATTTTATTTGTCTATAACAGAATACCTGAGTCTGGCCAATTTATAAGGAACTTATAAAGGCTTTTGGTTCTGGAGGCTGGGACGTCCAAGATCAAGGGCCTATTTGCTGCATCATAACATAGTGAAAGACATCACATGGCAAGAAAGATCAAGAGATTGAATTTGCAGGCTCAAACTCTTTTAATTGGCATTTTATCCATTTGTTCAGAACCTGAACTCTTTCTGTTACGCCCCACCTTTCAACACTATTACACTGGGGATTAAATTTCCAACACATGCTTTGGGGAATAACACATTCAAACTATAACAGGATTCAGCAGAACACCAAACCACTGCACTGCTTTGGACTTCATCTGAGCCATGCTGATCTTGGAGGAGGGTGGCGTGGAGGAATAGGAATGAAGGCCTGAATTGAGACATGGCATCTCTTTTGGTTCCCCCACTCTAAATCCTACTTGCATTGTCACTAATAGTTTCCTACTTCTTTGGCTTCAGTTTTGTATTTTCCAGTTTTCCTTTATATTGCAGATTCCTCTTAGAAAGTGAATATATTATCAATAATTTAGTAGTGCCTTAGTATATGCTAATATCACTGATGATGTACCAGAAAATGGGCATGTCTATTGGAATTTGGTAAGTTTCGATGTCTTTCCAGTTTATAAAGGTAGCAAAGATTATAACTTATACCTCTTATTTCAAAGTTGTTAGATATCTAACATTTTCCATGTAACATTTTCCACTATGCTAGGCATTTAAAATTACCACATTTCATAATTCGTAAAAATGCAAATCATGACTACCTCATAGCCATTAACATGGTTACCATAAAAAACACCAGAAAATGAGTGTTGAAGTGTTGGAGAGGATGTGAAGAAACTGGAAGTCTTGGGCACTGTTCACAGGAATGTAAAATGGTGTAACTACTATGGAAGACATGGTGACTGCTCAAAAAATTTTAAATAGAATTACCATGTGATCCAGCAGTTCCATTTCTGGGCATATACCCAAAAGAAATGAAAGCAGGGTCTTGAGGAGATATTTGTACGCCCAGCATTATCCATGATTGTCAAAAGGTGGAAGCCACTAAGTGTTCATTGATGAATGAATGGATAAACAAGATGGTAGGCAGACAATGGAATATTATTCAGTCTTTAAAAGGCAGGAAATTTTGACATATGCTGTGATATGGATGAACCTTCAGAGCAATATACTAAGTAAAATAAGCCAGTCATAAAAATGTAAGTACTGTTTATGGTTTAACTTATGAGGTTTCTTTTTCTTTTCTTCTTCTTTTTTTTTTTTCAATAAAACCAATCCCACAGCATTTAGTACATTGTTTTGATTTGTAAAAAGGCTGGGGAAGAGGGGAAAGAAGTATAGTCTGAAGAGGCTAGGAAACATTCCCAGGGCCATGAGGTCAGCAGTTTGGTTGAGAACCTCATTTCTTGCCATATACATCCTGAACTTCTTATTGGCTCAGTCAGCTGCCTTCTCAGCTTTGACTAAGGCTGAAGAAATGCAAAGTAGCACCATCATAAGATATATGGTCTTCATCTTCCTTTGAAGATCTTGTGTATTCCTAGTATCCTCCTCTCATGTTTCCCTTTTTTGCTCTTGCAAATTACCCATAATCCTCAAGCCCCTGTTTTTCTGACTTGAGTATGAATTCTCCAGACTTTCATCCTCTCATCTCCCAAATTACTTGCATTGACAGAGATCCTTTTTGTTCATCTCCCTCAAAGTATGAGTTTAATCACAGCATTAAATAAGATTACATGTGGTAAGAACCTAAAATATCAATGGCTTAAGAAAATTAGTTCATTTTAAAGTCAGTCTGGAAAGAAGTAATTCAGAACTGGTTTGGTGGCTGTGTTCCTTCAGACGTAGATTCTTAACTTGTGCTATTGGCAAGATATCTACGTAATGGTCCCAGATGACTTAGTCTCATTTCTGGCACAAGATGGAAGAATGAAAAAAGAGGGTAAAGCAAGAACTTTTCCTTCCCAAGAAGTGGCTGCACGACACTTCTGCTTATCCTGTTGGCCAGAACTGGTCACATGGCCACATCCAGTTCAAGAAGCTGATCAATTAAGAGTTTTTTGCTGGGTGTGGTAGTGCTCACCTGTAATCCTAAAAGACTGAGGCAGGAGGATTGAAGGTTGAGGCCAGATTCAGCAATCTAGTGAGATTCGTCTCAAAGTAAAAAGTGCTGGGGATGTAGCTTAGTGGTAAAGTGCCCCTGGGTTCAATGCCCCACCCCCCAAAAAAGAGAAGTCATGCACCCAGCTAAAAATCTGTTGACAGAAAGAACAGACATTAGAGAACTAACCCTCAACTGCATCTCCCTGTGTTCTAGATTCCATCCTCTTTTGCCTTTGTGAGAGTTCTTGCTCTAGCATTTACACTTTTTCTTTCTTATAACTCAACTTGCTTTACTAACCTGTTTCTTCAATAATTAAGAATACAAATTTACCCATCTGCCACCTCCCTTGGCCTTAGGTAGCCCTTTAGCTATTGTCCAGTTATTTTGTTACTTCAGAACCACCTTCCTGGGCCATCATTGGAATAAAACTAGTTATGTTGAGATTCCCAACTACCTGCTTTCTAAGATAGTGGGTGCTGTGACATTCACCTTATTTGACATTATTGAACACTGCTTCCATACCGAAAAGGATGCTACTCTCTGGTTTTAACTCTTCAGGTTCATTTAGAGAAAAAGAGGTAGATCCTCTTTTTCTACCTACCCATTTCACATTGCGTTTTTAGGAATCTGTCTTTGATCCTCTTGCTTATACTTAGTTGGTGGTCTGTTCATTTCCATAGCTTTACTGTCCTCTCTGTGCTTCAGAGTTTTATCTCTAGCACTCATTTCTCCTCCCAGCTCCAAACCTGCACACAAGATGTCTTCCATGTACTTTCTCTTTTTCTTTTTTAAGCTTTTTTTTTTTTTTAGTTGTAGGTGCACACAATACCTTATTTCATTTGTGTGTGTGCTGAGGATCGAACCCAGTGCCACAGGCATGCTAGGTGAGTGCTCTTCCTCTGAGCCACAATCCCAGCCCTGTATCTCCTCTTTTTAATTTTTTATTATGGAAGTATTCAAACATAATGACAGTAGGTAGTGACATAGTCAGCTCTATATAGCCTTCAACCAGCATCAGCTATTGTCAGTCACATGGGTGTTTTCCACCTACCTCCAGACCGTGTTGAAGCAAAGTACAGACACTGGATTATTTCCTTTGCAAGTTTCATTTTTGTATCTTTAAAACTGAAATTCTTTAAAACTTAACAAAAATATAATTATTACACCTAAAATAAGTTAATTTCAAATATACAGTTTTGGGTAATCTCCCAATTTGGAAAACCTCTCCACAAAGGTAGTAGAGAAAGAAAACACTTTGTTATTGAATAAGCATGAAACCAGAATGTGATGTAAGTCACAGGCAATCTGCTAAGAGATTACACAGACCATGGAAAGCTCATATTTTTATTTAGTTAAGCAGGAACAATCCATTACAAAATGTTTCCATGGTAAACAATAGCCAAGCTTCAAGAAAGAGGACTCAACAGTATTTCTTTTATACAAAGTGCATGCTAACTGAATCATAGAAATTGGAGTTGATGACCTGTGTTAAAAGCCAAAATTGATTAGCTTTACCTGGAGGGAAATGCATTTCTCATACCTTAATTGAGATGGTAGTTTTGCAAACTGGAGCAAAATGCCTGCCACCTGTGCCTAGGGAAAGTAGTTTCATTCTCTCCCATAGGAACTGGGAGGTTGTAGCATTTATCTCCCTAGGTGTTTATATTTCCAGAAGATGGCTCCCAGGTGACGTGATATTATCAGCCATTGGGTATTGCCTAGAATTGGTCTATTGACTCATTTCCATGTCTACATATTTTCAGCAGAAGGGTCCCTAACACTTCAATGCCAACAAATCCAAAACAATTTCCCTGTCATCTTCTTCACTTCCTTCCCCAGTCTCTTTCTCTTTTATATTTATTTTAGTTTTTTGAGACAGAGTCTTACTGTGTTGCCCAGCCTGGCCTGGAACTCCTAAGCTCAAACTGCCCTCCCGCCTGAGCCTCCCGAGTAGCTGGAACTAGGTCAAAAATTACCATGCCTGGCTCCCTATGTCTTTCATCTCTGGAGGTAACAGAGCCAGAAAGCTGGAGGCAGACCCTTTATCTGCCCTGCATGCCTCTTCACTACTGCTGGAATCTGTTTTCTCCACATTGTTATTTATCTGAGCATTAGATCTAAAATGCAAATTTGTTTTTTACTTCCTGACTTGAAATCTTACCTCCCCACTGCATTATGATCTGGGCTCTGCCCCCTCCTCCCACCACATCTTCCCACAGCCCTCCTGGTGCACCATGGCTCAGGGAACTTGCGAATTGTTCTGTAGGGCTGACTTATTATGTGCCTTTTCTTTTTTTTTTTTTTTTTAAAGTATTGTTTTTTGGTTCTTCTTGAGTTGTTGATGGACCTTAATTTCATTTATTTATATACAGTGCTGAGAATCAAACCCAGTGCCTCACACATGCTAGGCAAGCACTCTATCACTGAGCCACAGTCCTATTATGTGCCTTTCCTAGAAAGTACTTCTCCCCTCTTTTATTCTTGGCCTGTACTGTCAAGACTCCCAAATTCCCTCTTCTGAGAACTCCTCCTGGCTCTTCCCTTCTGTCATCTTTCTTCCCTCCACACTCTGAACACATGTGTCACAGCAGTTAGACCTGGACTGGACTGCCACTTTCCCTAACTGTCTTCTCACCAGGCTCTGAGCTCCATGTCTCATCTCTGTATCCCCAGGACTTAACAGAGTTCCAGGTACACAGTGAGCAAGCACATAGTGAACTTTGGTTGAAGGAAGAAAAGGAGCAAAGCAACCTAGCTGTCACCTGTAACACTGTGACCCATGGGATTTTTCCAGATCACTATTTCCTTTCTCTCAATGATTTGCTACTCAGAAGTCACTGGTTTCCCAGATTTTTAAGAATGCATGACTCAAAGGATAACCATCATATATCAAACTTTAATTCTTGGAAGAGTTAACTCTTAATTGACTACAAATTAAGAGATTCATTCAAGCTAAATGTTAGCAGGTAATAATGGCTAGTTTATATTGCCCCCTCTTGGTTTTTGTTTGGTTTTGATTTTTTTGGTACCAGGGAATGAGCCTGAAGGTGCTTTACCACCGAGCCACATCCCTAATCCTTTTTATTTTTTATTTTGAGACAGTGTCTAAGTTGCCTAGGGCCTTGCTAAATTGCTGAGCCTGGCTTGCAACTTGGGATCCTCCTGTCTCTGCCTCCTGAGTCACTGGGATTACAGGCATATGCCACCACACCCAGCACCCCCCTTTTTTGTGTGATGTTGGGGATCAAAACCAGGTGAGTGGCAAGTGTTCTAGAACTGAACTATACCTCCAGCCCTATTACCCCCTTTTTGAAACATGTTCTTAAACCAGAAAGTAAATAGGTAATAATGAATGTTCTAGTTATTTCAGACAGGTACTTCATTATTCCTTTAGCATCCAGATAACACAATTCAAAGGCAGCACCTAAGGGATTACAGTGGTTGATTTAAATTATTTAATCTTTGAATAAATTTTCTTTATTTAATGACTGAACTCTTCTGGTATTAAGGAAGTATAAAATAGTTGTGGTGGTGCTCAGATTGAAAGAGAAAATGGGGTCTGTAATCCTAGTGGCTTGGGAGGCTGAGGCAGGAAGATTACAAGTTTGAGGCCAGCCTCAGCAATTTAGTAAGGCCTTGTCTCTTCCTCTTGCCACATCTCTCCACATCCCTCCTGTTGCACCAAGGACTCAGGGAACTTGTGACATGTTGACAACATTTTAATGTGGTCTCCCTTAGCAACTTAAGGAGACCCTGTCTCAGAAAAAAAAATAGGGGGGCTGGGGATGTAGCTCAGTGGCACAGTGTCCCTGGATTCAATCCCCAATATATTAAAAAAAAAAAAAAAAGAAGAAGATGGTGTCTTCCTGGCTTCCTCCCCAATGCAAGAGGACTCATGAATAGAAGTAACAGAAATAGGAAACTTCTGCCTTTGTGAACCAAGAGTCACAAAGCAGAGCAGGGTGTGCGTGGCATTGTGTTTAGGGCTTTCAGAGGATTGGTGTTCCAAGAGTTAATGTCCTTGACTTTATAATCTTTCATAGGGAATGTAGAAAATTCAATGTGGAAAAAGCATACTACAGGGACGCAGCCACGTCAATGTTTATAGCAGCACAATTCACAATAGCTAAACTGTGGAACCAACCTAGATGTCCTTCAGTAGATGAATGTATAAAGAAAATGTGGCATATATACACAATGGAATATTATTCAGCAATAAAAGAGAATAAAATCATGGGATTTTGGGGCTGGGGATGTGGCTCAAGCGGTAGCGCGCTCGCCTGGCATGCGTGCAGCCCGGGTTCGATCCTCAGCACCACATACAAACAAAAGATGTTGTGTCTGTCGAAAACTAAAAAATAAATATTAAAAAATTCTCTCTCTCTCTTTAAAAAAAAAAATCATGGCATTTGCAGGTAAATAGATGGAGTTAGAGAAGATAATGCTAAGTGAAGTTAGCCAATCCCAAAAAACCAAATGCCGAATGTTTTCTCTGATATAAGGAGGCTGATTCACAGTGGGATAGGGAGCAGGAGCATGGGAGGAATAGATGAACTCTAATTAGGGCAGAGGGGTGGGAGGGGAAGGGAGGGGGCATGGGGTAATTAATGATGGTGGAATGTGATGATCATTACTATCCAAAGTACAGGTATAAAGACACAAATTGGTGTGAATATACTATGTATACAACCAGAGACATGAAAAATTGTACTCTATATGTGTAATAAGAATTTTAATGCATTCTGCTATCATATAAAAATAAAAAATTTACATAAAGAAAAAGAAAATTCAAGGTGGATTTTTTTTAAATTTTGGCACCAAGTGACTGGGATTACAGGCATGCGCCACCACACCCTTTAAGATGGACTTTTTAAGGAGCCATTTCAATGAGAAATCAGTGGGCCTGTGCTTGCTCCTTCTCACCAAAAATCTGTTTTTATCAAAATGATATAGTAAGCTCAGTGTGGTGGTGCCTGCCTGTAATACCAGAGACTTGGGAGGCTGAGGCAGGAGGATTGCAAATTCTAAGCCAGCCTCAGCAACTCTAATGAGATCCTAGGCAATTTAGTGAGACTCTATCACTAAATAAAATATAAAAAGGGACTTGGGGGTGGGAGTTGTGGCTCAATAGCAGAGCACTTGCCTCACTCATGTGAGGCACTGGGTTCAATCCTCAGAACCAAATAAAAATAAAAAAACAAAGATATTGTGCCCATCTATAACTAAAAAATAGAAAATATATATTATACATATTTATAATACTTTATGCATTTATAAAAATTACATTTTTATTTTTTAGTTATAGGTGGATACAATATTATATATATAAAATATTTAATATATACTAAAAAAGAAAAAGGGACTGGGGATGTGGCTTAGTGGTTAAGTGCCCCTGGGTTCAAACCCTGATACCAAAAAAAAAAAAAAAAAAAAAAAAAAAAGACGTATTACAAACAAGTTCTGGGAAATCTTAGCTTACATCAGTTTCAAGGAAGAGAAAGGGAACTGTGGGGAAGAAAAACCACAAAGATGGCCTCATTCAGTTGTAATCCGTAATCCCTAGAATGTGGCAACAGGTTCAGACACTGAACCACATCTCTCTACATCTTGTTGGTTAGAAATCTCTTTCAGGAAGTCAGGGAGCAGAGGGCAGGGATTCTTTCCATTGCATGCAATGTAGCACTTGGCTAATGGAGGCCATTCAGTGTGTACTCTCCTTTCAGCCCAGAGCAGTGTGGAATGTAGGAGAGATTTTTGAGATTTCTGGGCAGACTCACCAGGATGCCATAGGGTCTGGGGAAGAGACACATCAAGGCTGACTGGTAACTGGAAAAGCTATAGTCACCAACATGTTGTGTCTCCCTTTAAACCCTTTCTGGAACAAGGTAGAATATAAAACTTTTTAAGAATTACATGCTATAAAGGGTAGTTCTTTCTTTTTTTCCTTTTCGTACCAGGATTGAACCCAGGGGTGCTTAATTGCTGAGCCAATATCCCTAGCCTGTTTTTATATTCTATTTTGAGAAAGGGTCTCACTAACATGCTTAGGGGCTCACAAAGTTGCTGAGGCTGGCTTTGAATTTGCGATCCTCCTGCCTCAGCCTCCCAAACTGCTGGGATTAGAGGCATGTGCCACTGTGTCCAGCATAAAGAGTAGTTTTTTATCCCCAAGGATTTTTTCTGTCTCTTCCTGGGGTTTGATATTGGAAAGGTTAAAATGTTGTCCACATGTTAATGTAGCAGATCTTTTGTTTTCAGAGAAGGTCAGCAGTCTTCTTCTGAATGAGGTAAAGTGATTATGTGATTTATGGAGCCAGAGGAACTCTTAATTCCATCTGTGCCTGTGCTGGAACCAGGCTGTTAGGGTGCCATCAACCGAGTCAGCCTGGAAAAGCCTAAGTTGGCTCTCTTGGACCCAGAGGTGCTTAGTGGGTTGACTTGAGTTGGTGCAGAGGGGCATGTTACTAAGCCCATCCAAAGAATTGATACCATCTGTTCTCCTTAGACAAGGACAGATGTAACTGGAGAACCAAATTAGTGGAAACATATATCTGGTGTTTCGAGTCATCTCAGTTACTATCTTGAACTAATTTTTTTTTTCTTGATGCTGGGGATTGAACCCAGGGTCTCAGACTTGCTAGACAAATGTTGAGCTAAATTTTCAAGTGTTTTTTTTTAACTCAATCATAATATTCATACAAAAGTATCTGTTAACACCATGTTTGTATCATTTGATCTTGAGGCTAACTCTGGTGTGTGGTAGACAGATATGTCTGAAGTGACAGGCCTACATCTCCAAGGTCACCTTCCATCCTTGAGCCCCCAATACTACTGTCCTTGCTCCTGTTTTCTTCAGTCACAGTCTTCACTGTCTCAGCAAACACCGTCCTGGTATAGAGGCAACAAGAGAGTAAAGCAGATGAGGAGGAAGGAGACAGAGAGGGCTGGTTGGTAGAGTCTTCTCTGGGACTCTGAAGTAAACCAGAATATGTCTACTTGGGTTTTATACTCTTTCCTCAATGTATCAAACTTATTTGGAGATTGGATGTAAATAAGCAAGAGCTGATTTTAGATAGCTCAAAACATTTTTGGTTTTTGAGGTTGCATAACCTCTGGGAGAGTTAAATGCACTAAATACAATTTAGATTTCTGTATTTTATTGGTGGCAACCAAATTAGTTTACTTAAATAATAATCTTTTGAAGGTTATTACCCAAGTCACATTTTAGGGATGAGATTCTCTTATTCTAAATGGTCTGAATTAACCCTGGCATTTTTTTCCCCCTAGTTTAAATCTCTAGTAACATTTCAGCTTTGTTTACTGAATAAGTAAACAAAGGCTGGTATTCCAAGCCAGGCATGTAGTTCATGCCTATAATCCCAGTGACTCTGGAGGCTGAGGCCAGAGGATCACAAATTTGAGGCCAGCCTTAGCAATTTAGTGAGACCCTTAGCAACTGAGTGTGACCCTGTCTCAATTTTTTTTAAGGGATGGGGATAAAGTCACTGTGGGTTCAATCCCCAGTACCAAAACAAAACAAACAAACAAACAAAAAAACCCAAACAAACAAAACAAAGCTAGTATTCCAAGTACAGGTGAAATTCTAAAAATAGCAAGTATATTCCTTTAAAATACTAGGAATTCCCTTGGTTTGGGGTCAGATTATATTTCCCATATACAACATTTGAATGTATAACTTCAAAAGCCATTAGAGACATGGGATTTCAAGTTCAAGACCAGCCTTAGCAACTTAGTGAGATATGTCTCAAGATAAAAATTTTTAAAAAGGGCTGGAGATGTGGCTCAGTGGTAAAGTGCCTCTTGGTTCAATCCCCAGTACTCCCCCCCACCCAAAAAAGCCATTAGTACTTATCAGCACTAAATGCAATTGCAAAGTCTGTTTAGGAGCAGTTTGAAAAAAATTGCATACTCAGAGGTCCCCAGCTTTTTTCCATTTCTGTTACCCTGCCAGTGGGTTACCTGGGGCTTGAGAGACTCTCTGTGTCACTCCACCTTGAAACCCATCTCTCTCTTTTTTTTTAAAACAATTTTATTTTATTTTTTTTAATGGTTGTTCAAAACATTACGAAGCTCTTGACATATCATATTTCATACATTAGATTCAAGTGGGTTATGAACTCCCATTTGTACCCCAAATACAGATTGCAGAATCACATCGGTTACACATCCACAATTTTACATAATGCCCTATTAGTAACTGTTGTATTCTGCTACCTTTCCTATCCTCTATCCCCCTCCCCGCCCCTCCCATCTTCTCTCTCTACCCCATCTACTGTAATTCATTTCTCTCCTTGTTTATTTTCCCATTCCCCTCACAACCTCTTATATGTAATTTTGTATAGCAATGAGGGTCTCCCTCCATTTCCATGCAATTTCCCTTTTCTCTCCCTTTCCCTCCCACCTCATGTCTCTGTTTAATGTTAATCTTTTCTTCCTGCTCTTCCTCCCTGCTCTGTTCTTAGTTGCTCTCATTATATCAAAGAAGACATTTGGTATTTGTTTTTTAGGGATTGGCTAGCTTCACTAAGCATAATCTGCTCTAGTGCCATCCATTTCCCTGCAAATTCCATGATTTTGTCATTTTTTAGTGCTGCGTAATACTCCATGGTGTATAATTGCCACTTTTTTTTTTATCCATTCATCTATTGAAGGGCATCTGGGTTGGTTCCACAGTCTAGCTATTGTGAATTGTGCTGCTATGAACATTGATGTGGCAGTATCCCTGTAGTACGCTTTTTTAAGGTCTTCAGGGAATAGTCCGAGAAGGGCAATAGCTGGGTCAAATAGTGGTTCCATTCCCAGCTTTCCCAGGAATCTCCATACTGCTTTCCAAATTGGCCGCACCAGTTTGCAGTCCCACCAGCAATGTATAAGAGTACCCTTTTCCCCACATCCTCGCCAGCACTTGTTGTTGTTTGACTTCATAATGGCTGCCAATCTTACTGGAGTGAGATGGTATCTTAGGGTGTTTTTGATTTGCATTTCTCTGACTGCTAGAGATGGTGAGCATTTTTTCATGTACTTGATGATTGATTGTATGTCCTCCTCTGAGAAGTGTCTGTTCAGGTCCTTGGCCCATTTGTTGATTGGGTTATTTGTTATCTTATTGTCTAATTTTTTGAGTTCTTTGTATACTCTGGATATTAGGGCTCTATCTGAAGTGTGAGGAGTAAAAATTTGTTCCCAGGATGTAGGCTCCCTATTTACCTCTCTTATTGTTTCTCTTGCTGAGAAAAAACTTTTTAGTTTAAGTAAGTCCCATTTGTTGATTCTTGTTATTAACTCTTGTGCTATGGGTGTCCTATTAAGGAATTTGGTGCCTGACCCCACAATATGTAGATCGGAGCCAACTTTTTCTTCTATCAGACGCAGAGTCTCTGATTTTATATCAAGCTCCTTGATCCATTTTGAGTTAACTTTTGTGCATGGCGAGAGGAGGGGGTTCAGTTTCATTTTGTTGCATATGGATTTCCAGTTTTCCTAGCACCATTTGTTGAAGTTGCTATCCTTTCTCCATTGCATGCTTTTAGCCCCTTTATCAAATATAAGATAGTTGTAACTTTGTGGATTGGTCTCTGTGTCCTCTATTCTGTACCACTGGTCCACCCGCCTGTTTTGGTACCAGTACCATGCTGTTTTTGTTACTATTGCTCTGTAATATAGTTTGAAATCTAGTATCGCTATACCGCCTGATTCACACTTCCTGCTTAGAATTGCTTTTGCTATTCTGGGTCTTTTATTTTTCCATATGAATTTCATGATTGCTTTATCTATTTCTACAAGAAATGCCATTGGGATTTTGATTGGCATTGCGTTAAACCTATAGAGAACTTTTGGTAATATCGCCATTTTGATGATGTTAGTTCTGCCTATCCATGAACAGGGTATATTTTTCCATCTTCTAAGATCTTCTTCTACTTCTCTCTTTAGGGTTCTGTAGTTTTCATTGTATAAATCTTTCACGTCTTTTGTTAGGTTGATTCCCAAGTTTTTTTTTTTTGAGGATATTGTGAATGGAGTGTTTTTCCTCATTTCCGTTTCAGAAGTTTTGTCGCTGATATACAGAAATGCCTTTGATTTATGCGTGTTGATTTTATATCCTGCCACTTTGCTGAATTCATTTATTAGTTCTAATAGTTTTTTTGTAGACCCTTTTGGGTCTTCTAGGTATAGAATCATGTCCTCCGCAAATAGTGATAATTTAAGTTCTTCTTTTCCTATTTTTATGCCTTTAATTTCTTTCGTCTAATTGCTCTGGCCAGTGTTTCAAGAACTATATTGAATAGAAGTGGTGAGAGAGGGCATCCCTGTCTTGTTCCAGATTTTAGAGGGAATGCCTTCAATTTTTCTCCATTCAGAATGATGCTAGCCTGAGGCTTAGCATAGATAGCTTTTATAATGTTGAGGTAAGTTCCTGTTATCCCTAGTTTGAAACCCATCTATTGATTTGCTGGGAGTCTTGATAACACTTGGTGCCCCATGTAAGAGGAAGAATGGAATGCTTTTGTGCTGTCCAAAAAATACCTGCTCATTCATGACATTGCCTGATGTGAATCTCTAACCAAAGGGTGACTGAGGCTTGCCTCAGTGGACAGAGCTATCCAGTCTTGCTCAGTTCTCAGTAAGGTGCCTAGCACACTGTGATGTATGGAGGCAGATAATTATATCCTATTTCCTTCTTTCCTGTCACTGGCTTCCCTCTAGGATTTACTCACTAGCCCTAAAATAGAAGTGCTTGTTGTAGCTATTGTGAAGGTCACACCGGGCTGTTTGATTTCTTTCTCACCGCCAGTTGCATCATCTTGTTGATGCATTTGTGTTCTTTTTCCACTTCGTTGGAGCCTAGAGGGCTTTATCAAGGCCAAAGGTAATATCTGAGCCTGAA
This sequence comes from Marmota monax, assembly GCF_021218885.2. NCBI lineage: Eukaryota > Metazoa > Chordata > Mammalia > Rodentia > Sciuridae > Marmota > Marmota monax. Next base: position 18,832,054 of record NW_026693777.1, on the reverse strand, counting down.
AGATCATAGTAGTATTCAGTGTATTTTATTACCTTCGCTCTGGAGACAAGTTCTCAGTATGAGGCTGTGCCAGCATATAAGAGCAAGGGGAAAATGAGGGCCCTTTCAGTTTGCTTCCAAATTTGTTTGACTTGAGAGTTTCTTTAAGTTTCAGACTCATCTTGTCATAAAATGCTACTATCTTCTTCTCTTCCTCCTCTTTCTCTTTTGGTGCTGGGGACTGAACCCAGGGACTGCTCTACCACAGAGCTGCACCTCCAGCCCTTTTTATTTATTTAAAATTTTTTTGTAGTTGTCAATGGACAGAATGCCTTTATTTTTATGTGGTGCTGAAGATCGAACCCAGTGCCTCACACATGCTAGGCAAGCGCTCTGCCACCGAGTTGCAGCTCCAACCTCCTTTTTATTTTTTGAGACATGGTCTACTTAAGTTGCCAAGGCTATCTTCAAACTTGCAATTCTCCTGCCTCAGACTCTTGGGTCATTAGGATTAGAGGTGTGTGCCACTGTGCCCAGCTTTTATTTTTATTTATTTATTTTTTTGCAGAACCGGGGATTGAAATCAGAGTCTCTTGGATGGTATGCTAGCACTCTACCACTGAGCCACATCCCCAGCCCTTTTTTAAACATTTTATTTATTTGTTTATTTATTTATTGTTACCAGGGATTGAATCCAGGGGCACTTTACCACATCCTTAGCCCTTTTTATTTTGGGACAGGGTCTTACTAAATTACTTAGGGTATCACTAAGTTGCTGAGGCTAGCTTTGTAATCCCAAATTGCTGGGATTATAGGTTCATACCATTGCAACCAGTTCTTACTTTTAATAAGGAATCTGAGGGCCGGGCTTAGAGGAAGAATGGTTACTGAGCATCATCAGGCCCTGGGTTTGATCTCTGGCACTGCCAAAAAAAAAAAAGGAAGAAAGGATGAAATTTTTTTTTTTTTTTTTTTTGTTGATTTCTTGTGGATGTACATGATAGTGAGATTCACTGTTGTATATTAATATATGTACATAGGCAAGTTATGTCAGATTGGAAAATATCAATTGCCTGGGGGAACCACATTCTTAAAAGAAAAGGGGTGCAGTTTACAGAAGGAGGTAGAATGAACAGGTAAAACAGGAACACTTCACTAGTTTGCTCAAATAAACTACATGATATTGTCAAAAAAAAGGGGCTTAATAAAGTTCGTAAACTATTAGAGCAGAATTAATCTCATAATTTTTTCTCAAATTATTATATTTTAATTTTCCTGAAATGTTGTTAAATAAGCAATCAACATGAGGAAATGAGAGCTTTGGCTTTTTGAAAAACGAGTTCAAGCCTTCAGACTCAGAACTAAAGAATACAGATAAGGCCTAAATAAATCAATATAAGAAAGCTAAAATTCTAATTGGCATTGGACTAGCAAAGCTAGAAGTTAAGCGATGTGCCTTTTCAGTTTACTGCTGTCTATTTCTGTTAACACTGTTTAAATTTAAAGGGGTGTGGTGAAAATAGTGATAGAACCAGAAAACTAGGGTATTCATTTTCTGTTGCTGTGTAACAACCATGGACATCTTGGCTAAAAACAAGGTCCATTAATTATCTCACACTTCCTGCCGTTCAGAAATCTGGGCAGTGTGGCTCAGCTGGGTTCTCTAGAGCCTCACAAGGTCAAAATTTGGGCAGAAGTTGCAGTTATGTCCAGGAGCTTGGCTTCCTTTCGAAGCTCTGAGGTTGTTGGCAGCATTCATTTCCTTAGAACAGTTTTACATGGCCCTTTTGTTTCTAAGACAACAATGGCCCGTCAAATCTTTCTTGTGCTTTCAAACTCTGATTTCCCTTTCTGTCATATTTTCTCTCTTTTGTCTCCTTTGCTCTTTTGTCACCAACAGGAGAGACTTTTAATAGCTTATGTGACTGGAATACGTTCATTGGATAAATCAACTTGCCATGAAACAGAGCCCATGGTTGAACTCAGCCATGTCCCATCACATTTGTACATTGCAGGGATTAGGGTGTGGAATCTTGGGGTCATTCCTACAAATCTTGCCTGCCACCGCCTGGTTCTAGGCTTCATACATTTACCATCTAACTACCTGGGAAAGGATGAAATTTTAACAGGTACAGTGGTGTACACCTATAATGCCAGCAACTCAGGATGCTGAGACAGGATTATAAATTTGAGACTAGCTTCAAGAATTTAGCAAGACCCTGACTTAAAATAGAAAACCAAAAAAGGCTGGGGATGTAACTCGGTGGTAGAGTGCCCTGGATTTAATCCCTAGTATTGCAAAAAATATATACATATATAATATAATAATTTGATATTCTGGACCTAGTGGTGCAGAATAGCCAAAATCTCAGCTACTTAGTAGGCTGAGGCAGGAGGATTGCAAGTGCTTGAGGCCAGCCTGGGCAATTAATGAGACCATATTTCAAAATAAAATAAAAAGTGGCAGAGTGCTTGCCTAACATGCATGAGATCCTGGGCCCAACACCACAAAAAATAAAATATAAAAGTAAAGGATAGCATTGAAACACTGGATCTCAGGGCCTGGGATATAGCTCAGTGGTAGAGTGCTTGCCCAGCATGTGCAAGAGCCTGGGTTCAATTCCCAGTACCAAGGGAAAAAAACTCAAAAAACCTTGTAGGTCTCATCTGACCTACACTTGGCAGATAAGTTGACCTGAAGCACAGCAGGCAGATACTCCTTCCATGTTATGATGTTTGCTCTTTACAATGCTACTCTAATATTTAAAATTAATGAGACCATTTCCTTCTGCTCTTTGAACTGAGAATCTGTCATAGCATTCTGACAAAATAGTACCTTTACTAGTACTCAGTTCATCTGGTTCTTAAAAAATGAACCCCCTATCAATCAATCTCCTGCTTCTCTCAAGAAATGTAGCCTGTGGGTTGCAATCATGTTCTCCAGTACCTCATATCACAATGCTCCAATTTTCAGACGTGTCATTCTTGTTAAGTTGGTCACCTGTTATCAAACATGGCATGTATATTTCTTCTTTGGAGCCTTTGTTTACTCTTTAGAAACCAACCTTGGATTCTACTATAAGTTCTTTGGGTGCCTCAGTGCTCTTGATACAGTGGGCATTAGAGGAGAGAGCTCTTAGGAGGCCAGCTCAGGATGGCATAATAATTTTGATGATTTAGCTCTATAATTAATAGTTAAAATACTATAGATTGATAAATCTATGGTAACAAAAGTGGTAATTTATTTATTTCTTTATTATGCTGGATTGAACGCAGGGGCATTTATCACTGAGCTATGTCTCCAGCTTCTTTTTTTTAGACAGGGTCTTGCTAAGTTGCTGAGTCTGGCCTCCTGCCTCAGCTTCCCAAGTCACTGGGATTACAGGTGTACACTACTATGTCTGGCAGTATTTTGATTTTTAACAGCTTAAAATTTATGGCATAGAATAAGAACAAAACAAAACTCATTGTGGCTGAGATTGTTAACTGTTTCCCACAATTCTACTTTTTTTTCTTCTGGACATAAGCTAGACTTTGCTGGCCAGTGCTATGTGAGCAGGAGTGATGTGCCATTTCTCAGCCGGGGCCTGTAAAGAGGATCTATGCCTTATCAATATATTTCTCCCTCCTGCTGCTTTGAACCTGGAGAGACCTAGCCTTAGCCCCATCAGTGGCAAAGCCCTAGTTATGACAGTTACAAGCCAGATGTGTGAATCCCAACATGGAGGAAAGCCTCCTGCTGACTGAGATACCCACTCTAGATGTTAGATGAAAAAGAAACAATATCTTTGAGCCATTATTTTGGGGGCTTTGCTACAGCAGTGTAGCCTACTCTACCTAATAGTCTTATTTAAGAAAATATTAGGTATAAAGGCTTGCAAGGATATAGTAGTTTGGCCTGGGGACTAGGGTGGGACCCTCTACCATTAGATACCTCCTCATTCATTTTTATAAATAATTTCTATCCAAGTAAGGTAGAAAATAAAACAAAACAGTGCTGATACAAGTTTAAGTTGGAGGGGTCCTTCTTTGACTGCCTCAATCTTCAGCAGACTTCCTCTGATCCTTTAATACTTGCTATTCCTAGTTCTTACCTGGTACTTACTGTGAAAATTAAAGAGCTGAGTTAGGAGTCTAGAGGGCAGGCCGCTCAGGCAGGGCCTCTCAAGATATTAATTTTTTCCTGGTCAGGCTCAGAGCTTTGTGGATCCAGAAACACAAAGCTTGCTGTGTGTAGAGATTCTCAGGCTCTAATACCCAGACTCACACTAACCATGCTGGATAAAACAAAATGCCTCTGTGTAATTATGTTGAGCAAGAGACCTCCCAGCACGCACTGTCTGGAAGCCCTTGTGAGTAAGTGAAGGCATCTGGGAAACCAAGTGAGTAACCATAAGGTGGCTTGGTGAGAAAGAAATAGAGTAAATAGAGATGGGTAATTTAGGAGAATCCACCATCTGGGCTCTGAATTAATCTTTGGTTTTGCCCCCACAGGGTTGGGGATTGAACCCAAGGCTTTGAGCATGCTAGGCAAAGTGCTCTAACACTGAGCTAACTTCCAGTCCTTATGCTGTGAATTACTCTGTTAACCCAATCCAAAGCACAGTTACACATTTAATGATCAAAATCTTTTTACAAAATTCAATCTCTCTTCCTTGGACAGTATTATTCTAAGACTACCAAAATTATTTTCAGGCCTTGTTCAGTTTTTTTTTTTTTTAAATTTGTTTTCCCCCTAGTAAGAAAATACAAATGAGTAGAGCGCAGTTTCCTGTTGCACTTACTTGAGTCTACAGCCTGATTTCCATGATTGGTCTTGAGAGTTCCCCAAGTTCTGTCAATTACCCATGAAAATTTTAATTCCTCAGTATATTTTTTGCATGTGAGGATTAATATGAGTTAAAGTGCCTGGCAAAAGATTTTTATAGATTGGGGTGTAGCTCACTGAGAGGTCTCTAAAGTTAGTTAATATTAACATTATTATTATTTTGATTATAAGGCTTTTATAATTATGCACCTAATTACAAAACACCAGACATGCTCTAGGGTTTTAATCCAGTAAGAACCTAATGCATAATATGCTTGAAGGGGTAGTTGAGATTAAAAATACAAATAAAAACACCCTAGAATAGGCACTAACATTCAAGATCTGACCACACCTGATATTGACTTCAAAGTTAGAGCTTCATTTCTCTTAAGTCTACTCCCCACATTTTGAAATTTGGTGAAGTCAATAAAGATTTTACTTGTGGCTTTTTTTTTTTTTTTTTTTTTTTTTTTTTTGTGGTGTGTGTGAGTCAAACTCAGGATCTTGTACATGCTAGGCAAGTGCTACACCACTGAGCTACATCCCCAGTTCTTGACTTTCTTTTTAAAAGATTTTCATTTTCTATTTTACCAATGAGCTACAATCTCAGTCATTTATTTTTTAAAATTTTGAGTCAGGGACTCAGCAAGTTGCTGAGGTTAGTCTCAAACTTGTGATCCTCCTGACTTAGCCTCCTGAGTGTCCCACTGAGCTCTTTTAAAAAAAGATTTTTGTAGACTGGGGTGTAGCTCTCTGATAGAGAGCTTGCCTAGCCTGCATGAGGCCCTTGATTTGATCCCCAACAGCCCCAAAACAAAACAAAGATTTTATATGGTCATTTTCTCTTGGTTCCCATTGTTTTTGTTTTTGTTTTTGTCATTCTTCTCCTATCTGCATTTTCCCTCCTTCCTTTCCTCTTACTTGTCTGGATATTCTCTCATGTGGGGTCTTTTATGCTCACTCATTCTTTCTTCCTTTCTCCACCCCCCCTTCTTTTAGCTATACTGGGGATTGAACATGGAAATTTTACCACTGAATTACATCCCCAGCCCTTTATTGTTATGAGACAGGACCTTGCTAAATTCCATAGGCTGGTCTCAAACTTGAGATCCTCCTACCTCAGACTCCTGAGCTGCTGGCTTTACAGGTGTGTACCATCACGCCCGGTTTCATGCTGGTCTTAATCCAAATCTTTAACAAATCCATGCAGACATTGAGATGTTACAGTCCCCCAGAACCCCAATAACTAGACACCAGTTTGAGAAGCAGGGCCCTAAGCATACAATCTGTAACATTCTGTTCTCTCATAGTTCATGTCCCTTTTCTAATTTTTTTAGTTGTAGATGAACACAATACCTCTATTTATTGACTTTTATGTGGTACTGAGGATTGAACCCAGTGCCTCACACATGCTAGCAAGCGCTCTACCACTGAGCCACAACCATAGCCCTCATGTCCCTTTTGGATAGAATTGGATTGTTTAGTTTTCACCTACAATATAGGTAGAAAGTATTCAAAGTTGTCAGAATGTGTATGTGTATGTGTGCGTGTGTATATATATATATATTTTTTTTTGGGGGGGGGTACAGGGGATTGAACTCAGGGACACTCAACCACTGAGCGACATCCCCACCCCTATTTTGTATTTTATTTAGAGACAGAGTCTCTCTGAGTTTCTTAGCGCCTCGCTGTTGATGAGGCTGGCTTTGAACTCTTGATCTTCCTGTCTCAGCTTCCCAAACGACATGCGTCACCATGCCTGGCTATTGAGTTCTTAAAGTACTGGAAGCAGGAAGAATTATTTGGGAGGCAAACTGTACAGTAAGGAATACAAATATTAGAGCCAGATGACTTGGACTAGGGATTAAACCCCAGACTTAGCAAAAGCTAGACAAGCATTCTATCACAGAGCTACCCTCCCAACCCTTTCTTTGAAAAAATTTTTTTGAGACAGGGTCTTGCTAAGTTGCACAGGCTGGCCATGAACTTACAATCCTCCTGTCTCAGCCTCCTGAGTAATTGGGGTTACAGGCATGTGCAACTGTGCCCTGCTAGATCTTGATTCTGGCATTTGGCAGCTATGTGACCTTAGGTAAGTTACTTTTCTTTGCTTGAGTGTCCTCATACTGTATGGAAAAGGCATTATTTTAGTTGCTTCATAGAACTGTTGTGAATCCTAAATAAGAATTTATGTTAAACCAGCCAGGCTTGGTGGCATATATCTATAATCCCAATGACTCAGGAAGCCAAAACAGGTCAATCAAAAGTTTGAGCCCAGTCTGGGCAATTTAACAAGACCCTATCTCAAAAATAAAAAGTGAAAAGAGTTGGGGATGTAAGTCAGTGGTAAAGTACCCCTGGGTTCAATCCTCAGCACTGAAAAAAAAAAAAAAAGCGTAACAGTTGCCAGTAATTTGTAATAACAAATGTTATATATTTCTTTCTTTTTTTTGAACTGGGGATTGAACTCGGGGCACTTTACCACTAAGCCACATCCCCAGCCCTTATTTATTATTATTTTTTATATTTAGTTGTAGGTGGACACAGTACCTTTATTTTATTTTTATGTGGTGATGAAGATTGAATCCAGTGCCTCACACATGCTAGGTGAGCACTCTACCATTAAGCCACAAGCCCAGCCCCACAAACCCTTATTTTTTGTGACAGATCACACTAGGCTGTTCAGGGCCTTGCTAAATTGCTGAGGCTGGTCTAGAACTTGGAATTCTTCTGCCTCAGCCTCCTCAGTTGCTAGGATTAAAGCCATGTGCCACCATGCCTGGCAGATATTTTAGTATGCTTTAGGTCCTCTGATTTTTTTAAATTTAGTTGTAGATTGACACAATAGCTTTATTTTATTTTTATGTGGTACTAGGTATTGAACCCAGTGCCTCACACGTGCCATGCAAGTGCTCTACCAGCCTGGCATGTGTGAGGCACTGGGTTCAATACCTAGCACCACATAAAAATAAACAGAAAAAGATACTGTGTCCAACTACAACTAAAAAATATTTTTAAAAAGTCTGAGAATTTCTATATGTGTATTTTGGTCCTAATTAATAGTACTTATTTTCTTTAAATCTGTTGGTTACTCTTGGTATTTTACTTCCCCTTTATAAGTCTGGGACATGTGCTACCAATTTTGTGATTTAGGTTAAGTTAATAATACCTCTTGGTTTTAGTTTGTAAAGCTCAGTTTCTTCTGCAAAATGGTGTTCTTTTAAGAGGGTTTACTTGGGCTAGGGTTATAGCTCAGTGGTAGAGTGCTTGCCTAACGTGTGAGGCACGGTGTTTGATTCTCAGCACCACATAAAAATAAATAAAATAATCACTGGGTATGGTGGCACACACCTGTAATCCCAGCAACTCGGGAGGCTGAGGCAGGAAGATTGCAAGTTCAAAGCCAGCCTATACAATTCAGCAAGGCCCTAAGCAAACTCAGTGAGACCTTGTCTCTTATATAAAAAATATATTTAGAAAAAAAAAGGGCTGGAGATGTGGCTCAGTGTTAGGCACCCCTGGGTTCAATCCTCACTACCAAAAAATATTAAATAAATAAAGGTTTTGTGTCCATCTACATCTTAAAAATATTGAGGGTTTACTTCCCAGGATTACTGGATTGAGCAATTCTGCCAGTTATGTGACATTTTAATTTTTACTGTGACAAAATAAGTAAGATGTATACTTTGCCATGAGTATCCCAGACCAGTAAGAATTGGAAAAGTACATACAGTTCTTCTTATCACCCCTTGTTTCCAGGTTGCCGCTTAAAAGACTTTGGAGACTTGAGTTTTACTCCAGTGCCCAAAGATGATCTCTATAACAACCTGATAGTGAACCCACGCTCTGTGGGCCTTGCCAACCAGGAACTGGCAGAGGTGGTCAGCAGAGCAGTATCAGGTGGCTACAGCTGTGTCACAGTGGGAGGCGACCACAGGTAAGCTGGAGCCAGGTGTGGTGAGGGGCTGGATAACATGTTGCTTTGGGCTCATTACTTAGCTGCTATCTTAGTTTCCTCATCCCAAGAAAAATATCCACAGTAATTTTAGGGTGTGGTGTTATAACATCATTTTAATGTCTAAGATCACGAACTTTTGCAGGAACTGTGTATTTTGCTTTGTGTAACACATTGTATAGTAAGAGGATTTGTGTTATTTGACACAGCAAGTACAAAGGTAGGTTAAGCAAGGTTTTTAGTCACCATGTTTCATGCTTATCTTCTTAAGTTTTCTAGAAAACATGACTTTCATTTTGGAGAACTGGAAGAATACATCAAGACTAAATTTAGGCATTTTTCAAAAATATTTATTTGGTTTTTTAGTTATATTTGGACACAAAACCTTTATTTTATTTATTTTTATGTGGTGCTGAGGATCAAACCCAGGGCCTCACACATGCTAGGTGAGCGCTCTACCACTGAGCACAACCCCAACCCAAATTTAGGCATTTTTATTAACATTTCTAATAGATTTGTTAGAGATCATCCCTTAGAATGTGAATATACTTTCCAGTCCACAATACCCTAGGTGACTAATGTATTTGGTCACTGGAGCCTTTGTCTCTTAGTAGGTCAGTATATACTTCACTGAGCTGATGTTTTCTCAGTAGTCTAAAGATTTGTAGGAAACTTTGCGATTTATTCCAGTTAGATGAAATTAAAACATGTGGAACAAATTTTTTTAAAATATTGAATTCTACAGACTTTCAGAGAAGAAAGAAGTTGGTCTGTGCTTGAATAGTCAGATTTCACAGGGGACTGTTATTTTAGCTAAGTAATGACGTTTATTGGTAGAGGCAATGAAGCACCAGAAGCACTTCAATGTATTTTAAGGTTTTATTTATTACTGGAAGCACCGAAAGCCAGATGTTAGATAACTTATCCAAGGCCTACAGCCAAGAAATAGCAGAGATAGGATTCAAATCCATTGTGGCCCCCATTGCAATTAATTTTTCTTTTCAGATCTAATAGAATAACTTTCTCTGAGGTACTTTGAGAGCTTTTCAGATCACTATCAGAAGTTCAACTTTTGTTCAGCCGGAGAAGCAGGTAGAATCCTTATTAGAATAAAAATTCAGGAAGGATAATAAGAGTCCTAGATTCACTAGTATGATGACTGGGGCATTCAGTTAAATCAACTTTAGAGTTCTGTGCTCTCTCTCTAAGATTATTTATTTAGTCTTTCCTGTAGTCAGATCTCACTCTTTGGGGACCTCCTCAATGTGATTACCATGGTCCTTGTTTTTTCTTTTTTACCTGTAGCTATCTATACTGCAGCCTATGTTATTACTTCCTTCCTTCCTATTCAATGCTAAAACCTAGGCAATCTGGAATAGTCTATGAAGGAAGGGACAAGTGTATAATTTGAATGGCTATTGACCATTTTAAAGGAAGAGGCATGTTTTGATCACTCCTTTTATATATGCACCATCACCTTACTTATCAAACCAGTTCTGCCAGGTATGGTAGGGCACACCTGTAATCCCAGCAGCTTGGGAAGCTGAGGCAGGAGGATCGAGTTCAAAGCTAGGCTCAGCAACTTAGCAAGGCCCTATGCAATTTACTGAGACCCTGTCTCTAAATAATAAAAAGGACTAGGGATGTTGCTCAGTGGTGCCCCTGGTTTCAATCCCCAGTACCACCCCCGCCCCCCAACCAAAACCAGTCCTGACTTAAAACAGGCCAAGTACTCTTATTCCTATCTTACAGAAAGGGAAGTGGAAGTCTGGAGAAGTTTGATAATTTGTCTTCAATCTCACAGTTCTTCCTGGACAAAAACTCCAGTAATCTATCTTAATTCACTGCCTTTAGCACTAGACCATATTGTCATTCAAGGGGAGCCTGAAAATCTGTCTTGTGCTTTATTGATCAAGGATGGCTATAGAATGCTTAAGCTGCATTTCTTGTCTATGCCAAACTCAACTTTGTTTCTGGGCAGCTTCCCAGCCACAATCTCATCAGCCATATTCCTGCAGTTGAGACAGAACAGGTAGCTGATGTAAGCAGAGCCCAAGGACAAAGAAAGGCAAAAACAAATCATTGAAAGTTATTTGAATGCCATGCTAACACAGATAACATGCAAATAACTTGTCTTATGCAGTGGTGGACATGAAGTCTTGAATTGGATTGGCTTATTACTTTAATGACTTTAACAACTTTTTGACTTTTCAGGTTTCAGGCACATATAAGCAAAAATAGCTATAGTGCTTTCTTCTTAAAATTGGTTCTTTTAGTTATACATGACAGTAGAATCCATTTGGATATAATCATACAAGCATGGAATAAATCTTATTAGGACTCCATTCTTGATGTACACATGGTAGGATTCACTGTGGTTTCCCTATATGTACATAGGAAAACTATGTCAGATTCATTCCACTGTCTTTCCTTTTTCTACCTTCCCTCCATTCCCCATTGTCTAATCTACTGAACTTCTTTTCTTCCCCACCCCTTTTTTGTGGGTTAGCTTCCACATATCAGAGAAAACATTCAACCTTTGGGGACTGGCTTATTTCACTTAGCATGATAATCTCCAGATCCATCCATTTACTGGCAAATGTCATAGTTTCTCCTCTTTATGGCTGAGTAATACTCCATTGTGTGTGTGTATGTGTGCTGATGGGGAATCAAACCCAGAGTTAGACAAGTGCACTGTACCAGCTACTCCCCCCGCCCTGATTTATAGTTTTTAATCCATAAAAAGTTAATGTAGGCCAGATACAATGGTGCACACCTCTAACCCAGCAACTTTGGAAACTGAGGCAGGAGGATTGGAAGTTCAAAGCCAGCTTCAGCAATTTAGTGAGGCCCTAAGCAATTCGGTGAGACCCTGTCTCAAAATAGAAAATAAAAACAGGCTGGGGATGTGGCTCAGTGGTAAGTGCCCCTGGGACCCTCCCCCACCCCCCGGCCAAAAAAAAAAAAAAAAAAAAAAAGTTAACATAACTGATTCTTTGTAAGTTAAAATTAGATCTCCCAGGTGGAGACCTTAAGAAGTAGTAAGCAACATTTTTGATTTGTTACACATAGATCAATTCATTTAACTAGATTTCACTCACTGAACAAACATTTGAGGTCCTATTCTGGGCCAGGGTTAATGGATCAAATGACATGAATTTTGGGGACAGGAAATACATTTATCATGCTGCCAGTCCTCAAGAGTTTTATATTTCTCATATCTAATCCACTCAAGGTTAATCTTTGGGAACAACAACCCAGGGAACTTGTTTTACCTTAACCCAGTCCAGGCCCTGACTTTGCCCTGAGGACAGAGTGTAAGCTGTGTTGGCTCAGAATATTTTTTATTGATGATGATAGCAAAGCAGAGGGCCTTGAAGATTATATTTGTTCTTTGCAGCCTGGCAATTGGTACCATTAGTGGTCACACCCGGCACCGCCCAGACCTTTGTGTCATCTGGGTTGATGCCCATGCTGACATCAATACACCCCTCACCACTTCATCAGGAAACCTCCATGGACAGCCAGTTGCATTTCTTCTCAGAGAACTACAGGACAAGGTTAGTGGGACAGAATGAGAAGGTAAATGGCTTACAGGGTTATTCCTGGGGCTTTGGAGGTTTTGTTCAATAAGACTAGAGTGAAGGATGGGTTCCATGAGGCTCACCAACCTTTCATTTGTTCACTAAATACTACTATGTGCCAGACAGTCTGCTAGATGCTAGGATTTAGAGATGACTAGGACATGGTCCCTGCTCTCAAGGGTGCTTATAATTCTCTAAGAAAGTAAGGTGGTAGTAACTAGTGATGGACAGTCTCATAGCCTGAGGACTCCTTGGTTAGAGGCTCCCAGGCCACACCCTCAGATAAGCGACGCTATGCTTACCTCTGGGTAATATTTTCCTAAGCTATAGAGAAGAGGCTTAGGAAAATATTATGGGAGGCATGTTAATGCCAAGACAGGCATAAACTAGTATCTGTATATCCCTCCCCCTTAGCGAGAAACCAGGTTAAACCAGAATAGTACAAAGATTATTCATTAGACACAATTTGTTTGGTTGTTGGCAACTTGAGGTGGCAATTGAGTTATACTTTAAGAACCAATCTGTAAACAGTTTAGCAATGTGCAAAGGAACCAAAAGGGCAAATCAGTGTAGTCCTACTGTTTAGACTAGTTATTGGTAAACCAAGACCATTTTGAGAAATTTTTTTTTCATTCTCCTTGAGAAAGCTGTATTGTTTTTCTGTTCCCCTTCTGAAACATTTCCATTCTTGTGAAGTTTATTTCCTAGATCAAGTGTGTCTTGTGTTGTTTTAAACATATCCTGTGGACAGGAGGAAAAAATGATTACACACTTTTGGAAACACATGGTGATTATCTTGGTGAGACCAAGAATTCTTAATTAATCCTATAATCTTGTTTATTCCTCTTTTCATAGGTACCACAACTCCCAGGATTTTCCTGGATCAAACCTTGTATCTCTTCCCCAAGTATTGTGTATATTGGCCTAAGAGATGTGGACCCTCCTGAACAGTAAGTTTAAGCTTTGGGCCTGTGCTGGCTATTTATGTTCCTCTTAAAGGTTGATGCTTGATGTAATCTGTTGTAGGTCAATACAAGGGAAAACCCCCTAATATACATGCTAAAAAACTTGAATTTTTTTTTTTTTTTTTTTTTTGTGTGTGTGTGTGTGTGGTACTGGGGATTGAACCCAGGGGTGGTTTGTCACTGAGCTACATACCCAACCCTTTTTATTTTTTGAGACAAGGTCTTGCTAAATTGCTGAGGCCTCCTGAGTCACTTAAAAATAGCTTTTAAACTAAGGATTCCTTTCTTTCTTTCTCACCAGCTTTATTTTAAAGAACTATGATATTCAGTATTTTTCCATGAGAGATATTGATCGACTTGGTATTCAGAAGGTCATGGAACAGACATTTGATCTGCTGATTGGCAAGTAAGTAACTACAGTGTATGTCTACTTCTAGATCCCAGAGAGGGACAGAGCAAACTCTCAATGGGTGTCACACCTTAGCCTGTCTCTTTAGCATAGAAACTTTACTTTTAAAATAAAACAAATTATGTACATATAGAAATTTCAGAAAGGTATCACATGAAACATCTAGTCATATTCTTTTTCTGGGGTTGGGAGGGAATTTCCTTTAAGTCATTGCCCAGATCTCCTGTTTCTTGTGAATTTCTCAGGGACACTTAAGTACTGAGTCACATCCCCAGCCATTTTTGTATTTTATTTAAAAACAGGGTCTTACCGAGTTGCTTAGCACCTTGCTAAATTGCTGAGGCTGGCTTTGAACTCTCAATCATACTGCCTCAGCCTCCTGAGCTGCTGGAATTACAGGGCAGGCACCATTGTGCCCGGCTTTATCTCCATTTAATGCTTATCTTTTGAGATGTGAGGCATTCCTTGTTCCAACAGTCCCATTCTTCACAGCCTCATTATTATTGCTTCATCTGAGTCTAATATTAAGCAAATCTTGGTAATATAGAAAGATGGCAGATGAATGATAATAATATGCTAGCTTAAAGGAGCATTTTCCCAATCCTGAGTTTTTACTTCAGGATGCTGTATGTTAGTTTCAGCCGTTGGACACATGTACTCAAGTTGGAATTGGAAGATGTTAAGTTTGCAGACATAAAATTAGTATTAAGTTCAGCTGCTGTTAGAGAATAAAGGCAAATATAACTCAGATCATGCTAACTTAAATTAGTATATCAGAGCCCAGTGTCATGTGAAAGTGAAGAATTCCCTCTAATGACAGTAACGAAGGAGGCTCTAATGCCCAGGGTACACCAGAAATACAATCGGCAGTTAATCAGTCTGAAATATGTAGAACAAACACCAATAACATGAAGTAGTATGTAGGAATCTAATACACTTTTAGTAACTTTCAGGAAGAAAAAAACCTGGAAATTTGCTGTATTTAACAAAGTACCAGGACCAAAAAAAACAACAAAATCAAGGAGCTCCGATAACAGGAAGAATGAATGAGTCTACAAGCACAACTAAATATGTATTCTCTGGTCCTCTTCCTTTCCAGGAGACAAAGGCCAATCCATCTGAGTTTTGATATTGATGCATTTGACCCTACACTGGCTCCAGCCACTGGAACCCCTGTTGTGGGGGGATTGACCTATAGAGAAGGCATGTATATTACTGAGGAAATACACAATACAGGTATGTAGACACCAGGTCAGTAGCCTGTTAAGTATATATGTAAATATGCGGCATCTCCTGCCTGAAGGGGATCTTTGTTTAAACTTTTTATTTTTTTGATACTGGGGATTGAACCCAGGGACACTCTTATCACAGAACTACAATCCCAGCCCCTTTTAGTGTTTGAGACTGGGTCTTCTTGCTAAGTTGCTGAGGCTGGCCTGGAACTTGTGATTCTTCTGCCTCAGCCTCCCAAGTCACTGGGATTACAGGTATGTGTTATCATACCAGGCTGTTCTGCTGAAAAGAAATTTTTTGGGGTACTGGGAATATAACCCAGGGCACTTAGCCACTGAGCACATCCACAACCCTTTTTATTTTGTATTTTGAAATAGCATCTCGCTAAGTTGCTTAGAGTCTTGCTAATTTGCAAAGGCTGGCTTTGAACTTGTGATCCTCCTGCCTCAACCTCCTGAGTTGCTGGGAGTAGTCATTTGCCACCAGGCCCTGCCCTAAAAAATGTTTTATTTGTATATTATAGTTATACAAAATAATGGGGTTCATTTTGACATAATTGTAGATGCATAGAATATAATTTGCTCCATTTCAGTCCCCAGTATTTCCTGTTTCCCTCCCCCCTTGCTTAAATTTCTGTACCTAAAAAGTATAGGATTTCGCCCTCTGTACCACAAAAAAAGAGGGTTGGTTCTCTGGGAGTCAGGAATTTGAAGTCAAAGCAGATCTCTTAAAGATATTGTAAGTTGGGACAAGTCCTTTTTATCTAAGTCTTGTACTAGAGGTTGTTTGATAGGAGTTTTAATAAGTAGGATACAGTTGGATAAATCACTGACAATATTAACATAAATTCTAGATTATCAAAAGTAACTTTTCCAAAACTCAAACTTGTTTGCAGTTTTCATTTTTGTAAAAAAGCTTCTGGTTTTAAGTTCACTTGAAATGACCTTCCCTTCCAAAATTTAAACACTTACCATGTGGTACTACTTCAGTAACCATTTCATGAAACAGGTATAAAGAAGCATAGAGACCCCAGATTCAAAGGTCTAAGGCTGTAGGGAACCCTGGAATAAGAGATAGAAATGGGCATTGAACCCATAGAACCTGCTAGAACCTTAGGAAAGCACTTTCAGATCTAAGAGTAGCAAGACAGTTTCATTCTCAGACCCGCCATCTTAGATATTACCTTGGGTTAGTGGACAGAGAACCCAAGAGTTCAATCCTCCATTTAGCTTTCCAATCTCACCAGTCAGAGGAGGGCTTAATAACCTGCAGCACCTAGACGTGGCATGGTCCTTGCCTTGTGCCACCTTTCCTCTGTTGCAGTATTTACTCCAAAAGACATTCATGATGTTGTCCATTAGATACATCAAACAGTTTTCTTTAATTTGCAGGATGGCAGTAGTCAGGAAACATAGGTAACAGTAGCACACACTCTCTGATTATTACTTTTGGGATAAGTTCAGGGTGCAGGTTTAGCCAGTATAAATCAGTGACATAAACCGTCAGAGACACAGGTCATATGGACAAAATGATGGAAATGCTATGGTAACATGCCTGGTCATTGCAGTTTTGCACACTGCAATCAGCTATGTTCTGTTTAAACAACACACTGAACAGATACAATGACACTAAGTATCACGTACTATAACATAATATCAATAAGCCATTAGGTGTATACACCCATGATTCTAGTCTTTGTAGTCACACCAAATATTCTTAGATACTGTATTCTTGAATACTAGTTTATTCAGATGACTCTCAAAGAGGTAGATTAACTTTATCCAGATTAACCAATTAAGAAGTTAGTTCTAGAGAAGTTGGCTATGTAGAGGGGGAGGGAAGAAGATCTGGATAGGTTCTTCCCTTTCCCTCCAGGCCAAAGAACAGTGCTGAGGACTTGGGCAAAAGTTCTCAAACCCTCACAGAAGGCAACATATGACTGTATCTTCCCATGGCCAAGTGTAAGATGCTGGGCCAGTCTGCTGGGAGACATAAAAAATGTATCAGATGTAGAACTTTCCTCAGAACTCAAGCATGAAGGGATAAGAATATACATTTTAGGGCACGTGGTACAGTGCCTTAAGGGATACAAATGGGGCTGGGGATGTAGCTCAGTGGCACAGTGTGTGCGTAGCATGCAGAAGGTCCTGAGTTTGATCCCCAGCACCCCCCAAAACAATAACAAAAACAGATAAAGCATTAGAAAGCCTGATAGCTAGGCCTATTATGTTAGCTGAATAGGGATGAATTATTTGATTACCTTAAAGGTTTCTTTCAGTACTTCAGCTTATAGTGTTTTAACTTGAATGATGGGTAAGAGGATGAGGTGCAAGGGGCTTTCTTACAATAGATAATTTTATAGTGAAAAGCGCTCCTGTTTTTACCTTGGCTTGTTCTCCTTGTCCAAGTGGGACAACTCTCACTAAAAGTACCAGCTAGGCGATTTTCTGAGATTTTGATACTTTTTCTTCCAGGGTTGCTGTCAGCATTGGATCTTGTTGAAGTCAATCCTCGGTTGGCCACTTCAGATGAAGAGGCAAAGGCTACGGCTAGACTGGCAGTGGATGTGATTGCTTCAAGTTTTGGTCAGACAAGGGAAGGAGGACACATTGTCTATGACCAACTTCCTACTCCCAGTTCACCAGATGAATCAGAAAATGAAGAACGTGTGAGAATTTAGGAAACACTGTGCACTGGCACATTTCACAATGGGCATTCCAGATTTGCAAAGCATTCAAGGGGACAGATACTAAATGGTCGGCTGGATTGATACTGCCTTAATAAGAACATCAATACATTTTCATGATTGTAAAGTTTCCCCTCTCCATTTTGGTGACCAATAATACTACTGTAAATGTATTTTTTTTTTTTAAATTCACAAGGTATTGATATGTTACAGTACTATGTAAATTTGCAGAAGTCATAAACTTCATTTATTACCTTGGTATATCATATTGGTCTTGTCACTGTTCCTTCACATCTATGTGGTTTTTCTGGCTGCTGTTCCTCCTCCCAGTCTGGCTACACAGTGCATCCTTGAACTGTTAGCCCACAGCAGCAACACGCTTATTCCACTCCCTAATAACATTTGTCCACAGGGTCAAGGTTCTGATCCACAAACCTTTCCCTATAGCAATTTCAATGCTTGCGAAAGAATTTGTAATAAACCAGGCCTCCCAGGATAGCTAGCTCCAATAAGATGATAATGGAAAGCAGTAGCTTGTTGGTCATCACTCTACAAAGAGAAGCAGAACAAGTAGTAGTCAGTAGTCTGGACAGGTTATTTCTTACAGTTCTTCATTCTTTGGAGTTTGTCTCAGGGCCAAGGCTAAGATACTCTGGGGGCAGATGAAATTTTTGTTTGAATACAGAGCCACTTAGCAATAAGTACTCATAAGGTTCTTTGGCTTGGAAGTGGCAACTCTGAAGGCTCTTTAGCTGTAATTTAGAGATAAAACTGTCTACCTCACAGAAATGTGGAAAATTAGGACTATAAATACCAAAGCATAAAGATAGTTTTTTGGTTCTAAAATGTCTTCAAATCACATTTCAAATAGCAGTAATAAATACCACTATCTAGCCACATAGCACCACATTGGTTAAATACCACAGCTATGACTGTAGGCTGGGTGAAGGGTTTGGAACAGACCCTCCTGTGTCAAAGTCCAATTCATGGATGGGTTTTGCTTTTAGGAAAAGTAACTAGAACCCTGGGTACTGCCTTTCAGTCTTCCTTTTTTACTTTGTTCCTATTTCTTCTGCTCTGCTCCCCTAACTTAATGGGTATCTTTTATTATTATTATTATTTTAAAAAAGTACTATTTTTTGTTTACACAGAGTTCAATCTCTGGTTTTCATGTTCACTCTTGGGTTTCTCCTTAGTCCACAAGGAATTTCCTATTGTTTAGGGAAAACTCTACGCTTCCTGCTAGTTTCATGAACAGGCTGTCATTTTGTTTCATGCTAGGCCATATGTGCCCAAGGTCATGCACTTATCCCCAATTTCAGCCTCAATGGCAATACTTCCCTTCAGTCCTGGTTTTGTTGCTGTTAGTACTCATCTCAAAGGTTTCTGTTTTGTTTTTAAAATCTACTTCTTGCTAACATGACAGGACTCCCAGAAAAGAGCCTCATTCACATGAAGGGCAAGCAGAGCCAAAAGCCAGGACTAAGCAATAACACTTTTTTTTTTGGTACCAGGTATTGAACTCAAGGGCACTCAAACACTAAGCCACATCCCCTCGTCCCCCTATTTTGTATTTTATTTAGAGACAGGGTCTCCTTTCATTACTTAGTGCCTCACTTTGGCTGAGGCTGGCTTTGAACTCAAGATCCTCCTGTCTCAGTCTCCTGAGCAGCTGGGATTACAAGCGTGCGCCAACTTGCCTGGCCATGAAAACTGTTTTCTAATCAAGTTTTTACAAATATATTTCAATAAATATAAAGCTCTATCATTCCCATGTGTCTTCTTGCAGAAATATAAAGCTGAGATTAAACATTCTTTCAGTGGACAAATTTTCAAGTGCTGCAAATCAGAGCAATACATAATTTTAACAAAGGATTTTATCCTGGAATATTTTACTATAAAAACTATATTCCTTACTTTATTTCTCTATCTGCTGGGCAGTACTGAGTACAGGGGGACTATATGGAACAAAGCACTAAGGTGATTTATTAGGACTCTGCCACTGTTTTAAGCTTTCTTGGTTGAAGACATTAAGAGTTAAAAGAAATTTTGTAACTTTTTGAAACTTACTTTCTGGACATCGAACGGAGAATCTTTCGACTTTTGCTCAAGTTTTCACTTGTGTTTACCAGCTGAGAAGAGAAAATACCAATTATTTTCCCCTTCTTTCAAAAGTACATACTGTATAGAATTTGAACATTCCTAAATTAATAGTGGGCATTAAGAGGTCTATGTTCAAAAAGGCCTAGAAATCAAACTAATTTAAATTATGGCCTCTGAGTACAAGTAGCAGAATCTGGAAAGGAAAAGGTACTTTGGTATTCATCAAGGAGATGTGGGAATTATTATATCCCAAGGTTGCTGTGGGGTTGTAGACTTTTCGCTGGGACTACTTTCACTTTGGCTACTCAAAACAGGAAAGGATCTGGATTACCCAGCCAGTGTCTATGTAGCAACTTAAGATTTCTATTTCATCAGCCAAGTTCCAGAAGAGCCTCCTGGGTTGGTGTTTATTTCCATAAGCTGGTAGACTATCATTTTAAAATGTGTTTTAAAAATCTTTTATTACCCCTTTGAGGCAGTTATACTGAATTGTGAAGGGAATTAGCCCCCATGGACCCCTTCCCTTTTGACTGTTTGTTACTAATCTAGATAGCTAGAGAACATCTCAATGGCTGCTCCTTGTCATCTGTTCCCAGATGATCAATATACCAATAGCCTTGATATAGTGATCTCTCGGTGCATTCTTTGGCTTTTTGTTTTGTTTTGTTTTGTTTTTTGGTGGTACTAAGGATTAGAATCAGGGCCTCAATCTACCTACATCCCAACCCTCTTTAAAGATTTTAGTTTTGAGAAAGGTTCTCACTAAATTGCTGACATTGAACTTGCCATTCTCTCGCTTTAGCCTCCCAGCTAGCTAGGATTATAGGTGTACATGACTGTACCCACCCCACTCTTTGGCTTTATTTTATTTTTTATGCGATGTTGAAGATCGAATTCAGTGCCTCACATGTGCTAGGTAAGCACTCTACCACTGAGCTACATCCCCAGCCTTCGTTGGCTTTTAAATTTAACCAAAATTTAAAAGCTCAGAACCCACATTATTTGTTGGCAAGTTAATTCTCCATAGCTTGCTTTGGATAAGCATTTTATTGTGAATTTTCATTGAATATTGATACTGATTTCACTAATATTGAGAATAGAATCACTGATTAATTTTAAGAATGAAGAATTGCAAAATGTGGGGAAAAAAAGAATGAAGAATTGAAGCTATTAAGATGTGTAAGAAACCCAATCAACAAATGGGCCAAGGACCTGAACAGACACTTCTCAGAGGAGGACATACAGTCAATCAACAAGTACATGAAAAAATGCTCAACATCTCTAGCTGTCAGAGAAATGCAAATCAAAACCACCCTAAGATACCATCTCACTCCAGTAAGATTGGCAGCCATTAGGAAGTCAAACAACAACAAGTGCTGGCGAGGATGTGGGGAAAAGGGTACACTTGTACATTGCTGGTGGGACTGCAGATTGGTGCAGCCAATTTGGAAAGCAGTATGGAGATTTCTTGGAAAGCTGGGAATGGAGCCACCATTTGACCCAGCTATTCCCCTTCTTGGTCTATCCTAAAGACCTAAAAAGAACATGCTACAGGGACACTGCTACATCGATGTTCATAGCAGCACAGTTCACAATAGCAAGACTGTGGAACCAACCTAGATGCCCTTCAATAGACGAATGGATAAAAAAAATGTGGCATTTATACACAATGGAGTATTACTCTGCATTAAAAAATGACAAAATCATAGAATTTACAGGGAAATGGATGGCATTAGAGCAAATTATGCTAAGTGAAGCTAGCCAATCCCTAAAAAACAAATGCCAAATGTCTTCTTTGATATAAGGAGAGTAACTAAGAACAGAGCAGGGACGAAGAGCAGGAGAAGAAGATTAACATTTAACAGGGATGAGAGGTGGGAGGGAAAAGGAGAGAGAAGGGAAATTGCATGGTAATGGAAGGAGACCCTCAGGGTTATACAGTGGAGGGGGTAGAGAGAGAGGAGGGGAGGGGAGGGGAGAGGTGGGGAGCGGGGAGGGGGGAGGATGGGAAAGGCAGCGGAGCACAACAGACACTAGTATGGCAATATGTAAATCAATGGATGTGTAACTGATGTGATTCTGCAATCTGTGTATGGGGTGAAGGTGGGAGTTCATAACCCACTTGAATCAAAGTGTGGAATATGATATGTCAAGAAATTTGTAATGTTTTGAACAACCCACAATAAAAAATTAAAAAAAAAAAAAAAAGATGTGTAAGAAAGATATCACTGAGTAGCGCATGCCTGTAATAGGCAAGAAGATTACAAGTTTGAGGCAACTTAGCGAGACCCAGTCTCAAAAATATAAAAAGGGCTGGGGTTGTAGCTCAGTTTAGAGTACCCCTGGGTTCAAATCCCCAGTATCTGCTCCACAACATCCTCAAATCCCCACACTAAGCTAATATTTTCCTGTCTAAATCTTGGACCCACTATCCGCTTTTCAGTTTGAATTTGCCTCAGCCTATTAAGATAGAGCATTCCACTGGCAAACTACTATTTTAAAAATCCCTCTGTAGAGTAACAAATATTTAGAAAGGAAGAAATGAGTTATTTCCCAGAGTTTCTTAAAAGTGGCAGCATATTAAAGACCCCCAACAGTCATCAATGGATTTCTATTTATTTTTTTCCCTCAATGATCCAACTTACCTTGGTAACAGTAAAGGACTATAGTCCAATACTGAGCAATAGTTTATAAATCTACATACTATGAATGGTACTATGTTTGACATTTGGAAAAGAACGTTGGTTCTAAAAGATGGGGTGTTATAAGTTGATGATGTTTTCCTAAGAATATCAAAATATTCCCCTAGATGTGAGAAATTAAAAGCTCATGTTGCTGACTTTGAATCCTTACATGCCTCTTTAAAAAAAATTTTTTTTCCCATTAATGTCTAAGTCTTAGGGGTAAAATTCCTTCAAAGGGAGAACCTCTCTTACCCAAGCAACCTAAAAAAAAGGTTATCCCCTACATTTAGAACTGCTGTTGTTTTTTGGACTTAGGATGATGGCATCTGGGTATGGTGGACCTACCTACTTTCCCTATTCCAGTCACTTTTCCCCACCTGTGCAGACTTACTCTGTTCTTGGTACGTTCCAGCTGGTCTCGTTGCTCCCCCAGCTCTTCTATGATTTCTGAGCCAATCTGATCAGTTTCTGTAGCAATCCGATGAGAACGCTCAATGCTTTGAGTGGCCCTGTTTAGGCTTTCAGTGCCTTGCAGAAGCAATGCCCTTTGTGAATGTAGCCGATTCTGATAGGAACATGGGAGGGAAATGTTATAGATTCAGTGCCAGCATGCTCCTTACAACCTTGTATAAAAAGGGATATAGGGAACAACAATTTCCATTATAGTTAGTTCCCTGGTATCCACAGTGGATTGGTTGACCCTTGAGGATGTCAAAATCTACGGATGCTCAAATTTCTTATATAAAATGGTGCAGCAGTTACATATAACATATGCACATCCTTCATATACATTAAATCATCTCTAGATTATACATAATGTCTGATACAATGTAAATGTTAAGTAAATAGTTGTTTATTGTTTAGAAAATCATGACAAGAAAAAAGTCGGTACATGTGATTCAGCATAGATAGAATTTTTAAAAAATATTTTCAATGCAAGGTTAGTTGAATGATCAGATGCAGTGGACAGGGAGGGCTAACTGTACTTTTAAAGAAGAACCAAAGATACTAATATACTGTAAGATCATGTTCAAGGTCATAGACTCAAGTAGAACCTGAAGTTCAATCAGCCAGACCACAGGTTACCCACACCACTTGCTAAACTTAAGTGAAGAGAGGTGAGAAAAAAATAAAAGATAAGAAGCATTTTTCCTGTGGATCAGTTCAAATTTATCATAAACATAAAATGAGTCTCTCAGAGGCAACTTCAGAAAGGTAGCAGGCTAGATTTAGGGGTGCAGGAGCTAACTGATTATGCATATAGCCTGTAATTTTGGCAGTGCTTCACAAGAAAACTAATCTTTACAGTCCTAGAAAAAGACTAATTTGCTCAAGATTCCCACTTGACTGGTACTGAGGATTTGGGTATTATGAATAAACTATTCTTTTTTAGCATATAAAAAAATCATTTAGAAGCCCAAGATTCAATCACAATAAGGAAAAAAACTTAGGTGGCCACCACACTCTTGGTGACACACCCCCACCACACCTGGCCCCCTGCCAAAGAATTTCATCTCAGGCCAATCAAACACACACACAACTATGAAGTTGCCACATGGTGATTAGGTCTCAAGGCAGTTAATATCTGGGACTGAAGTAAGCTTTCCCAGCTGCCCTAATTTTCTAAATCCCATTTAAGTTTTACTCTACCTATAATCCTAAACACAGATAACATGTGGACAAAAGTAGTCTTTGTAAGGCCAGGATTAACCATGAACAGAAATGGGTGCAGTTCTAAATTCTTAGCTATCCAAAGTCTATACAATCTGAAGGGGTGCAACTCTCAAAGGCTTTTTACAAAGTATGACCACTGGCAATAGAACTTAAAAAGACATCATCAAGAAGTAGATTCTTGGGCTGGGGATGTGGCTCAAGCGGTAGCGCGCTCGCCTGGCATGCGTGCAGTCCAGGTTCGATCCTCAGCACCACATACAAACAAAGATGTTGTGTCCACCGAAAACTAAAAAAAAATAAATATTAAAAAAAAAAAAAAAAAAAAAGAAGTAGATTCTTGCCAGGCACAGTGGCACATGTTTTTAATCTCAGTGACTTGGGAGGCTGAGGCAGGAGAGATTGCAAATTTGAGGCCAGCCTAGACAACTTAGCAAATCCATTCTCAAACAAAATAATAAAAAGAATTGGGGGTGTGCTTCAGTGGTAAAGTGCCCCTGGGTTCCATACCCAATACCAGGGGTGTAAGGAATGACAAAACAAAGTGGATTCTTAGAGCAAAAGCATCAAGAAGTATTTTCTTTCTTTTGTTCATTCTTTTTTTTTTTGGTACTGAGGATTGACCTCAGTGATGCTTAACCACTGAGCCACATACCCATTCCTTAGTTGTATTTTATTTAGAGACAAGGTTTCACTACCTTTGAACTTGTGATCTCCTACCTCAGCCTCCTGAGCCGTTGTGATTACAGGCATGAGCCACCATACCTGGCACAAGAAGCATTTTCACCTAAAAAGTAGCATACAGACCAGTGGATGAGGAAACCACTGAATGAGTGGTTTGCTCAAAAGAAGGAGAAAAAGAAAAATTTAAGAAAAAGATGCAGATTTTCAAATAATTAGGCTAAAGAGCAGGAAATAACAAAAATATCACATAAATCAGGCTCAGACAGATTTGGGACAATAATTCTACAGAAAGTGGTACATGTGGGGCTGGGATTGTGGCTCAGCGGTAGAGTGCTTGCCTAGCATGCTTGGGGCCCTGGGTTCGATCCTCAACACCACATAAAAATAAGTGAATGAAATAAAGGTACTGGGTCCAACTACAACTAAAAAAAATAAATATTAATAAATATTAAAAAAAAAGAAAGGGGCTGGGGATGTGGCTCAATCGGTAGCGCACTTGCCTGGCATGCATGCGGCCTGGGTTCGATCCTCAGCAGCACATACAAATAAACATGCTGTGTCCGTCGAAAACTAAAAAAATTCTCTTTCTCTCTCTCTCTTAAAAAAAAAAAAAAACAAAAAACAAAAAAAGAAAGAAAGTGGTACATATAATCTATATTCTGATTTATGGTGTTGGGCATGGTGGCATGTGCCTAATAGTTCTAGATACTCAAGAATGTTGAAGAAGAAAAATCATTTGAACTCAAGAGTTTGAGGGCAACCTGGACAACAGAGTGAGACTCACTTAAAAAAATTATGATTTAAAATTTCTGAAACTAATAAATTTAAAGCAAAATGTTTGGATGCATCCCCTCCATGTTTCTGGTAACAATGGCCAAAGCCACTTTTATAAAACTTCCACTTTCCTGGCTTTTTCCAGTCTTTTTTTTTTTTTTAACCATTTTTATTAGTTGTTTTTGGGTATTCTACCTATTTACATGCAGTGCTGAGAATCAAACCCAGTGCCTCACACATGCTAGGTAAGTGCTCTGCCACTGAGCTACAATCCCAGCCCTCCAGTCTTTTTTCATGTGATTTTATAATTATCCATTTGAAAGTTTTACATCATTCTCAAAATGTGGTTTTTTCTTTTTTCTGTATGAGGGATTGAACCCAAAGACATTCTACCACTGAGCTATATCCCCAGCTATTTTTATTTTTATTATTTTGAGAGACAGTCTTGCTATATTGTTAAGGCTAGCCTTGAACTTGCGATCCTTCTGCCAGTCTCCTGAGTCACCAGACTATAAGCGTGTACCTCTTGGCCTGGCAAAATATCTTGTTTTGATATCAAATATGTCAACCCAGTAACATTCTGAATGTCCTTCAGACTATAATCAGCATGCATTATGAACTATTTCTATTACCAGCATCTCTCCATAAGTTTGGTCTGCAATGGTGGGCCTCTTTCCATTTCTCTTAACATACAATCTGTAATGTTAATTTCTACTTTGTACTATATTTGTGAAATATAATCCAAATACAACCCATTAAATTTAATCTTTGTGAAATCTTATGATAAATATCTTTAACCAGATTCTCTAGATGATTCCAGGATGTAAGTTTTCAATTAGTCCAATTTTATAAACCAGAACCCTGAAGAGGTAATCAGGCTCATTTTCCATTAGAAGAGGTGTCAGAAGCCCCTGAGCTGGCGTAGTAGCACACTCTTGTAATCCCAGCTACTTGGGAGAATCATAAATTCAAGATAACCTTGGAAACTTTCTCAAAAAGTAAAAAGGGTTTGAGATGTAGCCAGTGGTAAAGTGCCCCTGGGTTTAATCCCCAGTGCCTGGGGGGGGGGGGGGCTTCTTGAGAAGCACCTTGCATTTTCTTGGATAGCTGCTGGACCATTTTGATATTAAGGTAAAGGAAAGATTAATTTTGTTACAATATTTTGACAAACGAAAAACCTAAATGAACTTTTTGGAGCCTACATGAGAAAGTGATTCTAAAATGTATATGAAAGAATAAAACCTCAAGAAGAAAAAAATTAGATCAACATGTCAAAACAGAGTTCAGGTAGGAATAAGAAACATTTATATACTACTACACAAAAAGATATACATACGTATATGACATAAATCTAAGAAAATAGGGTTTAGAAAGATATGCATTAAGTGAGGTATGGTAATGCACACCTTTAATCCCAGTGGCTCGGGAGGCTGAGGCAGAAGGATCCCAAGTTCAAAGCAACTCAGCAAGACACCATCTCAAAATAAAACATAAAAAGGGCTAGTGGTTATGTGCCCCTAGTTTCATTTATCCGCCCCTGCCAAAAGATCTGCATTAAAAAGAGCAGGTACCACAAGGGAAAAGAAAAATTAGATGCAAGAAAGGGAACTACAATTTTAAAAAAACCCAAGAATCCAGTATGCACTGATAATGTGGACTGCAACTCCACAATGTTTAATTCTTGTACCACAGTTCCTTCAGGGAAGGGAAAACAAAAAAAATCAACCAGCTAATACTTACCATATGCTCATTTTCTAAAGCATATGTGCCATACTTCATGTCTCCTCGGCTCCCAGGTGTGGCTGTCAAAGGTGTGCTTCTCACCTCCCGATGGAGTTTGCCAAGGTCCTTCCTGTAGTTTCGCAGCTTAGACATCATGGGGTTACGGAAGGACAGGGGTGCATACCGTAGCTCTTCCTCCATCTCTGCCAACTGGGAAAACACCAAGTAATAAATATGTGGCCTGGGTCTCCCCCTTTTCATCTGAGGATGTGCCTACTTTGAATTCGTCAAACCCTGAACAATCCCAAATGACACTCGAACGTATGTTCCATGAGGCAGGGGCCCCAAATGCCATGTTCACTTCATTCCAAGTGCCTGGAATAGTGTCTAGCCAGCATTCATTAATAAAATCTGTGATGGATGAATAAATCAAAGAAAACATTAATGGGCTGGGGGGTAGTTCAGTGGTAGAATGCCTTCCTATCTATCTCTGGTACTGCAAGGCCCTGGTTTCTATCTCTGGTACTGCAAAAGATAAACAAAAAAACCCCAACTAACAGAAGCAACTTAGAGCTTGTTAAATACGTCTTTATGTACATTCTCTAATTTAATCCCTACAACAAATCAATGATAGGAAATACCTTCTCCATTTCACAAGACTGACTTAAAACTGCTTACATTCTAAGAGGAGTTAGGATTCAAAATTTTCAGATCCTGAGCCTGATATGGTTCAACATGGACATCAAGAAGTACATTCAAGGGCTAGGGACATGGCTCAAGCAGTAACGTGCATGGCACGGGGCGCTGGGTTCGATCTTCAGTACCACATAAAATAAAGATGTTGTGTCCACCGAAAACTGAAAAATAAATATTAAAAAATTCTCTCTCAAAAAAAAAAAAAAAAAAAAAAAAAGAAGTATATTCAAGACTACTATACTAAAAATGATCTGACATAAGGGTTATTTTCTTCTTTTTTTCTGAAAATCAACAACTACATTTCTCTCTAAAGCAGAGATTAAGTAGGGGCCCACGGAGTAGGATGCTTTGGAGAGTCAAATTTCCATTTTTCTAAGTTAAAAACAAAAAACAAAAAACCCTACACACACAGACAGGAAGGCCTAAATTATTTTGATCTGCCTGGGATGCCAGAGTGGGACTGTTAATCTTGCTCAATTAAAAACCAGAGAGTATATGAACACCAAATACATAAATCAGAAGTGGCTAGATTTCTAAAATGCTATCAGGATGTTAATTGAAAGACGAGACTCATACATAATAGGTATCATGGATATGCCCAACTGTACTAGAAAAATGTCTAATAGTCCTACTATGAAGGAGATACGTTTTCATATTTTAGTGGTCTCCTTAAAACAGGTACAAAAAGAGAAAAGATGTAGATCAAGTCTAACTTCTCAGAACTTCAGTGGGATAACTGGGAGGTTGATCTTCAATAAGCAAAGAGGAAGTTCTTTGTCATGAAAATGATTTTTCTCCTAAGTCTGCTCTTAAGTAGCAAAACTCAGGGCAGCTATTTCATTTTTTGTTTTTCAATAAAAAATGTAGAAATATTTTAACCTACATGTTATAATGAATCAATATTAAGTCAAATTCCACAGTCCCCAAAATTCCAAACCTCTTCCTCAGAATAATCAGTTTCTGTACAAGATTTAGAGATGTCCAATCTATGTAGTTTTTCTCAGTGTGCTATAGAATTTAGAGGTTCTGCTTGAATATTTCCTAAGTCAAGCACAGAATGCCTCTCTCCATCAATTTCCCCAGTGACTGTAACGCTATCACCTCTTACAATGTGTAGCTCTCATACTACTTGTTCTAATCCCTGTGAAGAACTAAACACTCATTCATGGCTTTCATCCAAAATCAAATTAATGGTCTGGTCAAACCTTTCAGTGTTCTTCCATTAGAAAAAATAACAGCAGTTATTCCATTAGAAAAAATAACAGCAGCTGTTCAGTTGATGTACAATCAACTGAATCAGACATCATGCTACTTGGCCCAGAGGTTCCAGGCAACAGAGCAGTGCAAGTGACAAGATCGGGATATTACCAAGGACCTAGATTTTAGCCCCAATCTTAATAGGTTTACTGAAGCTAGAGTTTAATGAGAAGGAGCTAGAAGGGCTCTTGCTTCCAAAGGGTTAGAGCAAAAAGAAAAAAGAAAAAAAAAATTTAAAGAAAAGCAAGGCAAGAGAGAAGCCCCCAGCAACCAGGACTGACTTGACAGGCTTTGGGTCCTGCTTGAGACAACTCATTCTGTTCTTGAATGTCTTGCCCGAGGAACAAAATCCAGTTATGCTATCTTCCAAGACAGAGAGGAATATGGCTAGAACCATCTCTGAGCTACATTTTCTGTGACAGCAAGTTTAACAAAGATCAGTAATCTATCCTAGAGGCTAGCTCTTATGAAGAGATCTGAAAATACCACTCAGATTAAGGAGTGAGAATGCCCTTACTACTCACATAAGGAATGCAGTATTTTAGGAGAGTCTTCCAAGTTTCACCCACTTGTGTTTTTCAACCTCCTAACCACCCATCCCCATCAAGTAGCCTCATTAATAAGAAATAGTCACAATCTAGGATCAATAGATAGAAAAAAGTAATCTATGATCAGGTCACAGAATTACTTCTGGAAAAGTCCAACACCAAGGAGAAGAAACAAGAACTTGTTCCTTGTTCTCACCGTTTCATTTGCTTCCTGGTGCTTTTCATCAAAATCTCTGATCAACTTCTTCTTCTCTTCTAGAAAAAAGATAAGTAACACTCATTGTTTCTTCCACATATTTGTAGAGGCCATTCCATCCACTTAGGATAACCTTCTCATTTCTCCCCCATTGGGAGTGGAGGAACTAAATCACTCTTAAAAGGCATTTGGAAGTATATGGGGAACTTGTGATCATGATGAATGAGGGGGGTGGTATTACTATTGGCATTTAGTATTCAAGGAACAAGAAAACCTATGCTTGGGACAGTCCAGCATAACAACTATTTGGTCCCCAAAGCCAACAGCATCCCTGCTAAGAAACGCTACAGGTCTAAGTTAATCATTCTCAACCATTTTCCCCATCATAACTGAAGGGCCAGGCAAACTTTCATCAGTAAGTTTACCAATATGGATCGCTGAAATGTGTTCTCACCTTCACCCCATAGTAAATCACTTCTTTCATGTTAACCCTGAAGCACTGCTTTTCTACAAATCAAATTCAAAATTCACCAACTCTGCTCATTGGTGTGGTACTCATTCCTCCTGGGTGGTGACATAGGTAATGACTTGCATACAAGACCTGTCACTCTACCTTGAGTTCTCTTTCAACCCTTCCAATGTCATTTTGGTGCTGTCTTTAATACCTAAAAATTACTAATCTCCTCTTTTAACAAAAATAGAACATACTTCAGTATCAAAGTAATAACATCTAAGAAAAGAATTATTTCTTGTGGGAGGCCATCCTTGCACATGATTGAGTTATCTCCCTGGCTGGGTGAGAGGCGCTCAGATACTTTTCTATGTGTTAGAGCTTTCCCCACCCTCCTTGGGTCCGGAGGGCTTGTCCATGTGGAGGCGCACCTGACCACAGCCCTCGAAGATCCAATCATCTCACCTGACCTTGGAACACTGCCCCCCTTAACCTTCATTGGATGGGATTTTCCCCAGAATTTTTTGTTCCCCAATAGAAGTCCTCTCCCTGGCGTTCTCTGTCTCTCTCTCTCTAGCCTCTTCAGTAAACCTCATTACTTCCTTGGGTAGCTGGAGGCTGGGGGTTTGAGGAGCCATCCTGGAGCTGGTTTGAAGATAACTGGAGTCTGTGTCTTTAAACTCCCTTAGGATTTTCCCACGTAGCCGAACTTTTCATACCGTCTGCGCTGGCCACAGACTAAAATTTCTGTTTTCATTATATTTTTTTCTGATCATTTACAGAAATTTCCCATTTAAAATATACCAAGTTTCTTTTTAAAGTATCTTTACATATTAAATAAATGTACTTTATATGAATGAGTTAATAAAGAGAAAACAATAAAAATGGCACTCAGGCCAGGCACGGTGTCACACGCCTATAATCCCAGTGGCTTGGGAGGCTGAGGCAGGAGAATGGCAAGTTCAAAGCCAGCTTCAGCAATTTAGCAAGGTCCTGAGCAACTTAGCAAGAACTTGTCTCAAAATAAAAATTAAAAGGGGTTAGAGATGTGGCTCAGTGGGTTAGGCGCCCCTGGGTTCAATTCCTGGTAAAAAAAAAAAAAGGCATTTAATATAGCAAAAATTAGTAAGTTCTTGTTTGTTTTTTGGTACTGGAACTTGAATCCAGGGTTTCTTTTACCACTCACTGAGCTACATCCTCAGTCTTTTTTATTTACTTTGAGACAAGGGTCTCATTAAGTTGCTGAGGCTGGCCTTGAATTTGGAATCATCCTGCCTATGCCTCCCTCCTGAGTCACTCAGCTTATAGGTATACAACACACCTGTCAGAAAAAATCATTAAGGCATTTTGAATGCTGTGATATGGTAAATATTTGTATAGGGGGAGAGTCCTAGTTGGTCAGGGGTGTCAGGTTCTAGTGCCAGCTTTGGGCCTGCCTCAACGTGAAAATGTAGATAACTATCTTCTTATCTTTGGTACCTGATCTCCTCCCTTGGCTCTAAAATGAGGAAGAAATCAGTTCAATTTTTGAGGAACTTGAATTTTTAAAAAAAAGTATACAAATGAATGTTCTCATTGGAAATCTACACATAATCTATTATCCACAAAGTTACTATTGCTTATAATGTTTTTCTAATCTTTTGAGATTACCTTTACAATCTGAATTGTGGTAAAGTACACATAACAAAAAAAAATCTACCATTGTGACATTTGGTGGGGAGGGACTCGAGTTGAACCTAAGGAGTACTTTACCACTGAGCTATATCCTCAGTCCTTTTATTTTTTATTTTGAGACAGGGTCTCAGTTAAAATTGCAATCGTGCCTTAGCCTCCCAAGTAGTCTGTATTACAGCCTCATTTTGACCATTTTTAAGCATACATTTCAGTGGCATTAAGTACATTCACATTGTTGTGCAACCATCACTACCATCCATCTCTAGACCCTTTCAACCAACATAAGATGCAACATCACTAAAGGTTTGCATGGATTTACACTGTTAATCACAACAATATTTATTATATCAGTTAGCAGCTGCTTTTTAAATGATCACAAATCACTTATGTGCTTGTTCTATATTCTCAACTTGAGATAAACACCTCCAGAACAAGGTAACTGACTTTTTTTTTTTTTTTAAAAAGTACCAGAGGCACCGAGATAAGTCCCCAGCCCTTTTTATTTTGAGACAGTCTTGCTAAGTTGCTTAGGGCCTCACTAAGTTGCTAAGGCTGGCCTCAAATTTGTAATCCACCTGCCTTAGCCTCCTACATTGGTGGGATTATGGGATATGCCAACATACTTGGCTTACTTTGTCTTTTTAAACTTTGTCCATAGCTTCTAAAAGTTTACATCTCCTCTAGATGTTGTTACTGCCTGAAAGAGAAAATGACAACAGATCCTTTACTACAGTGACACTCCTTTAGCATAATAAGTCACTGTAGGTGAATTATTTGTCCACACTGTTCATAAAACCCATGGCATGGGGCTGGGGTTGTGGCTCAGTGGTAGAGCGCTTGCCTGGCATGTGTCCAGCACTGGGTTCAGTTCCCAGCACCACATAAGAAAACAAATAAATAAAATAAAGGTAGTGTGACCATCTACAATTAAAAAATATTAAAACAAACAAACAAAAAAAAAAAACATGGCTTCATTTTTTATTTATTTAATGGGGGAAAGTTCAGCCATGGCAAACAGCCTCTTGGCTATCGGAGACACAATTGAAATGGACATCAAAGCAGCTGTTACTATTCTCAAGGGGACTGTGTTCTTAGCCACCAACAGTGAAATAATAATAGTTACAGTCAAAAACAGATACTGCCATGGAGCAGTATTGTCATTTTGCAATAAGCTGTCACAAAAGTGCTTAGTGTAGTCACTCCTCTGAAATGGCATATCTCCAAATTCAAGTACATCTATTCCTGATCTAAGCCAGATAGTATAAAGCAGTGTTGTACACATATGTGCATTCCCCTCCTGGCTCACATTTTTCTACAACTCTGTTAGTCATAAGGTCTCCTCCTTTATTCTTTCTTTGCTAATGGATCTAAAAAAAAATCTGTGTTTTCAAGGGGCAAATTTGAGAATGATTAAAAACGAACTATATAAATAAAAATAAGGGAGAAGAGATAGTCCACCGAAACTGTATTCTTTTGCAAACTTCCCAGTGATCCTGTTATTCCGTCTTTTTGTAGTTGGTATGTTCTATCATCCACCTGATTTCATAAAGCACACACTTCCCATCTAGGAGTGCTCTACAGTCTGTACTTTTTAAAAAAAAGAATTATAGTTTCCATTCTTTTATATATATATATATATATAGAGAGAGAGAGAGAGAGAGCGAGCGAGCAAGCGAGCAGGGGGGGGGACACACAATATATTTATTTTATTTATTCACTTTCTAATGTGATGCTGAGGATTGAACCCATTCAAACGTGCTAGGCAAGTGCTCTACCACTGAGCTACAACCCCCATCCCAGCCTACATGAAATCAAATACGCTCTCTTTGAAAAATATGTGGTTCATTTGCTTCTGGTGCCCCTCTGTGGCATTTCTAAGATCTACAGCCTCTGTGTGTGGACTAATGGGTTGCTTGATCTCACACATGAGTTAAAAGCAAACCTCCAAACCTTTAAGTAGGAAATATAATAGTACTGACCTCATGGGAGTGTATGAAAGGATTATAAGATAATACAAATAACAAGTACTTAGCAAGTGCCAGGCATAGAACCCAGGGCCTAGAATATACTAGGCAAGTGCTCTACCACTGAACTATATAACCTTCAGCCCCTACCTAATTTTGAAAATAAATCCTCAGGTAGGAATACGTAGGAGAAAACCAAATTCACCACAGAGTATGAAGAGAGTTGGAATAATTACAATTCTGAAGACTGTAACTGGTGTTTATCAGCCTTCTGTACATGGTACTGTGGTGATAACTTTGTCTAGCCCCCAAAATAATAGGGTCTCACGTACATACACTAAAGTTTATGTGAATGAAAACGAAAAACTTTCAAAAACTTTTTTTTTTCTCTTTTCAAAGACTTTTTACATACAACATTAAGACATATGGAAAGATGTCTTCAGGTACTGTAAAACCAAAGCTAGAAATCATGAGTACAGGCATTTAACATACTAATTAAATTAAGAAATTGACTGGGGTTGTAGCTCAGTGGTAAAGCACTTGCCAACATGTGTGAGGCACTGGGTTTGATTTTCAGCACCACATATAAATATATAAAATAAAGGCCCATTAACAATTAAAAAGAAAAAATTTTAAAAAAGAAATTATAACACTGAGGTATTTACCTATTCAGGTGGTACAAAACTGAATCTTGAAATCCTGCTGTAGGTCTTAACATTATATTAAATAGATTGATAATTATAGTATATGATAATAAATGGATTGTCATGGCTACAAAAACTTCCTAAAATGACACTTGTTGTCTATTATCCTTTAATGGCAGAAACTGAATGTGGACTGTCCTTTAGGAAAATAAAAATCTCCATCTTTGTTGTTCTAATAGTTGCATATAGGGCTGGAATTATAGCTCAGTGGTAGAGTGCTAAGGCACTGGGTTTGATCTTCAGCACCATATAAAAACAAATAAACAAAATAAAAGAATTTGGAGCATGATATTCCCTTAAAAAGTAGTTGCATATATCAATTTTAAGAGTAATAAAAAAGTAAAAACAATAAAAACACACTATTAGTTTTAATATTCAGTGATTTTTTTAGTTGTAGAGTGACACAATACCTTTATTATCATTATTATTATTATTATTTTAATGTGGTGCTGAGGATTGAACCCAGTGCCTCACACAATGGTAGGTAAGTGCTCTACCATTGAGCTACAACCCCAGCCCAATACTCAGTTATTTTCTTTACAACAATTCACAGTATTTACACAATTCAATCATTCAACAAATATTTATCACTTAGCATGTGCTAGGCAATATTTTAGGAATTCAGGATTCATAATAAGCAAAGCAAATAAAATACTGAGTTATATTCTAGCTCAGTGGATTTCAAACTTGAGTTTGCTTCAGAAATCCCCTGGAGAGCTGTCAAAACAGTTTTCTGATTCAGTGGGTCTAGGGTGGGGCTTAAGAATTTATATTTCTAACAAGTTCCTAGATGGTGCTGATGCTGCTGGTTCATGGACCACACTGAAACTATCTTTCCAATGAAAGGAAAACAAACATTTTATATAAATATCAGAAATATGTAAAGTGTCTACTATATCAGAAAATAAATGTTCTGGGGGGAAAAAGCAGAGCTACATAAGAGTAGTTAGTTGTATACAGAATTGGTATTAGTTTTCATTTAAATATCAAATTTCTCATATGTTAATAACAATAACTAACAGTTCTTATTATTGCAAGGTAATAGTCTAAGGGCTTTACATACATTAACTCATTAATTCCTCACCAAGATCCTATGAAGTTAAATAGTATGATTTATCCCCATTCTGCAAGGGAAACTAATTTGGTTAAAATAACTTGCAAGATCACATAGCTATCAAAATGTATATTTAACCCAGTTTGGCTCTAGAATTCTTGCTTTTAAGTATTACTATGCTGTCTCTCCATTCACATTAATATGTTCTTCATAAATGATATTTCTGATGGCAGAAAAAATATTTTTGTTAGGCTAAAACAGATATATGCATTGTGATTTCTATTCTAAAGTTACCCTTGATGATCTCCTCCAAGCAAAGAAGTCTACTTCTCTCTCTCACACACACAGGGGTGCATTACCACTGAGGTACATCCCCAGCCTTTTAGTTTTGTTTTGAGACAGGTCTCCCTAAGTTGCCTAGGCTGACCTAGAACCTGTGATCTTACTGCCTCAGCATCTGCAGTAGCAGGGATTACAGGCATGTGCCACTATGCCTGGCTGCTTCTCTTTTCTTATTTCAAGTTCATCATTCACTCAACTGACCAAGTGAAAAAACTTAGAAACACTTGAACCTTTTTTCTCACTCCTTCAATAGCTAATGAGTCTGCTTAATTTCTGCTTAGAACCACCTCCCTCTAGATGACTGTCACTCAAGCTCCTAACATGGTCTCCTATAGCCAGCCTCTTATCCATCCATCACAGCACTCTTTCTAAAATAAAATTCATATTAATCAGCTGCTTAAAATCCTTTACTGATTCTCTGTATCAGGTCCAAGAATTTTAATATGACATTTAGGTCCCTCCACAGTGTGTTTCACCTTCCTTGTCACTAGCTGCTTTTCCACCTACACCCTAAGCTCCAGTTGGGAGTATTCATTTTTTTTTTTTAAATTTCATTGCCTCTTTTCACCCCACCTCTGGCAAACTCCCATGAACCCTTACATTCCAATAGCAAGAAGGTATGATTCTTTTGGGTTCCTGGCCCTATTCTGTGTTATGGATTCTTTTGTCTGATGAAGCCTCTCTTGATGATAATGCTTTTAAGTGACTACAACAAAATACAGAATTACAAAAGAAACCCATTCTACTGAAATAGAACGGTAGATTTAACAATCGTACGGTCTTCTTGCCACCGTGTGTGGTGGGGGACCGAGAAAATTCTGAAGGCCACAGGAAGATCCCAGAGAAATGGCACCCTGGCCACGTCCCCAGCCCCCTCTCAGTGACAGCAGGGAGACCCCTGAATGCTGGGACGTGCCAGCTCTAGGAGGCGTGTCTGAGGGAGAGAAGCGGGGAGCAAGGGGTCGGTGCCCGGTAGGAGGGAGGAGACTCTTTCTTCCTAAACTCGCGCTCCCCACGGCTTGTCCCGCCCCCGCCTCACCGGTCCCGGCAGTCCCTAGCAGCCGCTGGGGTGCCCCTCGTAGATCTTCATGGAGGCCGCGGAAGATTTCGTGCAGCTTCTCGAAATGTTCAGAGGAGGCGGCCGAGGTGGCCATGGTGAAGCCGTGCTTAAAAAGCGGCCACTGAGATTCTAGGCCCTGGGCCTGCTCCTAGCCCAGCGGTCAGCCGCCCAGTCCCAAAGCCATCACGGCTATCGCCGCACCACCAATGCCCGGAACCAGGCGCTTCCGGGGCCGCGGCGGGGTCCTTCGTAGCCGGAACGCCCACCCGGCCGGCCGCTCACTGCGGAAGCGTCGGGCACGAAAGCCTGACAGAAAGCCCGGAGGTCCACAATGTCTGGCGACTTCTGCAGAAGTGGCGCCGTGTCGGGGACAGCGGCCGTCTGCGGCCCTGGAAATATCCAGCCCGGGTTAGAGAAGGCGCCACAGCGGAAGGGCTCGAGGAGGGCCCCGGCGCGGGCAGCTTGACTGCCTCCTCCGGGCCCCGCCGGCCGGCGAGGGGCGGGGCTGGACGCAGTGCATGCCGGGGGCTGTAGTTAGGGCGCAGGACGCTCGGCTTGTGGGTCACGCGCCCGTGGGGCTGCCGTGTTCCGGCTTTTGCGCTGGAGTGTAACATGGTCCCGAACGTCCTCTTCACGGTTATCGCTCCCTTCTTTGCCACCCTGACTTCCTCACTTCGTGTCCTACGTGTTGGCTTTTAGTCCTAGAAGGATAGGCGGGCCGTCGGGCGGTGGTGCACTGGGGAACTCAGTGCGACCTCAAAATACGGACTCGGACCGCCACGTGCACTAGGCTGTGCATTAGTTTACCAAAGGCGTTTGAGTGTAGGCGTTGGTGGGAATCAGCGCATATGTTGATGAATCATATAATTTACTTTGTCCTTGAGTGGTTTATAATGTGGGGTAGAACTTGGGCCGGGCTTGAAGAAAAGAGGTATGGTCTCCCACTAAGTGAACTTAGCAATTATAAAGTTTTTTCCTACACTCCGTGGGTGTGGATTCCTGTCTATAGTGATTGCGTAGTTTGCCTAAAGAGCCAATACTTAAACTGCCCATACAGCCCTTTAAAAAAAAAAAATCTAAGGGTCTCACTAAGTTGCTGAGGGCCTTGCTAAGTTACTGAGGCCAGCCTGGAACTTGCCATTCTCCTCCCTCAGCCTCCAGTGGCTGGGATTACAGGGGTGTTCCACCACACCTCGCTGCTTTGGTGATTTCTCTCTCTTAGAGCCTTGTTTTTATTAGATTTGAGTTCACTGACCATTGCTTTAAACAAATAAATTAGTTGAGCTCTTAATATGCCCTGTGCAAAGAGATGATAAAGTCTCTGGTTGTGAGCAGCAGTGTAGTGTTAAGTCCTGTAA
Source organism: Marmota monax (assembly GCF_021218885.2). Lineage (NCBI taxonomy): Eukaryota > Metazoa > Chordata > Mammalia > Rodentia > Sciuridae > Marmota > Marmota monax. The sequence continues at coordinate 18,793,494 of NW_026693777.1, read as the reverse complement.
CACTGTGTTACAGAAATAAAAGGCTGGTACAGAGAGAAAATTCTGGGGATGATCAAGGATTGCAGAAAAAGTGACCTTTGGTCAACGTCATAAAGTTAAGTAGGAAGTGAGTGAATGGTCAAATTATCAACAACACAAATTAATGGCATGTGAACTGAGATTGTACTGTAGTTAGATTCTGGGACAAATTTATCTTTTATAATGAAAAATAATTGCATAATTATAATAGGTGCTTTCTTCTTTTGACTCTTGAAACTTTTAATTCTTACACTTTTATTCTGATTAAAAACATGATAAATAATCAAAAAGAATTTTTGTCATTGACAGTTCCACATAAATTACGTAAAATATTGAGTTATTCTGCACTATTACCAAGTTTTCCAATTTTCCTAGAAATGACCATTTCTAAATATATAGTTTAATGGTCAAACAGTCCAATAAAAGATTTATCAGTTTATGTATATATGAGAAGTGAAGGATGTGGTCCTATAACTTCTCCTTACTAAAGTTATTCAGTCCAAGAAAGTCACAAACTCTCTTAGAATCACATACTCCAGTGAAGTGATGGGAACATTACCAATTCCTCAGACTTCTTTGGCAACATTACTTTTGATAAAAGTTCTCCAAATAAAATATAGAATTTTAGGAACTTTTTTTAAACTTGTCCCTGTACCCACCTACTTCTTATTGGCTGGATACCAACATATACAGTCTACTTCTCTTTGCAGCTGTACTCATTTATATAAACAAATGAATGACACTGGTTTGTTCCATCTCTGATCATATCCTTACATTAGTGTCTGCTTTGATGCCACTGTTTCTTTGTGGCTGTTGTAAATTTTGTGAAAATACTCCCAACTGCATAAATACACAAGAAGAACAAAAAGATAACACAATGACAATGACCAAAAACACTTCCCTTTCTTTTTCTAGTTTCAAGGCACAAAAAAGGAGGCCTCCATGGGACTGGAGTCAGTATAGCCAAGTGGCCTGTTGTTTAATAATGCTATTTTCATTACCCCCTTACTGGTTTGATACATGGTAGGAAAATGACATGTTGATTTTTAAAAAATTTCTGCTCTCCCCCAAATACCACAAACTTCTTAGAAAAGGAAGTTCTTCTGTGGTTTGGACTTGGGTAAATATCTTAACAGCAGTGGCTTTAGGTTGTGAGAAATAAGGCTGGGCCATAATCCAGATTCAGTGAAGGATTTCCTGAAAGAATCCCAGTGTTGGTGCAATGAAGCCCTGCTTTTGAGTCAAGCCACTGTGACTCGATTCAGCTGAGGTTGCAGTGTGCCTCCCTTAAGTAAAGGTTGGTTGATTGGGAGGAATTACAGTGTGAACAAAGAAGGTAGACTATTCCATATTTCCAAACATCAACCTTCCAGAGCTTAGATTCTCTTAAGTAGGAGTAGGTTTCAGAAGGAAAATATGAGCTGTACAGGTCTTATGAGGTTATCTTATCCAATGATATTGCTAGAAACTGGTAGTAACAAGAACAAAGTAAGTCTGGACAAATGCAAGGTATTAACATGAGTCTGGCAGTGTACTGGAATTTAACTGGATACCACGTAGGCTAGGCCAGAAGGTTTGTTCTTTTTGTGCTTCAGGTTTTGGCCACCTTGAAGGAGAAACATTTTGTCAGGAGCATTGTATCTTCAGCTGCAGTCTTCTTTGGGGTCCAACTACCACCAGTCAATCCATTGGGAGTCCCAGCAGGTCACAGCTGACATCCCATAGTCTTCTTGCTATTGTCTCATTACGAGCCTGGGCAGAGACCCATGCCACATGGCAGTCACTGGGAAGGAAAGAGAGAGGCTTGAAGCAAAGGGTTAAGAATGGAATCTGCTCTCTGCCTGGGATAAAGAATAGGATAGAAAAACAATCCAGGGATCACATGTCCTTCAGGACAGGGCCACAGTTGGTCCTATTCTCTGAGAAAATATGAATGCCAGTTAGATCTTCTTATTAGGTCACTCTGATCAGAATGTTTCATTAGGTCTTTATGTCTTCCTTTCTGTGTATATATTTAACTCTAATATCAGTGCCTGCCTGACACCTGTGTATGTCTACCTTCTTCAAATAAGACCATAAGGGCCATCCTTCCAGGCCCTGGACATTGTTACAAAGCTGAGATCCTGCTGCTTACACTGGTCACAGATGCTTGGAGTAGTAAAAGAATATTTCTTATTCCTGAACTATCTGCAATTATAACTACTTTAAAACTCATGACAAATATAGCCAGCTTCATAAACAACAAAGGAAGGAAAAGGTGACAGCAAAAAAGAAATGGTAACAAGGTGCCAGGTGTGTCTTAGTCCTTTGTATGTTGCTATAGACTGGTTAACCAGACTGTTTAACTTATATATGAACTGAAATTTAATGGCTCATGATTATGGGGACTGGGAAGATGAACTTGAAGGGACTGGCATCTGGTGAGGGCCTTCTGGTTGTATCATGACAAGGCAGAAGGCACCAGGTGGTTGAGGGCCCCAGTTCATCCTTTTATAAGGAACTCTCTACCACTCCTGCAATAATGGTATTTAATCTTTCTTGACCTAATCACCTTTGAAAGGCTGCTGTGTTGGTAACTAAGTTTCTTTTCTTTTTTTGGAACTGGGAATTGAACCCAGGGGTACTTATCCACTGATCCAAATCCCCATCCCTTTTTATTTTTTATTTTGAGACAGGGTCTTGCTAAGTTGCTTGGAGCCTCAATAAATTGCTGAAGCTGGCCTTGAATTTGTGATCCTCCTGCCTCAGCCTCCCAAGCCATTGGGATTATAGGCATGGCTTCTAAGCAAATTCTGAAGGTAAAAGTAGAGTTGCCAACTCTGAATTAACAACATGAAGCAAATTCCTAACATATGTTCATTAACACATGCTACTTGGTGTGGGCCGTGGACCAGCAGCAGGAATATCATCCTGGAGCTTGTCAGAAATGACAGTTCTCTGGTCCTATTTCAGACATACTGAATCAGAATCCCTCAGGTTGAGGCCCAGGAATCTGTTTTCAACTAGTTCTTAAGATGATCCTTATAACTAGCTAATGCTTGAGAAACATCATTTAAAATACCTTCACATGTACAGATCACTTAAAAACATATTCAAGGGTGGTAGTATATGCCTATAATCCCAGCTACCCCAGAGGCTGAGGCCAGAGCATTACAGGCTTGAGGCCAGCTTGGTCAACTGAATGAGACCCTGTCTCAAAAATTTAAAAAAGGGTTGGGATATATAGAAATGCTTGCCTAGCAAGCATGAGACCTTGGGTTCAATCCCCAGTACCACACACACAAAAGGAAAAAAACCCACAAAACTTCACATTTATAAAACAAGAATTATAAGTGTAGTATATCTACTTAAGAAAACTTACAGTATGACCAGCACAACCTGACTTTTGTGAATGAAAATACCATCACAGAGAACCACTCTCTGGAAACATCTAGCCTCTGTAAGCATCTTCCTCTGCCCTGTGTCTTATACCCTTCTTAAGGTCATAGTGAAGAGCAAATGATACAATGGACACAAAGATACCTTGTAAATTATGATGTGCTATAAAAATTATTTAAATACTATAGTATGAGCTATTTAAGTGTGGTTACTGTATCAACATGGTTGAAGTGCTGATAATCCCCCCAAAATTTGTTAAGAATAAATATAGTAAAAGATTGGCTAATATAAAAAAATTAACTTACTACAAAGTTACAGTAATCAAGATAATGTGGTACCTGCATAAGGACAGACAGATAAATGAATATAACAAAATTAAATGTGTAGAAATAAACCCCTACCTTTATGGTCAATTGACTTCCAAAAAGGTTCCTGTTATGGATTGAATTTTTTTTTTTTTTTTTGTACCAGGGATTGAACCCAGGGGCACTCTACCACTGAGCCATATCCCCATCCCTTTTTTGTATTTTATTTAGAGAGAGGGCTCACTGAGTTGCTTAGGGCCTTGCTAAGTTGCTGAGGTTGGCTTTGAACTTGCAATTCTCCTGCCTCAGCCTCTGGAGCCTCTGGGTTTACGGTCGTGTACCACTATACCTAGCCTAGGGATTGAATTTTGTCTCTCCAAAATCCATACATTGAAACCCTAACCCCCAATGTGACTGTACTTGTAGATGGGGCCTTTAAGGAGATAATTTAGGTTAAATGAGGCTAGAAGTGGGGCCCTAATCCAATAGGACTAGTGTCCTTAGAAGAAGAAGAGACTCTAGGAATGTTTGTGCACAGAGGAAAGGCCCTGTGAGGACACAGAGAGGACAGCCATTCCAAAGCCTTGAAGAAAGGTCTCATCAGAAACCAACCCTGCCAGTCCTTTATCTTGGACAAGATCTTGTCTCCAGAACTGTAAAAAAATAAATGTTTAAGGCATCCAATCTGTGCTACAGGCACCCAGTCTCTAGTTTTAGGACCTCCTGTGGGATGCCTAAGTCCCTTACATAAAATGGTATCATATTTGCATAATAGCCTACACACATCGTCTCATAAGATACTTACAATCCTAATGTAAATGTTATGTAAATAAGTTGTTACACTATATTGTTTAAGGAATAATGTCAAGAAACAAACTCTGAGTTCAGTACAGATACACTCTTCCCCGTGAACACTGTCAATCCTCTACTAGTTGAATCCACAGATGCAGAACCATGGATATTCAGGGCTAACTATATTCTGTACTGGCCGTCTGAGCAGACTAATACAGCTACCAAGATAATTCAATGGGGAAAGAACAGTCTTTCCAACAAATGTTGCTTGGACTGCTGGATATCTACATGCAAAGGAATGAAATTAGGCCTCTAATTCCTAATACATACAAAAAATAACTCAACATGGATCACAGACCTAAATGTAATGCTAAAACTATAAAACTGTGTAAAGAAAACATAGCAGAGTAGAAAATCTGTGAACCTGGGTGAGGCAGTGGTTTCTTAGATATGACACCAAAAGCCCAAGTGACAAAAGAAAAATGTAGATAAATTGGACTTTATCAAAATTAAAAATTTGGGTACTTCCAAGGGTATTATTAAGAAAGTGATTGTTGGGCGTGGTGGCACACACCTGCAATCTCAGTGGCTCAGGAGTCTGAGGCAGAAAGATCATGAGTTCAAAGCCAGCCTCAGCAAAAGTGAGGCAATAAGCAAATCAGTGAGACACTGTCTATATACAAAATAGGGCTGGGGATGTGGTCAGTGGTTGAGTGCCCCTAAGTTCAATACCCAGTAACACACACACACACACACACACACACAAAGGTGAAAAGACAACCCACAACCCACAGAGTGAAAGAATACTTTTAAATCTTTTATGTGATAAAGGACTTGTATTTAGACTATAAAGAACTCTTGCAACTAAACAATAAAAAGACAATAATTTAACTTAAAAATGGGCAAAGGATTCAAATCATACACTTCTCCAATGTACATACATTAAAGTACAATGAAGCACAAGAAAAATGTTTCATATCATTAGCAGGAAAATGATAATGACAAGATATTCACTATGATGGCTAAAATCAAAAGGAGACACAATAGCATGTATTGTTTGGGATATGGAGAAACTGGAACCTTCATACATGACCAGTGAGAATGTAAAAGGATGGTCACTTTGGAAAAGTCTGGCAACTCTTCAACAGTTAAACAGAGTTACCAGATGCCCCAAGAGCAATGCCAATACAAAAGTTTCTATAAGGATGCTCACAACAGTAGTATTCAAATAGCCAAAAAATTTGGAAACCTAAATGTCCACTGACTGATGAAAGGATAAATAAACTATGGTATATCCATATAATTAAATATTATTAAGCAATAAAAAGGAAATAAGAGGGGCTGGGGTTGTAGTTCAGTAGAAGAGTGCTCACCTCGCACGTGTGAGGCAGTGGGTTTTATCCTTAGCACCACATAAAAATAAATAAATAAAATAAGGGTATTGTGTCCATCTACACCTAAGAAAAAAATTATTAAAAAAAGAACTAAGAACTGATACGTTTTGGTATAGATAAACCTTGAAAACATTATGCTAATTGAAAGTCACAAATACCACATTTTATCATTCCATTTTTGTGAAATGTCCATTATAGGCAAAACATTACAGACAGAAAGATTAGTAGAAATAGGCAGAGAGAACAGCCAGTGCAAAGTTCCAATCAAAACAGACTTTTACATTGCTTTCTAAATAGTGTTCTACTTGGCTGCTGTTGGATCTTCAAAATGAAGTAAAATTAAGAATCCATAGACTGGGTTGGCTTTGAACTTGCGATCCTCCTGCCTCAGCCTCCCAAGTTGCTGGGATTACAGGTGTGCACCACCACATCCGGCCTCCACTCACTCTTGGAAAATCATTCCAGTGTGCAAAACTGTATTTATCTATTTTCTTGAACTTCAGACCCATACTTTCAACTCTCTGCTACACATTTCTATTTGTATGTCTTGTAATACACACTCAACATATACAGAGCAAGATTTACTACGCCAGGGAAAACTGTCATTCTGACTAAATATCCATTCCATCTTCTTTTGGCAACTTCCTTCTATCCAATGCTTCCTCCCTGGAGACTGTATAGTGAGCAACCAAAACTAAAAGATTTCACCCTGGCAGCAGTGCTCCAGCAGGGTGGCTGGCCATTCTGACTGTTCTAAGCAACTCTTCAGTCTTCCCTTTGAATCTACAGGCACCTCCAGCTCTAATATTATAGAAAATTTCCTTCCTGCTTAACTTTGCCAGCGTTCATGTCCACTGCTTTGGAATTCAAGAACCTTAAGTCATACACTATTTTTCCATGCCTGCTATCTGGGTTAATGTCATCATCAACCTCCTAGACACTCAGGCTTGAAACCCAGGCTACCAAATCTTCCTCCTCCCTCTCTCCCTCCCTCTCTCACTCATCCAGTGGTAAAATTCTGTCTCTTCAAGGGCCTCTGGCATGCAACTATCCTTTTGTCAATACCCTAAATCAGGGACTCTACCTCTCACTGGGTTACTTATTCATTAAACAAATATTTTTCTAAAACATAGACTAGATTCTGTCTGTCTCTAAGGAAATAACTTCTGTGGTTCTTCTGTAAGTTGGTACTATAGACTTTTCATCATCTAATTACCTTTCTTTCCAATCTGAATATAATTTATAGCCCCTTCTCCAAAATATCAGGTTACTTTAACATTGTCATGAAGATAAATAAAATGTTAAAAATCCAATCTTATGTGATGTCTGGGATTTTTCTTCAAAATAATATGGGAGAAGAATGAGCTGGGGTTGTGGCTCAGAGTGGAGCACTTGCCTAGCATGTGTGAGGAACTGGGTTTGATCCTCAGTACCACATAAAAATAAACAAATAAAATGAAAAGGTATTGTGTCCATCTATAACTAAAAAACATTAAAATAATAATAATAATAATAGTAATATGGGAGAAGAAAATATGGAAAGGTGTGAAGGATAATGACAGTTGAAACTGGATGATGGGTATATGTGAGTTCAATATGCTAATTGTTCTACTGCTGTGTATGTTCAAAAGCCTCTACAATGAAGTTTTTAAACTTTTACTCATTCAAGAAGGGAATCTTTCAATTCTAAAGACAATGAAAAAAACAGATTAAAGTTCTTTTTAATGTGAGAAATATAGAACTAAAGAGTCCAAAAAGGAATAAATAAAACTTGACTGACATAACAAAAGATAGGATGAAAAGAAATAGAAAGCATAATTATCAGAGTAAGAGAAAAAAATCAAACTTAGGTATCACAAAAAATGTGAATGGGTCACATAAAAGATAAAAACTCTAGATATATTTGACAAAATACTTTTTTTAAAAGGCTACGACATACCAGACAAATTCCGATAATTTCCTTTGAGAAATAAAATTCATCTTCAAAAACAGATATATGCATACCTGAAATGATTCCCACTTAGAATCTCAAGACCTTCTGTTAAGGCACAGTACAGGCTGGTCTGGGCTCCCTGCTGAGGAGTCTTGATGAAGAAGGAGAAAAGCCACCACATCGACCTCATGAAAGATGAGTGCCGAACCAATTCTGATTTGACTGTGCCAGGATGTACAGAATATGTGGTAACGCCAGAGCCTGTAGGGGGTGCCACGTAAAGAGACGGACTCGATTTTACCAAAAAGGATGGGAAGACTCTTGTGATCCCACAAGTGAACCCCCTGCCACGGTAACATCACAAGCACTATTCAGTTAATTTACACATCCATTTCACAGATTAAGAAGTTAAGGCTCTGAGAGGTTATTAACTGTTTTGTTGTAGCAGAACCAAGACTTGGCCTGTTAGGAACACTTTACATTGTTGATCCCCTGTTTTTTTAAGTCCTTTTTTTTTTTTTTTTTTTAACTGGCTTCTATGACCCCACACCTCTTCTGGTCTCTTAACCCTTCTTCTGGCTGCTTCATCTCAGTTTCCTAGACAGCCTTATCATCATTTTCTATCCAAATGTTAAGTCTTGGAATTGTCATGGCTCACTAGACTTACACTTTGCATCTACAGCCCAAACTGTTCCTTTGGATTCTAGAGTAACTATGAGAAGTGGTGAAGAGCATGGACTTTGTAGCAGCGAGAATGCCCCATTTCAACTCCCAACTCCATTCATTGGCTGTGTAACCTGAGACAAGCTCCTGTTTTTGTGACTTACTTTCTCATCTCTAAAATGGGGCTAATCATGATACCTATACCTCACAGGGTTTGTCTGAAGAGTAGATAATTTCACATATGTAAAGAGCTGAGAATAGTCCCTGGAATATGGAAATGCTAAATAACACTTCTGCACATGTTATTTCAGGTCCCTGATCCTGTCTGGAAATCTTGAGACCAAAAATGTTTTAAATTTCTTCTTATTTTAGCAGGATAATATGAGACATATACCTATCCTGCCTATTATCTAATCTCCCTAGCATAGTTGAGGTTTTGCTACCAAATAAGTTTTGGTGTCAAGTTTGAGAAGTTGTGGATTTTGCAACTTGAGATAAAGTACTCATTATTTCCAACTGCCTACTCCACAGTCTTCCCTAGATAACCTACCACAATGCAGATTCAGAGGTCTAAAACTGACTTCCACTTTTAAGTCCAAACCTGGTTGCTGCCATGTCCCCTAAATACCTAAATAGGCTTCTAGGAGCAGCACTTGATGATTCCCCACTTCACCATGCATAATCATCAACAAGCTCTGTGGTTTCTACATCCTAAATATCTCTCAGGAGTGTCTTCTACATTCCATCTCCACCACCCTAGTCCAGGCTTGCTGCACCTACTCCTGCCCATTTCTAAAAGGCCTTAATTTCAAAGGTTTTTCTACTGCTCTTAGAATTAACACTAAAATCCTTACTATGGCCTCTATCTACCTTTCAGTTTTAGCTCAATCCTCTGTTCAAACCATGTTCTAACCAGTCTTCTCTGTTTCTCCAACAGAGCTCATACTTTATACATCTTCTTCCTTCTGGCTGGAATGTTCCTCAGCCTTCTCACCACCCTGCACCTATGACCCATTTAATTTTTAATCATTCTTTGGGGCTCAGATTGCAATTTCTTCCTCAGAGAATCTTTCTTAAACCCTTAGATTGAATAAGGTCCTTGCCAGCCCAATCCATTATTAAGTCCTTGCACTTAACCTTTATAACATTACCATAATTAAAATTAAATAGCAGCAACAAAAAAGGAAACAACCTATATGTTTTAAGAAAATGGATAAATAAGCAAAGGTACAGCTATATTAAATATAATGCAGCCAACAAATGAATGGGAGTAAATATGTACCACATGGAAGAATTGCCAAGATACCATGTTAGAAATGTAGTTCCTTGTGTATGACATGCATATGTAAATGCACGGGGGATGATTGGAAATCAGCACAACAAGCTGCTGACAGCATCACTTGAAGGGAAAAAATTGGAAGGGGGCTAAAAGAATAAATAAAGGTTTTCATCTTTAATTCTGTATACTATCACATACTATTTGAACTTTTTATAGCAAAAATTATCTCATGTATTACTAGACGATTTTACGTGGAACAAATGTTGCTAATCATCTCTCTCTCCCATTAGACGTCAAACAAATAGAGTCTTGTCCACCACCTCATCCCTACTCCCCTAAATCAGGAATGGAATACATGTCTGCGGAATGGTTGGATGAATCAATCTGTCACATGGGGGTTCTTGCTCTTCAACACAGCTATTTTCTACCTAAAAATCCAGGAAAACTGTCAGGTTTACTCCCTAGTATATACTCTACTTTTACTGGATTCTCACTGTGGACCCATCTCTACACCTCCAGGCTGCCTTAGCTCCCTGACCTACTCTTTGGATAGTTCTTACTGTTATGATATCCTCATCTATCCTGAGTTAATAAAGGATGCATGCCCTGGGTACAGACTGGGCATATGGATTGAGCTGCCTACCAGCTTCCTTCTTCTCATCTTGTGGCTGACCATGAAGTATGAGGATCCTATTCTAAAGTGGGGATCCTGTGATTAATTCCTTGAGTCTGAATTCTGCCTCTCTCTTCTCCTACATATTGCCCTTTTAGATTTTCATTTCCTTTATCTTTGTTGGAAATCCAGAGTTGATCATGCTAAGAACTTTTGTTTACTTGTGACTGGAGAGTCCCCTTCACTATCCCTCATATTAGACCCTTTGGTGTTAGGAAGATGCCCCTCCAGAATCCCAGTAAATGTTTTATTCTAATGGCTGTATCTAGTGTTAATTCAGTTCCCTTCCTGCTACTCAGTCTCACTAAGAGTGAAAAATCTCGACTTGCTCATGAGCCTGAATTATGACAACCATCTGTGGAGCAGTCTCATTGTACACATGAAGAAATAAGTTTTGAAAAGTTAAGTAACTTCTTCAGCTCACACAGTAAGTTGTGGAGCCTTCAGAATCAAAGTAAGAATCTCCCTGTCCCCAGCTAGCCACCTCCAATATTCATTTAGAGTCAGGGAAGCAGGTCCTGAGGGCAGGTGACAGGCTCTGGAAAACAGTTTCCATTCTTGTGGCATTTAGCTATCTTCCATTGAATTATGTTTCCATATTCATTTTTCCCAAGCCTACCTTTCAGCCTCCTGGCCAGTTCCTGGGTGAAAAGAATGTTGGCTAACTTGCTGTGACAGTAGGCTAGACCTGAATTGTAGAATTTCTCGCCTTGTAGGTTATGGAAGTGGATCCTTCCCAGGTGATGTGCCAAGGAAGACACATTTACTACCCTTGATGGGGCTGATTCCTTCAGTCTCTCTAGCAGCAGATGGGTCAGAAGGAAGTGACCTGTTGAGAAAAAACTAGGATTAACAGAGTTCAGTGCCAGTATGAGGTAAGAGGAATGGAGGTAAGCAGGGCTCAGCTATGGGGGACAGAGAATTCAGGAATAAAGCCTTTCACCTCAACTTACACTGTCAACTACACAAGTCCAGTGAAGGTTCAGGGAAATGGAAACAGCCAGGTAGGTGTGACAAGTGCCTATGAAGTCCTGTCTTGTTCCAATGGTGGTTAACATCACTCTTTAAGTGTAGGTAGCCTCTATCTGATACCAGCTACAGGGATCACTTCTAAGAAGCAACACAGTCCCCAATCCTATTGGGCTGTTGGAAAATGCTCTCAAGGTAAACCAAATCTGGAATGCAGATTAAAACGTAGGCAGAACCTAAGGCAGGCCTCAGCTTCAGGCTGGTCTAAACTATTCATAACTCTCACCTGGTCTATTATAGACCTGAGCGCCAATCATACCACAAAGAAGGCTCAATCTGACTCCTAAGGTTTCCAAGGAGAACTTTAGATTTCTTCCAGTTTTATGATAAGACCAGATTTCCTACCCAAGTGGTTGACTCCCATGTGCATCTCGAAGCCATCTGCTGTCTTAGAGTAGGGACACATCATCACTCCTGCATTGTTGATCAAAATGTGGAGGTGCTTTTCCTCTGCAGGAAAGAGAAAACGGAGCATGAATGTGGCCAGCCATAGCTGTTACATCTTTGACACCTGCCTCAAAACCCAGGCTTTGAAAGTGGGGGTGCAGGACTTCAATCTTCCCTCCATTTCCCCTTCGCTGCATTGTTTTTTCATTGTAAGAACTTAGTTGAATCCTACATATTTCTACAACATGGAAAAATACCATCTGATATCACTGAATGGCTTTCCCAGTATTTCCAGTTCAGGAGCTGCTTACTCATTGCTTTTGAAAGTATTCTGTCCACCTCTCCCAATACAAAGACTTCCCAAGCTGAATGGGAAGATCCCAAAGCAAGAGAAAAAAGGTTGTTCTATATGCACCCTTGCTTCTGGAATTCAGATCCCAAAAGAAACTTGCCACCTGTCTTTAGTAGTCCATTTCCTCATGTGGTTTAAGTTCATAGCAGTGGAAGGTATTTCCTCTGGGAGACCTAGATCCCTGGGCAATGAAAAGGGATATCTGTAGAGTAAGCTTGGATTTGTTTTTCACAAGAGCTATAGTTTTGTTTGTTTGTTTTCAATACTGGGAATTGAACCCAGGGCCTCATACATGCTAGGCAATGCTCTACCACTGAGCCACATTCTAAGCCCTTTTAAAATTTTTATTTCCTGACAGGTTCTCTCTAAATTGTGCAGGCTGGCTTCAAACTTGTGATCTTCCTGCTTCAGTCTCCCGAGTAGCTGAGATTATAGGTATGTAATACCATACCTGGCACCTATTATAGGTTTTTATGTTAATGTCTCAGCTCAAGAGTCTGGCACCAAAAAACATTTCTTGTAATTAAAAAATAAAGATCCTACACCATTTGGTGGTATGATTCAGACCCCACAGATAAGACCAGTTTGAGGTTTTAGTTTCTTGCAGATGACTATTCATCCATATCCTGAAAAGATGAAAAGGCTTTTCATCATGTCCCTGAACTGGTACAAAGTAGTCAGGGTTTTGTTGTTTTTCCCTTTACCATGGACCAGATAGCCCTTTGTGAATCTCAACCTTATCTATGGTGTTTCACCCCTCAAAAACCTGAGGTCTCATCTCCTGATCTTGTTATTTAGACCCTAGACCTTAAAAAGCCCCAACCAAGTATTGATACTCCCATAAGATTCTGGCCTTGGCTCATGCTCGCTGTTATGGTTGCCTTTTTGTTTCTGCTCCTAGGATGTTCCCCAGACATAAATCACATCCCAATGATCACATGAGTTCAGTTATATATGGAAAGTTTGGGGCTATATTTTATCCACTATTTCTATGTATTAGAGGGAAAGGAATCTTTCCCTTTTAGCTAAGTCTGCTATGTTGATCGTAAGACCCACAACATAGTTTCTGGTTCCACACTTACGTGCTAAGAAGTCCTTAGCAAAGGCTCGAATAGACTTTGTATCAGACAGGTCCAGTTTCCGTGCCAACACCTCCTGGTTCCCTGTCATGTCTTGGATCTCTCTGGCCACCAATTCCCCCTTTTGCATATCCCGGCAAGCTAAATACACACGGGCTCCTATCAAACGACATATGAAAAAAACTGTCAGTTGTTTTTTGATTGGGTGTTATAGATTAATACTGACATTAATGTAGTAATATTAATGTTGTTCTCTGTTTTTAGATTAAAATTTTTATCCCTAATTCACAACAGAGGTATTCAAATCAAATCAAGAAAGAAAAACAGATAGATAATATCTGTTAAATGCCCATTACAAGTAGAATATCACACTGGAGTATTCTTGAATCTAGGACCATGAAGAAATAAGGAAAATGACCCACTGTGAGGGAAAACTACAGTAGCAGTAGGGAATGAAGAGCAGATGAACTTGCCTCTTTGAGCCAGCTCTTTAGCTGTCTCCTTTCCAATTCCTGTGTTAGCTCCAGTGACTACAGCTACCTTCCCAGGAAGCTGGACAGTAGATGTGCACACCCCACTAGACAGCATTTTCCTGTAGACAAAGGAGGAGAGTTTATCAGTCCTTCATTATCTCATCCCTGCAGAGGATTCCTCAACTCCCAATGTCTTCAAATCCCAAGGCTGAGGTTTCCTTTAGGTTCTTCCACTTATGTCCTTTTACAAGTTTAAGAAAAATTGGTGGAAAGAAAACAATCTGCTCTTGCACAAGGGAAAAAGCTGTTCCCCGCAGCATAAGAACTGGATGAAGGTTTGATTAGCCAAGCACCTGACTACAGTTTGAGCTCCCCAGGAGGTACTTTTGGCTTAGAAAAATCACAAGACCCAGTCAAGAAGAGGAAAGAACTTGTCTCTGCATGTCACTCTGCCAACAACTGACATATTTAGTCTTGAGAAATGATTAATCAATTAGAAGAGTTAAAATTATGAAAGCTTGTAAATCTAGAACAAATCAAGAAAAAGGCCACACTCACATACATTTACACACATGAAAATAAGACAGGGGTCGGGGATGTAGCTCAGTGATATGTACTTAGCACGAGTGAAACCATGGATTCAAATCCTATGAACGCGCACACACACACACATACACACACACGGAGTTAAATAAGTACAAAGGAGAGTGGGGTTTCAAGTCTTGGTTTGTCTAATTACAGTCCTTGCTCCTAAGTACTACACTATACTGCCTTTCCAAAAGAACAAATGCACAAATTCATTTTGGCAGTCCTCAGATTCTTCTTTTCTCTCCTTTACAATCTTGGGACTAAAATAATCAGATGATGAGGAGGTGCATTTTTAAAGAGCATTTCAGCTTTTTTCATTGAACTTGGAACTGCAAATTACTCCTAGCCACCAAAGCTACCTGCTTAGTGCAAACAGGCTGAAAAGGAGGTGAACTAATTCATGGTGCCCACCAACTGATACCTCCCTGCTCAAAGAACATGTCCCCAGCTCTATTTCCCACACTCCTTCAGCTTGAGCTCCAATAATGACAAATTGTTGGGGGCTGCACTTAGCTCCTTCCTCTCCTTAAATAGCAGAAATGAAAAAGAAAATCAACTATAAAATTCCAGCTCTGGCCTGGCTCCCATGACATAGCTAGGCTGGAGATAAAGCCTGAAGAATATTCTTTATAAGAAAAATATCACCTCACTTAGATATTTTTCTAAGAAAGATTTTCCCAGTGAAAAATATCATTAGGAACTATTTCCCAGTTATGGTTCAAGTTTTCATTGAGATTCTATGTGCATAAGAAGATGTGGCAAAGACATAAAAAAAATCATGTTTTCATTTGAGTATGATAACCCACGTGTGTGCTTAGAGATAGGAGCAGTGAATGTTTAGGATTGAGAAAAAAAAATACAACCGGAAGAGGGTCATCAATGAGGAAAAGTCAAAGTCAAGAAAGGGAGGCAGGGAGGCAGGCAGGTGATCCTTGATAGATCAATCTTATATGGTAAGAAATGACTGAGTAGAATCTGGCACAGCTTCCGTTTCTACTGCAACTATGATCACACCTCTTGGGGAAGGAGTGTGTCTCTTCAGTCACTGGACCGCCGTCACTACGGGTGACTCTACTCAGAACCAATCAGCGATTGTGCAGCCCGCTGCTGATTCTCTGGGGAACCGCGCCAGCCTCGGGCTGATCTGTCACCTGGTCAAAAAACCGTCCCCCACACTTTTCTTGTCCTCCCCCTCAACACCCCTCACCGTCCCCCATGCTCTTGCTTCGAAGGCAGGGTAGGGTGCATAATCACTCTTTCCATTTCTCTCCTTTACAGCCGCCTCACGAAAGCACTAATCTAATAGTAACGAGAGCGCATGCAACCGGGCCATAAAGCAAAAGGTGCAATAGTTCTTTGTTTCTCAAAGGCTGGAAGCAAGAAGATAGATAGCGCTGGGGCAAGACGTGGGAGTTGAAGGAGGAAACAGAGCTGGGGGCCACATTCCGTTCTAGGGTTTGAAATCCGCCAAGCTGAAAACTCGAGCATTTAAGGCAGCCTTGCGCTCAGGGATCCCTGAAGGCGGAGGCAGGGGGGGTGCCAGACGAATAGGGGGGATCGGAGAAGCAAAGCAGGATGCTCAGAATGGTTCACGACCGCCTGTGGTGTCGGATCTTACCCTACCAACATCCAAGACACCTGGACCTGGCCTGCAACCCACTGAACTCCGGCTCTAGGCCATCTTGGGGACCCCACCACCATCACCACCACCACCACCACCACCACCACCACCACGGGGAGTTTTCCTTAGTCCTTCTTTTTGAAGAAAAGAGCTTCATTGAGAATTCGGGTGCCCTCGTGAAGACTTTGCAAGAGAAGGCAACACATAATTGCACAAACCTGATTTGGGGCGCAGTCACGTACAGGAGAAAGGGGAGAAGGAAGAGCAGGAGCAGGAGTACAACCATCTCTGCCGGCGCAGCTGCAGCGGAGCAAGATGCCCCAGCGCTGCTGAAGTACTATGGCTTCTCTTCCTAGACACGCCCTATTACTCACAACCAGCCCTAAAGCAAGCCCGCTGGGAAATGTAGTCCAAGGCTTGTGAGCTGAAGGGCTGTCTAAGGAAGCTGCTTCCATCCTCAGAAATCTGCCAGATGCATGACAGATCTCCAACTGTCTAGGGTCTCTGAGACATTCCAACCGGCTCTCCTAAAGCCCTCTGACCACCAGCAATTCTTGTGAAATTTCCCCAGTTCTGTATCTCCTGGGGCCCAAGTCCAGTCCCCGCCTCCACCCCCCATCGTGGTTGGCAGTTACCTCATTGTTTTGGCTGGAGAATAGGCACTGGTGTCCCGCAGGTATTTTAAGGCCCTTTACACAGCAGAGGAACCCTTGGAGTTTGACAGTTGGTGAGGTGGGTGCAGTGCGAACTCTTGCAGGGATTCCTTATTCCAGTGGAGGGAAAGCAACTATTGGTCCTTTAAGACATTTCCTAAAGAATCTCTTTATTGTGTCTATTTTGAATTATGATGGTAATTATTATAATTTTCCTAGTGTTCGAGTATTAATAATAAAATGTAGTTTTCCTGATAACGTGTCACTTATGTATCATCTCCCAAGATAGCAGTAAATTTCTCAGATTGACACAGTTGATTTTACCAGTTTATGAAAGTATTTAATCATGTCTTAAATTAAGGGTATGCATATCTTCTCTGGGAACAGGCAAGCTCCCTGCTTAATTATTTCTTTCTTTGTGGCGCGCTTTTGTGCTTTAACACTGAACTACATCCCCAAGCCTTTTTGTTTTTTTTTCATTTTGAGACAGGGTCTCGCTAAATTGCTTAGGGCCTCGTTAAATTGCTGAGGATGGCTTTGATCTCTGCGTACCACCCAGCCAGCTACATTTTTTTGTTTTGTTTTTATTCATTCACTAATTCATTTGACCGATATTTATGGTATTCCTACAGTATATTAGGCACTGCACTGAAGTCCACAGGGAGCCAGGCAGACATGACCTTTGTCCTTTTCAGAGCTTAGAAACTGTAAGGGAAACCCTTAAAGAGATCTCACTCAATTATAGTGCAGGTTTTTTGTTTTTTTTTTGTTGTTGTTGTTGTTTTTAATGGGGAAAAATTGGGCTGAGAGTTGAGAGGAGGGAGGACTCTCATAGACTAGAGATCAGCAAGGGCTTCTTGGAGAAAATATTTGAGCTGAGGCCAGAGGCAAGGTCAAGAGTTAGTGGGCAAGCCACACTTTGGCAAGCTTGCTCTGAGCAGAGAAAGAGCCTGAGGGATGAGTCCTGGAGAGCAAGGTGCACTAGAGCATCAGAAAACATTGGTCTAGGGACTGGGGTTGGGGCTAGGCAGTAGAGTGCTCGCCTACCACATGGGAGACCCTGGGTTTGATCCTCAGTGCCACATTAAAAAAAATAGAATAAAGATATTGTGTCCAACTGCAACTAAAAAATAAATATTAAAAAAAAGAAAGAAAGAAAAGGAAAACATTGGTCTAGCTGGGAGCCTTACAGGCAAGGGGAAAGCCAGAAATGGCAATATTAGCCAATGCTTATATACCATTTATCATATGCCAAGTCATCTCCAAATGCTTTATATATGTTAACTCTCTAAATTCCCATAATAATGAGGTAGGTACTACAACATCCCCATTTTACAGACAAAGCATGGTGAGGTTAATTAGTTTAGGTGATAGTGGAATTAGCAGAGCTGGGATTCAGGGCAGTTTGTATCCAGGTCCTATGCCCTTAACTATTGAAATTTATTACCAAAAGATTAAGCTGGAAACTTTCTCCCCATACATATGCACACTTGCATATCCACACAAACTTTGCATATAATTTCAGGTGGTTTATCAACATAGTGGAATCATTCATAGAATCCAGATTAAAATTGTTTAGGGCCTCGATAAATTGCTGAGGATTGGTTAAACAATTGGTTAAACCAGCCTGAGTGGTGCATGCCTTAATCCCAGCAATTCTGGAGGCTGAGTCTGGATTGCAAATTCAAAGCCAGCTCAACAACCTAATGAGGCCTTAAGCAATTTAGCAAGACCTTGTCTCAAGATAAAAAATAGAAAGAGCTAGGGAAATATCTCAGTGGTTAACTGCCCCTGGATTCAATCCCTGGTGCCAAATAAAATAAAATAGTAACAGTGGTTCACCTTATGCTTTGAATACAGCCCTGCTGCTCTGCCACTGCGACTTGTTTTTAAAATGGACATGTTTCTTCTCTTCCTTTCTCCCAGGGCCTCCCTAATCTCTCCCCCTCCCTGATCTCAGGGGAAACAGAATTACCTTTCTTTCCCATCCTAGGCAGAGTTATTTGTCCTTGAGCATACACCCACCACAGAAAGGAAGTAATTCACACTCTGAGGATAGCATCAGAAGATCTCAGAAATGATTGTTTCCCAAATTAACAAGTGAGTTATAATTTCAGACAGAACATGTGGAATGTAGCCTTTGAATCACCTTTTTTAAAAAACCCTTTTCCCTGAAGGGCAGAATCACAGCCTCTGGGGCTGGAGTCCTCTGTTTCTCCTTTGCTAGCAAACAATAAAACTTTTTTTTTTTTTCTTTTTCTCATCCTTGTTATTGGTTTGGTATCAGGGACAAGGATTGAACTCTTGGTAATAGTTGAAGTATGAAAGCAGTCACAGATAATACATAAACAAATGAACATGGCTGTGTTCCAATAAAGCTTTATTTATATATATGTATAAAAATAAGCAGTGGGCTGGATTTGCCTCATGGATCATGGCTTGCCAACTGTTTGGGCTAATAAGAAGAAAAGAATTTTAAAGAAGATAATAATAATAATTGCCGCAGTCTGGCTGGGCACAATCAGGAGCCACTTGTCAAAAGAAACTAACTTTATTTTTAGAACAAGACACGCCAAACAAAACAGCCTCTCAGGAAAAACCCTCAGAGCCCCAACTGCCACCACCAGCTTTCCACAAGCCTCCCTCTCCAACACAAGCCTCTCTCTCCACCTCCCACAATCCTCCTGCTCTTGAGGCTGATTGGCTGGGTCATGTGGGCGGAGCCAAAAAAGTCCCCCAATGAGCAGCTCCATGGTCTGAAAGGGCAGGGAAACAGCCCAATGAGCATCACCGCAGAGGAGCCAATCAGCTAGATGTTGCTGGGGCCCCTGTGAGCCAATCATCAGCCGGCAGCTGGAAGTTTGCTGGGGCCCCTTCAGCTGTGGCTCTCAACATCTCCCCCTCTCTGTTTAAACAAAAAGCATATGGCTTAGGGACCGTGCCTGCCTTAGGTTGTCCAATAGTACATATGGTCCTTACCCTTTAGGTTGGTACCATTGCAATTGGATCTTACCCGTCACTGACTACCGGTCCAGTATACAGCCACACCTGTGGAGAGGTCTTTGTACCAGCGGGGGGGTGAGGTTCTTTGCCTCACCTCTGTTGGCCCCCAAATTTTAGCTGGACAATCATGACAAGCAGAAGGGAGGAAGATACACCAAGCCAATTGACGGCTCCTTTTGGAAAAATTGTACCACCGATGGCATCATCAGCAAAAATACCCCAACACTACCACAAGTCGCTGCACCAACAAATAGTTCACAATGCATACAGGTGAGTTCACAATGTGTCCAGGCAAGTTCTGCAAGCAGTTCAGTGATGGCTATTGCAGAAGCTGTAGATTGGTTTTATCTTTGACTTCACCAGCACTGGGATGAAGATAGGAATTCTGGCAATAATGGCTAAAGAAAAAATTATGTAACATTCCAGAAGGCACTAAAAGAAAACAGTTTTCTTAACAATTTACATTGTCTTCACCGGCACTGGGATGAAGATAGGAATTCTGGCAATAATGGCTAAAGAAAAAATTATGTAACATTACAGAAGGCACTAAAAGAAAACAATTTTCTTAACAATTTACATTGTCTTTAAGAGAATTATTAAATATAATGAAAAGGAAAGGTGAAAGTAAACAAACAGATCTGTTAACCTCCTTTTTTGTTCACATATTAAAACAATCCTCAACAGTTGTTTACCCAATTTAAATTAAACCATTTAAATCACGTGAATAAAAAAAATATATTTGGATCCATTTTTTCATGAGCGCTCATCATATATGATATATGACATACGTACATTCAAACATATAACACAAAACACAAGTGTGCACACATATAATACATACAACACATAACCTAATAGTAAAGGCCTTATAACTTTTTACAGGTGAAATCTCCATTGCAATGTTTAAAAACTCTATAGTCAAAAAATAGAACTGATCAGCAAAACATTAACCTAGGTCTGTATGAGCTCAAAAAACGAAATAGAATGTGGGAAAGGGCAATAATAAAATTGATATTGAAAAAAGCATCCTGGTTCTATCGCAGATGTAAGGATAGCCAAACTGGAGTTTTGGATATCAGCTGTTATGGACTTGAGTCAAATCATCTTCTTTTTGGTCTGTAGAAATCGCTTTAGTTAATCTCTCTGGAATCCAAATCGGCTGCTGTTCTCCCTGTGGAAACACACAAACAGACCCCCGACTCCAGACAATCACTGGGTCAGGACCTTTGCATTGTCCTGTTAGAATATCCTTCCAAAGTACCTTGGGCTTATGCACATTTTTTGGACACATATGCCTTTCCACAGCACTAAGTCCTGATGAATCCAAATTTAAAAAGTTTAGAGTAAAAAGGGTTATTTTAAGTTTATCTTTGGGGAATATATACCCTTTCCCAATTCCCTCTTTTTGCTTTCATAAGTACATTTTAATAGTTTGATGAGCTCTTTCAACTATACCTTGTCCCTGTGGATTGTATGGGATTCCTGTTATATGAGTAATGCCAAATGATGAGCAAAATTGTTTAAAAGAGGTAGAAGTATAACCAGGGGCATTATCTGTTTTTAACTGTTTTGGAACGCCCACAGTGGCAAAATTTTGTAAGCAATGAGCTATAACATCTTTAGTTTTTTCTCCGGCATGAAGGGAGCCCATCAAAAATCCAGAAGAAGTATCAACTGTAACATGCAAATATTTTAATTTTCCAAATTCTGGCAAGTGTGTGACATCCATCTGCCAAATATGGTTAGGTATCAATCCTCTAGGATTGACTCCAAGATTAACTTGTGGTAAAAAGGTCACACAATTTTGACATTGTTTTATTATTTGTCTAGCTTGTTCCTTAGTTATTTTAAAATGCTTTTGTAAAGTATTAGCATTGTCATGGAACTGTTTATGAAAATTTATAGCTTCTTCAAGTGTAGAGAAAATATGTATGTCACGTGTAGTTATATCTGCTAAATCATTGCCCAAACTAAGGGCTCCAGGCAATCCTGTATGTGCCCTGATATGTCCTATAAAGAATGGATCTTTTCTGTCCCAGATTAGACTTTGTATAGTGGAAAGCAAAGAGAAAACAGTAGAGGAAGGGGAAATCCTACCAGCATCTTCAAGGGATACTACAGCATTAACTATATACTGACTATCGGAAAATAAATTAAATACAGAATCTTTAAACATCACAAAAGCTTGTAATACTGCATTAAGCTCTACCTTTTGAGCTGATTGTTTGGGTACTAAAAATGTAAAAGTTTGATCAGGTGTAACTATTGCTGCTGTACCATTATTTGATCCATCAGTGATTATATTTGGAGCATTCATGATAGGTGTTTTTCTTGTCATTTTTGGAAAAATTACAGGATGCGATGACCAAAAAGACAATGAAGGATTAGATGGTAAGTGGTTATCAAATGAAACATTAGATTTGCACATGATTATTGCCCAAGTATTTAACTCATTAGCTAACTCATCAATTTGATTCATAGTATATGGAGTAATAATTTTATTGGGAGAAATTCCAAACACTCCCTTTGCTGCTTTTATTCCTTTGAGTATTAATTGATACCTCGTAAGAATAGTGTTAGGAGAATAAGATAAATGTATCCATAATAATGGACCTTCTTGCCAAAATACTCCTGTAGGAATATTTTTTGTTGGTAGTACAATAAATAATAAAGGCAAACTTATATCAATTCTATCCAAATGCATATTTTCCATATATGTTTCAATGATTTTTAATGCCTTTCTTGCTTCAGGCGTTAACATTCGGGGTGAATTTGGATCTGATAGACCTTTTAGGATATCAAATAAAGGTCCCAACTCTCCTGTTGGTATACCTAAATAAGGCCTTATCCAATTTATGTCTCCTAATAACTTTTGAAAGTCGTTAAGTGATTTGAGTTGATCTACTCGTATTTGAATTTTTGGTGGACGGACCATGGTTGAGGATAATAGAACTCCTAAATAATTAATTGGAAAATTTAATTGTACTTTATCTATTGCTATCTCTAGATTATAATTTTTTAATAAGTTTGTAAGTGTGGCATAACATTCTAGCAATGTGTTTTTATCTTTGTGTGCTAATAATACATCATCCATATGGTGAAATATTTGTAGTTCAGGATTTTGATTTCTAAGTGGCTGGATTACTTTGTTAACATAAATTTGACACATGGTTGGGCTGTTATCCATCCCTTGAGGGAGTACTTTCCATTCATATCTCTGATCAGGACCTTCATGATTCAGTGCAGGGATAATAAATGCAAAACGTGGACTATCCTCAGGATGAATTGGAATTGAAAAAAAACAATCTTTAATATCTATAACTAAAACATACCAGGTTTTTGGCAAAGCAGACAACTGAGGAATCCCCGATTGAGCAGGTCCCATAATAACCATCTCATTATTAATGGCTCTTAAATCTTGCAATAATCTCCATTTACCAGATTTCTTTTTGATGACAAAAATGGGAGTATTATGGGGAGATACAGAAGGTTGTATATGTCCTTCTGCTAATTGTTGTTTGACCAGGTCATGGGCTGCTTGTATCTTTTCTTTAGTCAGGGGCCACTGAGGAACCCATACTGGTCTTTCTGATTTCCAAGTAATTTTTATTGTCTCAGTGGCCCTTTCTGAAAATCCAACCCATGTCTGTCTGTTCCTTGATCTATTTGTACTGGTGCTGCTATACCTTGTTCTTGTTTTTTCTAATCTTTTTCCTTTCCTAAAACCTTGTCTAGTCATAATAGTGGGTGCATTTTGGTTGATGTTGCCATCGGTGGTATAATTTTTCCAAAAGGAGCCGTCAATTGGCTTGGTGTATCTTCCTCCCTTCTGCTTGTCATGATTGTCCAGCTAAAATTTGGGGGCCAACAGAGGTGAGGCAAAGAACCTCACCCCCCCGCTGGTACAAAGACCTCTCCACAGGTGTGGCTGTATACTGGACCGGTAGTCAGTGACGGGTAAGATCCAATTGCAATGGTACCAACCTAACGGGTAAGGACCATATGTACTATTGGACAACCTAAGGCAGGCACGGTCCCTAAGCCACATGCTTTTTGTTTAAACAGAGAGGGGGAGATGTTGGGCTAATAAGAAGAAAAGAATTTTAAAGAAGATAATAATAATAATTGATATATAATATAATAACCACTACCTGTGGCTAAGATATAGCTTCCAAGAAGGAGAGCCCTTCCACTCCTGGGCTGATAACCAACCTTGCTGGAGAGGGCACAGGTGTTATCACAGTGTCCAATTTGGGCTTATGTCTTTGGCGTCCCCAACAAAGAACTGAGCAACACACGTAAAAATAACAGCAAAGTACAGATTTATTGAAGGTGAAAGTGGAAGTAGCACTTCATAAGGTAGAGTGGAGTGGGAGGAGCAAAAGAGGGAAGCTCAAGGCCCTGGTATCTGGAAATTAGGATCTTACATGCTGAGCTATGAGGTATTCTCTTTCCTATGTGGACATGATTGAAGACCTTATCCCATTTTCCCCATTGGTTGCCTTAGGATACCTGATTAGACTATAGTCCAATTTTCCCCCATTGGTTACTTTAGAAAACCTGATTAGAATACTGTCCAATTTACCCCCATGGTCATTTAAAAATTCCTAACCTGTAGTTGTAATAGTGATAAATCCTCAGTGTCATGGTAATGGGACTTATCATAAACAGGGACAGGACTCCTCTGCATGTTTTGTCCTCTGGCAGCGTCCTTTCACCTTATCTCAGACATCTTGGTGTCCTGAATTCCTACCTAACACAGATGTAGAACACTGAATGGCAGAGAAGTCATTGTGGCACTGTATCAGCTGAGCAAGCTGTCCATAGGGAGGTGTCTCACTGGACACACTCTGCTAGAACCCACCTGAGTGGCAGGGGGCATTGAGGGAAGCTGCTGGTTGATGGAACTGGCACTAGAGAAGCCATGCAGACTGCAGAAACTAGCTCTGCGGCAGAATGTGCTGAGCTGATACACAAGGACCAGGAAGCAGGCCCCTTCCCTCCTGCAGTGTCTCTCCAGTGCCATCAGTTGACAAGGCTTAACTAAGAAAGGTGCATGTGAGGGGCTGGGGTTGTGGCTCAGCAGAAGAATGCTCACCTAGCACATGTGAGGCCCTGGGTTTGATCCTCAGCACCACATAAAAACAAATAAAGATATTGGGTCCATCTACTACTAACAAAACATTTTTTAAAAAAGGTGTATGTGAAGGATCCATTTTTATTTTCTCAGAGCAGACAAGAAAGATGGATTTCAATAAGAAGCAATGAATTGATGATTATCATGGGAGGAAACCATGCAAACATGGTGTAATACAATGAATTTTAAAAGTATTTCAAGGACTGGGAGTGTGGTTCAGTAGCAGAGTGCTTGCCTGGCATGTGTGATGCACTGTGTTCAATCCTCAGCACAAGAAAGAAAGAAAGAAAGAAAGAAAGAAAGAAAGAAAGAAAGAAAGAAAGAAAGAAAGAAAGAAAGAAAGAAAGAAGGAAGGAAGGAAGGAAGGAAGGAAGGAAGGAAGGAAGGAAGGAAGGAAGGGAGGAAGGAAGAAAAGTATTGTGTCCATCTACAACTAAAAAAAAATATTTAAAAAAAAAAGTATTTCAAGGATTGGGGTGTAGCTCAGTGATAGAACACTTGCCTAACACGCTCTGGGTTAGATTTCCAGCATCAAACACACACACCCGTACACACACACTATACAGTATATATGTTTTTACATACATATATACATTTATATACATACATATGTATGTGTGTGTTTATAGATGTGTGTGTGTGTGTGTGTGTATTTACATCACCAAAAGCCTAATCCATAAGAGAAAAATTGATGGTAACCTTCATCAACTTTAAGAACATCTGCCCTTTGAAAGATAATAAAAATAAAACACAGACAAGGCAAAACATACATCTGATAAAGAACTGTAGTCAAAATATATTTTTCATCTCACTCCAGTCATAATGGCAATTATCAAGAATACAAGTAACAATAAATGTTGGTGAGGGTGTGGGGGGAAAGGATACATTCATATATTGTTGGTTGGACTGCAAATTTGTACAGCCACTCTGGAAATCAGCATGGAGATTCCTCAGGAAACTTGAAATGGACCCACCACTTAACTCAGTTTTCCCACTCCTCAGTATATACCCAAAGGACGTAAAAACAGCATACTATAGTGACAGCCACATCAATGTTTATAGCAGCTTAATTCACAAAAGCTAAGCTATGGAACCAACGTAGGTGCCCATCAACAGATGAATGGATAAAGAAAATGTGATATGTATACACAATGGAATTTTTAAATTTTTAGTTGTAGATTGACACAATACATTTATTTATTTTTAAGTTTTTAATCTTTTAATTTTTATTTATTTATTTATTTTTGTGGTGCTTAGAATCGAACCCAGTGCCTCACATGTCCCAGCCTTACACAATTGAATATTACTCAGCCACAAAAAAGAATAAGTTTATGACTTTTGCCAGCAATTGGATGGATCTGGAGACTATGATTCGAAGCAAAATAAGCCAATCTCAAGAAACCAAAGGTCAAATGTTCTCTCTGATACAAGGGAGGGAGGGGAAGAATAGAAGTTCAGTAGATTAGACAATGGGAAGGGAAGGGAAGAATGGGGAGACAGGAAGTAGGAAAGAGAGTAGAATGAATCTGACTTAACTTTTGTATGTTCAGATTTGAATACGCCACCAGTGAAACTCCATGTCATGTACAATCACAAGAATGGGATCCTAATTAGAATAAGATGTACTTCATGTTCATATAAATATGTCAGATCATACTCTACTGTCATGTATAACTAAAAAGAACAAATTTAAAAAAAAAACTAGGAATTAAGGGAAAAACATAATATTTTAAATGATCAAGTGATTTGCATAAATACTTCACCAAAGATATACAAACGCAAAAAAAAAGAAAAACCACATGAAAAAATGATCAAGGCTAGGTGCAGTGCAGCACATCTATAATCTTAGAGGCTTGGGAGGCTAAAACAGGAGAATAGTAAGTTCAAAGCCAGCCTCAGCAACTTAGCAAGGCCCTAAGCAACTTAGACACCTTGTCTCAAAATAAGATATAAAAAAGGCTGGGAATGGTGGATCAGTGGTTAAGCACCCCTGGGTTCAATCCTCAGTTTAAAAAAAATCAATATCATCAGTCATTAGGGATGTTCAAATTAAAAACACATTAAAATACCTTTATGTGCCCACTAGGAAAAAAAAAAGACTGACATACCAAATACTAATGAGAATGTAGAGCAACCGGAACTCTTAAACACTGCTTTTGAGAATGTAAAAATGGTACAACCAGTTTGGAAAGAAGCTTGGCAGGTTTTTTTAATGGATTTTATTTTTTAAATTCATGACAGTGAAATATATTACAATTCTTATTACACATATAGAGCACAATTTTTCATAACTCTGTTATATATAAAGTAATGCTCACACCAATTCATGTCTTTATACATGTACTTTGGATAATGATGTCCATCATATTCCACCATCATTGCTAACCCCTTGCCACCTACCTTCCCTTCCCACCCCTCTGCCCTATCTAGAGTTCGTCTATTCCTCCCATGCTCCCCCTCCCTACTCCACTATGAGTCAGTCACCTTATATCAGAGAAAACATTCAGCATTTGTTTTTTGGGGATTGGCTAACTTCACTTAGCATTATCTTCTCCAACTCCATCAATTTACCTGCAAATGCCATGATTTTATTCTCTTTTATTGCTGAGTAATATTCTATTGTGTATATATGTCACATTTAAAAAAATCCATTCATCTATTGAAGGGCATCTAGGTTAGTTCCACAGTTTAGCTATTGTGAATTGTGCTGCTATAAACATTGATGTGGCTGTGTCCCTGTAGTATGCTGTTTTTAAATCCTTTTTAGACTGAGGAGAGGGATAGCTGGGTCAAATGGTGGTTCCATTCCCAATTTTCCAAGAAATCTCCATACTGCTTTCCATATTGGCTGCACTAGTTTGAAGTCCCACCAGCAATGGATGAGTGTGCCTTTTCCCCCACATCCTCGCCAACACTTATTGTTGTTTGTCTTCAGAAAAGCTGCCATTCTGACTGGAGTGAGATGATATCTTAGATTAGTTTTGATTTGCATTTCTCTAATTGCTAGTGATGATAAACATTTTTTTATATATTTGTTGATTGATTGTATATCCTCTTCTGAGAAGTGTCTGTACAGGTCCTTGGCCCATTTATTGATTGGGTTATTTGTTTTTTTGGTGCTTAGATTTTTGAGTTCTTCATATACCCTAGAGATTAGTGCTCCATCTGTGTGTGAGGGGTAAAGATTTGCTCCCAAGATGTAGGCTCTCTATTCACCTCACAAATTGTTTCTTTTGCTGAGAAGAAACTCTTTAGTTTGAGTCGATCCCATTTATTGATTCTTGATTTTAATTCGTGTGCCAAAGGAGTCTTATTAAGGAAGTTGGGGCCTAATCCCACATAATGAAGATTAGGGCCTACTTTTTCTTCTACTAGACGCAGAGTCTCTGGTTTAATTCCTAGGTCCTTGATCCATTTTGAGTTGAGTTTTGTGCATGGTGAGAGATAGTGGTTTAATTTCATTTTGTTGCAGATGGATTTCCAGTTTTCCCAGCACCATTTGTTGAAGAGGCTATGTTTTCTCCAATGCATGTTCTTGGCACCTTTGTCTATTATAAGATATTGTAGTTTTGTGAGTTAGTCTCTGTGTTCTGTATTCTGTACCATTGGTCTACCAGTCTGTTTTGGTGCCAATACCATGCTGGTTTTGTTACTATTGCTCTGCAGTATAGTTTAAGTTCTGGCATAGTGATGCCACTTGCTTCATTCTTCCTGCTAAGGATTGCTTTAGCTATTCTGGGTCTCTTATTTTTCCAGATGAATTTCACGATTGCTTTTTCTATTTCTATGAGGAATGCCATTGGGATTTTCATTAGAATTGCATTTAATCTATACAGTGCTTTTGGAAATGTGGTTATTTTGATAATATTAATTCTGCCTATCCAAGAGCAAGGTAGATCTTTCCATCTTCTAAAGTCATCTTTGACTTCTTTCTTTAGGGTTATGTAATTTTCATTGTATAGATCTTTTACCCCTTTCGTTAAGTTGATTTCCAAGTTTTGTTTTTTGTTTTTGTTTTTTTTTTTTTTTTTTGAGGCTATTGTAAATAGGGTAGTTTTCCTCATTTCCCTCTCAGAGGATTTTTCACTGATACACAGAAATGCCTTTGATTTATGGGTGTTGATTTTATATCCTGCTACTTTGCTGAATTCAGTTACTAGTTCTAGAATATATACTATGCAACTAGTTTTACTAGTACTAGTTTCTGGAGGAGCTTTTTGTGTCTTCTAGGTATAGAATCATATCATCAGCAAATAGTGCTAATTTAAGTTCTTCTTTTCCTATGTGTATCCCTTTAATTTCTTTCGTCTAATTGCTCTGGCCAGTATTTCAAGAACTATGTTAAATAGAAGTGGTGAAAGAGGGCATCCCTGTCTTGTTCTAGTTTTTAGAGGGAATGCCTTCAATTTTTCTCCATTTAGAATGATGTTGGCCTGGGGCTTAGCGTAGATAGCCCTTATGATATTGAGATATGTTCCTGTTATCCCTAGATTTTCTAGTGTTTTGAACATGAAGGGGTGCTGTATTTTGTCAAATGCTTTTTCTGCATCTATTGAGATTATCATATGGTTCTTATCTTTGAGTCTACTGATGTGATGAATTACATTTATTGATTTATGTATGTTGAACCAACCTTGCATCCCTGGGATGAATCCCACTTGATCATGGTGCACAATCTTTTTGATGTTTTTGTATTTGATTTGCCAGAATTTTATTGAGAATTTTTGCATTTATGTTCATTAGAGATATTGGTCTAAAGTATTTTTTCTTTGATGTGTCTTTGCCTGGTTTGGAATCAGGGTGATATTGGCCTCATAGAATGAGTTTGGAAGTGCTGCCTCTTTTTCTATTTCCTGAAATAAATTGAAGAGTATTGGTATTAGTTCTTCTTTAAAGGTCTTGTAGAACTCAGCTGTGTATTCATCTGGTCCTGGGCTTTTCTTGGTTGGTAGGCTTCTGATTGCGTCTTCTATTTCATCACTTGATATTGGTCTGTTTAAATTGTGTGTATCTTCCTGATTCAATCTGGGCAAATTATATGACGTAAGAAATTTGTCAGTGCCTTCAGTATCTTCTATTTTATTGGAGTACAAGTTTTCAAGAATAATTTCTAAGTATCCTCTGTATTTCTGTAGTGTCTGTTGTGATATTACCTTTTTCATCACTTATGCTGGTAATTTGAATTTTCTCTCTCCTTCTCTTCATTATTGTTGCTAAAGGTCTGTCAATTTTATTTATTTTTTCAAAGAACCAACTTTTTGTTTTGTCAACTTTTTCAATTGTTTATTTTGTTTCAATTTCATTGATTTCAGCTATAATTTTAATTATTTCTTGCCTCCTATTACTTATGTGATTGATTTGTTCTTCTTTTTCTAGGGCTTTGAGATGTAATATGAGGTTATTTATTTGTTGACTTTTTCTTCTTTTAAGGAATGAACTGCATGCAATGAACTTTCCTCTTAGTACTGCTTTCATAGTGTTCCAGAGATTCAATATGTTGTGTCTGTGTTCTCATTTACCTCTAAGAATTTTAATCTCCTCCTTTATGTCTTCTGTAACCCATTGTTCATTCAGTAGGATATTGTTCAGTCTCCACATGATGCAGAAATTTTTATTTTTTATTTTGTCATTGATTTCCAATTTCATTCCATTATGATCTGATAAAATGCATGGTAGTATCTCTACTTTTTTGTATTTGCTAAGAGTTGCTTTGTTGCATAGTATATGGTCTATTTTAGAGAAGGATCCATGTGCTGCTGAGAAGAAAGTGTATCCGCTTGATGCTGGTTAAAATATTCTATATATGTCAGTTAAGTCTAAGTTATTAATTGTGTTATTGAGCTCTATAGTTTCTTTATTCAACTTTTGTTTGGAAGATTTATCCAGTGGTGAGAGAGGTGTGTTAAAGTCACCCAAGATTATTGTGTTGTTATCAATTTGACTCTTGAACTTGAGAAGAATTTGTTTGAAGAACATAGCTGCACCATTGTTTGGGGCATATATATTTATGATTGTTATGTCTTGTTGGTGTATGGTTCCCTTGAGCAGTATGTAGTGTTCATCTTTATCCCTTTTGATTAACTTTGGCTTGAAGTCTACTTTATTAGATATGAGAATGGAAACCCCTGCTTGCTTCTGCAGTCCAGCTGGTGGTATGATTTTTCCCAACCTTTCACCTTCAGTCTGTGTATTTATTTTTCTATAAAATGAGTCTCCTGGAGGCAGCATATTGTTGGGTCTTTTTAAAAAATCCAATCTATTAGCCTATGTCTTTTGATTGGTGAGTTTAAGCCATTAACATTCAGGGTTATTATTGAGACATGGTTTTGTATTCCCAGCCATATTTGTTTATTTTTGTTATTTAATTTGACTTGATTTTTTTCTTTGATTAGTTTTTACTTTAGGGTACTACTGCCCTCTGCTGATTTTATTGTTGTTTTTCATTTCCTCTTCATGGAATATTTTTCCAAAGATATTTTGTAGTGCTGGGTTTTCTAGCTATAAATTCTTTTAACTTTTGTTTATCATGGAAGGTTTTTATCTCATCTTCAAATCTAAAGCTTAATTTTGCTGGATACAAGATTCTTGGTTGGCACCCATTTTCTTTCAGAGCTGGATATATATTGTTCCAGGATTTTCTAGCTTTCAGGGTCTGTGTCGAAAAATCTCCCGTCATCCTAATTGGTTTTCCCCCTATATGTAATCTGATTCCTTTCTCTCATGGCTTTTATTCTGTATATTGGGCATTTTTATTATAATGTGCCTTTGTGTGGAGCTGTTGTGATTTTGTACATTTGGCATCCTGTAGATGTCTTGAATTTGGATTTCCAATTCATTCTTCATGTTTCTTTTTTTAATATTTATTTTTTAGTAGGACATAATAGTTTTAATTTGTTTATTTATTTTTTATGTGGTGCTGAGGATAGAACCCAGGGCCTCAAATGTGCTAGGCAAGCACTCTACTGCTGAGCCACAACCCCAGCCCTGATATTATTTCATTGAATAGATTGTTCATTCATTTGGTTTAGACCTCTATGCCTTCCTCTATTCCAATAACTCCTAAATTTGGTCTTTTTATGCTATTTCAGATTTCTTAAATGTTCTGCTCATGGTTTCTTACCATAATCACTGTGTGATCTATGTTCTTTCAAGATTATATATTTTGTCTTCATTGTCTGATGTCCTATTTTCCAAGTGGTCTCCTCTGTTGGTGATGCTTTCATTTGAGCTTTTAATTTGGTTTATAGTTTCTTCCATCTCAAGGATTTCGGTTTGGTTTTTTGTTGTTGTTTTTTAGAACCTCTATCTCCCTGTTGAGGTTATCTTTTGCTTCCTGTATTTGTTTGTGTAGATCCTTGTCAAAGTGATCTTTCACTGCCTGTATTTGCTGTCTTATATCTTCCTTGAGTTCACAGAACATTTTAACCATGTACATCCTGAACTCCTCTGTCATTTCTTCTGCTGTGGCTGCCAATGATTCTAATGATGTGGTGTCTTGATTCCTTTGGGGCACTTTCTTCCATTTTCTTTTCATGTTGCTCGTGTGTCTTCCTTTCTATCTCTGTGGGTCTGGGGTGTTATTGTTTTTACTCTATAGGTTTGTAGTGCTCTTGTAGGGTTCCAAGACTTCTCCTTTTTGGGGAAGGACAATGTTAACAGATCCCAATATCAACAATATACCACCTATGAACAATTTGTTGTTGTTAAGACATTTACAGTTTAATCTCAATGTACAGAAATGTTGGATTCAATTATTATCTAAAATATAATCAGTAGTTTTTTAAAAAGGTTTACAGTTTCCTGACAGTGGACAGTGAACTGGGGGTGGGGTGTAGGACGATAGGCTGAGGGGGTAGGATGTGAGGATATAGAGTTACCATATCTTAGGAAGTGTGAAAAAGAATCTAATGAAGAGGTTTAGTAGCAAGAGAATAGACAGGAACTAATTTAGGGTAGGCAAGTTCGTGGGAAGACAGTAAAGTACATAAAACAAAGACACATATGTATTTAGAAAAATACAGGATGTTAAAGTAGTAAAATTTGGAGGGAAAAAGAAAAATGAAAGAAGAATAAAGAAAAGGAAAAAAAGGCCATATACAACACCTCTACATTATATTGTTCAGATGACTTAGTCCTCAACATCCTATTTCATGCAAAGATCTTGATTTCACATATGTTGGGGATGTAAGGGCTGGAGGATAGAGGGGTAGAAGAGAAAAAAAAAACTCAAAGGAAGAAACCAGGGTTGTTGCTAGTTTTAGAGATCTGTATCTGTCCTGCTTCTCTTCTCGTCCAATAGGTGGGGTTGTCTGTTGCAAGCTGGTGTCTCTGCCCTCAGGATGGTGGAGGTAGCCAGAGTGGGAAGGCTGGTCCTGGTGCAGGGCACCTGGAAGTGGGGAGTGGCACCTGCCAGTCCCTGCAGGGAGACTGCACCTCATGGGTCTCGTTTTGGGACCGCTCCTATGACTTCAGTGCCTGGTACTATCTCCATATCTTGCCTGGAGATTTCCCAGTTCCTGGTCTCTCTGTTAGGCTCCAAATTTTAGCCCCTTCTCCCTCTCCCCTTGCAGTTCCCAAATGAGGAAACTCTCCCCCCGGGGCTCCAGTGGAAAGCTCCCTGGTCGCACTGCACACCTGTGTTGGGCAGCTACAGTGTTGGGTTACCACTGCTGGGGAGAGGGGGAGGTTAGAAACCTGGTACCTGGCCACTGGATCTGAGAGCTGCTTCCAGCAAATATGGGGAGGGAGGTGAGCCAAGATGGAGGCAGTCTGCTTTCAGCGCTGGGGTGTCGGGTGGGGTGGGGGAGCTGGGCGATGGCGTTGTGCTGTGGGTTTGTAGCAACAGAGTGACCTGTATGGGAGCCGAGTGAAGTCTTGGAGATCTGCAGATGTGCTGATAGGTGATTCTGCTAAGGCATTCATGAGCCCTGTATTTGCTGGAACTTTGGACTTTGGGAGCCAGGAATCCAGAGCCCTGCTTGAACGCTGAGGCCCCAAGCCCTGTGTGAGGTCACAGTGCTGGTGATTTCTGCAGAAAGCAGGGTCTTCTAACACTCTTAGAGATGCAGTTTGGCAGTTTCTTAAAAGATTAAATAGCCAGGCATGGTGGTGCATGCCTGTAATTCCAGCAGCTAGGGAGGCTGAGGCAGGAGGATTGTGAGGTCAAAGCCAGCCTCAGCAATGGTGAGGCACTAAGCAACTCAGTGAGACCCTATCTCTAAATAAAATACAAAATTGGGCTGGAGTTGTGGCTCAGTGATCAGTGCCCTTGAGTTCAATCCCTGGTACCCCTCCCCCGCACAAAAAAAGCTAAACATAAGATCAGCATACACCTATCAAAAGACTCCCAGATAATTTTCCAAGAGAAGTAAAAGTTTGTTCATGCAAAAACTTATAGGTGGGGGGCTGGGGCCGTAGCTCAGTGGTAGAGCACTTGCCTAGCACATGTGAGGCACTGGGTTTGATCCTCAGCACCATGTAAAAATAAATAAATAAATAATAAAGGTATTGTATCTATCTACAACTTAAAAAAATTAAATTTAAAAAAAGAACTTGTAGGTGAATGATCCCAGAAGCTTTATTCATAACAGTCAAAAACCAGAAATAGGTTAAGTGTGTAGCTCAGGGGTAGATTGCTTGCCTAGTATGTGCAAGGACCTGGCTTTAGTCCCCAACAGAGACAAAAAGAAAAACTAGAAACAACCTTAATATTCATCAACAGATGAATGGACAAATTGTGTTATATCCATATAATGAAATACTACCTAGGAATAAAAAGAAATAGACTTTTGATTCATATAAAAGAGCTTGAATGAATCCTCAAATACTGTGATTACACCAAATGAATAAAGTCAGACAAAGGAATGCAGACAGTATGGTTCTATTTACACAAAAATTTAAAAAATGCAAACTATATAATATGGATTGTGGTGACAGAAAGACCAATGACTTTTGGGGGATGGGAGGAAGTGGCAAGGGATGAGATTGTGGGGACTACCAAGGACAATGAGGATTTTGGGATTGGAAGACATGTTCATTATCTTA
Organism: Marmota monax; assembly: GCF_021218885.2. Classification (NCBI taxonomy): domain Eukaryota; kingdom Metazoa; phylum Chordata; class Mammalia; order Rodentia; family Sciuridae; genus Marmota; species Marmota monax. The sequence goes on along the minus strand of NW_026693777.1, from coordinate 18,758,693 downwards.
ATTGTGGTGATAGTTTCATGAATGTATATAATGACAAAAATTATAAAATTATATTCTTTAACTATGTGCAGATTATTGCATGCCAATTACACCTCAAAAAAGCTCTTAAAAATGGGAGAATTAGGTCCTAATTAGGTACTAATCTTGTAGTACTAATTAGGTACTAATCATGTGTGCCATAGTACTGAGAAGTCAAGCAATCTCAGGATTGAAGATTAAACATCACATAAATGACTAGTGATATCTCTGAGAACAGCTTCAGAGATGTGGTGAAGTGAAAGTCAAATAAGAGTAAACTGAGGAGTGACTGGAAAGTGAAAACATGTTACCAACTTTTTCCATCAGTGAAGGAGAGAGGGAAGGTTAGTGTAATGTGGTACTGGGGTTAGTGACCAGACAAACTTTACCTTAAAGCCCCTGCACGACAAAAGAAATTTCTTCTGAAATACATTGAGAAACCTATGGCCATAAATCCTAACTTTACAATGACCTCAGTAGAGCCTTTTGGCTCTGTGGATCCTTCTTTCTGGATGTATTTCTTAATGGCTCCCTTTGTTTCTTCCTGTTTATTCTGGGGTTAGTAGACATGTTTTTACAAGTTACTTGATTGTTCATTAAGGCAATTCAAAGAAGCCCTGAAACACTGCTGTGCTATTGTTTTACGTTTCACTGCTCATTACTAACTACTTCCAAATCCTTCCCGTTCAAGAATTGGAGACCTTAAATCATATAGAGGATTAGAGGCAATGAAATCAAAACATTACCTATTTCCTTCTGATTAGGGGCACAGGCCTATAAAATATGTACCTCCAAACTTTACTATCTGTCAGTGAATGCTTTATGTGCAAGATCTATCTAAGTAGCCAAAGTAAGTCTCTGATTCAGTAGAAACAAATTGTAAAGCCATCTGCAAGGTGGATACCCTATGAGGTAAACAAGAAGATAGAAATATTGAAATAAGATTGATGTGACAATAAGCATAGCAACACCCAAATACACCAATAAGTATGATAATGATTATGGATACCAGCAGTTTCTTCTAACAGGAAGTACCAGGAATCCATGAACTAGAAAGTTGTCTTCATCATAAGGCTGCTGAGAACATAGCATCCATTTGGGAGTGCAAATCTTTGAGGACTTGATTTATATTATCAGAGTTATCAGGAATGGAAGTGAAGCATTTAATCTGAATGATGGCACAAGTGCCACCCTGAGCTGTTGTGAGAACATCCATGACCACGTGGTTTTGTAAAACAACTTTTCTCATGAGCAGCCACTCTGTGTTAAGGAGAGAAATGCCTTTCTCAGTGTCACCATCAAGAACTTTTTAAATATAATTGGTCAGGATTTCCACATGCCAGATTAGGTCTTCTAGACCAATTTATGGGATAAACTGTGAAGCTAAATGATCATACCAACAAAAAACAAATTGTTTCCATCTATGCTTAAGATTGGGGAGGTTGTCTTATATTGTGGAGGTTGTCTTATATTTTGGGTCCACCTCCCTTGTACCCATGGGTACCCAAAAGTACATCTCATCAAACACTTGAGTTTAACAAAGTCTCATTTATAGGCCATAATGTGACATCTATGTGAGTAGTGGTTTGTAAAGAGTACATCGCTCCCTTTTGTTGTAGCATTAAGGATTGTAATTTTATCCAGTTATTCCCTTGTAGGGAGGTACTCAACAAGTTCCCATCAATCAATTGTTCTGATTGTTCACCTACTGATAACATCAAAAGTAAAGAACTGGGTGCTTTGAGTGGAAAACTTAGACAAGCTTCTAACTTTATTAAGATATCACGACTAAGGCTGGGGTTGTGGCTCAGTGGTAGAGCGCTCACCTAGCATGTGCGAGACACTGGATTCGATCCTCAGCACCGCATAAAAATAAACAAATAAAGTAAAGGCATTATGCCCAACTATAACTAAAAAAATATTTTTAAAAAATCACGACTCATTAATGGAATTTGACGTTTAATTATTACCAATAAAAGAATGAGATGTTACATCTTCCCAACTGCAACATAGAAGAGGGCTGAACTCTTCACTTGAGTATTCTATCAACTCTCACTACCAAGCAGAAATTAGCAAAGAGGTGTCCAGGGAACAGTTAAAACAGGACAGGTAGCATCTGTATACAAAAAGAATTGAACAGCCCTGTTTCCTACCTGCAGAATTACCCTCCATTCAGCCCCCCTGATGGTGACTGTTTTGGGTCCTGGCTGATTCCAAAGGCATCTCTTCTTGGGTCATCATTTGGAGAGTGTCTGATGGGAGGTTCCTGTCACCCTGGGGCAGTCAATAATCCGGTGGCCTATCCTCCACATAAAGGATAAGGAGTCTATGGAAGCCTGTCCTTAGTTGGGCAATCTTTTTACCAATGTATTGGTTTTCTGTAATGATGACAGACATGTTCAGGGGTTCAAGGGTCCTGAGGAGGAGGAAATATGTGGTCCCCAAGAGTCACAGCCTATAACTGTGCTTGTCTCTTGTCCCTATTGTTCTCTTTTTGCTAGTCCCTTAAAGTATCCTCCCAGGATCTGTTATAAAAGACCTGGGAAGTTACCCAGAGTAGGTCATCAAGAGAAGTCCCAGGGCCAATGTTTATAATTTTATTCTAATATCTGGAGAAGATTATACAATAAATTTATTTTTTAAAGTAAGTTGCCCTTCAAAAGATGTGAGATCAAAGGGGGCATATTTTATTAAGGCTTCTTTGAATCTTTTCTAGAAAGTTGTGAAATTTTCCTCTGACCTCTGATCAATAGTTGCCAATTTCATAGAGTTAATAGGTTTCATTCTGCTGTTTTTAAGTCTTGCCATGAGACAAATAATCATGTGATTTATATGCCACCTGCCAGTAGAACCATCATAATTCCATTGAGGATTCTCAGTTGGGACAGATGAAGGACCCACGGGGTCTAAAGTGTTATAATATGCAAATCTTTCCCCAAAGCCCTAGCAGCTTCTATTATCCAATGTTGCTCTGTATCTATTAGAATTTGACTCAACATTATCATTATATCTCTCCAGGTTAGATCAAAAAGCAGGATTAAATTTTGGAATCCCTCTGGATCATCAGAAAATTGTCCCAAATCCTGTTTGATTTGTTTTAGATCTAGCAGAGAAAAATGCACCTGTATTTTGTCTGGCCCAAATTCTCCCTTTGTTTCTTGAAATGGGAATAATTTGGTATTGGATATTTAGAGACAGATTTACATGAGGCAAACCAGGAAGGTGGAATAGAAGCAGTATGTAATGGTGTAAGTGTACAGGGTAGAAGTGGAAGAAGTAGGGCTTGATAGATCTGAGTGTGAAGTATATTGTTGAGAGGGAGGAGAATGTAGTTTAGGGGGAATCCATTAGGCCAGTGGATAGTCACCTGGTCCTTGTTCGTTTTTTGATAATGGAGTAAGTACCCTCTATGGTGGTTTGAGAACAGCATTCATCAGCCCAATGTCTCCCTCTACGGCATTGTGGGCAAATACCCGGTATTCTACTCCTTTGATACCTAGTTTTGTTAAACCCTCCTCCTATGGGGCAATTCCTTTTAAAATGTCCTGTTTGTTCACAATTGTAGCATGTTTTTGGCCTGGCACCTAAAACCTGTTGTACTGCAGCTGCCACGACTTGCCCTTGTTCATTAATGTCTCTACATAATTTAATATATGTGTTTAAATCTTCATGTTTCCATGGTCTAATGACTTCTCTGCACCAACGATTCGCTTGCTCATAAGCCAGTTGTTTTATTAATGGCATTGCTTGTTCTGTATTCCCAAAAACTCTGGTAGCTGTTTGAATAAGCCTATCTACAAATTCAGCATAAGGTTCATTAGCTCCTTGTATTACCTTAGATAATTGACCTTGTAAACCTCCATGTCCTTGTAAAGTCTTCCATGCCCCAACCGCATCTACAGCAATTTGTATGTATACGCCAGGATCATATGCAATTTGTTGCTGCTGATCCTCATAAGGTCCCTTTCCTAACAACATATCTAGGTTTCTCTGAGGATAACCAGCTGCTACATTTCGCCTAGCCGACTCCTTGCAAAATTCCTCATTGGCAACCTTCCATAACAGGTATTGTCCTCCATTTAGCACAGCTTTACACATATTAGCCCAATCTGCTGGCATCATGTTCAAGTTGGTAATGGATTCGACCATGCTTACAGTGAAGGGTGCTTGAGGACCATAGGTTGTTACAGCCTCTTTTAGCTGCTTCACTTTTTTGAAATTTAAAGCATGGTGGATTCGCTGCCCTCCTGCCTGCTCAAATACAGGGCATGTTAATATTGGAGATCCTGTCTCAGGATCCCAACTATCAACTGCGGGGGTTGGGGGCCTCCCAGCATATGGAGGTGGCGCTCTTGGTTGGACACTTACGCCCTCTGGTGATAGAAAGTTGTTAGTAGCAGTCTCCTGTTGTAACTTTTCCCATGATGGCTTTTTCTGCTCTAAACTTTCTTCCTCTGTCTGACTAGAATTATGTAGAGACATTAATGAACAAGGGCAAGTCGTGGCAGCTGCAGTACAACAGGTTTTAGATGCCAGGCCAAAAACATGCTACAATTGTGAACAAACAGGACATTTTAAAAGGAATTGCCCCATAGGAGGAGGGTTTAACAAAACTAGGTATCAAAGGAGTAGAATACCGGGTATTTGCCCACGATGCCGTAGAGGGAGACATTGGGCTAATGAATGCCGTTCTCAAACCACCATAGAGGGTACTTACTCCATTATCAAAAAACGAACAAAGACCAGGTGTCTATCCACGATATCGTGGAGAAAGGCATCAGGCTCCATTGCCAAAAAATGGACAGGGGGGCCCAATGCTCCGGGGCCCAAGACCACAAATATATGTAGCACTGGAGGAACCCAGCAACCCCATCAGGGTAGTGCCCAGGACACATTGTCCATTAAATCCATCACTAGACAAACCAGAGGAAGTGCAAGACAGTACTAACTCCAGAGATGGGAGTTCAAATCATTCCCACAGGGGTAAAAGGACCTCTTCTCAAAGGAACAGTAGGCTTATTATTGGAACGCAGTTCTTCTACTCTAAAAGGACTTATGATAAGTCCTGGGGTAATTGATCCCGATTATGAAGGTGAAATAAAAATTATAGCCAGTTCTCCAAAGGGTATATCAGTAATCTCACCAGGAGATAGAATAGCACAGTTATTAATAATACCCAGCCTGCATGATAAATTTTCCAGTCGTACTGTAGAAAGAGGTTCCAAGGGATTAGGCTCCACAGGTGTAGATTGGGCTATGCTTTCTTTAAATTTAGATTCTCGCCCCATGCTAAAACTAAATATTCAAGGACATGAATTTAATGGACTAATGGATACAGGTGCAGACCTTAGCATCATCTCTCATCAAGATCGGTCAAAACATTGGCCATTACAACAAGCCACTCAAATGCTTCGAGGCCTATGAGTGGCGACTAATCCCCATAGAAGTGCAATGGTATTAGATTGGAAGGATCCTGAAGGATGTGAAGGAACTATACAGCCATATGTATTGGATCATCTTCCTGTAAATTTATGGGGACGAGATGTCCTAGATCAATTAGGTTTGACATTAACAAATAACATCAATCAAAATGCACCCACTATTATGGCTAGACAAGGTTTTAGGAAAGGAAAAAGATTAGAAAAACAAAAACAAGGCATAGCAGCACCAATACAAATAGATCAAGGAACAGACACACATAGGTTGGATTTTCAGAAAGGGCCACTGAGACAATAAAAATTACTTGGAAATCAGAAAGACCAGTATGGGTTCCTCAGTGGCCCCTGACTAAAGAAAAGATACAAGCAGCCCATGACCTTGTCAAACAACAATTAGCGGAAGGACATATACAACCTTCTGTATCTCCCCATAATACTCCCATTTTTGTCATCAAAAAGAAATCTGGTAAATGGAGATTATTGCAAGATTTAAGAGCCATTAATAATGAGATGGTTATTATGGGACCTGCTCAATCAGGGATTCCTCAGTTGTCTGCTTTGCCAAAAACCTGGTATGTATATATATTAAAGATTGTTTTTTTTTTCAATTCATCCTGAGGATAGTCCACGTTTTGCATTTACTATCCCTGCACTGAATCATGAAGGTCCTGATCAGAGATATGAATGGAAAGTACTCCCTCAAGGGATGGCTAACAGCCCAACCATGTGTCAAATTTATGTTAACAAAGTAATCCAGCCACTTAGAAATCAAAATCCTGAACTACAAATATTTCACCATATGGATGATGTATTATTAGCACACAAAGATAAAAACACATTGCTAGAATGTTATGCCACACTTACAAACTTATTAAAAATTATAATCTAGAGATAGCAATAGATAAAGTACAATTAAATTTTCCAATTAATTATTTAGGAGTTCTATTATCCTCAACCATGGTCCGTCCACCAAAAATTCAAATACGAGTAGATCAACTCAAATCACTTAACGACTTTCAAAAGTTATTAGGAGACATAAATTGGATAAGGCCTTATTTAGGTATACCAACAGGAGAGTTGGGACCTTTATTTGATATCCTAAAAGGTCCATCAGATCCAAATTCACCCCGAATGTTAACGCCTGAAGCAAGAAAGGCATTAAAAATCATTGAAACATATATGGAAAATATGCATTTGGATAGAATTGATATAAGTTTGCCTTTATTATTTATTGTACTACCAACAAAAAATATTCCTACAGGAGTATTTTGGCAAGAAGGTCCATTGTTATGGATACATTTATCTTATTCACTTAATACTATTCTTACTAGGTATCCTGAGGCTGTAGGACAATTAATACTCAAAGGAATAAAAGCAGCAAAGGGAGTGTTTGGAATTTCTCCCAATAAAATTACTACTCCATATACTGTGGATCAAATTAATGAGTTAGCTAATGAGTTAAATACTTGGGCAATAATCATGTGCAAATCTAATGTTTCATTTGATAACCACTTACCATCCAATCCTTTATTGTCTTTTTGGTCATCGCATCCTGTAATTTTTCCAAAAATGACAAGAAAAACACCTATCATGAATGCTCCAAATATATTCACTAATGGGTCAAATAATGGTACAGCAGCAATAGTTACACCTGATCAAACTTTTACATTTTTAGTACCCAAACAATCAGCTCAAAAGGTAGAGCTTAATGCAGTATTACAAGCTTTTGTGATGTTTAAAGATTCTGTATTTAATTTATTTTCCAATAGTCAGTATATAGTTAACGCTATAGTATCCCTTGAAGATGCTGGTAGGATTTCCCCTTCCTCTACTGTTTTCTCTTTGCTTTCCACTATACAAAGTCTAATCTGGGACAGAAAAGATCCATTCTTTATAGGACATATCAGAGCACATACAGGATTGCCTGGAGCCCTTAGTTTGGGCAATGATTTAGCAGATATAACTACACATGACATACATATTTTCTCTACACTTGAAGAAGCTATAAATTTTCATAAACGGTTCCATGTCAACGATACTACTTTACAAAAGCGTTTTAAAATAACTAAGGAACAAGCTAGACAAATAATAAAACAATGTCAAAATTGTGTGACCTTTTTACCACAAGTTAATCTTGGAGTCAATCCTAGAGGATTGATACCTAACCATATTTGGCAGATGGATGTCACACACTTGCCAGAATTTGGAAAATTAAAATATTTGCATGTTACAGTTGATACTCCAGTTTGGCTATTCTTACATCTGCGACAGAACCAGGATGCTTTTTTCAATATCTATTTTATTATTACCCTTTCCCACATCATGAAGTTCTAATTTTTTTTTTTGAGCTCATACAGAACTAGGTTAATGTTTTGCTGATCAGATCTGTTTTTGACTATAGAGTTTTTAAACATTGCAATGGAGATTTCACCTGTAAAAAGTTATAAGGCCTTTACTATTATGTTATGTGTTGTATGTATTATGTGTGCACACTTGTGTTTTTTGTTGTATGTTTGTATGTATGTATGTCCATATATCATATATGATGAGCGCTCATGAAAAAATGGATCCAAATTTTTTTTAGTCATGTGATTAAATTGGGTAAACAGCTGTTGAGGATTTTTTAAATATGTGAACAAAAAAGGAGGTTAACAGATCTGTTTGTTTACTTTCACCTTTCCTTTTCATTATATTTAATAATTCTGTTCAAGATAATGTAAATTGTTAAGACCCCCGACTCCAGACAATCACTGGGTCAGGACCTTAATTAATCTCTCTGGAATCGAAATTGTTTCCTTTTAGTGCCTTCTGGAATGTTACATAATTTTTTCTTTAGCCATTATTGCCAGAATTCCTATCTTCAGCCCAGTGCCAGTGAAGACAAAGATAAAACCAATCTACAGCTTCTGCAAGAGCCATCACTGAACTGCTTGCAGAAGTTGCCTGGACTATGTATCACTTGTATGCATTGTGAACTATCTGTTGGTGCAGCGACTTGTGGTAGTGTTGGGGTATTTTTGCTGATGGTGTCATCAGTGGTACAATTTTTCCAAAAGGAGCCGTCAATTGGCTTGGTGTATCCTCCTCCCTTCTGCTTGTGATGGTCGTTCAGCTAAAATTTGGGGGCCAATAGAGGTGAGGCAAAGAACCTCACCCCCCCCCCTGCTGGTACAAAGATCTATCCACAGGTGTGGCTGTATGCTGGACCGGTAGTCAATGACGGGTAAGATCCAATTGCAATGGTACCAACCTAAGACAGGAGGCTGATGCCTTGAGGTCAGCTCATCCGATGACAGGTAAGGACCATATGTAGTATTGGACAACCTAAGGCAGGTAGGTCCCTAAGCCACATGCTTGTTGTTTAAACAGAGAGGGGGAGATGTTGACAGCCACAGCCAAAAGGGGCCCCAGCAAACTTCCAGCTGCCAGCAAACTTCCAGCTGCCAGCAAACTTCCAGCTGCCAGCTGATGATTGGCTCACAGCGGCCCCAGCAAACTTCTAGCTGCCAACGGATTGGCTCCTCTGTGGTGATGCTCATTGGGTTGTTTCCCCGCCCTTTCAGACCATGGAGCTGCTCATTGGGGGACTTTTTTTGGCTCTGCCCACACGACCCAGCCAATTGGCCTCAAGAGCAGGAGGAGTGGGGGAGGTGGAGAGGCTTGTGGGAAGCCAGTGGTGGCAGTTGGGCTCTGAAGGTTTTCCTGAAGAGCTGTGTGGTTTGGCCTGTGTGTTCTAAAAATAAAGTTTGTTTCTTTTGACAAGTGGCTCCTGAATTGTGCCCAGCCAGACTGCGGCAGCCATCAATTTCTTGACTCATCATTGACTCATAATTGCTGCTACATTTAGCACACAAATATTTTTGATCTCCTAGTAGAAAAAAAAAGCCTGGACATATAGGGGATCTCTGACCATTTTCTCTCTTTTTTACTAAATGAGTCTTTTGGAAAATAGTATTACAGATTATACTCTCATTTTTTATTGTTCCTAACTTATATTGAGGTCATGCAACAATGCAAAACAACAACAACAACAAAACAAAACAAAACAAAAAAACCCTCTTTTTCTTAAGGGTCTCTGGGTTAAAATGGTCCCAGTTTCTCAGGATGCATCCCAGTGGAGTCTTAGTCAGTACCAATATTGATGGTTGTTTTCCCATCTGTAAAACAAACAAAGCCAGCATCCATCAATACTCCAGGTGTCCCTCAGCAGTACTGACATCCAAGAGAAATGAATGCTTGACGGTGTCCATTTTAAACCCAGAGCCAGAAAGCGTCCCTGCATGGTTCCTGAGAACTTGGTGTAGTGTGCACTCTCCAAGTTCCACAACTTGTGGTTTATTTGTGCAATTCTTTGTCACTCAAGTTTATAATCTAATTTTAAAAATCTTTAATAACTTTATGTGGTCAATTGATAGAACTTGAAGAAGTGATCCTTAATCCTTTTGCATAGAATTTTCTTGGGCGATACTGGAGATTGAACCCAAAGGTTCTGAACCATTGAGCCACGTCCCCAGCCCTTTCTTAAATTTTAATTTTAAGACAGAATTTCACTAAGTTGCTAAGGGCCTCACTAAGTTGCTGAGGCTCGTTTTGAACTTTCATTCCTCCTGCCTCAGCCTCCTGAGTCACTGGGATCACAGACGTGTACCACCATGCCTGGTCTTTTGCATAGAATTTTAAGAGTAGCGTAGGTCTGATGTTGAAAAGTGGAGGGGAGCAGAGGTTTTTGTGTCACTATGTTGGAAACACAGCAAGTCTGATAATAACAACAGGATAAATATCATAAAAAAAAGATCAAGGATCATTGTAGACAAAGATGATGACTTAAGTAACCTCCAGATTCTGGATAGAGCCTCTAAAAGGAGATGGTATGTGCCCATTCCTAAAGTGAGTCAGGAGCATGATGTAAGACAATGGCCACAACAGTGGAGATGATCTCATTGCCTCTTAGTGACCTTGATTTAAAAATGCCACATAAGCAAACAAACAACAACAAATAAACAAGAGATTGTAGTTTGCCAGCCAGAAAAGACAAGGTGCCAATGTGGTTACTGACTACATGAAAAGCTGAATACATGCATCAAAACTGCATAAGACAGAACACTGACATGGCATATGGAGGAGCTTTTGGCAGAGAGACTACCTGGAGCAGTCCACGGTGAAAGATAAGATATCAGAGGCTAAGTTGAACACCATCCCAACCAAAGCTGGGAGATGAATAAGGAGAAGTTTAAAACTGTCCTGTAGATGGTGCTGATCTGAGTCACATCACCACGTTAGATGCCACAGGACAGTGGGGAGCTGAAGCTCCAAACCTCAGTTCCAACAACAAACAAAATTTAGTCAGACACGAAGAGCCAAGTGAGAGAATTTTATTATGAATGAAAGTAAAGAGCACTCTCAAGAGAGAAAGTGGGTTGTTTCTGAGCACAGAATGTCAAAAAAATGATACTGCTTCCAAATTTATTGCTGTTTGAGGTTTGCCAGGAGAACTGGCTTCCACCTTCTATAGTCTTTACCCATCAGGTGTTCAATCCTCCTTCACATCAGGCAGGGGAGTTTTTGACCCTAGTTAGTCCTCTCCAGAACTGTCATGGTGACCATTCTATTCAGGGAGGCTTCATCTATAAGTCAATCCCATGTTAACGTGGGTATTGGGGTAGGAAGGAATTTCCTTTCTGAAATATGTTGAGAAACCTATGGCCATAAATCCTAACTTTACAATGACCTCGGAGGAGCCTGTCGGAAGTTAGCTCCATTGGTCTTTCTTTCTTGATGTACTTCTTGTTGGCTCCCTTTGTTGACTTCTATTTTTCCTCAGGGTTAGTACACCTGTTATTCTACAAGTTATTTGATTGTTCATTAAAGGCAATTTCAAAGAAGCTCTGTGACCCTGCGGTGCTATTGCTTCACATTTCACTGCTTATTACTAGCTACTGCCTCATAGCAGGAACATTTTTAAAGAGCTAGAAAAGATGGGATAAAGAGAAGTAGGTATAATGAAGATGGAACAAATAGAAACTTGGTAGCAGGACATAGATAACTTTTCCTTCTGATAGCTCTGTTTGTGTGGTGGAACATGATGGACATTATTATCCAAAGTACATGTATGAAGACACAAATTGTGCTTATATTCTCTTTGGATGGACAAGGACACTGCTGTCTTCTCACAGAGCTTGTCTCTATAGTGACAGTCCCTGGCCAGGTAAATACAGCTCTCTTTTGATTTGAAATTCAGACTTAAAGTGCTTTCTGAGACGTCTCCCCATAACAGTTCCAGGTTCTGATAGATCGTGGACAGAGATGAAAGCAAGAGGTAGAGGGGAATGTTCCTGGACATGAGGAGGCCATGGGCCCCAACTTCCTTAATAAGACTCCTTTGGCACAATAATTAAAATCAAGAATCAGTAAATGGGATTGACTCAAACTAAAAGTTTCTTCTCAGCAAAAGAAACAATCTGTGAGGTGAATAGAGAGCCTACATCTTGGGAGCAATTTTTTACCCCTTACACATCAGACAGAGCACTAATCACTAAGGTATATAAAGAACTCAAAAAATTAAACACCAAAAATCAAATAACCCAATCAATAAATGGGCCAAGGACCTGAACAGACACTTCTCAGAAGAGGATATACAATCAATCAACAAATATATGAAAAAATGCTCATCATCTCTAGCAATTAGAGAAATACAAATCAAAACCCCTCTAAGATTTCATCTCACTCCAGTCAGAATGGCAGCTATTATGAAGACAAACAACAATAAGTGTTGGTGAGGATGTGGGGAAAAGGTACACTCATACACTGCTGGTGAGACTTCAAACTGGTGCAGTCAATATGGAAAGCAGTATGGAGATTTCTTGGAAAATTGGGAATGGAACTACCATCTGATCCAGCTATCCCTCTCCTTAGGTCTATACCCAAAGGGACACAGCCACATCAATGTTTATAGCAGCACAATTCACAATAGCTAAACTGTGGAACAAACCTAGATGCCCTTCAGTAGATGGATGGATAAAAAAAATGTGGTATATATTACACAATGTAATATTACTCAGCAATAAAAGAGAATAAAACCATAGCATTTGTAGGTAAATGGATGGAGTTAGAGAAGATAATGCTAAGTGAAGTTACCCAATCCCCAAAAAACCAAATGCTGAATGTTTTCTTTGATATAAGGAGGCTGATTCATAGTGGGATGGGGAGCGGGAGCATGGGAGGAATAGATGAACTCTAGATAGGCCAGAGGGGTTGGAGGGGAAGGGAGGGGGCATGGGATTAGAAATGATGGTGGAACATGATGGACATTATTATCCAAAGTACATACATGAAGACACAAATTGCTGTGAATATACTTTGTATACAACCAGAAAAATTGTGCTCTATATGTGTAATAAGAATTGTAATGCATTCTGCTGTCATATAAATTAAAAAATAAAATTTAAAAAAAGCTTGTCACCAAATGCTGGGAGCCATTAGCCAAGTAAGTATGACAATTTCCTTGCCAGCGTACCCCATGTTGCAGTGACATTGAATGTACTTAACCTTGCTCAAGGACCAAGGCAGATTAGGGTGTTCCCGGTTTTAAGATAATCGTGTTTAGGGCGTTCCCAGTTTAGGTTCCAGGTTTAAGGTTTAAGATTATTCCTGCTGGGAATAGGGCGTATCCTGCTGCCTGAGTTCCCCTTGAGTTCTCACGGGATTCAGACAGTATATTTTGGGAGATAGAAGCCCAGTGGAGGGGATTTTGGGCAGAGAACGTGGATTTGGAAAGAGAACGTGGATTTGGGAAGAGAACGTGATTGTAGACGGCTGGTGAGTTCGGGAATAAAGAGTTGCTGTTTGAATCTACAAGCTGTGTGGTGGCTCGTGATTGTGTGCCCAGCCAGACTGCGGCATTTGTGCCCAGCCAGACTGCGGCAACCAAAAGTATTTGAAAAGGTATAATTAAATGCATCCAGCAATTAGTTAATTTTCTGGTGTGTGTGGCAATTGTTAGATCTTTTAAATTTATTATGTGCTATTGCCATTTCTTTGGTAATTGACTTCTTTTGTTGTTTTACCTGTATAGGGCTATAGGACTTCAGATACTACAACATCTAGATCTTTTTTTTTTTGGTACTGGAGATTGAACCCAGGAGCACTTAATCACTGAGCCACACCCCCAGCTCTTTTCTATATTTTATTATAGATGAGGGCCTCACTGGGTTGCTTAGGGCCTTGCTAAGTTGCTGAGGCTGGCTTTTAACTCACGATCCTCCTGCCTCAGCCTCTTGAGCCATTGGTACGCTGCCGCACTTTTTCTTTTCTTTTTTTTTTTAATTGTAGATGGACACAATACCTTACTTTATTTGTTTATTTTTACGTAGTGCTGAAGATCAAACACAGTGCCCCAAACATGCTAGGCAAGTGCTCTACCACTGAGCTACAACCCCAGCCTTATTCTGAGGATGTTTTGTTTTTGCAGTCCTGGGGATTGAGCCCAGCAGCACTCTACCACTGAGCTATATATGCCTCTAGCCTTTTTTATTCTATGCTTTTGAGACAGAGTCTTGCTAAGTTGTCCAGGCTGGTCTCAAACTTGTGATTCTCCTGCCTCAGCCTCCTGAGTCGCTGAGATTACAGGTGTGCTTCATTGCACCTGCCTCTGATGATGTTTTATTTCGTAAGCTGGACCATGAACATTATGTGATTCTATATATTCTTTGGTTTACTCCAATAGAAAGTAGTGAAATGCTTTTTAGTTGTCTAGGAGACATCTGTTTTACTTATTTGTCCTCATTCTGGTTGTGTGTGTGTGTGTGTGTGTGTGTGTGTGTGTGAGAGAGAGAGAGAGAGAGAGAGAGAGAGAGAGAGAGAGAGAGAGATATGCTGGGGATTGAACCCAGGGCCTTGTGCATGCAAGGCAAGCACTCTACCAACTGAGTTATATCCCTAGCCCCTCCTCATTTTGATTTTTGATGCCTATGACTTCACTGATTGCTGTGAGCGTTTGAATTGGCAGAAGTTGAGAATTTCCTAGCACCTCACCACAGTGCAGGTCTAAGGCCTGGGTTTATTGGCCCACTTTTACCAAACAACAACAAAATAATAATATTAATATTTAATTGCAAAAGTGCCTTGTCTTTTTTTCCACTTTACCTCCTGTTTCAGTCTCTAGTACCCAGATTGTTGTTTTTCTAATTATCCTCTGCAGTTGTGACTCATCATTCACCTCTATTTGAACCAAAATCGTGCAATATTTACAAAATTGTGTCAACATAAATAGAAATTAGATTCTCTAAAGATTAATTATATTCATTTTGGAATAAAATATCCCTGCAATAGGAATATGCATGCTGTAAGAAACTATGAGCATATTCAAAGAGGTTGAGGCAGCTGGGTGTTGTGGTGCACACCTGTAATCCCAGCAACTCAGGAGGCTGAGGTAGAAGGATCCCAAGTTCAGAGTCAGGCTCAGCAATTTAGGGAGGTCCTAAGCAGCTTAGTGAGACCTTGTCTCAAAATAAAAAATAAAAAGGTCTGGGAATGTGGCTCAATGGTAAAGTGCCCCTTGATTCAATCTCTTGCCAAAGAGATTGAGGCAAGGGGAAGTTTTCAAAGGTGAAGTGAGTGGAATTACATAAAATATTTTGAAACAGTAGTCCTTGACTATAAGTTTTAATGATAAGAGTAGTGCCAATCTGAGGTTGAAAGATAGTTGCTGGGCAGACGTCCTTGCAGAATTATTTCTTGTGTAAGGTTGTGGATCTAGCAGTCTTGTAGGCATAGTTCTTATTATCAGGCATATATGTAATAGGGCCCCTCCTTTGTAACTTCGCAGATGTATGTATGTATGTATGTATTTTGGTTTGAATGGACACAATCAATTCCATTTTGACCCGATGACTTTCATGACTGCAAAGAATTAAATTAGAATACTTTGGAATTTCATAAGAGGAAATCACTGTAAACTAAATTGTATTTATCATTATTCCTTGCATGTATCCTTTATGCCAGTCTTGGTTCTAGACACTGGGAGAACACAAAAGTGCAGCCCCGTTTATATCCCTGAATGGTGAGATAAGGGTTGATCTAAGGCACAAGTCAAACTACTATGACTTCCTTGATGGAGAGGTAAACATAATATAAAGGAGTGTTGTGATTTAGATGTCAGGTATCCTCCAAAAACTCATTTGGGGGACAATGCAAGAAGGTTTAGAGGTGAAATGATTGGGTTATGAGAGTTTTAACCTAATCAGTGAACTAATCCCCTGATAGGGATTAACTTGGTTATATCTGTAGACAGGTAGGGTGTGGCTGGAAGAGGTGGGCATATATTTTGTCCTTGTTGAGCTGAGCTCTCTCTGCTTCCTGGTGCAATGTCCTGAGCCACTTTCCTCTACCATACTATTCTACCATGATGTTCTGCCCGGCCTCAGGCCCAAAACAATGGAGTCGGCTGTCTGTAGACTAAGACTTCTGAAATCATGAGCCCCCAAATACACTTTTCTCCTCTAACTGTTCTTGTCAGGTCTTTTGGTCACAGAAATGAGAAAGCTGACTAAAACAGGGAGCAAGAAGATAATTGGCTTGGGTGGGTGAAAGCTTCAGAAAAGATATATATTAAGTTGAACCTAAAAGATGACAAAAGATATTTTCAGTCGAAGAAAATTTCTATAATGTTAAAAAATTTTTAAAAAATAATATGGCAATATATTTCAACTTATTGTTCTGAAATGTTAAGGTTCCCCCTCCCCCCACTACCTGGGAATTGTACAGAAGGCCTTACACATGCTATGTAAGTGCTCTACCACTGAGCTACATCTTCGGCCCTCTTGAATTTTATTATTATTATTATTATTATTATTTTTGGTACTGGGGATTTAACCCAGGACGCTTTACCACTGAGCTACATTCTCAGTCTTTTTTATTTTTGAGACAGGGTCTCACTAAATTGCTCAAGGCCTTGAAAAGTTGCTGAGGCTGGCCTAGAATTTGAGATCTTCCTGCCTTGGATTACAGGTGTAGGCTACCAGGCCCAGCTGAAATGTTAAGCTTCTTAATTTTCCATGACAGAAGGTGTACACATTTGTGTGTATTTACAATATTTCAGTTGGAAAGATTTTTCAAATACTCATAAAAGTTTAAAGAATTTTATAGGAAAGGTCCATATATGCATCACCTAAATTCTACATTAACATTTTACTTGTTTTATTACATATATACTTGTTTTGTTATATACATAAAACAAGTAAAATGTTCATTTTACTTCCCTGTATTCATCAATCTATTTTATTTTATTAGTGCACTTCAAATTGTAGATATTCACATTGAATTGGCTGAAAACCTCAGCATGCAAATCATTAGCCAGAGTTCAATATTTATTTGTAGCTTCTTCTTCTGATGTAAAACTTACAAACAATGAAATGTACAAGTTGTGAATGTACAGTTGCTGTTTTGAAAAAGTGCATGGTACCCAAACCCCAAACAAAATAGAACATTCCCAGCACCCCAGAAAGTCACTCACAGAAGTACATTTTTGAGGTGTAATACTCATAAATCCCAGCAACTGTAGACCAAAGAGTGATGAGAGATAAATAGAATTAAACTGGAGAAGATAAAAATTTGAAGGTCAAAAGGATTAGTAGGTGGCCAGCATCCCAGACCCTGAGTAGGCACTAATAACTTGCTATGGATAGTAAGCAGATTAGCTTGGCGGGAGCTGAGCCAAAGGCGTGAGATACTAAATGAAATATCACTTTGCTTCAGTTATTTTCAATACAGTGGCAGAGCACATGCTTAGCTTACGTGAGACTCTGGTTTTAATCTCTAGCAGCAAAGCAAAACAACAACAACCAAAAATATACAAAACTCCCTCAAACAAACATATATCAGGGTTCTCCTGTAGGCCGTATATCTTGGAGGGCAGTGGTTCCCAAATAGGGGCAATTTTGCCCCACAGAGGACGCTTGGTAATGTTTAGGGATATTTTGGGTTGTCACAAGGGATTGTAATGTTACAAACATCTTCATAAAAGTTTAAAGAATTTTACAGTACAATTTACATTTTCGTGGGCAGGAGCTAGGGATGCTGCTAAACATCCCCTAGCAAGAAAGAATTATTTGGCCCTGAATATGAAGAGTACTTTTGGTAGGTTAAAGGTAAGGGTTGGAAGTTACACAGTGGCAGCAAAAGAAAAAAAAAATTTAAAGAAAGATGATGTGTTTGTTTCACTTTTTTTTTTTTTTTTTGGTACTGGGGATTGAACTCAGGGTCTCTTAACCATGGAGCTACATCCCCAGTCATTTTTATTTTTACTTTTTTTATTTTAAGAGGGGGCTTCACTAAGTTGCTAAGGCTGGTTTTGAATCCCTTTGACTTGGCCTCCTGAGCTGCTGGGATTACATAGGCATGTGCCATGGAACCCAGTTTGTTTCACTTTTTAAAATCAAGAAAAAGGAATAATAAATCATTCTTGTTGGGTAAAATGAATACAAAAAATATACTTCTATTTTGGTGCCATTTGGGGAAGGGATGTGGGAAGAGGCAGTTTCTCATTGGAAATGTAAATACTAATGTGGTGCTATACAAGGCCTTTTAGGGAAACAGGGCTGAGTCTATAGCAGGAAGATTGGATTTGTAACCTTCCACTTGCCTTTTCTGGCTTCTGAATCTGTGGTTTGAAAACTAGGGGAGGGGAAAAGCAGGATGGAGGAGAAGGAGGTATTTACAGTTTCCACCTTCTGAGACTCTTAAGACTGTTCTAAATAGGGTAGCCAAGACAGAGGTGACCAGTGGCCATTGCAGCATGACTTCATTGACAAATTCCAACCAAAGGTCAAGTCAGAGAACATCTTTCCAGCTCTGCTTCACAGCACATGATTTCCAGGTACTCCCACCTCAGTGTCAGCCCTGGGAGGATGGCTGACCTGTAAACTTGACCTGTGATTCACTAGAGGTGAGGTGGCCAGAGGGCCCTGCTCAGCAGTGTTGCAAGTCATGCGTGCTCTTCATTATGGCTGAATTTCATGTCCATTCTTGTACGGGTTCCTCTGTGTTTTCATCCCTTTCTTTCTGTGACTTATATCTGCATCTGTCTCAGTGGGAAATTCCCTAAAAATAGGTGTCGGATTGGTCCATAGTCTTCAGTATGGGGCAAAGCATGTTAGTCTCAATGCTGTTTTGAAAGATAGCTTTATTTTGTGATATTGTGATGATTAATTTAACAAAAATAAACAAGTGAGTTGTTTCAAAGTGATATGGATCTTTTTGGTGAAACCTTTAATTTTTAATAGGTGATAGATATAAGGGAAGGTACAAAAGGGAAAAAAATCAGTGAAAAACCTCCTACATTCCTGTCCCTTAGAAACAACCATTTCGCCAAACATGGTGGCACACTCTTGCAATCCCAGCAACTCAGGAGGCTGAGGCAGGAGTATGGCAAATTGAGGCCAGCTTCAGCAATTTAGTGAGGCCCTAAGCAACTTAGTGAGACCCTGTCTCAAAATAAAAAATAAAAAAGAGGGCTGGGAATCCGACTCAGTAGTAAAGTGCCCCAGGGTTCAGTCCTCGGTACCCATCCCCCCAAAACAAACAAACAAACAAACAAAAAGCAACCATTTCTTGTCTTTTTTTTTCTGAGATATTCTATGCATATACAAATAGATCTAGGGGTGGGGTCGTGGCCCAGTGGTAGAGCGCTTGCCTAGCATGCTTGAGACACTGGGTTCAATTCTCAGCACCACATATAAATAAATGAATAAAATAAACGTCCGTCAACAATTAAAAAAAATTTTAAAAAAACCAAATAGGTCTATATATTCCCCTCCATTTTTAAACAAATATTAGCATATTAAAGATACAATTTTGCTTCCTACTTTTCTTTATCAGAATGTTAAAAAAAATCAGTGTAGTATCTATTGTACTGCTGTGTTTTGGGTGGATATTTAGAAGGCTTCCAAGCTTTTGATATTATATACAATGCTGCAATGATAACCTTGTAAATAGAAGGAAGTGGGATGTCTAGGTCAAGGGGAGCAAGTGCACCTGATCTGAAACTTGACCTGTGATGTAGCTGCACTGTCAACGGAGGCTGAAAGGATCCACCGCCCACTCCAGTGCATCAGCATTGTTTCTTCACACTCTCCCTGGAGGAGGACATTAATCTTTTTAGTCCTTGCCAATCTGGTAAGTGAAAAGTGGTTCCCAGTGTGATTTTAATTTGCATCTCTTTACTGGGAGTGAGGTTGAAGAGCCATTTGCATTTCCTTTCCTGTTAACTTGAATTTCAACTCACTTATTATTCTTTTTTCTTTTTGATTTGTAAGAGTCCTTTGGATTCTAAATAAATTAGTAATGTGTTGTAAATATGGTAGCCAGGACAGAGGTGACCAGTGGCCATTGCAGCATGACTTCATTGACAAATGCCAACCAAAGGTCAAGTCAGAGAGCATCTTCCACATGATTTGCACATGATTTGCAGGTACTCCCACCTCAGTTTCTCACATGTCTCTCCTTGTGTGTGGTGGTTCATATCATGAAGAGTTTTTTAAGCCTATCTGCCTTTTTAGTTTTAGTTTTAGTCACTAGAAAGCTGTTACCACTCGAATTATTTAAACATTTATCCAATGGTGTTTCTTAATATTTTAATGATTTAATTTTTCATATTTATGTCTTTAATGAATTGGAATTCTGGTGTAAAATAAGTAAGGTACTTATTTACTTTTTCCTAACTGTATTCCTAGATATTATAATATTGTATTAAATAATCCACTCCCCCACCCTCACTGATCTGAGACGACATTTTAATCATATCTAATTGCCCATATGAAGTTGGGTCTATTTTTTGGCATTCCATTCTGTTGTTTTGATTTTCTTTTTGTCTGTTCACCTATCTGTAACACACTAAATGGTAGTGTTATTATTATAACAGATTATTATTATAGCTTTATTCTATAATTTAACATTTTGGTACAACTAATACCACTCTGATAATGGTCTTTGGATTATAATATTTAGCACTTGTTTTTTAGCAAGCCATTTGTGTATTTCCATAATTCTAGATGCTTTGTATTCCTTCTAATGTATCTCTTCTCCAGAGTTCTACATACTGTTCTTTATGGCTCTCTACCTCACAGACACACTCAGGATAAACAGAGTTACCACTTCCTAAGTGCAGGGGATCTTGGATTTGAGTCAGGAGAGGTCCCCTCTGGGAACCCTCTGATCAGCCTTTCTGGTGGTCAGGCCCATGAGTTTCCTGAGGGGCAGGAACTGTGTCTTCCCCACAACGAGCACAGGCCTGGCACTGAGAAGTGCTCAGTAAGTGTAGGTTGGGTGGATAGATGAATTGATGAACACGGGCGTGAACACATGTCCGCCAAGGAGTCTTCTTTCCTGTAAAAGTTGTCCTATGGCTTTGAAGGTAGGAATAGAACTGGGGCATGATTCCTGGGATTGCATCCCAGCTCCTTGCCTGCCTTCCTACCCAGGAGAGAAAAGCTGAGTGAACAAGGATGACAAATACCATGTCCCCCTCCCATCCCCTCACACACCAGAGCCTGTGAGTTGAAGCTAGCTTTTTCACTGTGTTTGCCCCATCTTTTGTGTTGTTTTGTTTTGTTTTGTAGATATTCCCTGGGCCAGCTTCCAATTCCTGCACTTAAGTGATCCTCCCACCTCAGGCTCCTGAGGAGCTGGGACTACAGGTGTGTACTACAGTGCCCTGCTTTTGCATTAAGTTAAACGTCACTCTTGCCAAGTATGGTGGCACACGCCTGTAATCTTGGGAAGCTGAGACAGGAACATGTCAAGTTTGAGGCCAGGCTCAACAATTTAGCAAGACCCTGTCTCAAAAAAAATAAATCAAAATAAAATAAAATGAAATGAAATAAATTAGAAGGGCAGGAGATGTGGCTCAGTGGTAAAGCACCTCTGGATTAAAAGAAAAAAAAATGGCACCCTCTTTCATCATGTCTCCCTTTCTACACCAAACCCTGAGTAAAGCAAGTGGTATAGCTAGGAAGAAAGGAATCAATTCAACAAAATATAACAGCTGACTCTTCTACATGTTTAGTATGCGCTAGTTTGTCTTAATTTTTCTACCTATTTAATAATTGAATATTTGAAACAAGTGGATATATATATATATATATATATATATATATATATATATATATATCATACCCATTGTGTAAGTGAGTAAACTGAGTTAACAGAGAGGTTTGGTAATTTTCTCAGAGCCATAGAGCTTGTATGTAGATATGGATGGGTGTATGAATTCCATCAAAGTATAACATAAGGCACAGAGAAATGCACAAATCAAATGTGTATGACTCAACAAATTTTCACAGTGAATGCACCTGTGTACCTGCATTCAGGTCAAAGATGAGAACGCTACCAATCCCCCAGTAGCTCCAACCAATCCCTCCCAGTCACTGCCCCTTCCTCCCCAAGGGTAACCACTCTCCTGATCTTGTTTACCATTCCTCTGAGAGTTTCTTCTTCTTTCTATTTTCATTACACATGTATTTCAATCATCATAATCTGGTGTTTTGTTTTGTTTCGTTTTTCAAGATGGGTACTCACTATGGCCCGGGGCTGGCCTCGAACTGCTGGGCTAAAGCAATCCTACCACCTCCCACTCCTGATAGCTGGGACTCCAGGCATGTGTCGCCATGCCCATCTTTTATGAGATATGTTACTAAAGTTTACAGTATTTTCTCTTATAGGAGTAGAGATTGGTTGTTTGGGAGAACATATTTCTAAAAAGTAGACAAAATTGGGGGTGGTAGAGCTAGGAGGCCATTATTCCAGTTTCCCCCAAATTTTCTTTGCAAGTAAGTATAAGGATCTAATCTTTCCTCTAGTCTCTCTGCTCCAGGACTACAACTCCCAGGAGGCTGTGCTCTGACAGCTCTCGGATTTAAATAGGATTCTGGGTTCTGCTTAGAGCCAAGCTGTTGCTGAGCGCCTAGGCGTAAGAGGAGCAAGAAGCAGCCAAAGCAGCCAAGAGTTGGAGCCAGATCCTGAGCCCAAGCCAGATTCTGAGCCCGAGCCAGAGTTGCGGTTGAAGCTGGAGCAGCAGCAACTAAAGACATAAAAAAGATGCTGGTTATCTTGGGACTTCTCACCTCCTTCTTTTCGCTCTTGTATGTGACAGCTCCATCCATCAGGTTTGTCTTAATTCAACAAATTATAACACTAGCTTACAAAACCCTGCACTGTAAGGAGAGGAAAAAAAGATACAGGGAAGGAGGCTGAGGGAGAGAAAGTTAGAGCAGAAAAGGCAGGAAATAAAGAGAGGTTATGGATACCATGGTGGAAAATGAGAAGGGAGGATTTGGGCTGTGGAGGTGGGGCCGATTTGAGGTCTGGTGCTAGAGGAAGGCTGCGGGGATGACTCTGTAGGCAGCTCAAGAGTCATCTTAGGTGGAGTCTTGGCTCTTTTACTCGATTCCTTGAGTTTCTCCGAAGCTCACCCTTTCTTCTCTTGTCCCTAATCAAGGTGGACAAGCGAGGTTGTGTGTATGGCAGGGGACATTACCGAGGGACTCATTGTTAAGTACCAGGCACCCTGGGAAGGAAACCAACTCTTCCCTTTGATAACTACCCTCAATAAAAGTTTGGGATGACTCTGTAGCCTGAGACTTCTGGACGTGTTAAAGAAATGTGTACATTGAACAGAGAATTTTTAACTTCCTGATGATAAAGAAGGTTAAATGGACATATCAGGGAAGAAGTGTCATTTTAGGTCCTAGCATGGAGACCTGGGTTCAAATTCCCGTTCTGCCCCCGTAAGAAGTGGCTTTAAGGGGCTGGAGTTGTAGCTCAGTGGTAGAGCGCTTGCCCTGTACACGTGAGGCACTGTTTCGATTCCTAGCACCACATATAAATAAGCAAATAAAATAAAGGACCATCAACAACTAATATATATATATATATATATATATATATATATATATATATTTTTTTTTTTTTTTTTTTTTTAAAGAAGTGGTTTTAACTTCTTTGGGCCATAGTTTTCTCCACTGTCATGTAGAGATAATACTGGAGTGGCTGAGAGAATTAAGATAAATTATGTACGGAAAGCCCCTAGCCTGGTACCTGGTAGCAGTCAAATGATGCTTAGGAATTGTTAGCTGTGCTCTTCTCTGGTCAGGGTTGGGCTCTCTCTCTCTCTCTCTCTCTCTCTCTCTCTCTCTCTCTCTCTCTCTCGAAAAGTCAACAAAGGAAGTTTTCTTTCTATGTGACAAGGGCCAGAATGAAATCTGTAATATGATGGCAGAAAGGCTCTGAGGATTTCCACTCTCTAGAACAGGAGAGACAGCCGTGTGCTGCCCTCTGGGATGTTGTTTTTCATCAGCTAATCACAGAGATGCTTAATGGAGACCTAGGGCTCAGGATCATCCATTCCACTAATGCTCATCACTCATGTCTTTTGAATGTGGGTCACAGGAGGAAGCTGACCCTGGGAACCTGCAGAGATAAGTGTTAGTTGTCTTTGTTATCTGACAAGGAAAGTCCTCATTGGCTCTGTCTCAGGAGCACTTATTCTCTTTGCCCAGGTGATCATTCGTAGTCTCTGGGCCCACGACCTTCCAACTTGCGCTTATGAACTGGACACTACCTTGCCCAGTAGGAAAAACATCTCATGTAGAATATCTTTTTCTGGCCTCCTGACTCCAAAGTAAAAGATATCCTTCTTAGAAGCTGGATGGCTCTATTTTATGCATCTCGGTGTGGATTGGGAAAGATGGCGTGTGATGCTTTTGTTTCCCTTGCTGGCAGGAAGTTTTTTGCTGGTGGAGTATGTAAAACAAACATGCAGCTTCCGGGAAAGGTAGTGGTGATCACAGGTGCCAACACAGGCATCGGCAAGGAGACGGCCCGAGAGCTGGCTCGCAGAGGTGAGTCCTTTCTTTTCTGCCTCTGCACAGCTTTGCCTCCTGCCCTCCTCACTGAGGACTCTGCCCTTCCTCCTGGGCTTGGAAGCTCCCGTGGGAATTTAAAAACCTGGGATTCAAGTCCAACATGACACTAACTTACTCTGGCTTTCAACACCTCCCTTCCTCCCTGTTCCTTCCCTATTATATAAAGTAAGGAAAACAATGATGTCCAGGTAGAATACTTGTCAAGTCAGTTATTCTAATAGGATATGCTAAGCAGCATTAAATACAGGATTGTAAAACCAGCGTTCCCAGCCTGGGGCTAAGCCAACAGCAAGAAGACTGAGCAGTGCTCCCAGGAACATCTGGAAGTGGAAATGTGATCCCTCCACTGTTTTAGGAGTGGCTGGGAGAATGCTCTGTCCTTCAATAATAATAATAATAATAATAATAATAATAATAATAATATAATAAGCTCACTTATTATTCCTCTTTTCAGCCTAGGATCTGAACACATTGCCCTTTTTGTCTTGGCCCCAGGAGCACGAGTATACATTGCCTGCCGAGATGTACTGAAAGGGGAGTCTGCTGCCAGCGATATCCGGGCAGATACAAAGAACTCCCAGGTGCTGGTGCGGAAACTGGACCTATCTGACACCAAATCCATCCAAGCCTTTGCTGAGGGCTTTCTGGCAGGTGAGGCCCCAGGTGGTGGTGAAGAAATCAGGAAACTGAGTGGGAATGACTGTTCTACCCTGGCCCATCTATGGCCCTTGCATCAGAACTATCATGATCCCACTGGGCAGGTTCTGCTACAGGAACCAGCAGGACAGGGAATTGGCAAGAGAATGGTGGGTGGACAAGCTGGGCAGGATCCTTATCAACTCTTTGCTCTGCAGTAGGAGTGTTGGAGGTATCTGCTCCAGTCTGGGCTTGTTCCTTGGCATCAAGGTGTGGCCCTGATGCCACTTTCTTCTTTCATCCAGAAAATCAACCTTCTGTGGCCACAGGCACTAGATGAGTTTGTGCCACTGCCAAAATTCTTCTGGGTCTTGGAAAATGACCAGCTTCTACCAAGAACTATAGAATCCACGAGGGACAGGGACCAGGTCTGCTTTTCTTTACCAGTGGATTCTTAGGACCCAGCAGAGTGGGCTTGGCCCAGAGTCAGTAGTTAGTACATACTTGCTGAATAAATGAATGAACAGTGTCCAAGAAGATATAAGCAACTAAAACTAGAAACTCAATGATAATGGTTACTGAATACCACTGAAATAGGTCCAAGTGAAGGAAGTTATTGACTTCTAGGCAATACCTTGTTTTACAAGAAAGGAGCAGAATGAGTGATAACTGTAATGCCAGATTGTTGGGACCCCAATAGACCTCCAGGAGCCGAATCCTATGCAATCACACAAGAGTCTTTATTGCAAGCTCGAGCCTGGACTCACAACCATTCCCGACGCAGTGGTCCCAGGGAGTGAGTCCCGGTCCTTTGTTCAGTGAGATTTTATAGGTTTTGGGGGGATACTCTATGCATCACAACATCACACAGCAAATCATTTCATACTGCGGGAAAGTTAAACAACAACTCTTAACATTGATTAGCACATTCACTGGTGGGAACAAGTTGGGTAGGGGTGATTGGTTAGTACAAGACGGGGATTCCTTTGAACTGATTGGTTTAGGCCACGAGGGGTGTACATGCTAAACTACATGGTTTCCCAACATATTATCAACTACCATAAACTACCAGGGGGTCATCTGGCATGCCAGGTATTTTCCCTGTCTCATGCTGATTGGTGGTTGCTAGGGGGTTGCTATGGGTCCCCACCTAGCCTAACCGAGTCAGGGACACCTGGTGCCACAGATCTCTCCAGTTATTTGCAGACAAACAACTCAGCAGGGTGGGTGTGTGCCTAGGAGTGCTCTGTAGGCTTTTCCAAAGACAAGGGTCATGCCCCCTTCCTTAGGACAGGCCTTGAGGTAGAAGCTGCTGTTATTTATTTATTTTCAAAAATGGAGTCACATTAGTTTCTCGATAACCTTTCTGCAACAAGAGTGTTTCTGGACAAAGACAAGGGACAAATACTCAGGGCTGTGACAGGTAGCTATTGGTCTCCTCACTAACACAGGCTCTCCTTGGTTGTGCTTGGCAGAAGAAAAACAACTCCATATTCTGATCAATAATGCAGGAGTGATGTTGTGTCCATATTCCAAGACAGCAGATGGCTTTGAAACTCACCTGGGGGTCAACCATTTGGGTAAGTATACTTACATGACTCCAAAATGAAGCATATCCCCCTTGTTCTCTATAGGAAGATGGTCCTATACCAGTGCTGAGAATCTCCAAAGTGGTCCCTTTAGATTTCAATGTTCCAATAGATCGGACACATTGTTGTATTCATTGTCCCTCTCCTAACCAGTATTAAAAAAAAGCAAGGCCTTCCTATCCATACCATTAAGAAGCCCCACATCTCAGCTGAGAATTGTGTGGCACAGTCCTGTAATCCCAGCTACTGGGGAGACTGAGGCAGGAGGATCACAAGTTCAAGACTAACCTGGGGGCTGGGGATGTGGCTCAAGCGGTAGCGCGCTCACCTGGCATGTGTGCGGCCCGGGTTCGATCCTCAGCACCACATACAAACAAAGATGTTGTGTCCGCCAAAAACTAAAAAATAAATACTAAAAAATTAAAAAAAAAAAAAAAAAAAAAAGACTAACCTGGGCAACTTAGTCCCTGTCTCAAAATGAAAAATAAAAAAGTGTTGGAGGTATAGTTCAGTGGTAGAATGCTTATCTAGCATGTTCAAGGCTCTGGGTTCAGTCCCCAGTACAGAAAAAAGGAAAAAAGACAGAAAGAAACCCCAAATCTTAGGAGAGAACATCATTCTTGTATGGGATAATGACAGTGCGAAGTTTGCCAGGCAGGGCCGGCCTGGGGTATGTAGGAATCTGGGTGTGACTGGAGGAATCAAATCCATATGAGATGCAACCAAGTCAAGGGTTGGTCCATGGAGGCAGGCAAACGTCAAGAACTTGAGGTATAAGACATATATCTGGGGGTTCAGAGTTCAAGGTGATGGTTTTAGAGAGGAGTGCATGGAACTTGTTCTGTGATCCCAGGCAAATGTCATTTTCTTTGACTATTCTATCCTTCCTCTGTACATGAGTATACCTGAGTCCACAGTTAAGCAATCATGATCATAGAGCGGGAGGGCTTTTTTCCCTGATCCAGGCAAAGACAGATGTACAAATAAAGATTAATATTGCCTTACCATAGTCCAGCTCTGGCCCTTGCTTTGAGGAATCCGCTAACTTGGAACAATGACCATTAGCACTGAGTTATTCATGGCATCAGAATTTGTTCACACCCAGAAGACAATGAGCTAATGCTGAAGTCCTGTCATCAGTTCCCATACCCTGAGCCTAGGCTGCTGTCAGTCTCTTTGCTGGCTCTCTCTGCAGGCCACTTTCTTCTCACCCATCTGCTCCTCAAGCGGCTGAAGGAGTCTGCTCCTGCACGGGTGGTGAACCTGTCATCAGTGGTCCATCATATTGGCAAGATTCGCTTCCATGACCTACAAGGCGAGAAGCGCTACTGCAGTGGTCTTGCCTACTGTCACAGCAAGCTGGCCAATGTGCTTTTTACTCGAGAGCTGGCCAAAAGGCTCCAAGGTAAGTTTGGAGAAAGGGCCAGGTTTAAAATGACAAAAACAGTGTCGCCTGTCCAGACAGAGGTTCACAGGAACTTCTGAATTTATTTATTTATTTAAAATATTTATTTTTTAGATATAGGTGGACACAATATATTTTATTTCTATGTTCTACTGGGATCGAACCCAGTGCCTTACGCATGGTAGGCGAGCGCTCCACCTCTGAGCCACAACCCCAGCTCCAGAACTTCTGAATTTAGGCTGTAAAACATGTACATTTCAGTAGTAGCTTTGTGTGTTGAGGAGAATGAGGCTATAAACTGTAAATAGAATAGTCTTTGTCTCCAGAGAGCTTAATATTGAATAGGATTTAGGAACTTTATAAAGTTACATGTATGTAAAATTTTATCTTGTATCTATTATCTCATTTGATTTTCACAGCTACCTTTTGTAACAGGCAGAGTGGGTATTATTATTCCTACTTCATAGGTCAGAACTGAGTTCTAAGAAAATGGCTGATTCAAGATTACATGGCAAAACTAAGAGTCAGGAATGGAATGTGGGTGCTTTGCTTTAAATCAAGGTGCTTCCTCCTTTTGTGCCATTTGTTGGAGTCACCTGGGGAGCTAAGCTACAGGGCTGCCACTGCCTGGAGTCAGGTAGGAAGGGCTGGAGTTCAGGCCCTGGGGTCTGAGTTCTTGTTCTACCTCATACTAGCCCTGTGTCTATGTGGACTGTCCAGTTAACCTCCCTGACTGTGTCTCCTCAACTGTAGAATAGGTGAGTCTGGCTCTTAATACTTAATAACTCTGTGCTCCCTGGGAGTTTTGCTCAAGCTATTGGCTCTGACATCTGAGAATCTGGGGGACCATTTACTATAGTGAACAAACCAGGGTTTGAGAACAACAGTGTTTACTTTCAGAACCCCAAGGGCAGAAGAACGGGGTAATCCTAAAAATAAATAATAATTAGAACAGCAATTGGGAGTTTATTGTGCCATACTCTGTGTTAACTAATTTAATCCTCAACATTATTATGAGGTGGGTGCTGTTATTCCCCCTCCTCTTACAAATGAAGAATCAGGTATAGATAATAAATTTGCCCAAGTGAGTTTCCTAGATGAGCCAGAATACCATCCAGAAAGTCCAGGTCTGGAGCCCCTGATCTTTTCTCTACCTCTGGGATGAGACCTTGGTCCTATAATCTGCTAGGTATGACCTTGAGAAATTTATTTCCTCTCTCTGTGACTCAGTTTCCTCAGCTACAAAATGTAAATGGGCATCTTAATATTACCTACTTCACAAACCTCTTTAAGAATTAAATGAGACAATGAAGGTAAAGCGTATTTTATAATAAGTACTGAAAACAGTGGTTACACAGGGGTGTCTGGGGAGCAGGTTAACTTTCCATAATCTTCATCAACACCCTCAATCTACATAAAATATGTAGATTTTTGAGGTGCTGGGCAAATGCACCTCAAAACTAGGCCCCGCTCCTCTACCTTCCAATCAGATCACTACTCCTGAGCCCCTCCTATAGAAATGGTAAAGAAACAACTGTTAATAAATGATATTTCTACTTACTACGTGTTTTTTTTTTATTAGTAGTAATTTAGCCCTGGTATAAAGGTGACATTGAAATAGGAGGACATTGAACCAGGCACAGAAGGCTGAGAAAGCTATAAATCATTCTGGAAGAGATCAATTCATTTTTGGGTACACTCTGCCTGGCTAGCAGTGGTGAATTCTGGACCCTGGGGTTGGGTTTCCTGAGTTCTTTCTTCCTATTTATATGTTTTGCTGCAGAGATGCGCTGCTTTCCTGAGCTCAGAGCATGTGCCTAGTCTCACTGTGCCGTCTTTTCTTTAGGCACAGGAGTCACCACCTATGCAGTTCACCCAGGCATCGTCAGCTCGGAGCTGGTTCGGCACTCATTCCTGCTGTGTCTGTTCTGGAGGCTCTTTTCCCCATTCGTCAAGACCACAAGGGAAGGGGCCCAGACCAGTCTGCACTGTGCCCTGGCTGAGGGCCTGGAGCCCCTGAGTGGCAAGTATTTCAGGTGTGTGGCGGCAGTGTAGATTCCCTCCTCCACCCTCCTCTACCTGTGTATGTGTGAGACACAGGACTCCCTAGGCTTTGCGAGTCCCCTCATTTGTGTCTGATGATGGAAGACAGGTTTGGGTTGGATCTGCAAACAATTCCATTTTCTTTTCCAAGGAAACTTACGTTAGAAAGAACTGCTTTTATAGCTCTATTTTATACCTAGGTGCCGCTTTTCTGTGTAAACTTTGTAGCTTTCTGAAAGCTGTTAAAGACTGTCCCTGGTGTTTATGATATGCAAAGAATATTGTTAGCAGGCTCTCTGGATTCTTTTTCTCCTCTTTTAAAGTTTTGGCTGATTTGATTCATGAATTCTTTGATACCACTTAGCACAAAGTTGTTGGGAGAAGATCATCTCTTTCTCCAGTGTCAACTCTGTCCCAGTGCTGTCGAGATTGGTATTATCTGTTAGAATATAAAAATAGAAATTTCAGTACTGTATCTTATCACAAGCTCAATGTGCAACCTGAGTTTGGGAATAAAGGAAAGACCAGGATTAAATCCCCATCCCATTCCATGACTTAAGTCCTCTCTGCTGTCCCACTTTGTTGAAGGCTGTTCATCAGTGCATTTAAGTGAAACACTGTAAATAAACTCAGTGTCCAATAACAGGGAAATGGATAAATGCTAATAACTAATGTTGCTTGAGCTCTTTATGTGTTTGTCACTCTTCTAAGTGTTTGTGTGTATTAGTTCATACAATGATCAAACTCTGAGAGGTAGGTAATATTATCCCCACTTTACAAATGAAACTGAAGCACAGGATAATGAAGGAATTGCTCAAGTTCATAGAGCTCGTAGATGGTAGAACTGGGGTTTATACCCAGGCAGTCTGACTCTAGAGTGGTTCTATTTAGTGCTATTGCTACTAGCCACGTGTGGCCATTGAACACTTGAAATATGGCTAGTCCAAATGGAGATGTTCTGTAAGTATCAAATGCACACCAAATTTTGAAGACATAGTATGGAAAAAGAAATAAAAATATGACATTCATTATTTTTATATTGGTTACATACTGTAATGATTTGGCCATAATGGGTTAACTAAGATATATTACTAAAACCAATTTCACCCATTTCTTTTTACTTTTTGATTGTGGCTACTAGATGAAATTTTAAATTGCATGTGTGGCTCACATGGTTTGCATCATATTTCTGTTGGACAAATCTACTCTAGAGTCTCAGTGTTTAAGTCACTGCCATAAAGTTGTGATAAAATATTTTGCCATAATTAAATGTAACATTTTCAAATAGTATTTAATTAATGGGCAAATGTTGGTTGTATAATGTTGTGAGAAAAAATGACTATAATACTAAACTATGTAAGTATTTATTGTAAATACATACCCAGCCACTGGGTAGTAGTGCTCACTTCAAAGAAGTTTGGGGGAGAGTTGGATGGCATGTAAAGGAGGAGTTTAGCTTTTTTATTTTAGGTTTTTCTTTATTATTTAAAAATGTTTAGAAGATCATATATTTATTTGTTATTTTTGTAATTAAATATATTTTTAACAGGAGAAAGATATCTTCCTCAAATTAAATGCAGTATGATTCCAGTTTTATATAAAAGACTGTATCTGTTTATACATGAAGAAAGTGAACAAAGTTATGAAGAAAAGCAGTTAATTAATAGACTCTTCTTCTTTTATCAGTACTACATTTTCTAAAAGCCATACAGAAATTTCATAATTAGAAAAAAATATACTATTAAAGGATACAGCTCTGTTGATAGAGTGCTTGCCTAGCATGCACAAAGCCCTGGGTTCAGTCCCCAGCACCACCAAAAAAAAAAAAAAAAAGCCAAGTGTTAGCAGGTGTGGTGAGTGGTGATGCATGTCTGTAATCCCAGTGACTTGGGAGACTAAGGCAGAAGGATTTCAAATTCAAGGTCAGTCTGGGCAACTTAGTAAGACACTGTTTCAAAAAAAAAAAAAAAAGGGGGCTGGGGAAAAAAAAAGAGGGAGGCTGGGGAGGTAGCTCAGTGGTAGATCACTTGCCTTGCATGTGCAAAACCCTAGATTCAATCTTCCTCAAGACTGCCAAACAAACAAACAAACAAACAACCCCTCCCCTCACACAGAGCAACAAAACAACAACAACAAAATTTTAAAAACCATTCTGAGAACTATGTTTCCCCCATCCCTCCCCATTATCTTTTGAGTCCTCTAGCCTTCTAGTATAAATATTTTCATATAACATTGCAGTTATTACAAATATAGCACAATGCCAATTCTGCTCACCATTCTTTGAAATCCATGGTTATTAATTCTGATGCTATATCTTGTGATAGAATACATTAATTAAAAAGCTGATGTATCACCATATCCCAAATTTGTTTTTAAAATTTAAAATATGCATTTTAATATGGTTTCTTTGAATCTAGTACATTATGTATAATATATTTAGAACATTAGAGGAAGAGATCACAAGCATTCCCAGACTGCCAGTTCTCACATCTAATATTCTCCTCCCATCTCTGCCTTCCAGTGACTGTAAGAGGACTTGGGTATCTCCAAGGGCCCGAAATAACAAAACAGCTGAGCGCCTGTGGAAGGTCAGCTGTGAGCTTCTAGGAATCCAGTGGGAGTAGCTAGCTGGTTGAAAAGCCATGGCTTTATCAGGCCAAATCCATGCCATACTGAAAGGGGACCAACAAGAAGGCCAACTTGAAAGTATTATCCTCTTGACTGGCTGCTGCTGCTGCAAATGCTGCCTACTCTGATCCTCCTGACCTTTCTGGAAACCTTGATACACCCTCATGTGATGCTGGCTCATGGCACAAGATGTTCATACCTAGAGACCATTCTTGAAGACATGGAGAATCAGCAATCCTATGGGACAAAAGAACTGAGCAAATCCCAGGTTGGGAATGGGGGTGACAGAAGAGCCTGGGAAGTTGGGTCAATTTTCTCACCAACACCAGAAACACCAGAGTGCATGCTTAAGCTGAGGCGACAGGAGCAGTAGCATTACCTATTTCCAGGGGGCTTTAGGCTCAAACTCTTAATTGACCACTTTCCTCTTTGGAATGCTAGTCCCAACCCTGGAGTGCGATCAACTCAAGAAGATCATGGCTAACCTTGGCCAAATTTGATTTCTTCTTTGGAGCATCGTGGAGCCTGAAGTGAAGCTGGGCCTTTCCATTTTCCACCGTGCAGATGGTTTCTTATTATAGAGTTCCCTTTACCTCAATTTTTAGATAAAATAAAGATTCACATTCATCTTATTGCCTTTCCATTTTCTCAGGGACATGGGCCAAAGAAGGGAAGCCTGCCCACCAGTTTAGTGAGCAGTATCTCACTCTACCCACCCACCCATCACTTTCTTAGCATGTTGTATCTGGGTGCAAAATAAGATGGCACAGTTGGATATTTTCTCAAGTTTCTTCTAGAACTAACATTTTATT
The DNA here is from genome assembly GCF_021218885.2 of Marmota monax. Classification (NCBI taxonomy): domain Eukaryota; kingdom Metazoa; phylum Chordata; class Mammalia; order Rodentia; family Sciuridae; genus Marmota; species Marmota monax. Next base: position 18,725,210 of record NW_026693777.1, on the reverse strand, counting down.
AGCTGAGAAGTGAAAGGAGTGGATTAAAACACAACTGCTGGGGCTGGGGATGTGGCTCAAGTGGTAGCGCACTCGCCTGGCATGCGCGAGGCGCTGGGTTCAATCCTCAGCACCACATACAAATAAAGATGTTGTGTCCACCGGAAAAAAAAATAAAAATAAATATTAAAAAAATTCTCTCTCTCTCTCTCTCTCTTAAAAAAAAAAAAAAAAAAAACACAACTGCTAAACTGTACCACAGAGTAAGACCAGAGGTAGGATGGTAGATGGTAGCTGCAGAAAAATCAAGTCCCAATAACCCCTTTCCCTACATTCATAGCTCTTCTTCCTTCTGGCCTCACTCTTCTATACTGTGGACCAGGTGACCTGCTTCTTGACTGAAATTCTGAAGATCACCAAGAAGAGGAAGAGAGATGTAAATAATCTTTCAGCTGGTTGATCCTAGAAACCATGTTTATTGGCTCTAGCTCTAAAGCCTCCAAGAGTATCTGGTGACAAAAAATTTTTTTTTTCTTCAACATCAAGTAGCCTTTTATTTATTTTTTAAGATAAAGGTTTTTTGTTTGTTTGTTTGTTTGTTTTCTTTTCTTTTTTTGGTATCAGGAATTGAACCCAGAGGCGCTTAACCACTGAGCCACATCTCTGGTCTTTTTTATTTATTTATTTTTAAATTTTTGAGACAGGGTCTCCCTAAGCTTCTTAAGGCTTTGCTAGGGCTTTGCACTCATGATCCTCCTGCCTCAGGCTCCCGAGTTGCTGGGATTACAAGTGTGCGACTGTGCCTAGCTCAAGTAACCTTTAAAAAAATTATTATTAAATCTCTCTCTTTCTCTGTCTCTGTTTCTCTTTGTGATGCTGGGGATCAAACCCAGGGTCTCACCCATGCTAGATAAATCCCCTACCACTGAACTACACCTTCAACCCTATTAAAATTTTTGAACACAAAAATAGAGCAAATAGTATCATGAATCCCCATGCACCCAATGTCCAGCTGCAACATTATTAACATGTTGTCAATATCATCTCATCTATTTCCCCCATGACATTTTTTAAGAGGTAAGAGTGGGATATTGTAAAATATCTTGGGGGTATCATACCATTCACTCAAAAATACTTTAGTGGATGTAGGCAGAAGAAACACAACTTTGATGGGCTGCAAGAAGCTGACTCTGGCTGGGCATGGTGGGGCATGCCTGTAATCCCAGCAGCTCTAGAGGCTGAGGTAGGGTTAGGTGATCTTATTCCACAGGGAGCCCTGGAGCTAAGTTGCCTTAAATTGAGGAAAGATTTATGTCTCCACAGTGATCTGTCACCGGATGTGGACAGCTTCTAGGGAGGGAGCATGACCTGGGTGAAACTTCCTTTTTGGCGAGGGCAGGTTCAAGAGAAAGACTTAAATGAGAGCTGTTAGCTACCTATGCTTCTAGCATATGGAGGAATAAGAGCTTCTTTCCTGAAGAAGTAAAACTGAGTGGTGTGTTGCTACATGCCTATCCATATCTATATCATCTGTATCTATCTATGTGACAAAGTTATATAATACCTATATTACATAAAGAATTGCTACTTCTCAATAAAAGAAGACATAAAATCCAAAAGAGAACTTCTCTAAAGATATGAACAGGAACCACAGTGCATGGTGGGACACATTTATAATCCCAGCTCCTTAGATGAGGCAGGAGGATTGCAAGTCAAGGCCAGCTTGGGCAACTTAGGCCCTGCCTCAAAATAACAAATAAAAAGGATGGGGGTCCAGCTCCATGGAAGAATACCTCTGGTTTCAATCCCCAATACCTCCAAAAAATGTGAAAAAGATATAAAGAGGAAATTTACAGAAGAAATGCAAATGAATCTATACTCAAATTAAGATGTTCAACCTCACTTGTGATTAGGGAAAGGCAAATTTAAACAAGATGTTTCGGTATCATCTTTGAGCACCAGCTTGTAAAAATCAGAAAGCTTGGCCAGGTGTGATGGGTGCATGCCTATAATTCTAGTGACTTGGGAGTCTGAAGCAGAAGGATCACAAGTTCCTGGCCAGCCTGAGCCGTGAGACCCTAATCAACTTAGTGAGATAAAGGCTGGGGATGTAGCTTAGAAGTAAAGTGTCCCTGAACCCAATATCTAGTACAAAAAAAAAAATCAGAAAGCTTATAAAATTTTAGAAAAATATAGAAAAATAGCTATTTTTAAACACTGCTGCTATGAGTGGAAGCAATGGTGAAGCCAATTGTTTTATTAATGGCATTGCTTGTTCTGTATTCCCAAAAACTCTGGTAGCTATTTGAATAAGCCTATCTACAAATTCAGCATAAGGTTAATTAGCTCCTTGTATTACCTTAGATATTGACCTTGTAAACATCCATGTCCTTGTAACGTCTTCCATGCCCTAACCGCATCTACAGCAATTTGTATGTATACGCCAGGATCATATGCAATTTGTTGCTGCTGAGCCTCATAAGGTCCCTTTCCTAACAACGTATCTAGATTTCTCTGAGGATAACCAGCTGCTGCATTTTGCCTAGCTGACTCCTTGCAAAATTCCTCATTGGCAACCTTCCATAACAGGTATTGTCCTCCATTTAGCACAGCTTTACACATATTAGCCCAATCTGCTGGCATCATGTTCAAGTCGGTAATGGATTCGACCATGCTTACAGTGAAGGGTGCTTGAGGACCATAGGTTGTTACAGCCTCTTTTAGCTGCTTCACTTTTTTGAAATTTAAAGCATGGTGAATTCGCTGCCCTCCTGCCTGCTCAAATACAGGGCATGTTAATATTGGAGATCCTGTCTCAGGATCCCAACTATCAACTGTGGGGGTTGGGGGCCTCCCAGCATATGGAGGTGGCGCTGTTGGTTGGACACTTACGCCCTCTGATGATAGAAAGGTGTTAGTAGTAGTCTCCTGTAGAGACTTCAAATATGTGCATTTCATTGTACTTCAACAACAACAACAACAACAAAAAAAAAAATAAAATAAAAAAGTGAAGCATGGTATACCCAAAAGACTTAAAATCAGCTTACTATAATGACACAGTCACATCAATGTTTATAGCAGCTCATTTCACAGTAGCTAAGCTATGGAACCAACCTAGGTGCCCTTCAACAGATGAATGAATAAAGAAAATGTGGTACATATATACAATGGCATATTAACCATAAAGAAGAATGAAATTATGACATTTGCCTGTAAACGGATAGAACTGGAGACTACCATATTAAGTGAAATAAGCCAATCCCCCAAAACAAAGGCCAAATGTTCTCTCTGTTATGTGGATGCTAACTTATAATAGGTGGGGGAAGGGAGGGAGGAGAAGGGGAGATTCATGGGATTGGTTGGGGGAAATGGGGGAAGGAAAGGGAATGGGAACGGGAAAGACAGTAGACTGAATTGGGCCTAAGTTTCCTATGTTCATATATGAATATAAAACCAGTGTAACTCCACATCATGTATGATCACAAAAATGGGAAGTTATACTCCATATATATATATGTATATATGATATGTCAAAACACATTCTACTCTCACGAATAAGTAAAAAGAACAAAAAATTTCAGCAAAAATAAATAAAAAAAAATAAAGTTATTCTATAAAAAAAAAAAATAAAAAAATTCAGCAATTTACAGAGATCCATTCTCAAAATAGAAAGGATTGGGGGTGTAGCTCAGTGATAACCCTCACCCTCTGTTCAATCCTAAGTACCAATGCTGTCATGGCTATATGTGACACCTGACTCTGCCACAATCATTTTGAGGCCACCAGTGGAGCTGACCTTGTCCAAAGATCAGGCTCACATGCTGAGGACAGTGAAGCAAAAGATGGAAAGATCTTCAGTTGCTGATGGTGCAGTAGTGAGTCACTTGAATCTGTGAAAACTTCTTGTTATGTGACATAGTAAATTGTCTTTATTACATTTGTGCCCTCATACATGATGTTGAACCATATACAATTGCTAATATTCAGCTATTTTTGACCTATTTTCTTCAGCAATATTGCTGGCCTAAAGCAGATGTCTTCCTGGTCTACTTTCATTACTCTCAATTTCCTCATCTTCCAAGTGAAATTTTGACACCTGTTTCATTATATTTTTATTCACCTCCAATACCTGTTATCTTTAGTTGAGGATATCAAACCATGAGGATTGCTGACCTAACATGCCAGTACAGAGAATCTTAATAGTCTTGGTACGTCTTCACAGGGGTGCATCCAGATTTTAATCAATGTGTACAATCTTTATTTTTTACATATGGATGGATGATATCTATTAGCCAAAACAATCAGCTGAGAAGACCAAAGAAGAAGAACAGTTTGTTCTAATGGGAGGAGGAAGTTAACTGCTGAAAGAAAGCGTTAAATTTTAGTGGCTTACTATATTAAAATTTTATTTCTTGCTCATGTCACAGTCCAGAATACGGATGAGTTAGTTGAGAGGGTGGATTCACATGGCCATTAAAAATTCAGTGGGTCCATCATCTCTCATTTCCTCTGAGTTCTTCACTGGATGGTCTGTATCCAGCTGGTAGATGATGAGAGAACATATGGATGAGTAGTACTGAGATAAATAATAAAATAAAGACATAATTTATTAAATATTATATATTTATTCCATAAAATTTAATTCTCCTGCATCTCAATAAAATCACAAATTGTGTTGTAATCATCCAATAATTTTGTTCACAAGAGGGCAGTTACTTAAAGGAATAAAAAAAGTAATTACATTCAACATATATACAATTTTTTTAATATTTATTTTTTAGTTTTCGGTGGACACAACATCTTTGTATGTGGTGCTGAGGATCGAACCCGGGCCGCACGCATGCCAGGCGAGCACGCTACCGCTTGAGCCACATCCTCAGCCCACATATATACTATTTGAATGTTTTAATAAAAATGGAAATCAAAGAAACACAAAAATAAAAATTTTTAAATGTGTTGTCATTTTTCCTCTAAAATATTTAACTCATCTATTAAAGTTAAAAGGCAATATACATTAGTTATGAATATCAACATTTTAAATAAAAATTATTTAATTAACGCTCAAGTTGTTTAGTTTTTAAAAATTTGATTAATTTTTTTGTGGTACTGGGGATGGAAGCCAGGGTCTTGCACATACTAGGTGATCACTCTACCACTGAGCTACATCCCACCCCTTACTTATTTTTAGACAGGGATTTGATAAATTTCCCAGGCTGACCTCAAAACCTATAATCCTTCTGTCTCAGCCTCCCAAGTAGCTGAGGTTACAGATATGTGCCACCATATCCAGCTCAAAAATTTAATGAATTCTATGAATGTTTACTAAAATAAAATTATTCACAATTCTAATGTTCAATGTTCTAGTTGCCAAGGTAAAAAATGGACATGCACATTACTTTTATACTACTATGTCTACATGTAAAAGTAATATGAGTTGTTTATTATTGCAAAATGCTTTCTAACCTCCATATACAAGTGTTGCAAATACACTTTGGAGTATGAAGAGAAACAAGAAAATAGACCTTCAGCTCTACTGAAAATGATATCTACTTTTACGTACTTATGACATTCATGCTAAGAATGAACTTGACAGATGAATTTGTCTTTTCCTCAATTGCTTATTCAATTCTCCCTGTACTCCAAGATAGCAGCACAATCTACACTTTCAAAGCATTTAGATGCACTGGTTAAGGGGCCTTAACCAGCAGTAGTTGTGAGAGTAGATAAGGGTATGAGGCTGTGCTATGTCAGCACTGAAAGCCAGAGCCTAAGTAAGAGAGGTGATCGTGTATTCTTAAGTAGTTATTGTTTTCTTGTGCATGTTTGTATAATATGGGATTTTCAAAGTGCATGGCCAAAGGAAGGAGACTTTCTTGAATGGGTGTAAGGGCAATTATGTTCTTTTAGTTCATATAATCCTATGTGGCCACTGGAGGCCTAACCCTGGGAATTCCCAAAGAGGGACCTATGATGTGCCAGGTCTACACAGAGGTTTTAATGTCAATCTGGTATGAAAGAATCAAGTGCTCACTGAACATATGAGAATTTTGCCTTAGGAAGTATCTGAGAAAGTGTATTTAAACATAGTAGTAATGGAAGATCACATGAATACTGAAATGGCTATGGATATACCTGGGTCACCCAAAGTACTAACATTTTTCTACCATGCGACCAGCACACTGGTTTCATTAAAGAGGTTTGTGGCATAAAAGTTAACTAGTGAGATCAAAATAAAACACAGACTCAATTACCTTTTTCTATGACCAGGTCCGAGACGGCTCTCACCTCTCTGGCTCACACCTCGAACCACCCGGTAGGGCAGCAAGGCTTACTCAGGGCTAGCAGGAGAGAGAGAGCTAGCACGCCAGGGAGTGGCCTTTTATTGGGGAACAAGAAATTCAGGGGAAAATTCCATCCAATGAAGGTTGAGGGGGGCAGCATTCCAAGGTCAGGGTCAGTGATTGGCCTCAGGGTCAGTGGTCAGTCACACCCCCACATGGACAGGCTCTCGCACCAGGAGAGGGTGGGGAAAGCTCCCACACAGTTTAGCCAGAGTGCCTCCCACCCAATCAGGGAGGTGCCCAATCACGTGCGAGAATGGCTTCCCACAACATTTAAAAGTGTGATGCACAATACTGTGAATGTACTTAATGATACTGTACTGAACACTTATAAAATGGTAGGTTTTATATATATATATATATATATATATATATATATATATATATATACTTCATGCACATTACTTTTATACTACTAAGTCTACAAACGTAAAAGTAATGAGTTGTTTATTATTACAAAATGCTTTCTAACCTCCATATACAATATATATAATATTGTATATATTATATATATATATATATATATATATATATATATATTAGCACAATAAAATTAAAGTCTTTCAAAGATTCTGGAGTTCATTTCTGTTTTTAAGGTTTTTCCATACCTCCAAATTATAGTCCTTTTATTCTAGACTTATTGTTTGTTAATATGGAGTTGGTAGGAAGTATAACTCCAGGATGAGTGTTTACGGTAAAGGGGAGGAGACGACAAGGACCTGAACTAAGGACCTAAGGAACTAAGGAAACTAAGGAACTAAGACGAAAAGGTCCTCACACATGATAAAGCAAACTGGGAAGGTGGGAAGGTAGGGTTTGACTTTCCACTAGACATATGCTTAAGTGCTGAATGAAAAGAGAAGAAACTGCACAGATATTCTAACCCAGGCAGCATGCAAAAGAGTAATAATATCAATTAATATTAATACTTACTGAAGGAGGAAGATCAAGCTTGTGGGTAGAATAAGATGCATCTCACTTTGGACATGCTGATATTTTGGGGTACAAGTGAGCCAAGCAGAAAAATTTCAGGAGACAGAGCTGACATGGGAGAACTAAGGAGGGTGTAAATTTGGTTTAGAAACAGCCAGTCAAAATCATTGCTGGAGGCCAGGCATGGTGGTGATCACCTTTAATTCCAGCAATTCAGGAGCCTGAGGTCGAAGGATCCCAAGTTGGAGGCCAGCCTCAGCAACTTAGTGAGACCGTGTCTCAAAACAAAAAGTAAAAGAGGCTAGGCATGTAGCTCAGTGGTAATGTAACCCTGGGTTACTTTCAATCCCCAATGCCTAAGTAGATAAGATTGCTAGATCTGTGGACCTAGAAAGAGTGTCTAGAGGGAATGGCCAGAAACTTGAAGAAGGATGAATAGGGAGTATTGCCAGAAAAGCAAATAATTTATAGAGGAGACGACTGACTCCCCATATGGGCTTGAAGGAAGGGTTTTTGACAATGGTAGACTGGAGGGTGTGGTAGTGGGGGTGAAGGAAGGGTTCAAGAAGAAACAACATGAAGAAATAGGGAGCAAGAAAGCACTTCAGCAAAACAGCCGACCACTAATTAGATGTTGAATGCACATGTTGTAGAAGAAAATGGGCTGGTTAACACTGTCACTGTGGAAGAGGTGACAAAGATCAAGAAGAGGCCATTTCCTCCAGGGTTACTGTGACAACTCTTTGGTTGCTTGGGGATTAAGAGATCTAATGGCCTTTGATCTACTTAACTTAAGGTCCAGCCAAAGAGATCTGATAACCTCGGCATGTCTCAGATTTCTAAACATAGTGCTCATGTCTCCTCTATCCTCATCTAGATTGGGAGTTCCAATTTTCTCTGTCATGACATGTACCACATCTATTTCAGATGGTTTTTATCTTTTTTTTTTTTTCATTTTTTGCAGTACTGAGGAATTAAACCTCATGCATGCTAGGCAAGTGCTCTGTCTTTGAGATACATTCCTAGCCCTTTTTAAAAAATTTGATTGGGTCTTGCTATGCTGCCAAGGTTGGCCTCAAACTTGTGATCCTCCTGCCTGAGCCTCCCCAGTAGGTGGATATCAGCATGTGTCACTACATCTGGAATTGTGTTTATTTTTAGTGTTTATTTTTTTTTTAAATGAGCAATTAGATGAGATCATGTTTCTGGGGAAAGGAGATAACAGCAGTGATGCCACTGCTATTATCAAGTATCATGCTGCAAACATATGCCCTGAGAGGGTACAAGCAATTTTAAGTTCAATTTCTGCTTTCCCTAAAGACCCTACAAAATATTTAAAAAATTCACAAATTGGTTATTAGAAACTATAAGAGTTTATTGACTTTTTCTTTTGTGCGGCTGGGGGATGTGGAGTGAGGTTTTAAAATAGCACACACCTTTAAAAAAGTTCTCAGAGTACCATTTTTTTCACTTCATACCTGCAAAGATTTATGAAGTTTCACAACAGTTTTGTCAAAGGTGCAGGAAAAGCAGGCACTCCGTACATTGTTGGTGGGAGAGTCAATTGTTATGACCTCTTTGGAGGTGAATGAAATGATTTACCAAAATGCACATATCCTCTAATATAGCAATTCTGGACAAGATGTTTCACTGCAGCATAATTTATTGTGCCAAAAGATGGCAACAACCTAAAATGTCCATTGGTAGAGAATGGTTAAATTATGGCATTATTTTCACCATGGAATACTTCAGTCATAATGCTTATTTATATATAAAGCAGCTCTGGAACAACACACTAGAAACTGGTGAGCCATGTAGAAATGTCTCAGGAGGCAGAGCTGACAGGGGAGAACTAAGGAGGGTATAAATTTGGTTTAGAAATAGCCAGTCTGGGGCTGGGATGTGGCTCAAGCGGTAGCGCGCTCGCCTGGCATGCGTGCGGCCCGGGTTCGATCCTCAGCACCACATACAAACAAAGATGTTGTGTCCGCCAAATACTAAAAAATAAATATTGAAAAGTTCTCTCCCTCTCTACCTCTATCTCTCTCACTCTCTCTTAAAAAAAATAAATAAAATAAAAAATTTAAAAAAAAAAAAAAAAAAAAAAAAAAGAAATAGCCAGTCAAAATAATTGCTGGCCTCTGGAAGGGAGTTGGTTTTGGGAACAGGAATGGGAGGGACTTTTCACTTACCTTTTATTGCCTTACAAATATATTACCTTTCTCCACCCCATTCCCAGCTGAAGCAAAAACGAAACTAAAATGAAAAAAAGAAAAATGTTTTTGGTGGCAGAGGGTCCATTAATAGGTTGCGACACTCAAAAAAACGAGATAAGTCCTAACCAAAGATTGAGTCAGTAGTTATTATGGGAATCATTGAGAGAAAGTTTAAGAGTTGAAGGTCACCTGACCATCCCTACTTACCTTTTCTATCCACAGAAAACACAAGGAGAAAGGATGGGCAGGATAAGAGCAATCGGTACAAGGAAGACAGGAGGCCAGGAAACTAGTTGGATAGACACTTTATTGTGGTTTGCTTGTGGTAATACATTAGCCCCTCAATGCATACATTTGCTCTGGAGAATATTTTGCTGGAGACCACAGTGTGATGCTCAAAGACCTTTAGCCCCATCTATGTCAGTCTAGTCAATGGCTGACTATTTTACAGTTCAACTAGTTAGAGGAAAAAGTCAGGAAAATCTGGTCTTAACACCCCAAATTAAGGGCTGCAAGATTTGTGACTCATTTGTATAAAGTGCTTATGTTCAGTGCAAAAAGGGCAGATTCAGAAGGGCAAGCAGATGCCCTTCCTGGGAGTCAGTCAGATGTGTTATATGACTCAAGGAAGGAAAAGTCACTCATACTTCACCCCAAAGAAATTTAGTATTTTCCTTACAGTCTTTCTCCTCTCTAATAAGACCGAAACTTTCAATCTGACAGATCTCCATAATACTTATTTATTTTACTTTAAAAATTTCATTTCAGAGGGAATTCCACAGGGTTTCTAAGCACCAGAGATGTTGACTTCAACTTCCAGTTTCTGTTTTTCTCAGCTTTAAAAAAGGGATCAATAGGCTGAGCTCTGGCTGGTGGGAGACTCAGGGCTGCATGGCTTCTCTTTAGGCCTCTCATTTGCAAATCCAAGTAATTAAGTATGACAAACCCTTTCTCAGATATCTCACATCTCAGGTGGGAAGATTTTATCTAGTTTTCCACCAACTGGATGTAACCTATTGTCCCCTTGTTTTCTCCTCTTCCTTCATTTTTTTGTGGTACTAGGTACTTTTTTTTCACACATGCTACCAGGCAAGCACTCTACCACTGAGTTACATCACCAGTCCTTTGTGTAGCTGGAATGGTAGGTGTGTGCCCCCATACCTGGCTCCCTAGTTCTGACCCTTGCCCACAGGCCAAACTCTAAAGTGAATCCCTGATTCCTTCTGTTAAGACTAAGAAGTGCACTGCTGTCTTAATGACCCAGGTGTCTGAGTATCCATCCAGTGGTCCCAGAAAGACTGAAGGGAGAAGAAGAAGGAGGGAAATGGTTTCTTAATCAATTCAAGAGGCACAAACAGGACTGGAATTCAAATAGGTAAAGTCTAGCCATTCAGTCATAGGACCCTCACTATCATTACTCTTCCCAGACTCTCAGAGAGGGAGCCACAATCTTTCACCCATCAACTTTGTAGCAGGGATACCAATAAGAGCCAGCTCTGTGCTTGTGAGTAACCATCCTGCATCCCTTTTTGGAGAGGCCTGCCTTTCACTTCCCTCTGGATCAATGTGACAGGGACCCTCCGATCTGTGCATTAGCCCACAGATCTGATCACCTGTATTGCTGTCAGAGGTTTCGGACGTCACTACCTGAAAGGCCTCTATTCAGGTTACCTTCCAAAGACCCACATGAACTCCTTGTGCTTGTGAGAGGAGACACTTGGCAAGCAGTTTTATTCCACAGGTTGCACTTGCCCCAAAGCCATCTCTGAATTTCAGGAAGGAAAGAAAGGGGAAAGAAGCAATCCTTTTGGTGTTGCCCTATAATTCTGTGTAAAACTCCTCTAGTTAAGAGGAGCTACTAAAGCATCACCATGTGGAGGGACTGTGTACAAACAGGATGACCCGGGTTAAGAACCAAAACGCAGGGAAGGATTTCAAACTGGCAAAAATCTAAAGGAAAGTGCCTCTAATGGAGGAGAGTCTCATTTGTTCAGAAAATGCTTGGGCGTAAACATGAGTGTACAGGAGCATGCACGCATGTGTGTACATGCCTGTGTACACACACTCACTCATTCTGAGGTAGAAAGAACTGGCCATCTCCAGACGAACACACAGATCCCACAATTTTACAGAAACATGGCACTTGCGTGAAAAGTCCTGTCCTTGCTGGAAGGCAAGTAGGGTCCAATCCAACTCTTTCCAACCTGGGGCAGAGCCAGAGAAGTCCCACTCCATGGGAGGAGAGAGGTGGGGGTTATCACTCCTGTCGCCACAGTTCTTTTGCTATGTTTTCCTGGTCTTGCTGCCCAGGGTCACTTCCTGGAGCCTGAGCCATGGGCACTCCGGGGGTGGCTTGTCAGAAGCCACTGGGTACAGATATCTTGCACTATGGCATCCCCGCTGCTCTTGGCAGCCTGCTGCACCTGCTGAACGAGGGTGGTGGCCCGTGAGTGTTCTTGCTTCACGGCAATCAGATAGGCAGATCGCAGCTTGCAACATGTCAGGTAGGCCTGAACCTGGCAATCGGATATGAGAAACAGTGGAAAGGAAACTATCACTGGTGAATCACCAACAAATATGCTGAGCCACATCAAAGCTCAAGCAGACACATTACCTCTCACCTACACATTAACAGGTAGGTTATTGCCTTTGTATTATGAAAGTCTTCATATATTCTAGACATTAAGCTATCACATGGTATTATAATGTAAAAAGTTACTACTGGTGACCACAGATCATGATTTTATGGTTACTTGGTTATTTTTTCATTGATGTCTGTTTCCTTGACTAGACTATATGGTCCATGAGGGCAGGAAGAGTGTCTGCTTTTTCTACCCCTTGTATTACTGATGTTTAGCATGTAGTGTGTTCAATAAACATGCATTATATGAATGAATTAACGAATCCATGAGCCATCATACCTTCTTGCTACAATGGATGCACAGATTCTCCCTTCTCCTTTTCTGTTTTTAATCTGAATTTAAAATCTTTTAACAGAAAGTTTGGAGACGAAAATGAATATACACAATTAGAAAAGGTGTACTTCAGGTCTAACCCCAGTTAGACCTGACTTGACTTCTTTTGCTTGGATCAGAGGCAGCTCAGTTTTGAGGGTGCATATCTCCGAAACCGCCTCATGAATGTGCAGTATGGTGGGGACGAGTGCCCCTTCCCTCTCTGGCTAGTGCTCTGAGCCAGGGAACAATAGCAAGGTCCTCCTGAGCTGCCACAGCCCCCAGTGGCAGCTGCCTTTCTGCTTCACAGTCCTCTCTGGGATTATTCTCACTCCATGTATAATGCTCCACTGTTTCTTTCCTTTTTTTTTTTTGGTCTTAGTCAGTAAAGTCTTCCTTTCCTGGGTTCAATTACAGATTGTTTCCCACCACTAAAAGATGCCTGGCAGGTCCTGAACTCACAAAAGTGATCAAGTCCTGTTGTTCTATTCACTACCCTAGGATATGAGCTCTCACTCCAGCCTTCAGCTCCAGTCAGAGCCCATGCATGTAAAATATCCCAGTTAGTAGGCAAAATTCCTGCCAAGAGAAGAAGGGTATCTTGCCAGAGAGTCTAGAATAGGAACTGGATTAAGCGGATATGGGCAAGTCCCCAAGTCCTGAGATCACTTGGAACAGCTGCTGAGAGAAAAACCCTGAAGAGTAATACTGACTCTCTAGACTGCACTGTGCACACTTCCAGGGACAGAGCCACTGTCCTGTAGAGTGCGAGGCTCAGTGAAGGCTCAGGAAAGGACCATAGTTTGGGACTCAGGGAAACTGGCTGTCTGTTCTGGCCATTGGGTTCTCATTCTGATTTTAGAAAAGTAATTCTCCACATTTCAGAATGCTAGAATTTCATCTTTTCTAAACATTTCATCAGGATGTTACAGAAATAATAAGGAAATGTTTAGAACAGGTCCTCCTTAGCCCCTAACAATGCCCTGCAAATATAGTCCGGGATTAGCAATACTGTCACGGGGAGCAGCTCTTTGCCTGACATTTCTTTTCACCATAAAGAACTCAGCTACCAGAATATTCCTCTGTTGATAGTCAGGGTAGCCCTGTCTGGTTGGGCTTTCTTGGGTGTTTCTTGGCTGGGGGGCCTTCCTGCTATGACAAGAGGATCAATCCTAAGGTTAGCCACATACAGGGCAGCTGGGAATACTTTTGTTCTGGCTGGGACTCCTCAGAGTGACAATGTGAAGCAAAGGTTCACCAATTTCTGAAATAGGGAAGAGTTCACTGGTCCCAGGGGAAAGGCCCTTTCTGGCAAATGAGACACCAATGAACACTGTAGGCCAAGGGGTTGGGGGTGGCTTTTTCTTACTGCTCTTCTTTTCTTAGGAGAACAAAGAAAAGCTTACCCACTCTGGGAACCTCACTCAGCCAATCAGCCTAAGGATGGAAGTGGGACATTTTCTAGGGCTTTCTGAGAGGAGACATCCATATAAAATGTAGATTCAAGAGCACCTTAAAGGGGCCGGGGATGGAGCTCAGTGGCACAGCACTTGCCTAGCATGTGCAAGGTCCAGGGTTCAAGACTGACACCTCCCTCCCACCAAAAAAGAGCAGCTTAGGACACGTTTGTCTTGGGGGACAAGAACTGAAAAGGAAAAGGCTCAGAGAGTCAATGTTTACCTGTTCCCTATCCATTCCCTCCTTTCTAAACCCCTACTTAAATCTCAGTGCCGCTTCTAGATAACAGCAGAGCTGAGGTACAAGACTATAGGTGATTACTGTGGAGAGCAAGGCAAGCCCCATGTGCTGTCCATTACCATCACCATAGCTTAGTGACAGCTCAGCTCACCTTGTTGTCATCGCTGTGTATTGCCTGGATCAGGCCTTCCAGTTCCTGTGCAGAACAGAAACACAGCAGTTTTAAGAGGGAGAAGAGCCCATGACCTTTTGGGGGCCAAAGTCCAATTCAGTTTCATCCCAGCATTGTAACTCCAGCATGAGATCGCCTGCCTCATTCTTCCTTCTAAACTCAACTCCTACTATAGGAGCAATGAAGGAAAGCTAATGAGAACAGCAAGCTTGGGAATTTTGGGAAAAGAATATCTCCCAAGAGGCCTGTGCTTGGCCTTCACAAATGGATGTGACTCTGTTTACCCCTCAAAGAAGCCACAGGGATACAACTTCATAGGTAATAAGCTTCAAAGGCCATTTGCTGGCCCATCCTGATCTTTAGAATCACAGGGAGCAAGCAATTCAATGCCATCAGACATTTTCAGGTGTACACAATGTTAGAAAAGGTAATGTTAAGGGACACCTTCTGGCTAAATGGTCACCACCATGAATTTTCCTTATAAGAAAAGGGTTGTAGAGGCTATTGTTGCAAGGGGGTCAGAAACTAGAGTTTCTGGCACGCTATGGTGAACAGAGAAATAAAGTGGGTGATGAGAAGACACTAAAATAGCTGGAGGACCCAAGAGAAGGGTGAGTGCACCTGTGGTGGGATTCTCTTAAAGGCTTCCAGACAGTTGAGGAGGATGGTGTCCCCATCACTTTTGGCTGCCATGCCTGACTCACTGACACATTTGAGCAGCTGTCGGATCTCACTGTATTTCTCCTTCTCCACCAGCTGCTGGGCAGCTCTGCAGTAGGTTGCTGCAGCATCAAGCTGGAAGTCCTGGAACAGAACATGGGACTTAAGATGACAGGGGATGTCCACAGTGGTAAGGGAGGCCAGATTTAAGAAGTATCCACTATGTTCGCTGTAGAAAAACCATGATGAGTGTAGACACAAGAGAAAACAAACATAACAAACAAACCCCAAACAAGCAAAAGTTCATTGAGAGTCAGGCAGACATTTAGGAAGCATCCATAAACACTGTAACCTTATCATCTAAAATGGTGCATTTCACTTACTTCCATGGCATCTCCTTAAAATATCCTAACAGAATCCTAAGAACATTTCATTCTCTCTCTTGTGAAATCACCTTTCTCTGGTAAATGGTGTGGAAAGCTGGTATTTGCTGCCTTTGATACTTGGTGTTCCCTTAAGAATTGTTTTAGTGTTCAGAAAAAGTCCAGTTCATCAAAAGATTAATTTGCTGAAAACTGCCAGATGACCTTAAGCCTCATCTAGGTTAATTCTATGCCAGAGAAACTCGGGATAGCTGCCCCTCTGCCTGCCCACCAGGGGCATCTGTGAGTAGAGCACTTTAACCAACAATTAAAATGGATGGGAAGACAGAATACTGGTCCTTGAGACATGCATGCTACGTACAGTGTCCTGCCTGTCCCTCAATCAGCTCCTAGGGGTGTTTGCATAAACCCATGGTCATGGTGGGGGTTTGGAGAGACTTTGCCCTTTGGAGTTTCAGTGCCTTGCTCCAGCCCCTGCTTCAGTGCTACAACCCCACTTTTGTCATTTTATCACAAGCAACAGAAAATATGCTCCCGAAGGCAGCTCCTGGATAGAGAATGGAGGGGCAGTCCACAGGGCCAATGGAAACCTTTGGCTATTCCCTCTAGCCTTGCTCCCCTGCAAGGGTGAGCAGTGGCTCTGTAGAGAAACAGCCACGAGGAACTGTACTAGACTAATTTCAGGTAGTTATTTGACAGCTTTTAATGAGTTTGTCATTGGTTACTTGGCTTTTGGCAAAACAGCCTACAGTCTTGCATTTGACCCAGTTCTGTAATAGCCACTTCCCTAATTTCATCCCTAATGTACATGCAAATCTGCTTTTCTTGGGATAAAATTTTTCTGAAGAATAATCTCAAGAAAATGTGGTCAGGTGCTGACTGCCCTTGGCATAATCTCAGATAATCCAAGTCATACCTGCAGAACACGGAATGCAATTCCAAAACCGTCTTCTACATTTTTCCCTCCCAGCATGACCTGAAAAAGGAGAGGGAAACATGCTTAAAGAAGCAGTAACTGCCAGGCATGGTGGTGCACACTTGCAATCCCAGTGGCTCAGGAAGCTGAGGAAGGAAGGAGGATTGCGAGTTCAAAGCCAGCCTTAGCAATTTAGTGAGGCCCCAAGCAACTCAGGCAGATCCTGAGTCTAAATAAAATATATAAAAGGTCTGGGGATGTGGCTCAGTGGTTAAGTGCCTCTGGGTTCAATCCTTGATACTAAAAAAAAAAAAAAAAAAAGGAAGCAGTAGCTATTGAATAGTCCCTAAATCAAGAATGAGAGCCAAGCGCGGTAGTGTATGACTGTAATGATTACATGACTGTAATCAGGGGCTTGGGAGGCTGAGGCAGGAGGATCAGGAGTTCAAAGACAGCCTCAACAAAAGTGAGATACTAAGCAACTCAGTGAGACCCTGTCTCTAAATAAAATATAATACAGGGCTGGGGATGTAGCTCAGTGGTCAAGTGCCCCTGAGTTCCATCCTTAGTACCCACACACAAAAAAAGAATGAGGGCCCCCATTTATTCAGTTGTTTGATATATATTTAATGAGACTTGATGGGTGCCAGCCACTCAAGACATAAGAATGATCAAAATTTACTTGATATCCAACCATATGTAACTCCAGTGGAGAGGAAGCCATCAAGCAAACAACTAAAATAATAACCAATTACAATTGTGACAATTAAACATGTTATGAAAGATGAGGGCTGCCTGGGGGAGGGGAAGCACTGTACCTACCTTGCAGGCAACATCCATTTTCATGTGGTTATTTCCAAAAAGGGTTGGCAGAGGCAAAGTGGTGATCTGAGAGGTCCCGGCACTTTCGCACCGATGCAGGAACCTGGTCACTTCCATCTGTAGCTGAAGTGTATTCATGTGCCTATGGGGACAGGACACTCACGGTACATTCTCATAAGGAGCATCACGGGTGAGGTACTGAGTGACTGAGAAGTCATAGAAGGCAAGGGAAAAGGCCAAAGAAATGATGTGGAGGGAAAAGAGACTCCAAATACATTTTGGATAGTTATAAAAAGATGGAAATAGATGTCTCAGGGTCCCCCCTGCACAGAGTTACTGAGCACCTATGTGCCAGGTACAGCCACAGAGGTTAAGAGAGGCATGAGCCCTGCTCTCACAGAGTCAGAGGCTGGAGGAGAAATGAACAGTAACCAAACACAGAAGACATTTAATGATTGAGCTACAAAGGCAACAGTGAACTGGTGGAAAGTTTACTTTAGATACCATGTTGTAAACAGAGGGATTAGCAAGCATGAAACCCGAGAAGAAAGGATTTGGTGTGTTGAGGAATCTTCAGGAGGCCAGTGACTGATGCTCATCAAGAAGAGAAGAGCTGGGTGTGGTGGCGCATGCCTGTAATCGCAGTGGCTCAGGAGGGCTCAGGAGGCTAAGAGAGGAGGATGGCAAAGTTCAAAGCTATCCTCAGCAAAAGGGAGGTGCTAAGCAACTCAGTGAGACCCTGTTTCTAAATAAAATACAAAATAGGGCTGGGGATGTGGCTCAGTGGTCAAGTGCCCTTGAGTTCAATCCCCAGTACCACCTCCTCAAAGAAACAAAAAAAAAAAAAAAAAAGAGAGAGAAGAATACAAGACAGAGATGGAGCCATCAGCAGAGGCCAGACCACACAGGATCTTTTTTTCCCACTGTAAGGAGAAGGGAGTTTAGTTTGGTCGCAGCATGTGATACTAATCCTCCTCTCCTGCCCGCTTTCCCTTTCAGATGTGTTTTTTAAGGACACAGGGCATGGGCACAGACACTCCATCCCAGCCTTTCTGCCCTGCACTAATTAGCTCCCAAGCCTTGAGCTACCTAGACACATCTGCTGCTGTCATCTTCTTTCGGAAGAAGGTATTTTTCTTCCTTCCAGAGCTGCGGGATGTTTCTTGGAGGTAGATCTTCAGGTGGTCCTTGGCCTTAAGCAGCCATGAGAGCTTCTCTCCCAGTTCTGTATATGACTTTGCTTTGTGACTGAAGAACCGAATACAGGTCATGGCAGCCCGGACTTGGTCCTAGAAGTGAAGAATGAACGTTCAGGTCAAAAGAGATCAGGGATGTTGGAGGCAGGACATGATGAGAATTCTGATCTGATTCCCATCTAGCCCTAGTGATGTCTCCATCTTTATCTCTTGCTTCTTTTTCCTTGCTATGCATTGGTCACCAGTTGAACTGCTATTTTGAGTCAGTCACTTCAGAGCCCAACAGATCCTAAAGTGAATTGACCAACTAAACTTTTGGGTTAGACATTATTTCATATCCCCAAAATAATCGAAAAAAGGATACTTCTGCTTCTTCATTCACAATGGTTTCACTCTTAACGTAGTATTAAATAAATTTCTCTGTGATTTAGTGGCAAGTCTCACACAGATTAGGAGAAATGTGTTGCTTCTCTCTTCATGTATTTTCTTTGAAAATACTTTTCCATCATTCCTTATGAATTCTGTATCTTTCTTACCTTTATATTCCTTGAATTGTGAAGAATGGTATTATGGACAAGTCTAAAGTTTATCCCTAAATTTAGCATAAAAGTTCAAATATCTTTTTAACAATGCTAGACAGCAAAATGGATTTGTCCTAAGGTCAAATAGCAAGGCAAGGGATCAAATGGCAGTCGTATTCCTCATCTTACAGCCTTCCCTGTATGGCGGGGCACCAGGGAGGAGGGGGCTGCTATTACCTTCATAAACTGCTGCAGCTCATACAGAATGTGGTAGTAGTTCTTTTTTTGTAAATGTTGGCAGGCGGCAATCAGGTATGTGCCCCAGCTCTCCAAGGTTGGATCGATGGATTCCAGCAAGTTTTCCAAAGTGTGTAACTTCCCACTTTTATAGCTTGGCTGGAAAATGCCTTCTATAAAGACTTCTGGAGGACTGTCCTGCAGCAGGGTAAAGTGAGAAGTCAGAAGTCTGGAGCCTGGAGCGGAATTCTGGCTCAGTCTGGGATCTGTTCTGAATTTTCTTTCATTCACATACTTTAGCATCCTCCTAGCACAATGCTTAATCTTCTGTGTGTCACAGATACCTCTGAGAATCTCACTCTAGTGACAGCTTTATGTACCTCCTTCATTTTGTAGAAGAGCTCCTTGACCAAGTTATCTATGCTGTCACTACTTTCTTTCCCAGGATATCATCCTGAATCTGCTCTAACCTCACTTTTGGACCCAAATACCACCCAAACTGTGTCTTAGGTCACTAAGGACCTCTAAACTATTAATTTAATCCCAAGAGTCAATTCTTAGTCTCCTTTTCTACCTGATCTACCAGCAGCTTTTCCCTGTAGTGGATGGCACCCAGGGCCTTGTGCATGTTAGGCAAATGCTCTGCCACTGAGTTACATCCCCAGCCTATCAGCAGTTTTTTTTTTGGCAGGGGGTAGGTACCAGAGATTGAACCCAAGGGCACTTTACCACTGAGCCACATCCCCAGCCTTTTAAAATATTTTATTTACAGACAGGGTCTCACTGAGTTGCTTAGGGTCTCACTAAGTTGCTGAGGCTGGTTTTGAACTTGAGATCCTCCTGCCTCAGCTTCTTAAGCTACTGGGATTATACGTGTGTGCCACCATGCCCTGCTCCTATCAGCAACTTTTGATAACAGCTTCCTCTCCCTCAAAAAACTTTTTAATTTAAATTTTTAGTTTTAATTGTGAAAAACTTCATTTGACCTAAAGAACACCAGCCTCTGTAGGTTTTCTTTCTATCTTTCTGGCTGTGTCTTCCCAATTTCATTTTGCTGATTTCCCCCAATCTCCCTGAGGTTTAGCAGGAACCTGTTCTCTTTTCCATCTGAACCTTTTCTCTCTTGGTGATTTTGTCCAGTCTCATGACTTAAGTACCAGCCCAGTGCTGATGATGCCCACACCCAGCCTGGTCATCACCTCCTAAAGTCCAGAACTGTTTATCCCGTGATATCCAAATTGCTTCCTAAACATGTCCTGGGTATTCAACACACATAATACATTCAAAACAGTATTCCAGAGTGTTCCTTGAAACCCGCTCCTTCCAGTCTTCCTTTTCTCAGATGGTAATACCATTTTGTTAACTGTTCAAGTCAATAACTTTAGAATCAACTTTTCCCCCAAACTTCAACATCAAATTAGTCAGCCAGTCCTATTGGTTCTACCATAAAATGATATAGAGAAGCTGCCCCTTCTGGCTACCTCATTGCCCCTGCTTATCCAAGTTGTCACCACCAGGAGGATTGCTGCAATAGCCTCCTCCCTGGTCTACCATCTCCCATTTCTGCCTCTTTTCCAATGTCAACAAATCAACCTGAGTAATTCTTTTAAGTAGTGGTTTTCCTTTTAAATCCCCAGTACCGGAAAAAAAAAAATCACAAAGATAGTGCATGGTACAATCAGGAAACTTAAATAATTTGATGAGGGGCTGGGGATATGGCTCAAGCGGTAGCGTGCTTGCCTGGCATGTGCGGGGTGCTGGGTTCGATCCTCAGCACATAAAAATAAAATAAAGATGTTGTGTTCACCGAAAACTAAAAAATAAATATTAAAAAATTCTCTCTGTCTCTCTCTCTTAAAAAAAATTGATGAGTCTGGAATGCAGGTGCAGATAGGATTTGTGATGAAAGTTAATTGGAGAAATATGGCAGATGGATCCTGGTGGGTGCTATAGAATGCTAAGGGATTTGGACTTCATCCTGTGGCAGTGGGGATCCACTAAAGGCCTGTTAGGGAGAGTTTTAGGAGGCTCACTCTACAGGCAGTGTACGCAAAGGGATGAAATGGACAGGCTAGAAACAGAACACCTTCCATACCCCAGGCACTCTGGTGTCAGTTTTACAGTGTCCCTCCCTGCTTGAGAATACAGATAAGACATTTCAGTTCAAGGGTAACTGTGATTACAGGAGATAAAAAGAAGGCTTCCTTCCTAAGCTGACAGATGTAAAGCAGGGGCAATGCTGTTGTCAGCTTATATCTGGGTATTTAGGTAAGCAGCTTAGCTCTGGGACCACAGTTATCTAAGGAAATAGGACTAAATAATTTCCACTCTCAATCTGTGCTTGGGAGATGCATCTTTACCTCTAAACTCTTTAGTAAGCAGAGAAAAAGGGAAAAAAGTTAGAAACTAAATTCCAAATAACATGACTTTTATGTGAGTTTTGATTCTTGAGACTTGGTTAGTAGCTAAGACACAACAGTAAGCCAAGCAGTGGTAAAAACATTTCTCTTTCACTATCCTGTAGGTATCTGGTTACCACAGTACTGTGAACTGTTGATGTCATTTGGAGCAACTCTAGAAGATGTGTGTATTTGAAATTTTCATTGTCTTCATTGATTCAAGGCAGTTTACCTTGGGCTCTTTTAATTTTCTATAAAATTTGGTCAGTATCAGCTAACTTCTTAGAAAGTGATCATGCAATATTCAGATAAAAAAGGAATGATGAAGGATCATGGTAAAATGAAGTCCTGATTACTCATCTGTGGCTCCTAAGAAATAATGCACCTCAGTGGTGCCTTTGCCTCTAAGGGGAAGAGGGTAGAGGATGTAAGAAGAAAGTGAGTGGAGTACACTGTTCTTCCACCATGTACACAGGACCTGTGCTATGCATGTTCATGGCCCTTGTGGCAACAACTCTGAGTGGACACAGTCCTAGGCCCTGTGGGAGGTGGGTGCCCCATATCACAAAAGGTTCACACTAAGTGTCTCATCCCAGGCACCATACTGTGATCCTGCTAAACATTTTGGGAGAAGGGATGAAATTTACTATTGCCAATCAGGAGAGTATTTTAGGATTGGGTTAAGACTTGTCACACAATCAGTGGACAATGTTTGTGTAGACCGAGTCTTCCATTTTGACCTGACTCTGCCAGATTTGATTTCACAGTTCAACAATGGGTTGAGCCTATGGTGGGGGATGTGGAGGCTCAAGGGAGGGGGGTGAGGTGGGAGCTGCCCTTTGTGGGCTGTGTCTCGGGTCCCACCTTGTTGAGGAGGTGAAGCAGGGCTTCCCGCAAGCAGCTGTGCCTCATGTAGAAACTGATGATGGCCAGGTTGGTGCTGTAGTTATGCAGGTAGAAGAGGCATTCTTGGTAGTAGGTATTGCTCATAATCTTCCCTTCGGGAATCACCTCCAGGGAGAGGCTCTGGGTCCGAAGGGTAGCTTCCAGTTCCCTCAGGGTGGCAAAGTAATCATCATCTTGCTGACAGGAAAGGAGAGAGTGGGAGAGAAAAATGGAACTCAGTGAGTTCTCAGCAGGCATGGAAAGAGCGCTTTCAAAGGCTTTTTCACATGGAAAAATGCTCATTCTCTAGTTTTGAGAATAGAAAAGTAGCAGAATACAAAATTCTATGTATTATAATATGGTATAACTTGAATTGCACTCAAAAACATAACTCAGGGGGCTGAGGTTGTAGCTCTGTGGCAGAGCACTCGCCCTGCATGTGGAAGACACTGAGTTTGATCCTCAGCACCACATTAAAAAATAAAATAAAATAAAGGTATTGTGTCCACCTACAACGAATAAATAAATAAATAAATAAATAACTCAGAAAAAATCTTTTTTGAGATGTTGCTTATATTGGCTCTGAACTCCTGGACACTAGCAATTCTCCTGCCTTAGCCTTCTGAGTAGCCCGGGCTACACATATATGCCAAAATCTTAAATACTAATTAGTCTGGGCATGGGATTATACATGAGTTTTTATTTTAATTAATTGGTACTGGGAAATTGAACCCAGAAGTGCTTAACCATTGAACCATATCCCTAGCCCTTTTAATTTTTTATTTTGAGTCAGGCTTTTACTAAGTTGTTTAGAGATTTGCTTAGTTGCTGAGGCTGGCCTTGAACTTGTGATCCTCCTGCCTCAGCCTCCTGAGTTGCTGGGATTATAGGTATGTGTCATCATGCCTAGCAACTTTTTATTTTTAAAATATTTTTTAGTTATACGTAGATACAATATCTGTATTTTATTTATTTTTATGTGGTGCTAAGGATCGAATCCAGTGCCTCACATGTGAGAGGTAAGCACTGTGCTACTGAACCACAACCCTAGCCCCAGCAATTTTTTTATTTTTTAAAAAAGTTCTGTAGTTTCCTTTTTTTAAAAAAATTGGCTTTGCGTTATTTATTCAACCATAACTAGTGTCTTATCTAACTATATGTAATGGGAGGAAATGAAATATCAAGTTGGCAGTTTCTAGCCAGGGCTAACACTGTCAGCTGAATCTAAGCTGACCCTTTTCCTGGGTCCCTACTGTTCCTGTCTTCCCTCCTAGAGCTGGCCACTTCACCGGCTTTGCTCTTACCAAGGAAATGAGGGGCCTCACTGTGGACTCCAGGTACTCAACCACATCCTGTACCAGCCTTGAGCCATGACTCAGCTGATTGAGGTCAAGAGGGGGCTTCAGACAGCGACTGAACTTCTCCCGTGCAGCAGTGAGATTCCCAGCTTTGAGGCAGGCCATGCCCCAAGCATGCCACGCCCCAGTGGAATCAAGCCCAGTCTTTGTAGAGACCTGGAAGAAAAATTGCTCCTTTTGGTGAGAGATGTTGCATACATGCAGACCTGAGGATGTGCCAATGACCTCTTTTATCCCTGTGGCTAACCACCTCCCCACCACTCTGCACCCATGCCAGCATGTTCCCATGCTGCTCATGCCCTGGATACTTCCCCTTGGTCAAGACAACTGAGAAATGGCAAGACCATTTTCAAGGCTGAGCAAAGACAACTCATTACAGTGGGGGAGAAGTAAGCTTTGTCTTTGGCTTACCTCAACACCCAATTGGTAGTACTCTGCTTCAAGAAGCTGGTTCCTTAGCCTGGTTACTGCAGCTGGCTGCAAGATCTGATCTAGAGATGGCACATGGCGATAGGCAGCAGCAACTAAAATATTCAGTACATCTACCTTGCTGATGTAACTACAGGGAGGAAAAAACCCAGTAATGAGGTTGCAGAGTCTTACTAAGAATTGTTGTTGCTTAAAGGTTTTCTATTTCATTTTCAATGTGAAATATGATGAGAATTGAGAGATACATAGACACTATGAGTGAAGTTTCTAGAGTCAGACTCTTTGAACCCCAGCTCTGTGATCTGGGGCAACTGACTTAAACTTTCTCTGCCTCAACTCACTCATCTGTATAATGGGTATAACAATTGGGAGTTTTAATGAAATATCTTAGTAAAAGACAGTGTCTGGGGCTGGGGTTGTGGCTCAGAGATAGAGCACTCGCCTACCATGTATGAGGCACCAGGTTCAATCCTCAGCACCACATAAAAATAAAATAAAGATATTGTGTTTACCTATAACTAAAAAATAAATATATTTTTTTAAAAAAGACAGTGTTTGAAACTTTTCAGCACTTGTTAAATGTTCATTATTGTTTAGAATGGGGATGCTCACGGTTTCTATTTGAGACAAGGCCTTTATATTGACTATTGGGTGCTCACAAGTTACCCATTTGCTTTTTAGTCTTTTGGAACCCTGCTTACTTGGGAGGTTGTAGTATCGATGACCTGTGTTCTTGGTTAATACAGAGGTCATGTTACTACCATTTCTTGCAGGTATTCCTGTGTGGAGGCGTTCTGGCCCTTTTAGTCTAGGCTCTGGGACTTGACATCCTCTCCTTGGGCTAAGAGAGGACACTCCTCATAGCCCACCAGGACTGCTCCTGTGACCTTACTCCTGACATCTGAGGACTGGAAAAATGTTATGGAGGGAGCTGGGGTTGTGGCTCAGTGGTAGAACACTGCCTAGCATGTGTGAGGCCCTGGATTTGATTCTCAGCACCATATATAAATAAATAAAATAAAGGTCCACTGACAACTAAAAAAATATTTAAAAAAATGTTATGTACTCAGAGAACCTAAAGTGTTGCACCATTCTGTCTGGTGTTGCCTGAAACAAGCCCACACCTACAGTTCCTGAATCTTGTCCCTTAGTTTTAGCAAAAAACCCTGTGTGGATCCTGACTTGTTCACCAAAAGGGATTCTGGACATCAATGAGTAATTCTTCACCTTGTAGGGATAAGGAAGGGAAAAAGTATAGTATAAGAAAGCAGATTTAGAACCATAATATGCAAGTACATTTTAAAAATGAAAACACTTAATATAGATGATATGGATTTTGTTTTTAAACATTTATCTATTTTTTGGCTATCAGAAGGAGGCATGAGTTAAAACAGTAGAAAACTCTGCAAACCAATACCTCTTAACTGGTTTGCATGGCAGCATACAGATGAATCCCCTTCCGCTGTAAAGGGTCAACAAAGGTTCTTACAATGAGTATATCTGAATACAGGGATGGGGAGAAAGAGGTGTCATCTGAAACCAAGAAAGCCCAAGGCACCTTGGGGTGGTTGAGAATCCTGCTGAATCCTTCCTTCATTTCTGCTGCCCTCAGTCTAAAGTGAATATTTCCTCCAAATACATCAGATTTTAAAGAACATACAGGACTTGAAGTTACCTTTGTTTCCTCTACCAAAGTTGTTTTTTTTTTTTCCCCTTTTCAAAAAAATGTTGCCAGGGAATGAAACTGGGTCTCATAAGTGCTAGGCAAGTGCTCCTCTACCACTGAGCCATACCCACCCCTCTTTTTCTTTTCTTTTCTCTTTTTTGTAATTGCAGATGGAAAAAATGCCTTTATTTTATTTATTCATTTTAATATGGTGCTAAGGATCGAACCCAGTGCCTCACACATGTTAGGCAAGTGCACTAGCCACTATTTTTCTTTTAATAAGTAAATTTTATCTCATTTAATTACTGCTATTTGAGATATATTTGGCTATATTTTCACTTTTGTGTTAGAAAACAAAAGAAATATGGAAAAAGATCTATCTTTTATTACATGGAGAGAATTCTGGTTTTATTCCCCCATACTCTCATCCTTTTCCAGTAATTTGGTAGCTTTTTGGTTATTTTCATAATTATAATGTGCACATGAGTATTGAACCCAAAGCCTTGTGCATTAGGCAAGGGCTCTTCCACTGAGTTATATCCCCAGCCCTTCTTGTTTATTTATTTACTTATTTACTGAGCTGGGGGGTCTTGCTATGTTGCCCAGGCTAGCTTCAAACTCCTGGGCTCAAGTAATCCTCCTACCTCAGCCTCCTACTGCAGCTGGGACTATAAGTGTTGCTTTTTATGGTTATTTTAAAACTTTATTTAAATATACCTATTTCTTCATTAATCAAATTGACAAATGACATATAATTCATTGTCTCAATATAAAGAGTGAAACTAGCACCCTTGCATTTCCTCCATTTTTGTTCCACCTCCATATGCTTTTCTCAACCTTCTGGTTTTTGTTCATGGAAATAAGAATAATTAAATTTTTTGTAGTACATGAGCATACCAGGCTAATTTCTTAGCCCTTGATGTGGATGATTTCATTTTATCCTAACAACCCTCTGATATTTAAATATTATTATCATTCTCGTTTTATAGAGGAGGAAACTGAGGCCCAGAGGGTTAGCCGACTTGTCTGAGGATAGGGAGTTAGGAGTTGGTGGAGTCTGAGCAAGTGTCTGAGGGAGGCATTTACACTTCAAAGAAAATTACACTCCCTGCTCCCAAATCTGGTTAGGACGGATGTTGGGAACATGAAATGTGAGTCATGCATCTGGGTGGATGAGCATGGAATTAGGAGTTTTCATTGTCAAGTTAATAAATGGAGTCAAAGCAGGTTGCACAGGAACCTGAGGGAGGCCTGGTCACACCTTTTCCATGGATACTTCCAGTTTATGACTCAGACTGGCACAGTGGCAGGGATCAGTCACTTCCCAAGATGCTTTTATGGATCTATTATGCAGAACTCCCTGAGGTCAGTGTTGGGGTGGAGGTCTGTAGAAAGTTAACCACTGCACATTTGGGGAGGATATATTTCCTTTAAAAGCCAGAAAATTCCACAGACACTAAAGGTACTTCCCTAAATGATTTAAATTACAAACTAATCAGGGGAAGTCTTTACTTTCTTTTAGACAGGATATAGGTACAGGAACTCTGCTTTAAGGATACACTCTGGGAAAGAAAAGGACGTAGGCAGACAAGATGGGGCGGCAAGACCACTTGTGGTCAGGTAAGTATTTCATTAACATCAAAGTGAGATGCAAACATTGCAGTGTGTCTTGTCAGAGGATGGGGAGGTGAAAAACCATAGTGATGTGTCAGAAAAAGAGGTGCATAAAAACCACCTCCATGTAACAGAATGGAGACTCATTCTTATGTACCTGTCACAAAGAGCCAAGTCTTGGCTTTGGCCAGCCTTGACGAACATCATCTTGGCACTGAAGAGTAGCTGCTTCATGATGTCTGTGAGCAGCCCTGCATCTACCTCTGGGTTGGTGAGGCCCTTGGACAGCCTGCAGCAGTGCTCAATCAGCTGGTGGCCACAGGCAATGCTGTCCTGGTGGAGATTCAGGATGGCAATGCACAAGGAGGCACTGGGGGCCTAGAGGTGGAGAAAGAAGGGAGACACACTTAGTGAGTTCAGGGGCCAAACCATTCTTCAAATACAATCAAATACAACCTTTTTGAAAGGTTGAAAGACCCTGAAAGAAGGAGTCAAAAGTTCTACTGCAAAGCAGAAGCAGATCTAATTTCAGTGGCACTGCCTAAGTTCTGGCTGTTAAGTTTTGTCACTTTACAGGGAAGAAGGCAGTTATATCCACATATTACCTACCTTTTGAGAATGTCCACAGGTCTCTCTCCTTTTTCTGGTCTACGGTCTCTCTGCATTGCTTGCTTGTCTGAACACCTTGAGGAGT
The DNA here is from genome assembly GCF_021218885.2 of Marmota monax. Taxonomy (NCBI): domain Eukaryota; kingdom Metazoa; phylum Chordata; class Mammalia; order Rodentia; family Sciuridae; genus Marmota; species Marmota monax. The sequence goes on along the minus strand of NW_026693777.1, from coordinate 18,697,137 downwards.
CTGTTTTAAACCACGAACATGCTGCTGGTCTAATTAGTATTCCTAAAGCTTAACTGGAAAACTTTGCTAGGTCCCTGACACCTACCCTGCTTCTGACTGCAGAATTCATAGTCCTTCTCAAATCTACCTTTCACTTCCTATCCACATTCTATGTTCCTTTCACATTAACTTCCAATTCCCCAATCATGCCCTGTAGTTTCTGACACTGTGCCTTTACTCAGACATTTTAATTTTGTACTTTTTCCTTCCTCTATCTTCATTCCCCTTGTAGTGCCCAAATTTCTGCATATCACACTCTTAACCCTTTTCCAAGACTCATCTTATTATCATTATTATTTTTGGCCCCTGGGATTGAACCCAGGGGTGTTTTACCACTGAGCCACATTCTCAGCTCCTGAGACTCATCTTAAATTCCATGAAGCCTTTCCTGGTCTCCTCTTGTACATTTCCTGAAATGTTCTTCATCCTCTGCCTTAACCAGATTACTGGTCTTAGCTCCCATATTATTTCACAGTAAGCAAGTGCAGGCCAGGCTGTATTCACCTACCTCTGTTGTTCCTGCCATACTATTAAACACCATAAAGAAACTTAAATAGCCATTACAATTTATTACCATTACCTGCTCATAGTAAAATTCACTCCGCACCAGCTCATTTTCCTCCTCATTCAGACTCAAAATCCATTCCACTTCAGCCACTTTGGGGACTCTCACCACAGCTGAATATGGCGGGCTTTCGCTCTTAGAGCTGTCTGGCACTGAGAAGAGAATTGTCATTCATGTGTCAGTCACTGGTTTGCAGTTCAGTCTAGCCCAGTCCCGTAAGCTGGAGTGAGTTGAAGGCAAAATACACGCCTGCTATCTGAGGGCCCCTTTCTCTCTCCTTGGACTCTTTTGTTTCCTATAGGAGACCCCATTAGGCATGTCCACCTTCTTCCCCAGGCACAGACCTGGGATGAATGTCATACAGTGTTGTAATACAACTCTGTTGCCTCACATGAAAAACCCTGAAAGGCACATGGTTCTCAAATAGGTACTCTAAAAACAACCTACTGTGGAAGGTTATTGACCAAACTGTTAACAGTGACTACCTAGGGGGAAGGAGGAAGGCTTGGATATTAGGATGGTAGTGAAGTGGAACTTGCGGTTAGGGAGAGAAATAACCTATGAAAAGATAAGGACTAAATTTGTTAGTTGCTGACCTTCTTAATACTGAAAGCTAATGGGCCTGTGTGATAGGTTAATATGATAAGCATCAAGGGAAACAGACCAAGAACTGACAGAAGACCAAGAATTTTCTTTGGCAAACAAGCTGGATTGAGATGCCATTGAGTGTAACAACTGTAGCAGACAGACTGAAGACAGGGCCAAGTTGAGCATATGAAGAATCATGGAGAATGTGATGAGGCCTTACCTTCTAATTGACCTGGATTCTCCTCTGGTGTACTAGAAACAGAAAGAAAAATTAAGTGTCTGAATCATTCCTTCTCTTTGTTTAGAGCTTAGTGTATAACACTGGCATTTACTCTGTTACTCAAGTGAGATATCAGGGAATCATCCATAACTCTTCTCTCCCTCACCTGTCATAGCCAATCTCTCACCATGTCCTGTCCATTCCACCTCCTAAACATCCTTTTAAATGTCCCTATCTCTTTTTGTCTCAGTAAGGGACTTCATCATTTACTACTGGAGTCTGTAATAGCTTTCCCATTGGTCTCCTTGATTCTGTATACTTGTTCTCTACTTTGAAGGTATAGCAATTTCATCATGTCAAATGATGACCAAAACTGTTCATATTAAAACCAACATGAAAATGCTATTGAGTAGAATGTGGAATCTAATTAAGTCTGTTAAATAAAATAAAAGCATGGAGAATTCAAAGCAATTTTGCTTCTGGATAGTTGCTTTGGCCCTTATTCCCAGAGTCTTGGTTTCACTACTTGATAACCTTTGTTATCAGTAGTGGAAAGACTGAGTGACACTTAGCCAGCAAACCTGGTTTTGATCTGTCTTGACAAAGGTGTGAACAGTGTTTGAAAATTTTCTGGAGGTGAACTATGTGTGGGAAAGTATAAGGGCTCTTCTAACTGTGGGTAACAAGCCAGGACTAGAGCTGACATAGGAGATACCCAAATATTCTGCAGGTGTAACATTCCTTCTGAGTCCAGCTGAAGCCAGACTGAGCAGAAAATAGGTGAGGTGTTGAAGTAAGATCAGTGGCCTCAATCTGGAGAGGATTGATAAACCAAATGTCCTGATTTCAGAGAGAACAGCATGCAAGCCCCTTAAACACTGCTTTCTCTCATCCTGACCTCCTCTCATACTAGTTTCTCTGACCAAGATCAGTCTACAAACATTTTCCTGTAGAGTTAATGGCATTGTAGTATGAATGTTAAATTAAACATTTCTGGAAGTGGTCCAGATTTGAAATGTTCTCTAGAATGAGACTCTTAGAAATAAAAGGACCTGGAGAAGTGTGCAGTGGTCAGTATCAGTATCAGTCTCACTGCAGGACACTCACTCTTGGTTGTAGTAACTGTAGCACTGGTCACACACGCGGGTAGGGTTCTCTCTGCAGCCTTCCACCACCATTTTCTTGGTGGAGCAGGAACCACACACTAGCCGGCCACAGCGGCGACAATGATGACGCCTGTTAAACTGAGGAATGTCATTGGGATAAAAGAGGGAAGAAGCAAAAGTGAGACCACAATCAGTCCATTTATACTTGGTTGTAGTCAGATGTGGCTTATTAAGAGCACCAGGTACTTTGGCCTCTACTGAACATGAATACAGCAGGCCTTGCCCTTAAAAAGCTGCCATTTTAAGACATCAGCTCATAGGCAAAGGTTCCAAGTTATGCAGAGTTTTGCAATTAATAGCTTCTGCCAAGTTTTACTTGTGTATGAGGCAACATGTGGACACACACAGCCAAAAAGTTGTGGGGAAGGAGTGATTTTCTCAGGCAGAGAGGATCACATTTCTGCACAGTATTGATGATGACGAAAAAGCATCCTTTTTCCAAATGTTTTTACAAGTACAACCTCATTTCATTATGAGAGGTTGATAGACATCTTATACCTCTTTAACAGAGGAGCAGGAAACAGACAGTAGAGAAATCAGATCATCATCATTTTCATTCACATTGAATTAATCTTACAGGCAGATATTATGCTAAGTGTGGTACCATTTATTGTTGTATACAGTCCTAACAGTTCCATGAGTCAATTAACATATCACCTCTAGTTTATAAGTGGATACTGAAAGGAGCTTTCCTTTCAATTCCTGCAGTGACGCTGAGGCCCTGTTCCACTCACCATAGTGAAGTGTTCCCTGCAGCAGACCATGCAGAGGCTCTCGCTTTCATCCGGTATCCACTGGTGCCTGGCAGGGGGTGTTGCTGGTGGCACAAATTCCAGCAGTGGCTGACTCTGAGGGAAACTCCTCTCCCTTGGACTGGGGGAATTTACAAGGGGAACACCTGGGAGCCAGAGGTCAGGGTAAAAGGTGATCAATGTTCCAGTTCATAATTCAGAAGGAAGAATAGAATTTCACTGTTTTACAAAGCCCTGCTGAAATAAAAGATGCAGTTAATGAGCATCAGTTGGCTGGTTGCATTACAAAAGAGAGAAAATGGAACACTGTGTACCTCCTCTTGAAAATGCACAACAAAGCTTATCAATTATTACCAAAAAATATCAGTCTGGTGTTGGGGTTGTGGTTCAGTGGTAGCATGCTTGCCTTACATGCATGGAGCACTGGGTTCGGTCCTTAGCAGCCCATAAATAAAATAATGGTATAGTGTTCTATGATTAAAAAAAAATTAAAAATAAATATCATCAGGGCTGGGCTGTGGCTTAGCGGTAGAGCGCTTGCCTCACACGTGTGAGGTGAGGCACTGGGTTCGATCCTCAGTACCACATAAAAATAAACAAAATAAAAGTATTGTGTCCAACTACAACTAAAAAAAAAAACTGTATTAGCTTTAAAAAAAATTAAATATCATGTCTGACTCAAGATAAACTTCTAGCTCTAATGGCCAGTGTCGTAGATATTCAGGAAATAGAGACCCAGACAGAGAGGCAACTAGCAAAATCCAGCACATATGTGGCTCTATGGGACAAATGACCCAGTTTTCTCCCCAAATAAAATAGAGGTGGTAGTGCTGGGGAGAATAAAAAAGCAAAGAGGTGGGGTGATCTTCTGTTAGAAAATACTTGAAAAGATATTTTAGCCAAAGGCCATGTGTGGACATTATTTAGATCTTGATTATACAAAAACCAGCTGTAAAAAAATCTTTACTGGGAAAATTTGAATACTGACAGGATATTTGGTAATAGTAAGTCACAGTTTCATTTTTGTTTAGGTATGATAATGGTGTTATGACTTTGTTTAATAAAAGTCCTTGTCTTTTAGAAATTTATACACTGGTACATGAAGCTACTCATACACTTGCAAGTCTAAATCTTCCCCTTGCTAGTTATTGTAAATAACATGGCAAATTCTCCAAGTCTGGACAGGGAATGCCATAGTCTTTGATTTATGACACCTAAAGGAATTTCTTGTCACCTAGCAGAACAATTTTGGCTGGACACAGAAAATGAGAACTGAAAAACATTGACTCCTAGCAGCGTCCAGAAGACAGTGCAAGCATTCTTTCCTTTCATTTGGCAAAACAACGGCTGAGCTGCTTCTGCATGTAGGCCAGTGGGCATGTGCTGGAGACTGGGGAGAATGGGTGGTGGAAAGGGTGACCAAAACATGGCTGAGGACTTCAAGGACTTTGTTCCCTGCGTGGGTAATAGAATTTAACTGGGGATTAAATACACTTAGCCTCATTATTAGCAGATTCTATATTTGTGAATTTGCCTATTTGCTAAAATCTCTATGTGAACTCAAAATCAATCCCTGCAGGGCTTTCAGTCATTCATGGACATATCTAGAGTGGTGAAAATTCTAAGTCTCTCAACACTCAAGTTCTCAGTTGAGGCTGAATAAAATGATGCTCTTCCCTCTTGTCTCAGCTCTCATGTGGCGATCAGAGGATAGAAACAGTACAGGGCAGCACAGAGTAAGAAGCTCTGGTGGTGGGGCCAGATGGATGGAGTCTGAATTCCAGCTCTGGCACTTGTTAGTGGGGTGCCTCAGAGAAGTCACTTCTCTTTCTCTTTTGCAAAATAAGGAAAATAGAATCTACTAGGATGCATTATTTTTAGAATTTAAGAATATAAACTATGTGAGAAGTATGTGGTGTGTGTGTGTGTATATATATTTCTCTTTGGAGCAATTCACAAATTCAGTGTTTGCAGACTTTATGGACATGTTATAGCAAATAATGAGAGCCAGGTGGATGTTCAATCTCCTGGGATATACAAAGCTGAAATGAACTATGAAAAATATAATGTAAATGAAGAAAGAGACAAAAGAACCAGAAGGTCCAAATAAGGCAGAATTGAATTGAAAAAATGGGTAACTCTCAGAACCAGTTCTTACCAGGAGCAGCAGCTGCAGAGAACTCTGCTGATGATGATCTAGACAGGGTCTCAGGATCTGAAGCCTGATGGACAATTTCCTGGAGGTGAATCACAGATTCTGTCGAGAGGGAAAATGCTGACAAAATATCGGTCTACCAAAAGCATCTATATTCCTTGTGCTAGGTATTCAGTTCAAAGCTTAGTTGGTTTCCCTGACTGTTATCTGTAATTGCTCTAGGTATGTATAGAATGACAGTGGCACTTCTGAGCCAAGAAGTACATGTTTCTTAAACTTCTCAAAAATCAAGCCATATTCAGGCACAAGAGATAATAGAACAAACACTAGGATTTTACAACATAAATCTAAAAATGCCCAGCAGGATGTGGAAGACACTTCAATGATGTACTTGATTTATAATATCTAAGAAGATATAGAAAAAAGAGCTGGCTGGGTACATTAGTCCATACTTATTTTTCTTCATTCTAGAAGAGGCTGAGTCAACTCAAATACAAGTGATATCTAATGTGACCCTGGGAATGAAGCATCCCCTCCATAAGAAATAATGGCACTTAGGAGTCCACTATATCAAAGTCAGACAGATGCTATTTCCAGTACATTTGGTTCCCCAAATCTTTATGTTATTATGCATGCAGTGTTGTTTATCATCCTTTAATTCTGGCTTGCTTCCTACTTTCTTCTAAGGCTAATAAAGAGCTGTCTCTCGAAGTATATTCCTTTCACTCTCAATCAAATCCAAAATAATGAAAGAGGAAAAAACCAAAACTGAGAATGTAGCATGGTGTTTCTTCCTCCATGTTGAATTGCCATCTAGGATGTTGGCAGTTACCTGATCGTTTCTCTCTCAGAGGGTATGGGAAGTCCAGGGCTTTGCCCGCATATTTGGAAAGCAGCAAGTCAACATCATCCATAGTGAAGCCAATCTCCTGCCTGGTCAGCAGCTGGTGCAGGGTCTGTACAGCCACAGTGGCCCAATCCACTTTCATGTTCATCAACAGCTGCTCCAACATGAGCAGAGGACTGGAGGACAAATGGGAATAGCTGGCCCGGTGTTGCTCAGGCAGGGTCAGCAGAACCTGTTTGTGAGGTAGATTTGCAGAGTAAAGAAAACAGTAACAAGTTTCAGAAGAAACTTGAAATTCTTACTGGGAAATGGAAAGGTGTCAGAGGCTAAAAGGCCCATAGTATTACTGCAAAGGGCCAGGAGTCTTTCAGGAAGCAAGGCAGAACTCCCATCTAAATCCTCCAGGTGGCAACTGAGAAGTACCCCAAGGATCTTTATTTAGACAAAGGGTTGGTAATCCTTGTCTATAAAGAGTAAGACAGTAAATCATTTAGTTCTCAGGATTCATAACTATTTAACTTTATCAACACAGCACAAAAGCAACCACAGGCAAATATATAAATGAGTGACATGCTTGTGTTCCAATAAAACTTGATTACAAAACCAGACTGAGGACTGGATTTGGCAGACAGGTGGTGATCTGCTGATCCCTGGCCTAGACCCTCCAGGTATGGCTGAGCTCTGCCTGGCCCTTAATGCATTCCGTCTATGTGAGGCTTTAGTTAGAAGGAATAATACAAGGTGATGTCAGTGGGCTACCTAAAGCTGGTACTTCCTATGTTCTACAGATAAATGATGAATCTAAACTCCCTTTAAAGGTCACGATCATTAGGCTTGAAATGGGTTCACTGGTTCTGTTCTGTCCATTACCAATTTATAAAGATCTTCCCCAACTTAGGTACAGTGCATCAAAAAGGTAAAAAAGGTTTATTTTCTTAGGGGAAAGTCATCACATTCACAGCCCTACTGGTACCTGTTCTATGTGAGAGAGTATATGCAATGGCTAATCAGAAAAATTACAAGAGTGCCAGAGGGTCCCCTCTTTCTCCAAACTCTCCTTTATCGGATTACTTTCTCTATCTTATAATTTCTTCGATTAGTGTCTACAAGTTATACAGCAAAGCTAAGGACCTATTATCTCATCTGTTTAGCAAGACAGACAACCCTCAAGACTAGTCATCTCAAGACCGGTTTTAATTGGTTTGGAATGGAAGGCAACTACTGGTATTTTTCAAAGTCCAAATGATTCTAATAAATGTCAGAACTGAGACACACTGATACAGCAGGTTCTAAGAAAAACACGAGAGAATCAAGTAAAATTCTCTTTGGAGGCAGGGCAGTATAAGTCCTAGGAGACTTAACCAGGATATGGTGGGATGCTAGGTTAGAATTTTATATAGCACAGGCTAAGACTATTCAGGCTAAACCTGAAGGAATATTCAAGTTTTCCATTTTGGGCAGGTGCTGGCTGAAAGACCATTGAGAGGGAGGGTTCTAAAATGGGAGTGGGGCCAGCAGTCAGCCCCTTAGTCATGCTCTCCTGAATCCCCTTTATCCTTACCTTGGATCCCATGTACAGTGCCTGGATTTCACAGTGTCGGATGTCAGTCAGTTCTCCATAGAAGTGGGTGGTGAGGTAGTTGGCCAAGAAGTGTGAAGTGGCCAAGCTAGGATGCTGGTCAAGGGACTGCTCTGTGACCTCAAGGCACATGGTGGTATCAGGGATTCTCTGCAGGAGCTGTTGCAGGAGAGGGTAGGAGAATGGTGAGGCCTGTTGAAGAACTCTCAGGCCAGCCTTATTTGGTTTGAGAAAGGAATATTCAGGTTTTCCATTTTGGGCTAATCCTTTCTCCACACTCATTTTTCACTACCTCCACAGCTTCATGAGGGAGCTATGGCCTTGATAGGACCAGAGTTCAGCAGAATCCTGGACCCATCTGCTCCATGTGGCACATAAAGCAGGGCTAGGCACCTTCTTCTCAAGCTGACTATAACTGGCTCTTGAAGGACATGAAGGGGCACATCTAAGATAGCAAATACTTTGTATGGGATTCTGCATGAAAAAGCCTTCTGAGCTGACGAATCTTCTTGTCCCTTCCCAAATGAAAAATGGGAAAAATCAGAGGCTTACTTGCAGAGCCTTTTCCTGATCTCTTCTTTCTAGAAGGTGGAGAAGATGCTTTTGATGTAGGCTGATTAAGTGTTCCCTTGGAATGGGGTAGAGGCAGCCCCACTCCTCACACAGCTCATATTCCTGGAAGGAAACACAACAGGTTCAATCCCTTTAAATTACTGGCCTTGTTAACTTATCTAACTTTTGCCTGATTTTTCTCAGCAGTCTTGAGTCTTTTAAGCCTCAGGAATGTTTGGTAGCTGCTGATGGGATCTTCACTATGGGACTTAAGTGAGATCAGAAATTCAGAAGACTAGAGTAACAAGGTAAAGTAAGAAAATGACTGAAGTAGGCTGACTGTTAATATAATTTTCCTTCCAGCTCTATCATAAAAAAGAGAAGCAGATGACATAATGACACTTGGTGTCAGCTCTGGGTGAGAATGGGGGAAAACTGAGAAGATGCTTCCAAGGAGGTAGCACTTGCTTAACTCTGATTATAGCCATATGAAGACCCAGTATTGTCAGAATTCTAAAAATTAAAACAAAATTTTTTTAAATTAACAAATGCCCATTTAAAAAAATTTTTTTTAAAAGAAGTGAATATGGAAAAATAAGAATTCTGTGGACCAGTACTATATGGGCCAAGCAAACATACTGAGGTTAAATTCTATCCATGCCCTCCTTTTACTTTCCCACCCTCAATTTATGAACTCTATTAATTTCAGGGGATGGAATTCTCAGGGCTTTGTCCAAATATTCCAGTATGGTGGTGCCTGGGATGCCCTCCCCACACTTCTTCCTGGGGTGCCTTCTTTAGGATGCTTCCTTGTGTCTCAGGTTATGTCAGGAGCTCTACCTGAGCTCCTATGAACTTGGCTTACTTCTTAGTTGATATACTATCTTGTATCCACCTCAGGAAACATCTTATGTCACCCATCTCCCTAAAATATGCCACTCCAGGGCAGGGACTAAACCTAATTATCTTTGTTCTCACCACTATCTAGCACAGAGATCCCTATATCCAGTAAATATTTCATGAACAAAAGAACATCTGATGGCTCAGTGGTTGAGTGCCCCCGAGTTCAATCCCGGGTGTACCACCCCCCCCCCCCAAAAACAAAAAAACAAACAAAAGAACACCTGAGTGAGCATCCACTTTTTTTTTTTTTTTTTTGATATTAGGGATTGAACCTAGGGCCTCACACATGCTAGGTAAGCTCTATCACTTAGCTACATCCCTAGGGTCTCACTAAGTTGCCTATATTGGCCTTAAACTTGTGACCCTCCTGTCTCAGCCTCCTGAGTTCCCGAGTAGCTAGTTACGGGTGTGCACTACCACGTTTAGTGAACATCTACATTTTGAGCTATGGTATATCAGATTCTTAAAAGACAGATAAAATTCTAGTTAATATTCAAATGGCCAATAAACATAGGAAAGATATTCACAATTATTACTAATCATGGAAATATAAATTAAAACAATGAGATACCATCCAATGGGAAAAAAATTGAAGTTGGATAACATAAAAGTTGGTGAGTATATGGAGCAATAGGAACTGTGTGTGAGAATATAACCAGTAGAATTTGGTATCATCCTAGTGAAGGTGAGGATGCCCATGCTGATGACACAACAATTCCGCTTCTACATGTACATTCTGTACCTAGTGTACATAGTATAGAAAAGCTCACAATGAATACAAGTATAAAAGCATTGATTGTATTATTCTCTACACTTATCAGTATGCTGGCAAATTTCACAATTAAAAAAAAAGGAATGTCATATAATTATAAACTGGCTACTGATACATAGAAAGGGGTCTAAACAACCAGCTAAGGAGTTGCAGCTCAGCAAGGAGGATGAAGGGGATACCACTCTGGAAAATGATACCTGTGCTTCTAGAATCATATTCATGACAGATGATGGGTCCTCAACACAGTGGTTCCTGAGGGTCTGCCAGTCATGCCACACTGGGGGATCCTGCAAGCCTAGAATCTAAGGAAAGACAGGAGAATCCATCAATCAACACTAGCTTCTCCCTCCCTCCATGAATGAGTCACTGATGAGTTCAGGGAAGAGCCATCCCTAGATGTCAGGCCCAAAGCCCAGTGTTAGAACTTTTAGGAAAGAGGAGGAAAAGAGCAAACAGGGCAAAAATTGTTTAGAGAGGAGAATGAACTTCTCTGGGAAGTAAAATCAAGCAGAAAAGGCAAAATGGGAGGCCAAGATCAGGGCCTTTTACTGGTGAAGACAATTCTGAGAGGCTCAAAGCTTATCCAGCCTTCTGGGGTCACTTGTTCCAAGCTGCATCTCAAAACCCCACCCAAGACATTTTCTTCTGGCCTTTCCTGCAGAATTTTAGCTTTGCATGAAAACTGTTGAAGAACCTCTTTAGGTGGATATAACACTTGCCCCACAAGTATCTTTTATTTTTGAAATTATTACTCTTATGCATCCTTTCAAAAGGGCTCTTGAAATTTAAAAATCTTTAAGAAAAAACATACATAAAACATACACAAGCTTAAAAAAACCTTGTGGACTGTAGAGCACCATTTCAACAACTTTGTTATTATTAACCTTGCTTGATGCAGATGTATTTAAAATAACAGGAGTAAATAACACAGGAACCATACAGGAGGCCTCCTCTCCATTCACCTAAGAACTGAAGCCAGCTGCAGGGCAGAGTCAGCCAATATTCTGTGTTTCTTAAAATCCCCCATCATATGAACATAGGCAGAGGTTGTTAACAGGATGAGAAGCCTGTTTCCTTCTCTTGATGTCAGTGTTCATACCTTCTGATACACCTGAAGCTCTGCCAACTTCCTCTGCAACTCAGACTTTAGTCCTTCTTGGACAGTTGTGTCTGAAATGCAGTAGGCCAGGATTTCCAGGCACGACTCCAGGGGCCACCTGTCCACAAACCGTAGGGCCAGCTGACTTCTCAGAGATGCATCCTTTATAGGAAACAGGTATTGCCAACCTTCCTTGTCTATAAGACAAAAATGATGGCACAACAAGAGACACCAAGTTTAGCAACAGAAACGCTCAAGAGGCCAGTTTACTTCTTAAGGGAGGGCTTTGTTTGATCTCATAAAACAGGAGCTTGGAAGGCCTTTAAGATTCACGTAACCTTAACTAGTTTTCATATTTGAACCATTAGATGACAAGGAGAAATCCCACACCCCTATGTGTTCCTTTATGCAAACCTGACCATAGTCATGGGACTTTCAGAAGGCAGAAAAGTGGGTAAGGACAAAAGAGAGGAGAAAAAAACAAGGCAGGAAAGGGGTCTGAAGTAGCTTTCCATGTTTGGCATGATACGTATAGAACATTCTTTCAGATTCATTTCATCAGCAGAACTGTGGTTTTCCCTGAAATTTCTACTCTGCATCTTATATAATCACGTGAAAGTTACTTCAGGAAAACTAGTTTCACTCCATGGATATTTGCTATCTTACTACTTAGTAGCTGTCTTTCTCCCACACCCATTTCATAGCTCTGATCTTAGAATACAAAAAACAGACTCCAAGGATTTAACATCATAAAGCCTCTCAGTGGCTTTGTCCACCTTCTCAAGGAGAAGGAGGTCTTTTCTCCTTCCCAAAGGGCAGCCAAGCCTTCTACCCAAAAGCCATTCTCTACAGCACACCTGACTCTTATTTTCTCTAGTGGAAGATTGTAGCTTATTGGCTTTCCATTCTGGTTACACATATAAAACTCTTGGGGTGCTTTTAAAGTACATGATTTTTTTTTAAACTTTTTTTTTTTTTTTTTTTTTAAATGTAGATGGACACAATACCTTTACTTATTTATTCTTATGTGGTGCTCAGGGTCAAACCTAGTGCCTCACATGTGCTAGGCAACTGCTCTACCACAGAGCCACAACCCCAGCCCTCATGGTTTGTTTTTTATAAATAAAGTTTTATTAGAATACAGCCACACTCATTCTTTTATGTATAGGCTATGGCTGCTTTCATGCTACTGTATCAGAGTTGAATAGTTACAACAAAGATCATATAGCCTACAAAGTCCTTTACAGAAAAAAATTGCTGATCTGTTTTAAAATCATGACTTGCGTGAACACCATCCTGGGCCTTTGAGGATGAAGCCTAGGTTATTTTTCCTTTACAGAATTTCAAAATAATTCTGATAAGCAGAATTGAGACTACCAGTTACTGGTTGTATGCCCATTCTAGAGTAGGATAAACTTAGATTCTAACTTCAAATCTACCACTTGCCATCCTGGCAAGTTTTCTAACCTCTCAATAAAATGAAGTTATGGTGGTACCTTTCTCTAGAGTCATTCAATGTGATGTTATGCTTGGTAAATACTTGCCACTAGTGAAAGAGATAGGTGTAAATTTCGCTCACCACATGCCACAGCACAGCTCAGGACTGCATCCCTTATGCCACTCAGATCGTCTGCATCTCGCCCATACACTTCAGTTAACTGTAGGGCCCGTAGCCAATCTCTGGTCACCAGGGCTTCCTCAAAGGCCTTGGTCAGTACATCCAGGGCAGTGGGAGAATGCAGGCCCAGGAGCACAGTAGAGAGACTGGCCTGACCACAAAGACTGGATGCCAGACTTTTCCCTTCCTCAGAGGGCCTGCGTAGGGGCTCCCAGGCTGCCAAGAGGGAGGCCTTGAGCATAGGGAACTGTTCCAGGAGGTGGTCACACTCCTGGGCTACCTGCTCTGCAGTCATAGGCATCTCCTTGCGACCACGTAGCTCCTTCCACAACAAGCTGGGCTTGCTGACCTTCGTTCCTGGGGAAGCCCCCAGGCAGGCCACTATAGCCAGAAGTTTTGAGCAGGACTTAAGGAAGGACAAGGCAGAGGAGGTAAGAGCTGGAAGCGATGAGTCCTTTGGGGAAGAAGGGGACTTTCTCTCCAATGTGAAATTCTCAGTTGGCCGAGGGGAACTTGGCATAGAAAGGGGGAGGTTGTCCAGGCAGTGGGAGGTGTGCTGCTGGGCCAGGACACCCAGGTGGGTCAGAAGGGATGATGTCTGCTGGCTTTGTAGAGAAGAACAAAGAGTAAGTGGCTCACAACAGCAGCTGACAATGACCTGTGGCACACTTAGGCTGAGACCCTCTCGGGCCAGAAGGGCTGCCAACCTAGAGGGAGAGAAGCAGAGGGCATGTGAGACCTGAATACATAGGCACTATCATCCAGTCTTAATTTCTTAATGCTTACACAGCAAATGCAAATGAAAGTACTTTTTTTTTTTTTAATGTATCCCTCCCCCTGCCCCCTGCTTTTTTTTTCGCAGCACTGGGGACTGAACCCAGTCTTGTGCAGGCAAGTGCTCTACCACTGAGCCACAGCCCTTGCTCTTTCCTCTTAAATATACACATGTATACATACAGAAGGTAGTCTATTGGATGCATTGATCTGTCCTTTACTTTTTCACTTAATAACATATTTGAGAAATCTGTCCTTACCCCTCTGTAGAGAGGACCCTTATAATTTTTCATTTACAAAATATTCCGTTATGAGAGGAACATAACTAGTCTCCTATTATTAGCAATGGAGTCTTCTGATCTGTTGCATATACATCACTTTTCATACATATAATAAAGCTTCAGGATGAATTCCCCCAAATGAATTGGTCTGTCAAAGGATATATAAATTTGCAAATTTTATAGATACTGACAAATTGTTTTTCCACTGGAGTTATACCAATTTGTAACCCATTAACAAACTCTGAGAATGCTTATTTTCCTACAACCTACTTAACTATAGCTTTCAAGCTTTTAAATTTTACCTATCCATAGTGAAGATTTATCTATACTTGCAATATACATATTAGCAGTGGCAAGAGACAAAAAAAAAGTACGTTGATTTTTGAAATACTGTAAGAGTCAAGTCTGGAAGAGATTTCCACTCCCTGTAGTGACCCAAAGCACAACCCCACTGAGCCCTTGCTTTCCTTGATGAAACAATCAGGTAGGGTCAGGGCTGACTCCCATGGGGGTGGCTCCTACCTGTCAGGGGGAACTTGTTTCTCAAGCAGGAGATGTGACACCAGTTGGGAAGAGCTCTGTTGTAGAAGAACAAAGGGATTTCCTATCTTGACCTCCACATGATCTATAAAGACAAAGACAATGACCTTTGTTTGTACCACTGGACTCCAGTATTTCAGAGTCCTGTTTCTTTGAATCCATACAAAAGTACAATGTCAAATAGAAAACAATACCGAAAGCCCTTCTGTTGATTCGTGCTAAGCAAAGGGTATCTAAACATGATCCTGATCATAAGTTTATCTAAACCAAACCACTACTTTAAAGATCTTTAACTCAGAAAAATTGCAGGTCTAGCCACTCTTGCTCACTTCAACCTGAACGAAGTGCATGCAGTACAAGTTGACTAATCCCTATACAAAATGCTTGGGATCACAGTGTTTTACATTTTGGAATATTTGCACACACAAAATGAGTTATCACAGAGATGAGACCCAAGTCTAAATACAAAATTCATTTCTGTTTCATTATACTTTAGATAAACACAGAGCCTTAAGATAACTTATATAATATTTTTAACGTGCCTGTATTTTGACTGTGACCTGTCAAATGTGAAATCCCCCACTTATGACATCAGATTGGTGCTCTTAAAGTTTTGGATTTTGGAGCGGTTAGGATTTGAGATTAGGGTCACTTACCTGTACTCACTCTGTGGACTCAAGAAAGAATCTGGTACTCATACCAAAAATTTGATTCCTTTACTGGATCCTTAAAGCCACAATGGACCCAAGCTCTGACAGAGATATTTCTAATTCTATGAGATTTTATTGACTATTCCCATGTGCTGCACAAGTGTACTTAGAACAAGATGTATTAAATGGAGATGAATAAAAGGAGAATCTTATAAATCTGGTGTCCTTAGCTATTGCTGCACTCAGAACCTCTTAGTTTACCACCTTTTCTCTACTTTGCCCTAAACACCTATAGGTCAGTCATGACTACATTTTCTCTTTTTTGCTACTCACCAGGTTCAGAGTTCAAACTCTGAAGGAGCACTGCAGCCAGTGTGTGGCAGTAACTGAAAAAGGTGCCCACGTAGTCAGTCTGTATGCTGTCTACCACAGTCTGTTTGCTCAGGTTCTTTTGGAGGAGCTGAGCCTGGATACGCACAGGGTGGGCCTCCGCCTCAGGAGCTTTCTGGGCTGCCTGTTCCACCAGGGAAGACAGTGGAGTACTCCTAGACTCTGAGAGGAGTTATGGCAGGGGAAGGGACATAGGCTTTAGTCTGTGCATCCAGTTTTGGTCAATTTCTGAACAATACATAAACTGAGCCTTCTATACACTAACTTGGGGCATTCTACAGCTTGGGCAGTACACGAGGATGGGGGAAATAACATCCTAATTTGGTAATCTGCACAAAGTGATTCTCCGTCAGGAAGATCAGGCAACATAATTCTGTTGGTGCCCTGTTGTCTCTGGAGTGAAATATCTTTCTAAAAAGCACAGCAAGCTTTTGAGAAGGATTGATCAACATATACTAAGTACCTCCTGGGTATACTTCCCATAAGAATAAGAAAAATGTTTCTTCTTTTTTTTTTAGTTGTAGTTGGACACAATATCTTTATTTATTTTTATGTGGTGTTGAGGCTCGAACCCAGTGTCTCACACGTGCAAGGCGGGTGCTCTACCACTAAGCTACAGCCGCAGCCTGAAAAATGTTCCTTCTAACAGAGTGTTAATTATTCTTTCAAACAAGAGGTGGGGAATGGGTAAAGTTCAATTTTGAGATGTAACCCAGCCAACTAAGGGTTGAGCCCAGTTCTGGAGTCCTGGGCCTCAGCTCCAAAGTGCTCCTTCACTCTCAGCTGTTGCTTCTCCCAAGTTCAGCTCATATCTGCTTATCTGTTCCTGAGCAGACAGCCCCTTACCTGGCAGTGCTAGTGCTTCTCTCAGCGACTGAAGAACCTGATCCAGCTGCTGGGAGAGGGTGATGTGGCTGGCAATACAGTCCTCGGTTAGGCTGGGCCAGCACATCTGAAGCAGCTCAGTGATGCTGCACCGGGGAGGGCCTCCTCCCTTTTCTTCCACAGTCTCTATGGAAAGCAAATGAAAAAGTGAAATAGGCTGTTGACCTAATGTCCCAAGTCCCAGAAAAAAAAAAAAGTGTGGGGCACAGGAGGGAAGGAACTCACCTGATTTAGTTTGTCCAGCTAATGTAAGTGGATAATTGAGAATCTTAGTGATTTGCTGAAGAACAACTGGAAAACCTTGAATACCTTCAGTATTGAGGAGTACCTGCTCTAGCCGTCGACCTGGAAATAGATGAAGGAAAAGGGAATGCAGAAAATTAGATAATTCCAGAGATTGATGATACTCAGTATTGTATTTACTTGTGTAATTTTATCTTCCCTAATATTAGAGATGAAATACATGTTGGACCATTTTGGATGACGATCCTCAAGTCTGATTTATTCCATGCCTGAGGTTGTAGGGCTTTGGTGCGATGCCTTAGCAGTCAACAGCCCCAGATTCAGAATCTCTGGCACTCTTGTGGAATTTGCTGTCCCAAGCCAAATGGGCACTTTTCGTAGATTTGCCTTGGTTATTACCTTTGGCCGTGGATTTGAGCTGGTATCCTGTCTTCTCTGATTGCCTAATTCTGTCTTCATATACCTGATTCCTCTAAGAATTCCATCTGCACATTCTGGGACAATATTAACCTCAAGGCATGATTCTCCCTGCAATTGTGATCCACTGAATTTTCTTTTATACATGGCTTATAAATTCATGACGGTCCCAGGATTTAAGGTAGGTAGGTTCACCCAGGAGGGGACTGCGGTCTAAAGGCAAAAATCCATTTGTACTTTTCATTTCTGTGGTGCTGCAGATTGAACCCAGGGCCTCAGGCATGACAACTGCATGCTCTGAGTTACAACCTCAATCCTTATTTGGGCCATAGTTGAATGTATATTTCTTCCCTAAATTTTTTTATTAGAGTTTTATAGTTATACATGGTAGTTGGATTCATTCTGACAAACTCATACATGCATGGAAATTGATTTCAGTTCATGAACCCCACCTTTTTCCTTCTGTCTTCCCCTTCCTCTCCCATTCTCCTTCCTTTACTCTATTATAGACTTCCTTTTGCTTGTCTATTAATTTAATATTTGATTGGTTCTTTTTTTTTGATTGGTTCTTTATGTTATCTTTCCTTCCCCCTTTCCTTTATTTTACTCTAGTTTCTGCACAAGAGAGAGAACATTTGACCTTTGAATTTCTAAGTTTGGCTTATTTCACTTAGCATGAAATTCTCAATTTCCACTCATTTACCAGCAAATGCCATAATTTCATTGTTTCATGTGACCAAGTAGAACTCCATTGTGTGTGTGTGTGTGTGTGTGTATATATATATAGACACACATTATATATATATACACACACACCACAATTTCTTCACCCATTCATTTATTAATGGGTGTCTGGGTTGATTCCATAATTTAGCTATTGTGAATTGTGCTGTTATAAACATTGATGTGACTATATCACTGTGGTGTACCAACTTTAGATCTTTTTTCTTCCCTGAACTTAATGCTAAGCCAAGAAAGAATATCCCCAAATGATTGTAGGCTGCTATAACCATTAAGAGGAGACTCTCAACAGACTATATTTATGCCATCAGATTGGTCATGAGGACATTTAACATTTACTTTCTCCTTGTTCTCTGTCTCCTTATAATCACTTTCATCTTTCAGAAGTTATCAAGTCTCTCAGGAGCTTATCTCCTCAACTGAGAATGAAGGGTAAGGCTAGCAGCCCACTCACCCCGGCTTTCAAGGCTACTGTGTAGACGCCGTTCGGCTGTTTCCAAAAGCTGCTTACAGGTCTTCCAGAGCTGGCACTGAGAGCAAGCTAGGTCAAATGCAGCCATGGCAGGGGGACTGAGGTCTTCCAGAACCCCTCTCAAGGGAGCGGTGGGCTCCATTACAGTAGTGCTTATCCAAAAGTCTTCCTGGAGCGTAGGAATAGGGTCTCCAGAGGTGCTAAGAAGCTTGTCAGTCACATCCGAAATAGAGTAAAATACCATCCCTGGAAACCCAGTATTGGAGAAAGCAAGGGGTTAAAATGATTCTAATGACTACTTTCATTATAAAAAGTAGTTATTCAAACAATGTTCAGGCTGTTCTGCACAGGATCTATGAATATCAGGACTGTCATTACAGGTCACTCCTATAGCATCAAAACAGAGGCATGAACAGGAAGACCAAGAGAAACTCAGAAAAGCTAAAATGAGGGAGGGTGTCTTCCAAACAGGGTGTAAAGGTAGGCTGAGAAAGAAAGAAGCAGGTCTGTGTGTGCTAACTGGAAGAGATATCTAATATACTTTCATTATCAAAAAAGCAAGGTAGAAAGCAGTATTCATTGTAAAAGCATATTTATATACAAAATATAAAAAGGATGTACCTATATTTTTTTAAATAGACAGACAATTTCTGGGAGGACATGTAAGAAGCAATATATGATGGTAATTTGATGTATAGACCAATAAGACTCATAAGAAATGTGAAAATGTGGGACCAGATTCTACCAGATTCTCAAGAAATAACGGAAGATGAGCTTTTTGGCAGTGTAGCCATAGCTGGGAAATTGAGACATGTGGACCTATGGGCTATAACTATTGATACACAGCCTCTTTACTTTGGAGATAATAAAATTGTATGCTTTATCCCTCAATAATTATATGTGAAGGAGAACCCCCCCCTTTTTTGGTGGGTACCGGGGATTGAATCCAGGGGCACTTAACCACTAAGCCACATCCCCAGTACTTTTTTATTTTGAGGCAGGATCTTACTAAATTGCTTAGGGCCTCGCCAGGTTGCTAAGGCTGGCTTTGAACTTGTGATGTTCAGACTTCTGAGCTGCTAGGATTATAGGTATGCACCACTGTGCAGGCAGATAATAAACTCTTAACTATTTCCCAAAGCCTAAGACAGTGGCTGCAAAACACATGGTGGGAATCACATTCATGTTCTTATTTAAGTCACAGAAGACAAGCTCATTGGAGTGGCAAGTAATGTGAACACCTGATCAAGGAGGTTGGGTATGGCTCGAAAACTACTCTGAATGTGCCAGGATTGCTATTTTTCAAGACAGTATGCCCATCCTCTTGAAGAGCTTATGATTTGAGTGATTTCTCCCTTTACATCCACTGCTCCTAGCTACCTTCTCAATTATAGTGGCAGCAGGGAAGAAGTCTGACCTGCGGCGGCAGCGCTGCCAATAGCCTGTAGAGTTGAGCGGCCACTTCCAGTCCTCCGAATGGTGCTGCTACCCCCATCTGAGTTCTGGTTTTCAATCTTGTGCTCTACTCGGGCCAGCTCCTGGATCACTTCCTGATAACGCTCCATGAACATCAGTTCCCCTGCACTGGGTGAAGACTTCAGGTTGAATGTGAATACCACCTGTCATAGGAGAGGGAGGAGAGCATGGCTGTGGTGGGTCCAGAGAGTCAGACAATGTCCAGAGACAGTAGGTCTTGACAATCATTGGACTATGGCCCTCAGATGTCTTCTTTGGAGGGTCAGAAGAACACTGAACATTAAAAGAATAGATCAAATATAAAAATAACCCATAAAAATCAGACAGAAAACCAAAATCCCAGTATAAAATAAGAAAAAGATGTAGACAGTTTCAGAGGAAATACTTTGACTAGTAGAGAAATGAGAAAATATTTCCACTTACTCGTAATCCATGAATTAAATAACAATATTATTTTGCATCTATCACAACAACAAAGGGTAAAAATAAATCCTCAGGGTGGGGGGTGGTGTAGAGTTAAACTGTCACAATTGTTTTTAAATAGTAGTTTGGCAATCTATAAAGCCATATAAAAATAAATCTACATAAATGTCTATAAAGACATTTTTAGTCTTTTGACCCAGTAATTTTTACGAGTAAGTTTGTTAAGGAAATGATCCAAAAGGCTTAACACCTAAAGGTGATCATCTTGGCATATTACAACTATCATAAGGTTGAAAATAACCTGAATGTTGGGCAAAAGGAAAATGGCTGAGTGCGACTTGATCATATTACAAGGTCACTAAAATTGAAATTATAAGGTTGATGCTTGTATTATAATATAAAAAAAAGACAACTTAAAATTCTAGACATAAAATAATTTCAGTTACCTAAAAGGGCATATTTTTTCAACAAAAAATTTTTGCTAAAAAATACTGTCTTTAACATTGGTTGTTCCATTCAACAGGTTTAAAGTAATTTTATTTTGTTAGTAATACTTTCTGGAATTTTCTTATAATAAGCACAACTTGTTCTATAACCATGTTAAAAAATAAAGTTTTTATTAAAGAAAAAAGAAGAAGAAGAAGAAAAAAAAAAAGAAACCAAGGCTAAAGGAAAGCAAGAGTGTGGAGGCCATTTAGGGATCAAGGCACCATGAGACTCCCAGCTGACCTCCTTTGGATATGGATTTTAAGAGAGGCTGGGGAGCAACAACAACAAAACCAAAGAAACCAAATTTTAGGGCTGGGAGTGCAGCTCGGTGGTAGAGCACTTGCATAGCATGTGTGAGGTCCTGGGTTTGATATCCAGTACCAAAAAAGCAAAACAACAGAAAGAAAGACTGGGGAGGGTTCTCTCTTGTCCAGAGGATCATAATTATCATTATTATTAAAGTATGAGATTTAAAATAATCAGAGGAAATATAATCCTATCTCCTAGATTGATTCCTTAATAACTGAACTCACAGAAAAAGAAAAATTCTGACCTCCATGTTTAGTGACTGGCACAAGTATCAAAAATAGACCAGGAGTTTTGAACATTAATAGTACTATTGAGTTTAAGCAATAGCAGAAGATTTCTGCATTTCTCACAGCTTGTGTGTAATCCTCTTAGCAGTCCTTTGAGGTGGGAAAAAGCAGGTATTATATTTAACTTCAACTTTCAAATGAGAATTCCAAAGCTCAGAGAGGTCAGGAGTCTTTCTGATCGTTACTCCACTGCTGCTTCCCTGATACACCATGGGTGTGCTAGTTTGGCAGCTCCCTATATTTCTTGTATATTGAACTGGCAATCTATTTATTATTTTTAAATTTTTTGGTGCTGGGGACTGAACTCAGGGGTGCTTTACAACTGAGTTACATCCCAAGTCCATTTTACTTTTTATTTTGAGACAGGTTCTCCCTAAGTTACCCAGGCTAGCCTTAGAACTTGTGATTCTCCTGCATCAGCTTTCTGAATTGCTGGAATTATAGGCATATTGCACTGCACACCCCATCATTCTATTTATTATTTAAAACTGTCTACACCATGATTTTTAACTATATGAAAACATGGATGTGTTCAGAGAAAGAGTATAAGGAAAGAAACCAAAATATTTCACTACTTTGAAGGGGTGGGATCATAGCTGAATATTTTTATCATCTTATGTTAGGAACATAATTCAATATCTCTAAATCTACAATGCTGCAGACTGGGCCTGGAAACTCCTTTGTAATTCTGTTTGATGTGGCTCCCCAAGTGATCGTGAGTGGTTCTGGAGTAACGATTATCCAGCTTTACCTGAATCCCGGTGGGTTATTGCCAGGGACCAACTAGGCATTCTACACTCTGACAAGGTGCAGCTGAGGCTCCTTTACCTGATGGGCTTCTGCAAAGTTTCCTCGAAGGATGCAGGATGCCAGTAGTGACTCAGGTGGGGAGAACATCATGGGGATGAGTGAACTTTGAGGTTGGGGTTGCAACCGACCATCTAACTCATTCCGCCCAGACACAGCGCTCAGACTCCCCTCTGTTGGAACACAAGAACATGGGGTGGGGAGGCATTAAGAGAAATTGTGGAAAAAATCATATTGCTTTGTCCTCTTACCTCAAAGTCCTTCTCTAAAAAGGTCTACAAGTGGGTCTTGATTTTTTCCTTGAAAAAGCAAACCTATGCTATCATCTTAGAATATAAGTCAAGTACCAAGTATCTTCCTTGGCATTCACCTGTTTTCTCTCTGTTGATGAGTAACTCAATTGAGTGTGAAACAGCCCTTTCTCCTTTTTTAGCTGAAATCTGTTTAGTCATCTGCAGAACAACCTTCTTGAACACACACATCAATTGCTCAGTCCTGATTTTTACACCATAGTATATGGCAACTCTGTATCAGAACACAGCTGCTTGAAGCTGGCAACTGTTGGGACCCACATACCTGAAGTACTTGTGCTCAGCTCACTACTTGTACTTTCCAGGGATGGATTGGAACTTCTATCCCGGCCATCTTGTGGTGTCAGGAAGAAGAGAGAAAATAAGGTATCAATTGTTTATAGTGCAGAAGGTGTGACGCTGACATGAAAGCCAAGATCTTGGTAGAGTGAGAGGATAATAGCTAACTACTACCCATGCTGCTCCTACAATGGCAAGGGCAAAGTGTAGGTTTAATATGGCCCCAGTCTCATCTGGTAGTAGCCTATATCATTAGTTTCCAACTTGTAGGTCTTGGAACCCTAGGAGTTTTCAAGTTATTTCTAGGGGTCAGTGACCACAATGAAAAAATAAAAGCACAATTATAACCAGAAAGCATTAGAGTGCAAAGAAGGGTTACAAATGTTCTGACATAGAAAATGTATCCTTTTTTTAAATTTTGTATGTTTTTTAGTTGTAGATGGACACAATATCTTTATTTTATTTATTTATTTTTTTCTATTTGGTGTTAAGGATCGAACCCAGTGCTTCATGCATCTGAGGCAAGCGCTCAACCACTGAGCTACAACCTCAGCCCCAGAAAAGGGTATCTTTATATTTGAAAAGGTAGGGACCCACAGTGTGACATGTGTGGCCTACCAAAGACCACCCTGTTCAAAGCCCTGGAAAAAAAGCTTCTTGACAGTAGTTTTCCAGAAGTGCTAGAGCTTGCCAATGAAGCCTTCTGTCCTTTAGCATGGTCATGGGGATCATATCACCCCATGCAAGGAATACCCTTGGCTCAGTGTTTGGGTTCCCCTGTAGGAAGAGAAGCAGAAAGCTGTAGGAAAGAAATGATGGGCTGAACATTCTTGGGTTGGGTGAGTCAACTGGATGTAAACTCTGCCTTCTGACCCAAACCAATTAACTGAGTGGTTTGAGGGCCTGGGAAACTCAGACATGAAGTTGTTCCAGGTTTCTCTCACAGTATCCTCCAATCTATCCAGTATGTTCACCTTTCTTATTGCCACTTAGCTAGAGTCTATTCATTCCCTGGAGCTTGGTTCCAGTCATCTCTGTCATGAAATCTGTTTCCTTGACTCTCACAGGCCATGCTTATGATCCCTTCTAACAGATTTCTTTGGTTTTCAGGGAGTCTATCAATTTAGTTTTTCATGTATACTGGCTATGCTGGTACACTACACATTCTTTGAAGGCAATGGCTTGATCTACGCCTTTATTCACTTCTGACAAGATACCTAGTATTATTGTTTGGCACATGGGAAACACTTATTTTTTGTTAATGGTCAAAAAGATCAGTACCAAAAACCATCATGAAAATTTAATTATCTAAAAATTTAATATTGTACTCCTGAATAATTCTACTGTATTAAAGGCCTTTAAGAAAAGCTAATTCAAAAGACAAAAATAGAGAAAAAATTATAGCACATAATTTTCATTATAGCACAAACTATTTTCATTTATATATATATATAAATGAAATTATATTTTCTATAATTCAACAAAACTGGTAAGTCCAACAGAAAAATGAAACTTATATATGATTATGTAGTTCAAAACGGCTGGGAAGAGGTGTGCCTTGGTTGTTCAGCCATCTGCCTGTCTGGCCTTTGGGCCTGGGGAGGGCCAGCCCCTGGGAGGTGGACTATGTAACCTGACCATGCAAAGATCCTTATCACACAGGAAGAACATTTTATTGACATTTAGGCCTTTTATATTTATCTCAAAACAAAGTTCTAAACTCAGGACATGTCAGATTCAAAACAGAAAGAAGCCCTAGGGATGCCATTTATCCTGCTGACTTCTCCAGGAAGAAAACAGCAACTTATGTGGGTCTTCTGCTGCAATTTGCTTAATTACCAAGAAACTATTTTGCAAACTGAAGGCTGATGTTTAATTTCAAACAGTGGCTTAGGTCCATTAATTTGTGAATTCTTTGCCTTTTGCTCCAAATAAGATGACTAAATAAATGGCAAGTTTAGATGAAAAAAGAAAATATATATGTATGTATATATAAGTGGCTAATGAGTGTATGAAAAAAAAACTCAATCTCATTCAAACTAAAAAAAAAAAAATTAAACAGTGGAACATTGTTCTTGTATTGATTGTATTGGCAAAATATTAAAAAATCTGATATACTCACTGTTGATGAATGCATGTATAAATGGGCAATCACATCTAGTTTGAAGAAATATAAATCAGTCTACTCATTTTCAGGTAATTTGATAATGTCTATATTTTATATCCAAATACCTCTGATCTAGCAGTTCTGCTAGGAACTTATACTACATTAAGTATACATTACTATATTATGTAAGTATGCATAGAGAATGTATAAGGTTGGTTACTATAGCATTGTTTTTAATAGTAAAAACTCAGAAGCAACTTAAATGTCCACTAATGGAGTATATAGGACAATGTAATACTACTCAGCCTTAAAAATGTTAAGTGAAAGGAAGCTCTTAGCCATGTAAGGTGGGTATGCCTGTAATCTCAGCAATTTGGGAGGCTGAGGCAGCAGAACTGCAAGTTCTAGGCGTACCTGGGCAACTCAATGAGACTCTGTCTCAAAAAATAAAAAGGGCTGAGGATATAGTTCAGTGGTAAAGCCCCCTGCGTTTAATCCTCAGTATCACACACACACACAAATATTCTCAATATATAATATGATACATTCATGTATATAAAAGGATATGTGAAAAAGCCATGTTGCAATTCTTAACACACACACACACACACACACACACAGTATTATGCATCTGTATATGTGAAAAGATATGTGTGCTTGTACTATATAGTTCTGGAAGGATATGTAAGAAACTATTTAATGAAAGTTTGCCATGGCATATGCCTGTAATCCTAGTGACTCAGGAGGCCAAGGAAAGAGGATTACAAATCCAAGGCCAGTCTCAGCTATTTAGTAATGCCCTAAAAGCAATTTGGCAAGACTATGTCTCAAAATAAAAAATAAAAAAGGGCTGGGGATGTAGCTCAGTGGTAAAGCACCTCTGGGTTCAATTCATATTACCAAAAAAAAACAAAAAGATAGAAAGACTTAACTTGGGCAAGTGAGACCAGGATGAGCTCATAATGCTCATAATACTTGTTGTTTTGACCATGTGCTTTATCTTAAGGAATATTATACAAGCGGTGATATACCATTTGCCTGGTATATGGGAGTGAGACATGGAAAGAGAGCTCTTTAGATTACCTGCGCGGCTCCGTCTTGTCCGACGACCCCGGCGAAGGCTAGAGCACCGAGGGGCAACAGGCCGATATCTTCGGGATGGTTGTTCCTCTGATACAGACAACATAAGGACAGGGATCAGATTTAATTTGGCCTGTCTCTTGGGGGAATGAGTAGGGCATGATCTATACTGACCTCTGAGACATGGAGCACTATCCCAGTGTTCTGGCACTGGTTGCTAAGATGATAATGCCCTGAGTAACAACAGAGTGATTCCCAAACACTCCTACCTTTCTAGGATTTTTCTCCCTTCCCACTTCCTGGACCTACCAGTTGTGCTGTCTCCTCTTACCTGAGACCTGGTTGCTTGTTACCACTTTATATCTCCACTGGGCTTCAGAGAGGACTTTGGAAAACCGGTGCAGGCGGCTCTGCAGTCCATCTCTGCTTCCTGAATGGCTCTGGTCTTCTAGCAGCTGGGCCTTTTCAGGGGGGCTGTGGTTGCTGATCTCATCTAGCTGCTCCTGCAGAAGCCTGAGGAAGGCCCCTATTGCAAACTCATCAGCCAGGAATCCACTGACACCACTAGTAAAGTGCTTTAGATCCAAAAAGCTGTGCCCATGAGGCCCTGGGGAATGGTCTTTTGACTCTGCCTTCAGACAACTTGGTATTATAGAAGCAAGAATCCTGGGGGCTGCCATCGGACCCTGTTCTGATTTCCTCTCAGGCTGTACTATGTGCTGAGGGCTCTCTGATGGAGACCTCAAGCTCACGGGACCTTTTCCTTCAATGTCATCATCCTCAGCATAGTCTTCAGGCAGGTGAGGCTCTGGGCGGAGGTCAGCAGAAGTGATGAGGAGCAGTGAGAAGATGTTTTCCAGAAGTTCCAGACATAAAGAGTCAGGGATACTGCACAGATACTGTTGACACCTGGACAGGTATTTTGTGAAGAGATGTAAAGCACCTATTTAAGAAAAATAAGAGAGGAAAGGACATTAGGATGGTATTTCTCACACTGCAGATTGTGACCCAGGAACTGACTTAAGGGCTGCATTAAAAAAACGATATAGAACAAAAAAATCACAAGTGTGCTCCATTTGACTGTACTGTTTCTGAAAACTGAAGTTTCAGTTTTATGTATCAGATATATACACATACCACATATATATGTAAACACATAAATGATATGCCAAGGTAACACTGGAGTGTGACATGAAATGCCATTTTTAACATGGATTGTATTCTTTTTTTTTTTTTTTAAAACATTTGGAAAACACTGTATGAGGTGATGTGATTAGATACCATTAAAATATAAGCAAGTGACTTGCTTTCTCCATGTCCCTTTGATTAAGAGGCTAATAAATGGATAAAATTATTCCTGAACACCATAAAATCAAAGTAACCTCAATCCTGGTGGAAAATGTAACCAAACAAAGCACTCAATGGGCCAAGCCTTACCAACATCTGTCAGAGATGGGAGGAAGTGCCATACCTGGGGAGGAGAGAGAGTCATTTGCTGTCTCTGCAGCCAGGGCCACGTCCTCAGAGGAGCTGTTTTTGCAGTCCTGGCACTGGGAGTGCTGGTGTGAGTTCACACAGAGGGCATAGATAGCATACTTCATGGCACAGAAACCCTGATAAAGGGTCACGTTCTGAGCCTGGCTCTGGTGCTCAGGGACTGGGGCATCAGCAGAGTCTGAATTAGAGAGAGAAACAGGCAGAAGTTTAAAGTTTTTTCCATGAAGGCCATACTTACAGGTTCTAACCCTGTCTCATTTTGTGAGTCTGCTCTGGATCCTTTCCAGGCCTTTCCTCTGGTCAACATTAATTTTCAGGTCCCGCTCCTTTCTTTTCTTCATCAATCTTCCTTCTACATTATCTCACATCCTCTACATGGCACTGCTGTCCAGGGTCAGGACTTACACCTGAGAGCCTGTACCTCCCAAAGGATTTAAAAAAAATTTTTTTCTGACTTTTTTTTTTCAGTTGTAGATGGTCACAATGCCTTTATTTTTTATGTATTTATTTTTATGTGGTACGGAGGTATGAACCCAATGCCTCACGTGTGCTAGACAACTGCTGTACCACTGAGCCACAACCCCAGCCCCTAGTCTCAGTACTTTTATTGCCCCTCTTTTGTCTTTCAAGTTCAAGTTCCAAACATATCCCAGTGGGTCACCAGGAATCAGACTTAAAATATTCTTTGAAAGGTTTTTGTAGTTGCATATAAAAGCCATACTTCTAATTCCTTTAAGAAACCTGGTTGAAAAAAAAAAAGTTGTCTATTTTTCTAGAAAAAATTGGAATGTGGTTAACACTGGTTTTATAAACAATGATAGGTCCTTTTGAAAATTAAATCAAAACAACATCCAGGCTGCCATATGATAGATGGTTTCAAAGCCAAGTGTCCCTGGCCTTTGTGGTAGGTTTTACCTATATCATGGTACAATTTTTGACAGCAAGAAGAAAAAGGTTGTTAATAAGAAATCAGGGTCTTGAATTTTAACCAAAGATCAAAGGTTGAAAAGGGCCTTTGTTACTGTTTCAGGCAAGTCTTTTGTCCAAACCTCTTGATCTGTAAATACAGTATAGAGAGAACATGGAGGGAATAAGGGCACAAAATGTGCTGTGAGACATCCTGAGAAGCATGAAACCACTCACCAATAATGTCCATTAACACTGACAATGACAATCTGTGAATGTAGATGGCAGGTCCTAAATCTACTTCATTGGAAGGAGAGTATGCTAGTGTTTTCTGGATGATTCCACAGGACAAAGGATGTGGAACTGTACTCATGGGATTCCCTACACCTCACTAAAAAAGAGGAAGCCTTTATGTCCCATAGTCCTAATTTAGAGGACATTGGCTGGA
This sequence comes from Marmota monax, assembly GCF_021218885.2. NCBI lineage: Eukaryota > Metazoa > Chordata > Mammalia > Rodentia > Sciuridae > Marmota > Marmota monax. The sequence goes on along the minus strand of NW_026693777.1, from coordinate 18,668,470 downwards.
TTGCCCTCTTTTTTTTTTTTTTTAACGCTCTATTTAGTTTTTTAAAAAATATATTTATTTATTTTTTTAATGTGGTACTGAGGATCGAACCCAGTGCCTCACACATGTGAGGCAAGCACTCAACCACTGAGGTATAGTCCTAGCCCTGGACAGCCCTCTTGACAGATACCTGGCCATCACAATAAATCTCATACTTGAGGAAACACTTTTATGACCATCCTAAGAGGGAATGCTGGCCAAACTGTTCCATCACCAACTCACCTCGTTCTTGCTGGGAGTCTTTGGCTGGCACCTTCTGTAAGAGCTTGAGAACCTCTTCCTCTCTGAGGGCTGGGAGATTTGTAAGGTGATGGAGAGTGTAGAGCACTGAATGGCTGTCTCCACCACGTAAATGACATAGAAGATCTCTCTTTGGTATGGGGTTACTGAAAGAAAAAAGTTGGGAGGAAGTTACTGCCCTGCAGAAAGAAGAGTCTCTAGTCCCTCTTGTTTTTCCTCTCTGGCCTATTAAGACCAGAGGTTTTACCTCCTCAAGGTCTGGGTTGGAACACAGGTTTATTTGCCTTTAGGGAAGCACATCCATAAAGTCAGCTTTATTTGTCCATAAAGGGCCTTTCTGGTCAGAGGAGCCAAAAAAAGGCCTATGCAGATTAAATTTCCTAATCTCTACCCTCTCCCCAGCTTCACACTGACATAAGCTTCTGTGGCTTTACTTTGAAGAAAGGTCCCTTGCTACTTCCCTTTCTGCCTGCACTATTTCAGGAAGTGTTGGTGAGATGGGTGAAGAACGAGACAGGAACCCAGACCTATGTTTAGTTATAGGGAAATACACGGCTTTACACATAGTTCAATGAGTATTTGTTGAATAGAAGTGTGACTCGGGATAACATATGAATAAGGACACAAATAATATTTACTTTCTGTATAACCTCGGCCTCAGTTGTCCCACCTTTAAAAAGAATTATCTATCTCACAGAATTATGGTAAGGCTTAATCATCCAGGTAAAGGGATGACAGCAATGCCGGGCATACAGTAAGTGCTTAGGAAATGTGAACCATTATCATCCTGAAATTATGCTCTAGTTATGACTTGACAATCATGGAGAAGATAATAAATACTCATGTTTATTTCCTGGTGTAATAGCTAGAGTAAATATCTGTAGCTGGTCAAATCCTCAACTCAAAACATTTATGTAGAAGATGTCTTGAAATGGCCACACACATAGATCACAGGATCAAGTGTGTCCAATGGTGGGAAGGGGACTGGGTGTACAGTGCTGTACCTGCTCTGCTGTACACACCACTCCAGGACCTCCAGGTGAGCCAACAATGCATCACAGGCATCCCTGAGGAGCTCATCACAGTCTTGGTCCTATTGATAGGGAAGAAGAGATGCTGGCTCAGGTACCTGGCATTCATAGATTGTGATTGACACTAGAACCCTACATTCTGTCTAGGCCCAAAGTCTTATGGCACTCACTTCCAGGGCAACCTGGGATGTGGAATGAGAGTTACCTGAGTCCTGTGGAGTGTCTGCAGCAGCCTCTTAGCTGACTCAAGGCTCTGGCAATGTGTCCAGCCCAGGAGCACGAGCAGGTGACCAAGAGGCCTGAATTCCCTATCGAGCAGGCAACCGAGGCTTGGGAAATCTTCCTCTTTCAGCAGAGTTAGTGCTGTTACCTGTAAGTCAAACATGGCTGCTATAGGCCACTATGTGGACTGGAAAGAATGAATTCTGGCTTGCTGTTCACTGGGGAAAGTAGCTTATTGTACAGTGGAGAGATTTCTGATAATGACAGAAGTGGCCAATTGGGTGAAATAAATATTCACTAAAATATGTCCCCGATTTCTGTTGTAGACCCAGCTCCTAGGACAGGAGCTTGGTACACAGATTGAGGTTCATAAATATCTATTGAATTAAATGAAGTTCAGTTACAATCTGGAGGAAGGTTAGAGTAGTTATTTCCCTATCAGCTATGCCATGTACTACTGCCAGGACCATTTCTATCTTACACTCTCCAGAAAGCTGACATGGTCCTTTGCTGGCAAAGGACCAAAATAAAGTAACTAAAACTATAATTATGAATGCTACTGATTCTCAGAGCCTCCTGTCCCCTGGGACTGTGGGATGAACAGAACCAAATGACTTGCTACTAATTAGATTGCTTGTGTTGCACAAATGAGTGGGAGAGAAATAAGGAATGGAAAAGTCCAGAAGAGTTTTAGGTCCTTCTGTTATGAAGAATAATTTAGACTGACTTACCAGGATCTGCTCCAGGAAATGCTTGCTATTGCTTAGGCAGTAGAAAAAGGCCACTTTCCAAGCCTGGGTGGGATCGGGCATGGAGAACACGGCCAGCATTGCCCGCTCGGGATCTGGATGATCTGGTGAGACTGAACATCAAACCAGACAAGGTTACTGGGAACCAAGAGCTCTTTTTTCCTAAGCCAGAGCCCATTTGAAAAACCAACTGATGTGAGAGCTAGTTCTTTTAAAAATGTAAACCAGGTTTTTTACACTTTATCTTAAAGATAAGCTTTACTTATTTTAGTAGCTTCTGCAAAACTTTCCTGCTATTGCTAATACTCCCTCCCCACATCACCTCTGTACTAACACTAGAAAATCTGTGCTTTCACACACACACACACACACACACACACGAACACCTTATCTATTCTTTCTTTGCCTCTCCTGTTAGATGTCTTGAACAATAAGCAAGGCACTAGTCTAGGGAAACTTCAGAGAGGTTGGACATATCAACATTACCAAAACACAATGAAAAGCAACAAAGGAACACACCTTTTCCAGAGGTTGTAGCTCTTGATGACTTTTCTATGACCTTCTCTGCATAGGTCTGGCTGTAGAGGGACAGCAGGCCCTGTCGAGATTTGTGTAGCAAGCACCCCAGCAGCCGCTCCTCTCGCAGGGGACTCCCCTCAGTCCAGCAGGCCTCTAGCAGTTCCTCACACAGGACACGCAACTCAAGCCCTGGTGGCTCTATAGGGCAACGCAGAGCCTGCAGGGCCCTATAGATGGCATCAACTACTTCAGGGGACCCAGAGTCCTGGCCCTGAAGAGACTGCAGTGCTTTTCGAATGAGGTCCACCAGGTCCTTCTGCAGAAGTGGGTGATAGAGGCTGGTGCTATCATCATTGCCCAGCAGGAGCTCCAACAGGGCCTGTGCTGGCCGGGGAGCCCGTCTCAGAAGATCCCAGAGCACAGAGACAGCTTCGGAGCTCAGTCGAGGGGTCGAGTTCTCGCCTCTCAGACTTCTCTCAGACACAGGGCCTATTGCATCTTGTGCTAAGGTCTCATAAAGCTCCTAAATAGAGGATGAAGAGAGGGATGGGCGTGGTCATGTCTAAAATATTATCATTTATATGTCTTGATGGTTTAGTAGCAGTAGCAAATACTTCTGTAGGAATTACTTTGTGCCAGATTCTGTTCTAGGCCCTTTAAACACAAGAACAAAATTAATCCTTACAATAATCTGAAGAAGAAAACACTACTATTACCCCCATTTTATAAATAAAGAGATTGAGGCTAAGAGAGATTAACTCAATTCCCCAAGGCTTCCATGCTCAAGCTAGCCCCAACCCACTGCTTCCAAAAAGTGTGTACTGGTAACTTAAATCGGGGACTGCAAATTCATAGAACAGATAGGTAAGATATTATGCCCATCTAAAGGTATTTGAATTTACTTTGTATAGTCCAGTCTTCCTTTTATAAAACCTTTCTTCTATAGTTTGAAGGTATTCTTTGAAAGCTCATGTATTGGAAACTTTACCCCATTAGGCTTAGATAATATTAGTGGTTTTATAAGAAGAGGGAGAGAGACTTGAGCTAGCACAATAATTCTGTCTCACCTTGTGATGCCTTCTACCATTTTGTGATGCAGCAGGAAGGATTTCAAGAGATGCTGAGCAGATGCCAGTGCCATGCTCTTCTTCCCAGCACACAGAACCACAAACTAAACAAACCTCTATTTTTTATAAATTATCCAGTCTGTGTATTCAGTTACAGAAGTAGAAAAGAGACTAAGACACTTTTAAAATATTTTCAATCCACACAATTTCAATGTAATTAAAAATTAGTACCATATGGAGACTAAATTGTCTCATGGGTATTAGTCTTTCCTCCCCAACCAGACCATTAGCCCTCAAAAGCAAGACTCTAGTTAGCCTGTTTGTAGAGTAAGGTGGAGGGAGAAAAGGAGGATACGAAGTAGGTTATTTCTCACACTTCAGGCACGTGCCTATAAATGGTGTTTTTGCAATGCCTGTTCATTAAGTGAGATGATGAGTCTTTGACCCAGTACAAGTGAAAGTCCCCACTTTAAGAGTACTTGCTTAACATGCAAAACCCTGGGGTTGATCCCCAATACCAGAAAAAGGAAAGAAAGAAAAAAAAAATAAGTAAAGAGCTTCAGAACATACACCAAACATGTATGTGGTAATTCATACATACTACATAGTTAATACTTAGAATACTGAATTCCCAGAAGGTTGTTGTGAGGAATTATTGTAACACATTCAGTGTACCTGCTATAGAAGATATTTACCAAATATTAGTTCCTCTCTCTTCATATTTGTTATCATCTACTGGTCAAAATTTCAAATATCTTAGCTTAAATCCATGTTATTTATTCCTTCTATGTGAAAAAATCGATCCCAAGCTATAGTTAGTACCTCTGGAGAATCTACCTCAAAGGATTCTAATATTAGAAAAGTTTGCCTTCTTAACCTCCCCTCACAGGGGCTTCTACCTTGTCTTCCCTGAGAATAAGGTGCAGCTAACATCTTGGAGACATTTTTTCTGATGGGTCTCTGAAAGTTGGGCTTGTTTAGAGACAGCACAGATGGCCTTAGGCTCTTTCTCACCTTGAGGATGTCCTCTGGAATGTCACCTTGGAGGTCTTCAGACAAAAAAAGAAACTCAAGCTTTCTCCGGATGATGGCAGGGAGTAACTTCTAGAAGGAAGTATAGAGATTAGGCATATGCTTTTTTAAACAAATATTAAAATAAGAAATTCTGAAACAAATTTTTAATAATATTTTAATATTAAACAAATATTAAGGGCTGGAGTTGTAGCTCAGTGGTAAAGTGCTTGCCTTGCATGCATGAGGCACTGGATTCAATCCTCAGCACCACATAAAAATAAATAAAATAAAGATATTGTGTCCATCTACAACTAAAAAAAAAAATAAAAAAACCCCAAAACTCAAATATTAAAATAAGAAATATTAAAATTATTTCTCTCCAGTTAGTTTCATTTCTGCTGCTTCTCTAAAATAAAGTATTTTTAACCACTAAATTGAATATGTTTTCAGATAACTTTCTTATAAACCAAGACAGTTAAACTTGGACAAATTCCTCTCTTAAAAACTAATGATAAAGCCTATACGGATTGGCTTTAAATTCCAAGGTTTGTTCCTTTCGTATGACTTTCTTTTCTTTTCTTTTTTCTTTTTTTAAATCACTTGAGCTCTTTTCCCAATAATCTCCCTTGCTATGTCCAAAACACCCTGTCATGGGTAAGTTTGGGTGGGTATGGCCCACATAATCTTCTTTTAGTCCAAATCCCTGTTTCTGGTATTTATTATACTCAATATTAGGTGGAGAAGAAAGTAAAGGGGGAAGGGATCTAATGTTTATTCATAATTATTATTATGGTGTTTTGTATATCACATTTTTAAAAATTTCATTTAATTTCCAAACCAAACTTGTTGCAAATAGTTATATATTTTTACAGATAATCTTTATAGAGATGAAGTAGTTGGGAGTATTTTCAAATTATTCCAAACATGAAAAGGAAAAAGTGAATCATAAATAAATAAATATACATGCATTATATGTATACATATACACGTTTGTTATATATATATATAAATTTATACATATATATCATCTCTCTCTCTCTCTCTCTCTCTCTCTATATATATATATATATATATATATATATATATATATATAATACACACACACACACACATTTTTTCTTTTGTGGTGCCATGGATTGAACCCACAGCTTCCTGAAGGTTGGGTTAGTACTCTACCACTGAGCCACATTCCCCAGCCCAAAAGATAACTTTTGTTTTTGTTTCTTTGAGACAGGGTCTCACTATGTGGCCTTGAATTCCTGAGTTCAAGTGATCCTCCTGCCTCAACCTCCCAAGAGCCCGGGACTACAGGTATGTGCAATCATGCCGGCTGATCCCAATGTTTGTTAATGAGCCCATGCCATCAGCAATGTCCAATGTATGAATAGAGAGGAAGCCTATGACCCTTTCTATATTTGCTTGTTTCACAATAATTTCCCAACACCTGCTCCTGAAAACTCAAAATAGAGTCTTTTGTTTTTCTAGAAACAAAAATAAGAGCCTGGGACTAATTCTGCAAACAATGAATTAGAGACATTCATAAATCAGGACTCTGATTAAAGCTTCCCAAAGATGAGTTTTACTGGAAGGCAGGAAGCACCTGTAGGAGTGTGTGTGTGTGTGTGTGTATGTGTATGAGAAGTGGTTAGAACACAAGAGGACACTTTCTCCTTTCATGTGCCATTTATCACATCAAAGGCTAGCATGATCTAATGTGTTCATAGTCCAAAATCTTATTACTTCTCACCATACTCTTTCCTAACATGTACCAATTCCATATGAATGCTTGTATAATGCTCAACATTGGAAGTTCATGCTGAGAAGCTGAATAGTGTTTCTTTTGAGAAGTGGAAAAAACAGATAAGATATCTAAGACAACAAGTCCTTAATATTCTGGTTAACATTTTAAGTCTTTATTTAGAATTCTAAAGAATGATTAGCTTATATTTATTTTATTGGTGAATTTACTTTAAGCATATGCAGGACCATAAATGACTAATATTTCTAAAACAGCCAAGAAGTTGCTCACTGTTTCTAAGCACAGATTTCCTTACAATAAAAGCAACGTATGCTCAATGTTGGTGAAAATTAGAGTATACAAATATGAAAACTAAAAAACTATATATGTTATAAATATATAAAAAAATCTAATCTTCCTAATGGAGGAGAACTTCTATGTTGTGGTCTAAGAGCACTCAGGTCATTTTCTATGCATGTATTTAAGCATGTATACCACACATACTTTTTTCTAAACTGCTTTTATTCACTTGGAGAATATAAACATTCATGTCACTGAAAATCGTATTCCATGTAATTTTCAATAGTGGCATAGTATTTTACATATAAATATACTTCATTTATTAACCAGTCCTGTACTATGGAAAGGGGAGTGGTTTCTAGTTTTCCTGTATTAGAAGCTGTATAGCAGTGAACATCTGCACAGTTAAATCTTTGTACATATCTAGATATACGTAGAGATAACTCCCTGCATGATAAAGAGATAGAAGACAAAGGTGAATGAAGAAAAGGAAAAACAATCATTGCTTCGTTTAACAATTGCAAAGGAAGCTTTTTGGCAGATGGTGGGATCATTGAAAAGAACAGATAGCCAGCACATTCTTAGAAGATGAAGGCACTTTCAGGAAAACAACTGCCTTGTTGAACTACTCTAAGAATGCATTTGAAATATTGGGCCTTATATAAAGTTTTAAAATTCTGAGCAACAAAAACATTCTCATGACTATTTAAATAAGCAAGTCATCAGAGCTTTAAAGACCAAATGATCTGTGCTGTTGGAAGAAACAAGAACCACTCTTGGTCTGCACCTAACAAGCCAGGGAAGTGAACAAAAGTATTCTCACAAACATTTAAATTAAACGAGTTACCAGAGCTATATAGACTAAATGATCTGTGATGTTAAAAACAAAACAAAACAAAACAAAAAAACCAAACAAACCCAAGGAGCCAGAGAATTGAAATCCACTGCCTGATATAGCTGAGCAACTATCTAGAAAATAAGTGACCAATCAGGCATCAAGTAAGCAAACAGCTTCCACTGAGAGATAAATTCATTTGGTTTGACAAATTTCATGTCTGTACTAGAGATCCTTCATCAGTCATAAGATTTTTTTTTCTTTAAGATATTACTGCAGCTATGATATTTCTACTTTATTTCTTTATTGCATATGTAATTTTTATTTTTTAATTAATTTTTAATTTTATATGACAGCAGAATGCATTACAATTCTTATTACACATACAGAGCACAATTTTTCATACCTCTGGTTGTATACAAAGTATATTCACACCAATTCATGTCTTCGTACATGTAGTTTGGATAATAATGTCCATCACATTCTACCATCATTTCTAACCCCATGCACCTTCCCTTTCCCTCCTATCCCTCTGCTCTATCTAGAATTCATCTCATAGTGGGGTAGGGAGAGGCAGCATGGGAGGATATTTCTACTTTAGTTCAAGTTTTTTTCTTTTAATTCTAACTCTTAATTATCCAGTATCATCATTTTTCAGTCTTTTCTCTCTCTTCTCCCTTCCTGCTACCTTTCTGTCTTTTCTCTTTAGTAGGCAGTTTGCCAACACCTGGGTAAGCGATACATTTAGATCAGCAATTTGTTACTTTCTGACAGCTATGTGAAGGATAAATGTTCCATTAAAGACAAAATTAATCCTCATGACTGAGGGAGTAAAAATAAGAAAAATTAGGCTAAATGACAGACATTTCAAAAACAGAAGTTCTCACTTTTAACTCCATGTAGGCCAAAAAATAATGTTAAAGTATGAAAAGCAAAGGATTAGGAGTCAGATCTTGGTTTCAGCTCCAGTTCTGTCAATTAACTATATGGTATGTCAAAGGTTCCTCACTTAAGTCAACCAATCCCTTCTTTTTTCTTTTTTTCCTTTCCTGTCCTTTCTTTTTGAGATGGGGTTTTGCTGCCACGCCCTTTAGTTCCTAGACTCAAGCAATCATTCTACCTCAGCCTCTTTAGTGGCTGGGACTGGCTGGGACTACTTGAATGTACCACCTTGCCTGCCTCCTCACTTAAATCTTAAATTTTCTGGTTCAATATGAAATTGATTCACAGAAATTCCTTCAATGGATCTCTATCTCTAATAATAAGCTCTTCTAAAAGAGATTTTGGAAGATTTCCTTAAAAAAAAAAAAAAAAAAGAAAGCACTATCTTATCAGTTTTCTTTCACTATTAATTTGCTATATTTTTATATTTAGTTAAATTTTAATTCAATTCTTATGCATTATTAAATTACTAACAGGGCTTACATCCATAGATTTCACTGTTTTAGACTAGTGAAAAGATTTTTAGTATAAAAACCAATTTTCAGCTCAGCTCATTCTCTAATACTTGAATGCTGAATAGATCCAAATGTATGGGTTCTTATTTTATTTGCTATCTTGACACTTTAACTGAGTTTTGCCAAGTTCTCTTTAAGCAGAAGACTCATAGTGGTATTTAAAAAAAATGGCATCATCATTGGCTTTTATATGCCAATGTATGTTAGTGAATTAATGAAGGAATTTAGATAAGGAGACAGCAATAACAGTTTAAACAACTCTCACTGATAATACTGAGAGAGATTATGACCACTTTTATAATAAAGGAAGTAACAAATAGACGGAAAATCCCATAACTACTTCTAAGTTCTTCTCAGTGAATGCCTTCGGAGAAAATTTAAATGTAAATTTTCTTACCTTTTCCTGGGCCAACCATTTTTCTAGTACTAGTAGCCAGAGCCAGGCTAATCTTTGAGGGCTGATGTCCTGCTCACATCTGAATAAAGTGAAAAGAAAAATTTTGTAAAACAGAGTTTCTACTGACCCTTTCTCTTTTTGTAATCCAAAATTTAGTTTTTAATAAATCAGAAAGTCCATTTAAGCCTGAACAGGAAAGTCCTAATAAAATTTTTCAGTTATATATAGTAGCTCAATAAAACATAAACCCTAGAATAGAGCTGGCAGCTTCCTTGAAAGTCTCTAACCAACCTCTACCTCTTTACCCAATCTTTTTTATTTTTATTTTTTGAGACAGGGTCTTGCTACATTATTCAGGCTAGTGTCCAATTCCTGGGCTGGGCCCAAGAGAGTCTCCCGAGTGTCTGGGATGAAAGGCATTCTTCACTATGGCCAACTTAATCTTATTTATTTATTTATTTGGTACTGGGGATTGAACCCAGGGGTGCTTTACCACTGAGCTACAACCCCATCCCATTTTATTTTTAATTTTAAGACAGGGTCTTGCTATGTTGCTTAGGGCCTCGCTAGGTTGTTTAGGAAATTGCTAAATTACTGAGGCTGGCCTCCAATTTGTGATCCGCCTATTTCAGCCTCCTGAGTTGCTGGGATTATAGATGTGTGACACTGTGCCCAGTGAGTTAGTCTTACTTTTAAATATAATATTACAGAGAAAATTGCAACAGCTAATTCTATCTAAAGTATATTCTTAAACATAAACAATTAATCAAATATAAAAGAAAAAAGGAAGTTCATAAAAATTTATTTTTAATTATATGCAAAAGAGTTTTAGGAATTCATAAGCCTTTCTTTGAAATTAGTAATGCAGACAATAACCAGCTAGATCCTAAACAAATAGAGGAAGAAAAGGATCATTTGTTTCTCTATTCTTTATGTGCTAATACAATACTTCAATACTGTAAATAATGGTTAAAGTAAGGACAAGCCAAGGAAAGACAAAAACAGTACATTTCATTCCTATACCACTAGTAATAGCACCATCAGGCAGAACTTCATTAAAAATCTAGGATGGAGACAAGGAAGGGTTATAGTGCAAATAAAAAGAGGTGAGGAAATTCTTTTGCAGTGATGCAATAGTTCTGTATCTTTATTACTATGGGATAATATGGATAATATTGCATAGAATTACCAATAACAAATGAATACAGACTTAAAAAATGGTGAAAACCAAATCAGGTTTTAGTGAACAGTAATATACCAGTGTCAATTTCCAGGTTTTGATATTGTACTATAGTTATATGAGATGGCACAATTAGTGGAAACTGGGAAAAACTACACCAAAATCTAGACTAGAGCAGGATTTGCTTTTCGGAGGTAAAGAAAATACTTTTTAATGCACATATGCCAAGAAATGGTGGTTTAAGGCACAATTTGGTGGCCAGGCTTAAATCCAGTTCTAGATCATAACCCCAAACCAATGGACTATATTGGTAAAAGTAATGGGCATATATTAGGAAAATTTCAGAGTATGTGAAATATACTGTGCTCTGCTAATTCTTAGAAGATAGTCGAATGGACCACATTAACCAAAGCCCACATATTGAACCATATGTCTTCTATCCTGAAATTCCCTGTCAAAAAGGGAGATCCTTACCTCAGCAGATCTGGACACAGCACCAGTGCCCGAAGTATGTCTTCCACCCTCTTTGGGATATCCCCGTGCCCCTCGTGTAGCTGATGTACACATGCCTGTGCCAGCTCCCATTCTCCCCTCCGCAGGCACTCACAGAAAAACCCCAAAAGCTGTTTCAAGGTAGCAGTTTCTTCTTCTCCAAATGGATGATTCATTTTCCCAGCACAGAGTGCAGGGAGATAGACAGAGATGAGTTAGGCGGAACACATCCTCAATTTTCTCATTCGTGGAGCACCTCCTAGGAACAACGTACCACAGTGAGAAGAAACGGAACTCTATTTAAACCAGCAACTACTGGCCCGACTAGGAAAGGCGGGAATTACTCTCCTTATTAAGTTTAATTTGATGTTACCATCTCTTTTTAAGACCTACCACGTTCTCCAAAGTGTGGATACCAATGAAGATCCTATATTTAATAATATTAACCATCGTATTAGCCCGGAGTCCGACCCATAACTTGACTTCCATATTCTCTCTTAAACACTGTGCCAGTCCGGCTCCAAATCCCCAGATGGTCGCCGCGGCAAGGATGAAAAATTAAGCAGGAATTCCCCTCGTTTGAGCCTTCAATTAAGCCAGAGGATTGAAGACCAGGAGACGAAAGCCTGAAGTGGAGGGCTAGCGGGGGAAGGGGCGTGAGGGAGGCAGGGACACTTACTACTCGGGTCTTGGAGAGCGCCCTGCTTTCTCCCTGGCGCCTTGTACTCACCTGCTCCCCGCGCCCAAAGCAAAAGAGCTTCCAGCGCAGCCATATTTGGGACGAGTCAGGTGACAGATCCTCTGTGAACAGAGGCGGTGTGGGCGGTGACGACGGCTGACAGTGCATTCCTATTGGCTCAGTGGAGGGAGGACGTAAATTTAGTGCCATGTTTGAGTCACGTGATGCCATCTCACCAGTAGCGAAAGCTCGGAAAGAGTTAATTCAGCTGGCTTGGCTAGGGACCAGCCCCTCTCAATTACAGCTCCTCCTCTCAACACTTTCAATTCTGCCTTCGGTGGAGCAGGTGGCAGGAACAATTGATATTCCTCTATTTTTTTCCCCTGCTCTTCATAGCATTGGAAGTCAACACTTGTTTAGTGCTAACCAGTGACAATGCTTTGCTAGACTCTAGGGATACCAGGGCTATTCTCCATTATTATTCAACTTGGGCTCTCTTATAATCCCAGAGCTCTGTGGTCTGAATTTTCATATTCTTCTGCTTCACTCCATTTATTTATTTCCTCATTTTCTCAGCAACCGTTAATTGAACAATGTGCCAGGTCCATTTCCCTCGAATGAGGCAAGATACCTCTTCTCAAAGGAGGGATGCAGGACAATAATTAGGTTACAGTGGTCTAAATTATAAAATCGAGGTATGCATGGAGGAGTTGCACAGGGGAGAGCAAAGAACGAACAAAGGCTTTTTGCGAATAATACTCTGAAATCAAGTCTTAATGGTATATTAGATTTCCTCACTGTGACTGCATTTACACAAACCTTCTGTTTGCTTTCTTTTGTGTTTGTTTTCAGCTAGAGACCCATGGGTTTCCCCAATGTGTGTTTTTCAGTTCGAGCAATTTCAATAAGCAGTTCCCAAACTATTTTTGAAAAGGGCAAATTAAACACAAGATCCTCTTCTAAAAACTCTCTGTGATGAGCAGATTGATATCTATCCCCCAGAAAACATGCCTCTCTCGTACATTAAACAATTTTTAAATGTTATAGTGCATGAAAGAAAATAGAAAACTCCAAGCAAGGTTTCCTTTGCTTCACACTCTCTTGGTGATGTTCCTACACCGGATTTTGAGGATCACTATAATGAGAAATTGACTCTGATTCGTAGCTCATACATAGATTTAGGTATCAGAACTACAATTCCCAGTAATCATCGGAGCCACCTGGGCTTGTGCTTGCCTCTGATTGGATAAATAGCCATGATGACGACCAACCAGCGCTGCGGTTGTTGTTCTGCGGCGCTTTCCGCGGGGAACTGTGTGAAGAGTGGGGGAATCTTTGAAAGTTGGAAGCTGCACACTTGGAACTGGAAAGTTTCTTGTGGAGAACAGTTGTAGGGAAGTGGGTATTTTCATTATTTCCGGTTCCCTTCCTGAGCCCGTGGATATTGCTGTCCGGGTGGATGCTGGGTAGGGCTCTTGACGGGAATCCCGCTTCAGGTCCGGTGGCCTTTGCGGGGATGGGGTGGGGGGATGCTTGGAAGGTGCCCTTTGTGGGAGAAAGCTTTTTCCTCCCGTAACGTTTTCATCTCCCCTCTCCCAGGCGCACACATACCATCACCACTTAAGACAGATCGGGGTCTAGGGAATCCTGTCGTTAGGGGAAGTTCAGGGACGGTCTCACTTCAGGTGGTGTTGAAGAGCTTGGAATAATAGACTCGTTCCTGGATTCGGAGGCGGGCTCCACCAATGGTTTAGGTGTTTGACTTGCGCGTTTCTCAACTTCGTGTCTCAATAGCCTTATCTGTAAAATGAGGTAAAACATCCAAATTTCAGATAGTATTGTTACTTCACAGTTTTCATTAAACGTCTAACTGGATTTTTCTTGGTGGCGGAGTGGAAAGAGCTCAATTTTCGGGGTTTAAGTTTCTCTCCTCGCCTCCAAAACGCATAGATGGGCACACACGTACGCAGCAGGAAGAAACAAAGATGCCTTAATAATATTATGAAACAAATATGTACAAAGTATGATGGAAATGTTGGAGAGGAAGAGTCCTACTCTGGGGAAGCCCTTGTGGAGGGAAGTCAGGGAGGCTAGAGGGTGCTTGAGTAACCTACCAAGAAACGTTTTGGCTGGAGAGCAGGTTAGATGATGTTTGCTGAATGAACCGAGCGCTGTGTGCCAGCCACAACCTAAGTCTTTTAACCCCTTGCTGCTATCCTATGAAGTTGATATTAAAGTTACCTCAGTTTTACAGATGAGGTAGCCAATATACTGGCAGGTAAGTAACTTTTTCCAGGAAGGACAGGATATGAGCCTTGCAATTTGATGTGTGAATGAACGTACAGGACCCACCTTTAAAGTTTTAAAAATATGATCCTAAGAAGTATGGAATTTATTCTGTGGCCTGATGTGCCTGTGGGATGTTTTAATGGATAAAAGTAAGTTTTTAGAAAACTGGCAAGACTGTGACACTGACCTAACTTTTTCAGGCCCATTGGCGATTTTTTCCGATCAGCTCCCATAGCACTTAAATAGCAACACTTACTGCATGACTGTGGTTATTTGTGTATACGTACATCTCTTTGCATTTCTCCACTGTGTGTACCCAAAAGGGAGGAAATCTATCTGAATGATTCTTCTGTCCCAGAGTTCAGCAGAGTTTGTACTTAAGAAGTGTCTGTGGAAGGAACAAATTGAATGGAATGTTTTTTATTTCTTTGTTTTTGTTTTTGGTAAAATGGGGAGTGACCAAAAACAGTATGCAGTAGTCCAGGCCTTGTTAAAACAAAGTTAGCAGATTGGTTATTATTAAAAATCTCTGTAGTTTGGGGGTTACTTTTTTGGTGGTTGTTCTATTTTTGACCCACTGAATTTATCAGTCTAAATGGTATTATTGCCTGGAACTACCTGATCTGAAAAGATACTAAACAATAATCTAGCAGGTAGATGTCACTTTGTAAACTTTCTATTGAGGAAAACAAATCAATACTAAGAAATTCCCATTAGAAAATGAGGATCATATATTTTATCTTTGTGGAATGTGTTCCAAAATATTACTGATAATTATATTGCTTTTTTTCCCTGGAGCAATGATGAGTTCCTATTTCTACTCTTTTCAGAGAATGCTTTGCCACCTCAGGTGAGGTACACAGCCTTTCCTTTGTATGCATTATTATTGTTAGGGAAGTCATAATGATTCTGTTCTAGCTCTCCAAAAACAAACATTTCATGAGCCTCATTTGCTCTCAGCAAGGTATAACAAGAATGAAATTTAATTGCATTGATATTATAAGCAGCTGTTATAATAAAGAACAATTTTGATTTATAGATAATAACCATAATAAATCTCATTTGATTCTGGTTTGTTCTGGCTCCTAGAAAAAAGGAAGGTTTAATATGATTCTGGACTTGCAGTAGGGTGTAATGATTAAGAAGATAGGTTTCAGTCCGGTACAGTGGCGCATGCCTGTAATCCCAGTGGCTCAGAAGGCTGAGGCAGGAGGATCACAAGTTCAAAGCCAGCCTCAGCAAAAGTGAGGCACTTAGCAATTCAGTGAGACCCTGTCTCTAAGTAAAATACAAAATAGGGCTGGGGATGTGGCTCAGTGGTCGAGTGCCCCTGAGTTCAGCCCCCCCCCCCCCACACACACACAAAGAAGATAGGCCTCAGAGTCAGATTGCTGGGTTCTGAATCCACCATTTACTTTTTTTAAAAAATATTTTTATTAGTTATTGATGGACCTTTATTTATTTATTTGCTTATATGTGGTGCTGAGAATCAAACGTAGTGCATCACACATGCTAGGCAAGCGCTCTACCACTGAGCCACAACTCCAGCCCTATCATTTACTTTTTCTGTTAGCAGACATTTCCAGTTTAGTTTTCTCATATGTAAAAGAGGGTCCAATAATCTACTTTCCTTTTAGGCCTTTTGAAAATGTTATATGTGATAATTAAGGTAAAGCTTTTGGAACAGTGCCTGGCATAAAGGAGGTACTCAATAAATTTAGCTGTTATTGTTATAGTGCAATAAAAATAAAGACTTCTAGGGGTGCTGTTTGGATATATGCCTTGAATTAATTACATATCCAAATAAACTATAAATATCCTGACAATCTTAAGATGCTATATAATTATGAAATATATAACAATATTTATGGAATAAATATCAAAGAATTGTGTGAAATGCACATTCTGAGGTTGTCTTGTTTTGTGTGTTGAATAAATAGGTGTTTCCTCCTCTTTAAAGCCATCATTTTTTCTTTCTTAATCAATTACATATCACGTTTCATTTTGCACATGGAGAAACTTGAAAAAATTTTTATTTTATAAAGTGTTTTGGAAAGCCCATCCACTATCATGTATATTATTTTCTGATGTTCTTTTCAAGGTTCTTCTTTTCTTTGCTGGATCTGGAAGCATGGGTAGCAAGAAACTAAGACGAGTGGGTTTAACTCAAGAGCTGTGTGACCGTCTGAGCAGACATCAGATTGTTACCTGTCAGGTAAAACTTAATAGTTAATTTTTTTTCGTTAAGAGATTTTATGCCCAATTAACTTTAAGTAAATATACTTTAATAATTCTTTTTTCTTTAATGGCTAATCACCTTAGCCATGATCCTTTGTTTTATTTTAAATTTTTTTAAGTTGTAGATGGACACAATGCCTCTATTTAATTTATTTATTTTTATGTGGTGCTGAGGATTGAACCCAGCGCCTCACTCGTGCTAGGCAAGCACTCCACCTCTGAGTCAAAACCCCAGTCCACTTTGATAATTCTTAAACCTGGAACATAAAAACTTAGGTTTGCCCCCACATCTTTCCCCCCCATCCCCCCAAAAAAAAGTTGAATGATGGTGCTTTTCCATAAGCCACTTAGGTTGCATTTCCAAATGTAATTTCATTTACTGAAATTTAATATTTTTGCATTTTAGGGGATGTAAGGTGAAATATACTCATACCATTTATTTGGGGCTGTACAGAAATTTTTATCTACTTTTTGTAGTTACATAAGAAATTCTACTCAAATTAGGAGATGGTATTCAACATGGGAAATTTCTCTTGGAAGAGAAATTAATAGTTACAACTAATTTTTAGTACTATTATTAATGAAGGCTGAGAAATACATAGAGCAAATATTGCATTTTTAATAAGCACTGTAATGAAATAATTTCCTTTCAGGAGGGGGGAAAAAGTTTATTGATTTATTTTAGGATTTTATCCTTAACAAGATAGATATCAGAGCATACTTGATTCTTTTTGAATCAGTTGGTATGTTAAGTGCATCTGTGGTTCCTCCATTATACATTTAATAATCCTCTTGTTCATATTTCAGAATGCTCTAAAAAGTATGAAATTTAACATTCCACATTCAGCTCTATTTTCTCTCAATTATCAAATACTTTATCTGAGTAAACTTTAAATTAGAAATAAACACCTTTTATTTTTTCAGTACTTAGGATCAAATTTGGGGCCACATGCATGCTAGGCAAGTGCTCTGCCACTGAAGTGTACCCCCAAAAATACATTGCAACCTGACATTTTCGGGGTGCATACAAATATGCACCAGATTCTTTCTGGTATAGGCCCAGATTCTTTCTGGTACAAGTGCAGTGTTCATATAAACCTGAATTGGATGCTACTGCTATGTAATGTTGCCTGGTATGTCTTCTGATATATGCTGATTGAACTAATAATTAGAATATAAGATTATGTCATCATATTTTTAGTTAAGGCATGTTTAGGGGAAAAATACAATAAAAAAATGCATAGGGCTGGGGTGTGGTTCAGTGGTAGAGCATTTGCCTAGCATGTGTGAGGCCCTAGGTTCAATCCCTAGCACAGCAAAGAAGAAAGAATGCATAAATCTTTGATCTGCAAATAATTACATTTTTATCTACATATGGGCAATGTCAATTGAAAATTTCCTTTTATTCCAATATCCTTGTTTCACATTTGTGTTTAAAATATTCTCTTTGTCTCTTTAGGACTTTTTATGTCTTTCCCCACTGGAACTTATGAAGGTAACTGGCCTGAGTTACCGAGGTGTCCATGAACTTCTGCGTATGGTCAGCAGGGCCTGTGCCCCACAAATGCAAACGGTATCATCTATTTTTTGATTTGATTATGCAATGATTCTTTGTCTCATTTAAAATTTTTTTTTGGATGAAGCAAAAGTAGAGATGAGTACTTCAGAAGTATCAAGTATCTTACCATAATGTTAGTCCTCTAATGAGAATACATGTGAAAAATTTATGAGGTTTATAAAATCATACGAGACAATTCCTAAATGTAGGAATTAGGGAGCAACAGGAAGTTTTCTTTTTTCTGCAGCTAATAGTGGTATTTCAAAAGGTCATCTTTATTTGTCATTTATTTGGGTAAGATTTGAGGACTTTGTGGTTAAATTATAACATACTCAATTTTTGAATGTCCTTTTTTCTCTGTCATACTTAACTTTTACCATCATTACATACTCCATATCATAAAATACATATACTTGCTTATTAACTGAACAAATAATGTC
Organism: Marmota monax; assembly: GCF_021218885.2. Taxonomy (NCBI): domain Eukaryota; kingdom Metazoa; phylum Chordata; class Mammalia; order Rodentia; family Sciuridae; genus Marmota; species Marmota monax. The sequence goes on along the minus strand of NW_026693777.1, from coordinate 18,649,986 downwards.
CAAAATGTTATCCTTACTCTTGGGAAAAGCTGAAGTTCTTTATAATAAGCCCTCATCAAAATGTACTTTTTTTTTTTTTTTTAATGCTTTTTGTTTTGTAACTGTAGCTTTTCAGAATGTAGATTTTGAACACAGTGGAAAGATCTTGTTTTCTCAGAACAAGAGTTGCCTAAAAGTCGGTTCTGTTTGCAGATGTATTTATTTGTATGGATTGCAATTTATTTACCTTATCTATTATCTTATTTTGAAATTTGGTAACCATTCAATAAAGTAGGGTACAATTTCCTAAAAAAGGAAAGAAAGCTGGAATGTTAGTTTCATTTGAAACTTCTAAAAACAATGAGTTATCTGAACTACAGATATTTTCCTTAGTTCACATTTAGCTTGTGACCTAAGGACCTTACAGATGGGATAGTCCGAAGGAGAATTAGAATCAGAATTAGAAATCAGAATTAGGTACTAGTCTTGGTTTATCAATGATTTCATTGCTTTGAACAGCTCTGTTAGCTTTCTATGGCTGTGACAAAGTATCTGACATAAACATATAAGGAGGAAAGGTTCATTTAGGCTCATGGTTTCAGGGGTTTCAGTCCAAGATTAGTTGGTTCTTTTGTTTTTAGGCCTTTTTCCAGGCAGAACATTATGGTGGGGAGTGTGTGATAGAGCAGAGCTGCTCACCTCCTGGTGGCTGGAAAGCAAAGAGACAAAATGTCCTAACATCCCCTTCAGTGAATGGCAAGCCTGCAGTGACCCAGCTTCCTTTAGTAGGGCTTACCTCCCAGAGGTTCCACTACTTCTGAATAGCTCCACAGTCTGGTGACCCAGCCTTTAGCAGATGGGCCCTTGGGGAACATTTATGTTCCATACCACAAGCTGTCTTTGTTTTATATGAGAAGGTAGAAAGTTTTAAAAAGTACATGTTGATTTTGTGACTAAATTCAAATTAAGTTGTTACTATATTCAAAGTTATAAAGAACCAGGGAAACCTTTTAATTTGACTTCTGTCATTTTAAATGGTAAATATCTAAGGCTTTGCACACTGTAATCCCAGTGGCTTGGAAGGCTGAGGCAGAAGGATCTCAAGTTCAAGCCCAGCCTCAGTAACTTAGTGAGACCCTATCTCAAAATAAAAAATAAAAAGGACTGGAGATGTGGCTCAGTGGTCAAGTACCCCTGTGTACCAAAAAAAAAAAAAAAAGTACATACACACACATGTGTATGCACCCATGGCTAATTTCTAACTAAGGAGTTAAATAAACATGGGGAGGAAATTCAACTTTGGTTTCAACTTGCAGCAACACTTGCATGTGCAATCTCACCAAATACAATGCTAGAAGTAATATTTTTCCTTTGGTTTGTACCTACTCTTGTAGTATTCTTTATGTTTGAGTACTGCCTTACATATTAACTTAGCTTTAGTTCATTCATTCAAGAAAGTTTTTTTTTTGTTGTTCATTTGTTCATTTATTTTTTAAAACAAACTATTTACTAAGTGCCAACCATGTGCCAGGTACTTTGCTAGGTACTGGCAATGTCCTAGTGAACAAGATTGATAAAGTTCCTACTCTCATATAGCTTACAGTCTGGATGGGGAAGTCAGACCTTAAACAATTATGGAAATAATTATAGTAGTGCAAGGAAAAGTATGAAGAGCTTTGAAAATAACAAGGGACATTACTTAGTTTGAAGTCAGGAGGTGTTTTAGTTAGCTTTTCATTATTGCTGTGGTCAAAAGACCTGACAAGAACAGTATAGAGGAGGAAAAGTTTAATTTGGCTCATGATTTCAGAGCTTCAGCCCATGTTTGGCTGACTCCATAGCTCCGGGCCTAAGATTAGGCAGAACATTGTGGCAAAAGGGTGTGGCAGAGGGAAGCAGCTCAGGATATGATGGCCATGAAGCAGAGAGAAACCTGCTCACCAAGGACAAAATATAAACCTCCAATGCATACCCCCAGTTACCTACTTTCTCCAGCCATACCCTGCCTGCCTGCATTTACCACTCAGATAATCCGTATCAGTGGATTAATCAGTGATCAGGTTTTAGCTCTCATAATCTAATTGTTTTACGTCTAAAACTTTTGTACTGTCTCACATATGAGTTTTTTGGGAACACATATTCAAACCATAACAGGAGGACTTACTAAGGAAGCAACACTTAAGCTAAAAGCAAGTAAGCAGGAATCAGATTGTTAGTGCCTTGAAGACCATGTTAAAGATTTTGGACATTATTCCAAGAGTAATGGGAAGTCATAAAAGGCTATAATCTAAAGTGTGTTTTTAAATAATCAGTTTTTAATTCAGATAAGTGATTAAAAAGGAGCAAGAAAATATTCAGGAAGACTAGCTAGGTATTTGTTATTATATTCTGACAGAAAGTGATTGTGACTAGGATTGTTAGTGTGGTATTAAGTAGAGGGTATAAGGTTGATTAATATGAGAGATATTTAGGAGATGGAATTTATAAGATTTGGCAATTGTGGGTGGTGGGAAATTATGGGAAAATGTCAGAGATGATTCCCTGATTTTTGCTTTAAGGAACTGGGTAGTACCATTTCCTGAAATATGGAATACTGGAACAGGAGCAGATTTGAGGGACAGAGATCATGAATTCAGTTTAGTTCTTATCTAATTTAAGGCAATTGTGAAACATTTAGTGGAGATATGAAGTAGGCAGAAAAGTATATGGATTTGGACTTTGAAGAGAGATGAGCATTAGAACTGTGCATTTGGGAATCATAAGTATAAACATCACAGTTAAAGCCCTGGATGTGGGTGAATATTGCCTGAAAAGTACATATAATAAGAAGATAAGTGTACCTAAGACTAATTCCTGAGTGATGCCAATATTTATAAGTCAGATTAGAGAAGAAGCAATTACCAAAATAGAAGAAAAAGTAGTGTATTAAGTGTGGTGAAGCACCCTATAATTCTAGCTACTTGGGAGGCTGAGGCAGGAGGATCTTGAGTTCCAGTCTCAGCAACTTAGTGAGATCATGTCTCAAAATAAAAAATGAAAGGGGCTAAAGGTGTAGCTCAGTGGTAGAGCACCCCTGAGTTCAATCCCCGGTATGGCAAAACCCCAAAACCAAACAACAACAACAAAAAAATAGCAAAACAAATCCAAAAAGAAAAAGTAGTGTAATTTCATGTCACAAAATTATTTTTTGTCTCATTTGTTTACATACTATTTATGAAGCCTTGTTCTATTAGTTCAGCTTGTTTTTGTTTTTCCGATAATCACAAACTTTATTCTAGAACTTACACTTATGATTATAAGTGAAGTACTTTAATGTTGACAGATTGAACTGCCTTCTCATGTTGATGAAGTGTCCCCATGTGCACCTATGTTGCCAGATTATAGGCAAAAAGTCTATGGAAGCATGCACCCACTGAAATGTTTCTTACATCAAAAAATGGAAACCTTGAGGTTGTCCCCTATCCTGTTCTAACTGAATGTATGTCTACTTTCCTAAGTAAACCTCCATCTATGCCTTTGGGAAACAAATCATCAGTAAAAAGGAAGAAGATAAATTTTCCTATATTTATGTGATGAGATAATATGTAAGAATTAAAATTTTTGAAGAATTTTTAATAACAGGAGAAATGCTTAGGATATAAATGCTTTGTGAAAAAGGAGGCTCTGAAATTGTTTATAGTGTACATACCAGTTTTGTAAAAATGAAAGTTTAAAAGCATATATGCATAGTTATATATATACTATAATGTTAATAGTAGTTATTTCAGAATTTTGTTATTGGCTCTTTAACTTTTTTTTTTTAATTCTAAATTGCTAAGATATGTTATGGTCTGTAATTAGGAAAAGGAAAAAAAAAAAAAAAGACCAGTAACAATTCTTGTGTGCACAGTAATAGTTTGGATATAAGATGTTCTCCAAAAGCTTCTGTGCTAATACAGGAATATTCAGAGGTGAAATTATTGGATTGTGAGAACTATAACCTAATCAGTGTATCCTAGGCAGATTGAATGGACTAACTTGGTAATTGTAGGCAGGTACGGTATGGCTGGAGGAGGTGGGTCACTGTGGTGTGCCCCAGAAGGATCCCTTTTCTCTGGGACCCCTCCCCTTGCTCTCTCTGCTTCTCAGCCACCATGAGGTAAGTAGCTTTCCACCCCCATGCCCTTCTGCCAGATGGTTCGCTTCACCTTGGGCTCAAAGCAATGAAGTCAGACCATGGTCTGAGCTGTTAGGAATATTCAACCATGGACTGAATCTCTGAAACTGGGAGTCAAAAATAAACTTTCCTTCATTAAGTTGTTCTTAGCAGGTATTTTGGTCACAAAGATGAAAAGCTGATTATCACACCCTCTTAAAGTAATTGTTGGCAAACCTCTCAGTTTCCATTTTTTTAAAAAATTTTTTTCTTTTAGTTGTTAATGGACCTTTATTTATTTATATGTGGTGCTGAGAATCAAACCCAGTGCTTCACACATGCCAGGCAAGCGCTGTACCACTGAGCCACAACCCAGCCCCTCCATTTCTTATTCTGGAGATAATTATACTTATGTGTAGTGTATATATAGGGTACCTACGTGTAGGGTTGTGAGGATTAAATTAAATAATATATGTAAAGTACTTAATATAGCAATGCTAGATGTTCAATAAATGTTTATTACCTTGTTCCATCCTCATTTTTTCCCTTTGTTTTCTTTAATTCCTGAATCAGCATTATCTGAGAGGGTCTGACATCATTTGCTCCATATTCTAGGGTAGTGACTATTTGTATAATTTTGCCCAGGAGAAGGCAAAACTAAACTGAAATATAAAAAATACTGTTACAGGGGCTGGGGTTGTGGCTTAGTGGTAGAGTGCTTGCCTAGCACGTGTGAGACGCTAGGTTCGATCTTCAGCACCACATAAAAATAAATAAAATAAAGGTATTGTGTCCAACTACAACTAAAAATAAATTTAAAAAAAGAGACTATTATAAAAAAAAGATTTTCTCAGAATCTCTTTTAAAAATTTTTTTAGTTGTAGATGGATACAATATCTTTATTTGTTTATTTATTTTTATGAGGTGCTGATGATTGAACCCAGGGCCTCACACCTGCAAGGCAAGAGCTCTACCACTAAGCTTCAGCCCCAGCCCCATCAAAAGTTCTTTTTGATGAAATGTTAGAAAAATAAACATCCTTTAAAGTCAGGTAAAATTTTAATGCCCCAGAAAATTAATAGAAGTTATTTAAAGCTGGGCATGATAGTGTGTGCCTATAATCTCAGCTAAGAGGCTGAGGCAGGAGGATCATGAGTTTGAGGCTAGGTCTGGGCAACAAAGCAAGACCCTGAATCAAAAAAAATAATTTAAAAAACAATTGTCCTTGCGGAGTGTTAAAATTTTATTATTCTGAGTACATCCAAATTATCCAAACCAACAAATGAAATCACCAAAATTCTTTGTATAGTTTCTTGTGGATGTATTCCTGAGATAAGAAAGGATCTCAGAGGAAACATTGTGCAGTGTGGATATGGGGATGGAAAAGAAAGCAAGGAACTTTGCTGAATGTGAATGTTTTGTCTCAGATGAGAGTCTTAAAGAAAAGGAGAGATTGAAGCCTAAAAAGAAAGAAAAGAAAGATCCTAGTGAACTGAAGGAAAGAGAATATTCTTCCAATAAAACACATAGCAGGGCCCACCATGCCATATCCAGGTTGATACGGGGCTTATTACCTTTTCCGTTACAGCCAGACTGGACTTTCTGCAGTCAGTGGTGGACTATCTGTATGTCAAGTCGATCCTATGTACAACCAATTGTGTAATGATTGAAATTGAGAAATGGGGGCAGAAGCATTAAATGGCTTTAAAGCTCACCAATGATCCATAATTTGAACCATTGCCATGCACATACAAAGAAAACTATGCAGATGACTGCTTAGTACAGAGAACAACTCAGCACAAGTATTACATTGTGGCCACAGTTGACCATGACCTTAAAGGATGAATCTGAATCACTAGAGTTTCTATCATGTACATTTCTAACTATAGATAGAACATTGAGCAGATGCCAGATGATTATGGAGCCTCTGATTGTAATTTTTACAAGATAAAATTTCTCTGCCTCCTTTTGTCCAACTTTCTCTGTTGCAGTTCATTAAACATGTCATAAAATGAATTATTCTATTCACCCACTTATTCTATTGTGAACTTAGTATGGTTAAATACACTCACTTTAAAAAATATACTCATTTTTGATGTTTTGAAAATGAAAACAGAATAATTTCAGAATTTTATTATATAAAAGGAAAAAACCCTTCAGACATACTCTATAGTTTATTTTAGATAGATTTACTAGTACCCGCAATTTTTTATCCCCATTGCTAATACCCTCCTTGAGCCACCATTATTTTTCTTTCTAATGGTTGCAAACTATCTTTCTGACAGATCTCCCAACTTCCAGTATTAGCCACCTTCAAGCTACTCTTTTAAACCAACCTGTGTATCTTTTCAAAGTGATAATTTGATGTATTATTTTCTTAGTGGTGGCTCTAACACAAATTACCTCAGGCTGTTGATGTCAAACAAGAGGAAGTTATTCTCTCATAGTTCTGGAGGCCAAAGGTACAGACAGAGCTGCTGTCTCTCCTGATGCTCTAGGGAGATCCATTCCTTGCCTCTTCCAGCCTCCAAGGAGTGTTGGCATTATTGGCTTGTGGCTACTCCTTGTCTGGTCCATCTTTACATTGCTTTTTCCTCTATATATCGAATTTCTTCCTCTCTCATAAGGATACTTGTGATGGCATTTAGGGTCTACCCAGATAATTCAGTATTATCTTCTCATCATGAAGTCTTTAAGTAAATCACATTTACAGAGGCCTTTTTTCCAATAAAGTAACATTCACAGACCGGTTCCAGGGATTTGATATGGATATTTCTTAGCCTAGGAACCTCCCTTTAGCTGTTCTTCACAAAACAACTTGAGTTTGAAATGATAACTTGGTCATGTTGTTCCTGGTTGCTCTCAGCATGAATTCCAAACTTCTACAGAGCTCTTCGTGGTTAAGCCCAGTTCCTTCTCCAGCCTCATCACTTGCTGCTCTCAGCCTCACTCTTTCAGCTAAATGAACTTTAAAAATTTTTTTTAGTTTTATTTTGTTTACATTTTCCAATCTTTATTGCTTGAATTTTGTACATCCTGTTTACCAGAAACATTCACATTTCTTTTGCTCATCTAATAGAGAAATAAAACAAAATATATCAGATTTCAGCTCAGTCATACAGCACTTCAGTGAAACCTTTGTAGATTACAAGGTCCAGATTAGTTTTACTGTTTCTATGTCTCCCTTTTCCCTAATACACTGTCTCTTAATAATTGTATTGCAATTGCCCATTTCTAGTTCCAGATTCATAATCCCTCTGTAAAATCGCATCTCCATAATCTAGCACAGTCTCTGGCATGGAGTAATTACTTGTTGAACAAATAAATAATAAAGGGGAAAAAGATGGATTGGGTTTTAGCTTCTAAAGTTAAGAAGTTAGGAGTTGACTTATATTTTTGAGTAGATATGGAGGCTGAAAAGAATTTAATCATTTTTTTGATTGTTGTTCAGGCTTATGGGATAAAGACACAAAGGTCTACTGATCTCTCACCAGCATTCTTATCTACTACCCTTTCTGCTTTGGATGAAGCCCTACGTGGTGGTGTGCCTTGTGGATCCCTCACAGAGGTAAAGTAAAAGCTTTATATACCTTCTATTGATTTATAATCTTCAGGACCATGAGGAACAAGTTTAGTTAAAATATATAAATAATTTCAGCTGGGCATAGTTGAATGCCTCCAATCCCAGCTACTTGGGAGGCTAAGGAAAGAGGATCACAAATTCAAGGCCAGCCTTCTCAGTTTAGAGAGACCATTTCTCAAAACTAAAAAAAAAAAAGGAGGGCTAGGGATGTAGCTCAGTAGTAAAGCAGCCTGTGTTTAACCTCCAGTACGTAAATAAGTAATTTTATGAACATTAATATGAATTAAGGGTATAGTTCTCCATTTAGTACCTGGTGTAGTTGCTCAACAAACAAAGGTTTTAAAAAATATCATTGCTGACTAAAATCTGTTTAGGTTTCTGTTTCTGTGAATCAACTTAGAAAGTGAAGAATACTATGAAATAGTATTATGCAACAATTTGAGGGAATTAAAAAAGAATCACTACGTAGCATATTAGAAAGGAAAATCTGAAATTTTATTAACATTTTAGCAAATAACACTAAGCTCAAATGAGTTATTTTTACTTCCTGTTGCAAATAAAACTTAGTTCTAGGAAGTGATAGGTTATTAATTAATATGCATGACAAATTATCCTAAAACCAAGTAGCTTGAAACAGTAAACACTTATTTACTTTTCAGTTTCTTTGGGAATGGCTTAGCTCTTTGGTATCTTGCCAAGGGATGTAGTCATCTGAGGCTTGTTTGGGGCAGGAGGATTTGTTTCTTGGGGCCTCACTTACATGCTTGGCTGGCTGGTGTTGGTTTTTGGTAGAAGACTCTAGTTTTTCCCCTTGCAGCCTCTCCACAGTCTCCTTATGACATGATGACTGAATTCCCCCAGGGAGAGTAGTCCAAAGAATGCAAGGTATAAGTGTTGGTACCTTTAGTGATATAACTTTGGAAGTTACACACCACTACTTCTGTTTTATTCTTTCATTAGAAGTGAATCTTTAAGTCCAGCCCATATTCAGGGAAAGTAAAATTAGGCCCTACTCTTTAAGAGAAATGTTATGAAGTTGAGGACATTTTAATAGTACCAGTTCTTTTCTTTTTTTTTTTTTTTAAAAGAGAGTTAGAGAGAGAGAGAGAGAATTTTTCAATATTTATTTTCTAGTTTTCGGTGGACACAACATCTTCGTTTGTATGTGGTGCTGAGGATCGAACCTGGGCCGCAAGCATGCCAGGCGAGCATGACCCTGGAGTAGCCTAGCTTTATAAGGAACTTTAAAAAAAAAATATATTTATTTATTTATTTATTTTAGTTTTCGGTGGACACAACATCTTTATTTTATTTTTATGTGGTGTTGAGGATTGAACCCAGCACCCCGCGCATGCCAGGTGAGCATGCTACCGCTTGAGCCACATCCCCAGCCCCTATAAGGAACTTTTAATGTTATTGCAATTCCAGGGAACAGTATTTATTTTTGAGTATTTTTATTTGTATTCCATTTATTTTTTTTAATTATTAAAATAGTACGTTTAAGAAATTGATTTTTCTACTTATTTGATTTTTATATTAATGGGTATTTGCAATTCTTTCATTTTAGAATTTTTTTATTTTTTTAAAATCGTATTCCTCTAATATTTATATATTTATATCTATATATTTTTGTTATATATTGTTTAACAAGTCATCCCAAAGCTTAGTGACTAAAACAATAATAAGTAGTATCTCAGACAGTTTCTGTGAGTCAGGAATTTGGGAATAGCTTAATGAGGTGTTTGTGGTCTTGGTCTCTCATGGGATTGCAGTGAAGATATTCACTGAGGCTGAAGTTATCTGAAAACTTGACTGGAGCTGGGGAAACTGTTTTCAAGATGGCTCACTTATATAGCTGGAAAGCTGGTTCTGGTTTTTGGCACTTCTTTGTCATGTGAATCTCTCCATGGGACTGCTTGAGGGTCTTAATGATGTGACAGCTGACTTTCCCCATAGAACATGATCCAAGGGAGTAAGATAGAAATGATAGTGTATCTTATGACCTAGCCATGGAAGTCACATACCATCATTTCTATTGTGTTCGAGGATAAACCTGATACAGTGTGGGAGGGGACTATAAAAGGTCATGAATACAAAAAGGTGACGGTCACTGGGTCAGTCTTAGAGAATGGCTATCATATATCATATGTATAATCCCATGAGACCAAAACTAAAAATGCATATATATATATATATATATATATATATATATATATATATATATATATATATATAATCAATACACATATGCATATGATTTTTTAAAAATCCTTAATTTATCACCTTTGAATGTTAATTCTCAGAGACATCATAGTAGGCAGAATGTCTAAAATGGCCTTTGAGTGTTGTTGTGCTCTAATCCCAGGAACCTGTGAAAATGATGAGATGTCACTTCTGTGATTATGTTATGTGGTACAGTGACTTTTAGATAGGGAGAGTATTCAAATTTAACTACAAGAACTGTCAGAAGCAGTGCTTTCTCTGGTTGAGAAGAAGAAGAAGACAAAAAGATTCAAAACATGGGGAGATGCCATTTGCTGGACTATGTGAGAAGGAATTAGGTGGCCTTCAGGACCTGTCAGGGGCCCTTAGATGCCAGCTAGAAAGAGACTGCACACCTGTAACTGTAGAGAAGTAGATTTTGCCAACAGTTTAACTATTATGGTTTGGATATGAGGTGTCTCCCCAAAGAGCTTCTGTTAGATAATGCAGGAATTTTTAGAGTAAAATGACTACATTATGAGAGCTGTAATTTAATGAGTGGATTAATCTATTTGATTTGAATGGATCATTGGGTGGTAACTGTAGGCAGTGGGGAGAGACTGTAGTTTGTAATTCAATGGGGGAGTAACCTTGGAGGTTATATATCTTATCTCTAGATCCTTGTACTTTCTCTTTGCTTCATTGCTACTATGGCCTGAGCAGCCTTCCTCTGCCATGTACTTCTACCACGATGTTCTGCTTCATCTTAGGCCCAGAGCAATGGAGTCGGCCCACCATGGACTGAACCTCTGAAACTGTGAGCCCAAATATGCCCTTTTAAGTTGTTTTTGTCAGGTATTTTGAGCACCATGACACAAAACCCACTAACACAAAAAGTGGTAGCAGGAGTGGGGATATTGCTGTGACTAACCTGACCATATAGTTTAGAAACTTTTGGAACTGATTTCTGGGAGGACTTTTGAAAAGTTTGAATATGCAGGCTAGAGAAGCCATAGAATGTTGTAAGCAGAGCTAATGGGAGTTTTGATGGGAGCTCAGAAGATCAGAATGCTGATAAGAATGTGGACAATAAAAATTGTGCTGATGAGATTTCAGAGAGGATCAAGGTTTTCATGGGGAATTAGAGGCTAATTGTTTTATATTCTGGCACAGGACTTGCGCACATTTTGCCCATGTCATGAGAATTTCTATGAGGCTCAATTTAAAGGTGATGGACTAATTAATCTGAAGGAGGAAATTTCAAGGCAGCACTGCATTCAGGCAGTGACATGGGTATTGCTGGTGCCTTTTAGCCTTGTGTCCTGTGAGAATTGGGAGCAGAAAGCAGAGGATAAAGATTTTAAAAACTTGCAGTTTGACTAGAAAAGACCATGTAAGATGGGTCAAGGAAGATGTGGTGGCTGAAAAGATCACCACTACTAAAGAGAAGCTAAGTACTTTACACAGAGACAATAGGAAAGATGCCTTGAGGATATCTCAGGAATCAGGAAGACCCTAGCTATAATAGACTCAAGGGTATAAAAATGAAACTTCCTTTGAGAAGAGACCTTGGGATAGGGTCTTGCACAGGGTTGTCTAGAAAGTTATTTCCCCAAGATTCATTTCACCATGCTCTGCTCCCTAGGCACTCAGAGGAGCCATGGTCCAAGGGGACCTGGCTACTGCTTGAGCTGGTGGCAGGAATGCTGGTTCTGCAAGAATGCAGGATGGGATGCTGGAGCTAAGGGGTTGTTAAGGCTTCCTCTGATTTTTCGAAGGAATACCTGAGAGGCGAAGAGAATTGAGGGTTGGAATCCCTATGGGCAGCTCCTGAGAGGGAGATAACTGTGAAGCTTTGGGAAGAAAGCTGAAGCAACAGTGGAATTAAAACCTAGAATTAAAAGATGCCAGTAATGTGGAACTTCTGTTGAAGAAAAGTGCTGGCTGCTGACAGAGAGAGGCCATATGGGTTATATCCTGCAAGGCTGACGAGGTGGGGCTGCCCAGGCCCTTTAGAGATTGCATCTCCCCACCATGTATCCCAGATGCTGGGCTTCTTTGCCCAGATGTGTTTCAGTCTTGCATTGGTGCCGTTCCTTCTTTATATGCCCCTATTTCTTCCCTTTGGAATGGGATTGTTAACTCTGTGCCATTATATATTGGAAGTGTGTAATTCGCTTTTTAAATCTTTTTTTTTTTTAACTTTTTAATAGGGGCTCACAACCAAGAATTTGCTTAGAACAACTTTTGAACAATGTTGGAACTGTTTATTAAGACTATAGGGACTCTTGGAGGTTGACTGAATGCGTTTTGCACTGTGAATTGGAAATGAGTTTTGGGGGGCCCCGGGGCAGAATGTTATGGTTTGGGTGCAAGTCATCTCCTCAAAAAGCTCATGTTAGACACTGCAGGAATGTTTAGGGATAAAATGGAAGCCATGACCTAATCAGTGAATCGGTTCATTGAATGGATTAATAATTTGAATCATTTACTGGGTGGTTACCATAGACAGGTGGACTGCAGCTGCAGGAAGTAGGCTACTGAAGAGCATACCTTTGGAGGCGTATCTTGTCCTTGGCTCCTCATGCTGTCTCTGCTTTACTTTGCCAACCCCTTCTGTCATTATGTTCTGTCTTACTTTAAGCCTAGAGCAATGGAGTTGTCTGACTGGACTGAAACCTCTGAAACCATGAACTCAAATATAACTTTCTTTCTCTAAGTTGTTCTTGTCAGGTATTTTAGTTATAGTGATAAAAACTTAACACACTTACTGAGTTTGGAAGTTGATATTTATCCCATCCTCCAGATAAGAGACCAACTCAGCTGATTTTAGTTTTATGAGATGTTGAGCATAGAAACTCTGTCAAGCCCTTCTGGATTCTGGCTGACAGAACTTTGAGATAATAAATGGGTGTTGTTTCAAGCTGATAAATTTGTGGTAATCTGTTACAGAGCAATAGAGTACTAATAGAAGCATCAATGGAGGTGTCCTTTTGTGTTGTATGGTCTTTGTTTCTAGTTGAAAGGTCAAGACCTAGGTCTGGAAATGATTGAGGGAATAAGAACATATCTGAAAACATTCTGCTGTTACTTTTGTAGTTACTTTTCTCTGATTTTAACTTAAATTCTCTATTATCAATTTTGATGTATATGAATTTCACTGAATCTTGGTATGTCTGCATATTAAGTTTCAGAACCATTCCTTCAATGGTACAGATTTGCTTTGGGATTGATTCTCCTACTCTCTTAAAAAAGGTAGAGGTAGGATGCCAGAGTTCTGTGTAGTACCCTAATTTAAAAAATTATATATAATTATATTTATTTGTCAATAGACCTTTATTTTATTTATTTACATGTGGTGCTGAGAATGGAACCCAGGGCCTCAATGTGCTAGGCAAACACTCTACCACTGAGCCACAAACTCAGCCCAGTACTGAAATTTTTTTTTTGGACAAATTCATATTATAGTTTAGAATTTTTTTTTTCCACATTGGCAGGATTATCTGAGGCCTACATAATCACAGGAGATAATAAGGCAGGGGTTATAAACTCCACTGCCTACAAGGGCCAGGCATGTGACAGATGTACATGAAATAGTGAATTATAAGACTTAAATGCTTCTTTAGTCTATTTTATCTGCTGAAAACTGTGGCAAACACCTATTTTTCTCACCAATGGATCTGTAGATCTTTGAAGGTGGGTCTTGTTTAAGCTGTAGTCAGGTCTAGGTCTGCCTCACTTGCAGCAACGGCAATGGGAAAGTGAGGGAAAGATTTCAGATGGGCATTCCTTCAATATAATTTGCTGACATGATTTATTTATCCTGCCCAGAGGTTTGGAAAACAAGATACCTAGGTTTCTGTCCTAATACAGGAATTTATTAGCATTTATGGTTGTATTATTTTGAATTCTTTACTCACTCCCTAACTTAGAAATAAACATCCTTCTCTATAATGTTCTCTGGGATCTTTCATATGGCAAATACTCAGTAAATGCTGTTTTATGAAAGATTTTTTCATTTACTTGAATACCAAGATTTTTGATAACTATTTAATTTTTCTTAAATGTATCTTGGGCTTGTCATTTCCATGTCTCCTGCTTTTTTCCTGCCCTGTTCTCTCCTTCTCTTTCTCCTTTACTTAAAAAAATAGCAGTTATCAATACTAAATAAGATGGAATTGATGGAGAGAATCTAAGGTATAAATTCTTCCACATGCTGGTATAAAGAGATGTTCAAGGTTTCTTTCACAAGGCTAAGTACAACCTGGCCTGTCTGAGATTCTTTGCTTTTGCTTTTAGTTTGAGGATTTAGAGTCAAGTTATTTTTAAAACAAATTCTGTAGGTCTTAAGATCTAATCATATTTCTACGTAATTATAAAGTGAATATAAAAGTAGGTGCTGGGAAGGGAAGTCATTAAAAACATGATAGTTCCCACAAGCTGTCTTATCTCAGATCCCAGCTGGACAGTCCTTACATTTTTTTCTCCAACTATAGGCTTGGCAGATGTCCCCATCTTGAGTGTGCAGAAAGTTAGCTTGGTGAGATTTCTAGGTCCTTAAGGGTCCAGGTTTCATGTTCATCTCACATTTAATCAAAGATTAGAATGAGAAGGCTTCATTTATTCCTTAGTACAATTAGACTTTTCTGTAGATGATTATTTTTCTCTTCCTTGCTGATGCTTGAGATATCTACACTACTGATTTTCTTTCAGTTCTTTTATATTTCTCATGTAAGGGTGGTGAAACTTTGTCTCTAACTATATAAAGCTAATTGTATTTTACTGGTATTTCCTGTACGTGAATGTTGTGTTCACTGAGTTTCCAAGAAGCACAGAATTTAGACTTTTCTGGTTTGGTATGACTTCTCTTTCTAACCACCATTGGGGCTGAAGCTGAGAAGTGAACACAACTTGATGTGGTGTGGGTGCTAGAATTCAGGGCTAAATTGTCTGAAAATAAAAAAATATTAATGTTGAGATACTTTGACTCTATTAAGTAAACCTGAAAAAATAATGAAATTTTGCTCCAGGCACCTCATAAGATTGCATATAGCATAAAACTTTTTTTTTTTTTTTTTGATTCTAGAATAGAGGAAAAATATGTGAAGAGAATATAAAGCATTAGAAATTAGTTATAAAGTGTTATTATCCAAGCTCTAATCCAAGCACAAAATAAAGCCCAAACACACCCAGAGAGCTTTTAATGTTATTCACATGATATTTTACTTTCTCTAAGACTATACTGAATCAATGCATAAAAATAATGAAGTAGGGAAAATGCCACTTGTTCTTAACTTTTCAGATTAAAAACATTTTCTTTAAAGATGGAATAGTACATTAATACCTTATATTTTCATGGTACTTGATGCTTCATTGAACATTTATATATATATTATCCTAGTAAAAATGATGGCTTATTTAAACTTTCCACTAAAAAAAAATCAGAAGGGGTTTGGCAGGCTCATTAATCTGAGAACATATCTAAAACCCAGTACATAGATAGTATGTGTAGAAAGACCGGTTTTCAGTTCCTCCATTAGTTCTCACTCTGAAGTATAAGTATTTCTTTATTTTGAAGATCCAGTTTAAACTTTTACTGACAGAAGATTCCCTTGCTCTGATATCTGATGAGTAATTTGATCCATGTTGTTCCTAGTAATAAGAGTCCATGATAAGTTCTTGGATATCTTTAGTTTCCAAAGCAGGATATGTAAGATGATCTCTTAGGTTGTGGGAAGAAAATATTAGAACTTTTGTTGGCATTTCAATCTAGCAAGTGAAATTTGCTTTAACTAACAATCTATGGGTTGATCATCTGTGTGTCAGACTATCATTTATCAGTTTTGTCTGTAAGGGAGGGTTGCAAAGGGTTGACAGAGGCACATTGATTTCAGTAGTTTAGGATTAATATAGAAAACAACATGGCAACAACTTAAATGGATTATTTGGTAAGCAAATAACTTCAGAATGTATAGAGTAGTCATTGTAGATGATTTGAAGTTTCAGGAATTAAACTCAATGTGGGAGAATGCTATATATTTAAAGTACAGGTGTTTCTAACATGGCCCAGATCATCATATTAGTTAGATTCTTTTTCAATAACAAAATACACAAACAACCACTTTTTTTTCCATGTGTGCTATTGAGGTATAGATGTTATCAGGAAAGATATAGTTTCCAAAAAAAAAAAAAGACTTCTTGAATATAAAATAATGTATATGAGGTAATTTCCTAGGGTGGTAATATTTTCACTTGATAAGAATTTAGATTGCACATCTGGAGCTGAGGGTATAGCTCAGTGGTAGAGTGCTTGCTTAGCATATGCAGAGACCTTAATTTGATCCCCAGCATCACAAAACAAACACAAATCATAGATTGCATACGTGTATGCAATTGAAGTTCATCAAATGTTAGAATTAAGGTTTCTATATCCCACTCTTTGTAAAATTTATCTGAAAAGGAAAAAGAGAATCTTAAACATTAAATTCTACTTAATGATGTGCATGCTGAACTGTGGGGGAATAGTATATTGTTTTGACTTACTTTGAAGTGCATAAAAAACAAAAAAACCTAAGACGAATTGATAATGGATAGAGGAATATTACATGTATAGTAAAAATGGTATTTTTAGAGTCTAGGTGGTAGGTATGTGGATGTTTCTTATAAAATGTCTTCCAAGTTTTCTGTTGCTTTATCCTTATGCAATCTGTAGCATCCCAGAAGTTGATATCAGATGTGCAAAGAGTACTTCAGGAAGTATCAGTTTTGCTTAAATTTTTTTATAAAAACCTGTCAGGCTATTTAGTGTTGTTATAGCAAAATACCTGAGGGCTGGGTTCTTTATGTATAGGTGTATTTGGCTCAGAATTCTGGTTGCTAGAAGATCCAACAGCATGGTGCTCTCATTGTGGCTTTGTCAGTTAGCTTTTACTCCCTCTGACTAAAATACCTGACAAGAACAATTTAGAGGAGGAAACATTTATTCTGCCTCATGGTTTCAGAGGTCTCAGTCCATGGTTGGCCAACTCCATTGCTCTGGACCTGTGAGATAAGAACATCATGGTAGAAGGGCATGGTGGAGGAAAGTTCTCAGCTCATGGTAGCTGGGAAGCAAAGAGAAAGTGAGCTAGGAGCAAGGGACAAAATATAAACCCCCAGTGACCTACTTCTCCAGCTATACCCTTCTTGCCTGTAGTTACCATCCAGTGAGAAGTTCTTTCAAAGGATTGCTCAATCAGATTGATTCATCCACTGATTAAGTTACAGCTCTCAGATCATAATCTAATAATTTCACTTCTGAACATTTTGAACATTCCTGCATTGTCTACATAAGCTTTTGGGCAATACCTTATATTCAAACCCTAACAGTGGTGAAACTCACCCCACAGGCTGCATCACAATAGGGTGGAGAAGCAGGAAGGGAAATGGCTTTGTGCGGCAGGAGTAAAGTTTATGGGGAAGGCTTGATTAATAAGAACCTCCTCTTATAAGAACTTACTTACTCCACGAAAACAACATTAATCCCTTCTAAGGCAGTGCCCCAATGACCTAAATACCTTTCTCGTTAAAATTTTTTATCTGAACTACAAAACACAGAGGATGATTTGAGTGACCATTTTCACAGTTCTTCCAAGGATGTTACATAGAGTACCAATCTGGATGCATAGGGGAGAAGTTAATTCATTATATATAATGGATGTTCCAGGGTATTAGGGGTTAATTCTGTCCTGGTTAACTATTTCCAGGTTGTTGGATTGTTTTTGTAGCAAGTTCCTAAAATGATTTTCTTTGACTTATAGGCTTTATACAAATAATATTTGTTTTTTAGATTACAGGGCCACCAGGCTGTGGAAAAACTCAGTTTTGCATAATGATGAGTGTTTTGGCTACATTACCCACCAGTATGGGAGGATTAGAAGGAGCTGTTGTGTACATAGACACAGAATCAGCATTTAGTGCTGAAAGGTAAGATATTTGATTATTTTCCATTATAATGCTTTACTTTAATAACATATACAATGTGGAACATTAATAAATAGGTTAATATTTACCTGTTTTTTTGGAACAGAGAATGTTAGATTACTTTTTGGTAAGAGTTTTCCTTTTAAAATTGACACAGGACAGTTTTTTGTTTTTCTCTCTTTCTTACTGGGGTAAGTGGGGTTCCTGGGTAAGCTGTCTTGTGTTTTGAAAGTTGGTAAGAAAGAAGGTAAAGAAACAGGGAAGAATTTAAGTAAAAAATGAGGAAGATGCAAAACTAAAAAGGAAAAAGAAAATAGATAATTTGCCTTATAAGTAATTTCTAGTTGGAAGTAAAGTGTTGGTGAATGGATATGTCTGAGCTGGGATGCTTATGCATTTGGAGATTGATGTAGTTCTGTTCTCTTGCATGCTTTCTTCTGTGCATGTGTGTGCATGTATGTATGTGTGTGCGTGCATGTGTGTATGTGTGTGTAGAGCTGGGAATTGAACCCAGGGCCTTGCACTTGCCTAAGCAAGAACTCTTAACACTGAGCTATATCTCCACCCCAATTCTGTTCTCTTACTCAAGGTATACTATAGAGTTCTGACTCTTTCTAACCGTGTCACTATGAATCAGATCTCTCTTTTATTTCTTTATAAAGAGTACTATTCAGATCAAAGTGGACATGGACAGATAAATTCCAAATGAATTATTTTGCCTAGAGCTTAATACTTATCTTGCAATATATTTCCTGGTTATCTGTTCTGTCTGAATATATGCCACTGATCTGTCAGCTCTTTGGGTTTGTTTTATATCTTTCTATTTTCAAAGCCAAATCCAGTGACTGGTACATACTAACTTTCCAGAAAATGTTTGATAAATGAGTGAACTGGCAGGTGTTACTCCCAGATTGTGAAATCCGAAGGCTATTTCTTAATAAAAGGAATGAAGATTCCTTGAGAAATGGCTGAATCTGGCTCTGGAGCAGGTGTTTTTCTTTTTTTGGGGTAGGGGTGGTCCCTAAGGGTCAACTCTAGGGCCTCACACATGCTCTTCCTCTGAACTACATCTCCATGGAGCAGGAAATTTTTAAGTTGAGTTTTTTTTTCTTTTTTAAAAAATTTTTAATTGATTTTTAAAAAAATAAATAACAGTGGAATGCATTACAATTATTATTACACATATACAGCACAATTTTTCATATCTCTGGTTGTGTATAAAGTATGTTGACACCGATTCGTGTCTTCATACATGTACTTTGGATAGTGATGTCTATCACATTTCACCATCCTTGCTAACCCCCTGCCCCCTCCATTTCTCTCCCACCCCTCTGCCCTATCTAGAGTTCGTCTATTCCTCCCATGCTCCCACTCCCTACCCCACTATGAATCAGCCTTCATATATCAGAGAACATTCGGCATTTATTTTTGAGTTTGAAACATGTCAGATAGCAAGGAAGCTATAACAGACTATTTGATCTCTAAAAGATTTAGGAATCAACATGAAGAGCCTCTACTGACCAAAGATGAAACAAATTGAGCATCAATAAGAATAATAATGTCAGTGAATCAAAACATGAAATATTTAAATCCATGCATCTATAATTATATTAAGAGATAAAATTAAAAAGCTTCTACATAGCAAAAGAAGCAGTGAGCACAGTGAAGGGAAAGATTGCACAATGGGAAGAAAATCTGCCAGCTATTCATCAGGCAGAGGATTTATATCCAGAATATATAAAGAATTCAAAATATTCATACCAAAAGAACAGTAATTCATTTCTCAAGAGTACAAATGGCCTATAAATACATGAAAAATGCTTAACATCTCTAGCCATAAAGGAAATGCAAATAAAAACTACATTGAGAGTCTGTCTCACCCAGTCAGAATATCTGTTATCAAGAAAACAATAACAAATGCTAGTGGGGATGTTGGCAAAAGGAACCCTTACACACTGTTGGTAGGACTCTAAATTAATAAAACCACTATCGATAAGAGCATGTAAGTTTCTTAAAAAACTAAAATGAGAACTATCATATGATCTAGCTTTACCACTACTGGGTATATACCTGAAGGAAACAAAACCAACCATAAGACAGATACCTGAATACCTATGTTTATTACAGCACTGTTCATCATAACCAAGCTATGAAATCAGCCTAGGTGCTCATCAACAGATGAATGGATAAAGGAAGTTGTGGCATATTTATTTACACAATGGAGTATTTGTTCTTGAAGAAGAACAAAATTATTTCATTTGCAGGAAAATGAATGGAACTGGAGGTCATCATTTTATGTGAAATAAACCAGACTCAGAAAGACAAGCATTGTATGTTTTCTCTCATGTGGAATCTAGAATAATAAAAAAAAAAGATGGTATGAAAGTAGAAGTGGAACTATTAGGGAAGGGGAAGGAGACCTGGGGAGGAGGTAGAGAGGGTAAGAGAAGGCAACAGGGAGGGTGGATACAATCATAGTATGTTCTATGGTTATACACATGTATGAAATTTTCACAATGAAATCCATTATTTTTATAACTAACATGTGTTAATAATTATAATAAAAAGAGATGAAAAGGAACTCATTGATTACCATTGGAGAATTTTGGAGAAGCAACTTCTTATTTTAAAACTGTATGGAAAAAGTTTTGGGTGGGGGGTGGGGGTACCAGGGATTGAACTCAGGGATGCTTGACCACCGAGCTATGTCCCCAGCCCTATTTTGTATTTTATTTAGAGACAGGGTCTCATCTCACTGAGTTGCTTAGCGTCTTGTTTTTGCTGAGGCTGGCTTTGTACTTGTGATCCTCTTGCCTCAGCGTCCCAAGCTAGTGGGGTTACAGGTGTGTGGGATTACAGGTGTATGCCACCGAGTAATAAATAAAGAAGGAATGTTGGATTATCTCCAAATTACAAACTCTTAACAATCTAATGAATCTCAATATTAAACATCAAAGACTGCTAGAATCAAACAAAAACAACATCACTGGAGTATCCCCGATGGAAGAACAACCAAACATGAATGTGATTAAGCTGTCTACCAACTACCAGTTTACAGCATATATACAGAAAGGAATGTGTTAAACTATTCTAGAGGGATGCAGTTAACAAAATCTGAACTACTGGAAATTATAGAATAAAAAACCTGGTTTCTTTAACAAATAAATTGTAAGATTAAAATAAAAAAGGAGGAGGAACCTTTGAATTAAAACAGGTTTAAAAGATGTATTGATCAGTTGCAATGTGGATTTAGAGAAGAGATAGAACAGAGAAATATGAGACTCAAAGAGAAATATGTTTTAGTCAGTCTGGTTTAGTATTGTCACCATTTTGTGTTTACAAAGTAAGCCTTTTAACATGAATGAAAAAGTGTTTGAAGGATTAATATGAGGAAGGATTAAAAGATTCACATATATAGGATTTTGGGTTAAGTGATAAAAGTGGGAAATTATTTTTAGAATTTTTTATCAAGGAGGAAGTAGTTTCTATTCCTAGTAGCAAAATAAAATAAAAATTAAAAAAAAGAAAACAGGAAGAATAAATAAAAACTATTTGAGTTAAAATGCATTAAAAGGAAAAAAAAGACAAACAAGAAAACCTTGTGGGTGAAGGTGATATACTTAAAAGCACTTTGGAAAGATTAGTTATATTTTTTTAAAGCAGTATACTAACTAGCTTATTTTACATGTCCTTTAGAAAATAATCTAAAATATTATGTTAATTATGCTCATTCATCACAGACTGCATTTGTATCTCCAGAGGGTTTAACAGTTAGATAATAGTGTAGTGTAGAGTTGACCCCTGGGGGACTTGGGGTCTGCTTTGGGAAAAAGGAAATGCTAAGAAGGCAGAGTTCTGAATGTCCTTCTTCTAATGGAATCTGAAAAGGTCTGTTTTTCTTTGTTTTACATATTGGATTTTTGCTTAAAATTTGATGTTGTCTTAGTTACCATATTCTTTCATATATCTTGAGAATCTGGATAAATAGATTAATTCAGTGACCCATCCCCATATTTTAGCCTATGGAAAATTTGGCAACCATAACAATTCCATTGTACATGAATTGAATAAATAATATATTATCCTTAATAGAGATAATTGGAAAAAATGGAACTGGGGGTTAAGAATAAAAATAAGGAATAGCCTGGCATCGTGGTGCATGCCTGTAATCTCAGCTACTCAAGAGGCAGAATTGCAAGTTCAAGGCCAGTCTGGTCTGGTCAGCTTAGTGAGATCCTGTCTCAAAAAAGAAAAGAAAAGAAAAAAGATTGGGGATATAGCTCAGTAGTAGAGCACCCCTGGATTCAACCACAAGTACCACACACACACACACACACACATACACACACAGAGGAAGGTAATATGGATAGTAAATAGTAATAGAATTTCTTGGGGGGGGGGAAAGCTTTGAAGAAAAATAAAATAACATGGATAAAGGAAAATAAAGTTTGGAACTGCAAATGAGAATAGTAGGGTAGATAGTGTGAGAAAAAACTGAAGGATCTGGGGAAGCAAGAGATGGGACCAATGACCCTGGAAGGTGGGATATAGGACTGGAATTAGGAGGTAGAAATGGACATTCCTGAGTTACAGTGATAGAAAAGCTTTGAGAATGGGGAAGAAAGAGTTCAGCAAGGGAGGAAGACATTATTCAAATAATCACTAAAATATAAAATTGAATGTATTATAACTAAGGATGCAAAGGAGAAATACCTGTTGTTTTTATATTGTGGGGGAAGCACTGGCTGAGCAGCTGAATTAATTTTGTGTGCATGTCACCTCTCGGTACCAAGTGGCTTACAGATCTTGCTATCTAATTTCTACAAGACTTTAGATTGTCACTCTTTCTGAATCAGGGTGTATAGATGAAGGCATGGTCAGCAGTAATAGTGTCCAGCCATGACTTTGGCTGATTCTGAAGTTAGTTCCAGTGTGGTCTTAGGACCCCTGACCTATTGGTTAGTTGGTATTAATCTAGGATCTTTGACCCAGAGGGCAGCCAATAGGAAGATTAGGCCCTTCTTACTGTTTTTGTGGTTTCATGAAGTCTGGGTAGATTTTCCTCAGCCCTATTCCATCTACCTTATCATTTGTGAATCTGGATAAATTATGGGGAAAGAGACGTGAAAAAAATTCTATGATAGAAAGTAGAAATTAGTCATAAGTACTTTTACTGTTAACAAAACTTTGGAATTTTCTACAATTCAAGGAACTTGTAGATTCACATTATATTTAGTAATACATATTGAATGAATGAACAGGAAAATAGTACATATGTATAAGAAGCTTTGGAGAAGCCATAAACTCATATTTCAGCTTATTTATGATGCTATATTTCAACTATGATTTTGGAATTTTTTTTTTACATTAAACATTTTATTTCGAGTTAGTGTGTGTTCACAAATGAATAACTCTTATATTTTCTTACATATAAGAGTTGTGAAGTTACATGGGGAACTAATAATATTAAAAAGGGTTTTTGCTCCTTAAATGACACGCCTTTTGATTCTGGAACTGATCAGGAAAGAAGTTCATCTATTCAAAACTAGTTAACACGTTCCAGAACTGGAATCTTTAAAATGCATTTTAGTTGTCAGGTTCAAATTAAGGCACAGTCATCTTCAATGTGAGGTTTAGTGGGTAAGAAAAACTGAAATGTGGCTTCAAACTTCTTTTAAAAAGAGTAGTGCTTTTACACAGAGACAACACACACACAAATACAGTTATGTCGAACTAGACAAAGACGTCAAAAACAGACATTGGAGAAAAGATAGCCTCTTCAACAAATGGTGCTGGGAAAACTGGAAATACATATGTAGCAAAATGAAATTAAATCCTCATCTGTCACCCTGCGCAAAACAACTCAGAATGGATCCAGAACTGACACCCTGTCCCTAATAGAAGAAAAAGTAGGCCCAAATCTTCAACATCTTGGCTTAGGAACTGACTTCTTTAACAAGACCCCTAAAACACAAGAAGTAAAGTCAAGCAGCAATAAATGGGATGGATTAAAACTAAAAAGCTTCTCAGCAAAGGAAATCAGTAATGTGAAGAG
Organism: Marmota monax; assembly: GCF_021218885.2. NCBI lineage: Eukaryota > Metazoa > Chordata > Mammalia > Rodentia > Sciuridae > Marmota > Marmota monax. The sequence continues at coordinate 18,626,070 of NW_026693777.1, read as the reverse complement.
AGAACTTACAGAATGGGAGAAAATCTTTACTATAAGCACCTCAGATAGGGCATTAATCTCCAGGATATACAAAGAACCCAGAAAACTTAACACCAAAACCACAAATACCCAATCAATAAATGGGCTAAGGATCTAAACAAACACTTCAGAGAAGAAGAAAAACAATTGATGAACAAACATGAAAAAATGTTCATCATCTCTAGCAATTAGAGGAATGCAAATCAAAACTACACTGAGATTTCATCTCACTCCAGTCGAAATAGCATTTATCAAGAATATAAGCAACAATAAATGTTGGTGAGGATGTGAGGAAAAAAGTACACTTGTATATAGCTGGTGGGGCTGCAAATTTGTATAGCCACTATGGAAAACAGTATGGAGATTTCTTAGAAAACTTGGAATGAAACCACCATTTGACCTAGTTATTCCACTCCTAGGTTGATAACCAAAGAACTTAAAACCAGCATACTCAGTGATGCAGCCCCATCAATGTTTATAGCAGCACAATTCACAATAACTAAACTATGGAAGCAACTGAGGTGCCCTTCAACAGATGAATGGATAAAGAAAATGTGGTGTATATCAATAATGGAATATTACGCAGTCTTAAAGAAGAATGAAATCATGGCATTTGTTAGTAAATGGATGGAGCTGGAGAATATTATGCTAATCAAAAAAAAAAAAACAATCCTAAGGAAACAAAGTCTGAGTGTTTTCTCTGATAATGTGGGTGATAATTAACAATAAGGGGAAGGGACTAGGGAAGAATAGATACTTTGGATTAGACAGGGGAGTGAAGGGAGGGAAGGGGTAAAAAGGATAGTAGAATGAATAAAATATTATTACCCTATGTGCATACATGATTACATGACTGGTGTAACTCAATATCATGTCCAACCAGAAGAATGAGAAGTTATACTCCATTTATGTATGATGTATCAAAATGCATTCTACTCTCACATATAGATAATTAGAACAAATAAAAAAATTATTAAAAAGAGTAGTGCTTCTAACCATTTCTGAGGTTTTCTACCACAGTAAATCCTTCAATTGTAGGATTGATTGCTAACATTATTTGTTAGGAATGATGGCTCTGGACAATGCGACAGTGAGAATAGATGTAGGACTATTGAATATTATTTAATATAAGAGGTTAAGTTGAATGACAGGGAAGGAGAATTTGGGAGGTTGAAGAGTTTTCTCTCAAGAAGTTTCTGCTAGCAATTGGTTTGCAAATGACTTATCCATGGAGGAGATTTTAGAAATAAAGATTTTAGTAGGTTTTCAGGGATATTGTTTTGGGAGTTTGATGGGGCGTAAGTAAAAAGGAGCTTTGTTTACAACATAGCTGTTTAGAATGACACTACCTCCATTGTCTAAATTAGTGGTTCTCATTTGGGGGCAAAGATAGGCAACTTTTCCCCCTAGCTATCAAGTCTTTGGGAATTTGTAGAGGGAGTGCAAGAATAAATGGTTTTTATGATAATAAATGGGTGGGGCACAGGGTGCTGTAAATTCTGTAATAGGAGAGTTGTTGAGATGAGAGAATTGAGAGGCAGCTGCTCTAAATAACATTTTATAAATTAGAACATAATTCAGATGCTGTAAGTGGCATTCATCTTACTTGATCCATATAATGGCATTTTGAAGTAGGGAGGGTGGGTATTATGATATCCATTTTATTTTATTTTATCTTTTGGTACTGGAGATTCAACCCAGGAACACTCAACCACTGAATCACATCACCACCTCTTTTTATATTTTATTTAGAGACAGAGTCTCATTAAGTTGCTTAGAGCCTCACTAAGTTACTGAGGCTGGCTTTGAACTCGTGATCCTCCTGCCTCAGTCTCCCAAGCCTCTGGGAAGGTATGTGCTACCATGCCTGGAGTTGATATTCATCTTAGAAATAAGGAAAATGGTACTCAGAAGTCATGTGATTAACCTAAGATCATATAGCTAGTAAGTGAGCTCAGAGGTGAATTCATGTTCTCTTTCCACTAAACTATGATTGGCAAAAATAATTGACTTTGAGGAAGAATCCGGATAGTGTTTTCATTCCTTCATTCAATAACACCTATCAGAGATTATATCTTTTTCTGTTCTGTTATCTTTATTTAATGGTATCTTGTTGAACAGAAATTTGCAATTTTGAACTTGTCTTATGGTTTTGGTTTTTGGATCTTAAGAAATTTTCTCTCTTGGGGCTGGGGTTGTGGCTCAGAGATAGAGTGCTCACCTAGCATGTGTGAGGCCCTGGGTTCAATCCTCAGCACCACATAAAAATAAAGAGATAAAATAAAGGTATTGTATCCAACTACAACTAAAAAACAAATATTTTTAAAAAAAGTTTTCTCTCACTATTAGGCAACATTTTTAAAACATATATTTAGTTTTATCTTTCATATTAGTGGTTTTAATCCATTGGAAACCTATTCAGGATGGTTTTATTTTAAATTGTGATTTAAACTGCCACACTTATCTCCAGAAATATTGTACACAATATTTTATTTTTTGGTACTGGGGATTGAACCTAGGGGTACTCATATGTTCTAATACACAGTGTTTTGAAAGTCTTCATCAACCCTTTGTTTTCTAGTTTTTTAAATTTTTGTCATGGGGAAAGTTGACATTTCATTTTTTAAACTATTATGGACTAATAACTTTTAATATGTTCATTGTTTATCTTTCTTAGGCAAATTATGTAGAAATACACTTTGCCCTTTTTTCTTTTTCTTTTTCCTTATGGACTTACAGAAACACGTTGTATTTTTTAGATATTAAAGAATATAAGATTTTATTTTAGTCTGTCATTTATGTTTTAACTTTGGTTATGTTACCTATGTTTTTTTGTTGTATTCAGTCTTACAGCTTTTCCTTTATGGCTGTAATTCTTACTTTTTTTCAGGATTTTAAACTCTTTAGATTATATTGATTGATGTTTATCATGTTAGAAACTGAGGGATTTTAAAAAATATTTAATTATTAATTCAGTAGAAACACAATAATAAATGTGTAATATGTTAATACACTGCATCAGGCAGGACTCCATCAGAGAAGTAGAACCAGTAGAGTATATACATAAAGAGATTTATTGCAGGGAATAATTGACTTTTGCAATTGCAGAGGCTGTCTGAAATATATAAGGCAGGCTCTCAGGAAGTGCTGAAAGCCAGGTTTGAAGTTGTAGTCCATGGGTAGAATTTCTTTTCTTTTCTTTTTTTTTTTTTTTAAAGAAGCCTCACTTTTGCTCTTAAGGCCTTTCAAGTTATTGAAAAAGGCCCACCCCAATTATATAGGACAATCTCTTTTACTTAAAGTTAGCTGTTACCAACATTGATAACCATGAAATCTCTTTACAGCAATACATAATGGTCAACTGAATAACAGGTTACCATACCCTAATAAGTTGATTCATAAAATATTCATCACACATATTTTTATGGAAAATAGATTTTCAAAGCTTAAAAATGAGAGAAAAGATTGAAAATCTTTTTTAAAGTCTGATAATAGAAGACTATTGGATTCTAATGTGCTTTGCATTCAGTCTTTGGTAATATGTTTTTTTGTTGGAAAAATATGAAGACGATCTGACCTCACACAGATACGTATTTGGGAAAGTGAAGAATATTTTATAGTCTTTTCAGACAATTATAAATTTCCCTCTTTGATACTAAGCTAAGACTTTTTCCCTACCATTCTTTTTAAAATTATTATTTTATGTATTTCTTTTTATGCAGTGCTAAGGACTGAACTCAGTGCCTCACATGTTAGGCAAGCATTCTGCCACTGAGCTGCAGCCCCAGCCCAACTAAGCTAAGACTTGATGAGTGATAAACTTTGAAACTGTATTAGTGAATTTTTCCTATTTTAAATTAAAATCTATTTGATCTGTTTTATACTTTTAGTGGACATTTACCTGTACATGATTTTATAATATTAAGTATTACTCATTTGGAAAATATTGGTTCACTGAGTTATGGAAGTCTTCTAAATGTGATATATTTTATTATTCACTCTCAAAAAGTCTCTCATCAGTATTTCCACTGATTTCAGTAAGAATTAAATAGTGGGAAGCATCAAACTCATGGTGGAAGATAGAAAAAATTCTGATTTTTCATTAAAAAAAAACTTTGAGTTTTATCATTGACAACAATTATTATCATGGTTTCACTGGAAGTGTAAAATCATAATTTGGCATTTATTCATTCAAGGAAAAATGGCCTTCATGGAAAAAGTAACTTTTTTTGTTCACAATTCAGTTATACAGGGTTTGTCCTTGAGACAATTTCCTATTATTCTCCCTCTTGCTTCTGGTGTTCATCTACTTATTTTCTTTGCTTTTCCTCAAACACATCAGGTATCTGCCTACATTTGGACTTTTGTACTTGCTATAGTTCTCTAGTCTGATGTGCTGTCCCATTGGATATTTGCATGGTTCATTTCCTCATGTCTTTAAGCCTAAACTGCAAATGTTACTTTATAAATGAAGCTTTACCAATCCCCCTACATATAATAATATTTGCTTCCATTGGTTACATTTCTGTTCCCTCATTCTGCTTCTCTTTTCTTTAGAGCACTTATTACATGGCATGTAATATGTATTTGTTTGCTTCTTTCTTAGAATATAAGCTCCATGAGGGAAGGATCTTTCTTTTTCTTTACTTTTTCTCCTTCCTTCCTTTCATTCCTTTGTATTGCCATATCCTCAGCACCTAGAACTATGCCTGTAGGTCCTCCTCAGTAAATATTTGTGGAATGGATGAATCTTTACCTTTCATTTCAAAGGATTTTTTTTTAATAAAAGGTAGCCACTAGATGGCAGTATTTTCAAATTTTATGTAATTAATGCCTGGGAGTAAAAGATAAGCTCTTTTTTGTTTGTCCTAAAGAAAAAATTCTTTGTGGTAAAGACTATAAGAAATTAATGTGATTAATATAAGGCATGTAGAATACTACATTTGTATTTGTTTTTTTGTTGAATAAAAATAATTTAGTGAAACTTACAGAGAATTGCAGCATATTGGTAGGTAAATAACCATTTGATATAGTTATTTAGAATGGTTACTGTGAATAAAGATAGTTCATGTCCATTGACCATTATTCCTTCCAAAAAGCCTTAACAGAATGAGTAGCAGCAATAATTTTCAGAAATCTTCACCACTCAAGCCACTAGTTGAAATCTATCATGCTGCTAAAGAGCAGAAAATTATTCATGCCTGTCAGCCATTGAGTTATTGTTACCAATGAGTTAGGTACTCTCCATCTTGTGCCTGATCAACTACTTTGAGAAACTTCCATGGTTCTGGTAGTTGTTGCCATACTATCCTAATAAAAATTGGTGAGTTCCGAGCATGAGAGCTTTTTAGATGTTATCTCTGACTGTTATCTCTGCACGAAACTCAGCAAATAGTTGCCCTAGTTTAGAAACAAACAAAACAAAACATTTCTACCAAGCCCTCAGCATTTGCCTGTTCTGCCTTTGCCAGTGCCATCTCTTTTCTTCCCTCACTTGCCTCATTTCCTTCTTCTATTTTAAACCCTATGCTTCTCTCAAGCACTTCTGAATGGTTGTGTGATTCATTTTGTTCTCTTTAAACCCCTTCTGTATAATTCTTACTCCTAAAGTATTTTTTGTGCTTTCTGTTCAATCAAATTATGTTTTTTTCTTTTCAATTTCGTCAACACTTTTTTAAAAAAGTTGTTGACTAGTTTTATTTCTCTCTTTTCGTGTTTCAGGGTTTTCTCTTTTGTTTCTGATTATTAATTATTATTATTATTTTGTTTGTCTCTTTAAAGTTATCAGCCTTTTCTTGCAACTCTAGCTGTTTTGGGTGAAAACACTGCTTTTTTGCACTTTTTTGTTTCTAAATGGAACATAAAATATAGGATGGTTTTAGTGTTTATCGTCTCTCCACTCTGTCCCTTTGCATGCTAAGTAGTATGACTGATAAAGTGTCATTTTAAATGGGAGACAGTTACACTTAAAGAGTTATATTTTTAACATTTGAAATCAGAAGCATTTGTAATTTCTCGTGACGCTCTCCATATCTTATTCTATCAATAATAATTGCCTATTTCCACTTGTCACTCTTCTTGGTTGGCCTGATCCCCATATGTTAGATGTAGCTTTGTGGTCAGAATTCAGTGTTTAGAGATCACTTATTGTTTACTTAGAAACAACTGAATAGTATTCATTTGTTTAGATAATAATTTTCTGTTTACCAAGAAACTATTGGATAGTATTTATTTGAATTAGGTTTTAATGGAGAAAACATTTTTCTGGAATAAGATATGGAGACTTACTGATGTCTGATTATTAGGATGATAATATGCCATCTATGTTCAAATGTACTTTTTTAATTCAAGAAAATGAAAGCATTTTTCTTATTTAGTAATATATCTTCTAGTTGCTTGATAAAATATCATTTATAAAAAATTCCTAGAAAAATAGATCTTGGAGACATTGTTGTTTGCTCAAAATTAGAGAAGACCTAAAAGCCCTCACTGGTCTCATGTAACCTCTAATGTAACCTCTGATAAGTGCTCAAAAGGAGAGCTTACATTCAAAACTTGTATTTTAAGCTATTTTGCTTATGTCTGCTCTATCAATAAGGTTTATAAGCTTTCCAGTTCTTATTAGAGTCTCAGTAGTGGTTTAAATATATTGACTGTTTTTTTCCCTATAGACTGGTTGAAATAGCAGAATCCCGTTTTCCCAGATATTTTAACACTGAAGAAAAATTACTTTGGACAAGTAGTAAAGTTCATCTTTACCGGGAACTCACCTGTGATGAAGTTCTACAAAGGTGTGTTGTCTAATATTTTGACAGTTTTGTAATGCTTTGAAGATGTTTTTTTCATGTTTTCAGCTTCTGAGTAAGAACAAAAAATTTTTACATATGCAAATTATGGGCAATAATTATTTCATTTTTTAATTTTCTGTAGCCTTTGAAGGACTTCTTTAAAAATGAAAAAAATATCAATGAATAAAATGTTCTAGATATCACATAAGTGGTATAATGTCTGCTATTTCATTAACAAATTACTTCAAAGTTTATCAGCTAAAAACAGCAAACATAAGCTGGGCATGGTGGTGCATGCCTGTAATCCCAGTGGCTTGGGAGGCTGAGGCAGGAGGATTGTGAGTTCAAAGCCAGCCTCAGCAATTTGGCGAGGCCCTAAGCAACTCAGTGAGACCCTTTCTCAAAATAAAATACAGAAAAGGGTTAGGGATGTGGCTCAATGGTTAAGTGCCCCTGAGTTCAATCCCTGGTACCCAAAACAAACAAACAAACAAAAATCCTCCCAAAACAACAATAATAAAACCACCCAGCAGATATATTATCTTACATAGTTTCTGAGGGTAAGTATCTGGGAGTAGCTTAGCTAATAGTTTCTGGCTCAAAGTTGCTCAAAAGGTTATAGTCAAGCTGTTGGCCAGGGCTGTAGTCATCTCAAGGTTCAATTATGCTGTGAAATCTGAGGCCAAGGTCACTCATGTGGTTGTTGGAAGGCCTCTATTCCTCACCAAGTGGATGTATCCGTAGACTCAAAACACAGCAACCTGCTTCCTGCAGAGTGATGTGAGTGTGGGCAAGTGAAAGAATGTTCAAGATGGAAACTCTAGATGTTTATAGTCTACTGTTAGACATGATGTACCATTATTTTGTCGTATGCTATTAGCCACATAGACCAACTCTGCTACAGTGTGGGAAGGAGCTACCCAAGGGTGTGAAATAGCAGGAGGTGGGAATGAGTGGGAGCCATTTTGGAGAATGGCTGCAATAAGTAGTGTTTCTCTAAAATTGGAGCTTTGGCAGTTTCATGGGACAATCAAGGAATTCCGAAACTAAATGAAAACATTTTGCTCTATATCCAGAAAAGTGTAATATGTGTAGAAGAGCTGAAAATAAATGATGTTAAGAGATTTTTGCAGTCATCAATGTAACTTTAGGAAGAACAATTTGCAATTTTTGTAACAATTTAAAATTTTTGATTAACCCTCATAACAATCTATTTTTACATTATATCTTAAATTTTTTCATTATTTTACAAATTCTGCTTTTATAGGATTGAATCTTTGGAAGAAGAAATTATTTCAAAAGGAATTAAACTTGTGATTGTCGACTCTGTTGCTTCTGTCGTCAGAAAGGAGTTTGATACCCAACTTCAAGGCAATATGAGGGAAAGAAACAAATTCTTGGCCAAAGAATCATCCCTATTGAAGTATTTGGCCAAGGAATTTTCAATCCCAGTAAGTTTTTCTTTATCTCTCCTTTTTCTTTCTTTTAAGTTTACTGATACATAATACCAAGTAATAAAAATAGAAGAAGACATAAAACAGATGACTTTTTTAAGGTAGCACAGTTTAATTACTCTAGCAAATATTGATATTTTCTTAAATTAGTTCATCTGCTGAGATTATTTTACTCTTTTTCATAATTTGAGATTGAGGCAGATTTAAATGTTTTTAGAAGTTCCTGTAGTCACACTTTCCCCCACTTCTTTTACTCATTGTGTGTTTTTTAAAACACTTTTTTTTAGTTGTAGATGGATACAACATTTTTATTTATTTTTATGTGGTGCTGAGGATCAAACCCAGTGCCTCACAGGTGTGAGGCAAGCGCTGTACCACAGAGCTGTGACCCCAGCCCCTCGTTGTGTATGTTTTATATCACATTTGTCACACTGAGATAACCTAGGAAGTAAAACTGAATGCAATTACCTGTGTCTATTTCTACAAAGTTTGTTTTACTGTAGTAGTTGTCACTTTTGTAAATATTTTAGGTTCAGATACAGTGTTACCGTGTTCAGTGCTGTTTTGTACAGAGTAGGATTTGGTTTGCTTCAAATGACCAGAGTTCAGCCATTTGGGGATGGTTGGAATGGTAGTAATGATAATACGAGTAAGAAACCCAGTAAGAAAACCTCCACTTTTCAGTTGTGGGCATTGTGATCAGGAACTCTAAAGATGAGGGGGATATTGCAAGGGTTTGTGATGTATAAACTGTATCCTATAAGTGTGTACTAAATTACTCTCTTACCTGCAGTGTATGGGAGACTTTTACTTGTTCACAGCCTCAGCAACATTTGGAATTGCTAGGCTTTTCAGTTTTAGTCATATCTCATCTAGACAGAAAATTCCTTACCCTGAGATGAAACTGGGTTATGATTTTATAATTTTTAGATTTGTTTTTGGAAAATTAAAATCTTGGATCTTTGCAGCATAAAGAATGTGTAAATAGGGGCTGGGGATATAGCTTAGTTGGTAGAGTGCTTGCCTCACATGCACAAGGCCCTGGGTTCAATCCCCAGCACCCCCCCCCCAAAAAAAAAAAAAAAAAAGCATGTATTAAATAGTATGAGCCACCACACAGCTTTTGAGATTTATAAAGCCAAGTTGGAAGTCAAGGGAGAAAATACAAAAAAAAAAAAAAAAAAAAAAGTCAAGATACAAAAAGTTTTACATAATTTAATGGCTTTTTAATCCATAATTTGGATTAAAGTCAAGTACTATAAAATTTATCGTGGGTGGTGCTCATGTTTAAATTTTTCTTGTCATTGGTTAAAATGATAAATTTGAATTCTAGTTTTCACTGATCAAGGAGAAGAAGGTAATTTAAAAATATTTCATAGAGATATTTGATTGAATATAAGTTTTTATGCTTATTTTTATTAATTCATATTGTTGCTTTACCTAAGCTTGTTTAAAATATGAAAATTCACTTTTTAAAAGTTTGTTTCCTTTTAAATAGTAATTGTAGGCTAATGCTTTTTTTTACTGAGCTGATTTATCTTCTTTAGTGACAAAGGCACTCTGCTTTTCTTTGTTTTTAATAGAGGCCTCTGAAAAAATAGGTACTTAGTATCTCAACATTTCTGTCTTTGACTTGTTTTTTCTGTTATAAATAAAGGCAAAATATACAATGCATAAGTATGTAACTACATAGTGTGTGTGTGTATATATATTATACATACTATTATATAATACAGTGTGGTATTAGTTTTTTTGTGACAGGTAAGTGCTGGTTTTAAAAGGCTTTTGAAAAATACTTCCTATAGAACATGTTAGAATTTTTCTAGACTAATTACCTCATTTAAGTGAAAAATCATGAAGTTTTAAGCTTTTGTACTATACTTTGAATAAGGGGCTTCATATGGAACTAAATTTCTTAATACGGTATGTTATTTTTTAGTTCGTTATGTGTTTCAAATCAGCAAATCATATGCATCTTTGCATTTCCTCAAACCTACCAACACTTTTCCTCCACCTGAAATATTCCTCCTCTAAATAGTAGTATGGCTTATTCTTTCCTGAGGACTTGAGAACTAACCAGGTAAATGTTAATCACACCTATGATTCTTACTATGCTTTATGTTTTTTGATGACAGTTTTTACTCTAGCATGTAATATAGTATGTTTATTGGTTTATTGTGTGTTCCTTAGTAGACTACATAGAGTCTACTTTAACTTTTATTCTTAGCACCAGGAATAGCACATAACACACAGTATGCATTTAATAAATATTTTCTAATGTATAAATCATAGGCACTGCTTCTCTTCTTGAACTTGACTACCTATTAGAATTTAACTTAAATTTTAATATTTGCTTTTAACTCTTTTTAAATTTTTTTTTTTTTTTTTTTGGGTACCAGGGATTGAACTCAGGGGCACTTGACCATTGAGCCACATCCCCAGCCCTATTTTGTATTTTATTTAGAGATAAGGTCTCACTGAGTTGCTTAGCACCTCGCCATTGCTGAGCCTGACTTTGAACTCGTGATCCTCCTGCCTCAGCCTCCTGGGATTACAGGCCTGCGCCACCGTGCCCAGCTTTAATATTGTTTTTTAATAATTTTTTTGTATGTTTCAATTAGTTATACATGACAGTAGAATGCACTTATGTACTTCAATATATCATACATAAATGGGGTCTAATTTCTCATTTTTCTGATTGTACATATAGAATCACATTGGTTAGCATAAGGTAATAATATCTGTTTATTCTACTATCCTTCCTATCCCCATGTCCCCTCCCCTGCCTTCACTCCCCTTCACCTAATATTGATTTTAATAGTGATAAAATGTAGTTTTAGGTGGCAAAATATCTTACTATAATCAGATTACAGTGGGATCTTGTAGGATGAAAAAAGAATTCTTAAGATTCTTAAATTTTGAAAAGATTTTAGACATCTAGACAGTATTAGAGAGCCAGGTAGTAGGAGAAAAAATTCAAGTCTAGTAGAACTATCATAGGTAAATGTCTGATGACTTCTGAGAAAGATTGGCTGGGATGCCAGTGTATTCCAGCATGATTTCTGGTTGTGGATCTGAGATGGTGGGTTGGGCTAGGACTGTATCATTGCCATACCATTTTGACACACTCCACACCTCTTTTCATTCAAGTCAGAATCAGGAGTAAAGCCAACATGGGTGTTCAGATAAGCATTTTATTGAATTTTTACATTTCTCTACAATGGATATGCTATATTTTTATAATATGGAAATAAATCTAAAATATAATTTGTATTTAATTTTGCTTATGACATTGTATGTTTGCAAGCATGCCTATAGTACTGTGTGGAGACTTCAGTCTTCTTAGTACTTATAAGAGTTAGTAGTTAGAAAGTCAGTAAAGAGGGGCTGGGGATGTGGCTCAAGTGGTAGCGCGCTCGCCTGGCATGCGTGCGGCCCGGGTTCGATCCTCAGTACCACATACAAACAAAGATGTTGTGTCCGCCAATAACTAAAAAATAAATATTAAAATTCTCTCTCTCTCTCTCTCTCTCTCTCTCTCTCTTTCTCTCTCCCTTTCTCTTTAAGAAAAAAAAAGAAAGTCAGTAAAGATATAGAAGATGTGAATTATATAATTGATCAACTTGATCTTACTGACATTTACAGAACATATATATCACTCAATGCCAGCAGAATATGCATTCTTTCTAAGTACACATGGATATTCACCAAGATACACTATTTTCTGCATTGTAAAACAGATCTCAACAAACTTAAAATATTGAAATTGTACAAATTTTAACCCCTTGAGAGTTAAAGTAGAAATAAATGACAGAAGTACCTGGAAAATCTCCAGATATTTTGAAATTAAATACAAATTTTCTTAACACCAGGAATAGCACATAACACATAGTATGCATTTAGTAAATATTTTTTAATGTATAAATCATAGGCACTGCTTCTCTTCTTAAACTTGACTACCTATTAGAATTTAACTTAAATTTTAATATTTGCTTTTAACATTATCTTTAAATTTTTTTTTCAAATCAGCAAATCATATGCATTTGTGTGTCAGAGAATAAATCACAATAGACAGTGTTTGTCAATTCAGAGATGGTGCAGGGAAGGCACCAGAGGAGTCTGTGAGCAGACCTCACTCTTCATTTCTTCCTAGTTTTCCCTGCTTTGGGCTAATGCCTGAAATTGTCCTCTCATTATATTGTCACTTTTCTGAAGTTTATTGTTCTTTGTTAAAACATTAAAAACATTTCATCCCATGAAAAAATTAATCAATTAATTAAATAATTACAATTATTATTACTTTTGCTGTGCTGGAGATCTAATCTAAGGCTGAATGCATGGTAAGCAAGTGCTCTGCTATTGAGCTACTCCCAGCCCTGAGAATTCTATTTTTTTACATGGCTATTACTAAATACTCTTCTAGCATGGAGGCAAGTGAAATTATCATGTTTACTGATGAAAAAAATATCGATGATAATTCTGTTTTTTTTTTTTGTCAGTGGATAGCAGTTTGTTGTTTTTAAGAAGGTCTGGTCTTCTCTTCAGTTCTCCTCACACTCTGGGGCTCTCAGTTACAGAAAAGGAACATAAATGGAAAGGTCACTAGATTAAGGCCATCTCTATCCTTCCTTCCCCCAGAAGCAGCTCTTCTGGGGGAGAGGGAGAACAGTGACATCTGCACTTGACATCTCCCTTGGCACAGGTATGTGGATCCCCTTAAATGCTGGACCTTGGGGAAAACCCAAGGCTTTGACTTGAAGATTCAGCATGTATAGAGAGGGATTTCAGAAACAGGAGTCAAAATTGGAAGACTGGGGTTATAACTTAGTAGTAGAATACCTACTTGGCACTACCCCCAGCACCACCCACAAAGAAAAAGAAGAAAGAAAAAAGCTAAAAAACAGAATGTGTTAACCCCAGCCAGCTAGACAGCATTTTAAAGTTTTTCCTTTCTTTGCTCTATGTTTTCTTTGCTCTGCCCCCCCCCCCATGCTGTATAAGGCCTTATACATGCTATATTGTTATAATTGTTATACTTTATTATTAGTTATTGTTGTTAATTATTTACTTGGGCCTAGTTTATAAATTAGATGTTATCATAGGTAGGTACTTGTAGGAAAAAACATAGATACAGAATTCAGTACTGTGTTAGTCAGCTTTTTGTGTAAGTGACCAAAATACCTGAGAAAACAACTTAAAGGAGGAAAGATTTATTTTGGCTCACTGTTTCAGAGGTTTCAGTCCATGGTTGGCTGACTCCATTGCTTTGGGCCTGAGGTGAGGCAGACATCATAGTAGAAGGGTGTGACAGAGGAAAACTGTTCACCTTATGGCAGCTGGAAAGCAGAGAGACTGCTAAAATACTATTTAAGACAGTGTTCCAAGCCACTGCTTTGAGGGTTGCTTTTCTTCTCCATGATGTATATTACATGTATTAATAAACTTGCTTGTACTTCTCTTGTTAATGTTTAGTTATAGAGGTCTGTCCTAACTCTAAATTTATGAATGTGAGAAAATTTTATGTATTTGTTCCCTTCTACTTCTTATCTTATACTTTAAAACTTCTATTTTAAAAAATGTATGTATTAGAACTCGTGTGTGTGTGTGTGTGTGTGTGTGTGTGTGTTCTTTAATAGTAAACATATTTACATTGGGTATAATTTTGTTTTGGTATGCAATTAGTAATGATATCTAGTATCCTAGGTCACAGGATTTCAGGTAAGTAAGTACAACTTTTTTTGTGTGTGTGTGTCAGCAAAGATTGTCTTTGAAAATCATGTTATGTTGATGTTATATCAAAGGTAATTATTAGTTTCTGGAGGATTTGGGGTTAGAATTTTCTCCTACAGTCAGATAGATCTGGATCAAAACTCAGACGCATCTGCTTACTGTCTGTATAATTGTGCTTAATTACTTTCCTTTTTTTTTTTGGTTTCCTAATGTATAAAATGGAAATAATAATTCCCACCTTTGAACAGTGGTATAATACCTACCTGTTTCTCAACAGGTCCTTAGAGAAGTTAAAGGGCGATGCTTTTTTGGTTTAAAAAAAAAAAAAAAACAAACAACTGGTTGTCGTCTTGAATTAAATGTACTTATCCTTAAACACAGTTTAACAAATGATTAGGTCAAAAAAGCTATTCGGGTACGATGGCACATGCCTGTAATCCCAGCAACTTGGGAGAGTGAGGCAGGAGGATCTCAAGTTTAAGGCCAGCCTGGGCAACTTAGCAAGATCCTGTCTCAAAATAAATAAAAAGGGTTGGGGATGTAGTTTAGTGGTAAAGTACCCCTGAATTCTATCCCCAGTATCTAAAAAAAAAAAAAAAACTTATAAGGGACACTTTTATCTAATATTTAATAACTTGCATTTTATAGGTCAGAGAACTTTGTTGTCTTGTCTCCTTTCCAGAAATAGTAATATTTTATTTCCTATTTATTTAGTCTAGGATTTTCAGATACCCATGAAGCCATTCTCATTTTACCCTATTAGATCTGCTGGGCTAAAGTTCAGCAGAGTTTTTCTGTAAAGGGCCAGATAGTAATATTTTAGTCTTTTTGGGTCATTTGGTCTCTGTGGCAACTACTTAGCTCTGCCGTAGACAGGTTATAAGCAAATGGATATAGTGTGGCTCAATAAAACTTGGTTTACAAAAACAAATGAAGGGCTAGATTTGATCCATGGATCTTAATTCACCAACCTCTGATTTTGACCTTTCTCCCTAGATTTAGGACCTTCGGGGCTGGTGGTTCCCCAGTATCTTAAGTAGTTAGTAGGGAGCATAAGAGAACCCTCTACTCTAGACCATGAGAGGAATAGACGAACTCTAGATAGGGTAGAGCAATGTTTTGTCATACTAATTTGAGGCATTGACTCCTTTTAAATGTAGATAATATTCTCGTGAACCTCCATTGCTGACTTCAGGGTTATTGTCATAGAAATACATAGAATTGTAAGATTAGTTAATAATCCTCTGTAATAAACCATACTTATGAAACCATTAGGTGTTTGGTGTTTATGAGCAACACAGAAATGTTCAAATTAATTATATTAATTTAATGTAACAGATGATAATTTGTTAAATTATTGCTTATAATTTACATAATTAACCAATCTCACAGCTTCTTTTGATTGTAATATATATGTATATTCCTACTGTAGTTCATGTGATGACTTAATTTTCCAACCTTTTTTCTCTAGTTGAGCTACTATAAAACTTCCTTCTGTTTTGGAAAGTGACATTATTTGATCCTCACATGGGCAAGGATACATTTAAATTTTAAGTCTATACTTCTTTCCATATTGGCTGCACCAATTTGCAGTCCCACCAGCAATGTATGAGTGTGCCTTTTCCCCCACATCCTTGCCAACACTTATTGTTGTTTGTCTTCATAATAGCTGCCATTCTGACTGGAGTGAGATGAAATCTTAGAGTAGTTTTGATTTGCATTTCTCTAATTGCGAGAGATGATGACACTTTTTCATTTATTTGTTAATTGATTGTATATCCTCTTCTGAGAAATGTCTATTCATGTCTTTGGCCCATTTATTGATTAGTTTATTTGTTTTCTTGGTGCTTAGCTTTTTGAGTTCTTTCTGTACCCTAGAGATTAGTGCTCTATCTGATGTGTGAGGGGTAAAAATTTGCTCCCAAGATGTAGGCTCTTAGAAAACTGTGAATGGAACCACCGTTTGACCCGGCTATCCCACTTCCTCGGTCTATACCCAAAAGACTTAAAAACAGCATACTACAGGAACACAGCCATATCAATGTTTATAGCAGCACAATTTACAATAGCTAAACTGTGAAACCAACCTAGATGCCCCTCAGTAGATGAATGGATTAAAAAATGTGGTATATATACACAATGAAATATTACTCAGCAATAAAAGAGAATAAAATCATGGCATTTGCAGGTAAATGGATGGCGTTAGAGAAAATAATGCTAAGTGAAGTTAGCCAATCCCCGAAAAACAAATGCCGAATGTTTTTTCTGATAGAAGGTGACTGACCCATAATGGGGTAGGGAGGGAGACCATGGGAGGAATAGACGAACTCTAGATAGGGCAGAGGGATGGGAGAGGAAGGGAGGAGGCAGGGGGTTAGCAATGATGGTGAAATGTGATAGACATCATTATCCAAAGTACATGTACGAAGACATGAATTGGTGTGAACATACTTTATATACAACCAGAGATATGAAAAATTGTGCTGTGTATGTGTAATAAGAATTGTAATGTATTCCACTGTCGTGTATTTAAAAAGTCAAATCAATTAAATATTTAAAAAATTAAGTCTAGAATTGCTCTTTTCTATATTAGTCCCTGACAATGAAAGAGGTATTAATAAATATCATGTGATTGGAAACAGACATATTTGTTAATATTTTGTGGAAATTTTCCATTATAAAGTATCTATACTAATATTTTGAGGATATCTGTATTTTAAAAAAATTATTGGTGTATTATAATTATATGTAGTAGTGGATTCATTGTTTACATTTAGTCCTACCATAAACATGAATATTTAGAACTTGCATTTTTGTGAAAATCTAATGAAGTTACTCTGTAAAATAGAAATTCTAGACCTAGATAAATAAATAAATAAGCCCTTAAAAAAAAAAAACTCTTGAGTGTAATTTTTGTTTTACTTTATTTATTTTATATTAATTACTGAAAGCAGACAATATAGGAGTTCTGCAATAAGAAAAGTTCTCTGTATTTTTTTTTATTTCCATAAGTGCTTTCTTGTTCGCTTATTCTTATTTAAAATTGGAATGTTTAAAGCTAACCTTATTTCTTTAGGGGCCTGAAACTTACATTTAGACTAACCTTTATTTCATCAGCTAATGATAATGAATTCTAGAAAAACTATGTCTTTCTTTTGTGTATCTGTTTATGACTCTGAAACTTTGCTTTTATTTTTATTTTATTTTTTTAAAGAGAGAGAGAGAGAGAATTTTTAATATTTATTTTTTAGTTATCAGCGGACACAACATCTTTGTTTTTTTGTATGTGCTGCTGAGGA
The DNA here is from genome assembly GCF_021218885.2 of Marmota monax. NCBI lineage: Eukaryota > Metazoa > Chordata > Mammalia > Rodentia > Sciuridae > Marmota > Marmota monax. The sequence goes on along the minus strand of NW_026693777.1, from coordinate 18,608,781 downwards.
TCGAACCCAGCACCCCGTGCATGCCAGGCGAGTGCACTAACGCTTGAGCCACATCCCCAGCCCCTGCTTTTATTTTTGACTAATAGCTAGAAACACATTAAAGGTTAATGAGTAAATAATTGGGTAAGTTAGTGTTGGTACACCCATATAATCTTATATTGTGCTATTGTTAAAATGAATGGGATAGCCCAGAAATACATTCACAGATTGTGTAGGAAAGGTTAACCTTGGAAGCTGGGTTGCACAAATCTAGCAAGTTTCCAAGAAAGGACTCTTTAGGACTGATCCTTGGCTGGCTCTAGGGAGATGAACTCAAGTCCTTCGAATAATCTGCCTCATAAGAGTATTTTTGAATGCCTGAGGGCTTAGAGCCATAGGTACCAGTTTGATCAGATAGTTTATGCAAACAATATGATTTATGGTGAACATTCATTTTGTTTTGGGGCCTGGAGTCTAAATAGGAGAGGTCAGTTATCCAGGTGTCATGTGCCTTGTGACTGACCCCCAATAAAAATACTGGACACCAAGGTTTGGGACAGCTTTCTTGGTTGACATTACTTTGTGTGTGTTGCTGCATGTCATTATTGACACAATTAAGCACATCCATGCAATAGCACTGGGAGAAGATGTGTAAAAACTTGTATGGATCTAGTTTCTCCAGGACTTTAGTCATGCTCTTTTTCCCTTTGCTGATTTTTTAAAATTTATTTTTATTTATTTATGTGTTCTAATTAGTTAAACATGACAGCAGAATGCACTTTTATTCATAGTATACAAATAGAGCACAGTGTTTCACTTCTGTGTACACAGAGTAACATCATTCATATGTATGATTATACATGTACCTAGGATAATGATGTTCGTCTCATTCTACCATCTTTCCTACCCCATGCCCTCTCCCCTCCTCTCTTTCCCTCCTCTTTACCCAATCGAAAGTTCCTCCATTCTTCCCAGGGACCCTTGCGCTCCCTGTGTGTGTGTGTGTGTGTGTGTCCCCCCCCCCACCGCCAAATGGATCAACATCCACTTATCAGAGAAAACATTCGGCTTTTGGTTTTTGGGGATTGGCTTATTTCGCTTATCATGATAATCTCCAACTCCCTCCATTTACCTGCAAATGCCATAATTTTATTATCTCTTAAATCCTGAGTGATATTCCAATGTGTATATATACCACAGTTTCTTTATCCATTCATCTGTTGATGGGCATCTAGGTTGGTTCCACAGTTTAGCTATTGTGAATTGTACTGCTATAAACATTGATGTGGCTGTGTCACTGTACTCTGCTGATTTTAAGTCCTTTGGGTATAGACTGAGCAGTGGGATAGCTGGGTCAAATGAAGGTTCCATTCCAGGTTTTCTAAGGAATCTTCATACTGCTTTCCAGATTGATTGCAGCAATTTGCAGTCCTACCAGCAATGTAAGAGTTTCCCCGCATCCTCTCCCAACACTTATTGTTGCTTATATTCTTGATAACTGTCATTCTGACTGGGGTGAGATGAAATCTTACAGTAGTTTTGATTTGCCTTTCTCTAATTATTAAAGACATTGAGCATTTTTTCATATATTTGTTGATCGGTTGTATATCTTCTGAGAAATGTATGCTCAGTTCCTTAGCCCATTTATTGATTGGGTTATTTGTATTTTTGGTGTTTGGTTTTTTGAGTTCTTTATATATCCTGGAGATTATTGCTCTATCTGATGTGTGTGTGGTAAAACTTTGCTCCCATTCTGTAGGTTCTCTCTTTACCTCATTGATTATTTCTTTTACTGAGAGAAGCTTTTTAGTTTGAATCCATCCCATTTATTGATTCTTGATTTTATTTCTTGTACTTAAGGAATCTTGTTAAGGAAGTCGGGCCTAATCTGACATAATGAAGATTTGGGCCTACCTTTTTTTTTTTTTTCCTGTTAGGCACAGGGTCTCTGGTCTAATTCCTAGGTTCTTTGCTGGTTTTCATCTTTATATTTTGGGTATTATAAACCATAACTGAGTTAATAGCTTTTCTGTCCCTTCTAGTAAATCTTCTAAAACAGAGGGTAATCTTGGGGACCCCTGGCACACAGGGCCACCAATAGATATATAAAAGAGTATCTATGGCAGCTTGAATTATTTATGTTTAAAATTATTATGTCTTATTATATATTGGCAATTTATAATTATATTTGTGGGTACAAGTGATTTTATGATTTTTTAAATTTAGAATTGTTAAAAACTGGCAAGATTCAGTTAATAGTTTTATATCAATCTTAATTCATTGGTTTTGATAATAATACTATGGTATGTAAGATGGTAATTTAGGGGAAGTTGCTTGAGGGCATATGAGAACTTTGTACTCTTTACAACTTTGTGATAGATCTCAAGTTATTTCAGAATAGAAAGTTAAAAAGATGGAGAGCAAGGTGGAGTACTTTTTTATGCCTTAGTTGGCTCTGGAAGTTCACAAGACAGCCCACTGGTTGTATGGGGAGAGGGGACCTGGTTTTGATGCATTGACTCTTCTCTGTTTAGTCATCATATGGTCTAATATCTCTTCAATTTAAATACTGCTCTTCATCTTTGCAAATCTTTTTGGTTGCACTTTGGAAATACACACAGTACCTGGTGCTTAAAACTAGCTTCAGTCACATCTCCCTGGTTCCTGGTAGCTTTAGATTTAGATGTTCATTTGAGTCAGAGCTCTACTGTTGCTAATTTTATGACTTTGAGTAAGTTATTTATCCCAGCTCTAAGTTTCCCTATTTGAAAAATAGGGATAATAATATCTGACTCATGGGGGTGTGGGGATTAAATGAGATAATGTCTGTAATGTTCTTTACACAGTGTTTGGTGTATTCAGTAAAAGGTAGCCATTAATTATTAATTTTAGTAGTTACCTCATTCCAGATGCCTAGTATATTTTTCTTTTTCCTCCTAATAGTTTTTCTAGGCTGAAAGTGCCTGGAAAGGAAAAAAATCATGTCTTATTCACTTTGTATCCCTTTCTGACTGTTTTGTTGATGGTTGTTATTATTGCCTGAACCCTCTTATACCCAGTTAACTCATACTTTTTTGGGTCTTAGCCTCTCTTCGTCTTCTCAATTCTGCCTTCAGCAGTTGTGTCTAAAGCTCTGTGCTAGGCACGATGAAATCATAAAGATGAATAAAACATGGACTTTGCCTTTGAGTCTTCTTAAATTAATTGTCGAGACAAATAGCTCACTGTGGTGTAATGAAGAATAAAATAAGTATCTTGTCTACTGCTCTTTTTCTATTTCTAACAGATACCTAAGTAGCGGGGTACCTCCCTCTCTGTCCTTTACTTGGGACTATAGATTACACGGAGAGAAATAAAGGACGGTAGCACAAACCTTCATAGTCTATAGTTAACCCTATATCGTGTCTAACTTTGACCCTTACTTCCCAGTCTTGCTCAGAAAGAGTGCTCCGTTGGAGACAAGTAGTGGTTAAACTGATAAAGGACAAGCATAATTCTAAAGTTGTGTTGCAAGCTTAGAAATGAAAGTGAGTTGCAGCACTTAGTCTTTAACATTACTCTACATATAACATACAGTGCCTTGATGTGCTATGGAATTTTCTGATTGAAGATCTTAATAGTGTGACTCAGTGGCAATCTTCTGTTTTCTAGTGAGAACAGGGATGCAGAGAAATAAGGTAATTTATCTAAGGCTGATCAATAAATCATTTGGATTATTGAATAATATCACTTGCCACTTCTATCCTGGATTCTAATTGCAATATTTTAATTGATCTGCTTCTCTCTTTTATTTATAGGTAATGGACTGGTAATTACCATTGCTATATAATTTTTCCAAAGTGTATTTCTGGTCACATACCTATTCTGCTTGGAAGCATTGTAGGGTATCATATTACATATAAATAAAACTACTAAATTATAAGCACCATTAGGACAGTATCTGAATTGACTCAGTTGTATCATTTGCATCTAAGACAGTGTATGGCACATAATAGGCACTTTAATTAATATTTGTTGAATGATTAAATCTAAATTCTTGATATGATACTCAGGAATTTTCTTTTTCTTGGCTCAAACCTACTCTTCTTACCTCATCTTTTCTTGTCTGTGCAGGATGCTGGTCTACCCCTACCTCTCTGTGTTTTACTAGGTGTGGATATCTTCCTCTTTCATCTCTTCCTTTCTAAATTTCATCTTTCATTCCAGAGTTCTGAAGTTTTATGTCTTTCTTGAGATATATTTTTTTGGTACCACTATTTTAATCTAATTGATTCTATTTTCTTTTATAGTTCAAATGGTCTTAACTTCTAATGGGAATTGTAATCATTTATTTGCCTTGCAGTGCCTTTAAATATTTATATATCTATGTCTGAGCTCTCAGTTATATTATAAAGTTCCCTGAAAATAGAACTATGTCCTCATATACCCTCCATATCCGCCTATATTGAATAATATTCTTTATTGAAGTGGTCTCCAATAATATTTATAGAATGCCTATATCATATTTTTTCAAGTTGTATTTCTTAAATGCATATTTAACTAATTGCCTATTTAATTCTTATTTTTTTTGTTTTTGGTACCAGGGTTTGAACTCAGGGGCACTCAACCACTGAGCCATATCCGTAACCTTTTTTGTATTTTTATTTAGAGACAGAGTCTCACTGAATTGCTTAGGGCCTTGCTAAGTTGCTGAGGCTGACTTTGAACTCATGATCCACCTGCCTCAGCCTCCCAAGCCACTGGGATTTCAGGTGTGTGCCACTGGACCAGGCTCCCTATTTTATTCTTATACTACTTAATTGGAACACATTCTAATATTCATTCTAAAAAGTGAAAAGATATTTGGAAACTAAAACTCTGGTGTCTCTCTCTTCCTATCCATTTTATAAAAAAAGATTGTGTGCAGAGGATTCATAGCCAATTTGAAAGCTCTGTACTTGTAATTTAGTAAGATGCAGGATTTTTTGTGAGACATCATTGAACAAAATTTTGGTCACTGATGATCAAGCTGTGATCAAGGTGAGAATTTACCAGTATTACTATACTGACTTGTTTAAAAGTTTAGTAATGTCAGATGATATTCTATTTTATGATTTTTGTTTATCAAAAGAAAATACTACAGAGAAGTTGAATCTTATCTTGAATAGTATCACTAACAGTTCACTGTTTCATCAGAGTCAGATGAACAGTTTGAAATACAAACTTGGCTGTGTAGGAGGTTAGTCATTGGATATTATGTTTTTCAAAAACAGGTTGTTACTTTGCTTGATATCATTGTGTTTTCTATTGTCATTCTTGGATGTGTACTGAGTTAATACAGTTACTTTCCAAGTATATGTTGTTAGTGTTTAATTTCACTTTATTAAAAGATTTATCCTTTTTAAAAAATATTCTTTAGTTCTCCCCTTTGAGAGGAGGTTAATTTTTGGCAATCCTTCTTTTTGAAAACTTCTAGTATTATTGTTTCTATTTTCATGTGTTTATCAAGTCAACAAATGTATTTCTCAAAGTTTTAATAGAGTTTTAAGACCTGGGCAGAGTTTTAGTCTTACAACATAAGAGATTCCAAAATAGCCCAAACAATTTTGAGCAAGAAGAAAAATGTTGGAGGTGTTATACTTCCTGATTTCTGATACAAAGCTACACTAATCAAAACATGATATTGAATCCCAGTCCTCAGGAGATAGAGGAGGGAAGATCACTTTAGCCTAGGAGTTTGAGACCAGCTTACACTACAGAATGAGACTTTGTCTCAAAAAACTAAACAATCCTTCTCCCCCAAACACCTAAACAATATGTTAGTGGCATAAAAATAGACAGACTAATGGGATAGAATAGAGAACCTAAAGATAAACTCATGCATATGTGGTTTCTATGGTCTGGATATGGTTTGAGTGTGTCCCCCAAGGATTTATGTGTTGGAAACTTTGTTCTCAGTTTAGTGGTATTAAGAGATGATGGGACCTTTAAGAGGTGGAGCATAGAGGGTAGTCTTGAAGTATTGCTCAGAGTGCTGCTCTCAGAGGAGATTAAGGTAGTTCTTAGACTATGGTTTCTTGTGAGAGGGTTGTTATAAAAAGAACATGCCTGGCCACTCCCAGTTGCTCTGGGATTGCATGATTGTTCTTTACCCATGTGTACCTGCAGTGATGCCATCTGCCATCCTTCACTAGAGACCAAACATGGACCAGGTCTGCCTAATCTTGGACTTTCAGCCTCCAAATCTATGAGCTAAAAGACTCTCTTTTCTCATAAGCACTTAGTTTCAGGTATTTTTAAAATAATAACAGAAAACTGACTTATACAGCAGTCAACTGATCTTCGACAAGGCTGCGCCACACAACAATGGGAAAAAGATAGCCTTTAATAAATAAGTGTGTATATAAACTTATATCCACATGCAAAATAATGAAATTGGACTGTTATCTTACACCTATACAAAAATCAATAAAAAATGGGCTAAAGACTTAAAAGCATAAAACCTGAAGTCTTCTAGAAGAAAACAGGGGAAAAGTTTCTTTTATTATTATTATTATTTTTATTTGTTCTACTTAGTTGTACATGACAGCATAATGCATTTTGATTAATCATACACAGATTGAGTGCAGCATTTCAGTTCTCTGGTTGTACACGGTGTAGAGATGCATCATTTGTACAATCATACATGTACCTAGGGTAATGGTGTCCATCTCATTCCACCATCTTTTCTGCCCCATCACTAATCAGAGAAAATATTTGGCCTTTAGTTTTTTGGGATTAGCTTACTTCACTTATCATAATATTCTCCAATTCCATCCATTTACCTGCAGATGCCATAATTTTATTATCTTTTAATGCTGAGTAATATTCTATTGTGTATATATACCACATTTTCTTTATCCATTCATCTATTGATGGGCATCTAGGTTAGTTCCACAGTTTAGCTATTGTGAATTCAGCTGCTATTTGGTGGCTATGAAACTGTAGTATACTGATTATAAGTCTTTTGGGTATAGACTGAGCAGTCAGATAGCTGTGTCATATGGTGGTTCCATTCCAAGTTTCTGAGGAATCTTCACACTGCTTTCCAAAGTGGTTGTACCAATTTGCAGTCCCACCAGCAGTGTATGAGTGTACCTTTTTCCCCGCATTCTCTTCAGCACTTATTGTTGTTTGTATTCTTGATAACTGCCATTCTGACTGGGGTGAGAGGAAGTCTTACAGTAGTTTTGATTTGCTTTTCTCTAATTACTAAAGACGTTGAGCATTTTTTCATATATTTGTTGATCGGTTGTATATCTTCTTCTGAGAGCAATTCTGAGCAAGAAAAATGAAGCAGGAGGCATCACAATACCAGACCATAAACTATACTACAGAGTTTAGTAATAAAAAAAAAACATGGTATTGGTACCAAAATAGACATGTAGACCAATGTACAGTATAGAAGACACAGAGACCAACCCATATAAATACAGTTATAGTATACAAAGATGCAAAAACATCCATTGGAGATAGGATAGCCTCTTCAAAAAATGGTGCTGGGAAAACTGGAAATCCATATGTAGCAAAATGAAATTAAACCTCTGTCTCTCATCATGCACAAAACTTAACTCAAGGACCTAGGAATTAGACCAGAGACCCTATACCACATAGAAAAAAATGAAGGCCCAAATCTTTGTCATGTTGGATTAGGCCTGACTTCCTTAACAAGACTCCTAAAGCACAAGAAATAAAACCAAGAATTAATAAATGGAATGGATTCAAACTAAAAAACTTCTTCTCAGCAAAAGAAACAATCGTTGAGGTAAAGCGAGAGCCTACAGAATGGGAACAAATTTTGACCACATGCACATTAGATAGAGCACTAATCTCTAAAATATATGAAGAACTCAAAAAACTTAATGCCAAAAAACAAACAAACAAACAAAACAACCCAATCAATAAATGTTCCGGGGGAAAAGCTTCTTGACAGTGGCTTTGGCAGTTGCTTTTTGGATAAGACTCCAAAACACAGGCAACAAAAGCAAACATAGACACATGGGACTATATCAAGCTAAAAAGCTTCTGCACAGCAAAGGAAATAACAATAAAATAAAAAAAAACAACTTATGGGAGGAAATATTTGGAAATTATATATCCGATAAAGGGTTAATATCTAAAATGTGTAAGGAAATCCTTCAACTCAGTATCAAAAAGAGAAATAAATAAAAGGAGGGGGAAAGATGAAAAAATGTGGTTATGAAAGGGGAAAGAAATTAAATAGATATTCCTCAAAAGAAGACCTACACATGGCTAACAGGTATTTGAAAAGCTTTTCAATATTTTTAGTTATCAAGGAAATGCAACTCAAAACCACAATGAGTTATCACTTCACATCTGTTAAAATGGCTGTTTGGAAAAAAAAGTGTTGTGGAGAAAAGGGAACCTTGTATAAACTGTTGGTGAGAATGTAAATTGGTGCAGCTCCTATGGAAAACTGTATGGCAGTCCTTAGAAAATAAAATAGAACTTCCATTTGTTAAAACAACCCCACTTCTCCCTCTTGGGGGAACATATCCAAAGGAATTAAAATCAGGATCTTGAAAAGATTTGTACTCCCATGTTCATTGTAGCAATATTCCCAGTGGTAAGGACATACAAGCAACCTAAATATTCATCAACAAGTGAATGGATTAAAAAAAGAGTGGCATGCAAATAATGGAATATTATTCAGCCTAAAAAGGAAATCCTGGGGCTGGGGTTGTGGCTCAGCAGTAGAGTGCTATCCTAGCAAGTGTGAGGCCCTGGGTTCAATCCTCAGTGCCACATAACAATAAATAAGTAAATAAAATAAAGGTATTGTGTCCAACTATACCTAAAAATTAATATTAAAAAAATGAAATCCTACTAATTTGTGACAACATGGATAAATATGGAGGACATTATGCTAAATGAAATATTTCTACATGATCCCACTTGTATGTGAAATGTAAAGTAGAATGGTGATTGCCAGGATATGGGGAGGAAATGGGAAGGTATTCATCAGAGGGTACAAAGTTTCAGATAGGGAAGATGAGTAAGTCCTAGAGGTGTACTGTAGAATATAGTGCCTATAGTTAACAGTATTGCGTTGTATGCTTTAAATTTTGTTAGGGAGTAGCTATTATTTTATGTTCTTTCCACATATGCACATAAAATTTTAACAGATGGGAGTGGGGGGGTGGCTGGGGTTGTCACACAGTGGTAGATTGCTTGCCTAGTATGGATGAGGCACTGGGTTCGATCTTCAGCATCACATAAAAAAATAAATAAATAAAATAAAGGTATTGTGTCCATCTATAACTAATTTTTTTTAATTGAAAAAAGATGGTGGGGGTATACTTTAAGAAGTGAGGAATATATTCTTGGTATTGACTGTGGTAATAATTTCATGGAAATATATAATAGCTGTGTTTTAAAGGTTTATCTGTCTTCCAGTACAACTAAGGTACTTTAAATAGAGGATATTAAGAGTTATATATTTCTCATTTGAACTGTGTATTTCCTCCTTTTTTGCCTTCTGTTTATCTTTGATATTGAAAGAGAAATAATCTTATTAATTTTACTTCTTATTTTCATTTTTATTTTTCTACTGGTGATTCAGTCTCTCTGGGAAATGTCCTACTGGAAGTAAAACATTTAAATTAAATGGTAGTTGGTTTTTTTTTTTTTAATACTAAGGCTGTTTTGATGGTTATAACAGAAAAATGAGAGCAAGGGTTCTTGTTGCTCTTACCATTATTTGTTTGAACCATAGCTCCTTTTAAAATTAAATTGTGATCATAACTGTTTGGGTTTTGGAGTTCCTTCTAATTAAGGTCAGGGACCTTATTTAGTATCTCAGCATTTATGGTGTTTTACTGGCAAAACAAGTGGTTATTGGCATTTTTAGTTTATTTGGATATTCTGTAAGTTGAAAATGCTATTAGTAATAAATGCTTACACCTTATAAGTACTTTTGTTCCATTTCAAATAAGAACACATTTAAATATTTTTCATTTAATACTCTAAATAACTTGTGAGGTGTGCTATATTATTCCCTTTTTATAGTTGAAGACTTGAAACTTATAAGGGTAAATAGCCTTCTTAGAATCATATGGCTAGTAAATGGAAAGGTGAGAGTTTGAACCTAGATCTATCTAATATATGTATTATCATAGTAGAACTAGACTTCCTAATATAGCAGTCAGAATTATTCTGCTCGCTTGACTTTTAGTGTAGTACAAAACTCTTTCAAAACTTTCTTCTAAGCCCTTTTCCATGGAAAGTCTCACAATTTCCTTTGTGCATTGATTGCCATTTGGAAGTATAACTATAGCTGTGTTTCTGTATTAGTAATATCACTACTTCAGGTAACAAAATATTTGAATACATTCAAGTAAGAGGAATATTTGAAGAAATAGTTGAAAAACTTTGATTGCTTTTTCACATACATGAAATCATAAATGTGTGTTAAGGGTCTTTTTAAAATTTTTTGTTAAGGGTCTTAATAAGGTCTTTTATCTGTCAGTGAATATGTTAAAGATTTTTTTGAGCTTTTTTGGCAAATTTGCAGCTTAAGTCTTGTGATAAGTATGTTGTCTTAGTAAAGTAATATCTAAATACTTATACTTTGGTCCTCTCTTGGGGAACACCTGAAATAGAGACAGCCTCCTAAGATTTTGCTTTGAGGTTTCATGAAGACTGAATACATGCTGTGACTGGACAAGAGACAAGTTTCATTGTATTGTGAGATGTATCCAGTAAACTTGGTTATTCAGGAATTTAATTAAGAGTTCCTAGGAACTTAAAACTTAAGGTAGTTTTTATATGCATCATGACTCAAAGGATTCTTTGTGTATTTATATACTGTATGTTTGAAGAAGGGACAGTTCTGACCTGAACTAGAATAAAGCAATGCCCATAGTTATCAGGACCAAAGGTGATATTTTAACGAAATACTGAAATTGCTATAATATGAAGTTTTTAAATGCTTCTAGCTTAAAGTCACTAAAGTTAGTGTCATTTCTTAGGCTATATTGTAATAAATTTGCCTTTTGTTAGGTCATAGGATATTTAGTTTACTGGATTGCCCTATAACATGGGATTAGCCTGATCTATAGCATTGGAATTAACATCTAACAATAGAGATGTCTTTCCACTTTTTTTTTTTTCAGTCTTTGGGAATCACACTTTGAAGATTAAATGTTCATAGTGACAGCAAGATATGGTAGAAAGTACCCAGAATTTCAAGTCAGAAGATAAGAATTTAAGTACTAAATGCATTGAAACTAGCTATGTGGTCCTGGAGCAGTGAATTCTCCTTTCTTAACCTTAATATCTTTACATGGAGAAAGAAGATAAACATTTCTACATCATAGGACTTAATATTAGCCCTAATAATTTTAATAGATGAATAATAATATATTGCTAGATTACTAAGAGGTTTGCAAAGTACTTTTATACAGATTTAAGGAAGATATATTTATGTATAACATGTCTATAAAAGGACTTTTCAAATTATGAAGTACAGTGTGATTATTAATTGGTAGTTTCAAAATTACCTAAATTAGTGGCTGTGCTGTTAGTGGTTTGGATATGATTTGTCCTCTAAGGATTCGTGTGTTAGAAACTTAATATTACTCAGTGTGGAAATGTTAAGAAGATGGTGGGATCTTTAAGAGGTAGGTGTTAGTGGGAAGTCCCTGAGTCACTGGAAGCATGTCTTTGGAAGTGATTAGGGTAGTTCTGTGGGACCCTGAGTTACTTCTCTTGCGAGTGAGTTATAAGAGTGAGCCCAACTCCTAAACTGCTCTTTGACTTCATGTCTGGCAATGTGATTACTCTCTCTGGAACATGTTCCCTCCATCTGCCATAAGTTTCTCACCAGGAGCTAATGTTGGTGCTGTGCCCTTGAACCTCTGAAACTGTGATCTAAATAAACAATTTTTCTTAACAAGTTATACTGCCTCAGATATTTTATTGTAGTAACAGAAAATAGGCAAATATAGGCTGTTTTAGCTTTAGTTATTTGAATGATATCAAATTTTTCTAAACTCAGAGAATACACTTAATTTATTTTGCTAAAATAAAAATTTTGAAGTGTTTTCAAAGTGTTAAGATTTGTTTTGAATTTAAATTGCAATATGATGAAAATAAGATGAAAAAAAAGGAAATTAAATTACAATACCATCTTGCCTCTGCATTATTAGAGATAGTGACCCAGGAAAATATCACAAATGGTCAGAAATAGTTGGGGGCTGATGTCATATTTGGAAACCACTATCAGGTTCCCTCTCTAGTAAGCAAAAATAAGATATCATTTAGTGAGAAATCACTGTGGCTATTTAAATATAAATATTTATGAGTTTATGTTTATCTTATGATTTTTAATTGGCCTGTACTAGTGTTTATCTGTAGTTAAAGGGCTGGCAAATGCCTCTGTTGGCCAGCTTTGGGCAGGATTTCCAGTTATCCTTTTGAGAACACTTTTGACTCTGGATTCGGTTGATAATTATGTGTATAATTAAGGATTTTTCAAAGCTTATTTGCATCAATATTTTTTCTAGAGGAATTATTCTGAAAAAACTACCTTCCCAGTGATAAAACCTTTTGTTTTAGTTTACCTTTTGTGCCTAAAACTGACTACTATCAATTGGGTAATTGATAAAGAATATTCAAGTTCAGGAGGCTGGGAAGTCCAAGAGCAGGGCTCCAGCAGCTGCTGAGGGCCTTCTCAATGCATGATAACATACTGCATTGGGGACCAAGTTTTCAGCACACAAATCTTTGAAGACATATTCAAACCATAATACCTTTTATGTGCATTTAGAACCTCATAGCTTCTAGAAGTTCTTTCTAAAGTATAACTTAAATAGTTCCTTTCAGAGGTTAAGTAGCTGATACTTTTAGACTAACTACTAGTTAGGGCATTTTAAAAGAAATATTCTGCCTTCAAAACCTCTATTTTTTATTGATATAAAACATATATTAAGAAAAGATCAACATAATATAAGGCAGTAGATAGTAAGTAATAGCAGGTGGTTGTGGCATGTACTATTAGTTGCCTCCCAGAACTTATTTCCCCTTGCTAATGTAATCTTGATTGTGTTTTCGTGGCACTGTGTCCCACATTGGTCCATGACAATCGCGTTCCTTGATTTCCCATCTTCTGCAACTCAGGGTAGCTATGTGACTCTGCGATGGCCAGTGGTTATCTGTTTTAATTCTCTATTACTGCTTGATAATATTGTTCCTAAATGTACTAACATAATAAAAATTACTATGAATTCTCATGGTTTCTGTGGATCAGAAATTCAGATAAGTCTGGTGGGGATAGCTTGCATCTGTTCCATGATGTCTGAGGTCTTAGCTAGAAGACTTAAAGCCGGGACTAGGGTTATATGAAAGTGCATTCATGCTGTCCGGTGGTTAAAACTTGTGTTTGTATTTGTTGGGAGCTGACTAGAACATTAGTATCTGGTCTTGACATGCTTGCTGTATAACACACACACGCACACACACACATACACACACACGTATATATAGAGAGATAATGTGCAAGCACAGGCCCCAGATAAATGGAAGCTAGATTTTTTTTTATGATCTTTTGTCAGCAGTTATATTGAGTCATTGTGCTTCATTGTGTTAGTTGGGACTGTTACAAGTCCTCCTCTAGTTCCAAGAGAGAACCTGGTCTCCCTTCTCAGTTGGAAGAGGTCTGTCACATTACAAAAAGAACATAAGAGATGGGATAAATGTATTGGGGTGGCCATCTTTGGAAAACAACAGTTTATCACAGCATTTAAAGAAAGGTTTATTGAGGGGGGATGTTTAGGAAGTTTTTATATTCCAAGTAAACTGGAGATGATGTTTCTGGCATGATCCTTTGTTGTGTATCCCTTCTTCCTGTCTTAAAATAATAGCAACCAACTGTACCCATGAGCGATAAACCAACCTGCTAAGGATGTTGATATTTTTGCATTTCAGCCCTGGACTATTTCTATACTTTTTTTTTTTCTGAGAGGAAATAAATAACCTATTTGTTTAAATTACTTTATCAAGACTTTTTTTTTTTAATAGCTAATCATAATCCTCCAACTCAGGGTTGTCAACCTTGAATATGCATAGAAATCACCTGGAATGCTTGTAAAAACATGGATTTTGAAAAAGAGTTTCTGTGACATTATGTCAATGGGTCCCAAGAGTTTGTGTTTGTGACAGGTTTCTGGTGTTGCTGGGTTTAGGACCCAGTTATGGGATTTGGAAATTCAGAGAACAGAGAGTGATTAGGGGTGATCTAAAGGGAGAGATGGAACTTGGGATAGACAGGTAAGCTTTGAATCATTAGGATTCAGGAAGCAATTCCAACAACTCCTCTGTTAACACAGGAATGTTCAGAGGAAGAATAATTGTATTGTGAGATTTGTAATCTAATCAGTCCATCCTAGTTTGAATAGACTGACTGTGTAGTAACTGCAGGCAGATGGAGTGTGGCTGGAGGAGGTGGGTCACACAGGTGGTGTGTCCTGGAAGGGTTTGTCTTTCCTGTGGCCTCTTCCTCCTTCCTGTTTTTCTCTGCTTGCTGTCACTATGAGGTGAGCTGCTTTCCTTAGCTATACCCTTCAGTCATGATGCCCTGCTTCACTTTGGACCCAGAGCAATGGAGTCAGCTATCTATGGACTGAAACCTCTGAAACTGTGAGCCCCAAGTAAAATTTCCCTCTCCTACATACATTGAGCTCAGAACTAGATGATGACCTTTCTGGGATGAGGGGTGGCAAAAAAATATGTGTTGGCTATTGTTTATGCCTACGAAGCATCTGTTCTTTTCCTTCCTATGGACCTATGATAAATGCCCTAGTTCTCAATGTTGACATGCTCCACCCTCCAGTTCCCTGTAACCAACATGCATCAAGATCCCACCCTCAGTCCAGGGGTGCCCTGATTGGTCCAAGAGTTAATCAATCTCCCTTGCCAATCAGCAGTTCAGGGATGATCACATTTCCTAATTCTGGCAAATGGGAAACAAGGGAAGTCTTCTAAGCTTCTTGGGATGCTCTTCCTTGTTCTTTGAGAAAAATCTGTGGGAAGCTACTCTTTTGCAGGACATGACCAAGGAAGCCTGTAGCCTTAACTAGTCCTTGATGACATTAGTCAACAGTTTTTTAAAATTTATTTATTCTAATTTGTTATATATGGTAACAGAATGCATTTCAATTCATTGTACACATATAGAGCACAATTTTTCATGACTCTTGTTGTATACAATGTAGAGTTACACCAAGTGTGTCTTCATACATAGACTTAGGGTAATGAAGTCCATCTCATTGGTAGAGTGGTCGTCTCACATGCATAAGGCCCTGTGTTCAGTCCTCAGCACCACACACACGCGCACACACACACACACACACACACAAAGTTTCCACAAAGAAAGATTCTGAAAATAACCAACAGTTTATTGCTGGCTTTGCAGATATGTTAATCTGTGTATTTTCTTATGGTTTAAATTTGTGGAATTGAACTAGCAGCATCAGTATGACCTGTGAGCTTGTTGGAATTTCAGGTACTACCTTAGTCCTACACAATCAGGATCACCTTTTAACAAAATCCCCAGGTAAGTTCTATACGCACAAAAGGTTCAGAAGTGTTATTTTAAGCTAATTTGAGTTCAAGTTTTATTTACTTGCAACTGGAAACATCCTGATGTGACATTCTTTCTGCTCCTCCCCGAAGAAAGAATAGCCTTCTCCATGCATGTCGTATAGAAATGGCCGGGGGGGGGGGGGGGGACGGGACGGTGTACCATTTCTTTTTTTTTTTTTCTTTTTAAATACTGATGTTTTATTTTGGAGGTACAAACCCAAGGCATTAGTGGTGAGAAAATGGAAGCAAGGCAGGGGTGAAAAGTAGGTAATGCAGTGATTGTTTCCAAGCTGGACACTGCTTCATGACAAGCCTTGAAGAGGCCCAGCATGCATATGCCCTGCCTACTTGGGAATCTCCCCAGAGGCTTGGATGAATGGGAGAAATAATGCCTTATAGCAATTCATGAAAGGGAGAGAAGGCAGAATTCATCCGCATGGCTTTCTCCTACTTCCCATTTCCCATTAGTCAAATCTTCCCCTTAGAGCAAGAATTGCCCTACACTTCAAGGTTGCTGTGGTTACATGGAATGCCAGACCCCATGCCCTATGGTGGGACATTCCATGAGTTTGGAAGAGACAAACTCTAAGCATGTGGATGGTTAGTAACAAAGAGAATCTGATGCAGCTGGGTGTGATGGCACATGCCTGTAATCCCAGCGGCTTGAGAGTTCAATGCCAGCCCCAGCAATTTAGCAAGGCCCTAAGCAACTCAGTGAGACCCTGTTTCAAAATTTTTAAAAATGAATAAAAAGGTCTGGGAATGTAGCTATCAGTTTAAACGACCCTGGGTTCAAGCCCTGGTACCAAAAACAAAATAAAACAAACCACCACCAAAAAAAAAAAAAAAAAAAAAAAAAAAAAGAAGCAAAGAATCTGATGCCATACATATGACATATCCAATATAGGCCAGTACGTCTTTCCCATTTTCCAGAAGGGGAAATAAGGTATAGTGATCACAGATTTTTCCTAAGGTCACATGGCTAGTGAGTGGAAAGTTCAAGATTTAAACATAGTCTGGCTCTGGAAACTGTGGAAGGCCAAACCATGGATTTTATGTAGCAGCAAAGGAGAGTCACTAAAAGGTTTCAGGCCAGGGAGCAACTTGATAAAGAGCTTTTAAATAAAACTCTCAATCTCCATTGTGCTCATCTTCCTGTCTGGCAAAACTTCAATAGTAGGTGTCCCCAGTGAGGCGAGGCCATTCAAGACAGGCTTTGAGGGATTTGAGGAAACTCTGATGGAGTCCAAAGCTTCATCTGGGCTTTGATGTTGCCTCTTAAACTTTGTGTTCATCTAAGCTGCTCCTACCAAGAGATGAGTTGGTTGGAGGCAGGCAGCAACTGGGTAGAAAAACAAAACTGAGGAAGAGATAGACCTAAAGACCAGGAGCAAGAGGACCATCTGTCTGTCCACTGCTGACCTGCCCTGGCAGGTGCTGATGAATCCTTTGATGTTGCTGGAGATGGTCAGATCTCATGAACTGTCGGCCACACTGATCACATTCATATGGTCGATACCTGGTGTGTATCCGCATATGTCGTCCAAGCTCATCATAACGAAAAAAAGACCACGTGCAGCCTTCCCAGGTGCATCTATAAGGCTTCTCACCTGTGTATTTGCGCTGGTGACTCACAAGGTGTGAGCGCTTGGTATAGGCTTTTCCACAGTTCTTATACTGACAGCAATAAGGCCTTGAAAGGGGAGATTTCCTCCTGGGTGCCGCTTTCTGGCCACTGGAGTTCTCTGCTCTCCTTGGAGCCTGGGTGGGCGGCTCAGGTAGGAAGAGGTCTTCCTGGCAGTCTAACTTGTCCACAAAAGCATCAAGGGAGTCTAAGGTCCGCAAAGACTGGGACCTATCTGAGGGCATCTCAAGGTCATAGGGATCTCTAGGCGGCAACATCTGAATCATGGAGGGGAGCACAGGCTGGGTCTCAGTGGATGGCATGTTTGGGGCCCATAACATTTTAGGAGTTAAAGAGGGTCTGAGAGAAGGTAGTAATTGGGGATCAGAATAAGGCATTGTTGGGGCACTAGTGTGGGACACGGAGATGCCACTTGAATCTGGGACTGGCAGCCTGTTGGGGGGTATCTTCAGATTCTCACTGAAGGTCCTGGCCATTCCTGGAATACTGGGCTCTCCTAAAGGCATCATCATCTGGGGCTCCTTGCACATCATCATCCCTGGCCGGGAGGGAGAGACTCCCTGACAGTAAGTCATCTGGGAAGGGACAAGAGCCGCTTGTGGGCAACAGTTCACAGAGTACTCCGGTAGTAACACAAAGAACTGGGGCCCCACTTCACCCATATTATGCACGGGTGCCTCAGCAGACACCAAAAAGGTCCCTAACATCTCTGTGCCCTGAGGAAAGTATTGAGTGTCTAGTGGGCTGTGGTTCCAAGAGGTGAGTACTCCGCCACATCTGGAAGACAGACATATCCAAGATGGACATTGCTCTCTCGTCATCATTTCAATTATTCTTAAATCTAGCTTCAAGGAAGATCTCTGCCTTCCTACAGCTTGATTTCATTTGGACAGCCCACGGGCACAGGATCGGTTGGTGCGCAGTCTGCCACCGTCTTGGCTCCTCAGCCTCGTGCTCCATCTCAACCAGGACCAGCTGCACCCTGGGACTGTGAGGGATCCAGACCCACTTCAGGCCAGGGCAGAGGCCAGATGCAGCAGCCGTCAGGCGTCCCAGCACCAGTACGCCACAATCGCTTGGTTGAGCTTCTCCCATTTCTTATTTTAATAGAAATGACAGTTATTGGGTCATAATATAGGCTTTAAAAAAGTTTTCACCACACTTTGATATGTCATTTAAAATTTTTTTAAATAGTTATTTTTTAGATGAAACTTGTTACTTATAGTTAAAAAGACTCTAATGGCAAGTCAGGAGATATGAGCTTAGTGTGCTGGTTGAATGTCATTGTTGAGAATTGCATTTTACCTCCATTAGGATTACCCCTTTCCACTTTCTACTCAGCTCCATTCCCATTTCAGCTAAATAGAGTTTTATACTGTACTGTATAGAACCATTAAGCTCTGGGGATCTATTCTTGCAAAGTATAGTCCAGATGTGCATTCAGTAACCTGAACAGAGTAAAGAATTTCATCCCCTTGTTATATCTGTGTTTATGAAGGCCAAAGATAAGCAATAAATTAAATCTACTAACAATCTAGGAATTTTGAGAAATTTTCTTCTTGCTTCTCTTTACACAGAGTTAGGTGTCATGTCCCAACAAAGCCAAACATACTTTAGAATTGTACTTTTTGTTTGCTTATCCTTCTAGAGTCCTTAATGAGTATAAAACAGGATAAACTAGATACTTCAATTCATAAATTAGACTATCATTCTGTAATTAATTGATACTGAACTGCCACTGTAGTGTGTTTTACAGTGAGAATTGCCTGTGATCTCTATTCTTTCAGAAAGGTCTTAGATCTAAAAACAGTATTTTAAAGAAAACATAGTTATGCTGATTGATTTTATTATCTTTAAAATATTTACTATGGCCTAGGCATTGTGCTAGCTAGCACCATGAAAAGTGACTTCTAGTTCCCATTTTAGAAATGATAAAATTGAGATTAGAGAGATTAAGTAACATGAAGAAAATCATATAGTTAGTAACCCAGGACTAATGCTCCCCAGACTCGTTAAGGTCCGCAAGGATTTAAATTCTACCAGGCAAGAAAGTGACATGTAAATAGTTCACTAAAATAAAGTGGAAAATAAATAAAAATCTTAAGTTGAAGTAAGATTTAAAAAGAGATAAAATTTATTGAGAACATAGAGGAGGAAGAAGGAGAATCAGGAAATAAAAAAACAACCATTAATTTCCCCTCCTACTTCTCTAGGTACTCAAGCCTCTTCTGACCTCTCATTCACTTTGTGCCATCACCATTGTAATCAACGCTTAAAATTTTTTTGAAAAATATTTGTTTTTGTTGTAGATGGACACGATATCTTTATTTTATTTATTTTTATGTGGTTCTGAGGATCGAACTCAGTGCCTCACACGTGGGAGGCAGGCGCTCTATTACTGAGCTACAGCCACAGCCCCAACACTTAAAATTTTGATGTTTTAATTTTCTTCATATTCTCACATTTTATCAATCTGTAAAACATTTGATTTATTAACAGGGTTTCTTGCTAACCATCCCTTCCTGTCCATTTCCACTATTAACATCCTCATTTTATTGATCACTCTACCATATAGGTCTGTGATTAGTAAACTTCAGTTGACCTAAGAATCATATAATGGTGCTTTGTTAAAGAATCAAGAGGTTTTGATTCATAGCAAGAGATTTTGATTCTAATGCACATCAAAGCTGAGAAACACTCACTAAGGCAGCACTTCTGAACATGATCTGGGACCTCTGGGGAATCTCCAGGACTCTATCAGGGATCTGCAAAGTCAAAACTATTTTCATAGTTACGCCAAGATGTCAGTTGCCTTTTCCATTGTGTGGACGTTTGTGTTAATGGTGAGAAAACAGTGACAGGTAAAATTTGTAGTGTCTTAGGACAAATTTGAAAATTAAAAAAAATCCTGTTTTCCTCAGTGAATCAGTTAAAATTAGTAATTTCATTAAATGTTAAACCTTCCTTAGTCTCCTGAGCCGCTGGGATTACAGGTGTGTGCTATGGTGCCTGGCTAGAATTACCTATTTTTGAGTGTTAGAAAAACAGAAAACAAAATTGGTTATTTGTTAAATTTCAGGATTGGAAAGGAGTGTTCAAAAATAGAAAAATGTCAAAGGAAATAAAATAGACTAATTTAAAATAAACACTTCGAGAGAACATGGCGGCGAGAGGGGAGGCAGCGCTTTCAGTACCTCCTCAACAACGGGGTCAGAGAGACGCATGGATATGCTTAGATACGACCTGCTGAGAAACTCCTAGCAAAATTCCACTAAAGAGAGATCGGCCGGGAATCCGTAGGATTTTTGGAGGTGACAGTCTGCGCTAGACGAGTGAATCTCCGCCACGCAGCGCAGAGGTCCAGACCCGCCAGCCACTGCCCGCGCGACTCGGCAACTGTCGGCTGCCTGCACCGGCCCCCGCGTCAGGGCGGATAGCCTCCGAGGCGCAGCGCAGCAGGAGCGGTGCAGGGACTCTAGGAAGAGGTCTCTCGCCAAGCCTTCATGAAATAGCAAACCAGGAGCTGAAACCAACCAGAAACAGACCAGTCCCACCCCTCCCTTCGGACACTCCTGCAAGGAGCCTGGGGCCCGCCATAGCAGAGTGGTGACATCACCAGAGTTCCACCGACAGAATTCCTTCCCAGCAGAATCCACATTAGCAGGTGTGTGACTCCCACCCCCTCCAGATACAACCAGCCAGGAAACCACCGGGGGCGTGTCTGTAGGGAAGCAGAGGGGATTCCAGATCCCCACCTCCCCTTAACACCAGCGGCGACACCCAAGATCTTAGCCGCTAGTTTCTGGGGGCGTGCCCACCAAAGGGGTCCGGAAAAATTAAACTGTTGGTTCCCAGATCACCCCACCACAGCACTGGGGCTTAGATGAATGACAGAGAGGGTGTTCATCGTTCGGGATATAGGACACGCGGTGGGGCTGCAAGTGTAATCAGATCCTTGGGGAACCACCTCTGGTGAACAGGACCTGGCTGGCTGGCTGGGAGGAGGAACAGGGGGAGGGGCCGGATAAGTGAAAGGGCTCTGGACTAACAGGATTGAGAGACTCCCAGGAGCCACCGTACAGGGATTTCTGTCAGCACATAGAGGGCAGAAGCTCTGCTCAGAGGGCACAGCTCCGCCTATTGGAAGAGAAGAAAATGGGATTCAGCCATAGAACAGGGGATGCCAGCATGGCAGAGATCTGATGTCATCGGAGAGCGGCCGAGGAGAAAACTTCATCGGTGCCAGCGGCAACGGAAACAGTTGGTCCCCTGGTAGGGAGGGTGAGTCACAGATACCCGAGTCTCTCTCGCTTTGTTGTCGAGCCAGAGGGGAGGAGCGGGGCCGCCGCCTGCGCCCGCAAGGTAGGCAGACCTGCGACCAACCTGCAGATCAGGCCCAGTGGTCTGCAGGCGTGGTAGGAGGGGCAGGGCAGAGCCACCACCCGTGCCGGCAAGGTAAGCAGACTGGCGACAGACCGGCGGATCAGGCCCAGCGGCCTGCCAGCGTGGTACACACTTCACCCCAACTGGAGTAGGGGCGGGGCAGAGCAGAGCCTTCGCCCGCGCCCAGATCAGGCCCAGTGGCCCGCCTGTGTGGTGGTCAAGTGACCCCAATTGGAGTGGGGGCGGAGCGGAACTGACACCCGTGCCCGCAAGGTGGGCAGACCTGCGACCAACCTGCAGATCAGGCCTAGCGGTCCCCGGGCGTGGTAGGAGGGGCAGGGCAGAGCCTTCGCCCCCACCTGCAAGGTAGGCAGACCTGCGACAGAACGGCGGATCAGGCCCAGGGGTCCGCGGGGGTGGTAGACACCTCACACCAATTGGAGGAGGGGCAGAGCAGAGCCCCCGCCCGCACCTGCAAGGGAGACTTTTCAACTATACAAGAGCAATATAAATATATAGGGGGGGAAAAAATTTCAAAAACACAACAGTTTCACCAAGAAGAAAGAAACGCAAGCAGTATGAAAAGACAAGGAAAGAAAGGACTACAAGCAATGCAGGTCAGCTCAACTTTAGAAGAGGTAACAGCTGCAGCAGATGGAATGTCAGATAAAGAATTCAGGATATATATGCTTCAGATGATCTGGAGTATCAAGGAAGAAATTAGACAGCAAAATCAGACAATGAAAGATCACTTCGACAAGGAATTACACAAACAAATCCAGGAAGCAAAGGATCAACTATACAGGGAGATAGAGGTTATAAAAAACAAACAAACAGAAATCCTAGAAATGCAGGAAGCAATAAACCAACTTAAAAACTCAATTGAGAGTACTACCAGCAGAGTAGAACACTTAGAAGATAGAACATCAGACAATGAAGACAAAGTATTTCAACTAGAAAAGAACATAGACAGCTCAGCAAGACTCTTAAGAAACCATGAGCAGAACATCCAAGAAATATGGGATAACATTAAGAGACCAAACTTAAGAGTCATTGGGATACAGGAAGGTATAGAACTCCATACCAAAGGAATGAGCAATTTATTCAATGAAATAATACGAGAAAACTTCCCAGACTTGAAGAATGAGACAGAATCCCAAATTCTAGAAGCCTACAGGACGCCGAATGTGCAAAATTATAAGAGATCCACACCTAGACACATTATAATGAAGATGCCCAACATACAGAATAAGGAGAGAATTTTAAAAGCTACAAGAGAAAGGAAGCAGATTACATTTAGGGGCAAGCCAATCAGGATAACAGCTGATCTTTCAACACAGACTCTGAAAGCTAGAAGATCCTGGAATAACATATTTCAAACACTGAAAGAAAATGGGTTCCAACCAAGAATTGTGTATCCAGCGAAATTAAGCTTCAGGATGGAGGATGAAATTGAAACCTTCCACGATAAACAAAAGTTAAAAGAATATGCAGCTAGAAAACCATCTCTTCAAAACATCCTCCGCAAAACATTACAGGAAGAGGAAATGGAAAATAACAATGAAAACCAACAGTGGGAGGTAGGACAGTAAAGGGGGGGGGGAATAATCAAAGAGGAAAACAAACCATGTTTAGTAACATAAATAAACAAATATGGCTGGAACAACAACCCATATCTCAATAATAACCCTAAATGTTAATGGCTTAAACTCACCAATTAAGAGACACAGGCTAGTAGAATGGATCTCAAAACAAGACCCAACAATATGCTGCCTACAGGAGACGCATTTGATAGGAAAAGACATACATAGGCTGAAGGTGAAAGGTTGGGAAAAATCATATCACTCATATGGACTTCGGAAACAAGCAGGAGTGTCCATACTCATATCAAATAAAATAGATTTCAAGCCAAAGTTAATCAAAAGGGATAAAGAGGGACACTACATACTGCTTAAGGGAACCATACACCAACAAGACATAACAATCATAAATATATATGCCCCAAACAATGGTGCAGCTATGTTCATCAAACAAACTCTTCTCAAGTTCAAGAGTCTAATAGACCACCATACAATAATCATGGGAGACTTCAACACACTTCTCTCGCCACTGGACAGATCTTCCAAACAAAAGTTGAATAAGGAAACTATAGAACTCAATAACACAATTAATAACCTAGACTTAATTGACATATATAGAATATACCACCCAACATCAAGCAGTTACACTTTTTTCTCAGCAGCACATGGATCCTTCTCAAAAATAGATCATATATTATGTCACAGGGCAACTCTTAGACAATATAAAGGAGTAGAGATAATACCATGCATCCTATCTGATCATAATGGAATGAAACTGAAAATCAACAATAAAAGAAGGAAGGAAAAAGCATACATCACTTGGAGAATGAACAATAGGTTACTGAATGATCAATGGGTTATAGAAGACATCAAGGAGGAAATTAAAAAATTCTTAGAGATTAATGAAAACACAGACACAACATATCGGAATCTATGGGACACATTGAAAGCAGTTCTAAGAGGAAAATTCATTGCTTGGAGTTCATTCCTTAAAAAAAGAAAAAACCAACAAATAAATGATCTCATACTTCATCTCAAAATCCTTGAAAAAGAAGAGCAAAACAACAGCAAAAGAAGTAGAAGGCAAGAAATAATGAAAATCAGAGCTGAAATTAATGAAATCGAAACAAAAGAAACAATGGAAACAGTTGACAAAACTAAAAGTTGGTTCTTTGAAAAAATAAACAAAATCGACAGACCCTTAGCCATGCTAGCAAAGAGAAGAAGAGAGAGAACTCAAATTACTAGCATACGGGATGAAAAAGGCAATATCACAACAGACACTTCAGAAATACAGAAGATAATAAAAAATTATTTTGAATCCTTATACTCCAATAAATTAGAAGATAGTGAAGGCATCCATAAATTTCTGAAGTCATATGATCTTCCCAGATTGAGTCAGGAGGATACAGACAACCTAAACAGACCAATATCAATCGAGGAAATAGAAGAAACCATCAAAAGACTACCAACTAAGAAAAGCCCAGGACCGGATGGGTATACAGCAGAATTTTACAAAACCTTTAAAGAGGAACTAATACCAATACTTTTCAAGCTACTTCAGGAAATAGAAAAAGAGGGAGAACTTCCAAATTCATTCTACGAGGCCAACATCACCCTGATACCTAAACCAGACAAAGACACCTCAAAGAAAGAAAACTACAGACCAATATCTCTAATGAACCTAGATGCAAAAATCCTCAATAAAATTCTGGCGAATCGGATACAAAAACATATCAAAAAATTGTGCACCATGATCAAGTAGGATTCATCCCTGGGATGCAAGGCTGGTTCAATATACGGAAATCAATAAATGTTATTCACCACATCAATAGACTTAAAAATAAGAACCATATGATCATCTCGATTGATGCGGAAAAAGCATTCAACAAAGTACAGCATCCCTTTATGTTCAAAACTCTAGAAAAACTAGGGATAACAGGAACATACCTCAATATTGTAAAAGCAATCTATGCTAAGCCTCAGGCTAGCATCATTCTAAATGGAGAAAAATTGAAGGCATTCCCTCTAAAATCTGGAACAAGACAGGGATGCCCTCTCTCACCACTTCTGTTCAACATAGTTCTCAAAACACTGGCCAGAGCAATTAGACAGACGAAAGAAATTAAAGGCATAAAAATAGGAAAAGAAGAACTTAAATTATCACTATTTGCAGATGATATGATTCTATACCTAGCAGACCCAAAAGGGTCTACAAAGAAACTATTAGAGCTAATAAATGAATTCAGCAAAGTGGCAGGATATAAAATCAACACGCATAAATCAAAGGCATTCCTGTATATCAGCGACAAATCCTCTGAAATGGAAATGAGGACAACCACTCCATTCACAATATCTTCAAAAAAAATAAAATACTTGGGAATTAACCTAACAAAAGAGATGAAAGACTTATACAATGTAAACTACAGAACCCTAAAGAGAGAAATAGAAGAAGATCTTAGAAGATGGAAAAATATACCCTGTTCATGGATAGGCAGAACTAACATCATCAAAATGGCGATATTACCAAAAGTTCTCTATAGGTTTAATGCAATGCCAATCAAAATCCCAACGGCATTTCTTGTAGAAATAGAGAAAGCAATCATGAAATTCATATGGAAAAATAAAAGACCCAGAATAGCAAAAACAATGCTAAGCAGGAAGTGTGAATCAGGCGGTATAGCGATACCAGACTTCAAACTATACTACAGAGCAATAGTAACAAAAACAGCATGGTACTGGTACCCAAACAGGCAGGTGGACCAATGGTACAGAATAGAGGACACAGAAACCAATCCACAAAACTACAACTATCTTATATTTGATAAAGGGGCTAAAAGCATGCAATGGAGGAAGGATAGCATCTTCAACAAATGGTGCTGGGAAAACTGGAAATCCATATGCAACAAAATGAAACTGAATCCCTTTCTCTCGCCATGCACAAAAGTGAATTCAAAATGGATCAAGGAGCTTGATATCAAATCAGAGACACGCCGTCTGATAGAAGAAAAAGTTGGCTACGATCTACAGTCGGTGGGGTCGGGCTCCAAATTCCTCAATAGGACACCCATAGCACAAAAGTTAATAACTAGAATCAACAAATGGGACTTACTCAAACTAAAAAGTTTTTTCTCATCAAAAGAAACAATAAGAGAGGTAAATAGAGAGCCTACATCCTGGGAACAAATCTTTACTCCTCACACTTCAGATAGAGCCCTAATATCCAGAGTATACAAAGAACTCCAAAAATTAGACAATAAGAGAACAAACAACCCAATCAACAAATGGGCCAAGGACCTGAACAGACACTTCTCAGAGGAGGACATACAATCAATCAACAAGTACATGAAAAAATGCTCACCATCTCTAGCAGTCAGAGAAATGCAAATCAAAACCACCCTAAGATACCATCTCACTCCAGTAAGATTGGCAGCCATTATGAAGTCAAACAACAACAAGTGCTGGCGAGGATGTGGGGAAAAGGGTACACTAGTACATTGCTGGTGGGACTGCAAATTGGTGCAGCCAATTTGGAAAGCAGTATGGAGATTTCTTGGAAAGCTGGGAATGGAGCCACCATTTGACCCAGCTATTCCCCTTCTTGGTCTATTCCCTAAAGACCTAAAAAGAGCATGCTACAGGGACACTGCTACATCGATGTTCATAGCAGCACAGTTCACAATAGCAAGACTGTGGAACCAACCTAGATGCCCTTCAATAGATGAATGGATAAAAAAAAATGTGGCATTTATACACAATGGCGTATTACTCTGCATTAAAAAATGACAAAATCATAGAATTTGCAGGGAAATGGATGGCACTAGAGCAGATTATGCTAAGTGAAGCTAGCCAATCCCTAAAAAACAAATGCCAAATGTCTTCTTTGATATAAGGAGGGTAACTAAGAACAGAGTAGGGACGAAGAGCATGAGAAGAAGATTAACATTAAACAGAGATGAGAGGTGGGAGGGAAAGGGAGAGAAAAGGGAAGTTGCATGGAAATGGAAGGAGACCCTCAGGGTTATACAAAAGAACATACAAGAGGAAATGAGGGGAAAGGGAAAAATAATACAAGGGGGAGAAATGAAGGTCAGTAGAGGGGGTAGAGAGAGAAGAGGGGTGGGGAGGGGAGGGGAGGGGGGATAGCAGAGGATAGGAAAGGTAGCAGAACATGACAGTCACTAGTATGGCAATATGTAAATCAATGGATGTGTAATTGATGTGATTCTGCAATCTGTATATGGGGTAAAAATGGGAGTTCATAACCCACTTGAAGCAAAGTGTGAAAGATGATATATCAAGAACTATGTAATGTTTTGAACAACCAACAATAAAAAAATTAAAAAAAAAATCTTAAACCTTAAGTGCACATTTATTAATAGGCTATTTGACAAGGTGGAAAATACTTACAGGAATGCAGATTATATTCTGAACTATGAGTGCCTCAAGGAGCAGCATTTTTGCAGTTGTTTTGAGTTGTGAGTTAAAGTAGCTGCTTATTTCATGAAACCCCATCTCATGAAACTGTGGTATATATACTCATTTGAAAAAATGTCCAATAGACAACTATAGTTATTCAGACTTTGATATTTGATAAAAATTTTCCAGAAAATAAGTAAGATTTTGTCATTGATAATTATAAAATTTAAGGTTTGAAGCAAAAAGAGAAACTTGGAAAACTTCTGAAAACTTAACATCTTTTCTTTTAAATTTTTTGTAATTGTAGATGGATACGATACTTTTATTTTATTTATTTATCTTTTGTGGTGCTGAGGATCAAACCCAGGGCCTTACATGTACTAGGCAAGTGGTCTACCACTGAGCTACAACCTCATCCCTTAAAAGCTTTTCTGATGAGATTGATGATATTAGGAAGATCTGCATAACCTTTTCCACATAAATAATGCATTGTATTATAAAAATATACCTGGGTCAGGATTTCTTCAAAGTGCAAGGTAGAGCAATGAATTTTTAACAGCATGAAAATTTGCTGATATGGTTTCAGAGTTCATACGGCAACACCTTTTCCAAATTATTGCTTGTTGAGTTTGATGTACTTTCAAGGAAGAATATCTGTAGTTACTTGAAAAAAACCATTAAAACCAACATCTCTAGCAATTAGAGAAATGCAAATCAAAACTAAGATTTCATCTCACTCCAGTCAGAATGGCAGCTATTAAGAATACAGACACAATAAGTGTTTTTGAGGATGTTGGGAAAAAAGCATAAATAGCTGGTGGGACTGCAAATTGCTGCAACCAATCTGGAAAGCAGTATGAAGATTCCTTAGAAAACATGGAATGGAACCACCATTTGACTCAGCTATCCCACTCCTTGGTCTTTACCCAAAGGACTTAAAAACAGCATACTATATTGATGCAGCCACGTCAATGTTTATAGCAGCACAATTCACAATAGCTAAATTGTAGAACCAATCTAGATTCCCTTCAATAAATGAATGTATAAAGAAACTGTGGTATATATGCCCAATGGAATATTACTCAGCATTAAAAGAGAATAAAATATGGCATTTACAGGTAAATGGATGGAGTTGGAGAATATTATGCTAAGTGAAGGAAACAAGACCCAAAAAACTAAAGGCTGAATGTTTTCTCTGATAAGTAGATGCTGATCCATAATGGGGGTGTGGGGCAGGGAGCATGGGAGGAATGGAGGAACTCTAGATAGGGCAAAAGGGAGGAGGAGGAAGGGAGGGGGCATGGAGGTTGGAAAGATGTGGAATGAGATGGACATCATTACCCTAAGTACATGTATGAAGACATGAATGGTGTGACTCTACTTTGTGTACAACCAGAGACATGAAAAATTATGCTCTATATGTGTACTATGAATTGAATGCATTCTGCTATTATGTATAACAAATTAGAATAAATAAATAAATTTTTTAAAAAGCCCTTAAGCCCCCCCCCCCCACCTAATTGTGTATCTCTGTAAGGCCAGATTATCTTTAGATACTTCAGCCAGAGCGTGACATTTCAACAGATTCCAGAAGTACATGAGAATATAGCTGCTTTCTATTGTGATTTGAGGGACATAAAACAGTGCCACCTTCTTCATTATCTTTTAAAACCAGTTATTTTTATTAAATGTGTTAATGTGCAATGAAGTTTTTATTATCTTAAAAGAAATTACTATCCACTTAATAAGTTTGAATTCTAATTCAAAATGATTAACTATGGTAAACACCATATTATAAAACTATAGAACACCATATAACAAACTGTGGTAAGTACCACATATATAAAAACTCTTTGGAAACCTCAATAAGTTTTAAGAGTGTAAAGAGATCTATAATGGAGTAAGAAAATTTCAAGGGCTGAGAGTGTAGCCCAATGGTCAAGTACTTGCCTAGCATGTGCAAAGACCTGGGTTTGAACCCTAGCAACAGAGAAAGAAAGAAAGAAAAAATTTTAGGATTTTTAAAATTTAAATGAGATAATATTTATAATCACCTTCAAAAAATAATGTTATCATGTTTAAAATTTTTTTTAGTTGAATACAATACCTTTATTTATTTTTATGTGGTGCTGAGGATTGAACTCAGGGCCTAGCACATGCTAGGCGAGTGCTCTACTGTTGAGCCACAATCCCAGCCCTGTTATTATATTTTTATACCTTTATTTGATTTGTTTATATTATGTGGTACTGAGGATCAAACCCAGTGTCTCATGCATGCTAGGCAAGTGCCCTACCACTGATCTACAGCCCCAGCCCCAGCCCCAGCATCCAAATTTTAGATTCTTTATCAAGTGAAGTTCAACTTTTAAGTTTGCATTCAAAGCCTTCTTAATTTGGCCCTGGCATACTTGTCCATCTGGTGTCTTATATTGTCCTAAGATATAAACTTTGGAGTATCCCTTTGAGTGTGCACCCAATAATACATTAATTCAATCATGTATTCATTCAGCAGACATATCTGTCCTCATTGAGTTATTTATTTATTTATTTATTTATTTTTTAATTTTTTATTGTTGGTTGTTCAAAACATTACAAATTTCTTGATATATCATATTTCACACTTTGATTCAAGTGGGTTATGAACTCCCATTTTTACCCCATATACAGATTGTAGAATTACATCAGTTACACATCCATCGATTTACATATTGCCATACTAGTGTCTGTTGTGTTCTGCCTCATTGAGTTTTTATCTAATATTATGTTGTCTAATATGGTAACTCCTAGTCATAGATAGGTATTAATTTTAAATTCAATAAACTTAAATACAACTAAAGATTCCATTTTCAGTGGCTCATTTCAAGTATTCAGTAGCTACATGTGGTGAATGGTTACTGTATTGGACAGCACAGATATAGGATGGTGACCACACATTCTATAGAAAGTTCTCTTGGATGAATTTTTGTACTTCTTAGCGCTCCTAATATGCCCCTCCCTACACTGACTATTTCTACCACATCCCAGTTCTCTCCAGTGCCCTGGCATGCTTCCTAGCTTTTTACTAATCAAATACTAAATACTGACTCAAATATTACATCACTCTAGCTGGACATAATCTTTATTTCTAGTTTTATAACATTAATTTTGTTCTGATATGTTTCTTATGACCTGTATCTGTTACCTGGCATATGGGACAGATGGTTATGGTATCTTTCCTACTAAGCTCATTGATGGTAGGAACTTCTTTATAGATTGGTGCATCCTAACCATCATACTGTAAGTAGAAAAAAAGAAAAACAAGCAAACAAAAGCAAAGATGGGGACAGATGGAGTAGTCAGTGAACGTATTAATTTTACAGTTTTATTTATTTATGTTTTTTGTTTTATTTATTTATTTTAATTTCTTTTAATTAGTTACACATGACAGTACAATGATCTTGACATATCGTACATTTGAATCAGATGGGATATAATTTCTCATTTTTCTGAGTGTACAGGTTGCAGAATTACATTGGTCATGCAGTCACATATATACCCATAGCAATAATAATGTCTACTGTATTCTGCTGTCCTTCCATTCCCCCTTCCCTTCCCCTCCCCTCCCATCACTTCTCTGTACTCAATCTAATGTGACCTACTTCTTCTTTTTTTTCCCCCTCATGTTGTCATACCTGTATTCTGTATAACATATAACGAAGGGGATCTCCTTCCCTTTTCCATGCAATTCCCATTCTCTCTCCCTTTCCCTCCCAATTTTACAATTTTAATTTATACTAAAAATGTTCTCTCAGGCAGCTTTGCAAGATGGTTAGGATGTCTTGGAATAAGAATTATATTTACATAGTTCTTTTTACTTCTGTCTCTCTTCAGTTTCAGAACCCCTCCCAGCTTTTTCTTGGATGTCCAATAGACACTTCAAATTCATTATGTTGAAACCTGAACTTAGGGTATAATTGGCTCCTTTTGACCAAAGATGAGGAAATTTGAGTCTAAAAAGACAAAATGGAGGTGGGGCACAACTGATAGAAGTACACATCTCATTGGTAACCATGTAAGAGACTATAGCACTAATTTCTTAGTTTGAAAATTGACAATTAAAAGGAAAGAAGTAAGCATTTATCCAACCTCTAACAATAACTATATTGCAAGGAAGTCAAGTAGGAGGTCTTTACAGAAGAGTTTCAGCTAATAAATGGGAAGGAATGATAGAAGACCATTATTTTGTATCCTTTTAACGTTTATTAATTTAGACAGTAATCACCAATGATTAAGTATTGAGTGAAAGGTTAAATATGATGAATGCTGCAGTGCTTTTTTTTATTAGTTACACATGACAGTACAATGATCTTGACAATTCATACATTTGAATCAAATGGGGTATAATTTCTCATTTTTCTGATTGTACAGGTTGCAGTGCTTTTTTTAAGTATGTATAATGCCCCTTTATCTAAATATGCACCTAAAATAGTAGAATTGGATCTCAGATTGAGTTTGCTCATAATTATATGTATGGTATGGTTTTGACAGGATATGACAGATGTGGGTTTTTTAGATTGTCATATCAGAAGTTACATGTTATTGATTTTGTGTTATTATTGTTGCTGTTAGTTTTAATTATTTTGTTTAGGAGTACCTGTCAAGTGCTTGCTGGGTTTTTCCAGTATAAAGTTACTGTTTTCTCCTTTGGAATCAATAAATATGTTGTGAAGAGATACTTTGAGACTATGTTAATATCTTGTAATTCCTGAAATTTTACTTTGTTTTAACATTCACTGATGTTTCTTATTTGAATCACTTCCAAGTTGAGCATCCCTAATCTGAACGTCTGAAAGCCAAAATGTTCTAAATCCAAAACTTTTTGAGTACCAACATGATGCCACAGCTGGAAAATTTCCCACCTGACCTCATATAATGGGTAGCAGTAAAAAAAAGACACACTAAAAATATCATACAAACTTACATTCAGGCTATGTGTGTGAGGTGTATATGAAGCACAAATGAATTTCATGTTTATACTTGGATTCCATCCTCAAGATATGTTATTATATGTATAATCCCCCCGCCAAAACAAAAACAAAAACAAAAACAAAACAAAACAAAACAAAAAACCCCTGAAATCTAAAATGTTTCTTGTCTCAAATACTTTAGATAAGGGATACTCAACCTGTGTTATTGTGATGATGGTTGTCAAATGGTGACTTTCTAATTCTACTATTTTACCTACATTTATTAATTATTTCTACCATAAAGAAGAGACATTCTTTTATCTCCCATTTATTTATATATTTACTTTTATAAGCACGAACTCATGTTTTTCTTTTAAGTTTTTACAAAACTACTATCATTATTTATTTTGATACTGAAATTGTCTCAGATTTGGCCAGAGAGAACTCCTTCAAGTTGGCATATAGGAGCTTTTGACATACTGTCATCACTCTTTGAGTGCTTTCTTACCTTTGGACATAAAACAGTGTTTTGAGCTCATCTTGTATTTTCTAGCACTCGCTGTAGAATCAGTCCTGGTTCCTTTTTTGAAACAATAGTATTAAGAAACCAAAATCTTTTTTCTCTTAGTAGCCAGGGAGAGGGGGAAATAAACATGTATGTGTGTGCATATGTATCTACTTCTACATCTATAAATCTGTGTCTTTACCTAAATATATAAATATAATTATATATTAGGCATCATCATCATCATCATATACTAATAATTGATACTTCCACACCTATGTCTACATATTTACCTATTTCTATTTCAGTGTATATAAAAATCAGGACTGAATGCTGATATGTTCAATTCCAATACAATTCCACAGAATTCATTCTTTTCTTCCTTCTTTCCATGTTTGTAACTCTCTACTTCAGTCGTGAGAAAACCTAATCCTTTTGTTCATAGTATATATATATTTTTTTATTTACTAAATTGTAGAGTATACAGAAAATAGTTTCAGAATAGTTGAACTTGATATACATGTTGGGAGGGAACCCCTACTATATAGTGCTTACAATTTGGAGGATTTTTTTTTTCTTTTTCCTTAATCTTAGGTCAAAGGGAGTATAGTTCAAAGATGGATTCAAAAGTTATTTTGAGTTGGGCGCAGTGACGCAAACCTGTAATCCCAGTGGCTGGGGGTGGGGTGGGGACAGAGACCGGAGGATCATGAATTCAAAGCCAGTGTCAGCAACTTTGTGAGGCCCTAAGCAACTCAGTGAGGCCCTGTCTCTCAATAAAATATAAAGAAGGGTTGGGGATGTGGCTCAGTGGTTAAGGGCCCATGGGTTCAATTCCTGGTACTAAAACAAAACAACAACAAAAATATACATATTTTTAAATATGTATTTTTATATTATTATGTGTATTTATATATATATATATACACACACAATATAAATATATATATTTTTGCTTCTCTATAGTATGATTATAAATACATTTGAAATGTAGTTCTGGGACTGGGGTTGTGGTAGAGCGCTTGCCTGGCATGTGTGAGGCACTGGGTTTGATCCTTAGCACCATATAAAAATAAATAAGTAAAATAAAGGTTAAAAAAATAAATATAGTTCTGTTTGTATATCATATTTGGATTTTCCTCCTACCCTGATTAATTTTATTTATGTTTTTATTTTTAATGTAGTTCTAAAAGTCAGGATGATGCAAAAGGTGTATTCAAAGAAATATCACAGACCTTCCCCCAGTTCCTTCCATCCTATTTTTACATGCTTGTCATTCCATCCTGTTCTCCTGCCTTCTTGCATAACTCTCTCATTTATCCTGTTTTGTGTTTCTTTTTGCTCAAAAGCAGATACATACAGATTTTATTTCTCCTTATTTCATATAACAGCATTTTATAGGTACTCTTACATTTTTATTAAGATATACTTCATATATCATAAAATTTACTCTTTTACAACCATCATCACTAATGCTAGAATGTTTTTATTACTCCAGAAAAGAACACTCCCATGCCTGTTAATAATCATTCTTCATTGCCCCTTCCTCTCAGCCCTTGTAAATCACTGATTTGTTGGCTATGGATTTGCCTTTTCTGGGTATTTGATACATGGATCATATAGTTGTTTTTTTTTTTTTTTTTTTGTACTTTGCTTTTTTTTGCTCAACTTCATAACCTGAAAATAACTCTATATCGGTTCACAGACATCTTTCTCATTTTTCTTACAGCTGCATAGAATTCTGTTATGTGGGTACACAATAGCTGATTAGTTTATTTAACTACTCTTCTGTATGGACATTTAATTTGTTTTCTAGTATTTGGCAATTACAAACAATGCTGCAATGAACGGCTTTGTGCATATATGTATGTTTGTTTTTTTGGAAGTCTATCTTCATGGTATATTCCTAGAAGTGGGATTGCCTGGTCAAAAGGTAAAGTTTCTTATTAATTGCCAAATTTTACATTAGAATTGTACCAGTTTTCATTCCTGCCAGCAATGTATAGAGTGCCAACAGAGTGTGTTATTGTACTCGTTGATTTTGCCTGTCTGAGGAATGTCATTTTAGTATACTTATCTTAATATTAGTGAGGTTGAACATCTTATGTTTACTTCTTTTTATGTAAATTTTTAATTATTTTGCACATTTTTCTTTTGAATTTTCTATTTTTTTTCCCTTAATTTTTAAGGGCTTATAGAAATAATTAGGGATGCTGGCCCTTTATCAATGTTTTGATATTTTGCAAATATTTTTCTCGGTTAGTTTTCCTTTGACTTTTGTGTTTTTGCCAAGCATAAGTTTGTTAAAAAATTTTTTTTTATGTAGTCAGAAATAGCCATATTTTATTGTATTGGATTTTGAGTAGTAGTGAAAAAGCCTTTCATTACACAGACGTTAGAGAGGAAGACACTCATGTTTTCTGTAATATACAGTTGATCCTTATTATTCATGGATTCAGTGTTTGTGAATTTTCAGTTGATCCTTATTATTCATGGATTCAGTGTTTGTGAATTTTCCTCCTCATCAAAATTTATTTGTAACTCCTAAATTAGTATCCTTGGTGCTTTCATGGTCATTTGCAGATGTGGCAGAGCGGTGAAAAATTTGAGTCACCCAATGTGTATGGTTCTTGCTGTGGCTGAATTAAGTTCTGCTTTCTTGTTTCAGCTTTCATGTTGTGAACAAGTGTCCTTTTCATATTTTTGAGCTTTTTGTTGGTTATTTTGCAATTTAAATGGCTCCCAAGCATAATGCTGAAGTCCTTTCTAGTGTTACTAAGCACAAGAAAGGTGTGATTATGGAGAAAGTATATGTGTTAGACAAGCTTCCTGTAGGCACTGGTTATAGAACTATAGTGAATCAACTGAATACTAAAGAGTCTTTAAACAGAAATTCAAATAGGACAGGTATATTTTGGTCATTTGATGACTATGTTACCAGAGGCTTGTGGGAACCCTATCCTGTATTTCCTTTGGAAGTAAATAATGATTCAGTATTTACTAGTTCAGTTTTTGTGGAGACTTTATAGATCATAACTACTGTGAATAACAAGAATAGACTGTAATTTCATTTTTTGCATCTTGATCTTTGATCCATTTGGCATTTATTTTTGTGCATGATTTGAGGTATGGATTTAGTTTTTATCTTTTTCCGAATGACTGAATAGTTGTCCTAGCACCATTTATTTTTTCATTTTTTAAAACATCTTTGTTCCAGTGATTTGAGATGCCATCTTTATCATTATTTACTTTCTATATTTACTTGGGATTGAATTTAGACTGTATATTATCCTATGGTTTGTCTTTTCATGTGATAATACCACATTCTAATTATAGATATTTTATACTGTGTCTGGTGTTAAAAGTTCCCTCTACTGACTTTGTATGTGTGTGTGTGTGTGTTTTCCTGGCTACTTTTTCATGTTTATTTAACAGAATGTTTTAAAAGGGAAATTTTGAAAGAGGAAAGATCAGAACATCCTGGATAAAGACATATACCATGTTCCTTAAAGACATACCCTGCTAAGTCAAAATAGGAGAAAGTGGTATATATCTTACCAGGGGGTCAGAAATTCTTCATAGAAATTTCTCTGGCAACCTTGCTCCTATCTGGGTAGTTGCTGGTTTTCGTGTTGAGTTAAATACCATCCTGTTTTACTACTTCATAGATTTGCACAAACACTTTCTCTCTGGATTTACACAAGGGAATGTACTTTTTTATTATTAGAAATCAAAGGGAAAAAAACCCCAAACATTAAAGTCTGTGGAGGATTTACCACTATTTTAATCAGAGACATGGATGAAGAGCAGTCTAACTTTATTTTGTAGGCTTTGATGTCAGGTCAAATTGGATTTTGGTGACATTGGAGCCAAGTTTGATAAGGTTTTAAAAGGCTAATCCTGGTACTCCTAAGTTTAGAGTATACTGTAGGGAGTTAAAGGAGGTAGAATCATTAGGAGGCTTTTGTAGTAATGTAGACAATAGATGATGGTGACTTAATGAAAGTAGTAATAGTGAAAATGATAAGAATTGATTAAATTATATATATATTTTGAAGATTCAGCCAACAGAATTTTTTGATGGGTTGGATATTATTGTGTTTATATCTTCAGTGTCCTCCAGAAGCTAATGTGTTAGGCAATGCAGCAATGTTCAGAGATGAAAATACTGGATTATAAGGCTTCTGATTTTATGGGTGTATTAATCCATCAGATGGATTAGTCATTTGAAAGGATTTACCAGGAGGTGGTGAAAACAATAGGAATGTGGGGCATGGCTGGAGGAAGTAGGTCACTGGGGTGTGGCCTTAGAGACTAAATCTGTTCCTGGCCCTTCCTTTCTCTCCCTCTCTGTTTCTTGGCTGTCAGGAACTGACCAGCTTTCCTCTATCATGTCCTTCCGCCATGAATGTTTCTGCCTTGGAGCCCCCTGACTATGGACTAAACCTGAAATAAATCTTTCTACCTTTAAGTCATTCTTGTCAAGTATTTTGGTCTCAGTGATGAAAGACTAACAAAGATATGTTGTATGAAACAAAAAGAAGAGCCTCAGTCAGACATGACTATAATCCCAGTGGCATGGGAGGCTGATGCAGGAGGATCAAAAGTTCAAAGCCAACCTCAGCATCTTAGAAACCTGTCTCTACCCCCCCCCCACAAAAGGGTGGGGTTGCTGGCACGTTGCTTAATGGTTAAGTGCAGTCCCTGATCCCTACTTCTTTCCCCACCCCACGGGGGGGGGGAAAAACAAAAGAGAAAGAGAGTATTTTTGGCTTGGGAAACTGGAAGAATGAAATTATTATCAATGAGGAACATTGTGGACAGAGCAGATTTTAGGGGGAAGTCAGGAGATCAGTCCTGTATATATCAAGTTTGAGATGCCTCTTGGACATTCATGTGGGGATAATGATATCTGGGTGGGTTGCAGAAATTAGATATGGTGAATGTAATAGATCCTTTAGTAGAATTCCTGGCCTAATTATCTCTGGCAGATTAGAGAACATATTGCTACATGAAATAAAAATAATAGGTTCCAAAAAGGATATTCAGGGAAAAAAAGGAGCTCACAGAATATGACAGTGGAAAATTTTAAAAGCTTGGAAGATAAGACTGAAGAAATCATTTAGAAAATAAGTCAAAGAAATGTAAAAATGTCAGAGAAATAATGGGCTGGTGAAATAGATTAGCGGTCAAGCGCTTGCCTGTCATGTGCAAGGCCCTGGGTTTGAGCACCCCAGCACCACAAAGGAAAAAAAAAAAGACATATTACTAGAACATTGAGAGTCAAAACAGAGAATGAAAACAAACAATTCACAAAGAAAGGAACAGGGATCATCAGAGTGTCACACTTTTAAAAGTAACACTGGAACCTGTCAGACAGAGGAACAATACCTTCAGAGTTCTGAAAAAAACTTATTAAAAACAGATCTCTATGTCCAGCCAAATTATTGATCAATAATGAGGATAGAATAAAAATCTTTTCCAACATGCAAGGTGTCAAAAAATTTATCTCCTACACATCCTTCCTGAGGAAGTATTCTCAGGCAATCACAGTATTCTCTGAAGATTCATAAAGTGTACTGCTCTGCTGCTGGATCCTCCCTAGTTGGAATGAAAACTGAGAAAACTTGTATTTAACTCCTTGAGCAACTATAATTGAACTGTTAAACCAGGAATTTGGGCCTGAATGTTGGGTTAGCTGAAGAATAGGCCCTGCTATACTCCACCCCCACCGCCCGAGATGAGTAGGGATAAACCATTCATTTTAGTTGAAAACTGAACAGATAAATATATTACTAATGTGAATATATAAATACATGCATTTGTCAGTTTTTGTTTTTGAATATATGCTACTGTCATGTTTACAAGAATATCTTATTTGTAAATTGACTGTGCAAGGGGAAAATATGTAGTTGTTTGCTTTTGAATACTAAAAGCAACTGGATTTTTTTTTTTGTTGGGGGTGGTGGTGTGTGGGGATTGAACTCAGGGACACTCAACCACTGAGCCACATCTCCAGCCCTATTTTTGTATTTTATTTAGAGACAGGGTCTCACTGAGTTGCTTAGTGCCTTGCTTTTTGCTGAGGCTGTCTTTGAGCTTGTGATCCTCCTGCCTCAGCCTCCCAAGCCACTGGGAATACATGCATGGGCCACTGTGCTATTGCAAGTGTATTTCTTATATAGTAATTTGTTTTACCCTCCTCAGATATGTTTTACATTAATTGACCTATGCCAATAAAGTACCACTCTAGCAATATCATAATGGATCTTCTTCTATAACCATAAAGTTATTTTGTAGTTAGAGATTGATTAAAAGCAAATAAAAAATTTTATTGTCTAAATAATTGTGCCTAAAAAATCGTAAACCTATTTGATTTAAACTTTATATTTCTTCTTTTGTTTAGTTTGACTACAATGTGAAATGTATCAGTTTTGTGTCACATTAGTATTTCTCAGATGTAGATGTAGCCTGTATTTACATCTAGTCTTGTTTGTTATTTGGCTAATACTCAGATAACTGATCCATAAAGAAAAACTACAGGAGTAGAAAAAGGTAATCTAAATAAAATTTATTAATTTAAAGTTTGAGTATTGTATAAGATTTTGTGGCAGTTAAGTTCCTACAATACATGATCATCCAGAGTCTAGGAACATTAGTTAATCCAGCCAGCAAACATGGATAGGGTGTGACAGCTATCCCTGTGCTAGGTCCAGAGATGACAGTTAGGACTTCCCT
Source organism: Marmota monax (assembly GCF_021218885.2). Lineage (NCBI taxonomy): Eukaryota > Metazoa > Chordata > Mammalia > Rodentia > Sciuridae > Marmota > Marmota monax. Next base: position 18,568,965 of record NW_026693777.1, on the reverse strand, counting down.
CTATCATTCTTAGTCCTACAGGAAGAAATTTGACACAAAACAGGTAAATATAATAGACGTTAAATGTGTTATAGACAGTATTTTCCAAATGAATTAGATAGAGTTATCACATGAAAAGTATGTAATAAGAAGAAAAAATGGAAATGCTTTACATTTTGGGAAATGACAAACATTTCTATTTGTAGTAAGAGTAAGAGAGAGGGCTGGGGAAACCTGAATACAATTTGGCTTTCAAATGTCTCCCAGAGGCCCATGTGTGAAACACCTGGTTTTCAGTGTGGCACTATTGGAAGGTGATAGAGGGTTTAAGAGGTGGAGCCTATTTAGAGGTTTTATGTTATTGGGGGTGTGACCTTGAAGAGGATTGTGAAATTCCTAGTATCTTCCTCTTTCTCTCTTTTGCATCTTGGCCATGAGGTGAGTGACTTTGCTTTGTTGTGTTTTCCCCACCATCATTTGCTGCCTCACCATAGGCCCAAAGCAATGGGGCCAACTGACCATTGACTGAAATCTCCAGAATTGCAAACCAAACTAAATCTGTTCTAGTTTGCTTGTGGGTGCTTGTTACAGTAGTGGAATACAACTAATACAATGGAAACGCCTTCTCATGAGGCAGGCATGCTGCCCTTGGGAGTTAGGCAGTTTCTTCTGAAACAGTGTTTCCCAAAATTGCATGATGATAAGAAAGACCTAGAAAGTTTGTAAACAAACAAAAAATTAACAAAATCCCCCAATAGACTGGGAAAATCAGAATCCTTAGAGAGGAGTAGAAATCTGAGTTTTTAACAAGCACCTTGATAATTCTTATTGTAACCAACTTACTAAACAAGTCCAGCAGATTAGAATGTAAGAAAATATTCTTTCCCCCAGTTTTTTAATCTACATTCCTTTGGCATCTTTTTTCCTCTGCTCATTATAGTTATACATAGTAGTTAGGTGCAGTTTGACAAAATCACACATGCATGAAATTTGATTTATTCCATTTTAACCCCCATTCCCCCTTCCTTTCCCACTCCCCATTTTCCCTCCTCTACTGATCTTCCTTTTGCTTATTTACTTATTTTTTATTTGATAGGTGCTTTCTACATATGCATAAAGGTGAAATTCCCTGTGGCATATTTATATATGCATATAGCATGATTTTTTAAAAATTAATTCCTCATTTCCTCACTGTTCTTGTCCCTTCTCCCTTCCTCCTTCTCAAATCTCCTTCTATTCTATTGATCTTCCCTGTATCTTTATGATACCCAACATCCCTCCCCACTTCTTTCCCTTATTTTGGTTTAGCTTCCCCACATGAGACAAAACATTCAACTCTTGATTTTCTGAGTCTGGCTTATTTCACTCAACATGATGTTCTTCAGTACCATTTACTAGTAAATGCCATAGTTTCATTCTTCTTAATGGCTGAATAAAGCTTCATTGTGTGTTAATACCATGTTTTCTTAATCCATTCATCTACTGACAGGCATCTGGGCTGGTTCCATAATTTGGCTAAATGCCAAGGAGTGAGATAGCTGGATAAAATGATGTTTCCATTCCTTGTTTTTTGAGGAATTGCCATGCTGCTTTCCCAAGTACTTGTACTAATTTATAGTCCCACCAACAATGTGTGAGTGTACCTTTTCCTTATCATTCTCGCCAGCATTTATTATTTGTATTTTTCATAATTGCCATTCTGACTTGAGTAAGATGAAATCTTAGTGTGACTTTTAAAAAAATATTTATTTTTTAGTTGTAGTTGGACACAATACCTTCATTTTATTTATTTATTTATTTATTTATTTATTTATTTATTTATTTTTATGTGGTGCTGAGGATCGAACCCATTGCCATGCACGTGCTATGCCAGCGCTCTACCACTGAGCCACAACCCAGCCCCCTTAGTGTGATTTTGATATGCACTTCCCTGATTGCTAGAGATGTTGAACATATTTTTCATATATTTATTGGATGTTTGAGTTTCTTTTTTTGAGAAATGTCTTATTTCTTTAGTTCTCTTACATCTTTTAATGAAATCAAGGACATATTATACAGTGCGCGCGTGCGTGCGTGTGTGTGTGTGTGTGTGTGTGTGTACATGCATGTGCATGTATGTTTTGTTATTATTAAAGCAGTCTTGTCCAGCATAAAACTGGGAATTATATCCTGGTACAGGCCAGAACTATGACTCAGGATGCCTGATGGTAGTCTCATGTCAGGATTCTGTGTTCCTTTTTGCCTTTCAAGATTCCAGGTCCTCTGTGTTGGCCACAGAGTGAAGTAGTAGGGGATCTAGGGTCTTTGGAGTGGTTGGTAGAAGGGAGCATTCCAAACCTGTCAGATACTGGTAGCCTCTGGTAGTAATCTTAGTACATGATTATTTCTTTAAGATAGTGTCCAACTTCATCCTGAATCTCTTCGTCAGTGAGAACCTTTACCTTGACTTCCCTTAGTGGTCCCTGGTAATGTTCATCTCTCTCAGGGTGGGGTGTATCTCCTGGGCATTCCTGGTTTCCATCCTTCTTTTTCTTCACCATTTTTTTTAATAGGAAAAGGAACACATAAAATTCATTACATTCCTAAGGCATGGGAATATTAGAATCCTCCTATCCTTCTTTTAATTCATTTTTTTCCACTTGGGAGCACTGAAGCTGATCCATCTCTGAGTCCTCCAACGGCCCTAGTCATTTTCTTACCAGGCAAACTACATTCTATAAGCCCTTTTTTGGGCTTTGGACCTTGGGGTGCTCTAGCAAGTCATTTGCTTTCAGAACTCTCCAGAGGATTATCTACCTATACCTGTGTGTTCAGGTGCATTCAAGTTTGGTTGAGCCAGTAGCTAACTTGGGGCTAACTTCTTGCCAACATCTATCTCCTGCTCTCAATTTGTATGTCCAGTTCTCTTGAAGTGCCTGTTTAGTTAATGATGTCAATCCTATGAGGCCAGACTCCCAAGCTCTCCCTTGTTTTTCCATAGTTCTCTTCTTGGAAGAGTTGGTTGAATATGCCACTGAATTTATTACATCCTTGGCTTTGGGTGTTTACTGCCTCTTGCCCTCAGCAATGGGCTCTGATCGCTGATAATGGGAAAGTAAGACAAATGCAATTAAACATTTTCATAGATTATGGTCAGGTAAATTTAGTAGTAGGTACAGGAAAACATAATCAGATTTTATTTTATAGTGTTTAAAGTATAGGTAAAGTAAAAGGTCTTGATGGAATTGTACCTTTAATTCTACCAGAATGGAAGTAACACAATTTGTCTACTTAAGGATAAGAAACAAAGTCAACATATGTTTGACTATGAATATTAATAGATTATCAATATCAGTTACTTCTGACAACTTGATTGTAGATATAAAAGGAAATAAGTCAGTGTATCTGATGCTGCTGTAAGACCAAACTGGCACAACAGAACTAGAATTCTTTAGTGTTAATAGTTAAGTCAGGTTTCTTGGTACCTTTGGGATAAAGGGAGATTTAACCACTAGGTGGCGCTTTTTGATTACAGAACTGCAAGCTCTCCACTGCTACTACTATAATGAAGGTGGCCTGCTTAGTAAAGCAATTGCCAGTAACAACAGATTGTGGCAGTTCCTAAAACCTAAGACAGGTTTTAAATAAGAAATGAAGGAAGAGAAAAAGGTAAAAGGAGAGAAAAGAAGTAAGAGTGCAAGGGAGTTGAAAAGGAGAAAGTTAGCAGGCATATTGTGAAGGCAGGAATAAAATGCCTTCAAATAATTATCTCAGGAAAGTGGTACCTTGTACTTGTTGCCTTACCATTGGGTCATTTCTTTGCTTATTCATTTATCTGACACTTAATGTAATGAATGGAGTTCTGATTGAGTATACCACAGTGAGCAAGATGCTGTTCTTGCTCTCAGAGAGTTTATAGGTAAAAAGAGTTGAAATATCCGAATTTAAAATCTTGACACCCTTTTTTATAGGGTATGTTAAATAATATGGGAAAGAATACATTTTTTATTTTACTTCTGTTTGTTTCATAGTCTGTATTTCATTCCTCTATCAGGAAAAAAATTTTCTAGAATAAAAACAAAATAAAACAAATCTGTTCTTATTGACATACTTTGAAAACTAGCTCCTGAAGGGATTCTGGAGCATGTGGCTTGATATATGACTCTTATTAATGTGTGTGTGTGTTTTTATGTGTGTGTACCCATACATTTGTTGAATGAATGGTAGAGTCAGATGGGGAACCTGTAAGGCATCTCATAGTTATAGTATTCAGCCTTCCTGGTCTTTGTAGAATTCAGGCTTCTGACTTTGAAGGCTTTCCTGATAGCACTATACTCTGTAGCATACCACTATCACTGTCTGTTTACAAGGCATTCTGTGTTTCTCCATAATGGTGAATTCTTTCATGATAGTCTGTTCTAATTTAAATTATTTGCACTATCTCAGTGTTTGTCAGGTGGTTAGTGCTCAATGAATTTTGGTTGAATGAATGAATCTAACTAGTTACAATGTCCTTGTTATATGATAGCTTTGTGTAGGAATTCTTTCTGAAAGGGTTAATTTTTGGATATGCCAGAATAACCTTCCTTTAACATTTTCCACATGTATGAGGATGGATAGGCAATTGCTTTAAAGTGTAAGATATATTGCACAAAGAAAACCAGAAGGTATATCAGTCATAAGATAGAGATAGATTTGTAAATATTCTTGGGAAAAACAATTTCCCCCTGGAATTAGGGATTGAATCCAGGAGTATTCTACCACTAAGTTATAACCCCAGACTTGTGTATTTTTTAATTTCACGACAGGGATTCTTGCCTCAGCCTCCTGCATTGCTGGGATTGCAGGCATGAACCACAACATCTGGCTACAAATTTTCTAAATTTTAACACAGATTCTGTTGTGCCATCTTGGATAAATAGCCCAGCTATAGTCTTCTTATTTCTAAATAATAGGGGCTGATTACCTGATTGTTTACTGCTTCAGGGTCTAGGGCCTGCCAGGACCACATCCTACAAAATTGAACTTTGGAACTAAATCAAGGTCAGGTAGAGGAATAAAAGATGGGCAGAGAGGGATTTCATTGCATTTGAATTCTACTCTGTCAGACAGAGGTGAGGGTCAGTTGACCAAAATTTATTTATTGACTGCCAGGAATTTCATATTAAATACATATTAAAAATGCATCATTTCAGACTTTAAAATGCTTTTTATTTTGTAAAGAACACATTACAAAATGCCTTCAAAGAACAGGTTCATATGCCATATAATTTACCCTTTTAGAGTATATAAGTCAGGATTTTTAAAAGAAGTATATTCATGGATTGTTCACTATCTTCACTAATTCCAAATATTCACCACCCAAAAGAAATTCTATACCCAATAGTAGTCATTTTCAGTTTCCAACTCCCCCCAGCCTTTGACAACCACTATTTTCTGTCTCTATAGATTTTCCTATTTGGAAATTCCATAAAAATGGAATCATACAATTTGTTGTCTTTTGGGACTAGCTTCTTTCACTTGACATATGTTTTAAAGGTTATCCACGTTGTAGCATGATACCAGTACTTCATTTCCTTTCCTTGCCAAATAATATGCCATTATATACATATGCTTCATTTTATTTATCTGTTGGTTGATGGGCATTTAATTTCACCTTTTGGCTATTATAAATAGTGCAGTTATGAACATCCATGTACATGTTTTTGCATGGACATATGTTTTCATTTTCTTGATTATATACCCAGGAGTGGATTTGCTGGATCATATGGTAACTCTGTGTTTAACATTTTGAGGAACCGTCAAACTTAGGGTTCCAGTTTTTCCACATCTTTACTAATAGGCGTTATCATTTTGTTTTGTTTTAAATTATAACCATCCTATTAGTGGGTATGAAGCAGTTCTCTCTTTGTGGTTTTTATTTGTACTTCCCTAGAGGCTAATTATGTTGAGAATATTTTCATATGATTATTGACTGATTATATTTATTTGGAAAAATATTTATTTAAATTTTTCCCCATTTTTATATTGGATTATTGTCTTAATTATTGAGTTGTAAGAGTTCCTTATATATTGGATGCAAATCCCTTATCTGATACTTGATTTTCACCCATTTTGTCATTTTATTTTCTTGGTGGTATTCTTTGGAGTAGAAATATGTTTTATACACATAAATAGTAGTATATACCACATGATGAAATAAGGTGATTTAGAAGGATTGCACTGTCTGAATTGTGTAGGTTGGCTTAAAGGGGAAACTTATTTTTTTAAATTGAAACTCTAAGCTATGCCCTAAATCAGTAGTTAATACAATTAGAGACAGCCAAGAAAGATCAGAAATTATTAAGAGTGAAACATAATGATCTCTAACACACAATGCACCTTCTTCCTACTGTATTTGTGTTATTCTTGTTATAAGCTGGTAGAGAAATGCTAAGGGTTGGGAGAGTGAGAAATGAATAGCTATTTCCTTGTTTCATGGTTCAGGCATGATATGCTATTACAGATATAGCCAAAAAATAAAACAAAACAAAAAAGCAATGAAGAACAAACTGGTTGTAGCAGTGATAACATTCTTACTACAGGTGTCAAGTTACTATCAGAGAAAAGTGCTCATGATTGATCAATGCCATAGTATTGCAAGCACTCTGTTTTCCTTTAGGTATAGTAAGAGAACTGTCTAGCAACAAAGATAGGCTGGAGGTAGGTAGAGAAAGTGGAGTGTATCTTTGACATAGTATGAATGGAGATATTTTCCCATTAATAATTGAGCAGCTGATGATGCACTGTAGTGACACAGTGAGATGGTCATGATCACCTGCCTGTTTTCTTGGTCAATCTCTCCAGTATTCCATTTGAAATCATTCTTTGTCTCTTTACTATACCTTCAGTTTGGTTGGAATGCAGTGGTAGTGGTGAGGATATGTTTAGAGTTGACTGAGGTAGATTAAAAAAATGATCACACCTGGTAAATTATAGGCACAGATGAATTTTGTTATTGTTGTTTTCTTTTTTTGTGCCAAGGGTTTGAAATAGAGCACTAATATCCTTCTGAGAAAGATACCCTTCTTGAGATTTTCCCCTGGAATGGCTTATCAAAATCAGCATGTACTCTTTCTTGACCGAGGCTTTTCAAATGTATTTTGTGAAAAGATGTGGGTTTGGAAAGTACCCTGAAGTATGTTGCAGTTTTTTCAATTTTTTAAAAATTTCATCTCTTTAAATAATATCAGAACTGACTCTAGATTGTAGATTGTATTTATGTGACTAGGTCGCTCAGATTTACTTCCTACAGTGTAACCATTAAACCTTTTGGAATAACAATGCAGTTGTCCCTTAAGAAAGATCCTTCAGGTTGATGTCTTATGACTGAGTTCTTCAGGCGCTTTCTCTCCTGACTCCTGTCCACACCCAGAAAGATATTTTAGATCTTCTTGATCTTAATCTTGTACTTCGAGCAGAATGAAGAGATGAGTCAGAAAAATTTTCCAACACTAATGCTTTAGGGGGAGGTCGCAAAACTTTATTTTGAATGTGAAATGGCATTAACTGTCAGTTTGCTCCTTTAAGCTGATGGACAAATTTGTAATGATGAGCATATTGCATAATACTGACATAACTGAGGGTGCAGGCTTATCCTTTAGTACACAGCCCCCAAGAGACTTGTGTTCAGTACATAATGTAAAGGTATGTTAAGGTGGTTGTGAAACTTCATGCTGTCAAGTGTCAGGGACTTTTCAGTCAATTCGTGTGTGGGCTGCTTTGTAGGTGATGCTGTCCTTCAATAAGAAGTTGTTTTTTTTTCTTTTTTTTTTTTTTTCCCTCAGTGTCATATTGGCATTTGTGGTTAAGGAAAACTCAAATAGGGACTAGGGATATGGATCAGTGGTAGAGTCCTTGCTCAGCATGTGTAAGGGCCTGGGTTTGATCCCTAGCATAGTCCCAACCCCAAAAACTCAAATACTATTAAATTAAACATTCATGTAAATAATGTGCTTGCCCACATTCCTTATGAGTCAGCTCTGTATGACTCGTAAGGAAATATTCTCATTTGACAATTTCAGTGTCATCTGTATGTGAGGTGGTGTGTGGTGACTGTTAAATTAAGTTACACTCTCAGGAGATCATTGGTTAACTTGGGCCTGGGATTGGACTATTATGTAAGAAAAATAGTGATTGAAAGAGCAACATCTTTTGTTATTGTTGACTAGCTCTGATTGTGAAACATTTAAAGCATTTGGTCTATAATTTAAAAGAGTAGATGAAAATTAGAACAAGTAAGACATATTCCTTGAGGTACTTAAATTTGGGGGGAGATGGTGTTCAGACAAGTACTTTCTTTTGATACATTGAGATAAAGGCTTTACTCCCATTCCCCCCAAAATATAGAAATACAAAGGAGAGGACAAAAGAGGGACACCAAATGTTAGGTCATCTAGGTCAGCTACATGTATGTATCTAATGGTTATATGTGTTACCTTGCTTTAAGATACAAATTTTTAAAAAGTAGAAACAAAATTCTGTGTATTTGTGTAATAATCCTTGTATAAATTAGATAATGAATGTAAAATTGACAAAGTAAGAATGATACTATATTCCCTTTTAAAAGAAGAATATTCCAATAGCTGTTATTCCAATAGCTTTTTTAAAAAAGCAAGAAGGAGGGCTCAGGGTAGCTCAGTGGTGGGGTGCTTGCCTAGCATGTGGAAGGCCCTGGATTTGGTCCCAGCAGAAAAGCTAGAAGGAAATAAATGCACAACATAGTCATGACCATTGGGAGGGAGGCAAGAAGATGGGATTCAGGATGGGCCCTTGTGTAACTTCATGGGATTTTCTTAGTCACCTTGGGTTACTGTAACAAAATAGCTTGGGCAGCTTAAATAATAAACATTTATTTTCCATAGTTTTTGTGGCTGGAAATCTGAGATCGGGGTTATCAGCATGGTCAGGTTCATGGTCAGGCTCTCTTCTTGGCTATGTCTTCACATGGCTGTTCCCATCATGGGGACTCCACCTTCAAGACCTAATCTAACCCTGATTACCTCCCAAAGTCCCCATGTGCAAATATCATCACACTGAGGATTAGGATTTCAACATAGGAATGTGGGAGAGGATGCACACATTCAGTCCTTAGGAGATTGGAAGTGTCCTAATTTCACAAATTGGGTGTTCAGTTCCTGTATATAGATTTCATAGCTATGCTTTATAACTTACATATGTGTGTGTGTGTGTGTGTGTGTGTGTTCTTTTGCATCTATCAAATTTTAAAAAGTCATGTTATTTCAGCAAACATTTCCTAGTCCAAATTTCTTCAAAGCTTTTGCTTGGGTCAAGTTGTGGGAGAAAAAAACTGAACTTACCCAGTTAGCCAAACTCATTCTCTGTCTGCTATCTCTCTACTTTAAACCTCCCTCCATTTTTTACTTTAATTTTTGAAACCAATAACAATAATGTACAGACTGTTTCACATGGCCTGATGCTCCTATTTTCTGTCCCCAAGTTTCCATGTAGTCTGTCCAGACCCAGGTCAAAAGGATTCTGTCTGGGCTGTCTAGCCAGACATTTAAGTATTAACCCAGTGTGTGTGTGTGTGTGTGTGTGTGTGTGTGTGTTTAATGATGTTTGTGTTTGAGTTAGCTGGGGATTTTGAAATCTTTATAGGGTTTCCCTATTTAAGAACAGTTTTAGAATTAAGGGTCATCAGTAGGAAAAAAAAAGCAGGGAAAAGTACTATTTCCTCTTTTATCTATGTCCTATATTATATAAATGTTTACTGAAAATAGCACCAATTTTCTAAGAAAGGCCCCAAGTCTGTTCTCACCCTTTACCCCTATTCTCCAATTCATGTTTTCTTCTTACAACTTGGTCATGTGCTTGCCCAAGCCTGGCTTATGAACCGTGTAGAATATTTGTTAGGTTTGTTTTTTAAGCCTTACACTGTGCACATGATGCAGTATTTAATTTGGAATGAGGTCTGAGTTTAGTAACACGTGCTTCTTGTGGTGTTTGTCTTGGAATCCACAAGTAGGAGGGAAGTATTTTTGCATTTTATACATCTGGAGATTGTTCATGGTCCTTCTGTGACTAGGGAATTCTGTGTGAGGCAAAATCCAAGGAACAGTATTAAAAATAACATGGAGTTATAATGACATTTGAGTAAAACCCCTTGAGAACATCCCTCTGGTCCCAGCAGAGTTTGATTTTGAGGTGGTGAACTTTTTCAATTGTTTGGTTCACTGGTGGCCTAAGTAGACTGCTGGGATTATAAGGTTACCTGACACCCTGGCATGTGGGCTCATGGGCTGCCAGACATTCTGACAGTCTACAGCAGAATTGGCTTTTTAAGGGGAGGATTTTGCATGGAGCAGGATAGGTGAAGTGAATTCTCTTCACTGCTGCTCTGCCTCTGCCACCCTCTTGTTCCACAAGCCTCTTAAGAGATCCATGAGGGTCTGGTCTCTTCATTTTCTTTCTTGATTATATCTCATTTTGGCCACCTAAGATCAAAAAGATGTTTGCCCTAAAGAACATCTCAAACTCTGTGAAGGGCAAGGGGTCTAAGTCACTTTATCCTTTCCCTGATTTCACACGAGACGAGACGTTGTTTAAAACAGGATTGGACATGGTGTAGTCCAGTACTGACTCCTTTTGGCTAGCAATCTCCTAGAATGGAAAAATGAGAAGGGATGTACAGAACTTTGCTGCCCTTTGAGTGAGTTTGCATATGGACAGTATTGCTTTTTGGCCCCAGTCTAGTTTTCTTTTATTCCCACATTTCATCTTTAATGCAGCTGCAGAGAGCAAACTGGGGAAACAGAATGAAAGCTTCAAACAGATTTGCACTTGAATAAAAGAAAGAGCAATTTCCCTTGTTCATAATACAGACTAGTTTGGGTAGAAAGTTGTTTGCTCTTTTACTTTCTGTATAAGGACTGTTTGCTTTTCTCTCTTTAAATGTAATAAAGAGAATAAAAAGCTAATAAAATAGTTGGATTGCTGGTTATAATTCATATAGAATTTTCAAATGTGTTTAATAAGTCTCTTATACAATTAGAAATAAATAATTGCAAAGGAAAGGTCAAAATCCTGTTGAGGTTTAAGAATCAGGTGAATATGAGGTGGTTTGAGTACTTGGATAAGATAACTCATCTGAGAGCTATTTCTCTTTGCTGATTTCTTTGGCTTTTTTTTCCTTTGGGATTTTCCCCCCTTAGCTTTCGAAATACATTTTGCAACTTTTAGTTGAAAAAAATAGCCATAAGAATTTAAACTTTTAGCAAATAAACACATCTGAGTCCTATGATGGGAATCACAACACAGCCGAGAATGGCTTGACTTCAGCCAGAGGTTCTTGGGGAACCCCAAGGGTTGCTACCAAGATCAGGTTTGTTTAGTGTTTTAATAACTCCAATAGGAAATGCTAAAAGTTGCTGATGATACCAAATTGTTGTGCTGATCCAAACATGGATTTCTGGGAAGCTCCTTCTGAGTATTTGGAATAGGGGAAAAATTATGCAATGTGGTGGCAGATAACTGAACTTGAAGTTAAGGTTTATGTGAAGTGGCAGGAGACTGTCAGTACATAGAAGTCATAAAGCCTGTCAAATCCTCCCAGAGAAAGACTGTGGAGTCTCTATAAATGGACTTGGCTTTGATTTCTTTCATGAGAGGAAGAGTTTTTGACATATAGAAAATGAAAACTATTATGGCAGTAGTTACGGTTATAAAGTGCAGTGATTTAAAAATATAGTGTTTGATTTTCTTTTTTTTTTATGCCAACAGTACTATATCCAAATAGGTACTGTTTCCCTCAAAATGATCATGTAAGATTATATACTCATTTTATGCATGCTCTTTTCTGGAAACTCGTTCTTTGTATAGTCTTTGACTATTTTCTGTGGTTGCATATCTTCATTTTGTAGGCTGATATTGATTTTTTAATAGCCAACCATCATGTAGAGCCCAAGTGTGACAAATATGTTGGGGTGTCAAATTAAATAATGGATTTAATATATAAATGAAATATAAAGTGGAAAAGTAAATTTTCTTCTATTACTTTACTTCCAAAATAATTCTGAAGGAAAATACAAAAATGTTTGTGTACCAGTAGTAGTGGAATAAGTTCTTGGATTGATATATTTTATAAACATGAATTATTTAGACTTGTAAATTATAGATGCTTATTAACAAACCCATTTCATTTTATTATAGACACCATATTTTTATTTATTCATTCATTCTGGGAATTGATCCAAGGGCTTCACATATACTGAACATATACTCTACCACTGAATTGTACCTCCATACCCCAAACATCATATATATGTGAACTTCTCTTTTTAAAAATTTATCTTTGAAATTCTTGTTCCCCAAGAACTCTTAGGGAAAAAGCAGGAGGTTGTGCAATAACATTTGTATTTTCTGGCTAAAGCCTACATCTTTGAAGTGAAAAAGATCCTTAAAAAAAAAAAAAAAGATGACATTATGGCAGGAGCTTTGGGCTGGCCATCTAGATCTATCCATCCATCCATCCATTCATTTATTTCGAAATAACAGTGAGTCTCAGACACTTATCTGAAGGATACTTGGTTTTATTTCATGGTGGTATACTCTTGTGAAACAGATAATCAGAAGTCAACTGCACTGATGTGAGAGGAGTAAGTCAATGGTTTTCAAACTTAATCTATGGAAACTTTGTTTAATTAAGTGTGGTGGGATGGGTATGGTGCGTGAATCCTTGCCTTCTCTTGTCCCCCTCTAGGAGAATCCCTGGAGTAACTTTTAGAAACCATGGCACGGAGAGTAAGTTATCTGGAGGTCCAGAAAAGAATTTGTATTCAGAAGCAGCTAGGGAGACTTACTTCATTTCTTCCTTATTTTTCTACAACCATTAAAACAAAATTAAAAAATTTCAATAACCAATTATATAATTTCTTACTTTGAAAGTTGTTATAAATACACAAGTCCCCTACATATTTAAGTTTATGATAGAATTTTGCCTTCACAGTTCTTTTAAATACTTAAGATGAAATAAAAGGAGAATGAAAGCAGAGAACCTCCATTTTTAAGTAATATGGTCCTTGATAGCCCCCAGATAATATATAACTCCATGGTTCTATATGCAGGGCCTCAGACTGATTGCATCAGAATCATTGGGGGCACTTGTTAAAAACAAAGATTTCAAATTCCAAGGTTGGGGGTTGTAGCTCAGTAATGGAGCACTTGCCTAACATGATCAAGGCCCTTTGTTCCATCCTCAGCACCTCAAAATAAACAAAAGATTTCAAATTCTTGTTTAGCTATATGGAATCAGAATCTCCAGAATGAGGCCCAGGTATTTTAAAAAGTTCTTCTTACTGGGATCCGAGGTAGAATAAGATATACTCCATGTTTGTATAAATATGTCAAAATATATTATACTGTCATGTATAACTAAAAAGAACAAATAAAAAAAATTTAAAAAGTTCTTCTCTGCTTAAAACAATACTTTCTAAATTATATATACCAATCTCCCTCCAACTCCAAAGAAACCTAAAGGATAGAATGTATTGAAATAAAGCATGATGTTCCATGCAGTTCTAATGACTAAAGTGTGATTAATAATTATTTTGAGTCCACTGATAGTAATAGAAAGCTTGACATCATGGTTAAGAAATAAGTTCTAGATCCAGAATGTCTGGTTACCTACTAACTGTGTAACTTGGACAAAGTATTTAATAATCCCTCTGTACCTCAATTTTCTTATCAGTAAAATGGAGATGATACTAATAGCATCTGCCTTGAAGGATTTTTGTGAAAATTAAATGAGACAGCAAATGAAAGGCTCTTAGAACACTATTTGACAAACAGTAAGCCTTAAATAAAAATGGGTTAATAGGATTAGGGATGTATCTCAGTGGTAGAGTGATTGCAAAGCATGCTCAAGGCCCTGGGTTTGATCCCCAACACTGTAAAAATGAATAAACAACAAAAAAGTGTGTTGTTATTATTATTGTTCCTGTAACATATAGAGGGAAACATTTTGATCCTACTGTGATGCTTGTATTATAATGAGATCAGGTCTATTTAAGAAAGTGAAAAGAAGGCCTAAAAATATTGTCTAAAAGTATATAATGGAATTATATACAATTATAATGCATCAATTAAAATGTGGAAAAAAGTATAATAGGAAAAATGCACATCCTCTTTCATTTCTTTGAGTAAGACTTTAAACTGACAGATTCTCAGTTTCCTGCTTTACTTATTTTTGCAGTACTCTGAAGTAAAAACCAACAAAATTGATGTGATTAGATCAGACACAGTAGATGGCGCTTTAGACTTAGTTTTTAAGAAAACCAGTATGTGGCCCTGTGAGGGTGGGGGTGAACTAAAACCCTAAAGTACATTTTTGTGGCGTTTTTTTTTTTTTTCCCTCTCTCCAGGACTGGAGAATAATTTAAGCAAAAATAAATCTCCCAATTTGGTATGTTTGTGCCAGGTGTGTCTCTTGAAAAGTGTTAGTTGTGTTTTGAGCCACAAATATATAAGGAAGTTATTTCCTTTCAAAACATTGCTTATTTATGAGGGTTTCCTCTCTTTGTTTCCCCATTTTAATATTTCTGCTCTTTCCTAGCTCTTTTGGACCTTTTTGGTAATTTTATAAAAGTATGGTATAAAGTGAATTACATCAATTTATAGTGTAGATGTTTTAAAATTCATCTGTCTATATCAAAGTATTCAGTCAAATGGGCCTCAAATATAGGCTTAAATTAAGGGATTATGTGGTATTCTTAAAATTTTTAACACTTGCTTTATGTACTTGATCTTGTTTAATCTTAATAATAGCTCTATGAGAATTATCATTGCCTTTTCTAGACAAATAAATGGTGTCAGAGATGTTTAGTAAATTGCCAAGCTTTCATATCTAGTGTTGAACTAATAGCTGCTACAAGAGTTTTGTCAGTGCACTAATGTATTTTTTGAGCACCTACAGTGTGCCAAGCATGCTAAACATTGGGCATACTACCGTATGATCTACACACTTTTTTTGTGGACCTTAACAATTATTAGTTACTCAGGAGGGTGTCATTGAAATCTGGTAGACTTCTTAAAAGTGGTCAAGAAAATGCAAAGATTAGTTTCAGAGTCACTGATTGGTGAATGAGCCTGGGAGCCTTCTTGCTAAAGAGAAAGATGGAGTCATACATAGATTGAATGTATCACTGTATTAAAATATTTGTTTAGGAGTTCTCATTGTAGCCAAGGGAAAAGTAAGACCTCCCTTCTCTTTCCTCTTCTAACAGTTACATAAAAAAATCAACAATAAAAAACCAAAATAAGCTATACTGTTTTCTAGATAAGAACCAGAAAGAGTGAGGGGGGCTGAGGTTGTGGCTCAGCAGTAGAGTACTTGCCTAGCAAGTGCAAAGCCCTGGGTTCGATCCTCAGTACCACATAAAAATAAATAAATAAAATAAAGGTATTGTGTCAACTACAACTAAAAAATATTTATAAAAAAAAAGAGTGAGGGCTACCTGGCTGTACTAAAATGTCAAAAGTTTTCATTGATTAAATGGTATTAAAATATCTAAAGCAAGATGTTAGCAATGGGAGATTAATATAGTTTGTGCACAAATATTGCAATAACTTCTAGATAGCTTCTCTAGAGTCATTAGGTTGGTATCTGCAAATTGCCATGGACTTCTTTCATTTTGAAACTTTTAACATTTTTTTTCCTCAAAAAGTTTTGTTTCATTATTTTTACATGATATCAAGCTCCTGTGATGTTGAAAGGTATGTGACTGAAGAGGAAATGTAGACCAAAAGTTTGAATTGAGGCACCTGACAGGATTTCATTAAGTCTATGGAAGACCTGAAATTATGCAAAACTGTATGCATTTAGGAGCATCACTATGAAAAGAAAGTCCATAGCCTTCACCAGATTCTCAGTGGCCTAAAAGGTTAAAAATAGTTGTTAATAGAACTTCATCCAAAGAGGTCTTTAAGAGTCACTGCAGTTCAGGATCATGGAAAGAGATGGACATCCTGGAGAAGGAGGGGCTGTTCCTTTTAAGGACTTCAGTTCTGAGATTCTGAATGAATTTGGGATATGAAAGTATGTGTTTAGCAAGAGTTTGGAACTCTCAAGTCTCAGGAGGATATCCTGTTTGAATTGAGGAATACCTTAATTTGAAAATACTTCTTTCTAATTCAGACTTTTAGACAGACAAATGGTTATGTTTAGAAAATGAAGTAGAACTAGGAAAGGAATAAGGTAAAAGGTTTATATCTTCTCAGTATAAAAAACAACTGAAGAAATTAAGTTTTAAATTTTAAATTTTATCACTGCTTAAGAGTTCCTTTAGATTAAACAATTTTGGTGGGGTGGTACCAGGGATTGGGTTTAGGGGCACTTGACCACTGAGCCACATCCTTAGCCCTATTTTATATTTTATTTAGAGACAAGGTCTCACTGAGTTGCTTAGTGTCTCACTTTTGCTGAGGCTGAATTCAAGTACATAAGACAAATCTTTGTTATAAGTTTGATAATACAAATTGATACTGTGATTTTTTTTTTTCCTCACAGGTTTAGGTGGAGAGAGGATGGCATATTTCTGTCTTTCCTATAATCTATGGTTTCCTAACCTTTGCATATACGCTGAAGAAAGGGATAATTTTAACTTATATTTGTAGCTATATATTTCTCATTAAGCTGCTAACTATGGTTGTAGATAAAAAGAACCAAGGAGTAAAATTTGACTTCTTAATTTGATGTGTTTATCTTATTTTGATAAAATATTTATGGATCACACAGTGATCTTTTAATACTAGCCCTGTCACACATGGTTAAGGTGAGTATTAGAATAAACAATAAATGTGAAGTGTTCAGTGCAGTGTCTGGAACTTAAGTGCTTACTAATGATTAGCTCTTGCTGTTATCACTGTCATCATCATCATGATTCATAACATCTATATTATATATCCTCATGACTGAATGTATAGTGTCAAACATACATAGTAAGATTACTCAAAGACACAGAGAAGTAAAAAGATCATGATGTTGGTGAGTGTCTTATATAGAAGAGCAGTTAGTTCTAGGGATTTGGAGAGTTTTCTGCAAGATATGTTTAGCTTTTATTTGTAGATTGATGGAAATACAAATAGCTATTTTGTTGTGAGGAAAAAAATATAGTAATGGGTTCATATCAATTCAGAGCTTCATGACAGCAGGGACTGTATCTTCTTTGGGTACCTTGTATATTTAGTTACTATTTCAGTGTCCAGCCATGGAAAGTGTTCCATTAAATGTTTGTCCTTATCTGTGTTTTATTCTTTGTCTTCCCTTCAGTTTCCAAAAATAGTTGCTATTTTTGTGTTTAGAATTTCTTACTAGAAAGTCACATCTGTAATTTGACTCCTAGATTTATTTGGTTAAAATATGGATTTTTCTTAGAAGGAAGCTATTTTTTCTCGACTTGTGATACAGGTTTAATTAACTTATTTTTTTGTTATAAAGCAAGTTTATTTCTGCGTAGAGTTTTGTGTTTGTGCACAGGGCAGAAGTAAGAGTAAACCCAGGTATTCAAACCCTTTTTCCCCTCCCAGAACCAGGGGCCCAAGTCCTCAGCAGCATCATTCAGTGCTTCAGCATCTTTACTGGGGACCAAAGATGTTAGGATCATGAAGGGTCAGACTGGTCACTAGTTGTTCAAAGTCACCTAGGTTCCATGGTGGAGGTGACAGATTTCCAGAGCCAAGGGATGACCTGTTAGCAGGGTGTGCAGCCACTTTATCCCACAAGTGGGCCTTCAACTCTAGAAGTTCCACAATTAGGTCAGTCATCGAATGGCAGAAAACTCTCTTGGACGGGTTGAGGTCACTTACATTAGTGGCCCTGGGAGATGGGAGTGGGTGGGGAGATGTTAGAGAAGGTGCTCTCAAACAGTAGATAGTTTCTTGTGGACTCCATGGGCCTGGGCCTAGAGTATTTGAGAGACATGAAAGAACCTATATGGGGCCAACGTAGCATCATCTCCTTGGCTTTTGCAGCTTGCTTAGCTGACAAGGTTTAATTTAACTTAAGATTTTTTATGTATAAGGTTCTTATCTTAGTCTGTTGAATTGTTGCTATAACAGAATACCCAAGAGCAAGGAATTTATGAGGTAAACAAGTTTATTTTGGCTCAGAGTTCTGGAGGCTGGGAAGCCCAAGAGCATGGTGTGACATTGTCTTGGCCCTTGTGCTGCAGAAATCAGAGGGCAAATGGGTATGTGTGAAGGGAGAAAAGAGGCTAAACTCTCATAATAATTAGCCCATTCCCATGGGAAAGGCATTAATTCATTTATAAGGGCCCTGCCTCCATGACTCAAATCCCTTCCAGCAATGTGGCATTGGGTACCAAATCTCAGCCTGAATTTGGGTGGAGGAAAATCATATTTCAAACTACAATAGAGGTGTTTTTTTTCCTTAAAGAAAGGCAAATATTTGGTCTTTAAAAACAATAACTTTATCTAAATTAATTGTCAGGCAATCCCTAATATTTACCCTTGAAGTTACTGTGTATACAGGTATATGTATATGTGTGTATATATAATGTGACATATTATATATATTTGACATAAAATATATCATTTTATGAGATATATAGGATATATATATGTGTATGATAAAGAAAAATCTGCTGCCTACAAGGCTATATTTATATTCTCAATAAGACTGATTTTTTTCCCCCTTGAGAGTGGGTCTTGCTATATTGCCCAGGCTGACCTTGAACCTCTAGGGTTAAGGATCCTTCTATCTGAGCCTCCTTAGCTGCAAGTATAGGTATGTGCCTCTGAACTTATCGAGGAATGTTTCTTAAATATTTTATTAAGCCAGGCTCATTGGCATACACCTATATAGTCTTAGCTACTAGGGAAGCTGGGCAGGAGGATTCCTTGAGCCCAGGATGGCTGACCTGGGCAATACATAGTAAGACCCTATCTCAAAAGAAAAACAAAAACAACCTCCCCCATGGGTGGAGCGGGGCAGTGGCGGGGAGAGAGTGAGAGAGAGACAGAGAATTGTATGCTAGAGTCTGACTATATCTAGGCTCAGAGTAATTTGTTATAGTCTATAGGAATATATCTAAATATCGTCCTGTTTTAAAATGGATCCTGATGAGGCTTGGTTGGTTCTGAGATCACTTGAGATTAAGTTCAGATTAGGGCCATTTTGAAATTCTCTGTTCATAGAAATGAGGTCTCCCTGTTTTCTACAAATGTACAAATGAACTCTAGATACATTCTGGGACAGAATAAAATAGTAGAGATCACTTGCAAATGAAATTGGGATCTGGAGATATATGCTGTAGAGTAGTGTCATTTTACTGTTTTTGTTTTGATAACAAATTTGCTTGCAGGATATGCAGTTGGCAGCCTGTGGTTTGGTGTGTACTGAAATGTATTATTATCCATTTGATGAAGAGTTGGGTAGGGACTGTAATAACAAATTTGGACTTTTTCTTTCTTCTATGATAGTTTGCTAATGTCTAGTGAGATTTTTGTAAACTTTTTAAGAACTGAAGTTGAATATTAAATGGTTTATTAACCAAAATAAGACAACTAACTTTTAATTCATTTTTTCTTAAAGCTCATTATCTAGAGAGGAATAACAACATGGTTAAAAGTTTTGAAGTTGGAAAGTTGGAGTCTGTTTCCTCTTGATCTTGTGATCCCAATACTCCTAAAAGAATAAGGCAGAAAGACTATTATTTTAACGATAGGGAATAGTTAAAAGTTTATCTGAATTCAAAATATTATAAATTTTAACCATCCTAGCATGTTTTGGTAACTTATGTAAATGATAATTGACTTTGTGATATCATCTTGTTTTGTGAAGTGATTTCATGTGACTTCAAAGTTGTTTGTAGTTCTTAGAAGAAAGTGCCTCCTTCTTCTAAGAATACCTTCTATAGTTCAATATTTATTTGCAAAATAAACCACATTTTTCTCTTGTCTTATTAAACCAATGGGACCATTTTCTAGTACATGGAAACATTTCTGCATCCCGTATTCTTTTGAGCAGATAACCCCATGTGCCTTACAAATGTTGAAAAAGCAATAGATATTTCCAAATGCTATTATAATGGTTAAGCTAATATGTTCTTTAGGTTTTGGAAAAGTTTTTCATTGGAATAAATGAAGACCACAATGAAGTCTAGTCACTGTTTCCAAGGAAAACAAGTCAGTCTTTTCTCTCTAATTCCAGAATTTCTTTGATTTTTGTTGTTTATATTTTACACTAGTATTATAACAAAAGATTCAAGAATCATTTTCTCATCTCCTCAGGCAACAAAATGTTGCACAAACTATATGTAGAAAATTCTCTGGCTTACTTTATAGCAAAAGCAATAACTGGATGTTAAGAATTGTTGCCCAAACTTCTGAAATGGAATGATATATTTTAAAGTACTATTGTCAATAACAAAGTACATATCAGTGTGAGATTTTAAATAGTAATTACGTATGCACATGGAAGAGTGAATGAAGTGTGTCTGTTGCATTAATGAATGGACAGATGTATATGGGAGAAGTAGTATTAAACTTTGTTATCTATTCTGAGGACATACAAGAACACAGTTGGAGCGCTTATAAAGATTAGTAACACATCAGTGCAATTAACTGTATATTCTGTGATCTACATTTGCTCCTAAATGATATCTCGAAGTTTGGCACTGTCCAAAAACATCTTTTTAGGAAGGGATGGTATAGTTGCTGTCTTCAAAGAAAAAAAAAAGGGTGACATCACAAACTTATATTAAAATTAATGAGGTGAAGGAATAGTGTCCACTGGGGAGGAAATAGCAAGAAGGAGAGATTGGAAGAGGATGAGAAGCTCTTTAAGAAATAAAAATAGTTGAAAATATTGGGGTATCTAATATTGTTAGGGACTGCACATAAGAGATTATTGACAAATTGATGCTCTCTGAGGATTCTAGAAGCAAAAGAAAGTTTTTTTCTACACTTACAATTTCTGAATTAGATGTTCTTTGGCATCTTACACTGAGTGCCTATAATTACATCAGTTGTTCTGTGAGACTTCATTAATGCTATACATATTTGATCCTGTTTAGTAAAGAACACTGAGCTAAGCATTGCAGAAAGAGCAGGATGAATAAGATAATACGTCTGCCCTTGGAGGACTTATTATCTGGCAAGAGAGAGAACATAAATATTCTAACATTTATAGAACAGAGCAGAATTAACCATCTAAGAGGACTGTGTAGACGAGGCAGATCCAATCCTTGTATAAACATGAATGCTTCCATGGAGGAAGGGAATGTGAACTGCACATTGTAGTATACGTAGAATTTGGGTACATTTAGGTGGGATTGGGATGAGTTAGGCTTTTGGCAAAGAAAATAGCATGAACAAAGATAGAGGAAAGGTGGAGATGTGGGGCATATTTGATAGCCACCTTCTGTTGCTTGATGCTCTGGAGGATACCTAATTCAGATAGCATAACATGTTTTTTGTTTTGTTTTACTTTGATGTTGGGTTGTCTAGTTTTTGGTTTTCACCTGTTACTTTTAAACTGGGAAGAAAATAAAGAGACATGAGATTCTTTACATTTGAGCAGTAAGTAACTACTCATTTTACCTTATGTTAAGTATTTTCAGATATTTTAAGTCTTACTATATATAAGATGATGATGAGCAAGGTAAAAGTCCTGCCCTCAGAATACATAATCATTTAAGAGAAATTTCACTTAGGAAGTTTGAATTATTTCAGTAAATTATAAAGTTCAATATATTAAACAACGTAAGCAAACCAAGCCATGTGTGGTATTTTATATTCCCATTGTGTCTCTAGAGATTATGTTAACCATTAGCCACATGTGGCTATTAAAATGAATGAAAATTAAATAAAATTAAAAGTTCAGTTGCAAGAACTACATTTCAAGTGCTTAGTAGTCATATGTGGCTAATGGTCATCATATCGACTAACACAGATATTGAATAATTTCATTATTGCAGCAATCTTTGTTGGGTATTACTTCCCTAGAGATATAGGATGTATTTTAATTGTTTTGGTCAGATGGTTGGCTTGTTGTTTATCTCATCAACAAACCTTCATGTGCCAAATGTTGTGCTAGAGCCAGATGATAAAATCTTAGTTCCTTTCAGTTCTGTAGGTGATCAAGATGTTGAACAGGTGAATAAAAGAGGGTGCAGTAAGTACCAAGATAGAGGAGAGATCCAGGAGGGTGTGAAAGTACAAAAGAAACACTCAAGGTTTGCCTCTGGAGTATTGGCTTGGTTAAGTTTGGGAGAGTGAGTAGGAGAAAGCATGATCCAGACTGCTGGATATGTAGTAATATGAGGCCAAAAGATGTTGACTGTATCACATAATCTGTAAGATAGATTAATTCAAAGAATTTCTTTATTATGATATATTTAATCTATTTAAAAATGGACTCCTCCTTTTCAAAACAGGAGGGAAGCCTGGGTGCAGTGGTAAGCTGAAGTCCCATATACTTGGGAGGGTGAGGCAGGAGAATCTCATGAGTCTAGGAGTTAGGGCCCAGCCTGGACAACATAGTGAGGCCTCATCTCTTATTAAAACCCAAATAAAAATTTGAGGGAAAAAGGACCCTGCTGCTCCCCACTGTTTGGGGAGCTTCTTATATTTATATCATCTCTGTTGGTTCCAGAGTCAAGGAGGACAAGAAAAGGTGAAAAGAATAAGGTAAGAAAAGAAGGACCAAAGATGAAGATGGCCAGAGGAAGTTTTGGAGAAATAAAACAAGTAACATTGGGTGGGGAATGACTCAGATTCCCTGTCTCTAATCAAAATTTCACATTGACTATTTCAAATATTAATATTTCCAAATTGTTGAGTTGATATTGTGAAGTATATCATGTAAGAATAATTTTTGAGAAGGGATTTAAAAATTAAATTTCTGCCCTGGCTAACTTCATGAGAAATTGTAATGGAATTTGCTGTACTGCATTTTCATGAGTGTATACACTTATAGTATACACAACTTGGAGGAAATGAAATGCTATTATTGCACTTTTATAGCACAAAAAAATAGTCACTCTCCCATTAAAACATGAAGTTTTAGGAGTTAGAGTAGAATCAGGAAACAAAAGAATTGTATCTTCTCTCATTCATCACTAGTTCCAGAGACTATTATATGTATTATACAAAATACATTGCACATAATAAATCTTTCATGTTTTGTAAATATTTGGCTGCTGTTGATTTATTTCTGCCCTACTGGCAGCCATCATGTCTCTGTTCTATATTGTGAATGTCTGTTTATATGTCTGTGTCAACATCATCTGCTCTACAATGGAGGCTTCTGGAAAGCAAGGATCATGTCTATTTATTTTGCATAATGGTTAACATAGAGCTCTGTATGTGAGGCTTTATTTTTATTTGATCATGATGATTTTCATTATGATTTTTTTTTCTTTCTCATCTTCAGTTTGACTGAATGTAATGATCACTATTACTTCAGTAAAATGCAGACATAGAATTAACTGTGCATTGTTTAGCCAGGATGGCAGGAGGCTTTCTCACACAGTAACGAGAGTCTTATGCCACCACAAATAGTCACCCTCTTGTGAGAAAATGAACAATATCGAGATGCCACACACATTGGTTTTCATGAAGGAAAAGTTTGGTGTCTAGGCTTACCACCAAGAGCTTGTCAAATAAACTTGGTATCAAGTCAGGACTCAACACAGTAAACAGAAAATTAAGAAAAAACCTACAGTGAAAAAATATTCCTCTTTATTTTCATCCCTATTCTTATTTGGAATAGGCTTCTGTTGGAGGGTTGAATATAAATTTGATGGGATAATGCTATAGCCAAGAGGATAAGGTTTGAGTACTTTTTTCTTTCTTTTTTTAGTTGTTGATAAATCTTTATTTTATTCATTTATGCGTGGTGCTGAGAATTGTACCCAATGCCTCACTACATGCCAGGCAAGTGTGCTACTAGCCCTAGCCCTAGCCCTAGCCCCAGCCCCAGGTTTTGAGTACGTTTTGAAGATATTCTGGTTCTAAACAAATTTTGCTAGTGAATCTTCTCCTCAAAGTGTCCATATTTTTCGTTTTGTATTTGTCTTTGGTCAAAGTTAGAAAAAAGTTATTTTAAAATACTTCATTATAATAATCACATGAACAATGCAGAAAAGCCAGGCACAGTGGCATGCACCTATAGTCCCAGTACTCAGGGGATAAGACGGAAGGATTGCTTGAGTCAAGTTCAAGGCCATGCTGAGCCACATAGCGAAGCCCCATCTCAAAAGAAAAGTACAGATAAAGAAGCAAAAATCTGTGACTGATGGGAATACATTGGGAGACAATGTGGAATTGCCCTGAGTACAGCAGCATTTGTTTATAAACAAAAATCCAAAAGGTTAAAAGTCTATCCTGTATCCCTAATGAAATATCTTACAAATACAGCATTCCCTGAATTTGGATGAAAGTTAGAACCACATTGGTGCTAGGAGCAGATGTGAATGATGACTGGGTGCCAGGTTACCTTGATGGTTAATGATGAGCACCCAGCTTGGCAAGTTGTTCCCTCAGCCTATGGACATGTGGTATTTATGTTCAGCTCGTCTTTAGTCTTATAAGTTACTTAGGTCAGCTAAATAAGTGTCCATCTTTTTAAACTTGCATAACAAGATTATAGAACTGGGCACCCAAAGTCATTCATGTGGACACAACTGTTAAGCTTAGTTTTCTTTATTAGAATGTTCCGGATACTAAAAAGAAACTTCCTAGACTGATAAGGTAGCTTTTGATGTCTCCTTGAAAACCTTTCTTTCCTTTCTCACTTTGACTGTTCTGCCCTCTCTCTAGATCCAGCATTAATTTTTCTATTATATGTCAAGGAATTTTAGGGGCTATTTGCCATGTCTTCTATTGTAGTCAGTTTTTCATGTCACTTTTTTTTTTTGGTATTAACCTTTACAAGTGATACTTCTAGCATTATTTGATATGTAGAATCTTCTTTTTTTTTTTAGTCTATAAATTGTTTAAGTTTATAGATGTAAAATTGGAATCAGCTGTTGGTACTGTTGATCCTGAAATTTATGTTAAGATTTTTGGATTTTCAGAATGTTTCTGTTTGATTATATAGGGTTCTTTTGGTTGTTACTTGCTTTTTAAACTTATATTTTGCACTGAAAAATAAATATAGCCCAGGGATAAATATGCTTATATATCTCTACATGTTATTAGATGACAAGTGATTAAAGTTTTATAAAACAGTCAAGTTACTATTGTATGTCTTTTTTCTAGCATGTGTATATTTTGACAACTAAAACTTTATTAATTGTGTATTTGCCTTTTTTTGCTAAGAACAAGGCATTCTTTGTAAAAGTACTTTATTAATTTTATAGAAATATATAAATATAAAGTTAGTATTCTGTGCTAAGTGTATAAATATATGGATGACAGAAATACCTTTCCTCCTGGGCAAATGAAGTTCAGAGAAATTAAATTGTTTAAATCACACAGCTTAGTAGGAGTTGAGACTCAAATTCAGAAATGGTTTGATTCTACCTCACTTGATCTTTCTATAACTTTCATCTCTTCCTTAAAAAAACAAACAAACAACGTTTAATTATTGTCTTCTATAAGTTGCCTTTTATTTCTTGTCCATCAATGAAGACTCTTGATTTTTCAGTTTAACATTTCAAGAGAGCAACATTTATAATTCACTTTAGAAAGATTTTTTGTTCCTGAACCCTGCCCCAAGAGTTTAGGAATTGGTAGCATCAGAGTGAGCATATCAGTATACTCAAATACATCTGAGAGATGTATTGAAATTTATAAATTTAAGACACATCTTTTTAGAAGAATACTTAATGATGCCTAGACACATGAATCAACAATTTACTAGACTCTGAGAGGAATTTCATTCTTTGGTAGAGTTTAAAAAAAAATTTTTTTTTTTGGTAGTTGTAGATGGACAGAATGCATTTATTTGTTTATGTGGTGCTAAGGATCAAACCAGTGTCTCACACATGCTAGGCAAGCACTCTGCCACTGAGCTACAGCCCCAGCCCTAGGTACAGTTTTGATGGAGACATTTCCTGAGATCTGTGCTTAACCTCTGAGATATAAGAACAATAAAAACAAAAGCCATAAAGAGGGCTATGGCTCAGTGGCAGAGCGCTTGCCTAACATGTGTGAGGCACTGGGTTCGATCCTTAGCACCACATAAACAAATAAAATAAAGGCATTCTGTTCATCTACAACTACAAAAAAAGATTTTAAAAAAATCCATGAAGAAAATAGGAGAGCTGGTGTGGTGGCACATGCCTGCAATCCCAGTGGCTTTGGAGGCTGGAGCATCAAAAATTCAAAGCCTGTCTCTAAATAAAATATATATAAAAAAAAAGAGCTGGGGATGTGGCTCAGTGGTTAAGTGCCCCTTGGGTTCCATCCTCTATTCAAAAAAAAAAAAAAAAAAAGAAAGAAAGAAAGAAAGAAAAAGAAAACAAGAGAGGTTTTACATTGGTGTGTATCTCTGTCTCAGACCTCGATTGTATGCTGGTGATCAGAATTGGTATTGCTTTCCTATTTCTCAAAGACTGAAGTGTGCATATAGTTTAAGAAAGAACATTACTCTTGGAAATTATGTATTTTGGATGAGAAACATAAAGATGTTTAGTTGTTGGCTGGATTCCAGTTCTCTTAAAGCTTACAGCTATCCTGTTAGAAGATACATTTTGGAAATAGTATAGTGTGGATAGTTGAAGGAAGCAGTCCTATCAACTGCTTTGCTTAGACAGATTATTTCACTTCTTTTATTGTCAGCATTTTATTTTTTA
Source organism: Marmota monax (assembly GCF_021218885.2). NCBI lineage: Eukaryota > Metazoa > Chordata > Mammalia > Rodentia > Sciuridae > Marmota > Marmota monax. Next base: position 18,542,188 of record NW_026693777.1, on the reverse strand, counting down.
CTGGAAATCTACTTTCCTTCTAGAAATACAAATATTTACAAATATTGTGTGACTATGTAACATCACTGTATAAGTAATAATTATGTTCATTATGGGGAAAAATAGGAAATTCAGATAAGTAAAAAGGAAAAGAAATCACTGACCACAACAGAAAATATTATAACATTTGGGCTTTTTAAATACACACAGACTCACACAGATGCATACATTCAAAAATAAAATGTAAAAATGAGTTCATAATAATGAAAAATGAGCTTAGAAAACAAATTGAGGACTAGGATACCACAACCATTGTGGACTGATAAATGATGTGACACCAGTAAGGAACAGAAAATGTAATGGTTTGGGGCAAAAGTTTGACATAATCGCAGTAGATCCAGCTGTGAGAGACAAAGAGTCAGTTTGTTAACAGTGATAGATATTATACAAAGGCCACTCAACAAAACGATTACTGATGTCCATAAGGAAGAGGACTCAACAAATGGAGCTTAAGAAGTTTTTAGAGATGTGAAACAGCAAAACCTCAGTGGAATGAAATGAATCTGCAGATGCAAAAGACATGTTGAATACAGAAAATACAGGGATTATTAATTTCCTTATCTTTCACAGCAGCAATTCAGTTAGTAATGTCTATTCTTTTTGATTTTTAAAATTATTTTTCTTAAACTAGAAGGATTTTTCACAATGTTTCTTGAATGACTAGTTTTTTTTTAAAAAAAAATATATTTTTAGTTATCAATGGACCTTTATTTTATTTATTTATTTGCGGTGCTGAGAATCAAACCCAGGGCCTCACACATGCTAGGCTAGTGCTCTACCACTGTACCACAACCCCAGCCCATGAAGTTTTTATTTAAGATTTAAAATTTCTTCATTTTCATTTTCATTTCAGCTTCTGCTAATTTCAAGTAAAATTACAGTTGATACTTTTTTAGTTTTAAAACTGACTGCAGTTTCTTCCCAGAAAAAATGTTTATTTCTGTCCATCCATCTGTTGATCTGCATATGAAAAGAGTTGTCAGGAATCATGTTCACTAGTTGTTATTGCTGAATATATTTCAATGGGGAGATTTTGGATGGTTTGTTTCATTTTTGGGGTATTTTTATATTATTTTCTATTATATAACTGCTTTAATGAAAATGATACAGTGAACTTATTCCTCTGACAATGATCATTCTTATGCAGTTCCATAACCTCATTTATGTTAAAATCTACCATGATCCAGCTGGGTGTGGTGGCATATGCCTATAATCCCAGTGGCTCAGGAGGCTGAGGCAGGAGGATTGTAAAGTCAAGCCAGCCTCAGTATCTTAGTGAGGCCCTAAGCAATTTAGCAAGACCCTGTCTCAAAATAAAAAATAAAAAGGGCTGGGGATGAGGCTTCGTGGTTAAGTGCTCCTGGGTTCAATCCCTGGTAACTCCCCCTCCCAAATTTACTATGATTCTTTTCCTCTTCCTATTATCTTTAATAGCTGATGGTATATTATGGATGTGCTATATTTCTTCTTAATCTCAGTTTCTTCATCTGTAATAACAAAACTGGACCAGATTAATTGGTTGCAATCTTTATGTCTCAGCTGAGGAATCCTTCTAATAAATAAACTATTTTATCTCTCTGTTTGGGCAACTATAGAACATAGTTTAAAATTCTACATACAGATTAGAACATTTCTTTTTCCTTTTCTCTCTTTTTTTATGGTACTGGGAATTGAACATGGAGACTTATACATGCTAGGCAGGTAGTCTACCATGAACTATATTGCCCATCTATTTTATTTTATTTTGAGACAATGTCTGGGCTAGCCTTGGGTTTTAAATTGCCTGGGCTAGCCTTGAACTTGTGATCCTTCTTTCCTTGGCCTCCCAAGTAGCTGGGTTTGTAGACTCAGATTAGAAAATTTCTAACTATTTTTTTCCTTAGAAACTTTGTTTTGAGTGGCCATGAAGTAAAAAGAAAACATCAACAACAATAAAATAGGTAATAGCCATAATCTTTAGAATCAGAATTTTAAAGTGAAAGGGGACTTTGAAAACCATCCAGTCTGTTTCTTTAACTTTAAATTGATTAACCAACATCATACAACCAAATGAATGAATGAGACCTGAGCCCAGATCTTCTGACTTTCTATGCTGTTCTTTCCCCTCATTACACAGCAATATATTTTTAAAAAATGAGGGACAGTGACGATGACAATTTTATCTTAACTCATTTAACATGTAAACTAACATGTAAATGTCAGGAAATATTCTTAACTTATTGGTATTTATGTTTTTCATTATGAAAGGAGATCAGCAGTTCAGCCATTATTGAATCCATAAGCTCCAGGAGTTAGAAAGTAAAGTGAGTGGGATTCTGGCAAGGAAGAAAGCATTTGCTTGTCAAAAATTTGGAATTTACTGTGGTTACTGAGATTAAAATAAAACTAAAACTTAACTTGGCACAGGATTAAAAACAAAGCGGCTCCAAAGTTTGTGCACATCATGGAGAAGATGCCATTATTCCTTCAGGCATCCAAGGGGGAGGGGAATATTGTTTCTTTGTGTTGCCTGAGCTGATTTATTTAGTTATGATTTCAACATGCCTACAAGGCAAACCCCAGAAAACATTGCACAACAACATTAACCAGAACAAATGGTGCTTTTTTTCCCCTATACCTCCCCCAAGGTTTTTAAAATAAAACAGCAGTGGGTTCCCCCCTACCCCTTTTCTCTCAAATTGTTTAAAAGGCTCTGATTATGTTTGACTGTTGGGTGGGGCAAGCTTTAAAATCTTAAGTGGTAGTACAGGTTTTTGAACAAGAAAGAGAATTAGAGGTGATGTGACTTGATTATTGGAATGTGTAGAATGTGAAGTTGGGAGAGGCACCATGGTCTACTGCAGGCTGTTCTTAGTAATAGACCTTCTCGTTAAAAGTTCTGTTATTATTGGACATTTATTTTGAAAATTACTGAAGAGGAAATTTTGAAAGAAAAGTAAAACAAATCATCTCATCTGATATTCTCTTTCCACACAGGCACTTTGAAGAGATATCTTAAATATTGTCAAGTCTCAATTATTCTGGCATTTATTAGGTTAGCATTATCACTTGTTTTTCATGAATTTGAATTAAATACACATGGCATTATACTGGATGCAGCACAGAGAAAATTATTAAACAAAGTCCTTATCATTTTGGGTCTTAGGAAGAGGTGTTATCCCAGCAAGTAGTTTAATAAATCCCAAACTCATTTTTCTGTGAACACTCCAAACCTGTCTTCCACCCCTTGTATTCTCTGTCTTCATTAATGGTCTCTCTGTTCTCTCAGCTGGAAACCTCACATTCATCTTGAGTCCTTCTGTTTCCCTAGTCTCCACACCAATCTATTAACAAGTCCTATATTTTCTATCTCACAAATTACTTTTGAATATGTTCATTCCCTCTTTTCTGTTCTCATGGCCACTGCCCTGTTTAGGTCTTTTTCATCTTTCATTTCAGTTCTTTGGAGAGCTGCTTGTCTTCCTTTAATTTTCTAATTCATCCTCCATTCTGCTGTCAAATCTCTTTCTTTAAAGACAGATGTAATCATATCATTCGTTGGCTTAAAAACCTTTGATGAGTCTCCATTAAAGTCTAAACTTAGCTTGTTGTGCCATGTTTCATGGTTTGGCCCCAGTCTGCTTATTTTCACCTCATTTTCTGCCATAATCTCCCCCTACCCTGCAGCCACTTCTTTTGACAAATACATAACACATTTACACTAGTTCCACTAGCTTCCTCTTAGTTATCTGAGCTTGTTAATTACCCTTTTTCTTTTAGTCATTTTGTTCCTTGCCCCATACACACAGAATGCTCTCATGAACTCCTGCTAGTATGGAGAACTGAGGAAGCCAAGATTTTCCAATGAATGCTCTTGAAAATAAGACACAAGAAGACATGTGCATAGTACCAAGCAACAAGTACAACCATTGGAATAGAGTTCAGATTAGCTGTAGGTTATTTCCTCAAGCAAAACTAGAGAAAGGACTTGATTTGAGAAAGCAGTGGAGCCAGCAGTGATAAAACTAGTTTATAACAATATTGAATGAATGCTTCCTTCCTATCAGTACAGATAGTCACGTCTAGCTCCTATTTTTATAAATGAAGGATAAGGAAAAGAACCACAAAAGATTCTTGGTAGGGTAGTTAGGGTCAAGAATTGAGAGAAAAATCACTACCCTTATCTACCTGCTATTCCTTATCTCACTTTCCAAAGGACTAAAGAATGATTAGGAACTCACAGGACTACAGGATTGGGGCTGGGGGTGACTCAGTGGTAAACATTGCTTAGCATGTACAAAATCCTGAGTTCTTTCTCTAGCACCAGGAAGGAAAAAAATCTCTAGTCAGAGATGGTGGGTTTGGAGTAAACTGAGTCCGGGAAACTATTTGATCTTTATTTTAATGAGGAAGTTAATGAGGAAGCAGAAGCCTTTCTCATGTTTGTGCCTAGTCATTCTTCTCTCTGACCTTTGAATGCTTATGCTCAACTTTTGTCTTTTTTATTCAGGACTGATTCTTTTTTAAAATTAGTTTTTATTATATAAGCAATATACTAATATATTATCTTCAAAACATTCAGAATATCTGTAAAAGCCATTTAGACATTCCTATTAACATCCCAATCCCCTCACCACTCCACCAACACTAGAAAATGACAACTATTTTCAGTTTGACTTTGTGCCCTTCAGACCCTTCTTTTTATTGGTTCTTTTTAGTTATACATGACAGTAGAATTCATTTTGATATAATTGTATAAGTATGGAATATATCTTATTCTAGTTAAGACCCCATTTTTAAAAATATTTTTTTTAGTTGTAGATGGACACAATACCTTTATTTTATTTATTTTTATGTGGTGCTGAGGAGCAAACCCAGTGTCTCACGTGTGCCAGGCAAGCGCTCCATTGCCAAGCCACAACCTCAGTCCTAAGACCCAATTCTTAAGGATGTTCATGATGGTGGGATTCACTAAGGTGTATTTATGTAAGTACATAGGAAAATTATTTTAGATTCATTCCACTGTCTTTCCTTTTCCTGCCCCCTATCCCTTCCTTTCATTCCCCTTTGTCTGATCTACTGAATCTTCCTCTCTTGCCCCTTATTGTGGTTATCTTCTACATATCAATGAAAACATTTGACCTTTAGTTTTTTGGGACTGGCTTATTTCACTTAGCAAGATCAGCTCCAGGTCCATCCATTTACTTGCAAATGTCATAAAGTCATTCTTCTTTCTGACTGAGTAATACTCCATTGTGTACATATACCACAATTTCTTTATCCATTTATCTGTTGAAGGGCATCTAGGTTGGTTCTATAGCTTAGTTATTGTGTATTGAGCTGTTACAGACATTGATGTGGCTGTATCACTGTAGAATGCTGATTTTAAATCTTTTGGATCTAAACCGAGGAATGGGATAGTTGGGTCAAATGATGGTTTCATTCCTATTTTTTTTGGAGGAATCTTCATACCGCTTTCCAGAGTGGTTGTACTGGTTTGCAGTCCCACCAGCAATGTATGAGTGTATTTTTTCCCCCACATCCTCGTCAGTGTTTATTGTTACTTGTATTTTTGATAATTGCCATTCTGACTGGAAGGAGATGAAATTTCAGTATAGTTTTAATTTGCATTTCTCTAATGACTAGAAATGCTGAACATTTTTTTTTATATATTTGTTAACCATTTGTATTTCTTCTGAAAAGGGCCTGTTCAGTTATGCACTGACTTACAGAAAGATGTATGGGCAAATAGGCTTATAAAAAGCATATAGTGTTATTTAGTGTGTGCACTTTCCTCACAGACATTTACTCTGCTTCTCATCCTACAGACTTGCTTTTTTGACTGTATAATAGATCTAGGAAGTCTTTTTCTGTTACATATAGATGACTTATCATATTTTTCCAACTTCTGACACATAATATAATCTTTAGAACTATCTTGACCCTTTCTTCTCATAGTAATTTGTGTGGACAATTAGAAGGTGAAAACAGGAAAAAATTTTTGTAAGCAAGTGTTTGTTGGTTCTGATGCCAGTTAAATATAAAAGGTTGTAATTGTTGACTTGAAAAATGTTCTCCTTAAAAATTAGACTGTTAAAAACACTCTTGGATCCAGTTCAAAGAACTTTGCTGGCATTAACACTCTCTGCCCTCCTTTCTCCTTATACACCACCCCCAATTATTGGCATTGCTGGAAATTAAATGTAACCAGGACTCCATGTATATATGCATCTGTTTTTCCCTTTTCCATATGCCTATGTCCTCCCTCTTCAATTGCTTCTGTTTAGCACTTAAATTCCCAAATTAATTCAAGAAGAAAATTTGAAATCTATAAAATGAGGGGTTTAGGTAGTCTTTTAGTGCTTTTATAGCTCTAGTATTTTACTGTTATTGAAATAATTTTTTCAGAGAATACATTCTGATAAACTTTTTTCTGTGTTTGATTTTGGTTATTGCTAGTTATAAATAACTTAATAATATTAAAATAGATGAAACTTGTGCTACTTATTTGTCACTCTTCCTTGAAGAATATTTATAATGATCATTTAATGTTCAAAGAAAATTGTCAAAGGAGTTGATAATTGTCAAGCATTATTATTACTACCACTAGTATTATTAGACCACTAGTATCTGATATTTTTAACCTATATAAAGCTAAGGACTGAGTCAAAGTGAACAGGATCTTCTGAGAAAGTATATATAAGACATTTACTTTATTAATATGCTTTTGAATGTTCAAAAAGGTGCCATCATATACCAGGAGCAAAAGTGTGGGAGTCAGGAATTGGAGAATTAGTCTCAGCCCATCACTGTCTCACTCTGTGATTGCAGGTTACTCCTTGCTTTTAAATTATCCCATCTGTAACACACAGGAACCTATTTCTGACTTTTAGCTTACCTAATGATATTTTGTGAAATAATGAAGATAACCATAACCATTTAATTTGTGTTCCTCAGTAAAGATTCTGTACAAGTGACTGGCAGTGGTAGGGTGGTTAGTATATTATTAAGATAGTTCTTGAAAGTGCGAAAAATACCCAGAATAGATCACTTAAAGTTTTTCTTTCTTTTAAGCCAGCAAAGAGTGTGCTATATTAGGTAGAACAGTACTGAAAACATACAAAAACAAAGGTTTGTGATGTTCTAGGAGCCAATCCATGATCTATTTAGTTCTTTTCAACTTAATGTTCTACGTTATTTGCTGCCTTTTACAAAAGTCAATGGCCCAGGTTTTGTTTTGTTTTTGTATTCTAGTCCACCCATGGGGATTGAACCCAGGGGTGCTCTATCACTGAGCTACATCCCCAGCCCTTATTTATTTTTATTTTGAGACAGAATCTCACTAAATGACTGAGACTGGCCTTGAGTTTACAATCCACCTCCCTCCGCCTCATGAGTTGCTGGGATTACATGCCCAGCTTTTTGATGTTTTTTTAAGGTATATTTGGATGTTTATGTTTGTTCAGATTATTCATGAGGTCTGTTATTTAGATAACCCTGGATTAGAAAATCATGTAAAATTTCACTTTTACTTGAATTCCAACACTCTCAGTACATATATCCTATAAGATTCTCTTTTTAAATTCCTCTTCTCACCTTCTTGTGATTGGTTGCTTCTTTTTACAAAAATATGTAAAAGACATGCTTTTTGAAGAACACCTGCTGGAGTTCTTCTCTATATGAGACACCAAACCTTTTCTCTATAAAGGGAAGACAATTATGAACAAAAAGAGATATTTATTTGAGGAAACCATTTAAAGAACTCATTCTTTTCTCACTGTCGTTCTTTCCAAATGGATATCACCCCTGGTATGAGAATTCTTTTCAAAATTTGGTGTCCAGCTGGTGAAAAAAACTGACACTCAATTGCATGAAGTCCAGCAGCGTTTCCTGTGTTTTGCACATCTGGGGACTATTCTGTTATGATGTAAAAATATTAAATATTACAATATCTAAACTATATATTTCACAATCAAATTATTTATAAACACATATGAAACTGTTCTAAGTATAACCTGTACTCAAATGAAATGTCATGTTTATAACCCAGTAGGGAAACTACTCTGGAATGCTTCAGACCAGGCTCAGTGCAGGCAAGACATTTTGAACTGATAGTGTAAGGAAGGATCTGTTTCCTTTTTCAGCAGTCTCATCTGAACTTAAAAAGATGACTCATGTTTGATTAGTTACAAGTTTAAGTTTGTTCCAGTTTTCATGCCAATGGAACATGTTTTCTTTCTATCTATAGATTTAGTAGAGTTGGTCTTGGAATATGGATGTGTAAGTTTCATAGTTACTTTTTAAATTTCTCTTGAACTTGAGAAGTCAGATCAGTTAAGTAACCAACAAAGGCAGTTTAGAGAGGAGAATGTTGATTTGCTTTGCATCTTTTTTTTTTTGTCTGTAAATGTAAACTGATTTGTAGCTTTGAACTTAAAAATAAATGAAACAGTTTAATAGCACTGTAGGAAATTTGTGAAATGGAGAGAGGGGAATGAGCTGGGTCTTGAAGAATATATAGTTCTTGATATAGTCCATATTGCCCTTTGGACATTTTTTATTTTGTGTTATTGTTGTTATATGACTTCTTAGATCATTCTGCCTTGGTGAAAAGAGTTGGCTAGTTACTCTCTAACTACATTGTAATCTTAACACATTGCCTTGCTTTGCCTTAATTTCTCCATGACAATGGCTATACAATTTGAGATTTATTTAATTTATTGGAATTAACCCTTTTAAAATTGTATAGAACTGGCTTTTAATATGAACAAATTTAAGATTAAAGATAGCCTTGCATAATAGTGCATTCTTCTGCCTTTAAGAAGGGCACTACCTATATATAAAATAAAAACAATGATTAGGTTTCTAAGACAGTTTGAGTGTCTTATGCATGTTCTAGCTGGTTATAATCTTAACCATCTGGTACTCAGCATCTGGTTTATCCGTGAGACCCCTATAATTAACCGGTAGTGCTTCTTGGTCTTGTCTTTTAGGAGGATTTATAGTTTACCTCAGGTGGTGTCTGATAGTAGGGAGAAGACTGAATAACTAGCTCTTTTAACTAGAAAAAAATGTCTCATTGATACCAATATTGTTGAAAAACGATGTAAAAATAATTTTCTTTCTGCATTTAACATGATTGACAGCTATACTGTCTGAACAACCTAAGATATTCAAGTTTCTTGGGTGTGTTTTAGTGTTTTAGGACACCTGGGAAGAACTGAGCCTTTAGAAGGGACAGCTTTGTGATGTGTTCTGAAGTGTTATGCAAGAGAGAATTATTAGGCCAGGTGCCTTTCATGTCTATATTTGCCAGAGAAAAAATTATAGAGACAAGGGTTTGCCTCAGTAAAAGTGCTCATATTTTCCAAGACAAATTGACTCCCCCCCTCCTCCGCAGCCATGGAGATAGAACCCAGGGCCTTGCACATGCTAGGCAAACACTGAATTCTATCTCCAGCTCCTTTATTTTTTGAGACAGGGTCTAACCAAGTTGCCCAGACTGATCTTGAACTTCAGTCCTCCAGCCTCAACCTCCCAAGTAGCTAGGATTATAGGTGTGTGTTACCACATCCCCCAAATGACTTCTAATACATGCAAGAATCCAAATACTTTATATGTAATCAATATCAAAAGAAGGTGACCTGGTCTTCTGATTGGTTATTAACCTGTTACACATTCCTGTTGCCATGTTCTGCTTACACTGAATTTATCAGAGAAATCTTGTTCAATAAGATTTTCTGAAATGAAGCCTGCCAATTACATTAGACTCTTTGGTTTGGAACCTTATTGAGAGTTACCTGGGCAACCAACTCATTTGGAAAATTCTTCCCCTCAAATTTTGCTTAAAATCTGTGACCTCTAATGGGAAGGGAATGGTGAAAGCAACACTAAATTTGTAAGCCCAACTTTCCCCCTAAAACTTCCTTAGTGATCAAATTGCCTTGTATGAATATATCCCAACAAGGGTCAGGGATTGTCTAGTTTCAGGACATTTTATCTAAACATTCTTCTAGGGACAGAAGAATTATCCTAAAATTCTTCTCTTATGACTAGATCCATAGAGATCAAAATTATCAACACAGTGATGACAGTGTAATTAGCTATATCTATCAACAACATCTAATCAGTCATACCTGAGGCCACTTGAAAGGTTGGTCCACTGCTGGCTCTGCCTTAACTGTCATTAATGATCCTCAGGGTTTTGGACTGAAGTTAAAAAAAAAAAAATGGGCTTAAAACTAACCTGGAATCTACTTTGCACTTTTGGGTAAATAGTATGCTAAGATAGGAAAGTATATCAAAATAAAACTCACAGATAGGATAGATTGTAAAAGAATGAGAAATTGGCAGTGAGAAGTTTGAGTGAATAAGAGGCTGGGGTTGTGGCTCAGTGGTAGAACGCTTGCCTAGCAAGTGCGAGGCCCTGGGTTTGATCCTCAGCACCACATAAAAAATAATTAAATAAAGATATTGTGTTCAAATAAAAAATAAATATTAAAAAATGAACTTTGAGTGAATAAAACAAAACAAGTGCTTGCTGACATCAGGTTTTTTAAAAAATTGCCTAAACTGTTAAAATGGATTTATTCATGCTAAACATTCACATTATATAGTTTTATTCTTTTGTACTTCTCATTTGATGAAGTTTTCAAACTGTGGTTTGCTGGAGGAGGAAAACCCCAAACCCACACCACATAGGACAAATTGAATTACAAACCTGGTGTGGTCCTTTACCTCAATTAAATCTAATTTGTGTTATTTTAGTCATCCTGGGTGGCAGCTGTTCTGCGTAAAAGACCACAAACATTTTCAATGTAAGAATTTGTCCAGATTACAACTCCTTAAGATTGGTATTATCCTATTTATACTTTGAGTGGCAAAGTTAGAGTTTAATTTGGTGTATTAGGATTCTTTTAAAAGCTGAAAATTTAGTTGTTCTTTGAATAGACTTTTATAAAATTGAGCATTCAATGCTTATTTTAAATGTTGATTTTTAATAACTTCATTTTATTATTTTTTATGCTCAATTCTCTTAAAATAGCCTCAGTTACTTTATGCAGTCAATTATCAATTTGAGGACAAGGGAATGCAAGTTTTTAGATTTTGACATTCTAAACCAAAACCTAGGATAATGTTGAAAGAAATCCATGAAATAATATAAATTCCAGATTGTTCAGGTCAGTATAATTGAGATGGAGGTTTGACCAGGATGGAGTATGAAATGTAGTGGAATTTATAGAAATGAAGACCACAACACCCAGTTGAGTTGTAAAAAAGGTAACACAGGAATCACTTATTTGAATGATGGCTAACAATTGATACTAATGGGTCATTCACTCTATTTTAAATTAATATTGTTTTTTGAAGATTGATCTTTTCAACAAAACACTTGTTTAATTCACTATTACTACCTTGGATAGGAAAATGACACTTAAGTGTCTTAATGTAAGAAGTGAAATCTGCAGATTGCATAGGGGAATATATGTAATAGAAGGACTTTGACTCATTTTCTAAGATGGACAGGTGGGATAATACTAAATTTTAGGGAATTACAATGAAGAGGTACTATCTGATAGAGACATAAATGGAAGAAAAATCTTGATACTTTAAAAATGATCTATGATGTATGAATATATTTAATTTTCAATTAGCTATTAAACATCTGCTGTGGACTAAGTATTGTTAGAGGTATTGTGACATCAAAGATGAATAAGCTACAGGAACTTTTCAATGTAGCTGGGAAGCAAACAGGTAGCTAATAATATTTAGCACCATTCGGCAGGTGATGTGATAAAAAATTTGAATAAATTTATACTTCTTATTTTGTTGTGGGGAGAGTGTAGGACTGAAGTTAGGTACTAGATCAAAACAGAAGTAAAATTTTATAAAAACCCTCACTGCCATATGTGAGACTTATACCTTTCACTAGCCATTTAATCAGTTACTAGTTAACCCACACAGTTAGACTTGTGGTGTTTATCAGGCTGCCTGTGCTTTTCTCCTATTCACTTTTTAAGGAGGAAAACAGCAATTTGACCATTAACAGTAATCAGTTTCTTGTACACAATCTAATTTTTATTATTCATGACCTAAACCAAATTAAATAACATTTAAAAAACCATTTTATCATGCTGTATTACTCATTTATATCTGGCGCTACCTATCTACTATTTGTTGAAACTTTATTTTTTTGGTCTTTAGTGGCAGTGCACATCCTCAGTTCTCCTGCCTTTCTTACCTTATTTGGGGTCCCTTCTGCTGACTTTATGTATATATTAGTTATCTATTGCTAATAAATTATCCTAAAATTCAGCAGTTTAAAACAATGAACATTTGTTATCTCAGTTTCTATGGGTCAGTAATATCCTGTTGTATTCGAATGTGCATGATAAACAATGACATTTATAAATATTGTTGAATGCTGCATAAATGGATGCTATTATTCAAGTCACAACTGATATTATTTCACAACTACATGGCTTACAATATTTATTTCCATGCCCCACCCCGCTTTTTTTGTACTAGAATTGAACTCAGAGAGGCACTTCACCACTGAGCCACATCCCTAGCCCTATTTTGTATTTTATTTAGAGATAGGGTCTAACTAAGTTGCTTAGTGCAACACTGTTGCTTTGAACTTGCAATCCTCCTGTCTCAGCCTCCAGAGCCGCTGGGATTACAGGCTTGCGCCATTGAGCTTAGTTCCATGATCTTTTTAAAACAACCCTTTCTAAAGCATTTCAGTCCTCAGCACTCAATTTTCTGAAAATCTCTAACGTCCCTCACAAATAATAATCGTGACTCTCCTTGGCCTAATCTTCAAGTTTATATCCTCGATGTTCAGCATCTTCCCTAAGCCAGTCCCCTGATCTTACTTAGTTCAACTGTGTTTAACAAACACCTACTTAAATTGGTCACTTACACCTTGGACCAAACACCATCTCCATCCCTAATACTGTGTTCAGTTTTACTTTGCTTTTTCCTTCATGGTAATGATTACCTTCTTTGTCTTTCCAAATCTTGCTGATTTTTTTTTTCTTGTAGATGGACACAATATCTTTATTTATTTTTATGTGGTGCTAAGGATCAAACCCAGTGCCTCACTCATGTGAGGCAAGCTCTCTACCTACCACTGAGCTGCAACCCCAGCTCCAAATCTTGCTGATTCTGTCTGTTCCAGTCTTATTGTGTTCCTTCTACCTCTTTTATAAAGCCACTTTGCACTTTTCTGGGCTATTTAGCCTTTAATTTTAGAATTCCTGCTATACTAATGCTAAATACTGAACAGTTTATCCCTTTATTTTTAATTAGTTTAACTGGGTTAATTTTCCTTTCCAACTAGAATTCCAATTTTGTGGGAGCAAAATCTTATTCCTTCATATGTACCTATTGTCATGTGCAGAGTACATGTGCAGAGTACATGTTGGCTGGTTGATTAAAAATTAGAAATCTTGATTCAGCTACAAATTTCTTTCTTTTCTTTCTTTTTTTTTTTTTTTTTGTGTGTGGTGCTGCTGAATGAGTGATATCTCTCAGAGCCATTCATGAGGACAAACTGATTTCAGAATAGTTGGGAACTACATTTCATCATTTTCCTCAAGAAGCATTGCTATATGAGGAGATTAATTTTTTAAAAAGTTCCCTCTGGCCAACTATCAAAATTGGCTTTTAGCCTTGAACTATCAAAGCAAAAGTTTCAGAGTTGCCTGGAGCAGAACAGGTACTAAGTAGCAAGCAATGCAGGGTCTCTGATCCCTATTCTGCTTCAGTTATGGGCCTGATCAAGCCCTTTGGCTTAGATAAGTAGAAAAAAGGAATTTATTTTTATCTTCTCTCTCTCTTGAAAGTTTCATGGATTTGATTCACAAAGAAAGGGCAAATTACTGAAATTTGTGTCAACATCTTATTATTATTGACTGAGAAAATTTAAAATCAAGTGATAATATTAATCAAAATATAGGTACGCATACAGCCTGAAAATAATGTGGCTAATTGTGTTCCGTATCATTCTTGGTATATTGAGCACCAGCCCTGGAGAGTGAGGCCTGAGAGTCTGTGGGAAGGGAAGCTCCTTTTGGCAACCTTTAGTTTGGTGCCTTTACTAAGATATAATTCCATTCACATTATTAGTTTCAATAACAATATTTCCTTGTTGTTTCTTCTTCTTCCTCCACCTCTCCCTGTCTTCTCCCTCCTCCTTCTCCTCATCATCTCTAATTCTATTTAGGGTTGGTTTTGGGATTATTTATAATATCAGTCTGTGATTTCAGTTATTATTTGCACATTTTTGGTTTCCATGTGGTTGAATTACTTGTGTTTATATATTTTAAAAAATTCCCCTCCTGTTGTTTGTATGTGTAGGTGTATCAGCCAGGATTCCTGTTTGGAGTGCTGGAGCACTTTGAGTTAGAGAAAGTAGAATGGTTAAAACTCTCTCTCTCTCTCTTTTTTTTTTTTTTTTTAAGAATTTCCTTTTTTTCTTTTATTTAAATATTTTATTAGTTATTGATGGACGTTTATTTATTTATATGTGGTTCTGAGAATCAAACCCAGTGCCTCACACATGCTAGGCATGCACTCTACCACTGAGCCACAACCCCAGCCCCTAAAACTCTTCATTCTTTCTTTTGATCCTTACAGCTCATGATGTTTGCACTATATCCTTCAGAAGACAAAGCCCATCAGCTGCATATACACCTGGTTACTGCACAGATCACTTCAGTTAATACCTCCTGTTTGCATCATGTCTTTGAGATCCCCTGAACCTGTGAGGGACTCCTCATGAGGCCACCGGGCAATACTCTCTCTGACTATGATATCTCTTCATTTTCTTCTAACTTGTTCTATACACCGCACATGTGTCCCACTTCTCTACTCAGTGGACACTACCTGGTATATGTAAAAGGAAAAGTAGAAGTGGGAGGAGAGAGGGTGAAGGAGGGTCAGAGACAGACTTGAAAAAGCATGTGGAAGATGTATGAGTGTTACCCTCAGAGGATTCTACTTCCTTCCCCAACTGCTGTTCTGTCTTGTGCTTATCACCACCACATCAGTATTTCTATGAAGAGTTTTAAATAAAGATTAAAGTCATTTGCATTTCAGTCCTCAGCACTCAATTTTCTGAAAATCTCTAGTTATATCCTTAAGATCAAATCTCACGGTTTTTACTTGGTTTCCATCTTCCTTGGTCACTCTGCTGAATTTTTGATAAATTTGAACATTCCCTTCTGGAAAAAAGGGAAAGATTTATTGAATACAACTTTTGCCACATGAAACTTTGTCTGATCAGCCTCACTTGAAAGTTCACATTTTATTGGATGGCATTTGCAGATTGTTCTCCTTTCCCTACAGCAGGACTGACAATATGAAAATGCTTCCATATGCTAAAAGCTATTTTACTAAAGCAGGAGAAGAAAAATGGACTTTACTGGCTAACCATCATATAAACATGAAACTCCAATGTGGGCAGATTTGGAAATGGAAGTGCCTCAGAGTTCACTGTAAACAACTCTGTAGCCCTGAGGTCTCACTACCATTGAAGATGATGTGGAGAGTTGTTTTTACCTCACAAGAGTGATTCTTAAAAGTACAATTATGATTTGTATATAACTTTAAAATATTTAATTAAGTGTGTTTAGTTAAAACAGAGTTTTAAATTCTAATTTTGAATAGGTATGAACATTTGAAGTAAATAAATACTTAAAACTTTCAGGTTATTTATGTATTTTAAGACATTTCAATAGTTACCTCTCTGGTCTGTCTCCCCAACCCCTTATGCCTGAAGTATAGAATAGTCTTCTCCCTTATCTCCCTAGCCTTAGTAGTTCTCTTTTTTAACTTTTTTTGTGTGTGGTGCTGGGGATTAAACCCAGGAGCTCCCACATTTAGGCAAGTGCTCTGCCCCGAGCCACACTCCTGGCGCTGTTACTCTTAAAACTTCTGTTACCTGGCTCTACTAGGATATTTTAGTACTGGGGATTTAACTCAGGGCCCTTTACCACTGAGTTACATTCCCAGCCCCCACCTTTTTTTTTTTCTTTTTTAGTTTTTCTTTTTGAGACAGGGTCTCACTAAATTGTCTAGGCTAACTTCAAATTTGTAATCTTCCTGCCTCAGCCTCTTGCCTGATAGGATAATATTTCTAAAATAACTTCATGCTTTCTCCTATCAACTGATGTCATTTATTTTAATCTTACCAATATTCTTTCAAACCCTGACTTATATTTTCCTTTAAGGAGTCTTCATAATAATCTTATTGGATCCTATTTTCCATAGTACTTTTGAACTAAGCTCTTTCTCCATTATTTTTATGTTGATTTGTTTATTTCTTGTCACTTTTGTTTTTGTCTATTCTTTTGTTTTCTTCCTAAATGGAAATCAGTGTGGTAGAAGATCTTGTAGTTTTTCTGAATGGAATCTAGAACACTTCTGAGGACATAATAGATGTTAAATATATACTCTGTTACTGCATGTTATCAAGTTTAAAATTGTGGCTATTTAAATTACATAAATTTTTGAACAGAAATCCTGAGTGAAGATAACCTGCACAATGCTTGATAATTAGATTATAGATTGTAAAATAAGTTCTGTGAAGTCCATACTGTGCCTTCTTTGAAGGTTTATTGCTTAACTTTTAGAATTGGTGGTTTTCTCTCTTAAACTGAGAAATAGGTCTGGCAGATCGACTTACTAACGGTGGCCTCTTCAGTCTTTCCTGAATGTCTGTATTCTCTATCTTTCTAATTAACTCTTGCAAAAGAAAAAATAAATGGGATTTATATTGTTAAAAAATAGAAATTTCTTACTGGGCATTGTGGCACATGCCTATAATCCCAGTGACTCAGGAGGTTGAGGCAGGAGGATTACAAGTTTGAGGCTAGCCTCAGCAATTTGGTGAGTTCCTAAGTAACTTTGTGAGACCCTGTCTCAAAATAAAAAAATAAGGAGCTCTGGGGTTGTAGTTCAGTGGTAAAGTACTCATGGGTTTAATCTCCAGTACTGGGGGCGCGGGGAGAAAGAAAGAAATTATTTTTTTAAGAAAATTATTTTTTAGGTATAGTTGGACACAATACCTTTATTTAATTTATTTATTTTTATATGGTGCTGAGGATCAAACCCAAGGCCTCGAACATGCTAGGCAATCACTCTACTGCTGAGCTACAAGAAAGAAATTCTTTATTTTTATCACTGTAGCATCTTAGACCAAATAAATAAACAACAACTTTTAAAAAGAATGTATAGTTAGAAGACTAATACTACCTGATTTCAAGATTTATAAATCATAACTCAAGGTAGAGTAGCAGTATTTAAAAAAAAATTTTTTTTTGGTACCAGGGATTGAACCCAGGGGCACTTAACTGTTAAGCTGTACCCCCCCCCCCCATTTTATTTTGCACTTTGAGGCAGGGTCTTGCTAAATTGCTTAGGACCTCACTAAATTGCTGAGGCTGCTTTTAACTTGCCATCCTCCTGGTAGAGTAGTATTAATTATTAATGTTTAATGTAGAGATAGGGAAATTTTTCTGTGGAACAGAACGGAGACTCCACAAACACCAACATATACATGGGCAACTTAGTTTTGACAAAAGTATAAAGGCAGTTCACTGGAGAAAAGCCAGTCTTTTAAATTGTAACAGATGGTACTGAACCAATTAGATATCTATGTGAAAAATAAATTGTATAATATTTTACACCATATAAAAATTAACCCAAAAATGGAGAAATAGACTAAAATGTAAACCCTAAAACTATAAAACTTCTAAAAGAATAAATAGAAAGATGGGCCGGAAATGTAGCTCAGTGGTAGACACTTGCTTAGTATGTATGAGGCCCTGAGTTTGATCATAGTATCAGTGGAAGGGGGAAGAGCAAATTGGAAATTTTTTTTGTTGCAAAGCTTTGCTATATATGCCTCCAAAGGCTCAGCTGATAAAAAGACAGATTGATAAATTGAACTTCATCAAAATAAAAAATTTCAGATCTTCAAAAGAGAATGTAAAGATTTGTCACAGACTGTGAGATAATATTTGCAAAACATAATAATGTGATAGAGGACTTTCAGCCAGAATATATAAGGAATTTTCAAAACTCAATAAAAAAACAAGCCAACAAAAACAGAAAAAAGATGTTAGCAAACATACCACCAAAGAAGATACATGGATGGTAAACACATGAAAAGGAACCCAACATCATTAATTATCATGGAAATGTAAATAAAAACCGCAATGTTTTTATTTATACAATGCCTATTAAAGTTAAAGTGAAAAAAAAATCTTATAAAAGTGTTGATAAGTATGTATGTGGAGGAACTAAAACCCTGCCATCTTGCAGGTGGGAAAGTAAAAAATAATGACAATGACAGTATTACGTTTTGTAAATGTCAAATGGTATGATTGGTAGTTTATTAAAATGTTGAACATATATCTACTATATGATCCAGCTATTCCACTTAGCTTTTTACCCAAGATAATTGAAGGTATAGAAACAAAAACTTATATACAACTGTCTTAGCAGTCTTATTTGTAATAGCCCCAAACTGCAAGTCACCACCAGGTCCATCATCAAGTGAATGAGTAATAAACTGTGGTATAGACATACAATGGAAGACTACTCAGTATTCTGTGTTGCCCAGGCTGGTCTTGAACTCCTGGGCTCAAGCAATCCTTCTGCAGCAGCCTCTCGTAGCTGGGATGACAGGCATGTACCACTGAGACCAGCATCACCTAGGCTTTTTTTGGGGTGTTCTTTTTTTTTTTTTAATTTTAGCTTAAATGTTCATTAAGCTAAAAATACATTTTGGAGAAATTAAAAGTTGCTAGTATTGTATAGTCAGTTCCTATGATCCATTCACATGGTAACATTTTGCTATTTTTTTTTTGTCTCTTAAGTGTGTGTGTGTGTGTGTGTGTACTTTTTACTGTACTCTTGTTCTGAACCACTTGGTAGTAAATGGCAGAGATTGGGACTCTTTATCCTAAATACTTTAGTATATGTCTTTTTTTTTTTAAAAGAGAGAGAGAGAATTTTAATATTTATTTTTTTTTTAGTTTTCGGTAGACGCAACATCTTTGTTTGTATATGGTTCTGAGGATCCAACTCGGGCCGCACGCATGCCAGGCGAGCGTGCTACTGCTTGAGCCACATCCCCAGCCCCAGTATATGTCTTTTAAGAACAAAGACATTCTTTTACATAAGCATGGTATATTGATCAAATTCAGTATTATATATTGTTAAATTTGCCTATCTTCCCAATACAACTTTTTTAGCAGCTTTTTTGTGTCTTCTATATAAGGATTGGTAAATAGAAATTTCATTGTCATATCACTTGTGTTTCCTTAGTATATTGTCTTTTTAAAAAACACTGACACTTATTAAAGGCCCAGAATTTTGTATAATGCCTCATATGGAATTGCATAATTATTTCCACTGTACCTTGGTTCTTTTTCTTGTTGTATTTTAGTGCTGTGGGTATGCACACGTGTATACTGGTATATACCTGCATGCTATACTTTATTTAGGTTTATGTTGAGTCTTTTCTAAACTAGATTATAAATTTTTATAGATAGATAATTTATCCTATAATTTTAGTTTCCATACTTTCAGGCACATGTAATACTTAATTTGTAATAAAAATTAAATATATTTAGTAAGTCAAAAGTTCTTACATATTTTGTAGTTTAAGGGGAGAGAAGGACATATCAGATTAATGAATTTAAGAGTAATTAAAGATGTCAAAGAGCACCAATGTAACAATACAGGCATTATGTTTTGTTTTATTGAGTCTTGAAGAAACTTGAATAGTCCAAAGTGTAATATCATATACACACAAAACACTGAATTCTGCACTAATTCACATGTTATTTCTTTTCATCATTCCTTTGAGGAAACCCTTTGCAATTGTTGACTTCCTTTCCATATACATGTTCCAAAATAGCCTTCCCATCTGACCTGGTATTTTAGCAGACAGTGAAATTGGAATGAAACATCTTAGACTTTTTAAAATATGTTTCTCAAGACTAGAACTCTCAGGTTGTCAAGAAGAGGTCTTTTTTAAAATTTTTTTTTGTTGCTGTTGTAGATGGACACAAATATCTTTATTTTTATTTATTTTTATGTGGTGCTGAGGATCGAACCCAGGGCCTCGTGCATGCAAGGCAAGCGCTCTACCACTGAGCTATAACCCCAGCCCAAGAAGAGGTCTTTTATTATCAAATAAATGTGGTTCTAAGAAAATGACTCAATCGAAGTTTTTAAGGATGAGTACAGATAGGACGTTGTTCATATTGAAGTCAGCATCTGAGAAGGTACATTGTAGCCTTTTAGAGGCTCTGGTTTCCCTGCAGCTCATCTTTTATTTGTTAAGGTCCATAATAAACTTGAATTTATTATTCAGGATTATTTAGGATTTTTAATCTCTTAGCATTCAGGAACTCTTAAAACATTGTGTTTAAATTTTTTTTTTGGTAGTTGTAGATGAACAGAATGCCTTTATTTTATTTGTTTATTTTTATGTGGTGCTGAGCATCGAACCCAGTGCCTCATGCATGCTAGGCAAGCGCTCTACCACTGAGCTACAGCCCAGCCCAAAACATTGTTTTCTTCTGTTTTAAAGAAGAATGTTTAGTACACAGGTTTTCTTAGTATTGACTTTCATAACTATCATCTGGGGCGGTTATCTCAGTTGATTTTTTATTTCTGAAGGCCTATTCTAACTCTACATTTACCTGAACTTACTGAAGAACTCCTCATTACTCAGCACATACTTTTGTGAAGAGATTCTTAGGAGTAATGGCTGACATTCTCCATATTGTGGTTTGTCTGTTGTGTATGTGCCTGTGGATAACTTGGCAATCACTCCCTCAGCAAAATACCAGCCAGTGTGGTTCAGCCAAAGTTTAAAGGAATAAAATAACTGCAACAGAAGGGTTTTCTTTCTTTTTTTTATATAATGCTGAGTGATACTATTCTTGGTTCTTTTTTTATTGAATTGCTTAGGTAGCAGGTAGTGTTTCATTACCATAGTTGGTATTAATAACAAAACAAACAACCACCAGCAAATGGGAATACCAGGTAATTCAGATTATCTACTTTTCACATATGAGGCTAAGAACTCTTCTTTTAACTAAAAAATGTGTGCTTAGATCAGATTCTGATTTAGAGAATGAAAAACAACATATTATCTGTTCTTTCTAGGATCAAGTTTAATGGAAAACTGGTGGTTTACTAATTTTTTCACACACATAATTTGAGAATATTTTTTATGTTTGTCAATTTTTTTGAAAGTAGGGTTTGGGGGCTTATTTCAACTGCAGTAGGAGGAGGTACTGATTCACCAAATTGTGTGAATTAAAGGCATGATCAAGGAATAGGCCATTGAAAATGATGGGCCTGCAGTATTAAAAGTGCTTTGATCTTCTGTTTTGACACGCTGAGTTTATCTTTAATTATATGTGATGACATTTGATTACTATACACTTAGACTATTATAATGTGGTTTGTAAAATGTAGTTTATAGTATGTAATAACTTCAACACCCGCTTTTTTTTGTACTTATGAGTATGCAGAGTGATGTTTTAGTTTTGTTTAAATGAAAACTGTTGGACTTTTGAATTAGCAGACATTTAAAAAGTAAGATATTTAGTAGTCAGGCAAAGTCTAGTTCCTGTAAAGTAAGGATTAGGAGTGTTCCTGTGACACCTGGTGTCTTATTTTACAGAGGTTAACAGAATTATCTGTGGCGATTTCCTGATCTTTCCACTAACTTGCTGCTTTACTTCAGGTAAATCACTTAAGTTCCCTGAACTTTTGAAAAATGAAAGCCTTAGACTAAATGATATCCAAGGTTTCAGTAATGAAAGTATGCTTCTCCTATTCTAGGATGTCTGTAATGGGCATAGTGTGCATGACATACAATAGAATTTCCAGACACTTTTTTGGGGGTGGTGGTGCTGGGAATCGAACCCAGGGCCTTCTGCATATGAGGCAGGCACTCTACCAACTGAGCTATAGCCCCTCCAGACACTTAAAAAAATATTTTTGTTGTAGATGGACACAATACCTTTATTTATTTGGTGCTGAGTGAGGATTGAACCCAGTTCTAAATGCTTATGAGGCAAATGTTCCACTGCTGAGCTACAACCTCAGCCCCTTGAGACATGTTTTTTAAAAGAAGAATATTTTTAAAAAATTATTGTGTCAGTTAATGATTTTTGGTTTTGCGTTTTGATGTGGAAATGAGGTACTGAAAAAAGGAAAAGAACAATGACTTTTCCAACTTCCAGGGAGGGGCAGTAGGGTAGTGGGTTACCCTGCTGTAGGCAGCAGGTATAGACAGCACTTTCAGTTGGAATTTCCTATATTATGCCAGTATGTTAATCTTTTGGATCTGATACTTTTCTTTGAAATTGTCTGCTTTGCTTGCATTTACATGTCCAGCCCTGGATTTACCCCAATTTAGGCAATTACATGTCCCACTTCTGAAAGGTCTTTAAAAGTTTGAGTCTAATTCTAATTCTCTAAGTGAAATGACGAAGTTATTCTTATTTTTCAAATAGTAGATAGATATAATAATTTGACCTTTAAAACATTGAATCAAATTTGCCAATGTTTCTTATGGCAAAAAACAAAGCCAAAACTAACAAATCCTCCAAGCCCAGTGACTATTTCCAAAGCATTACTTGGGGCATAATATTCCATGTGTCTCTATCCTGAGTTTGCTCATTTTTGCCATACCCCAGTTCTTTTCTTTCTAAGAGGTAAAAATCTTATATTGTAAAAAGTCTGTTGCATAGAAGTATTAGGTATGATTATTTACTGCCTAAGAACTAAACAGTGGTGCTTTGGTTTGGATTTATTTACTGACTGGTCATAGTAGGTTT
This sequence comes from Marmota monax, assembly GCF_021218885.2. NCBI lineage: Eukaryota > Metazoa > Chordata > Mammalia > Rodentia > Sciuridae > Marmota > Marmota monax. Next base: position 18,519,290 of record NW_026693777.1, on the reverse strand, counting down.
TGCCTATAATGAGTACTTTGAGATTTTTTTGAACTAAAAGCATACAACTATATAGAGTTTGTGCCAAGTAAATGACACAGAAAACCCCAGAAAGGTATGATATTACAGTTGCATATCAAATTATTCTTTTCTGTTCACAGATTATAGTTGTGTTAAAATTTTATTAGCTTTTATTTCTTTCTGGAGAGTATGTAAAAGTGAAGCCTTACTAGAAATCATTACATGGTAGTTAACTGTGGACCATATACTAATGGAGAAGAAAAGTAATCCAGATAATCCCAAACATTAGATAACTATTGCTCCTCTTGTTTGGTTCAAAGAACATGGGGGAAAAGCAGTTAGGAATCAGAGTTGGGTGTTTAAATCTGGAAAACCCATTTTTGGTATATCCCCTGCCACAGCTCTGCAGCCTGGGCAAGATCCCTGAGATGGAATCCTAGGCAGGAAGATGATAGGGGAAAGAGCAGATTACAGAGCCTAAGGCAGTAGCACCTGAGGTTCTCTTTCTTGTTTACTATAGCTCGTGAGTATGAAGTGAACCTCAGTAAAATTCCAGATTAGGTCATTTAGCAGATGGTTGTTGAGTACTCAGAAGGAAAAATGATGATCTCTGGGAGCCAGCCTGAATTTATTTTTTTTTTAAGTTATGGTGGATTAAGATAATTTCATTCTTCTTTAGAAATTTGTTAGACTGTTGACCATACCATATAAGTGCTTGAATTTTATAAATCTTTTTGACATGGTTTATCTTATGATATCACTGTAGGCATGATGGATGAGAATGCTATTACAGTTATGTTGGTATGAAACTGGTTGAACAACCATGTAAAAGAGTGTTAAGTAATGAATTTATGTTAACCTGGAGGGAGGGTCTTGAGATAATAAGAAATCTATCTTTAGCTTTCTGTTACATATATATATATATATATATATATATATATATATATATATATATATATATCTGATATACTGATCAAATTTGTAATTCATATGCAGTTGGGAAGGATGGTTCAATTATTAGGTGATGGAGACAGGAATCAGACAAGGCCAAACATGCTGGGTTGATTGGCTTAACCAGTATGATAAAATTTACTGAGAACAAGTTCATAATGCAATGTATGATGCTATGTATTTTGGAATCAGGGAGAAATGGCTTAGATTTAGGGGTAGAAAAAAGACAATATCTTAAGTCAACTGCAAACTTAATATGAGCAATAATGTTGTCATGTTCCTTTCCAAAATTGCATTATGATCTTAGGCTATATTAATAAAAGTGTCTGGAACAGGATTGATGACAGTCTTCTTTCTTCCAAGTCAGATTATTCTGTTTTTTTTTTTTAATGTACATTGTAGTTTTTTTTAAAAAAATTTTCTAATTAGTTATACATGACAGCAGAATGCATTTCAATTCATTGTACATAAATGGAAGCATGTGGGCAGGAAAAATTATATTCTGTTCTTTAAGCACATTCAGAAGAAAATGGCTAAAACAATACGTTTTTTTTTTTTTTCCCAAATAACCAAACTGAAGAAAGAAAGATGTTTAATCTTTAAGGGGTCATAAGTGCCATCTCCTAATGTTTATTTAAAGAGCATTTCTACAAAAGGGAGGTTAAAATGAGATTGTAATGTCCCAGAAAGCAAAATGATGACCAGTTATTTGATGGTATATGGAGATATAAAAGGAGAGGTCTCTGTTTCTTAACTGATCCCCACCCCCCTCACCCTCCCCCCCCCCCCAAATGGAATGGACTGCACTGTGTTGGGAATTAAAGTAGTGATTTTTCTAGGGAGTTGTTGAACTACCTACCTCTGGGCATGTGATAATAGAAGAAATGTATTCATCAGATAGGGAGTAAAATTAGTTGATTTATAAAATTCAGTCTAACTTTTTTTGAAAAAAAAAAGTCTTACTCCCTGTCATTTGGCTAAGAAACAGAGAATCTCTTTGATCATAATGGATAAATTGGAATATGTATGTGTTATTATTAAAACATGTCTGTTTGCTTTTGCAAGGTGCTTTATTCTTGTCTACTCTTAAAATGTCTTTCTGAAGTTAAAAGGACTTAACCTGTGAGTTTAGAAGGGAAAATAATGTTCTTTCCAGGAAACATTATTTATATTTGACACATTTTAATTAATACTAAAACCAATGTGATCATATTTTAACTGTAAGAAGATAATAATACATATTTTAACTGTAAGAAGATAATAATACAGGGCCATTGGCTTGTTCTTACATTTGTTCTTTTATTCACTCATTAATTTATAATTTTTTTGGCTACCTGTTAAATGCTAGTCACTCTGTTGAGTGCTAAGGAAGTTGAAATATACTACAGTTTCTCTTATCATTTATTTAAAAAATCTGTTACTAGACTCTCTTACTTATAATCTTCCAAGAAACATTTTCATTAAAAGAGTATTACTGATAAAGAAATAAAAGAAACCCTGGAACACCCTGATATTAATTATGTCAGCTACTTTATGAATTCATACAAAAACCACACCTTTATGTACATTTTCAGTATTAATATTAAGTTGAAACTGAATTCTGAGGCAGAACTTGTTTTTTCAGAGTTGTTTCAGTTATTGTCAGAATATTCTATATTTCTTCTTTGAACTATAATTAATTTCCATGTTACTTTTTGAAAGGAAAAATAAAATACCACGTTAGTGGTTTAAAAGTACACACTAATCTCTTTTTCTTTTTCAGAAAAAAAAAAAACAAAACACCAAAAAACTATTTTTGCTCTCTTGGCTAAATAGGTTTTTCAGCTAGCTTTAATTTTAATGTTCATCATTTCTAGGTAGACAAGAATGATCTTGAAAAAAGAAAGCTTTTGAAATATTAAGCCAACAAAGGCATGGCCTGCAGGATAAGTTAATTAGTTGAACGTATTCACTGGTTATATGGCCAAGTTTCATCTTTGATTTATTCTAAAATAGGATGGTTATGGTGTTGTCTTTCATCTTAAAAGTATACCCTATTAACAGTAGCTTATAAATCATTATCAAACTAGGTAGGGTAAGTTGGTAGACCCTAGTTTTAAATTAGAAATATAAAATGAGAAATCAGTGCTTCTTTGTGTAACAGTAGTAAAAAATGGCTTAAGGCAGCGGTGGGGTGGGGTTCTGTTCTTTATCTTTCAAGTCTTATCTAAACACATCTAAGACAACTGCTACTATCATAAGGTCTTTCTCTGGTTTTCCAGGATTCTTTGGCAAAATGTTAGCCCCTACCCATCAGTCATCCCATTCCTAATTCATGGTCTTCTCTGACTTTTCCTATAGTTATCTCAGATTGCAGAGAAGTGAAAAAACCATTTGTACATCCATGTTTATAGCAGCATTTTTAAAAATAGTTGAAAGGCAGAATCAACCCAAATGTTCATCAAAAGAGAAAGGAATAAATAAAATGTGGCATATAAATATAATGGAAGATTATTCGTCATTAAAAAGGAAATTCTGACACATACCACAGCACGAATGAACCTTGAGGACATTATGCTAAGTGATATAGGCCAGTCAAAAAAACCAAATGGTATATGATTCCACTTATATAAGGTATCTAGAATAGTGAAACTCATTGAAAGTAGAGTGGTGTTTTCCAAGGTATGGGTAGAGGGATATAGCAATTTTTTAATGGATAAATAGTTTCAGTTTTGCAAGATGACAAGTTTTAAAGTTTGGTTGCACAACATGAATATACTTAGTACTATTAAACTGTATACTTAAAATGGTTAAGATAGTATAGTTTATGTTATATGCATTTTACTATAATTTAAAAAGAATCTAGATACTGTGTTGCATGCCTATAATGCCAGCAACATGGGAGGCTCAGGCAGGAGAATATCAATTTCATAGCCAGCCTTGCCAACTTAGTGAGATGAACTTAAAATAAAAAATAAATAAAGGGCTGTAGAAGCAGCTCACTGGTAAAATATCCCGGTTTCAATCCCTAGTACTGCAACAACAACAACAATAACAAAACTTTCAAAAATATTTCAAAAGATTTACTAAATAAATGCATTTATTTTAAAAAAAGATTGCACAAAAATGAAAAAAAAGTAGTCCTCCACTAAAACATATTGCTACTGTTTACTAGATAGACTTTGGTTTTTAGAATTTAATTAGAATATAAGACAAGATAACTGATTTGTTTATTCCACATGTTCAAAATTGAACTTGGGATCTCTTCCTCTCAAATTAGTCTTTGCTTTCTTTATCTCAAGTTAGAAATATGGATGCCAGCCTACACTTATTTTTTTCTTTTCCATCTTTTTTTTTTTTTAAGAGAGAGAGAGAGAGAGAGAGGGGATTTTTTAATATTTGTTTTTTAGTTTTCGGCGGACATCTTTGTATGTGGTGCTGAGGATTGAACCCGGACCGCATGCATGCCAGGCGAGCGCGCTACCGCTTGAACCACATTCCCAGCCCTTATTTTTTTCTTTACCCTCCAAATACTATTGGTGACCAAGTCTTGCTAATTATATATTCTCTGCCTCTTTTTTTTTAATTAGGGAAATAAACCCATGGGTACTTTTATCACTGAACTACAACCCCAGCCATTCTTATTTTTTTATTTTGATACAGGATCTCACTAAATTGCTTTATTTTGATACAGGATCTCACTAAATTGCTGAGGCTGTCCTCAAGCCTTTGAGCCTCCTGCCTCAGCCTTCAAAGTTGCTGGGATTGTAGTTGTGTGCCACCAGGCCTAGCTCTTCATCTTTCTTTGATCTACCTTCTCTACATCACTGTTGCAACTTACTCATTCAGGAAGTACATAGCAGCTACAATGTGCCAGACTCTGTTCTGTTTGATTGAAATGTTTCAATGAACAAAACAAAGACCACTGTTCTGATGAAGCTTGTGGGGAAGACATACAATAAATACTAGATCTAAGCATTAATTATACAAAGAAAGTGTTAATAATATTCATAGTAGAGAAAGTATTAATGTCATGAAAAAAGAAAACAGGGTAGAATGGAGGCTTGGGAGTGTAGGATTAGGAGAGAGTTTCAGTTTAGAAAATGGTGGTTTCATCTAAAAATGAAATCTGAGCAAAAACTTGAAGGAAATGAGCAATGAAAATATCTGAGGAAAAGGCTTTCCAGACAGAACTGTCAGAGCAATGGTTGTAAGAAGAGAAATTGTCGGAGGAGTTCTTTCAAGGAGCATCATGGGAGCCAGTGTGTCTGAAGTGGAGAAAGCAAGAGGAAAAGCCATGGGAAAGGAGGCCGTAGAGGTGACAGTGGTCAGTTCATGGCAGGCCCGTATGGAGCAGTGGATGGATGGATGCAATAAACAGAGGGAAGATGCCTGAATTATATTTTCAAACAATCACTATGGCTTCTGGTTTGAGAACAGATTGTACGAGCAAGGGATGAAACAGAAAGGTCAGTTAGGAATATCTCAATCAAGAGATAAAGATAGCTTGGACAGAGTCGTTAGTGGCAGTGCAGGTAGTGAGAAGATTTGGGATATATATATATATATATATATATTTTTTTTTGAGAGAGAGAGAGAGAGAGAGAATATTTTATTTTTTAGTTTTCCGCAGACACAACATCTTTGTCTGTATGTGGTGCTGAGGATCGAACCCGGGCCGCACACACGCTGGCGAGCGCGCTACTGCTTGAGCCACATCCCCAGCCCAGATTTGGGATATTTTGAAGATACAGCCAGCATGAGTTTCTAATAGATTAGGTGTAGGGTGTAAGAGAAAGTTGAGATAAATCTATGTTTTTTTGTTCTAAGTGGACTTCCCTGAGGGTGAGGTGGTGAGAATGTATTCATAGAAGAAGCACAGGGTATGTAATTTTGAATTTACTACTGAGATGTCTATTAGATAACTAGAGAAATTGAGTAGGCAGTCAGATTTATGAGTTCAGAATTACAGTGCAAATGAATTTTGGAGTTATATGAAAATATATCGTATTTAAAACCAAAGACTACATGAAATTTCCAAGAAAAGGAGTAGATAAAGAAAATGAATAAGAACCTAGCCCAGGCTACTTCAATACAAGAAATATGGATTGAGGCAAGGTTGGGGAGAGAAAAAGGGGAATCAACCAAGTAGACTGAGAAGAACCAGTGAAATAAAGGGGAAATCAAAAGTGTAGTGTCCTGGAAGGCAAGTGAAGTAAGCATACCAGGGAGGAGAAAGTGATTCATCTCTAGGTCTTCTATGTCATTTCCTAAGTTATGGCAGTTCTGTCCCTAGCCCTTTCTCTACAGCCTATCAATCTTCTACTCTGTTATCAAAGTGCTCTTTAAAACAAATAAGCAAATAAAGTTATAAAAACACAAAAATATTATTCTATGATTAAAAATTTGACTGGTATACTGGTATATACTTCTTTTCATGATGCAGATTTTCATGATCTATCATCTCTATTTCTCTACTCTCATCTATTACCTTCCAATTTTCAACTTCTGCTTTGCTGAATCATTTACTGACTCATACTATCTCATGCTTCTTTTCTGGAATACATTATATTTTACTATTATTTATCTATCTGTAAGCTTTTTGAGGGCAAATTATATTCCTAATTCATCTCTATCCCCAAAGTTCAGCATAATGTGTGACACACTGCGGTGCCAAATACAATATTTTTTGTTGTTGTTCTTTTCTGTTTTTTTTGCATAAAATCATTAGTCATATTTAAAGGAATTAAATGAGGGAAAAAGTCTTGTTTAATTTCATATTAAATATTAAAATTAAAATTTAATTTACTTAATATTAAATATAAATAAAATAATTTGCAGTAGTAAAACCATTATTGTTAAATGCTACATGTTTACCATCCTGACATTCTTCATTCCTTTGGTGACATTGAGGCTTTCTTCTGCTTTAACTTCATCCTACAGATAGCTCTTAATATTTCTTACACTGTAGATGTGCTTGCACTGAATTCGCTCAGCTTTTAGTTTTCTAAAAAAAGACTTTATTTTAACCTTATATTTTAAAGGATATATTTTCTAGATATAGAATTCTAGGTTGACAATACTTTGTGTTTTAGTACTTTAAAATTGTCATTCCATTGTATTCTTGCTTCCATTGTTTTTGATGAGAAGTCAGTAGTATTATTAGCTTTGTGCTTCTATATAAATGTCTTTTAAAAATTTTCTTATAAAACTTTTTTCTTTATAACTGATTTTTGCCATTTTGATTTTGATATGGTTTATGTCATTTTCTTTATGTTTATCCTGCTGTGTTGGATAGTTTTTATCTTTTTTTTTTAAATAAAAAAAATTATTTTTTGGTACCAGAGATTGAATCCAGGGGCACTTAACCACTGAGCCACATCCCTAGCCCTTTTTATTTTTTATTTTGAGATAGGGTTTCACTAAGTTGCTTAGGGTCTCACTAAGTTGCTGAGGCTGGTCTTGAACTTACAATTCCTCTGCCTTAGTCTCTTGATTTCCTTGGATAATGGCATGCACCACCAGGCCCTGTTTTTTTAAATGATGAAAAATTTATAATTTCATCATTATTCATATTTTCATTGGTCATTAGTTTTTCAAATATATCCTGCCCTTGTTCCACAGATCAGTGAGTATTTATTAATATTGTCTTTTTTCTTCTTGTGCCTCAGTTTGGGTAATTTCTGTTCTTGTGTAATTATAGTTCATTGATCTTTCTTGTGCCTAATTTCCTACTAATCCCATTATGAATATTAATGTGGATATTCTGACTGTTATATTGTGGATTGCAGAATTTTATTGCCTTTCTATAAAGAAGGTTAAGTTTCTTTCTAGCAAGTAGTTTGAGTTAAATGTGGATCAGTTTAATCCATCTGATACTTGTTAGAGTGTGTCTAGAGTTGTCTTCACTCTAGGGCAGTAATTCTTCAAGTATATGTCTGGAACAATCACCAATATCATTGTTACCTAGGAACTTGTTAAAATGTAAATTCTAGAGCTTTGTTCCAGAACTACTGAATCAAAAGCTCTGGGGGTAATACTTAGCAGTTAGTATTTTAATAAACCCTCCAAGTTATTCTGATGTACTCTTAACTTTTAAGAACCTCTACTCTAAAGCTAATTCAGCTTTACTGCTGGGGTATGGCCCTTCTGGAGTCTGTGTACAATGCTCTAGATATTAAATGAAGTCTCTCTACTATAGTTGGTCAAAATGTCTTACAGGTTATACAAGTTCTGGCAATTATTCAGATTAGTATTTATGATACTTTTTTTCTTCATGTTTATCCTGCTTTGTTGAATTGCTTTTATCTGGCCTTGTATAATTTACTCTGTGAATGTGCAGTTTAGCTTTCACCCATTAGTTTCAGAGGAATTTCTGTGTAGTTTGCTAAGTTGTCCTGTGCACAATTCCTTCTTCTTTAGTACTCTGTCCTGAAGATTCCTATCCTTTACATTCTGAACTCTGTTACACTAATACAACAAGACCTCTGCACTCTGGGTGGATTATCACTCTCTGTGTTGCATCCCCAAAATTACTTCCAGATAGACATTAGGGTGATTTGGGGGCTGACATTGTACATTTTCGTATGCTGACTTTTGTCCAATATGTGACAATAATTTCTTTGTTTATTTCCGCAATTTTCTCATTGTTTATGGTAGGAGAACGGGACTGATCCTATTTAGTGTTGTGGCTAGAATTCCAGGTGCTAATTTTTGACACTACAAAAGTACTATGTGATACATAAATACTGTCATTGTTAGGACAGGAGGATTCAAACCTAATAGAAGATAGGAGCTATCCCTTCAAAGATCTCATCATCTATGAGTAGACTGGTAATAAACTCATTCTAAGCCTGTAATAAGGCACAAAATAGAAACAGCATGAAATTATATAAAGACAGTGGAATTTGAAGTCACATAGGCTTAGTTTAAATCTGAACTCCATGACATTGTTCTGTTTCCATTCTGTTATGGAGCTAACTAAACTTTGTAGTACTGTCTATAAGATTAAAATGAAGTTTTTTTATAGAGCACTTGGTTTGCAGCAAAAGTTCATTAAGTGCTGTTTCTTTCTTCTTCTTTTTTTTTTTTTTTTGCCTTATAGTTAACATAGAAGGAACAGTTAATTGTATTACTGTAGCGTTCTTCAGAGAGGCAATGACATTTAAATTATGCCTGGAAGGTTGAGTAGCAAGGACATTCTACTTTTAAGAAACTGAAAGGAGCAAGAGCTCACAGGTATAAAAGGTGGGGAAGCTTGCAAATAAACTTAGGAAAATTAGCATAGTCCATAACTTTAAGAAAAGCAGTTTATATCTTTAAAAACAATCTACTAGGAGGAAAGTAAAAATGAAGGTAGAAAAGAACAAACAGGAAATCTAACCCATAGTAAAAGTATACTTCCTTAGGCCATTCCTATTTACTGCCATGACTAATAAATTTGGGAAGGCTTGTGGAAAATTCCTGTGGGCTGGTATTTTCTTAACTACTATTCGAGCCTGCTTTAAATTGGTATTCTAAGCTGATCATTTCATTAATATTAAGTTCCAGACCACGGTCCCAAGTTTCCAAGAGTTTGTCGAACTATTTTTCTTAGTTATCTGTTTCCTTGGGTTACTTTGTTGTTATTGTTGTTTTTTTTTTCCTCCTTGTCCTATTTCTTAGATTTTCTAAGTGATTGATAATGTGTGAGTACTACAGAGACTTTCTGAGACTCTAGTATGTTCACTTTTATTATGAATACTCTCAAGGACTTCATAAAGCACGTAACTAATGCACATTGCTCTTAGTAGGAATTCTAAACTTACGTATTTTATTTCATTAAGGTTAAGATTTGTCTATTTTTTGATTTTTAAAGTATTAGTTTTTTGTACTATCAAGAATCAGATGACAGGTTGGTTGTAGCTCAGTGGTGGAGCGCTCCCATGTATGAGGCCCTGGGTTCCATCCTCAGTACCACATAAAAATAAAATAAATAAAGATATTGTGTCCAACTACAGCTAAAAATAATAGTGATAACAAAGGAATCAGATTACTTCCTGGACTGAGTTTACCTCATTTCTCTAGTGGGTAACTTATCTGACCTTTAGATTTAATTTTGTTTTGGTATGTTTTCAGAAGCTCTGGAATGTTTTGAAAAAAAAAAATGATTATGGAGAAGAGCTGTTATCCCTGAAAATGATGAGACCAGAAATGGGAAAAACAAAAGTCAAATATCTTCCTTGAAATGTGGATTTCAGTTATAAACAGTTCTTCTCTTCTGCCTCTAACACCAGTAATTTAGAAGTCTGTTTCTTGCTCTTTGTAGTAAGTGCTTGCAAAGAATCTTATCCCCAAAGATTTTTCACTTCATTTTTTGTTTGTTAAAATTATTCATGGGTTTTTGATAACATTTTTAAGTGGGAGTTATTTGGTTGTTGTATCAGATGATTTTCTGATTTCTAAGTTGAGAAAACTTGATTTCTTATTAATGTGCTTTGCAAACTTTTTTTTTTTTCATATTTTCCATGGAGAGAATTATATAGTGACAATATTTTCTCTTCTTTTCCAAATCTCATACTTTTAAATTTTTTGAGTAGAAGCAGTGATAGTTGGACTTTGTCTTGTTTCTAATTTAAAGAGACTCCTGATATATATAGTTTTTCATGTTGCTAGTTTGGTCAAAGCTCTGTTCTTTTTTTTTTAATATTTATTTATTTTTAGTTGTATTTGGACACAATACCTTTATTTTATTTATTCATTTCTATGTGTTCATTTCTAGCCACTCTAATTGGTATGTTGGGTGTCATAGTGTGCTGTTAATTTGTTGGGGATCGAAGCCAGGGCCTTGCACAAGCTAGGCAAGAGTTCTACTGCAGAGCTACAACCCAGCCTAGAAGTTCTTTTCTTAAGTAGTATGTCTAATTAGAATTTTACAAATTTTTTTTCTCTCTTGAGCTAAGTCATATGAGTTTTTTCTTTTATTCTGTTAATATGGCCAATTATATTAATGGATTTTCTAGTGTGTTAAGCCACTTTTAAATTCCCAGATAAGATGTATTTGATTATTTTAAAGAATATATTAGTGGATTTCTTTTGTAATATTTTGCTGAGGAATGCTCTATTTTATTTTCTATTCTGTGGGAAAATTTATATAATAATAGAATTTTTCTACATATATGTACAGTAAAAATTATCTCTATACTGTGTACCTGATGAAAAATTTATGTGGAAATTTTTGTTTTAAGAAAATTTTAACTGAAGTATTACACATACCTACACACATACACAAGTCATAAATATAAAGCTCAGTGCTCAGTGATTTTTCACAGATTGAAAAATTTCATATAACCTGGAATCCACAGCAAGAAACTAAAAATTACAAGTGTCTCAGAAGCCCTTTAGCCACTGCCTTCTCCAGTTGACCACTATCTCAGTTTCTAAACGACAGATTAAGATTTTTGTTTGTTATATTTTGAACTCTATACGAAAGAAATCATACAAGATGAATTCTTTTATATTTATGGCTTCTTTCATGCAACAGTGTATTTGTGAGCTTCATCATGTTGTTTTGTGTGGTTGTGGTTCATTCATTCTTTTGCTGTATAGTATTTTATTGTGTAGATAATCATACAATAGACCACACTACATTTTATGTATCCATTCTCATATTAATGGACTTTTGGGTACTTTCTACCTTTTGGCTAATACAAATAGGACTGCTGCAGACATTTTGTTGGACATATTTACACCTTGTCTTTTACCTAGGAGTCGAATTATTAGGTCATGGACTATGCATATGTTCAACTTTAATTATGTTGCTAGTTAAATTGTTGAACTAATTTGCAGTCTTACCAATAGTGTTTGAGTACTGCTTACTGCACATTCTATTTATTTTTTAATTTTTCATACTGGGGACTGAACCCAGGAATGCTTATCCACTGAGTCATACTTCTAGCCCTTTTAAAAAAAATTATTATTATTTTAAAATTTTGATACAGATCTTGTTAAGTTACTTAGGTCCTCATTAAGTTTCTGAGGCTGGCTTTGGATTTGTGATCCCCCTGCCTCAGCCTTCTGAGCTGCTGAGATTATAGGCACATGCCACCATACCTATATACTCCACATTCTTGTTGGAGCTTGATATTTAATTATTTTATTCTAGCCACTCTAGTTGGTATGTTGGGTGTCATAGTATGCTGTTAATTTGCCTGTCCCTTATGATTAAATACATTAAACAGTCTTTGAATATGCCTCTTGGCCTCACCTCTTTGAAGTGCCTATCTAAGTTTTTGTCCATTTGGAATGTCTGTCTTTTTCTTATTAATTTATATAAATTCTTCATGAATTATAAATACCAGTCCTTTGTTGGTTTAATGTACTGTAAATAACATCTCTTATGGGCATATTTTTATTAGCCATTTGAAAAATGTTACTGAAGTTTTCTATTTACTTTTGAGATCATTTTGATAATTTTTTTCTAGAAAGTTGTTTATTTAAACACTTTAAATCTATTGATATATAGTTATTTACTCAATCTCTTATTTTTAGTATCCTTTCAATTAGTTTAGAGAATTAGTAGTTACTATTCCTTTAAATATTGCATTTATAAGTATATGTGACTATGTGTGTATATTTTTAATATAACTGGTAGAATGCATTACATATTGTTTTTTTTTGTGTGGGGGGGTGGGTGGTACCTGGATTGAACTCAGGGGCACTTGGCCACTGAGCTTCATCCCCAGCCCTATTTTGTATTTTAATTAGAGACAGCGTCTAACTGAGTTGCTTAGCACCTCACCCTTGCTAAAGCTGGCTTTGAACTCACAATCCTCCTGTCTCAGTCTCCCGAGCTACTGGGATTACAAGTGTGCACCACTGCACCCGGCTTACATACTGTTTTATACCTTGTTTTCATAACTTAATATTTCTTGGAAATCTTGCATTTCAATATTATGGAGCTTTCATTTTAAAAGCTAGTTTTAACCAGACATGGTGGTGCATGCCTGTAATCCCAGCGACTTGGGAGCCTGAGGCAGGAGGATCACAAATTTAAGGTCAGACTGAGCGCCTTTTGAGACAGACCCTGTCTGTCTCAAAATAAAAAGTAAGAAGGTGGGATGTAGCTCAGTGGTAAGGCACCCCTGAGTTTATCCTAGTATTGCAAAAACAACAGCAACAATAGAACCTCCCAACAAGTTTTCATAGTTTATTACACAATAATTTACCTAATCCCATATTGATGGGCATTGAGTTATTTCTAGTTTTTACTGTAATATAAGCAAAACTGCAATGATAATAAATTCACAAAGTAGAATTTCTGGTCTCATAAACTCCAGGGTTGCTATATATTAACTTTTATGCTTATCATTTTGTTTTTATTTTTTTGATCTTTAAAAAGTTGAGGTCTAATTCACATGCAATAAAATTTATAATTATAAAATATATAATTCTATGATTTTTGTTTTATTCATAGAGTTGTATAGTCATTACTATTAACTTCAGAATAGTTTTAGCATCCCTAAGAGAATCCCATTAGCAGTTGGAGTGCATTCCTGCCTTCCTCCAGACCCTGGCAACCACAAATCTACTATCTGTTTCTATGTATTTGCCTATTCTGGATATTTCATATAAATGGAATCCTACAAAACGTGGTCTTATGTGTCTGTCTTCTTAGACTTATTAAAATAATGTTTTCATGGTTTTTCCATGTTATGGTCAAATAATATTTCATTGTATGGGTATGCCTTATTTTATTTTATAGATATTTGGCTATTAGGAATAATGCTACTGCGAATATTTATTTTGAGTTTTTGTGTGGACATATGCTTTCACATTTTTTGAGTCTATACCTACGGGTAGAATGGCTAGGTTACATTATAACTGTATGTTTAACTGTTTGAGGAATTGCTAAATTATTTTTCTCATACCCTTCCATTTTCTCCTTATTTTTGTCAACCTTTGTTATTTTCCTCAAAAGTTTCTTTTTAAAATCATGGATGCTAAAAAATTTTTAAAAATATAGTTGCTATCCTAATGAATATGAAGTGGTATCTCATGGTTTTAATTTGTATTTTCCTAATTCCAATTTGAGTAAAATCTCAAGTACTTATTGGGTATTTGTGTATCATTGGAGAAATGTTGATTAAGATCCCCTTCCTATCCTTTTTGAGTTAATGTTTGCTGTGTTCTCAACTCCTGGTTCTTATGTGATCTTCCTGCCCTCAGCCTTCCATGTAGCTGGTACTACAGGTAATATACTACCATGATTGCCTAGTTTTTAACTGGGTAATTTGCTTTTTTAGTATTGAGTTTAAGTGTTCTTTATAAATATACTTGTAATGTGTATATTAATGAAGGACAAATCTCTTTCCATATGAAGTGTTCTTTTAAGTTAATGAGAAAGTAAAATGCCAACTCTGGAAAAATGCCCAAATAATATTAAAAATTTACCAAAGAAGAAGTATGAGTGACTAATAATAAAAAGAAAAGGCAAAGTACATTAATGATTAATGTGATGTTATTTTTGCCTATTATATTTAATAATTTGATGGTTTTGTGAAGGAGTATGGGGTTAAAAGAGAAATTAATAGTGGAAATGTAAATTGTATTTGTTTTAGTGGAGGACATTTGGCAAGAGTTTTATACTTTGACATATTTATATAATTTGAACCAGTAATTTTACCTTTTGGAATTTATCCTGAGAAAGTTATTATTTTGTATATAGATTAAGTATAATTTCTTTTATAAATATGAATTAAAAAATAGAGAATCCCAGTTACATATAGTGGAATATCTTACCATTACTAAAATTTTGTGTTTTAAAATATAGATTCCTTTTTACATATTAAGTGAAAAAATAGGAGGATATCAAGCTGAATACAAAGTCTGATAATGGTTTATAGAAAGCAACAATCACCCACGCAAAACCTTCAAACACACATGTACATGTACTTATAAAGAAATTGATATCATAGTGACAGTGATTAACTTTTGGTGGTAGGATTAAGGTTGTTAATTGAGTTTCTCCTTTATATAGTTCTGAATTTTCCAGAATAAATGTGTATTGCTTTCCAATTAGGAAGAAAGTAAAATAATTATGAATAAGATGTTTCATATAGATTAAACATATTATTATGGCATGGTGAGAATGTTTCCCATATGGTTCTGGCATTTTCTTCCTTTAGTTTATGAGTTAAAGTGTTGACAGTTTTGTACTAGTTGGCTAAGTGATAGGAACCAGCTTTGAAATGAAGCATTTTAAGTTCTAAATACTTAGGAAGATATTGATAAGTCCTGATATGTACTGCTAACTTATGACTAGTTTTGTTAATGTCTGTGTGAATACTTTTTCTTCCCCCACCCATTTCATTCCCCTACCATTTGCGAAGCTTGTGTATATAGCTCACTTTTGTGGGGATAAGTTCTTTTGAGTAGTTCTCTTTCACTCCAGCCCCTTTGAAAACCTATTCCTTTATCATTAAATGGTACATTTTATTTATTTTGTGAATTTTTTTTAAAGAGAGAGAGAGAATTTTTAATATTTATTTTTTAGTTTTCGGTAGACACAACATCTTCATTTTATTTTTATGTGGTGCTGAGGATCAAACCCAGCACCCCGTGCATGCCAGGTGAGCACGCTACCTCTTGAGCCACATCCCCAGCCCCTTATTTTTGTGAAGTTTTAAAGTGAATTTTCCCTAAATAAGGAGAGCTGTCCCTGGTTTTAGGATCATGATTTCTTTTTTTAAAAAAATGTTTTTTAAGTGTATTATAATTATACATAATAGAGGGGTTCATTTCAACACAATAATGCATTCATGGAACATCTGCTCTATTTTAGTCCCGAGTACTTCTTCTTTCTCTCCCCTTTTCCCTCCCCCTGTCTACCTTTCTCTACTATACTGGTCTTCCTTCTTTTTATTAGTTGTTTTATAAATTAATGCTTATAGATATACATAAAGATGAAATTTACTGTGGTATATTATCATATATAATATATATTATATATAATATATTATATATTATATTATATATTATAAACTGATTTGGTTAGTTTCCTTCTGCAGTTCTTCCCTTTTCCTGTCTCTCTTTCTTCCCCCTAAATGTCCTCTCTCTACTCCATTGATCTCCCTTCTACTTTCATGGGATCCCCCCCATGCACCCCCCCCCCACTTTCCTCCCTTATTTTGCTCTAGCTTCTGCATATGAGAGAAAACATTTGACCCTTGATTTTCTTTATTTATTTTTATGTGGTGCTGAGGATCGAACCCAGTGCCTCACCCATGTGAGGCAAGCGATTTACCACTGAGATATAGCCCCAGCCCAGACCCTTGATTTTCTGAGTCTGGCTTATTTCACTCAGCATGATGTTCTCCGTTTCTATCATTTATCAGCAAATGCCATAATTTCATTTTTCTTTTTACTTTTTTAATTTATTTGTTTTAATTAGTTGCACGTGACAGTACAATGATCTTGACATATCATACATTAGATGGGATATAATTTCTCATTTTTCTGAGTGTACAGGTTGAAGAATTACATTGGTCATGCAGTCATGTATATACCACAGCAATAATAATGTCTATTTTATTCTGCTGTCCTTTCTTCCCCCCCCCATCACTTCTCTCTACCTAATCTAATGTGACCCACTTCTTCTTCCTTTTTTTCCCCTCCTCACATCGTCATACCTGATGGCTGAGTAAAACTCCATTGTGTATATATGCCACATTTTCTTTATCCATTCATCTGTTGACAGACACCAGAACTGGTTCCATAACTTAGCTGATGTGAATTGTGCAGCTGTAAACATTGATGTGCTGGTATCACTATAGTATGTTGATTTTAGTTCTTTTGGATAAATATCAAGGAGTAGGATAGCTGGGTCATATGGTGATTCCATTCCTAGTCTTTTGAGGAATCTCCATACTGCTTTCTGAAATGGTTGTAATAATTTGTAGTCCCACCAACAAAGTATGAGTGTTGTAATGATGAATGGTGTTTTCACATTTTATCTATACTGGAAATCTGAGTTACTTCAATGTTATTTTCTTTCTCTCATGTGCCATTGAACTGACATTAGAATTGACTCTGATCCTTGTCATCCTGTTGTTCCCAATGGAGATTTTATAATGTAATCTTAGAGCATGGCATATTAATTAAGACAATAAGCTTAGGGGTGAGACTTAATGGGTTTAAATGCTTAGTCTATAATTTACCAGTTTGTTGTTTAACTTAATATCTTTACCTGTAAAGTAGAAATAACAACACTTTCTCCTATTATTCTATTTTTTAGTATTTATTTTTTGTTGTAGTTGGACACAATATCTTTAATTAATTAATTTATTTTTATGTGGTGCTGAGGATCGAACCCAGGGCCTCGCCCAAGCCAGGCAATTGCTCTACCTCTGAGCCACAACCCCAGCCTACCTATCATTCTATTTCTATATCTATTTATCTTTTCCTTCTTGAATTTTTCATTTCTAAGGCATTTGTTCATTTTTTTCATAATAATAACTCTGGAGGACTAGTATTTTTCTGGTTCATTCATGAATTTCTAGCATCTAGTGTAGGTTCTGCTATGTATTAGCTCCCAGTTATTCTGTTCCTCTCCTGGGAACACTCTTCCTCCATATGTCCATATAACTCTCCTTTATGCATTATTTAGTTCCCTGTTCAAGCATTGACTCAGTAGAGAGGTCTTGATAGACCACCTTTTCTAGAAAATAGCATTATTCTTGCCTATTTTTCTTCATAACACTACTGATACTATATGTGTGTGTATATGTGTGTGTTTTTTCTCACTTTTGTTTGTCTTTTCCACTATAAGGTAAGATCTGTGATTGCAAAAATTTTGTTTTGTTTACTCTTTTATCCCCTATCAGGCATATTTGGTCCTTTTTTAAAAAAATATTTTTTTAGTTATACATGGACACAATATCTTTATTTTGTTTATTTATTTTTATGTGGTGCTGAGGATTGAACCCAGTGCCTCACATGTGTGAGGCAGGCGCTCTGGCACTGAGCTCCAACCCCAGACCATATTTGGTCTTATTGAATGAATAAATGAATAAAAGTGTTGCATATATAGAAGAATAAGTCAAGGAATTTTACTTTATAGAGTTGCTAAGTGAAATGAAAAATTCAAGTATTTCATTTCCACAGTGACTAAGTAGACAAATAAATGTTAGCCACAAGATATGTTATTCAAATTTCTAATTCTTACAACAAATTTGCAAGAGTAATATTTTATTACTAATTTATAGATGAGAAAAGTGAGACTCAAATTTAGTTCTGGCTTATAAAGGTATTTCTGGGAATCAAATGTTAATTGCCTTTTTCCTTATCTACAGCTCTTTTTACTCTTCTCTGTTGTTATCAAAGAAATCAAAGATAGCTTCATGAAAAAGGTAACATGAACTGGTTTGGATGAGTGGGAGTTTCCTTGTCACACAATGAGGGGAAAGGAAGGCTAAGCAGAGGGAACACCATGAACAATGACATGAATCATGGTTGTGCAGGGACTTTTGTGGGAAAAAAATGTGTCCCTATCTTAGACCTAAACTGTCCAAAATGGTAGCTACTAGACATGTGTGGCCATTTAAATTTAAATTAACTAAGATTAAATTTAAAATTTCATTATTGCGGTATACCAACTTCATTATAGGTTCTCAGTAGCTACAGGCTACCATAGTGGACATATTGGACAACACAGATATAGAACATATCCATCATTATAGAAAGGTCTTTTGGACAGCTTTGTTATAGACAGTTAACACATGACTAAATAATAAGACTGTAGCATATTACACACAAAGTATTCACAGAAGGGAATACTGGAAAAAAAAATAATAGGAGCTTAATACTACAGATGGTTTTATTTTTTTTTTTTGTAGTGCAAATTTTATTTTTATTTTTAATTCAAATGCAGTTTAAACCTATAATATTTACTGTAAACTTATTCATTATATAACTAAAATAAATCTAATGTAGGCTAGGTAAGATCTCCCCTCCCATATCAATGAAAACATTCAACTTTTGTTTTTTGGGGATTGGCTTAGTAATATTTTCCAGATCCATCCATTTATAGGCAAATGTCATAAAGTCGTTCTTCTTTATGACTAAATAATATTCCATTGTGTATATACACCACAATTTCTTTATCCATTCATCTGTTGAAGGAGCATCTAGGTTGGTTCTATAGCTTACCTATGGTGAATTGTGCTGCTATTGATGTGGCTGTGTGTCACTGTAGTGCGCTGATTTAAAATCTTTTGGATATATGCTGAGGAGTGAGATAACTGGGTCAAATGGTGATTACATTTCTAGTTTTTTGGGCAACCTCTATACTGCTTTCCAAAGTAGTTGAACCAATTTGCAGGACTGCAATGTATGAACGTTCCCTTTTCCCCACATCCTCACCAACATTTATTGTTCTTGTATTCTTGATAACTGCCATTCTGATTGGATTGAACTGGAATCTCAGTGAGGTTTTAATTTGCATTTTTCTAATTGCTACAGATGTTGAACATTTTTTCATATATTTGTTGATCATTCATATTTCTTCTTTTGAGTAGGATGGGTTCAGTTCCTTTGCCCATTTATTAAGGTTTTAGGGTAGTGGGTCTGTTTCATCAGCATGAAAATAGTTCTTATGTCATAAGAATTCAGATGCTTATAAATATTCATTCCTGCTTAGATGTTGCTATTTTAAATGTTATTAGGTCTTTTCCCAATACTTTGAAAATGTGTATACCTAAGCCGTTTCTTCAGCTTCTACTGTGAGCATTTAGTCTGAAGTTATATTGGATTAATTTGAGGAGAAATAGAAATTGGCATTTATTATGACATTTATGTATAATTAAAATTTAGATTTCTTTTTTTGGTGTTTTTATACTAACCAAGTTTATGTTATTTTATTTTATTTTTTTATTATTAGTTGTTCAAAACATTACAAAGCTGTTGACATATCATATTTCATACATTTGATTCAAGTGGATTATGAACTCCCATTTTTACTGTGAATACAGATTGCAGAATCACATCAGTTACACATCCATGTTTTTACATACTGCCATACTAGTGTATGTTGTATTCTGCTGCCCTTCCTATCCTCTACTATCCCCCCTCCCCTCCCCTCCCATCTTGTCTCTCTACCCCATCTACTGTAATTCATTTCTCTCTCTTTTTTTCCCTTTCCCCTCACTTCCTCTTATATGTAATTTTGTATAACAATGAGGGTCTCCTTCCATTTCCATGCGATTTCCCTTCTCTCTCCCTTTCCCTCCCACCTCTCGTCCCTGTTTAATGGTAATCTTTTTCTCATGCTCTTCCTCCCTGTTCTGTTCTTAGTTGCTCTCCTTATATCAAAGAAGACATTTGGCATTTGTTTTTTAGGGATTGGCTAGCTTCACTTAGCATAATCTGCGCTAATGCCATCCATTTCCCTGCAAATGCCATGATTTTGTCATTTTTTTAGTGTTGAGTAATACTCCATTGTGTATAAATGCCACATTTTTTTTTTATCCATTCATCTATTGAAGGGCATCTAGGTTGGTTCCATAGTCCAGCTATTATGAATTGTGCTGCTATGAACATCGATGTAGCTGTATCCCTATAGTACGCTCTTTTAAGGTCTTTGGGGAATAGTCCGAGAAGGGGAATAGCTGGGTCAAATGGTGGTTCCATTTCCAGCTTTCCGAGGAATCTCCATACTGCTTTCCAAATTGGCCACACCAATTTGCAGTCCCACCAGCAATGTACAAGTGTACCCTTTTCCCCACATCCTCGCCAGCACTTGTTATTGTTTGACTTCATAATGGCTGCCATTCTTACTGGAGTGAGAGGGTATCTTAGGGTGGTTTTAATTTGCATTTCTCTGACTGCTAGAGATGGTGAGCATTTTTTCGTATACTTGTTGATTAATTGTATGTCCTCCTCTGAGAAGTGTCTGTTCAGGTCTTTGGCCCATTTGTTGATTGGGTTATTTGTTTTCTTGTTATTTAATTTTTTGAGTTCTTTGTATACTCTGGATATTAGGGCTCTATCTGAAGTGTGAGGAGTAAAAATTTGTTCCCAGGATGTAGGCTCCCTATTTACCTCTCTTATTGTTTCTCTTGCTGAGAAAAAACTTTTTAGTTTGCGTAAGTCCCATTTGTTGATTCTTGTTTTTAACTCTTGTGCAATGGGTGTCCTATTAAGGAATTTGGAGCCCGACCCCACAATATGTAGATTAGAGCCTACTTTTTCTTCTATCTGACGCAGAGTCTCTGTTTTGATATCAAGCTCCTTGATCCATTTTGAGTTAACTTTTGTGCATGGCGAGAGAAAGGAATTCAGATTCATTTTGTTGCATATGGATTTCCAGTTTTCCTAGCACCATTTGTTGAAGTTGCTATCCTTTCTCCATTGCATGCTTTTAGCACCTTTGTCAAATATAAGATAGCTGTAATTTTGTGGATTGGTCTCTGTGTCCTCTGTTCTGTACCACTGGTCCACCTGTCTGTTTTGGTACCAGTACCATGCTGTTTTTGTTACTATTGCTCTGTAGCATCGTTTGAAGTCTGGTATCGCTATACCGCCTGTTTCACTCTTCCTGGTTAGAATTGCTTTTGGTATTCTGGGTCTTTTATTTTCCCAGATGAATTTCTTGATTGCTTTATCTATTTCTACAAGAAATACCTTTGGGATTTTGATTGGCATTGCATTAAACCTATACAGAACTTTTGGTAATATCGCCATTTTGATGATGTTAGTTCTGCCTATCCATGAACAGGGTATATTTTTCCATCTTCTAAGATCTTCTGTTTCTCTCTTTAGGGTTCTGTAGTTTTCATTGTATAAATCTTTCACCTCTTTTGTTAGGTTGATTCCCAAGTATTTTATTTTTTTTGAGGGTATTGTGAATGGGGTGATTGTCCTCATTTCCATTTCAGAAGATTTGTCGCTGATATACAGGAATGCCTTTGATTTATGTGTGTTGATTTTATATCCTGCCACTTTGCTGAATTCATTTATTAGCTCTAGTAGTTTCTTTGTAGAACCTTTTGGGTCTGCTAGGTATAGGATCATGTCATTCGCAAATAGAGATAATTTAAGTTCTTCTTTTCCTATCTTTATGCCTTTAATTTCCTTTGTCTGTCTAATTGCTCTTATTGAATAGAAGTGGTGATAGAGGGCATCCCTGTCTTGTTCCAGATTTTAGAGGGAATGCCTTCAATTTTTCTCCATTTAGAATGATGCTAGCCTGAGGCTTAGCATAGATAGCTTTTACAATGTTGAGGTAAGTTCCTGTTATCCCTAGTTTTTCTAGTGTTTTGAACATAAAGGGATGCTGTACTTTGTCGAATGCTTTTTCTGCGTCTATAGAGATGATCATATGGTTCTTATCTTTAATTCTATTGATGTGGTGAATAACATTTATTGATTTCTGTATATTGAACCAGCCTTGCATCCCAGGGATGAATCTTACTTGATCATGGTGCACAATTTTTTTGATATGTTTTTGTATCTGATTCGCCAGAATTTTATTGAGGATTTTTGCATCTAGGTTCATTAGAGATATTGGTCTGTAATTTTCTTTCTTTGAAGTGTCTTTGTCTGGTTTCGGAATCAGGGTGATGTTGGCCTCATAGAATGAATTTGAAAGAGCTCCCTCTTTTTCTGTTCCTGAAATAACTTGAAAAGTATTGGTATTAATTCTTCCTTAAAGGTTTTGTAAAACTCTGCTGTATACCCATCCGGTCCTGGGCTTTTCTTGGTTGGTAGGCTTTTGATGGCTTCTTCTATTACCTCCATTGATATTGGTCTGTTTAAATTGTGTGTATCCTCCTGACTCAATCTGGACAAATCATATGACTTAAGAAATTTATCGATGTCTTCACTATCTTCTATTTTATTGGAATATAGGGTTTCAAAATAATTTCTAATTATCTTCTGTATTTCTGTAGCGTCTGTTGTGATACTGCCGTTTTCATCCCGTATGTTAGTAATTTGAGTTCTCTCTCTTCTTCTCTTCGTTAGCATGGCTAAGGGTCTGTCGATCTTATTTATTTTTTCGAAGAACCAACTTTTAGTTTTGTCAATTTTTTCAATAGTTTCTTTTGTTTCAATTTCGTTCATTTCCGCACTGATTTTAATTATTTCTTGCCTTCTGCTACATTTGCTGTTGTTTTGCTCTTCCTTTTCTAGGATTTTGAGATGAAGTGTGAGCTCATTTATTTGTTGGGTTTTTTTGTTTGTTTGTTTGTTTTTTTTTTTAGGAATGAACTCCAGACAATGAATTTCCCTCTTAAAACTGCTTTCATTGTGTCCCATAGATTCCGATATGTTGTGTCTGTATTTTCATTTATCTCTAAGAATTTTTTGATTTCCTCCTTTATGTCTTGTGTAACCCATTGATCATTCATGTAACATATTGTTCATTTTCCAAGTGATGTAGGATTTTTCCTTCCTTCTTTTATCATTGATTTCCAGTTTCATTCCATTTTGATCAGATAAGACGCATGATATTATCTCCACACCTTTATATTTACTAAGGGTTGCCCTATGGCATAATATATGGTCTGTTTTTGAGAAGGATTCATGTGCTGCTGAGAAAAAAGTATATCCACTTGATGATGTTTGATATATTCTATATATGTCGGTTAAGTCTAGGTTATTGATTGTGTTATTGAGTTCAATAGTTTCTTTATTCAACTTTTGTTTGGAGGATCTGTCCAATGGTGAGAGAGGTGTGTTGAAGTCACCCATAATTATTATGTTGTGGTCTATTTGATTGTTGAACTTGAGGAGAGTTTGTTTTATGAACGTTGCAGCATCATTATTTGGTGCATAAATGTTGATAATTGTTATGTCTTGTTGGTGAATGGTTCCTTTTAACAGTATACAATGTCCTTCCTTATCCCTTTTGATTAACTTCGTTTTGAAGTCGATTTTATTCGATATGAGGATGGCCACCCCTGCTTGCTTCCGAAGACCATGTGTGTGGTATGATTTTTCCCAACCTTTCAACTTCAGCCTGTGTATGTCTTTTCCAATCAGATGTGTCTCCTGGAGGCAGCATATTGTTGGATCTGTTTTTTTTTAATCCAGGTTACCAGCCTGTGTCACTTTATTGGTGAGTTTAAGCCGTTAATGTTTAGGGTTACTATTGAAATATGGTTTGTACTTCCAGTCATGTTTGATTATTTATCTTTTTTTTTTTTTAATTTGGTTTGTTTCTCCATGATTAGCCCACCCCCCTCTCGCTTTACTGAGGTACTTTCCACTGTTGGTTTTGGTTGTTGTTTTTCATTTCTTCCTTATGTAGTGTTTTGCCCCTTGAGATTTCCCCGCTGTGTGGAGAGGAGGGGCCGGGGGTTCACACATGCAGTCGCCGGTTTCAATGACCGAATTCTGGTGACGTCAGTTCACTGCCATGGTGGTGTCCAATGCGAAGGGCAGCCGTTCGTTCCCTTTGCCAGGAGTCAGATGCGAAGTGTGGTGCCGCCGTCTGGCTGCAGCAAAATAACCAGGGAGTGACGAGAAACTTGTGTACATTGATACAGCAGGAGTGGGAGCCGTTTATTGTAGGACAAGAGGGGTATATATACATTCCACACAGCTTATCTTAATTAACATAAACTAGATACAGCAGTCAACCAATAAGGAATCTCCACACTTAATGGCTCGCTGGCATTACTTCACAAACTACTCCCTCTGGCAAAATGCCAGGTGCCATCTTGACTTGTTTACAGACCCTCTCATTTCCCCCTTTTGTTTAATTTAAATAACGACCATAGTGGTTTTTACACAAACACCATAAATAATCTGCTACAAGCAGAAGGGGAGGATACAAAATGCCACAATACCAAGCCAATTGATGGCTCCATGCAAGAAGCCCTTGGAAAAATTATACCAGCAATGACACCGTTAGCAAAGATACCGAGTTACAATTTGTTGTAGATTACAGTTTGTTGTCTCAGTCCAGGTAATGCAGTGTCTCAATAGATTAACTCATAGTCCAGGTAATTCACAGTCCAGGTACGTTTACAGTCTAGGTAAGTTCTGCAGGCAGCTAGCCTAAGCTGTAGCAGCAGAAACAGCAACAGCTCCAAAGTCTCATCCGTTTCTCAGCCGAAGTTTTGTCCGGTTTTCAGCAACACTGGAAATTCTTCCACCCTTGTCCTCACAGGCACTGGGATGAAGTCATGAACTCCGGCAATGATGCTAAAGAAAATCCTGTAGTATTCCAGCAGGCGCTAAGAAAACAACCTTTTGAACAATTTAGTACATTATCTCAAGGATTTTTACATTTGAAATAAGCCTTAATAGTGCTCATTACTCATTAGCTTCCAGGTGTGGGAGAACCATTGTAGTTACTGGCCTTGGAAATGATCAAACTTTAGGGACATGGGGCCGTCCTCCACCTGCAGCGTCCTGGGTAGCCCCAGATCGCCCCAGTGAGAGTCCGGGGAGTGTTCAGGACTCAAACTGCCACTGGGCACAGGGAGCAAGAGCCTGTGAGACTGTGCCTCCGGGTCAGGTTTGGATTTGGGCTCTCGCAGTGGCGTCTTGCTCTCTGGGCAAGGGGGGGGGGGGGAGGAGAGCCGGCTGCCGCCACTTGGAAAGTCCTTGTTGCCCCATGACCTTGCTGCATGTGGCAGCCGCCGCGCGGATTCATGCACCTTCTGGTATCAAAAAGTATTCAGTAATAGCCTTTTGTTGCAACTTTTTTCCTGATAATCCTTCCTCCTCTGAACTTTCTTCTTTCTGACTAGAGTTCCTGGGCTTCCATCAACACATTCCCTAACTATTCTGGGTTCCACTGGGGTGCCTCTTTCCCTTATCCATTTACTTAACACCCCTTCCATATTTTCATCACAAAGACAATACAATACACAGAGACAAAACAAGACACAAACATACTGCATCAATCCTCTCCGTTTTCTTGAAATGGCCATTTTTCCTCTCGCCCTATCTAGGGACGAGCAGATTTGCTCCCGTCCTATCTAGGGATGGGCAGCTTTTTCTCGTCAACTTACCCCCAAGTGTCCCGGGGCTCCTGGTATGGGCCACCATCTGCCGCAGCCCGGCTGGCTGGGCAAACTAACTGGGGTTGTATACATTGATACAGCAGGAGTGGGAGCCGTTTATTGTAGGACAAGAGGGGTATATATACATTCCACACAGCTTATCTTAATTAACACAATCTAGATACAGCAGTCAACCAATAAGGAATCTCCACACTTAATGGCTTGGTGGCATTACTTCACAAACCACTCCCCTGGCAAAATGCCAGGTGCCATCTTGACTTGTTTACAGACCCTAACAGTGTGGGTCCGGTCCGGCTCTCCCAGGTCCCCTCTCAATCCTGGGCCCGCTACTTATGAAGGCTCAGTTGGTATCACCTCAAAAGGTTCACGGAGGAACCAAAGAGTTGTTTCTCTATTCTGCTGGAGAGTCTGTAGCACTGAGTCACGGAAGTTTGGCGTCGAGACGCAGACAGCCAGAAACTGCGTGCGGGTAGCCTGAATTCACCCGCTCCGGGCTCGGTGTAGGCTCTGAGGGGCGCAAACTGCTCACCTTAGGTCCACTTCAGCCCAGCATTGCCAAGTGATCCTGAGCAAACAGCGTTCAGTTGGTTTAAGACTCCCTTTGCCCACGCAGCTGAAGAGGTCACAGAATTGATCTCTCAGCGCCCGCTGCCATGTTGGATCTCTCCTAAAATTTAGATTTCATACATGGCATGGCCTGGTTAAGTCCAACTTAACAATAGTTTGTTAATAATTTAGTAATATATATTTAAACGTGCTATTTTTATGAATGATAGACTTTCTGTTTGTTTAGTTACTCTATTTTGTCTGTACTTAATACTTTAGATGATCTTTTAGATGAAAAAAAATATAGGGAGCCCTAAAATCTATAAGATGCATTGAAATTATGCTTCTAGTTTTCCAGGAAGTAAACTGACTAGCTGTAAATTTTTAATGATTGGATTGATTATTTCTCTGAGGACTATTTTGACTTATTAATCTACAGGGCAACTTATTTTTATTAACATAGCATGTTCACCTTACCTTCCTGTAAACAATTCCTATTCTCAGTCTGTAAAGAGTGCTTGTATGAACCTAAATTTATGCTTTTTTTTTTAACCTGAACTTTACTTACTTTTACATTCTTGAGCAAAAGAGTTCCATTTCCTCACTCTTGTACCCATTCTAATTTCTCAGGGCCTTCTGATTTATATACTCTCAAAATTTTTTCCCTTCCAATTTAAATTTAAGTAACTGGCTTCTTCCTAATTTGGAATCTCAGTTTGAAAACACATGTGTTTAATTTGGCATTAGACTGCTCATCTAACTAAATGAGACCATGTAGCTTCAGCTTTGGATGATCACAGAAGTAGTCACTAACCAGCATCTTTGTAGCTCTGAGGAAATAGAAAAACAACTTTCCTACTAGGATTATGATTCTCCTTGACATATAGTTAGGTGCTGGCTATACCACTTAAATAACTAGATTCTAAACCTGTTTTTGTTCTGATTAAGAAATTTATTTATATGCTTGTGCATACAGAGGCACAACCTGATAACAGCTGTGAATTTGGTTGATTAAGCTGTGTGTAGACAAATTTATTAGGGGGAACTGTTTCCCTAAAATTCCAATTCACTTACAAATGGTGATGGTCTGGCTCTTTCTTCCTAGTTTCCATCATTTTCTGCCAAGAATAATAAATTTTTCTTGCAAAACATCTACAGGTTAGAAGTGTTCAGTGGTCTATCAATTCCAGTGAGTTGTCATGAACCTCAATAAACAAACATAGAGTTATCTGTGTAGATGCCTGGAGAAGCAGTTAGACCCTACTGAAGTAACAGAATTTCAGACCTTTCAAAGCAGGTAAATATCAGTTGTGAAGAGACATTTATTATAATGGAAATTATGGATGCTTGGGTCTACATTTTCATTTACCCACATATTCAGGGAAGCTTATGCTTTTAGTGAATGGATTGGAGCCAGAAAATATGTTTTCTTAATTATATAACTATAGATTCTAGTATAAGTATTACAATAAAAATTAGTTTATTAATTTAAATTTAAAATATTCAACATTTCCTTATCATAGTCTGTTCAGGCAAAGTATGGCTCAGGAGCCAGCTGGGGGTGTATTTTTGTGGCACCCACAAGTTAAGAGTAGTTTTACATAAGGCTAATATAGAGAAAGTCTTCAAAGTATAAAATATTTAATATCTGGCCCTTAAGAAAAAGTTTGAACTCTTGATCTATATTAATTGTCCTGAAGATGATTTAATACAAGAATCCTAAATGTTCCAACAATAAAGCAAATGGAAATATGTTTCCGTAGTTTTAGTGTTCAGGGTATTATTTCTTATTTAGTGCTAGGACATTTTATTTTTTATTTATATGTGATATATAAAATAGAGATAATGCCAGTATCTTATAGGGTTGTTAGAAGCATTAAGTCATTGCTTTTGCAGTGCCTTACACATGGAGAACAATAGCTATTAGCTATTGCTGTTGTTTCGATGATGTTGAATGCCTGATAGTTTTATCTGCTTTGCATTCTGCTCTCATCTGTTTTATCTGTACTATCTATATTATATTGAATTTTATAAGCCACTTTAAAATCTTTTTGATTTTAGTTGAAATGCAAATCTTGTGTGGCAGTTGTTAGTGTTTCAGTTCCTCCAGCTGTGTAACAAATTACCCCAAAACTTAATGCTGTAAAATAATCAGCTAATCATGTCCATAGATTCTGCAGGTCAGAAATTAAACAGAGCACAGAAGGGGTGGCTTTAATTGTTCCACAGTGTCTGGGATTGGAATACCAAAGACTAGGATGGACTCATGGAAGGCTCATCCATACATATCTCTGGCAGTGGTTGCTGTCTGTTGGTCTCAGTTCCTCCTCTCTCCTAACGGATAAGTTTTAGCTTCCTTAAGTGGGGTCTCTGGATTCCCCAGAGCAAGCATTCCAGAAAGAGAAAGGCAGAAGGTGTATTCTTCCTTTACATAGCTTTTGAAGTTTCGGAACATTTCTATCTTCCTGTTTGTCTAAACAGTCATGAATACAACCAGATTTAAGGGGAAAAAATCGACTTCACCTTTTAAAGAGGACTGCAAAGTTCTTGAAGAGCACATGGGACCAGAAACATGAGTGAAGCTAATATTGGAAAGTCAACCATAATTATATGACTGTATTTATTAAATTATCACTTATATAACTTTTATATGCTAGTACTAATTTAAATACTTTATAAATATTAATTCATTTAATCTATAGTGGTCTTATTTTCTAAATGAGAAAACTGAAACAGAATATTGAATTAACTGGAATACAACTTTCTCTGACCCTGATGAATATCAAATAATTTGCTATGATTTACTAAGAGCACCTGCTTAGCTTGCATAAGATCCTGAGTTTGATCTGGATTCCCCCCAAATAAAAATAAAGATAGTTTAAATACATATTTGTATTTTTTGCACAAATCATGTTAAAATGGGTTTAAAAAAGGCATAGTTTCAATTAAGTAATTTCTTAAATTAATGTAATCTATAGTGAGGCCTCCATGACTCTATCCTCAATACAGCAGTCTTAGAGCTTGGGTGTGGTTAGTCAAAAGTTTTTCATGAAGCAGAGCAGGAATGAATGAATAAAGTATGAATAACATTTTATTTGACAATAATCTTGGACTGATTTGCCAAATTTGATTAATGAATTAATCCTATATCCTTTTATTAAAAAATAAATACCCAATGACTTTCCCTCATTGATATTGAAATCAAACTGTTTATTGTTAAGGTTAATAATTCAGGTTACTATTTAATCTTCATTTTCATTTAAGTATTTTATCATCACAAAGACTGCTTTTATTTTTCCCATGTCTTTTCTTTCTTTCCTCATTATCAGTTGATGGTGAAATGTAATTTTTTATTTTAGAAATTAAATATTTTCATTTAGCAGCCAATAGAGCACATACAAATTAAATTTGTTCTTTTACACATCAATATTGGATTCCTTTTTATCCCTAGATTTTTTGTGAAAACTGTCATGGATTTCCATGGAAGATTTTGAGTTTTCATAAAAATATCGTGCATTAAAGAAAAAGTTTTAACTCCAGATGCACCTATTTTAAAAACTGCTTAGGCCAACTTCCATGATGCACACCTGTAGTCTACTGACTAGGGAGACTGAGATAGGAGGATCACAAGTTTGAGGCCAGCCTCCGCAACTTAGTGAGATTGTGTCTCAAAATAAAAAATAAAAGATGGACTGAGATTTTGGCTCAGTGGTGGAGCACTACTGGATTCAATCCCTAGTACCACAAAAAACAAACAAAGAACAATAAACTCTGCTTCATAGCTAAATAGTTATTGCCACTTTAAGAAAATTGAAGATACATTGTTCTTGGTCTTGACCCCTCCATGTCCCACATTCCTGTCTAGTCTATGTATTGTTAAAATTTTATTAACTATTTATAGCTCATCCTGCTTTATAAAGGAGTTTCTCAGACCTTTCAAATTATCTTCAAATACAAGCAAAAAATCAAATTCTATAAACTTCCAGAAAACAGCTTTAATTCTTTTTCCTATTCCTTTTTAGTCAATAACTGATTAACATTAGTAGACAATTTAGAGAAGCTAAGCTTCTGTGTAGTTTTTTTCCCCTAAAGATTAAGATGTGATGAAACAAATCACCTGTAGCATACCTTGTGGAAGGAAAATGCTTATTTGATGACTTTTTAAAGGTACTAATTTAAATGTCAAAGCAAGTTCTATTAAGGATTTACCTTTATCCCAAAGTTGTAATATCTCTTACCTCTTTATCTACTTGTTGTTGGCAGGTTTCAACAAGGATTTGGTTTTTAAAGTAATTTTCTAGGTTTTTATGGGGGAGAAATTGAATTATTCTATGATCTCTTTAATTCACTCTTGAGAATTCCTAGTACTACTTCTTCTTCTTCTTTTTTTTTTTTTTTGCATTTTTGTCATATGTTGTTATTCAGTTTTGGAATTATTCTGCTTTTTATTGGTCTGGATTTTCTCTCTGAGACACTAAACTCCTTGAGTCAGAGACTTGTGTGTATGTTGGGGGTATAATGGTTAAGGGACTTTGGAATAGTAACAAGCCTGGGTTTAAACTTTGATGTATCCAGTTATTAGCTCTGAGACCCTGGGTAATTATTGGGCTTTAGACCCAGCTCTGAAATGAATATAGTAATACATAAGTTAGAGTTGCAGAGACGCATAGAGATAAAATATATATTTTTCATGGCATATAGTAAACATGAGTAAAGTTTAGGCATTTGGTAATGATTAAGTAAAATAACTATTTCAGGGAAATTTTGACTACTGAAATAGGCCACTAAACACATACAGAAAAAGAAGAAAGGAAAAAGAACCTAAATTCTGGTCAAAATATTTTAGAGAAATTGCCAGATTGCAAAGGAGCTTGCAAGGAAACTGAAAAGGAGAGAATAAAGAGATGGGAACAAAATCTGCCGAGTACTGCTTCAGGGGAGAAAAGAGTTTCAGGAATTGGCTGATAGTGGCAGATTCTGTAGAGAATTCAAATAGGAAGAAGCTTGAGAATGGTCATTTTTGGATTTGGTCATCTTTATTATTTACCAATTTCTTAAAAAATTGTTTTTGTATTTGTAGATGGGCAGCATGCTTTTATTATATTTGTTTTGTTTTTATGTGGTGCTGCGGATTGAACCCAGTGCCTCCCACATGCTAGGCAAGTGCTGTGCCACTGAGCTACAGTCCTAGCCCTTATTTCCCAATTTATATTGGTATTATTTATGACCCCTGTTGACAAAGGTATAGCATTTTGTATGTGACATGCTGGGAAAGAAAATAATTTAGAAGGTACGTGTGTCAGACAAGATTAGGATAACTGCATAAAACAAAAGAAGAGACAAATATATTATTGATATCTCAGCTTTAGATTGTTGCCTCTTGGTTGAAGATGGCAACTACAGCTTTACCTATTGTTCCTGTTGCAGTTAGCAGGAAGGAGAGATCAGCAAAAGTGTGCCCCTTCTCTTCAAGGCACTTCTGGTAAATTATACGTGGTATTCCCTCTTGGGCTAAAATTAGACATGTGGCCACAACTAACCACAAAATCATGACCAGATAATACTGTCTTTGGGGGTTCTTATTACTAGGAAGAAGAGGAAAGTGAAAGTAAGCAATGAGGGACAATTAGTTCTCTATGGTGCAGTTATCATTTTAAAGTGTTGCACTATTTATTATTGATAATAAGTTTTGTTTTCCATTCTAAAAATTACATAAAAGATTTGAATAACTTAAGATCACTCATGGTATATATTTTAGTTATCAGTCCAAATCTAATTGAGGTGATAAGCATGGTCCCTAATGCCATTTTTCTTTTTTAATGTTTAAACTCTTAGTGTCTTTTTTTTTTTGAGAGAGAGAGAGAGAGAATTTTTTAATATTTATTTTTTAGTTTTTGGTGGACACAACATCTTTTTTTATTTTATTTTTTATGTGGTGCTGAGGATCGAACCCAGCGACCTGCGCATGCCAGGCGAGCGCGCTACCGCTTGAGCCACATCCCCAGTCCCTCTTAGTGTCTTTTAAATAAATTATTTTTTAAGAAATTAAAGTACACTTCCTTTTAGAAAAAGATGTCAGGAATACAGTGGACTAAAAAGTAGAAAAGAAAAACTGCTTAAGTTGAACTGTCCACCGTTAACAGTTTTGGTGTACACTTTTTTAAGGCTTTTTTGTTAATGTTAAAAAATTTATTGCATGTGATTAGTCTAGTTTTTTGGGTAATGAAAAAGTTCTAGAGTGGTGATGGCTTCACAATACTACGAATGTATTTAATGCAGTTGACCTATATTTACATGTGAAAATGATTTAAATTATAAATTTCATGTATATTTTACTACAATTTAAACAAAACATTGATCCTCTGCAAAAATTATATCAGACTCAACATACTATTTTGTAATCTGCTTTTTATGCTCAACAATGAAAAGAGAATATCTTTGTATGGAAATAAACATATTTTTGCAGCATGATTTTTTGTGGCCAATTATTTATTTTATCCTTGGATGTACCACCTTCTTTTGAGGGTAGTGTGCAAGCAAGTGAAAAGAATGTTGCCCTTTCCTTTTAAAGTGGATTCACAGAGATCTTTGTGATGCATGGTGAGGACCTGGGGAAATAACCAGATTGTGGAAATTGAAACCCTCCTGGTTCCTTAAATGTGTCAGCTTGTTCAAATGACTCTCTAAATAAACTGCTTTGCTGTTCTGATGTCAACTTATTCCAGACTAGTGTTTCACTAGAGGACCAGGGCAAAGGAGAAGCTTAAAGGTGGAATGTTGCATTCTGAGAAATGGGTCCTTAACACAAGGATCAGATGCCAATGACGGAAGTCATATCTGAAATTTTGGACTTGGTAAACTTCTGTCAGGAAGATTTTCTTCCCTGACCCGAGGCCTAGTAGTTCCCTAAGATGCAATTTCCCCTATAGACACTCTGAGAGGATACTTGTCATTTTCCCATACCTTTACCGTCATTGTCTTCACAAGTCCTCTTTGCCACTCTTAAGATCGTTATTTTTTCACCTGCTGTACAATGCTCTGCCTTTTTTAGAATGTTTTTGTGGCCTAGCTAAATTAATAGTTATTTCTTCTCTGGGCTATTATTAACAATTTTCTTACAAATCACCTTCTTTTACTCTGTCTTCTTGTACTTGTATCTCCTTTTTTTCCTATTATTCTTCTTCCAGTACCCTTATTTCTCTGCTGTTGTTTTTAAATTTATTTTTGTTCTTTTTAAAATTTATTTTAATTTATTATATAGCAGAATGCATTTCAATTCATATTACACACATGTATCACAATTTTTTCACATCGATTGGGTTATTATTATATAAAGATATATAGAAAAATATTATATAAAGATATCTTTAAAGTGCTGAACACTGACTGGTACACAGTAAGCACTCAAAAGAAGGATCCTTGTGTTGTGATCAGCTCACTTTCTATTGATTCCTATCCTCATTAAGTGTTTCTCACCTGTAAAAAATTGTTCTACTTCATTTACACATTTAACATTCTATTTCCAGTTATTCTCCACTTTTTACCTCCTATTCATTTTGGAGCCCTCTTCACTCTGGTTTCTGAATTTTATTCCTAATCTCATTACTTTTACATCCCTCCCTTTCCAAGCCTGTTGTACCCTCCAGGGACTTTATCTCCCAGTGGTTCAAGTCAGAAATGTGGGAGATAACCTTGTCTTCTTCCTTTAATTTCCCTACATTCCATCACTAAGCAGAGTTCTGATAATTCTCTCTTCAAATAGTTTTTACATTTTTCTACATCTCTTTTTCTTGGAAGTCATCATTCCAGTCCAATCTGTCAAAGATTATCATGGCCATATCCTCTGCCATTCACCCCTTTACCACACTATTTCATATTCCACTCTCCAGGGTGATATAAAAAATGTAAAGGTGATAATGTTATTCCCTTTTCTAAACATTCCAGCAACTTATTACTACCTTTAGGGCAAAGCCCCTTGATCAGGCTCTATTTACCTATTAGCTTCATCTTGTACCACTGTTTCCCTGTTTATGTCCTTGCCCTATTGAATTGGATTTCTTCTCTTTCATTGAATAGGTTTCTCTTACCTGTAAGCTTTTTCACATACTGTTCCTCTGCCTTTTTCATCATCCATTTTTGTCTGGTTTCTATCTAAATTTCCCTTCTGGAAGTAGTGGCCTTCCCTGTAGGCTAGGGATCCCCATGGTCTATCCCATATTACCCTATCATCATAGTATTTGTTACATGTTATAGTTCTTTGCCTTCTCCTAAGATCCTTGAGGGTAGGAGCCATGTCCTTTTTATTTTTTATTTACTCTGTATATTCTTTAGCACAGTGTCTGGTTCATAGTAGACACTCATAAAATTTTGTTAAATGTTAATAAATAATCAGTTCAAGCTAGGAGAAAAATTATCCTATATAATAGCATATGCTATGTTTTAGAGCTACACCTGGTGTTCCTATATTTACCTTTGAATATTTCTTTAAACATAAGTGTGTAAAATAATAATGCTGCTTTTCAACACATGCCCTTATTTTTCTATCCTCACACATTCCCTTATTTTTAAATATTTTAATGTTTGTTTTCATTCTGTACTACAAACACTATTTTTTTTTATTCTGATGCTTTTGAGTGTAAAATGCCACTTAACGAGCAATTCTACCAACTTTCATTTAGCCTTCCAGCTATATTTGGATGGCATTTACGTGAATCATTTTGTGAAGCTTTTCAACTAGGAATTGAATTTATATCATACAATCTTCAGTTCAGTACATCTTAAAGATAAGGAAATCCAATGAGCTGTCTGGTTCTGCAGCAAGCTAGACAGAAAGCAGTAGGTAGATAGAGGTTTACACTGTGGTATACACTGTTTTGACCACTTGACAGCCCCTACCACAGGTCTCTCCCTGCAGGGAGGCTGCTCAGGAGAACTTGTTGATGGATTAATGATCCTCTCCTTCCCAGGCTTCACTGAACTGAAGTAGACTATAAGGCTGACTGACTCATCCTTGACAGGGAAACACGAATGCTCTGGAAAGATCTGTGTGACTATACAGTAGTCCTTCCTTATCTGTGGTTTCAGTAATGTGTGGTCAACTGCAGTCTGAAAATATCAAATGGAAAATTCCAGAAATAAACAATTCATAAGTTTTAAATAATGTTTATTATATAGTAAATGGTTATAATTGTTGTATTTTATTGTTAATTACAATTTTTATTCTGTCACTGTGCCTAACATATAAATTAAACTTTATCATAATTGTGGGTGTATAGAAAAAAAAAACAGTATATATTGGGTTTGGTATGGTCTTTGATTTCAGGCACCTGAGGGACATCTTGGAACATATCGTCTGTGGTTAGAGGGGAACTGCTCTAGCCGGCTAGGTAAAAAACATTTTCTTCAAGTTTATTTATGAAAAGTTTGTTATGGAAGTTCTGTTGGTTGAGTTTCATTGTCCTGTTCCTAAGAAAGAAATCTTATTCCCCCGATTAACTGAGATACCAGTGGATCACTATACATTAGTTTTCTTTGCCCTTATGTGACCACTGACTATTGATAATGTCCTTTGGGGAAGATTTTTTTTTTCCCCATGTACTTTGGATCTAGAAAATAATTAGAAATATTCCTAATTTTTGAAATTACTGGTCTTTTATACCACTTGGATATAGGAATTGTTATAACTCTTATTGGCCCAGAACGTATGAGACTTTTTTTTCTCCCCATTTTTAAATTAGTAAGGATTGTTTGCCTTCTTAAGCCTACAACAAGAATGTTGAAGAGAGCTGGGAGTGGTGGTGCACCCCTGTAATCCCAGTGGCTTGGAAGGCTGAGACAGGAGGATTTCGAGTTCAAAGCCAGCCTCAGTAATGGCAAAGCATTAAGCAAGATCCTGTCTGTAAATAAAATACAAAATAGGGCTGGGGATGTGACTCAGTGGTTGAGTGCCCCCTGAGTTTAAGTCCCCCGCCCCCCAAAAAAAGGAATGTTGAGAAGAATAGTTTATGTAACTCCACTTGAGATGGGTACGGTGGTGATATATACTTGTAATCACAGCCACTTGGGAGGCTGAGGCAGAAAGATTGGAAGTTCAAGGTCACCTCATCAACTTAGTAAGACCCTGAGGAACTTAGCCAGAACCTGTCTCAAAATAAAAAGAATATAAAGGACTGAGGATGTAGCTCAGTGGTAAAGAATCCTGGGTTCTATCCCTGGTACAACAAAACAAAACAATAATAACAAAATAACAAAATAAATAAATAAAAATAAAAAGCAAAATCTGAACAAACCTTCATTTGATTCTAAGTTGACATCAGAGTTAATTAACTAGTGGAAATGATGGACGTCTCCTGTGCAAATTTTAGAAGATGAAGCAACCACCACCAACAACAACAATAACAAAGTGAATCTCATGTTTTAAAGTTCCCAGAGGAAGGTTATGTGGACAGTTAAGGTAGTGAAATTCCCAAAGCAAGAGTCGTTTGAGGCAAAAGAGCAAGCCACTCATTTTTTTTCCTCCAAAAATTCTTCTCTGGCAACTGTCTACTCCCACAGAAACCGGAGGGCTGGTCTGAAGAATTTGGATTCCTAACTTTGCAAAATATGCAAATTTTCCCACCATTTTTCTTGAATTTCAAGCAGAAAGGAAAGGAAGATGTGACTTAAGGGAATTAATTTTGGATTTCCAAAGTTAAACATATTCTAAACTCATATATCTTCCTTGTTGCAGTATGTACGTGTGATCTATGGTTCTTTTGGACTCTGATTAATTTAATTTACCCAGTTGTTTTCCTTACATAAATTAAACTATAGAGAGTCTGTACTCATGGATTTCATTGTTCTATCTCATTTTCAAAGTCTTACCTTTTTTCTCTTTCTCTTTTTTAAAAAATAACAAGGTGTTTAGAAGTTTGGCATGATGTCAGTTTTACAGTATTCAAAAAAAAGCAGCTTTTGTTTTATCTACAGACTCATATACACTGAAAATATCAACTATTACAAGGAAAATTGATTCATGTCTTTAAAAAGTGAAGGCTTATTTCTCACAAATTAACATATCCTGAGTTCCATTCTTGGGTAAAATGTGAAAATAAGAGAATTTGACATTAATCTTCTTATTGTTGAGTATTAATATGCTCGGAAAGGTTTTCCTCATTATTATTATTTTAACACTCTAGAAAGTTGGTTCTCTCTGCCTTTTATAACTCTGTTTCTAAGGGGAAAATATATCCATAGTTAAAAGAGGGACAAGTAGTCAGAGCTGTTGCCCTGTCTTGCCACTCTTTAATTTCTCCTTTAAATGCTGTCCTGTTGTCATATAGAATGTTAGTATCTGGCATTTAAAATGTGAGGCTATTGTGAACTTCTAGAGAAAATAAGAACTAAGCCGTTGCCATCATTATATCTTCAGTTAAAAGCTAGGAATTATATGAATTACAGACCAGAGTCAAGGTTTTATAGAGAAGATTCAATTGAAAACATTGTGCACCAGTTCTTAATAACTTAAATGCAAACATGCAAATACTGGCATGTATCCAGAAACTAAGGTCCAATTAAGTCCAATTGTTTCATCTTACAAAACAATGTTTCTACCAAGAAATCTTGGCAGCTATATTGATGGCTTCTCATAAAAGAGGCAGATGGGACTATAAAGAGGCCTGAAACAGATTTTTTTAAAGAAAAATACCAACTTCCTAATTATTTTTTTAATATCAGGAGCCAGGCCTAGAAATCAAACATCCTGATTTTTTCTCTGGTTTTCTAATTATGAATCTGATTATTTTAGTTGTCTCTTATCTTTTCAGAAGTTATAATTTGTAGTGATGGCACCCATGGATGTTATAGAACTGGAAACTGCATAATGATCTAGATGGCAGTTTATAGGTTTAGTTTCAAAGACCATGTTTATCTAGAAAATAATTAAGAGGGCTTAATAGGCACTTTCCTCTGATCAATGGTCATCTGTTTTTTAATGTTTCACCTTGACTACCACTGAAGTTGGTCTCTTAGAAGTTTCTAAAACCTCTTCTTATATCAGAATGTATGCCACCCATGCCCAAGAGATCAAAGATTTATAGCCTCCCAATATTCTAGTGAGCTAGGTTATGTGGCTCCATTTTATTTTTATTTATTTTTGGTAATGGAGATTGAATCTAGGGCTTCTTAATCACTGAGCAAAATCCTCAGTCACTTTTATTTTGAGACAGGGTCTTGCTAAGTTACTTAGTGACTTGCTAAGCTGCTGAGGCTGCTTTGAACTTGCAATCCTCCTATCTCAGCCTTTTGAGTTGCTGGGATTATAGACATGTACCACCATGCCCAGCTTCCATTTTAATTTTTAAAGCCAAGTGAGGAACAGACAAATCTCTTCACTTAGGTTACAACATGAAGCAGTGGTAGAGATAGAAATACTCTTTAGTCAGAAACATTTTCTCATTCTGGCTCTTAGATGTGAGATGTAGTGGACTGGCTTTTCTCTAAATAGGCCTTCGACACTTAGGGTGTGTAGAAAGTATGTGCTATTTAATTATTGTCTGTTAAAGTAATGATTAGAAGACTGAAGAAAATAGAACACTCAGGCCTCATTGGAGCCTCTGCAGTTAGCACATGTGGACTTTGGACAGAATGCTTTTATTTCCTGGGAATTACTTTTCTATCATACTCATCTTAAAATTTTTTTTCAGGGCACTGCTGATGAGAATTTGGGGAAAATTATTCTTTTTCATTCAAGCTTTATGTGTGAAAAATCAGTCTTTGGAAATACAGTATATTTCAAAGCTAGATCATATTGAAAGAGATAACTGCAAGACTCTACATTTTAAAATGTAGGCAGAGTGCCTTTCCCCCACTTTTTAGTCTGAAAAGCTATTGCAGAAATTGAATTTTAAAATTTACTTAATTCATCAATCTATATTGCTATAAAGATTTTTTTTAGAAATAAAGCTAATTTGTGCAAGGCATGGCGGTGCATGCCTGTAATCCCAGCTACTCAGGAGACTAAGGTAGAAGGATTTCAAGTTCGAGGCCAGCCCTGACAACTTAGTGAGACCCTTTCTCAAAAATAAAATACAAAGGCATGAAGATGTAGCTCAGTGGTAGTGTGCTTGCCTACCATGTGCAAGGTCCTAGGTTCAGTTTCCAATTTTACTCAAATCCATAAAAGAGCAACAGCAAAAAACTAGTTTGCCTTATAATAAAAATTTTTTAAAATATTTTTTCAGGGCTGGGGTTGTGGCTCAGAGGTAGTGCTCTCACCTAGCATGTGTGAGGAAGTGGGTTTGATATGCAGCACCACATAAAGTAAAATAAAGACATTGTCCGCCTATAACTGAAAAATAAATATTTTTAAAAATATTTTTTCAGCTGTTTTCATTTGAATATTTATCACTCAACAGCTCTCGTGATTTTAGTTGTTTTATTCTTCTTTAAAAAAGAAAAAGAAAACTTCTAGTATCCATAATGCTTATTTGGAATTTTTAACACAACACAGGAATTTTTTTTCTTCTTTCCTTTTTAAGAGCTGCTTCTCAAATTAACCCACATGCCTAAACCTGTGTTATAATTCAAAAGGAATAACTGAATCTATTGAATACAATCTTTTTATAAAACCCAGGTCCACATCATTGTCCTGCTGATGTCTTAAACATTGTAATTTTGGTAAACTATTCCATGTGCCTCCAGCATCTCCAGTTTGTGAACCAGTCTCACTATATTTATTCCTGTTGTATTCTTCCACATGTTTGTTTTGTAGTGTAATAATACTTGACAGCTGTAAATTTTTCCATATGCTCCATCTTGTAGAGATAAACAATGTATGTGCTGTACATTTTCCTCAGCTTTGAAGATTTACTTTTGAAATAAACAATTCCATAGGACTTAACAGTAGGTTTTGAAAAGTTGTCACGCAAGTATATTCTCCATGAAAGGGAAGGTAGTTGACTTTCCATCCTTTTAATGTTTACTGGTTAATTGAACTTTTCAAGGTGCTAAGAGTAACTTAACTGGTTTTTTATTTTCAAAGATTTACCAGAGCAGCACAGACCTGTGTTTGAAAATCTAGAGAACTTCTAGTTAATATCATAAATGACCATTTCATGGAATATATATTCCCTAATTATTTGAGTAGATTAATGAAATCGCTTTGGATTTGCTTGTAATTTCCTCTTTTATCTTTCACAAATTAAAAAGGTGGAATTGTCATGTAATGATGACATCTAAAGTACTTGTTTTGTGACAGCACTTTGTTCCACGGAAGGAATCTTAATGATTTGTTTTCTAAGTAACCATTTTTAAAATTTTTTGGTTCCCTTAGTAAATCAAGTTTTTCTGACAAGTTTTATTTGTGAAAATCAGTGCAAATATCTTAGCTTGATGTCCTATTTTTTTTTTCCAAAGCGGATATCTATTGCCTACATATTTCCTGCAAGATATAAGGTGCTTTCATTTTTTGACTTCCCAGAACTTAACAGCAGACATTCCTCATAAGTTTTTCATTGTTAACTCTAAGCTTGGTTACATAAAAAATACAAATTGCAATATTTGTAGGGTTATTTTATTGTTATTATTGTCATTTCTTTAGCCCACAAAATTTACATTTATTCAAGAGGTGTGTAAATCTGATTTTTCATATTAACAATGTGTGAGATGGGTTATTGGCCAATGGTGTGTAAGAGCTATGATTAAGTTTTAGAAATTTTGTAAACTAGTTATTAAATATTAAAACTTCATGAACTTACAATAAGAAATTATTTTTAAAACAAAAATAATCAGTACTCAAAGATAATATTTCATAATTATTTTTACTCAAAACTCATTATTTTATAATTACTACATTTTATTTTCATCTTTGCTCCTACAGTTGTGTCTATTGTGTATATATTGAAAAAACTGTGTAATGATATATACTACTGTGTGTCTTTTCACAACTTTGTGTTCACTCATATCAGATTGGTGTTAAAATCAACCTTAGTAGAAGTGTTAGTACCATGGAAATCTCCAAAAACAACAAATCAGGATTTGACTTATAATTTTTATTGTCTAGACTTAAGAAAGTGCTAGAGAAGATGTTAATAGTACGTATTAAATTTTAAAGTATGTCATGTCTTTATTATGGTCATTATATTATGACCATCACCAAAAAATTGAGAAAATATTTTTTCAGCATCTGAAAACTTATCATGAAGTTCACTTCTTGGACAAATGAATGAGTTAAGTTGTAGCACATGTCTGTGTTCACTTTCTTTTTATTCACTAACTACACCAAAACCGTCATCTGTAACAGCAGAATTGAAAGAATGATGTGTTGCTGCATATATATCAGACATCAGATACTAAGGACATAACTCATTTATAGTTTTCTTTTTAAACCATCCTATTCAGAACACACTGCTCTTTTTCAGAGCATGTATGACCCCAGATTTTCTCACTTCTCCAAAGCATGTATGACCCCAGATTTTCTCACTTCTCACTTTTCAAAGGTTGCTGTTACAGGATAAAACAAATTCATTTGTGAAGTGTTCTAGTCATCCACATCCATCCTTTTGATCACAGGTTGCCTTAGAATGGTGTTACTAAACTTTTGTGGAAAAAGAAACATCTTAGTACTGGATATATTAGACCACTACTTTACTGAGGGAATAATTCTCCCCAAGAATAATTCTATTATTTAGCTCATCGTTGGAAGGTAACTTAGATTGCTTAATTTAAATATCAAAGGGGAAAATGGGTCTTCAACAGAACTTGTTTTTATTAATCTTATGGATTACCTGATGATCATGATTAGCACAGTTAGGCAATATATGAGTAAGTATGGGTAAGAATATCATTTGATTCAAGGGTGATTTGTAAGATTTAAATGAGCAGAAGGTATTGAAATACATTTAGAACTCTCACACACCTGCTCTTTGGAATAGGAGAACCTGGTCAAGTCCCTGCCTTCAAGGAACTTGATAGTATGAATTGATTTTTCCAATACATTAATAAGTTAGATATGATAATTTTTGTCATATCTATGCAGTTTTTGTACTTTTATTAGGTAGTAATTTTTTTGCTTCCTTTTTTAAAATAAGTGATAATACCCATGAAAGTTTGGGTTTAAGGTGATGTTTTTCCTAATGCCTATTAAAATGTTGCCTAACCATTACAATTTTTACAAGTTTTTCCTCAAACAACCAATGGTATGTATATCATATTATGGAAAATAATGTGCTTGTGATGATAGTAAGTAGGTATTAGGCTAAATAGTTTTGTTTATTCTTCACAACAGTGTTATGAGTTAAGCGTTGGCATCTCCATTTAATAAATGAGGAAAATAAGAAATCAGAGAAATTAAGTAATTTGTTCAAGGTCATGAGCAAGATTTTATCAGATCAAGATCCATGCTAATCCTAGCTACTCGCAGCAGCATTAACATCACCTGGGAGGTTGTAGGAACTGCAAAATCTGGAGATCCATTTCTTGTCCTGAGCTGGAGCCTGAATTTTAACAAAATCCCCCAGGTGATTCTCATGTACACGAAGGTTTGATTGAGGAGCACTTAAGAGAAGATGGATGACTTGGTCATTGATTTGACTGGTCTCCTTTTCTCTATTCGGTGCAATTTTCTTCATGCCATTCTGTTCTGGGTTACAACTGTTTTTAAGAAATTTGGTATTGATGGGATGGTAAGAGAGTATTTTTAATAATTTTGATTATTTTTCTCTCTTAAAGTTATTTTTGTCTATTTCCCTTCTTTCCTTAATTGGGATATGAAAACTAGGTTGAGAAGTCAACATTTTCACTCTTTTATCCCTTTGGAATGACCTGGTCATTCTTTTCCTGCCTACCCACATCTAGGTTCTGAGAAATGTCTGTAGACCTAGAGCTAATTCTCAATGATTCCTGGAAGGTTTTAGTAGTATGTGTGCCATGCTGACTCTTGGCATCTTTCCATCTCCCTCCAGCTCTCTGGCACTCAGCTCTTTGACTGTTTACTTTTCTTCTTACTATGATGTGCCTACCTCTGCATCCATGAGGCATGTTTTCTTTCTACCATGCCTCCTCCTACTTCTCACTTGATGTTGCTCTCAAAATTGTAAATTTAATATAATCAGCAGCCTCAGGAGAACTTATAGAGGCAATCTTTTGGAAATGGAGAGAGTGTTGGGAATTTGATGGTTGGATCTGGAAACATTGATAATGTCTATGGTGAATGTAGTAGGCTATGGATTCCAAAGTGTTCCAGTGTGTCAGGAGAATTTCATCAATGTTTGTCTTTGTGGTTTCTCTGTAGAGTTTTCCTTTGAATCCTATGTGTCTGGTTTCTAGACTCTGCATGGTTTGTACAGTTACAGCTTTCTTTCTTGGTGTTTATCTATTTGTTTGATCTCAAATCGTTATTTGAGATTAATAGAAGTTGGACTAATTCATGAGACCAGAGCTTGCTTTCTTGTTCATTGGTGGCCAGATTTAGGTCATAATGGTATTGAATTTTCTTAAATTTGAACAGTGTTAAAGGGGGTTTGATTCATTTGAATTTCAGGAGGTACTGAAAGAAAATCATTCTTTCTCAGATCAGGGGGCAGGGGTGGGAAACTATTGTTCATTATATTTTGTAAAGCAAGAAACAAAGAATAGTTGATTCTTACAATAGTAATTTCAGACTGAAAGATGATGTGTTTATTAGCTAACTGTAGACACACCTTTCTTAGCCCAGATTTTTTTTTATAGTCTTTAGTTTTGCAATCATTTAGAATTGTGGGGTTTCTTTTCCCCTTTCTGCCATTTTTTTTTCTTTTTTTGTATACACCCTTTCCCCCTCCCCTTCATCATACTTTTGTTTCCCTGAGAAAAGGAGAGTACCTCTTAGAGTGTAAAATAAATATTTCTTTGTGAAGTTTGACTTATTTACGCTTCAGGGGTTGTCAATGTGTACACAATAGAGGAGGTGATGGAGGCTCCTAGGCATGCCAAATCAGCACTTTTTGCATGTTGAGGCCAAAGAGCATGTTAAGCAGGCTGAAAAAAATTTAACAAGTCAGAACATTTTACAATTTCCATATTTATCAAACATGTCAAGGGATGGGATCACAAAGCCTTCCAGGGATTAACTGCTTCTAGGACTTCAACTATTATTGTTAAGATGGAGGAAGCCAAGTTCTCAACACCCCATGA
This sequence comes from Marmota monax, assembly GCF_021218885.2. NCBI lineage: Eukaryota > Metazoa > Chordata > Mammalia > Rodentia > Sciuridae > Marmota > Marmota monax. The sequence goes on along the minus strand of NW_026693777.1, from coordinate 18,474,651 downwards.
TTTGCTCTAATAACCACAAGAATCAGAATGTAGGTGATTCTTGTTGAATGAAAGTTACTCCTGAGGCTAAAATGCTCTTTGATGGGGGGGGGGGGGGAAACTTCTCTTAACAGATGAACTATGTATGAATCTTTCTGACAGAATTTAAAATGGAATTTGAAGTTTATTTATCTAGAGCTTTGGTTTTATTAATTCTCTGATTGGTAGCTCTTGACCTTTGACACCAATAGCCTATGAAGCTCAAGTAGAAGGGCTCAGATACATTCAGCCCTTCCAGACAGAGGTGGCCATTAGCTTTTTGAGATTTGGCAAAACATCTTAGAATTATTACTTATTTTCCAGTGTTTGGGGTTTGGCAGATCTTAACCTGCATTTTGCCAAGCACTTTCCTTTGAATTTTAGTACAGGAAAATATCTTGGGCAGAATTAATTGGTGAATCATGTGTATTATACTGATTAGAATGTAGTTTGGGAAAGATATGTGATGAATGAGAGATATTAGGATCTTTACAAATAGTTCTTTAGTATCAATTTTTTCTTAGTTGGGAAGAAAAATTAAGTTGAAGTCTCAAATGTTTTCAGCAAGAGATCTGGAATTTGAAATCTTTTGCTAGTAATTTTCAAATTTGTCTGTATTGCTCTTTCCACAAAAGCAAACCGTATGTCTGCAAATCTTTAGAAAAGTTGCAGAGCTGATCTACAACTTTGGCCTGTTCATTAATTTGAAACTTAAAAAATGATTTTCAATGAGCAAATAGAGCAATTCACTTCTGGAGAAATAAATTAGGATTAAAAGAGGAACAAAAGCCCAAAGTGGCTAAACATAAGGTAGGTCTTTGGAACTGATGCCAAACTGCAAGAGATGACAAAACCCCTGAGAAGACTAAAGTTATTAAAAGTGTCATGAGGTCGCTTTTCCATTACAGTTTGTAAAAAAGGTTGTAAAAGAAGGAAACATGCTGTAACTTTACCAATGAGTATTAAGCCATAAAATTTTAAAAGAACTGGAAAAGGACTTAGTTAAATATGGCACCCAACTTCTTATTGCCCATCAGGTTGTCAGAAACATGATGATCAAAACAGGTTTCTTCTTGTCTGTCAGTGTCCTATCTGCTGTAACTGGCCCAGAGAAAGTACCAGCAACTTGAATGACTACTTATTGTCTTCTTGAGAAGACAACAGTGCAAATAAATAATCTTCAGGAGAAGGAAGCAATATTTTAAACAATTGATGTGAAATCTTCACATTCAAATTATTTAGAAACCAATTGGTAGAAAGTGTTGGGAATTTCTACTTCTGAATTCTGCAAACTGTTATAAAAGGAAGACAGGGTGATAGACATGTTTTTATGTGCATCAAATAGTGAGAAGAAGGATGTTATAAGCATATCATTGGCTCAATCTTGATGGTTTTCTTCTCTTTCATAATCTGTATGTTTTTCAAACTGTTTACAGTGTTGAAAAGGCAAAATCTGTTTTGAATCCTCGATCTTATTTTGGCACTGACCTCACATTGACTTAGCTGGTCAGAGATATTGGGTGGGCTATAGAGATCCACACTGGTTAAACCTTTTTTATTTAGGTCAGTTTTTCCATGTATTTGTTTAACTATAAGTGTTCATTTAAATCGAAGAAAAACTTGCATTTCTTCTCTTAAAATTGGTCCTAGTTATATCTTAATACAGACAATTTAGTATGAAATCTTTTTTTTTCTTCCTTGTAGCCTTTTCTCATCCTTCTCTCCCTCCCTCCCTCCCTCCCTCCCTCTTTTTCTTACTGATTATAACCTGTTTAGTATATGTTCATTAATCATCAATAGAAACATTGTCACATCTTCCTTTTTGCCCAACTGCAGTCTGAATCAGCAAACAGGATTTTTGTGAGATTGAGAGTCAATTTTTAGAAATTTGAAATAATATTACTTTATTGAAAGCATGTCTTAGGTTTGGATAGGTGAATATTTTAAAGGTTAGCACATGTTTTATATATATTTCTTATCTCTCACCTTTTACACAGAAGGAACTGAATAAAATTTTTACTTATTTTAATTCAGTTCTGTATAAAATTTTTACTGATTTTAATTCAGTTCTGTATCTGAATATGTAAGCCAGTAATGGCGAATGATTTTTATTTTTTTTCTGCCAAAAGTCCATTAACAGTATAGGAAACAAAAACTAGTGAGGGGGCTGGGGTTGTGGCTCAGTGGTGGACTACTTGCTTAGCATGCACGTGTGAGGCACTGGGTTCCATCCTCAGCACCACATAAAAATAAATAAAATAAAGGTATCATGTCTATCTACAACTTAAAAAATATGAGGATCATGTAAGTAAAAAGCAATATAGTTTTTACAAGTCATTTTTTTTAGATAGAAGCATAAAATTTCTACAAATCTGCATTTGAAATTAAAATCAAGAAGCAAAACATTCTCATGAGTAAGTATGTGAAACAATAATTTGAGAATATCTTAGCTCTATATTTATTAATGTTCTACAATATCAGTGTCTGGAGGATAGGCCAGGTTGTCCTATGAGATAGGAGAAAAGAGCAAGATATGCAAGTCCTCAGGGATAATGATTTAATTGCTTAATGGCAATTAAAAAAGAAAAACCTTATAAATTCTTTAGGGTTTAAAATTATTTAATTTATAAAATTAACTATTTTGATTTTTTTCTTCAAGTCCAAAAGCAGAGGCTTTCCTCAGGCCTTCTCTTCTCAACTGTAACAGTAGCAACATCACCTGTAGTCCTGGCCTTCCTGTGGGAATTGCAGAATATCACATCTCATTATAAAGAAAAAAGCTTTGTGGAAATACTAGCACATCTTGTGGACTTTTAGAGCATTGCTTAAAAACAAAAAACAAAAACAAAAAAACACTTCCAAACCTATCTACGTAGTTTGTGGATTTTAGTATAAAATGGGACGAACTACGTAGGGTTTTCTATAAATCAGATAAAATTATGTTAAGGTCCAGTTTGAATTCATTAGATGAATGACCTCCTATTTGGGTATGGTGCTTATACTAAGTGTATTATAACTTTTTGAGATAGTTTTTTGAAAAAGAATAATAGGAGAGATGGACATCATTACCCTAAATACATGTATGAAGACATAAATGGTATGAATCTACTTTGTGTACAACCAGAGGCATGAAAAATCGTGCTCTATATGAGTAATATGAATTGAATTGCATTCTGCTGTCATATATAACAAATTAGAATAAAAAAAGAATAATAGGATTCTGTGCTTTTTTATTTTATACTTACTATAGGAGACTTTATTGTGTTGTTTACATATATAAACAGATTATGTGTATAAAAATAATGTTTCTACTTAGATGTACGCTGAAGAATCTATTTTTTGTACATTTAAAATTTTTATTCTTTAAGACTAGAAAGAATGGCAGGTAGATAGCTTTCAAAGAGGCAAAAGAATAGGTGAAGGAAATATGGAAATTATGGAAAGATGTGGTCTTGTCATTAAGGGACCAAGATATTAACAGAGAGAGAAGAGAAAATTCTATCAGGGGCAGTAAATCTTTCCACAGACTCCTTTTCTGTGCAAAATCCTATTAAAATTACATATTTTTAAATTAAGACTATAAAAGAAAGGTGTGCTGGTTGGGAAAAATTTGAAAAGAATGAAGAAAAATAAGGAAAGATCAGCCACCTCCAACACCAACACCCAGAGAAATTGAATTGACTTTTTAGTGTATTTCTTTCTAATATTTTCCCATGTAATTTAATGTCGTTAAAATCATGATTAACAAAACACTTTCTTGGCCTGCTATTGTTTTCTTTGACTACTACTTTGGGCTTTCAGTTCTTTTGAGTAATTATAATGTACCAGGCATTATCTTAAACATTTTACAAATTTTATCTCCTCTCATAGCACTATAAGGGTGGGTTTTATAAAATCTTGAGCTTGTGTTTAGGGAACATCTGTAATCCAGCTCTTCTATAAGTTGGCATCACTGTATAAAGAAAATACAGACAACAATGTAGAAAGTTAGATTTTAAAAATGTTTTTTGAAATTAGAGCTTTATAGTTATACATAGTATTTGGATTCATCCTGAAGGTTAGACTTTGTGTGTGTGTGTGTGTGTGTGCGTGCACGCACGTGCGTGTGTGCGTGAACACACTTCCTTTTTAAATTTTGCTTTGAGGTTTTATTTTAGAGGGAAGAAGAATCTGTCCTCTATAAAGAATGAAATATTTTTAACTGGAACCTTATCTTCAGTGTGTTAACAAGTTCTAAATTGTGAAGAAGTCTTATCAGAAGTGAAGGCTTTTTTGAAAATGATATGGAAATATTTGTTTGGTGTTCACTCCTCCAACCCTAGATGAAACATACAAGGGTGTAACTGAATTTTACAGTACTTAGATAGCTACATAGTGAGTAATCAAAACATTCCTTATGTATTAATAAGAGGTTAAGGTTGGCCTACTAGAGTTTATATGATAAAACTGAGTATAGGAATCAGTAACTTGGACACTGTTAGCTGTTCAAAGCCTTGGGTCATGCTAGCACTTTTCCTGTAAGGGTGTAAAGACACATCAGAGTGGGTAGAGGTTGCGGTGGTCCAACTAAAGTCTCCAGTTCCTCTGCCTACCTTTGTGCCCAGAGTCACTCCTGGTCCTGTCCTTCACTCTCCAGATTACAAACAACTCCATATTCGACAGGTGCGGGTGATCTGTGGCTCCTACAGTGAGCCCCAAGTATTCTTGGACATGCAAGACCAAGGTTTTGTAGCAAAAGTTTCCAAACAATGTTTCAAAATGTCTCTTTGGTTTGCTCCTGTGAATGCATTTTCATGGCTAGGATGGCACTCCAGGCTCTATGGCTCTAAGAGCTTCCTACATTCTTTTTGTTTCTTCTTTCAGTACTCATGCTCTTATCTACCATTTCCAGATCTAGCTAGCTAGCTTTCTTTCTTAAAGAATCTTTGATGCTTCACATTTTTTTTGGTTGTTGTTTTTAGATAGACATGACAGTAGAGTGTATTTTGACATATTATACATACATGGAGTCAAACCATTCCAATTAGGATCCCATTCTTGAGGCTGTACATAATGTGGAGTTACACTGGTGGTGTATTCATTTATGAGCAAAGTAAAGTTATGTGTGATTCGTTCTACTGTCCTTCCAATTCCCAGTCCCTCCTCCTTCCCTTCATTCCCCTTTGTCTAATCCAGTGAACTTCTATTCTCTGCACCCCACACTCCTTATCGTGTAGCATCTACATATTGGAGAGAACATTTGGCCTTTGATTTTTGGGGGACTGGCTTATTTCACTCCTGGCCCAGCACACAGCTGCTCTGCCGGCCCACAGGACCCAATGCCTGGTCCTGATACATTTCCAGATTTAACTTTCTAAAACATTTCTCTCATGTCATTTTTCTGCTTATGAATGCCTTGAGCATTAAGCCTAAATTTCTCAGCTTGTTTTTTGAGGTCCTCTGCAATCTGGCTTTGTGCTGTCACTTTTATTTTCCACTCAACATGAAGCTCTTTTCCAGTCCAGTGGTGTGCATTTAAACTTACATTCTTTCTCCTCCTCCCCCCCTTCCCCCTCCTCCCCCTCCTCCATCTTCTCCTCTTCCCTTTTTTTGTAGTGATGGGAATTGAACCCAGAACCTCACGCATGTTAGGCAACCACTCTGTCGCTGGGCTACATCTGCAGCCCATAGCTTGTACACTTTATTGATAGTGTTGTTTTTTTTTTTCCGCATAGATCTAGAAAATTCTCACTTTAATTTTTTAAAATTTTTCTAATTCTCCAGTCCTATTTCTTCTATGAAATATTTCCTAATTCATTTCACATAGATCTTTCCTTGCTCTGTATATCCCTTATAGAAAGTATCTGACAGAGGAAGTCATGGTTTTTATAGGGGCGGGGTGCGTAGGATGGGTACAGGGGATTGAACTCGGGGGCATTCAACCACTGAGCCACATTCCCAGCCCTGTTTTGTATTTTATTTAGAAACAGGGTCTCACTGAGTTGCTTAGCACCCACCTTTGCTGAGGCTGGCTTTGAACTCACGATCCTCCTGCCTCGGCCTCCTGAGGAAGTCATGTTTTTATGGAAGTTGTTTTCCCCCACCAGATTATATACTTCATCACAGAAATGATGATGGTAAGGCAAGCAACTACCCTTCACAAATGACTCCTTTTCACTTCTTCTCTAGTTCTGTTCTCTTCTCCCATCACCCCTCTTTGGTAATTCACATCATTCTACATATATCCTTTCATTGTCTTTCTTTTCTTTTCCTTCTGACTTATCAGTATACCAGCATACCCCAGTGCGTATCATTGTTAGTCTGCTGCAAAAAGTTTTTTTTTTTTCTTCATAATATCACATAATATATTTTCATGTAAAACATTTTTCAATCCTACACAAAAAAAATTTACAAAAGAAACCTATTTAGGGGCTGGGGGTATAGTTCAGTGATACAACATGAGGCCCTGGGTTTGATTTCCCCCTCAAAGAAAGAATCCTACATTGGGAAATAAAAGTGAACATTGAGATTACTGTCTCTTCAGGCATCTCTCTTGTCTCACACACACATGCACTGATATAAGTGCCATACTGCTTTTTCCATGAATGACTTTTTTTTTTTTTTTAAGTACAGAATCTTTTGGGAGAACATTTACCTTTCCTCTTCTCCCCATCTCTTCAAATATCTGTCACCAAGTCCATGTAATCATATGCAGATATAAAAGAGGAGGAGTGTGTTTTGCCAAAATGGGATTGTACTGGCATCTTGCTTTTTCCACTTAGCTGTATCTTAAGAAAATCCTTCCCCCCCCCCAAAAAAAAAGATGCTTTATGTCCAACTCTAGAATAAATATTAGAAAGGGGATTAAATTAATAAAGGAAAATTTATTAAATTATCAGATACTAGAAGGAAAATTATCAGATTTATAGAATTCTGACTTCCTTAAAAACTGTATGAAATAATGTTAAAGTTTATATGGAAAATTAATATTTGAGTTGTATTGCACAGTGGGGTGACTATAGATAATAATAATGTAGTGTACATTTCAAAAAAACCGAAGAGAGGATTTGAATGTACCACAAAGAAATAATAAATGAGGAGAGAGAGATGCTTACCCCAATTTAAACATTACATAATACGTAATATTCATCAAAACATCATGATACCCTATAAATATGTATAATTTTATGTGAATATTTAAAAACTGCTTGAAAGAAACTAATAAATTTATGAAAAAGGTGATCTAGTTTTAAAATTTAAGCAATGTATATTTAACATTTTCCTTTTGCTACTGAATTTTCTTTTTTTATGTTCCTCATTTTTTCTTATTTTGAAATTTTTTTTTATGCTTATGTCTGATTCATGAAAACAAAGATTATACATATTAATGGGTTATCATGTGTTAGTACATTGTATAATATTTAAATCAGCTTAAACTTAATTATCTCCTCAAACACTTATTTCTATATGATGAAATTTTCAAAATTCTTTGTTTTACTACTTGACATATATAGTCTAGTCAACCTACTGTGCAATCCATACCAGAACTTATTCAAGTTTTTCCATCAGTTCTTCCCCAACCCCTTCCTGTCCTCTGGTAATTACCATTTTACTCTCAATTTCAACGAGAGATATATTTTTAGACTCTGCAAATGAGTAAAATCATGCAATACTCTTCTTCCTGTGTCTGTCTTATTTTACTTAATATAACAATGTCCAATTCCATCTGTATCATGAAATGATAGAATTTCATCCTTTCATGACTGAATAGCATTCCATGGTATGCATGTATTACTACATTTTCTTTATCCACTTATCAGTTGATGGACACTTAGGTTGTTGTGAATAGTGCTGCAATGCACATGTGAGTGTAGATGTCTCTTTGACATGCTAATTTTTGGGGGGTAGGTACCAGGGATTGGCCAGGGGCACTTGACCACTGAGCCACATCCCCAGCCCTATTTTATTGAGAGACAGGGTCTCACTGAGTTGCTTAGCACCTTGCTTTTGCTGAGGCTGGCTTTGAACTTGCAGTCCTCCTGCCTCAGTCTCCTGAACCATAGGGATTACAGGCATATGCCACCACATTCTGATTTTATTTGCTTTGGACAGTTACTATTAGTGGGAATGCTGGATCACATGGTAGTTCTATTTTTAATTTTTGAGAAACTTCTATACTTTCTTCCCTAATAGCAGTACTAATTTCTATTCCCATTAACAACTTACAAGGGCTTCCTTTTCTCCACATCCTTTCTAATACTTACTACCTTGTATCTTTTTGCTAATAGCTATTCTAACTAGAATGATATCTTGTTGTGGTTTTGATTTGCATTTTTCTGATAATTGTGTTGGTGTGCATTTTTTTTTTACATTCCTTTGGCTATTGATATGTCTTCCTTTGAGAAATATCTATTAAGATCTATTGCCTATTTTTAAATGGGCTTATTTTTAAAATATTGCTATTGAGTTGTTTGAGTTCCTTATATATCCTGTATATTAACCCATTGTAAATATTTACCCACATTCTCTAGGTTGTTCTACATATTGTTTCTTTTGCTATGCAGAAAATTCATAATCCCTTTTGTCTAAAATTGTTTGTTTCCTGTGCTTTCGGAGTCATAACCAAAAAATCTTTATATATTTTATTATCCTGAAAATTTTCCCTTGATTTCTTCCAGTAGTTTCATTATTTCATGTCTTAAATTTAGGCCTTAAATGCATTTTGAATTCATTTTTGTAACTGGGGAGAGAGAGCAGTCTTTGCCACTGAATTCTTTTTCAACATGACTTTTAATGCCTCCATAGTGTTTAAACCTATGAATATACTGTCATCTATTTCACTATTCTATTTTTGTAATTTAGGCTGTTTCTCTCTCTTTCTCTCTCTCTCTCTCACACACATACACACACACCCACAATTTTAGATATGCTGTAGGGAATATACTATGTATAAATTTTCATGCACAACCCTGATCATTTCTGTAATAAAAACCTAGAAGTGAAATTGATAGATGAATTTTTATTCTTTTAAGAACTTGCCATAAGAGTGCTCTTCATTGCACTTTGCTAATAAACTTTGCTAATCTAATTCCTAGTGAAATTTTTGTTTTCTAGAGAGACTAAACATGTTTTTCATGTTTATGTGACAATTGCATATTTTCTTCTTTGGTAACATTGTTTTTAGGAACAATATAAAGGGGTCAACTTACTAGCTTTCAAAACTAAGAAGAAAATTCCTTGGTTGAAGGCATTTTGAGGTACTAATTGTACAGAAATAGGTAGGCAAGTTACACATAATAACCAAATTATAGATTATAGTTTTGTTGAATGTGACAGAAGGCTCTGGTTTCCCTTCATCTCCCTTTGCCTCAGCCTCTAGGGTAATTAGAACATTAACTATCACATCCTAAAAAAAATAAGTCACTTTGATATCTAGAGCATTCTATACCCAAAATCTCTTAGAATAAAATTGCTTCTTAAGCCTAGCTTGAGTAACATCATTGAAGTGTAATTTTCAGCTTCTGCTACTAATCAACAATAATAGAAATAATAACTAGCATTTAATATATCCAACATCTACTATGTGTCAGGCACTGTGCAGTATTCCTGAGATGGGATATTTGAATATTTTTTCTCTTTTTATTGATGAGGAAACTTACCTTTAAGAGAATTTAAGCAACTTGTCAAGCCATCAAGTGAAAATATAGAACCCTGGAGTTGACCTCATATTACCACTGATCTTAATTACTCCTTCCAGTCAGTCTTTGCTTACTTCTAACTTGCTGTGTCATCTCTTATCATTTTTAGATCTTTTAACTATTTTTCTCTTTTGATGTCTTATTTGTCTCACTTCCATGACTTCCTATTTTATAGATTCTAAATTGCCTAATTCTGTCTCTTTTTTTGTTCTGTGTCTTATTCATGATTAATTTTATAGATAGCTATGTTTATACTTAATCTACATAAACTCCATCTTCATCTGCAGAAAACTGGAATCAGATCTATTGCCTACTCAGTTGGAAAGAGTGATTATTGCTTGAGTTTCTTATATATCCTGTATATTAACCCCTTGTAAATATTTTCCCACATTCTCTAGGTTGTCTCCCTTGATGTTTTTAATTGAATGGTGGGTTCTGCCTTTTAAATATTGATATCCTCCTCTCTAATAAAAACAGTCCTCTCAGAATTGGGAAGCTGGTGAACAGTTTTATTTTAACCTTTAGAATGTAGTTTTGAAGTAAAGTCTCTTTTCCCCTTGAATGGGTCTGAAAGGTTAAATTATATATAAAAGAATGGGCTCTAGAAATTTGTTTTGGGGGCTGGGGTTGTGGCTCAATTGTAGAGCACTGGCCTAGCATGTGTGAGGCATTGGGTTCAATTCTAGCACCACATATAAATAAATAAAATAAAGGTCCAATGACACTAAAAAATATTTTTTTAAAAAAGGAAATTTATTTTGGAAGTTTAGAAGTATGGATTGATTTGTTAGGAATGCCAAAGGAATCTTTGGCATGATTAAGTGGTCTATGTGTCTTAGTTTATTCTTTACAATGAAAGCGTGTAGATCAAGCAAAACTCATCTATTTGGAATATTTCTTATATCTAGTCACTCACTGATTTCTGGGTTCTTGGGTCACCAGAATGCTAGCATAGGACTTGACTTACAGGAGATACTCAAAAAATATAAATTTCCTGGGTGAATGAATCAGTGAATTAGTGATAGAGACTGAGAGTGAGAAGATAGTGGTTCTGAAATGATTGATGCCCCTCTAGCTAAGCTTTTTACTCTGGTCTCGATCACAGTAGTCCTTGCATACCAAAGTCTGACTTTTCTGGTCAAGAAGAAAGAATCTTGGATTTTTGATAAAGCATTTTTTATTCCTAATTTTCCTAGGAATACCTAAATGTTTAATTTTGAATAACTTTAATTAAGGTTCTGAGATTTCTGACTATATTAAATCCTTAATTTCCTCAAAGATTTCACTGTATCTGAGAAATACCATAATGTGATCTGTTGGTAAGTGTTAATCTCATTCTACTCTGAGATCAGGCTCATACATGTATATGGTGGATAGCTAGTACTTAGGCTGGGCATAACACACACAAACATATATACACACACAAACTATTTTACCTTGAACCATTTTTGAATTGAAAACATGATGTTCTTTTATCCTTAAATACTTCAGTGTATGTTTCCTGAAAACAAGACAGTCTTTTATATAATCATGGTGCAATTATATAAAATCAGGAAATTAACACGAATATACAGATAGTTCATGACTTACAATGATTCAACTTATTTTTGTCTTTATAATGGTGCTAAAGTGATACTCATTCCATAGAAACTACTTTGAATTTTTAATTCTGATCTTTTACTTGGCTTGATGAAATGTAGTATGATCCTCTCCCTTTATGTGGGCAGCAGAAAGACATTGAAGCTCCCAATCAGCTCATGATAGCAAAGGTAAATGATACTCTGCAGTGTGCTGTGTTATGGTGTTTGGTAGATTATGTGTATTAAAATGTATTTCAGTTTAAGATATTTTCAGTTTAGTATGGTTTATCAGCATATAACTTTACTATGAGTCAAGGAACATTATCTGTAACACCATTGTCTTCTTGTCTATAAACTGTATTCAGATTTTCCAGTAAATGGTCTTTATAATAAGATAAAATTCCTGATCACATGTTGCATTCACTTAACATACTTCTTTTTTTTTACATATTTCTTAATCTTCTTTAATATAATCTTCTTCTCCGTTTGTTACTCATTCTTGGTCTTCTATAACATTAACATTTTTGTTGAGCACAGGCCTGTTTTTTAAATATATTTTTAATTATATGTGGACACAGAACCTTTATTTTATTTGTTTGTTTTTTATGTGGTGCTGAGGCTTGAACCCAGTGTCTTACTTGATCTAGGCAAGTTCACAACCACAGCCCCAGGCCTGTTATTTTAAAAAAAAAAATTTGTTCTAATTAGTTATAGATGACAGTAGAATGCATTTTGACATATCATACATAAATGGAGTATAACTTCTCATTCTTCTGGTATACATGATGTAGAGTTACACAGTTCATGTAATCATATATGCACATAGGGTAATAATGTCCAATTCATTATACTATCATTCATATCCTCATGCCCCCTCTCCCCTTTACTTCCCTCAGTCTTCTTTGGGATTTCAGGCCTGTTATTTTTAAGAAAGATTTTCATTTTGGGTTTGTCTAATGATTCCTTATGATTACTTTTAGGCCAGTTATTATTTTCTTCTGATTTATTTACATGAAAAACCATGAATTTATACTAATAATTCCAGTGCTCATTCAGTACTACCTATTCATTCTGTCACTTCTTCTTTCCTGTTTTTAGCTCTTCAACAGTGAGAAGCCTGATTTCAGTATCCTCAGCATATTTACTTATTTACTCAGTCCTAGGATAAAAAGAAAACGATTTCAGAATCAGTAACCTGTGTATTTTCAAAAAGGAACACTACTATAACTAGTAGTCATTATTCGTTTTTGGTTTTCAGTTTTAGGGCATGTGGTACAAATATCAGGTTCAAAAGTTGCTTGTGTTAGTTTTCCATTTAAAGTCAGACCTGTACAAAATGTATGCTCAGAGAAACATTACCTCCCATTCCTTCTGTGCCATTTCCATTTCTTGTTTCCTGTTTATCGTTTTTTTCTCTTTTATTTTTTGTAGATATGTACATATTTCTTATTTGAGAAGATATTTATTTCTTATTTCCTCTTCTTCTTTTCACAAAATGGCATACTATATTCTTTTGCACTTTAGTTGCTTAATAATGCATCTATAAGTTATTCCATATCAGTTCAGAGATTTTTTTCCTGGTCTTTCTTATAACCTCAGAGTACTGCATTGTGGTAGTATAGTATAAGATTATGCTTTTGAAGCGATCTTTGTATTGAACCTCCTTTTTCCCCCTTAAGAAGTTTGGAGAGCTAGTTGGGTCTTGGTGGAAACAGTATAACAACCCTCCCAACACTCAACAATTTATGAACAAACTATTCCTGACACAAGTGAAAAAAAACTAAAATCTAAAGATCTTGTCTAAATATATACCTATTTGGAGGCTTAGTTTCCACATTTATAAGCATGAGGGCCTTTTCTAAGTGATCTAAATGTTTTTTCCATCTTTAAGATTTTTAAAAATCTGTGACTTTTGGAGCATATTTTTAATTTCTTCAGAATCCTTTCTAGGGAGAAATTTTGCCTTTAATGATAAAAGAGTTTTCCCTTAGTGCAAGGTAGTAAGTTATGTAAACTAATGCTGCTTATCTACAGGTCAGCACTATGATCAGAGTTCTTGAATATTTACTTGTGTATAAATACATAAGTGAACCAATGACTTTTCATCCCCTGAGGCATTTATTGAGAGCAACATGTGATAGCAGCAACATAAAAAAAAAATCAACTAATCAATGCTAAATATAGACATCTTTTTGTATTTTTAAAAATGTTATCTCAACTTTGATCCTTATTTTAGTATGTTGTTGTATAAGAAATTACCTCAAAACTTAATGTCTAAAAAGGACAGTAATATTCATTAGCTCTCTGAGTTTCTGCTAAGTATTTCTGGTTTTGGATCTCAGGAGGTGTTTCTGGGTTTGGATCTCTCCTGTGGTTGTAGTGGGATGTTGGCCACTGCTGTAGTCATCCTGGGGCTTGCCTGTGGATAGAAGAGCTTCTGCGGTGGCAGGTTGCTGCTAGTTGTTAGTGCTGGTTCTCCACAGAGTGACCAAGTTAAGAGATCTTGGACATATGTACCACCACTTTTATACTTCTCTGTTCCATACAAAATATGTTTCTAGTAAACTGAATTATAGATGCTGAATTAAATTCTTTTTATTTAATAGTGAATTTAGGGTTTTCTTCCTCCTTGGGGATTGTAGAATGCTTTAAAAGTCTTAAAAGTTTTGCATATTCAGAGAAGAATAGCTGAATTAAACAAGAAATATCTTCCAGAATTAGTGACAGAAAGGCAATATTACATAGGAGGAAGAACAAGATTTTGGAAATCATGCAGATGGAGACAAGTGGCCAGTTTGATCACTTTTTAGCTATGATTATATAAACACTGAACTTTGTTCTTTTATCTTTAAAATGAGATGATTGGATTAGACCAGTTTTTATTAACCTATTTTTGTCACAATACATATGACAGGTGGTGTTAGTTCATTTTCTATTGGTATAACAAAGTACCCGAATACAGGTACTTCAAAAAGAATAGAGGTTGGGGCTGGGGATGTGGCTCAAGCGGTAGCGTGCTTGCCTGGCATGCATGTGGCCCAGGTTCGATCCTCAGCACCACATACAAACAAAGATGTTGTGTTCGCCGAAAACTAAAAAATAAATATTAAAATTCTCTCTCTCTCCCTCTCTCTCAAAAAAAAAAAAATAGAGGTTTACTTAGCTCATGGTTTGAGAGACTGAAAGTCCAAGGTCATGTGATTCCATCAATTTTGTCTCTGATGAGGACCCCTTTACTGAATTACATGTTGACAGATGGCATCATGGGGTGGGACCATGTGTGACAGGGAGAGATCACATGATGATCACATGGTAAGACAGGAAGCCAGAGAGCGGGCAGGATCCAATCTTTCTTTTTCCTAACAATCCTTTCATAAGAGCTTATCAGGATCCCATGAGAACTAAGTAATTTCTTATGAGGATGATGTCCTCATTGATCTAAGGACTTGCCACTGGGCTCTATCACAACTACATTGAGGACCAAGCTTCTAACATAAACCCTGGAAGGACACACTCAAACCATACCCAAACAATAGCACAAGTGGGTCCTAAGTATAACATGTTCTTATCAGCATACTTATATTTTGGTAGAAGACAAAATAATTAGAGTGCTTTGGTTTTAATTGGATTTCTTAGCTGTCACAACTCTTCCTGGTATACTTGTACACCAATAAGTTGCACGTGTCAGAATGCAGCCAAGAGAGGCTATAAGTTATATATGAGCCTCTTTCTTGCTTTCCTGTAAGCTGTACCTTCTTTCTCAATGTAAGTTGATCAGGGTCAGGTTATTACAGGGATAACTTATGTAACTTGTGTAATCTAAATTACACAACATCAGTCAAAACATTCATAATATTTTATTTGTAGAAAGAAATAACATTTTATAATTGATTTTGACACTTGATTTTATCACATCATTGTGAACTGTTGACAAGAGGATCTTGAAATTCTCTTGCAACTCTAATTATTGATTCTTTTTCCCAAAGTATAGTTGGGAATGAGATTGAAAATTCTCAGTTCTTTGTGACCTGAGCTTTTGGTAACATAAGAATAGGATAAAAAGGCGCTTTCAGTTAAAGTAACTTAATATCTAATGAGTATTTCTAATCAAGGGCTAAAATATCCAAAGTAAAAAATAATTTGTTTTTATGTGAGAATTCTTTTCACCTGATTTGTTATAATTCATCAGATTTAGTCACAAACCATCAATTAGTGGCAAGATTAAGAAAGAATTTGTGAGCAAGAGAATTGAAGTTGTGTAGTATTTTTTTTCAATAAAGAGTTGACAGTTCAATGAATTTTAATAAAAAAGAAGATGGATTATCGGCTGCGGCCAGTGCAGACGATTAACTGTTCGGTCACTCAAGGAAATTCTCAGGGAGTTAGAAATAAAACACAGACACACAATTTACTTTTAACCAAGCTCCAGGAGGGCTCCTCTTTGCTCTCTGCCTCAAGCTCCCAGCAGGGGAGAGGCTAGTGAGAGAGAGTGAGCATGCTTTGGAGTGGGCTTTTATTGGGGAACTCAAAATTCTGGGGAAAATCCCGTCCAATGAAGGTCAAGGGGGGCAGTGTTGCAAGGTCAGGTGAAGTGATTGGGTCCCTGGGGTTGTGGAGAGACACGCCTCTACACGAAGACACCCCGGACCCAAGAAGGGCGGGGCAGTCTAGTGTCATTTCTGTTACCTGCCTCAATCACCCAGATGGGGAGTGACTCAGTCACATTCGAGGTTGGTCTCCCACAATGGATCATTTTGAGGGGAGATGAGCATCCAATGCACCCATCATCTGACTACTGGTCTTGCTGTGGTAATGAGTCTTAGAAGAAAAGGAAGATTCTCCAGGCAGCCAGATATCTTTTACATTGAATTGCTGGCTCTCCTAGGAAAGCAATAATAAGGACCTCTCATTTCTAGGATTAAAAAAAAAGATGGGCCATTTTCCATGTATAATTTTGTTTTGGAAGAAAAGTAGCCTATTTTGTTTATATAAAAATCAGGATTATCCATTGGAATTTTATCAAGCTAATTTGGGAACATAATTTATTGAAGACAAAAGGGAGGATAAATGGTCTCAATGGCCCAGAAATTGCATGTATCTTTCACATTTTTGGTATTCTTTCCTGGCTATTATAATAATTCCTTTCTTTGGCTTTCCTTGTTCCCAAGGCTGACAGTTTGAAATATGTAGGTGTCAGATGGGCATGAGACAATTTCTTTAGTCAGCCTCTTTATACCTTCTCATTCTTAAAAATTTCACCTTTAAGGGTTAGGGAAGTAGCTCAATGGTAGAGTGCTTGCCTAGAATGCGCAGGACCCTGGGTTGATCCTGTGCACAATTGGAAAAAAAAATATAAAGAAGGAAAAGCAAAATAAATAGATAAATGAATAAATAAATAAATAAAAATTATTAGATGTACTTTGTATTCATGCTTCAGGTGCTTCAGGGTACAGGTTAGTAACTTTTGGCAAATGTGTACATCCTATACCATCACCACGATCAGATATAAAACTTTTCCATCTTCCTAGAAAATTTCCTTATGCCCCTGTGTTGGTAATCCCCACCCTGTCCCCTGGCAAAAATTGTATGTCTTTATATCACAGTAGATTAGTTTTGTCAGTTCCAGATTTTCATATGGATGGAATCATACTATACATACTCTTTTTGTATATAACATATTTTGTCCAAAATAATGATTTTGAAATTCATCCATTATTATTGAATGTACCATCAGTTTATTCATTCTTTACTGCTTAGTAGTATACCTTTCTACAAGTATACAGTGATTTATCCCTTTATCTAATAGACATTTTAGTTGTTTCCATTCTATAGTTACTAATAAAGGTATTTTAATTTGTACAGAAGTATTATATGGACATATAATTTTATTTCTCTTGGGGGAATATCTGGGAGTAAAAGTGCTGATTCACATGATAAATATGCAGTTAATTCTGTAAGAAACTTCCAAACTGTTTTCCAATGGAAAACATTCTGTAGTTTGACCTGTAGTTAATGAGAATTTTAGTTGCTCTACATTCTTACCAATACTTGGTGTTACCAGTCTTTGTCACTATACTTATTCTACTGTTCATGACATAGTATCTCATTGAGTTTTAATTTGCTTTTTTCTGATGACTAGTAATGTTGAACATCTTTTTATATGCTTATTGACCTATATTTTTTAAATTTATATATTACAGTAGAATGCATTACAGTTCTTATTACACTTATAGAGCACAATTTTTCATATCCCTGGCTGTAATATGTCTTCATACATATTACTTTGGATAGTAATGACTATCACATCCCACCATCATTTCTAACCCCATGCCCCTTCCTTTCCCTCCAACCCCTCTGCCCTATCTAGAGTTTGTCTATTCTTCCCATGCTCCATCTCCCTATCCCACTATGAATCAGCCTCCTTATATTAGAGAAAACATTCAGCATTTAATTTTTTGGGATTGGCTAACTTCACTTAGCATTATCTTCTCTAACTCCATCCATTTACCTGCAAATGCCATAATTTTATTCTCTTTTATTGCTGAGTAATATTCAATGTGTATATGTGCCACATTTTTTAAATCCATACATCTACTGAAGGGCATCTATGGTGGTTCCACAGTTTAGCTATTGTGAATTGTACTGTGTCCTTGTAGTATGCTGTTTTTAAGTCCTTTGGGTATAGACCAAGGAGAGGGATAGCTAGGTCAAATGGTGGTTCCATCCCCAATTTTCCAAGGAATCTCCATACCGCGTTCCATTTTGGCTACACCAATTTGCAGTCCCACCAGGAGTGTATGAGTGTACCTTTCCCCCCACATCCAACAACTTATTGTTGTTTGTATTCATAGTAGCTGCCATTATGATTGGAGTGAGATGAAATCTTAAGTGGTTTTGATTTGCATTTCTCTAATTGCTAGCAATGATGAACATTTTTTCATGTATTTGTTGACTGATTGTATATCATCTTCTGAGAAGTGGCTGTTCATGTCATTGGCCCATTTATTGATTGCTTTACTTGTTTTTTTGGTGTTTAACTTTTTGAGTTCTTTATATACCCTAGAGATTAGTGCTCTGTCTGACCTATATGTTTTCTTTTGTGAATTCCAAATCATATGCCAATTTTTATTATACTAAAGATTTGAAAAATATATTCTAGATATAACTTCTAGTGTTTTCTTCTATTTGGTACTTTATTTTCATGATGACATATTTTTTTAAACATTTATTTTTTAGTTGTAGGTGGACAGAATATCTTTATTTTATTTTATGTGGTGCTGAGGATTGCACTCAGCACCCCACACATGCTAGGCGAGTGCTCTACCTCTCAGCCACAACTCTAGCCCTCATGATGATACATTTTGAAGACCAGTGAGTTTTAATTTTGATAAGGCCTAAATTACCAGTATTTTTACAGTTGAGTGCTTTTTATTTCCTAAGTCTTTACTTTCTCAGTTGTTATACAGATTTTTCCTATGTTTTGTTCTAAAATCAATTGTTTTTTTTAGTACCATAAAGTTTATCTTTTGATCCATAAAAGTGATGAATTGAAAGTAACATTGATTTGTGTATTTTGGGATAAGTAGATTAGAGGTTACAAAACAGTTTCTGATAATGTTCTTTGTTCCATTGTCCACCATTCAGTTTGGAACTTGTCTTTAGCTAGAGAATATGTGTTCTACTTCTCTTCTCATTGATCTTCTCATAAGACTTGGTATAGAATAGATATCACATTTTGGAGCAAATTTTCTTTAGCTTTAATTATCAAATTAGAAAATCTTTTTGCACATCATAGAACTCGAGCAGACTGAAAACAAAGTGCTTTGACAAGACTTTCCTAAGCAGGTCTGGAATTAAGAGTAGTGCTTATTCACAGTGTAATAGCACTCCGCCCCCCTTTCATTGGGCTCTCTCCTGTTCATTATGATTCCTGGTATTGGTCTTCTATGTTCAGATTCTAGTTCCACAACTCAGATTTCCTAGAATGTGTCATCCTACACACATACTTTCTGGATATTTATAATGTCTAATATTATTGGGTTAGAGTATCCTTTGCCAACAGATGCCACTGTCTAATATCCTCTCGACAACCAGAATATTTTATTCCTTACATTCCGGACCTCAAGTGCTCTTTAAAAATTACTTTATTCCATCATTTGCTTGATGAAATGGGAAGTCTGTATTTCAAAGTTTATTGAAAATGAAGGTCATTCCAATAATTTTTAAAAAATTTAACATTATGAAAGATCTGTTCCCTTCTTCTACTTTCTTTTTTCCTTTCCTATCTTTGCATTTCTCTTTAGAGTTTATATGTGACTTCTCCAGTGACATTTTCTTTTGTCTATAATGTTATTACAAGCCAAATGACACTTGGCTTTGCTTCTGTTTGATATTTTTTCAGGAGAAGCCTCTGAGATTCTCTCAAACTTCATTTCAGCCTTGACTCATTGTCAGTTTTGGGTGCAAACATTTTAAAAAATAGGTATTATATTTCTATTGAAAGTTTCCTAAGTAGCACCTATAGCACTAAAAAGATAGGAAAAAATTCGTACATACTGATACAATTTTTAAAAATATTTTTTTCTTAGTTGTCAGTGGACCTTACTTGTATGTGGTGCTGTGAATCAAACCCAAGTGCCTCACACATACTAGGCAAGCACTCTAACACTGAGCCACAACCCCAGCACCTGGTATTATTCTTAAAAGAGAAGAACTTCCTAAGCCTAAAAGCAATTGTGGAAATGAGATAAAGTATTAATAAAATACTTACTAATATATAAATATATATATATAACTCATAATTATAAATATAAAAAGTACACTTAAAAGTTAGTTTTTAAATTTTTGTCTTGTTTTCTTCAACAATAAGGCTTAATGCTTTGTGATGTTGGCTTCTCATATACTTCTGGTTGGGATTATAAAATTGGACAACTTTCCTGGAATGTAACTTCATGTTCATACACACACACATCTTCAAGAAATAATGATATATAAATATTTATGTGCAAATATATTTATTGCCATGTTGTACTCAAGATTTTTAGTTCCACCTAAAAAAGAACCAAAGAATCAGAACAGGCTGCTTCTGTTCAAAAATAATTATTATCAACCACTTCTTAGGAAGATTTTCAGAGGGATTTCTGATTGAGAGAGAGCTTGAACTAACAAAGTCAAGGGCTTTTCTCACTTGAGATTGTGTGTGTGTGTGTGTGTGTTTATCCCCCTAGTTTTTGCTTAAATAAACTTTAGTTCATTTTTAAAATATTTTTAGTATTTTAGTGATAGGCAAACATTCTACCACTAAGCTATAACTCCAGCTCACTTGAGTTCATTTTTATTACTTACTACCCAAAAGTGAAAATTTCATTTTCACATATAAGGTATGGAAGTTTTCCAAATTAAAGGAAAAGCTAGATAGACCTCAACTCAAGAAGCTCTGAGAAACTCCACTGAACATTTGCTTTAGTGTTCTGGAACTGAGTGTTTGGCTTCTGTTTGCCTGTCTGTGTGCCTCTAAGTTCAAGTGCTCACACCAGATACTCTGATTTACTCTGAGCCATGAGTTTACCATTGTTTTAATTGGCCGTGGCTAAAGGGTGTTATATGAGAGCATTATGGTTAAAATGGGGATAGGGATGGGCTCTCTCCTGTGAATGGTGATCAGTAGCTCTAAGAGGAGAGGCAGAATAAATCATGTGCTATATACCCCAAATTATATTTTTTACATTTCCAGAAATGGCAGTGGTAGAAGTAGGGCTGAGATTTAGGCTGTTTGTGTCTGTTTCAGACACCAATGTGTATTATATAACTATAATATTTAAGGCACAATGCTAGATGATGGGCATAAGATGTAGTTCCTGCTCCCAGGGTATTTACAATCCTTCCATCCAGTAGACTGTTCATTTTTTAATAAGTCATCCTGCTGACTATTATCTTTGGGTTGGGTAGCTTACTGGTTATATAGAAAGACTTCATATAAACTTTTGAAAAAATTTCAAGTTGAATATTAAAGACATTTGCTTTGAAAAACTATCCACACATGTAATATTTGTGTAGAATAATTCTGAAAGACATAAGCTAAGACTCTAAGAAACAAAAAACAAAAAATCCAATATTCTTGTGTTTCTTATATTGCTAGAAATATATCCCATTAAACTGTGTGCTTATTCTTACTTGTACATGATATGGAATGTAACATTTTAAGTGTCTATGAGCTCTACCTAATATCCCAGGTATGTCACATGTAAAACACATGTGATGTACAGATACTATATGCAGTATTGATTATGAAATCAATTATTTTCATTATTTTAATGGTATATATTCATATCAACTGAATGACTATGGTTTATTTCTCCTATTTCTATATTGAAGCTGCACTATTTCAATGGTGTCATTTTTGATTTTCATTCACCTTTTGTTCTTTCTACCAGTGGAATAGTTTATACACAAAAGGTTATAAAATCAAATCAATATTATAAATATACATACAAACACAAACACACACATATATATACACACACACACACACACACACACACACACACACATATATATATATATATATATATATATATATATATATATATATGAGCCTCTAAGCCCTTCACCTTTTTTTCTGTCCTCAGATGAGGGGTGAAAAATGTTGTCTGGGTGCAATGTCATTAAAACGCTATAAAGATACTTAGCTGATTTAGCAAATTGCAAATGTTTCCTAAGAGATCAAGCTCTTTAGCTATGGTGCAAGAGATATTTGATTTTCCCTTGAATAGGCCACTGACTTTATCAAGCTTCTATATTTAACTACAACTTGTTCTATTTAAAATCTTAGATTTGTTTTAGATGGTTATGTATCTGAATTTTGATGGTACAAAGTAGTTAAATTTCTTTCTCTTTTGGGAATTTCTTTTGTCTTAGAACCTAATAAATTTTGCTAATGTTACATCTCAGAGTCTAATTTTCCAAAATAATCATTTTCATTTTAGAGTCTAGTATGCATATTAGTTATTTCCCCTTGTACACATATTGTAAACTTTTCATTATTCTAGTATGATCCCAAGAAAAAATGCATTCAGTCAGTACTTCTGCAGGTAAATTATGCCCCACTTTCCTTTTTTATTAGTTCATTACAGATATACATACTATTTGACTTCATTTTGATATAATTATACAATTTTGGAATAGACTTTGCTTCAATTCAGTTCCCAATATTTCCCCTTTCCCTTCCTTTCTCCTTCCCCAGTTGCCTTTTCTCTACTGTACCAATTTTTCTTCTATTTATATAGTTTTTTCTAATTAAGGCATTGTAGATATTTATAAAGATGAAATTCACTGTGGTATATTCATACTTGACCCACTTTACATACAAGAACACATCCTGTGTTCTTGGCAAAATATGCTTAAATTGTGGTCAAACTCTGCTTAAATCTTATTCTTCTCTTGATTTGCATAAAATGTTTAGCCCTTTAAAAAAATGTACATGAACTTCAGAGAGAACTTAAGCTCTCCTTGACAGTAATAGTTAGCATTTTGCTTCTTTCTAAACATGTTTGAGAAAGCAGAGGATACCATGGTAATATTTTCCTCTTCTTTATTAATTGTAGCACCTAATATTACTAGCAGTGTAAATAAAAATTTAGAATTACACTATGTATCTCAGTGAGATCTAACTCTTTTTATTGACTTTATTGCTGTTGTACCCAGTGTTATCTGAATTAAGTACACTGAAAACATAAAAGGCAAAAAGAAAATATTTTAGTGTGTATTCTCTCACTATGTGATTTTAGACTAAAACTATCTATTTCGAAACCAGTTTTAATCATCTCAATCTGTTTCTTGTACTCTCTTCTACTCATTCTCATGTACTTTTCTTAATACACAAACTCCTGGAAATCGAAGAGATGTCTTTTCTTTTACCTGTTTTATACCTACTTAAAATTATATTCTGTATTCATGAAAATGACAATTATTTATTACCTGGTGGTTATTAGGTACATCACAATCTCCTGAAGAATAGGCAGGAACAACTAATAGAGATATGCTGTGGTGAAGAAAAATGAGAATAGTAGAGTGTGACAGGATACTTATCCCAGGGTTCTCACTCAATTCTTTCATTGGTAAGCTTATAACTTTCCATGTTTTTCTTTTTTGCTTCATACCTTGATTTTTCCCATTTGCAAAATGAGTATAGAAACAGTTGCTTTCCCATTTACTTCTTAGGGAACCTTAGGATGAATGGGCTAGTGTTTTCTTCCCCAGATGGATCAACTTAATCTTATTTGTTTATTTTCTGTCTACACTTCTGATTCCATAATGTCCAACTGTATATGTATTCTCCATTCTTTTATTTACATTCTTTTCCTTCTCTGGAATTTTTCAAAACCAAAGCATGTTAATTACATTTCATAATGCATTTGAGTACCCAAGATACTCTTCAGATATGGGCAAATGTTTGAATAGCTGCATTTGCTTTTGAGTGTCTTTCAAAAGCGAGGCCCAGACTATCAAAGGGTATAACAAGAGAGGTGTCCCCAGTCTGAAATGCAAATCAGTTTCAAGGTAAGTCTTTCAACCTTTTCCGAAAGGCTCTCTGGTCTACTTAGATGCTTTCTTTCAACCTAGATGATTAGCTGTGAAGTAATGTCATGATTGATGGTTGAGTCTGACATGGCTCTCTTTAAGAGCATTAACTGAAAAGTCTAATTTCTCATCTGAAAAACAGATGTTTATCATAATACTCCACATGTGTGTACCTAATCTGATACTGATTGAAAAAAAGAAAAATAGTGTAGTGGTCAATATCTGGTGTCACCATCAATTTTAGATGAATCGTTAACAGTTAAATTTCAATGTAAGAAAAAAAGAGGGCATTGAAACTTAGAAACAAACTATTCATTGATTGAATTTACCAAAGTAATGCTCAACCATTTGTAAGTCAGTGCAAAACCCTAGCCCTGACCTGATTTCTGGAGTCTAATGAGAACAAGTACTTACTTGAAGATACAAAATTCTATAGCATGGCTTGGAAGAAATTATCTTGTCCTAGATAATTTTGAAGCCAGGAGTTGTAATTATTAATCTGTTTCACATTGATATGACTCTGACAGATTTTTTTTAAATATTAATTTTTTTAGTTATAGGTGGACACAATGTCTTTATTTTACTTTATCTGGTGCTGAGGATCAAACCCAGTGCCTCACGCATGCTAGGTGCGTGCTCTACCTCTGAGCCACAACCCCAGCCCTCTGACAGATTTTTAAAAATGTTGTTCTATAATGAGATACCTAAAAGATATAATTGTAGTACTATTTGAATACTAAAGAGTGTCTTCCATAAGTTTGGAGTTGGCATAACTGATAGTTGTGGTTGGTTGCTTGGTTGTTTTTGTCACAAGGTAGCCAAGGATTCAAATGCTTCTTGAGCCTCCTCTTAGAATGTGTAAGCACAACTGTGATCTTGGCTCAGAGGGACATACTTAAGCTATGGCCAGGTCACATAATCACAGCATTAAATAATGTAGATACTGCTTAAAAGGAGACGAGCTAACACAGAGCCCTATTTTGTAGCATTTTAGTTTGTCAAAAACTTTTTTTCTGTATCTATATTTCCTAATACATTTATAATAAACACAACTGAATTATAAAGGAGAAATGTTATCTTAGAAGTCTGTTTCAGGTTATTCTAAACTTGCAGTAATATTTGAATGAGAACTCTGAAGAAAATCTTAGTTCTTATTGAGAGACTCACAGATAATGAAGGATGAATAAATTAGGCAAAAAATTTTTTTAAATTGTCTTCCTCTTCCACAACTAGGGAAATAACTTCTATCAGTAATCAGTAATTAAACCTGAAAATTGTCTCCTTTTTAAAAGTGTTGCAAGAATTGAAGAGAGTTATTGAGAAAGCTGCTGTAGAAGTTTTTAAAAGTTAATTTCTGTCTTGTTAGGAGCTCTCCCCAATGCCATGTTAATCCAGTGTTGAGGCACACTTTGACCTACATATTGACAGAACTAACTGATTTAGAGAGTGTGAATAATTCTTTTTTTCTCTTCTTATGATCAGTTATTTGGCACATGTTTTTTTAATTTCAGTTTTAATTGTTTACTCATTTTTTTTAATCATACTGGGGATTGAACCTAGGGGCACTTTTTCACTGAGCTACACCTCCAGTCCTTTTTTTAAATTTTATTTTAAAGCAGGTTCTTGCTAAATTGCCCAGGCTGGCCTTTAGTTTGTGATCCTTATGTGTCAGCCTCCCAAATACCTGGGATTACAGAAGCACAACACTGTGTGAACCGTTTTACTTATTTATTGTGTTAGGAATTGAACCTAGGGGCACTCTACCACTTAGCTACCACCTCTAGAACCTTTTATTTTTTTTTGTCTTGAGACAGGGTCTTTCTAAGTTACTAAGGCTGGCCTGGAATTTGTGATTCTCCTGCCTCAGCTCTAATCCTTTGGGATTATAGGTGCATACCATCACACCTGGCTCAGTTTTATTTATTTTTTTCGTTAAGAAATACATTCAGCTGGTTCAGAATTTCAGAAGTATAGGCTGGGAATGTGGTTCAGCAACACACACACACACACACACACTTCACACTAAACAACAAACATGACAACACCAAAAACAAACTAACAAACACAAAAAATTTCAGAAGTATGAAATAGTATATAGGAAGAATATTTTTTGTTCGCTTTTTTCTCTAAGCCATCCTTTAGCTTCCTTGAAGGGAGCTCAAACTACTACTTTCTTTTGTTTCCTCTCATAAATATTTTATGCATGTAGAAGCTATATATGTGTATATTTGTGTAAATAAATAAATAAATAATTTCCCCCTCTCACGCTACCCCTTGCTTAATATACCTACTGCATAGCACTTTGCTAAGTTTTACATATGTCCTTGATTTTTTTTCCTGTACTAAGTATTAAACCCAGTAGCACCCTGTTTCTGAGCTGCATTCCTCATCCATTTTAAAAATATTATTTTGAGATGGGATTTCACTAAGTTGCCCATACTGGTCCCAAATGGGATGCTCCTGCCTCAACCTTCCAAGTAGTTGGGTTTACAGGTATGTATCACCATACCCAGTTTTATATGTTGTTATTTCACTTAACAATATATCTTGGAAAGCAATCACATTGATACATAAAATGCTGCCTTGTTCTTTCTTGTGGTCTTGTGGCAGCTATTTTGGATGAATTGTAGTTTTTAAAATTAGGCCTCAACAACCTACATTGTTGCCAATGTTTTATTTTCATTGCAGTGATTAATATTGCTTTCAATTTAATTTCGCTTTTTCATTTCCTAGCTTTTATCAGGACCTGCATACTAGTACCAAGAAATGATATATTTGTTCTGTTCTGACACATCTGAGATGTTTGTTTGTAGACATCTGTGTATATGTGCACACTGCTGCCTTTTCTCTTTCTGGTCTCTTTCCTCAGAGTAATCACCTAAGGTTAAAGAATCCTTATGCTGTACAAATATTGTGTCATGGCTTCTATTGGCAAACTACAGAGTTCCAACTAATAATCTGTGATTTTGATTATTGTGACATATCTTGTATTTCAGTTAAGATACAACATTTATTCGGTGAGACTCAAGTAATATAAATGAAAACTGTACCATTGATAAAGCAGGGCTGATAAAATGGGAGGCATCTAAGATTTTAGGGTGAGCTGAATATAAATAATCAAAGCAGTTTTACTCTTTGCTTTCAAGGCCTGCATTTATTTATTATTTTAGCTTATGTTAGATAATTGCATTCAGTTCACAGTTGGGTGTTTTATGATCAAATATTCTTAAGATGGATACTGGGGAATGGAATTGGCTAAATTATATTGTTATGTTGTGTGTATGTAAAAATATGCAGTAACTAATCCCACGGTTATGTACACTTATAATGCACCAAATGCCCCCAAATTCTTACAGTAGTATTTGCATATAATAATCAGACAACACAGTCATTGAACTGATTTGTTGACCTAGAGCAGAGCACTCTGAATCTTGACTTGACTATAGGAAGCACCAAAAGGGAATATTGTCATAGCAAGCAATGGTGGTCTTGATATTCAGTCACGAGTATTCTTTTCCTTTAAATTTCTACTCATTGTATTATAATTGCTAGTTTCTTAGCCTTCTCTGATTTTGTGCAAAAATTGTGCATTCTTTAAAAATGTGGTATTTAGGCAAGAAAGTTAATAGAAAAAGCCATTAGAATTGTTGTATGTTGGCACTGGGTTGAAAGTTACTTTTTAAGATAGAAAGAGAAATATTTCTTTTAAAAATTTTTATATTTGTTCTTTTTATAAATATATGACAATAGAATGTATTTTGGCATATTATACATACATGGAGTATAACTTCTTATTCTTGTGGTTTTATATGATGTGGAATTGCATTGGTTGTATATTCACATATGAACATAAGAAAGTTATGTCTGACTCATTGTAATGTTGAAAAAATATTTATTTCTTGAATATCAGGGAAAAATCAGTTATATTTATGCCAGCAGATCATCTTGATTTAGGATTTTTGTTGTCTTTATTTTCTGAGAGAAATAAGGAATTCCATTTATTTTTTACCTTGGGAAAAAGGAACACATAAAGTCACAATAATAAACTTACTCCTTAACCATACTGTGGTTGATTAAGAAAAGAGGATGAAGAAAAGGGGAAAAGCATAAAGAAGAAATAATCTTATTTCCCAAAGCTGTGAGAAGCAATGATATAGCACCATGTGTGTACATGTGTACATGCCCTGTTAGGGCATTTTGTTATCATGCTTATTTCTGGTGGAAGTGAGTAGAGGAAGAAAGAAGCCATCAAAGAAACTAATGAATCTTATTAGAATTTGTTCTGAACATTGTTTTCATTCTTAGAGTTGGAATGCTGAGTCACTATTTAAATTTTCTTATCTTCATTTTTTTAAATTGGAGAAATGCTGGGAGCCATTAGCCAAGTAGGTATGACAATTTCCTTGCCAGCATACCGTACCCCATGTTGCTTAGTGGAAGGACTCATGGAAATAGGACATTTTGCAGTGACATTGCATGTAGGTGACCTTGCTCAAGGACCAAGGCGGATCCGGGTTTAGGGCGTTCCCGGTTTAGGACTATCCAGGTTTAGGGTGGTTCCAGGTTTAAGATTATTCCTGCTGGGAATAGGGCGTATCCTGCTGCCTGAGTTCCTCTTGAGTTCTCACGGGATTCAGACAGTATTTTTTGGGAGACAGAAGCCCAGTGGGGGTGGATTTCCCCAGAACGTGATTGTAGACGGCTGGTGTGAGTTCGGGAATAAAGAGTTGCTGTTTGAATCTACAAGCTGTGTGGTGGCTCGTGATTTTGTGCCCAGCCAGACTGCGGCAGAGAAACTCATTAACTTTTGCTTTCAAAAGAGAACATGTCCTATCTCGGTTTGCAGAGGAAATAAATAGGTTTATTGTCTTGTTGTGACATCCTAATTTTGTGTCTTAATTTTGTAACTACACATATGAGCACCTTTGACATTTTGGACTCAATACTTTTTTGTTATGAGAGGCCGTTCTATCCAAGGTAGGTTATTAGTAGCCTCCCTGGCTTTTCTACTCAGTAGATCCCAGTGGCAGAATCCCCTGGGGGACAGTCATCTTTACTGGAGAATAACTATAGACATAAACTGTGGTCCTACATAGCTGCGGTGTAGACCTAGATTCTGTGTAATATGAAGTGATCTGATGCACTTTCTCAGTGTTTATGTCTGGAGCAACAGAGTAACACAAAGGCATAACTGTTGATGCAGAATTTTATTTCCTAAGACACTGCTCAATTTTGGGGAAATTTTTCAAGAAACAGCAACGCTAACCCTTGAGTTCAGGATTGGTTAGTTGGTTGATCTGTTGATTAATTGATTGGTTCATTCAGCTAAATTGTATTAAGCTTCTGCTATGTGCCAGTCTTGGTGATGGTGACATGTTTGTTGCCATATGGTTCCTATGACTGGATATAAAGAATTGTTGGAATAGGTGGATAGTAAGTCTACAGGCAGACCAGTTAAGAAGTTGTGGGCTACAATATCGCTGAGATGTGAAGTTTGTCTGGATTGTGTAGTGATAGTGGGATGATGCGAGATATTTCATTCAGGATTCAGTGGTTGATGGAGAAAAAAGGGGAGTCAAGAATAATTTTTGGCTTAGTAAAAATATTTCTGGCTTAGTAAAAAGGGTAAACAGTGGTGGCATTCTTTAAGATGATGACTTAAGTAGGAAGAGCAGATATTTTGGGGGAATAGGGCAGAAAGTTTGTTTCAGCTTTTGACATTTTTAGTTGGAGATGACTTTGAGACTTTCACAAGGATGTTAGACAATGAAAGTGAAAGGTGCTACTTTGTTCTTTGGTGTCTGAATTTCTAGGGCTGGAGAGAAGTTTAGGCTGGATGTATCAATTTAGTATTCTTTAAGGTTATAGATTATCTATTGAAATCAAGTAAGCAGATGAAATTGTGCAAGGAGAGTGCATAAAGGGAAGAGGGGCTGGGATGGCAACATTTTGGGAGACGTATTCAAAAAACTGATGAGGAAGGGTTAGAGAAATGTGAAGAAAATCAGGTGTATATAGTTTAATAGAAACAAAGGGAAGAGAGAGTTCGAAGGAAAAAAGGAGTGTTTAGTGGCTTTTAATTCAGCTAAAACATCAAGTAAGTTGAAGACTAAGAAGATGACACTGGATTTTGCAACTAAAAAGCATTGGCAAACTTTTGAGGACCTTTTTGGTAGTCCAGTGGTTGCAGAAATTCAGTAAATTTGTTTAAAGAGTAAATGGGAGGTGAGTGAATGGAGTCAGCAAGTACTGATTATGCTTTCATGTATTTTGGCTGTGAAGAAGAGAAGGAAAAGGATATAGTTTATGAAGGAGGCATTGGCTGGTGGAGAGCATGTGGGCTTGAGCATATTTTAATGCTGAAAGGAAGGAGTCAAGGAGACAAAGGTTGCTAGAGGAGAGGGGATGGGAGCAACTTAGGATGGGATAAGTCTGGAACACAGGGAGAGCATTATAAGATGGATACTCTCCAAACTGCAGGGTGTTAGTGATGAAGACCATTTTCTGCTGGGATTAGCTTCTAATCTTGGGGACCTTTTGAGGGAATTTATTTTTGAGGGAATTTATTGTTACAATTACTTCTGTGATTTTCTGAAAGTTCAGAGTGCCAGGTTCCTAGTACAGTCCATATTATTTCAAATTCTCTAGCATATATTGATTCCCACAGATTTCATTATTTGATGACTCTAGTTTGAGAAACAGGCACATACTAGAATTGAACTCTGAGCCTGTGGATTTGGTTAGGATCGGGAACCTAATTCTAGGCAAAATAATCAGAATAGCAGGTGTTCTGAGATTTTGGAGATTTCCTAGATGTAGTGTACAACCTGGAGATCACCTGCAGTCAGTCTACCTTGCATTAACAAAGATGGCCTTCCCATTATGATTCTTTATAGCCAAAGTGATGGATTGTTGATTGTAGAAAACTCTGGATTATCACGGTATTAAGCTTAAAAACTCTACTGTTCAAATATTATAGGGGCAACTGTACTTACTTTCTTCCATTGTTTAAAAGTAAGAGAATAGGTTTTGAAGCCAAAAAACAAAACAACCAACCAACCAAAGAAAGAAACAAACAAACAAAAATGAACTAAAATTCTGGCTCCCAGGCTGGGGATGTATGTAACTTAGTGGTAGAGGACTTGCCTAGCATGCAGAAGGGTCCTGGATTTGATCCCCAGCACTGAAAAGAAAAAATTCCTGACTCCATCATAACTAATGAATGTGGTCTTGAGTAAGTCATTTACTTTTGGTCATATTCTCATGGTAATACCTGGTAATGCCTAACTTGCATCCTGGTTAAGATTAGAGATCATATATGTATACCAGTACATTGTTGATATGCAATAAACAGGAGCTATAATATTTCTGATCATTGAAAATAAGTAAACTATAAATTACTATTACAGAACCCTTAGTGAGCATAATCTGAATTTATTGTTAAAATTACAAATTACAATTACAGATCAAAATCGATTGCCTCTATTTTCCATGGATCTAAAATAAACTGATGGTGATGCTTTGGTTTAAATTTTGGAAGGTGCAGAGGTTTTGTTTTGGGACAACTAAGAACATGTTTTATTGGCCTTGATGTCATCATAGAAAATAAAGAGAAAAGTGGTAAAATTCCAGATATTTAAGGAATATGGAGTTAATCAAATTTATTGGATCACTGTGCAGTTAGAAGGTGTTTTGTTTGTTTGTTTAGCCTCTTCAACCCCTGTTTTCTTTGTCTAAGAACTCATTTTTTTTTTCCTCTTCTTCCTTTTCTTCTGATTATGGGAAACTTTCTCATGTTGTAGCATTTGCTGCTATCAGTTACATTAGTTAAGCTTCTGCTATGTTAGCCATATTGTGTATGTGTGTGTGAGTGTGTGTGTGTGTGTGTGTGTGTGTGAGAGAGAGACAGAGAGAGAGAGAGAGAGAGAGAGAGTGCGCGAGCGCCAGAGGGAGGGAGGGGAAGTGGGGGATGGAGCAGGAGGGACTGGAGCACATGTAGAGTAATTGTGCTGGTGTTTTTCTTCTCCTTGAGAGAAGTTTCAGATGTCTGTTTGGCTCAGGCTCAGTTGCTCTAAGGGCCTAACTGAAGAAGAAGGTTGGGGAGGGAGTTGAAGGCAATTAAAACCTTGAACCTCATAAATGCCCTTCCTAATTAAGTGATGAGGATGAAAAATAAAATACCTTCTTAGGCTTTATTTCTGTTCTTTTAAATGTCTGCTGAGGGATCAGAGTTTATGTCTTTTAGAAATGACAGAACTTTCAAATAACAACTCTGAAAAAAAAGTTTCAAGAACTTCTCATTGTTTTCTGCTTCTTATGAACTTTCATTACAAGCCATGTTGCTTTGATTGCTGGGCCCTCTTACCTATGTCTTTCTCTCTACCCTCACTAGTCACTCTAGCCTTGAAGCCCCCAATTCTCTGTGGTATTAGTGGAGACAGTTCAAGTATCTAACTGGTATGTTTCCTTTGTTCAAGTTGCTTTTGGTCCTTGCTGGGAAATGCTCTGAAAACTGAACCGGCTGCTAAACACAAAGCCCAGCCAGTGTTGTCCCTCTGGTAACGCACTGTGTGATTTGTTCCCACCTCCTGTTCACAACTCATTAGTCCCGAAGTACAGAAAAGGTTGCTCCTCTGGAATAAAAGGAATAGACCTGCTTGGAGTCCTTTTTCGCCTTTTCCTGTGTTTTATTTGGGTGCACTCGCAGTTCTCCATCTTCATTAGTGACCCAGCAGGGGGCTGGCACAGTGCTGAGACTAGCTTTTGCTGGTTCCCTGGGGTGTATCAGAAACCTCAGAACTCAATACCCTACTATAAAAATAAAATACTGTGCTTCAAACGACCTTTTGATGGAACAAAGCCATAGGACCCAATCTGTCTGGGCTTCTCAAATTGCACCCTTGCCAAGCACCTCCTTTGCATACTCCCTTTCAACCCCCACTTTCCCCGCTGCTCTAAATGTGGTTCTTTCAGTAGCCTCTGTGTCAGGTAAATGTTTATGTGTATCTGAAAATGTCAGCTTTGCAAAGACCTTTTGTATTTCAAGTAGACTTAAGGATAGCAGTTTCTTGGGAGAACACTAGGCACCAGATACTTGTGGACTTTTATGCTCCATGTGATATTCATTTTGGATTTATATCTAAAGTTTGGGAAAGTAAGTAGAAGCTAGAGATGCTAAAAATGAGTTGAATTATTTATAATTCAAGTTTTCTTTTCCAGAGTGATCAAATTATTGTCTTATTTAAACCTAGGCACCTGAGATTTTTTTCCCTGACTCTGGAGCCACATGTATGTATGGACTCCATAATCATCTCCATAATCAAGTGTGGCACTGACATGAACACACTGTCCATCAAACCTTTCTATGAAGTGTTCTGAGTACTCAGAGCATTTTGTTAAACTTCTAGCCTTTTTATGCTATAGCTCTTGGGAACAGATGACTATGCCTATTTTAAGGCAACAGGGGAAAGTAAAAATAGGGAACATTTGTTGTTGAATGACCAGCCTAACCTTAGAAAATTCAACTCTTTTATCCTTTGATTATTATCTAACTTAGTTATAATAGTAGGATAGAATTAACTGTTCATTATAATAAATTCCTAAAGTAAAGTTTCAAAACACATTGCTTTTGCATTTAAATAATACTTCTATGATTATATAACATATTCAGGGCCTTAGTTTATAGAAATTATTCAGTTATTTAAGAAAATTCCTTTTGATTCTATAGAAAAATAATACACATGTGCAAATGTGTGATGCCATTTTTTAATTGTATTCAGGCTTGCAAATGAGCTCTAATTTTCTGTAGAAAAATTTGTAGAAATAAGAGATGCATATTTTTTATAGTCTGGGTCTATATGATTTTATACTGCATTTTAAAAAAAAGTAGATCATCTCTTTCTATCTACTAATGTAAACTATGATGGGAGGAACATCCTGGAAGTCGCTGGAACATGTACTCAGGCATAGGATTGCAAGGTCACCAAGAATACACATTCTGAAGGTCACTAAGTATTGCCAGATTGCTTCCGGAAATGGCTGCACCAGTCTGTATCCCACCAATAATATATGAACACTTCCTTGCTACTCCACTTCCTTGCCAATAGTTTATTATGTTTAGACTGTTTCAGTTTTCCAAACTCATGGATATAAAGTCATACTTAATTTTAAATTGCATTTCTCTGTTTACTAATGAAGTTGAGCTCTTTTTTATATACTTATTAGCTATTTGGCTTCTTAGTATTGTGACTTAAAGATTCACTGTTAATGTGAGTCTTTAAATCACCCTTGATTTTTTTTTTTTTTGGTATGGGGTATTGAACCTAGGGGTGCTTAACCACTGAGCCACATCCCCAGCCCTATTTTGTACTTTATTGAGAGACAGGGTCTCTCTGAGTTGCTTAGGGCCTTGCTAGGTTGCTGAGGCTGACTTTGAACTCTCCATCCTCTTGCCTCAACCTCCCAAGCCTCTGGGATTACAGGTGTGCGCCATCATGCCCAGTTTAAATCATCCTTGATTTTAAATTGGTCAAAATATCACTTTTTGTTTCTTATAGTTTATGCTTTTAGAGTTCCAAGGCCACAGGGTTATTTGCTATTTAATTTAGGCTTTAATTCATATGGAATTCACCTTTGGATATAGTGTCATTGTTTGAGGTAGGAGATTAGTATTTTGGAATGCAATGCCACAGGTTAGTATGAATCAGAGGGTCATACTGCATCATGGTACATTTTGAAGTGAATTTTTAGTGAAAAACATAAGAATGGTATGCATCAAACATTGCCATTTATGATTTGTAAAACACATTCTTTATAATCTATATTCAAAGACAGATGCCAGAAATTGTTTGCTTAAATAGGAGTAGGAAAGAATGAAAAGTGGAGATAAAAGGAAAAAACAATAAAATAAAATTAACCAGAAAGGGTCTTATAGAGAGTCATTATAATAGCATATCCTGAACTGTGGAGTGTGATTAACCCACCGGTCTAAGAATGGAGTAAATATACTTTAGGAAGAGATGACCAGAA
Organism: Marmota monax; assembly: GCF_021218885.2. Lineage (NCBI taxonomy): Eukaryota > Metazoa > Chordata > Mammalia > Rodentia > Sciuridae > Marmota > Marmota monax. The sequence continues at coordinate 18,439,769 of NW_026693777.1, read as the reverse complement.
AGTAGTTAGTGATGAGCCAAAAAGTTAATTGAAGAAAAGTAGAAATAAAATATTTTAAGTTTTATGATTCATAAGTGAGACACATATAAGAACGAACAGTGCTCCTAAAGTATTACATCTGGCTGTACTCTTTTGGCTTTTAAAGTGTTTTGTATGAGAAACAGGAATTTCTCCTTTTTTTCCTTAGATGAAGACATCTGTAAGAAGGAAAGCAGATGTTTCTTTGTAAGTACATGTGGACACCTGTCATAGACAAAATGCTTAGTTTCTATTGAGAGCAGACTCTGCTTATTTTTTATGTTGCTTGTTAAATTAAAATTTTTTTCTGGCAAGTATAGGTTTATAATTAAGTCATTTATCATAAGTGTTCTTTTGGCTACGTCTTAAATTTGATGATATACAGGAGCAATGTGTGGGTGGTTTCTTATAAGTGAGATGAATGAATTATTTTATTGGCATTTATTATTTGATGTGTAGGTTCTTCCTGTTTATAACAAATACTGAACACTGACTAATTGTATGCAACTGAAGGAAGGTGAAAAGAGGTCCAGGTCTTCGTCTTGAAAATAAGTTGAGAATTATGTTTTTTGAGTCATTTTCAGCCCACCAACACTCTTGAGGAATAGAATACTTACTAATGGAAGGCATATTCCCTTGGTATCACAGTCACATTATGTTATAAAGAAGTCTTTTTTTAAAATTTTTTTGCCAGATATGAAGACCTTGTATCTCTACCTTCATATTCATGTATACTACCTTTTTTTTGGGGGGGTGGGTGAATTAGTTCTGTTGGTTTCTGCCCTGATCCCATCCCCATTTATTTCAATGTCCAAATGCTCAACATTAATACTAGCACTTTATACTGATTTATTTCTCATTATAACCTGCATTATAAAGGGACAGATTCAGAAACATTAAGCAACTTTTCTAGGGTCATATAGCAATAAATAGCAGAAGCAGAAGCTGGAGCCAAGCCTAACTCCAAAGCCTACCTTTTTTCTACCTGCCCACACTATATTTTTTCATAGACTATATGTTACACAATATTTATTCATATGGAATATGATGTCTTCATTCATTCCTTTCTTTCTTTCCTCCTCCTCCTCCTCCTCCTCCTCCTCCTCCTCCTCCTCCTCCTCCTCCTCCTCCTCCTCCTCCAGGTTAAATCACTGACCTTCAATGATGGATGCTGTAGGAAATAGCTGAGTAAAATTCACTGTTTTCTCTGTGATTTTTTTTTCCTATGAGTTTGTTTTTATAATTTGTTTTTTAATATTTATTCTTTAGTTTTAGGTGGACACAATATCTTTATTTTATTTTTAGGTGGTGCTGAGGATTGAACTCAGTGCCTCGTGCATCCTAGGTGAACACTCTACCACTGAGCCACAACCCCAGCCCGTGATTTGGTTTTTATTGAGGAAGCCACCCACACCACATATCATACCATACCATCTTAGAGAGGACCTGGAGACAAAGTTTCTCTCAGATTGGAGGATCAGGAATTAATGATTCATTTTGCAAAAAAATCATGTTGTTTTTATTAATCTTAGACTTAATTGTATTTTCTTCTTTGGTTACTAGAATGCTTGGAGTCAGATTTGCAGATTATTTTTAATAACTGTGGAGGAATAAACTGTATGTATTCATAAAGCTTTCCTGACTTGAGAGTTAAGTCACATTTCTCCTAGAAAGGTCACATGTACTTTTTCATCTTCCTCATTTCTTCTACCTTCCTATTTTTCATTGTTTATTATGGAATTCTCTCTTGACTAGAATTAGCAAAATTCCAGAATTGTTGAATATCAATATTTAAGGAGTTATTTTTCTGAAAAATTAGTCATCTTTTAATTTGTGTTTTTCTTTTGAGATGGAGTTCCACTGTTGCCTAGGATGTCCTCAAATTGCAATCCTCCTATCGCAGCCTCCTGAGTGGCAGGGATTACAGGCACAGGCTACCATGGCCTGTTCTAATTTGTAATTTGCCAAGTTCATATTTTTTAGTAAAGGTACACATTTTCTTTTTATTAAAACATTTCCTTCCCTTAAAGAAATTTTTTTTGAGAGAGAGAGAGAGAGAGAGAAAATGAATCTTTTTTTGTAGATGGACACACAACACAATGCCTTTATTTTTATGTGGTGCTGAGAATCGAACCCTGGTCCCGCCCATGCTAGGCAAATGCTCTACCGCTGAGCCACAATCCCAGCCCCCTTAAAGAAATTTAATTTGAATGTTTTTGTCTGAGATATGAATAGGAAATTTAAAGTCTCAGAGGTGTGACAATTATAGAAGTTTTAGGGAATTTATATAGAATGAAATAGTTATTCAGCTTGTTTTCATGAGGATAATGAATTCCCTGTCTCTTGCTCAATATTGCTCAATGGACATCTCTAATTGTTCAGCAGGTACTTTAGACCATCTGAAACTTCACATATTGTTTTTTACCAAGTAAAGTTACCCTTACCTTTGCTCCCTTTCCTTCCCCCATTCCATTTCCCATTTTGGTAAATGGCACTACTCTGTACCTACCCACCTGGATCATGTATGTGGCAGTCATATTAAACTCCTCTAATTGGCCAGCCAATTCTTTTTATTTTATCTACGTTCTGCTTTAAAGCTGACTCTTCCAGTCCCATTGCTGTCATCGATTCTAAGGGCATTGCACATAGCCTTGAGTAAGCAGGCACTAAGAATTCTTGCTTGGAAAAATGAAGAAAAGAATAAATGAATGTCATGAGGAATTGTCTTAGTTTCGTGGCTTCTGTCTGGACTAAAGCAAAAACTTATCTTCCTCTATTCTTTTGTGCATACGTGAGCTGGGGGTTGAACTCATGGCCTCATACAGGCTACTCTGGCCTTTTCTAATCCATGTTCTACAGTGTTATCAAATGGTATTCCTAAAGTGCCAATCAGATCTTGTTACCCCTCTGCTTAAAACTATCAATGCTTCAAGAATTATTTAGTTTAGCATCCAGGGTCTTTTTGTGTCCCCTAAGTCTTTCTGGTCTTACCCCCCACCATTCTTCTCTACTTACCTTGTTGTTTGACCAGGTGACCTTGTTGTTTGACCCTTTCTTCTCTATATCTTCTTGTCACTTTTTACTCTTTGCTGTGGAGAAGGACCCAGAGATTCTTATTGGTTAGAGGCTCCTAACACAGGGAACAAATCCCCAACCTACTCATATTTAGTCACGATGCTCAGGGTGCTTAAAATTGTCATAGCTTTTCATGTCTTTGAGGTTGGCTCAGGTTGTGGATGTATATAAAATTCCCTCATTGTAACTAGATGTAGATATTATCAATTTTCTTTTCTCAGCCTCCCAACCCAGCCTGTGACTCCAAGTGAAATCATCTTAGACCCTTTAACTTCAGTAACAAGAATAAATCTTAATTTTGGATGCTATTCTTTGTTCTATCACCAGTTTACCACAGTTAAGTGTGCTCTGTGTCAGTTTCTGATTTGTAAGCAGGGTGTCCTTCCTAAATTGTAAAAATTTATGTTTACATAAGCTCCTGTGTCCCTGAAGAATAGGAACCATAGGAATGTAGAGTCCCAAGTAAGAAAGGCAGGGTGGGGAGGGTAAGAAAAGAAAATTCCTTAGAAATCTGTGTAATTTGCAAATTCGTTGCCCTCTGGTGGCAGCTGACAGGTGGAATGACAACCAAATAACACTAGGGCCATTGTGATGGGAGGGAACTTAATATTGTTATTGTTCCGCTCAGATGAAGTACGTGTGAGGCTATGCCAGCTCTTGTATTGAAAAAGTCCAATCAAGCAGAAGAGTTTTTGGTTTCTGCATTTAGAGCTGCCAAACAACTGAGGAAAACCGATTAAATCTGGAAGGTGGCAGCTCACTCGACAGGCTTCTCCAGGCACCTCTGAGGAGAATCAAAGATAAATAAATACTGCATTTTATGAGAGGAGTATGGGGTGAGAGGGAGGACCTGGATATGAGTTAAAATTTCAAAGGAGGAGGGAAGTTCCCTTTGACTTTCTTCCTGATCAGGCTGTTGTCTTATGACTTCGTTCATGCTTGGAATAGTTTGCCCATGTAAACATGAGTGAGTTTGATGGGAAAAGAAGACGGAAGCTTGTTTCCAAAGACCTCGACTGTAGAAAGAAATGTGATTAAATAAAGAATTCCTTATTATTAAAAAAAATGGCTTTAAAAACTATCTTTGTAAATTTTATCTGATATTACTTGCCTGTTGAGCATATAAAAGCTTTGCATGTTACATAGAGGTTTAATTTTGAAAGTCTGAAGATTTTTTGAGTTTTACTATGGTTCCTTCATAAGTTCAGTTTACTACCTTGAGGACAGGGGTTACTTGGCTCCTCTTATTTACTAGGTATGGACCCTGGTCTTTCATCCCTTACTTTTTAAAACTCTTAATGCCTTACATTTTTTTTTTCCTCTGGCGCTGGGGATTGAACCCAGGTCTTTGTGCATATGAGACAGGCACTCTACCAACTGAGCTATATCCCCAGCCCTTCATGCCTTTTACTTTTTAAAATATTCATGGGGCTGGGGCTGTAGCTCAGTGGTAAAGCACTTACCAAACACTTAGTAAGCCCTAGGTTCAATCCCCAGTACTACAAAAACAGACAAATAAACAAAAATACCATTATGAATAATTTTTACTTGATTAACCTTCCTCAAAGGTGCTATGGATATTTAATTGCCTAAAAATATTTTCATAGCTTTGCAGAGCCTTAGATATCATTGACCCACCCTCTACCATTTTGCAGAGAGCAAAATGAAGCCCAAAGTGGGTAAATGACTTGCTTAGAAGCATTCAGCTCCCAAACAGGAATGCAAGAACTCCCCAGATCTTGACCCCTTTGCTTTTTTTTCCTATACTAATACATGTCTTTTGATCTGCTTAGAGCTCAGTATTATATATAGTTAAGAAAGATATAGCAGTTGGCTTATAAGATATATAAGATATAGCAGTTGACATATAAAGAATACTTAATAAAATAATTAAGTGGGATTCCCTGTTTAATTCAAAACCTTATGAGCCACCAAAATAGTTTCAATCTATGTTTCTAAAAAATCTTTTATGAGGAACTAGGAAATAAATTATCATATTAAGTTTCAATTTGTTGTGTTTTTCTTCCTACCATGGAAAGAAAGATCACAAAATGAAGTGGTCCAAAGGTAGGCAACCAGAAGGTAAAAACCCAAAGATATTAGATTATGTGGTAATAACTGAGAGTTTATTTTCCTCCTTTGAATATAGTGTGGGTTGTTGTGACTGTTGTTGTAATTTTTGTGTCCGTTTCCACAACATACCATCATTTATCTTTGTCTTCAGTGTGCCAAGAGAATTTAACATGGTAGTACACATTGATGTGGAAGGGGAAGGAATATTTTGTAGGTTTCATTAGAGAAACTGAATAAGAACAGGTCCTATCCCTGAGGATAAAAGAGAGGAAAATGTATTGATTGCTTTGGGCAGATCACATTAGATAGGGAGCAAACAAGTTATTCAAGAAAATTAATTTAAAAAAAGGCATCAGGATCAAATAAATCCCCAAAACAAAAGTGCTTTATAGACAAAAAATATACTTAATTGCTCCTGTGAAGGTGTAGGGAATTTTGCAGATTAAGATATTCTGTCTCCTTTAGAAGCTCTGGTTGGCATTTATCAGTATTGGGCCTATGGCTTACAGGGAGCCACCTCCTGCTGTGTTTGTTTTAGAAATAGAGCTCACTAAGTCAGTTTTCAGAGGGCTGAGGTAACCTTCTTTAGTGTGACACTAGTACTGTTTTGTTAGAGACAAATCCCAGAAACTCAAGGTAGCAACATATACAGAGTGAAAGAGTGTATCCGGGAGATTTTTATTTGGCATTTTTATTGCTAACAATTTACAGAAGTATTTGTATTTAGTATTTAGTACCAGGCAGGCTTAAGGGGCAGTTTTTATTTCTGTGTGATTTTTGAAAGGTTTAAAGAATCAGAAAGAGATTATATAATAGATAATGGAGAATGAAGATCCTGGCTTCTACAGAAGCTTGCAAAGATAGGATGGAAGGCAAACAATTGCTTCTAGGTGCTTTGATTTTTTTTTTTTTAATGAACTATTTTTTTTTTTAAGCACAGTAGTTTCTTTGAGCAGTGCCTTTGTTGTCTAACGTTTCTAAATACCCAACCAATAAATATTGTTGGGACCAGTTAAAAAAGCAGGTCAGCTGAAAAACAAAGTACTTAGCAGATAGGCCTAGGGTGACATGTGTGAGCCAAACTGCATTTTGGGTATTAAAGTCCTGTTGTCTAATCTGCCCACTCCACTGCATGTTCTTCTAGCAGTCACTCCAGGCAGCACTTTTCATCACTGTGCAGCTTCACCAAACAGCTGCTTTGGAACAGGGTTATCTCTAGACGCTGTTGACATCATGTCTCTGCTCACATACCAGTGTTGGCCCACATGATTCTTTTAATTAGATTGCAAGAAATCGCCTTAGATTTCATTCATTTCTGATGAAACCAAGAACTTTCCCTCTCGAGCTTCTTAATAAGATATCCATTTATTATACAGGGTACAGACTGGGGCTTGTGAATTCAGAATTCGTAAGTGCTCAACTGAGAAAATAAAATTCATGATTTTACAGGAATTAGCTAAATTCATAAGGTTTATATTTAATTTTTACTTGTTTCTTAAGAATACAGATGTGAATACATCTGTTGAGTCTGTCCAGGAGGCAGAACTGTTATTCTAGATGAAATTAAATAAGCCCTTTTCCCCCTTGATGAGACAACAGATAAAAACAAAGGAAGACACTTTAATAGTTTATAACTTCTTTTTTTTAAACTTTAAGGTTTTTTTTCTATTGAGAAAGGTGTTTTAAAGTCTATTAGAAGATAGCAATATTTTTTAAATCACAGAAGAAAAAAATAGCCAGAGCTTCAAGTGGTAAGAGTTAGGAATATTTCTTGTAATAAACAACTTTGTGCAACTTACCTAATTAACTGAGCTTCATTTTCCTGACCTATAGAACAAGGGTCTGGTAAAATTCCCCAACATTACTTGTAGCTCTTTGATTCTGTAATTACTCTGTTATACTATGACACTGACAATAAAATAAAATTTTAGGTATTTGCATAATTTTGTGCTAAAGGAGGTGGTTCACAGTTGTCAATAGTAGAATTTCAGTTTCTTCTGTATATGTGTGACTGATTACACTTGCCTGTGCATGGAAAACTTCAGGTTGTTAAAAAGAAACAGTGGTTTTGTTGGGAGAAGAGGACTGTGAATCTATAGGTCAGGGAGGGAAAATTTTACATTCATTTTATACTTTTGATTGCTTTTTATTTTATTTTTTGCAGGGCTAAGGATTGGACTCAGGGCCTCATGCATGCCAGGCAATTGATTGCTTATTTTGTTTTTTAAAAAAATCATGCAATGTTTAAAACTTTTAAAAATAAATTGCTTTTATTATTTTTTTAAGGACAAAAATAAGGCTTTCAAATCAGTACAGAATGCATGCCTGGATGAGGAATATTTGGACTTTCATTTCAGACTCTACATATTACATTTAACCTTAAAGTATTATTTACTTTTGTTTGTATCATGGAAAGTTCTTTTAAATCCTGTCCATCAATTAAAGCAGCCACTTTTGTTTGGTGGAATAAGCTGTCTTTGAAAGCATAGAGGCAAGCTTTAGCCATGTAAGTGACAGGATTATATAGCTGCTGCTGTTTTTTGGGGGGTGGGGGTGGGGGTAGGGGCAGAATTATGTAGCTTCTAATTTTTGAATCTTCTGAAAGGTCTTATTCTTTATCCTATCTGCAACAGTATCTAGAATCATCTTTTTATTTGTGATTGTTGGAATAAAATAGAGGTGGGAAAAATTGATTTTTAGACCAATTAGTAATGACTAGTGCCAAATTGAAAGTGTTTCAGTTTTACTCCTGTGTCTTAAATGCTCCTTCTAAATCTTTTTAGAGGATAAAACTATAGGAAATGAAAAAGCAATCGGTTGAAACATCAGAAGGCGTTTTCAGAGTCTGCATTTGGTAACTGCACTTGAATTTTGGTTTGAGCGTTAGTTTTTGTTCCATGAAGGTTTGAGAAATTATAGGATCCCAGAAAGTAGACGCTTCTTGCCAGGCATATTTGTGGGCTTCTCTTTTCTCCCCTCCTTTTCTTCCTGTTTTTTTTTTTTCTTTTTCCCTTGGTATCAGAGATTGAACCCAGGTGTTCTTTACCACTCAGCTTTGTCTCCTGCTCTTTTATATTATTTTGAGACAGGATCTCACTAAGTTGCTGGCTTGGGTTTAGAATCCTCCTGCCTCAGCCTCCTGAGAATCTGGGATTACATGTGTCTGTCACTGAGCCTGGCCTTTTTTTCTTATTTAAAAAAATAAACTTAAGGAAATTTACAAAAGAACCTAAAAACCATTTCTATTATTATTTTTTGGTACCAGGGATTGAACTCAGGGTTACTCAACCACTAAGCCATATCCCCAGCCCTATTTTGTATTTTATTTAGAGACAGGGTCTTACTGAGTTGCTTAGCGCCTTGTCCTTGCTGAGGCTGGCTTTGAACTTGTGATCCTCCTGTATCAGCCTCCCAAGCCTCTGGGATTACAGGCATGCACCACTGTGCCCAACCTTCATTCAATTTTTTTTTTTTTTTTTTTACAATTAGAGTACCTTCCTAGCATTATTAATTATACTATTGTAACCACTAGAATAGACATGGTAGTTTTTTTTCTTATTCTGTCCTTGAATATTACCCCCTGTCTGGCACAATGTTTTCTAGCCTTTCCTGTATTGAGCAGTTTAATAAAATGAAAGTCAATTTAAAGATGAACTGCAATATTTACGCCATATTAGAATTATTAAAGTTCTCCTTTGTTCTTTTCAGATTTACAGTGTCTCTGACTAAATTTATTTGTATTTCCATTTCTTTCAGAGTTTGGTACCACTCTTCTTTCTCTCTCTGTGTTTGTGTGTGTGTGTGTGTGTGTGAATGTGCACAAATACTTTACAACTAAGCCATATCCCCAGTTCTTTTTATTTTTAGTTTGAGACGGGGTCTCACTAAATTGCCCAGGCTGGCTTCAAACTTACCATCCTCCTGCCTCTGTCTCCAAGTAGCTGGGAATGCAGGCATGCGTCACCATGCCTGGCTCAGTTTATTCATTGAAATATGATGTTATTTATGCCAGTGTCAGTAATCTCATGATGATGTTGATGATGATAATTATCTTTGCCATTTATTGAACTCTTACTTTTGCTAGATGTACTACTTCAGACATTTTGCTAATTCACTTAGTAAATATTCATTTTGTACCCTTTAGACACAAAGCATTGATCCTAGGGGATACGGATATAATAGTGAGTAAGACAAAGCGTTGGTCCTTAAGAGGGTTTATATATTGTTTCTAATCTATATAATATCCTCAAGGTAGAGATTGTTTTAATTTTGTAGATGAGAAAGCTGAGGCTGAAGAAACAGAACAAATTTTCTAGTATTGCAGAGCCTGTGAATGAACAAATTTTAGTTTGAACTTGTTATATTTAATTCCAGTTTGTACCCTGTTGTGTTCTACTGTTTCACAGATCAGTATTACTTTCTTCTTCATTAAGATATTTATTAACATCTAGGATTGATCTGAACATATGCAACTATGGATATAATTAAACTGACAGGGATACAGCGCACACTATGAAGTTCATAAACAATTATTCCTTTTTAACTTTGATGCTTCAAAAGAGCTAGAAGGGACACTAAAACCTAAAACTTTGAATGTCAAAAAACACTTTATTTAGGAATACATCGAACCAAAAATTTTGTAAGATTTGTACACTGAAAATTATGAAACATTGTTGAAAGAAATTAAAGAAGCTTAAATAGCTAGGTGTGGTGGCCCATGCCTTTAATCCCAGTAACTCAGCAGACTGAGGTAGGAGGATCACAAGTTGGAGGCCAGCCTCAGCAGCTTAGCAAGGCCCTAAGCAACTTAGCAAGGCCCTGTCTCAAAATGAAAAAAAAAGGGCTGGGGGTGTGGCTTAATGGTTGAGCAGCCCTGGTTTAAATCCCTGGTTTGAAGAAAAAAAAAAAAGCCTAAATAAATGAAAGATGTCTCACATTATTGTTAATATAGAAATGAACTCTAAATTGACCTACAAATTTAACACAATCCCTATCAAAACCCCAACTGCTGCTGAAATTTAATGGGCTCCAGAAATGCCAAAAAAAATCTTTTTTTTTGTTCTTATTAGTTATTCATGACAGTAGAATGAATTTTGACACACACACACACACACGGGGTATAACTTCCCTTTCTGTGGTTGTATACGATGTGGAGTTATACTGGTCGTGTATTTATATATGAACATAGGAAAGTTATATCCTATTCATTCTACTGTCTTTCGTATTTTCATCCCTCCCCATTCCCCTAGTCCAGTCCAGTGAACCTCCACCCCATGCACCCCCACACCCCATTGAGAGTCAGCATCCACATATCATAGAGAACATTCAGTCTTTGGTTTTTGGGAATTGGTTTATTTTACTTAGCATGATAGCTTCTAGTTCCATTCATTTACTGGCAAATGCCATAATTTCATTCTTCTTTATGACTGAGTAATATTCCATTGTGTATATGTACCACATTTTTTAATCTATTCATCTGTTGAGGGGTACATAGGTTGGTTCCACAGTTTAGCTATTGTGAATTGAACTGTATGAACATTGATGTGGCTGCATCACTATAGTATGCTGATTTTTAAATGGGATAACTGGGTCAAATGTTGGTTCTTGGACCAGGAATGATAACTTTGGGCCAATTTTTCTGAGGAATCTCCATACTGCTTTCCAGAGTGGTTATACCAATTTGCAGTCCCACCAGAAATGTAGGAGTGTACTTCCCCACCCCCCCCACATCTTTGCTGACATTTATTGAGACTTGTTTCTTGACATTTGCCATTCTTACTGGAGTGAGTTGAAATCTCAGTGTAGTTTTAATTTGCATTTCTCAAATTGCTAGTGATGTTGAACATTTTTTCACATGTCTATTGACCATTTGTATTTATTCTTCTGTTAAGTGTCTGTTTAGTTCCTTTGCCCCATTTATTGACTTTGCCCCATTTATTTTTGGTGCTAAGTTTTTTTTTTTTTTTTAGTTCTTTATACATTCTGAAGATTAATGCTCTATCTGAGTTGCAGGTGGCAAAGATTTTCTTCCATTCTGTAGGCTCTCTCTTCCTGTTCTTTATTGTTTTCTTTGCTGTAAAGAAGCTTTTTAGTTTGGTACAACCCGATTTATTGATTCTTTATTTTACTTCTTGCACTTTAGGGGTCTTGTTGAGGAATTCAATTCCTAAGCTGACATGATGAAGATTTGGGACTACTTTTTCTTCTAGTAGGCACTTGGTCTCTGGTATAGTGCCTAGGTCCTTGATCCACTTAGAGTTAAATTTTGTTCAGGGTGAGAGATAGGGTCCAATTTTATTTTATTGCATATGGATTTCCAGTTTTCCCAGTGCCATTGTTGAAGAGGCTATTTTTTCTCCAATGTGTATTTATGGCACCTTTGTTTATTATGAGGTAACTGTGTTTATGTGGATTTGTCTCTGTGTTCTCTATTCTGTACCATTGGTCTTCATGTATGTTTTTGTGCCTGTACCATGCTGTTTGTGTTACTATAGTTCTGTTGTATAATTTAAGGTCTGGTATTTTGATGCCTCCTGTTTCACTCTTCTTGCTAAGTATTGCTTTGGCTGTTCTGGGTTTCTTATTTTTCCAAATAAATTTCATGACTGCTTTTTCTATTTCTATGAAGACTGTCATTGGAACATTAATAGGAATTGCATTAAATCTGTATAGTGCTTTTGGTAGGAGAAAGAGAATAAAGTTGGAGGGCTCACATTTTCCCAATTTCAAAAACACCATAGAGCTGCAATAATCCAGACAATGTGTTACAAGCATAGAATGAAAATAAGATTGGAATTATGGGTGAGAAGTAAAATCTTTCATTTATGATCAATTGATTTAAACAAAATTGTAGTTGTAGATGGACAGAATCCCTTTTTTTATTTGTTTATTTTTATGTGGTATTAGGAATTGAACCCAGTGCCTCACACACTCTGCAAGTGCTCTGCCACTGAACTATAGCCCCTGATCAATTGATTTTTGATGAGGGTTCCAAGATCATTCAGTGGGGCAAAGAGCAGTCTCTTTAACAAATAATATTGGGAGAATTGGACAGCCATGTGCAAAAGAGCAAAGTTAAATTCCTAATTTCATACTAAATTCCACATGGATCAGACACATAAACATGAGGTCTAAAACTGTTAGAAGAAAGTAGAGGTATAACTATTCACAACTGGAAGTAGGTAATGGTTTCTTAGGTATGACACCAAAAGCAACCAAAGTAAAAATAAATAAGTTAGACTTTATCAATTAATTTTTATGTTTCATTGTGCCCCATTAAGACACCAAAAGACTATTCATAGAATGGAAAAAAATAATTGGAAATTTAATATCTGATAAGGGTCTAGTATCCAGAAAATATAAATAATTCTTATAACACAAACATGAAAAGACAAATAGCCCAAATGGAAACAGGTAAAGAATTTGAATGGACATTTTTTTCAAAAAAGATATAGAAATGGACTGTAAATGCTCAACAGCATTAACCACTGGCAGAATACAAATCAAAACCAAAATAAGATACCATTTTTTACCACTAGGATGGTTATAATAAAAAAGATAGTCGATAAAACACATTGATGGGGATGTACAGCAACTGGAACCCTCATAAGTTGCTGGTGGGCTGGTGGGAAGGTAAAAGCCACTTTGGAAAAGCTTGGTATTCTTCCAAAAGCTACAGTGAGTTTACTGTGCAACCCAGCAATTTCATACTCATATATATGCCCACGAGAATTGAAAACGTGTCCACACAAAAACTTGCACATATTCATAGCAGTGTTATTTATCATAGTCAAAAAATAGAAACCATTCAAATGTCTCTCATCTGATGAATGAATCTACAAAGTGTGGTAGATCTGTACAATATAGAATATTATATAATGATGAAAGGAACATAGTACTGGTTCCTGTTTTAACATGAATGAATATTAAATGAAAAGGCTAATCACAAAATCCACATATTGCATAATTCCATTATATGAAATATCCAGAATAAGCCAATTTATGGAAATGGAAAATAGGTTACTGATTGCCAGGGCATGGAGAGAGGGAGGAATGAGGAGTGACTTACAAATGGTCTTGAAGTTTCTTTTTAGGGAATTGAATTAGAATTAGATATTGGTTATAGTTACAAATGTCTATGTGTATATTTAAAAACATTAAATCATATACTTTAAAAGAGTGAATTTTATGTTATGTGGTTATATCTTAATAAAACTTGCATGTATTTAAAAACACCTATTACTTTTATTTTGGGGGTTTAGATTCAGTCTACCACTTCAATTACCTGTGTATGGATTATTTCACTTCAAGTACAATATAATCTAAACCTTTATTGTCTATGAGGATCTATAATTTCTTTATTTAAATTTTTAAATTTTAGTTGTAGTTGGACACAGTACCTTTGTTTTATTTATTTATTTGTTTTATGTGGTGCTGAGAATTGCTGAGGATCAAACCCAGTGCCTCACATGTGCTAGGTGAGCGCTCTACCGCTAAGCCACAACCCCAGCTCCTAATTTTCTTTATTTTTATCTTTTTTCCTATTGCCTTACTTTACACCAGCTAGCCTTATTACATACAGGAAAAAACTGGTTCAGAAAAATATGATGTCATATTTCCTTCTTGATCTCTTTTTTAAAAATTGTAATGTTATATTAATTTTCAAACCAAGAGTGGCATATTATTGTAATTACATCATTTGGAAATGTGTTTATTTTCAAGGGTACAGATTTGATTTAGAAACTGATTTTCCTGTATTTTCTGTTATTCATGGCACTTGATGACCACACATTTGAAATGCTTCCTGGCCAGAGCACAGAATTCTTGGCGGGGGGTGGGGGTGGGGGATCAGTGCAGAAATGATTCATGGTTTGATAAAATGCAGGCAGGTTGAATATGACTTTTATAATGTGGCCGTGAGCCCACCTTACAGTTTGAATTTGTACATGCCTTTTTCTTTTGTAAACATAAGATTCAAGTAAGTTTTACTTCTTGAGTGTTCTGGTGTGTTGCTAGTGAGAAGTATGAGTGTCCTACCTAAAGTATTATATAACAGGAAGCAAAGTTTTCTGAGGGAACTGAGGAGCTCAGTAGAAAGAGGAGATAAAACCTTTGGGTCTTTTCCATTGGCCTCCTCACTACGCTTCCTCAGGGGTGTGACTGGAGCTCCTCTGCCTGGAGCATAGACAACAAAGAGCTATGTTTCTGGATATGGTATTTAGCCCCCGAATTCTTTTTTTTTTTTTTTTAAGAGAGAGAGAGAGAGAGAGAATTTTTTAATATTTATTTTTTAGTTTTCTGCCGACACAACATCTTTGTTTGTATGTGGTGCTGAGGATCGAACCGGGGCTGCACGCATGCCAGGCGAGCGCACTACCGCTTGAGCCACATCCCCAGCCCCTGAATTCTTGTTAGTGATGGAGATGTGGGGCTGAAGAGCATTGAGTGGGCAGCAGGACTTGATAACACAAGGCAAGTGTAACACCATTTCCAGTCTCACTTTCAAAATAGATGGTTTTAGCCTCTTGACAAAGTGAGTGCTGAGTGTCCCCACAGCCAATACCTGCCAAGTTCTTGGCATACTTGGAGTGAAGTCTTTAACAGAGCTTCAGTTTCCAGCTTCAATTATAGGTCCTCATTGTTAATAGTTGATTTGAAACTTGATCACATTGGTTCTACTCTCAAGCAACCTTTCCTCTTTGCCTCTTAGTCATTCAAGTGACAGAAACCTTGTGGCATTCAAGATCATGGTGGGCTAGAAACTGGGGGAGGGTGTGGAGAACAGTAAAGAAGTGGGCAAGAGTAGAGGATGAGTGATACTGGGATGAAGAGACTGAAAGGTGTTCATACTATTTCACTATTTCCTCTTACCATTATTACTTAGGTAAGGGAACACAATGGAACATTCTCCCTTTCTCAGGATTTGCTCAGGCTTGTTTCTTGCATTTTATAGAAGAGAAGCAGGGAGGGAGCAAAGTAGCATTGCTTGCTTTGGGTTTATTTGTTTCTTTAAAGTTTTTGGATCCAAAGTCTTATTAGTGAAACTTTCAGTTTTGTGAACAGAAGTGGAAATTATTAATAATTTTTAGTATTTATTGAACATAAGAACTGTGACAACCCTTTAAGAACATTATATAATCTATACAACTCTATTATTTAAGTATTTATAAGTTAATTAATATATGTAAGGCGCTTAGAGTAGTACCTGAGATATAATAAGCACCCAAGAAATGTTATTGCTAGTACTTATTTTGAATTGAACTGTACCTTAGAGTGGCATTAGTAGAATTTGCATGCAAGGTTATTAAACCGTGAAGCTCATAATCTAAACTATTATGCAAAATTACATCTCTCTCCTTCAAGAACTCAGTTTCCTTTAGCAAGCATCTTCCCTGTTATTCTCCTGTATATGTATTCTAGGATAAAACGTCTTAAAATTCTATCATCTGACTTGTCCCTGTTTGTGAATCCTAAATCTGTTTTTACCCCCTGCACTTATCCCTAGGGAAGTTCATTTTTCAAATTATCAAGGTCTGGACCAAATTTATTTAGTGAGAATGTGGAATTTTTCTTATAAGATTTTAAAAAGACAAGTTAGGTAATTACATGAAAGGGTCTGTTTAGGCTCTTTTTGCATGGTGGGGGGTGGACCAAATAACCTTTGGATCACTTCCACTTGTATAACTCACCATTTCGGCAGGACAGAAACATTTGAGACCAAAGTTCAACTTTTTTTATTATTAAATTCTTTTATTGTCACCAGGAAACTAGAGAAAATGAATTCTTCACAGTGTGCTTGTGCATGCGACTTGAAATGGCTTGCACATTAAATGAAATTAAATGAAAGGCAGCTGTTTGGGAAAGAGCTGTCAGAAACTGATTGGGTTTTGTTAGAGGAGAATAGAAGCTAGGAATACATTTTCAGAAACAGGATATCAGTGGTTGAAAAAGCAAGCAAATTTACATACACAAACGCTCTCATGTGGTTGTGCTGTTGCATGTCTTTTCAATTCATCCATCTTAAATTATTATTTGCTCTTAGTGAGTAGGTGTCTGCTTTCAAAACTTTTCACATATCAAATCTGTGGCAATTCTTTCTTTTCTGAGATGTAAATATAGCACAGCCTCACTACAATGCCATCCTAAGTACTTTGGTTTGGGTTAAACTGAAAATCTAGAAATATTCACCAAACCACTTCCTTTACCCAGAACCTCTGTTCCTGCCAAAATATACCCAGGGAAGGACCACCTTGGGCAGGTTTCCAGAGGTGCCACCCAGGTCTTCTGAAATGGCTGCCAGCAAGAAGGGAGCAATTACATTCCGTAACAAACTCAAAGCAGATGGTCATCTGTGGTGATATGTGTTACATTATGAAGCCTTGGATTTGTGATTGTACTTTGTGTTTCCCAACACTCAAGTTACCTTACCTTGTGTTGCTCCAGCTGACCCCCCTCCCCACCTTGTTGCCCATTGTTTGGGCCTTGTTCCTGTGGTTTACTGTAGGCCCTTCTGCTGCTCAAAAGCTTCACTCTGCTGTCTTCTAACCCTGCTGCTAGCTTGTAGCTCATAGCAGGATCTCTGCCAGGTCTCCAGCAGTAGGTATGGTATGGTACATAGAACTACTTTTGAAGAATTTTTAAAAAGCCTTTTGGGGGTTTACTATTGAAGTACAACCTTATCCAGGAAATTCAGTTAGCACTCAGAGTTAGGAATCTTAGTACAATTTTGCAGTCATATAGGTTTAATCTCTGGAGCTTCTCCTTATATTGAATTGTATTTACAAGCCCACTGAACAATTAACTCGTCTAATTTTAACTGCTTGCCTTTGAGATCTTGGTTGGTATCTCCTCAGGACCTTTTTATTTTTCTATGGTTTAGAATACAAATCCATAGTCCCTCCTTTAACTGGCATTAGAAGTCACATGATGCCCATCTTTAGCTCCTATTCTCCTGTGTACCTATATTGCCACAATGTGAACCTGTCATCGTTCTTGAAGGGTCTGAACCCAGGTCTCCACTGCATTGGCAAATGCACTGGATATAGTCTTGCAAGCCAAATACATGGATGGGTACATTTTCAAACTGAGGCAAAGGAAACTCCTGGGGATCTTGTAGTTTCCCATTTATAATGCTATATTTGAAAATAAGAACAAAAGATTGTTCTTCAATCAATTCAGCAGTTCCTAATTTAGACCCAGCTCTTTATTTACCCAGAATAGTGCTAGCAAAATAAGTACATACTGTTTCCCCCACTTTTCTGATATGATTTACATATAATCTGTATGGTGATTATCTGTAATCCTAGTGGTTGCAGTACACTCCTGCATTCAGTACCACTTCCACAGAGCGAGTGTGCAGGCAGGTCTGAGGCACCGACATTTTCCCCACTTAAAAAAGACTTTGAGTGAATTAGATGCCATTACTGAAAAATAAGCTGTGAATTTACCACTGATTGAGTGTATTGGTGCACTTCTTAATTCTGAAACTGCCTCTGGTAACATCTCTGAATACTTCTTTTCCTGTTCTTGTTTGAGCTCCACAGTAGACAGATACCAAAGATATTCTTCTTAATAGTCAGGTCATTTCAAGGTACTTATTCCCATCTCATGGCTGTAAGTGAAAGAATCTATGGAAATGTGGAGTATTCTCTTTCTTATTTCCCTTGCATCACATGAAGAGTTAAGTCATCACCCCTGTTCCACTGTCGCCTAGGTATTTAAATATCTGTGTCACTTACCTTATCTATTCTGAGCCAGCCTCCTCTCTCATTCATTCAAAAAAGCATTTATTGACCACTTATTATGTTCTCTCTCGGCACTGTGTTGGACTGATGTCAGAGAAATTGGTGAGCTGCATCCCCTGTTCTTGAGCTTATGGTCTGTTGGGTTGTGAGGAAAGCGTTTTTCTGAGTGTTGATGTGATGATTACCTATTGATGGCATTTATGTCAATAAGAGTCCATATTGATTTGTTTCTGCCCTTCATCTAACCAATGTAATTGTTTATCCCCTTCACAATATGATCAGCCCTTTTGTCTGCCTGGCCTAAGATGAAATGACAAAATGTGCATACATGATGATCCAGCCACAAGTATAGTTCCTTATGCTGATAGTCTTTTGGAATTCTTGGCAGCTTTAATTTTTAATGTAGTGAGCCTTAGCTGTAGTAATTTGAATTTAATTATTATGTGATCAAGCTGGAGTGATTGTTTTCAGTGCTGTCATAGGAAATCAAAGCCAACAGCTGGGCTGCAACTGTGTCCCAGCTGGTTTTATCTGAACAGAATTCAGAAGGAAAAGTGGCAGCAGGCTCCCCAGGCTCCCCCGGCTTCCCTAGCTCCAGGAGATAGTCTTTGGTTATACCAGGGAGTACTTACCAGATGCTTTTGAAGACACTGAGGAAGTGTTAATAAGGTATTAAGAATGTAGTATATATTTAGAGGACATGTCATCATTGTTTTCTTCCTTATGAATTAAATAAACTCACCACATAGAAAGAATAGTTACCTTACATAATTGGAAAGTATTTAAGACTGATGATATTTAAGTTCCAAGATTTTTAAAAAATATTTTTTAGTTGTAGATGCATACAATACCTTTATTTTATTTATTTTTATGTGGTGCTAAGAATTGAACCCAGTGCCTCACATGTGCTAGACATGTGCTATTCCACTGAGCCAAAACCCCAGCCCCTGTCATAAGATTTTGACCTACAATGTCTGAGTTTGACCTTAAAATATTTTATATGCTATCAAGTATAACAGCATATTTATATTTAAGATATTTTCAGTTTGTTTATTGAGTTTATTAATTCTTAGTAGAACTTGCATCTATTAGTTTTAGCTTTCTTGGAGGAAAGGTATTACTTATACCTTAGGTGAATTAACATCATCCCACTTTAAAGGATACCATAATGAAAGCTGGAATAAAATTTTGCCATGCATAACAGAGTGGCTAATATTCATAACATATTAAGAATTCTATGAGTTAATTAAAAGACAACTCATAAGAAAAATATATGAGTTTTGAACAAACAGTTCATAGATGAAGAACTACAATTGCCAATAATGAACTCACTAATACTTAAGTCATGGCATTATATTGAGAGAACATTCAATTTTTATTATCTAACTTTCAGTAAATAACTACATTTCTGTTGCAATTCCCAACTAGAAATAATGCATGAATGTGGTTAATTGACACCAAGGCATATTTTATATGTTCATAGGCTTAGAGCATTTATGAATACTGCTTGGTTTTGGGTTAGTTGTGTGTTATTTTTTCCCCTTGTTACTGTATCTTTGCTTACATAAAGAAAAGTTGATAAAGCCATAGGTTAAAAAAAAAGTTGAATTTTTTTTTCCCTTGGGAAAATCTCAAGTGTATAGTTATAAGTGAATATTAAGGTTCAAAGTGGGCAATATAATGAGCACATTTAAAGAATTAGTAAGTATGTAACATTTCATGTTTGCAAGATGTTTTATAGCTATATTATTAATTTACATAAGTCCCCTAGAAGGCAACAATGTTATTGCATCTGATTTATAAGCAAAACAGGCAAAATATGTTAAGTGGCAAAAACGAAATTAAGACATTGATTCTAAGGCTTGAACCTGTAGCCTAAACCTTGCTGCTTTATTAGGAAAATAAAGAAATAAAATGCTTCTATTTTGTTAGAACTTGGGCATGGTACCTATTTGGATAGCTGTTTATATATGTTTATGTGGGGTTTTTTTTGTTTTATTTTGTTGGTCATGTGGTTCAAAGCCCTTCCAGCACAAAATATGATGAGTGAATATGTGACCATATTAACTGATGAATAAGAGGCCACATTATAGATTCTCCATAAAATGATGCAGACATCATGACCAACTGACTGGTGACTATCTGGTGTATGCTCAGTATTGGTCTAGATAGACTGTAAGGTGAGATCAACACATGACAGGGGAGAGCTGACCTTGATGACCATGCACTGCCTGTAGGCTGCTTTTTTGCTGTCATTGTGTTTCTTTTGATACTTTGTTTTTCTATCCATACAAAAGTGAATTTCTTTTAAAGAGTAATAAATTTGCTTACAACCCCAATAAGGTAAAATGAGAAGATCTTCTATCACACAAGAAATTAAAAATAACTCAAACCCTTGAGTTAGAAAACAGAGGGAGACATGATAAATTATTGCCTTCAATTAACTTCTCTTTGATTTACTGAGTACCCCAAAACTGCTTTAACACCCTGAGGTGTGACCATAAGGTAATGAAGAGTGATTTTTAAAAATAAATATGCCATAAGGTACACTGTTATAATGAGTGCTATTCTTCTAACACAGCCACTCTTTACACTAATCCAATGATGCTGTCATTGCAAAAAAATATTTTTAGAACTCGTCCTTTTGAAATGCCTTTAGAAG
Source organism: Marmota monax (assembly GCF_021218885.2). Lineage (NCBI taxonomy): Eukaryota > Metazoa > Chordata > Mammalia > Rodentia > Sciuridae > Marmota > Marmota monax. The sequence goes on along the minus strand of NW_026693777.1, from coordinate 18,419,198 downwards.
CCATTTATAAACTGTAAAAGAAAACAGTCTCAACATTGACTTAAAGTCATACCATATTTTTTTTAATCAACTCCTCCCCTGCAAAGAAATGTATTGCCCAGATAGTTACTGACATTTTCTCTAGCTTTTGTTCTACATGAATTTTTCTTTGCTTTTTCAAAAGTGTGGTACTATGAAAATATCAATTTGCTATATGTGAGGATATTTATTTATTTTCAATTTGTTTTTATTTTGAAATAATTTGTACTTAACAACAAAAGCTACAGAAATGGAAGGGATTTTCCATGTATTCTTCACCCAGCTTTCTGTAATGTTACCATCCAACATAAGCATAGTATAACCATCAAAATTAAGAACTCCTTAGTCTCTTCTAACTATCATGGCTCCCAAAGAGGACATTTAAAACAAAGTACCCCCCTCAGTGTACCCTATCCCAGTCCCCCCAAAATGGAGAGAGAGCCATAGACTCTGAATATAGTTCTAAAAAAATCTCTGTTTCTATTACTGTCTTGTCAAATATTTAATTTATTTGATCTTTTGTGCCAAAATTGTGTGGGTTGATGCAATTAAAAGGGGAGTAACGGATGCCTAAAGCACAAATGAGCTTACAGTATACAAAAACAGCAGGTCTCTCCAGCACCATGGTGCAGATATGTATGGAGCTCTGGATTTTTTTCAAAATGTTCTTGGTCTCTTGTATCTCTGTGCTTCCTTTCCATTTCTTCTGCCATCACCTTGGTTCAGACTTACCATTTTAATTTTAAACCTTACCCATTTTCAGTAGTTTCAAAAGTGATCTCTTTATCTATAATTACCTACCCCTTTCTAAGACCTAAAATACTCCTTTATATGTACCATCTCTTCTTTTAATAAGTCTCTGAAGTTCTTGCTAACTTCTGTTTTTTAAATAATTCTCTAATTTCCTGATCTAATTATGTTAATCTTGGCAGCATAGTATTTCTGTTAATTTCTCTGATAGCCTCCTAAAGTGAGCAGCCCCTTATTGCTCTTGTATCCTTATCTTGTAGGCAGAGTGATCTTTTCAAATTCAAATATGGTCACTTTGCATTTCTGCTTAAATCCTTTGGGGAAGGGGGGCATTCCAGTGTCCTTGGGTTATCTTCCAAAATCTTTAGCAAGACTAAAGTCCTTGTATGATCTGACAATTATCTACCTCTCCAGTTCCATCTGTCTTTTTAACTCTCCAGCCACTAAGATTCTTTTAAATCCTCCAATAGGCCACATTCTGTCCCACATCAGGGCCTTTACATGTATTAGTTTTGCTACCTAGGACATTCTACAATTGAAACCATTTTTTTTTTCAACACAATACTTTATTGATTGATTGATTGATTGTACTGAGGATCAAACCCAGTGCCTCACACATGCCAGGTGAGCTCTCTACTACTGAGCCACAATCCCTGAAACCATTTTTTGATCTCAACAGTTCTCATATGTAGAGTGGAACAATTGCAACCTAGAAGGTAAGGATTTACTAGAGCGAGAAATACTCAAATCCTAATTTTAGTGTCTTGACAAATTTTAGTGTCTTGATACAATCAGCATTTACTTTTTGTTTCCATGAAGCCAAATGAGGGTGATGCTGGTTGATGGCACCCAGCAGTTCTTCTCCAAGTATAACTAGGGATTTAGTATCCTTTTATCTTTTGGTCTACACATGCCTAATCTTCCCATTCAGTCAGCTGACCCTAGAGGAGAGTATGTAGGATTAGTAGGGATGTTTTATGACCAAGCCCAGAAGTACCTTCTGCCCACATTCTACTTTCTAGATTCCTTTCTTGGATTAAAGAAATTTTCCTTTATTCCTACTTTTCTAGGAGTGTTTATTGATATTTTTCTAACGGAATGCTTTTTTCCATGTATTTTTTTAATATGGTTGTATGCTCCTTCTCCTTTAATCTGTTAACCTAATTTCCTATTGTTTAAATAACTTTGTACCTCTATAATAAACCCAACTCAGCTATGACTTTATTTGCTAATATTTGATTAATAACTTTGTATCTATATTCAAGTGAGATTGGCCCGTATTTACTCTTTTCAACAGTCCATTGAATAAAATTGCATAAACCTCATTAAATGAATGTGGATTACTGCTTTTAAACTTTTTTGGAATACTTTTTTTTTACACTTTTGAAATTTTTTTTTTATAGAACTTGTCTATAAAACCACTTAGGTCAGGATTTTTTTTTGTGTGTGTGTGTGTGTGTAGGTGTGTATGAAGATATTTAAATATATTTCAGTTTCTGTAATGTTTTGGGGGACATTCTTACTTTCTCTTTCTTTCTGAGTCAGTTTTGCTGGTTTATAATTTTTTTTAATTTCTCCATTTTATTAAATTTTCAAATGTGTTACAAAATTATTTATAATGTGTCCTTAACTTTTTAATCTTAATTACATTTCTAGTTTTCCCTTTTTTTAAATAACTCTTTATTTTATTTATTTATTTTTATGTGGTGCTGAGGATCGAACCCAGGGCCTTGCACGTGTGAGGCAAGTGCTCTACCGCTGAGCCATAACCCCGGCCCCAGTTTTCTCTTTTAAAACCCTAAATTTAGGGAATAGAGAGCTCAATTTTAAGAGTACTTGCTTAGCATGTGTGAGGTCTTGATTGATCCCCAGCACCATTAAAAAAACAAAATAATAAAACTCTCAAACTTAATTTTCTATTTGTTGGTAACCTTTAAACTCTTCCCCCCTATTTCTTTTGAAATGTATAATTAATTGTTGTAGCTTATATTTGAGGAAATGGCAATTCTGGTTGCCCTGATTTGATTATTACATGTTGTAGAATATAAATACAGAATTATAATACTATACCACATACATAAGTATGTATATTATGTCAGAAATTTAAAAATCTATACTTTCATTCTCAATCTCACTAGATATTTGTGAGTTGTATTAGTCTTTTTAAGAATCAACTTCTGGCCCCCGCCCTTTTTGAGGGGGTACTGGGTATTGAACCCAAGGAGCTCAACCACTGAGCCACATCCCCAGCCCCCCTTTTTTTTTGTATTTTATTTAGAGACAGAGTTTCACTGAGTTGCTTGGGGCCTTGCTAAATTGCTGAGGTTGGCTTTGAACTTGCAATCCTCCTGTTTCAGCCTGTTGAGCCTCTGGGATTATATGCATGTGCCATGGGACCTGACAACTTCTGGCTTGTTGATCCTTTCTATTGTATCCTCTCAACTTCATTAATTTTGGTTACTTTTTGGTTCCCTTATTTTCACCTTCTTCCTACTGTGTGTGTATTTAGTCCATCATTTTTTGTCTAACTTTTTTGTTTAGACTCTTAGCTCCATAGTTTTGTTTTTCATTTGTAATGTAAGCACTCAAGACTATAAATTTTCTGCCAAGTACTGCTATAGCAACATCCCTCAAGTACATTGCATTATGATTAATATTTGATTCAAAATATTTTCTAATGTCCATTAGGATTTCTTCTTTTATTTTATCCTCATTTATGGTGGTTCTTCGGTGTACATTTCTTGAACTTTGAGAAGCTAGTGTTCTTCAAGGGGAGATTCTCATTTGCTCCTCTCAGAAGCTTGTGGACACTGAAAATCAAGGGACACTGCCAAAATAATACTTATGGATGTTAAATGTTAATCTGCAGGTTTTCAGGATTCCTGAGTGATTTAAATTTCTAACCCTAAACCACATTAGTTTGCTGGTAGTTAGACATTCTTATGAGGGCAGAGATCTTTGTAACCCAGTGTGTAGAATAGTGCCTGATACAAAATATGCACTTGAGTATTTGTTGAATGCATGGTCTGCACATAGCCATGACTAAGGGCAGGTCTTCTGTTTCTTGGTGGACTTTTTTCTACTGACTGAGTGGAAATCTTAGCTTTAAGTAGTGGATTTCATTTCACCTCTCATTCCAGCCAACTCTGACGGTAGCATGTGCTCACTAGAATGAGGGCTCTGATTCTGTAAGGATTGGTTACTCTTTCAGGGGAGAATCTGCTCAAATTTTTTTTCTTTTGAGAAATGTTTTTTTTTTCAGTTGTTTATGGCCTATGCTTATTTCTCTTATTTTATCTTCAGTTGAACCAGGCTTTATAAAGACATATTTTATATTATAACCAGAAATTTTAGGTGTAAAATCTTTTATCATACTGCTACAAGTATAATTCTATATGATCATTGTGTGTGTGTGTGTGTGTGTGTGTGTGTGAGAGAGAGAGAGAGAGAGAGAGAGAGAGAGAGAGAGAGAGAGAGATATTGGGGATTGAACCTAGAGGAATACTACCACTGAGCTACATACTTTTTATTTTGAGACAGAGTCTCACTAAGTTGCCAAGACTGGCTTTGAATTTGCCATCCTTTTCCTTTAGCCTTCCAAGTCACTGGGATTATGGTCATGTAACATTGTGCCTTGTTTACCATTTCTTTGTTTTTAAATTAATTTATTTATTTGTTTTAATTAGTTATACATGACAGCAGAATGCATTTCGATTCATAGTATACAAATGGAGCACAATTTTTCATTTCTTTTTGTACACAAAGTAGAGTCACACCATTCATGTCATCATACATGTACCTAGGGTAATGATGTCCATTTCATTCCACCATCTTTTCTACCCGCATGCCCCCTCCCTTCCCCATCCTTTGCCCTCCCATCCCCACCCCCCCATTATGGATCATCATCCACTTATCAGAGAAAACATTCGGCATTTGATTTTTTGGGATTGGCTAACTTCACTTAGCATTATCTTCTCCAACTCCATCCATTTACCTGCAAATGCTATGATTTTATTCTTTTTTAATGCTGAGTAATATTCCATTGTATGTGTATGTATATATCTATATCTATATCTATCTATCTATCTATCTATATATCACAGTTTCTTTATCCATTCATTTATTGAAGGGCATCTAGTTGGTTTCACAGTTTAGCTGTTGTGAATTGTGCTACTATAAACATTGATGTAGCTGTACCACTGTAGTATGCTGTTTTTAAGTCCTTTGGGTATAGACTGAGGAGAGGGATAGCTGGGTCAAATGGTGGTTCCATTCCAAATTTTCTAAAGAATCTCCACACTGCTTTCCAGATTGGTTGCACCAATTTGAAGTTCCACTAGCAATGTATGAGTGTGCCTTTTCCCCTGTGTCCTTGCCAACACTTATTGTTGCTTGTATTCTTGATAACTGCCATCCTGACTGGAGTGAGATGAAATCTTAGAATAGTTTTGATTTGCATTTCTCTAATTACTAGAGATGTTGAACATTTTTTCATATATTTGTTGATCAGCCGTATATCTTCTTCTGAGAAATGTCTCTTCAGTTCCTTAGCCCATTTATTGATTGGGTTATTTTTTTGTGTGTTAAGTTTTTTGAATTTTTTTATATATCATAGAGATTAGTGCTATATCTAATGGAAGTGTAGTAAAAATTTGCTCCTATTCTGTAGGCTCTTTCTTCACCTCATACCATTTCTTTAGGTGAGGTATAATGTATAAATTAATGAAGAGGAGTGGGTTGTAAGAAAGTAATGTCTTTGAGTTCATGATGTGCTTTTGTTGCCCACAGAAGTTATGGATATTTTTTTCTTTTCTATGTTCCAAATAGAACACCTTTTTTAAAAGAAAATTAAATTGTTTTTATTAGTTGTTGATGGATCTTTATTTTATTTGTTTATTTATATGTGGTGCTGAGGATCAAACCCAGTGCCTCATACATGCTAGTCAAGCGCTCTACCACTAAGCCACAACCCCAGTGCTAGAACACCTTTTATATTATCTCATAGATTAATGACACCAACTGACACTGGAGTGCCTGCTATGCATCAGACATTTTACGTATATTATCTTTAATCAATATAAACAACTTTTTAGCTTTCTTGTAAAAGTGAAGAAACTGAAAAGCAGAGTGTTTTTTGAAACTTTCAGTGAGTCCAGGCAGTAAAGAGTAATAATACAGACTTTATGGCATTGCTTACCTTCATGCTATGAAGGGATATTACTTCATGTTGTTGAGAGGTAATAGTCATGGTCAGTACCATATGAACCCACCCCCATGTCCCAAGCAAATGGATGATAAACAGTAACTTGCTCTAAAGATTCACAGTTCATAGGTTGATAAGTGCCCTCTTACCAGCTTGAAAGTTGGGCCAATCAGGTTTTCTCTCTTCTATATGAACTTTTCAGTAGCCCAAATTTTCTTTAAAAAGCCAGAGGAACAAACAAATCAAGGACTTATAAATGGTCCTTGAAAACAAGTGACAAAAGGCTGTATTTTTCAACTTTGTTTCTTTTATCTTTACAAATCAAGTATTTCTATTTAAATAAGAATTATAGTCTAAGGGACAACATAATAACTTCCTCTCTAAAATTACCCTATGGATTTATTAAATTTTAAATGTTTATGAGACCAGAGGAAATATAAAAAAGAGCCACTATGTGTATAACATTTCTCCAATTGAAATTGGTTAACTTTAAAACAATTGAACAATATTGACATATCCTCTTGTTAAAAGGATACAAATCCCATAGTAACATTGCACAAAAATGTATTTATTCCCTCCAATAATTAAATAATTATGTTTAATTACAAAAATGTATTTATTCCCTCCAGTATTAAGTAAATATATTTTGTTGAGCAACTTCTGTGCTTTCAGCATTATGCTGACTGCAGGGATCAGTGGTTAACAAGACACACTTGATTCCTGTCTTTGTATACTTATGGTCCAGCAGGAAAAACAAACATTCACCAACAAAATAGATAATGAAAATATCAAAGGAGTCCAAAAAAAAAAGAAATTCAGAGTAAAACATTTGAAAAGGAGTAGCTTTAACCATACTTTCTAGTCAATATGATTGTATATCTGGAAAACTCAAGTGATTCAACAAAAAACTTACAAAAATAAGATAATTTATAATTACAAATTCTAAGAAAGAAGAGTACTAAGGTGTAACTAGCACAGTTTTTATAGAAAGTATTAAGCTATAGTAATTTAAAGACTATGGTGCTAGTAAAAACAGCTAAATGGAAAAGATTGGATATTGTAAAATAAATGTGGGATGAGTATAAGGTAAATATATGTGGAAATTTCATGTGGGATGAATATAAGGTAAATATATGTGGAAATTTCATATAATTTTAACATTGCATATCAGAGAGGGAAATATGAATTCAATAAATAATACTATTACACAAAGAAGTGAAGTTGAATCCCTTCCTTAAGCCTTATTCCAAAATCAAGGTAGACCAATGATTTGGATGTAAAATAAAATAAAATCAGGTAAGTTTTAGAAGAAAATGTCAGAGGCCATTTTAGAAAATCTGTGCATTGTCAAGAGCTATGTAATGTTTTGAACAACTAAAAAAAAAAGAAAGAAAGAAAGAAAATCTGTGCATGAGAAAGCATTTTTCAAGTATAATATAAAACCTAGAAACCATGAAAGAAAGAATAATTAAATACTTAAAAACAAGATTTATGCGTAACATAAAAATTCATTGTAAGACTACAAATGAAAGTCTGGAAAAAATATTTCACACATATCACAGCCCATGGCCTATTTTCATTACTGAATAAAGAATATCTATAAATGTATAAGAAATGGCTAAGAATTCATACAAAAAAATTGGTAAAGAACAAGGACAAATTTCAGAAAAACACAAATAGCTTTTAAGCATTTTTTTTTATAAAAGATGCCATATTCATTCATAGAGGTAAAAATTAAGAAAATAAAATTATTTAGACTATTGAAGACAAAGAAGTTTGATCAAAACTGTATTGTTGGGGCTGGGGTTGTGTCTCAGTGGTAGAGTGCACACCTTGTATGTGTGAGGCACTGGGTTTGATCCTCAGCACCACATAAAAATAAAATAAAGGTATTGTGTCCATCTACAACTTAAAAATATTTAAACAAACAAACAAACACCTGTATTGTTAAGGGTTTGAATAAGCAATTGTTTGTTATACTTTTTGTAGAATGACAAGTTTGATATGACTTTTGTGAACAATCTTTTAAAAATTTAGATGCATGTATCCTTTGACTAATCCTACTTTTAGGAATTTCCTACATTGTAGTCTCATTTGAGCAGAAAGACTGACATAAACAGAGTTTTTGCTTCAATAATTATAATAATAGCAGGGGATTAGAAAAAACTTTAACATCCATCAATAGGGTGCTGATTAAACATATTTTCATGTGCCATGAAATAATGCTATGCAACTTATTAAAATAAGAATGAGAAAGTTTTACAGTATTAAAGGAACAAAATCTAAGATGCATTATTAAGTAGAATGTGAACAATATGTCTAACACATATATACACAAATACATAGTTTCTTTTTATTAAAATATTGTTGCTGGGTGTGGTGGTGCATGCCTGTAATTCTAGGGGCATAGGAGGCTAAGGCAGGACGATTGCAAGTTCAGAGCCAGCCTCACCAAAAGCAAGGCACTAAGCAACTCAGAGAGCCCTGTCTTGAAATAAAATACAAAATAGGGCTGGGGAGCTGGAGTTGTGGCTCAGTGGTAGAGCACTTGCCTGGCATGTATGAGGCATTAAAAGATCCATTGACAACTAAAAAATAAATGAACACACAAAATTAGGCTGGGGATATGGCTCAATGGCCAAGTTCTCCTGAGTTCAATCCCCTATAAATGCCGTTTCCGCCCCCCACCCCCTGCCCCGAAAAAAGAAGGTTTCTAGGATGGAGAATTGGTACCTGGGAAACAGGCAAAGGGAAGAGACTCATTTTTTACTCCATATTCTTTTGTATTTTATTTCACGTTCGGGTTTTGCCTGTTCTATTAAAATACTATATAAATGTAAGGATCTTAGACCTTTTAAAATGTAGATGATATTAATTCATGATTGCATTTCAAAAGTCTCATTGAAAAGACCTTAGTACACAGGAAAATTCATGGAATTTCATTTACTATCTTGGACAGAAATTCTGGTTGTCCGTATTATGATTAGACTCCGGTTTTCTGCAGGTTCTAAGTATTCCCGAATGATGCATTAGCTTCCCAGGCTCTGATTAGTGGTCCACAGGTCAAAGACCTGTGATGCACCATTTAAATCATCTGGTCAGTAGATATTAGTGGCTAGAACTCTTTCCCTTATCTTTAAAAAACTTGAAATTATATTTTATAGTGGTGGTACATTGTGTAATAAAGTGTATATGAAGACTGGAGCCTTCATTTTAGAAATGTCTTACTTACATGGAGGGAGGAAATATTAACTCAATGCCATTGAGTAGTGTGGGTTCAGCCTTATTTTTCTGTCCCTACCATGGAACTGCTCTGAGTATGCAGTTTCATCCAGTTTTACCTCAAGCCTTTTTATTCCTAATGGAGCAGCAATAGTGTTGGTACCTTTCTTATTCAGAGAGTGACATATTAATGAGACTTTGGGTGCCTTCTAGTTTCTAGCTAGACAAAGCTACATGTTTCATGTGATGGCCCTATTCTTTGAGGCTGTATACATGTTTTTCCTAAGGTAAAAGAGTGAACTGCTCTGTGGTGTCAGAGTTTGCATATTGTTTTTGTTCATTCTGAACAATGAGTAGGCCTCAGGTGTTAATAATAAGAAAAAAAGACAGGTTTTCTTTCTCTCATTTTTAAGGATGAGATAAAGGTAGAGTTGAAAGAGATTATGTGACTTTCCCAAACTCTCATGACAAATAAGTGACAAAGTGAAATTTTCCCACATAATGTCATATTGAATGAGAAATGTATCCTTATTTAAAATATTACATCAGCAATTCATCAGCTTTATGGAGCATTCACATTAGCAGTGACATTATTGAGCCCTATACTAGGCACATGACAAAGTAGTGTGAAAATTGGACAGGGCTATAGCTTTTATTTGCACAGCATTCAAAACATAATTAATTCTGAGTTAAGCAAATGGAACTGCAGAGGTTACAGGGGTGAGAAATCAATTGTCTTATGTTTGCCTTTTTTTTTTTTTACTCCCTCATTTTCTTTAGTTGATGTTCTTCCAGATGTCAGAAACCAGTCATTATTGCCAAATGACTGGGTTCTGCTGGGTCACCAAGGGTCTGTGGCAGTGCTTGTTTCCATGAGAGTTGGAAGAAAAGATGCAATGGAAAAAGCACACGCAGTTGTTTACATGTAGCTTGCTGTGTAATTCTCAGTGCGCTGTGTTCTTCTGAAAGTGAACCTAGTCTGATAACTAACTCTTAGTACTGGGCTTCATGAATACAAATTACTATGCCCGCAAGCCAAACCTTAATATTTGAGCAGTGGCAGAGCAATTTGGTTAATGTATATACATCTAAATTTGTAGGAATAATCTATGTAGTTGGACTTTGGTCAGTTTTGTTGTCAGAAGGATTGAATATTCCTGAGAAAAAAGATAACAAATTCCTCATTTCTAGTGATCTAACTATTTAAGGTATGTGTTTGTGTAGGTGTGTGCGCATGCGTGTGTGTGTACATGCACACACACACACACACATACACACATTTTTTAAGGCAAATTTCTCTTGGGGTGATGAACCAGTTCATCTTAAGTGTCATATAATTTGATGGTAGGCTCTGTTCTTAGAACTCCGCTTCTATTGAAGTCTCAGTGTCATAGAAGCATAATAAACATAATAAGAAGGCACCAAGGTTCCATAGAATCAGATGGAAACAGTCTAGAAAGAAGTAATCATAATGACACATAGGTAGTGAAGGCAAGATATCCCACATCTGATCTTCCTAATCCTGCAGGTGTTTTCCCTTGGTTTCTCTGGTGCTAGATCTGACTTAGATGCAATAATTGCAATGAAATGTGATTGAATTATATGCATCTGTTTTATAGCCATATAGTTCTTTCTTCTGGTGATAATTTTTATCCAACAGTAATAAATCTTTTTTAAATTAATCAATTTTAAGACATTCATTCATAATTGGCACTTTTCTTAGTTTCCTTATTTCCTGACCATTTTCAATACTTTTGTCCTACTGCTTTGCATGCTGTTTTTCTGGGGAACCAGGTAGCACTGTGTGTCTGCCCTACCTCAAAATCTTATACTCGGCAATTGCAATTTACTTAGTATCTTTAGGAACTATTCTATATTCAAATCCTTTAGTCTTAAATTATTGTCAGTGAAGATTAGAAACCTCATTTCACTCCTTTGAATGACTGTATAAAATGTTACAAATGAAAGTGGGGTTCACATTGTGACATCTTACTCATTGTGAAATTGCTGGGCTGAAGACAAGGCTGTGTAGACTCTTTTGACAGCAAGGTGTGTTTTACTCCCTTAATGCCTAAACTGCAGCATCTGGTCCATACCCAGAAGTGAGCAGCTTGTTTTCCAATCAAAATGTAGTCTTCTGCAACTTGACCTTTTTTGGAAATTAGGTACACTTTCCAACATATATGCTTAGAGACCCTTGGGTATTTGAATCATTTCCTAGTCTACTTTCCCAGACATAAAAGATACCATGTGTGAAATATGTGGAATGAGAATGTCAAGGTGTTTGGGTGGATTCTTTCTACAGAAAATATTTTTGCTTATTACAGTTTCTCTGTGAAGACTTTAAAGTAACTCAGGAAAAGTCTCAAAGTATTTCTGCAGAACTGAAATAATTTATGTCCCCTGTATAAAAAGAACCTTCCAGAGCCAATGCATCACCTCAACTACCACCTTCTTTATGAAGCCTTCCTCAATACCCTGTTAAACAAAGCAATCATCCTCTGCTTTGCTTTTCCAAAGCATTTTGACCTTTTGTAAAAGTACTTATCTTGTATGTCAGTCTGCCCTGAATTATATATTTATTTTTTCACTTCTCTTCCCATCAGCTATTGAAATCAAGGTGGGATTTTTGTCTTACTCATTTTTGTATTCCCACAACTACTGTGATCAAACCGTTGAATGTAGCACACTCTCCAGCTTACCTGGTTTCATTCACTGAGCAGGTCTGCTCACTCCCTCCTCTCTGCTAGGATTATATGCTCTAAAAAGTACTATTCACACACTACTCCAGTGATTTGTTTATATAGCTGTCTCTTCTATTAGATTGTAAATTCCAAGGGAATAGGACTATGTCCTCCATCTGTATTTACCCAGGGCCCAGCATAATGCTGAAATGCAGAGGGTAGTCATTAAATTTCTGTTGAATTAGTGTTGGATTTATCCATTTGAGCAGTGATCTTGAATATACAAATCAGAGAAAGACCTCTCATTTTTCAAAGTTAACTGTATTGCATAATAATAACAAGGAATAAATAACAATTGCTCCTTATAATACATTATATATATATATATATATATATATATGTATGCATACACACACACACACATTATAGTGCTTTTTATCCCTGGAGAACCACAAACGCCAATAAATATCCTGCTTCACTACGTTTATATCTTTATGACAAGAAGGATATGTTTGCTTATTAACTCTTATTTTAAAACCCAAAATTGGTAATCTGTCATCTCTTAGAAGGTTAAATAGAATTGATCATTATGTCTCTTTTCTCTGCTCTGATATGGGATAGACTTGAATTTTTTTGAATTTTCATTGTATCTAGTAATGGAATTTCCTTTGAGTCTGCCCCCCCACCCAACCCTATCCCTGGCAATACAAATGCCCTACATGCAGGGATCATGCCTCTTATGCCCAGGTTCCTATCATAGTGCCTAGAGAGCATGGGAAATGATCAACAAATACTTATTGCATCAAACGAAGACATGAATATATAATGAAATTTGAAAACTTTATAAAAATTATTTATGTTAACTTAGAAGTCTTGTCTTAACTCATTTTTGTATTCCCGCAACTACTGTGACCAAACTATTGAATGTAGCACACTCTGTTCTTTTTATTGTTTGGGAAGAATCACTGCTTGGGACCAAATGGCTTTTAAAAAAAAAATAATTAATTTATTTTAATTAGGTATATATGAAAGCAGAATGCATTTTGATTCATTGTATACAATTGCAGCACAACTTTACATTTCTATTGTTGTACACAATGTAGCATCACAGCACATGTGCAGTCAAACATGTACTTAGCCTAATGATGTCCACCTCATTCCACCATCTTTCCTGCCCCCATGCACCCTACCCTCCCTCCCCTTTGCCCAAAGTTCCAAATGGCTTGTAAGACATGTTAAACCTTTTGAAGATGGTATTTGGAAGCTAGAATATGTGTCTAGTTTGATTGTTCCCAGGTTCTTTTTTTAGGAGATGACGCTTCATTCTTTTAGAAATTAATTCTTTTTGTGTCTCTATCTCTTGGATTCTCACCCAAAGAAACAAACCTTCAGAATATATAATATGAAGAGAAATCAATTAGATCACAAGAGTAAAGTTTCTCAGCAATCAAATTTTCTGTAATTTTCGAATCCAATCAGATAGTCGTGCAGGTTTTGTTATTAAGGGACTTATAGACCCTGCTCTTTATCTCTGTTCTCACATGAAATTATCAAATAAGCAAGCCCTTACTCTTAAGGTGACATTGAACAATTTTAACTTAAACTTTCAAGGTAGTTTTGGTAACTATTTTAAAAGTTAATATGTAGCTTGTCATTGAATTAATTTTCTTTATTCCCACAAAAAATCTTCCTAGAGATGAAAAGGTCCTTTCCTCTCTTGTGAGGTATAAGCTAAATCATTTGAAGTATTACTTTGTACTTTTCTCTCTTTTGTTATCAAAAACTCTAAAATGAAAGCCATAGAAAAATCTAGCTGCAGGAGATCCTAGAGAATTATCTATTTTGAGCTTTTCCTTTTACAGATGAGTAAACCGGCTCTGAGATATTAAGATTACACAGCTTGTTCATTGTAGAGCCTAAACTGGAACCTAGGTCCTTTGACACCTTCTACTATGCCATGTTATTTCTTTATTTAGTGGGGAAGGATGCTCACTTCCAGGCAAAAACTGACTGCGGAAATGATCAGAATTGTATGAGTTAAGAGCTTGGGGTGAACAACACACAGCTAAAACTTAAAGACTTAAATATATCACATATATTCTTTAAGTAAAGAGCCAGACGATAAATAGAAGGTATACACCACAGGGGAGCAGTGGGATGCCTCTCACTTCATGAGGAAAATGAGGTATTTCCTTAAAGAGGTAAGCCATAAATCCATAACAGTAGATATTTACACGATTGTCTTAAAGAATATGAGTCTAAAAGGAAAAGGATTTTACTGAAAAGTAAATAGCAACTATTAAGATACCCAAAGAAAGAATGTATCAGTCAGAATAAATTGAGTCAGATTAGAAGTGTAAAATCGAATCACTGATCAAGTTTTCCTGTGCCTGAGTACTTAAGCATTGTGTACTTCAGTAGTTCTCAAACTTCAGTGCCCATCAGAATTAGCTGGAGGGCTTGTTAGAATACAGATCACTAGGCCCTGACCCCAGATTCTTAAGGTCTAAGAATTTGCCAATACCAATGCAAGTTGGGAAACTGCAATTCAAGAATCATTGATCTGGCCTGGGGCTGTGGCTCAGTGGTAGAGCGCTCGCCTAGCACATGTGAGGCCCTGGGTTTGATCCTAAGCACTACATAAAAATAAATAAATAAAGGTATTGTGCCCAACTGCAATATATTATTTAAAAAAAAAAAGAATCATTGATCTATAGGTGTGTCAGTTTTCTATTACTATGTAACCACAACCTTAACATTTTGAAACTACCCATTTATTAGCTGATAGTGCTATAGATCAGAAATCTGGAACAGCCTGGCTAAGTTCTCTGTTCAGACTGAAATTAAAGATAACAGTATTCTCTTCTGGAGCTCAGGGTCCTCTTTCAAGTACATTGTTGTTATTGGTAGAATTCATTCCCAGGCAGCTTTAAAAATGAAGTCCCATTTTTCTGTTATCAGCTGGTAACTGTTGTCAACTTCTGGAGGTTGCTCTTAGGTCTATAGAGGTTGTCTTCAGAGGAGAAGATATGCTAGTCTGGCTGACTCAAGTGTCCCTGGTTTATATAGCAATTGAATTTTCTCCAGAGATTAATATATTGGCATTATGATTATATTCATTGGCTTCTGTGTGGATGTATTTAATGTGGGTCCTCTCTTGTTGGGTTGACAAGATTGGGTTTTAAGACTAAATGTTTAAGATTCAGATCCTGGATAAAGAAACTCACCAAGATGAAAACCAATGTTGGAGACTAGACTAAGCAACCAGTCTACCTTCCTAGGCCTTATCTCTCAATTGCTTTACAACCAGACTTGTTATTCAAACTTCTTAATGTATAGAATATCTTGTATAGAATAGTAAAACCATGATTAAAGTTAAAATGGAAAATCTCTCACATTCAAACAAAATGTCCAGTGGTTTTAAAGCTAGTCTCTGTAAACTTTTTTTGTGTAAGAATTGATTCTTTTATTGTAGCCTGGAGATCTCCGAAAAAACATATAATTTTTGAATTGAAGTAGGATCCTGAAAATAAAAATTTTAAAGGTAAACTGGGGCAAAACCTATCCCATTGGAATTTCTGCAAACACCAGAGAGGATTTCATGGCAGTTGCAAAGGGTTACTAGTAATGAATTAAGGTTCCATGATCTGGTTTTTAACACCTTGTCTATATGTCTTATATTGTGTGTGTGTGTGTGTGTGTGTGTAAGAGAGAGGGAGAGAGAGAGTTATATTTGTCTAATTTTATTTCTTTATCCATTAGGGGAAAAAATCTAGCTTTATTGTTGAATATTACTAGCTTAGAGGTACTTTTATATACATTTACTTAGTTGATTTCAATATACAACACAGACATCCAATGTGAGAATTCTTAAATTCCTTTGGGGAAATGGATAAATAAGATTATTCTTAGTTCATTCCTTTGTCAGATCAGAATGGTCTTATATTGTCAGAGAATAAAAACTCAATGTATATCTGAGTCAGTGATAACCATATCATAACATTGTTAAACCTTTGTAGATTTAAGATTATACAAAGTCAAACTGACTGAAGTGTTACTTGTGTTTTAAAAATTCTACTATATAACATAGGGCAGGAAAGAGTTAATTTTGAAGATGTTAATACGAAAAAGACTTAAATTTTTAGTTGACCATAAATGCAAAGTCTGCTATCAGTCAGCCATATGCTTGTGACAAGAACTTTGGAGTTGGACTAACAGAAGCACACGTCAAGATGGATTTATTCTTCTTGTCTCTCTTCTGGCTAGAATGCCTTTTGTTTGATTGACATGCATTCAGAAGGATTTTAATACATGAGTTTAAGAGGAAACCAATCAGATTACAGGTCAGAGGTCAAGACCCATGAAGTTCAACATGCTAAGATTACTTACTTAAAAAAGAGAAACATTTTGGTATATGTTTGAGATTCTCTGCGTGCATAAACTAACTAGCTAGCTTAATAACATACCTGATTGGAAGGATTTTGGATTGCTTACAGAGTGCAAGAGAAGTGAAAGAATCAAGCTCAGGTCAGGGACTAGAGCATTTTTAAGAGGTCTCAGTAAGCCTAGGGGTTATGTTCTTCAGGGCTTCACTGCCAGAGTGATCACAATCCAGCAATTTTCAACATTTTTGTCAATTCAAAGCTAGAGGATTTGGCTTGGGTCATATTTTCACCCTTTGACTAAAGAAAGGTAGAGCACCTTGACCCCATAGTCACAGAAGACTACATCTAGTAGTGTAAAGATAATTTCCCCCAAAGAAATGGGGTATCATAATTTCAAGTGAAGTAAACCAGACTCAGAATTCTAAGTATCATGTTTTTTTCTCATCTATGGAAGCTAGAGAGAAGATGAAGAAATGAGGATGCCAGGAAAGCAGAAGAATGATCATTCGGGTAAATAAGGGAGGAGGGGAGAGTTGGGGGAGTCAAATTGATCAAATTATGCTTTCACGTATGTGTGAATATGCCACACTGAACTCACCATTCTGTATAATTGAGATGCACTAGTAAAAAGAGAAATGGGGGGCTATTATCAAAATAATAAAGAAATGCATGATATATAGAGAAAAAGGGACAAATATCCACAACAGTTTATAGGATTATAAACTTCAAATATTTGGAATAGGATGAGACTAGGTAAGGGTATGGGGCAATTGTTGGGCTGTCTTAGGAGGTTTACTATATTTCTAATGAAGAAGAGCATTCTAACAACTAGAGCTGCTTTCAGGACTTTAAAAGTTAGGGGCTTTCCCTTTATAAAAGAATATTCTCTTGGTTACATGAGGCACAAACTTGACTTTAGTTTGGTAAAAAATAAAAAAAAAATATTAGAAAGATTCTAGGAATATCTCATGTAAGCAAAGAAAGGATTAATAGCCAAACTGGGAAGGGCAGATGTTCCACTGGACAAAACAATTTGATTCCCCCAACTCTCCCCTCCTCCCTTATTTACCCTAATGATCATCCAATGCAGCTGGCCCTATTTCTCTTTCTCTCATCTCTGCTACTCTCTAGGTATTGGCCTTATTTTCTCTTACCGTAGTCTCACTTTCACACATCATGTGAAACACAAGTCGCAAGAGTTTCTGAGTTGCATGTCTCTCAGAACTGCAGAGAAACTCTCTTTCTTTATCACATTTAGTGAGAAATCTGAAGAAAAGAGTGGTCCAGCTTGAGCCTGATGGCCATCTCTGGACAAATCAACCAGCATCAAGGGGCGTGACACTCAGTTTGGTTTCATTGTCTCCTCTGGACTAATCTGGGGTCTGTGGAAAAGTTGACTGAAAGGGAATTTGGTGGGCAAGTAAAACAGTCCAATAGTCTGTTACTATATGTGTTCAAATGTTGAATCAGTCAGAGATATTATAGAAAGGATTCTTATGTTGGTGGGAATTTGAACTGGAAGATCTCTTAGTTTCTTTCCAGCTCAGCAATGCTATTGTTCTGACAGCTTTTCAGGGAAAGCAGGCACATACTGGTTTGGGATTATGTCTGGAATTTTCTTTTTCTGTGTATTTCACTTCAAGAGATTATTTAAAGAATTAGTTTAGCTGTTTTTGAATTAAAGGATGGATGGAAATATTATATTACATAAAAATGAAGGTCCAGTGGGAGAAGTCATATATACTTTAAAAAAAAAACTGGAACCTGGGGATTTAAGGTCACATAGATCATCATCAAAGGGATAGGAACATATTCAAGGCAGAATGACTTGTTTTAAGATGATTTTTAAAACCTTTTAATTTTTCGTAGCAAGGTGCAAATAAATGTACAGCATCCCCAATGTTAAGTCTTGTGTGACTCTCCTATAATATCAAAACCAGGAAACTGACATTGGCATAATCCATAGAATTTATTTAATTTTCACCAATTACATACACTCATTTTTGGGGTGTGTGGACTTTGCAGTTTAAAAACACATGTAGCTTTGTGTAACTACTATTATCATCAAAATCCTTAGCTGCACCATCACCAAAAAAGTCTCTTTGTAGCCATGACTCTTCCATTCTCTAACCTTTGGCAACCACTAATCTCTTTCCTATCACTGTAGCTAGGTTATTTCACAGATATTGTATAAATGGAATCCTATAATATGTATCCTTTTCAAGTTGACATTTTTCACTTTCCTTAAGATTCATTCAAGTTGTTGTATATGTGTGTATGTATGTATGTAAGTGTCATATATATAATTAGTTCTTTTTTGTTGGTAACTAGTATTTTGGGGTATGGATATACCATAGTTTGTTTAACCATTCATGCTTTTAAGAATGTTTAGACAGTTTCCAGTTTGGGGCAATTGTAAAGAAAGCTGCTATGTACATTAATGTACAAGTTTCTATGGGGAAATAAGTTTTCATCTGTCTGGATATATGCTTAAGAGTACAACCCTGGGTTATATGGTAATTACTAAATTTTTAGTGTTAAAAGGAAATGTCAGACTATCTTCTGGAATGGCTGTTACATTTCCATCATCAGTTTGTAAGTTATGTATATGTGTGTTCTTTTCATCCTCTTCAGCATTTGGTGTTATCAATAATTTTTATCTTAATTGTTTTGATACATATGTTGGGATATTTCATTGTGATTTTAACTGAAGTTTTTCTAATGGCTCATGATGTTGAACATCTTTTTATGTTCTCCTCTGTATATACTGTTGGGTAAAATGTACATATTTGTGCTCATTTTCTTTTTCTGTCTTTTTTTTTTTTTTTGGTATGGGGAATTGAACTTTAGAGGCATTCAACCATTGAACCACATCCCCAGCCCAATTTTGAATTTTATTTAGAAACAGGGTCTCACTGAGTTGCTTGGCACCTTGCTTTTTCTGAGGCTGGCTTTGAACTCGCAATCCTCCTGCCTTAGCCTCCTGAGCCACTGCAATTATAGGCGTGTGCCACCATATGCTCATTTTCTGATTGCATTCTATTAGTGTTCAATTTTGAGAGTTCTGTTTAT
This sequence comes from Marmota monax, assembly GCF_021218885.2. NCBI lineage: Eukaryota > Metazoa > Chordata > Mammalia > Rodentia > Sciuridae > Marmota > Marmota monax. The sequence continues at coordinate 18,399,864 of NW_026693777.1, read as the reverse complement.
ATTCTAGATACAAGTCCTTTGTTGGATATGTGATTTGCAAATATTTTCTCTCCGTTTGTAAACTGGCTTTTCCATCCTCTTAACATAGTCCTTGGCAGAGCAAAAGTTTTAAGTTTTAATGAAAATAATTTTAAGTAATGAAGAAGATATTTTGCATGTTTGTGATGAATCTAAAAAATTTTAAATTGCCAAATTACTTGTTCCACCTTCTTTTGTAGCTCATACAAGTTACCAATGCAAATGTAGTTTAAGATGAGCAAAATTATTCAGTATATAATATTCAAGTGCAATAGCATGCCTGTGTGTATGACTATTCTAGTCTGTTGTTTTAATTAAAGGAAAAAAGAAAAATTAAGCTCTATTAAGGAGGTGGTTTCATTTTAAGTTTCAGCAAGATTTCATTACAGACTGAAAGAGGACATGTGATTCTACTTTTACCACTGACTTAAGTAAATAGGCACCTTACATTACTAATATTTTCTTCTCCGTACAATCCCAAACATACCAGCCAGTGCAGCAACATTCCATGTTGCTTTGTTTATACACATTTAGCCTTAGGTAGTCCTTTCTATCTGCTCCAGATATACTGCACATCAATCAGTGTGTCAGAATTATGCTAGGTTCTGGGTTCTAATGGGGAAAGGATAGACGTTGGTATTGCCTTCATGGAGCATACAGTTTAGTTCTCATTTCTTAATATTACACATAGGCTTGTGTTGCCTGTCCACATTTCATTGATGCAATTGAATATTCTTATTTCCCACTTTCTGTCACAGAATCTTTCTTTTTCTTCCAAAATGCACATGTCCAAATCTTAGTGAATGATTTTAATGCTGTGGAAGTGGCTACATTCCATTAAGATGAAAACCAAGCCAAGCAAGTAACACTTAACAAGCATATTATGAAAATATGTTATGAGAAAGAAAATCCTCATCTTTAATTATTTTCTTACCAACAGGGGAAAAAAATTTTTTTTTTTTTTTGGCAGTTACCTAAGGGTGGTTGAGTAGTCTAAAGTATGCGAGTTCACCAAAGTTCACCATTCACTTTAGGCTATAAAAAGAAGTTCATTCATTTGAACAAGCCAGTTGGGCAAATGCCTTTTTCATAATTCACGTTTTTTAAATAAGATTTCAATTTTAATACCTTAATTTTATTTATTTATTTTTATGTGGTGCTGAGGATCGAACCCAGGGCCTCAAACATGCTAGGCGAGTGTTCTGCCACTGAGCCACAACCCCAGCCCATATAATCCATGTTTCAAAAAATCCTGGTCTTGTGTCATTTCTTTAAAAACCTGTGATTTTGTATTAGTTTTATGTTATAAATTTGGGACTTTTTCTATTAACTAGCTGACTTATTTGTAGTCTGACTTAAAAATGGAATTTGCCCAGATGTAGAAAAAAATTCTAAAGTAGGATTTAAACTATATTAAGAGTCAAAATTAGTTAAGAGTCAATGTTCTAGTTGAAATTTAGTTTCAAATTTCATTATTTGTTTTCTAATAGCCTTTACCATTTTGTTGTGAATAGGTTAACAAGTGACAAGTTATAGACAGCAAATGTATTTTTTAAAGTTTATTGTAGCAAACACATATGTTATTCTTTGGTGGCATGTTTTATGTTCTTTGGAAAGATTAACTGGTTAAATTCCCATGATAAACCTATATGGTAGATACTATTAGCCTCGTTTTAGAAATGATTAAACTGAGACACAAAGAGGCTAGGTAGCATGCCCGAGCTCATATAGGTAATATGTTGCAGAACCAGGATTCAAAACCAGTCCATCCAGCTCCAGAGTCTATGTTTTTACTAGACAATGGTCCCAAACTGTGGCTAGTCAGGTGCTTTTCCACGTAACACAATTAAGGCATACAACTGAGACTTTCCTATCTTTGAGAAAGGAGTATGGAAAAAAAATACTTAGAAGTTTTTGGTAGAAGCAAAACTGGACTTAGAAGATTTGTGTTCTGACATTACCAGTCCAAATGGTATAACTGAGAGAGAACACTCTGTTAGTTTCCTTTTGGTACCCATAACAAATTATCTTACATTTAATGATATAAAACTACCCAAATTTATTCTCTTAAAATTCTGGAGGTGAAAATCTTAGAAGCAAAGCTTTGATAGGGCTGGGTTACTTCTGGAAGCTTCAGGGGAGAATTTATTTACTTACTTTTTTCCCATTTCCTTATTTTTCTGCATTCTTTGGCTCATGTTCCCTTCTAACCATCTTCAAAGTGCATTACTCGAGTCTCTGGTTCTTTTATTGCATCTTTCATCTTGTTCATTTTTCTCTGTTTTTTGACCCCCTTTCCTCATTCTTATGAGATCTCTTATGTCTAACTAGAAAGTCCAGGATAATCTCTTCCCCTCAAAATTTTAACCATATCGGCAAAATCCCTGTATTCATGTAAGATTACATGTTTGGAGAGTGAGATGTGAGCATCTTCGGAGGGCTGTTGTTCTGTCTGTCACAGTCCCTTTGTCTCTATGAACCTTACTTTCCTCATTTGTAAAATGAAAGGACTGAACCAGGTAATCTTTGAGGATTTTTCCGATTCTGGTAACACTGAAATTAACAGTCCTACTCCTGAATTCTTGTTGACTTCATCAAAAGGAAAAAATTCATGGTTGAAAGATTATTTATAAAATATATTTTTTAAAAAATATTTATTTTGTTTTAGTTGTAGTTGGATATAATACCTTTTTTAATATTTATTTTTTAGGTGTAGATGGACACAACACAATGCCTTTATTTTTAAGTGGTGCTGAGGATCGAACCCAGCACCCCACACATGCTAGGCAAGTGCTCTCCTGCTGAGCCACAACCCCAGACCATAAAATATTTTTTATATTGCATTTTGAGCTTAAATCTTCAGATGGGAAAGTAATCAATTAAATAAAAATTAATAATGGAGAAAAAAACTAAAATGCTCAAATCTATGAGAGACAGTGTAATTTAGTTAAGGTTTGAGTGAAGGAGGCATAGTCAAACTTTGGAGACAATATCAAGCAAAGAGTTCTTATAAATTTTTAATAGCACAGTGACTGATGTAGAATTTTTTATTAGAGAATAATACAAAAGTGTAAATGAACCTCTGTTATTAGTTGTAATTGGCTATAAGTTACAAAATCCCCATTTCCAAATTGTTTAAACAATGAGGAAATTCATCATTTTCGTCTCATATAATAAAGATACAGGGTTTGTAGCATTTCAACACTTCAGTGGTTTCATTAAGCATGTTCTTTCCATTGCTTTGCTTTGCCATCTTTATTGAATAGGCTTTGCATGTTGGGCTGGCTTTCCTTATTTTCAGAAGTCGGCTGCAACATTTCCATCCTAAACTGACATTACCCAAATACAGAAGAGAGATATCTCTTGTATGATATTTTTAGAAGTAAGGAAACCTTGCTCAGAAGCCATTTAATAACTTCCCCATGTGTTAATTACACACCCATATTATAATCAATTTCAGGCAAGGAGAATGGAATTACCATATTTGACTAGACCCCATGCTGTCCAATAGAACTGTTGGCAAGTGATGGAAATGTTTATATCTGTGCTGTCCAATATTGTATCTAATAGTTATTACATGTGGCAATTATTGAGCACATGGAAAATGACTACTACAATTGAGGAATTGAATTTTAAGAATTAATTTCAATTTATATGACTATGTATGGCTGGTGGATACCATATTGGAATTTGTAGGACTAGGTCAATCATCCAGGGCAGAATGGATGTTGAATAGATAACTACCAAATTCATTAAAAAATTAAATAAAATAATTAATAGGTGAGCATTTGTCTTTCTGTTTCAGTTGTAGTTGGGAAACTCTTTTAGTGGTAGCCTCTTTGAAAGAAAAACAAACAAACCAAATAAGCAAAATCAATGCAAGGGCTAACAGTGACAGCATCTCCTAGGTGAAGGATAAGATGAGAGATCATAATGTGCCAGTGTGTGCAAACTTGTGGCATGGTTGAACAGTGGAAGTTTGGTTGGGATTCAATTGGATAGGGACCCTGCTGGCAAGAGAATCTGCTCTTCTTTTAGGAAATTGTTTATTTTGAAGTATGATACATATGGAATAACAACTTCAAAGTCAGCCTGCCTTGGAGTTTGTACAGCAAGGGAAATACATAGATAGCATCTGGGAGTATTTATTTATCCCAGAAATATTTACAAATCATTTGCTATGAGCAAAGTACTCTTCTAGGTACTGAAAAGATAGTAATTGAGACAAAGTCCATGTTCTTATAGAACTTAGAATTCTTATAAACAAATAAATAATATGATTTCAAATTGTAATTATTAAGAAGAAAATAAAGATAAGAATGGAATTAAATGCCCAGATCCATGACTTGCTTGTCAAAAGCTCAGATGATTTATTTATTTTTTTTCTCCTCTAGAAAAGACACTCAGTTTATGGGCTTATTTAGTTTCATAGCAATTAATAAATAAATAAATACATAAAAAAAGTTCTGTTTGGATTTGCTATTTGTCATTTGCCAAAATAAAGTTAAGTGAGTTCATGAGAAGGCAGCATATTTCGCTGCTATTTAAAAATTAAATTTTGCCCAAGTGTTATGGTGAATCTTGTATAGTCCAACAATAAAGGGAAAGTAATTTCTAGTTTGATTGTATCCCTCTATATCTTTTGCCTTATCTGAGAACTTTGGCTATCTAAAGTAGATTTTTGGCCTCCAGTTTTTTCAATCATAAAATAGGATTATTATCATCATAATTTGGATCATGGATTCCATAAAGATCTGCCAGTAATCAAAATAATTATCAAATGTTTTATAAAGTTGTAGGCCAATAGAAACACTTTAACATTTTTCAGTTAAAATTAGGTAAGTCATTGGGCTGGGAGTATAGTTCAGTGGTAGAGCACTTGCCTTAGGTGCAGGAGACCCTGAGTTTGATCCCTAGTGTATGGTAATGCATGCGCCTGTGCACGCATGTGTGACACACACACACACACACACACACCAAGTCATTTAACCTCTCTGGGTATTAGTTTTTCCAGTGTTAAAATAAAGTAGTTGTAGTATTATCAAGAATGTGAGAAAAGGGCTAGGGTTGTGGCTGAGTGGTGGAGCACAGGCCTAGCATGTATGAGGCCCTAGGTTCCCTCCTCAGCACCCCATATAATTACGTAAAATAAAGGTCCATCTACAGCTAAAAAAAAGAATGTGAGAAAAAAGATTCTCTCTTTCAGTGATGGTAGAACTAGAATTTGGTATTACCTTCCTGGAGAGCCAGTTGGCAGAATAAGTACAGGTTATTTAAAATGTGCATATATCTTTGCACCCAGGAATAAAATTGAACAAGTGCTCAAAGGTTTATATATGGGCTGGGGGTGTGACTCAGTGGCAGAGCATAGCACACACAGACCCTGTATTTGATCTACAGCACCACAAAAAATAAAGTTGCATACAGATGTACATATTTAATGATATTCATCATGTCATTATTTATAATGGCATAAGTAAATAATTTAATTGTTCAATAATTGATTCAATTATGGTACATTCCATGTGGAATTCTATGAAGCACTTACAAGAAATGATGGTATTAATAGATGTTAGTAGAACTAGAAAAAAAACTCACAGTGTGCTAGTATTTGTGTTGATATGTGCCTCTTCACTTTGGTCTACTACAATCAAGGGTAGTAATTATGATCACTTTTTTAAAAATCTAGCATTTTATTATTGAGTACTATAGTATCAGGCAATATGCTAAATTTTGTTCATATATTTTCTTGTTGAACTTTCATACTAACCCAACTGAGTAGGAACAATTTGGAACCTTATTTTACAGATGAAGGAACCAAGGGTGAGAGGAATAAAGTAATTTGTTCAAGCCCTGAAATTCAAAGATGTCAGAGTCAGAACTGATACCTAGTCATTTGACTCCAGAGACTAGCTCTCTGTAAACCACCTTTATATTCTAGGTGCCTAGTCATCACAGGTATATTTGGAAATCTCTTCACATCCTTTCCTGTAAATTAATCCTTGTTTGAGAATACTTTGGCCCAGGTATGTGGCAGGGGAAAAGGTGAGCTATCCTTTAACAAACACAGAGGTCAGCAAACTATGGCTCTTGGGCCAAAGCCAGCCTGCCACTGTTTTTTGTACATCATACTTTATTGCAACACAGTTGTGCTTTTTCACTTATGCATTGTTTATGACTGCTCTTGTAGTACAAGGGCAAAAATGAGTATTTTCAACAGAGATAATACAGCATACAAAGCCTAAAAATTTTTATTATCTGACCCTTTACAAAGTTTGCTGACTACTGCCTTAATACATTAGAAATCTCAGAAGGATATGTATCCTATTACAATGACCACTTTTCTTTGCTTAAAGAAAGTAATTATTCAAAATAAACAAGCAAAAAGTTTAAGAGTTACTGCCATGAGTAGTAACAGGCCACAGATATCCAGGCAGTGGCTGAAGGTTTTCCGAGAAGGTGAATGAGAGCAGTCTATTTCAGAACTCCTGAAGGTCCTGTACATGACTGACTGGCATTCCCTAGCAGCACATTCTGCTTTGCCCTGACACTCTTGCCCGCTGCTGCTCCTCTGAGATGGAATGTGTATTCACAACTGAGGCTCTCCATTAGTCATGGTGAATTTCCTGGGCCCTGGAGACAGGAGCATGACATCACCAAGGGCCAATGAGAAAGGAGCCTCTGTAGTGCAAGCCCTCAATCCTCTTTAGAGGACTGTAGACTGTGTGTTCTGTTCCTACCCCTCAGGGTGTGATTTGAGACTGTCTTCCTCATCTAGCCATATTCTGGGCACAGAAGTCTAGCTTCCAGACCCAAGAGGCCAGGGCAAACTTCAAAATCAGCAGAGCTGGAGGCAGATTCCCATTTAGTATTTTTTTCCAGTGCTCGGGTTTTTATTCCTAGAGTTTTCCATTCCTAATGACGTTGTTACTTCATGTGGCGAGGGTGGGTGGTGAAAGATGAAGTCTGTATTAGATAAAAGACACTTGGCAGTTAAAATTTCTGGATAAGTATAGGTTGGTAGCATAACTAAAATCAGAAGTGTATTTTGCTGTTTTGTTACATTTCTTTTGTGTGTAGTTTAACATAATAAAACAACATCTTTTAACAGCAAAGGGTCCTAGCAAAATTAGTGTGGCTTAAAATAAGGCAATTACCAAAGGAACTGTACTGAGAGGATTAGTACCTCATTAAATCTTTTATCTTGAAGAAGAAAAGAAACCTTTTCCCCAATTTGCTTTTCTTGGGATTTAAACATTTTGTATAAAAACCTCTCTGTTTCTTTTTGTTTCTCTGCTAACTAATTTATGTACATACTTATTTATGAAAATGATTTGTGGAACTTAGTCTTAGGGGTAACTTTGTTAATTCTTTGTACCAAAATGTCTATTGAGAGATTTGTTTTTGAATTGGCTTAATCTCCTGTTAACAAGCTATAATTGTTAAATTCCCCCCTTTAAAAATTGTTTAAGGTAACTGAGGCTCAGAACTCTGTGTGAGCTTACAGTGGACATACTTTTGTAGAATAATTTAGTAATTGAAGCCAAGTGCCATGTTTTCCAATCTTCATAGGCAGTCTGAATGAGAGTGATTCTTTTATTCTCACGTTTTTTTCATATTTGAACCTTTTTGATGAAGTCAAAGAGAAATTGGGGAAACAGCCATCTTTATTAGTATGTTATTTATGGCTGCTATGTATCATGGAGGATCTTGCCTCTACCGTGTTTAAAAAAAAACAGGCTGGGACTATGGCTCAGTGGTAGTGCATTGTCCGGCATGTGTTGAGACACTGGGTTTGATTCTCAGCACCATGTATAAAATAAATAAAATTTTTAAAAAAATTTTAAAAACCCTTGTTTTTGGAAGTTGAAGATAGATATTATTTTTTATAATTATAGAAATTCTTTATTTAAAATATTACTTGAAAGCACATGAATTCATCCTTATTTCCTAAGAACATAATTACTAGTAATTAAAGAATTTCCTCTAGAACTATGTAATATACTGTAAAAGAGCACTTTTAGCACTTTAGAGATGTTCCCTCAAAGATTTCTATGTAATTCCAACATTAATTATTAAAATTTCAAAACATCTCTTGGAGATACTTTAAATGATTTTTTTCTTTTTAGCTATAAAGATGAGGAAACTGAGGTATAGAAAAATTGAAACTTCTACCTTGTGTCATTCATAAAGCAGATATTAAATGTATAAATCATTCTTTTATCAGAAGTCTTTAGAGGACAGTCCTTCATGTTTTCTCATAAAATCGTTTTTGTTTCAACAGCTTCCATGAACAGCAGTGCTTGTTTTTCAAAACCACTTGATCAGGACAAAAAAATGTCAAATCTGGGCAGAACTGGAGAAGGCACTGGGGGTGTGGGTTATCTAAGGGGTAGTGGTGCTGGGACATGAGGCTCTTGCTCTTGGCAGAGTACTTTCATTCTCCTCACTCTCATTCCCTTTTACTCCCATTTCCCAGTTTTTCCCACCTGAACTAATATTTGCAACCTCTCTATTCGAGGATTGTCAATACTACTGATGAGTTAATGTTGATAACATGCTTCAGGCCTTTTGGAAGAAAGTCTTATAGAAGTGCATAGAAAGGCCAGTATAGAAGTACTGGCCCTAATACCAGTAACAAACTTTTTGAGTGGTTACTAGGTGCCTTCAGGTTAAGTGGACCCTGGTTTTGTTGAGGTCAGGCTCTGGAGTAAGATCTACTGCTGCCTTGAGAAAACACATTTGGTTTGAAATGTTGAAAGCCAGGTGATTCCTAAAGGAATGATACAGTAATGTCTCTTCATACAATAATGTGACCTGCTTATTTAGGGAGCAGCAGACGTGTTCCTCAGAAACTGTTCCAGACAGTTGGCATACTATGCTGATCATCTTATTAAGTACTCAACTTTTCCTACAGAAGAAAATTTTCAAAAAGCTCTTCTGGAATATGACAGTGGGAAGTCATAAATAATAATCAGATCAATTTATGAAGAATTAAGGGTGAGTCTTGTCACTCCTAAAAGGGTTGGCATCAGTTTATTACATAAAACCAAACACAGAAGGAAGAAAAGCCTTTAGTCTCATTTAGGAATCCAGACAAAAATCCCACTTAATCCATCTTGCTTTTCCTTTTCCTCCAGTTCAGCTGGTATGCAGGTGTAGTGCAGCTTGGCAGAAGCTTTGAACATTTGGAAAAGGGAGTCATTACTGAAAGTCACTGACACACACTTCCCTTGGAATGCTGTTGATGTCACGGAAAACCAGGACCTTAGCAATAACCCCTAACAACCAGAGCTACAGTAAACAGTAAATGTTACCTCCACCAAGGCATTGGTTTTTAAAGTTTTAACAGGCTAGAGCTTGCCAGCCACAACTCATAAAAATGTTCTTATAATTTTACCCTACTTTCTAAAAGCACTGGATAACTACTGAGGTTTCTTTGCCACTTGGAGATGCAAAGCCAAATCACACCAGTTTCAAGGTTCACAAGTCAGAATTTACAGCACCTCTTTTCCAGTCCTCTTTATACCCCCTGCCATGCTCATGGGGTTAGGCCTGGGAGATTTAATAATTTTTCAAAGAAGTCTTGTATGAATTGCTTCGATTTTGGAGGATGAGGTGGATTGATGTACTGTGTTTCATGTACTGTTTTATGAGTCTAGTGGTTAACCCTGTCTGGTTGATTGGTAGCCATTAATCTATAGGTTATTTTACAACTAATTTGAAACAATTTGCAAAATGACATCCTATAGTCCAAACTCTAAACCAGGTGCATCTCAAGAAAACAGCATTTATGTTGCCATGTAGAACTGTTAAGAATGGTTGGTTGATGTGAATGTAAGAAGGCAAAAGAAGAAACAGAAACCAAGAGTTCAGGAGGCATTTTCTCCCAGGCCTGGCTGATTTTTAGCAAAAGATTTTGACAGAGTACTACTATGTAAACCAAATCCAGAATGGCTTCATTTAGACCTGTCCACGAGATGGGAAGAAACATAATGCTAGCTCTGCAATTAAATGACATTGTCATGGTGACTGTATAATTTGTCCCCAAGGCTGGGTACCTTTGAGAGTGAGGGGACTCTATTAGTAATCATCACTCTCTCTTAAAAAGAACAAACTGGGACTGTCCTAAGCAAGTAGGGAATATGGTCACCCTCATTTGTGCTACTAGTGTTTGAGGAAATAGTCTTAGAAGTGCCAGAGAGAGTGGACACAGTCATACTACCTAGGTTACGAGAATACAAGTCTACTCTTAGAATTATAGGATTAGGTTATGAACTCTCTACTGTAGGATTTCCCTGAATTAGCACTGCAGATAGAGTAAGCTTGAATTCATACTCTAATTTACTCAGTTTTGAACATTACTTATATTGCTGTGGTCCAGTGGCTCTTGAAATGTAGATTGGGAGAGCTTCCAATCACTCCTGCAAGGTAGGCAGGCCTGCGACCCACCGGCAGAACAGGAGCAGCGGCCTGCTGAGAGGCAGAGCCGCCCCTCCCCCCACGCCGGCAAGGTAGGCGGAACTGTGACTACCGACAGAAAAGGCCCAGTGGCCCGCGGAGGGGCAGAGCTGCCAACCACTCCTACAAGGTAGGTGGGCCTGCGACCCACTGGCAGAACAAGCGCAGCGGCCTGCTGAGAGGCAGAGCCGACCCTCCCCCCGCGCCTGCAAGGTAGACGGAACTGTGACCACCAACAGAACAGGCCAGACCTGCAACCGACAGACAGAACAGGCCCAGTGGCCTGAGGAAGGGTAGAGCCCACCCCCCCCCCCTGCGCCTGCAAGGTAGGCGGACCTGCGACCCACCGGCAGAACAGCCCCAGAGGCCTGCAGAGGGGCAGTGCCGCTGCCTGCGCCTGCAAAGTAGGCAGAACTGTGACCACCGACAGAACAAGCCTAGCGGCCCGCAGAGGGACAGAGCCGCCGCCTGCGCCTGCAAGGTAGGCGGACCTGCTACTGACCGGCAGAGCAGGCCCAGCGGCCTGCCGACGTGGTAGGCACATTGCCCCAATTGGAGGAGGGGCAGAGCCGCCGCCCGCGCCTGCGAGGGAGACTTTGCAACTATACAAGACCAATATAAATATATAGGGGGAAAATTCAATAGCACAACAGTTTCACCAAGTAGAAAGGAACGCGAACAGTATGAAGAGACAAGGAAAGAAAGGACCACAAGCAATGCAGGTCAACTCAACGTTAGAAGAGGTAATAGCTGCAGCAGATGGAATGTCAGATAAAGAATTCAGGATATACATGCTTCAGATGATCTGGAGTCTCAAGGAAGACATCAGACAGCAAAATCAGACAATGAAAGATCACTTCAACAAAGAATTACATAAACAAATCCAAGAAGCAAAAGATCAACTATACAGGGAGATAGAGGTTATAAAAAACAAACAAACAGAAATCCTAGAAATGCAGGAAGCAATAAACCAACTTAAAAACTCAATTGAGAATACTACCAGCAGAGTAGAACACTTAGAAGATAGAACATCAGACAATGAAGATAAAGTATTTCAACTTGAAAAGAACATAGACAGCTCAGCAAGACTGTTAAGAAACCATGAGCAGAACATCCAAGAAATATGGGATAACATCAAGAGACCAAATTTAAGAGTCATTGGGATACAGGAAGGGACAGAGTTTCAAACCAAAGGAATGAGCAATCTATTCAATGAAATAATATGAGAAAACTTCCCAGACTTGAAGAATGAGACAGAATCCCAAATCCTAGAAGCCTACAGGACGCCGAATGTGCAAAATCATAAGAGACCCACACCTAGACACATTATAATGAAGATGCCCAACATACAGAATAAGGAGAGAATTTTAAAAGCTACAAGAGAAAGGAAGCAGATTACATTTAGGGGTAAGCCAATCAGGATAATAGCTGATCTTTCAACACAGACTCTGAAAGCTAGAAGATCCTGGAATAACATATTTCAAACACTGAAAGAAAATGGGTTCCAACCAAGAATTGTGTTTCCAGCGAAATTAAGCTTCAGGATGGAAGATGAAATTAAAACCTTCCACGATAAACAAAAGTTAAAAGAATTTGCAGCTAGAAAACCATCTCTTCAAAACATCCTTGGCAAAACATTACAGGAAGAGGAAATGGAAAATAACAATGAAAACCAACAGTGGGAGGTAGGACAGTAAAGGGGGGAAAAATAATCAAAGAGGAAAACAAACCATGTTTAGTAACATAAATAAACAAATATGGCTGGAAAAACAACCCATATCTCAATAATAACCCTAAATGTTAATGGCTTAAACTCACCAATTAAGAGACACAGGCTAGTAGAATGGATCACAAAACAAGACCCAACAATATGCTGCCTACAGGAGACGCATTTGTTAGGAAAAGACATACATAGGCTGAAGGTGAAAGGTTGGGAAAAATCATATCACTCATATGGACTTCGGAAACAAGCAGGTGTGTCCATACTCATATCAAATAAAATAGATTTCAAGCCCAAGTTAATCAAAAGGGATAAAGAGGGACACTACATACTGCTCAAGGGAACCATACACCAACAAGACATAACAATCATAAATATATATGCCCCTAACAATGGTGCAGCTATGTTCATCAAACAAACTCTTCTCAAGTTCAAGAGTCTAATAGACCACCATACAATAATCATGGGAGACTTCAACACACCTCTCTCACCAATGGACAGATCTTCCAAACAAAAGTTGAATAAGGAAACTATAGAACTCAATAACACAATTAATAACCTAGACTTAATTGACATATATAGAATATACTACCCAACATCAAACAGTTACACTTTTTTCTCAGCAGCACATGGATCCTTCTCAAAAACAGATCACATATTATGTCACAGTGCAACTCTTAGACAATATAAAGGAGTAGAGATAATACCAAGCATCTTCTCTGATCATAATGGAATGAAACTGAAAATCAACGATAAAAGAAGGAAGCAAAAAGCATACATCACTTGGAGAATGAACAATAGGTTACTGAATGATCAATGGGTTATAGAAGACATCAAGGAGGAAATCAAAAAATTCTTAGAGATAAATGAAAACACAGACACAACATATCGGAATCTATGGGACACATTGAAAGCAGTTCTAAGAGGAAAATTCATTGCTTGGAGTTCATTCCTTAAAAAAAGAAAAAACCAACAAAAATAAATGATCTCATACTTCATCTCAAAATCCTAGAAAAAGAAGAGCAAAACAACAGCAAAAGAAGTAGAAGGCAATAAATAATGAAAATCAGAGCTGAAATTAATGAAATCGAAACAAAAGAAACAATTGAAAAAATTGACAAAACTAAAAGTTGGTTCTTTGAAAAAATAAACAAAATCGACAGACCCTTAGCCATGCTAGCAAAGAGAAGAAGAGAGAGAACTCAAATTACTAACATACGGGATGAAAAAGGCAATATCACAACAGACACTTCAGAAATACAGAAGATAATCAAAAATTATTTTGAATCCTTATACTCCAGTACATTAGAAAATAGTGAAGGCATAGATAAATTTCTTAGGTCATATGATCTGCCCAGATTGAGTCAGGAGGATATAGACAACCTAAACAGACCAATATCAATTGAGGAAATAGAAGAAACCATCAAAAGACTACCAACTAAGAAAAGCCCAGGACCGGATGGGTATACAGCAGAGTTTTACAAAATCTTTAAAGAGGAACTAATACCAATACTTTTCAAGCTATTTCAGGAAATAGAAAAAGATGGAGAACTTCCAAATTCATTCTACGAGGCCAACATCACCCTGATACCTAAATCAGACAAAGACACTTCAAAGAAAGAAAACTACAGACCAATATCTCTAATGAACCTAGATGCAAAAATCCTCAATAAAATTCTGGCGAATCGGATACAAAAACATATCAAAAAAATTGTGCACCATGATCAAGTAGGATTCATCCCTGGGATGCAAGGCTGGTTCAATATACGGAAATCAATAAATGTTATTCACCACATCAATAGACTTAAAAATAAGAACCATATGATCATCTCGATAGATGCGGAAAAAGCATTCGACAAAGTACAGCATCCCTTTATGTTCAGAACTCTAGAAAAACTAGGGATAACAGGAACATACCTCAATATTGTAAAAGCAATCTATGCTAAGCCTCAGGCTAGCATCATTCTGAATGAATGATGAAGGCATTCCCTCTAAAATCTGGAACAAGACAGGGATGCCCTCTCTCACCACTTCTGTTCAACATAGTTCTCGAAACACTGGCCAGAGCAATTAGACAGACGAAAGAAATTAAAGGCATAAAAATAGGAAAAGAAGAACTTAAATTATTACTATTTGCAGATGGCATGATTCTATACCTAGCAGACCCAAAAGGGTCTACAAAGAAACTATTAGAGCTAATAAATGAATTCAGCAAAGTGGCAGGATATAAAAGCAACATGCATAAATCAAAGGCATTCCTGTATATCAGCGACAAATCCTCTGAAATGGAAATGAGGACAACCACTCCATTCACAATATCTTCAAAAAAAATAAAATACTAGGGAATCAACCTAACAAAAGAGGTGAAAGACTTATACAATGAAAACTACAGAACCCTAAAGAGAGAAATAGAAGAATATCTTAGAAGATGGAAAAATATACCCTGTTCACGGATAGGCAGAACTAACATCATCAAAATGGCGATATTACCAAAAGTTCTCTATAGGTTTAATGCAATGCCAATCAAAATCCCAACGGCATTTCTTGTAGAAATAGAGAAAGCAATCACGAAATTCATATGGAAAAATAAACTACCCAGAATAGCAAAAACAATGCTAAGCAGGAGGTGTGAATCAGGCGGTATAGCGATACCAGACTTCAAACTATACTACAGAGCAATAGTAACAAAAACAGCATGGTACTGGTACCAAAACAGGCGGGTGGACCAATGGTACAGAATAGAGGACACAGAAATCAATCCACAAAACTACAACTATCTTATATTTGATAAAGGGGCTAAAAGCATGCAATGGAGAAAGGATAGCATCTTCAACAAATGGTGCTGGGAAAACTGGAAATGCATATGCAACAAAATGAAACTGAATCCCTTTCTCTCGCCATGCACAAAAGTGAATTCAAAACGGATCAAGGAGCTTGATATCAAATCAGAGACATGCCGTCTGATAGAAGAAAAAGTTGGCTACGATCTACATACTGTGGAGTCGGGCTCCAAATTCCTCAATAGGACACCCATAGCACAAAAGTTAATAACTAGAATCAACAAATGGGACTTACTCAAACTAAAAAGTTTTTTCTCATCAAAAGAAACAATAAGAGAGGTAAATAGGGAGCCTACATCCTGGGAACAAATCTTTACTCCTCACACTTCAGATAGAGCCCTAATATCCAGAGTATACAAAGAACTCAGAAAATTAGACAATAAGAGAACAAACAACCCAATCAACAAATGGGCCAAGGACCTGAACAGATACTTCTCAGAGGAGGACATACAATCAATCAACAAGTACATGAAAAAATGCTCACCATCTCTAGCAGTCAGAGAAATGCAAATCAAAACCACCCTAAGATACCATCTCACTCCAGTTAGATTGGCAGCCATTATGAAGTCAAACAACAACAAGTGCTGGCGAGGATGTGGGGAAAAGGGTACACTTGTACATTGCTGGTGGGACTGCAAATTGGTGCAGCCAATTTGGAAAGCAGTATGGAGATTTCTTGGAAAGCTGGGAATGGAACCACCATTTGACCCAGCTATTCCCCTTCTTGGTCTATTCCCTAAAGACCTAAAAAGAGCATGCTACAGGAACACTGCTACATCGATGTTCATAGCAGCACAATTCACAATAGCAAGACTGTGGAACCAACCTAGATGCCCTTCAATAGATGAATGGATAAAAAGAATGTGGCATTTATACACAATGGATTATTACTCTGCATTAAAAAATGACAAAATCATAGAATTTACAGGGAAATGGATGGCATTAGAGCAGATTATGCTAAGTGAAGCTAGCCAATCCCTAAAAAACAAATGCCAAATGTCTTCTTTGATATAAGGAGAGTAACTAAGAACAGAGTAGGGTCGAAGAGCATGAGAAGACGATTAACATTAAACAGGGATGAGAGGTGGGAGGGAAAGGGAGAGAGAAGGGAAATTGCATGGAAATGGAAGGAGACCCTCAGAGTTATACAAAAGTACATACAAGAGGAAGTGAGGGGAAAGGGAAAAATAATACAAGGGGACAAAGGAATGTCAGTAGAGGGGGCAGAGAGAGAAGAGGGGAGGGGAGGGGAGGGGAGGGGGGATAGTAGAGGATAGGAAAGGCAGCAGAACACAACAGACACTAGTATGGCAATATGTAAATCAATGGATGTGTAACTGATGTGATTCTGCAATCTGTATATGGGGTAAAAATGGGAGCTCATAACCCACTTGAATCAAAGTGTGAAATATGATATATCAAGAACTATGTAATGTTTTGAACAACCAACAATAAAAATTAAAAAAAAAAAAGAAATGTAGATTGGGGTCCTTGGCAGTCCCTGAGGTTCTTTCAAAGGGTCTGTGAGGTCAATTTACCTTCATCATAATCATAAGACATTGGTTGTCATTTCCATTTTCATACTCTCACTTCTGAATACCATTGTAACACCTTGCATATAAAACCAAATATCAGAATTCAGCTGTCATTTAGGCCAGTTATTAAGGAGGTTTGTAAGAATGTAAAACAAGGCTACCATTTGCAGTTCTCTCTCTCTCTCTCTCTCTTTTTTTTTTTTTTTTTTTTTTTGCGGGGGGCGTGGTGGTGGTGTGGTGTTGGGAGTTAGGCCTGGGAGATTTAATAATTTTTCAAAGAAGTCTTGTATGAATTGCATTGGAGGAGGATGAAGGGGTGGTACTGCGGATTGAACTCAGGGGCACTCAAACAAGGACCACATTCCCAGCCCTATTTTGTATTTTATTTAGAGACAGGGTCTCACTGAGTTGCTTAGGGTCTTGATAAGTTGCTGAGGCTGGCTTTGAACTTGTAATCCTCCTGTCTCAGCCTCCTGAGCCGCTGGGATTACAGGTATGCTCCACCATACCCAGCCTTTGTTTTAACTTTTAAAAACTTACTTTCAAATGAAAATATTCTCCTCTGATTTCTAAATTTGTTTCTTGAGTTAGAAATACTATATTTTAAATACCTGCTTAATTTAATTTAAAAAAATGCCTCCAGGGCCTGAAACTAACCTGTGACTTCTTAAATCAACATGACAGGATAAACTGAGTCCATAACTTGAGTAGCAGCAATAATGCTTCATGATTTAATACCAATTGCAATTGTAAGTGAAAGTCAAAATTTAAGTTTCATGAAACTAATTTTTAAGACATGCATTGTGCTTGGCTTTAGTTTAGCTTTTTTTTTTTTTTTTTTTTCTGAAAGTTGTTAGTTGTATATATCTCCAGGTTTGTTTGTTTTGGAGAACAAACATTTTGGATAATTACTTACCAAATTTACAGGCAAATTCTTAACAGAAAGCATAGATGACACCCACAATTCTTATTAAATCCCCATAAAAGAAGAGATTGGAAGTGGATTATTATTTTTTCTGAGATATCAAGGACCACTGTGTTTTTTGTAGAGAGGCAGCTGACTGAGTAGAAATGGGAGAGTTGGGTACTTGAACCAACTTTGCTGCTTTCTGAATATTAAGGTTATTTCAGCAAGTTACCTTACTTCTCTTAGCTAGTATTAGTTTCTCCATCTTTAAAATGAGGCTGGATTAATGTTCTCTGAGTTACAGATCATCTAACTCTTTAGTTCATTGTGTACTGTCAGAATTTCATGTTCTTAAAGTCCCTAGTTGACAAATATGGTGTGTGAGGAAATGATGCACAGTACAGTCTTGAATAACCAGAATGGATTTTGACCACACTGATGTGCTAATCCCCAAAGAAGAAGAAAATACAAATGGGCCCGGGGCCGAACATGAACATGGTGACAGTGAGCAAAACATTGAAACAGACAGCTGAAAGCTTCATTTCCTGGCTTGCCTGCCATGAGAAAGCCTGCTCCTGCCAAATCCTTCAGGCCATCAAGGCCAAGAACTTTGGCTAGTTCTTATTTTGAGCTCCCCCTCCATGCCGCACACACAAACCACACAGGAAAATTGTCTCTCTCCCTTCATATTTGTGTCTTTTGGCCACATTTCTATTTATGCCAGGTCCTTGCTTAATTTCCCTTCCTTCCAGCTGTCACTGTATTCTGGCTCTTGCTTTCTGGGGGCTTTGGAAAGCAGCTGCAATCTTCAGGGGAGGCACAAGGTGCTGGAATTGGTGACTAGGCATGGTAAGGGTGTGTGGACTCCACTGGGACCAACAGTCCCTTTACCTGGTTTAAAGCAGTTTAAACAGTGCTCTGTCCTTCTCCCTCTCATTCCTTGGCAAATGTCAGGACTTATGGCTTTAATTTTTCCCCCTCCCTTTCTCTTTGGGGAGCTTCTCCCCCTCTACATTCCTCAGCGTTTTTGTCTGTGAACATCCTGTGGAAGATTTGCTTTGTCTTTAGGTTCTTTTGCCAGACTGCTCATCATCATCATCATCTTTTTCTTCTTTTTTTTCTTCCACATAAAAAAACATTTATCTATTGAGAGAGCTTACGATGGATAACAGGAGCCTCTGTACTCCCTCACAAGTTTAGAAATTTGATCCTCTTTAGCTCTTACAGTCCATTCCAAACCACGAGGTCTCCCAAGCCCCAGAGAGCTCTTGGCCATTTGTTTCCCAGCCGTTGTGGTGTCCTTTCACCTCTGGCCTGTGATGTTTTCCCACAGATCTTGTCTGCAGACATCTATTGGCTCTTCATGATGGCAGCTGAGCAAAAAGGCACTTAGTTCTCTTCATTTTAAAAAACCAAGAAAGGAAGGTTTAATGTAAGGAGAAGCCAAGTGTTATGAAGGTTTTTAATTGTTCCACTTGCACAGGCTAACTTTGCTGGCTTAGATATTAAAAGCAAAATAAAACAGAAGCCCGCACAGCCTTTGTCTTTTGTAGTAGGGCACCGTCTTTTGCAGATGAGTAGAGCTTTCTCAGATACAATAGATTGTTCTTCTCTGCCATTCTTTCTGGAACCTCCATAGCTGTCCTGCCCCATGTCTGAGAGCACCCCAGTCTACACTTCTTGTGTAAGAGGAACTCAGTATAGTCATCAGAATCTTATAAAATAAAAAGCAAACTCAAACTATATCTATATAGGGTTTGTCTAATGTTTTTCTTATGTCTGTATGAATTTGGATTGAATTCAGGGGTACTCGACCACTGAGCCATATCCCCAGCCCTATTTTATTTAGAGACAGGGTCTCACTAAGTTGCCGAGGCTGGCTTTGATTTTCCTGTCTCAGCCTCCCAAGCCGCTAGGATTATAGGCATGCACCACTGCGCCCTGCTGATATATGTATTATATAAAGTTTTTATTCATAGTTGGGAATACAATACAATAAAGCCATTTTCTTTCATTTCTGCCTATCTAGTTTGTTTGGCTGTATTGTTTCTAATATCTAGTTAAACTTTCTGTTACTATCCTGTCCCCTGTTCTTTCACATTGTCTACAATTATGGTCCTTAGAATGTTAACTACCTAAATTCCTCATTTTATATACAACAAAAAGAAAGCCAACAGAAGGAACAGATTAGGCCAAGAGCACACACCTGCCAGAGCATGGGCTCACAAGTTTCCACTATACCATCCAGGCTGCATGTGTCAGGAATTTTCCAAAACACTAGCGATAGCTCCTTCAACTAATAGGAAGTGAATCCTATTGGAAAAGGGCAGAAGCTTTGGAGGCAGACAAATTTGGGTTTGAATATCTTGTTCTGCCACCTACTGGCAGGGTAAATTGCACACATAAGTGATGCTTTTGGGGATTTTGTTTCTTCCTGTGTAATATGGAACTAATAACAATATTACTTGGTGTTATTGTGAATACTAATTATATAACCTACACAAAGTGCCCTTATCCATGTTATACTTACAAATTATTATTATAAAAATCTGCCAATAATTTAAATAATAATTTTAAATAGTTATCTTATTATTGAGTAGTCTGAGCTTCTCTTATTCAATAAAAATTTTCTAAAATCAGTATAACATATGAATGGAGTAGTTGTCTGGAAATGAATTCCTGAAATTATTTATACCATGACTATGATTCATGCATTTCCCTTTTCTTTATAACTTTCATCTGTACTTAGCTGCCTTGCATCTTGTCCAAAAACTTTTGTGCAAGTTTAAACTCACCCATAGAAGACATCTGGAGTGTCCTTGAATTTGGCCTCTAATTTTCATTTAGCTAAACATTAGGTTATGAATCTTAAAATATACTCTTCCTAGAATGTTTTATTCACATTTTTGAGAAGTTTGAGATATTATTCTGACACTTATTGTACTTTGTGAGAAATAGCTTCAGTGTAAAATTAAACATACCTGTTTGGAGTATAAATTGAAGTTATGTTCAGCAAAAAGGGGTCCAAGACTGTTCCGTTTAAAGGAAGCAGAACTAAATCATTGAACCTTACAGCATGGGGAGAAAGAATAATTTAGGAAATAAAACTAAAATGGAACTAACAAAAGCCAGAATCAAGAAAGTTTGGAGGCTTCAGAGGAGGCGATTCAGGGGAATTTCAGTTGAGAGCCTCTCAGATTGCTTGGATGTTGTTGCTCCCTGGAATGCACTTAAGCTAGAAGTAGAGGGAAGGACCTTGAGAAACTAGACAGAAAGAATTTTGCTTCTTTAACAAAGAGAAGCTGAGGAGAAAGATCTGTGGCTTAGATTTCAGAAAGAAGTTAAGTGTAACTTGCTGGGCATAGTGGCACCCACCCGTACACCCAGCTACTTGGGAGGCTGAGGCAGGAAGATTGCTTGAGCCCAGGAGATTGGGAACAGTTTGTCTCTTGAAGAAAGAAAGAAAAAAAGGAAGGAGAGAGGGAGGGAAGGAAGAAAGGAAGGAAGGAAGTCCAATTAGAAAGAGCCATTATGTGCTTATCCAAACATGATTAGAAGAGTAAAAGCTGAAAACACTCCTAAAGGGGTTTTGTTCAATTTTTTAGATGAAAGTGAAAATGTATCTGTGATGAAGAGTGGAATGGATGTTCCTTGTGTCCGTTTGTACCTAATGCCATATATTGAATTAAGAGCCTTAGACCTGTGGTTTCTTAAAGATAAAAGTAGGCATGATTTTGGAGGCATATTGGATAATCAAATATGGCTAGAAAATAGAGGACCTATTTTGCAATATTTTCGGTTCATCCAGATGGGGTCAGACCAGAGGAATTTGGCAAGCATTGAGATTCACCACTTAGAAGCACACTGAAATAGTTGTGGTAGCAAAAGAATTTCTCCAGGAGTCTTATTCCACTTGAGGCATAACAGCCAGAGATTTCTGGCCCTTGAGGGAAAAATGCCAAAGTTGATGAATTTTAGAAAGATCAACTGAGATCTATAAGCCCAAGAGAAACAGTTGAATTGGATCATAGTGGGACTGTGCATTTATTTCTCTGCTTTTCCTGTAGAGATTTACCTGAGTAAATGTGGCCTGGATTCCACTTCTAAAAAGGAACTTTCCCCTAATCTCATGTCTCCCTATTGAAATTTAATATAATATAGTATAATAAATAAGGTTACGTTGTTACTTTAACAACGTATGTTTATTTTATTCTATATTCTGCTTGAAATTCTGATTTACTGTGCCATTTTGTAAAGCTTTCTGGCAAGAGATCTTCATGAACCTAAAAATTTGCCTTCTTGTTTAATTTTCCATAAGCCTTTTGCGCTCCAGCAAAGTAAATGACCCCTGCCATTACATGTTATCATTATCAGTATATCATTATCAATATTGCTTATTCCTTGTAATCTGACATTCATCCCTGTAGTACCAAATAGTATCCCCTTCAATGGCCTAGTACATTGACTTACATAATAAATAAATATTCAGCAAATATATTTTGAGAGAGAGAGAGAGAGAGAGAGAATTTATATATATATATATATATTAGTTTTCAGCGGACACAACATCTTTATTTTATTTGTATGTGGTGCTGAGGATCAAACCCAGTGCCGCATGCATGCCAGGTGAGCTAGCTACCGATTGAGCCACATCCCCAGCCCTCAACAAATATTTTTAACCTTAATGATGAATGAAGAAGTGGTTCTTTATATTTTAAACAACTAATATAGAGAGAGTCTTCCAACACAGTAGGAATATATATGTATTATTAAAGAGTCAAACATTTACCAAAAAAGATAATACAAGGGAATTTTAACATAATTAGCATTCCAATAAAAAGCACATATTTAGTACAATTTGGTATGTTTGAGTATATGTATGTACTCATTAGATCATAACCACAAGGAATATAATGAACATATCATCATCCCTAAAAGTTTCTACATTACCTTTCCATTTTCTCTCTCCCACCCTTCCCTACCTCCTCAAGAAAACTACTGATCTTTGTCACGATAGATTATATTGCATTTTCTAGTTTTGCATAAATTCAGTCATGCAGTATAAATTCTTCGATCTGGCTTTTAAATCCAGCTTAATTATTTTGCGATACATTCACATCATTGCATGTATTAGTAATTAATTTCTTTAAAATTTTTTTGGCTAATATTTCAGTGTATGTCTTTACTGCCTCTACATACTATTCATGTATTGATGGGTGTTTTTGGTCCTTTCTAGTTTATGGTTATTACAAATAAAACCATTATGAACATTTAACTACAAATTGTTGAATAGGGTTATACTTTCTTTTCTCTTGGATAAAATACCTAGGAGTGGAATGCTAGATCCAGGAATATTCTATGTCCTGCTTGAAAAAAATCAATAAATTGAATGAAGAAACTGCCCACCTGTCTGTACATTTTGCTTCCCAACAGTAATGAATGAGAGCTCTTGATGGTCTACCTTCTTATACTCATCAGCATTATATCGTATACTCATTGCTTTAGATTTTAGCCATTCTACTAGGTGCACTTTCCTAGTGGCATAAGATGTTGATCACCTTTTTATGTACTCATTTGCCATCCCTTTATCCCTTGATGAGCATTTTTTAAACTGTTTTTTTCTTATTATTGAGTTTTAAGAATCCGTATATGTTGGATACGAATCCTTTATCAGGAATGTGTCTTGCAAAGATTTTCTCTCAATTTTTGGCTTTTCTATTCATTCTCTCAACAGTGTCTTTGGCAAAGCAGAAGTTTTCAATTTTAACATTCAATTTATTGATTTTTTTTCATGGATTATGCTTTTGGTGTTTTATCTTAAAACTCATTGCTAAGCCTAAGGTCACTTAGACTTTTTCTTTGTTTTCTTCTCGAATTTTATAGTTTTACATTCTGTATTTAGTTCTATGGTCCATTTTGAGTTATTTTTTGAAAGGCATAAGGTCAGTATCTAGATTTATTCTTTTCTCCATGTTGATGGCTGGTTGTCCAGCACCATTTATTGGAAAAACTATCCTTCCATTAATTGTCTTTTGCTCCTTTGTCACAGTTCAATCAACTATACTTATATGAGTTCATTTCTGGGCTCTGTTTTGTTCTCTTGACTGAGTTATCTAGTCTTTCATCAAAACCAACACGTGGTCTTGATTTGTAGTAAATCTTCAAGTCAGATGGTTTCATTCCTCCAACTTTGTCTTTCTTCCTCAATTTGGTGTTGGCTATTTGACATCTTTTCTCTTTTTATATAAATTTTAGAATCAATAGGTCCAAAATAGGGCTGGGGATGTGGCTCAAGCGGTAGCGTGCTCACCTGGCATGCGTGCTGCCCGGGTTCGATCCTCAGCACCACACACAAACAAAAAGATGTTGTGTCCGCCAAAAACTAAAAAAATAAATATGAAAAAATTCTCTCTCTCTTTAAAAAAAAAATAGGTCCAAAATAACACTCGTGATTTTGGTTGTGATTGCACTGAATTTATACATCAATTGGAAAAACTGACATCTTAACAATATTGAGTTTTCCTATTCTCCATTTATTTAGACTGTCTTTTGTTTCTTTCATCAGAGTTTTGCAGCTTCCTCATATAGGTCTTATGGATATTTTCTTGAGTGTACACCCATTTTGCTCTTTTTGCTGTTAGTGCAGATGGTGTTGTGTTTTTAAATTCAATTTCCAAATGTTCATTACTAGCATATAGAGTATCAATTGACTGTGCACATTAACCTTGTATCCTGCCTTCTTTTGGCTTAAGTATATTTTTTATGATTCCATTTGACCTCTTTTGTTGTCTTACTGCTATAAATCTATTTAGTTATTTTTGTGATTGCTTTAAAGTTTATCATATACATTTTTAACTTATCATGGTCTATCTTTAAGTGAAATTATGCATCACATATAGTATAAAAACCTTACAGTAGCCTTATAGTAGCTACTATATACTTTATACATAAGTATATGTGTTTTAATTCTTATACTACAGTTTTGTTTAAGCAATCAATTATCTTATGCTATAGTTATATAATAAGAAAAATTATATTTATTCAGTAGTGTCCATTTCCAGTGATCTTCATTCCTTTGTATATACCCATATACAAAGCAGATGGATTTACATGAAAGATTTGCTTTATCATTTTTTATATCAAAGAAATGAAATTACTTTAGCTTTTGTATGTCTGGGAGGTCTTTATTTCATTTTTGTTTTTGAAACATGTTTTATCTGGATATAGAATTCTGGGGTAGTAGGGTTTATTTTTCCCTTTAAGTTTTTTTTTTTAAGCTATTGCTCTACAGTGTTTTCACTTTTATTGTTTCCAGTTAGAAGGTATATTCATCCTTATTGTTGTTTCTTTGTATATAATATTTCTTTTCTTCTTATTGCTTTTAAGATTTTTTCATTGGTTTTGAGCAATTTGATTATGATAGATCTTTGTGTAATTTTCCTTATTTTTATGTTTGGGACTTTGTTGAGCTTTTTTGATACATGGGTTTAGGATTTTTAGCAAATTTTGAAAAACAATCAGCCATTATTTTTTCAATGTTTTTCTTTTCCAATTCTTGGTGGACTCTTAGTGCACATATGCAAAGGCAGCTGAAGTTGTCCTGGAGCTCACTGGTGCACTTTCATTTTTGTGATTGTTTTTTCCCCTATATATTCTATTTTTACATAGTTTCTGTTGTTATGTATTAAAATTCACCAGCCATTTCTTCTACAATGTCTAATTTATCCTTAATCCTAGCCAGGGTATTTGTCACCTCAGACCTTATTGGTTTTTTTCCTTAAGAAGTTTGACTTTGAATCTTTTAGGATTTCTACTTAACTTTTTTTTTTTTTAATTGGTTGTTCAAAACATTACAAAGCTCATGACATATATCATCTTCCATACATTTGATTCAAGTGGGTTATGAACTCCCATTCTTTACCCCAAATACAAGTTGCAGAATCACATCGGTTACACATCCACATTTTTACATAATACCATATTAATGACTGTTGTATTCTGCTACCTTTCCTATCCCTTACTATCCCCCCTCCCCTTCCCTCTCATCTTCCCTCTCTACCCCATCTGCTGTTATTTAATTCTCTCCCTTGTTTTTTTTTCCCCTTTCCCCTCACAAACTCTTATATGTAATTTTGTGTAACAATGAGGGTCTCCTTCCATTTCCATAGTTTCCCTTCTCTCTCCCTTTCTCTCCCCCCACTCGTCTCTGTTTAATGTTAACCTTTTCCTCATGCTCTTCTTCCCTGTTCTGATCTTAGTTGCTCTCTTTATATCAAAGAAGACATTTGGCATTTGTTTTTTAAGGATTGGCTAGCTTCACTTAGCATAATCTGCTCTAATGCCATCCATTTCCCTGCAAAATCCATGATTTTGTCATTTTTTAGTGCTGCGTAATACTCCATTGTGTATAAATGCCACAGTTTTTTAATCCATTCATCTATTGAAGAGCATCTGGGTTGATTCCAAAGTCTAGCTATTGTGAATTGTACTGCCATGATCATTGATATGGCAGTATCCCTATAGTATGCTCTTTTAAGGTCCTCAGGGAATAGACCGAGAAGGGCGATAGCTGGGTCAAATGGTGGTTCCATTCCCAGCTTTCCTAGGAATCTCCATACTGCTTTCCATATTGGCCGCACCAGTTTGCAGTCCCACCAGCAATGTACAAGTGTACCCTTTTCCCCACATCCTCGCCAGCACTTATTGTTGCTTGACTTCATAATGGCTGCCAATCTTACTGGAGTGAGATGGTATCTTAGGGTGGTTTTGATTTGCATTTCTCTGACTGCTAGAGATGGTGAGCATTTTTTCATGTACTTATTGATAGATTGTATGTCCTCCTCTGAGAAGTGTCTGTTCAGGTCTTTGGCCCATTTGTTGATAGGGTTGTTTGTTATCTTGTTGTTTAATTTTTTGAGTTCTTTGTATATTCTGGATATTAGGGCTCTATCTGAAGTGTGAGGAGTAAAGATTTGTTCCCAGGATGTAGGTTCCCTATTTACCTCTCTTATTGTTTCTCTTGCTGAGAAAAACTTTTTAGTTTGAGTAAGTCCCATTTGTTGATTCTAGTTATTAACTTTTGTGCTATGGGTGTCCTATTAAGGAATTTGGAGCCCGACCCCGCAATGTGTAGATCGGAGCCAACTTTTTCTTCTATCAGGTGCAGAGTCTCTGATTTGATATCTAGCTCCTTGATCCATTTTGAATTAATTTTTGTGCATGGTGAGAGAAAGGGGTTCAGCTTCATTTTGTTGCATATGGATTTCCAGTTTTCCCAGCACCATTTGTTGAAGATGCTATCCTTTCTCCATTGCATGCTTTTAGCGCCTTTATCAAATATAAGAAAGTTGTAATTTTGTGGATTGGTCTCTGTGTCCTCTATTCTGTACCATTGGTCTACCTGCCTGTTTTGGTACCAGTACCATGCTGTTTTTGTTACTATTGCTTTGTAGTACAGTTTGAAATCTGGTATCGCTATACCTCCCGATTCACACTTCCTGCTTAGAATTGCTTTTGCTATTCTGGGTCTTTTGTTTTTCCATATGAATTTCATGATAGCTTTATCTATTTCTACCAGAAATGCCATTGGGATTTTGATTGGCATTGCGTTGAACCTGTAGAGAACTTTGGGTAATATCGCCATTTTGATGATGTTGGTTCTGCCTATCCGTGAACAGGGTACATTTTTCCATCTTGTAAGATCTTCTTCTATCTCTCTCTTTAGGGTTCTGTAATTTTCATTGTATAAATCTTTCACCTCTTTTGTTAGGTTGATTTCCAAGTATTTTATTTTTTTTGAGGATATTGTGAATGGGGTGGTTTTCCTCATTTCCATTTCAGAAGTTTTGTTACTGATATACAGGAATGCCTTTGATTTATGTGTGTTGATTTTATATCCTGCCACTTTGCTGAGTTCATTTATTAGTTCTAGTAGTTTCTTTGTAGACTCTTTTGGGTCTTCTAAGTATAGGATCATATCGTCCGCAAATAGTGATATTTTAAGTTCTTCTTTTCCTATTTTTATGCCTTTAATTTCTTTTGTCTGTCTAATTGCTCTGGCCAGTATTTCAAGGACTAAATTAAATAGAAGTGGTGAGAGAGGGCATCCCTGTCTTGTTCCAGATTTTAGCGGGAATGCCTTCAGTTTTTCTCCATTTAGAATGATGCTAGCCTGAGGCTTAGCATATATAGCTTTTACAATGTTGAGGTAAGTTCCTGTTATCCCCAGTTTTTCTAGTGTTTTGAACATAAAAGGATGCTGTACTTTGTCGAATGCTTTTTCTGCATCTATCGAGACGATCATATGGTTCTTATCTTTAAGTCTATTGATGTGGTGAATAATATTTATTGATTTCCGTATATTGAACCAACCTTGCATCCCAGGGATGAATCCTCCTTGATCATGGTGCACAATTTTTTTGATATGCTTTTGTATTCGATTCACCAGGATTTTATTGAGAATTTTTGCATCTATGTTCATTAGAGATATTGGTCTGTAGTTTTCTTTCTTTGAAGTGTCTTTGTCTGGTTTCGGGATCAGGGTGATGTTGGCCTCATAGAATGAATTTGGAAGAGCTCCTTCTTTTTCTATTTCTTGAAATAGCTTGAAAAGTATTGGTATTAATTCTTCTTTGAAGGTTTTGTAAAACTCCGCTGTATACCCATCTGGTCCAGGGCTTTTTTTGGTTGGTAGTCTTTTGATGGCTTCTTCTATTTCTTCCTTTGTTATTGGTCTGTTTAAATTGTGTGTGTCTTCCTGACTCAATCTGGGCAGCTCATATGACTTAAGAAATTTATCGATGTCTTCACTGTCTTCTATTTTATTAGAATATAGGGTTTCAAAATACTTTCTAATTATCTTCTGTATTTCTGTAGTGTCTGTTGTGATATTGCCTTTTTCATCCCGTATGTTAGTGATTTGAGTTTTCTCTCTTCTTCTCTTCGTTAGCATGGCTAAGGGTCTGTCGATCTTATTTATTTTTTCAAAGAACCAACTTTTAGTTTTATCAATTTTTTCAATGTTTTTTTTTGTTTCAATTTCGTTGATTTCCGCTCTGATTTTAATTATTTCTTGTCTTCTGCTATATTTGCTGTTGTTTTGCTCTTCCTTTTCTAGGGTTTTGAGATGTAGTGTGAGTTCGTTTATTTGTTGTTTTTTTCTTTTTTTGAGGAATGAACTCCAGGAAATGAATTTCCCTCTTAAAACTGCTTTCATTGTGTCCCATAGATTCCGGTATGTTGTGTCTGAATTGTCGTTTATCTCTAAGAATTTTTTGATTTCCTCCTTTATGTCTTCTGTAACCCATTGATCATTCAGTAACATATTGTTTATTTTCCATGTGATGCAGGATTTTTCCTTCCTTCTTTTTTCATTGATTTCCAGTTTCATTCCATTATGATCAGATATGGTGCATGGTATTATCTCCACTCCTTTATATTTACTAAGAGTTGCCCTATGGCATAATATATGATCTATCTTTGAGTAAGATCCATGTGCTGCTGAGAAGAACGTGTATCCACTTGATGATGGTTGATATATTCTATATATGTCGGTTAAGTCTAGGTTATTGATTGTGTCATTGAGTTCTATAGTTTCTTTATTCAGCTTTTGTCTGGAGGATCTGTCTAATGGCAAGAGCGGTGTGTTGAAGTCACCCATAATTATTGTGTTGTGGTCAATTTGACTCTTGAACTTGAGGAGAGTTTGTTTTATGAACGTTGCTGCACCATTATTTGGTGCATATAAATTGATAATTGTTATGTCTTGTTGGTGAATAGTTGCTTTTAACAGTATATAGTGTCCTTCTTTATCCCTTTTGATTAACTTAGTTTTGAAGTTGATTTTATTCGATATGAGTATGGCCACTCCTGCTTGCTTCCGAGGGCCATGTGAGTGGTATGATTTTTCTCAACCTTTCACCTTCAGCCTGTGTATGTCTTTTCCTATCATATTAGTCTCCTGAAGGCAGCATATTGTTGGATTTGTTTTTTTGATCCAGGTTACCAGCCTGTGTCTCTTGATTGGTGAGTTTAGTCCATTAACATTTAAGGTTACAATTGAAATATGATTTGTACTTCCAGTCATGTTTATTTATTTATTTATTTTAGTTTGGCTAGTTTTTACTTTTTGGTTGTTTTCCTCCCCCTTTACTGAGATACCTCCCGCTGTTGGTTTGGGGCACTGTTTTTCCAATCCTCTTCTTGTAGAATTTTGCCCAAAATGCTTTGCAGTGCTGGTTTTCTGGCTGCGAAATCTTTTAGCTTTTGTTTATCATGAAAGATTTTAATTTCATTGTCAAATCTGAAGCTTAATTTTTCTGGATACAGTATTCTTGGTTGGAATCCATTATTTTTCAGCGTTTGAAATACATTGTTCCAGGATCTTCTCGCTTTCAAAGTCTGTGATGAAAAATTAGCCGTTAACCTAATTGGTTTACCCTTGAATGTAATCTGCCTCCTTTCCCTCGTAGCTTTTAATATTCTCTCCTTGTTCTGTATGTTGGCTATCTTCATAATTATATGTCTTGGAGTTGGCCTATTACAGTTTTGGATGTTTGGGGTCCTGTAGGCTTCCAGGATTTGGCAATCCATTCCATCTTTCATCTCTGGGAAGTTTTCTAGGATTATTTCATTCAATAAGTTGTCCATTCCTTTGGCTTGAATCTCTGTGCCTTCTTCTATCTCAATGACTCTCAAATTTGGTTTTTTGATGAGATCCCATATCTCTTGGATAGATTGCTCGTGAGATTTAAGCATCTTTTCAGTATTGACTATATTCTTTTCAAGTTGATAAACTTTGTCTTCATTATCTGATGTTCTGACTTCTACTTGATCTAGTCTATTTGTAATATTCTCCTTAGCATTTTTAATCTGGTTTATGGTTTCTTGCATTTCTAAAATCACTGTTTGGTTTTTTTTTAAGATCTCTATCTCCTGGTAAAGCTCATTCTTTGCAGTTTGAATTTGTTTGTTTAGTTGGTTTTCAAAATATACTTTCAATTCTTGGGTTTGCTGTCTCATGTCTTCTCTAAAATTCCATTCCATCTGAGTTAGGTATGCCTTGATTTCTTTCCCTGTCCATATTTCTGATGCTTCTAGGTCCTCCTGTAGATTTAAGTTGTCCTACATTATCTGTACTCCTTTTTTCCCTGGTTTTTTCATGTTGTTCACGTTACTTTCCAGCTCTGTTTGACTGCTTTGTAACTGCTTTCTCCTATACATTTGTTTTGGCTTTGTTTATATCTGTTGTCTCTCCTTTGTGGTGGGAGATTATGCCTATAGATGTTGGGCTTTATTGTACTTTAGAGCTGATTCATTCAATTTATAAAGGGCTTCCGGATTTTGTATGCATATAGTGATTTGTTTTTTCTTCTTAGGACTTTAGGTTAGGTGCTATGAAGGTATAAGGGTTAGTATGTCTTGGCTACTTTAGAAGATTGCTCTACTGAAGGGGGATGCTAACCGTCAATTGGATCAGGGTGTTGGTAGTAGCTAGGTATTTAGGAGCACTATAGACGGCCTCGAAACATTCACCTGTTTGCATTTAGACAGTTACACGAAATGGAGGACGTAATGCTTGGGATGAAAGTTGGGGGGAAGGGGAAGGAAGGTGCTCTTGAAAAGAAAGAAGGAGGGGGAGTTAGATAGCATAGAGGAGAATGGAAAGAACAATAAAACTTGGAAGGGGAGAGAAAGAGGGAAAAAGGGAGAGAAAAAATAAAATAAAATAAGAAATAAAATTAGGTCTTAGAGATCCATTTTCTTCTCTTCCCGTAGGCAAAGCTGTGCCCTCCGGGCTGAGATTTGCCCTCAATGTGTCAACAGCAATCCCTGTAAGGCGGCTCCTGGGAGTCTCTCAATCCTGTTGGTCCAGAGCCGTTTCACTTCTACAGCCCCTCCTCCCCTTCCTCCTGCCAGCCAGCCAGGTCCTGTGCACCGGAGGAGGTTCTCCAAGGATTTGGTTACACTTTCAGCCCCTCTGGGTGCTCTATTTCCCTAATGACTGAGCACTCTCTCTGTCATTCATCTAAGCCCCAGTGCTGTGGAGCTGTGTTCTGGGAGTCAATAGTTTAATTTTTCCGGACCCCTTTGGTGGGCACACCTTCGGAGTCTGGCGGCTAAGACCATTGGTGTCGCCACTGGTGGTAATGGGAGTTGGGGGTCGAGGATCCCCTCTGCTTCCCTCAGCCCCTACAATCACGACCACTCCACTGGCGGTAGGAGGAGTTGGGGGTCTGGAGTGTTCTCTGTTTCCCTCCGCCCCTACCGTCACGCCCTCTCAGTTGGGTTGGGGGAGTTGGGGGTGGGGAGTCTTCTCTGCTTCCCTCCTCCCCTACAGTCACGCCCACGTCACTGGCAGTATTGGGAGTTGGGGGTCCAGAGTCCTTTGGCCCTTATGGTCACGCCCACGGAGAGATTTTGAAGTTTCCTGGTTGTTTGTATCTGATGTGGGTGGGAGTCACACACCTGCTAAAGTAGATTCCGCTGGGAAGGAAACTCTTTGGCCGAACTTTGGTGACTTCCCCTCTCTGCTATGGCGGGCCCCTGCCTCCTTGCTGGAGTGTCCGAAGGGAGGGGTGGAACTGGCTTGTCTCTGGTCTGACACAATCTCTGGTTTTAGTTCCCAGTTCACTATTTCATAAAGGCTTGGTTAGATTTCCTTCACGTCGTGTGTGTGGGGGGGGGGAGCCGTTTGCCGGGTGGGCAGGGCCGTTCGCAGTGGGGGCGGGGCCGTTAGCAGAGCCGGGAGGGCACAGGCCGTCTGCCGGGCGGGAACCCTTCTCGCTGCGCGGGGCCGCTGGGGGCCACCTGCAGAGCTGAGCCTGCGCTGGGGGGGGGGGGGGGGGGGCCAGGTGGGGACCCTTCTCGCCGCGCCGGGGGCCACTTGTAGAACCCGGTAGGCAGCGGCCTCGTGGCTAAGAGCTGGGAGGGCGGGGTGGCCGATCACAGAGCGAGTGGGGCCGCCAGGAGAGCCGGGATGGCGGGGGCCGTCTGCTGGGCCAGGCGGGGACCCTTCTCGCTGCCCCGGGCCGCCCGGGGCCGCTTGCAGAGCCGGTTGGGCGGTGGCTGAGGGATTGGACCTCTGCGCCCGCGTGGCTGGCCAAGATTCACTTGTCTGGGGCCAACTGTCACCTCTAATATAACTTACTAATTCCTGGCAGGTCTCCTTTCAGCGGAATTTTGCTAGAAGTTCCTCAGTAGGTAGAATGTGGCTGTTTTAATGGGTGTGTCTGATCCGGTTAATGTGGAGATACTGAAAGTGCTGCTTCCTTGCCGGCCGCCATGTTGGATCTCTTTCTACTTAACTTTTAAACACTATTTGAATGTCCTTGTGTTAGACCTTCAATTGATTCCAAATACATAATTTTCTATGTGAGTGACATGTTTTACTGCAATAAGAACATAGAGTATAATCCCCCTTCCTGCAAGAATGTTGCTTCGCATATTATCATATACATATGTGAATTATCAGCCTTAACTGCTCGACTCCAAAACACCTATAAACCCAAGATTTTTTCCCACAACTTTTAAAAATAAATTTTTTAGCTGTAGATGCACATAATACCTTTATTCACTTTATTTATTTGTATGCAGTGCTGAGAATCAAACCTACTGCCTCACACGTACTAGGCAAGTGCTCTACCACTGAGCTACAACCCAGCCCTTTCCCACAAGTTTATTATAGTTGTACATAATGATGGAATTTGTTACATGTTCATACATACACACAATATAGCAATGTGGCTAATATCACTCCCTAGCTCTTTCACTTTCCTTTCTCGTCCCTGGTCCCTTTCTTCTACTGATCTGATTTTCATAAGATCCCCCTCCTAACAACTTTCTTTTCCCTTTTACTTCTGTAGCTTCTCATATAAGAGAAAACATACAACCCTTGACTTTCTGAGTTTGACTTATTTTGCTTAACATGATGGTCCTAGTTCCATCCATTTTCCTGAAAATAACATAATTTAATTTTGTTTGTGCCTGAATAAAACTCCATCGTGTATGTATATCACATTTTCTTTATCCTTTCATCCATTGATGGACACCGGAGGCTGATTCCATAGTTTGGCTAATGTGAATTGTGCTTCTATAAACATGGGCATGCATTTAACACTGTAATGCAACGACTTTAATTCTTAAAATAAATACTGGGGAGTTGTATAGTGGGTCTTATGGTAGTTCCATGCCTTGTCTTTTGGGGAACCTCCATACTGATTTTTGTGGTGGTTGTAATAATTTACAATCCCACCAACATAAACCCAAAGATTTTTTTTTAACCCAAGATTTTTTATTTTTATTTTTTGTAGTTGTAATGGACAGCATGCCTACATTTTGTCTCTTTTTTATGTGGTGCTAAGAATCGAACCCAGTGCCTCACACATGTTAGGCAAGCTCTCTGCCACTGAGCTATAAACCCAGCCCCTAAACCCAAGATTTTGACAGACACATTGAACTTGGGCTGCAGCACAGCACTCTGTCAGTCTTCAAGCTCTTCTCTGAAGTGTTGACTGGCAACACTGGCACTGCTCACTAATGGCTGGAGACCTTGTGTGTCATTGTGGATCTCTACTGTGTTGGTCAAACTCTCCCTAGAACTTGTCATAGAAAGGTACACCTAAAACTTCAAACTTTACATCCACAGGTGCTTTCTCCCATAATAATTGAACAACTGGGCTTTAATAATTGAAATGTAAATGAAATTCGTATTTACCCACTTTTTGATTAATGTACTTGAGTGTATTCTCTGGGAAATTTGTTCTTGTTTTCCTCCCCCTTTTGACCATTTTGTGTGTATCTGTTAGAACTGATACTAAGTCTGTTTCAGTTGGTTGACTTTTTCTCCTCATTATGGGTCATATTTTTCTGCCTTATTGCAATCCTGGTTATCTGACTGGATTCCAGATATTGTGAGTTTTATCTTATTGGGTGCTGGATATTTATATTTCTATAATATAGCTCTAAGGTTTTTTGATAGGTACAATTAAATTACTTGATAACAGATTCTTTGGATCTTGCTTTTAAGATTTGTTTAGGCAGAGCCAGGCTTTGTGGTACACACTGTAATGCCAGTGACTTAAGAGGCTAAGGCAGGAGGACCACAAGTTCAAGACCAGCCTTGACAAACTTAGTGAGACCCTGTCTTGACATAAAAAAAGGGTTGGGATGTAGCTCAATGGTAGAGCACCCCTAGATTCATTCCTCAGTACTAGAAAAAAAAATTGTTTAGGTAGGACCAGAATCATTTACTTTAAAGCTAATTATTCCCCACTATCAAGGCCTTCTAGGTATCAAACCTAGTACTTGATGAATTATGATATTTTCTTGTCTGGTTGGTGAGAATAAACACTATTCCTGGTCTCATGTCAGTGCCAGGTACTCTTTTTTTCTACCACTCTATGATCATTCTTTCCCTAGCTAGCCTCAGGTATTTTCCTCACAGTATACATTAATCTGTGCCCTACTGATCTCTGCCTTCTTCTCTGCAGACCCTCAATATTATTTCTACAACTTGGAGAGTCTGCTGGACTCCATTTGGGTTTTCTCTCCCTGAATCACACCCTGGAAATTCTCTCAGAATAGTAATTGGGAGGCTTTTTTTTTTTTAAGGTATAAACTGACACAATACCTTTATTTCTCTCATCTGTTTCGATGTGGTGCTGAGGATTGAATCCAGTGCCTCACACATGCCAGGCAAATACTTTTTCACTGAGCTACAACCCCAGCCCAAGTTTCATTTCCTTAAAAAATTGTTATTTTAGGTGGTAGGTCAATCTTTTCTGTAGCAAAAATTCTCTAGAGATCATCTTTTTAAATTTTCAGTGGTGGTGATAGAGATGACAAGTAGCAAAAGGAGGAGTCTCTGGCAGAAGCATCATGTTTCATTATAAATCGAGAGTTAGGAAAGAGAATTTCATATTAATCCTTTCCACTCACATCCTTTACTAGCATTTGCATAACAAATTTCTTTGTACACATTAATGGGTAGATTATTGAGTTTTGGGGAAACATGCATAAGGTAGTAAATGATAAGTTTCGTTGAATGTATTATATAAAAAGAAAATGATGCAAAGGTAACTGGGTTGGCATCATATTAATGTCTTTATAATGGTAAATAGTTGTGAGATTTTGATTTTGTTTGTTTTGCTTTGTTATGTGGACTTCACTGGGGAATAAAATGGTTTGGGGCCTGAAAAGAATCAGGAAACATATAGGAAAGCTATGCAGGTTATCTCCTTCCTGTTCTTACAGCTCCTTTTAATGTCAGCCAAGCCAATAAATGTTTGCAAAATCCAACTAGCTTCTGATAAGGTAGTTCTTGCAAACTTTATTTATTTATTTATTTTTATAAATAGTCGTTCTGAAAAGTAGAAAAGTTCATAGATAAATAGTAGGGTCTAAAATGCAAATGTGAATCCAGGATGCAATATACCAAGATCTCCCCGGCATCCCTCTGCCACCATTTGCAAATGGGAGCTTCTGATTCATTAGGTCCTTGAAGCAGAAACAGACCTTCTAAGTTTTTAAGTTCAACTCATCCACCCAGTCTGTTTGGCTAGTTAGCCCTTAGTTTGTGTCTCCTTGCCACTACCCTACCCACAACAATGTAGAAGTTAGCAAAGTAAGAATTAGAAGCCTTGGAAGATCCCCTACCCCCTTTCTCATAGGAGGGGTTTAAGTAAGTAATTCAGTTCCACATGCTGTTTGTTTACCCTGCTCTATTTTGGCAGCACTGGTTCCAGGGAGAGAAAATGACCTTTTTGTTTGTTTGTTTACATACAATTTCCTGCATCACCACTTTTTTTTTCCCTTTTTTGTGAACCAAGCATTTGAGGTAGGCGATGTTGACAGAATCCTTGTAGAATGGAAGGAATTCATCTCCACAGAGAGAGACTTTTCTATTTCAAGTGTTAAAATTCTAAGAATACTTTGCTATTACAGTGCTCTTATTTTTCTGTGCTCCTTCATGGGGAAGATTGATCTCCTCTTTAGTTATTGTTTCTTAGGAGTCTCTCTTTTAAGAAAGCACTTGAGATAAACAACTTTAGGAAACTCACATCTGCATAACTTCACTTAGCATTATCTTCTCTAACTCCATCCATTTACCTGTAAATGCCATTTACCTTACCCTGCTTGTGTCTTATTTTGGAAATGAAACTGGTTCCATAGCATCTCTTTGATTCAAAGAAAGTGTTGTAGTTTATAAAAGATCTTACTTCTGGTAGTGGTGTTGGGAAGATTGGAGAGCAAGGGGGAGGGATTCGATACTCAGATATTTATTAGTATGCATTATGATCCAGGCACTTCTTATGTTGTCCTTCTATTTCTGAATCTCCGAAAAAGGCCTGACTCATTAGGTGGGATTTGGAGAAGGACTAGAATATCTTATTCTTATTATTTTTTTCCCTAACCTATACTCATAAAAGAATCCTTTCTTTTCTTTGCTTTAGATTTTAACACTTTTTTTTTTACAAGCTAATCCACAGACAGGTGATACAAATTTTAAAGCGAGTCACAGAAGTTACATTGTGAAAATCAGAGATGCTATGTAGAAATAGTGACATGAAGGTTATGGAATTAGGTGGTCTTAAGAATTTTAGAGCTAAAAATAGTCTTAGACCTCATTTAGACTTTTAAAGATTTATTTATTTTGGTAGTGGGGATTGAACCCAGGGGTGCTTTACCACTGAGCTACATCCCTAATCCCTAGTCCTTTTTTTTTTCTTTTCTGAGACAGGATCTTACTAAGTTTCTGAAGCTCTTGCTCAGTTGCTGAGGCTAGTCTTGGACTTGTGATCCTCCTGCCTCAGCCTCCCTGGTTACTGGGATTATAGGCATGTGCCACCATGCCCAGCTCATGTATTTTATGTAATAGATAAGAAAACTGCTGTCCTGAAGCATATCAGCCTTGCCCAACACAGCTAGTTAGTAGATGGACACCTAGATAACTTAATTGCCAGTTCCCTGTCTTTTCTACAACAGGTTGAGTATTCCATAACTGAAATTTCCCAGCACAATCCAGAAGTGTTTTGGATTTCAGACTTTTTTGGATTTTCAGATATTTGCATATACATAATGAGGTAACTTGGGGGATGGGGCCTTAATCTAAACAGGAAATTGATTTTATATACACCTTATATGTAGTCTCTGCAGGTAATTTGTGTCTTCTTACATGTACTTTGGATAATAATGACCATCACATTCCACCATTGTTTCTAACCCCATGCCCCTTCCCTTCCCCTCCCACCCCTCTGCCCTATCTGGAGTTCATCTATTCCTCCCATGCTCCCTTTCCCTGTCCCACTAATAAATAGCAGCCATTCTGACTGGGTGAGATGAAATCTTAGAGTAGTTTTTATTTGCATTTCTCTAATTGCTAGCAATGATGAACATTTTTTCATATATTTGTTGATTGATTGCATATCATCTTCTGAGAAGGTGTCTATTCAGGTCCTTGACCCATTTATTGATTGGGTTATTTATTTATTTATTTTTTTGGTGCTTAGCTTTTTGAGTTCTTTATATACCCTAGAGATTAGTGCTCTATCTGATGTGTGAGGGGTAAAGATTTGCTCCCAAGATGTAGGCTCTCTATTCACCTCACAGATTGTTTCTTTTGCTGTGAAGAAACTTTTTAGTTTGAGTCCATCCCATTTATTGATTCTTGATTTTAATTCTGCACCAAAGGAGTGTTATTAAGGAACTTGGGGCCTAATCCCACATGATGGAGATTAGGGCCTACTTTTTATTCTACTTGATGCAGGTCTCTGGTTTAATTCCTAGGTCCTTGATCCATTTTGAGTTAAGTTTTGTGCATGGTGAGAGATAGGGGTTTAATTTCATTTTGTTGCATATGGATTTCCAGTTTTCCCAGCACAATTTGTTGAAGAGGCTATCTTTTCTGCTATGCATGTTTTTGGCACCTTTGTCTAATATAAGATAATTGTAATTTTTGTGGGTTAGTCTCTGTGTCCTCTATTCTGTACCATTGGTCTACCAGTCTGTTTTGGTGCCAATACCATGCTGGTTTTGTTACTGTTGCTCTATAGTGTAGTTTAAGTTCGGGTATACTGATGCCACCTGCTTCACTCTTCCTGCTAAGGATTTATTTAGCTATTCTGGGCCTCTTATTTTTCCTCTGTGGGTAATTTCATACAATACTTTTAGTGTGTCTGTGTTTTGATTGTGACCTGTCACATGAGGATAGATGTGGAATTTCCCAATTGTGGCATCATGTTGTTACTCAGAAAGTTTTGGATTTTTATATTAGGGGTACTCAGCCTGTTTTCTAATTGTGCTTTCTCTTTTATTGTAGAAGTCACAATCCACATGAGCTTTGCATCCTGAATAAAAATAGGAATAGTGACAATATCCAACTATTAGTTTTTGAAAATATGATTTAAACTTGTTTGCTTTATTTATTTACTTGTTTGTTTTATTGGTTGGCTTGTTTATGTTTGGTTTGTCAGAAAGACACAGGAGCCAAGTACTGACAGAAGATCCCATTGTAGGATCTTCATTATTTTTGAAGTCAGAGAAAAATCACTGATGAAGAATATCCTTCATATATAAACTTTTAAGAACTATTCATTTGTGTATTTTGAGTTGTGATTTCTCTGTTATGGTCATAGAAGACAGTGCTCAAGCCACAGCTGACTATTTTTGTGATCATAGCAAGACAAAGAACGTTTGCCCTGATATATCCCATGAAATGCATAATAGGCAACATTTAAGAAGACTAGCTCATGGCAGACTACTTTCACCACACCCTCCACACAGCAATTTTTCCTTCTTCCACCCTATCCCAACCTGCCTGGACTAAACTTAGTGAACAAGAACCATTGTATGAATTGGAAGGAAAATGGCATAAGTGTATGAAGTTATAATGACTTGTTAAGTGCTTAAAAAAATACCCTACAGTCCAGTTGGAAGTTGCATCATCTGGGCCTGTGGCTCTATGGCCTGGGCCCAACTGGTATAATTCTTCAGCATAATACTGAAGCAATGTTTGGATCTGCCAAGTAAATGTTTTGGATTTCAAACCTAT
Source organism: Marmota monax (assembly GCF_021218885.2). Lineage (NCBI taxonomy): Eukaryota > Metazoa > Chordata > Mammalia > Rodentia > Sciuridae > Marmota > Marmota monax. The sequence continues at coordinate 18,360,335 of NW_026693777.1, read as the reverse complement.
GAAATGCCAAGATGTAATTGTTCAATTCTGTGAATTCCAGGTGTATTTAATTTTCTTCCTTTACTTCTTTCTGTCTTAAGCTGAAATAACTAGAGTATCATTGTATGAATCTACAAAGTGAGTTTTAAACTCAGTTAATCTATTTGAACAAGTCTCTTTTAAACATGTAACTCCTTAATAAGAGTTTAAGTCCATTTCATGAAGAGAAAACAATTGTTTTCACCCACAAATATTATAATAACAATGAAAGAGGTACATTTTAATGATAGAACCAGGGGGTTAGAAAATATGGATTTATTTTTGCCTTTAGTGTTGATTTTTTTCATTTAATCTGGCTTGAATAATTTCTTCTTCTTTATTTTTTATATCACTTATATTCTAAAGGTGAATAATAATACTTCCATTGGCCACACAGAGGTGCTGGGAGAATGAAAGATAAATTCTCCCAAAGAGTTTTGTGCTTCTTAGATGAAAGACTTATTTAAAGCAAAGCTGACTCCATTTCTATCTAGTTTTTTCTTCAGATATCACAGTGTCAGAAGAATCTCAAAGGTCTTTGTTATTTTTTACAATTTCATGCATTGGTAAAGCGGTTAGTATAATTATCTGCATTTTACAAGCCAGGCAGCTAAAGCCCCCAAAAGACTTGGTTTTGGGCTTATAATTAAAAACTCTTGGAGAATAAGGGGAAATTGGTGGGAATATAGATATGATAACATTGACTATGAGATGACAAATATTGAAGCTGATAAATGAGTCATTTATATGATCTTAACTACATGTTTGAAATTTCCATGTAAAAAGTTTTAAAATGTTTATTTTTTTTTAAAAAGAAGAACTTCTGTTTTTATTAAAAATTTCTTTTAAAAAGCTACTTAGTCCATTTATCTCTCAGGTATGATAATTCTTTACTTCTTGGGGTACAGTAAAAAATTGACCTAAAATGTATATGCCTGGATCCCTAAAAACAGGAAGTTTAGTTTTTCATATTCAATTTTTATATTCTATTTCCAGTGATTCTAAACCACTTGTGACTTGTTATATTTTTAACTTATTGTGCTATTTCTTTAGTAGATTACACTTTTTTCCCCTTTACCCTCCTTCCACATGCTTGTCACTTTCTCACTGTAGTTGTTGATTTTAGATTTTTGTTTTTCTGTTTCTGGAAATTGTTGAGAATTATAAGCAGTCACTTATTAACCCAATTACTTTATGCTTCAATGGACTTGTCAGTGGGTGGCCATGTGAATTATTTCAGCTTTTAGAGACACAGATCAACCATGCCACCTTGTACCCATAACAGAAAGCCGGTGACTTTCCCATTGTAGGATCTTATTATAATGTAATGACATTTGAAACATGTAAGAGCACTCCTAGTTTTAAAAAAAATCACACTCAACTTGGGTTATTTTCATTGTAGACTTGGATGGGTAGGTAAGCTTGTCGTTTTATAAGCTCCCAGATACACAAATGCTGAACTGGAATTATAGCATACTCAATGTGATTTGTTTTTAGGCATCAAAATAAATAAATTTTATAGTGGAATCATAGAACTTTATAACTAGGAAAAATCTTAATGTTCATCTGTATAGATCTTTTTGTTTATTTAGGAAAAAAACTTTAGATTAGAAAAGCCAGGCACTTTGTTCAAAGATAAATTCCTTAGTATTGGTAGAGCTGAAACTTGAACCCAAGTTCCTTAACTTTCATTTTAGAGTTTTTAACTAGGTTGCCTCTCAAGTTCATTTGAATCCTTGATGTTGTTTTTGAACACTAGATAATGTCTCTGCTTCTTAGAACTTAGAAATTTTACTCTATTTTGCAAAACCTTGCCAACCCATATTGGAGCCTGAGGCAAAATGAAAGACCATTGATACTAATTCTATATTTATATAAAATTCCAAGATTTTCTTCATCATGGTTTTTTGGCATTTTTTAAAAATTAGATTAAATTATTCTTTATCTTGATCACTGCAATTTTTTTTTATCAACCTCCAGAATTTTGCTTCTAAGGCAGGTGCTTCTCTTGATTCACTCTATTCCCAGACCTGTTATATGTTTGTTTTAATCTACCAACTCTATAATTCACTTCTATCAGTCCTCTGACAATAAAATAAAATCAACCTATGGAAGTTTATAAGCAAACCCTTACTGTTGGCTACCTAAAAATGATATGATGACCAAAGAGAAAACAAAATAGAGTTCATTAAGTGCTATTCATTGGCTTTATGTATTTATTTGTTGGATTTTGGGGTGTTTTTATTTTTGTTTTTTTATTTTGGTAGATAACTCAAAATATACTAATTTTTGGCTCCATGAATTAAAATTCTTAGAATGACTGGCAGTTTATGGGAAAGAGGTCAAAACAAAAGAGGGGTTCTGTTGTTTAATCTGTCTCTGTATTGTGTTTTCAGTTCTTATATAATTGTGTTTGGATTTCTATAAATTGGGAATCAGGGTGAGGAAGTTTTTTATAGGCCTATTCTGTATTTTGCTTGGTCTTCTCAACAACTGTTTAAGATAGGTATTTTATTAGGTAGGATTTTTCTTTTTCTTTTTCTTTTTTTGCTCCAAATGTTAAAACCCAACTCATGCTGATTTAAGTTAAAATGAAAGGAAATTTATTTGCTGCATCACTGACATGTGTAAGGGGTAGATATGACTTCAGGTATTCAGCATTATTTCATCAGGGCTTTGTCTCACTTGGCTCTGCTTTCCACTGGGTTGGCTTTGTTATTATTCCATCTTTTCCCATCTAGAAGCTCCAGGCTTATTCTCTAACTGATGAATAACCTAAGCAGAAAGGGTACAAATTTTTCCTGATTGCTCCAGCAAGTCTCAGAATTTAGTCTAATTGGCCCAGCATCAGTCAATCGCATGACTATCCCTGAACAACCTTTAAGCCTGGGACATGCATTTATTTCATTAGCTAAATCTGGTTCATGTACTCAACCCTGGTGCAAGGTCTGGACTGAGAGTGGAAGAGAGATGTTTCCTCTAACAGAACCTTTTCCCAAAAAGGGATTCTGGACAGGCAAAGAGAAATATCCACTAGAATGTTATTATTTTCACAAGGCTATGCAGCTAATGAGTGATAAAGTTTTAATTTTGACCCAAATCTTTCTATATCTAAAGTCATTCTTTTTTTTCTCCACACCTTGTTATGTCCCTGGAATACCATGCTCCTTCTCCTAAATGTGAAACTGTGATGGTTGCCATTTCCCTATGGCAGTGATTTTCAAAAAAGTAGATGATTCTGCAACCAGAGGAAATTTGGCAATGTCTGGAGACACTTTGGTTTGTCACAGCTGTGCAGGAAGGTGGAGGCATGCTATTGGATAGAGGCCAGGGATGACCTACAATGCACAGGACAGTGCCTCACAATCATTACACAGGCTAACACATCAATAGTGCTAAGGTTAAGAAAGCCTGATATTAAGTTCCATTCTAGACTATTACTATTAAAATAAGATTTGAAAGGAAGAAATTATATAGATAAGATTGAAATAATTTTAAATATCTATATGCAATTAAATAGTCTGACAATTTAGAGAAATTTTAACTTTCATAGAAGCCAACTTTAGCATATTAAATTCTTGTTAATATGTAAATCGAAATAGAATGTAAAATTTTTAAACAATTATTTTATGCAATTTTACCTAACTTCCCAGGCCTAATTTTCACTCTAAAATAAGTCATATAATTTTTCCTGAAAATATAAATCTAGGGATATTTAAAATTGAATACTGAATGCTTTTATAACAAATATGTAAATTTATCTTGAAAGTCTTTTAACATTTCAAATGGAAGAAATTGTTTTTAAAACTCTTAACCAAAGCATTTTTAAAAATTCAGATGATAATAGGAGAGTGAAGATACTAAACAATGTACCGAAATTTTCTTCCTTTAGTAAGCATTTTGTAAAGTCCACATGACCAAATAACTGCTTGAGCTAAAGCTGACCCTAAAAGCAACTGCTTTGTGAGAAGATAATGAAGACAGAAAAATGCATTTAATGAATTATAGCTGTTAGTTATTGGGTTTGACACTTAAGAGAATCTTCTCATTTAATGACATGAAAATAGTTTGACTTATCTCCTTTCTTGAGACTACAAATGGTTTCTGTGCTGATCTATCTGAGTGAATACTAGGAAAGATGTGCATCTGTAGTCATATCACAGATAGTATTCCAGAGAACAGTTGAATGATTAGAGTGATATTGCAGATGTCATTCACATAGGAAATCTTTCACAATCCAGCAAGTGAAATTTATTGTTGGAGTTAGATTTTTTCTAATTTTGGCAGTTTTATGCAGGTTCTTAGTGTTATGTTCTAAATATTTACGACTCTGTGCATGGGTGGAACTATAAATTTATTCATCTCTTGGGTTCTTTTCAACCCTGTTGGACTTTACTCAGATCAAGTAATATTTTCTCTGATTTCAAGCAAATAATTCTTGTTTGCCTTGATATCTTACAGGGATGATTCTCTCCCCACCATTCCTAACTAGTTCATGGGGTCAGGGGTCAGGCCTGTCGTCCCTGTTGGTTCATCCTCACTTCTTTGCCTGAGCATACTACCTAACCCCAGAAATACTCATTGCTTTTTCTGTTTCTTCTATTTTTCTTTAGCCTCTTTTCCCTCCCCTGTATTAAATTTCTTCCCTGGCTGTTACTTCTACCTCTTTCTGTTTCTTAAGCCCTATTTACTGGTTCCATCCTTAGAATTCGCTGGTTTTTAGTTCATGTCCTCATCTACTAAGGTATCTGATGTCTGACCTAGCATATTTAGTAAGGCATGTAGGTACAGACAGTCCATCTTTTCATTTCCATATAAATATGACAGTAACTGATCTTAAAATTACCCAGAGTTTAAAAAAAATTTTTTTTTGTAGTGGTAGATGGACAGATGCCATTTATTTATTTATTTTTATGTGGTGCTAAAGCTTGAACCCAGTGCCTCACACATGCCAGGCAAGTGCTCTGCCTCTGAGCTACAACCCCAGCCCAAATTACCCAGTTTTAATTCAAGTTTCTTTGTTACATTACAAGGAACAATAATACTTATCTTCCAAAAATGTCAGAAAAATATCTTAATAAATGGTGGGGGGGTCATAATTTATTATTAATATAGTCTTACTGTTTTGCTTGAGAAGAGATATTCTTGAAGATTTGAAATTTCTTATCTATTTACAAATATTTTCCTGGCACTGCTAGAAGTTTATTCCTCCTGATAGCTTGTGATATGGGTTTTATAGAGCCAAGAAATGAGAGGTCACTTTACTAAACAAGTGACTTGTTTAGAATTTCATAACAAGTTAATTGCAGAGTGCTTGAGTTTCCTGTCTCTTAATTCCTGTGACATAAATATAAAACAACTTATTTTGAATTGCTTATTTATGTATATGCCTTAGAGCATTTCCTTTCCTTTACTAAAATTGTAAAACCTATTACCTGATAAAGAATTTGTTATGGTTGAAAAGAAATAAGCTAGGCACAATGTACCCAAATTTATTATTTCCTTTTTAACTAATAATGGGGGCTGTTGGTTTCTAGGCTCTTTTTTTTTTTTTTTGAATTGTGAACACTGTACTTATTTTCTTCAACATTGGTAAAATTTCTTGAAGTCCTCTGAATAATAATTTTTAAAATGAAAAATGTTATTATTGATTAACTTAAACTGACCCTTGTGTGTTTGCAAAGCTCCCAGGGCTTGATAGGGCAATAATCTTGTAGGTGAGCATCATAGAATATGTGGGCACCAACTTTGTCTTGTTGGTTTCTTTTGGATTTCTAAAAGTGTTTTTCTGTTGGGTTGAAATGGGGAAACAGCTTGTGGAACTGCTTTTGATGCTGCCAGAAGTGCATTTGGAAATAAAGGGTGCATTCCAATAGTCTCTTACAGGGAGGTTAGCTGTTCAGGGAAAAAATCCTTACCAAAGGTAGTGGCTCCCACTAGCATTTTCAGTAACAAGTACCAGATGTAGGTAGTTAATTATTCTCAGATCTGATAAGTACCTGCCAGCCAAGGCTAATTTTATTTTCAGTAAACAGTGGCTAAAGCTCCTAGCTGTTCATTTGATAGGATAGAGCCTGTTTGCACTTATCTATTAATAAATGCACAACACTCCTTTCGTTTTCCTTTCCCAGGGCCAGATAAAACATTTCAGACCTCAACGTATTTGTCTTAGTAAATCAGACAAAGTAAACAAATCTGTTAGATTAACTTGGTAAACAGAGAATGGTTAAGTGTTACCTTTGGAGTTTAACTCAATGCCATATAAATAACTTTAATTGCATGGCATTTTCAGTAACCTTTATGGAGTGAGACAGAGGCTTTTTAATTTTTTTCTTTCAACCACCAGGGATATAAGTTTATGTCTTAAGTACTTTCAGATGTCTTTCTATAGGGATATTTGAAAATCACTTTAAAATGAAATTTATTCTTTGTCCATTAGTAACTCTTTGGGAACTTTGCACAAGTTAACATTGTGTATGAACCGGGAAACTTCTGTGGTTCACCTCCAAAGGCCAAGTGGCTTGCAAGATTTGCCATTCAGAGATAATGGCCATCTAAAGGTTCTTAATTTAGATGGAGCAGTGAGAAAGGAGATAGTTTTTATGTGGAAAGAGGGGTTGGTTGACAGATATTTAGTCTTTATTCATCCAGATTTTCCCTCTTTGGGTAAAGAGTTCTATTAGGGTCAGAAGTGCTACTTATTTTGTGACATAGATGTTTGTCTTGTGAGAACTGGCATGAACCTGATCAGTTAATTCACACTAGCCAACAAATGACTATTATATCAAAGTAACTTTCAGTCAGTCCAAGCCTGGATGAGATTTATACTGGATACTTGGTTGTGCTGGCATCTAAGTTTTATGCCAGATCTCTGTATTATCTTGTCTCCATCATTAAACTTTATTTTTAACAATGATCAAAACTAACTTGCTCTAACAAAATATATTATTTTTTTGCATTGGCTTTATACTTGAGATTGCAAGTACTTTATAGAATTCTTTTTAGTTTTGCATGCTATATAATCCACCTAATTTGGTAAACATGGTACATTAAAAAGCAACTGAAAGGCTTTGGAGAAAATTCATATACCTTCCCCTTACAATAAGGTCTACATTAATATCTATTCCATAAGAGAGTAGCCTGGCACAGTGCCATGAATATAGTGCCAGGTACCCAGCAGTAACATCCTGAAGGTGACTGATAGTGATAATTGTGTAGGGGAGATGTGAAAAGCAGGAGTTTGGAGATCTGTGCTCCATTCCCAGTTTCACTTTAATGATAAGGTGGGAGGCCAGGCACATTACTTCTACTCTGTGTTTTAGTTTCTGCAGGTACACTAAGAAGACAAAAGTCCTGTTCGTTTACTTACCTGACAGGCATGTTGTTAAAACTGAGAGAAAATATAAAGTTTCTACAGTCTGAAGAATGAAAGATACTATAACTTGTAGGTATAAAATATTGTTATTTATCCAGTTCAGAAGAGTAAGATTTGGGAGAAAATTTTTTCTATTATATTTCTAATATTGTATTTTTATTTGTCTATTGCTTTTACTAATATTTATATTTTCTATTTTTTCATTATACTTACTAAATGTATTTTATTTTTATTCTGTAAGGATTACAGGTGTGTGCCACCATGCCCAGCACCATATTCTCTCTTCTCTTCTTTCATGATGTCTTGCTGTGTTGCCCAGTCTGGCACTGAACTCCTGAGCTTTGATGGTGCTCTTAACTTAGCTCCTAAGTAGCTAGGACTCTCTTTAAATTAGAGCTGGATTATAGTAAAATCCATGGCATGACTTTCAGGAGGAGATGTTCTGTTATCTTTACCAACTCTTCAATTAAATAAAATATTTTTTAGCTACAAATTAAGTTGCATCTTCAGATGTACTCAATTTTAAATTATCTGAGAATATTTATCTGGTGGCATAGGCTAAATAAAGTAGTGAAGAAGAAAGTGTTAGGTAAGTGTTGAATTCATAATTTTAATAGCAACAATCTGCTACTGAGTCCTGAATCTGTATTTCTATGCCAGATCTTTTTTTCTGAGCTCCAGACCCATAAATACAACTGATGAGTCAACTTCTCTGCTTGGATGTCCTATATTTATTTCTGGTGTAACATATAAACCTAAGTTCATATACTATTCCTGAATTTTCTCTCTCTCTGGACGGAATCACCATCTATCTACCCTATCTCTGAAGCCAGAAAACCCTCACCCATTCCCTCAATGTTCATAGATTGACATATCTTAATATTTTATGTCCTTTCTCTTCATGTCTGTAACTACTTTAATTAGGCTCTTGCTTTTCTATGTTCTAGCTATCAGTATTGTCCCTGGCTGTCTAGTTTCTATATTATTTCCAGATTAACCTTTCCAAAAGGCAAATCAGAAAGTGTTACTTTCTCACTTTCTTCAGTGGCTTCTTGTTTACAAGACAGGATTTAAACGTCTTATTTTGTTTTTTATACTGAGAATTGAATGCAGGGGCATTTAACCACTGAGCCACATCCTCAGTTCTTTTTATTTTTTATTTTGAAAAAAAGGGCTTCCTAAGTTGCTTAGGGCCTTTCTTAGTTACTGAGGCTGACTTCAAATTTGCCATCATCCTGCTTCAGCCTCTCGAGTTTCTGAGGTTACACATGTGTGCCTCCATGCCTGAGGTCTTAATGATCTTTACCTTGCATCTCTTGGAACTTCTTATTCCAGTCATGTTGAAAGTTCCTGAGTTCCTAAACATGCCATGTTGTTCAGTACTTCCCATTCTCTTCATCCACTTTTTTTGATAAGAAAGTGTCTATTTTAAAGCCCAATCTCAGCATGAGGTTGTACTAATTTAAATAGAATTGATTATTTTCTTCTTATATCCCCTTATACTCTGTATATACTTATTTCATGGTTCCTCTGAAACCTACAGCATTTGCAAATATTATTCCCTTCCTACTTTATTGTTTGAGGGATTGTGTCTTGTTAATTTTTGCATCTCAATATGCAGAATAGTGGTTGGCACAGAGTAGGACTTGGTTAATTGATTTATTGGATGGATGGGTGGATTAAAAAATCCTAAAACCATATTTTCCTTCTCAGATTCTACTTCCTTTTCAATGTTTCATGGAAGTAACTTTAAAAAGTGCTCAGATTAAGATCTGACAGGTAGATTAGGTCTTTACTTAGTTGGTATGACTGAAAGACCAAAGGGAATGCCCCATAAACTCTGTACCTACCCAAAGATTTCATAGAGCAACTGAAACTTAACATGGAGACTCATTTATTAAGATCTTCTACTTATTCCATGCATTCTTTGGAACTTTATAGTTACAAAGTCCTTTCATAAGCATTGTCTTATTTAATTTAGAAACAACCTTATGAGATAGACTTTTATTGTATATACTTTAGAGACAAAGAAATACAACTTTAGAGATATATACTTTAGAGTATAGTATAGAAAGGATACTTTAGAAATAAAGAAATATTTTTTATTGGTATCCAGGATTGAATTTAGGGGCACTTAACCACTGAACCACATTCCTAGCCCTTTTTTGTATTTTATTTAGAGACAGGGTCTCAGAGTTCCTTAGTGCCTCACTAAATTGCTGAGGATGGCTTTGAATTTGCAATCCTCCTGCCTCAGCCTCAGAGCCACTGGATTACAGGCATGTACCACCAGGGACCCAGTGAGATAAAGAAATGTAACTTTAAAGCAACTCAAGGATCTGCCAAAGGTCATTGCATTGTCACAATGGACCTGTAGCTTAAGCAAAGGTCTATTGGCCTGGGTCATCTTTTCTTCTTAGCCTCTCACTTTAGGAGACACAAATCTATTAACAATTTAACACCAAAGTGGTAAGCATTAACTAAGCAGATAACTTTCTTCATGCCAGTTTGACAAGAACAGAATTTTGAAGAAATGAGAGTTTTTATTATGTTATATATTTTTTCCCTTCCCAATATAGCAGAGAACAGATGGAAGATCATTTTGGAGACTAGGACAAACCCAGAGAATTAGACATTTTTTTTTTTTTTAATATCACACTGGGCCTAGCATGGTCACTATGATAATGTTAAGTGTATAAAATTTTATATTTCTTCATTTATCACTATATTACTAAACTACATTTTAATTTAATCATAATAAAAATTTCTATCATTACTATATTGGTAATCAATCCAGATAAAATGAAAGTACAAAATACTGAATTTTAACAATAATGTCCTTAATATCCCCAGAAGTGTTCTTTCAAAATCTTCAGTATTATTTTTTCCTGAGGAACATAAGCTGTTTTTATGATATAGTTAATATAGGAGGGGTTAAGATTTGCTCTTTGACTTTCATGTTGGAGGTTTTCTTCAAAAGTCTGGCAGTCTTTGAAGTCCATTCACATTGAAGAGCAGGGGTAGGGGCTGAGGTTGTGTCTCAGTGGTAGAGTGCTCACCTAGCATGCACAAGGCACTGGGTTCGATCCTCAGCACCACATAAATGTAAAATAAAGATATTGTGTCCACCTAAAACTAAAAAAAAAAAATAGATATTAAAAAAAAAGAGCAGGGGTGCCTTGTGTGTACACACACACCAGAAGCTCTAAGTACAGGGATAGTTTTCTTGATCGATGTTTTCATTCGGCATTTTTGGGAGGGATCCCTCTGTTTTGTGGATGAACCTCCAGGTATTTGCATCTGAATGTTGTGCATTCTCTTTATCCAGAGAGGAGCTTTCTAGTTTTCTTTTTGAAACTAAGAAACTGGTTGCCAGAGTTTGGAGAACTGAAGGAAGGAAAGGCGCTAGGCCTGAGTACATTTTCTCTCCCCCAATGTAGATTTTTACTTAATCTCCTTTCATTGCAGGTTAGTGCAGGTCGGTTCAGTACTTCCACAAGCCCCCAGCCTGTGCTACCTCTGGTGTCTTTGAGTTCAAAAACCCCTTTAGATCCATTTCTCCAGAGGATAAACTTCTCTTGTAGGTGTACGATATAACATCTAAAATTGTGAAGTATAGGTAGGATTTGAACGCAAGAAGGTGAGGAATCTTTCTGCAAAAGGAATAATATAAACAAAGACAAGAAGTTGTAGGAAAAAAACAAAACAAAATGAGTTTGAAATATTCAATAATTCACTTTGTTTAGCACGGCGCATACAGGAAGAGCAGCATTAAAGGAAAAACAAAACTAGGAACAGAGCCTGCAATTTCAAAGATAAAACTAAAAGCCTAGAGTTTTTTGTTTTGTTTTCCCCTGGAGGTGTTAAAATATGTGCACACTCCTTCATTAATTGATTAGATAGTTTCTGAACTAGTTTCTGGGCACTAGTAAGGGCTTAAAAAATGACAAAGAGTGGGATGTTGCTCTGTGACTTTGACATAATTCACCATCTTTTGGTTGAAACCTTAAAAGAGAGGAGACTTCATATGTGTAATGCTGGAGTTCACAGATCCTAAGGTTATCATACCATGAGGCTCCATATTCCTTTTTGTAATTTGTACATAAAAAAGTTAGAGAAACTTCTAAAACAATGTGAAACTTTGAAGTGTCTTCCATCATTTCATCACTAGATGTTTTTAGGAGTTTGAATATCTCCCTGGGGTAGGCCACATAATCATGGAACCAGAGACCTTCAGATGAGAAATTAATAAAATAAAGGTATTGTGTCAACTACAACTAAAGTTCATTATCACTTTATATATGAAATTTTATTTAATTTAATAAAAATGCCTCTCTATTAGGCCTTTACTCCCTTGAATTAGGACTAAATCATAAAACATTTTGTGCATTGTATTTTGTACATTGCTCAGCATGGTACTCAGTTCTGCAAGGGCCTTTTCTGCTTTTAATGATGATAATGGTGATGAGATTTTGCCAATATATGTATACCATGAGAAAGCACTTTTTTCCTTTATCAGTCTTGGAGAAACATTATTTTTATAGACCTCAGTCACAAATTCTCTCTTTCAGACTGTTTGCCTGAGCCTTTAAAATGCAGCATAATTGGGGCTGGGGTTGTGGCTCAGTGGTGGAGAGCTTGCCTAGCACATGTGAGGCACTGGGTTCAATCCTTAGCACCACATAATAAAATAAAGGTTTTGTGTCCAACTGTACTAAATTATATATATAGTGGCATGATTACACAAGCACTCAGGAATTTAGATTAAACATCATTCAGTTTTAAAATCTAATCATCATCTAAATATCATTAAGTTATAATAAGAGGCTGATTGGTAGGGACCAAAGCTGTTTTAGCCTGGTGCTGCATGCCTTTCACTCAGCCAGCCTTTTCAAACCAAGATGTTGATAAAGGGGTCTATAAATCTTAATAGTTGGAGACAGTTTAAAAGCATAGTTCACTGGATAAGGTCACACCTACTTAAGTGACTTATTTTGTATACTTTTCAAAAATAGGTTAATTAACTTAATAGAAATAATAGGACTCTGGTATTGATGTGCATTTGCTACTAAAACAGATTTTTTTTCCTCTTTCTAAGTGAACATGATGTTCATGAAATTGAGGGCATAATAACTATGAGAAGAACCAGGCTTAGCAAGGCAGGTCATGCTCAGTGAGCACATTTCAGACTTGCCCTTTAAAAATGCTCCTTTATTCCAGGCCTAGGACATGGGCAAGCCTCCACCAAAGCATTTGTCCCTGGCATGCTCCTATTTCAGTTTTTAGGAGGGATTATTCTAGCTGTTGTTGTTTTCCTAATCACTATAACAGAAGTCTATACACTGCCTGTTCCCTGAAGCCTCCAGCAGGCATAGCAAGCTCAATGGATTTTGGTCTCTTTCTCTCTCTCTCTTTTTTTTTTTTTTAAATCTGAAGCCATTTTCTTTATTCTTTTAACAGGTGGTTCATCTGCCACCCTGAAAGCAGCAGAGTTTCAGAGAAGGATACAATGTAGAAAGGCAAGGTGGTGCCCAGATCACAGTCATATTTGGGACAGGTACTGTCCTCTAAAGTAACCTGGTTTTATTTATTTGTTTAGTGCCTGATTCATACTTTCTGTTCCCAACACATCTTATTCTACCCTTAAACTGTTGTTGATAGTTATGACTTTTTTATTCTATTATCAGTCATCAACTTATATAAGTTGATTTTTCTGTTTACCAGTTTCTTAAAAATATAACCCTTTATTCTTATTTATTTATTTATTTATTTATTTTTTGTACCAGAAATTGAACCCATGAGTGCTTAGCTAAGGAACTATATCCCCAGCCCTTTTATATTTTTTATTTTGAGATGGGATCTCACTAAGTTCTTTGGGACCTCACCAAGTTGGTGAAGCTGGCTTTGAACTTTCAACCCTCCTGCCTCAGCCTCCTGAGCTGCTTGGATTACAGAATTGTACCACCGTGCCTGGCCCTTATTGCTTTATATCTTGAGTACAGAACATTTATTATGTTATTCTTCAGAACTTTATGTATTTTAAACAGCATATTATGTTTAGAAAAGTTAACTTCCTCCTCAATCTGATATCTTACATCACATACAACTCTCTAATTGTATGTTGCTGAGTCATGATGGCTTAAATTTTCCTGTGGCCCAGGTGGCCCTTAGGGGCAGTTTTAGTGACATACATTCCTATAAGGGCAGGTCACTTTTGAGAGGTAGTAGTGGTGGGTAATTTTGAATGGTGGACGTATTTTGGACTGTGGGTGAATTTTGAACTGGGGGTCTAGATGGGCTCCTAGTTCACCTTACAGTGGTGCCATTTCTCCACTTGCTTTTGCTGCTATGCTAACACAGTCTTTTCTAAATGAAACAAGTCGTTTGTCTGAGTGTGTATACAGAGAAAATAGCAAATAATACTGTTCTGTGGAATCTTAGCTGTGGTGGAAAGAATCATTTAAAATCTCCATCTTAGGACTGGGGTTGTGGCTCAGTGGTTGAGCTCTTGCCTAGCATGTATGAGGCACTGGGTTCAATTCTCAGCACAGCATATAAATAAATGAATAAAATAAAGGTTCATCAACATCTAAAACAATTTTTTTTTAAATCTCCATGTTAGGTCCCTCATTAGGAAGATGCCTTTCTAACAGAGAGTTGTAATGATTTCTAAGTTAGAGCATAGGCAGATGAGAGAACTCTGGTTTTATGTTGAGTGATGGAGTAGTTCATGTTCCAGTGTAGGAGGGAGCCCACTCAAATTTGCTCTATTCCTTTATTTCCTAGGTTCATGCTGGTTTCCCCTTCTCTAGCAGTCTCTCTTGATTTTGGTAGCATCCCTTCCTTGAAAGCAGAGACCTCTTCCCATTCCTTTTATATCCTTCAATTTGCCTATTACAGAGTCCAATTCAGAGCAAACATTCATTAAAAACATTTTTGTTAATTAACTACAAAATGTCTGTTGGGTTTAGGAGAGAAGGAAAGATTGGGCAGAAGAAGAACTGACACATGGGCGGATTAAAATCAAGACGATACATTTATTATTATTATTTTCCTAATAATAATAGTACCAGCCAGGTATGGTGACGTATGCCCATAATCCTGGCTACTTGAGATGCTGAGGCAGGAAGATTGCAAGTTTGAGACCAGCCAGCCTAGGAGATGCAGGGAGACCCAGTCTCAAAATAAAATGAGAAGGGCCAGGGATGTAGCTCACAGTAGAGAGGTTGCCTAGCATGTACGAGACCCTAGTTTTAATCTTTTAATCTGAAGTGTGCATATCATGTGTATGTGTGTGCATGTAACACACATACACACACAGATGTACAAGATTATATATTCCTTATGGAAAATTTGGGCACACAGAGGCTTAAACAAACAAACAAACAACAACAAAAAAAACCCTAGCCACTCCTAGGTGCATATAGTATGACTGAAAACTAGTTGTTCCGAGATGTTCATAGCAGTATATCAAAAAAGTTGAAACAACCTAAATGTCCATCAGTGAATGAATGGATAAACAAAAATGTGGTGTATCCATACAATGGAATATTATTTAGCAATAGAAAGAAATGAAGTACAGATACATGGTACAACGTGAGTGAACTTTGAAAACATTGTGTTCAGTGAAGAAGCTATCCACAAAAGACACATTATATTCATATGAAATATCAAGAAAATCTATAGAGACAGATATTAGATTAGATTAGTAGTTGCTTAGTGGATAAGAGGGATTTATGCATAATAGCTAAAGGATGTAGTTTTTTTTCTTCCCCTTTTTGGTTTTGGGGTTCCAAACCATGACTTCATACATGCTACGTGAATACTCTACCACTTGACCTACATTCCTGGCCCTGATTTCTTTCTGAAATGATATACATATTCTAAACTGGCTGGTGGCAATGGTTGTACAACTCTGTGAATATATTAAAAACTGTTGAAATTTTTACTCAAATGTGAATTATGTGTGAATTATATATGAATTATAGTTCAGTAAAGCTATTACGAAAAATTTTCTAAAACCCCACCTTGAAATCACTATTGTTAATTACATTTGTCATATCCCCTTCTAGTCTTATTTTATACAAACTTAAGGTTTTTACATAATTCAACTTACATTTCACATATAGTTTTTAAATAGTATTTCTTTCAATTCTTTCATCACAAATATTTTCTCATCCTATTAAAAACTGTTTTGTAAACAGATTTGTAATGATATCAGAATGGTTGACCTCATGATTGTAACATAATTTCTATAACCATTCTTCTAGATGTTGGACATTTAGATTGGATCTGCTATTTCATTGTAACTGTAAATAATAAGTTGTTCTCATTTCTGAGTATAATAGATTGATATAAAGGAAAAAATATACAGGAAGTACATTTTGTTCCTTCACTGAGTTTTAGGGTTTCTAGAAGTAAAAGCTTCATGTCTTGATTTTGGTCTTTGGGTAGAACAAAATGAATTTTCATTAAGTATCTTAAAAGGGTAAGTCCCAATGCCCAGCTCCTTCTCCACACCCCACAAGCCCAGGAGTCTCTTGCCTTTCTGTGTGAACAGGGCACAGATTCTCAGCCTGACCAACCTCTTGGATTTATAAAAGAGACTCTCTTTTTTTTCTTCAAAAGGTTCTAAGTTTTTGATCCTTTATTTTCTTTTGTTTATAACTCTGGAATAGGATAGAATGGAAAGGAAATGAGCATTTCTGCAGTAGAAACTTCTTTGGAGAAAAGAGATCATCACTAGAAATTTTTATTTTCTGAGGAAAATATTAAATTCAGTGTTATAGATGTGGATTGCCTTTTAAGACTATTTCACATTTTTATTTAGGTTGATAAAAATATTTAAAAACTCAATACTTGTGCAGCTCAGCCACATTTGAATCTGTATATCCACTAGCCATTCATTCTTTCATTTGTTCTATTATTATTATTATTATTATTTTAGTTCTAAGCGTACATTGTACCACTGAGCTACACCCCCAGCCCCACTAGCCAATTTTAATATACTTCTTTCCATTACATTCTGCTAGGTCTTCATTGAACACTTCCTGAATTTCACTTCATACCTCCCCTTCTCCCTTAAATCATCCAGTTCTCATTTAGAAGAAGTAAGGAAATGCTTTGTCAGTTGTTAAGAGGAGGATGTGGATCCTGTATGTTTTTCTGTCATTACATTCTTAACCTATTACATGTATATTTGTCCTGTTCTTACTGACTTGACCCCTGATCACATTGCAAAGTACAAACATACTATCTAAGGAAAGAAGAGCCAGGCACTAATGGATTTGTCCCTTTATTAGCCAGGGCCCAGTTCACAATTTCTTATTTTCTAACTTCAGGGAATAAGAAGCTTAACTAGGTGAAGAGACTTTCCTAAGTCACATAACTATTTGCAAGAAGCTAAGAACAGGATTGAGATCTTTTGCCAAACTCTTCTACAAAAATCCATAAGCTTGTGGGGGCTTGTTCATATGATGTATGAGAGCTTTTATATGTAAGAAAAATAATTGAATCTCTACATATCCACGTTGAACTGTTATCTCCCAAATTTCATGTGAAGAAAGACCCTTAAAGAAAGAACTTAAGAGAATTAAAATGAGATGACCTCAACCTCAGTTCCTTTCCCATTTAATATTTCCTTTTCACCACTGATGGCCCTTAGTGCTTGGCTGGGTAGCTTCCAGCTAGTCAAGCTTGTGTTATGAAAGAGAAATAAGACACTTAATCCTGTGAATGATTAACCTTCCTTGGCCTCCCTCCCCAGGAGCTTGCCCTTCCTTTATTGTAGCCTGTTTACTCATTGCTGAGCCAAATCTCCAAGGTCTCTTGTTATTGAGTGTAGGGACACCTGGATCACAGGGAGTTGGTCCTTTGTTTTTTTCTGAAGGTGATGTGACTGATTATGCAGCTCCAGGCATTTACATTTTTCAAAAGCATTTTTAAATTTATTGCTGTGAAACCCCAGCTAGTAAAATATCATTTTTTAAAGTTTTACAGATGAGGAAGTTGAACACAGAGAAGTTTTACTTGTCAAAATTTCCAGAACAAGTCAGAGGCAGGTTTAAAGTGAGTGTACACTCTCATATATTTAGCTTAGTGTTTAACTCATGGAGGCATAGTTTTGGGTTTTTTACCTATATAGCCAACTAGGGCTAACTGGGGCCATTTTGTAATTAATACATTTTTATGCTTGATCTGTTGCCATTGAAACCTAGTTCAAACTTCAAGATAAAATTATATTCTCTTTTTTATTCTTTGCAAAGAGCTGATTGCTACCTTGCCATGCTGTCTGTGGGAGCACCCTGACCTCAAAACCTAACATTTTATTTTCAAAGATAGCAGTCAGCAAGTGTGATGAGACCAAATTCAGGAATTAACACTTGGACTAAAAATTTTGGACAGGAAATCCCAAGCAGGATCCCAGGGGTGACAGGAATGGGGTGGTTAATTAATGATTGATTTAGATACCTGGGTCTAGGTACTTTTGGTGGGACAAGTTCATATGGAATATGAGTAATTTTATATAAAGATTTTTAGGACTTAATCCAAGGGGCATAAACTGTCTTAGTTCCCAAACTTAAGAGAGGTGACTTCCTTGTTGTTATGTAAGAGCAGTAGCAGAATACGGGGTAGTGTTCATGTTTGCTGGCTTCTTTCCTTTAGCTATAACCACTGGACTGCACAGATAAATATTTACTCAAGGAATAATGCATTGCTTTGAAAGAGTGAAGTATGAAGATGGTTAAAATATACAAACTACTCCTACATAAGTCATTATATTGACATCCGTGGCCACAAATTGGTCAGTGAAGGGAAAACTTATAGCCACTGAAACCTCAACCATTAGAAACTGAGTCTGCAGGGCATCTTTGTAATTATGGCTCTGACTATCCCAAGTCTTGGATTATTTCATCCTACTGTTTCCAGTTTAGCATCAACTATGTATGTGATGAACAGCTTCCTACTAATTCCCGCCTCCCCCTTATTTGCCGAAGGACCTTCCTTTCACTATTTGTTCTTACTTGGTATGTACTTGTTTTTACCCTGTTAGGTTCAGACTCCAGTGGAGGTACTGGTGATAAGTTGCACTTTCTGGTAGAATTTAGAGGCCATTATAATCAAGGATTAGGAATATAGGCGGTTCTAAGAAGAGTAGGAAAGAGAACATCTTTTTGACTAATACAAGGATATAATCTTGACAGACTTCAGTGTCTCTCAGATAAGATAGGAGCAACTTGGATATAGTAACCTTGAACCCTTTAATGAATGTTATTTTAAAAGTGAATGACTAAAGGATAGGATATACTGAAATGCTGGAGTGAAGCCAATAGCACATGGGTTAGACTATGTAATGGGACCAAGACCAAGGGGCCCTAGGTTGAATCAAGTTTGGTGACTAAAATGCCCTTCCCCTGATATATACATAGCTAACTCCCTCACCCACTTTAAGTTTTTGCTCACTTTAAGTTTTACCTTCTCAATGAGTCCTACAAACCTAATCTGATCCACCTATTTAAACTTGGAAAGAATTGAATGAACCAATGGAAACCTCATGTTAATTAATCCTCTTTTCGGGGACTGAGTTGCATTACATAAGAATGCTCTATACTATAGATGGTGAGATAATCAGCACAGTCCACATCTAAGTTTTTAGCTTTATTCTCCTTGCAAATAATAGTAGTAAGTTAGTGTAAATATTAATATTTGTCTGTTAGAAAGGAACAGAATGTTTTCTACCTTTCTTCAGCTATAATTTGAATTCTGGGGATCAGTATTTCTAAGAAAAATTAAATTTTAAATGAAATAAAACAATAACTTGATTCAGTTGAAATACAGATTTTATATTCCAATATACCACATTCTTTCCCACGGATTTTATAGTTTTGTTTTTCCATGTGAGGCTTATAACTTCAATCTTCCTCTTCCATCGTTTTGCTATTATGAAGAGGGAAAGAATTCAAGGTGCATTTACTAACCTTATGATAATTGGTATGTTTATAATATAAATAAAGCATAATAATAAGGAGATATAGTATTTGTTTCATCAGTCAGACAGTAATTTAAGTACTGAATGTTAGACGGATTATTTCCATTTTATTTATTGTTGGCATGGCATATGAAGACTTGTTTAGGTGCATTTATCATTGGCTGTCACACCTACATTCAGGACAAGATGTTGCCTATTCCTCCTTCCCTTGCTCTTCTATCACGATAAGGTAAATAGAACCAGTTTACTGTGCTCATTAGTAAATGGCCATTCATGTGCTGTAATAGGCTGAGTTTTCCCACTGAGCTCAGACTCTATTTGGATGCTGTTTTCTGTTTGCTCAAGCAAGTATGTGCTGACTTTCCTATCCTAATTCTGAAAACATCCCTAGGAAACGAGAAGGCCGATTTTATCTTAGGCATTTATCTTGGAAAGCATACCAAGCAACACCCATCTACTTTTCTGGGGTTTTGTATGGATGGTTGGAAAATGAGGTACAGAGAGATTAAATAACTTATCTAAGGTCTATGACAGCAAATAGAACTGGGATTCAAACCCAAGTCTAGCTAATGCCAAAACTTGCACTCTTAGTCAATAAGCTGTTCTGAAAGAGTTGGCTTTCAAATTCTTAGTCATTTCTTAAAAATGGGATAATAAAATCTACTGCTGAAATAGTGAATCAGGAAATTCATATTTTACCTGTCAGCTTTACCAGTAACTTCACCTCTGGCAACTTAAGCACCATTAGATGATTTCTCCCTTAGGAGATGAGGATTGTGATGTCTGTCATTCATGGGTAAATAAACATTAAAAACTAGAACAAAATAGCAACTGTAAAGTTCTCTGATCTCTAGAGAGGATAAAGATTGTATGAATTTATAGTGTTAATATTTCATGTTGAAGACTTCTGAGTAGGTCTATTTTAAATACAAAAAGGTAAACTTTGGACCATTCATGTCCAGATTCTGGGAATTAAATGGTAAATAGTCTTGAAACAAATAGTTATAGTACTACCAAAAGAGGGTAGGATAATGGAACAAGATCAGCCAGGTAACTACCAGAGAAGGCTTCTGGATTGTTTCAATTAGCAACAGGAATATGTATTTCATGGGCCCAGGGCATATTAATCAACTGCACCATGCCAAGACTGAGTTCTGTGTTTTATTAGAGATCTGTTCTAAATCACTTGATTCATAATATTGTCATCAAGTTTGCTATCCACAACTGAGGCACATCACAAAATGAGCAAATGAGGCCCCCATCCCCCAGAGCATAACTACCAGAATGAGCCAGGAAAGATAACACTGGAGTTTAAGCCTTGTTTCTGTAAGAGGTTTTCCTTCTAAACCCTTAGAATGCCACTGAGTATATAATGCCCCCGTTGACTTCCAAGGGCAAATAGCACATAAATCTGTTCACAAACACACTTAGTGATGTTTACCCTTAAAACTTTTAGAATCACCACCTTTTTTTCTGGGTGCCAGAAAGGAACTCAACCTATCAGCACCTGCTTCTGCCTGTGCATGTATACACATGTGTATTTGTTTATATATGTGTGTTCCTGTGTGTGTGCATAAGTGTTTGTGCATATGTAGGCACCTGTTCTTGTTTTTTAGAACAGTTCTTGTTATTGACCAGTCCAAGAGTGATCTAATTACGTATACTTCACTGATTCCAGTATAAGTAGGTTTCCTCAGTGGACTTTTTCTTAACATGCCATGTGATTATCTTTTCTCTCCCAAGGATAGACCTCAAGCTCACTCATAAGGAGAACATATGTAAAATTGCTTTAATTTGGGTATTGTTGAAAAGCTTCTTCAAGCAACTTTAAATTGATGAGGTAAAGGTAGTGAGGGGAGTGGGAAAAGAGAAGAAAAGAAATGGAAATAAAAGGCAATTAAACTTAAACTCATAGAAACACATATAAATAAACATTTAAAATCCTTCTAAGGGTTAAAAGAACTTAACTCTCCAAGATGTTCAGACTTTCTGGACCTTCACTTTCTCATTTATCTCATCCTGTTATTAATCAGTGAACCACTATTGAAACACCCAGATGGCCAGGTACTGAGACCACTCTAGAGAAAGTTACCTTGCTTGAAAATATTCTCCTACTCAGTTATGTATATGAATTCACATGATCGTGGCATTGCTTGAAAGGAAGCAATTCATCCTAGTAGGCAGATCCAAGTCATCTTGACACTGCTATTGTAATGCCCTTTCTGTAACATTTAAACCAATGACCATGTCGCCTTCTTAATTTTGCAGTAAGCAGGGTCTTCTGTTCTCATCCTCTTTTATGAGGCTGTTTGACAACACCAAGTGTAAACTAAACCCATATCTCTTTGCAGAGCGAACATGCATGAATACATTGATAAGCAGAAGTGGCTTTGGGTGATTTATATTTAGTTTAGCTATGTACCTCTTCCAGTTTTGCAGTGTGCTGGGCATACTTTGTTTTTTTCTGTAATTATGCCTTTGGCTTCCCTTTCTACTGTCCAGTCTCATGAATGAAGAAATGGGGTTAGGTATGCATAAGTAACCACATGAGGAGCTGCCATTGAATTAAGATTTTCATTGTTCAAGAGAGTGGGCTGTGCATAACCTTTGAATCACCTTCCATTTTAAATCCTTTGTTGCAAGTTTGGTGGCCAGGTCCTCATAATTTTACCCTATTTTGTTAACAAAGGAATTTTTAAGCTGAGTCTGGAGAGTTGAGACTTGTTTCTGGTGCTGGCCAACAGCTAGCGTGATTGGCAGCAGATTGGCAGCATTTAGGGTCAAGAGAGAAGGGAGTTGTCAGAAAAGCCCCATGAAAATCTTACTGCACTTGAACCACATCCATTCTATTGCCTGTTTTACATGACTGGTCATAAAAGAAGTTATCTTACCCTACTCTTTCAGGCAGACTTAAGACCGTAATCTTTGAGACCAGAACTAGAGTTAAATATTTGGTGATGTTGAAGAGGAAATAGGAAATTTGAAGGAGATATGTAGATAAAATCACACATCTCTGGTCTGAATCACAGCAAATGCCCAGTGTTTGGTTGTATAAATATTGTGAGAGTGTGTTTCTGTAGTGGTGTTTAACATAAGAAGAGGTGAGATCAATGCCACCTTCCTGCAGAGTACTCAGATACCCCTTCTTCCTTCATTCCTATTTCACCTTGAAGACAAAGGAGCTGCATCCAGTATGTGTTAAGCATTCCTTTTCCAGTTAAATGACTATTTGTTGATATGTAATTTCTTTGCTTCACCTAGTATGTGGTAGATATTATTCATACAGCCCTAGATTTTAGGCTTTGTTTTTAGGATGAGGCTCTGTTATTCTTTCTTGGCAAGAATCTGGGGGTGAGATATATTTTATGTAGAAAATTTAAAAAAAATATATTTAAATGCACTTTTTAATTTTTACCTAATAATTTCAAAGCATTTGCAGCTGAGGTCATTCCTGTGAGGTATTTATCTCATCTCTAACCTACAGTTAGGTATGAGGATATATAATATTAAAGTCATACCATTGCCTAAGTTGTACTAAGTAGGTGCTCAGTAAATGTCCAGAACTTATTGCAGATTTCATTTGATTTTGATCTAGAGCAGCGGCTCCCAATGTGGTACATAGTGAAATCGATAATATTTATATGTCACATGGATTTTTTTTTCAAAGAACGTCTCTAGTAGTAGCATAATTTAGAGAGGTGTGCAAGTTGAAGAATGCCGTTCTTATTGTGCCAGCTTGGAATAAGACTGCCATAGAGAGCATATATCAGAGTGCTTGTTTGTGATATGTGTAAACAGATGACACATTCTTAAGAGCATCACACCATGGGATTTATGCCTTGCATCATATGGAGGTACTGATGGGTCATAAGGGGCTCCAAATACTAGGACTTCAGCTAGTTCAGTTCTCACTTCAAGATAGTTGGTTCTTGTGTACATGGTAGAAGATATATAAGTAGGTAAATGTATGTCTTGGGTTGTGAGTGCTCCACATTCTGCCCTTGATTTCCACCTGGCATTTCTATGACTAGAGCTTGTTCTGTGGCACCAATAATTTTTCAATTCTAAAGAACATGTGCAGGCCAGAGCATTGCCTAACATAATGCTCCATTATGTCCTAATGGTTATGGTAAGTATTTTGTCACCTGTCATCTTAGAATACCCCAGCTTTGAGTAGATTCTGAGCCAGAGCCTAATTTGGAACATTTATTTTGATGGACTGCGGACAGTTTGGGGAGCTCCATATCATTTATCTTCATTTTATTCTTTTCTTTAAATCTTTTTTTTTTTTTGTAGTTATAGATGGACAGAATGCCTTTATTTTATTTGTTTATTTTTATGTGGTGCTAAGGATTGAACCCAGTGCCTCACAACCTTGCCAACATGCTAGGCAAGTGCTCTACTACTGAGCTACAGCCCCAGCCCTGTCTTTACTTTATTCTTGGGCAGTATTTCACCTAAACCTGTTTATCCTACAGCTTGCTCACTAATGACTCAGTTTACCCTAGGTGGTTGTGATTTGGGAATAGAGGTCATCCTGGCCGCTGTTATATGAGGGAGCTATAAATGTGAGAAAAGGTCAGGGCAGAGGAGTGTCCTTTTTAAGGAATGTACTTGATTTTGGTAATGAAGATGTCACCATGATCATCATCATGCTATTGAGTGCCTTACAAGATTCTAGGCAACTTATGAGGTCATGTATTTAATCCTTACAAGAACCTTTTGAAGTAGCTACTAGCATTAATATTCTCATCTTATAAATAAAAAATGTGGCAAAGAGAGGATCAATAACTTTTCTAGGG
Source organism: Marmota monax (assembly GCF_021218885.2). NCBI lineage: Eukaryota > Metazoa > Chordata > Mammalia > Rodentia > Sciuridae > Marmota > Marmota monax. The sequence goes on along the minus strand of NW_026693777.1, from coordinate 18,336,151 downwards.
TCACAGAGATAGTGAACTGCAAAATCAGAAATCTAACTCTAGAGCTTGTGGCCTTGTGTGTTACTTCTCTAGGTAGCTGGTGGTGGAGCATATACCTAGAACACAGCAATCACGGTGTCTGGGTGAGCCATAGGCTGAGTTAGACTTTAAGAACTATAGAGCAGAAATAAGAAATGTGGGAAGATGAAGAGTTTTTCTGGGGCAGGAACAGCCATATTGGCCACCATGGCAAAGTTGGAGCCTACCTAGAAAGCTAGGCTTTCTCCCTATAGAAGTTGGGAGACACTGAAATGGGGAACTGGCGAGATAAAATAAATCAGCATCACCCCAGCAAGGCAGGTAGAGAAAGGGAAGCAAATGGCAGAGATGCGGGTGTTTTGTGTTTGGATGACACAGCCTGGTACAAAAAACTTATAGCTTCTCAGAAGAGGAGTGAGAATGATTTGAGGGTAGGTCTTAGTCTTGACCCTATGCCACAGCAAACAAAATGAAAGTCTTCCTGAGCTAAGGTAATCAAGATGAAAGTGTGTTTACATAGATGAGCAGTGGGATTTATCTAGGACTCAAGAAGGTAATCCTTGGGTTCAACACTCCATGAATACCATGCCATGTTCCTAAGCTGGTAAATTACTGTGGGCTTTTATGAGACTGGATTGTGGGAATCATCTAGATGAAATTTAGCCTGTTTCACCTCAAGTCCAGAGCCCACTAATGCACTCCAGGTGTGCAGGCTGCTTGGAAGTCTCAAAGAAGAACTTTCATCCCCAAAGGGAAGCTTTAAAGAATACCAAGGGCCTTTCTATCTCTCCTTGGTTTTTTGTATTCTTTCTGCTTGCATTTGGTAATTGGAGATATTTGTGGTGTTAAAGCCAAACTTGTTCCTTCTCAGTCTGCCTCTCCAACAGTGAAATATTAAGCCTGTGGGTTCGATTGTGCACAGCAGTGATTTCTCTGCAGTGTCCCTTCAAAGTAAAAGGAGAATGGCTGAAATTCTAGAAAGGGGGTTATAGGAAATCACCAAACAACAATTTTCCACATCTATAGATCCTTTCATCTGAGGGCAAGAGAAGCTAGAAAGGGTGACTCCAAAAGGAGAGGGAAAGCCCGATTTAAAACTTTGGTTATAGGCTAAGGAACTGAAGATGAAAGGGCCGTGTCCTCAGAATTACATAGTGAGTCACTGGAATAGCTCTGGGTAGAAGTCGGGCATCCTGTTCTCTAATCTTACTTGGCTAATAAGTGCAATTGGCTTTTAAATAATTTTATTTATTTATTTACTTATCATGTATATATATATGTATGTGTATATATATATATATATATACACATACATATATATATATCACAATTTCTTAATCCATTCATCTATTGATGGGAATCTGGGTTGATTCCATAATTTATCTATTGAGAATTGTGCTGCTATAAACATTGAGGTGGCTGTATTGCTATAATATGCCAATTTTAGATCTTTGGGGAAATTCCTAGGAGTGGAATACCTGGGTCATACGGTGGTTCCATCCCTAGGTTTTTGAGGAATCCCCATACTGCTTTCCAGGGTGGTTGTACTAGTCTGAAGTCCCACCAACAATGTACAAGTGTACCTTGCCCCCCACAACCTTGCCAGCATTTATTGTTGTTTATATTCTTGATCATTGCCATTCTAACTGGAATGAGATGAAACCTTGGTGTAGTTTTGATTTGCATTTCCCTGACTGCTAGAGATGTTGAAAATGTTTTCATGTACTTTGTGTTTCTTCTTTCGAGAAGTTTCTGTTGAGTTTTTTTCCCCATTTATTTATTGAGTTATTTGGTTTTTTTGGTGTTAAGCTTTTGAGTTTTTTTGTATGTTCTGGATATTAATCCCTTATCAGAAGGGTATCTGGCCAAGATTCTCTCCCATTCTGTAGGCTCTCTTTTCATACCCTTAATCATTTCTTTTTGCTGTGCAGAAGCTTTTTAGTTTGATGGCATCCTACTTACTGATTCTCAGTTTTATTTCTTACATTTTGGAGGTCTTGTTAAGGAAGTTGGTGTCAGTACTTATATGATGGAGTGTTTACCCTATGTTTTCTTCTAGCAGTTGTAAAGTTTCTAATTCCTAAGTCTTTGATCCATTTCAGTTTGAATTTTGTGCAGAGTGAGAGATAGGGGTCTAATATCATTTTTCTACATATAGTTATCCAGTTTTCCCAGCATCATTTATTAAAAAGACTCTCTGTTTTCCAAGATATGCTATACTATTGGCACCTTTGTCAAATATCAGACAGCTTTAGATATATGGATTTGTCTCTGTGTCTTCTATTTTATTCCATTGTTCTTCATGTCTATTTTGATGTCGGTACCATGCTGTTTTTGTTATTACAGTCCTGTAGTATAATAATTTCAGATCAGGTATTGTAATGCCTCCTGCTTCACTTTTCTTGCTTGGTATTGCTTTAGCTATTCTGGGCCTCTTATTCTTTCAAATGAATTTAAGAATTATTTGTTCTAATTCTGTTAAAAATTTCATTGATATTATGGTGGGAATTACATTGAATCTTTATATTTCTATTCATAGTATGGCCATTTTGATTATTATTGATTCTGCCTAAACAAAAACACGGGATATCTTTCCATCTTCTAAGGTTTTCTTTAGTTTCTTTCTTCAGTGTTCTATAATTTTTATCTAACAATGTAGAAAAGACCTTTGATAACATCCAACACCCATTCATGTTTAAAATGCTGGAGAAGGTAGGGACCAGAGGAACTTTTCCTCAACATTGTAAAGGCCTTTTATTACAAACTCAAAGACAACATCATAATAAATAGAGAAAAAAAAAATAAAAGCATTTCCTCTAAAATCAGGAACACGACAAGGCTGTTTACCACTTGTAGTCAATGTAGACATTGAAACATTAGCCAGAGCGATCAGGCAAGAAAAGGAAATCAAAGGGATGCAAATAGGAGAAGAAGTCAAACTATCTCTGTTTGCTGACAATATGATCCTATATCTAGAAGACCCAAAAACCCCACTGGAGACTTCTTGAGCTTATAAAGGAGTTTAGCAAAGTAGCACATACAAGATCAACACCCATAAATTGATAGCATTTCTATACTGCAAGAGTGTTTCAGCTGGGCTGGGGTTTTGGCTCAGTGATAGCTCTCCCCTAGCACATATGAGGCCCTGGGTTTGATCCTCAGCACCACATAAAACTAAAATAAAGGTACTGGGAAAAAAAAGAGTGATTCAGCTGAAGAAGAAATCAGGAAAACCATCCCATTCACAATAATTTCAATAAATAAATACATACATACATACATACATATATACATACATACATACTTGGAAACTAATCTAACCAGGAAAGTATAATGTCTCTACAGTATAAGTTAGTTTTGCTTTCCCTTTTTCTCCCTTCCCTTCATCCCTCTGTATATTTGATTTGCAGAATCTACATACTGTAATTTGTTTTAATTATGTCTCCAGCAAAACACTATGAAAATCTTTCCCAAACTCAAGAGAGCATTTGAAATTTGCCAAATTTGTTTATGAAACATATATGATTCCCTCTGTCATTTGATATTCTTTTTTTGGGTGGGGGGTACTGAAGATTGAACTCAGGGGCACTCAGCCACTGAGCCACATCCCCAGCCCTATTTTGTATTTTATTTAGAGACAGGGTTTCACTGAGTTGCTTAGCAACTTGCTTTTGCTGAGGCTGGCTTTGAATTCATGGTCCTCCTGCCTCAGCTTCCTGAGCTGCTGGGATCACAGGTGTGTGCTACTGTGCCTGCTGTCATTTGATATTCTTAACCTGGTGAAATTGAGCTGAGTAAGACTTCACTGACAAAAAATAATTCGGTATCTATTGGCATTTCCTAGCAAAGCCTGACTCGCAGTTATGGCACTGAACACATAACAGGCTGATCTAAGACCGTGCAGAGTTTGGCCTTTCCCAGATGTCCTGGCCAATCATTACCCATCAGGGAGTGTTACACTCCCTGTTGTAATACATAAAGCCCCAAATATCAATGACTTAATACATACAAACTAATTCCTTGCTCAGATGAAGTTTAATTAGATGTTAATGTTCTTGATTATTGTAGGACTCTTCTCCAAACAGTAATTCATAGACTGGGCTCCTTCCATCTTTTGACTCTTCCGTTTTTTAAAGAATGACATCTAAGGTTACCCTGGAAGAAGAAAGACCATGAAACAAGAGAAAATGGGAAGTTTATAGGGAAAGTATGTCACATTGCTTCCATCTTCACTGCACTGGACAGGATTTATATAGCCATACTAAACTACAAGGGAAATTAAAAAGTGTAATCTGGCTGTGTGTCTAGGAAGAAGAGGAAACAAATTTTGTGAGCAGCCAGCAATCTCTGACAAATGGGTTTGTTGATTCAGCCTCCCTTTTCTGGGTCTGAATTCCTTTTCTTCCCTTGATTGACTCTTCTTCCAATTTGTAATGTTGGATTATGATTTTTATTTTAGTTTTATTAAATCCTTATTTTGAGGATTTTGATTTAGTTAATTTGCCCTCATCTAATATCCTATTGATCCAGTTTTTGACCTCTGGTAAATTCCATTAGAATTGCTTCAGAGTTAAAGAGAAACTCAGAGATAATTGAGTTTGACTGTAATTTTTTTTATTAGTTGCTCAAAACATTACAATGATCTTAACATATCATATGTTTAATTCAAATGAGGTATGAATTCTTATTTTTCTACATGTACAGATTGCAGGATCACATTGGTTATACAGCCACGTTTATACATACAGCCATACTAGTGTCTGTTGTATTCTGTAACACATTTCTCTTTCTTTTTTTTTCTTTCCCCTCACACCATCTTATACGTAATTTTGTATAACAATGAGGGTCTCCTTCCATCTTCCGTGCAATTCCCCTTCTCTCTCCCATTCCCTCCCAGCTCTCGTCCCTGTTTAATGGTAATCTTCTTCTCATGCTCTTCCTCCCTGCTCTGTTTTGAGTCGCCCCCCTTATATCAAAGAAAACATTCGGCATTTGTTTTTTAGGAATTGGCTAACTTCACTTAGCATAATCTGTTCTAATGCTTCCATTTCCCAGCAAATGCCATGATTTTGTCATTTTTTAGTGCTGAGTAATATTCCATTGTGTATAAATGCCACATTTTTTTTATCCATTCATCTATTGAAGGGCATCTAGGTTGGTTCCACAGTCTAGCCATTGTGAATTGTGCTTCTATGAACATTGATGTAGCTGTGTCCCTGTAGCATGCTCTTTTTAGGTCTTTTGGGTATAGTCCGAGAAGGGGAATAGCTGGGTCAAATGGTGGTTCCATTCCCAGATTTCCAAGGAATCTCCATACTGCTTTCCAAATTGGTTGCACCAATTTGCAGTCCCACCCGTAATATACAAGTGTACCCTTTTCCCCACATCCTCGCCAGCACTTGTTGTTGTTTGACTTCATAATGGCTGCCATTCTTACTGAAGTGAGATGGTATCTTAGAGTGGTTTTAAATTGCGTTTCTCTGACAGCTAGAGATGGTGAGCATTTTTTCGTGTACTTGTTGATTAATTGTATGTCCTCCTCTGAGAAGTGTCTGTTCAGGTCTTTGGCCCATTTGTTGATTGGGTTATTTGTTTTCTTGTTGTTTATTTTTTTGAGTTCCTTGTATACTCTGGATATTAGAGCTCTATCTGAAGTGTGAGGGGTAAAAATTTGTTCCCAGGATGTAGGCTCCCTATTTACCTCTCTTATTGTTTCTCTTGCTGAGAAAAAACTTTTTAGTTTGAGTAAGTCCCATTTGTTGATTCTTGATTTTAACTCTTGTGCTATAGGTGTTCTATTAAGGAATTTGGAGCCCGACCCCATGAGATGGAGATTAGGGCCAACTTTTTCTTCTATTAGATGCAGAGTTTCTGGTTTGATTCCTAGCTGCTTGATCCATTTTGAGTTAACTTTTATGCATGGTGAGAGAAAGGGATTCAATTTCATTTTGATGCATATGGATTTCCAGTTTTCCCAGCACCATTTGTTGAAGATGCTATCCTTTCTCCATTGCATGCTTTTAGCACCTTTGTCTAATATAAGGTAGTTGTAATTTTGTGGATTGGTCTCTGTGTCCTCTATTCTGTACCATTAGTCTACCTGTCTGTTTTGGTGCCAGTACCATGCTGTTTTTGTTACTATTGCTCTGTAGTATAGTTTAAAATCTGGTATCGCTATACCGCCTGTTTCACTCTTCCTGCTTAGAATTGCTTTTGGTATTCTGGTCTTTCATTTTTCCAGATGAATTTCATGATTGCTTTTTTTTTTAAGAGAGAGAGAATTTTAATATTTATTTTTTTAGTTTTCGGCGGACACAACATCTTTATTTGTATGTGGTGCTAAGGATCGAATCCAGGCCGCAGCATGCCAGGAGAGTGCACTACCGCTTGAGCCACATCCCCAGCCCATGATTGCTTTTTCTATTTCTGCGAGGAATGCCTTTGGGATTTTGATTGACATTGCATTAAACCTATAGAGTACTTTTGGTAGTATGGCCATTTTAATGATATTAGTTCTGCCTATCCATGAACAAGGTATATCTTTCCATCTTCTAAGGTCTTCTTCTATTTCTCTCTTTAGGATTCTGTAGTTTTCGTTGTATAGGTCTTTCACCTCTTTTGTTAGGTTGATTCCCAAGTTTTTTTTTTTTTTTTGAGGATATTGTGAATGGGGTGGTTGTCCTCATTTCCATTTCAGAGGATTTGTCACTGATGTACAGGAATGCCTTTTATTTATGCGTGTCGTAATTTTTATAGTTAAAGTGGCATCTCTCCAAAAACCACTGGTAATGTTATTTATAAATGGAAATAAAATATGAACACCTCAAAAATCTGTTTCTGAAGCTTTCTTCTTTATGATGTTTGGACATTTTCAAAGATAAATTAGTAAGAAGGAATAGATTTCCTGGCACAAGGGAAAATGCTTATGGATTTTAGCTCTAGCTTTTGCTCTGGTTAGCCATGATTTTTTTTTTTCAATTAAACAGGTGTAATGAAATACAGAGAAGAATTGGAAATATTGGAAATCTGTAGACCCAGTTGGCAAAAATGTTGTGCCTGGGGGTGGGACTGTGAGTGATTCTTTGGTTTTGTTGTCTTTTTGTTTTTTACTTTTTTTGTAATTTTTACTTTATTTTATTTGGTCTTTAAATTTTATACACTGGGAATATACTGCTTTTGTATTAACTACACCTCAGCATCCACCCAGTATTTCTTAAAAGATCAAAATCATGACGAACAAAAGCATGGAAATAATTATTTTCTTTCTCCTCCCTCCCTCCCTTCTTCCTTCCCTCCTTCTCTTCTTTCTTCCTTAGAAAAGTTTTTTAGAATGATCCTGTAGAAGCTGTTTTAAAGGCAAAGGTATTAGATTTGGCCACAGCTCTACTTTCCCATTGGCCAGCCCAATTCTTGTACTTGTTATATTGATAGTGTGAATCATGAATTAATTGACTTCTGGAAAGCAAAATTTTTCCTACTCTGACAGCAATCCTCTTGTGAAAACTAATTGAATTTAGAGATTCTGTTACTTTATTCTGAAAAGACAGAATGTTATCTGCCTAAATCTCATCTACTCTCCTGTTTAAAAAATCTCTTTCAACTTGTCCTTTTCTAAAGGATAGAATCCAAATGTGTTAGTTGGGTTTGTAAGATTGCCGTGGCTCATCTCTCCAGCCTCAGCTCCAGGTACATCTGCTTCAGACTCAAGGATGTCCTACTGCTCCTCAGCTTTGTGCTTCACTTTGGGTTTCCCTTTCCTAGGGTGCTTTGCACTGCTTCTCTGCTGTACGGTTCTTTAGATTCCTCAGGCACTACTCTTTTTCCTTGTTCTCTGCTTCTATTATAATGGTTCTGGTGTTATGGTATAATTTACTTTACCTGTCTTAATCTTTCATTTCATTGATTTGCTTATTTATTCATTTTTTTTTAGTGGTGCTGCAAATTGAACCATGGGGATTTTAAGATGAAAAGATCAGATAAAAATTTTGTCTTGACTATTTTTTTAAAAATTACTTTTTACTCTTTGTGGTTAATTGACTCACTTTTAACAAGTGTCTATTTAGTATCTACTCTTTACTTAGTTCTGTTCAAGATCTTAATTCATAATCTCTGTAAGGAACTAGCACTTTATTCCTTTGATTTTAATAATAGCAAGTGAAGTTTAAATTCTTCATGTGGTTTGTGTTCTGCATTTCATTAGAAATTATGAAATGGAAGATTCAAGCAGGCTCATCTTTCCTGGGAAATATGTATCTCATTAATTCTCAATATTAATTGTCTAAATACTATTAGTTAATGCCATATTACTATGAGCCTTTTAAAACAATACCCTTGTTTAAAAGGATATTGTAAATACAAAAGAAAGTATTTGTGTTAGATAAATGAATGTCACTGTTCATTCTAAGAAGAATTGTGTGTCTTGTTGGCAGATTTGTGAGTAAAATGTAATTGTGTCTTAAATGGTGTATTCATCCTTGGAAACCCACCCTCTATTGTAATGTCAACATGTGAACTAGGGACAGACAGACAAAAAATAAGCATATGTGCTTGGATTATGTTTTAAAGAGGCTATAGGTCTGCTTTATTACAACTTGAGCTTCTGTATAACAGCATTTGAAGCCATTACATGGTCAGTTCATTTTAACAGGACAACCTAATAAAATGTAACTTGAGGGCCTGTGAGAAGACACTAAGTACTAAATGATGTGATTACTTACAAATTAAAATGAGGAAAGTCAGGCGCTTCTTTTAGTTTTCATCTCTTGTGGACATGGGGAAATAGTTCTTAGAATTAGATCCTGAACCCATCTCAGACTTGGGGAATACTGGCAGCTTCTCAGAGTATACTCTCTAAGGAAAGGGATAATGGAGGACCCTTTCCTCCTATCTTCTGTAGTCTTTCTTTTGAGGCTCAGGTCTTACTCGAAAATAGGTTGTCATACTTAGAGAAAACTCATATTGCTTGGATCTTAGCCTGTAAATCAGGGATGATGCCTTTTTATGTTGTCCTTAAGAAGAGTTCTGCCCTTTATAGAGGGCAGAGAAAGAGTATATATCATTAATCACTCGAGAATTGTTTACCCTGTAATCTAAAGGGCCCTTGCCCATGGCAGGCAGTAAAATAACCTTGGTTGTGTAAGAATAACCTGAGTGATTTACTTAGACTGGTCACAGATGTTTGGGCATTATTCAAGGGCTGTCTGAGATGAACCAATTAGCTTTACTTTTCACTGCTCCTTCCAGATTCACCTTGCACCATCCAATCACATTGAGAGGAGTGGAGGTTCCTGAAATTGCAACATTACTGACTTCCAGCCATGTGACATAGTTTTTCAGACACCCAGTTAAATTTCAACCCAGACATTTCTCTTCAGTTCAGGTCACCTACAGGCCAGACAAAGCCAAGGTCATGTGTTGAACCAAAATAAGGAGTTTTGTTGGTTCCAGTAACTATAATGTTATTCACTGTTTGAAATACTATACCATAGTTAATCATAAGTTGCAGCTGTTGTGACCTCTTATTTATGAGCTCTTAATCAGGAGGACACAGCAAAAGCCACTATCTGAAAGGGGCCTTTCATGAGTTTTTGTTTTTGGACGCTCCTTTCTCTTTCATTGTGAAGAGAAGAGTACTTCATGTCGACTTGAAAAAATTATTGTCTAGTATATACTGACTTCTCTGAAAACAGATTTTTATATTCCAAATTTTAATTATCAAATTGTAATCTTTATGTTTTAGCTAATGATGATTGAAATACTAAACCAGTTCTCTCCAGACAATTCTTTTTAATGGTCTCCAAACGTGATTAAATCTTAAATGTCAGCTATGGAAAGTTATATATTGCTGGGTGTGGTGGTGTATGCCTGTAATCCCAGCAGCGTGGGAGGCTGAGACAGGAGGATCGAGAGTTCAAAGCCAGCCTCAGCAAAAGAGAGGTGCTAAGCAACTCAGTGAGACCCTGTCTCTAAAATAGGGCTGGGGATGTGGCTCAGTGGTTCATTGCCTCTGAGTTCAATCCCCAGTACCCCCCAAGAAAGTTATTTATTTGCTCTGAAAACAGACTTTTCTATTCAGAATGCAAATTTTCTATTTGTAAGGATATGTTTCCATTGAGGTTAAGGTAAACAGACTGGAACCCTTTCAGCAGCTCTTTGACTGGTTCTCACTCTGAAACAATCTCTTTCTCTCCCCTTTTTTTATCACTTTGTTTGTTTGTTTTATATATATTCAGTTGTAGGTGGACACAATGCCTTTATTTTCATTTATTTATTTTTATGTGGTGCTGAGAATTGAACCCAGTACCTCACCTGTGCTAGGCGAGCGAGCACTCTACCACTGAGCCCCAACCCCAACCCTCTCATCATTTTTTTTGGCGGGGGGGGGGGGGGAATGGGGCTTTGTATTTACTTTGTTTGATGAGAATTCACCTTTGTTCAAAGAGGGGTATATTCAGGAGTTTGGATAGGACCATTTTATAAATGAATATTGGAATATATTATTTTATGAATAGATCATTTAAGTCAAATGATTTAGTGGTTGGTTATGTTTTTAGATTCATTGATTTGTTGGCTTCATCCTAAATTGGATTTGTAACACTAAACAGGTGCAACTCCTTTTCTTTGAGGCACTCAAAATTTTTCCAGACTTTCAATTCATATTTACATTTTAGTGATAACATCTTTGTGTATTTCGTTCCTGTGAAATTTTACTCTTCCCTCAGTGATTCCCATGTGAATTGTATACCCTAGCCACACAGGTTTCATGTGGTTCCTTGAACATGCATGTACCCACCTTTATGGCTTGGATAATGCTATTTGTTACTTCAAATGAGGTTCTACCCTCATCTCCTACAGTGTTCTTCAACACCACATTCAAGTGGTTATGTCTATCATTAAACCTCCCTGTGGACTTAAATGCTGTTCCTTGCACCAGTCTTTTTGACTTGTTACTGAAGCACTTAGTTCCTTGTACCTTGTGTTTTAATTGGTCTCCCCCCAATCCAGTCTCCCCATCGACAAGGGCAATGGTATTATGGACTAGGACCATATCTTCAAGTAGCGTCCAGGTTTAGCACAAAGTTACATACTTTTTTGTTTTCTCATAGGTAGATGGAAACATTGGTATTGAGATGTAACTGCTATGAGAAAGGGCCAAGATTTTAAGAGTAAAATACTGGGTCAAATTCAGAATTCTCTTGAAAGTAATCATTATTGCTTTCAAAAGGATTTCCTCAAGTTTTCAGAGATACATGTACCACATAATAATTTTTATTTTCTGAGATATCTAAAAAGTAATATGGATAGTCAGCCAAAATAAAAAGTGATACAGCTACCCTCTGCCTCCAGTCTGTTTGGCCAAGCCAGGATGAAGCAAGAGTGTTGGGGACAACATATTTGTTTAGGCCTCCTTTAAAGGACTTCCTCTCCACAGTATCACCTTTTCAATGCTCTTTTTGTGATAGATGGAATGTTAGCCATTAGAAGTTATAGGGATCACACTAACATCAGCAATAATCTGTCCCCAGTGTTCTCATATACTGGATGGCTCACCCACGGGCACTCAGGGGGAAGTAGTATGGGACATTAAAATAAACAGACTAAGAGGACTGTCTGAGCCCAAAGGAACAGAGTTATTGGGTTTGTTTAAAAAAATTAAGCTTATGAGTTACACTTTCCCCCTTTGCAGCTCAGATAAAAATCTTTGCTTGAGGAACATTTCAACATCCCAGCTGCAAGTATAATTTACAATGGAAAATATTTTTCTCTTTGGAAAAGAGGCAGTTGTTATTTTGTAATGAAAGACAAGGATGCTGGAGATAAAACTTGCATTCAAGACTGACACAGTTTGATGAAGGAGCAAAGTGTAATTAAACAACCTGTAACACAGGCAAACACTGTTTTAATCTTACAGCTAATCCAGTCAGGAAATACTGACTATTCTGTGTTGAGGACTGCTAAGCATTAGGGACAGTATAGTAATAGAAGAAGACATGGTGGCTGATCTTGAGGGAGTAAAAATTGAGTAGACAACTCCTATATATTAGGATCAGCAAAAGAATGCTGTTAGAGAATAAGCAAAGAACCATGGGGCTAACAACAAATCAGAAGGCAAGGATGGATTATCGTGGACTCTGTTGCTAGGTGACTTTAGATTTCTTAGATATTCTCAATAATCCATTTATCTTATTTTAAACTAAGGATTATACTTTCCGTCTTCCAAGTACACAAGAATAATCCCAATAATGTTTATAATTGTGAATTTAGAACTTTGATTCTCTTGCAGATCTGTAAACGGAGTGAGAATGAGATATGGCAGTGTGGTAGAAGAGAACTTTTGAATATTTATTAATATTCCACAGTAAAAAGGAATAAATGTGCTTTTGTATTATAATGTTAAAAATATTCTTTCTTTAGTTTTATAAAATGTCACTTTTGATCATTAAGTAGCAACCTAAAAGAAAAATCTATCCCAAGTTGATTTTCTCTTCCTTAACTTTAAGAAATATAGAATACTTCATTTTCCCATAGGACTGACTACTTTTTTCATTTTTATGTTACTCTGCTTATTAATTCATTCAGCATATGACTACTGGCAGGCCCTGTGAGAGGACCTGGGAATATAAAGTTGAAGTCCTACACCTAAAATGCTTTGAGGAGAAACAAAGGGGAAAAAATTAAGTTCCTAGTATTTTAAATAGTTAAACCTCCTCCCACCCTGTGTGTTTCTATAGTTAAATTTGAAGCAAATTACAATGTTAGCTAAATTTACTATGTTGTTCTCATTTGTTCACTCACCCATTCATTCATTTTTCAAGTTAATGAGTGCTAGAAACCTGAGTCATCCTTGACATCTCCCTTTCATTCCACATGCAAGCAGCCGCCAAATCCTCTCAAATGTCTGTCTCCAGGATAAGTGTTGAAATCTACTTCTCAAAATGTTTACCATCTTGACTACTCTAGTCACTTCCTAACTAGTCTTTCAGTTTCTACTCTTGCTTCCATCTAGTTAAGTGTCTTTCAAACATTTTTGACTATGATCCACAATAAAAAATACATTCATGATATCCCCAGTGCACATACATACATGTGTTATTGTGTATCTGTAAATAACTTTGAAACAAAAGATTCACAGAATAATACATACCTTTACTTTTTATGGTGGATTTTGAAATTTTTAAAAATTCTGATCAACTAAATTTATTTCATGACCCACTAATGTTTTGAAACATACTGTTTCAGTCCTTTTCAATGCTGTCACCCACCTGATACTTTTACATCAGTTTCCTGCTTAAAATCTTTCATTGGCTTCCAATTATAATCTTGAGATTCAACCTGGAAATGATAGCATGGCCTATGAGGTCCGCCATGCTCCTACCTCTGCCTCACCTTCACTCCCACTTCTCAACACCTTCTTACAGGTTCCTCCTTCTCCATAGAAGAGTCTTCCTCTTCCTAATCTTATTTGGCCTGCTCCTATTTCCCTTCAGGTCTCTGTGTAAAGATCACTCCCTTAAGAAAGTTAGATTTCCTCTTATAATTCCTGTTTCTCTTCTTTTAATTCAATTTTTAAAAATAAATTTATGATTATGTGTTTCTTTTATTTATTTTTATGTGGTGCTGAGGATTGAACCTAGGGCCTCATACATGCTAGGCGAGCACTCTACTGCTGAGCCACAACCCCAGCTTGATTATGTGTTTCTTAGTCTGATTTTTTAAAATTGAATGTTGTAGCTTTTATAAGATTGTAGATTCCATGATAAGTAAGACCATTTTGTTTGTTTCTATACCCCCAGCATCTGGCATAGTCCCAACACAGGCAGCAAATACTTTTGGCACCTACTTGTATCAAATGTTGTGTTTGCCTCAGGGATACAAAGGGGAATAAGACATTGGTACTATTTTGAGAGAGTTTTATTTTTCTGGCATGTGGTGTGTCTGAAGACAAGATATCTAAAAGAATAAGTTAATAAACATTAGGATTAGAACCCTAGAATTCTTATAAACAGTGATTTCTTTAGGACTTTAACTAGAGGGAGGTTTTCCTTATTAACTCAAAATATAAACTGAAGGAACTGCAACAGTACAGTTAAATGACTGTGAGTAAATTTCACCGTGATGTGTAGGGAGATTCAAGCCAATGATAAATACCTTTTATTTTTAAATGTTATTCCTATTATTATATAATTCTCAGGCTCAGAATCTTAATATTTGAAAGAATCAAACAGGTATTGAGACCAGTCTTCCACTTGATGCTAAAATACTCGATTATAGCATCCCTCACAGATGTTCATTAGACTTTGAACACTTCCCATGCTGGAGAAGTAACCATTACATAAAACAGCCTATTCCATTTTGGGACAATTTGAATTATTAGGAATTCTTTGTTACATTGTGCTCTTCTCCTGCCCCTTTGTCTGCCTTTGAAGTTTCTGTTCTCTCCCCCATGGAACCCTCCAACTGTTTGTAGAGTGCTAACCTGCTCCATAAATTGTTTTTTTTTTTTTAAACCAGTTGAAACATAATTTCCACACCCTTTCTTTTCCTGTGGCTATTTTGATTTGCTTCAGTTTTTCTGTATATTCTTTAAAATTTGGCACCCAGCATGAAGACAGCACTCCAGCTAAGTCCAGACCAGTGTCAAGCAAAGGGAAACTTATGTTTCCTTACCTTTGCTAATCTGGCCTTAAATTGCAGTGGAGTTTTCAGCAGCCCAGTGACCATGTTGGCTGATGTTTATAGTCAACTAAAATCCCTACATCTTTTTCACAGGAACTTCTTCAGCCTGGTCATTCACCTAATCTAGTATATAATAATTTTTTTTCTTGTATCCTTGTAATAGATTTTTTTACATTTATTCCCATTCAGTCTCATGTTACTAACTTCAGACCAATCCTCTAGTCAGTCTTTTGTGGCAGAAGAAAAAACTCAAACTCCAGTGAATACCACAAACAGTTATTTGCTTTAAGTTCAGGAAATGAAAAGTTGTGCTGGTTTTCAGTTTCTCAAATTGCTTTCCTCCTCTCACCCCTTCCCTCTCCCTCTCCATTGCCTCCATCTGAGCCCTGATAAAGGATGTCTGCAGTGAGACTCCCTTTAGAGGGCCTTGCCCTCCTCCTCCTCCATATACCACCATTCAGTAACAGCTGGGGTCTGTCTTGGCTAAGACTAGGGAACATCTTCTAGCCTCCCTAAGGAAACCTCTGCTGCACAGCCCCACACCACCTACTTGCACTGTAGTTCTGGCAGGTTTGTCCCATTTCTCCCAGAGGAAACAGCAGCCTCCTCTGCCTCCCCCACTCCCCCCCATCTCTTTTGTCCTCACAATCCAGCCCTGGAAAATATCTGAAGGCCACAGAAGTGGGAGTACCCTTTGATGCTTATATTGGCTGGATCCTTTTCCTTTTCCTTTTTTTTTTTTTTTAATAATCAGAGTAGTAGAAAAGTAGAGAATTAACCGCATGACAGCAGCAGAGGAATTCATTAGAGAAACTGAGATGAATTCTGCTCAGATTTCAGGCTCTCAGGCAAGAGTCACAAAGGAGTAATCATCTTCTAGTTGTTTTTAATCATTTCTTTTGTGGGACCTTCCTTGTCCATGAAACCAATCCTAGTGTCCGGCTTGGGGGAGCCTGAGAACACAAACTGTCAAATGGTGGCTTTGATTTGGGGATTACTACAGCAATATTAACCACATCCTTCTAACCTTCTTGGATAAGATTAAATTGTCCATCTTGGAGAAGTCAGTGACCAGTGCTATGTCATTGCTTTTATTTAAAGTGTTATTCATTAAAACTTGCTTTGAAATGTAGAAAATATGCACACAATTTTACTATGAAACATTCTCAAATAGACCAAGAAATGCTGGAGAATAAAATTTTCAAGTGTGTTCTCTTCTAACTTAGTATCCTCAGAGACTCTTCCTTTCATTAGCCTCAAAGGTAGCATCACTGATGGCTTGTCTGTGACTTAGTTATTTTATGCATAAAATTTTACTAGAAGGAACTGGGTAAAATAAAACAATAATTTTTTCTATAAATGTGTAAAGGCAGCAGCTGGGTCTCCCAGACACTCTTGGTCGTGTTAAGATTTTATTCCCAGGGTAATTCTCTGCTTTGCTTAAGTAGTGGACTTTCATTGTTCTTCTAATTTCATGAATCTTAACTCAATCTTATTAAAGTTTCATATTGAAACTATTTAGGAGAAAATTTTTTTCTCTAGTATTTTTATGTACCTTAAAAGTTTGTATTCACAAATAATTTATTGGCCTCATAAATACAAATTATTTACAGCTATTTTTTAAAGCAAGTTCTGTAAAACCCATTTTTCAATTACACTTTTTGCATAGTTCTAGGTGAATTTATCTACCTAAAAGCAATGAAAAGGTCAGTTCTTAGTCATTTTCTGGACAGAGAATTCATTAGTCTAAAGGAGTCATCACATAATTAGTTTGGTTTTAACATTAGGTTGATCCAGTCAACTTCCATCATACAGTAGGGCCTCACAGAGACGGATCTAGTACTACAAAACATTTCCCTGGGACTACTTTTCCCATGGCTCATTTTAGGGCGTAGACTTTAGAACTTACTCAGAGACTCTGAGTCAGATGAATAAGTCACCTGCCTCCCAAGTGGATACACAGGTACTTGTCACCTGCTTGTCCATTAGAGAAAAGATACCAATCTTCTTTCTATTGGTGATAAACAAGGAGTGATGTCTGTGGCCTGTAGGGGTTATAATTAGGGTTTAGAGAATAGGGGAGACTTGAGTGAGGCTTGGGAGGATACATAGGGTGTTAGTCATTCAAAGAGCAATTTTAAGAACCTCTGATACAAGTATATTTAAGATACATTGTTTTCTTATGATTTGGATCGACAGAGAGTAGGCTCAAAGGCACCATGAGAAAGGGTCTGGAAGCATGGAAGTGACCACATAGTTGCTTTGTGTATACAAACTAGTGAAAGATGTTGTTTTGATTTGGATGTGAAGTGTCCCCCAGAAGCTCACATGTGAGACGATGCAAGAAGGTTCAGAGGAAAATTATTGGGTTATAACAATGTTAACCAAAACAGCAAATTAATCCCCTGATTGGGATTAATTGAGTGGTAACTGAAGAGGTAGGGTGTGGCTGGAGGAGTGGGAATTGGGGTCATGGCTTTGGGTATATATTTGTATCTGGCAAGTAGAGACTCTCTCTGCTTTCTGATCACCATATGAGCTGCTTCTCTCTACCACATTCTTATGTCATGATGATCTGCCTCACCTGGATCCCTGAGGAATGGAGCCTGCTATCTATGGATTGAGACCTCTGCAACCATGAACCTTCAAATAAACTTTTCCTCCTCTACAGTTGTGCTGGTTGGGTCCTTTAGTCACAGAGGGTGAAATTGCTAACTAAAACAGATGTGATTCAATTCAATTAAATGTACACAACCATTAGTTCTAAGGAAATCCTTAGTAGATGAGCTCAAATACACACACACACACACACACATACACACACACATTTTTATTTATGCTACTTATAAGTATGAAAGATGAAAAAAGCCAGAGCATTGACTAAGTAAACGAAGAAATACTCAATAGCTATTAATAATCATGTTGTATAAAATATTTACTGAAATGAGGAAATACTCATGGTATAGAGAGGAGTGAAAAAAAGGTTATTAAACAATATATAGTGTGATTCCCATTTTATAAAATGTATTTGTGGCAAGAAAAAATTAGGAAGGATATACAAGTTGCTATATAAAGAGGTAGAGAGACAAAAAGACAGAGGAATCTTGACAAGTATGCTATTTCAACCTTTTTGGAAAAATAAAAGCAGTAAAAGATAGAGACAGCTTGCTTAGGGACTGGGAAAAAATTATCCATTCCAAGTTTTTGGGTTCAGTGTGTTTTTTGCATGCTTTTGTTTTTACTTTTTATTTAGAAAGATAGAAAAGCTGCAAAAGTGAAAATATTGCACTCATATGTCTTTACATATATTCATTTATTGCTAGTATTTTACCACATTTGCATTTTAATTTATTCTATTATCATCTATTTGTACATGCATTATATGCATAATATTTTTGAGCCATTTGAGGGTAAATTATATTCATCTTAAATTTTTTACCCCCAAACTCTGAAATGTATGTTTTCAAGAAAGGGGATATTCTCTTATGTAACCATAGTAGAGTGATCAACTTCAATAAATTTGACTACAGTTTAATCTATCATATGTATTCTAGTTATAGTTTTATCAATTGATCCAGTAATATAAGAGTGCCCTTTATAGCATTTCTTTCTTTCAGCATAGGATCCAGTCTAGGATTAGATATCACAATTAGTTGAGATATATAGTTGTCATGTCCCTTTTGTCTCTCATCTGGAGCTTTTCCAAAATTTTTGGTGTGTTTTTGTTTTAACAGCACTGGGGACTGAACCCAGGGCCTCATGCATGCTAGCAAGTGCTTTCCCACTAAACTACATCCCAGCCTTTTTTATATTGTTTTTTTAAAATATTTACTTATTTTTTAGTTGTAATTGGACCCAATACCTTTATTTCATTCATTTATTTTTATTCAGTGCTGAGGATTGAATCCAGGGCCCTGAGCATGCTAGGTGAGTGCTCTACTGCTGAGCTTTTTATATTATTTTGCAATGGGGTCTCACCAAGGTGTCCAGGCTGACCTTGAACTTGTGATCTTCCTGCCTCAGCCTCCCAAGTAGCTTGGATTTCAGCACCACCACTTACATACCCTTTATCTTTTATGACTTTGGCTTTTTTGAAGAATTCAGGATTATCCCCATACATACACTTTTCAAAAATGTATTTGATATTTCCTTAAGATCAGATTCAGGTTCTGTCCTGTTGACCAGATAATGTTTTATCTTCAAGTTATCACCTCTGGAGGCATATAATGTCCTTCTGCCACTCTTCAGTGATATAAATTTTAATCACCAGGTGAAGTCATTGTCTAATTTTTCCTCTGTATAATTACCTGTTTTCCCTTGCAAGCACAAAGTAGTCAGTGGGAAGCAAATATCTTGCTTCTCATCTTCACCCCTAGATTTAGTATCTATTGATAATTATTTCATTATCAGGCTTTGTACAATGTCCATAAAATCATGTTTTTCTAACTCTAACATTCCTTCCACATTTGCCAGTCAGTATTAGATATTTTCTTAAAAGTAATAGTGCCCTCTTTTCTCTCCATCCATACATCTTTTCTGTGGTTTCTACTATATTGAATTATTTTGGTGCTCAGCTTGTCCCAGATTTATCTAGTGTGTTCTTGTGTCATATCTCTATCATGGTGTGTGTGTGTGTGTATGTGTGTGTGTGTTTTAGCATTTCCTTACTTTTCGGCATAATAAGTCATGCTAGGTACATTTTACAACTATCCTCTCTTAGCTCTCAAATCTCCTGTTTTTCTAGGAAACACTAGCTCTTTTTTTTAGTAGAAATGGTAATAGAGAATACATTCTAGGCATGGTTGTATTCAGTGCTATTGAAGTGTCTTAGCTTCTTGGATAATTCAATGAACAGAACTAGGAAACACACACACACACACACACACAAAAAAAACACATACATACACACGTTTTAGAGACCATGAATTCACACTGATTCCTCCAATTGCCATCCATTTCCCCAGATTTCCACCTGCACAATTCACTTAGGTATGGCTTCCAAGTTTAAAATAATAAGGCAGAATAATAAAGATGTTCAGCATGCAGTGGAAGGAAATAGAACATTGAAACTTACATGAGATGGTCAGTTTTAGTTAGGGGTGTAAGCACAATTCACTTAGGTATGGCTTCCAAGTTTAAAATAATAAGGCAGAATAATAAAGATGTTCAGCATGCAGTGGAAGGAAATAGAACATTGAAACTTACATGAGATGGTCAGTTTTAGTTAGGGGTAAATACAACTGGCATATGCCAAATCCAAGACTGTAAGAGAAAGAGACTTACAGAAAAGAACAGAGCATGCCCCCTGAATTTTGAGGTACATTAAGAAGATCTGTTAGGAGAAGAAGGAGATAAAAATAAGAATAGCCTGGGAGAGAGATGAAGAAAATGAAGTTTAGAAAGTAGGAAGAGAGCCAGTATTATATAGAGTCATGGTAGTCAAGACTGGAAAGAATCTCAGAAGATGTCAAAGATAGCAAAGTGGTCAGAGAAAATTGGAGACCAAGATTGGGAGTTTGGATTTGATATCTGGTTACTGAAGGTTTTTAAATCTGAGTTTAGAAATTCATTTGAGCTTTTTTGAGAATATACCTTTAGAATCACCCAGCTTAAATTAAGTAATATTTGTTTAATGTTTAGGGGACATTTACATTTAGTTTTTTCTTAACCTTTTATATATGTTGACAAAATATTATTTTATTTTTAATTGCAGGCTAAGCAAGCTATGCTGTGTGTATAAAGCGCCCAACTCTAAGAGGCATTATAGACAGGCTATTTTTAGGGAATTCATGTTTTTCTTTAAAGAATTGGTTAGCATTTGGAATTGATATACAGTATAATATTTAAAAGGAAAACAACATATTTCCTCATCCCCCAAGAGTTTTCTTAAAATAGCATGTAATCTTACCTACAGTGGGAAAGGCCTCAAATTTTATAAATTGGGTTGGATGTAACCCAGATTACCTGACCAGGAGCGCCCCCAAGAAAAACAAGGTGGTAAAGGTTATAGTAATGGTAATTAAAAAATTTGTGTTGAGCCTGCTGGGCCTCTCTAAAAGCAGTGATCCAGCCTGTGGCTGCTGGCATCATTTCTACTGCTGAGACATGCTGTCTTTTTGGCGAGAAATCCAAACCAAGTCTTTGCCCACTTTGAAAGCCAAAATATTCTTCTCATTCCTTTCAGCCACAGAAAGGGCTGAGCTTTTGCTAATAGGATCCATGTCTGTGTGACCTGTTGATGCTTCAACCTGTTTTCTGTACAGTGCATAGGCAATAAAGGGTTTAATTTTAATTGTTTTTCTCCTCAGGGTCATGAAGTATTGCAAGAATTAGAAGCTAAAAAGGATCTTTGGGGTTATCTGCTTTAATCCCACTACTTGTCAGAGGAACACACCAAAGGCTTAGATAGGTAAAATCAAATGCCTATAGACTCACAGGTGGAAAATGGTAGAGCTTAATCTCAGGCCAGCTGATCACCCCCATCTAGGTCTGCAGCTATACCACATATTATAGCATCTCTTTTAAAATAGCAAAACCTTTTTTGGGTTCTACATTATACTACAGATGTTGGTTATCAATCTGAATGACAATAAATTGTTCTACAAGAGGAATACTAGGCAGAAATTTAGTATCCAATATCCACAAGCAAACTGTTTGGACAATCTAAAAATAAAATCTTTACTGAACTGAATGGAATCTATGGAGAACATTGATAGCTTATCTTGATGTGAAGTTTTGTTGAAAGCATTAAGATATTCTCCAGATTGTGGAACTTTGTAGAAGCCCTTTCCTCTTTCATTATGGATGAATTAGTTTGGGAACCTTGGTAAACCAGGAAGATATTTCATGGTCTCTTTCACATTGTAAGACTTGAACACATCAAATTCAAAACAGTATATTTTTTCTTCCTATAGAGAATAATTCTCCTTTAGTACTTTATAACTAAAACTTTGGGAGACGTGAGAACCTATTTCCATTTTGCCCAGCAAGTAATTACTTACAGAATTCTCTGTGAAACAGTCACCATGTTAGATACTGTGAGGCTAACAAGAATGTTTGTTCTTCCTAAGTGCAGGGTAGTGACAGGATACAGCAACCATTGCCATTGTTTCCTGCTATAGCATATGTTGGGTTACATCTCTTGCTCCCAGGGCCTCATATTTTCTCAGCTTCCTGATACTTCTTGGGGAGGTTTGTCTTCCTTGAAAAAGATAAAATTTTCTAACAGAATTTTAATTTTTTATTTGTAATTGTCTTGTTCACTTAATTTTTTTCAACATTTGAAAGAGCTGAAGTGAGTACAAGGAAAAATATAAAGGTTCTCTTCAAATCTACTTTTAGGAAGATGATTTTAAAATATTCTGTAACCTCAGGGATCTGCAGTTAGATACACATGCCTAGTTATAACTACTATCATGTTAGAAGATGCTGTGGTTAGGCATCAGAGAAAAGAATCATACTAAGAACTTGTTTAAAAATATTTTTTAGTTGTAGATGGACACAATATTTTCATATATTTCTTAATTTATTTTTATGTGGAGCTGAGGATCGAACCCAGTGCCTCACCCATATGAGGCAGGTGCTCTACCACTGAGCCACAACCCCAGCCTATACTGAGAACTTTTAGGG
This sequence comes from Marmota monax, assembly GCF_021218885.2. Taxonomy (NCBI): domain Eukaryota; kingdom Metazoa; phylum Chordata; class Mammalia; order Rodentia; family Sciuridae; genus Marmota; species Marmota monax. The sequence goes on along the minus strand of NW_026693777.1, from coordinate 18,313,828 downwards.
ATAATTCTTTTATAGTTACCCTATTTTTCTTGCTCCTGATAATCTTTTTAAATGGGTTGAAGGAAGCTCCTTGCCAGGCTGTAATATACCTCCAGGGAATAAAACACATGATCTTTTCCCTTATTTGGCATTGAAATTTCATCAGGCTACATTAATCTGAGTGAAACACACTCTAGGAATATCTTTAGAAGAGTTCTATAGTTAGAAAAGTTGAGACCAGGTAATAAGGGACCTGTTCAGTGGAACCACAGATTTTGTATACCATGCCTGAAGCAAATAAAGGTGATTGGTACTTGTGTTGCAGTATTCAAATACACCAGGATCAAATAGGTAAGATACCTTAAACCATGGTTCCTGTGCATGTGGATTTTTTTTTTTTTTTTTGGTTTTGGAATATGTTAGTAATGATAACTGGGATTCTGTGCTGATATATAGCCAGGCCTCAGGCTAGTTAAGGGCAATCATACAGTGTAGGATTATGTGTCTTAGTTGCCTCCAGTGAAGGCTGGATGGGCTATTGTGGCAGACATCACTACTGTGGTATCATGGAAAAAACATAGATCATAAAGCAGTTCCCTCACCTGGAACAAAGTGGGCAATAAATCTCTAGCTCACAGTTTGAGGATGAGAAGAGAAAAAACTTGGAAAGTGCTTTGAAATCTCCATAGCCCCTCCAAAAGCAAGGACATGTGCTTATGATCATTATTGCAGTGACTTAGAGTGAGTTACTCTCTACATGATCATGATAAGATCATCCAAAAAGAGCAGGTAGGTTACTGTACCAAACAGAATTCTGTATTATAGAAACTCCCTGTTTGAGTCACTAAGTAAAATGAAGGGCAGTGAAAAGTGTGCTCTGTTTAAAATGTTCATTTCATTTTCACTTTCTATTTTTTATCAACAAAAAGTTTCCCTTTATTTTTAGTCCCTTTCACTTTCTAGTTCTCAGGCTTGATTTAGGGTCAGTGCTGTTCCCACACTTACACATTTGCATTATCTCCCTTGATCTTCTCTCTGACAAGTCTTTTATGACTAATGCACTGTGGTCATAGCAAGAACATTGCTAATGGTATATTTCTTAGGTAGGAAAATCTAAAATCATTAAGTGTCTGAGTTCAGGACACTGTGACCTCTTCCCCTCTGCCTCCCCCCCCCCCCCGCCCCGCCCCCAGTGCCTAGTGACTCAGCTTTGTTGAAGGACAGGGCTACTTTTGCTTGTAGTTAAGGACCCAGCCCCCCCTGCACAGGGACCACTCTAGTCACATTGCCCTTCCCTACTTTTTCTTGCCATTAAAACATTAATATGTGGAGAAGATAGAACAATGAAAAAAAAAATACTGCTTTTGCACTGCCTTTACTGTTTTAATACCTATTTTGTACTATCAACTGAATATGGTATACATATCTTAAAGAGGTAAAATAAAAAGTTGAAACAGATAGTAGGAAAACTTCTTGCTGTCATATATGAGTCAAAGGCTATAAGTCAGAGTTGATTACATTGTGGAGCATAGACGAGATCTGATGGTTGTTCAAGAATTTGGTTGGGAAATAAAATGTAGAAGTACTAGAGAATGTTATCAGAGCAGAGTTGTGGAAAACCACCTAAAGAAAATGATTGCCTTTCGGCCACATACTGGCGTAAACATAAACAAAGCATAAATCTATCAGAAAAGAGGCTAAGTACCATCAGAAGCACCTAGAGATAAAATTTGACCAATAACTATCCAAAGTGTTGGGAATATAGGCAGTCTTCAGAGTTTCAGTGCCACTGGCAAGAGGCCTTCTATGTTAGAAATTCAATGTAACATTCAAGTCCTATAACAAATTCCTCTTATTCTGGCAGCTTTTGTGTATAGTTTGCCTCTGTAGGTATAACCATCTAAAAGGGAAAATGCAAGTACCTGGTCTGTGTGGTGGATCCTTACAGTTATAAATAATAAATTGGACTTCTGGTTTTCTCTACCAGTTTACTGTAAACTTTGTTCGAGCAACCATGTCTAACTCCCGCTATCCTGGGATACTGATGGTTTGGAGTTTCTATGCCTTCAGGGACTAGACCCCAATTATATTGTTTATATAGCCATATGGTACCACTTAGTAAAAAAGGGAGATAATATCACCCTTGGCTAGAAGTTTGGGCCTAGAAACTAGCTGACCTGTGTTTGAATCCTAGATGAGCCATTTATAAGCTATATGACTTAAGCCTGATTTCCTCTCTGTAAAAAAAGAGATTAGCAAAACACCAACCTCAATAAATGCTCTGAGGATTAAATTAGTTAATCCATGTAAAATTTTTGGCCCAGACCATTACATAGGGCTGCTATGACCATCATCCTCATCATCATTAGCAGAAGCAAAAGCAGCAGCAGAAAGGTGAAATGACCACCTTGGTTGGTCAGCAAATTAGACTGGCCTAGAACTACCCTAACTTAGGAGTAGAGTGTTTCCATTGGAACTGCAGCATGGGTAGAATTGCCATTGTGAACAAATCACTTATGAAAAAATTATAGTAATAAGGTATGGTGCAGAGTATTGAAAAAAAAAAGTCAGACATATTCTAATTTTGAAAAATGAAGTAGGGAAGAACAAGACATATTCCTGAACCTGCAGAACATTGATCTTCAGCAAAATTTTTGAGTAGATCATTGAATGATTGCTCATGAGAAAAATATTATTTGGAGACAATACAAACTCACTAAAAGCAAAGAATTTCTATTTCTAACACCATTTCATTCTTTTACAGTTTATCTGATTGGTTATAGAAATTAAAACATGAATTTTTATTTCTGGAAGAAGTTTGGCAGAGATTTTAATGTTATTGTCTTGTTGAGGTTAATTAACTGGACTCATAGCTGGTTGAATAAATGTATCCTGCTAGTTTTGAGGTGGATGATAGATTGATGTCCATCTTGGAAGGAGGTCATCGTGGTAAGCCTCAAGAATCTGTTTGCTAATGCTGTTCTGACCAATTTTCTCATTTAAAACTTTTGATGGATGCACAAAAGATGTGCTTTTGTAAATATGGCTGACTCCAAGGCTAATACATGCAATAGTGAAACAGGATTTTTTAAAAGATCTGTGTAGGTTGATATAAATTTGCTAATAATAACCATAGGTTATATTTATTAAGCACTTTGAATGTGCTGGGCAGAATGCTGAATGTCCTATGTTGACTCCTTCATTTAATCCTGATATGATTACTGTTAATATTCCATTCTGTAGGTAGATAAGGAGACACAGAAATGCTAAATCATTTTTCAAGATGCACAGCCAATAATGAGCACAGCTGAGATAGGAATCAATTGTCTAACACTGAAGCTCATGTTCTTAATCATTGTATTGTGCTACCAGAGCCAGTGAGTTAAAGTTTTACAAGGGTTTTGGGAGGCTGAGGCAGGATGATCGTGAGTTCAAAGCCAGCCTCAGCAACTTAGCGAGGTCCTAAAGCAACTCAGCGAGACTCTGCCTCTAAATAAAATATAAAAAAGGGCTGGGAATGTGGTTAAGCACCACTGGATTCAATCGTACTACCCCAAAAATAAATTTTTTTTTGCAAAGGTCAATGTAAAGTCCTAGATATAGGTCAGTAAGACATCAAATCCTAAAAGGAAGGAGGGAGTTGATAACAAGTAATGGGGAAAAAATTTTAGGGATGTTATGTAATAGGAAACTTAATATGAATCAATACTGTCATGTGCCTGCTGAAGAAAAAGAGAAAAGTACAACTAACATAAATCTGAGCTTGAATTATTAGAATATGATGTTATGAATCAGGAGTGGCAATAGTTCTACTCCAACAGTGCATGCATGCCCAGAGTACTAAGTCTGGTTGTCATTAAGAGAATCCTTAACTGTTTTAACTCATGATAAGAGGTTTTGGATTTATATTCTAACAGGAGAAATGGTGAACTGAAGATGTTGCCGAAGACAGAGGAATATGAAGACTGCCTTGAGTATTAACAGAGACGTATGATGAGAGAAATAGCTTGTACTGGTATTTAAGAGACTATTTCTCATTTGCTATTGAGAAATAGACCTAGGTATCTGATTGATTGAGATCAGGAAAACCATACTGGAGATCATGGCTTGATCTTAGGTTACAACCAGACTTTTAATTCCCTTCTCCTTCCCTTCCCTAATCAAACACTTATGGAATCAGGCAGGGCATCTGGAAGCCTACAGGTCTTGTGTTGGAGGCACAGGCCCATCCTGTAGAGAGGAGTAGAATGTGGGCATTCTGAAGCCAGGGCAGACTTCTCCAATTTAAATTAGAGAGAAGGGACCCAAATTCTTATCCCCACAAAAATCCTTTTTGAAGCATCAAAAGAGATCAGAATGTTATTCTAGTAGGAGGCCCCTATTGAAACCTTGGGGCAAAGGAATTGTGTTACTGCTGGTAATTGTCAACCATAACTCTAGTGGCAAACAAGCCACTGGAGGCACTCTTATCCTTGAAATGTTTGGCCCTGTGCACAATGCTGTGAAAAAGACTTCCATCTTTGGGAAGTGGAGAAGGGTACAGAATGATGTTGTCTAAATGATTTCTAAAGTCCTTTCCCTAAGTTTCTCTTGAGATCAGTTAAGACACACACTGGTAAACAACAAAAACTTCAAGTTAAGCAAGTCAGTAGTTTTATGACTTAGTTTGAGCAATGAGAGATGTTCAGTGTTCTAAGTGGCTGGCTCGTCACGTTCTGGAGGTGGCTTTGCTCCAACTGGTCACCAGTGTTTTGAATTAAAGAGAATGACAGTCTACAAATTTATGCACATGGCACTCAGAATAGAAAAGGCCAGCTTCTGGGCTCTGATACCCAAATTCAACAAATAAGGCTGTGTTCTTCCCCCAGGACCCAATATGTAAGCCTCCTTATTGTATTGTGCTGTAGTAACAGTTTCCTAGTTTTATGGGTAATCTGTGAAACCAGCCTTCCCTTTATTTCAACTTTGTTGTTGTTTTCCCTTTATACTATGAATTAAATGAATCCTTAGGGGTTTCAATTATATTATGGGAAAAAAGACTTTGGAGTTCTGAGAACCTGAGGAACAGTTTGTTTTCCCCAGTTAGATGTTTAGGGCTTACAATTTGGTTATCATTTTCAAAACATTTCAGGAAGACTAATCATCCCTGTTACTTCTAATGTTTAAGATAGTATAATTCAATTCTCTCCTATCATCATGATAACCCTAATATTTGTATGATCTTTTTTCATTTCATAAAGTACTATTTTACACACAATAAAAATCACAAATAATCCTGTTTAGAAAGTAGAGCAGAGGAAGGAAGATAGGTTCAATTGTCCCCATTTCAGAAACCGGGAACATGAACATCAGAGAGTACTGGTGGTAACAATTATAACAAAAAGTTTCTGAACACCACCTCTGTGCTAACTATCTGCAGTGTACATTTAATCCTTATACTTGTTATACATGTATTAGGTACTATTTTCCCCAGTTTGAAGTGGGGAAGCTATGTCCCAAGGTCACGCAGTAGTAAGTGAAAAACGAGAATCAGCTTTCCGATTCTGAAATTCATTTTTCTTAATAACCAGATTACTGTCACCAGGAAGGCAATGAACCTGCTCAAGGCTACTGGCTGCCCAGTAGCCTTGGCAGGGCCCAAACCTATGTCTTTAGACTGCTCAGCACATCTTCTACATCTTGAAGCTACTTCACTGGTCTTCATTAGTCTTTTTCCCCAATATGTAGAAAAGAAACAAATGAAAACTGAGTCAAAATTTCCCTTTATAACATAGAGGAACCAGTTCAGTACCAAGTTGAATCTCAGGCTCTTACGGGATTTTTAAGTACCTAATGTTCTCTTCATAGTGTTTATTCTTTACTACCAGCACTGTCATCATCAGTTAATGCAGGCAGTCCTTGTCTCATAGTGATTCACACAAGAGCTTGTTCTGGATTCAACTATTTTGCTCTGTTTGAAATTGATAGAGCCAGTATGTTTCCCAACCAATTTGGGGGAAATTAGTTTTCATATTAACTGTAGCAGAAAAGCAAATAAGAGAGTCAGTGAGGCTTCTCAGACTAACCTTTGGCATCAGCCAAGCAGAGTTAAAAATCCCAGCTCAGCTTCTTCATAACAGACAGACCATACATGAGTTGACTGTATCTCATTAAGAACCCATCACTGGGGGCTAGAGTTATGGCTCAGTGGTAGAGCGCTTTCCTAGCACACGAGGGACACTGGGTTTGTTCCCTAGCACCACATCAAAAAACTAAATAAACGAAATAAAGGTATTGTGAATATATATATATTCTCCATCACTGCATTTTAAAGTGGAGCCAACAGTTGTCTCATGGATTTGTTAGAAAATAGAAAGCACAAGTTGAAAAGGTAGTTAAATGCTTTTTAAATGCTTTGGGGGCATGAACTTATATGGTAGGTGCCATGCTTGCATTTGCCTAACATAATCTTCATGACAGCCCTAGGACATAGGTATTATTATCACCACTTGATAAAGACAGGAAACAATCTCAAGGAGATTTAATAACTTTCCCAAAGTGAACTATACCTTAGAGTCTCAAATGCATTTCCCAAATGCTGTTAAGTATCTCTAAGCCTTCCCCAAAGTTTTCCTGAATAAGGCTATCAAAGTCTTCCTAAAGAATCCCATCTAAGTTCTATCATTTCAGTGGTTCCTTCATCTTTTTACTTGTTGCTGTAAAACTAAATCTGGAATTACAATGGCATATTTCAAAAAGTATGTATATTCCTCTGTTTTATGGATTTATGTATCACCTCCTTTATCATCCGGGATCAAGAGGGACATAAATACCTGGATAAGACTCCCCTTTCTGGGATTTCTGCACTTCCATTAACAGGGGTCACAGGGAACCTGGACAATAATTCCTCTTTGCCTGCACACTCTCAGCCTAATCACAGCTATTTGCCTCAAGCAATCTAATCTCAGGATGCCTTTGATCACTGTTTAGATTAGTCAGTGCAAGAAGCCTGACTTGCCCGGGAACTTTTACCTCCCAAACTCTAATTCCTCTCTTCTTTTCCTCCTCAAGTCCTGTGTCCCCTGGCATTCAGAACCCATCTTCAGCAAAGACTCCTGTGCTCCCAACCCCTTCTCAGAGCATTCCTTTTACCTTCTAACTCTATTAGAGATCTGGATGTCCTAAGCATGCTGCTTTTCCTGCTACCCTCTTAAGTGATGGCAATGCTGTCTCCACTTTCTCCTACCATTAGGTCTGGAGGTGGACTAGGTGACCTCCTTTTTCCTCACTGCTGCTTTTAGACCACTCTTCATCCCCTCTCCCTAAAAACTCCCAGCTTCAAATCTCATGTTATCAGTTATGTATAGACCTCATAGAGCTTAATATGTGAAGGCATACAGTTTGTGGTTAATTAATATGACATTTGTAGCTCTTTTATAAGGAAAGTGGATAGTGGTCTTTTGATCAAGAACATAAGTGCCTTTTAGTTAGCCAGTACTGTATAATGGAGTGTGGGGTCGGGGAAGTAGGTTCTACTTTCATCAATCTAAGAATGGGCACCTTAACTTCTTCAGAGTCAAGGAGTGCTGTGGTTGGAAACACAGTCCCTGTCCAGAGTAGTATTCACAAGATTTGTTTCATGGTGGGACTGTGTGGTTCTGGGCCAAATTAAGTTTGGTATGTCTCACTTTCCTAGTCTTTGTGGAGAAGTGAGACAAGAAGAATATGTAGTAGGGAGTTGGGCATTCATGTACAAAAAATATTTTCCTGAAATAGGAAGTCATGGAGGACTCAGGTTCTGAAATATAAAGTGTTGGTCTACTTAATTTTGAAAGGAAAACTTTGTATAATTTAGCAAGACCTTCTTGTTTGAAGTTAGTCTCAAGCAAAAGAGCCTTGTTGGATTTCTCCGTAATTCTCAGTAGTTACCAGATTTCAGAACAGTTCCTTATCTGTAACAGGTCTTTAGGTTATAGACCTAATGGGGATATAACTTTAATGTTGTAGAGTTAAACCAACTTCACACTATTTATAAGACATGTCATACAACACCGAAAACAAGAAATTAGAGTATGTGGAAACTATGCCACTAAAATTAAGCAGCATAAGGAAAATGAATGTAAGCCTATAAGTCACAGCCTGACTTCTGTTTCAGCAGCTGACCCAGGGGCAATAGAGCCAAGAACAATTTTAAGACCTGTTCTGTTCTGACTCATAAAGATTATTTGATATTGCCCCCACCCCCCACCTCCATCCACTGCCAAGTGAGTACCAGGGTTTAGGAAAAAGATTTATAATATCACCTAGTTCATTTCTGATCTAACTTTGATTCTGGCTTCAGCAAAATGAGCTACATGCTCTTTGTTAAGTATCACTGGCAGTACATTTCCTAACAGTTTATGTGGCTGTCAGTGATCTTTGTGATTCTCTGAGGATAGGCATCAGAGATATATATATATACTTCTTGGAAGTATGCTAAACTAAGTGATGGCTTAGTTTATGTTACCTGAATGTGAGTACTGTTGATGTGGCATTCACATTAATTTTCATATCTACTTAATCAAGTGACAGAAATCATAACTTCAAATGTATATTTATGACATCACTGTATTGGTCTTTCTTTGGAGATGAAAAACATGTAGTTAAGAACTGTGAAAAATTACCTTGATTATACCAGAATACTTACACAACAATATTGTATAAACAGGTGATTAATAGTTCGCAGTATAACCTGAAGTTGGAATTTTCGGTGTGGAGGTAGGAAGTGTTAGACAGTGGGGTGTATATATAATACCAAGGCACATTATTGCAACTTGGCACTATTGATAGATTATGCATCAGAAATAGAAGTTGTCATGGACAGTGACGCAGGAGTGGTTCAGTGGAGTAGCAAGTCTGGTGATAGGTCAGTAGGAGTATTTCTACAGGCTCATGGGTAGGGTAGGTGGGTAGAAGGCTGACACCAGAAATATTTTCCAAATTAGGGAAAAACTATAAAATACTACAACATTTAATAAAGAGACAGGGAGCTTCTAAGTAGCTAAAACTCCCAGCATGGGAATGTTTTTGGCACAGAATCTGGATCTTATATGTGAAAGGCTCTCAGTTCATTTGGAGCAGGAGAACAATTTTTTTTCCTTTCACGAGGAAGCTTTATGAAGCGAACCAGTAGGAAATTACAATCACTTTATAGAAACTTACTCTAACATTAACCTGGTGGGACTTTATCTAGTCCTTTCATTTCTCTTGCTCACCTAAATCCTAAAATAGAAAATGTATCCTTTAGAATGGCACAATGACAAACTCACAAATATGGCTTTGAAAATACTCTACAAAAGTCCTCAGGGACAGTCCTCTGCCCCTGTTTTGGATACCGCCAATAACATTGCCTTTTGTTAAACTCTCAACTGTAAGGATAATTTCTTTTATGTATAAATCCCATATATTATCTTTTGCACCCATTTCTTTCTGCTCTGTCTTCAGAGAAGATGGAAAACAGCTGGTTACTCTTCTCTGCTTTAGAATCCTTATGTATTCAAGAAACTGTTATTAAATCACCACCTTTGACTTGGATTTTCAGATAGAATCATTCCCATCATGTTAGTATTCCATATAAATCTTATTTTCCAAGTCTAATCAGTCTTGTGGCTCTCTTTTAAACCATCTGGAGCCCAGAAGTTAGTGCTGTTGTCCATAAAGCCTGACCAACTCACTAATAAAGAGATGGTTTTGTGCTAGGAGCAAGGATGCACACCTGTAATCTCAGCCACTCCAGAGGAGACCTACAAGCTCAAGGTCAACCTTGGCAACTTAGTAAGACCCTGTCTCAAAATTTAAAAAATAAATAAATAAAAAGGGATGGGTATGTAGTTCAGTGATAGAACACCCTGGGTTAAATCCCTAGTACTGCCAAAAACAAACAACAAACAACAACATTCTTTTGTGATTCATAAGTACTTTTTCTTATGAATCTCATTTCCTTGCTTGAATTTTGAACTGTATTTTTAATTGCAGTTTTTGAGATATCATTTATATACCATAAAATAGACTTATTTTGAAGTGCATAATTCACGTTTTTTGTTCCTGTTTTTGTATATTTACGAGGTTGTACAGCTGTCATCACTATGGAATTCCAGATCATTTTCATCACCTCAAAGGAAATATTCAGTGCCCATTATCAGTCACATCTGATTTCCTCTATTTTCTATATTATAGATTTACTTATTCTGGACATTTCCTATAAATGAAGCCATAAACAAAATATTGTCTTTTGTATTGGCTCCTTTCTTTTAGCAGAATAATTATGTTGATTCATATTATAGCATAAATTAAGATTTATACAAACAGATATGATAAATTGTGGTATAAAGGTGTATTAAGAATTGTAATGCAAAAAAAATCAATAAGAGAGCTCATGTATAATGACATAAGTTGGCGTGAACATACTTTATATACAGAGTTATAAATTGTGCTGTGAATGAATAATAATGAATGTAATGCATTCCACTATTGTCATGTATGAAAGAAATTTAAAAAGAGATTTCATTCATTCTTATTTATAGGTGAATAATATTCTGTTGTATGGAAACCTCACATTTTATTTATTCTTGCCTAATTATTAAATTCAGAACTACATTAATTAATTAATTAATCCACTCCATTTTTACCCCAGGAACACTCTGTCATTTTGAGGTTTTGGATCTTGTTTACTCTTTTATTTTTTTTAACAAAATTGGCATTGTGTCATTTATTTATTTTACTAGACAAGGATTTACAATATCTTTGATATTGTGTGCATGGACTGATATAAAACAGGATTCGAATGCAGAAAAGAGAACACAAAATGGAATATGGTAAATGACATAAAAGAGGAAAAATTATTTCCTTTGAGAGGGTATCAGGAAAGGTCCCCCAGAAGAGGTATTACTTGGAGGTTACATAATTAGTATATTATATTAAGGGAATAAATTAAATTTTCTTTTTTAATTTTTTTTAAAATTATTTGTTCTTTTTAGTTATACATGCCAGTAGAATTTATTCTGATATATTTATACATGCAAAGAATATATCTTATTCTAATTAGGATTCTAGTCTTATGACTGTACATGATGTTGAGATTCACTGTGATGTCTTCATATATCTACATAGGAAAGTTATGTCAGATTCATTCCACTGTCTTTCCTATTCCTAAACCCCCACTTCCCTTCATTCCCCTTTGTCTAGTCCATTGAATTTCTATTCTCCCAACCCCCACCCCTTGTTGTGTGTTAGCATCCACGCTTTAGAACATTTGAACTTTTGTTTTCGGGGACTGGCTTATTTCACTTAGCATGATGGTCCCCATATTCATGCATGTACCGGCAAATGTCATAAAGTCATTCTTTTTTAAAAAAAAATTATGTGTGTGAGTAGTTGTAGATGGACATAATGCCTTATTTTACTTATTTATATTTTTATGTGGTGCTAAGGGTCAAACCTAGGGCCTCACACTTTCTAGGCAAGTGCTCTACCACTGACCCACAAACCCAGCCCAAGCCATTCTTCTTTATGGCTGAGTAATATTCCAGTGTGTGTGTGTGTGTGTGTGTGTAACAATTTCTATATTCATTTGTCTGTTGATGGGTATCTAGGTTGGTTTCATAGCTTAGCAATTGTGAATTGTGCTGCTATAAACATTGTGGCTGTGTCACTGTAGTATGCTGATTTTAACTCCTTTGCATATGTACTAAGGAGTGGGATAACTGGGTTAGTATTTTATTTCTTTTTTTTTTTTTTCCTTTTTGTGGTGCTGGGAATTGGATCTAGAACTTCACACATACTAGGAAAGCACTCTACCATGAAATTACATTCTTTGCTCAGCCCTTTAATTCTCTACTCTTCAATTTAATAAAATTCCTTTTAATCCCTAATTTTACTATCTTCATAATATTATTTATAAACTGAGGAAAAGACCAAAGCCAGTCTGCATATCTGCCCAGAACATTACTTATTTTGTCTTTAGATACGTTCATGATATTATAGATATAACAAGTCCTATTAGGATGTAATAGGTTTTCATTCCTCAAAAGCTTAGACATTCATTAAATTGTCTTAGAGCAGGGTACTTCTCAAAACATGATAACTAATTTCCTAAGGTGATCAGGGAGTAGATGGGATTGAATGGAGATAATTGATGGAAGATGCCCAGTTATTATAAAACTTCCCTCCTGTCACTGATGGTAATTATCTGTTCCCTTTGCTTGAGCAGTAAACAGCTAGAGGAACCTTTTATGAGCATGGGTTTACTCCCATGAACATGAGACAGATTTGGACTTGTGTCTTGGCTTTGCTGTTTGCAAATGTTTGTATACCCATCTATGTAGCATCTATGAAGTGGAATAGCAATACCACCTTGTAGGGTTGTTGTGATGTTTAAGTAAAATAACTTCTAAAAATCACTTAAAAGTAATGTCTGGCATAGGAGATGTACTCAACAAGGGGTATTTATTACTCTCATGTAAGATCTTAAAAATGTGAAAAAGAAATAAAGGCTATAGTGGCCCCTGACATCAAGGAGCTTAGTATTTTTGTTTGGTTAGGTTTTTTTGTTTGTAGCACTGGGGATTGAACCCAGGGCCTTGAACATGCTAGGCAAGCACTGAGCCACATCTTCAGTCCTTTTTATTTTAAGACAGGGTCTCCTTAAGTTGCTGAGGATGGCCTCAAACTTGCAAAATACGTCTCAGCCTCCCAAGTAGTTTGGAATCATAAGTGTCACCACACCTGGCTAAAACATTTACTATTCTGATGGCAGAAACAAAGTTGACAATTGATAAATTTAAATTTAAGAACAAAATTTAAAACTTAAGACTGAGAAAGCATAGAATAATATTTTCTCATGTCACTTCAGTGAATTCTGGGGGTGAGGTAACTATAAGGAAGTCACTGTTGATATCAAGAGAGAAATGTTTTTCTTACTCAAATACTCATTCTTGTAGAAATCCCCTTGAGGGCTGGAACTACATTTTCTTCATCTTTCTATGCCTGGAAGTACCTCACAAAATAACTACACAGAGTAGTTAGAAGTACTTATTGAATTTTCATTTTATAGCATTCTAGATTGTGCCTTTCATTCTCTTCTTACTCTCCACCTCTAATTTATGCCTATAGTATTCACCCATACCCTGATGAGTCCCAGATCTCTGCATCTAGCCCACACTTCTGAGCTCTAGGCCCTTGTTTCTAAGTGTCTGTTGGGAATGTTCTCTTAGATGTTGTGTGACTCCCTCCTACTCAGAATGCCCAGATCTGCACTGTTAGTCTGTTTTTCCAAAAGGACACTTTCACATTCTCCCTATCTTGCTTAACAGCAATTCATTATCTTTTTAGTCACAATTTTGGAGCATAGAAACTTTCCCATAACCAACTGAATTTTTAAAAAATATTTTTAGTTGTAGATGGACACAATACCTTTGTTTTATTTGTTTATTTATATGTGGTACTGAGGATTAAACCCAGGGCCTTACATGTGCGAGGCAAGCACTCTACCACCCACTCCCGTCCAATTGAATTTTATATTCCTTTTTCTTCTAGTTCAAAACTCCCTCTAGACAGAATTCTGTCTTGTTCTTTATTATCTCTACCTATCCCAAGGCCTGATTTGGGATACGTATGGTTTTAATAAATGTCTAATGAATACAACTTTGTTTTCTATAGCTTTTCATTTTCTATTGCAAGGACACACACTTATAAATACTTATTTGTGCCTGCGAACACATACATATAGTGTTCTCACAGCCCTTCAAATTTACCAACTCCTGACCAGTTCTTCAACTCCCTTAATTTATTGTGGAGATTGTTGTATGGCACAAGCCTAGAGGCATGTGCAATTGTTAAAGGATATGGATTGAAAAGTCTGGCACGATAACTCATAATTCCTTCAGGCTAGTTAAGCCACAGATCCCATTCTGCCAAACCATTCTCAGACATTTCTCAATTATTCTTTCTCCTTTGTTAACAAATGTTTAAAAATTTTAAAAAAAGAAAGAAAAAGAAAATCCTAACTTATGAAATTATCCCAGCTTTGATGAAGATAGAGTTTGGATTTCCAGTTGACCATTTTCCATTCTGTCACTAAGATGTATTTGGAGAATAACAACAAATAACCCTTGAGCCTTGCCATTGTTTCTTATGGTTTATGTTTCATGCTCTGCTGCTTAACCGGCAGGGAGGGAGGCTTAACTGACAAACCTAATTTCTGTAGCTCTGCTGATATCATCCATGATTCAAAACCACAGTGAAAAATTACAAATCAACCTTAGCCACATTTTTTGTTGTTCTTACTGAGAAACACACATTCACAAAGAAGTTTCATGTTTGCCAAGTGGGGCAAAACAATCATGGTATGAAATAAAAGGAAAAAATGTGAACCTGTGGAGGATGAACTTATTTAAGCTATAAAAAGAAAATGACTTGATTTCCCTATTGCCAGATCTTTTAATCCACCTCCTTTTATGCAGTGTCATCCTGCACAAAACCTGTTGGGTTAATTAGTTGCTTTCTCATCCTGAGATTGCACTGAAATGGTATGACTCTGTTACAGTACTTGGACAACTCTCAAGAACAACTTTTGGTTGGAAAAATTATTGTAAAAATAGCATCTGTTTAGGATCCAATTTTGTTCTTTCCTAATCTCATCCTTTGCCAGTGTCTCACTAGCTGTATTAGTGATGCTGCTCAGCATCTAAGAAATGGAAAACACGGCTCGGCATTCCTCTGCTTGGCAAATATTCCTTCACCAGGAACATCTGTCAAAATTCTACTCCTTCCTCAGTGTCTAATATCACTCCTCTTAAAAGGCTTTCAGGTTCACATTGTGTGCTGTTTATATTTTATCCAACTCTTTAAGATCCAGTGTATGCATAGTAGGTGTTAAGTAATTATTAAGTGGATGTTAATATTAGGTTTGGGACTGGGGATGTAGCTCAGTGGTGGAGCATTTGCCTGGCATTTGTTGAAGCCATGGGTTCAATCCCCAGGACCACCAAATAGTCTCTCTCTCTATATAAGATAGAGATAGAGTTAGACATAGAAATAGGGATAGAGATGTATCCAGACTCAGGAAATTGCTTTTCTTATGCTACCAGGATATATTTTTATATAAACAACAAAAATAATCTTTAAGAAATATTTTAAGCCTTTATAGTACATACAGAAAACACAAGAGAAAAATATTTGTTTTTTACAAAAAGATTTAGACATACTATTGTGAAATGGTAAAATGTTTTTATTTTTTATAAACATTGTAGATTTAGAAAAATTGTGAAAAGAAACCTAAAAAATTCTAGGAACAATAAATCATAGTAGATTGTACTTTAGCAACTTGTTCCAGTATCTTGCTTCATAGCTATTACTGAATTATCTGTACTTGTAGAGGAATAATGCTACTTAAACCCAAAACAACTTATCTTTATGTTTTGATACAAATTTTAGGATTCTTGTCCAGCTTATTTACTCTTATACTCATGTTTTACCTGGATTCTCATTGAAGTTAGTTCTCCCTAAGTGTTTGGAGGATATAGAAACATGATAAGAGCTGGGAGGCAGGCAGTTCAAGTTTAAATTTGCTATGAAGAACCTTCAAAAATAACTTTCTTTCTAGATTGAGGTTCTACAAACTATATCCTGTAGAACATAAGGTGTAGCATAAGCTATAGCCTGCAGAGCAAAAGCATAATCATGGGATGGTAATTTAGACAGCTATTTTGCAGGAACACATTCAGCTTGCTGGTTGACATTCAGAACTGTAGTTGGAAATTGTGCCCAGTTCAGCAATTTGTAATTATTGGGGAGAGGTTGAATCTAGAGGTGGCTGAGAGTTCAGCCACAAAGGTGATTAAAGGATTGGGAAAGAACTATGAGGGAATTTAGAGAAACTGGGATTAGTCAGCATGGAAAGAAAGGAGGATAAAGGGCAATTTAATAGCAATCTTTATGTACACAATGAAGCTAAGTAGAGCATAGTGACTGGTGTTTTCCATCTTACCTCAGGACAACACAAGAAACTTAAACTACAGTATGTACAATTTTTGTATGAACATAAGGAAGTATCTTCTAACAAGCAAAATTGGAGTGGAGTACTGAAAAAATATGGTAGAATTCTCATTTTTGAGGATTAAATACACAAAGGTGCGCGTACGCGCACACACACACACACACACACACACAGATTCATATTCTATTCTCTTTGGGTTTGTTTTAAGATGAGTCTTGCTTAAGGACTATGGTATAGACTTGATGACATCCTGGAATCCTTTAATTCTATCCATTATGTAACATTATTGTTTTTGAAAAAAATAAAGTTTTCTGAAGTTCTGGGGATGAAATCCAGAGCTTTCCACTTGCTAGGCAAGCTCTTTACTACTGACCTATGCTCCCAAGCCTGTTTTATTATTTTAAAATTCTTCTTCATGGATAGCAGAGAAGAGCAAGTCCACCTATCAAGTGAGGAGACAGTGTGATATAGTTTTGTTTTTATACAATTTTTCTATTGATCATATTAATTATCAATTATTATTATGGTGATAATAATGATTATTATTATGTATTAAGGACTCTGTGTCAGCAATGAGCTAACTGCTTTGCATACATTATGTCTAATTTTTATAGTAAGTGATTTCATCCTGTTTTATAGGTGAAAAATTTGAGACTAAGGGAAGGTAAATAACTTGTCTAAGGTCACAAGTAGTAGATGGGAGCGCCAGAATTTAAATTAAGGTGTCTTAGCTCCAAAACATGCTTTCCTTCAGCATAGCTCCCTCCTCCCCATCCTAGGCAAGACTCAACATCTCACTTCTCTAGAGACTGTAGGTCAGAGTGGTTTCTTGGCATTCATAGGAAGTATGATTAGCTTGGTGAAAATGTTCCCTTTTGCTGGCAAAACAATGCACATATTGCTTGAATTATTTGAATCATTACTGTTATGAAAATTAAAGTTATTTCATTCTCTTTCTTTCCTTTACCACAGTGTGAAAATTTACTGAAACAGAACTGTCACTTTTTTTTTAAAAGAGAGAGAGAGAGAGAATTTTTTTTTTTAATATTTATTTTTTAGTTTTCGGCGGACACAACATCTTTGTTTGTATGTGGTGCTGAGATTGAACCCGGGCCTCACACATGCCAGGCGAGCGCACTACCGCTTGAGCCACATCCCCAGCCCCAGGACTGTCACTTTTTGAAATCACTCTCTTTGAATTTTTTTTTTTTTAAGGAACTTAGTTCTATCATTTTGTGTTCATAAAAACAGCTCCTGGTATATCAGACATGCTTGATAAATTTGAGTTGGGGGAGATAAATGAGTGAGAATTTAGTATGGGTTTAAAACAGTTTATTTATTTATTTAACCTTTATTTTGTTTATTTGTTTTTATGTGGTGCTGAGAATCAAACTGAGGGCCTCACCCATGCCAGGCAAGCACTTTACCAATGACCTACAACTCCAGCCCTAAAACAGTTTTATTTTAAAGCGCTTGATACAAAAAATGAGCTCTGGTCACAAGTCATATAATTTGTATTCTACATTTAGCCTTACCACTGTCAGTGATATGACTTATGTTGTCACTACTTCTTGACTGGCCCTCACATGCAGTTTATCCTTTGTAAGATGATAGAATTTAATCTAAATATTTACTAAGGCCCCTTCTGTGTCTCAACTTTTATAACTAATTTTTACAATAAGTGATTATGAGCATGGGAATAAAACATGATTTTTTTCTCACTTTCATCTGGAACCCTACAAACCAGCAGATTTAGTAAGAAAACCTAACGTTCTCTAAAAATACTATAAGAAGTTCTGAACTTACCAACAGGTAGGTTCTAAAACTTCATGCATTCTAAACCCCAAAAGCCACTATTCAGTGTTATAGTATATGATAAGAACCAAGATGATGAAATAATTTTTGATACTTCTTGACATTTCTCAGTGCAAGTGAAAGTCATTTCAGCAGATGCCTCTGTATTATTCCTCTTAATCATGACAAGAATTTGCCATTTTCAAGGTCTCATATGTTGCAGGATGGGAAACAAATAGCTCTGTGAGTAGATATCTATTCACAGCCAGTTTCAGAGTAAGGTGATTTCCAGGGTGTTGGGAGTAACTAGGCCCTGGTCTTCAGTCTAGGCTCAGCTACATTGCCACAAGGCCTTTGGCATACACTGAAGAGCACTCGCATCTCAGTTGGTCATTCATTCATCTTGTTTCCGAATAAAGAGAATAGCCCTGAAAACTGACAGAACAAGATCCCAGCTGTAGTTTGGGGCTTGCCCTTTTGGTTTGGCAAACCTTCAAATTGGGGACAGGCTCAGAGCTGTGTCATAGATCTATTATATCTGTGTACCCTGTCAACTGTCAAAATTGTCTCTTCTACACAAATGACTTAGGATCGGACAGAATGGTCCTGACCAGCTTTTGATGCCATTGTAGGTAAGGCTATCACTGTCTGGTCATCCTAAAATTTCAACTTTGACTAGCTTGAAGCAATACTTCAAGCAATGCTTCATTTCTAGCATATAACAATATGTATTCTTCCTCTGCTTTTGAGTGTCAGTTAAACTTTTCAACAGGGTGTCCAGAACTGAGAAGGCACAGAGGAGTCATGGCCTGTAACTAGTTAAGTGGTTACAAAAAGCATCAAATTGTATGACAGTCTTACACAGGTGATTTTTCTCATTCATTGTAATTTGCATTGTATTTGTTCAGGGTTTTGGATTGCAAGTAATAGCAACTAACCTTGGCTAACTTAAAGAAATAAAGTATAATCTTTGAATGGATATGGAATAGGTCATATCCTAAAGAAGAACAGTTTCCAGATCAGAACAGCTCTAGGAGTACTGGGACCAAAAACCTATTGGACAGTTATGTCAGGTTACTACTGATGCGGTGAATCCACTTCAGATATTTTCTGATCTTAATTGTTCAAATTCCCAGAAGAGAGCCTGACTAACTGGCTTGGATTATAAGCCTACCTCTTGTCCAGGGAAAGGACCTGTATCTTGGAAGATAGTTTTACCAGCACTGGTCCTGAGGAAGTTAGGCAGTAGTTATACCCAAATCCAAACTAGAGTATTTCTACAAAAAGAAAGGGAGGCTGGAAGACAACAGATATCCACTGCAAAACCTGTTCTATAGTGAGGTAATAAGTTTAGTCTTTCAATCAAGAAATGAGCTTTATAAGGGATTTCTGCTTCTTCATAGTTGCCAAAGTGACCCTGATCCAGCTCAGGAGTTCTTGGCTCTGATGTTAGTGTTCGTTTGCCTACAACGTACTTTTAGAATTTAGATCAATAATTAGCAAGAAGCATCTTTGGTTACTGTAGTTTGGAATAGAATGAATTTTTAAAATTCTTTGACTGTGATAGAAAATCCCATCATCATGTTTATTACATATGGAAGGCCAAAACTAGGGTTATTCATTAGCAGTAAACTGTCAGAAGAACATCTTACTTATTTGCTCACTTTTGAGTTGTGTAGAGTGTTAGAATTAGAGTCCTTGAGGGCTTTGACTAACTGACTGACCTCAAACAAATTGCCAGATGGATACTTCTGCTTCTGTAGACTGAGGGATTTGTAATAAGAAGCCATATTGTGGACAGTAGATCATAATAATAAAAAAATGATTTTAAAATGAGGATGACACATTGATTTGGAATGTCTTCTCATCTGTATTTACTAATTCCTAAATGTTTTCCCTCATGCTTTCTTCTTCAAGTGAAAAAGCTGCATGCTGCCTTTTTCTTCTCTCTTTGCCTGTTCTGATTTTTGTTTTCCTCAATCACTCTGCTTTTCTTCCTACACTTCTGTTTTCTCTCTTCTTATCTCTCTTCTGTTAATCCCCACTGTGTTTACTGACCTATGTGCCAAAAGGCAAAACCTTCTCCATGCCAGTGCAGTGAAAAGCAGCAGCTGTCAATGCTCAGCAAGTTCCTTGTGACCCATGAATCAATGGATAAGAACCCTGACAATGAATGTTTACGTGCATATGTTTGCATGTATATATGAGCTGTATGATAATATCTGCTGAATGGAGCAGTACCTGGATCTTTTCTGGTAGAATTTTGTAGATAGCTTTGTCTAAACCTATTTTTTAGTCAAGTAAGTGGATGAGATTGAGAGTCTAAGAAGTTTATGAGAAAATACATAATATACTAAGGAGAGAAACAGGGACAGGACACCATTAAACAACCAGGCATCTATATATTCTGCTGACACATTATTGAGAGAGCAGGCACAGGAATGTATTACAGATGCAGTGATAGAACAGAAAGCAGAACCAGGAAAGGAAGAGATGGTAATAAAATCCAAGCCATTCATATATTTAAATGAAAGAAGAAAGGGGACAGTGTACATAGTGTGAAAGGGCAAGAAAATGAAGGTAAAGGCGTAAGCAGTGGAGACAAGTAGATCAGAAAAGCAAGAAGCCCTCCTCTCATCAGTATAATATTACATGTTAAAAAACAAATGAGGGAAATGCAAATAAATTATACAGATAAAGTATCTTTGGTACTTTGGGGATATAAAAGGTCAATAATACTAGAGTAGTATTTTCTAAAAAAGTCACTTTGGAAATCAAGTCCTCAGGAAAGAGAATTGGAGAATTTAAATAGATGTAATAAGGAACACTGGCAAGTAATACAAATCTTAAGCCTGAGAAGTAATTTTATGTTGTACTGGCAGGGTAACAACTGGCAAAAAGGAAAAACAAGATGGTGCTATACACCCTGGGTGTTGAGAAACCAGCCCCGGCTAACAAAAGAGCAGACCCACCTGACTATTTGCCAAGTATTATTCTAGGTGCTTTGCATTTACTTCTAGTGTAAACCTCACTATACATAAAAGTGTAGCCAAGGACTGAGAATGTTATCCATTGGGAGGAAAAAGCAGAGGGAATTTTCTGAGTTATTTCCAAAGTCATAAGGCTCAGGGGAAATTACTTTGATTTTGTCAAGTCAGAGTGAACAGCCAAAGGCAGCAGACATAGGATATTGTCAGAGGTAAATCACCCAGCTTGGTCTGTTCTGTCTTATTGCAAGGTCAGAGGATAATAGCAAGCTGGCCAAATGTTTTCAACCATGGAAATCCCCTAACTTTCCAACTGCTGCAGTCCCACAGCTTCAAGGCTTTACTCACAGGATGGCTCTTTTCCAGCTTTCAAATCTCTCCAAGTTGATTAATCATTTTCTTGTTCTGACTCATTCAGGCCTCTAGAAAATAGTTGGAGGTAGTGGATGGGCTATGTAGATCAAAAAGGTCAGATAAATTAGTTTGATGTTAGTCTATAGAAAAACCTAGAAGACATTGCCAATAGCCTTTAAGCATGATGGTAGTATGTGGGCTATGGCCAGAGGCCACTGGCTCAGACATGTATTTGAAACAGAATATTTTCATGTGTGTTAGGAAACTTGGTTATATGTGAGTATTTTAGTTTCTCAATGTAAAATTAGGAATTGGAGGTTGGTTACTTAGCAGAATTCCATCATGACATATTATCTTTTTAGCTATTTAGATGGATAGTAGACTATGTCATAACTCTCTAACAATAAAAACAACAGCAAACACATGTAGTGCTTATTATTGTTTGTCAGACACTAAACTACTTGTTTTTCTTTAAAGATTATATATTCACAGGACTAAAAGGTCAATTCTGTTTGTCTGAACCAAAGTGTAGATACCGATTGCATTATTTTGCCTGGCTAGTATTCCCCATTATGAAGTTTGTTATTTAAGAAATTGTTCACTTTTAGATTTGCAATTATACTTCTAAGTTATACTGGAAAGTTCATTTTTCTTGATTTTGTGATGTGTTAATCTCCTGGCTTATTCTCTGAGTTCAGAGACATTTATTAAATACCTGAGTATACTAGTCATTGGAGATATAGCTGTAAATAAGACAGTCCTGGTAGGGACCTGAAGGTTCATTGAATTAGTGCTTTGTGGTTGGTCTGAGCAAAATACTTAGGGAAGCATAGAAGAAGTAGATATTTCTGTGAAGAAGAGGAGGAAATACTTGAGTTGGAACATCACGAATAAATTTTCTAGATTGACAAGGTTGAAAGGAGCATCAT
Organism: Marmota monax; assembly: GCF_021218885.2. Lineage (NCBI taxonomy): Eukaryota > Metazoa > Chordata > Mammalia > Rodentia > Sciuridae > Marmota > Marmota monax. The sequence goes on along the minus strand of NW_026693777.1, from coordinate 18,291,773 downwards.
CAATACAGAAAACAGCATGTGTAAATGATAAGGGTGTGAAAGAACATTGCATATTCAGGTAAAAGAAGACATTTTAATAGGATTATAGAAAAAAAATTGCCTAAATAGGTTAAGACTGTGATGGACCTTGTGTAGCATACTGTGAGTACTAGAAGGGTTTATGGGGGTTTTAAAGAAAGAAAGGAACTTTATTTTGTTATGTTTTAGAAAGAGAATTCTGATGATAGTATGATGTGAGAGAAAAGGGTAATAAAAGGACCAGTAGGAAAGCTGCTGTCTAATCTGGAAGTGGTGGCCGCAGCAGCAGAAGAGAGGGATAGATTTACAAAGCATTTTAGAAGCCAAATAGGGAGACTGCAGTGAAAGTTTGGGTGAAGGGATTGGTGTTCAGATGAGACCCAGGTTGGGGACTTGAGTATCTGGGTAGATCATGATGCCATCAACAAGAAATTCTAATGAAAAGCAACCTTGGAGAATATCAAGGTTACTTTGTAACATATTGAGTTTAAATAAAGGTTCTAGTAAGAGAAGACATTCAGGTAGAGAAGTTCAGTAGGTAACCATAGAATAGTCAAGAAAAGAGAAGTACCTAAAGTACTTGAAACCAGGCCAGCGATTAGATCAATCAAGCAAAAGAGAAAGGGCCACGACAGCAAAGAGTGTATTCTTTTCAGTTTGCCTATCAAGGCATGTACACCTTGCTGTATAGAGAAAACTTTAGGAATCATTAATCATATACACTTTGGATTCTGTTCTTTTCCTACACATGACAAACATTTTTAATGAGGTTTGAAGTCTCAAACAAAAGCTAGTAGGATACTGACCCCTTCTAAGCTGTTAGTTTGTGTCTCTTTGGGGAGTTGTTCTCTTGAATGCTAAACACATGCCCCTGCTCAGCTTTCCCTGTTGGCCTTGATTCCTAGTGACTGCTGATGTTATATAGATTTGCAGACATCCACACAAAGAGTGTCACTTGTAAGCAGTCCCTTAACTAATTGTAGCAATCTGTTCCTCAAGTCTCTGAGAAAGGACACAAATTGATTTCTCAGCACTTGTCCATTTTCAAGGACACCTGTGTGACCCTCTATCAAATCAGCTACCCCTTTACCTTTTCATTCACTTGCTATCTCAATTATGTGGGCAGTAATGTATCTGCCTCTAAAGTCCCTGTCCTGGGAGAAATTGTTTCATAAGAGAGTTATTGGGATTTTTATTTTATTTTTTTTATTTTTATTTTTTTGCTATGGAGCCAACTCAGAGATTTAAAACTCTTCCAGCCTGCAGAGCACCTGGATTCAAGTGTCTATTCCCTCCTGACTCTACAGGATTGAGCTACATTTGAAATTGAAGCTGATAAGCACATGGAGAAACTCTGTTTCTTCCTGTTGTTCACTGAAGCAATGAAAAGTAAATGAATTCAGATAGTCCACAGCCAGTTTGAAGTATCACAAAATGGGACCCAGCAGTGTTCTGGGACTAGAGAGCCTTAGTTTTATTGCCATAAGCATAACCATCTTGCAGGCTTCTGGAGCGGCTCCCTCAGGGATGCAGCTTTTTCCTTTGTGATGAAAATTGACTTCTCTGACTTGTGCTCTAATTTTATGGTGCCCCTACCTTCTAGCGCCTCACACCTAAGAGGTCTGTAATAGATATTTGTTAACTGGTTGGGTTTTCCATGTTGTGAAGGTAGCTTAACCTATAAAAAGTCTTCTGAGCAACTTGAATGCAATCTACTTTACTAATTGCTTAGGAAAGATGCGTGTGTTGATTCAAGGTCACAAGCTGGCAGCCATGGGATCCTCCAGCCTGTAGATATATTTTATTGACTCTCTCAATGATGTCTTTAGAAAAAAAATATGAATTCAGTGTCAGCATTTAAAACTTGAGAGATGTCATATAAAATCCAGGCTCTTCAAATTAGAAGCTCTCAAAATGTTGTATCACATTCTTGCAGGTGACAATTCATTAGATCTCAACAGCTTCTGCTCCCTTTAGATGGGCATGCCTCTCACAGTTTGCCAAAGTTCACACCGCTCCCTTTCCTTACACCTGACCCACTTCATTCAGATATTTGTTAACTGGTTGGTTTATATTACATGACTTGCTTCTGTAATCTTTATTTGTAGTCTCTAGTGGTAAAATTATTTAGATGCTTACAAGTTAGCATGATATTTTAAAAATATTTTAAACAGACTTATTGAGACATAATTCACATATCATAAAATCACTTAAGGTATGCTGTTCAGTATTTTTGTTTACTCACTGAAGTGTATAACTATTGTTGTACCACTGAATTTTAGAACATTTTTACACCCAAAAGAAATCTTACATTTCTTAGCAGTCACTCCCCATTCCCTCCCCCATTCCCAATGCTTTTCTCTAGCTTTTGGCAATCACCAATTGCTTTCTGCCCCTAAGGATTTGGGTTATTTCTTTCCTACTTTCAGCTTGTAAATATCACTACTATGAAGATTCACATACAGGTTTCCGCATGGATATATGTTTTCATTTCTCTTGGGAATATACCTAGAAGTGTAATTGTTGGTCATATGTTAACTTTCTGTTTTAACATGTTGAGGAACTGCCAAATTGCTTTCCCAAATGACCAAACCATTTTACATTCCTACCAGCAATATGTGAGGGTTCTAGTTTCTCCACATCCTTGCCAACACTTTTTATTGTCAGCCTTACAACCATCACAGTCATTGTGAAGTGATATTTCATTGTGGTTTTGATCAAAAACATTGTTTACAAAGTAGAATTCCTTAATTGTTACAAGGAAATGTTGCTGACTGTTACTCATCCCTGGGACTCTCAGCTTGATCTCAGTTCTTAAAGCCAGACCACAAAATGTAATGTTATATGCCCCTGGGTTGTGGTCTGTGGAGCACCTGCAATGAATTCCATCAGTTTGGGGTTGATGTGATGCTTGATAAAAATTCAGATTCCGGTTTCCTCCAGAGATCAGAATATCTGTGGGTAGAGTGTGATCCTGAGCCAGTTGTGTTGTTCCACTTAGCCAGTTTTATCAGGAAATTAGACATGATCTATGGTGCTTTTCAGCTGTTCTGGGCATTCTGTGAACCACGATTAAAAGGCACTAGCTCTGGAGGAATCTTGGCATCTTAACAACAACAAACAACAAGCATTTTCTGAACAGTCACCACATGCAAGGCGCCATGCTGACTGCTCAGGCCACATGGATGACTAAGCTGTATCCCTTCTTCTGTGACAAGGCAGTCTCCTTGAGGGACACTCTTTCCAGATAAGATACAACTGTAATCCAAGGAAAATGCCTCACTCTTCTGTCACTTTCCTGGGGAGCACCTGGGGAGTATGTATGGATTTGTTGCTTTCCTATGGCCTTTCCCATCCTATTCTCTTCTTCTCTGATTCCTTTTCTTGGATTCTTTTTTTTTTTTAGATGTTGATGGACCTTTATTGGATTCATTTATTTATATGTGGTGCTGAGAATCGAACCCAGAGCCTCACAACTGCTAGGCAAGTGCTCTTACCACTGAGCCACAACTCCAGGCCCACTGGATTCTTTTTCTCAAGGTATCACAAATGGCATCACAGCTACTCTCTGGGTACTGAGTTTCTCCATCAGTGAGGAATCCTCAGTGTGAGACCGTTGCTCAAGAGGATTTACAACCCTTTTTTCTGCCTGACTCTGAGAAGTCACACTGCCTTCTGTCCTAGGAAGCTGTACCTCACCATAGTCTTTTTTTTTTTTTTTAACTGAGCTCTAAGATTCTACTCCAATACTTGGCATGTGTTTTTCAGCTTGCTATTTGCTTTGTTGTTCACTGCTCCCTCTCTCTTCCTTCTCTCTGACTTTGACCTGCCCATCCCATCAGCCCAGCCCAGCCCAGTGGTACCACCATTATTTGCCAGACCCTAAAGCCTCCTTTATAGTCATCCAGCCAAAAGAAGCACAAGAGCCCTTTCCTTTTTTTTTTTTTTTTTTGCAGCAGAATCTGATATAACTATTGATGTTTCAGCAATCTCATTTTAAATGTTCTATTCCATTGTCTCCTTAAATATTCTTTACTGACAAAGGACCTGATTTTTATCTGAGAAAATTTGGCCAATCTAAGTATAATTTAATATCTGAGTTAAAAAAAAATGAAATGTCTTAGGTTGGATGGGATAAGCTACATTGGTTACATTATTTGAACCTACAAATGTTCCTTATTTTAACCTAGTCCCTCTACCTTGAGGGTCACAGTCTGGCCACAAGAATATATACAAAGACATCTGGAAGATGAGAGACCTTCTCACCAAATATGACACCGATGTTGTCCAGGAGTCCCCATCCTCTCTGTCAGCAGCAGTGGTTTTATAGGACACTCTTTTTACCCTGGGTGTTACATCGACAATAATAAAAAGAACGTTGGGTCTTTAGTTTTCTTCATTGCAAAAGAGGCCTTTTGTATATATTTGGAGCCACAGCTGCCGCCTATTAAATCTGTTGAGTGGGGTGACATAGAACAATACCTTTCACCCCATGATCTGCTGAACAGCCTTAACACCACTTCCACATATAACCACTTAGGAAAGGCAGACAATATACAGAAACTTTGGGGGATTGGTTGGGGAGAGTGGAGAGAAGAAGATGGTACCTACTAGCAACATGAGCTCTTTTTCTTCGGTCTAGTATGACTTAGAATTCTTGTGAGTGACCAGAGTGCCTTTTCTATAGCATATGTAATAATGAATATTTTTTACTCTCCTAATGTATCATTACCAGAGCTTTAACTCATCAGTTGCTAGGAGGTAAAGTGGGGATAAAGGACAATTATTTCTCTGAGCAAAGAAGGACAGATTGAGCTCTCACTGACACAGGAACTTGCTCTTTATGGTGAGTCACTGGTAGAATAAGATAAAGAGTCCAGAGTACAAAAAGCCTCTTGTTTTCAGTGGCCCACTGTTTGTTCATGTCCCTGCCCTCATTTACTTTTCAAGGAAAGAGCTTCTGTTCTCATACTTGTCCCCACTCACTTGTAGGTAATGCCAGAACTCAAGGACTTTAACCTGTGGAAACTTGAAGAATCATAAGACTGTTTTATATTTTTTCAAGCTAAACTATAAGAGAAATTAAGTCTAACTTACATTTTGTTGGGTAGTTTGGGAAGATGCTGATTAGGAAAAGAAAAAGAACCAGCACTTGCTTTGCCTCGGATCCTGTATTGGACACTTTACATATACTATCTTATTCAACTAAATTAAAACCAAATTCATATGACATGTCTGCAGAGAAAAGCAATTCCAGTGAACTTGCATCTTTGTATGTTTATAATTTGTTTATATGTTATCATGGCTTTAACCCCAAAAGCCCACCAGGGCATGTTCTATTCTTGTCTTTCCCTTAAAAATGTGGCTCTGGTATACTGAGAAACCCAAATTGCATGTTCTCACTTGGAAGCTGCTATACAACCTTCAAACAACCTTTTTTTCTCTTTCCTTTTTATTTTCCTTCTTCCTTGGTTGTGAGAAAAACATATTGTACTCTTTTTAAATTGTCAATCATGGTGTCATGATAAAATATTTGGTTTCATGATTTTGGCTAAATCCAATACATATGGATACCACTTAAATTTAATTTCTTTTATGTCTCAGATTTTGTTTCTTTAAAAATCCAGTTTTGCCTGCCTTCCCCCCATTGCCTACCCTAGACAGTCCAGCACATTTGTTCTCTGCCTGCAACCTGTTGCTGTTTTCAAGACATCAGGTGATTCCCCTGCCCAATTCATGTCTCTTCTCATGAACTCTGGAATTTATACCCCACTCCCATCATTTATGAACTGGAAGACCTTGGGCACATGGCCTCTCAGTTTTCCCATCTGAGAATACTAGTTGGGTTGTTAAAGAGTGTCTGCCCTAACTCTAGGTTCCCCCTGTTCAGGTCCACCCTGTCCACAGCTGTCAGATCAGTTGGTCTCAGCTTGGCCATCCCTTAGCCCTGAAGCATCTCTGGTTTCTACCACCTGTGCTTTGGCATCTGAAGCCCTTCCGGACAAGTCCACATTGCCCTTTCCAGACCTGTCTCTCACTATTCCCTAGCATAAAATCCAGCTAGCCTAGACTAGTCAGCATTCCCCAAAGGTCCACTTGCTTGCTTCCCTTCTCATCTGGCTCAGTCCATCCTGATTGCCCAGAACGATCCCTTTTCTCATCTTTACTTTACTTTGCTTTGCTTTACTTTACTTACATCTGTCACCTTTCAAGGTGCCCTCCGGAGCCATCCTGACCCCGAACCATCGGAGGTGATTGCAAACCTCTGAATTCCTGGATGGAGCTTGTCACAGATTGCCTGGAAATAGAAGATATTAGTGCATCTTATTTTCCTATCTAGAAGGGTTGTAAGCCCCTTGAAGGTAGAAAGTCTAGTTTCTCTTGCATGGCATTGCCTAAATAAAAATTTCTTGAATGAATAAAATAAATAATAAAGCCCCCTTTATTATCTTTTTGCTTCCTCAGTTTAAATTCAATAGTTTACTCTAATGTTCAACAAAGGAAGGTAGTGTATATAACCATCAATATTTAGCCTTATTTCATCAATGTAGAGTTTTGAGTACCTGCCAAGTGTTAGAAATTGTGTTATTCTTGTTGAGGTTAAAAACAATAATTTTTTTTTTGTAGACGAACATACAGTATCTTTATTTATTTTTATGTGGTGCTGAAGATTGAACCCAGGGCCTCACACATAGGAGGCAAGCGCTTTACCACTGAGCTACAGCCCCAGCCCCTAAAAACAATAATTTTATAGCTGCAATTCACAGAGCCCTTCCCAGGTGCTATGTACCATGCTAAAAAAGCACTTTTCACATGTTATATCATATAATTCTCATGACAACCACATGTAGAAGATATTATTATTGGTGTATTATAATGTAAGCTATAGGTCAGAAAAGTTAGTAACTGGTTCAAGGTCACTCAGGTTGTCAGTGATGGAGCCTCTTGGTTTTAGAATATGGTCTACTCCTGGAAGGTCATGACCTTGGACAAGGAGGGCCTATAAACCTGATCCTGAACCTGAAGGAGCTTATGCTAGAAGCTGCCTGCTGGCCGTACTCTTCATAGCTAAGCAGTGAGTCCTTCCTTGAAAGGGGTTCTGGCAGTTTGTTTTACACACTAGTAAATCTAGTATCTTGTACACTAATGATAACCTCAGTAGTGTGTACTTAGGTATTATTACTGCTGTTTTTTAAGATGTGCTCTTCAGGATTAATTTACATCTAAAATCCAGGACTGTTTATATCAGAAATGTTAAAACACATCAGTACTTGGTACCTTCAGATCACTCATTCCCTTGATTCACACAATAATCAATGACATTTCTTTGTAATCACTTTAAATAAGTTTTAGTATTATAATTTTTGGTATTACAAGTTTTTATTGAAACTTTTGCTATTTTCTAGATAGAAATATATCTTCAAGATGATTCAATTTTTTAACCTTTGTAAGTCTGGTAAAATAAAGTTGTTTTTTTTTTTTTAATAAAGCATTCTTCTCATTTTTCATGTCATGAACTTCCTTATATTATCCAGACTTTTAGGCAAAGAAAAGCAACTTTCTGCTGTTTATTTTGTTTTTCTAATGTTTTATCTATTTGACTAATTCATCTTTTAAAAATTACTGAGTAACAACACTATTAAATTATCATAGCTGATGCTATTTTGTATCTTCTGAAGTCTAGAGCTTGCTGATCTTTTTTTTCAATATAGGCTTTTTCTTCCTTGGGGAATTCAGTTTATCTTTGTTCATTTATTTATAGCTCTGCTGAGGGTATGGTTTGCAGCCATGGTTTTTATTGCTTCAAATACTCTATAGTAATTGACATACTATACACATTCCAGGTCCCATGTTCCCTTTACATATGGACATATTCTAATTGATGTTTCAAATAGACCATAAAAGATCCCCTTTATTCTAAGATGTCATTGAGATTCTAGGTCAGTTTGTTGGTCTGTTCTCCTTAAGCACAGGAGGACTGACAAGATTGCCTATTGGAAACAACCAAACTTTTATTTCTCATGCCATTTCATCACATGGGTATATCTCAGTCTAATTATATGTTGATTTGTATTCATCATAGACTTCCTCTCTTTTAATTTTCTGTTGACTTTATATGCCCCTATTTGGAAACCTTCAGGATTATTCTATCAGACTCTTTTATTAAACAGGTCTCCTTTCTTGATGGCCTGTTTCTAGTCTATTGCTTTTTTACTCACGCCGTCAACCCATGTTATCTATTAAAGAAAAAAATACTGACATGTTGGGCTCTATGCTGGTCATCTAAAATATGGGAAACCTATTTATGTTATTGTTTTTATTGTGAATTGGTCCAGTGGCTCACATATCTCTGCCATATAATAAGATACTTGTCCTTATGAGAGAAAAAAATAAATAGAAACCAGAATCTTCACTGAAGTTTGACTTGGGTAAAATGAGAATTCATTAAAAATCTTGAAGCTGCATTTCCTAGGAAATTGAGGTCTTTTCCTGTATTTGGGAGTGGTAAAGAATACGCCCAAGAACTTGGAGCAGATACAGCATTGGCAGACAAACAAAAGATCTGTAGGGCAGGACTTCCTTTTTATTCCCCTGAGTTTTCTTTCCCATTGTCTTAGAGAAGATGAAGCAAATACTCAGACAGAAGCGGCTTCAGGATTGTCTTTTATTGATAGGCTGCTTGTGTTCAGTGATTCCTCTGGCCCATAGTGTCTGTTGGACAGTTGGAGGCTTTTTGAAGCCATTGTATTGTTAGAGAATAATTAGGGTGAATGAAACAGGCGGTAAGGGTTAACAACAATTCTTTGTTGCTAGCAATTGCTAGTCTTGGCATCAGTGTTGGTAACAAGGCCAATCTACTGGAAGGAATCGAAACAAAAGATGGAAAGGTTGCGGTTGGTTTGTCTAATCCATCCAGTAAATCCACCCATGCATGACCATTGTGCCCTGTGAGCTCTCTGGAAATGCCTTTGGTCACACTGCATTCCAAGCCACTGGGTGGGTGATCTCTGCATGGTCTTGTACATGAATTTCCTAGAATGCTTCCCATAGCAAAAAAGGGGATGCACAGGTGTTGCCTTGGCAATTAATCGGCATACTTCACAAAGAAAACAATCTCCCGATATTTGGGTAGATGAATGGTTATGGTATGAAAAGATCATGATCTTTTTCTTAGATGGAGGAGTTAGAGACTATCCTAACACAAAATAGCTGGCTGTGTTGATTGATAAGTAAAACACCTAGGTAAAACCATGACCTGTGTCCTCATTGCCTTCTCCATTCCTACTAAGCCAATCAGGCCCAGTTCTGGTCCTAGGAGTCCTGTTCTCACTTGTATTGTGATCTAGAGGAGACCCAGCTAGGGTGGGGTCCAGCAAACTGGGCTGGCTATAAATTTAATACTTCAAATATCGTAGTTCTTGGGATTGGATACATAGCTCAGTGATAGCTGAGTGATGCATGAGGTTCTGGATTCCATTCCGGAAAGAAAAAAAGGCAAAATAAAGATAGCAGTTCTTGTTATTTACTGTCTCCCCTTACCAATTTGGGAGATGAAGCTGCTGCTAAATTCTGAGTCAAATAGACTCTCAGCTATGGTTGATCAGATTCTTGATTTGTTAGTAATACATTGGCAGTGTTGCTTTACATAGAGATCCTGGGTTCCTGCTTGGAATCCATCATTCGGATTTTCTTGTATTGGTGTGATCTATAAGTGTATGATGCCTCACATGTCCTCTTCCCAAATCAGTTTTCCAGCAGAAGTTCCCAAGCTTGCCTTAAATATTTGGTTCAAATTGTGCAACAGTACTTCCCCAAATGTAGGGTTGCTTTTCAAAAAGGACAGAGACTTCTGACCTTAGACCAGGGGAATTCCCACTCACATATTGAATAAGGCTCTAATTCTATTGTCATTAGGCTGAGGATACCTACATTTGAAATCCAAACTAGAAATTATCAAGGTCAATATTGAACTCTGAGCTGCGAGGCCATGGTGGTGTGTACCTACACATAAATGCTCCTGGGTCTTTGTGTGAGGAGGGCTGGTTGTCAGAAGGTTGGAGGAGAGAAATGGGGTGGTAGGGACAGCAGTGTGTTTATTTTCAGTCTGTCAGCTGCTCTGGAAAACAGCCAAAATGAATGAGATACAACAAACCTTCAGGGTTATTATAAGCCAAGGAGAGGCAAAGCCCCTTTTAAAAAGCTCCGTGGAATTTAGACTTAAAGTTTCATGTGTATTTGGTTTAGGGCAAATGTAAAATCCCTGAAATTTCCCTAGGAAAATGTTAGCTCCCAGAAGCATACAGTGGGCCCTAACTCCCTGGACAGAAGTGGCTTGAGGGATTAAAAAAAAAAAAAAAAATCCAGCACCATTCCATTTAGTCTCCTGGTTCTGTTTGGAGAAAGTAGAGAAAGATTGATGAGAACCCTGATTAGATCTGTCTCCATGGCTTCCAGCAGATTATTGGAAAGACCTGAAAAAATTATTTGACTTAGTGGGTGTAAGCCCCAGTAGATGAGGGAAAAGAAAGGGCTAAATCTCCAGGGCCCCAGTGTGCCATAATAGCCAGGGAGACTCAGTAAAGCTGACCATTTGATAAGACACTGGCATCATCTTAAAGCAGAGGGAATTGGGGATATTTAAAATAAGGCGGCCTCCATATGGGAGGAAGTGCTAGTGAACCAGATGTGGTTGTGATTTCTGTAACAGGGGTCAACAGCTGGGTTTTTTTTCCTGAGGCATGAACTATATCCTTTTCTGGCAGTCATGTTTCAAGTTCGATCCCTCCACAGTGTGACTTTGGTCTAATGTTCACATCATGAAAACACCAGGTTGTTTTTACTGCTCTTCCAAGTAGTGTTGACATTTGTAGAGAGAGAGGAAATCTGGATAAATAGAATTCTTTTCTTGGCATTGTTAAAAATATTACTAAAAAGAGCAAAGGCTGTTTTCAGAGCTAAATGGAAGGAAAGCCATTCTTTGTAATTTTGAAAGCCCAGGTAGATGGCTGGGTAAGCATTTTCTTACAGCCTATTTTAGCCTACACTGGTTTCTGAGTATCTAAGAAATATCTGATAGAGGACACAAACACACCCATTCTATAGTAGCCCTCTCTCCTAAGGTTATCTTTTCTATCATGCAACTTTTCTTTTCTGAAGAATTACATTACAGCTGGTCTGTGATGAGCTTTAAATTTTCTTTAAATTTCACTTTTAGAAGTAGGACAACTTTTCATCCTAGAACTGGAAGGAGTTGCTTGTTTAATTTACCACTTATTTTTCACATTTGGAAACTGAAATTGATAGTGGTTAAGCAAGTTGCCTGAAGTTACACAGTTAGTAGTCATAGGAACAGCTATGAAAAATTCTAAATTTCCTGATGCCTGATTTGTTTTCGCAATGTAAGCTCTGTCCCCAAGAAGAAAATTCAGGCTAGAGTCTCTGGAACTTTAAAAAAAATCGCATTTCAATAGAAACCACTAATCAAGAAAGCCTTCTTATTCTCAGTGGAACATAATTTTAAGGAGAAACATTTAGAATAACTTCAGTTTGAACTACAATGCTAATTTTTCATAGTCCAGTGGGGAGTTTTTTTTCATATATTGCATGACACACATAAACGTTTTCTCATTTAATTCTTCTTTTAACCCCGAGAGCACTTATTCAAGAATGAACACTGGCACTTCTAGAACAAGTTGAATACGTAAGTCCTTCACACAGAGGGTCACATACAAATAAGTGACTGCCACAAACCAAAGAAGGGAATAATATAGAGGGGAAAATATCTTTATGGTGCTGCAGTGGGCTTTAGAGTTGGCAAAAAGCATTCAGATGTGTTTCTAACTAATCCTTGGGACAGTTTTATGAAAGCAGAAAGAATATATGTAAGTACATATGTTTTTCCAAAGACAAAACTAAAGCTCAGAGATACTGCATGACTTACCTGCAACTAGAAGGCTACTGAATTGGGACTCAAAGCAGACTTGCACTCCAAGCCCACAGCTCACCTCATTACTTCATGATACATTAGTTGTTGAAGTGATAATACTTTAAAAAATGATCCATATTTTCTCTGATACTTATTGCTGTCTTCTCCAAGGTGAAGACTGAAGTGGCCATACTGTCCTTGCCCAGTCCTGACAGTTTCACTGCCTAGTTTGTATTGCTATATTCATGGTGTTTGCCTTATATGGAGGGATAAGGCCTTTTAAAAATCACTAAAGTGGGTTTTTGAGGTTATATTCTTTTTCTCCACATCCTGAACTTCAGAGCTAATACTCTCTGGCTTTCCTTTCCCCCATGAGAAGGACTGCTGTAATGGTTGGCAGGGCTTCACCAGGCTGCCAGTGGAAATGAAGGATCTTCATTTTCAGAAAGAAAAATATGCAAGTTAGCAAAATTTGTAATTCTCTTTTTAATTTTCTAACAGCCAGATTTTCAGCTGTTATTTGTTTGTTTTCACATGTAACACTAGATGGCAGAGTAACTACACCACAATGCACCATTTCCTTTGTTTCTTGCTAGTTGGGGGAACTGGGACCCTGAATAGGGAGGCATAAACCATCTGTGATTATATGAGATTGGACCAACCAACCTGGACAATATTTTCTTGACAGGGAACTGGCTGCAGTGATTCTAAAACATATGCTTCCAAGATACTGTCTTTAAGTTCCCTTCGTTCTTTCTCCCCCTCCCCAGCTCCCCTGTGTTTAAATTTTTCTGCCCCATTGCATTCTGGTAGCTGAGGGCAGACACAGCCTGCAGGCAGCTGCTTTGAAATGGCAGATTGGGATGGATGTGCCCAATGGTGCTGGCACTCTTGACTGTGGGTCATAGAGGGTCTGGAAGTAAGGTTTCTGAGCCCTAGCCCTGAGTGGCTCTAGCTGACTGAATTAGATCAACTTGAAGATATTGTCCTTGATAACTCAGATATGCAAAGCAGGATTTTGTTTTAAAAGAGCAGCATAATCTCCATTCAACTAGGTAGATGGCTTGGAAGTACAGTGACACAGTTAGTGGGATATGGCCTTCAGTTTTTCCCAGTACTTTGTTGGTGTCTTCTTCAGTGGATGCCTCACATGCCACAGGGCACAATAAGCTAAATAAAGCTGCAGTGCAAGTTTTGTCCTATTGTGTCATGAAAAACATGAACTTAGGTACAGAAATACTTCTTTGGGTTTTTTTTTTTCTGAAAAAAGAAGGAATAGTGTTAAAATAAAACAATAACATACCAACTGGTAATAAAACTCTTAGTGTACCCTGCATTGAGAACTCCAGTTATACTGAGTCTGAATATATAACATTGATCAAACAAAAAGATTTTAATTACAAAAGCATTCTTTACAGTTAGAACCACAATCAGATTTCCTATTAAATAGTGAGTAGTGAGTTCCTGATGTGAAATGCAAATGAATCCATCTATAAAAATGGGAGAAAGTGTAAATCTCTACTTTTCAGGAATCCACTTGTAGTATAAAACAAAAAAAATAAGTGACATGTTTACATCACATCCTACACTACTTCCCAACTGGGAATTACATGGTATATTTTAGTTTTTAGCTGGGGGTGCTGGTAACATCTTAATTTTGCACACATAGAACTGATGACATAAAAGGGCCTTGTCCAAGTGACCAGAGTGAGTCACAGTAATCAGAATATTCCTGTAGATTAGGGATAAGGGGGTTTTGTTTATTTATTTGCCTGCCAGAGTTGCAATACTTTTATAAAGAATAAATTATATGACTTTTGAGAATACCACAAATAACATGTATAAATCAAACTAAGGTATTAATCACAGGCCACCACTATAGGGATGCTTTGAAGCTAGGAAAGGGTGGTGGAACCTTCTTGTTTGTTAAGAAAGAAATGTCATAAAAATTCCAAAGCAGGGCTCAAATTTCCAGGGGGTGGGGGTCTCTTTATTGTTTCCTCTAATAGCTACTTTGGTGCTTTGTGAATAAATCTGTTGTACAAAATACCCCTTGATGCAGGCTCCGAATTATAGCCTCACTTTGCTCCTGATTTTTGTTTTTAGCATCCATTCTGAATTATTATTAATTTGTGATATTTTTACTGTTATTTATTATACCTTCCTCTCTCCCTACTGCCCTCTCTCTCTTATTTGTCCTATCTTTATTTTCATACTCCTCCAATTAATTGATCTCTTTGCTCTTAGGGCTATAGCAAATGTGTCTGTACATTTTTATGTAGATCTTCACTATGCAGCTTGTGTTTTTAAGTTTTTGGAATAGAATGATGGTAAAAGTGAGTCACAGCTTGTTTCTATATTTGTTTCTGAATGAAGAAGCTCAATTTTCTCACTACAATGCTTGAGGTATATAGTTGTATGGTTTACTTTTAAGAGTAAACAACCCAAATTTAGCCAGTTCTTTTAATTAGATGCAATACTTTAGAAACAACTCTTCTCCATGGAGAGTAAAAGCGTGGCCCAAATAAGCAAAATCCTCTCCCACTCCTCTGGGAGTGGGCCTTTCTGATGTTGCCCAGGCCTGCTCACCACCTTAGGACACTCACTGAGGGCCTCGGACCTATATCAAAATGACAGCTCAGACCAGAAACCAAGTGGTTGGGGTCTAACAGTAAGAATCAGAGAGTAGAGCTGAGGGGTAGGGAACATTCATAGCGGGGGGGAAAGAATATGGGCTAAACACAATGGCTGCCCCAGTGCAGTAAGTGGCTGGGTTGCAGCCAGGGGTTACCAGAAGTTCTGGCACTTCTACCTCACAGAGGCAAGCTGTATATATCAGCTTACCATGGTTTCCAGCATAAAAAAGTCAACTAATATTCCTGAGTGTCAGTTTATCAAACTCTCCAAAACAGCCTCATAAGTTATATTAATTGGGAGGGAAAGTGCTTCCAGAGTAATGAAAGATGCTGGTCAAAACAACTTTGTCTTTGACTAGTTGTCAAAGCACTGCTGTTTGGTTCTTGATTTTTCTATGACAGACTCAGAAAAATAAAAGAAGCAATTCATCTTCTCTTGCACCTTTCAGGGATGAGTTTAAAACAAAAACAAAAATGATTTTGTTTATGGACTTAAAATCCCTTGCAGTGGCCAGTGGGCTCAGACTCGTTGTAAGGTATAATTTACATTGTGCTCCTCCCTCCTAAGTTGGTGCACCTCAAGGAACCCCATCCCATTAAAATTCCTTCTTAAAAGCATAAGGTGAAGGAGCCAAACATGTGTTGTTTTTTCAGAGGGGAGTGTAGCTTTAGAAGGGAAGAAGTCCCACTCCTTTTTTCTATTTTAAATGCTGGTAAATAAGTTGAAACCTGTGAAAGCTCTTGAAGGAATGTAGAGGAGTTATCCTTTGACTTTAATGTTCAAGAAAACAAAACAAAGGAACTCATTTTAAGAAAAGACTTTCCCATGTTGGGTGCTATTCTGTGAAGTATCCTGCAAATGTTATATCTGTCCTGCCAGGTACACAAGCTAACTCACTTGTCTCTGTGTCTATGGGGTCCCAACAACTTTGCCCATTGCCCAGCTGAAGATTTTCAGACTTTGGTGCTATACTTTTTCTGTACTTTTCCAGCCCAGCCCTGAAAAAGTGTGAAATACTGTTTTTTGAGAAAGAATAGTATTGTTTAGGGCTGACATGCTAATACATTTATATAAAAATTCTCCAATTTTAATGTTATGGGGAAAATATCAGGGTTTGTTATGACTGAATGCAGTTCTCATTCTGACACTTTATCGTGCACATAAGATAAACCTGTTTGCCCTTTGGGGAAACCTTCATAACCTGTAAAGTGCATGAAGGGACTTGATTTATTGAGATTTAAAAGGAATGTCTATCAGCCATTCTTTCTGAGTTCCTTATTTTTTTTTTTAAAGATCTTTATTTTTTAGTTGTCGTTGGACTCAACTAAATATTTATTTATTTTTATGTGGTGCTGAGGGTCGATTTAGAGAAGATAATGCTAAGTGAAGTTAGCCAATCCCAAAAAACCAAATGACAAATGTTTTCTCTGATATAAGGAGGCTGATTCATAGTGGGATAGGGAGGGGGAGTGTGGGAAGAATAGAGGAACTCTAGATAGGGCAGAGGGGTTGGAGGAGAAGAGAAGGAGCATGGTGTTAGAAATGATGGTGGACTGTGATGGTCATTATTATTCAAAGTACATGTATGAAGACATGAATTATGTGAATATACTTTATATACAACCAGAAATGAAAAATTGTGCTCTATATGTGCAATATGAATTGTAATGCATTCCACTGTCATACATAAATTTAAAAATTAATTAAAAATCTTTAATTTTTAGTTATAGTTGGACACAATACAATTAAATATTTATTTACATGGTGCTGAAGATAGAACCCAGGGCCATGCATGTGGTAGGTGAGCGCTCTACTGCTAAGCCACAATCCCAGCCCTGAGTCCCTTATTTCTAAAGGGTTTCTTGCAGCTTTTACAAGAGAAGCTCAAATACTTCCTCTAGTCTTTAACAGCCTATAAGAAGAGAGTGTACTTGCAGCTAGGAGGCTAAACCCCTAAACTGCAAGGTGATGACTTTCTAAAATTGCGGTTTAGTTATGGAAATCTTGAGCTTTTGAGAATGACTTGATCTTGGTTTTCTTGAAAATAATCTGTATAAGGACTCAAATCTAGGTCTTCTTTATTATTTATCCCAACTGCTTGAGAAATTTCTCAATTATGTGAAAAGGGGAGAACTAGGAACCAACTAAAATAATGTAAATCTAGCTTGGGTATGTATTTTTTAAATTTATATTTAAATATGATCCTAGCTTATATTCTGGAAATTCAATACACTCCCCTGGCCTTAATCCATTTTCCTACTTCTCTTTTACCACTGCTGCTTGTGTCTGTCTGACTGTCTCTCTCTCTCTCTCTCTCTCTCTCTCTCTCTCTCTCTCTCTCTCTCTCTCTCTCTCTCTCTTATTCTTTCTCTCTGATAAACACACACACACACATATATATGTATATATACATACATATATAAACATGCACACTTTTTACCAATGGAGAAATATTCACAGCATTTTTTAGTAAGATCATACTTAAAAAAATGTTTTGCAACTTTTATTTATGTACTAATATTGCAGAAATAATATATTTCATCTTTTAACAGTTACCTATTAAGTTTTATCAAATATGTATGGAGTATATATGTTCTAACCTATTTGTTATTGATGAATATTTAGATGGTTTCTAACGTTCCACTATTTCAAACAATGCTACAATGTCATCTCCTCTATTAGAAAATAATGTTCTTTATAAATTTGATTGAAAGTTCTATTCAAAAAGACAAAAATTATAAAGAAGAAATTAAAAATCACATGGTCAAAATCTTCTACCCATAATCTTCTTTAACATTCTGATATATTTCCTTCTAGGCTATTTAAAATTGTATTTGTGTACTAACAAAATTAATATCATGTTATCTATAGCAGTTTTCCCCTACTTAATCTTATAGTTTGAATATCTTCTCATATTCTTTAATCATTTCTTTTGAAAAATTTTTGTCTTTTGTTTATTTTTCTGTTGAAATGTTTATGTGTCATATTGATTTATAAGAACTCTTTATACAGTAAGGTTGTTGTTAACTTTTTGTCTCATGTTTGTTTTAATTATTTTCCCTAGTTTTTAATTTGCCTTTTAATTTTGTTTTTGAAATCCTTGGTATGCAAACATCTTAGATAATCAAATACTTCAGCATTTTCCTTACAGTTTTTTGTTAGGCTTAAAAGGAACTTAAGAAAATCTATAATAATATGAGACATTTTTAAGCAGTTATGAGTTATCATTTTAAGTGTCTGATATATAAAAACTTATGTATTTACTGTTAGCAATAGCCTTATGAGGAATGTAGTATTGTCTATGTTTCACTAATGAGGAAATTAAGGTATAAAAAATCACATAGGTAAAAGTGGCATAAACAAGATTCAAACTCAGGCACTGTCCTGTGAGCCTACATTCATATCCACTACATTATGTTGCTGTGTGTCTTTCTGGTATATTTGACTTCAAGTATTATGCTAAGTCCTAGTCTATCTCAACAGTCACTGAAAACAAAGAAGAAAACACTCATATTTTCTTCCAATTTTTAAAAATAGTTTTATATCTAATTCTAGTTTGCCTTTCATGTAAGATGGAGCTCCTATTTAATTTTTTCAGTTAATCAATATCCCCAATATTAGCACTTCTTTAGGAACTTGAAAGGACTTGCCTTCTCCAAGAATCCTTAATAATTAGTGCCACTTCATATTAATTGTTCTTTTAATTGTTTATTTCTTCAGAGATCTTGCTTTCCTCAGCAACTTTGGTCTGCATAATTTTATGGAATCTCATGCTACTTTGGATTAAAAGGTTCATAAGCAGGGGCTGGGGTTCTGGCTCAGTGGTAGAGTACTTGCCTAGCATGTGTGGGATACTGGGTTTGATCCTCAGCACCACAGAAAAAATAAATAAAGTATTCAATTTGATGTTTAAAAAATTATTAAAAAGTTCATAAAATAAGTGGAACAATTCTTCAAGTTTATTATTATTATTATTATTATTATTATTATTTAAGTGGTTCTCTTCCTAAGGTCAGTTGATACCCTTCCTCCCCCCAAATTCAGGATATCTGTGAATTTGGATAAGAAGAAACCTGCATCTGTGTTTTCACCAATGTTTGACTGAAATTTAGAATTTGCTCCAATTTTTTTGCATATAGGCAATAAACCACAGTACTATTAGCAATGCCTAGGACTTTAAGGCACATATACTTAATACTACCGATACTAAGTATTACATTTTATTTGTTCCATTCTTTAGATGTTTTTCATACTCATCCACTATTTTGATATTATAGTAGCTATATTTAGTCCTACCACTAAGTTTTGCTATTTAGTGCTTAAGAAGCACACTTATTGATATTTTAATTATTCAGAAATTTTTTGAAAATTGTATTTCCATAAAACTGATTTCCTTTATAATCCTACATATTTCATTGTGTGTTCCAATAAACTTTTCTGAGAAGGGGTCCATGGGCTTCTCCAGTTACCAAAGAGATTGGTGACATGAGCCTTGTGGACAGTTTATCCGGACACAGGGATGACGTTGGACCTTATACTCATTGGGTGCTGAGCAATCAAGGGGTAACCTGGGAGGATCTGGAAAACATCCCTGCATATCCCACTATAATGCTTTGATTCTTTCACTTCTGGAATAATTCTCTTCATCATCCTAAATAGAACTATTTATTTTCTTCCCTCTTCTTCTTTTGTCACCCTCCTTTCTCTGCCTTTTTCATTTAGGGAGTATCCCCCTCCTTTTCATTTCTTTCTCATTCGCTCCTCACTTCAATTTGTCCTTTATTTCTCTTCCTCCCCCCACCACTGCAAAAAAAAAAAAAATTAATGTCTTAAGGAGTTTTATTTCACCTATTTTCAGAAAACTTTTCTCTTTCCGGTCTAAGAATGGATTAAACAACAGGGATAAACAAAAAGTGGTAGAGTTTAAAAAGTGAACAAGAAGTTGAAAGCAAGATTTGCCAACAATGAACATAAAGTAATTACCTGGAGATAATTAGGAATTGACCTCAGGGAGCATCTATCTACCTGGTTTGCTTGTCTGGTCCCAGGAAAATTGTGGACCTTGCTTCTGGCCCCATGACTCTTAGTCCTGCTTTTGTAATAGGCTTATCCAACTACTTTTATAAATCATTTCCCTCATAAGATAGTCATTCATTCTAATTTTCAAAGTACCCATAGGAGGGACCTGTTTTGAGAGAAGGACTATTAGAATGTATTGTTGAGTTGCAGTAATTTCTTTGGGATTAGTTCAAAAGTATACACCTTTTATGGACAAAAGTTGTCACATAATTCATTCACCTAAAGTAAAATTTTGATGCCTGTAATAAGTTAGTATTTAGTTACTGAGATGTTTGCTCTATGGTCTCAGTCATCTACTACAGTTAATAGCCCCGGGTTGCAGTTGCTGATTTATACAATCTGTATGTCTGTAAAATTATTTTTCTTAATTTCTGCATCTGGGATAATGCCATTTTTCTACACTAAAAACATTAGCTCCTCTTACAGCTAATGTAAGCTGAAAATTAGAGGTGCCTGGGGGAGGGAAACGAAGCAGATGGATTGTTTACATGAGTGCTATAGTTTCACTTTTTATACACCAGTCACCTTGGAAGAATTAATGCCCTGTAAGTGTGCCAATCAGATTGGCCCAGCCATCTCTAAACATTCCATTTGGTTTATTAGAATAATAAATACTGTTAAAAAAAAAAGTTCTACTGGATCCAGGATATTAGTCTGTGGTCAACCAAAGAAATATGTGCTATAACTTACCTCTGACTAGATTTGGTCAGGTGTTGCTATGAGTTTGACAACTGGATACAGATTTACCCTATTTGGGTGCTGACTCCAGAGTTACAGCCCTTAGAAATTTTTGTCACCTGTCCAAGGTCAGTGGTGGTGGCCACTTCACTGACCATTTCTGTCATGCCCCTTGCCATATGATGTCTAAGTAGTCTATATGGAAAGTAGTAAGAGGCCTCTCTTCATCATGCCAGGTGGATTTTGGTGTCTGTGATCCCCCCAAAAAAGACTTACTGAAAGTTCATTAAAAGTTTTATCTAATTTGATGACTGTGACTCTGAATTAGTTTTGCTTGGGGAAGATTCAGTTCTTCAGACTGGCTTTCAAGTCCTTCTACCTTGTGCCCCTTCTTATCTCATGGAAGCTTACTCCAGCTGTTCCCCAGCAACAGCTCTACTGCACCTGGGAGAATAGCCTTGGAAGTCACCTGCTTGGTCATTGCACCCCCTGTATTTTCTCTCAAGCTGGTTTCTTTTCTGAGCCCTGTTCACTTGTGGGAGGCCATCCTTGCATGTGATCCAGTTACCTCCCGGCTGGGCGAGAGGCACTCAGACACATCTTTGTGTTAGAGCTCTTTCCTCACCTTTCTTGGGTCCGAGGGCTTGTCGGTGTGGAGGTGTGCCTGACCACAGCCCCTGAAGACCCAATCATCTCACCTGGCCTTGGGACACTGCCCCCCTTAATCTTCATTGGATGGGATTTTCCCCAGAATTTTTTGTTCCCAATAAAAGTCCACTCCCTGGCGTGTTCTCTGTCTCTCTCGCTACTTGCTACTTTAATGGGTAGCTCGAGGCTGGGGGTACGAGCTTGGAAGTCACCCTGCTTGGTCATTGCACCCCCTGTGTTTTCTCTCAAGCTGGTTTCCTTATCTGAGCCCTGTTCACTATCGTACCATGCTTCTCAAATCCAGGTCAAATCCTACCTCCTCATGAGTCTTTCCTATTATCTTAATCACTTTACCAGTCCTACTCTTGCCTCTTCATTTCTATAGATCTGACAGCTGGTACAAAAAGAAAAACTTTTGGCTCAGGAAGCAATCAAATAGTTAAATTATCTACATAAATCTAATTTTATTCATATTAAAGAAATTCTAAGTAATCAGCTTTTTTTGGGGGGGGCGGGGTGTGAGAATTAAACCCAGGGCATCACACATGCCAAGTACTGCTCTAACAGTGAACGGTGCCTCCAGCCCCACATAATCAGTACTTTCTAAGAACAAAGTTTATATTTTAAGTTTTATTTTATTTTTAATTTATTATTTTTTTTGCTGATGCATAGGTTCCAAGAAAAAGGAATTAAACCTGAAACTAAAACAAATAATATTTACAAAATGACAAATGCGCTAATCACATTAATTGATGCATTATTTTTAAAAGGAAAACTCCTCCAATGTCTAACAACAGAAGATTTAAACTATGATATACACACTTAGCTCACATTTTATGTGTGTGTTAATTGTTAATTTAAATGATAATTTTGAAGATTATGCACCAGTAAATTTTTATAATGCTAAGCAATAAAAGCAGAATATAAAATTTTAAAAAATGTGTATATGTGAAGTAAGATGAGAATGGGACACAGATATGTGAAAACAGTTGATTTGTTAAGGTGGTAGGATTTGGACCTTTTCAATTGAAAGACTTTCATTATAGTAATTATTATTTTTTTTTATTCCAGAAACATATCTCTTTAACCTGTAATATGTATTGTGACTCTAGAAATTTTCTGTCACCTTTGTGTTTTAATAGGACTTAAAGGCTCTGGGCTCACAGACTAATAAAAATGGCGTGTGTGTGTGTGTTGGGTGTGTGTGTTTTATTAATAATTTCTCTAGTTCCTTAAAAGTACAATTTATTTTATAAAAAATAACATGTCCTCTTAAGCATCCACAATGCATACCAGCATACCAGATTGTAAGATGATGAGGGGCGAGGGCCTTTCCCTCCACTCTCCTCCTCAAGGCTTTCCTACAGATTGCCTGTTGTATGGGGGCAGATCATGACCATCCCAATGAGACAGTTTATTGGAAAGCACTATTCTCCCTCCTTCATATATTGGCACTGTCTAAATTAGACTTTTGTGGTTGTTGGAATAAAGGCCCACTCCAGTTAGCTCAAATAACAATTACTACAAAAGAATAAGAATCTCCTGGAAATTTAAGAACAAGAGCCATGGTAAGGCAGCTTCAGTGACATGTCTCAGATACAGTCTGATAAACTTCTCTTGGATTCACCTCCCACTGGCAAGCCCTGCCCTTACTTTCTGCCCTAGACTTAGTCACTTGACTCTAGTCTAGTCAACTTTGACTAGGGATGAATCACTTTGGTTTGAAAAATGGCTACCTAGGCCACTGGCAGTGGAGGCTCCAGAAGTTTTACAGAAGCTTAGGAGCAGCAACCTATTTGCAGGGAGGAGAGAAAGGATGCTATTTAGTGTGGCATTTTTAAAAAAGCACCCCAAATTTCATTGGTTTATATCAATGAATTCTAGGGACGGGTAAGGGATGTGCCTTGTACCAACACTGTCAGAAGGAATGGTGATAGGTAGTTTCCCTTAGAAGGAGACAAATTGTGCAGGTTAAAATCAAAGCATCTGGGCTGGGGTTGTGGCTCAGCAGTAGAGCACTTGCCTCGCATGTACAAGACCCTGGGTTCGATTCTCAGCACCACATAAAAAAATAAACAAGTGAAATAAAGGTGTGTGTCCAACTACAACTAAAAAATAAATATTTAAAAAAGTTTTAAAAAATCAAAGCATCTGCTACAAAGATATGAGCAAATTATCATACTTGGGATTTGTTTTTCAAAAGATACTGATACCTAGAACCAAATTATGATTCTTTGTTCACTCAGAGGTAAGAATTAGGTTCCAATTAGAGACAGGGGTGAGGTGAGGGCAGGATAAGTCCTCACTGGGTGTGGTGGTGCACACCTGTAATCCTCGATACTCAGGGAGCTGAAGTTTGAGGCCAGCATGGGCAACTTAGCAAGACCCCATCTCATAAATAAAGATCTGGGGAGAATGCTCGGTGGTAGAATGCTTGCCTAGAATGTGTTCAATCCCTAATACTTTAACAAAAAAAAAAAAAAAAAGAGAGAGAGACATATGAAATGTCAATTTCTTAGTAACAGGCATTGATCAACTCTCTACTAGGTTTCTGACCCCCTTTCTCTCTACATTATGCCTATAAATGAGGTCATTCTTGATGACCTCATTTCACATAGTAGATCATCCATCCTACATCCTAACTTCTCAGGATGAGTCCCTTCCCCCCATGAATCTTTTCCTCTATTCTACTTCAAAAATTCACATGATCTTACCTTATTCCTGATGTTACCAATGACACCAGCCCTGATGTAAAGTCATGGTTTCAAATATTCTCTTCTCTGATTATCACCTCCAATATTTAGAGCTCATTTATATCCAGTATTTATAGCACATTTATTTTATTATCTCCACTCCAACAATACTTTGATGACATCAGGATCCCCTAAACCAAGGCTTATGCCACTTTTAATTATTATTAAGTCCTCAATTCATCTCCTTTCCCAAAACTGTGTGGGAGTTGAATAAGATTGGCTAGTGGGTTTGTACACAGGGCCTCTCATGCAGTAGTGGGGATGCCCAGCCAGTAGTGGAGTTGAGGTCATCTTGAAGGCTTTTCACCTACCATGTCTGGTAACTGAGCTTAGAATAATCAAACTACTGAGGTTGAGAATAGCTGGAGCTTCTCATATGTCTCTCTTCAAGGTCTTCCACACCAGCCTTAGGATACTTAGACTTCTTACCTGGCAACGAAGGCTCCCAGAGTGTGTCTCAAAAGAACCAGCAGAGTTGGCATGGCCTTTTAAAGTCTAGCCTCAGGAGTCATGTGTGTTCCTTTCACTACAGTTTTGTGTTGAGGCATCCTAAAGACCCATTCAACTTCAAGGGATGGGCACAGAAACACCATCTTTTCTAGGAGTTGTATTATGGAACTTGTAGACAGTTTAACACCAACACAATCTATGCTACTACAGAGTAAGCTCCATAAGAGCAGGGACTGTGTCTTAGGTTCCTATATTCACAACACCTTAAACAGAGCCTGTCACATAAAAGGTGCTATGTGAATATTTATTGAATAAAGTGAACTGAATTACTCCAGAGACTCATTTCAAAAAATAAATACATTAAAATGGGGGAAGGGATGCCAAATGAACATCCTCTTGGACTGTCATCAATATAAGTGTTTCTTTCCAAGCATGAGATCTTTCCTTTACTTCTCTTTCATATTCACTGTTCCTAGCAACTATATGATTGTAGTGTCCTACTAAAGTACTTTATTTTTCTCAAGGAAGTCTAAACATGGCTTTTAGGTACTTGTGAGTGAATTTTAAAATGTTTGAAATCATGTTTAAAGGAAACATCAGAATTTCAGGAAATGTGAAGGTGAACGTTTCAGCATGCTAGTCTTTTCTCACTCAGTATTTATCCCCATTGGGTTTATCTGGTCTTTTGAAATTTTGAAAAAATTGACCAAATGCAATGCAGAGAAGATGACTTAAAAACTCTCAGAGGGCTGCAGGGACTGCTCAGCGGTGGAGTGCTTGCCTATCATGTGCAAGGCCCTGGATTTAATCCCCAACACTAAAAATCTAAAAGTTTTCAGGGTACAAATAGATTGCTTAAAATATTTTTTGCTTGTTAAATCATCAAGTGTGATTTAACAAGAAAGTATTTATTTGCCTTTTTTAGAGACTAAGGGATAATTGGACAAGGTTAAGTGTATAAGGCCAATTATAATCTGCCATGTATGGTTATAAATGGTCATGATTTCATATGCTTCCAAAGTGAGGTGGATAACATATCAACAATAAACACAAGTCTGTGATGGATACCTGCAGAGAAAACCATAATATACTTTTTTAAAAAATATATTTTTATTTGTAGATGGATATAATACCTTTATTTTGTTTATTTATTTATTTTTTTAAAATTTAATGTGGTGCTGGGGATCGAACCCAGTGCCTCATGCATGCTAAGTAAGCACTCTACCACTGAGCCACAACCCCAGCCCCCCCCAATAATGTACTTTTTATAGCTCAGGTCTATTCAAAGAAGCTGGTAACATATAAACTAAACTCTCTTAGTCATCCTAGAAAATTTTTGGTAGATGGCCAGTGATTACATCTATTTTAGTCTTTTCTATTTCCTGTTAAAATATCCAGTTAGATATTTTCCATGGATATTTATATCAAACATTAAAAAAAAATAAATGATACAGCCCCAAATAGGTATCACCACTTCTGTGCATTCTGGAGAAGATATTGCCTTCTGGAATCCTATAGTCTTTCTTTTGTCTGCTTGTTTTTGATTTGAAAGTTTATATACTCTTCACCAATAAAGCTAGATTGGAAAATACATTTGACAGGTGGTTTTCTGTCTTACATATTTGAGTTATGTGAATCCTTTCTTTTAAGACTTTTTTTTTTTTAGTTGTAGATGGGCACAATACCTTTATTTTATTTATTTATGTGGTGCTGAGGATCAAACCCAGTGCCTCATGTGTGCGAGACAAGCACTCTACCACTGAGCCACAACCCCAGCCCGAGTTATGTGAATTTTGATCAATGAAATGATTGTAGAGAAATAAAACGAGAACTGGATGCTGAGTCTCAAGATTTAGGTTCCAATCTTGACATATATACTTTATGGCCTTTATTACATTACCCTGAGCTCCAGTTTCCTTATGTGTCAAAACAAGAATAAAAATGGAACTTCTAGTTTACATTATTACAAGAATTAAATGGCCCTTATAGAAATAAATGGCAAAACTAAAATGATGCTTGGCACATTAGAAGGCACTCTGGAAAATATTTGTTTGTTCATCTATCCCTCATGGTTTGTTACTAATTTTGGGGCTCAGAAAATGATAGCTTTGGCATTCTGAGTGTTTTGAACTAATGAGGATTGAAGGGTCTTGGAGGTAGACCTCAGAAGCAAATTCTCTCTTTGCCTTCTTGCCTTTCCATGTCCCTTTGGGACTTTATTCAGAAGGATCTCATGTCACTTTCAACTTTTATGAAGTTTTTATTTATGAAGTAAATATGTTGTGCTTAGCTGTTAAACTTTCTTTTGTTATAGGAGTGTTGGTTGTGACCCTTCTGATGGGGTAAGGAAATATATCACCCCTTTCTGCCCCTATTTTACTCTGTTCTTATTCTCTAGTTGGCTATTCCTTTGTCTTCCACAGCTCAGATAATAGGGAAACATAAACTCATTATGATTTGTTCCCATGACTCTATTTTATCATCTGAGTGGATTATTAGTTATAGTAATAAGTGAATCTTGAAACAAATACTTTTTGTGCCTAAGCTGGCCCTTTTAGTTGGCTTGTATGTTTGTATTAAGCAGCAGTTGAGTTCACCAAGTCTCATCTCAGTGTTCTCTGTAATACTTATGCAGTGTCTGGTCCATGATATGGGCTCAGTAAAGATGTTTTGAATTGAATTTCAACAGATACAATGAAAGTATATGGTATATTCTTTTGGTCAAGGAAGAACACATCATGAGTCTAACGTTTATGCCATAACCATGCTTGCTTCTCTTATAATACTCAGAGGCTAGAACTCTGTGGTATTAGTAAATGTGACTGGGCCAGGCAGAAGGAGCATGGAGTTTAGTTTAGGGGCTGGGGCTTGGATCTGTTGGCGATATCAAATAGGGATACACCTAATATTCTTGTCAGAATGCAGTCCTGCATCTCTAACTTTCCTCTCCACTTTTCAGTAGACAGAAAGGGAGATAGTATACAGAGAAACCTCAAACCAATCAATTCAATAATAAATTTAGCCTTGCAAGTTGAGCTCGTAAAACTTTATTTTCCTTCTTAGCCCCTTTTTTTGTGCTTAGGGAAGCAGGTACCAGTCCCTTGATCAGGATTGCATGGCCCAAGCATGAGGGCTGTGGGTATATAGCCATGGCTATTTTGCCTCAGAATCATTTATTCTCTCATGGGATATTATTGACTACATACTTTGGTTCAGGCATGTGATAGGCATCCAGGAGAAAGTGGTGAATCAGAGGTCCTGACTTCAAGGAGCTTGCACTTCCGCTGAAGGATTCAGATGACAAGCAAAATAACAAGTATATAAGGTATTTTCAGAAAATGATAAATGCAACAAGGAAAGTGAAACTAGTGCAAATAATAATGGGAGGTGGCTATGGGGCATTGTCTGCTGTGAAATGGATAATCAAAGAAGGCCTCTTTAAAGAGATTTGAGCTTAGACTTAAATCATGGAAGAATCCCCCAGTCATGGGGAGACCTGAGGGAAAAATATTCCTACAGAAAGAAATGGTGATGCACAGGCCCTGGGATAGGAGCAAGGTTAGAGTATTCTGGAACTAAAAGGCCAGCATGGCTAAGGCATTGTATGTGCATATGGATGTGGGGAAAGGAGGAGGAGAGTGATCCTAGGAGAGGATAAGTAGTGTTTTTTCCTCACCCATAGAAAGGTTAGTGTCTGACACTCCTGCAACTAAAGACAAATTAATGAGAGAAAAGCATGGCAAATGTATTTAATCAGAGTTTTGAGTGACATAGGAACCTTCAGAAATGCACACTCAGACCCAGAAGACTGTATTCTTTTTTTAAAAAAATTATTATTATTATTTTTAGTTGTAGTTGGATGCAATACCTTTATTTTATTTATTTATTTTTATGTGGTGCTGAGGATCGAACCCAGGGCCTCACACATGCTAAGTGAATGCTCTACCGCTGAGCCACAACCCCAGCCCCAGAAGACTATATGGTTAGCTTTAATTAAGAATAGGCAGCATGTAGTTGGACAAAAAGTGGGTGTCACTCAATGGTAATAAATTGGAGGTGTGTGCTTAGCAAGGTCAGGAATGGGCTTCAAGAGAAAGAGAAACCTTCCTGTTTCTGCAGTTTTCTCAGTTTCTTTCAGCTTAAAATACTCTGTCATGCCATATTTGGGGCTAGCATTTCTTATACCTCATTATGCTCTACCTAATTTTCTCACATTTAAGGAATGTTTGACAGCTAATATAATCAATTACCTGATGCTGTATTTAAAGATGTACTTAGAAGAAAAGTTCTTAAAAAACAACAAGCACATCCACAAGAATCATTAATCTTCCGTTAATTCTTAAGTACCTAATCTAACCTTTGTTTTACCCCATACATAAGCTTGAATGCTTCTTTTAATTCATTCTGCGTGTTTCTGAGAATCAATTTTCCCTTAAGTAAGGCCTTACATCCTTCAAAGACTCTAGGCCAGTTGGTCACGAGACACTTAGTCTCCTCAAGGCTCTGTGCTGTGGGTGTCACAGCGTAGGGAAGCATTCTCAAGCTGAGCATCTTTCACAGCCTAGTGTAGAAGTTATGGCCGGTGGTTTTTACTGGCTTTCTCTTTCAGAAATCTTCTTTTGTTCCTGCCACAAGGCAAAAACAGGAAAAGAAACCTGTGTGAAAGAATGCTCTCTCTTTTCCTTTTGTGGTGATTGTGCATCTTAAGAGAAGGCCTCAAAGGTTCCCGGAGCTGTCTGTCTTTTCATGTAAATGGAGCCCTTAAGCCTATTTAGAAGTGTGCGAAAAGCCTGTGGGAGTTGAGGTGAAAGATATTGCGCAGTAGCATCAGTGGCCCATTTAATTTATTCAAGTTCAACTGTGTGCTCTCTCTTTCTTGTATGTAATTAAGAATACTGTGAAACCGTATTTTGCACTTGTAATTTTAATTATATGCTATGCATATTACTGTGTACACATATTACTGTGCAGCATTGGTAACTACAAAACCATGTATTTAGAACTGAGAGGTTTAAGGGATTTTCCAGGGTAATTTTGACAATGTAAATAAATTTGGCCTTAAACACCAACTTGAGAATGCAATCTGCATGTAAAATAAAAATATTAGATATTTTAAATTCTTGCTTATTCCCAAGTACAGGACTGAGCAGAACTGAGACTCATATTCACTCCTCACCCCAAAACAGTAACAGGTTTGAGTTGGGATTGGACTTTGTGAGAAGTGTCAAGACAGAAGGAATTTGTAAGATTTCAGTGAGGAACAAGGATTCTGATGCTGGACACAGGCAATCAGTAAACTCTAAAATCAGATAGGGAAGGAGATGGTTCTTGGGTGAGCTGTTAATTCTTGAATTTGGGGTTTAAAGTGATGCTGTGGGCTTGGTACTGTGTTTGTAAATGGGAGTGCCCCCCCGCCCCCCCCCCCACATATACACACACACTGGGTGGGTATTAGTCCTTTCTCCTAGACTTATCCACTTTCTAAGAGGGTTTACTTGTACATTGTTCCATGTGAATGTTGCGCTCTCTCTCTCTCTCTCTCTCTCTCTGTGTGTGTATGCATGTGTTGGTAATATTGCAGACAGATAAGAACAGACAACAGCAGTACTGGAAAGAAGGGACAAGGCATGAGCATTTAGGTCCAAGATTTCAGGAGCAAGTTCTGCCTTTAGTTGGTATATGGGAAGAATTAGATGTGGGGTCTTGAGATACTGGGGGGATGGGAGAGTGAAGGTCAAACCTGTTGCCCCTGTCACAAGCTGGCCTGGAGAACCATTCTACCACCCTAATGCAGTCTTTTAAATCAGATGCGGGAAACATTCTGATATTGGCAGCGAGGAAACAATTCATCCTGTATCCCACTAAGCTTTTTACCAAGTGCAATTGAAATTTATATCCTGGACCCCTGCTGTGGGTTTTTCACCCTCTCCAACCTCAACTCCTTTAGGAGGTTAATAGAATTCTGAATCATATCTGACTGAGTTAGAATCCTTCCCTGACTCCTGGTAGTCACCTTGACATTTGCAAAATACCTCAGGAGCAAGGAAGGTAAGTAACTCTTCCTTTCTCCTTACCCTTCTTCCTTGAAGTGGTCATAAAACCCTTATTGGAGAGGTGCTCTCCCTAGACCCAAACAAAGGAAAGGAACATGTTTATCTCTGAAGACCTGGGACACAGAGAAGACTATAAACAATTAGGCTTTACTAAGTACCCTCACCCCTGACACACATATGCATTTATTACTATTAGATCACACTCCCTTTGTTCAATCATGCTTCTTCACAACCATCCACCTCTCGATTAAACCTAAGTATAAAATATATAAGCTAAGGCTGGGGTTGTGGCTCCCAAGTCATGTAAAACTTATATTAAATAAATTTGTTATGGTTTTCTTCTTGTTATCTGTTGTTTGTTAGAAGGACTCAGCCATAACTTAGCAAAAAGTGAGGGGAAAATAAAATTTTTCGTTGCCTATGGTAGCTTTTAGTTTTTGTAGCAAGTTTCTGAGCCTTAGTTTCCTCATCTCCATCAAAAAGATGGCACCTCTCTCCCTGGTATATTGTCAGGGCTGAAGAGAACAGGATGTCTGAGAGTACTTCCCTGTAATTTTTGTACATTGCCTAGAAAGAAACTGCCCTAGCAAGAAAGTTTAAACCTAAAAGGTTCTAATGCATCATACAACATATTGGTCAAGACTTTGCTTCAAGTGACATAAACCCAAATCTAACCAATTTATATGAAAAAAGCAAAATTTCTTGCTTTATAGGAGCCAAAAGTGTTTAAAAGATTGGAGCAAGGATGCAGGTCACCATGCACAAAGAATAGGGTGAATGGGGACACAGTGATTCCTAAATGCCTAAGTTTCCTAGTCTTCCAGGAGTTCTGTGACTGTGATTGGGGAAGACTTACAGGCAGGGATGGAGCCAGACCCCTGACAGACTGTGACAAGTTTATAAGCTTTGTGATATCATTTATCAAGTGGAAAGAAGAGATAGTTTACTAAGTGGGTTGTGTTTGAGATGGCCAGGATTCTAGTGATATTAACTTATTTTGAACAAAAATTTAAGGCCTTTGAACTTAATTGTGATTTCATAATAATATTCATTAAGCGTACTTTTATTAGTGTGTAGTACTGGAGATTGAACCCAGGGATGCTCTACCACTAAGCTACATTCCCAGCCCTTTTAATTTTGAGATGGGTGTCTTTACTATATTGCCCAGGCTGACCTTGAACTTATGATCTTCCTGACTTAGTCTCCCTAGTTGCTGGGATTACAGTTGTTATGAGTACTTAATTCTAATTTTATATTTTTAGCATTATATAATCAACATGGGCTATGTAAAGATTTGCATATTTCACAGTCCCCCCCCCCCCGCGCCCCAGTTCTTATTTAAACAAACAAAGCTACACTTTACTGTAAGCAAAAAAAAAAAAAAGAGTATGTCAGGCCTTCAATTCAGAAACCTGAGTCAAATCAGCAGTCTCTGGAAGGAGGAAAGTTGTAAGGCCTATGTTCTGTTCTTTCATAATGGGCCTAACCCTTCCCCCTCATCTGACATTTTCTTGTGGAAAACATCTGGTTTGAATAAGCACTAATGGCAGCCTTGATCATCAGAAACCAGAAAGCAAAAATCACAAATAGTGTATACTAGGTAAAAGAGATGCCAGAAAAGCAGTGTGCAAGGAAAAGTCAGCAGCAAATTTGTTTTATGTATAATTTCACCTTTTTAATGCTTGTCTTCCAACTGCCACATACTTCTCTCTTTGGGAATAGCCAAGGCCTCCAAACACAAGGGTGAGTGAGGTTCTCTATTGATTAATGTAAGGGTGTTTATTCAGGACCAGGGCTCATGAGTTGTAAGAAAAATCTGACTAGCTGGTAATAAGCGGGTAGAGTTGTCATACTGGCCAACAGAGCTAGCCCTGAAGGAAATCTGAATACCTTAATTTCCTAGTCTTCCGGGAGTTCTGGGACGTAAAGGCAGTGATGGACCTAGACTCCTGACAGAATATCAGAGGTTTATAGGCTTGGTGACAGAATTTACAAAGTGGAAAAAAGAGAAGGATTGTGTTTGGGATGACCAGGGATTTGTGAGGAGATTTTGGATAAGCCAGTGCAAGGTACTTTGGAGTATCCTGGGCCTTACCAATTTGTCGGGACTGCCAGAAGTACAGGAGGCATCTCCTAGGGTTTTTACATTTTAGAGCCTAGAAAAGGTAAAAGCAGATATAAGCTGTTTACCAGGAATTTAAACAATTATCAGGGGAAGAAGGTTGAAAGTGCAATTGTTTCAGAGAAGAGGTCAGTAGAAACTAGTTAAGGGGGATTGGAGAGTGCTATAGGAGACATCAGAAGCTTTCAGGATCCAAGGAAAGTGGATGACAGAGAGCACAAGAGAGAGGTTAGCATTGTGTTTCAACCTCCTTCTTTATTATTTCTCATCTGCTTTGCCTGGATATTACCTATGCCAAACTGAAGGGATATGTATGGAAGCTGCTTAGGGTAGTAGGAAAACATGACTAATGGAATCTGAAGACCTTTATCTCTTGTAACTTTACCTCTAAAATAGCATACAACACCTACAGGGTTTAGTAAGAAATAAACAGGATCATCTAGGGCAAGTAGATTAGGTAGAATATTGGCCAAGTGACCAGACATCTTAGAATGAGTAGGATAGTTTTGGATTTCAGCTTCCTGTCCTATTCCTGTTCACTTTCCCATTAGAGCTTCCTATTATCCTGATGTCTGAACTAAACTGTTTGAACCTGTAATAGCAGTTATCAATGGTTAAAATTGAGTTCTTAAACTAGGTCAGAAATAGGGTTATAAATGACAGAGTTAGTATATGTTTGGGAAAATTATTTGGCTTTACTTAAGTGTAGTCTTATGATTTAGAACTTATTTATGACTAAGCTTATCACAAATAATTGTTAGGTTCCATAGTGAATATTCAACAATCAGGTGTTAGGCCAAGCTCCCAAATTGAATGAGACATTGGCTTTGTTTTTAAGATCTGCACGACCCCACCCCCTCAGTGGAACAGATTGACATGAAAATAACCAACTATTCAATGTAAGATAATATGATATTGTATTGGTACAAATCAAGCGGCAGAGATGAAGAAAATAATTCACTTTGGAATATCAGGAAAGAACTCATAAAAGAGTAGATGGCTAGAATTTAGAGGGATGAATACGATTATGCTCAGCAAAAAGTGAATTATAAGTATTGCAGTGTTGGAAATGCAGTTATTGAGATATAATGCTACCAAATCAGATTAACTACATGCACTCTGTTTATAGATGGATGGTTCCATCAAATTTTTCTTTATTCATTTTCCTTCTCATGAGGAAGTCTTTGTCCGGCAAAGTGATCAGTGCACTAATTGGAAATAGGCTTTAGTTGGGCATCCAACTCTGAAGGAAAGAAAGAGTAATATCCTTTCCTCACTCATTGCAAGGTTCATGGCTGATACTCCTATAACAAAGACAAATTAACAAGAGAAAAGCATAACAAATTTATTTAACCACAGTTTTATGTGACACAGAAGCCTTCAGAAATGAAGACCTAAAGACCTAGGGAAACTGGCATGCAGAAATATGGCTGGAGGACCAAAGGGGATGATCTAATGGCAGTAAACTCAGGGGAACCTAGCAGGGCCTATTTGTTAGGATTCTTTTTGGCTTCCAGGTATTGGGCAGGACCTCTCTGGAATGAGGATCTTTATGACCTTCTTTCAGGGGAGGCAGATCAGAGAATTCTTTTATGACCTCCTTCAGGGGAGAATGATGAAAAAGGTCAGAAACATCTGTGGGTTTTTGTTTTGTTTTGTTTTGTTTTTTATCAATTTCCTTTAGCTTAAAATACTCAGTATGCCAAGGTACCGTATTTGGAGTATCATGTTCTGAGTTCCTACATTTCTTTGGAGGGGGAATAGCTTTTTTTGATCTGAGCACAGTTATCAGACAATGTGGCATAAATGAATAGAGGACAGATTATATGACCAAGTTGACCACCACTTAAGAGCTGAGTGTCTTTTGACAAGTTACATATATTCCTGGTGAATCTGGTATCTATATAAAATAGGATTGATAATATTACCAGCCCCACAAAGTTATAGCTCAAGTGCAGTAATAAATGTGAAAACACTTTGTAAAGTGCTTTGAAAATATGTAAATGCCATTATTTTATTAAAAACATCAGCACACCATTTAAATATGTAGTTCTATGCATGGTGCAAAGAGCTAGAGAGACATAAGACCCCTCTTCTAGGGAAACACAGTCATTATTCACCAGCTCCCAAGTGGGAGGACAAAACCTTGAGCCCTCACTAGATGCTCTTTACTCTGAAAAGTTAACTTCTGAGTCTTCCTCTTTGCATTGTCCCTGGTGACCTTGTCTTTTTCAACTTGATAAAAAACAGTTTGAAAAGGGGAAGAGTATTGTGTTCTCAGCAAAGATATTCCTTTTTTTTTCTTTCACTCATTGGAAGATTTTGCACTTTTGGTTATGAGGTATGAAGGTGAACAGTCCAGCTGATTCAGATCCCTAGAGTGCCCCCAAATAATAGTAACACTGTGACAACCACAGATATTAAGAACATACCTTGATATAAGCAACCAGGGTAAGTCAAATACATACGGTATTATATGGGAAAAAATTCCCTTAAGCAAAACTAGAAATGTGATTTAATGTCATTGCATTTAACATAAAAGGGATGATAACAAAGAGAACATGTTTAACATTAGAAAATTCAAATGAAAGAATTAGTCTTGTAGACAAATGCAGTAGGAGAAAAATGAAGATCCGTAATTTTCTTGCTAATGGAAAGCAAAATTGGGAGTTTACATTGACATCAAATGTTCTAAAATTAGCTTTCATTCAGTAAAGTATATAATTTGATGAGTTTTGGCAAATTGTACACCTACTAATCATATTTTTACCACCCCAAAAAGTTCCCTCGAGCTCTTGTGCAGTCAATTGCCTCTCCTCCCCCTGGTCCTGAGAAAACACTGATATGCTTTTTGATGTTATGATTTTGCTAAAGTTAAATTTTCATTTTTATTTTGCTGGTTAATCAAAATGATGATGTTACACATCATCAAAATTGGGATTAGGTCCCCAAAAAACAAATGCTGAATATTTTATCTGATATGAGGATGCTGAGCCATAATGGGGATGGTAGGGGGAGCATGGGAGGGATGGAGGAACTTTAGATAGGGCAAAGGGGAGGGAGGGGAAGGAAGGGGACATGGGGATAGGAAAGACAGTAGAATGAGATGAACATTAACACCCTAAGTACATCTATAAAGACCCGAATGGTGTGACTCTGCTTTGTATACAACCAGAGGCATCAAAAATTATGCTTTATATGCATAATATGAATTGAAATGCATTCTGCTGTTTTATATAACAAATTAGAATAAATAAATTTTAAAAAAATTGGAATTATGATCCCATCTCCTTTAGAAAGAGCAATTTCAGGAACTTCAGAGCCTAGTTTTCTCATTGTCAGTGAGAATGATAACTTTTCTATTTATTTCCTAAGTTTGTTATAAAGAATCCAAAGAATGCCAGGTGCAACAGCACACACCTATAACACCAGAAACTTGGGAGGCTGAAGCCCTAGGATTACAAGTTCAAGGTCAGCCTGGGTGACTTAGTGAGATCCTATCTCAAAATAAAAAACAAAAAGGGCTGGGAATGTTTCTCAGTCTTGGTAAATCACCTCTGGGTTCAATTCACGGTACCAAAAAATAATCCAAAGAACTAATAGAATTAGTTGTAGAGGGTTTGATTATTGAGGAAATATTAATGTTAATCAAAAGAATGGTATCTAGGGCTGGGTTGTAGTTCAGTAGAAGAGTCATGTGCAAAGTCCTGGGTTCAGTCCCCAGTGCCACATGTACACACACCATATTGCCATTTGCCTCTGTATATGCACATATATCATTGTATAGAGTGTGCATTTTCAAAAAAAAGATAACTGGTCATCAGCATGCCATTCTCACTTCCTCCCATGTACATTTTGTAGCTTCCCCATAGGGAAGTGAAACTGGTGGTGGTTCAAAGAGATTGAATTTGCTGAAGTGGATTCTGCCAAGTGGCTGTCTATAGATGACCTTTGTCTTCTTGGGGGTAATAGCAGGAGTTGGTTTTCTGGTAGAACATCTAAAAACACCCCATCACAACTGGAATATAAACCATGGTTTTGTGGGTTTGTTTACCTGGGACATTGATAACAGGAATCAAAAAACCTGGATTTAGCTGTCTCTAAATATCTACATATATGTTCCATTGTAGATATTTTCCCTCTTATGGCTTCTCTTTTCTGTGGAACTTTCAAATCCTCAAAAACACACTGTATCTTTAATTTACACAATATTCACTTTTTCATCTTTGTTTGGTAGAAATGTAAAAAATGCATGCTCATTGATAGAATGAGACCATTTCCTGC
Organism: Marmota monax; assembly: GCF_021218885.2. Taxonomy (NCBI): domain Eukaryota; kingdom Metazoa; phylum Chordata; class Mammalia; order Rodentia; family Sciuridae; genus Marmota; species Marmota monax. The sequence continues at coordinate 18,255,125 of NW_026693777.1, read as the reverse complement.
CTTAGACAGACTGGAATTCTTTTTGAAAGTATGTACAGCTAGAAATATTCTGCTTCATACTGTGGCCACTATTAAGATTCATTTCTAGCAGATACAATATTATCAGACACTTTCTCCCACCAGATGTCACCTGAGTAGAAAGGGCTGTGAGGATACTTCCCCTAGATATGGTTCTGTTATCCTGCTATGTCTTGGGAGCCAGAGTCTCAAACTCTGGTAGATGTTTTCTTCCTTCCTTCCTTCCTTCCTTCCTTCCTTCCTTCCTTCCTTCCTTCCTTCCTTCCTTTCTCTCTCTCTCTCTCTCTTTCTTTCTTTCTTTCTTTCCAACTCAAAGCAATTACATACTCATGAATATATTAAGCAGGTTACAAAAGCTGTATCTTTATTGGGGATGGGGTGGGGCTCAATGTTGGAGCTTTAGCTTCTCAGAATCAGCACACTGGAAAACATAAACCAGATTCTGTCAGTCTACTGCTTCCCACCACCCCTTTAAGCAAACCCAAGCCTCTGTCCTGGCTTGACTCAGCCCTGCCCAATCCCCTGTCCCCGCTTCTTACTCACTAACTTCTGGCCATCCTTATCTTCTTTGGCTTCATAAGGCATTCATCCTGTGGTTGTTATTCCTTAGGACCTTTATATTAATTCTTCTGCCCTGAATTCAGATAATCGGGATTGTCACTCAGATCTCAGCCTAAATGTCCTCTTTCAGACAAGCCTACCCTAACCTATCAGTGTCCATACCTAATATTTTGTCTCTTCATATCACTCATCCTATTTGAAATTATCTTATCTCTGGTTTCCTTGTTTTTTGTTGAACTCTGACCAGGAGTCTCATTCCACAAGAGCAGACAGAGGCTTTATTCATCCTGTTCTTGATGTTGCTTCAGAACCTGGAATTATGCATGTCACCCAGTGGGTGCTCAGTAACCCATATGGACCCGATTAAGGGACTGATTTTTGGTTTTTCCTTTCTACGTGCTTGCACGCTCTCGCACTCTCTCTCTTCCTTTTTCCCTCACTTTATAGAATCTGTGTCATGAAAAGCAATGTCTTCTAGTGCTGAAGCACAGGCCTTCCCTTAATCTGAAGCTTCTGATCCACACAGCTGCCAACTGGAAACAGCTATTGTAGAACCACCTTCTTTTTCCAGGGGTCAGCAGTAAGTCAAAAGTACAAACATATTTCAGATAATTGTGTAACACTTTACTAGCATCTGTTTCACTGATAACTTTCCCCTGTTCATTTCTGTCACCAATTGGAGAGTTCCACATCAGTACCCTTTCTTTGTGATGTGCCCCATAATCCAGCCCAGTACAGAAGAGGCCCCTGGAATATGCATTGACAGATCCAGAAATGTGCTTGTGAGCTGGAAGGGGAAGATGGTTCAACCAAAGGCCATTTGTAGAGGAGGTCAGGCACCAAAATCCAGTGTCTAGCCTTAATTCTTCCTCATTAAAAAGTCTGAAATTGAAGGATGAGCTCTCAGGATCTTTCTTAATGGAGGAGATCTTTTTCTATTTGGATGAAGAGACTATATCTGTAACTTCCCACAGTCTTAGGTTGAACTCCTCAACGACCCTTGCAGTGAAATGAGCTCTTACTGCATGCTGGTCAGGGCTTTGTGTACTCGTGGGAAGTGTAATATAGCTTGCCCTGTTGGTTTTTCTGGAGATATCACATTTGGGTCACAGGGGTTCAGCCAGTCTTTGGCTGTTATAGAGTGCAGTTTTATGGGAATAGTTTTGTAATGTTAACATGTGTAGGCTGAGAGCTTGATGAAGACATCACCCAGATTGCCTGGGGAAGGCTGCTGACTTTGGAAGAAAATTCTTAATAGGTAAAATATTTAGCTCTCCATTTGCCCTTCCTAGGCACAGCCATCAGCCTTGCCATTCCCATTTGTAATGGCAGATGAATTGTACGCATATTTTCTTGTCTCCCTGCAGTGTCTATTTTTAGCAAATTAGAAGCCAAAGCCAATGACCTTAGCTTTTTAACTGTTTTTGCTTGTATGGTGTTTCCACATAAAGGATCAGAGGATTTCTTTTTAAAGATTTCTGGTGAGGAGATACAAACTGACTGGATATGTACATGCCTGCCACCTTCAGCTCTGTCAAACCTATATTCATATTTCTCCTTTTCACCAAGCTTCTTATGCCCACTTGCTTAGATTTCAACATGTTCCCGTGCCTCATGCTAAACATTGCTTACTCTCATTAGTTTCCCATAGCATTTATTCCTTTTCAGCATACTATGTCATTTATCATTATTGTGTTTATTGTCACCTCCCACTGCTTGAATATATACTCCCCATAGGGATTTTTTTTTCTATTTTATTTATCTTGTACCCTAGGTGCCTAGATTGATACCTGGTGCATAGTAGCCTTTGGTAAATGTTTACTGAATGAACGAACTGATGGCCTAGCAAAAAGAGAGGTCATATAATGTTGTGGTGAAGACCTTGCGCTTTGGAGTGAAATGATTCTGGATTTGAATCCCAGCTTTGCCACTGATCAGTGTGTCTACAGAAAGCAATTTGACTTCTCTGAGACTCAATTTTCTTATCTATAAAATGGGAATTATAGTACTGACTTTGAGGGTATGTTGTGAAGATCAGAAAAGATATAGAGTCAAAACCATAGCTTTGTATTTCAATAGGTCTGGGTTCTGAACATTAGCTTCAAGTTCTGGCTCTCTTCATTACTTGCATAACTTTTATAAACTCTCTGAGCTCACCCTTTTCACTTGTAAAATGGATGTAATACTATGTACTGCCTCACAGGACAGTGGTCAGGACAAAAGGAAGTAATCCTGGTTCAGTTCTTAGCAGACTGTCCAACTCACAGTAAAGGATTAAGGATAACTATATGATGTTGAAAGGTGTTTAGTTTCAATTTCGGGAACAGTAATTACTCAATAAATTTGAAAAACAACAGAACTCTTAGAATCTCCTAAATTTGTCACTTTCTTTTCATTTTCCCTTCTCCTATGGGAAAAAGACAAATGTCTGAGATTATCTTTGTGAGACATTTATTTCAGCTTGAAAATGGGACAGTGGAAAGTTTCTATATGCCATGGTCCTTTCTTTATCTTCTGTTATGCTTTTATAGATTGTTTTTGAATTTTTGGATTCCATTTCTGCAGAGGCTTCTCTCTACCAGGTGAACATGAGTTGGATTTATATAATCTGGATATTTAGTCAGCCGGTTTGAAGCTAATGGGATTGACTACAGCAGCTATGATTTGAAGAGATTATAATGTCTCCAGAGTTCATTGGCTTTCACTCCTTTTGTAAACTTGAAAAAGATGAGCAATGACTCTTCTTATTTCTGGTCCTTATTTGTTGTGTGAGTCTCAGCAAGACCCTTCAGCATTGCTGAAAACCAGCCCCTCTAACTGGACTTCCCAGGTATGAAAGCAATGCCATCTTTGCCTCTCTGTCCTTTATATTTAATTTTTTTTCTTTTGTTTTTTGGATAACAAACATCTTCCCCACATCATTCTGATATATGTATTATTTTAAAATTTTAATGTAAATTTTATTCTTCATCAAAATAAAGCATGTATATTGTTTCATAAATCTAATGACAATATAATTCTTAAACTGACAGACAACAGTTCCTGCCCTAGTTTTCCCTGTCTTTTCTATTCTTCTGCTAGTTATCTACCCATTCCTAACTGATGTGCTTGAATTGGTATTCTTAATTTTTCTGTTTTAGACATTGTCTTATGTCTTTTATGGAAGATGACCATTGAGCACTTATACTGTTTTCTCCTTTGGTTTCACTCTTCTTCTTTCTAGTATGGGTATTTTAACATTTAGTTAAAATCATATTTAGCATTTATATCATTGTGACAGTATAAGTGTTCATGACAGAACTACAAAATGTATCATAATTATATCTCCCCACCCTTTCTTCCTGGTTTGTATTTTTAAATTTCTCCCTGTAATATCTCTGAATTTTATAAGGGCATTTGAAACTGTAATTGCCAGGCCTTTACCACACCTAACAAAATTAGCCAACAATGTCTTAATTTCATTGATTACCCAGCCCATATTCAGTTTTCTTGATTGTCTCAAAAAATTACCTTTCACAGTTAATTACTTGAATAAGGAACTAATTAAGGTCCATAAATTGCAGTTGTTTGTTATATGCCCTTTGTTTTATTCCCCAACACTTTCTCATCCTCCCTTTATTTGTAACATTGATGTTTTTGGAGAAATTAGATATAGAATGACTTATACTTTAGATTTGGTTGATGGCTTCCTTACCTTTTCCTTTAACTTGTTCTTCTGTAACTCATATTTTCCACAAACTAATGGTTATAGCTAGAGGCTTGATTAGGATTTAGTCTTTTTTTGTTTTTTAAGACAAAAATACTCCATAGGTGGTGCTGTGTACTTCCTATTTCATAATGTCACAAGGCAATAATGTATAATTGTACCACCTTGAATGGTGATTGAATTGATCAGTGGGCTCAGATGCTGGCAGTCTGATCTTTTATGACCAAGTTCTCTGTCAACTTTTCACCTCAAGTTTTTTTGTTTGTTTGTTTTGCAGTACTAGGTATTGAACCCAGGGTTTTACCTTTAAGCTCTGCCACTGAGCATATATTCCCAGCCCTTATTTATTTTTGTTTTGAAACAGGGTCTTGCTAACTTGCTCAAACTAGCCTGAAACTTGTGATCCTTCTGTCTCAGCTTGCTAAGTAGCTGGATTACAGGCATGTGCCACCACACCTAGCACATCACATGGTTTTTAGCATCCATTAATGATTATGTTCTAGATCTGTTATTTTATGGGGCTCATATTCTGTCTTTTCATTGTGCAGTGCTGATTACCCATTTTAACTTCAAAGGGTCATCTTATTTTGTTCATTTCCAAAATCTGTGTTAGCATCAAGGGGTTTCTGTGTAACCCTATGTACTACCTAATAACTAATAACTGACCATATTTACATGAAAGGAACATAGTTGTAGTGATTAAAATTTTTATTTGAATCTCCAGTTGAATTTTATTTTTGACTTTGAAAATAGAAACAGAAAAGTAGAAAACTTGTCAGTCATGTTGAAGAATAACTGGCTAAAATATGTGTGTGTATGTGTGTGTGTGTGTGTGTGTATTAGTAGAACAAACAAAGAGACCCTGCTTTGCTTATGGTGTCTACTTTCTCAAGGGCAGGGAAATTCTGGCCTGATAGGGTTGCTTCTTCCTGTGAGGGAATTGGAGGGAGGTACCAGAATGGTCCCTGATGACATACATGGTCGTTTGAGGACATTTTGGTTGTTTTTTTTGTTTTAGTTTTTAACTCCCCTAGTTTTCTAAGAAGTCTTTCATAATGATTTTTCCTAAACTGTATTGCATCTGAATTAGGGCTTTTCCTTTCTTCTGTGATGGGGCTTGATACCCTTTGATGTGTTTTAGCAGAATTTAGCTTCTAAATACAGTTTGAAACCTAGCTTTCTGTGTCTGTGTGTGCACATGTGCGCACACACAACACCCTTAAATCTCTCAGCTGAAGTTTCTTGTTTTTCTATCCCCCCCCCCCTCTTTTAACTGCAAGAACCTGTCCCATATGAATTAGATCAGTGGCAGGAGGAGACTCTGAAGGCATCTTGTCTTGTCTGTAAGGTTGGTACTCAGAGACATGAGAGTCTGGTGAAGAGGGGAAGTCTCTCAGCTGATAGCCTGCTTTTCAAAGAGCTCCTTTTAGAGTCAGATGAATTCTTATAAATGCCTGTGATTGGCCACTTTACTTCCAGTATTCCAGAGGTCAGGGACCTCCTCTGAAATACTCCACAGATCCAAATGTTACTTTTCCTTTTTAACAGAAAAATATTACTTTGTTTTAACAATAATTAGTATTTAATAAATGTTTTACTAATATTTTTAAATTTAATACTTAAATAAATTACTTGTAATTTTGTTTTTGTCTTATATTCAGCTTATATTTCGACTATTCTTTGAATGTCTATAGGCCAATCTGTCAGTCATATGTAAAGCCAAACCTATTTCAGGAGAGGGAAGAAAAGAATAGGTAGGAGAATTAATATGAGCCCAGAGAAAGAAGAACTGGATTCACCAACATTCCCCTCTTCAGAGTCACTGCTTTAGAGATATTGCATGTCAGTAGGGGCCTCTCTGGTGGAAAAAAAAAAAAAGACTCCTGCAAAACAAATTTAGGAATTAGTTCATCAGGAACAGGGAAGGGAAGAAAAGACTATGTACAATTCTGAATAGTGGTGGAGGGTACATAGATGAAGTCTTGGGCTCTTAGAGCTCTTCCAGGTAGTGCTGGCTGGGAAGGGAAGTCTGGCAGGGGTTCCACTTCACCTGCAATGGAAGGGATGGGCACATAAAGCCCATGGGGTACTCTGGACAGAGAGACTATAATGGGGATTAGGAAGGGAAACCCTAAATATAAACTTTACTTGTTAACCTCCTTATAGTCTTGTTCTGAACTTGCCTAGTACCAGATATGGCTTTCCCTCTCTTCTTGCTTCTACCCTTCTCCCTCAGAAACTCCTTGGCTGAGTTAATGAAGGAGACCACTTCTAATAAACCTTAACCAATGACCCTCGGATTATCAACAGAGGACCACCCTCAGTGAGAGTGTATATTCTAATGGCATTGATAGTTAAAACCTGTGTAGAGAGAAGAGGGAAGCCAAGATGTGGTTTCACTAGATATCACATAGCTCACCCTCATTTTAGAAAGACATGAGACCAGTGTTCTCACAGCAGTTTTTCCTTTACCATCAGTCATTTGTTTCTGGAAAGTATGTTTCTCTTCCAGATCAAGGAGTATAAATATCATGGGATATGGCATTGGATATGGGTCTTGGTTCATTTATATGCTGTAAACTTCAGGAAAATCACTTTTTCTCTCCAATGTGGGAAAAGATGTAATATTTACCATATCATTGTCAATAAGGAGATTCAGATGAGATTTAATATTCACTCACATGTGTATTATATATTTAAATATAGTACCTTTATTGTTCTAAAGCAACAAAGAATTTTCCCTATGACCAAATTATTTCAAAGACTACAACTTACAGGTAAGAGTCAGAACCACATGTGTTCTAATGGCTCTTCTGCTTCCCATGTGAACATTTCCCTACTCAGCACCTTGATTTTTCCTCCTATGAAATAGGCAAGAATAGTAGTTATCCTGGAGAAGAAACTTATCTGGAGAAAAAAAAATATGCACAGTAGACATAGGGTGAGTGACTACTATTATGCAATTTCCAAAACTACCTATTTCTTTTCTTGTTTTTATTTTTATTTATATATGACAGTGGAATGCATTACAATTCTTATTACACATATAGAGCACAATTTTTTTTTTTATATCTCTGGTTGTATACAAAGTATATTCACACCAATTCGTGTCTTCATGCCTGTACTTTGGATAATAATGATCATCACATTCCACCATCATTTCTACCCCCATGCCCTCTCTGTTTCATTTCTTTCAGAGGAATTTATATTGTCACAATAGTTTATTTTTGGTGCCATGCTTGAACATGGGATATGTAGTTGAAAGAAATGATTTGGTTGTCACATGATGTTGCTGCTTGCAACATGATTTTATCCCTAAAGTGGAGGAATAATGTTACCTACCTCACAAGGTTGTAATGAGGTTTTTGTTTATTCTTTTTTTGAACCAAGGGGCACTTTACCACTGAGCTACATTCCCATCCCTTTTAATTTATTATTTTGAAACAGGATCTAAGTTGCTGAGGCTGGTCTCAAACTTGAGATCCTCCTGGCTTAGCCTCCCAAGTCACTGGGATTACAGATGTGTACCACCATGCCCAGTTTATTTATTTACTCTTTGCAGTTTGGGGGCTTGAACCTAGGGTCTCACACAAGCCAGGCAAGCACTATGCCACTGAGCTACATACATGCTCCCCCCGCCACCCCCGCTGCTCCTTAAAGGGGATATTTAGATAGGATATTGAGCATGTTGTTTGGCACCTGAAGGTGCTCAGTGAATGTTAGTTTTCTTCCCCTAGCCTCTTCATTCATCCTCATCAAGTAACATTTATCAGAAATTCTAAGTAAGGCATGGCAGTGGATGCTTTAACTCTGAATGAAGGGGTGCTAAGGGAATGTCAGGTTGGGGTAGAGTGCTACAGAAGCCAGTATTGTTTGTTTGTTTTGTAGTAATCAATAATGGCTTCTCCTTTTCTAACCCTGGGCTCTGGCCTGCTGAGTCACTGTTCCAGCCCGAAGCCCCTGATCTTTGCCTATGTCTATGGAATACAGCAAAACCCACAAGAAACCAGCACTAATAAATGGCAAATCATTTGAGGGATTTTTGTTTGCATTCCTGTGCTTGCTCTCCTGGGGAGATAGGAAACCTTTAATAAGACTTTTCCGAAATAATGCTCCATGCAAAATGGGGATTTTTTTTTTCCCCTCTGTGTTCTTCTAACAAATGGCCATTTCATGAGGTTTCTTTTCATTTTTTTCTTCTTCTTTCCTGCTTCTCAGTACATTCCACAAAGAGCTTATTCCTCTGCTGGTTACTGATTGATGGTTCTACTCTATGTGCCCTCTAATTTTGCAATAAACCAACAAGAAGTTAAGACCACAAACTTAAAAGAGAATTGACTTATTTATTTGACTGGATTCACTGGAGCAACAGCCATATTTAGTCATTTCAGTGTGGTCCTAGGGAGGGCAGGAGGAGTCCACGAGCAGGAAAAGAGTTTGCCTGTCCTCCCTGTTTCAAAGCAGCTGGGCATCTGTTCTCAGCAGTGATCCCTTTCTAGACCTTGATGGAAACAGGAAGTCCACAAGACTTGCTCATAGTTCCAGGATTCTGGGTTCCATAGGACTTTAGCTGCATACAAATGGACAGTCACTACCCTACAGGTTCTGGTCCCTTTTTTTTTTTTCAAGAGGATCATGTGTACCTTAAAGGATTACAGAAGCAGTCATAACCTTCCACTATCACCAGTTCTTTCACGCCTGGACTCTTGGCTAGATGACTTCAAAGACCAATGACAAACGTCTCTTCCTACTTGCTCAGTCCCAGCTATGTCTTTATCTTAAGGATGAGATACTCCACAGGATCAGAGAGAGGCATACTTCATGTGTTGATTTTCAAACATGCTAAGAATCAATCAGTTTTTTTTCTTATTTAGCACTGCCATTGTGCATAGTAACCAGTCTGAAAAATACAAATGTCATTTCAAGTAGAAATGAGAACAAACATAAATGGTTCAAGTGGATCCTAAATTAACGAAAGTTCTTTAAAAACATACATACTATTACTATTTATACTTAAAGATTGTTCCATATTCAGTGCTGCTCTCTATAGGTTGAAGCAAAGCTAGAAAGACAAATGCCCAAATGTAATTTGTCCCAACTGTGAACTCCTATTACAGATCCCAGCGTTGTTTGTGGCTCTACCACATTTAACCAGCTAACTGCCTATTCTTATATGGCAACTTTTCTTTGGAAACTCTCATCATCACATTTTAGCAGAAGTGAAAATATTAGCAGAGTGGTTAGTGGCCAAGCCAGGAATAGAATCCAGGAATCTGTGTCCTTTCCTTTGCCATATCTACCAGAGCATGGTTCCTCCCCAGCCTGTGAACTCAATGTTTCCATCTCTACCAACCAGAATTCACAGTACATTCCACAAAGCAGTTGACTGGTTTCTTCTTGGTACTGAAAATTTGTTTTATTCTTAAACATTTTTTACATTTTCCCATTAAATGTCATTTTGCATTAAACAACATGGGTCTTGGTAAATTTAATATGAGCAAATGCTTTACTCTGAGGATATTAATCAACAAATATACATGAGGCCATGAATTTGGGGGGCGGGGGTATCAGGGATTGAACTCTGGGGCACTCGATCACTGAGCCACATCCCCAGCCCTATTTTGCATTTTCTTTAAAGACAGGGTCTCACTGAGTTGGTTAGCACCTTACTTTTGCTGAGGGTGGCTTTGAACTCGAGATCCTCCTATCTCATCCTCCCAAGTCAAGGCCATGAATTTTGATGTTGAGAACCTTTTATGAGGTAAATCAGTATAGATTAGAAAGACAGACCTGGTCTGAATCTAGCTGTCCCACATGCTTACTGTTTGATCTCAGAAAACTACTCAACTTCTTTGAACCTGTCTCCTCATCTTTAAAACTAGGGTAGTAATGTTTATCTCACTGAGTTATGAGGATGACATGTGTGAAGCACTTGGTACAGGGTCTGATTCATAGGAAGTGCTCAATCAATGCTGGTTTCCCTTCTCTTTTCTCCTCTAGAATGGGGTCAGGGTTTCAGAAAAACATAAAATCTCATGATGTTTACACTGTAGGTAGAGAGCGAAGAATAACGCACATCACACAATCAGAGAAAAATACTTGAAGTAGATTACTTGATATTAGGAAATGAAGGACTTGTTGGGGCTAGGAAAATTCCATGATGGGGTGGAATTTGAACTGACTCCTGAAAGATGGAAACTTAAGAGGGAAGGGGGATAGTCCAGACTGGAACATTTGGGATGGGGATGAGAATCAGAGGAAGTGAACCATGAAAAATACAGCAGTTAGAATGAGAATGTCAGAAGAAAGGTAATACTTGTTAGGTACTTACTAGGCATCAGACACTGTCTTAATTACTTTATGTGCCAACTCATTCCCCCTCACAATGGGCATGTTTGCTATCTTAAATGGACAGTTGAAACTGAGGCATGGAGAGATTAAGTACTGTACCTGAGCAGGTGTAGAATAGGTGTTCTGTAGCTATTAGGTGATGGATCTGAGATGGGAACCTAGAACTCGTAACACAACTGCTACTTCAGTTAGCTCCCAATTTCCCTTACCTGCTAGTGAGGACAGCTAAGACCCTTCTGTGAATAAACTCTTTAAATATAAAGTACCATGATGTCATTATTCCTGTTAATGATGTCAGATGAGAGGTAACAAATAGTCACCTGAAAAGGAGGGAGAGAAAAGTTCAGGATAGCACCTAGTGAATATGTATGTACTATATGTGCCTCACCATTCCCTCTAGCAACTCTGAGACCTCACACAGCCTCACATTTCCTCTTGGGCAGTGCTCCAAGTGGCCATGTCCAAGCCACTGGAATGGGTATCAGAGACTAAAATTGTATTTGTCACCTGGCATTGAGGCTCAATTGAGTTGTACCCATGGTCAGGACACCCATTTTAATGGGCCTGTAGCATGTGATTTGTAGTTGGCCTGTTGGTGACCATGATGGAAGATCTCCATCCATTGCAAGGACCTCACTATGAAAGGAAGTCTGCCCCTACTCACCAGGTAAATATTTGGCCATTTAATGTATTTGTTCTGGACCTATGCTTATTGTGTCTCTTCTATGTTGACTCTGTTTCACTGTAAGTTATTATTGTTTGTATTGATGTCATTTATTTAAATATGGACACAGCATTATTTCAACTCCTCCCCCCCTTTAAAAATAACACTTATACAACATTCCTTTCTTGAGGACATCAAATAAGTAATTTTTGCCTAAGAGTATATTTGTTGAGGCTGCTGACTTGGGAATTTGTTCCTAGGCAGACCTTTTGGCCTCCTTTTGAACAGGTACTGAATGACCTTTGTTCCTACTTTATACCCCAGAGTCACTGTAGAGATAGAATTGATTGTACCTGTCCAGTCAGTAAGTTTGGAGAGCCCTTGGTGGCCAGGATGCTATTCATGCTGGTGGCATAGAGATACAAAGAGGCAGACTAATATGGGCTCACCCCCCACAGGAGTTTTCTTAGAGGCTGTGTGAGACCAGAGGCTCCTCTGAGCTCTGGCTCCTGTCTGTTATAAGCCACTGTAAGTGTAGCTGGGACTGGTGGAGATCAGAGCTGGTGTTTATCAATGTGGACTCCCCCAAAAGCTGTATTTTCAGACCCTCAGTGAGCAAGTGACTCAACAGAACTATTTTCTGGGTCTCAAATGAGTCTAAGAAGGGGAAATTGGTTAATACCAGTCGTCTGTGATGGCCTGATCACAAAGCAGTGTCTTTCTAATCCTTCTTACAAATCAAAGGGAGGGGAATCCCCAGAGCCCAGGCGTACACGTGAATAGAAAGCACCACCAAGTAAAAAAAAAAAAAAAAAAAAAACCTCCTAAAAAGGTCAGCAGAAACTCAGGGGGCTGTTGGAAATTCACCTCCCCTACCTTTCTGTAGGGCTCAGTGGGCAGGGGTGAGGGAGTGGGTGAAGACAACCAAACAAACTTCGGGCAAAAGCAAGCTGGCCACAAAAAATGCACAGTGCAGCTGGTAGGAAAGTTTCTTCCACGTCCGTGTGAACCTCAGAGTCATCTGACAATGTCTTGTTCTTTTTCATGCCCTGGCTGGCCAAAGGCTGTCTTGGCCCCATGCTAACTGCAAAGTTGCACACAGTTGGCAAATGCCCCATTGGAAGCCACTGTAGCTGCCCTGTCGCAGTTCACCAACTGTGCGTGTTATTTCCTGCAGCCGGCCCAAGACCACTGAAGCGATGAGGCCACAGGGTTGGGCTGACAGCGGAAATAGCTCACTGCTTGTGGCCTCCTCCCAACTGTCGGCCCCTCTGAGTCTCAGAACTAACACGTGCTAACCTCAGCCCACTGTGGCCGGGGAAACAGCACACCAACAGTGGAACCAGAACCCTCCATGCCCATGGCTACTATACCACAGCCATTGGCCCGGGTTTCCCCCTTGAATGCGCACCCAGGAGAAGTAGGCCAAAGAGAAAGCCTCCCTATTGTGCTGCACAGTTACTTGCCCTAGCGATGCGTTCATGTTGACCATATGGCAGAAATAGCCCTACTTCAGTGCATTCCCTGGGAAATCAGTGGTCAGGAGAGGTGGCTGCCATGGAGTGGAAGGAGTACTGTTACTAGTCCCTTTGTGACTGGGTGAGTGTGTGTGTAGAACTTTGATCCTTTTCCCTTCCTCCAGCTACATTGCCTCAAACCAAGCCACCCTATTCTTCAGGGACTCTCCTAGGCAGTGCACCTCTCTAGCTTTACCTGTGGCTGTCAGAGTGATAACTACAGAAGAGGTTTCTCCTCCATTAACAAGGAGAGGCATGAATTTTATTCAGATTGAAAAAATTCTCACCATAAACACATATTATGTTAGGGTGTCTTCCTTACCCTTTTCCCCTCCTCTTTGCCTCAGCCGCTGCCAGTCCGTTCTGGGTAGGATGGTTTTCTTAAGGCTGGAGATGGTGAGAGTCAATAACAATGGTGGAATTTTGAGTACAACACTAGTACTAATGTGAGTGAAAATAGGAAACTTTTTTTTGTAGCCTGTTATATTAACAATTAATACATTAATTTCCTTTTCATCTCCTTCAGACTGAACAGAACTGCACAGCAGGTTACCGTCAGAACCAGAAATAAAAGATAGGCTGCCCAACACCCATACCTGTGTTTTCCTAAAGCCGAATTGAAGTTTGTTCTTTTTATTACAAATATTTCTAAAGGAAAATCTCCACAGCCTTTTAGATTTTCCCAGAAAACAATTGTGCAGTCACTCAAAATGGAAATAGCAGGCTGGAATACTTAAACCTTATCAGTTCTTTTTTCTAAAACTGACAACGATATTCTGTAATCAGAAACAGAAAAAAAAATTATTTTCATCATGAAATAACTCATAATTTTCCAGAGCTCAGCAAAACTAAGCCAGAGAATAGTAAAACCAGATTTGTTTTTATCTTGCTCGAATTCCAGAATATTTGGTCTGACTTTTCCTCACAACAAATACTGAATGTCTTTTTCCAGAGCTCAAGTGGGCAGGAAGGGAGTGGGCCTGGGAGGGGCTGAGTCTGGGAGTGTAGCCCTCAAGCCTTCTTGGGGGGCCTTTTCTTCTCTTCCCCTTGGCCTCTCACCCAACCTGCTTTCCTTCTTCACTCCCTCCAATCCCCCTCACTGTGGCTCTCCAGTAGCAGACGGGTTGGGTGGACACCGTCATGGTTGGAAAGCAAGAGGTGAGCATGGTGAAAACCACTCCAGGGTCTTTCTCTCAAGACTCGGCGATGAAAGGATTCAATGAACCTGAACAGTTTCTCACAGGAAAGTTCCGGCCTCTGTCTCCTTAAAAGCAAAGCATTCAGCAACCCATAACTGAGCCAGGATTAAAACTCAGAATATCTGACTTACCCAAGTCTGCTGTTTAGATAGAGAAGCTAGGTCACTGTCATATCTGGCAATTAGCATCACTTTAGAAACCAAAAGTAACATTTTTAGAACAGTGCCTGAAACCCATAGAGCATTTTTAGTATTAAAATAAAGAAAGATTAAATGTGCCTTCAGAATTGATAAAAGGCAGTACCTCATCATTTTGAAAGCACTAGGCTGAGCCCCAGTCGGATGGTGAGTAGAGTCAGCACCCACATTCTCTTCTCATTGCTCTTTCTGGATAAGCTGACCTGCTTATCCAGTGGGCTGCCAGTTTACCTGGGAGTGGAAGTTTCAAGATAATCATTGCACATAGCCCTGCTGGCCCAGTTAAAGTGATTTTTTAAAGTTCTCTATTATGTTAGATTGTGGCCTTTTTTTTTTTTTTTTTTTTTGAGGGGGGGAGGGCAGGGAGTAGGCAGGAGGAGGAAGTAGATGTTCTTATGGGCACAGAAATGCCCCTGAGCTGTCTCAGGTTGCCCCATGGTTCTACTCACCAGCCAGCCCCTTGAATTCGGTTGCAAAGACATGAGTTTCACAAAGAGCTTTTGTTTCCAAGCTTCCTGTGACCTCAGAAATGACAAACTACATGCACTGAGGCCATTGAAGACCACCAGGAAGTTTGAGAAAATTTCTGTAGACTCATTCCATACCTGAATTCATAGGAGTGGAAGCTATTTACCTACTTGGCTTATGGTTGTTTCTTAGCATCCCAAAGTTGGGCTTATTATGACTTAACATTTTGACAATCTTGTAGTGTATTTTGGACATAGGTTCATAATTTTATAGATTGAATTCTCTAGGCCAAGACCTCAACATCTAGAGAAGGTACCTGTTAGTGGGTCTGTACTGAGAACTCTTCTCTCCCCACCCTTAGGAAGGAGAGTTAAGCAGGAGGCCTGCAGCCCCTTTTCTTATCCGAGCTATTGATTTCAGGCAGGTGACTAGTTCGAATCAGTGAAGGTGATCTGTCCCCCAGAAAGCTAAACAATGGTGTTTGTCATATTCACGGGTCCTTAAAAGAATCTGACTTGTAAATATTTAGTTATTGTTCCAATGACCATGAATATTTCTGCTGACCAAACAGGACCAGATATCACATTCCAATCTATTCTATGCCTGATCAACCATAAACTCCCTCTTCTCTGTCACCTTAAAGTCAAGTAAAAGGAACTTCTTCCATCAAAGGCTATGCTTTAGGCTTGGCAATTCCTCACTCTGTTCTCTCCAAGGCAGTCTAATTTTCTCTTCTGTCCAACATACTAAATGGCTACTCATGGAATCCCCATCACCCCTTCAATGTAGGGTGGATCAGACTAGATGCATACAGTTGCCTATTAAGGCCAAATGTATTCTGAGCAGTAAGCAGTAAGCTCAAGCACTGTGTGGGTATCACCTAGATATAGTCTTGTTACAGCATAACTGAAGAAAGATGGGTCAACTGAAGGCAGACAGTCTGTACCAGACACATATACTAGTGGAAAGTCAGCCTGAATTGTCCAGTCCTGACTCTTAAGGCTGATGACCAGCTCATTCTACTCAAAGTTTTGTTGTCTTAAAGCTGCCTTTTTAGTCCCTGGTGAAAATGACTTTCATTTTTTGTTTGTTTGTGTGTTAGTTGGTTTTTCATGCTCAGGACCCTCTGCCTTCTGACCAAAACCACCTTGATTTCCCAGCAATCTGCCTTATCAGTTTACTTCAGCTTTAACTGGTTCTTGTCTTTCCATCTGTTTTCTCTACCTTACAAGTTCTTCCAAGACCTATTGCGTTGTTTATGAATCTGTGCCCTGAATTGCATTTTTTAAAAAGAGATTTTAACTGTTTCCTTAAATTGAGGAATAAGCATTGTACAACAGCGCACAGAAGGACTGAATAAGATGCATTTAGAGAAGGTAGGAAATGCCAAGGGAAATGTGGAACCCAGGGACGTGCTCTTTGAAGGCAGAAATCTTCTCCCATTTTGCCTTGGGAGGGACTCGAGGTCTATATGTCCTTATATGAAAGGCCATTTCATATACAAATGTATCTCATTAAGCATCTGAAACCTGAGAAGGCAGTGTGAGGAAGACTTGGGAATAAGTTGTCTCTCCATTAAAAGCTGAGTTGAAATCTATACAATTTATAAGCCTTCTTATTCTCCCCAGTAAAGTGGATGGTATTCTTCCTGGCAAGTAAACTTTAAGCTAGATTCTGTCTCCTATTATACAGATATACTGTATAATCCTAGTTTCAGATTATACAGTATATCGTTCCCTTTGTCCATCTATTCTACTCTGTCTTTGGGTTTACAGTTGATGGTAATGAGGTTATGTTATGTTTTTAATTAGCCATTCTTTTCAGGGAATAGCAGATGCACTGTCAAAGTTTTGTTGCTTTTGAGGATATAAGCAGCAAATATTTGTTCTTTGTCAACTGTGAGCTATATGTTGTACAAAGATTTTTATTCTTAAGCTTTTTTTTTTTTTTTACTGATAATAAAAACATAAAAGTAGTACATTTTAATGAGGTACCATATAATGTTGAGAATCAGGCTTCTGAACAACCAAGACACAAATCAGCAAAGGATAACTAATGACAACAATGGGGATGACAACAAGCCACGCACTATGCCAAGGACTGTAAACACATTATCCAGTTTAATCCTCAAAACTCTGTGAGTTAAGTGTTATCACACCCTCAGAGGTCATGAAACTTACCTGGTGTCACTCAGTTAGGAAGCGGTAGAGTCCAGCATCTCCACACAGGTCTGTCTGATTTCAAAGCCCTTGTCCCAGCCACTGCAAACTGCTTTTGCACAAGTTTAGCAATAGAAGCCCTGATCTTTCCAATGGAACAAAGAAAGCATAGGAAAGCCCCTCTGAGGTGTCAGAACTCATTTTCAGAAACCAGATAGTGCTGAGACTCTGTTTATAACTTGTAATCTTATTTTATAAGTTATTTTAAGAGCATAGTTTTCATGTCTCTAGAATGCCTCAGAGGAAAACACATCTGTAGGCTTCTGCCCAAGTCGTGATTATTTGTAATCAATGCTTTTGGAAATGTTTCCATTCTATCATTTTGCTGAACACAGATTCAGAAAACCACACAATTCAGTAAGATGATGTGATTAGCAAACCCCTGAGGTCTGATGCCATATATTCCTTCAGTGATTTGGCTTTAAGACTCATAATAAAAAGGGAGAAGATGATTAACAGAACCAATTATTAGCTCTTATTAGCAGTTTTTTTTTTTTTTTTTGCTACGGGAGAGTAAAAATGTTTTCTTTTCTTCTACTCTTCCATTGCAAGTGGAAATGAGGGAAGTTTTCTTTCTTTCATTTTCAAAGGTGCTAGGGATAAACCCTTGATTCATGCTAGGCAAGTGCTCTGTCACTGAGCTTTCCCCCATCCCCCAGCCCAGTGGGTATTTTTGAAATCAGCTATAGTTTGTTTTAGGTTCCACAGGGCATCATGTCATTAGTTCTATACCACAAAACAATCATCTTAGTATAAGTTTCCATTATAGGACCAAAATTGTGAAAAAGTGATCTAAATATTCTAATCAATGCCTTATCACTTAATTTATAAATTTCTATGGAAGACATGTAGTACCTTTACCTCTTAATGTCCTCCATGTGTATGATAACATGCTTTACTTTGCATAGTAAGTACCATACTCAGTAATTGCTTTTCTTACACTGTTACCAAACTGGAGTTCCTAGTCATTCTTATCAAGCCATCATTGAGAAGAATACCATAAAATTAAACCTTACATATTTAGAAACTCTCAGAAGTTTCTCTCTTTCTCTCTCTCTCTCTTTCTTTCTTTTTTTTTTAATTAGAACAGACAGATACATTATTTTGTTTCTTGGTAAATAAAGCACATAGTATTTTCAGAGCAGTGCCAGAATCTTACTGGTCTTGCTTTAACTAATTACTTTTTTTTTTCCTACTGTGGGCTTTTTAAAAATATTTTTTAGTTGTCCTTGGACCTTTATATTATTTATTTGTTTGTTTGTTTATATGCAGTGCCTCACATATGCTAGGCAAGTGCTCTACCACTGAGATACAACCCCAGTCCTCCTGCTGTGGTTTTTACACAGATTCTTTGCAATTAAATAAAACTTAGAGCCATCTGTGGCGGTGTACACCTATAATTCTAGGAGGCTGAGACAGGAGGATTACAAATTCAAAACCAACCTCAGCGACTTAGGGAGGCCCTAAGGACTTAGCAAGACCCTGTCTCAAAATAAAACATAAAAAAAGGACTGGAGATGTTGCTCAGTGGTTAAGCAACATGGGTTTTATCCCTGGTACTAAATGAGTAAATAAATAAATAAATGCTTAGAAGGACCCAAACTGGTAGAAATGAGGGCTGGGATGTAGCTCAGTGGTGGAGTGTTTGCTTAGCATGTGTGAGGTGCTGTGTTCAATCTCCAGCACTGAAAAAAAAATGGTAAAAATGATCAGGTACCAAAGTATTTCCTGATATAGGAAATTGTGATTTAGTGTTCTATTGCTAGACCCAGTTATCTGAAGCATGTGGCATGTACTAATTTATTAGGCCAGATGTCATCATTTTGCAGTAAATAACAAGAGTTTCTATTTATTTGAAATTTACTAAGTACCAGACACTGTGTCAAGCACCTTATGTTGATTATCTCTCTTCTCATAACAGTTCTATAAGATTTATATTCTTTTATCTGCTCAAATGGAGGAACTCACAGGTTTTGTAACTTTCCCAAGGTCCTCAGTATCGGAGTCAGAATTTGAACCCAGTTTTGTTGAATTCCAAAGCCCATACCCTTGTTATAAAGAGAGATGAACACAATTCCTTATTCATCCTCTTGAATATGAATAGTTGTTTCTTAAAAGATCAGGCTGTTTGAACATTTCCAGGCATCTTAACTGAAGACATATTTCTTCTGTGATTCTTACTAGTTTAGATGAAAGATAGCTGTCCAAAAGAATACAAGAGGTGAGATGAGCAAACACAAAGTGGAATCCCATAGTACCTGATCAGCTCTGCAGAGTAACTGGAGACTCATGAGTCTCCTTGACACATGAAGACCTCAGAGTTTGTCTCTGCTAATAGACATTTCTTAACCTTACCTTGCCATCTTGTTCTTCTCTCAACCCTCAGTTAAACTGCCATTGGTATAGAACGTATAATGTGTCACGGGTAAACTCACAGTGACAGAGGTGTGGCAGAAAAGCTGGATAATAAAGACTGGAGATGATTTCCATTTCTGTTCTCATCAGGGTGGCCACAAAAC
Source organism: Marmota monax (assembly GCF_021218885.2). Taxonomy (NCBI): domain Eukaryota; kingdom Metazoa; phylum Chordata; class Mammalia; order Rodentia; family Sciuridae; genus Marmota; species Marmota monax. Next base: position 18,235,706 of record NW_026693777.1, on the reverse strand, counting down.
CATAGCTGATCCCCAGGATAGACCAAGACAATCTGACTGGATACATATTCCAAAATTGTGCACTAGATGCCAAATGACCTTGTCAGGGGAGACATTTCCTCCAAATGACCAAGATGTTCACAGTTCTACTGATGATGGGAATCCCCAATCCTTTTCAAATAATTGTGGCATTCAGCAGGTTACTATTTTCTAGGAAAGAATGTGCATTTTATTCTTCCTTTAAATTTCTAAACAATGATGTAGATTTTATAAGGGGGGATTTTTAAGGAAAGAAAGTTGGGTTTTGATTGTTTGTTTGTTTGTTTTGGAAAGAAAGTTTCTTGACTGTACTGAATATAAAAATACTGTGTGGCAATGGACCATGTAGTTAGGTAGTTTCAGAATCCTTTCCAAGAATTGTAAATGTTATGACTTTATTTTGTAGGATCATGTTAACTTTTTTTAAATTGCATAGTGAGGACTTTGGACTTCTTTCATTACAATTCAACTAATTTAAAAGAGGACAATTATTCCTCTAGAATTGAGTCTTATTCCTGTTTCACAAATTTGGAACTAAAATTGACTTTTGAGATAACAAGGAAGAAACCACAGGCATCGAGATTTTTAATTATTTTTATTTGGCACCAACAATATATTAGGTTGTGGACATAATTTTTTAAATTAAATGTTGATAAAATGTGTGCATGTACATCTTAATTCTGGTTATTCTGGTTTTTTTTTAGCTAACATAACACTTCTTGGTCCCAATTTTCTCATCATTTAGAAATAATTAATTAGCCATTTAAGGTCTGAAAAAAGTAACCCTCTTTTTCTCAGATTTCTGGGTTTTGAATGACCTGTAGGCCCTGCCTGAAGATAAAGTTGGTGAAAGTTAGAGCTGGGGGTTTCCTACATAGGTACTTATCAGTCTTCTCCTAAACTACAGTCTGCCTTTGGATAGCTCTAATAATTAATTTGGTCTTCTCTGTTTCTTCTCCCTTCCCCCCTCCCTTCTCCCTGTCTGTTCACAGGTTATCTTGACGAATCAAATTACAACCCATCTGAGCAAAGCCCTTGCTTCTCAGGCAGACCTGGTGTCTCCGGCTGATGATTTGTCCCTGTCTGAAGGTAAGGTATCTGTCCTGGAGAGGCTGAAACTTGACACTGACAAACATCCCACAGCCTCCCTGCCTCCTGTTGAGAGTTTAGAGACATGGCTAATGGGTGCTGGCCAGTGAAGCCAGCTGAAGCCTGGCGATTTAGGTTTAGCCACATTTCTAGGTATCTGATTGTTTGTATTTGGAGTCTCTGCCCCCACCTCTGTAGTGAGCTCCTTTTTTCACTTGAGTGAATCATCTTCACAGGTATCCATCATCTCCATCTGGAGGCTGATGGTTCTTCTGTGGATTGTCTCAGATCCTTAGGAGGTCTGGCAAACTGATAAATGATTTTGATTCTGAGACCCACACTCAAAGGTCCACTTTACTAACGGCCCCATAGCAATTTAGCCTTTTGTTTGTCTTGAGTACTTTTGGCCTGGCTAAAAGTATAGAGCAGTTTCTTATGCCATACATGTAGGATTCCTGATTAACTTTACAGGAAGCTTAAGAAAAATCTCTACAGTGGTAAACCTGAAAAATTTTCTGCTAGCAAAGGTCAGTCTGGCTATATATTTGATGGGAATGAGCTTTAAGTAGCTAGAGGAATTACATCAGCAAGCCAGATAGTAGTTTCTAGTTTTATTGAATGTTCTTACTTGACATTTCTGACTTCTAGTCAAAGTTGAATTTCAGGCACAATGTTGTAGGCCTGGGTAGATGTGCAGAGCTCTTATGGGTCCTTCTTCCCTTTCCACTTTCTGAGAATTTTTCATAATGGACTACAGGGGACTTTTAGGCCTAGCAAGGTTCCTGACTGCCCAGGTGGTCTTCTGTGGATGGGCCTTGGTTTATGATCTCAGAAACTGCAAGAACATCATTCCTGCTTCTTGCTGATGTCTTTCATGGTGAAAACTAATAGCATATTTATAAAATATAAATTTATAAAAGCTATAAAATGCTTTCTACTTTTAGTAATACATTATCATTCTCTTGCCATCTGGGCTGAAAATCTGAATCATCCAGAATTCTTCCTCCCTCAAATACTTTTCATCATCCTCTTTAGCTTTTCTATCCAAAAATATCTTTCCTCCCTTTTAAAAATAATTTATGTTGTGAACAACTGGCTTATTAAACTCATGATTGGATTATTTTTTAATCCAAAAGAGTTTGCCAATTCCAGTCTCTACCATTTTCATTCTGCTGCTACCAAATTAAACTTCCCCAATCTGATATCTTTCTACCATGTCTTTCTCCTACTTAGAAAGCCAGGAATTGTCTTTTCTGAGAATGGACAAAATAAGTAAGTAAATTTAAAATTATTCAGGGATTTGGGATTTGTTGTAATCATCAGGATAGAAGTATTTATACCACGAGAGTCAATAAATACAAAAACTCCTATGTTTTCTCTTCTGAGTGGACCAGTTTCCAGAGCACCACTAGATGAAATTAATGCTTCTTAGCCTTTAGTGTCTGTCCTTTCCTTCTTGTTCAGCCCCAGTTCCCACCAATTCCTTATGGGGCACTCCTGTGCTCCTGGTGCTGATTTTTAGCTGACCCTTCCCACAAAGGTTCCACACCTTTGCAGAGATCACTCTCCCTATCTAGAGTAGCATTTCCCTATTTCCCTTATTCACTTCTCTCGTTTCTTCTCTTCCCAAATTCATTCCTTCAAGGCTTCAAGACTGCCTCTTGCAGAGTCTTCTTGCTTGTACAGCTGGTCTCACTGCTTTCTTCTTCTCTGCTTCTCTCTCTACTTGTTCAGCTGTATGAGGATAAGGCCTAGAAAAATGACTTTAACTTTTCATGCTTTTCTGACCAAACTGGCAGATTTTTAAGGAAAAAGACTGTGTCATGTTCTTTTTGTATGTGTGTGATGTCCCAATTCCTAGCAAAGTTCTAGGCATACTGAAAGCAGTAAATAGATGCTCAGTGAATATCATAGTAAATACTTTGAAAGAACCATGAGAATCACATAAAACACCTGAGAATGGCATTAAAATTTATTATGATTACACACACACACACACACACACACACACTTGTGCACACTTGTTCCATTCTGAAGAGACCTGAAGAGAGTGTCTTGCTTCCTCATTTGAAAATCAGTTATAGCACTTTTCTTTATCTTGGCTTCCTGGTTTATCTTGTGAAAAGAAGAGGAGCAAAACAGACAAAAGAAATGGCTTTGTACTTGAGTGTGACTGCTATAAGAAGATGATGAAGTATTACTAGCAGAGGGAGAATTACCAGCACATCCTTAGGCAACATGCCCTTATGAAATCCAAGGGAGAAAGGAAACAATTGGGTTTTGTTGTTGTTGTTTGTTTTTAGCTCTTGTTCTTATATAGCTGAACAGATAAAGAGGATATAGAAATATTTTTTCTAGGATCTATAATGAAGCTACTTGCTAGTGAATTAAAATGAACAAATTTCTTACAACATTTATATCTACTTAACTATTGCACTAGTTAAGTTCATATATATATATATATATATATATATATATATATATATGTACATATATATAGAGAGATGTGTATTTATATGACATATATCTATCATATAAAATATAAATTGCTTTGTTTTTTTCAAGCATTTATTGTATCCGCTTAGCATTTGTGTTAAGTGACCTGATCTCAGGCATGTTTTTAAATCACTTTGGGCCACAGGTTGGATGAATAAGTGATTGCTCAAGTCTTTTCCTCCTGTAACATTATCAGATAGTGAGGTGAGTCTGCAGATCAAGAGTATCTACCCATGAATGGGGTATAGTTCTGATTTAGAGAGTACTATAATAGATTTCAGCTGCAGAGCAGAGGATCTGCTTAAGCAGTACACCCTTGAAAACAGTTGTAGGGTGAGAACAAGCGGCAAGAGCAGTAAAAGGATCTGAGTTGACCTAAGGAGAGTACCCAGCGGGAGCTGATTCAGGGAATGAAGTTCCTTCTGCTCTGACGCAGAGGAGGGAATACAAGTGACCTGGTCCAACTGAGAGATCCTTCTACCCCAGCAGATCCTGTGCTATTAATATCTGCCAGCTGCAGGACCAGAGCATCCCCCTGCTGAGATCAAAGGAGCCCCTATCTTAGCTGGAACAAGGTCATCTGCACAGGGCTGTAAAAGTGAACCCTGGCTGGCTACAGGGCCGTCTATGAGGGAGGAGAAGTCAGGAGATGGGGAGGTGCTCTCTCACGCTCCTTTAATCTCAGCTGACCAGCTGTTGCCCTCCCAGTGTTTGTAAAGTTGAAAGTTCTTTGTTTTTGTTTTGCTCCCCCACCCCACACCCTTATTAAAATTGTGACTGGGTTGTAGCTTGGATTAAGTAGACCCAGTATTCACTGCTTAAGTCTATGGTATGATTTCCTTCATTTAGGTTCAGTTCCACTGTTGAATTATCCAGCTCCCAGGTGGGAGAGCTACAGAAGGGAGAAGACCTCAAAGGCAAAGGACTTCCTCCATGTTTTTCCTGCCCCAGAGCTTGTGACTTGAGAAGAATTAAAGGGGCAAATTGAATTTTCCCTATTTAGTTAAAATAATTCTTCATTTATGCTGTATGCTTATAAGTTTGTAGCCTTTTATTTACAAACTTTCTCATTTATTTAGAATAATGGAACTTCTAGGACTAATGCAAACTGACCAAAGTCCCCCCATCCCAAGTGTGTTTCTCACACTAGTTTGCATACACTTCTGGTTGTTTATGTTGGAGAGAGGCAGAGAGAACAAGAGATAGACTGACAAGACCAGAAATTAGTATAGAGTAAGAAACAGACAGTAGTACATGAAGTTATAGATATGCCAAAAGTATCAATGCTAGAACTTCTGAAGATCCTGTTAATTTTATTTGTTTAAACTAGGACAATATCAGCCACAAGGTTATTCTTCCCACTCTATAAATCAGAGTTAAAATTTCATTCATGGGTGGATGCTCCTGATTTTCAGATCCACCTTATGAACTTATAATGTCAAAGCTGGCAAAAACTAGGAATGTTCTGTTCATCCAACTTATCATTTAACAGGAGAGATGGGGCCAAAATAAGGATTTGGGGTTTCATATTTTATATTGTTCTAGACCAGACACTGTTATTCAAACTATTTTCTCCTTCAGTTTTTGTTTTGTTGGCAGAAACTCCAGCATGGAGCTATTATGGTTATCATGGAGTTATTGGGTTATCATGGAGCTCAGTGACTGTAACTGTTTTGTTTTTTAGCCCTTGCCAGCTCTTTCTTGTGATCACAGAAAATACTAAGGACAGTCAAATCTCAGTCATAAGGAATCTCTCTCTGTTCCCTATAGTGGTCAGTAAAGAAAAGATCTAAAAGTCAAGCTGGCCTAAGAGGGCATATCCTATTCTGAAGTTGCCTGGGATTTGAGAACTGGCTGAGTCTCCATCTACCAGGCACAGTTAGTAAGATTGTAGCAAGTTACAATCTTGCACAGATTGTAGCTCTACTCAATCTAGACATTTAATTTTCTTCTGATGCTTTAGCAGAGTAGCAGTTACTTCAGTGTGGTGACATGGCCCACTTCAGGAGTTCCAGGTGGCTTCATAGGAAGGAAGACGTTATTAGGCTGCCATCCTGGCATTCCCAGCACCTGGCACGTTGGTATCTTCCTATCTGCATTAATAGGTTTTGACAGATTATAGTACATGAAAACTAAAAGTACATGGAAGGGTCAGGGAAAGAACACAAGAAAAAAGCAGTGCTTACTAGAACCAAAAGTGGTTTCTAGTTTTAGTGCTGGGAGCCTTTCTATTCTGGTTGGAGTCAGGAGTTGATGGACTGATTTCATGTGCAAGAGAAAGTATTTTGGGATTCAAATTCCCTAACAAACCATCCCTGCAAAAAGCTGGAGTCCATTTGAAAGATTATATGCAAGTGTGTGGCTTATGTCTCTTTTAAAATAAATTCAGCAAGCAAGCACAGCTCAGAATGGTTGGGGTGAATGGGGGACCTATGGTTGTGAAAGAAGCAGACTTCAAAGCATGGTATGAATTTCCAAGTTTTATTTCCACTCTTGCTTTCCAGCTGGATCTGCTCTGGATTTACTGCAGGATGTTTGAAAATGTGGCTCCCTGCTAATCTCAGACAGTTGCTATGATCAATGGTTTCTTTCATTTCCGATAAAAAACACTGGTGTTTCTGCTTAAATTGTGTGTACTTTCAGCTTTATTATTTTAGTTGTGATTTATTGTTCTGCATTACCCAAATTTGTAATCCATTAACCACAAACTAAGGGTGGGTTGGTCAAGTTAGAGGAACTCTCTCCACAGTTAGCTCCAAGGCTCTTCATGGCCCAATCTCACATTGAATGTTAATTGGTTTGTGTAGACCATGCATAAATAGATATGGGTGGAGCAGCTTTCAGTAGCCACCCCCCAGGAGTATAGTGCAGGTTGGCTATATTAGTGCTTTGAAATTATAAGGTGTCACAGTGTGACTGCAATCAATATTATTAGCATTAGCATTTCCTTAGTACTTTAAAATGTTTTAAAATGATGAATTTCTTAATCCACCTCAAGCAAATGAAGCATGAAGGAGAGAAGAGAATTGCTCAATTGCAGTGCAAGGTGGCCATGGCAGGAACAGAAGTCAAAGTGCTTCCCATGAAATCTTAGATTTGAACAGTGTTGCCTCTTAGGAGCAAGTTTTGGATAAAAGTATTTAAGTGTCCTGTTGTTCTTTCAATTTTTGATTCCAAAGCCACAGACATATGTCAGCACATAAGGCGTCACATGCTTCTGTTCACAAGGGCACACATGTTTATCCATGCTCCACTCTTCCTGGCATTCCAGGGAATCCACAACACTTGACTAGCCTTATATTACTTCCAACAGCTGATCAGATGCCGTGAAAAATCTAATTTATAGAAAAAGATTAAAGGCACCAAAAAATGTGTGGTGTTTAGCTAAAGAAAGTCTAAATACTATGTAGGGTAGGAGAGGCTAGAGTTGAGAGGAGATGGGCACAGTCTACAAATATCTGAAAAGCTATAAATCTCAAGAGTGAAACTTCTTAAGGATTTGCAGCAGGGAGGCCAGGGGGTAATATAACCATGACTGAGGGATCAAAAGGAGAAAGGGAACATTAAAGTCAACCACCAGGAAGCACTTCTTGGTCATGAGCTCTGTTTTGCTGGTGCTAGTTTGCTGAAGGAAGACACATTTGAAGAACAAGGTACATGACAATCAAGTTAGATGAGAGCCAGACAGTTTTCTCTGGGGAGCAGTCTTTGAAGTGGTTCATGTGAGGGCTGAGCACATGTTTTGGAAATATATCCCCCTTAGACTCAAACCTCTTTACCACCTAGGATTTACTAATTTCCCAGGTCTATACATGTTCTTGTTAAGGTCTCAGAAGAAGACCAAAGGAACCAGAATGCCAAAGTCAGCTTTGCCAGTTGCCTCAGCTACAGAAATGGTAGGGCTGAAGCCCAGAGAATGGGATGCCAAGAATTGGCATGATCATATGTGATGTTCATTAGGATTTGCCGGATGATCATAACAAGATCTGGCCAGGTAGTCTGGCCCAAGGGTGGTCCAGCTGAGCTGTGACCTTGGTTCTAATATCTATCCCTTCCAAAGCTGACTTTCCCAGATAAAGTAGGGCTGTTCCTCAGTCAAAGATATGGAGTGGTTGTGTTTTTCCACCAGAATCATTATTCTAGTTGTTCTCAAACTTTAGCATGCATCAGAATCACCAGAGGTCTTATTAATATACACATTTCTGGGCTCCTACTCCCAGATTTTTAGTTTATCTGGGTAAAAGCCAGAGAATTTATATTTCTAACAAACTCTCAGGGGTTGATGATACTGTTGGTCTAGGGACCACACTTTGAAACACTGCTTTATTCATTGAATCCCTATCTATGTTAGGCATCACAGATACCAAGACAAATGTGTCTCTACCTGTAATCTCAAGGAGATGACATTCTAAAAGGGGAGTAGATGTATAGAGTTCCTTTAGCACTTACCACAGTCATATGCCTCCTTGGGTCACCAGTGGTCTTTTCTATAGGCTTTGTCTCATGTCTGAGATACAGGAGTTACTAGAAGGATTTAGGTCTCTTCTGGTGGCAAGAAATAGAAATTCTCTCAAGATTACTTTTTAAAAGTTAGACCTATGGGGGGCTGAGGTTGTAAAACTCAGTGGTAGAGTGCTTGCCTAGCATGTGTGAGGCACTGGGTTCAATTCTTAACATTGCATATAAATAAATAGAGAAAAAGCTCCATCAACAACTAAAAATATATTTTTAAAAAATAATTGGCCTTATTAAAAAAAAGGTAGACCTAATAAGAGTAGCGAACATTTATGGACCATGTATTGTGTGCCTGGCATTATACATTTTCACAACAACCCTCTGAGGGCTGTATTCATCATGCCATTTAATATATGAAGAACCTTGAGGTTAGAAGATAAAATAGTAGCAGAGCCAGGATTCCAACCTATGGAGAGTGGCTCCAGAACTTACTCATTTAATCACTAGGCTCTTCTCTAAGGATACAACTGGGATTCTTTTAGCTATTTGTACAGCCAGATAAAATGGGAATTGGAAAGATTGAAACCTTGGTCATATATTTACATACACATTCTCTCTCTCTCTCCACCCCCTCCATCTCCCTCTCCCTCTCTCTTCCTCTTTCTATATACCTTGACACTTGCCCTTATGATCTGATTGGCCCCGTTTATCTGGTTATTCTGTCTGTTGGTTCATCCTTTCACCTAATCAGCCATAACTAAGAAAGTGGCCAGAATACCCTCTTCTTTTAGCATGGCCTATAAACAGGAGCATTTCCCCTTTATAGGAGCTTCTGTATGAAGAACAGATTCCTTTAGAATAGAGAACCCATGAGGTAAGCACCCCAACATAACATCTAATAGAATGGCTTTCTCCAGCCAAGCAGACATTAGTATAAATTTACTAAATGAGACTTTGTACCTCAGTTAATCTCATCCATGATGTCCATTCTCAGTATCCTCTTGGTTTTTGAGATCAAATTTTTGGTATTGGTTATGTATCATTGGTCCATGCCTTCAACCAGATTTACTGTGGGAAAAAATTTCAAAAACATTTTCTTTCTGATCCCAGATAATCACCTGGCTCCTCTTTATTCTAATTTCCATTATAGCCACAGAGTTTGTCTACACGAGGAAAGATGTTTCTTCCATTTATCCAGAATCTACTGTCTACACTCAACTATTATTATCTGATGAGACAGGAGGCCTACTTAAGATTAACTAGGTATAAATTACCTCATATTCAGAGTACTTTAGCACAAACTACATCCCATAGTCAGTCATTATCTATCAACTACTTAAGACAGGTAAGCCAGAGAAGCCAGGGTGGCATTTGAACAACTGAAATTCCTCCAGCAGAGAACTCCACACCTATAAGTTACATCCTTTCTGAATTTACAATAAGCTGGAGCAAAATTACTCTGTTCCTTCAGCTGAGGGTCTGAGTATATGTGTATGCACATGTGTTAGCAATGCACAGTGGTTGTGTGCACTGGGACAGTTCCTGTGTTTAATAGAAGACAATAGGTCTTTTTAGGTCATGCTGTTGATTTTTTAACCATTTCTCCCCCATATAATAGGCCCAGAAGAGCAGCTAAGAGAATCTATGTATCCTGGCAGTGTCGCCTCCAGCTACAGACAATAGAAGCTACCTAAATGGGCAGGGGATTAAGATGACAAAAACTGTTTCGTTTTAAAATATGATATATACATAAATGAGGAAGGAAAAGTATCAAAACAAATTAAGGAAATCTTGTCCCCAAGAGAGCTCTAGACCAGAAAGAGAAAAAGCCATCAGAACCCTCAAAATTGGAGCCCAAGAAACAGTGTCAGTGAACAAGTGACTGCCGGAGTCCAAGGACTAGGTCCACCAGCCGGGAGGAAATGCCTGGCCCCTTCAGGGATCAAACTGGACCTGAGGAAGGTGGCTTGCTATGTGACTGGATGATACTAAATTAGGGCAAACCAGCAAGAAAATCCTGTCTCAGAGTCATTGTAATGTTGGTTCCTTGAGGGTAGGACTTTTGTTTTTTGTTCACTGTTGGCTCTCCAGAGCCTAGACTTGTACCTGGCAATAATAATTACTCAATAAATTCATAATGCATGAATGAGGCACCAGTAGCTATGAGAGGATTATCTAAGCTTTAGAACTGTATTCACCTAAAGGGCATGAAATCACCACCATAGTTTTTGTCACCCATACATCTCTATGCTCCAAAATTCCTTCAAAATGTGGGCAGTTTTTTTTACTATCTATCCATATGTGATGAGTGACAATAGGCAGTGTGGGGAAAGTGTTAGCAATGAAAGAACAGAAGCCTAGTAACTCAGATTTTCAAGGAGGAATCTTATATTTGCACAAGGGAGGTGACTGAAGTAGTTTAGTCTGATACAAAATGAGGACATCTATCATGCACCTACTGTCTACTATTTCCTGTGCCAGGTGCCAGGGACACAGGCAAAACTAGAAGTGCTGCTTTTTGAGAAGTTCAGAGCCCTGTGGTGAGGGGAATAATTAATGAACACATAAATTGCACTTGGCACCATGATGGCACAGGTCAAGGAGATTGCAAGTCAAGCACACAGAATCTCTGGTTTAGGAATGGGACTCTCTAAGAAGACTTTGCAGCAAGGAGTCGCTTTGGCCAGACCTCCAAGGATCAATAGCAGTTCCTAAGAGGGAAAAAAGAGTGGGAAGGTGTATCTGGCAGAGAGAAAAACCTTGCTGATGGAACAAAGGCAGGATGCAGACATAGACAAAAGCCAGATTGTGAAAGGTTTTATCCATCATGCTAATTGGTTGGAATTTTTTACTGAGGGTGATGGGAGCCATTGAAACTGGAAGGTGGCAAGATCATTTTGTAGTTCAAAGAGATTTCTTGGGCAACAATTTACAGTTTAGAAGGGATGGGAATGAATCTAGAGAACTCTGATTTTGATCTCTTAGAGAGGAATCCCTTTGGGGTAGGGTTAGTCCTAAATTTCTTAAAGCAATGAGAACTTTATAGTAAGTTTTATCATTTCTGAGATCCTGTATAGTTTTAATTCCCCACCTCATCAACTTGGGAGAGACTAGGTTTCTAATAGCATTAGGTGATCAAAGTGCCTCATAGTTAAAAGCAACATCAGACTATTTGTAATTCTTTGTTAGGAGATGAGAGAAAAATAGCAAATGAGTTGAAATAAATATGTTTTATGTTCCTTTTGCTAACAATTACAATAATAATATTGAGTGCCTACAATGTGTCAAGGCACTGTACTAAGTACAGAAAAGCTCAGCAAGTTTGTAGGGTTCAATTTCTTTTTGTGTGGTGCGTGCTGGGGTTGGAACCTAGAGCCCTGTGCTTGCTTATGGGGTTCAATTATTACCCTCATTTTAGAAACAAAGAAATGGAAGCACAGAGTGTTTACCTAATTTGATATAATTAGTAATTGGTAGGGATTCAAACCTAGAGGGTCTGCCTCCAGAGTCTGTTTTTGACCAGCATATATACTCAGGTCTTCAGGGGGATAATGCCACTACCTTAGAACTTATGGCCATGTATTTCTGTTGTAGCCAGAGTTGAATTCCATGCTTCCATATAATTGTTGCTGTTTTATTGCCTGTACCCTGAAATATCTTTATAGAGAGCCATTAGAGAAACAGTGTAGATAAAGTAGATATCTGCTCAAGGTAGATAAAGCATTGCATTTCAAATGAGGAGACTTACGTTCAAGGACTATTTCTGCCACAAACCATCTGTGCTATTTTGAGCAATGTTTTGAGCAATGTTACTCTTAATTTCTCCGGACTTCAGTTCCCTCAGCCACAACACGGGATTGTATTATGTGACGTCTGTGGGCCTTTTCAGGTTGCTTCTTCTGATGCATTCTGTCTTCACAGAGAAAATTTATATATTTTCTTTAGAGCCTTAGTCAGTCCTCTCTGTTCAAAGATTAACAGAGCAAACCCCAGGCTTGACCAACTCTTCTGTGAGCATTTTGGCACATCAATTGTTCACTCCTTCACACACACTCACTTATTCATACAAAATGGAGCACTTACTGTGAAATGCTTGTGGGGTGTTCAGGAGCAACAGGATCAAAGTTAGAATTGGTCCCTGGTTTTCTAGAACATAAAGGCTAATTCTTTTTGTCAGCTTTGTTTGGTTGGAAGCCTAGAATTTCTGCATACTGTAATGAAGTTAAACCTTACATCTAAATTGGCTCTGTGTTGTGCCACAGTGGATAAGATAGGAAAAGATAAGAAAATAAGGAAGGTCCAGAAAACGAGCCTCACACACATGCAACACTTAAAGTCACTCTGTGGCAGAGCACCTAGTGAATTGCCAGGATGGGGGAGACAGATTTTTTATGTTAAAGGCAATCACAGAAAGAAGAGGGCATTGTGATCTTTGTTATGGTGGCTTTTTGACCATCTTAGGATGTCAGGACAGAACTAAAATGGACTCCCTAATTGGTCTTTCTTGAGGAGCATATACGATGCTCTGGGTATCAGCGGGTAGACAATTTCCATCGCTGAGTTAGAGCCACTCATCAAGTGGCAGGCTATGAATCAGCACCATATTTCTTTGAAAACTTTATTATTCTAGCCAACGTAGTTCAGCATAGCTTAGCACCTGTGGTGGGTGACTGTTTTTCTTGGCCATTTAATGAGCACCAAATCAGATAAAATGCTGCTTGGTTCCTAGGCTCTTTCCAGACACAATTAAGCACATCATTTAGGTAGTCTGTCCGTTGGGACTAGAGTTTGGAGGAGCTACTGAAGCAACCTTGAGAAAGCAGTTAACCCTCAAAAATATAGCTATTCATCACCAAATATATTAAAAAATTATTTGCAGCCAAAGCCTTACTATCAATGGCAATATAAAATAAATTTCAAAATCATAATTTAATTAATTTATCCCACTCCTTAAAAAAGTAGGAGATGACAATTCACAGGTCCTTTCCGGTGTTGTAAACCAACTCATTCTGAAGTCAGTGCAGTCAAGTTGCCCTTCTCAGTTTATTCATCTAATACCAAGGCCAAAGTTACCCATGCCTCTCGTGAGATTCACAAATGAAACCTCATCTTGTTGGACTTGAAATTTTTTGAAAAATCATTTTTTCTTCATGACAATGTTCAGATCAGCTGAGGCTAGCATGATTTATTCTAGATATGAATTAGAATGAGCCCAAGCTGAACAGTTCTCCCAGGGAAAGTAATCTAAAATCTGTCTGTGTGATCCAGTCTGGCCTTTCACCAACTGGCTTTGGGAATTACAATGGACAAGGAAGAAATATAATCTTGATCCTTTGGCCTACTGATAAACATTCTTGCGATCCTAAGTGTACCTGGAATTTGTGACAAGTGCATTTTGGAGATATCTTTGAAAACACATAGTTGGGGAGATGCATTTGCATGACCCAAGTAAAACTGCAATGGAAAGGACCTTGTGGAGAAAGGTTGGGAAGGAACATATTGATCCCCGGAGGTCAGATTATGGTGTGCCAAGCAATGGATTGTGCCATTAGGAAAGAATTCTAGAAAAGTAAGGAAACTCATGAGAAAGGAGGTGATTTCTGTTGACCAGTCACCCTTGTTCAGATTCAGTGCAGATGAGAAAAGAAACTCAGAAATCTACGTGACAGCTTCTCTTGGATTGGATGAAAATACTAATTATTTTTTTCCTAGCTGGAATTTGACAGGGTCAGTTCATGTCTGGGTTTTCAGCATTTAATACAGGGCCCTTTGTCTTAGGAGGCGGCTGGACTGGTTTTTCCTCTAGGCAGGTGCACAGAGGGCGTTTATTGTAGCCTGAAACACAAACACTAGGCCCCTAGGCCTGATCCACACACTCTCCAGCATGGCTCAAGGAAATAAAGTGAACAATGACTCTTGCAACAGGCAAGCACTGTAAATGCCACTCCTGAATGAAATATTTCTTAAAACTTTGTATCCGTAACTTGATCGGCTCTTAAAACTTAATTATATGTCAAGGAATAGGAAGCCATTGGCTCCTCCAGCTGTCCAGGTTGAACGAGAGCACACAATGGAGCATATCCGATTCTCAGCCTTACTTAGGTAATCAGATTAATATCTTCTGAATTGAATTTACCCTTTTGATACGGAGTCTTTCAGCTGCCTTGTTTCACATCTCAAATTCTGACAAAGCTGTGCGGCCTTTGAGTAATTTCCCTGAAATCTATATGCGAGAAGCCTGCGCTCTTTTGAGCACATTTTGGAACTTGTACCAATTAAATCTGTTTCTGGCACACTTTTAATGGCATACTTTCCCCTGAGTCAATAACCGCTCCAAAATCTGAGGTCATTTGTTTAATTTAAAAGCAAAGGTTATGGAACAACCATTTCAGGCTTCACCAGCCAAGCGCCTGTGGCTTTGAAGGGGGGATGAGGTGGAGGAAAGGCTAATAAACTGGATTTCTTATGCACAAAATAAATTAATTACCATGTCTCTGTTAAATTGATAGCAAACCAGGTGTGTCCACATCCTCCTTGCCAGGCTTCTCTCCTTTTCTCTTCAAGTTCATCCCAATCTTCTAGAGTATTCTTAGGATAGAGTTTTACTCTCTTACTATTGGTCTTGCAAAACAAACATCTGGACTGGATTTTTGTCAGCTGGAGTCAAGAGTGAACTGTAAATGATGCAGTGATTTTTTTCATCCTTATTAAATTTATTTATAGCCAGCCTGAAGCCAGGAAACATGCCCAAACTCTTGATTGGAGGTTCTCGAGGAACGTAGGGTGGATGGTATTTTCCCCCTGTTGTTCTCTAAATAATATCAAAGCTAGAATTACATAATTCCCTACTTGGGTTTGTTTGCTTTTTGTTTTTTGGTTTTTTTTTCTCCCCTGAAGGACACTTTGTTAGGACATTTTGTGCGTCAGAATTCTTTCATTGTATTAGCTTATCCAATATGCCTTCCTTTCTGTCAGTGAGAGAAAAGGAAATGTAACTGGCATGGTATTTCTGAAAAATTACAGTGATAGAGAATGAGTTTCTGGTTGTTTGAGACATGAACCAGTGGCCTGGGTACAACTTGGATTTTTTTTCCTACCTTTTCCACTTAACAACCTCTCATATCTTTAAGCTGCCAAATCTCAAAGAATCTCATTCATTTTCTCATTTTTAAAGATAATACAAGAAGCTTTATAAAATACTTTGCTGTGCCCTTAGACCTTATTAAATAACAATGCTTCAGAGTTCCTGTAATTATTTAAGAAACAAAAGCTTCTAGCCAGTATTGAATCAACTGATGATTTCTTGAGGTCTCTTCTCAGTACTATGAGATGATTCTTTGGTTTTCTTTTGCTGACATTTTATCTGAGGGGAAGGGAAGGGGGCCCTTTGGGAATGAGGCTTGCTACCCACAGGCATTTCTTTTCCAGAGAAGAGACTGTTCAACTTCCTGCCACCCAAATCAGTCATCCTCAGCCTGAACAATGGAGCTTAATGTTCCCCATCTTGCTAAGGGTTAGTCTCTGTTGTTATAAAAGTGAATTGAAACCAAATGCACTTTCTGTTGGAAAAGCTGCCATTTATGTCAGCTCATAGACCATCCTGAGAGGGAAGGCTCTTTTAAAACAGGGAAATCCTGGCTGTAATATCATAATAGCACTTATTTCACTACTCAACCTGTGAATGTATCATTGATGCAACACTCCTCTAATTTATGATATTCCTGTGTTGCTTGAAGATGGGCATTTCATATTTAGTTCTTAGAAATGTTAATAGATCCTTCCATGAGTTATCTTGCTATAAATGGGAAAGCTATTCTTACAGAAGATCTCCTCAACTAAGGAGGCATAATAGTAGCTCATGTTCTCCACCAAGAAAAGTGGCTCTGTTTCCATGAGTCTGATGGAAGCATTTGATGCAAAGCAGCCTCATCAAGTGTGGGAATCTTCTGCCCACTTTCCAATTATTAAAGTAAAAGCCAATTTGATGGTACTGGAATTGGCAATAAAATGAGCCACAGAGAGATCATTACTCATCACATTTGTGATTCTGGGTACTGGATCAGAAAAAGAATATTTATTTTCAAGTTAAGGAAGAAAGGACAATCACAGAGATGTAGACAAAGACAAAGGTTATAGGCCAAAATCCAAATGATGATCAAGCAACACTGCTTCTTCCAAGACCATGAAGCCAAACAGATTTAGCTTTAATTATTTGGGGAGATGAAAATCAGAGGGTGGATGAAGGGAAAAGGCCAGGGGATAGGGTTTTCAGTCTACCTTAAAACCTTCTATGATATTTTAACAATAGACATCACTTTTATTAAGTCTCCCTAAAGAAGCATCATTAAATGCAGTGCTGTTTGCTATAAAACATTTCAGCTAATGGTGAAGTTGGAACAAAATCTGCCAAAGATATGGGAGTGAACTGACATAGAGTTAGTTCCTCTAACCAAAAGAAATGAACAATTATGGGGAATTCATTCTTCTAGCTGTGATGCTTAGAAAATTTCAGTGAAATATGATGATATCATATAAGGAAGATTCTTAGATATATAGGATACCATATGTAAATTCACCTGCTAGGCTCTTGTGGTGAAACATAACTTGATGAATATGTGACTGTTTTTAAGGTGTTATTTTTGATTCTGCTATTTTATGTTGGTTTGGAGCCATCTTCAGGAAAGGAAATTCATTTATGTATATTCCTGTTTTCTATAATTCAAGACCTTAGAAATAAATTAGTTCTTAATCAGCCATCAGCCAGTTGCCTGAGACATGGCTCCTGGGGAGATTTATAAAGCCTTGTGAGGGTGCCCACATCTCTCTTGTGTAAAATTCCTCTTTCTCTGGCATCTTCAGTCTCAGATCATGTAGGGGAAAAGTAAGATCAGAGATCCTGTACATTCTAGGACAGACGGGATAACATCAAAACTTTGTCCCCTCAGTCATTCAAACCCAATTTCTTCTTATCACCTGGTGAATTTTCAACTGTTCTACATTTTCATCCTCTGTGCTGTTGTTTTTCAGAAAGCCACGAAGCCTATGAACTGCATGACAGATATGATCCCAATAGTCTTAGGGGAGCACTGTACACTGTTATCAGGACCACTGTGATAGGTGTGAGTGCTTGAGCAGATATGAGGGGAACAGACAGTCTTTAAAAAGAGTCAACTGCCGCAGTCCGGCTGCAGCAGCAAAATAACCGGGGGGGTGACGAATAACTTGTGTACGTTGATACAGCAGGAGTGGGAGCAAGAGCCTGCGAGACTGTGCCTCCAGGTCAGGTCTAGATTTGGGCTCGCAGCAGTGGAAGAGCCAGCTCCCCGGCCAGGAGGCAGGGAAGGGCCAGTTGCCGCAGCCTCCTGGAAAATCCTTGCTGCGCTGTGACTGGCTTGCACACTCGGCAGCCGCCTCTCTGCTTCACGCACCCTCCGGTAACGAAAAGTATTTAGTAATAGCCTTTTGCTGCAACTTTTTTCCTGATAATCCTTCCTCCTCTGATAATCTTTCTTCTTCTGAACTTTCTTTTTCTTTCTGACTAGAGTTCCTGGGCTCTTATCGACACATGCCCTAACTATTCTTGGTTCCACTGGGGTGCCTTCTTCCCTTAGTAATTTACTTCTCACCCCTTCCATATTTTCATCATAAAGACAATACAATACACTGAGACAAAACAAGACACAAACATACTGTATCAATCTTCTCCATTTTCTCGAAATGGTCATTTTTCCTCTCGCCCTATCTGCCTAGGGACGAGCGGATTGCTCCCGTCCTATCTATGGACGGGCAGCTTTTTTTCGTCACTTACCCCCGAGTGTCCCGGGGCTCCCCGTAACGGGCCACCATCTGCCGCAGTCCGGCTGCAGCAGCAAAATAACCGGGGGGGTGACGAATAACTTGTGTACGTTGATACAGCAGGAGTGGGAGCAAGAGCCTGCGAGACTGTGCCTCCAGGTCAGGTCTAGATTTGGGCTCGCAGCAGTGGAAGAGCCAGCTCCCCGGCCGGCGGCGCAGGGGTCAACTACCTCTTTCTTTAAGGAAAGCTGGTATGTCCAAAAAGAAATGAAACTCCACAGGGTGGTAAACAGCCTTACTTATGTGAACCAGTTCTAGACTTTTCTTTTGCTCTTCTAGCCTCCTTGCCCACCATTTCACTTCCTCTCACAGACCTTCTGAAGACATTGCAGTGAGGTGCAGTTTCCCTTGTACAGAAAGTTTGAGTGATGTTCTAGCCCAGAGCTCCTGTCAGTTTTCAGACAGCTTATTGGAAATGAACCTGTTTAGATAGTGGCCTTCCATCCACTGCCCCTTACTTCCTCATCTCCTGTCTTTCTGACTATGTATACCTCATCTTTTACATGAACAAAACTTGATCTGTCCAAAAATGTCTTTTCGAGTGTGGGGCTGAAGAACAGACTGCTGGTGCCATGTCAGCTTTACTAACGACAGCCCAACATGTAATACAGTTTAAAAAGAAAAGAAATAAAATCACTTTAATAGACCACCCCTAGACACCTTTGTCTGAAGAGGAAATCATTGTAAGAAAATGAGACTTAATAAGGAGGCCATTTGGGAAGCTGACACTGGCTATTTTAAAGGCTTGGTGTTTTAACCTGTGTGCATGCCTTTTTGCCCTCATCTTTGGCAAATAGATAATGGCTTATGTCAGGGGAACATTCAGGAAAAAAACACCTTTTTTTTCCCCAGGAAATCTGGCTGCTGTGCAGTGATAAATGACCAATGCCACCAGTAGTGACCTAGGACATCCTAAATTCTCACTCGCGTGATGAACTTAAATTGTGTTTTCAAAGGGTATCCTGTTCCTATTGCAATTCTTATGCTATCTCAGCTCAAGATCATGGTTTTTTCCCTCTGTCCTCATACCTAAAATAGCACCAGTGTTATTTAGAAGACTCTCTCCATAGATGTTGTTATTAGAGGGAAGGCAGGATTTAAAGAAAAGAAAACTGGATTCGTCTCCAAATATTCAATAATTCAGTAAATGGACCCATGAAACTCAGCACTGCTATCTCGTGTTGTACAAATCAAATAAATATTATTTTGTTCATTTAGAAGATAAGTGGGCCACAAAGGCCCAAGTTCATATGGGAAGAGCAGCACAATGGAGGATAAATGTAGTTTTGTACTTTAAATTGCTGGTGAAAGGTGTTGTGCCTAAGAGTAAGTTATAAATTAAACACTAATTATGAAGCCTAATTGAGTCTCCACTGGCAATACCTAAATAAGTGGGAAAAGCAAAATGTGGTTTCCTGGAGCCTCTCAGTTGCTTTGTATCCCTGCATGTTCAAAGCAGAATATACAGGACAGATAACAGCGGCTACTCAGCTACTCAAGAGGCTAGGTAGGAGGATCACAAGTTCAAGGTCAGTCTCAGTAACTTAGCAAGACCCTTTATCAAAATTTAAACATTTTTAAAAGGTCTGGGGGTGTAGCTAAGTGGTAGAGCATTTGCCTACCATGCATGAGGCGCCTGGGAGTAAAAGGCAAAATATAGAACTGATTTCTGTTTCCCCGCTGTCTTCCAGTTGCAAATATGTTGCAAACTAAAGTCCAGAGAGAGAAGACTCTGTGGCTTTACCTTTGTTTCATCCAGCCATCAAGACAAGGTTGGTAGGAAGGATCAGTCTTCATGGACCATGCAGATCTCCTCAGTCTTAAACCTGTTATTGTCTGAGGGTAGCAGGGTCAAATATATTCCTTACCTGCAATGAAACAAGCTAGCTGGGCTTTCAAGGGGTGTGTGTGGTAATTGCTCAGACATTTCTCAAAAAAAAAAAAAAATATCTCATCAGTAGTTCCTTACTGTAGTTATGGATTTTTCCAGCATAATTATTAAGCTTTTAACATTTATCTTTTCTATCTCTTGTTGTCTGGTTCACCTGGTAATGTCATAACCTTTCTGCTTGAAGAATTAGTGGAAGGTAGATGGATATAGTGGTGCATGCCTGTAATCTCAGCAACTCAGGATGCTGAGGCAGGAGGATTTCAAGTTTAAAGCCAGCAACTTAAGGAGGCATTAAGCAACTAAGTGAGACCCTGTCTCAAAATTTTTTTAAAAAAATTTAAAAATAAATTTTTAAAAAAGCTGGGATATTACTTAGTGGTTAAACACCCCTGAACAACAACAACAAAAATTAGTGGAAGATAAAATGTTGTTAAAAGCAATTTGGATAGTTCCAAAAGTATAGGAAAGGAATAGAACTACCATTATTTTAAAAAATAAGTATTAAACTTAGAGGGAGAATTAAGACCATTGGGCTTTCTATGCAAAATACCTTTGTTTTATTAAACACACACACACACACACACACACACACACTGTTCTAAATTGGAGTGTCTTGAGAGTCAGAACCTGCGATGGCCAAGACCAGTGGTTGCTAATTTCCAAAACTGTACATCAACCATCAAATAATTATAACTTCCAAGGTTTACAAGGAAAGGGTATAATGTGAGTTTTTATGTCTTTGCTGATTTCTTATTTAAAACATTATTTCAGTTCCAAGCAGCTGATCACAGTTGTGATTGCTTCTACCAGGTTAATTCTAATATTCTGTATGGGAACCGCACTACATGTCCATCTGCCTCCTTTGTGAATCTCTTCTCCTTTCAGTGCCTCCAAACTTGGGCCCCAAAGAGGGGTACAGCAGCTGAATGCCATTCTCCTGGGCCTTGGCCCAGGCATGCATTTTTCTGGAATGATGACTGAACCCCATTCTTAAGTCTAAAGTTCCTCTTGATTAGCGGCTCCTTTTGTTTGTTGTTTTTAACGGCATCTCTGTCTTTCATGGGTAGCTTACAGGGATGTGTTTGAGAGCCCCTTCCAGCTGGGAAGCTGCCCAGCTCCCACCAGCTGAGTTGGGGGATGTCTTCCCTTTAGTTCCGCTGCCTGTGGACTACAAGGACTCTACTTCCAGCCTGGCCACAGTGGCCCTTGTCTGCTGTGCAAACTTGGCTCTGTTCTCCGGGTTTTCATTCTCTAGCCATCTGGGCATTTTGAGCACCCTTCTTATCTCAGTACCTTGGCACTCAGGACCGCATGTCATCCTACTATAGAGATGGAAACAAAGGAATCCTTCACCGCTGGCTTGCAGTTCCCCTGGAATGATCATAAGTTGAGTGACAGAAAGACTGTGGGGGCTGTGCATAGGTCTGGAGAGATATAAATGGTTTTGCTGATAGAAGGCATACAAATGGGGTGACAATAGCTTGGATTGTTCAGTACCAGGATTCTTAGTGCCTAGCTTCCTCCTTTTTTTTTTTTTTTTGGCTGTTTTGAAATCAAGGAGGTAGGAGAATAAAGACCCCTGTGGCCTCTGATTGATTCTAGAGGTCTGAAAGCTTAAAGCTTAGGGACTACCAACTCTGTATGACAGAGAAGTAAATCTAACTTCCTATTGAGGGGAAAAAAAAAAGAAAAGAATTCTATGTACATCACATTTTTTTACATATCCCTTTCTACTTCATCAACTACCAATTTGTATAGGGTTTGATCAGAGTCACTCACTCTTCAAAGAAGCATCTGGAAAGAGTGTTGACAGCAAGTTCACTCTAATAGTCTTGCCTAGAGAAAAACAGGCATTTGATCCAAGGACAATTTACTTCCACTCCACAGAGTCTTCTGCTGTCCTCACCACCAGCCCTCTGACCCTTGTGCACCCATTCTGATCCTTCACTCAGACCAGACCTCCCTCAGAGGTGGTCAACAAGGCATCTACTAGCCAAAGAAAAACTGCCAATGTTGAACCATTTTCACATAATCCTCAGCAGTCAGGTGGGGCTGCAGCTTCTTGAAAGGCAGATTTAAAATGCTTGCCTCTTTTTAAGAGACTCTGATTTCACATTTGGATGTTGATCACTTGGTCCCTGGCATTCATTCCTGTAGTGGAAGTCCAGAGCTTCCACCCACTCAGTTCTTCAGAGCAGTATATTATTAACAAGACATATCTTGGTTATAGAGCCAAAAGGTGATGCCATCTAATTTCACACCAAAGTGGAAGGTCTTTTTTTTATTTTTACTACTAATGAGGTAGCACAGGGAAGGTCAAATATTCACTCAGGATCATCCATTGAGTCCAAGTTTTGGTCCTCTGGTCCTTGTGACAGGCAGTGATGGCCACTTTCCTATAAAGTATGTGACCAATATAACTAGAACCATGAGTTCTAAATTATGACTTCCTTTCTCCACCCATTGCCACCACCTTTCAGTTGCCAGAACCCAGTCAATTTTCTGTAGAAAGGTAGCTAATGATACTTGGTGAGTTCAGTCTTTATCTCATTTTAGTTCCCTATCTGACCCAAGAAAATCAACTCTCCACATATAAAATTTACCCCTTCTAGCTGGCACCATTTTTTTTTCCCAAAAATCAGACATTGTCAGTCCCTGATACTCTGTCTGGCAAACCTGTAAGAAACAGTGGAGTTCAGAGTACAGGATTATTGCTCCTGAAGCACTGAATGATGCACTGATTCTTTATTTATCTGTGAGTAAAAGAAGGAATGCTATCTCTGGCACAAGCTGACTCTACCACATGGTTTGAAGTAAATAGATATTTATTTCCCATTAGGAAGAGAGACTTGGAGCAGCTTGGCAGCAGATCTGTGGCCGGGTAATTAATCTAAGAACTATAGCTTTCTTCCACATAGGAGATTAAATGCCTGCCTTTGGTCAGATCAAAGCAGGTCTCTTGAACTATCTGATCTTTGCAAAAGGCCCCATGTTGGGCCAGCACAGCAGACTTTGCATGTATTGCTCCCTATGTTAATAAAAGAGACTATTTTTGTTTGTGTGAATAATTAGTCTCCCAGCATTTGCAGCTCTTTAGAACCAAAGTAAAACCTTAGTTCTACTTGCACTGACTTTATTATCAATTTTATACTAATAAAAAGAGTCACCGTTTCTCAGAATTTAAAGAAAGGTGAATATTAACGACAGTTTTAATGAATGTGAACAGCAGTAACACTCTTTGGGTCTTATATCTTAACCTGTATTTTCTTTGGGGAATAACAAATAGAGTTTATATAATCTAACGTTCGTTTACTTGATGTCTCATTGAGACAGCTATATTTTCTATTGTAAAACGGAAATAACCAAAGTATCAAGTTCACCTTAGATGGATTACAAGAAAGAATGCAGACATTTGCATGATCTGTGTTGCCAAGGTGCTGCCCAGAGCTTTTGAATTTTCTAAGTTGTGCATTTCACCTACCCAAGGGAATCTGAGCAGTGTGTAATTTGCTCCAGGGTACAGACAGGCCCACAGTGAGGTTGAACTGGACAAACAAATAGAACAGGTTCCAGTTTACCAAGCTGGCATAAATTATATGCTGGTCGAATTATGGGGAGCCACTAGTGAAAATCCACTGGTGCTTTGCAAGTGGCCTTTGGAGATACTTTTATAACTTGAAACCATTCCCATGGAAGGCCCAGGGAGAGATCTTTCTTTAGCCAACATGCAACATTAGGCAGAAGAAACAGAGCCTTTCTGGCTGATTTGACCTGTGGGTGGGCCTTTTTTCCACATGTTTCTAATTAGGGATGCAAAAAAGAGTAGATATTCTGTGGCAACTCTCCTTTGCTCCTTGGCTATGAGACAGAACAACAGCGCCTTTGTGATGACCTTTACAGACCTGTTTACTTTTGGTGACCTGCCTGAGCACTCCTGCCAAAATGGACACACCTCCTGGCTAACGAGGAACAGCCATGCTGTTACTGTGGTGGACCTTGGAGGTCAAAATGAAAAACAAGTGTTTGGATGCCCTGTTGTTGAGCAATCTAAGTTAATTTTTTTACAGCTTCATCATGGTATAATTCACATACCATAAAATTCACCCATTGTAAGTATACAATTCAATGAATTTTAGTAAATTTACAGAGCTATGTCACCATCACCACAATTCAGTTTTAGAACTTTAGTTGGACTTATTTTTAAAATACCAATAATGATCAAAATTGGAATGCAGCTTATGTTAAAGTATAAAATAAATTTTTGAGGTTGTTTTTAGCTAGGGAAAAAGGGCCACCCAGAAGTCACTTGAGACATCTAGTATATGGAGCCTTGAGATTAGCATTTATATTTAGGAAGATTTTTCCATATTTTTGCTCACCAAATAATATGACCTATTTGAAAGAACTATGAGAAACTGCTGTTGAGCTTGCCTTACATGTCCACATCAATTAATGTTTCTTGATTATAAAGCAAGGGTTCAGAATATGAGACTATAAGCTCCCCTCAATGAGCCTGCAGTCCACTTGGAACATCTAATCAATATCTATTTATGTGCTATCTCATTGTCAGGTACTATTTTAGGTGCTGCAGACACTTAGTAAATTGAGGTTTCTACCTTCAAAAACTAGTAGTCTGATGGCTTATATGATAATTTTAATATGATGTCACAAACTCTGTTGTGGACATAATACTGTGTGGAATCAGAGAGGTCTTCAGTAAAGAATTCCTAGGGGAGATGTTACAAAGAAACCAGAGACATGGCAAATAAGTACATCAGTCCTACTGCCACTGAACACTTCCCCTGTGCTCCATCTGGAGGAGGCTCTGTGAGGTCTGGTCCCTGCCTTCAGGGGGTCTGTGATCAATAAGAGAAAGTCTACTTCCAAATAGATGAAGTAATTTCATAAAATGGAAAAAGCAAAGCATGTTGGGAGTTGGAAGAGAAAAACGACCATTTCAGAGAAGCCTTCCTAGAAGAAGTAGTTGAGCAGAATTTTGGTGTGAGATGGGAAGCAGTCCATAGGAAAGGTATGAACAAAGACTCAGGGCAGGAGAGCTTGGGATAAGCGAGTAGTGAGTGGTCCAGTAGTGAGTGGTCCAGGTGGACTGATACACATCACATGATGTAAGCTGTTTCTATACAAGGAAGTCAGTGGGACGGCAAGCTCTGCCTTCCCTTGCCAGGATCAAGGAATGTGTCCTAGAAAAGCAGTTCCTTTCACTCTGTCCTTCATGTATGTTTTGTGTCATGATGATATGACGATGAATTTTCTTTCTCAGTTTGTTCTCTAAGTTTGCTTCATGTGGTCAGCAGCCTCTGTGCTGCCATCAGAGCACCAGTGAATTTTTACTAGTGACTCCCATGATTTAAAAATAATTTATCTGACCTGTACATAATCCGTACCATTTTGGTAAGCAGGAACCAGTTCCATTTTTCTGTCTGGTTCAACTTGGCCATAGACTTATTGTGCCCTGGCCCAAAAGTTTAATGTAGTCCTTTAAAGAAGATTATAACAATAACAATGCTAATCTTTGGGAGGAGAATCACTGTACCTGAGTAGTCTTAGAAAGTAGACAGAAGGTCTGAGAAGGAAAAAAAAAATTAAAGGATAATAGTGCCATTTGCTTAAATTTCAAGTGCCCTACAGAGTAAACCTATTTCCAATTTTAACTTATTAGAGATCTCGAACTTGGGGGTGTTTGGAGATATTTTAGAAAGCAGAGAATATTGTTAACTTTCAATCAGGAAGGAAAAATCTCAGTTGGTTTTGATGTTACCAAGGAAGAGGGAGTTTTGCATTTGTTTGTTTACATGGATGGTCCACCTACTGTGTGGCCTTGTTCAGACGCGGCCAGCCTCTCTGTCTGAGGTCAGTGTGAATAACCAGGCTGCAGCTGGAGCTGGAGACAATGGCCAGCACTGTCGGGCATTGTCCTTAAGCACTGAAGGTTAATTTCATAGTTTTCAGTGGCATTGAACCTGCCGAAGGAAATGCTGCTTCATTTAGAGGAATATAATTTCTGTATGTTTATTTTTTTCACGAAGAGTAAAGACAGATTTTTGAAAGAACACAGCTTAGCCTATTGGCCTTGCTAGACAAGCTAAAAAAAAGTAAGGGGTCAAAATGCTAAAAAGTATTATATCTGAAACATCAACCCACTGATAATTATTTAGATGCCATCAGAGGGGAAGTCCCCTCCCATTGTTATTTTTGCTCTAGACTGAGATGCTTTTTAAAAAATCCTGTGTGGGGAAGTAATTTTTATGAAACGAAGTCTGTGAATTAGAATTGTATGTACTGAGAAGTAACAGCCCTAGAAACTGTGGGGTTGTTTGGGGGTTTTTTTGTACTTTATTTTCCAGTGCAGTACTAATTGTAGACAGGGGATGACTTTGTTTTGCCACTCTGCATGTTAAAAAGGGCAAGTTTTAGGCCACTGTTTAAGTTTGACAAATAAAATCTAGGATGCTCAGTGAAATTAGAATTTTGAATAAACAAGACATAATTCTTTAGTGTAAATACAACCCAAATATTGTATTGGGATGTACTTATACTGAAATATTTGTCACCTGAAATTTAAATTTAAATTAACTGAACCTCCCATATTTAGTTTTGCTAAATATGACAACTCTATGTTATAATAAAAGGGCCATCCAAAGAGCCCAGGAGCTTTTATGTTTACTGAAAGTCTTGATCAATTTTAAATTAAAACAAAACAATATATGCGATAAAACTTTGAAAACAGAATCAGTTCAGTAATACCACAGTGAAGTGAGCCTTTTCTCATTCCTTTATCTTCTAGTTCTGAGGCTCCATTTCCATTGCAGTACCCACCTAGGTTTACTCCACCTATAATCAAACTTTGTAGATGATCTGAATGGCCCTGTGTCTCAGATGATCAAATCAGACTTTGATTAGATTCCAAAGGGATCTCTTTGGAATCCAGAGTATTATTCATTTATTTATTTATTTTAATTAGGTATATATGATAGCAGAATGCATTTTGATTCATTGTACACAATTACAGCACAACTTTTCATTTCTCTGTATATGATGTAGCATCATACCATATATGAAGTCATACATGTACCTAGGAAATGATGTCCATCTCATTAACCATCTTTCCTGTCCCCATACCACCTCCCCTCCACTCCCTCCCCTCTACTCAATCAGATTTTCTCCATTTTTCCCATGCCCCCCCCATTATGGATCAGCATCCACTTATCAGAGAGAACATTTGGCCTTTGGTTTTTTGAGATTGGCTTACTTCTCTTAGCATGATATTCTCCAGTTCCATCTATTTACCTGAAAAATGCCATAATTTTATTTTAATGCTGAGTAATATTCCATCAATTAAAATCCCAATGTCATTCCTTATAGAAATAGAAAAAGCAATCATGAAATTTATTTGGAAAAAAAGAGATCCAGAATAACCAAAGCAATCCTTAGCAAGAAGAGTGAAATAGGAGGCATCATGATACCAGACCTTAAACTATTCTACAAAGCTATAATAACAAAAGTGGCATGGTATTGGCTCCAAAGTAGACATGTAGACCAATGGTACAGAATAGAATATACAGAGACAAACCCAAATAAATACAGTTATCTCATGCTAGACAAAGAAGCCAAAAACATACATTGGAGAAAAGATAGCCTCTTCAATAAATGGTACTAGGAAAACTGGAAATCCATATGCACAAAATGAAACTAAACCCCTAGCTCTCACCATGCACAAAACTCAAAGTAGATCAAGGACCTAGGAATTAGACCAGAGACCCTGTGCCTAATAGAGGAAAAAGTAGGCCCAAATCTTCATCACATCAGTTAGGCCCCAATTTCCTTAACAAGACTCCTAAAGTGCAAGAAATAAAATGAAGAATTAATAAATGGGATGGATTCAAACTAAAAAGCTTCTTCTCAGCAAAAGTAATAATCAGTGAGGTAAAGAGAGAGCCTACATTTTGGGAGCACATTTTTGCTACATGCACATCAGATAGAGTACTAATCTCCAGGATAGATAAAGAACTCAAAAAAATTAACACCATAAAAACAAATAACCCAATCAATAAATTGAATAATAAGGAGCTGAACAGACACTTCTCAGAAGAAGATATGCAATCAATCAACAAATATGAAAAAATGTTCAACATCTCTAGTAATTAGTGAAATGCAAATCAAAATTACTCTAAGATTCATCTCATGCCAGTTAGAATGGCAGTTATCAAGAATACAAACAATTAAGTGTTGGTAAAAATGTGGGAGAAAAGGCACACTTATATTGCTGATGGGACTTTACATTGGTACAACCACTCTGGAAAAAGCAGTATGGTAATTTCTTAGAAAACTTGGGATGGAACTACCATTTAACCCAGTTATCCCACTCCTTGGTCTGTACCCAAAGGACTTAAAAATCAGCATACTATAGTGACTCAGCCACATCAATGTTTATAGCACCTCAATTCACAATAGCTAAACTGTGAAAGCAACCTCCATACCCTTCAATAGATGAATGGATAAATAAACTGTGATATATATATATATGCAATATTTTCTCCATTTTATTTTTTAAATTTTTTAAAAATTTTTTTGGTTGTAGATGGACACAATACCTTTATTTTTATTTATTTATATGTGGTGCTGAAGATCAAACCCTGTGCCCCACACATGCTAGGCAAGTGCTCTACCCCTGAGCCACAACAGCCTGAACCCAGAGTATTTCATCTCCTTAGGATAGTTTTGGACCTCTTGAATTTGTGCTTCTATGAAATTCCTACCTGACCTAGTAAAGTGAAATCTCACTAGATATGTTTCTGAGAACAAGAATAGGTGTCATTTACTGAGTACCTACTGTGTGCCAATGCGTTACCTTCATTACCTGCATCTACCTTCTTGAGTTCATACTGCCTTCTAATAATTCTAGGAGACAGACAGATATTGTTATTTCCCCCCGCCTTTTTTTTTTTCAAATGAGGAAGTCTTAGAGAAGTAAAGTAACTTGGTGCAGGTTACAGAGCCATTGAAAGGCAGAGCTGGGATAAGCATTTACATCATTCTGACTCCAAAACCCCTGCACCTAACCATTGGGTACCCTCAGTGTTGTCCTCAAATCCTCCTCTTTTCCACTCCCTTCCAAACTCCCAGTTTGACTTCATATTGGAATCATTCCTTTCTCTCCTTTTTTTTACTGGACGCAACTGACAGAGAACTTTCTGTCTAAACTTGTCCCTAAACAATCTTTGTTCACGTGTGTCACAGCAACACAATAAAGAAATCTTTGCACTAGAAGATGTTAACTTCAGATGCCTCCTGTTTTATGAAAATGTTTTAATCATGAGAAACAAAAAGCCTAGGAACATTATTACAACATTTTAAAATGTATTATCATTTTAGTATCCTTAAGGAGCCTGAAGACACTTGCAAGCATTAAACTGTAAATGGCTAACAGCTCCAAGATGAGCTTACATAGGAACCACATGATTGTTCCAAAATGGCTGTTGGTCTAAACTGTAAGGCTGCTGCAGAATTCAGCCAGCTGTCCTGCCAACAGAAAGGGCTTGCCCCTCCTTCCCACCTACTCCCTCCTCTCAACTCTCCTCCTGTTTAGAAGTAGCAGAATACACTGCCCAATACCATTTTCATTTTGAACTTAACACATCCTCCTCCTGGTTCACTCCCTATATAAAATGATTTGTCAGCATTTTGATCTCATTATGTAAAAAGGTTTGCTTGCTGCAGCTGGAAACATTCATGAAGTTAGCCATTTCATCCTATCGTCTGCTGTGGCTACAGTTGTCACTGTTAAATATCTCTATGGGTGTGGTTCTACCAAGTATCCCAACAGCATTTCTTTTTTCTTTTTCTTTTTTTTAATGTTTTTTGTTGTAGATGGACACAATACCTTTATTTTGTTTATTCGTTTATTTATTTATTTATTTTTATGTGGTGCTGGGCATCAAAACCAGGGCCTCACATGTGCTAGGCAAGCGCTCTACCGCTGAGTCACAACCCCAGCCCCCAACCGCATTTCTTAAACTCTGGATCATGGACCCAAGGTCTGGAAGAATTTCTCTTACAGGGTCTCAGAATAACAGGGCCTCTTTCTGGGTGAAAGCCTCCCCAGCCTCCTTGTGTCACTCAGCACCTCTCTCATCTGCCTGGCCCCCTGTGGTAGTTCAGTGAATCCTCTCTTCCTTTTTCTCTGTGCTCTCTTCATTTGTCTCCTGCTTCCCATTGTGCTACCTTTCTCCTACTTCCTGTTTCCTTTAACCAAGAGTCCTCACAGTTTATAATCAAGGTCATCCAATTCTAAAATGAATTAAAAGAAAGAGAGAAAGAGAGAAACTAGGGGGAAAGAAAGCAGTGGTGAGAGGCATAATGTTACAGTCTTCTCAGAAAACTGATTACTAAATGCCTTAATCCCAGCAACTCAGGAGGCTGAGACAAGTTCAAGGTCAGCCTCAGCAATTTAGTGAGGCCCTACGCAACTTAATGAGACCCTTTCTCAAAGTACAAAATTAAAAAGGCTGGGGATGTAGCCTACTGGTAGAGTGCCCCTGGGAGGGAGGGAGGGAGGGAGGGAAGGAAGGAAGGAAGGAAGGAAGGAAGGAAGGAAGGAAGGAAGGAAGGAAGGAAGGTTATTGAAAAAAGTGATCTCATTCTATTCCCCAAGACTGAGGCAGCCCTACTGGCTTCCTCTCCCTTTGTCACCATTCCCCACATCCCTCTGTCTCCCTGCTTGAAGGCAACCCTCCTCTCACCCCATATTCGGTGCCAGCACACTTCCACACACACCCCTAACTTCAAGGTGGCTCTCTCTACTCAGACCTACGCTGGAGATTCTGAATTGTCCCAGACGAAGCAGGAAGACTAACCTTTCACAGAGCACATTTATGATCAATTATTCAAAACACAGAGATACAGTATCACTTTTGTACAAAGCACAGAGAATGGTATATAACGTCAGAAGTGTAGGCTTTTACATACTTGGTATACTTGCAGACATTTGTTTTCCTCCTTTTGGGTGCTGGGATGCTGGTGCTGCAGGGTCTTTCAGGAACAATTTAGTTAAGTGATGCACTTAGAAGATTTCAAAAGAATCTCTGGGAAGACATCATCAATTAGTCTTTGCCCTTGGTATTTTGTTGTTTATGACAATCTCAGCAAGTAGCAGTATTTGATCTGTAATCTGCTCTTTCTTGGTAGCAGAAAAGGCAGAACAGGTATAGATCTTGAAAAATTATTTAACCTGTGTACTTTATGTTCCTTATCAGTAAAAAGAGCAAAATGATCATTCTGACTTAGTGTCACTGTGAAGATTCAGTGAGTTAATATTTATAAATCACTTAGAACAGTGTTTAGCACATAGTAAGTACTACATTAAATAAACACATAAAATGAAGCAAGAAATTATAATAATGTTCTCCTTTTAATTCATGCTTAAAGAACTACATCCAACTTCTGCATAATATCTTGAAGGTCCATAATAAATCAAGTGGCAATTTGCAAGGTCTATAAGATAATGCATTCCGTCATTTCATTCAGAGATTTTGACAGTTAATCTAGCCTTGGGTTATTTCTCACTTGTATTTTGGCCACATTGATTGACTGTTTCATATTCCAACTCCCCATTCAAATTTTCTTCCCCATCTTCTCCACCTGTGTTAATTGTTCTTGCCTTTACCTCATACTGGCTGTATTTGTGGCCCTGTGTTATTGGGTATCTGTATAAGTACAAAGACTTTTTCCTCTTCTAAGTTATAAGCTTTTATTGAGAGGCAAAGCCTACACTTCTGACTTCAGAAGGAGATTCTAGAACTCTGAGAAGAAAACACATCTTGTTTCTAGGGGGCGGCCTTCTCAGCAGCACTCAACATAGACACTGTTTTCCTCCACAAAGAGCAGAGAGACAAGATAAATAAACCTTGGTGACTCAAAGACAAGGACTCCCAAAGAGACCATGGGATCTGGGAGGAGCAACAGATTGGAAGGATGCAGGGTGAAACTGATACTGGCTATAGGCTGGAGTCAGTCATTCAGTGTAGCTGGGCATTGCCAGTGCAACTGAGGGCAGGGCCCTGTTCAGACCTGAAGATATGAGCATATGTTCCTTCATCATTCAGCAAACCTTTATTGAGTGCTTGTTATGTACCAGATGCTGGACTGAGCCCTGTCTTTGATCTCAGTGGGAATTGAGTCTGAGACATTGGCAGCTAAAGGTAGTGTCCTTAGAGAACTGGAAGACCTGCCAGACAGGAGGCATGGTACAAACAAGAAAGCACTAGGGAAACCTAGCCCTGTATCAGGAAAAATGATGCATAGATGCACAACACCCAAACAGTGAAAACAGGAACAGAGATGAGTTCAAGCTTGATGTTCAGCAGTGATATTTAGATGCTAAGAGAATATTTAGAAAGAGTTCAGAGACCCTGTTCACTGGGGCAGGCCATTCTAGACTCTGAAAAGCTACGGCTAGGAATAGCAGGAAAAAGCTTTAAAAAAAAAAAAAGAGCTAGGACAGGTACCTCCAGTCACCAGTGGCTAAAAGAGTTCACTAACCTCCTAGAGGACTGTAAAACCACATCTACAGTGGTACGTAATTTTATAAGTGTTCAACATATCAGTAAATTACACATAGTTTGTTGGCAGTGCTCTTTTTCAAAAATATTTTTAGTTGTATATGGGCATAATACCTTTATTTTGTGTGTTTATTTATTTAGTTTATGTGGTGCTGGGAAATAAACCCAGTGTCTCACACATGCTCGATAAGCTCTCTACCACTGAGCTACAACCCCAGCCCTGACAGTGCTATTTTGATCATTTTCAAATAATCTCTGGCTTTCTGTTCTAAAGACCACTCAGGTATTGTTAGAATGGACTGCCCACGCTAAGTAGATTTAACAGACTATCTGCTCCCAATCTGCATGTCTCTAGGATGATACTTGAGCCTTCTAGGCCCATCTCACAGACTCTTTGTTCATCTCCTATTATCATGGGCACCACAAAGTTTTATAATATATTGCTAGTAGTTTGTCTTTTCCAATAAATGCATCTTCTCATCTTTGGAATAGAGCCCAAGAAACAGTCAGAATTCAGAACAGGGACTTTTCCAATTTGGATGTGCTGGCCTCATATAACCCTAAGCTAACATTGGGCTCAGTTTGCAAATGCTCTGGCTTACAAGTGGCATCTTCTAATGCTGTAAAAGATATATTTATAACTTTTTCCCTTTTAAAACATGTAAATAAGATATTGAAGACATAAACTTTTGTTTCATTTTGTAGATTAACATTGAACACATTGTTTCCCTTTAAGACCATGACTTTGTTAGTAGTTGCTTCACATTTTCATTCCTACCCATTATGGATTTTTTTGAATTATGTATTTCTTTTTTTTCATAATTTTTTTTTGGTACTGGGGATTGAACCCAGGGGTACTTAACCACTTTACCACATCCACAGCAAATTATACACACACACACACACACACTTAGAAACAGGGTCTCACTGAGTTGCTGAAGCTGGCTTTGAACTTGTGATCCTCCTGCCCCAGCCTCCAGAGCTGCTGGGATTACAGATGTGCCCTGCTCCTGTAGTTTCCCTTTCCTTTGAAGTTTACATGTCTTCTCAGGCTGGCTTTGGCCTGTCCACTCATGCTTGACTTCAGCAGTGCTTATGCTTTGCTCCGGTTGTCGCTCCCCCTTGCCCAACATTACTATTAGTACATAAAAGGCCTTACCTGTCTATCCCCTCCCCTGGAGTTGATGCCTTCTCCAGGGAAGACTGTTCTATTGTCTGTGGGTCTCCCAGAGCAGGTAGCACAATGCCTTACATGCCACTAAATGCTCATCAAGTATGTTTTTACTAAAGGTTCCTTAGAGAATTGAACAGTTAGGAATAATAGCTGACCAATTTAAGAACTAAAGCATTTGGGTGGGAGTACCTGGTTTGTTAACTTGGCTCATTCACTCTTTGTGACCTTGAGCAATCTGCTAAGCCTCCCAGTGCCTCAACTTTTTCATCTTTAAGATGAAGATAATAAAATATCTGAAATGCTCCAAAATTAAAAATAAAACAAACAAATAAACAAAAACACAGCTTTTTGAGTGCTGATATGATGCCTCAAGTGTAAAATTCTACACTCATCTCATGTGACAGATCAAAGTAAAAATGTAGTCACACTTAAAGTATTGTATAAAAATATCTTCAGAGATAGGCACAGTGGTACACATCTGTAACCCCAGCTACTCAGGTGGCTGAGGCAGGAGGATCACAAGTTTGAGGCCAGCCTAGGCAACCTAGCAAGACCTTGTGTGAAAATAAAATCAAAAGGGCTGGGAATGTAACTCAGGGCTTGCCTAGCATATTTGAGGTCCTGGGTTTGAGTCCTAGTACAAAAAAAAAAATTATCTTCCGGCAATGTATATAAGGTATATATGAAACAAAGGAATCTCTTGTTTATCTTGGGTCCAGTTTTCTCCCAAGATATCTCATTATGTATATGTATATAGTCTGAAACCCAAAAAGTTCTTAAATCTAAAACACATCTGATCCCAAGCATTTTTGCTACTCACCCTGTAGTATTCTACCTAATAGGGATGTTGTGAGGGTTTGATGAGTTAGATTATATGAAACACTTAACACAGCATCTGACCCAGGGTAAGAACCATCTTCATCTTCATCAACAACTATAGGTATTCATTATCAGATGTTGGGAGTTTAGGTAAAGAAAGTACATTTCTCTAGGTTATATTCTGAACTGGAATGAATCTCTTGTGCACTGTCCTTTTCTACATAGGGATTATATCTGCTCCACTGTGATACAAAACATCTTGATTAAAAGTTTGGTTTTTTGCCTTTAGTCCCTGACCTATATTTATCTTTCAGTGTGGAGTAGATACATTGTTTTTATCATATTTTCAAAGGGGAAGTCCATGACCCTAAATCAGTCAAAAACCCTGAGAGAGACATTGATGACAATCTATTTGGAAGAATAAAAGAGCCCATTCACATGGTAGAAGTGCACCCTCAGGTACACAACTGGGGCTCCCCTTAGCATTGACTGTCCTACTGGACCTTAGAATTTTGCTCCATAATTCATGTCAGAAGTGTTTTAATGGGGCCCTACTCAGTTCCAGGCACTAGGCTGGGTCTGGGGACTGGAAGAGTGAATAGATAGGACACGATTCTTGCCATTTGTGGTGCTCATTGAGCTATAACATTTTTTAACAAATCCTAATTGAATAATTTTATTATTCCTTAATAAGCAAAACTAGTTTCCCTAACTGAACTAGCTGTGTGTTTAGTGCTGCTGGACACTTTTAGCCCCACTACTATTTGCCCCATTCCTATCCAATGAGAAGAAAGGGTGATAAGTTGTAAGGACAGGCTAGGACTGGAGGAAAGAGGAGAGGAAGCTGCTGACCTGTGCCAGTGTGATGAAAGCCAAGCAGCTCCTGTTCCAGCCCTCTCTGCATCCATGGCCAGGTTGTGAGGAGAGAACTGAAGACTCCTTTGGTCATAGATCTCCTTATCCCTGGGCTTGGCCTGCCTTCAACTCTAATCTCAATAATTGTTAGGACTAGACGTAAAATGAGGTATTGGTTGCCTTCAGAATGTTTTCTATAACCTGACCTCTTTTTATTCAGCCTAATACATTGTGTATTCTATCAGCCAGGATCCTATTAGGAATGAGATGGCATACTTTAGTTTTGATAATTCAGGAGACTGGATCATCAGGAATGGACAGGGTACAAGCAATTCTCAAAAGCTGTGCAGTGCTGTGGGGCCAATTACAGTGAGGTTCTATCAGTACCCCAAGACTGAGGGTGAGGAGACAGATAAGACAGAAAGGACTGACTGTGTAGGAAGGATAGCCCAGCAGGATCTGAGACCTTCCATCCAGAGGTGCTACAGCCCATGGGTGCCGCTCTCCTCTTTCCAGTCCTCTGCTGGTGCTCCCCAGTGGCCTAGTCCAGGAAAGTTCTGTTGATGATCCACACAGACCAGATTCCAAGGTAGAGGCATGGTGGAGTAGGATGAGAGTAGGTCTGGATGGATACAGTAGCAGATGTCCTACAAACTTGTTTTACTCTCAGTTGTACAGGTAAGCATGTGTGTTTCAATTTTATCAGTTTGGGAAAGCTAAAATTTTAATAGGTTATAAAATACTTCTGCCATAGTTATTACATAATCAATTTGATGATCTCAGTTATTTTCCTCACTGTCTTATTAGTTTGTCCTCCCCCCACCAAGACCTTTAAGGGAAAGTTGAAAAGTTGTATATAAATTAGTCTGCTTTCCTCCAGAGCACACAGAAAATAAAAATATTATTCTCAGAGACTTTACTCTGTACAAAGTGAATTGTTTCATCTCCCCTCTCTGTTTCTCTCCACTGCTTTCTTTTTCTGTGCCTAGGCCAAGAATGTGTTACCTTTGGAGACATCTAGCATGGTTCTTCCCAAACCTTTCTCAGCCAAAGACTCCTTTGGGAATCCAACTAAATTTCCTGGTTCTCTATTGCTTTTAATACCAATGCCCATATTGCCCAATGAGGTTATTTTTATTACTCATAAATATTTTTACAATTAACTTAAGATTCAGCAAGGAACCAAAGGTAAACGTAGTGTAATTATTTCAAGTTCTAACCACTATGAGTGGATATTAATCTTTAAAAAGTTATTATTAAAACACAGGATACAGTAGTCATAAATTAAATATAACTTAAAATTGCAAAGGAATATCTATGACTGTAAAAGGGAAAGTGAAATAGAATTTAAAAGTTTATCACCATGCCTTAGTAAACATGATTAGGCCACATTGCAGCACAGTATTTGTAAGTTCTAGAATAGGATTTGTCTTCTAATTATTCACTTGAATGCATTTATTTTAATATCAGATTCAGTAAGAAACCCTTTAAATCACTTTCAAAATGTAGGCAACTTCTAGACAGCTATCCTACCTCTGCATGGAGCCCCTAGGCACCCACTTCTCTGTAGAGCCCTCCATTTGTCTTCTTCCCATATGCCACATACACCTTTATCCAGTCTGTTATGTGGCCACCCTGCCTATTTTACCAAGCTGCCCTTACAGTCACTGCAAAATTTTGATCAGAACTTTACAGAACCAGGGAACAAAGAAATGCTCATTATAGGCTTTAAGTATATGCTTCTACTTAGATCTGTGGGAGCAATTTCTCTAATTCTTAGGTTTCTCTCCCTGAAATTACATAGAAAGGACTATATCTCCTCAACCCTTTCCCCTCTGTTCCTTCCCTGCAGCCTGACCCAATAAACATTTTCTCCTGTGCCTTGCTAGGCAATGCTACTGTTATCCTTAAGTATTTGAGATCTTTTGCTGGCAATGAGCCAGTGGTCACAAAGCTAGCCATTGGATCCATCCTTCAAGCCTTTACTGATTTCATACCGCATATCAGAGATTGTGCCATGTGTGGGCTCCTTGAAAACCATGAAGACACTCCTGAGGACTGTAAGCAGTCCTAGCCTGTCCTTACAACTTGCCACCCTTTCTTTTCATGTTCTCTCCCGTTCAACTTCCCATCTTTTGGAATTAGTACCTGATCAACTAGATCAGACCAAACAGAATTGTGGGGTTGGTTTAGGACATGTGACTCAAGCTGAACATGTAAGATGCCAGCACAAGAGTTTGGCCAGAACTACTGGAAAAGAGGGACCTCTGTCTGCCAGGGTCACTATCCTGGTAGAAAATAAACCTGTAAACCATGCTTTGGAGGAGCCTTCCTAAGAATGCCAGCACACTGAAAAATGGAGAAAGATTCACATCATCATAGGCAGTCAGGTTTAGCCCCCCTGGTAATATGACCCATTCAGTCTACCACTTCAGCCCTACCTATTGCTTTGCCTATTATGCTAATTGGACTGTGCACTCTGCCACTAATAACCCAGATCTGTGAGTGAAATATGTATCCATCTGAGAAGTCAACATTCTCTGGGACCTACAATCCCTTAGAGGCCACAAACTACTACTAAATAAATAAATAAATAAATAAGTAGAAAAAAATACTAAGGTCAACTTGAGAATTGCAGAGACCTTTCGCTGGGCTCCAGAAAACACAAACACACATGTGGAATTCAGGTATTATAGAAGAAAACTTGGGA
The DNA here is from genome assembly GCF_021218885.2 of Marmota monax. NCBI lineage: Eukaryota > Metazoa > Chordata > Mammalia > Rodentia > Sciuridae > Marmota > Marmota monax. Next base: position 18,197,766 of record NW_026693777.1, on the reverse strand, counting down.
CTGGTAACAAGTGCATTACCAGCTGTGTGTGGCATCTGCAATTAAATATAGTCATTCCTTGGTATCCAAGGTGGGTCAGGTCCAAAACCCATGGATGCTTAAGTCCTTTGTATAAAATGGTATATAGTATTTGCATGTAACCTAGGTACATCTCCCATATACTTTAAATCATTTCTAATGCAAAATAAGTGCTCTATAAATAGTTGTTATTAATGTATTTTTAAAGTTTTTTTTGTTGTAGTTGGACACAACACCTTTATTTTTATTTTTATGTGGTGCTGAGGATCGAACTCAGCACCTCACACATGCTAGGTAAGCACTCTACTGCTGAGCCACAATCTCAGCCCCTATACTGTATTTTTTTTAAGGGAACAATGACAAGAAGAAAAGTCTGTATGTGTTCATACCGAGGCAATTTTCCCTAAATATTTTCACTGTATGGTTATTTGAAGCTGTGGATGTAGAACCAGTAGATACAGTATATTAAAACCCTGGGGAGAAGGATCTAGTTTTTACCTTAGAGCACTCTAAATGATTTTAAGATTATTCACTTTGAACAAGTTAATATTGAAAATGTATAACATAAAAATTCCAAGCAAAGAATTAATTTATTTTAAAATATACTTTTAAATTTAATATTATGTTAGGCTACATTAACAGAATGCTGGTGTTAAAAACTGAATCTTTATATTTGCATTAATAAGACACATAGTAGCAAAGATTTCATTCAGGTACCATGCCCAGCTTGGACTTCTGCTTTTTCAGAGGATGTGGAAGGCAATTGAAATGATTAAAAGCATGGAAAATCAGATCTCTGAAGAATGATGAAAGTAGGCTATTTAACTGAAAGAAAAGAAGATTGAAGGGAGAAAATAAATGGTATTTAAGTATAGAAAGAATTCTTATAAGGAAAAGGATGGCCAGATGTTTTCCTCCTCCACTGAGTACGTTAAGAGAAAATTACCTAAGACATCTCATGTATACAAAAGAAGTGTATTTTTTTAACCCCTAAGCAGATAGGATCCTTGTACTAGGTGAGAGGTTGGAGGAGATGACTTTTATGATTCTTCTTACCTAAGTTTCTGTGATCACCAGATCGTGGATTTCCTTTTCAAAACTGTTGTGAAACTCCTTGCTGCACATCTTAAAAGGGAAGATGGAGAAACACTGACTGATTTGGTTTAGATGTAGTTTCTGCCCAGGAGTCACTTCCCACACTCATAACATGCCTGGGAAGAGGCAAGTATTGTATGTGAACAAACATCACAATTCACAAACTCAAAACAAAACCAAAAAAACACTAGTGGTAAAGGAGTGATGAAATCTAGGATTGCTATTTTCTGCTCTTTCTGTTCGCTGTGAGGCAACAATTCATTCACAATCAGTTTCTTTATTAACTCTACAAATGGGGCAAACCATGGGGTCGCTTAGCCTGGTGGCAGTGTTTTTGAAGGGATAGAATTAGGTGTATGGGTTCCATATTGAGTTAGGAGCACTTAATGCCAGCACTAGTAGGTACCTTTCTCCTACTGTAATTTGGCTAGTCTAATTTGGAATCCAAAGACTTCAAATCAACACTCAGAAAAATAGATTTTATTTAGAGAAATAATTCTAGTTGTATATATGGAAAAGTTCTTCTAAAGAACAACAATTTTGGCATTGTTACTGCTTATATGGATCTAGATTTATTTAAAAGTCAAATTAAAAAAAATTAAAGGTTATATGTTGCTCCACATTTTTCTATAGCAGTTGGACTATTTCATTAAGTTCTATGTGGTGACTCAGAATGCTTTGTGTAAGTATAAGCTCTCCTGACTATAGTGTTCATGCATCCACATATCTACTAATTAGCTCCACAATTGGGTTCTGCAATTTCCTGGGCCACATCGCTTAGACAGTTTCCGTGTGTTCAGCACTAGCAGTCATTTCCCCTTATGGAACCCACATGGACACTTAACAGTAGTGTTTCCAGGAGGCTTCCCAACCTTAAAATGAATCTACTAATAACAGAGGTTGGCTGACTTTACAATCAGTTATTTTGAATAGATTCAAGTGATAATTTCTAGGTTTGTAGTTTTCAATTTACAGGGAATAACTGGGAAGAGAAAAGAATGTCAGTTTTCCAAACTGTTCTTGTTGAAAGTATTGGGGGAAAGTTTGCTGAAGACGGTGATTTTGATGGGAAGGGACCATACAATACCATATGCATTCTCTTTTTCCAATTGAATTGTACCAAAAAAAAAAAAATCAGCTTAAAATCAATCAAGCAAGCAAACCAAACAACAATAACAGTGGCCTGACCTAAATAGTGCCCATTATATATTTACTTTTTAAAACTGATCTAGAAGCAAGAAACTGTTTTCTAAATTGAATATTTCCATACTCTCACTCTGAATCTTTCTGTGTTCAAAAATCCAGGATATCAAATTCTTTCCTATAATTTCCTTTCAGCAGAATTTACTGTGTTATATGGGCTCATCCTCCAAATATAAATGGCTAAACCAGCTGGCTCCTCTACTCTTGATATATACACACATACACAGATCACATACACACACACACATACGCATGTGTGTAATGTACATCTCTGCATATAAACACACAATTTAGTCATTTATTTTTTTAACAGAATAAAGTCGTTAATCAAAATACAATTCACTTTAAGGGTTGAGACTTGGCATGAGATCATTATTTCAAGAAAATCCAAGGAGACTAAGCTGCCTTTCATAGTATTGTTTTCTTTCTAAACCTCTGTAGGGTGCATGGCTCTTCTCCACTGAGAAATTTTTGCACCATGGAGCAGCCTCATGGTCTACATATTAAAAGGTTCAAGTTCTCTTGGGGAAGGAGCCTTGGATTCACTTGCTGTACAGAAGACAAAATTTTGTATCTGTTGTGCCTCTAATTCTAGGTTATCTCTGGTTAGCCCTATGTCAAAGACAGCAAAGATATTTCCCCTTTGTTCTCAGAAGAAAACAGTGGAGGTGCAGAGAACTAAAGCTGAATATCTTCTTCTTATTCCAGTTCAGCTTAGTTTTATATTCTTTCCTTTCACATTTTGTAAGCTGAGAAATATTTTTAAATCATTTCATCTTTGTCTAGACCTTTCTTTGAAAGCTCAAGAGCATCTAGACTTCTTTTCCCTCACTCTCTGACTCTATTAGTGTAATAATAAAAAAAAAATGGCTGGTTTATAGCCCAGTGACAGTGGCTAGGCAAATGATAGAAAATCTGATGATTCTGTCCATAATTTCCCCACCCAGATGAGTAACCAGTTAGCTGTTCCCTGCATAGAATGGTTACCTTCACTCTTTCTGTGGCTGCAATGTGGACTCTGCCATGAAACCAGCCAGCAGATTGGGTGTCCCCTTGGCACTGGCCTGGCCAACTATGGTCTGTTATGACGTATAACCTTCTAACCTTAGGAAGTTAGGCATATTTATATCATAATAAGTAAAGAAGTCCCACAAATCAACAAGAAAAAAATAATAGAAAAAATGGACAAAGGATATAAACTGGTAATTTTTAGAGGTAGAGACCTGAGTGTTCAACTTTATTAATGATCAAGGTAATAAAATTTTATAAAGAAATGTGATGCCACTCTTACCTATCACTTTGGCAAAACAAAAGAAAAGTTGTGAACATGTGAAGAAGTAGGAACTCATACTGCTAATGGGAGAGTAGATTGGTACAGTCATTTTGAAGAACAATCTGACAGCAACTAGTTAGATATGAAAAGGCACAAGACTGCAGCCCAATAACTGCAATTCTAGGTGTATGCTTGAGAGGCTATGCTTCATGTTTAAGTTTATGTGCAACAAAATTATATTCATTTTTTTTAAAAAAGGCTAGAAGAATGGATGTCTGTTTCTTGATAGTAGTTGTCACTGGAGAAAGAATTGCAATTGGGTTATTCAACTTGATTTTTTTTTTTTTTTTAAGATGGAGTCTTGCTAAGTGCTGGCCTTAAACTCACAATTCTCCCACCTCAGCCTTCCAAGCAGTTGGTATTAAAGGAACTCACCAGGGCTGGAGATATAGCTCAGTTGGTAGAGTGCTTGCTTTGAATGTGCAAGGGCCCTAGTTTCAGTCCCCAGTAACACACCATGCCTGATGATTGGATGTATATTTTTATATATACAAAAGAAAGAAGAAAATATAGTAACAGTGTCTGTACTTTCCAGCACTTCAGTTTCTTTCTAAACTAAAAAAGAAAATAGTCATTCACGCAGTTTCCTGCATACTTTAGGCCTAGGGTAATTTTCTGATTTGCATCTTTCCAGCCCTGAAGGAAACAGTGGGCTTTCGTTTATGATGCTAACAGTTTCACCAGGACTAATTCACCTGTCTGAAGCCGATTATAAGCATTATAAGCTCTGTGAAGGAGGTGCTGATGAGATCTGACAAAGCGGGGAATTATAGAACAGGTCTGGGATCTTTCTTTTCTTCAAAGTTTTTCATAGATTTGGAAAATGGTTTGAGAGGTCATCAAATATAATTTCCTTTGACAAAATAAGGAAACTGAGGCCTTAACAGACATTTTCAGGTGCATCTGGCTGACTAAAGGTAGAAGGTACCAAAATATATGACTTTGGATTTTCCAGTAACAAGCAGCTTTAATATATGGGAATTAAGGAAAGCTCCACAGAGACTTCACTGGGGACCAGCAAGCACCCATTATGCATTTAGCCCATTATGAAAATGGCCTTTAGTCCAGCAATACTCAAAGAGACTCACAGGAGAGAGGTGAAACGCGTGGGCATTACATTCAAGAAGCAATATAGATAGAGGTTAAACGGTTTATCAGAAGCCAGAATTGCATGGGTATGTATCCTGGCTCTGCCACTTCTGGCTGCTTTACCTTGCATAAATTGCTTAATCTTTCTGTGCCACTGTTTCTTTTAACTGTCTAAATGAGATGAATAATAGTACCTATTTCAGAGATTATTCTGAGGTTTAAAAGAATTAATAATGGGGGCTGGGATTGTGGTTCAGTGGTAGAGCGCTCGCCTAGCATGGGCGGGACCCAGGTTCGATTCTCAGCACCACATAAAAATAAAGGCATTGTGTTGTGTCCATCTACAAAAAAGAAGAGATATTCTCTCTCTCTCTCTCTCTTTAAAAAAAGAATTAATAATGTAATATTGTAAAAATTGTGTCTCATATATAAAGTGTTCAAGAAATGTTAACTTATTACATCATTCGTAGAACAATGAAGAAACAGAGTATTGTGGTTCTGCCATCTATTGCCGTAAACCACATACTTATATCTCAAAACTGTCATTAGTATCTTCCTTCGTATTTGACTTGGATGAGTCTCAGTTTTAGTTAAGAAGCAGATTTCAAAAAGGTAAGATCATTTATTTGTCCAGAACAATGTCATAAATGTGTGGAAGTGATTATACTGCCCTTTCATTATATTTCATTCAACACTTATTCATCCTTTTTGGCACATGTAGGGCTGGCTACAGGCAGGGGATCTGAAGCAATTAAGTTGACCTCAGAAATAGAGGACTTAGTCCTAGGGGGTCTGACAATACACCACCCAGATTGCTGTCATAAGGCACTATTTCCAGAAAGTTCTTGAATTTTCTAAGAAAGGAAATACCCTCCCCACACTGATTCCTGCAGTCATTTTGATAGAAAGTTCTTGGACCTTAATATAAAATCATGACAAATTTCTGTTCATGGACAAATTTACATCTGTTATATGGAGGAAATTTCTAAGTTTCAAGTCAGATTCTTTTTCTCTGTATCAATTCCTTGATACTAATGCTATTTTATATTAATCCTGATGTGCCTTTCAGACCCTAACCCATTCACTGGAGGAGAATTCATTCCAGGGTTTAAAAGAGATCTCACCATATTTTTACTTGTTCCCACTGCTTCTAAAACATAACATGTAGTCCTTAAAAAAATTTATAGAATACTATAAATTTCATTCTTATGATGAAATTTTTGTTTTAACAAATTTTTTGTTTTAAAGTTTTTGTTTTAACAAATATTGTAGTAATTTTTCTCATCTACCTCAAAAAGATCCATGCTTTAAACCTGAGATAAATTCCTTGGTCATAGGGCTGGGGTTGTGGTTCAGTGGTAGAGTACTTGCCTAGCATGCATGAGGCACTGGGTTTGATCCCTGCCACCACATAAATAATAAATAAAATAAAAGTATTGTGTCCATCTACAACTAAAAAAGTATTTTAAATAAATAAATTCCTTGGTCAAACTAATGAGGGTGATTTCATTTGTAGTTCACTTATAACTTATTCCATAATTTGGGTGTTAAACTTGCTGTCAGATGAATGCAATCCACTATTGGACTCAATTTCTTCCAGTACAGGGGAGAATTTCTATACCAAATTCTTACATAACAGCCTCTTTTGCACATATCTATTAGTTTCATTCGTGCCTATTCTAACCCATCACAACCTGTAATTGTCCAACTAAATAATATTTTTTAAGACTTTAGGCTTCCACATACCAAGATGATTTAAAGATGCAGGGGGTAGTTCATTGATATGTGAATATTTCAATTCCTTGGATCCTTAAAATTCTTTTTAAGACAGATAATTGAAGTGCATCACAATTTATTCGGCAGGATTAGTCATCATAGCATGCAGCTTTGTAAAAATGGTATACATCTTGAATCCTATGTTTCCTTCTATTCCATTTGCTGTTAGTAGTTTAATAAGAATGTTCTTTTTCCTTTGATGCCTAGCTTTCGGTTATCTACCAGTTGCCATTCAATGTACCATAGTTCTAAGGCTGAAATTTCTAAAATTTCATTTTATCTGGGCTCTACCCCAGATCCTCTGAGTCAGAATCCCTTGGGGCAGGGCAGATGTTTTTAAAAATCTATAAGGGTATTCTGATTTTCAACCCAAATCAAAAACCACTCTCTCATTGCCTGGGTTAGAAATCATTTGTTTGTAAATAATTGAAACCTATTCAAACTATCTTAGCAAAACAGATTAATTTACCATAGGGAACCAGGAGACTCTCCCAGAACCCACAGATAGAAACTCCTCCTTGGTTTCATAAGCGACCAGAGCCTGGAATGAAAGCTGCTAGTGCCTGCTCTCCTAGTGAATCTGCCTGTCTGCCTAGCTCCCCTCAGAGACTTATGGACTCAGACCTCCCTTTCTCAGCATTTTTCACTCTCTCTCTCTCTTTCAGCTATCCATTTTCATTGCTTGGTGAGCATAGGACCAAATGTGGTGCATCCTCAGGACTTAAGTTTATGTGTTCTTGATTTCAGCTTGCCACCCAGGCAGACTAGTGTCAATCAATCTAAATTCCTGAGAGAGCATCTGATTGGCTTGGCACAGATAATGTGTCTGCCTTTAATCCAATCAAATCACAGTTTAAACATGGCTGCCAAGGTCCCACCCATATGTGGATTCAGATTGGGGGCTGTTTAGATGTCTCAAAGTATGTCTTTATGCTTTACATGTTTCCGTTTTATCTAATAGCTATACCAAATAACTCTGTTTCTGATTTCAGTTTTATTGATGATATTTTCACCTTTAAGATAGATGAAAAGCAATGGTTTTCACATATTAGAGGTGATTTCCTTGCAGATGTCACTAAGATGAGTGTTGGATATATCTTTCTCTTTCCATGTCTACTTCTCCCTCTTATAAATACGAATCAGATAAAATGTTGAGAAAGCCAGAGCCTTGGGAAATCTGCTTCTATAAGTAGTAAATCTAATGGCACAACCATTGTCTCCAATGTATAAACCTTTAATCACCACAATAACAAATGTTTAAGGGAGTTGAGGTAGTTTATCACAGACAATGCTGAGATGTGACCTTATAATAGTCTTTACAGAGAAGGCTGCTGCTTTTTCTTTGTTTATACAAGGGTTAAAAGAAGAACAAATGCTTTCAGGAGGAATGTAAAATAGAGCCTGGCATGTGGCTAGTATTCAATACTATTTCACTAATAATGTTTATCAAAATTAACTCCCATTTGGTTTTAGACCAATGAAATGAGTTATCAAGGAAAGAGAAAAACTTTTCCTGTTTTCTCTTTTTACCATTGTGCACATGAGGGATAGCCAAAGCATCCAGGATACTTGGCTCCCTATGAGATCAAATCTGGTAGGAGAAATAAAATACAAAAGCCCTAGACAGTGCTCTGCCTTCAGTGCTCAGAGATCTCCACATGTGTTCATTGGTCCCATTTTATCACTGTAGATTAAGGAGGGAGAAATACTACAACTTATAATTCTGATTTTGATGACAATTTTAACTTCAAAGAAGGTAAAAAGCAAGAATTCTACATGTCAAAGGTGATTTAACTTTGCAGATGCCACTAGGATGTGCTGCACAGAGAGAATATTAAGGTAAAGCAAAATGTTAATGTCTAAATTAAAATTAAATATAAATTTGGTCTCTTTAAAGCACAGCAACAACCAAAGTAATTGCATTTCAGTAAATTGTAATACAAAAAAAATGCATGATGGATAAAATAAAACATAGAAACATAGGGAACCTTGAGCTATAAATAGGTATGATATAATAGGAAAAGTAAAGGTAAGAATGAGAGTTGATAAATGACATTGTATCAAAGTAGCTCTATCACATATCTACATAAATACAGTTATCTCATACTAGACAAAAGTCCCATAAACATACATTGGAGAAAAGATAGCCTCTTCAACAAATGGTGCTGGGAAAACTGGAAGTACATATGTAGCAAAATGAAATTAAACCCCTATCTTTCACCCTGCTCTAAAACTCAACTCAAAGTGGATCAAGAACCTAGGCATTAGACCGTAAGCCGTGCACCTACTAGAAGAAAATATAGGCCCAAATCTCCATCATGTCAGCTTAGGAACTGAATTCCTCAACAAGACTCCTAAAGCATAAGTAAAAATCAAGAGTCAATAAATGGGATGGAATCAAACTAAAAACCTTCTTCATAGCAAAGGAAACAATCAAGAACACGAATGGAGAACCTATAGAATGGGAGAAAATCTTTGCCACCTACACCTCAGATAGAGCATTAATTTCCAGGATATGTGAAGAATTCAAAAAACTTAGTACCAAAAAGACAAATAACCCAATCAATAAATGGGCTAAGGAATTGAACAGACAATTCACAGGAGAAGAAATATGATCAGTCAACAAATATATGAAAAAGTGTTCAATATCTAGCAATTAGAGAAATGCAGATTAAAACTATACTGAGATTTCATCTCACTCCAGTCAGAATGGCAATTATCAAGAATACAAGTAACAATAAATGTTGGCAAGGATGTGGGGAAGAAGGTACATGCATACATTGCTAGTGGAACTGCAAATTGGTTTAACCACCCTAGAAAGCAGAATGAAGATTTATCAGAAAACTTGGAATGGAACCACCATTTGACCCAGTTATCCCATTCCTTGGCATATACCTAAAGGACTTAAAATCAGCAGACTATAGTAATGTGACCACATCAATGTTTATAGCAGCTCAATTTACAATAGCTAAGCTATGGAACCAACCTAAGTGCCCTTCAATAGATTAATTTAGGTAAAGAAAATGTGGTATACATATATAATGGAATATTATTCAGCCATAAAGAAAATGAAATTATGGCATTTACTGGTAAATAGATGGAACTGGAGACTGTCATGGTGTGGAACAAGCCAATCCCAAAAACCAAAGGCCTACTGTTCTCTCTGATATGAGGATGCTAACACAATAAAGGAGATGGGGAGAATATAAGTAATACCACATCATGTACAACCACAATAATGGGAAGTTATACTCCATGTACATATAATATGTCAAAATACATTCTACTGTCATGTATATCTAAAAAGAATAAATTAAAATAAGAGAAAAAGTAGCTTTATCATTAAATGGCATTGTGTCATTCATGGAATAACTGGCAATCTCTAGAACATATCTTAAAGGATTAAAGTGGTAAAGGTCTGCATAAAGTTTTGTGGAGGTCTGAGCCTTAATAACCAAATCGAAAAGTACAGTGGAAGCAATCTATAAATAATGTTTTAAAGTAAGAAGATTATGATAAATACAAGTGACAGATCCATTGGAATTTATTGCCCAATATACTTGGGAAGTCTCTAACTGGGTTTCTAACAATATCATCATTGTTTTTTGCTTTTTCCATCTCTCTGCTCTGCTTTCCTCCTGTTGATTTATTCTTTGTAAGTTTTGCCACATGGTAGCAAACCAGTTTCTTCAGTCTTTATCACTTAGAATATCAGAAGATATGAGGTCCTTTTTCTTTCCGATTTTAATATAATCATTACCAAAGGAGTCCTCTGTTGGCCTTTGGATCACTTATCTACCCCTGTGGCAAAAAAAGACAAGGCTCCAAAGGTGGGGCTGGTGCAGTTCTTCACAGGAAAGAAGACTTCTGATATCAGAAAAAGGGGACGAAGCCTATGCAGTTTCACACCTGTAGTCCCAGCTATTGAGGAGACTGAGGCAGGAGGATTGCAACAAGTCCAGCCTGGACAACTTATTAAGGACCTATATCAAAATAAGAAATTTAAAAGGGCTGGGACTCTAACTCAGTCGTGGAGCACCCTTGGGTTCAATCCCTGGTACCACAAAATAAATTTAAGAAAGAAAAAGAGAAAAGGGGAAAGGTGGAGGGGATGTTAGGCAGAAAGAATACATGTCCACCAATGTTGCACGTAGTGGTACATGGTGCACTTTCACATCCTGTAATTAAAAAAAAAAAAGAAAGAAAAAAGAAAAAAAACAGCTTTACTAATGAAAAAGAAATGATGACTTGAAATACTGTAGGTAGTAGAAGAAAAAAATTTCAAGGTGCCTTCTTATATTCTTTCCAGTCGCCCAGGTTGCAACTAATTATTATTTGTTCTTTGTTCCTCAAATGTTTTGCTTACCTCTCTACTATAACACATGATTGTTTTCCTTCTATAGGACCATGTTTTCTGAAATTGAGTGTGAATATTTGAAAATAGAACTTTGTCTTTTATTTATTTTTGATTACTTGTCCAGTGCCCAGAACACAAAATCCACTTGATACTTACTGAGTGGAACTGAATTCTATCAAATCTATTGCTGAAGATATTATATATTTTTTTTAAATTTTTATTTTATTTTTAGATAAATGAGCAATAAGGGAAAGCATTTATTCTCTATGAGAAAGGGTTTCTGTAAGCCACTCTTAGCTTTTCTCTGCTTCTTTACCATTACTTCATAGAGCAAATAAATGGAATAGCTTGTCTAACTGGTGAATCTGGGATAAGGAAGAATTTCTCATATCCAGCTGTTATCCTCCATCAGCCAGAGGTATGAGGGCCACTGCCTAATCCAGTTTAGGGGAGGCCCACTATTGCCATGTACCCATGCCTTACCTCCCACATTTCTTCCTGTCTCTGTCTCTGTCTTTCTGTCTTTCTCTCTCTCTGTCTCTGAAATAAAGAGTGCCTTGGATTTAATGAGCAAAATAAACCTTTACCATAAAATACAATCCATCAAAAGGGATTGAAAAGTGGAAACACAGAGAATGTTTTGCTTGTCACCATATAGAAGAACATTTGAGAGATCAGAAGGTTTAGCAATAATGGTCAGCACTGTGCTATCTAAATCTAGTAAACTCATGCATGTCTATGTTTGGTCTAATGATGTCTGTAGAATTTTTTTAAATGTTCAGTTTTAGGTGAATGTGAGCAGGTATTCAGGGTTTCCTGTCTTTGTTGTCTTTGAGATGCTTATTCCAAATCCATTCAGGCAAAAATCCTAGAGATTTTCCCTGCTTCTTATCTTTAAAACATGTCTATCCCTGGCTCCCATTTCTGCTGCCATTTTATTGATTTATTATTTTAAATTACAAAATGACAAATTATAGTTGTATATATTTATGAGATACTAAGTGTTATTACCTAAGAATACAAATGCAAAATAATTAAATCAAGCTAGTTAAGATATACATCACCTCATATACCTATTTTTTTTGTGGTGAAAACATTTGAAATTTATTCTTAGCAATTTTGGTATATACAATACATTGTCATTTATTAGATTGACTGCTGTGCAAATATATCTCAGAGTTTAAAAAAAAGTTATTTCTTCTGTCTTAGACTCCATAGCTTTTAAAAAACACACACACACACATATATGTATATATATATATATATATATATATATATATATTAGTTTTTTTTAAGGTGGACACAATATCTTTATTTTTATTTTTATGTGGTGCTGAGGATTGAATCTAGTGCCTCACACATGCCAGGTGAGCATGCTACCACTTGAGCCACATCCCCAGCCCAAGACTCCATAGCTTTTGACAATCATCTTCCTATTTCTTTCCTTCTCCCTGCCTCAACTTCTGGTAACCACCATTCTACTTTGCTTCTTTAAGTTCAATTGTGTTAGATTCCATATATTAATGAGAATATGAAGTATTTTTCTTTGTATACCTGGCTTACTTAGCATAATGTTCTCCAATTGCATTCATTTGTTGCAGAGACAAATTTTTTTTCTTTTTTAAAGGGTGTGTGTGTGTGCGCGCGCGTGCGCACACGTGCGTGCGTGTGTGTGTATGTGTGTGTGTGTGTGAGTGACATGTAGTACATTATCCATTCATCTGATGAACACTTAGGTTGATTTCATAACTTGGCTATTGTGAATAGTGATGCAATGATGTGGGAATACAGACATCTCTTTCACATATTGATTTAAAATCTTTTGGAATTTGAAAATGAGATTTCTAGGTCAATTTTTTGATTTTTTTTTTTGAGAAAATTTTATACTGTTTTCATAATGGCTGAACTAATTTACATTCTTATCCATAGTACACAGGATTCACTTTTCTCTACATCCTCACAACACTTGTTATCTTTCTTTTATGTTTGTTTGTTTTGGTAATAGCCATGCTAACAACTGTGAGGTGTTATCTCATTGTAGTTTTAATTTGCATTTCCCTAGTGGTTAGCAATGTTGAGGACTTTTCATATATCTGTTGCCATTTGTATGTCTTCTTTGGGAAAATGTCTATTCAGGTCCCTTTTTCATTTTTAATTTTGGATTATTTATTGCCTTTCTGTGAAGTTGTTTGGATTCTATATGTATTTTGGATATTAATCTCGTATCAGATATATGGTTTGCAAATATTTCCTCTCAGTTCATAGATATTTCTTCACTCTCTTGTTACCTTGGTTGTGTAAAAGCTTTATATTTTACTGTAATTCCATTCATCTATTTTTTTTCTGTTGCCTTCACATTTAGGGTCAAATCTAAAAAATCATTGCCCAGACCAACATTGTATATTTATCCCTGTCTCTTTTGACAAGCTCAGAATGTGATTGTTGAAAAGGTGTAGAATTTAATGATCCCTCAAACTCCACAAAAGATTTTCAAAAAGATCCCCCCTTTGTCTTTGTATATGTGCAGAGAATAGATTAAAAATTAAATATATTATCATTCTCTATATTATTTATTTATATTTCATCTTTATTTTTAATTTCTAAACTTTTTTTCTTTACTAGCATGAGTTTTTATTTTTATTTGTTCTTTTTAGTAATACATGACAGTAGAATGTATTTCCAAATTTAGGAAATTTTTAATAAAAATAAAGATTTCTTCCTTATTTGTAGTTTCTTTATGATCTCAGGTCTAAGTAGTTCATGCATGACTTGATGGTTTGAGGGAAAAAACATAGAAAGACAGGCATTTGGCTCTTGATAAGTGAATTCTGATATAAATGTAAGGGATTTTTTTTTTTTTGTACTGGGCATTGAATCCAGGGACACTTTACCACTGAGCCACATCCCCAGTCCTTTTAATTTTTTTTTATTTTGAGATGGAATCTCACTAAGTTGCCAAGGTTCTCACTAAGCTATTATACTTCTTTTTTAAAAATTATTTATATATAGCAGCAGAATGCATTACAACTCTTATTACATATATAGAGCTCAATTTTTCATATCTCTGGTTGTATACATGGTATACTCACATACATGTACTTTGGATAATAATGATCATCACATTCCACCATCATTAATTACCCCATGCCCCCTCCCTTCCCCTCCAATTCCTCTTCCCTATCTAGAGTTCGTCTATTCCTCTCATGCTCCCTCCCGCTACCTATCCCACTATGAATCAGCTTCTTTATATCAAAGAAAACATTCAGCATTTGGTTTTTGGGGATTGGCTAACTTCACTTAGCATTATCTTCTCCAACTCCATCCATTTACCTGCAAATGCCATGATTTTATTGTCTTTTATTGCTGAGTAATATTCCATTGTGTATATATGCCACATTTTTTTATATACATTCATCTATTGAAGAGCATCTAGGTTGGTTCCACAATTTAGCTATTGTGAATTGTGCTGCTATAAACATCGATGTGGCTGTGTCCCTATAGTATGCTGTTTTTAAGTCCTTTGGGTATAGACCAAGGAGAGGGATTGCTGGGTCAAATGATGGTTCCATTCCAAATTTTCTAATAAATCTCTATACTGCTTTCCATATTGGTTGTACCCACTTCTAATCCTCCTGCCTCAGCCTCCTGAGTCCCTGAGACTACAGAGGTGTACTATCATACCTGGCTGCAAGGAGTCACTCATTTGTGAATTCCTGTGCAGAATGCATAGGTTTGTTGAAAAAAACAAAAGTGGCAACTGAAGGTCATCATTGCGTTTGTCTCATAATTTAGATCTCAAATCAGTAAACCTTTTCTGTAAAAGGACCAAATAACAAATATTTTAGGTTTTGCAAGTCATATGGTCTTAGTTAGAGCTGCTGACTCTGCCATCATGTTATGAAAGCAGTCATAGTACACAAATAAATGAGGATAGCTGTGTTCCAATAAAACTTCATTTATGAGCAATTAAAGTTGAATTCCATATAATTTTCACATGTCACAAAATATTCTTTTTCCTTTGCCTTATTTTAATTGATTTTAAAAATGTGAAATTTTAAAAAACAGAACAAGGGGCACATAGGCCAAATGGACATTGGCTGATCATCATTGCAATATCTTGGTCTTAGGCTTTTCAGAGCTGATCAGCCCAAAGGAACAAATGAGGGTGTTCTGTCCTCTGCAGAGGATAAAAGAATTCTCCTTTTCTTACTTTTTCATATTCAGAGGGAGTTAGGTTTATATCCTGTTGAACATGGAAGAGCCAAATTGCTCACCTTGTGTTTTCCAAAGCTTTAAAGACTACATTTCATGCAGCCAGGTGATGAGTGAGCCTTGTGTTTTCCATGAGGAACCCTATCCCTTAAGCATATGTATCCCAGTCATACTTTTGCATGGAAAAGCTAAGTAAAATCTATTAATATCCCAGCTAGAAAGAAAACTATAAAATTACACATATATGCAAGCTTGTGTATATTCTGCAGTTCAAAGTATAGTCAGCATAAAAAGCATACATGCTATTGCACTGGGAGGAAACCGGCATCTTTGAAATCAAATACTCTGCCATTGGCATATCCAGCCTTGAAACCCGGCTGCAGCTTTTAGCTTCCACCACATGTTTACATTGGAAATCTCTCTGTGCGCATATAGAGTTTGTTCTCTTATGAAATCATGTCTCTAGGGAAGGATAATTTAAAGCCATTTCCGTTTGTTATGTCTGAACTGAACTAGACTATTAGGGCTTGTTAACGCTGGATAAACTTGAGCCCTATAACTGCCTTCATCTGCAGATTATAGAATCTGCCCAACAAATTGCATTCTGATGTTTTCAGAATAATAGCTAAGCAAGCTAGAGCCTTTTAATTTATATTTTATCGCCATGGTTGTCTTAGGAATCCCGGTTTTGACTTTCACGCTATTTGGTATTGCAGAGATGATATAACTCTTGAATGGGCCAAATCCAGCAGTAATTGAGACACTAAACTACAGCTGTGTGCTTCTATAGCAGAACAAGCAAAGGCTGGCAGCAGAAAATTACTGGCAAAGCATCTTTCTTCAGAGCATCTCCCTTCCCCCAGTCTTAGCATAAATCAGTGTTAGGTCCACTAAAATATTGTGTGTGGTCTGCATTTAGAAATTTCATTTGAAAATTATATTGTGGCAACCATGAGACAGATGGATAAACTAAAACAAGTTTCTTTAGGTTAGTATTAAGTAAACAGAACTAAGTGAAGATAGACAGTTTCCCTGATTTAGTGAAGGGGAGGTGATGGTTGTCCCTGTGTATCTAACTCCCTATACTTTCATTTGTCAAACCCACTGAACACTCTTTCTGTTACGCTTAATTTAAGTGTTTGGTTTATTATTGCTCTCATTTTAAAAAAAAAAAACAACCATATAAAACACACTTTTTTTTAAAGAGAGAGAGAGAGAAGAGAGAATTTTTTTTTAATATTTATTTTTTAGTTCTCGGCGGACACAACATCTTTGTATGTGGTGCTGAGGATCAAACCCGGGCCGCACGCATGCCAGGCGAGCGCGCTACAGCTTGTTGCTCTCATTTTTTAGATAGGGATATTAGAAGGTAGGAATTGCATCTGTTTGACTTTTTTCGTGAAAGAGTCTAGTAGAATTGCCAGTAGAGCTTCAATAAAGTCCTAAACAGGGTGATGCCAGATAGTAGTGTGACTCTACAACATGGCATCCCCTAACTCTAGAAAAGTTATCACAGCTGCAGCCTTAATATCAGAGACTCCACTGAATTTAATTCTGCTCAATAAACTCTGAGGCTGGTGACAGAGGTGGTGGTGGGATATAGGACAAATAAGACATTGGATCCTGCCCCAAAAAATGGTTGTGTACATAGATCACCCCAATCCAAACCAGACTCGAAGAATATCAGAAATTAAGGGCATGAGACAATGTCTAACATCTATTGGAGAGTGGCATTTTGGGTGAGAAACAGGGTTTTAACTGGCAAGAGGTATAATAATATGCTATATGAAAGGAAAAACAATGATCAAAAGTTCCCAAAACAGAAAAGTATAGAACATGTTGAGGGAGTATGAGAATAAGTCTCCCTCTCTCCTTCCTTTGCTCTTCCTTTATTTAATAATTACTTAACTAATACCTGTGGTAAACCAAACAAACATGACCTTTGCCCACATACAACTTATAGTCTAAAGGAGAAACAACCATGAATCAAAGAAACTCAGAGTAAATAGCAAATTATAGCCCTGATCCTGCCTCAAAGGAGATGGATACATCAAGGAGCTAAGATAAAACATTACAGGAGAAGCAGACATACTTTATGGGTCTTTGCTGAAGAGATGTCCAGCCACTTGAAGGAAGAATAGGTATCAGTTTGGGAACATTTCATGGAAAGAAGTCAATGTGTACACAGCATATTGCAAGAGACCCCAAGAGAGCAAAGTATGTGTGGTACAGACAGGGCTTACTGCAGAGTCAGGGAGAAGCCAACACTGAAGTTTTGTCTTTATTTAAGAGCAAAGGAAAGTCACTGACCAGCTTCAAGCAAGGAGTGGGGTAAAAAGTGATAAAATTTACTCATCGGAAAGATGACTCTGGCTGTGGTGTAGAATGAATTAAAAGTGTAGGGGCTGGGAAATAACTTTTTTTAAAAAAGTGTAGTGAGGGAGTCTTGCTGGGAGGCAAATGCAATTGTGCCGGGTTTTGTGCTGGTTATAATGGTGGTGAGGATGAAGAGAAGGAATAATGGACCCGGGAGACCTGTGGTAGAGTGCTTGCCTGAGATTCCCAAGGTCCTGGGTTTGATCCCCAGCACCACCAAGAAAAAAGAGAGATTGTGGGGGAGAGGGAGAAGGGGGTGGGGGGAGGCACAGACAGGAAGGAGCACAATTTCTCTGAGGTACCTTTGTAACACTGAGAAGATATCCCAGAAGGTACAGGATTCTGGAGCTCAGTGAAGAAGTCTAGGTTGGCAATAAACATTTAGAAATTTCATTTGAAAATTGTATTGTGGCAAGCCATTCTCCCAAAGTGGCAACTTTTCAGACAGTATTTAAGTGAAACATTGATACTTCATGGCTTTCTTTCCTCTGCTGCAACAACCAGGCAATGATGGCCTGGACCCCCTTCCATAAAAGTCTTCTGCTAATAGGTAAAAATTGAGCCATGAGTGGTTTTCCCTGTAGCTCAATCTCATGCTTCTGAAAGTTAATGAAAACCTGGGAAGTGAGCAGGTCACCTCTCCTAACCTCCTACTTTACTGATGGGTGAGTTCATGTAGAAGTAGTTGTCTGAATTGTAAACCAGTTATGCCAAAGAAGCTCCTGGGTTCCTAGGCTGATGCGACCCTGTACCCTAACTGACTGAAGGCCTTTCTGTGAAGCATTGTGTTTATTAATAGGCCCTTGGGATGCCAGGACCCCTTTTCCCTTTAAAAATGTTTAGAAGCTGAATTGTGGTCACCTTACTTAACCCCATAAAGGAAAATTAAGTAATGCATTGGTACTAATCAGTTCACAAAGGACTGATAATTTTCATCTTCCTTCAAGAGAGAGGATATGACCCAGTGCAGTTGCTTCCATGGTACTTTGTCCCAGAATCTAAGCTGTATGTAGGTGTAGGGGTTAGGTAGCAGAGGGGAGGACTCTTGTGAAGAGCTGGAATTTGGGCTAGGATGTTTCCACAGCTGGTATACCTCTGTTTTCTCCTGTCCCTTCTTGTCTCTATAACCAGATCTGCCACTGAAGATTCAGACTAGCACTGGGACAAGATGAGATAAAGGATCAGGGTTGAGGAAGGTGGGTTTCCAGGCAGCAGAGTTTGGAAGCAGAGGTGGAGCCAGACTATAAGAGCACAGAGAGTGGATATGGAAGGGAGTCCAGGCCATCATTGCCTGGTTGTTGCAGCAGAGGAAAGAAAGCCATGAAGTATCAATGTTTCACTTAAATATTGTCTGAAAAGTTGCCACTTTGGGAGAATAGCTCAGGAACCTTCCCAGCATCCACATAGTTATGATTTCTGAGAAGCTCAGGCCACCCACTGATATAACCACGTGTGGTACCCTCAAGCCCATGGGTCTAAGGGATGAGCTTACATATATACACTATAAGAAATGCCTGTGATGTTAAGCAAACAAATATGTGGTCCTCTCTCATCACCCCTTCCATGAAATTAAAAAAAAAAATGTTTAGAAGTGTTGACTATAGTGGTAATATTTTTATGACAAAAAGATTACTTGTAAAGTAATAAAGAACATTAGAAAAAGGAGCCATGATCACTATTTGTGGTACCATATAGGAAATGTGCCTATTCTAAGAATTTTGCATCTTCCAATAATGTTTTAAACTAGAAAATAAAGTTTTTCCCCTTGGGTACTCATAAGCTTAAAAATCCAAAGATCTTATGCCATTAGGTAGGGAAGATGAATTAGTTGGCCCTCGGGAAGCTATGTGCTAGCCTCTAGCTTCACTTATTTTTCAAATAAGAAAAGTTAAAGAATGGACTTGGAAATGAATTTTTAATTGAGAGCCCTATTTCAGGCTCTGAGGTCTGAAGTGCCTATGCTGCAGTGTGACTTAGTTTCCTTTTCCGTTGGAGAAAAAAAATTTCAATATTAGAATAGTGTTATAGTCTGGATATGAAGTGTCCCCCCCGAAAATCTCCATTTTGAAACATTATCTCCAGTGCGGGAATGTTCAGAGGCAAAATGATTAAACAATGAAAGATATAACCTCATTAGTGGATTCATTCTTTTGATGGATTAATAATTTAAATGGACTACTGGGTGGTAATTTTAGGTGGATGGGGCATGGTAGGAGGAAGTAGGTCACTGAGGGTGTGTCCTTGGGGATTATATCTTGTCCCTGGCGTCTCTCTCTCTCTCTCCCTCTCTCTCTCTCTCTCTCTCTCTCTGTCTCTCTCTCTCTCTCTCTCTGTCTCTCTCTCTCTCTCTCCAAGCTTCCGTGAAGTGAGCAGCTTTCCTCAACAACACCTTTCTGCCATGATATTCTGCCTCACCTCAGGCCCAGAGCAATGGGGTTGGCCAACTGTGGATTAAACCTCTAAATCATAAGCCCGAAATAAACTTTTCCTTCTCTAAGTTGTTCATGTCAGGTATTTTGGTCAAAACAATACAATGTTGACTGATGATTAGTATCTTTTGGCATTTAGCAAGTCTTTTGATGAAGCAAACTCTCTGACTGTGGAGGAGCCATAATATGCACAGTTAAGGGGGTTCTATCTTGTTGGAACTATGTGAGCAGCTGCTCAATGTACCCTGCTCAGGAATGGTAGAGATAGCACTCTGGCTTTAGTGGAACTAGTGCAAATATGTTGTTCTACATCCCTTTACATCACATTTCTTATATTGCCAATTTTGAAGACGCAAATTTTAACCCTTTGTGTTGCATAAAGAAAACATGATTACAAATTATATTGAGTGGATAGTTAGCTCAAAGTAAGTTGAGCATTTAAAAATTTATCTTAATGTTATTTAGAACTGAAATAATTTGCCTAAAATGTTTAGCTCCTCATTTTGTTATAAGCTTCATTGTGATTCTGGAAACAAGATAAAGTAAAGTAAAACTTGGGCTTGTGGGTCTACAAATTATCCAGTTTTAATCCACCATCCCCTATACCCAATATTAACACTCTTTCTAATATTAACTGGGTATAGTTGTCTTTCTATTTATCCTTAGAACTAGACTGAATAAAATTCATGGGACTTGCTGGTCATAATTTGCAATTAGTCCAATTGTTTGAAATTTTTTACCCCAATTAAAATACACATATTGTTATTATTGTTTTCTAATTTTAAAAAAATGCTGAAAGTTTAAAGGGAAAAGGGAAAAGTCAATTAAAGTCATAATGCTAACAGAAATAATATTATGATGAGCATCTCTCCAAGTATCTAGTAGAGTATCCTATTATACTCACATATGTCATTTTTAGAAAACAAGTTCATACTGTCCTATTGGTTGTTATTTTTTTTTTTTTTAACTGTGATTCACTAAGCTATTGTGGACAACTCTATGTCCATAGATAAAGAATGACACTGGGGGGAAAAGTAGGGTGGTTATAATAAAAGAATCCTATTATTTTGTACATTGATATGCACTAATAATTATAATAAAAATAACACTGTTAATTATGGTGTCTAGATATATAATATTCATTTAAATAGCTGCTCCATAACCATTTATGCATTCCCAATTGTTGATCATTTCTGGTTGGTTTTTTTTTTTTGTATTTTTTACTATCATTAAAAAATTTTTACTATCATTAAAAATTTTTACATTCAAATTTCCAAATTTGTCTAATCATCTCCTTTGGATATATTCTTGATTTGCTTTTGATAGATCCTGTGCATATTTCAGTTTTTATATGTATTGCCAAACCATCTGTCAGGAACGTATCCATTTTCATGGCAATTAGTAGTAGTTGTGAATTCTTGGTCGCCCCCACTATTACCTAACTGGTAGGGTTTTTCTGTTTTGTTTATTCTTTACAAATCTTTTAAGTGATGATAATATCTTATTGTTGTTCATGTTTGCTTTATTTTAATTGCTGAAGAGAATGTGCATCTTTTTATGTGTTTATTGCCCACTTATATTTTTCCTATTATGACTTGCTTGTTTAGTCCTGTCAGAAAATTCTGGGAGGGTTATGGTCTGCTTTGTCTATGGAATGCAGGATTATAGCTATAAGTTATCCTTCAGTTAGATCATCTGATATGAAAACCTTTGGTAAAGAAAATTTTAGAAAGCTATTTTAAGAATATCCTGTTTAATGATTATGCCATGGAATTCGAAGAAGGAATTCATGATGTTAATTGGAGACCAGCTAATGCTAGGAGCTACTAGACAAGGTGGGACTGGGCTGTACCCCTGTGCTGCAGTCCCAGGAAGTAGTAACAAAATTTCTAGAAACTTCTCTGATTTCACACCTCTCGAGGAGGAGTTGCAGACACAGTGGAGCACACCCACCTGCTTGAAGCTGCCACAGGCCAGCCTCTTTGAGTTTTATGATGCATCTGAAATGAGGTTTTATTGCATCCTCCCTCCACCTCACGAAAAATTATGGGGGAGGAAAGAAAAACAGAACCCACCAAGAAGAACAAGCAAACCTGTCCTAGGTGGGGAATTGGCTACTCCATAAGGCAGCAGGAGAGTAAAGTACAAAAGACGTAAAGCACACCTCACTTTAATCCCTTCCATCCGCCCAGAGTCCCCAGAAAGCTCATAAAGTCCCCCTTGCTGGATGATTGGACTCCTTTCACTCAGGGGCAAGCAGGACATTTTGCTGTTTTAGGAGAGGGCTCCAGGGAGCTAGGGAGAAGGAGAATGGCAGTCAAGGGGATGGGAAAAAAGAAAATGAAGTCTCCTCTCCCTGCTTCAAGGTAGTGAGCTGTAAATACAAACAGCTGCTGCCTGAAAACACGGGGAGGAGGGGTGGCCGGACAGCCAGGCCAGTCAACCACCTCCACCAGGCCCAGTAGCTCCAAGGGCAACTGCCTTTCTTAGAACCATGTGTAGCTGTGAGATTTTCACCTCTTCAGGCTCCTCTTGGCTAACTCAAAGGAATCATTTTGAATGCTTCTGTCAAAAATGTTCCTGAGAGTTGTCTGTAGTGGGTGATACGTTTTCTCAAAAAAGGGTAGTCATTCTTGTCTGCCAGTTTTTAAGAGCTGGAACTGTCTTTTGTTTTTGTTTGAAATACAGTCTTCAGAGTGATAGGTAATGAAAAAGGGAGAAAGGAAAAAAAATTCCTGCAGTTTACCTTCAGTCTGGGTCCTTTTTCTTGTCGGCTTTTGACATTTCATGGTGTTTGCAGGGAAACCGGCCTAGTCGGCCTGGGAAGGGCTCCTGGATCTTGGACAACAAACTTAAATAATCAAAACAATTTATTTGGCAGTTAAAAGAAGAGTCTCCTAAATATGTATCTAGTCTTACTTGGTTTTGAACTCCTGGTGAAGCAGAGAACATGTGCTTACTTGTTCTCCTCCCTCCTGTGGCTCTGCCTTTACTCCTAGAGTCCAGCATCCCCATGCGCTCCTAGAAGGCTTTCCTGCAACACTCCAGACTCCATCAGCCCTGCCCCCATAGGCTCCATATGCCCACCCTCCACTCCTAGACTCCATATTCCCCCACAGACTCTAAGACTCCATCCTCCACACAAAGACTCCATCTTCCCCCCGCCCAAGCACTCCTGTGCTCCATCTCCCCACCCCCAATGCTCCTGGTTTCCATCTGCCCTCCCTGCACTCCTAGACTTCATATGCCCCCTACTCCTAGACTCCATCCTCCCCATACTGCTAGATGCCACCCTCCACACACACACACTCCTAGACTGCAGAGCCTCCAGGCTCAGTGCCCACCTCACCTTACTGGCTTCTCCTCCTGTGCCCTTCACTGGGGGAAATCTTCTTGCCATCATATAAGACTGCCATAACTGCACTGAGCTTCCTCAAGGCACACCTTATCATTGCATTTCTATGTTTCTCCCATTCACTGACTGTTATCCTTAAAAGCAGGACCCAATCTTAGTGTTCAGTGTAATGCCTGTGGGAGTAGTGACCGTGGTTCTATCAGGATTAGCAGCTGAAATAACAGTAGTAATGACACTTTATTAAGTGTGTGCCACATACTAAACATTGCACTTGGCATTTTTCATATGCACTGTTTCCACTCCTCCCAACAACCCAATATCATAGGAGTATTTTCTCCATTTAATAGATGAAAATGAGGTTTAGAAGTTAAAAATTCATGTCACATAGCTACCAATGCTAAACCAAAGTTAGAATTCAGATCTTACTTATTTTCAGTATTTCAGAGCCTCTCATCGGCTGCTTAATAAAGACCTGCTCAGTGAACGAACTGCCCTGAAATCATTTTCTGAGCCTGGGGAAACCTTGCCAGGAATCTCAAGATCTACAGCTTTACACTTGGCCCATTGGCTGTGTTCCCTAGAGCTTCAGTCCCCCTTCTTCAGCTACCTGTATCATTCCATCTGCTGCTCCACTCCTGCCCCGCTCCGCGCCAGTTACATTCTCTCCTCATGGTGGGAGATGGAGTGGAGAAGAAGGGTAGCTTCCCCTGCCTTGTCTTGGTTCTTTTCTTTCATGTCATCTTTTCTTGTCCTGTTCCTTATTCTCTGAAGTCTTTTTAGACACCCCAAAGAAATTAGGCTAAACCAAATGAAGTGACTGCTTTTAGAAATCTAAAATGGATGAATACCAGCCACATCATATTGTTCAAACTGATACATCACCCCTGTCAGACCCCATAAGAAGATGCCTACAGACTTCTCTTGTGGAATACATATAAAGAACCTCTAGTGCCTGGCACATAGTGAGCACTGAAAAAATGTATATGTTAGTTCTTGTGATTTTTTTTTTTAATCTTTGAGTGTAGTGCTGAAATTCCTAAATGGGAATGAGCCAAGAGCAGTATATTAATTAATATTAATAAGTATTGCAGAAACTAACATCTAGTATTATATGCCAAGCATTATTTTAAGGACTTTTCATATGTTAACTCATTTATATTAATTAATTTTTGTAGCAACTGATGATGTAAATATTATTGGCCTCATTTTACAGCTTAAGGAAGTTGACACACAAAGAGGTTACATTATGGAGATTGAGTCCAAGTCTCTGGTTCCAGAGACTATGCTATTTCCTAATCATGCTACTCTGTAAAAAGCATAGCAGAAAGATGGTATATTAGTTCCCTCATCCTTATCTCTGATTTATGTTTTCAGGGAAATGAGTGTATCTGTGAAAGGCAAAGGCCTTTGGTGGTTTTGCAGAGTCCCAGGCAGCACCTGGAGAAAGGAGGGCAGCCCAGAGACATTTATGTTCCTGGTAAACAACTAAAATGGGCAGAACCTTTTTGCATCAAACTCAGCTTCTCTCAAAGCAGAATTTCTAAGTTGCCAACTTGGTGAGAAAATCTGCATTACCATATTATGGCTGTTCTTTGAGGAAAGATTTTCATACAAAATAGTTTTTTTATGGTCAACAAACTTACAATTTTTGTTACTCTTGAAACTTGGCAGAATATTTTATAGAGGCCAAAACAAATTCTATGGACATACAGAATTCTTGTAAGTCTATTATTTTCAGAAATTAGTACTATATAAAGAGTAAATGGCAAATTAACAGATGATTCACAGTTGGTTAAAAATGTATATATCTACACAGCACATATTTCTGTAGAAAATACATGCATATATAAAAGGAATTTTACACATAAACTACATCTTGTATTACATATTTTATTTTCATTTTTTGTTTGTTTTAAATTTTCCCTAGTATAAACACAGGAGCATCCTCAAGTGAGCAGACTCTAGATCAGGCCAGCCATTTCACTCCAGGGTGCCAAGTTCTCCTCACCTGCACACACCAGGTCTTCTTTCCCCATTTTTGTTTGTCATTCTGTAGTGAATATAGCTCTGTGGTTCAAGCAGCAGGGCTAGGGGCTGGTGTCAACTCCACAAGTAAAATGTGACTCTCTAACATTTAAATTTAACTTTTAACGTTCCTATCTGGGAGAACAAGAAACTGAACCTAACACAGACAGAGGGAGAGAGAGATGCCAACTTGTGAGATTCAGCCTACTGTCAACTATTGTGTCTCTGTGTCACATCCACTGCTCTACTTCACTGAGATTCACAAGAGGCGGTTGTGCATGGGAAGGCCCTTGTGGCTGGGCTGCATGCTTGCTTTCCCAGTGCATGCCCTGAGCAAGACCTAGGCCACAGTGGGCTGCCTTCTCCAGTGCTGAGTGTTTATTTACCTTGGTTTGCTTCATCATCTCCCCTCCCATCATGCTCAGCCTTGCTCTTCCTCCCTCTACCACCACCACCCCAGCCCAGCCATCCTCCTCCTCTGCTCCCACTCTTCCTAGTCTCACAAGAGCCCTCTCTTGACTCAAGACACCCATGAAACAGAGTAAGACGGTGGAAATCATGGGCACTTTGTTGGGAGAGCCAATTAGAGGCCAGATTGACCAGAATGAGCAGCAGGACATCCAGAAAGATTTGCTTCTGGGGAACAGGAGCCTAATCCCGTTACAGGCGGGCTGGAGACTCCTGGGGCCTACAAGCCTCTTTCCTGCTGTGCCTGGAGGGATATCATTGGAGGACTCTGCTCGCCAGCAGCCTCCCCCTCCCCCCCCCCCAGCCCCTTCCATTCTCTTTTCTTTTGCAGTGACACACACTGCAGTGCCTCTGAGGTCATTTGTTTCCCACAGCCTCACAGGGCGCTGTGGCAACAAGGGGGACAATGATCTCTCACAGGAATGATGGGAGGCCTTGTTTTGCCTTAAATAAGCCCCTTCAAGGGAGCAGTAAGGTCTGTTGTGTGTGTGGTTTGTTTTTTCAGAAAATCCTCTTGCCCATAGCTCCAGTGTGAAGTACTCAGGCAACTTCAATTGAGGACATAAAGAATCTTATGTGTGTGTGTGAGGGTTTAATTTTATTTTTATTGCTGCTTTGAGACCAGGATTGTGTTTTTCCTTCTAGCAGTTACCCTTTTCCCGCTCATGCTCCCTGGACCCCAGCATTCTTTGGATAGTTTTAGGCAGGAATTGGCAGGTGTTGGGGCAGAGTGATGCCCATGTCTCTGTGCTGGCCTCTGATTGCCCTCTACTTTGGGGAGGGAGCTCGGCAGGAATTTAGAAATATGCTCCTACACATTTCTCTTTCATTCTGAGTCTGGAGAAAGTACTTGAAATAGGGCATATAGGGCTAGGATTCAAAGCAAAGGGAAGGTGGAGGCCTAGATGGGAGGAAGAAGGACTTCATGGGCCACCTCAGGACAGACCATCAGCTTTAACAACAGAGGTTCAGGGAATAAGTTGGAAGAAGACATGCATGTGGAATTAAAAGCAGTCAGGTCCTGTGCCTGATTTAGCTGTGTAATGAGAAAGATGGAAGTGTACTTCTTCTCATATCTTCACTAAGCCACTAGGAAACAACTGTCCTATTTTTCTTATGACTCTTTGGCAAGTGTTTTGGATCTTCAGACTGTGGAACATAGTTTAACCTTAGAGCTTGAGTGAGCAACCATTATTATATGTAAATGCTTTTTATTTGGTGAATCATGATGAATCATATAATCTAGATATATTACCTGGAGAAACTGAGGTTAGACAGATTAAAGCCTTTCCCAAACCACATGGTGAATTAATTTTAAGATTTGAGATTAAAACTCAGGTCTTTTAGTTTCCAGATCATTAACTAATCAGCAAGATCTATGAATTCTTTCTCTTTGTTCCAAAGAGAAAAAAACAAAAAAGGCAATCAAGACATTTCCTCATCCGAGCCATCTGAACAGAACATATCAAAAAAACTCATCTGTATAAGCTGTATGGCTATTTAAATTATATTTTTAAACTTTTTTTTTCTTCTTTTGCTTTTTATAAATCATATCTCTAGCTGTTCACAAAATTTTGTCACCTCTTTGACCTAGTAGATTCAATGCTTTTGGATTTCTGATTGGGCCACTAGAAGAATATAGTATTTCTTCACTTACTTCTTCATCTCTTCATTTTCTGACTTTTTTTTTTTCACGGACAATTTGAACATGTTTGTGAAATTAGCAGGAAGAAGAGTTTCCCAGATGCTTCTATTGATTATTTTATTACAAACACAGATCAACTGCAAGCTGGTATCACATTTTGGTAATTAAAGAAACCCCCTCCTACCCCCCAATTTTTTTTTCCTTTAACATTATCATTGAATTTAACAAACATTCCTAAGATCAATTCTTCTCTTAACAACTTCAGTGTCATTTTAATTGTTCACAAATTCTAAAGTGGCCGTCCTGGAACTTTTGATAAATGGATTGACATATTGCTTTATTTCTCTGGACCATCTGTTAAATGTTTATTCTCAACTTCAACTGAAGTACCGTTCATCAGCTTCAAGTAACAAACACCCCATAGTCAATTCAAACAGACAGCCTGTGTCTCTCTGACAGTGATAGGACACTGGCCAGACCATCCTCTCTGGCCAGGGTGGAAGTGTTCCAGTCTTAGCTAAAGCTAGACTGACTTATGTTTAATATTCATTGAAAAGGAAATAGCAACAAAAATAAATGATAAATAAAATCATCAATATAATTAAGATCTGTGACAGAAGCTAGATGGTAAAAGAAAACCCCTGATCTACAATCATTAATAACCTAACTTTGGAAATGTTTGACTTTAAGGAAGTACAGGCTTTGTGTAATCTGCCTCATGACCTAGGCTCAAGCCCTTTCCTCTGGGGCCCGTTGGAAAATTCCCTTAGAGTTTCTTTCCTACTAATATATCCCAACACATCTTCCAGATGCATGGAAAAGAGTTTCATTAAATCCAAAATGGTAACCAAAAATGTTGAGTGGCAAGAAACTGGTGGTGGTGGCTTTGGGAGCTGGTAAATAAATAACAGGCTTGTTGTCCTACACCCTAGTTTAATGCTCTCAAGAGGTTCTTATGTTGCTCACATTAGTGGGCATGTAAATGAAACCCCTGTTGGCCTTGGCAGATATTGGCCTCTTCCATGACCTTGTTTGACTGAAACAAAAAGTCATTGGTAGAACAAAAATTCAGAGCTCTGAACTTGATTGAAAGAAAAGGGCAATTCTCTGAATTGGGTAATTGGATCACCCTCCCAAGTGCCCTAGGGCTTATATCAAACATATAAGAAGGAGATTAATAACTTCAGTGTATAAATGAGCTTCAGGCAGCTTCCCACTGTAACATTTCACTCTCAGGAGCTTTCGGACATAACAGAGCATTTAGGACATTTCAGAGCATTTTGAAGTGCTCTTTATAAAACTCAGGAAGGGTCTGCAGACTACTGTGGAATTCTTGTAATTGCGTAGGTCCAGTCTGAGGGGCGGGTAACCTGAAAGCCTCTGCAAAATGGCCCCTAAAACTGCTCATAAAATGTGTTATTGGGATTGAAAGATGATGACAATAATTTTTTTTCAAACTGTACTTGATAATTACTTCCCTAGTTATGACTTTATGATCTAGACTAAATTAGATGGGCCTGTAAAAATGGAAAGTTGGCCATTTTCCTGTTTCTTACAGTTGAGCTTGAAGACCCCCAAGACTTACACAAACCCACATGTTTATATGTGAGTTGTAAGGGTCCATCTGAAAAGTAGGGAACTTTTTATTAATTCCTTAATTTGCTCAGTCAGTATTTATTGAATGCTATTATATATATCAGGCTTAAGAATATAAAAAATGTATAAAGTAGAGCAAGATTCATTACTAGATATTTGGAAACACAGGTTCATAAAGATTGAAGGAACTCATGAGAAAGGGGCCTTAAGGCAGAATTGGTAATTAAGCTGACCAGAGAAGACAAACAGGCTAAAATCGCCATTCTTCTCACAGAAGGGAAGGATCAATAGGCCACCATTGGGTCTTGAGGAAATGGGATTATTAGTAATCGAGGTAAACTTCCAGTGTCACAGCTGGGTAGCAAAGGGGATACAAGATAAAATTTATTTAAAATATATTATTTTGAAATGTATCTTTATGGGTATGGACATTCTGAGACCTGTGGCAACCATGTAGAAAAGAACTCTTAGGGAACATTCTAGAATCAATGCTTATCTTAATGGATATAGATCTGCCTGGATGCCAGAGAGTTAGCAGAATCCTTATATTCCTTTTTGCTTGTTCACTTTAAAGGAGATATTTTATTACTGAGGAAATATTACTAAAGTGGGTAGAGTTGTTTCTAAGAACTAGAATTCTAGAAAGCTAGTCAGGAAAAGAGCTAACTTTAATCATGAGGTGAACTATATATTTTCATTTTTCTCCTGTAACTTTTATGGAAACTCTGTGAAGCAAATGTTTTGCCACATTTTTAAAAACAAGCAAACAGCCTCAGAAAAGGTAGATAAATTCATCAGAACCTAACAACCAGTACATGGTAAAACCCATGTCTTTTCCATTATCTATTCTCCCAATATCAGAGCATAAATCATCAGGTAAAGGTAGAATATTTGAATTCTCTTATATTTGTTTTGATTTTGCCATTGACCATGGTTTCTTTTCCTATAAAGTTGATGTGTTTGTTGTTGTTGTTTTGTTTTTGTTGTTGTTGTTTTGTACCAGAGATTGAACTCAGGGGCACTCGGCCACTGAGCCACATCCCCAATCCTATTTTGTATTTCATTTAGAGACAGGGCCTCACTGGGTTGCTTAGCATCTTGCCTTTGCTGAGGTTGGCTTTGAACTTGCGATCTTCCTATCTCAGCCTCCCAAGCTGCTGGGATTACAGGTGTGCACCATGCTCAAAATTGATGTGTTTTATTCTCCCCCACCCCTGTAATACCTAGGTGCTTTTAGTGAGAAATAGCAAATAGATCTTTCATTCAACTCCAAATGCTTGATGGTGGTTGCTTAGACTACTGTATTGGTATTGTTGAGCAGCTGCTCCTGTGGGTTGTATGGTGGGGTAGTGGTGGTGGGCATGCTATATATCTTTCATCAGGGAGCTTGCTTTAACATCTTTACTTCAACCTGAAAGGGGTGAATGAGAGAAATAATTTAAAGTTCTTATAAAGGAAAGCCATGCCTACCTCCCAAAGTAGGAAATATTGTGCTCCTACAAAAATGAAAGAGACCAGAGAATTTATAAAAGAGATTTGCTAAGTCTTGAAAGGGAAAAATAAGGAAAGTAGAAAAGGCTAAGTGAAGTAGACTACAAGCATCTGAAATTTGGGTATAAACTCGAGTTTGGATTTTGTGGCTCATTTTCAGGGAAGCTGTTAAAATTGACTTGTTGATGTTGCTTTTTTTGTTTGTTTGTTTGTTTTGTTTTTTTTAAAGGCCATTGTATTTTTTTTCCTCCTTTATGTGTAATGAGATGGCAACCATGGCAACCACACACACACACACACACACACACACAAAAAGGCAACAGGCTTGGCTGGAGAGTTTAGCCAGTACCCAGCTCTCCTCCCTGCTGCTAGTACTTGCTTGTCCTGAAGAGGCTGGATGACTCATCCCTCTTGGGAGATGAGACATGGTTCCATGTTGATATCACCCATCGGGCTTATTGCTTGAATCCTCAGATTGTTCATATGTTTGTTGACTTTTCATCTAAAAATAAAAGTCACTTAAGTCAAATAGCCTAGTGCCAATGGGTTTGGCTATTTGTAAAATTTGGAAAGCTATTTAGGAAACCGCCATCAGGATGTTCTTGGCGTTGCATAAGCTTGGGCATGTTGCACTTAAGCACTCTAGCTCTCGCACAGATTGGGCCCACTGAGTTGAGTTTAGAAACCCTTCCTAAGAAAATAGGGCACTCAGTAAGTATTGTTTATGATCCACAAGGCATTTCTGTGTCATCTAATGTTCTCTCTTGGTCATATCTTTTTTTTTTTTTTGCTTGAGTAAAATGTGAAACTAATATTAGCTGCTTATCTTTGCAATTTTGGTGCAACTCAGTCAATGAAATTCCTCTTTCATAAACTCCTCCTGTTCTTTAAAATGGGTGCCACATCTTTCATTTCCCCTCCTTAGACATTATACATTATTTATGACAACCAGGTTCTATGCAGTGCCTCTTACATTTAAGTGATGGATGGAATCTTCTTAATGACTAGCCTAGTTCAAGTTGCAGAATTGGAGATCAAGACCTGGTTTTCTCTTTGGTCACATAGAAGTTGTTTCTGGACAAAAAGTGCTATATACAATGTATATTTTTAAAAAATGATCTTTATTCTATTTTGTACTGCAAAAACAAACTTCGCAAGAATGATTCTCTCACAGGATATGGAAATGGCCTTGGACCATGTCCAGGGTTAGTGGCACAGCTGCTGTTTCCTGCAAGGGACATCCCATATCCAGAAGAGAAAAAGACAAAGTTAAATATATAGCAGGAAAATAATGCTTGAACCTATTAACAAAAATGAAAAGATTTGCCTGTTATGCAATCTGTCTGTAATGACATGTAACGAACCACTGGCAGGAATTACAGTTTATGTTTAGAAGACATGTTTAAAACTCTTTATGAAAGGGCAACTGATCCAATGAGAGCAACCACAATAGTACTTATGGCACCTAATAAACTTAAAATCCCTTTGTATGTCTAGTTTTATATTCACAATAATGCAGTAAGACTGGTGAGTTGCTTGGAGACAGCTAGGGCACATATATGATCTTGGGCACATATAGTCTGGCCCTAGGGTACGTAAAGCCAGGTGAAGAGTTTTTATTTTATTCTCATCATGATGCAAAATTTTAAATTAGGGATGGACATGACTTAATTTACATGTTTAGAAAAGTTTCTCCAGCCTGCTGTGTGGAGCACAGACTATATATGGGGCTAGATGGAAGCTGCAAACCTAGTCAGGAAACATAACACTAATCCAGGAAAGAGATTATGGTGGCTGGGATTTGGGAATAGTGGTGGAACAGGTGAGAAGCAGTTGGATTCAGGATAAACTTTGAAGAAATTGTTTATAAGACCTGCACATAGGTTGGATATGAAATATGAGTATAAAAAAAACAAGACTTATCCCTAGAATTGGGAGTCTGGATAACTCTGGAAATGGTGTTATTTTTCTAATTTTAGGTCAAAAAAATCCATGAATGTTAAGGAAAAGAGTAAATGGTGGGGGGCAGTAGCAGAGTAGAAAAGTTGAGTCTGAGATGTCATGTAAGTAGAGAGAAAGTCAAAGCAGCTGAATGTGAATCTGGAACTCAGGGGACAGGTTGAGCTGGAGATGGGAAGACAACTAAGGACTAAGATTCCTGGGGGTACACCAACATTTAGAAGTGAAAAAGAGGGGAGAAACCTGCTATAAAGTGGGAAGAAATCCATGAGAGTGTGGTTTTCTGTAAGCCAGATGAAGCAATATTTCAAGAAGGAAGGAGCTAAACCCAGTGTTGCTAAGAGGACAAATAAGTCGTGGACTGAGAATTGATCCTTGGATTTGGCAGGATACAGTCAATGGAGGCCTTAACAAGAGTGGTTTCAGGACATCATTATCCAAAGTGCATGTAAGAAGACATGAATTGGTGTCAACATACTTTATATACAACCAGAGAGATGAAAAATTGTGCTGTGTAAGTGTAATAAGAATTGGAATGCATTCCACTGTCATTTGTTTTTTTAAAAATCAATTTTAAAAAAAGAGTGGTTTCAGTGGAGTATTGGAGACATAAGCCCTATTGGAGTAGGTTAAAGAGAGAAACAGAGCATGGGTCCATCATTTAAGATGTTTTGCTATGAACAGAAACAGATTTGAAGTGGTAGCTGGAGAAGTCGAAGGTTTTATTTTTTAAGTTTTTTTTATGTTAATATACATGATTCGGTAGAGAGAGAAAATGTGACAATGCTGGAGAAAAAAAGAGTAATCACTGATGAAAGACCTGGAGGATACAGGAAAGGATTGGCGTGCAGGTTCAGTGTGCAGGGTAGCCTTAGGCTGAAGAAGGACTCACTGGACCAGAACAGAAGGCAGACTACATTAGCATAAATGCCAGCAGGTTAGTAGATTTGGTGGTGTGAGATTGAAGTAGTTTTCTTATGGTTTCTCTTTTCTCGGTGAAATAAGACATGAGATAGTCAGCAGAAAGCAAAGAAGGATCAGATTGGAAGGGTCAAATTTTCAGATTGGAAAATATATGAAATGGCTAGATAATCTTTATATTATACCACCACTGACTTTAAGTCCTTAATGACTTCATGAGAAAACAGATCTAGGTCTAGACTTGGTAATTTATTCAACATATAGAGAACTCAGAAAAGACAAATAGGGTTCCTTCCTTGGCTCCCAGCTCTGAATGCTGGACTAAGTGGGGGTATATAAAGGAAGGATGCAATGTTGGTGGCTGTGTCAAATGAACCTCCTTTGAGGACTTCCCTAAGCCCCTGTCTATCCCCCGTAGGGTGTGTCGAGTAAGGAGACAGTCAGAGCCTCTTCTTCCAAGATGCCCACTTGGCTAATATGATGGAGCCTGGGGCATGTCTGCCACATTTCTTGGGGCAAAACTGAACCAACTCATCCGCCTCCCTACTGTGTTGCTTAGAGGCACTTCTCCAACTAAATCATCATCCTAATCCACACTATGCCTCTTTCATGTTTCTGAAAGAGCTCTTGACTCTCACATCTGCACGTACTACAGACCCAACAGTGAGTGCTAGTGAAGAAGAATGTTGACTAGAGCACACTGTGTTCCCTGGTATATATTTGGATTCTATTCAAAATGTTGTCAGTTTGCTGGGGTTAATTAGAATCCTGACAGTCTAAGGTCCTTGCCTGGTGTTCTGAAACTAGAAAGTTAAAACATTGGGGTATGGGTGATTAAGAAGAAAATGAGGGGGTGGGTTTGTGGCTTAGTGGTAGAGCACTTGCCTACCATGAGTGAGGCACTGGGTTCAATCCTCAGCACCACATAAAAAAAATGAATAAATGTATTGTGTCCACACAATAAAGGTATTGTGTCTACCACATAAAAATAAATAAATAAAATAAATGTATTGTGTCCAACCACAACTAATAAATAAATATTTTTTAAAAAAAGATTCTAACTTTGGTCTGTGTTTTCAAAGCTTTCCACTGTACCATACTACCTATTACAAGTCAATGATAATAATGTCTTGATCATTTGCATGTGTGAAGAATCTTCCATTTGAAAAGCTAAGGTCTGTAAGTAAGTATTGTCTTCTTTCATGATTTGGAGAGAACAAAGAAAGATCCAATATTTACTGGATAGCTTATATGTGTCGGATATAATTTTAGCCACCTTCACATACCAGATAGTTTATATTTATCATCCTTACTTTACACATGAGGAAGTGAAACATAACAGAGAAAATAAGTTGCCCAATGTCACATGGCTCACAGAGAAGTTAAAAGTCAAGCCTGATGCTATCCCTCAGTAAACTCTAAGCTCCATTGGAGCAGGGAGTGAGTCGGTTTTTAACACTATCACATTTCTAGTGCCTAGAACATAGTCTGATTCTGGCACATAGTAGATGCTCAGGAAAAAAAAAATATTGAATGAATAATGAATGAATATGATTTGAGATGCAATTAGGACACATCAAGCCTTGTGCTGTGCTTTCTGGTCCTCCAGTGGATGCCAACATGATGCAATGAGAAGGTTCTGAGAATTAATCAGTAAGAGCATGCATGTTTCTGATTGCAAAACCTTTGCTCTTCTCACAGCTATGCAGTCTATGTAATGGAAGTGCTTTTCTAATGTTGGGAAAACTGAGGTACAGACGTTACCTTGGCAAACACTTTGAAATCTTGAGATTCTCACCTTTATAGCCTTAACCACTTAACAACCCTGTGGTCCTGGTGGGGTTATAGCTTTCCATAAATCTGGTACTTAATCATTTAAAGAGATGGCAATTTATCTTAAATACACGCCTCATTATGGATGTGACATACTTAGCACAGATGGTCTCAGAAGTTTTTCCTGGCTTCCTTTCCCCTAACAGTATCTAGTATGTTAATGTCAATATTAGCTTTACTGTTTTAGGTAACTTTGGTATGCTTCTCATTAGCTGGAACTGTAAAGAGTTCAGTTTTACCTGCGCTGAGGGATCGCTAAATTCCTACTGGCATCTGCACACTCAGTCCCATGTTGAAAGTGAGGTCATGTTTCTCCTGGATTGTGCTGTATCTGATGAGCTTGGGCTGGCATGAATCCGAGACAATGAAATAATCACACCCATTAGCTCACCAGGGCCTTATTAAGACGTGGCCTGGCTTTCCATCCACTTCTCCTGCTTGGAAAAACTGACATGGTCATGGTTTATAAAGGTTGGTGGAGATGGAACTGCTTCAGCAACCGAGACATAGCTCTACCCTGTTTAAACTTGGGATGGGTCTGCTGCTTGGTCTTGGGAAATAGCACTTCAAGAGCCAGAGTGCAAGAATCTTTAATCTCTGTATGTGTGATGGTAAAGTTGAATTTTCTTACAGCCTTCTTCACCCTCTTCCTGACTTCAGTGGGGGAGGGGCCACTCTGGAGCAGAGCTTTCCAAACTTTTCACTGTATATTATATTTCTCTTTGTAGACCCCAATAATTTGAAGCTTTGGATCTAGGAAATAATGATTTTCTTTCTTAGTGACGTCTGGAGTCATTGTACTGTACCTTCTGCTTTAGTCTTCCTCCGTGGTGCTCTCTTAGGGACACCATCCCACACAGCTCTTTTCACAGTTACAACTAGCATTACTTGTGTAATTGTTTGCTTGTAAGGACAGGTCTGTCTTGTTCATGGCTGTTTCTCCAGTGCCTAAGTCTTTGCTTGATACATAGTTGGCACTTGATAAATATTTGTTAAATGGATTAAGGAATTAGCTGATTTAATTCCAATAAAAAAATAAAAGAAAGCTCTTCCTTATATTGGCTTGGAGAGCCTTATTCTGTATAAATTACGAATAATTTTTGAGATGTTGACAGTAGCTGAAATAAAAATCACCAACTTTAAAATAAAGGTTCCCTTCGCATAGAAGAGGAGATGCTGTTGGGGTGGGATTACACAAGAGGCTTCCAGAACATTGATAATATTCTATTTCCTAATCTGTAGGACTCCTGGAGACCCAGGCATTCCAGATTTACTTCCAAATTAGGGGGTCACCTGCTATTTACTTCATGTACACCCAACAGCAGGATTTTATAAAAATGTGAGGGTGTTTTTAAAGTAACCTTATTACTTTATAGACTTTATATCTCTTATGATTGTTCACCTTTACTGGCTTGAAAAATACCTATTTGGGTTTTTTTTTTTCCTTCTCACATCTTTGGAGATATGTCCCTAAGAGCACCATGGAGGAAGACTGAGGCAGAAGTAACCCCTCCCGTCTCTCCTTTTGTATCCACCACCTTTTGAATCCTTCTCACTTCCCAAAACCACACATTGAAAGTAACCCACGTAAAAAACAAAACAACAACCCACCACCCATCAGTGGTAGGTTGAGTACCTACTGTGTGCTTTGGATCATAAGCTGCAATTAGAATGACTGGAGTCCTTTCCTGAGCTTCATGGGGTCTTCTGGCTGATATTATATTGTAAAAATGAGAAAGTTATCTGAGAAGGGTCTGAAATCAGAACAGCTTTTCAGTCTTTCCTCATGATATGATGCCCCCTGTGTGAGTTTTTGAAACTACCAGAGATTTTTTTTAAGAGAAATCACAGCACTTGCCAAACATTTTTCAGGGACCCAAATTGGGTGACTTGTGCTACATTACTCCCTGGTATTTAAAGACCACCTAATACCAGAAGTTTGCTAGACCCAACCCCTTCCTGTTCAAGGGAACAGGCCTCGTCAACCCTCTCATCAGATTGCAATCAAAAGTTGCTTGATAAATCAGTCAGGCTGAAAATATTCTTGGCAGTTTAAACAGGCAGTGGTAAGAACATGCTTTCTCTAGTTACAAAGAGTTCATTATCCAAGGGCCGGAAGTGACCGAAATCATTGATTGGCTAATTATATGTAACTCAGGGGTCATAGTGCTTCGGTCATTATGTGAGAATATTCATAAAGTACTTGAATTCAGCTCTAGTAATGAAGAGAAATTCACCCAAGGAAATTGCAGGGTTAAAGTCTGGGAATTTAGATGGTATAGGATGTTACTCCTCTGAAATGGAAGGATTTAATATATTACTGAGTTTTGCAAACAAATCTTGGAAAACAGATTCCCTAAATCTTTCCCAGCTTTCAGATGAGATGTAAAACTAGAAGTTTTAACCTTTACTTGTGGTTGTCTAAAAATCTACCCTATTTTTCTTAGGAAGGGAATCAGTTCTCTTAACACCCTGGCCAGATTCCCAACATGTACAGGGTGGCCTGTTTAAAACAGGCCTGTGGATGCTTCAGAGTGAGGGAAGGGGTTTGTTGTAAAGCACCATGTGTATGTGGGTGTTTAATGAATATGAGCTGATTAAATTGGCCACCCTGAATTATAACCTCATACCTTCTGTAGTTCCTCTCCGGTTTTTAGCTCAGGACTATGTTCTTCCTACTTTTCTGCCTAGACTTGTTAAGCAGAAAAGCTCCCATTATTAAAACTACGGGAGTTTTCCATCCAAGGTTTCTTTGTTTCAATGATGAGCAAAAGAATGAAGCCTTGGAATACCTTCCTTTCAAATTGTGACCCAGCTGTAGTGATGTTCTGCATCAGCCACACCCATGTCACTTCCCCTCAAACCTTCTCGCCTCCATCTGCTTCCCTGGCTCTGCACTAACACAATGCTGGTATCTGTCTGGAGCAGATAGTGAGCTCTGCCACAAACAGAGGAGGCCTTGTGTAAGGAAGGAAAAAGCTCTGTTCTAGAAATCAGGCAACCTGGGCTTATGGTTCATTATTGCTAATAACCATCTGTGTGGCTTGGAGGAGTCACTTAGTCTTCACAGGACCAAGTTCATTCATAAATAGCAAAGGCAAGACAAAATCAGTATTTCTCAAATTGAGGCCTGCAAGTTCTGTAAGACTTTGAATTTGTTATATTTTTATCACAAATCTGGTATATGTCTTTATTATTATAAAAATGATACTTTGCAATTGAAAGTTATTTTCAAAAAATAAGTCTTAAATATCTTAATATTTATAAAACCTCCTCTGACATCTCCTAAAGTATTTTAAATGTGTTTTAGAGGTCTCAAATAATTTTTTCCTTTAAAAAAAAAAAAAATCAGTCCAGTTTGAGGAACACTGGGTTGATTCCATTTACTCAAAAACTGGATATAGAAGTAGGACAAAATATTAGTTTTAACTTTCTTATTCTCATATTACTTTTGGACCACCCCAATAATGTTTAAGTCTTTTAGCATATGGGCTTCTTTTCTTTTTATAACTGAAATATTTTCTGTTTGCAATCACTATATATTAAATTATAAAGAGCATGTTTCACTCAATAGCTCCTTTTTTTCCCTTTAAGATTCAGATCATTTAATTTCTTGGTGACTAACCTGGTTAATTGAGACTACCTTCCTCTATAAAAGGTTTTTGTATTGGTTGAAGTGACGAATGCACTACTCACATCAGTCAACCTGAGATGGAGCATCACAATAGTAGTTTATGTACATTTTCAACTTATATAGTTGACAAAGTGTATTCCATGTACAGTATCTCTTTTGATTTTCACTGTAATCTCTTCTAGTATGTGAAGCTGGTAGCATGATCCCCATTTTACAAATGACGATGCTCAGGCCTAGAAAGAGTACCTTATAAATCTTCTGACTCACTAGACTTGTTCTTCCCAACAATGTTTCTTCCACTAATAACAGCAACAAAATAGATTGGATACCTGTTGTTTAGCATATTGTGCTATTCCCCTGTTGCTTGTTCCAGGAAATCCTAAGTGGAGCTTCTTATTCAAAGATAGACTGACATTGCTAGGCCTTACTCAGCCTGACATTTCACATGCTATCATTTACTAAAAGACCTATCCGGTCTCACCCAGTCCAGTTCCTAGTACATAAAGGTACTTGGTAAATATTTATTGGTGATGAATGAATGAATGAATGAATGAATGAAAGACTCTTAAAAACACCTCTGATTAAATTTTTACCTTGAAAATCAACTTTTTTTTTTTAAATTTTTTATTGTTGGCTGTTGAAAATCAACTTTTGCTGTACAGATTTTTTGCCAACATTTTTTCAGGTACTAAGTCAGTAGGATTTGCTTAGAGACTGCCAAGTGCTTTAAGGACAAAAGAAAAGGGAACTGCTGAGAGAGAGAGGTGCACTGGTAGACCAGCAGAGGAAATCCCCTTTCTGGCTTTATCTACCCACCTGTCTAGGACTGATTTCTTAGGCCTCTGAGTGGACACAGGAAATGGTATCTCTTTGTCTGCCTGGAGTTGAACAAAATATTCACTCCCACCATAGGGAGAAGAGAGGAATGACAGAGGTGTGTGAAGAAATGGAAAGATAATATAACAAGATGGAAAGTTGGGATGGAGAGTAGAGAAGCTGTGGGAAGATGATTTCTGTGGTCAGGATATGCCTGCATGGAAAGGAGAGAGATGTTTTCTCTGCTCCTCCCATAGTGTGGTTTGGCTCTTTTCCCTCAACTTCCCAAGTGACCAAGGACATCACATTTTAATCAAGGCAGTTTTTGCAGGGCTGGGAAACTAGGCTCCCATGGGTGTAGTGAAGTTATAGCAGGGTGAAGAGGGAGGTTGCTGGTCACAGAGGGATCCACTCACCCTCTTCCGCTGTTGGCAGCTGCCGTGGTATCTATAAACATAGAGTGTATACTCACATACTCATAAATGCTGGTTATTGTCATATGATTGCATTGTCTATGGAAGTGGATTGCTTGGAAAAAGTAATTCCACTTCATTTTTATATACTCATTGTTCCTGGAACCACTTCCCGAAGTTCCAGGCTTTTATTTTGTTGTCATTCTCTTAAGTTGCCTTTGTGAAAGCCTCTGGGTTCCGGAGATGTTCCTGTGCTGCAAGTGTGCCTCTAAGTAGCTTCTGGGAACTATGTAAGATGGTCTGGCTTTGCTTGGCCAATGGAGAGGCAACTTTCTCTCCCAATTATTCCTCTCTGACAGGGTTGTTGGTCATCTTAAAAAACTAAGAATGTTTAAAAGGGACCAAAGTGAAACTGCAGAGCATATGTACCCAGCCAAACTAAAACACACATTATTAACTGACCACACACATGGGCTCAGAATGTTACCGCACTTGGGAAGGAAAAGCCAAGGGTTGTGGTTAGTCCCCCAGCAGGCCCCAGATGGTTGGAGTTAATATACACCTATGTTTTCTGCCAGGTAGTTTTCATCATTTTCCTCAGGATGTCAGTGTGTCTGTATAATTAAGAGTATTTAATCATATTATGATTCCCACAGAGAGATGGAGTGGAAGGGGGGGCATCAAGCAGGGATCACAGGCTTTTACAGTCTTAGTGAGAGCCATCACTTGGGGGAAAAAAAACAAAAAACATACAAAGAGCCAAGTCTCTGGGTTGCATCTGTGCCATAACTCACTCAGAAGTCTGCCTGGCACTACCACCCCAGTGTCATTTCAATGAAAATATAAACCCAAGTTTTTTGTTGAAATATCAGAATTAGAACCATTTTATTTTATTATTTATTTTTTACAGTGCTGGAGATCAAACCCAGGGTCTCATGCATGCCAGGAAAGCTCTTTACCCTTCAGCTACCCCCAGCCCCTCACTATTTAGCATTAGGGTCAAACATTTGGATGGCAGAAAGAAAACTGTATTCTAAATCCATGTTTATCAAAGCTGTGATTTGTGTGCATCTACATAAGGCACCCTTCAGTTTGAAAGAGTGATGATTCCAGTCCTGTTTTAAAAAAAAAAAAATGAGAGGTGTGCATGTCAGTCATTTTATGTGAGATCTGATCAATAGGGTGACTGATTTATTGGTATCTATTGACAGACCTAAATTAAATGAGAAGGATATGGAGCCATCAATTTAAGCCAAGAGAGAGTTTTCTTGTTTATTTCAAATCTTTCATTCTTTCCATTTCTCTATATGTTCTGTTTTCTTTGTCCTGTCAATCATTAAATTGAGCTGATGGCAGTGATCATTTATTTTGGATGAGGATATCAAGTCCCAATGACAGTGAGTGATTTTTTGGAGCCACACCACTATTAGCTAGTTAGACACTGGCTCGCTGGAATTCCAGTCATTTCAGTTGACCAGATACTCGTCTCTGGAAAATATATTTTTACTTCCCTCTTAGATGAATTGACTAATGTAAGCCCCACTTAAAGCAATACTGATTTATTTTCTAATTTCCCCAAATTGGTCATGGTGAATTTCTGCTCTAAAACTATAGAGTTTGTCTATAATTCAGTTCTAACACTGCTTTTTCCCCATAGTAGTAAGAAGACTGGATTAGAATGGAAACCACCAATTGAGTCTCTTTCTGGAACCCTTTCCAGTTGCTCTTTTTCAGGAGGAAATAACTTCTGTTCCATTTCTGTCCACTTAAAATCTCTCCTTTATGGGACTCTGACCATTATTTCTGTCACTCC
Source organism: Marmota monax (assembly GCF_021218885.2). Taxonomy (NCBI): domain Eukaryota; kingdom Metazoa; phylum Chordata; class Mammalia; order Rodentia; family Sciuridae; genus Marmota; species Marmota monax. The sequence continues at coordinate 18,155,909 of NW_026693777.1, read as the reverse complement.
ATTCTATGCATATTCTCAGATTATCTTTGAAACTATTGGATGTAATGGCCAATGAATGCAAAATACATATAAGGTTTGGGATTAGGAGGCTCAAGCGGAATGAACATAGAAAACATCTAGGAAGAACAAGAACAGAGACTGGTAGAAAACACATTTGGAGGTCAGGTGCATTTATTTAGCTCTACCTGGTGCTTGGTCTAGCCTAAAATTTCTCAACCAGAACATCATTGACATTTTGGGCTAGATAATTCTTGTTTGTGGGTGGCTATCACATGCATTGTAGTACATTTAGCAGCACTCCTCCCTCTTGTAGATGCCAGTAGTATTCCTCAACTTGTGACAAACAAAAATGTCTCCAGACATTATCAAATACCATGAGTGGGGGTAGGAGGAGAATTGTCCCAGATTGAGAATCAATAATCTCACCAACACCAGATATTTTGAGAGGATAGATTAGTTTTACTAATTTTAATCTCTATAGTTACAAACTTACTCTAAACATTATTTCTTCCTTTTTTTTTCTGGGTGCTGGGTGGGTACCAGGGATTGAACTCAGGGGGCCCTCAGCCCCTGAGCCACATCCCCAGCCCTATTTTGTATTTCATTTAGAGACAGGGTCTCACTGAGTTGCTTAGTGCCTCACTTTTACTGAGGCTGGCTTTGAACTCGCAATTCTTCTGCCTCAGCCTCCTGAGCCACTGGGATTATAGGCGTGTGCCACCATGCCCATCCCTAAATATTCTTTATCTGAAGCAAATATTAATAATTTGTATGTTTATTCATTCATTCAAAGAACAAATGTTGCATATGATATTATGTCAGGTTCTCTGATAAATCTAGATGAAAAGACCCTCCCTATAATAACTTTGAACTTAATACTCTTTAAATTCTACTCAGTGTACATGACTTACTCGTCAAGACTAATGATGTTAAGATTTTGAAGTTATGTATTCCCTGTCTGACTTTAACTTGGACCAGCCATTTCACAACTGGATGAGCACAAATGTATCCTAAACTACTCTAAAAAACACTTTAAAGACACAGCCTACTGGTGATATGTTGATAGCTTCCTGGGCATGGTTAAAGCTCAAAGGACTCTTAGGGATGAGTGGAAAACATAAATAAATAAGTAAAAGCTCTTCTTAAATCACTAGAACATATCACTTGGCTTTTTCTGACCTGACTGGGACCAGCCTGCAGATTCCCCCACTGTACTTCTTGATACCACATGACCTTATATTCATTGTTTTGCTTTAGTTTATTCTGATTCTTTTTTCTAGATAAGAAATCTCAACATAATCTCAAATAATTCTTAATTCACTCCATTCCATCAGCAACAAGTAATAAAATTCATAATGAAGTCCTACTTATAAGTCTGTTATATTTTACTTTATTTTCTCAAGAATCTGGTGCTATCCAGTACTCAAGGTCTTCACCAGCATATTTTACTGTCCCTTATTATCAGACAGAGGATCTGGGTAGAATATAAATATTTCCCCAGATATCATTTGGTTTAAAGTTGACTCTGCCAGGTAGTAAGCAGTAGATTCTTTGAGCTGTTTGCTTTTTACCCTATATCAATCCTAAGGCCCCACTCTAAAAAGACAAAAATAAGCAGGTAGCTTCTGAGAGGGTTCCTGGGCAGGAAAGTTTGGGGGTGTGGATGGAGTGGGGAATACATTTTCTGCTTAAACTTCCTTGTCAATGTCCCTATTTAGGTACAAATTCTACTGAATAATTCAGTGATCATGTAAGTTTTTTGTCATGAGTCAGTTATCACTTTGCAAAAGCAAAATCCATTTTTATCAATGGAGTTTATTGACTTAAATTTTTAAAGTTTCTTATTACTTCATTGAATGAAATAACTGGCTAGAACAAGGGGGAAAATTAAACCTTTTATCATAATTCATAAATCAAGGATTTGTAAAAACCTCATTTTTTTCCTTTTGTTTATATGGTTGGAATTTTATTATTAAAGAGGTTATTATAAAAATGAACAAATACCCAAAGGTACAAGATAGGATTTTCCAAAATGGCTATGTCCTGGCTGGCTTCAGAGCCAGATGAGTTTCATTGTTGCTGCTGACTGCATAATAATGACCACTAGAAAAATTGGTTATTTCGGGGCCTCTCCCCTAAAAACACCTTAAAAGAGGCACAGAGTGGTAGGCAACTTGTAAAACAGTCATTTTCGTCGCAAAGTGTCAGGGTTGACATGTTTGGTCTAAACATACACATTTGTCACATTCTTGGCCATTGTACCTCTGCCTAGGGCCTGTGAAGGAAACTTGCATGGTCTATAAATCTGAATATAGATCAAAATAAAAGTTCCTTTTCTTGTTTTCAACCCCAAGTTGCAAGTTATGTACATTTTTAGCAGTCTTGTATACATTATCTTTTACATATTTTTTTCAAGGAATTATATCTTTAATATAAAATAATAATTCAGTAAAAATCACTTTCCTTTCCCTCTATAAAAAAGAGGGAAAGGAAAGTGATTTTTTTTAAAAAGAAGTCAGTATCTCTCCAAAGCCATCTGAAAGACATCCTCCCCACCACTACACCCCAATTGTGGGTGACATTTGTGTTTAGAAAGTGGGGTTGTAGCTACTTTTCATGTAGGATGATTACTTTGTGGCCATGACCTTTGGGGAAAAGGCTGAGCAGAGTTAGATAGCAGGAGGACAGAGGAGAAGCTGTGGGAGTACATTGCAAACAGAGATGGGTGAGTTAAGTTACTCAAATGCCATCTGTCTCTGTTTTGCTAACTCATTAGCTCGGACACCACATTGTGTTAATCCCCACTTCCCCTGGCTATGAGCTTGATCCAAGTCTCCAGGGAACAGTGGGACTGCTCAGCCTGACTCTCCCGTCAGCTGGGCCACAGCTTCTCGGCATCGGGCAGCATGCCAGGCCTGACACCCTTCACTGCTGCATCACATTGAGGTGAAGCCTCCTTCACCTCCCCTACAACAGACATGGAAACCTCTGAACAACTTAGTTCATTCTTCCAAAGACTCTTTTAGGCAATGTAATTGGTTTTTTCTTTTCTGGCTTTTCACCTCTTAGCACTGTCTTCCTCCCCAGCACCCCTCCAGGCAACTGGCAATTTCATGGTGACCATCTTCAAAGTTTGATAACACTAGGCAAATAAATGCTCTCACATGCTTTCTGAATCTCTCTCTCAGAAGAGCCCATCACACAGCTAAGAACCAACAAATGAATCCTAATTTGTTCCCCAGAACTATATTCAAAAGGGCAGTATTACTTCTGGTCCTAGCTAGCATTAAGAGCTTCCAATTATTCTGTGAATAATTGGTTAGATATGTCATTGTCTCTTCTGATGACCTTCCTGGAATATGTGTATCATTTCCATTGACCTATTTTGACCCCTCTGGCCCTCACTTTTCTCATCTGTAAAAGGGTGTTTAGTGAGAAGGACTAAATATTTTTTGAAGACTCTTCCAACTTTAAAAGTAAAAGTATACTGTACTTATTAATAATGGGATTTGCTAATATTTATATGTGTTCCAGGTACTGTACTAGGCATTTGACATTCATGATCCCATCTAATGGTATCTAGATACTATTCTATCTTGGATTCACAGATGAAAAAAGTGATTTGCAGAAAGGTTGAGCCATTAGTTTAAAGACAAATAGCTGATAAGTGGCAGAGCCAGAATTCAAACTTAGGTCATGTGTCATGACAGACATCTGTAATCCCAGAAACTTGAGAGACTGAGGCAAGAAGGTTGCAAGTTTGAGGCTAGCCTCAGAAACATAGCAAGGTCCTATGCAATTTAGACAGATACTGTCTCAAAATAAAATTTAATTAAAAAAAAAGGGATGGGAGTGTGGCACAGTAGCACCCCTGGGTTCAATCCCTGGTACCAAAAATTAATTAATGAATAAAACTCAGAGAGGTTGGCTCCAGAATCTATAGCCTTAGCCTGTTATTGTGGTCACCTAAGGTGGTCCCTTAATCACTTCATTGCTATTTCCCCAGGGTCCCTCCCAAAGTTTGTGGATTCTCAGGAATGATCTCATCCACAGTTAGGGCAGTATTCTTTGGAGGTTATTTTTGCCTCCTTTTAATAAGTGGCACTTTGAGATAAAAGTAGGAACTTAATACACAGAAGCTATTGGAAGAACTCAGGAGTCCTTTTCTGCTGGGGTATCCATCTGCTAAGTGTCTCTCCCAAACAAATTAGGATGAGCAGAAAATTTAAATATTAGATATTCTTTGACCTGCTTAACCCTGTTAACTGGGGCAAATCAGGAACTGTCTATGGTCTAACTTCATAGAGAGTTAAGTTCTGCAATTAAATGTTGAATGATCTGTGCAAGATATAAAGGCATTTACAAGCCTATGACTCATACACAAGCAGCAACCACATACCATTCCTCTCCACTCTTTGTTGTAAGGCACCCACTGACTATCTTACACCATCTGGATGGCAGGAATCACAGCAAATTCCTCCCACATTCAGCACAAACAGGACTCATTCAGGAATCTTAGCAGTAGGAGATAATGGAGAGCTTGCTTTTGCCTAGTCCTTTCTGTGTCTGCCATGACACTGCCTGGGACCCCAGTGGCCCTTCCAATCTGCTCCAGAACACTGGATTGCACATTCCTTTTAGCATCAGAGGTTTTCCAAGCCAAACAAGAACTCTTTTTTAATTTTTTTTTAACTTTTCCAAAGCTTTTTAAAATTTTTTAAAATTAATTAATTTATTTTAATTAGGTATATATGACAGCAGAATGCATTTTGATTCATTGTACACAATTTCATTTCTCTGGTTGTACATGATGTAGCATCGTACCATATGTGCATTCATACATGTATCTAGAGTAATGATGTCCATCTCATTCCACCATCTTTCCTGCCCCCATAACCCTTTTCCACTGCTCCCTCCCCTTTGCCCAATCAAAGTTCCTCCATTTTTCCCATGCCCCATCTCCCATTATGGATCAGCAGCCACTTATCAGAGAGAATATTCAAAAATACAGACAACAATAAATGTTGGCGAGGATATGGGGAAAGGCACACTCACACATTGCTGGTGGGACTGCAAATTGGTGCAATCAATCTGGAAAGCAGTATGGAGATTCCTTGGGAAACTTGGAATGGAACCACCATTTAACCAAGCTATCCCACTCCTGGGTCTCTACACAAAGGACTTAAAATCAGCAGACTATAGTAACACAGCCACATATATGTTTACAGTAGCTCAATTCACAATAGCTAAACTGTGGAACCAACCTAGATGCCCTTCAATAGATGAATGGATAAAGAAACTTTGTTATATATAAACACAATGGTAACTCAGCATTAAAAAAGAATAAAATCATGACGTTTGCAGGTAAATGGATGGAGTTGGAGAATATCATGCTAAGCGAAGTAAGCCAATCCCAAAAAAGAACTCCTCTTAATGGCATTCAGTGTTTCTCTTTTCCTGGTCCCAGGGGGGTTTTCCTGCCAGCCAGTGGAAAGGTGATTGTTTCTGCCTCTCATTTCATCCTGACTTTCCAACTTACTTACACTATGCCACCTGCAAAGATATCCCCAAAACTAGGGTAGCATTTACAGTTTTGAAGGCCCAAAGACTGGTTCATGACACAGAAAAATTATAATCCAGAGGAAACAGTAAATTCATGGATACTACCTCTGCCTGTGTGTCTGGACCTATTTGGAGGAAATGAACAACAATACTGAAATGCCAAACATATGATACCAAATGATTTGGGTTTTGGTATCAGAGATGGCTGCTGTTTTTCCCTCAGCAGACCCAAACCACTGACTCATTCTCCTCAAACTCCAGTTCCATGTTTAACCGAAGACACACAGAAATAAATGCATGTTGGCAGGAAGACAAGTCCTGAGATGAAGCAGGAGGTGTGCTGGCTGATAGAAAGGCTGTTATTTTAATTTCTTTTACATTGAAGCAGTCTCAGATGGATAGTATCCAGGTAACTTGTAGTGCCTGCACCTTATTAAACTCCTGTTTGATTCAGAATTTACAGCTAAATTGCACCTGGAATTCTTCAAGTTGGAACTAGACTTTGGTTCATTTGTTCACAAAAAGGATAGACAAATTGATTGTGTAACCTACAGCAAGTGGCATAAAAACCTTTAGAATAAATAGTGGCTCATTTTTGTTAATGCCTTTATTTTTTAATTTATAAATTAAACTATGCTGATTTAGTATCTATGGTTTGACAGGCAATGTGCCTGAAAAGCATACCTGTGGGTGTGTTTTCTCTGTATCTGTCTCTTTTTATTGCATGTGACAGAAAGTAAAATTATCACAAGAATACTGGCATATCTATAGAAACAAAGGACTGGGACACAGCTTACCTCAAGAGCACCTAGGGCCAGGATTAAATCCTATCAAAGTCTTCTCTATCTCTCATACCATCTCTCTCATACACATATTACTAACACCACCAAATGGACATCCTCCTAGATCTGCATTGTCTATACAATAGCAGTAATCACATGTGGTCACTGAGGACTTGAAATGTGTTATAAGTGTAATACACACTGGATTTCAAAGATGTAAAGTGGGAAAAAATAATGTAAAATATCTTAATTTTTTATATTGAGTATATGTTGGGGTGATAATGTTTTGGACATATTGTGCTAACTAAAATGTATTGTTGACCTCTATTTCATCTTTTCATATGGCTACTAGAAAATTTTAAATTATATTTGTGGCTTGCATTATATTTCTCTTGGACAGTGCTCTTCTTCTGGGTTGCTTTACCAGACATGTACAGCAACACAAATCTCCCCATGCCTTAGCCCATCTTAGCTTAATGAAGGAACACTGGAAGGGACAGAGACATATATCACCAATCCAATATGTATCATCCTAAGTCCATCCTTTTCCTTCCCCTTTACCATTCATGGTAACTGCTACTTGAGTTGAAATAGTTTCTTCTTTTTGAAAGTAGCTTTCTATATTCACTTATCTCAAAAATATTTATCAAGTCCCTATCCTATGAAGATCTTGCCCTAAGCATTGGAAATACAAAGTTTCTGCCTTCACAGAGTTTCCCTTGTAACTGAATCAGCTACTTGTTTTCACAAATGTAGGCCCTGTACAGGAACTGCACCTCCCAAGGTAGCTACATCTGGTTCATGCAAGGCCTCTAGTGAGCTTGAGTTGAGTGAAATTTTTTTGCTCAGATTTTGAGAGTTACCATTAATCTTGTATTGTCAAGGGATATGCAAGGATACTGATCTTCACAAATTGGGACCCTTCAGTGACATACATCTGTGGGTTTTTTTCCTGCTTTTAAGGAGCTATATGCCAGGGCCCCTCTCTGTGGAGTTATACTTGTCTCTTCCTTGTCATTGTCATCACCCAAAGAAGACCACTGTACAGTTGAAAGTGCAGTTTGAAATCTCTCTCTCTGCCTCCTCACAAAGAGCCTTTCCTCTAGATTTCCTGGCAGTATGTGTGAAGAAGCATTTAGTATTTTTTTTAAGTAACTTTTAAAATCATGTATATTCTTCAAACAAAAAAGTGTATGCATCATAAGTGTACAGCTCCACAAATTTTCTCAGTGGACACACATGTATAACCAATATCCAGATTAAGAAGCAGAACATTTAATACCCTACCCACAAATTCCCCCTTCCTTTCATTCCCCTTGTCCCACCCCTCCCCGCTCTTCCTAGTAGAACCTAAACCACTCTTTGGACTTCTACAACCATAGATTAGTTTGCCTGTTTATATAAATGGAGTCAAACAGTAGGTTCTGAACCTCATTGGTATTAGTTTTTCTATTCAATATTATGTTATGAAGTTTATCTATGTTCTTTTCAATAGGAAATATGGGTAGCCAAAAAAGGAAATAAAGATTATAACCCATTACAGTAAGATGATGAAAAATATAAGTATTTATAATTCTAGCCACTTTTCTATGTATAAAACTTATGTCAGTTTTTAAAATTAGAACATAATGCTTAACAACTTCTTTGCAATTAGCTTTTGTATTTATTTTATCCAGATTTATCAATGTGTTCTAAATGTCAGTCTATCTTAAGGAAGCTGCACTCTAAACTGAATTTAAAAGTAATGTAGAAGAGTGAAAATTCATTTTTTAAAAAAAATTAAGAATACACATGAGTTTTTATGTATTAATCATTCTGGCAGTTCTATATTTGGTCCATCCTGGTCAGACTTCCAGATTTCCAAATAAAGGTAATAAGCAAATGGACCATTGAGTTGCTAGGGAAATCTGATACTGAAGACCAAATTGAGCCCATTGCTTCTTCTGTTAATGTGTAACAGATTAGAAGCCAGATAATTCTGAGAGTGGCTTGTTGGAATCTCGGTCAAGTCCTGGTTACTTTCTACCCTAAGACAATCCTGTAAAATGTTCCTTATTTCTCAGATGAAGAGCCTCATCACCACATCTGTTTGGGATCATAAGAAATAATACTTACATAACATTTTGGAGTCCTTGAATGAAAAGTTTTTTGGAGTTGCTGACTATTCTTAAAATTTCCTCAACCAACATTGTGGAAATACATTGTTATGGATATAGTTGCTGAGCTGGGTTATTAACTAGATTGCAAATCTTGGATAATGGAAAAATCTAAGTTTTGAAATTCTAGTCATTTATTTAAAAAGCTAGTCTTTACTGACTAAATGTTCACACTATGAGCTTAACCTGTTATAGTTTGGACTTGTTAAATCTTCACATTTGAGATCTTCATCTTTACTCATTTTGGATTTTATCTATTGGCATATACTAGTGGTTTTCCCTGATTAATGTCACCTGGAACACTATAATTCTGAGGTAACTCCCATCCTGCAGGAGTGGAAGAAGTAAATGCTCCTGTTAGCAAGTAAAACTTGAATACATGACCTGAGACTCCTCAGACACTGACTGTCAGGCACTCTTGGAGGCCTGCATTGGCTGAAACTTAAAAGGTAGAGAATATACCCTATCTGGGAAAAATGCCAGTCTGTGCAGAGATACAGTAGTCATAGGGCATCTCGGAGGTCAAAGGAACATTAGAATCACTCCAATCCTACTTTTTTTGTTGTTGTTGTTTAAATGGAGAAAGGGAGGTCTATGGAAGTCACAGAATGAGTTAGTTACAGAGAGTTAGTTATAGAGAGGTTAGAAGCTCCTTTGCTGTTTCATCAGCCACCTAGATGTCTGCACTATTTGGAAGATTCAAGGAAAGACAGTGTCTGAGGAGTGATCAGGGCAATATCCGACCCTGTTACACTTGGGCTGTCTCTGGTAGGATTTGCAGCCTTCTCTTTCCTGGGCCAGCTGATGTCAGTAAGAGTATTGACTCATTCTTACCCAACTTAGGGTTGGGATGGTGAGAGGAATTTGGCATTTTATCTAATCAGCATTGGAAATTTGGCATTCTGCTGGAAAATTAAAATATTCAGTCCAGGAGACAAGACACTTCCCTCACAATTAGATAGTGAAGATCTATCCGATCGTTATTAAATTTGTGAGTCTTTTTCTCTTGCATGCTCTCTCTCTCTGTTCTTGTGGTGTTCTTTCTGAAACTTGTTTCTGATGACCTCTTCACCCTTACTTTCCAAGTTTAATTACATTTCAGTTGTCACAGATATATCAGTTGTTGAATCTTTAGTATGCAAAGATGCTGAGGCTTGCCTTCCAAAATTCTTCCGGGGTCAACTCACATTATAGTCTAGGTCCAGGAAATGAGAATATCTTTAACTCACTGGGGACCGTCTTGGCCTTGAGCAGAAATGGGGTCTGAATCATTACCTAAGAGAGCTTTGTAGATTGTCACAGTTGGCAGCCTCAGACTTGAGCTAATCCTGGAAATTCTTTAACTTCCCAGAAAGAAGGTTCCACAAGGTCAAGCTGAGGCCCTCAGAGAGAGCAGATGGAATAGAGTTTGCAACCAGTTGCCTTTACAGCTGTACTTGAAGATGACTAAAATTTTATCTTTAAAAAAAAAAAACTTTCAGGAGATATCTATTATTTTCATTTTACTCTGTATGTAGAAGGAATAAGAATGCTCTGTAATCTCTGAAAGAAAAGCAAACAAACTTGACTTAGTTCCCATGGTGAATGCAAAGAAGGCTGAGCCAATAGAAACAACTCAATTATTACAAAAATGTGTTTCTTCTGGCGGCTGCACAGTCAGTCTTTTATATCCAGTCACTGTAATCGGCCCATCACCCAAAACTCATTCCAAGGTTATTATGCTGGTTGTGGGGGCTGCTTCTACAAACAAATATTGATTTTACTAAATGTCCCTACTTTCTAACTCTCTTTGTGGCACAAGAAGAGTACCAAAGCATCATTTAGGAAAAGAAAGTGTAGAATATCAGAGTGATAAGATATTGCAGTTTTTTGTTTTTGTTTTTGTTTTTTTTAAAGCTCTGGCCTATGGAACTCAAACCACACAAATTAAAACCTACAAAATCTGCTGTGTAATCCAGTTTTAATTAACTTGAAGAAGGCATATTAATGTTTCATTAAAATGAAATTCTGTTTAAATGGAAAACCACCAGTGCATGGTACATCAGGACATTGTTCACATGAGTTTGGGGGTTAGCAAAAGAATCCTCTATTTAGAAAAACCAAAGCAAACCCTGTGTCACTGGGACCTTCTTATGCTTTGGAGAACTTGTCCTGGGTTCCATGGAATGTAGGGAGTGCCCCTGGTTGGGGCTGAAGCGTGGCTCAAGGTATTGCTTGCCAATGTTTCCCTTTATGGCCCTTGCAATCTTCTATCTTCCTGCTCTCTGCCTGTCTTGTCTCTCTTTAATACTTGGCCTTGGTACCCCAGCACCACCTCTCCCACTTTCCATATCAAACTGACTGATTTGATCCCCACTATTATTTGGGTGGACAGTGGATGACATGAAGCACTCTATCAAAAGATGAGGTTGCTATTTCAAGCTTACAAAAGGGATGATCACAAGGGGCTGGTGAAAAATAAAACCTTTTTTTTCAAACTCTCACTTCACCCCTTGTCTCAGAGCTGAAGGACCCTCTAACCTAAATACCTCCTTCTCTGAGGAGGGAAGTGAAACTCAGAGATGAAGAAATTTGTCTGAACTAGTTAAGGCCATTTTCATGGGGCCTCTCCATCTCTACTCATGCCCTTTCCCCTCTAGCCCACTGTCCTGATGGCTGTGGACCTGTTGATTACAACACAGCCCACAGCAAGGAAATCCTGCCCTGTCAGCAGATCTGCTTTACAAGCTGACATAGGACATGTGCACATTTGGAGTCAGGAGAATGGCTGAGTTTTAGTTCCAGTTCTGCCTCTGCTTTGTTGGCTTCAGCGAGTCACTTCTCCTCCCTTTGTCTATTTCCCCATTGGCAAGGAGAAGATAATGAACCTTTCCACCTATCAGGCTCACTTGAGTGCCATAAAGAATAATGAGGTGATATTTGTAAAGTGCTTTGAGCTGCTGGGAAAGAGGAGGGGGTTAGCTCAGCAGAACGCATTATTAGCTGGAAGCACTTATCAATTGAGCTGTTTAACAATAGTGGGGAGTAAGAATACTCAGAAATGAATTCCAGGAACTAGCCCTGCTTTGAATGTAGGAGGAGGATTAGTGGGGACCTAATAGGTATTCCACTTCTCCAATTTCTTTAGTGTACCATCAAACTAGGAAAGGTAATTACATTCTTCTATGTCGGATTCAGTCTGGAGTTTCAATTGGGATGTCAAAGTGTGCTTGTCTTCTATTCTCATACTGAGGCTGTGTTATGTTGTAATTGTTAAAGCCTTGGGCATCTTCTATCCCCCGGGGCATTTCACTTAGGAGCTATACAAAGTAATTTCTATGCAGAGGCTGGGCTGCTGTTTATAAGGTTGATTAGTGGAGTTTCTAAGTCTAAAGCGCCTGGGGAGCAATTTGGATGAAGCAGGGAAATAAAAGCCAAGGTCTTTATCATGGTCGATCTTTTTTATTATGCCGCTCCATGGGAATTTTCTCAGTAACTCAGATGTATGTCCAGTGCAAAATGTGGGACTTGATGGCCATGTCACACCCTTATTCAGGTGAAAAGGGAGGCCTAGCCCCAGGTAAAGGTGAACTTGCAGGTCACTCAGTATATTTAGAGCTTTCTTTTAAATCCCCTTCCTCCCACAGAAGGTTAGATGAGAAATGTTCATGGGGCCTGACGTATAGGGATATTTCCAAATGATCAGATGAGGGATCTGTTCCCCCAAACCTATACTCCACTGTCTCCAGACTCATAGCCCTCAGTACAGGTTGCTGTCCTTTTCAGAGCCAAGCAGGAGGAGTGGAAAACCAGAACTAGAGAAATGTTTTGAGCTACTATAGCTCTCTGGGCTGACTGGACCATGAGACAGGAACAATGTGGTTCCCTCTTAAGAGGCAGGAGCCTCCTCAGGGTATATAGAGAGGTCAAGACGTCATTTGAAATGATAATTTTCCTGATCAAAGTTATATTAAGGAAATTGTACTGATTACATCTTTGTCCCTGAAGTTTATGAGCCTTTTTGTAATAACTACTTCCGCAAACCAGTTCCCTTCTTCACCCGTTCTCCAGGCCTCCATCTGCAGAGGCTGAAGGACAAGTTCACCAGCCAGGCCAGGGGTTCAAGTACTCTTTCTTCTCTGAAATGACGTGTGAGTCTCCAGTGACAATCCTCCAGTGTGGTGTAGTTACATGCAAGGAGCCTATGGGCATCCCATTCCTGTGCCTAAGGCGTACGTATGCACACACGAACCCACCTCTGCTCCTTGGTCCTGCTGTGTCAGGCAACCCCTGTTGAAGCCTGCACCTCTTCAGGGGCTGACAAACCCCTGAGACCAACTCCTGGGTCCCTTCCTGAGTCTGCCACCAACTCATGTTTGAGTTTTCCTCAGCAAATTGCTTCTGTGCCCTGAGATGCTGTGAAATAATATCAGATTAACTTGGCAGGATTCTCTGACCTTTTTCAAAGACCCAGATTTCTTGTTTATTGTAGTTTGAATGTCTTCAATCTTCTAAAGGCACTTGGAATCCTCTCTTCATTTCCCTCTCCCCGGGTGTCTGTTTACCCCAGACAGCCTCCCCCAGTGGGTTCTCCAGCTCCTGTCCTTTCCTTCACCTCTGCCAGGACAAAGTCCAGCACTGGGCTAACCTTCCTGGGTCAAGCCAGAGGAGAAGGAGAAGGCTGTCCCTGCTGCTGCCCACTGTTGTGGTTTCCCTCTGTGGCCACAGCTGCTGCCCCCACACCCCCATGCCTGCTCTTTCTTCTCAATGAGCCTCAGTACCAGTGTCCCAGTGAGCCGCTGGGAACAGAGGTCTGTCCCCTGCGCTGGCCTCGGCTCCCCACCCCAGAACACCCAAGCGTCAATGGGAAACAGCAAGATCTGTCAGCATCGCCCTTTTCTTCGGGGCTTTGAGGGCCACATTCTCCACGGCCATCTGTTCCCTTTCACCTCTCTGGACAATGTTGCTTTTTGAAGCCATCGATTCTTCCTCTTTATCCCCTCCTCTCCCGCCTCTCTTCTTCTGTGCTCCCACCCTTTCTCCTCTCATCTCTCTCCTTTTCCAATCCTATGAAATTAGCTCTTCTAAGAAAAAAAAAAAAACTGCCCTTCCCCCAGACAAAACAGTTTTGCAATCACTATGGTTTTATGATTTTTATTTAGAAATTTTTTTAAAGTAGGGGCTTGCTACTTTTAAAGTTTGTGATTCTTTTGAGAGGGATAGAAGGGGGAAGAATAGAAAAACTTTCCAGTCATGAAAAAAGAAAATACAGAATAATAATGAGTTTAGGTTCCTGCTGTTAGGCACTTGCCTGTTTAAATAGGGAACCTCCCTTGCCTTCTCTTGATGATCAGTTTAAGGGAAGTTTTACACCCTTGAGTTACTTCCACCACCTACTTTATTATTATTTTATTGTTGCTGCTACATCATCATTGTTGTGCTGTTTTTAATTTAGAACTTGGGCTGCCATGGAGCCTTTCATCTTAAACACAGCCATAGACAACTGCAGAGGTACCCGGATCCAGGCAAGGGAGTCCATGGGACCCTCCAAGTGAACCAGTAATACAGACTCAAGGGATGGATATGAATGGAGTGTTTATCCTAGTACTGACCAGTGGCTTAAGTGCATGGCTGTGGGCACACCACTTTTCTAAGAACCAATGATAGAATCTTTCATTTCAAAAAATAATAAACACATGATTCTTCTGTTTGTACCATTACTTTGTTTCATAAACATGTGGGCTTATGATAATGTCATAAAAACTTTATGGGCCTTCTTGGTTTAAGGATTTTTAAAGAATCCTTGGTTAGTAGTCTAACTCAGTTGCTGGCATGGGAAGTGTCCAGAGCAAGGATCACAGCCACTGCTGCTTGTCAGAATCCTGGGTAAGGCTGGCATATGGGTCCTGGACTGCAAGGTTTTGAATCCTGGCTCTTCCACTTGCTAGTTGTACAATGGAGGTAAAGTTTTGTCATCTATAAAATGAGGGCAATAATAGTATCTTCTTTGTTTTGTTATTGTGATGATTAAGAGTTTATCATTACGTTAAGTACTTAGAACAGTTTCTGACACACAATAGGTGTTCATAGATAGTAGCTATGATTTGTCCTTCTTCCCACCCCAGAAGCACAGAACATGAAAACATGGGCTAACTGGCTTTTGTTAGGGCTCTTCTTAACTCTCTTATGTTTAACTTCCTCTGTTTTATTTTTTTCACTGTAGAGTTAACACTTATGTAAGAAATCATATAAATATCAGAATTGTGGTGATAAAAATAAAAATGTCATAAAATATAGAAATGTTCTAAGATATAAAGATATATAATCATACGTTTCTGGCAAAAGGTGAGCCAGATGTGTAAATTAAAATCACAGAAAGAAAGCCAGTCATGGCTTTGGCAACTGGGGTTATTTTACATATTTTCAGTTGGAGGAAACCTGGAGATTTATTTTTCTTCTGTATCAATTGCTAGAAGCCTATCATATGACTAAGAGTTTCCTAACATTAGGAAGAGAACATTATTAAAATATGCTTTTCTAGAATGGCATAGATGACTCTGAAAAATAAATTGCATACTAAAATTTAATAAGGAAAAGAAGACAAGTGGAGTGTCTAAGAAATGATGAGTTGAGGTTCCCTCCCACAGGGGATGACAAATGATCACTCTTGTAATACTTTCTAAATGACTGAAAGAATCATTGAAAAGAGAAATAATGAACCAGACTGTGGTGTTCTAATCCTGGTTCTGCCATTTCCCAAGCAAAATTGGTCTGATAATGGTACCTTCCTCATAGAGATAATGTAAGTGAGCCATTTAGCCTAGCACCTGAAACACACTAATTATCCCAAAGTGTTACCGCATAAGTCTTGACCATTACTTGTTACATCAACTGACATCTGAGGTGTGGGATTCATAACACGAGATCAGAGGTCTTGATTACTCTGCTGATACTGGCCATTTTCAGCAAATCCATTTCTGGATATTTATTTCCTGTTTCTGGATAAATAGTAGCTATCAAGGAAGAAGGAAATTGCTTTGCTTAAGAATTCATATTTTGCAGATGTGTCCTGACTGCCCGCTGCTCACTAAAACCAGTTCCCCCAGTTAAAATAATCCCACTGGTATCAGCATATTTCTCATTGTTTACCTTTCCCTCTATAAGGCAGCTTGAAAACACTTGACTGGGCCCCTGAGGATTGGAGCACCCAATTTAGGAATTTAGAGGATGGTCATCTCTGTTGCCCAAGACCCCCTCCACCCGCCACAACACACATACTAACAGTCTGCATGATGCTGGAATCTTGCAACTTCTGTTCTAGAGGCCAGTGTGATTGTCTATCAAAAATGGAATTTTTCCCCCTCCAATGACCCCCATTTGTTGTGAGCCTTGTGTTGGCTGGGTGGCCATAGGGACATCCCTGCCTCTCACATTATGCGTACATGTGGGAGCACATACCTCCCAAAAGGAGAAGTGTCCCAGCTTCTCCTAGCCTTGACTCAGGAGGCCCAGTTCAGATGTGGAGGAAATACAAGCAGCACTGAGGGAATTCAAGCAGACAAGGCGAATTCACCAATGTGGGAAAATGAAATTCCTTTGGGTTCTCATCTAAAACTCAGGAGTTTGAGAAACTGGGATCCCCTGCACCAAACTTCTTTCCCTCACCCCCTTCTGAGAGCCTTCCGGGGTCAGTAAGCAAGTGTGACGCCAGCATTCCACTCCCTCCTGCTCATGAACATGTCCTGATTCCTATCAGGATCCTCTGCTTGCCCAAGGGGCAAGGGGCAGTGGAGCTGGGTGGGAGAAAAGCATAACAATAAATCATCACGCTCTGGGCAAGGTGATAATTAAAAGCATTCTCCACAAAGATGTGCTCTCTTATGTCAGAAAGGAAGCACAGGGACCATGGAAAGTCCTGGAAGGCCTGGGCTCAGGCCCCAGCTCTGCCTTCAGTGAAGTAGGTTTCAGTGATCAAGTCACTTCTGTATGAAGTGGAGGTAATGATTGTGCCCACATCTTGAGATCAAAGGAAAGAAACACTTTAGTTGACTTTATCAGCTGCACTAACGTCCTCTGAGTTTTCAAAGCACCTCAGGGTGGCTGTCTCCTGTCCCCTTGATTCTCCTGACTCCCTGAGAGGAGAGTCTCTGTTCCTGTCTCACAGAGGAGACAGAGGAGCTGGAACTCTGAAAGATGATGTCTTGAAGAACTGCAGGTCAGGGAGCATGACGGAGAAGGGACTTTAATGAGGGTCTCTGAGTGACCAGGCACTAGCCCTGGCCTGTTTTAAACCACAGGCTGTCGGTTACCCCTCCTCACCAAGACTTTCTGAATTAATGTTTTGGGTGACATCTCTGACAACAGCTCCAGTCAGATTAATTATGGCCATTCTAAAGAACATTTACCTCTCCCCTCTGTATCAGCAAACAGGAGTCTTAAAAACTGGGCCAAAGGACATTCTCCAGAATGATGCCTTCAAAATAAAAAGGACAGAGCCATTTCACAAGATACAAGGTGGCGGATTTCTAATGCAAATGTATCCTCAAGGGTATGTGCACTCTCCTCCTCACCCAGGAGGCTACAGTTGCAAGCGAAACAGCATATGCCTCACACATGATGAACATCATCTCCGAGAGCTTTTCAAAAATGCAGACTCCTGAGCAGCACCTTGGGAGATGCTGATTCATTAAGTTTGAGCTGGGGCCCAGAATTCAGCATTGTTTTAAATGAACAAGGTGATTCTGATGCACAGAATACACATCTGAAACAATGCTCTAATAATTTCTCCAGAAATCCAATCCAATGTACTGATTTTATATCAGTGATCATCTCTTAGGGTAAGCTAATCTATATTTTCACAATAATTTTTTGAGGGGTAAGATCCAGAGAAAAGAGTTCAAACCTACAGAAAAGTTCAAAGAAAAGTACAGTGAACTCCCCATATACCCTTTACCTAGGTTGTTAATACTTTGTCATATTTGTTTTATCTCTCTTGCATTTTGTTATCATTTTATTTTTATAATATCTGCATGCCCATTTTGAGAATGCTATAGATATCATGATCCTTCATCTCCAAATATTTTAGCATTTATCTCCCAAGAAAAGCAATTTATTTTACATAACCACAATGTAATTATCTCACCAGGGAAATTAGCATTGATACACTACTATTATCTAATATACCAGCATTGTTCAAACTTTGCCAAGTGTCCCAATAATGTCCTTATGGCTTTTGTTTGTTTGTTTCTTTGGGTGTTTTTTTGTTTTTGTTTTTGTTTTGTATGGGAGACCCAACCCAGGGGCACTTTACCACTGTGCTACATTCCTAGCCCTTTTTATTTTTTGATTTTGAGACATTGTCTCACTAAGTTACTAAAGCCAGCTAGCCTTGAACTTGTAATCCTCCTACTTTAGCCTTCCAAGTCGCCACTTCACCCCTCTTATGACATTTTTTTTTTGGTCCAAGATTAGACATTGCATTAAGTTGAAATGTTGTTTTGCATTAATTTTTTAAGCCACTGATTAACAGGGATCGACAGCCAGCATCTCATTTGGGGGTTCTTCTTCCTGCCCAGGGGAATCTAAGCCACCCTAAAACTTAAAAATCTCAAATAATTAGTAAATAACAAAACACAAATACTCAGAAATATATTTACAATAGGCGAAGCCCCTGATAGATCTAGTCCACATGGAACTAGATCTATCTAGTTTGTCTGGAACCAGACAAAGAAAAGATGGCTCTGGTGATTTACTTAAGGGGGTACATCAAAGGCAGGGATAAGGTTTCAAGGGCAAAGTCTTAATTCTTGATGTCTTGCAGTCAGCAGATTGACTGACATCTTGGCAGGTCACCCATCTCAGGTGCTGTGTGGGATCTTTAGCAGAGCTTGAGGGGGAAGTTCACCTGTATCAGGCGGTCAATCCCTGTGGGGGGTGCCCCACGTAAGTTACCAGTGCCAGACTTATCCCCAGTATTGTGGGCTACTACGCACAATAATCCACACACAACCCATGGATGGCTTGTGACAACTGATGTTTTCATGGAAATATTCATGAAAACATTTTTCTTTTTTAAAATATATGTCCTGATAAATAACAATATTCTCTTGTGTCCTTACTGCTTACATAGAGCAATGATCTAGTGTGAGCCTGAAGCAGAGCAGTCTTCATCCAGGACCAAGTCATATCAGCTAAGGTACCAGCAAAGAACCAGCTCTCAGTCCTGAATTTTCCTTCTGAACTGAAATCCCAAAGGCAAATCACATGTGTCCTCTGGCTTTTCAGTCAAGTGCATTGTCACCTGACTTTCTCATTGTCTAATCCAGGTCCTTGGATATATAAAGCTGTCAAATATTACTTCATTATAGTTTTAAGTCAGTTATGTGATATCATTTCAGTTAAGTGATATAGTTATCAAAAGAGTAACTGATAAAGGATATGCCATTTTTTTAACCCTTCCCCTCTCTCTCCAAAGGTAGCTGACTAAAGGCACACATCTGGGTGTGATTCCCCCAGCCCCCGGCCCCCAGCCATTAGAGCTATAACCAATATAAGATGAGAACAAACATCTGTGTTCCTTCTGTGTCAGCCAATGTCACCTGAAGTAAATATCAGATGGTCAAAAATGAGATGATAACCATGTATAATATGCAAGACTTATTAGAATTCAGCTCTGGTGTCCTCCTGCTGCCTAAGATTCCACTATGGGAGCAGAAAAGCCAAGGTCATACCAAGACAGCTGATATGTGCAATTTGAAGAATTCAGAGCCAGCAGATAGAACACATTGTGGGAAAAAAAAATTTCATGTAGCATCTTTCTCATCCTTCTGTCTTATCCCACACAGCCTCCCCCCGCACACACACCCCACCTCCAGTGATGGGGATCAAACCCAGGACCTTATATAATACCAGACAGGCACTCTATTAGTGAGCTACATCCCCAGCCCTTTTTATTTTGTTTTATTTGGAGATAGGGTCTCACTTAGTTGATGTTGCTAGCCTCGAACTTGTAATCCTTTTGCCTAAGCCTCCCAAGTAGCTGTGTCTACAGGCATGAGCCCCATATTTGGCTGTGACTTTATCTTCAATGAAACAAGAATTCAAAAAGAAAATTCCTCATATTTTAAAAAATTGTTCAGTTTCTGTTTTCTTTGCATTATTTTGCTAGTATTTACCTAAGGGTGCATGTGTTTTCTTGAATAAGGAATTCACTTTTAATTAAAAATTTTGTTTCAAAGGGTTGGGAGCCTAGGGTCCAGATTATCATTCAGGATTTCCCCCCTTAAATAGATGATAGCAAGCGATAATTGAACTATTTGAGAAGAGATTCAGGGACATGACCTCCTGGAGGATATCGGGAGCTGAGCAGGTGAGAGGAGATGGTGTCTTTCTATTTGGACACAAGTTCTGTTCTTCTCTAGTTTGCTAGTGTTCCCCAGCTATCTTTGAGGACCTTGATGATTGTCACTATAAACACAACAGAGCAGCCCTATGTAGTATCACCTTCAGAACTGTTTGGTTGGCATATGGGATGGTTTCCACACTGAGCTTTTTCTAATAGAGTGAACATCCTCACCCAGATTCTGGGCTGTTTTGTACATGGTGTCCCTGGAATGTTACCATATATCTTGGTTTGCCCAGAACAGTCCCAATTTACCTGCTATCCCAATATAATCATTAAAATGTCTCCATTTCATTTTCAAAAGTGTCCTAATTAGATGACACTCAAGATTATGGAAACAAAATACTTTCTCCCCACGCAAAAGCCAGTGTCATCATTTGAGTAACTTGTGCTGGCATGTACCAGCCTTTATCCTAGAGATTAGTTTACCCCTGCTCCTGCTGTACCTTCTGCCGAAGAGGATTAATCCATACCTAAGTCTTGCATTCCAGAGGTGCTGACTGCCCTGCCTTTCTGTTTTTGTTTCACTTTCTTTCTTTCCCTAGCAATGAGTTTTATTGAGACTTCAGTCAGCCTCGATGTGTAGTGCAGGGAAAAGCTGAACTGCATTTGTCCCTTTCACCTCCAGCCAAGACATTGGAAATGAATTTTTTTGCTTTACCAAAGTGAAGCAACCTTCTTTATTAGCCAGCTAAATGCCTCCCTCATGGGCATATGGTTTTTGATGAGGCAGTTGTTACATGGTTTTATGCCTCAGATCCCTTATTTGTAAATCTGAAAGAAGACTAATAGCTTTAAAGTATTTTGAGAATCTCAAAGCTCAAAGGATTATAAATAACAAAAGATATTTCTTTCTCAACTAAAATGGTAGCACAGATACTGTGGTTACTTATTTGATAGATAGCGTGTGGTCCCTGGACCATTGCAGTTGATGGGTTTTTTCCCAGTGCTCTATTTATAGAGCTAGGTCAAAAATATCACTTCCGTTGGAACTTGACCTACAGACCATTGTCAGTTTTAGAGACCCAAGGAAGTAGAGTGCACACTAAATACAGCTGGTTCACAGGTTCAGTTAGTGAACTACAAACCCCCAAGGAAATTAATTTTGCTGGAGAATATATGTCTGAGCCTATCCCAATCTCTTTTATTTGATACCTTTGCCCTGTGGCCTCACTGAGCTTGTAGGTCACCTTGAATCCTTATTCTAGAAATAGCCTAGCCTAGGCAGTCTCCTTCCTTCTTTTATAATCCATTTGTCCTCTTCCATTGTAGTTGCTGAAATTCTGTCTTTTTGCGTTGAATAGAACAAGACCCACAGGGGTAGCTTAGACTACTTGGAAATTTTGGGAAAAACAGATCTAAACGTTTCCCCTAGGTCAACTTTCTATTAGGAGTAACCAAGATTCTTTGTCACTTCCCCAGTTCAAATGGATGCCCCAATGAAAAACTGAGGCTGAAGCTCAGCAACTGCCCTGGGCCAGGTTTTAAACAGGAGAAACTGAATTTAATGGATGATAATCCCCTCCTGATCCATACTCTAGCACTCAGACTCCCATCCTTAAGCTTTGTTATTGTGAAGTTGTGTCGGTGGAACTTGGCCACTAGCCAGTTCATATTTATCCTTCATAAGGTTTTAGTAGGTAGAATAGACAAAGAAAATCCCTAGTTTGGAGAGAAATCTGCTGTCAGAAAAAGGGGCACCGTATATATCCATAAATGGGTACTGGCTGGGTAGGGCATAGCAATTCAAAGACAACACATGGAGTACTGCATTCTCAGACTTCCCGGGGAAAGGGAGGTTCTGAATGAGGAACAAATTTTTTGTCATTAAAGTACCATAGACAAAATTTGTAATTCAGGAAGGAACTTTCGAGGTCATTTTGAACAACTCTTTCTTGTCATGGATGAGGAAACTGAGGCTGAGAGAGGTAACATAACTGGTCATTACTGAGCCCTACTCTGATGTTCTTCATATCCCACTCTCCTTCTCCCACCTGGCCTCATTAAAAGTCCACAGCTGAGTCAAAAATAGAACTTCAGGGCCCTGCCTGCTAGCCAGCAACTCTCATGCATTACATAGAACATGCTTCAGAATGTGAGGACAGAGATAAGAAAGAGAATGTCAGTTCCAGTGGTAACATACCACCCCTTCCCTGGATTTATTTAGTCCTGAAAACATTTTTAAGTGTGATCATCCCCTACCCCCCTTTTTAAAAAAAAAATTTCTCTTCTAGTTTCAATAAGTTGCCTTTCATCTAAAGGGAAAGGAGGGACCAAATATCCAGAATATTCATTCCTCTAAGGCCATGAACTTTTCCTTCCCCTCTGTTCCTATTCTGGGAGTCACTACTTTGTTTTTCTTCAGTTTTTTGTTTTTTTTTTTTACTTGGAAAAGTCTATCCTTTTAAAGTTGACCCTTCTGCTACAGGGCAAACACTTTTCTGTTATGCACTAGAGATTCAGTCTGACCTCCCAGAAATGCTTAAGAGAGGAGTCATAAATTGAAATGTTTTCAGAAAAGGAGTTTTCTCATTACAGGCTCTCCAACAGGCCCCTTCTGAATACTGACACGGATTGGTACCAGAGGCCCATTCCCTTTTTGAAAGTTAAAGCTATATAACAACCTAATTATCCTCCTCCAGTCTCATTGCACCAGGGCTATACTCTGTATGTAGAGAGCAAAGAGACAGCTCCTTGCCTTGTGAGAAATTTGTCTTCATAACCAACTCCTACTCCAAAAAAGTAGGAAATAGAATCCAAAAGATAGTAGTCATGAAAGATTCTAGAAAGCGAATCCATGTTTTAACTGCTTCACTACTAAGCTTTACTATCTTTCCTAATGATTAGCAGGATAAAAAATAGAGAATAGGGTGATTAAACTTCTTTTCTTCTTGACTTTCATCTTCCATGTTTGGTCATCATTGCTCCTGTCATTTAACCATATCAAGTATCTCCATCTCAGGGTCACCAAGAACCTTTGGTTGCCTGGAGGCAACAATTATTATTCACATTTTACAGATGGATAAGCATCATAGAACGACAACATGCTTTGACTTACCTAAAGGAGTCTCTGAGAGAGTGGGGATGAATGTTCCCACAGTTTTTTTTAGACAGCCTTGACTTCAGAGTAAATAAATTAGGTTTGCTCTACGCAGCCTACCCAAATGCTTCTGCAGGTTCAATTCTGTGACCATGGATAATTCCCCCAATAAGATGTTTTCAATGCCTAGTTCATTTACTTTGCTTTTTAAAATTTGTATTAAAATCAACCAAATTCCAGACAATTAAGTCATACTGCCTTGGTCGGTCTAAATATCACAATCATCAAAAAGGAGAGAGAAAATACCCCAGTTTTTAGAATTTCCTCTTAAGATGAGCATAGAGAAAATTCACTTATCTGTTTCCTGACCAATTAGGTCAACTGGGCAGGAAATCACCTTTTCTGAAAAGCCAGTAAGCAGATTCCTCCTATCTTAAATTTCTCATAAATAACAGTAACAGTCATTTATGCCAGCCTTCTCATAGGAATGCTAGAAAGTCAACAGACATAAGAGTCCACTAAGCTTTCTGGTTGAAAATAAGGGTACACATTTATAATAGCTTCTCCATCTCCCTATCTCAAGTGACCCAACCTCCATAATCACTTCCAATTGTTTTCCTACATTAAAGGCCCTTGTAAGTGAAGTATCTTCCCAGTCCTGATCAGATTTTAAGCCTCTGACGAGGGAGGGTCAGTTCCAGGCCACCTGATTTGCGTGAATCCAGCCACAGGGCCAATTGAGCAAGGTTAAATAATTTGCAGAGCCAGGACATGTGCTATCTTTCTGGAAACCTCTTGCCCTAGGTTATCAAAGTACATCAGAACAGAGGAAGCTGAGTGTGAAGCCCTAGTGACATTCAGAGTTCAGATGAGTGATAAGATGTTCACAACATACCTCTGCCAGTGTCATCCAAAGAGATGGGCCTTTGAGCTCTCCAAGCCCTCCCTAGGGCCCCCATTGACTTAGCACAATAACAGGATATTTGACTTAAGAGATATAATGAGCCTGGATAAGGCAATTAGGAGTAGTGGTTAAGATTTAACCAGCCATGTGACCTTGAAGGAGTGACTTAACTCTTAGACCCTCAGATAATGTTAATAGGAATAACATTATGTATCTCACAGGGTTGCTGTGAAGATCAAAAAAGATGTAAGATATGAAACTCAAACAGTATGTAAGCCCCTGATAAAAAGACTTTCACAGTGCCCAGTGTATAGTACTTTTAAAAACATTGTCTTTAGCATCATTAACTTTCAAGGCCTTGCTGCTGTTACTCTTACAGTGGCATGATATTTGTAAGGACTCCTGGAGATACATCTCAATCTTACTCAGTTTTCATTGGAAATGCTTCTATGGTCATTTGCACTCATGGCCCGTAGTTGGGACCTGAGTTAACCTGTTGAGGAGGCAAGAATATTGTACTTTTTATGCTGCTTTAATTGGTTTAGTGTCATGGAGTTCTTTAAATACTTGCTACTGGCCCAAATGCAGCTCTGACCACTGAAAACATCCCGTGTCTTCCTTTAGACCCGGGAATCTCCTCCAGTTTATCTAAAAAAAGAGTGCCTAACCAATTAGCAACTCCCAATTATTCACATGTAGCTTTTTCTTGGCAAACTTTAAAGCATATCCTCTCATTATCCTATCCTTTAACAGACATTGTAAGCAATTTGATTCTAGAGTTTGCTTGTAAAAGGTAAATCTGATAATCTTAACTTAAGCAAGATAGGATTAATAATTTAATGCACTGCTATAACAAGTATATAAGATGGCTCAAAGTTTAGTGAAATAACCTATTAGTGATTTAATCACTCTTTAAGTATCCTCTGGGTCTCACATTTTGCATTCAGTCAGACATGCTGGTATAAATTAGAAATACATCTAACCCTTTTAAAATATATACTAAGGGTGATAAGAAAAGCACACAAATATTATACCATGATAGAATGTGCCCAATTCAAAGAGTGAAGTAAAGTATTATGGAAGTTTAGAGGAGGAAGATATTATTTCTCTAACAATAAGAGAAGTCAGCACGTGGACTGTGGCATTGCAGGCAGGGTAGGTCTTGGACATGTGGATGTAGGAGCATTCCAGACAAAGAGGGGAATTGGGGTGATTAAATTGGAGCAAAGGCTATGTGAAGTGGAGTGAAAAGAAGCACAAAAGGCAGGTTGAGCACAGGGTGAAGGCCCTTGAATGTCCATCTTAGGAACTTAAAATTCTTTGAAGTCATTTGGGAGTCATTGAAAGTTTTTTAGCATGTTGGTTTTAAGTGGCACAGTAGTGTGCTTATGCATGCTTGAAAACATCTTCAATTGGGGGAATTATCCATGGTCATCAGGGAGGAAAATAGAGGATGGTCTTCAGTATGGAGAAGCTGACAGCAGCAAGAACATCAGGTAGAAATCTAACCTGGTCATTCTTAGGTAGAAACTAATGTGGGTCCAAGATTGGAGTAGGAGAGATGGAAGGTAGGAGGAGGATGTAAGTGAAATAAATCAGATAAATCAATAGGACTTCACAGAAGGTCATAGTGAACCATTCAGTGATAGACCTTAGAGAGATGAGGCCAGAGAGAAGGAGGCAAATGATGAAGTGCCCAGAATACATTGTACAGGAGTAGACATTTTATCCTCAGGCATAGAGCATTACTGAGGACTTTAAATAAGGGAGTGGGACAGATCAAATGTGAACATTATTGAAGCAAAAAGCATAGGAGAAAAAGAAACATAAAAATTAAACTGAAGTTTCAAACCAGGTAATTGGAAGACTGAAGAAGAGAACAGAAAAGGAAGAGTACATTTATATTGGAAGTTATGAGCTTGCTTTGAAGATATTGAAATGACAGTCTAAAATTCATATGTCCAACTTGCAGTTCTTGTGGTTGAAAATGGAGAACAGGTGCTGGGACAAGTCAGAGGTTGAAACAGATTCTTAGAAATCACCTGCACAGGGCTTGTCAACAGTGAGATTATGCTGTATGGAGCAGACATTGCTAGCTTGATGAGAACAAGACTATCTGGCTCACAAGTATGTTTGTGTGTTCTTAAAAACTCAAAAATTTTAAGATTAAGCTAACATTTTAAAAATCAGGAAATTTTACATAAAATATTGTTTTCTGGCTTCTCTTTTAAAAACATCAAAAGGTGTGGTTAATTATGAACTGCATTGCTACATGACAACAGAGGCTGCCCCTGGAGATCCTGGATGCATTCTCACCACAGTCCCCATTCCCATTCACCTCCCTGATATCCCTTGATGTCTATAGAGATAAAAAGTAGATTAATGGTTGCCTGGAGCTGGGGACAAAGGATGGGGTGCCCAGGACAGTGGTTAAAGGATGTGGGATTTCTTTTGGAGCTGATGAAATGTTCTGAAGTTGATTGTGGTGATTGTTGAATGATACTTTGAGTACAGTAAAAGCCAATGAACTGTACATTTCACATGGGTGAATTTTATGATGTGTGAATTATCTCACACATATAAAGCTACTTTTTAAAATGCAAATATAGTTGCTATTGCCCCTGAAGTGTTGATTTTCCTATAGCAGAAAAAAATTGTCTTTATCAAGAAGTGGAAAATGAAAGGTAGACTGTATATTTCAAAAAGAATAGAAGGGAGTACCTCTCTTAATGCTAATACAGACCTTTACATATTAATTGATCAACACCTGGGCTCTTTACTAATGTACATATATTACCTTTACCTTCTTAGCCACTGAAGGCATTTGGTATTAGGGGGAAAAATCTGGTCTCCCAAGCTTCCTGAGGTCCACCACAGCTAAGAAGAGAGGGAGAAAAAGACAGGGCAGGAAAAGAAGTAATCAACATGTAAAAGGAGAAGCAGAGAAGGCTGGTAGAGTGAATGCTCTATCAGCTGCTGACAAGAGGTCAAGGAGGATGGGGACAAAGAAGTCAGGAGGTGACAGTGAACCATTCAGTGATAGACCTTAGAGAGGGAGGCAAATGATGAAGTGCCCAGAATGCATTGTTCAGGAGTAGACATTTTATCCTCAGGCATAGAGCATTACTTAGGATTTTAAATAGGGGAATGGGACAGATCAAATGTGAACCTTATTTGTGTTCACATTAATTTATGCATGTTTTGAATAGTGTCCATGATGATCCAAGGCTACCCCTTATTCTTTCCTATAGTAAATTCTCCTTCAAGCTAAAATCTCCATTTGTTGAGAAATGTTATTGATTTCCATCTTAATTATACCTGGACCTGCTTGAACTAGGAAAGATATATGTGACTGGTATTATCTAACCCAGGGGTTCTCAACCTAGTACTGTTCTATTTGGGGCTGGATAATTCTTTGTCATGGGACTTCCCAGGATGTTTAATGGCTTCAACAGTCTCTACCCTCTAGATGCCCGTAACACTCTCAATTAGACATTTCCAACAAAGTTGCCTCCAGCTAATAGCCACTGAATGGCATTTATCCACTGTAGCATTTGGACCCAGACAATTAAGGCCATGTGCAATTGACAGACTACCCTGAAGGATATCTGGCTTGGAAAAAGGACCAATTCCTATTCCATACTGAGGGGTACATATCAAATGATGCAAGCAGGGGATAAAAATGAGACACTAAGGCCTAGTTTTGTTTTAGATATTTCAGTGGACTTCAGTCTCTCTGCCTTAGTCTCCTTGCTGAAAAGAAATGCTATCTGGAAGATATGAGGCAGGAGAAATGTGCAACATCCATGGCCCCAGGCCAGGATTCCTGCCATGGCCCAAGGGCCAAAGAGGGCAAGAGAGTTCAGAGGAGACCTCAGGAAGCACCAGACATGATAGTGGAGGTTGGCTTCTCGTGGTGGGACTTGGAGAATTTCCCCTGTGGAAGAAGAAGATGGGAAAGAAGTGGAAATGGTTTTCTTCTTGTCATGTCAAGAGTAATCAGTGAAACTAGAGATGGAAGAGAGTCATTTAGTGCAAGTTGGAGTAAATGTGGAACTCAGATGAAGTTTACTTCAGATCCTCTCCCTAAAAGGAAAGTCTTAGAAGTTAAAAGCATGTTTCTCTTGGAATAGGGCTGTCTAAAATAGACTAGAAGTGAAATGTCAAGATCTTCCAGATTCCCCTTCTGGGTGTGTATATGTGTACAGTGGGTAGGAGGGCAAAGGAATTCTATGTGTATATGCTGCCATTTTTTTCTATTTGATAAGAAAAATTAAGTTAAGATTTTTATCAAGCTAAAAAAATTCTAACTATTAAATTAAGACTATTTCATACTGGCTCTTAATGCTTTTCTGCCATGAATGTTGGGGAGCTTGATTGATTATTAGCAATGGCTCCAAGCTTCTTTGCAATGC
Source organism: Marmota monax (assembly GCF_021218885.2). Lineage (NCBI taxonomy): Eukaryota > Metazoa > Chordata > Mammalia > Rodentia > Sciuridae > Marmota > Marmota monax. Next base: position 18,127,670 of record NW_026693777.1, on the reverse strand, counting down.
AACCTCATTGGCATATAACTGCTATTGTTTGGCCCAGTGGTTGTCACTTTCACAGAGGTTGAAGGAAACACATGCTGGTTTTTATTTTCAGTCTCAAGCTTCTTAACCCCGTCCTCCTGTTCTAATTTATTGACTTCTGTGGTTATGAACCAAGCCTCTGAGTACTATCTAAGCAACAAGTACTAATTGGACATTTTTTATGTAAAATACTATTTGAAGAAAGGGCATTCATAAGCATGGTTTTGCCATCTCATTTCAGGCTTTTCTGAATCCAGCTGTGTAATTGCAGCCCTAGGAAACACTTGGAGTCACAGTGTGAACACCAGGCTGATTCTCCAGTCCCTTGATTCAGAGAGAAGACAGGTGAGTTCTTTGTCAGTGTTATCTTCATTGTCAAGGTTAGAAAACAAGATGTACCGAGAAATCAGAGGATCTTCTGAAAGTGATGGCTACTTTGTCCATCCTGGGCCAACACTGGCAAGAGTGCATTGAGAAACCTTGCTTACTCATTGGTAGTTATAGTGAAGTGAGGGCAGTAGTCACATACTGGAAAACAATGTAAGAATAAATCACGGGAAGTTAGCATGTTCCCTGATATTTGCAATAACCAAGAACCACACCTCTAGATAATTTGTCTGTAAATTAAATATTGACTGTGTTTTTAGTGAGATTATCATATATGTGAGATGTGTGTGTGTGTGTGTGTATATGTGTATATATATATATATATATATATATATATATATATATATATATATATATATATATAAAGAGAGAGAGAGAGAGAACTTTAGCCCAAATAGATCCTGCTAAGTGAATGAACTTTTCCCCAGATCCTGGTACTTTTACATTACTACATAAGCCTGTAGTGTAAAGTACTGAATGGTGCCAGAGAGACCTTGGAAAGGATAATGACTTCCTCAGAGCTCCCTATTTACAGTTTCTATCCTGGCCCCAAGTAAGAATCCCCCACTTCCATCCAGAAAGCTATACTGTCTACCCCTTTTTCCATCTTCTCTCGTACTCCAGAGAAAGGAATACCATAGCCTGATGTTTTTCATAATCAGGAAATTCTTTTTCTAATGTCTTACCTTGACTTTATCCTGCTATGTCACCAGATTTAATCACAATCTCTTCTGTATGCAGAAAGAAAAAGGTTGTTTTGAATGGGGCAGAATTCAGAAGCCAGATTTGCCCAACTTGCTAAGTATATGGCAAATTCAGGTTATTAATTAAAGAGTATGAACTATTGCACTGGTGGTCCTTTCTGGACATGGGAGGTAGGGTGTTGTTGCCTTTACCTGCATTAGGTAAATTGGCTCTTTTTCAAGGAGACAGGAATTATGAAAAACAGACATGAGTCTTTGCCTGTTCCAGACATAACTTTATGAATGCCCTGGTTACAGAACAGAGGATTCTAGGTCTTCTTGGGATTGTGTAAATAACATTCCAGCTTGGTGACTAGGTCAGCCCTGTTCTGAGAAGATAGATGGACTTATTTCTGTTCAGGAAGCATTCTTATGTTCTCAGGCCCTGGCATGCTCATTACCTCAATGATACCTTTCCCCCAGTGATTCTGGTATCCTGGGCTCCATCACTTCTCTTCCTAGTGGAACATACCCAAAAATATTCCTGGAGAACCTAATGACCTTTGGTTTGTACCCTAGGTAGTAAATCATGATAAATAAACTTTGTTTGCAGCTATCAGAGATATCACTAAGAACTGTCAAGTATTTCTAAATTGTATTAGAGGAAGCAAAATTCCTTGTGAATCAGTGTTGATTCATTCATTTTCATGAATTTTTTACCCACTTCTTAAAAGCCTATAGTTTATGCCTGTGGGTTTGTTTGTTTATTTTTTCCTCCAAATCTGTTTTAGATTTTATTTGGCACTCTTTCTGTAATACACCCTGAATTTGTGATTTGGTCTCTTATATACAGTATCATGAATTCGAGGCTCCTAGACCCTAGTTTTACTAATTCCAGTTAGAATTTTCAAGTAGATAAAGAAGTTAGAGCCACATTTGTCGTTTCCTTATAATAACTAAAAAATCCAGTCCTTTACATTTTGTCAGTGTCAACAGGAAGTGGCTGGGAGGACAAATGCTATTATTTTGCATTTCTTTGGTAATGGGAGGATTTAGTTGGCTCTTTGCTCTTGGTTGATAAGGTCAAATGCAGGCCACTGGTCACAAGAAGAACTAGGGGCAAAGTGTGGCTGGATCAGTGACAGTCTATCAACTCATATCCTATTAGACGGGTCAGTGATGTTATCTTAATCTATGAAGGACAACTTGTACTATCATTACTAATCAATCAGAGGCAGACTTAAATGCCTTTGAATCATATTTTCAAACAATAATTAACAATTAATGTTAAATATTACCAGTGTAAAAATGACCAAAACAAGCAAAAGGACATACATTTAATTACACTATAGAAATAAGCATGCTTTGGGGAATGAGTTGTTCAATTTGTGACCCAATAACTAGAATGAAATTTGATGTAAAAAACATGTCTCTGCCTGATGGCCTTATCTTGCCTCAGCAGAGAGCAGGCTTAGTGATTCCGTGAGGCTTTCCTGTGGTCTTACTTCATGACCAAGTACTGAAGCCATGTGAAGATATTTCAGTGATATGTACACAAACAATACTTTAAAGCCAGGCTTTCAGGTAATAACACCAAAAAATATTTTCTTATGATTCTACTTACTTGGAAAGTGTGCCTGGTCATTATAGGACAGTCATACCTGTGGGACACCAGCACCTTGGAGAAGATATCAAGTATAATTTTCTGTTTGTTGGAGTTTTTTTAGTCCACAAGTAGAAGCTGCTACACCAAGGGATCAAGGTTATGGAATAAGGATTATGTTTCATCCCGTTTCTATGACATTGAGCTCTACACCAGGGCTCTTCAATGTGAGGCTTAGTCTGGAATCACAGGGCCTGGAAGGAGGTCAGGTCAAGCTGAACAATCTTCAATCTGATTAACCCAAGAGCTGAATTGAAGGGAAGGAGTCCTCCTGGCTGATTTTTTTCTTTACACCCTGGAAACTGTGTAAAATTATATAACTAAAAAGAAGTCTCCTTATCAGGTCACAAGCCAAGTTAATTCTCTTGTTTATCTGCTTCAGTATTTGGGAAAACCCTCTTGAGAAACTGGGAAGCATTTTCTTTTGGATTAATTTAGCCTTTTTTTCCATTGGACTTTCATTTACCATTGTCCTACTCTGCTTCAATCCTGCTCCACCCTTTCTGCAACATTTTTATTCTTATCAAAGACATGTCCTTAGAGTAGCATTAAAGTGGCCTCTACTAGTTTTGTTGTTGTTGTTGTTGTTGCAATTGTTTTAAATAATCAAAAATATATCTGGATCCATGATGTGCATGGCATGGGGATGCCAGGAAGGAGAAGACACAGTTCTGGCCCTCAAATTGCTTCCAGCGTAGGGACGAAGATGATACATATATACAGACTCGTGAACAACCAAATACAGTACAGGAGTTAAAGAACTTAAGGAATATTGAAATATAGTCACAAGGAAGCATTTTATTTTTTATCTAATGAATGGTTAAAAAAAGTACATACTTTGAATCCTAAGGAAGGTGAAACTATCAAAGATACCTTGAGTCTTTCTAGAAGATGGGACCTGAGTATCACCTTAAACCAAGGGAATCTCAAACCTCACTGCATTTCAGACTCATCACAGAAGCATTTATAAAATACTAATACCTGGGCACCACCCTGACCAATGAAATTTAAATTTCTGCCAGGGATGGGGTAGGAGCCCATGCATCAATGTTCATTTTATTTATAAGGCTAGCCTAAGTGATTGCAATGTGCAGCCAAGGTTGAGAACCCCTGCCTTAAATAATAGATGCCCGTAGTTCGTCAGAAAGGGGACATGCTGGGCAGGTGAATAGCCAAAAGAAAATTAGGAAAGTGGACACATCCTCAGGTGGCACAGGCTGGGTTTTACCTTGTAACCAGAGCAAAGGGTTCGAGCACTCATTCACTTGATAAAACTTTATTTAATCCTTTCTTGTCTGCTAGTTCTTGTATAAGATGCTAGAGAATCAAAGGACAAAGAAAGGTAGTTGATAACCTCTGGCTGTTCACAATCTACTTGGGGAAACATAAGCATGTGAACAGTATATGCTCTAAGAGTATCAAGAATTAAGCATAGAGGAGGTAGAGGGCCCTACTATTAAAGAAGGTTCTGGAGTGTTGAAAGAGGCAGCAGCATGGAAAGTGGATTGGCCAAGGCTTGCATTTGGGAAGCTCTCATTGAGCTAGGTACCTTGTGATGAGGGAGGGACTGGGAAAAGCTTATACTTGAAAGAATGATGCAAAACCCTGATGAAATATTCATAATATTTCTCATCAAAATCTCATGAAGTCTGTTCCTACAAACCACATAAGGGATTATATAAATTTTGAAGTACCCTAGAAGGAATAATGAAATAAATTAATCCTGACTAAGCCTCACACCCTCTTGATGAAATAAATATTATAACTCTCCTATTTCAACAAATTGGAAAGAGTTGACTTTTTCATATAGGAGGTTTATTTAAGTGGGTTTTATAATAATATTTTCATCTTCTATTTAGAAGGCACCCTGAAGCTAAAGAACGCTTGGGGGAAATCTGAGCTGTTGAAAGAAGTAGATACACCAGTAAATTACTGATAGGACCAACATTCTTCCTCCATCTCCTGATCCTTACTTGTATCCATGGGCTTTTGTTAAACTCTCAGGTTGTTTTGCATCTTGGAAATATTCAGTTTTTATTTTCTGGTGCTTTGATCCTCTTGGTGTCCATTTGGTATTTTCAAAGACTCAAACACCATCACTATGGATACTTTCCTGACACCCAGTGTTAATCAGCCCCTCTTCCTCAAGTTGCACCTGGTACTTGTCTTTATTCTTAAACATTTAAACCCTGAATTATCAGCCCCTTCAGGTCTATGACTGAATTTTTATTCGTGTACCCTCAGAAGTAAGGATAATGCTTAACACTTATATATTTGATATGCTTATTTGACAGAGAAAAAGAAAGAAATTCCTTGTATCTATATGTAAACCCAGTCTACTTTTCTTTCTTTATGTGTTGGAGGGGTGGTATTGAGGATTGAACTCTGGGGCACTCTACCACTGAGCTATATTCCCAGCTCCTCTTATGTTTTTTATTTTATAGTTGTAGATGGACAGCATATCTTTATTTGTTTAGTTCTTTATGCAGTGCTAAGGATTGAACCCAGTGCCTCACACATGCTAGGCAAGCGCTCTGCCACGGGGCTACAGCCCCAGCTTCTCTTTTATTTTTTTATTTTGAGATAGGGGCTTGCTAACTTGCTCAGGCTCATCTTAAATTTGTGATCCTTCAGCTTCCAGAGTTACTAGGATTACAGGTGTGTAGTCTTTTACACGCCTGACTGTTAACCCACCCTTGAGGAAGGACACATTGCTGATTTAGAATCAACTCTTACCCATAGGAATTGAGTTTTACAGTCTAATCTTCCCTGTAATGCATTAGTAATTGTCAGTAAAAGAGTTTAGCATAAAATCTTGACAATTACAAGCAGATATCTGTATAGAAATAGCATAAGAATACTGAATATAAGAATACGTTTATGCAGAACCAGTCTGCTGGGGGCTATGAGTGAATGGGAACCAGATTTTTTCACAAGAATCCTTTTCACAGGAATTCCTTTGTGTAAATGAGCCAGGGTCCTAAACATAGACTGAAGCCTAGGAGGGAGGGTTTCTGCATCCACTTTCAAAAATAGATGGCATGTGGACTTTGGCAGACAGGGCAGAAATCTTTGTTGCGATCTTCTAGAAGTCTTAACTTCCCCTTTCTGTGGTTGGGAAGGCTTAATGAATGACAGAATAATCAAAGAAAAAATGATTAAAATTTTCTCCCAGGTAAGCTGAAACGTAGATTTGGAGTGGAATACCAGGTTTATACCCGTGTTCACCCAAAGAGAGACACCACAGATGATGTTTTACCTGATATAAGCCACCCTGTATGTCTCCTTACTCCCAGGTTTCTCTAAAGAGGGATCAGGCTTAGTTGCCCTAACTCAGATATGAATCCCTTTTCCTAAGCAGAATGATTCCAAATTAACATGTACTCTTGTTTTCTCCTCCAGCTCATCTGCTGTTTTTAGTCAGGGAGACTTCTGTGTAGGTGTATGTGCACGCTCATGTGTGTGTGTGTGTGTGTGTGTGTGTGTGTGTGTGTGTGAGAGAGAGAGAGAGAGAGAGAGAGAGAGAGAAAGAGAGAGCGCACACCTGGATTCAGCCAAAGGTGAGTTTGGCTGTGTTGCAGAGATAGAAGAAAATCCTTTTTAAGAAGAAATATCTGTAGAAATAGCAAAGGGAACATAGAATCCCAGCCAAGTAAATTGCCTTGGGTATAAATATTTCTTCTTTTTCCAGATCTGCTTAAGTGCAGAATCAAAGCCTCTGCCACTCTCTTCCATCAGAAGTGTTCTAACAGGTGTTGAACAGATTGGGGAAAAGGTGATTTTGAAAGGATTCTTTTCTCAGGTCACCAGGCAAATGTATTGAAATCTGAGGAAATCCCACCAGACAAGCATGTAGCAACCACAAATGAATACAGTGAGTTGGTAACTCAGCAGAGCATAAGATGGGCTGCATCAGAAAAGGAACAACACTCCTGTTTCTATCTCTACATTTGAGACAAGAATATCTATATCTTTCCTACCACCTACAAATGAATTCAATGGGGCTCCCTTTTAAAAAAGTCCATGTGCCCATGAAATCATCATTTCTGAATGGGCTTTAGTAAAATTCAGTAAACAAGCAGATCATTTTTTAAAAAACTTTTTTGCAGTACTGGGAATTGAACTCAAGGCCTCATGAATACAAGGCAAATGCCCTACCACTGAGCTACATCCCTAGCCCAAGAGAGCTATTTCTTAAGAAAGGTGTTTTTGAAAATACATAGGTACAATTGCTCCCTTGCCTCAGCTGGGGGTCTCTCTTCTGATGCTTCAGCTGTGATAGAATATGTTCCTTCACCAGAGAGGAGTCAGTCTTTATTAGGAGAGTTTGATCCCTTGGGGACCAAGAAAAGTTTAAATAAAAATAAAAGCAAAATATTTTTATTGAGGGGTTATAAAATTAATGGTTACCAGGCTGGGGATATAGCGCAGTTGGTAGAGTGATTGCCTTGCATGCACAAGGTATGGGGTTCAATCCCCAGGACCACAAAAAAAAAAAAAAAAAAAAAACGTTGCCTCCATTTCAAAAAGGGGAAAAAAATAGACACTTTAACATCAAAAGGCAGGACAGATGGATCTGTGAATAAAGAACATATGGATTAATGTATTTAAAGTGAATATGTTTACTTTTATGGCAGACTTATTACATGTCCTTATTTCTGTCCTTAAGGATCATGATCTCTGACCATCAGGGATCAAATGGCAGGTCTACTCACAAGTGTTTGAAAAGTGATTTCCCCTGAAATGAGCCACTCATTTCACCATCTTAGTCATTCTCTTCCAGCTCTGATTAATTTTATTTTTACATACTGTTGGTTCTAAATCTCCTTATGCTATGATCCTCCCAGCTCTAACTTGCTAAGTAAACTAGGCCAAATACCTGCATGAGAGATTTTTAGAGAAATCTGAGCTGTTGAAAGAAGTAGAAGAGACACAGGGCTTTGGAACAAAATGGAGGACCCTATTTGTCTGGCTAAGAAATAAAAATGTTTGCAGTGGGAAACAGCTACAAGATCTCTTGAACAAGGCAGTGACCTGAGAGTCAAGGACAATGAAAAGTATTTGGCTCATTTGGGAATGACAGTTGGACAGGATGCTGTATTTTAGCCTTGATTCTTTAGCTATGAGTGGAAAGAAAATGGGGCAAGTTGTTGATTGGGAAAGTAAAAAGTGAAGAAGGGTTCAATAACTGCATAAACTATGGACCGACTTTTAAACAAATCAGCACTTTCACTACAATAAGAACATTTAGAATAACAGTATCCCATTTGAGATACCTCCTAGTGATCTCCTAACCCAGGGACTCTTATCTAAAGAGATCCCCGGTCCTGCCTCCAATGATGAATTCAGTAAGAGTGCGGCCAAGCCCAGAATCTGCAGTTTTTAGCACTTAGGGTGATTCTCATGTGGATGGTTGGTCCTTAGTCCTGTAATCTATTCTAACCCCTTCATTTTACAGATGGGGGTAAACAGTTGGGGTTAAATTATCTACTCAGGATCAGACAGTAAGTAGAAAAAATGGAATTGGAATTCAGTTCTCCCAGTTCCTAACCTGTTGCTATTTTCACTTTATCTGATGATAGTAGGAGCAATAGTAGGAAAACTCTGGGCAAAAAAAGTCTCCAAACCCAACCAAATTATTGGGTTTGCAGGTGATGTGATTTTTATATCCCCTAAGACTTTCAATAGCTCACAAAAAGATTCTGCAGAAATCTGCAGAAAAAATTTTTTTTAAAAAAAGTCCTATCTCACCCCAATTGCTATGTATTTCAAGATAAAAGTCAACTTAAAATTCTTGAGTCCATTCATGTGACTAAGTGACTTTTTCCAGGTTGAATTCACAATGAGCATAAACTTCCCAATCAAGTGACTTTTCTTATAGACAACATGGCTGCTGGTCTCCTACAAATGTCATTTGAGTTCATGGAGTAGCACCCTTAAACCCTGAGATTCCAATTGCCCATTTTAATAGGCTCAAGATATGCCATGATTCAGGAGAACCAGAGTTTTCTGGCCTTTTGTTTGTCTGATCTTCTTAGCATGGGAGAAACTTTGTGGTAATCACATTTTTGAGTCTCTGCATCTTTATTTGAAAAGGCAGAGCAAGACAGAGGAAAGGAGACAGGAGGCCACTTGTGTTCAACCCATTTCCTACTATCTCAGTGTCCATTGGTTAGTAGTGAAGAATATTTCCTGATACCAGTACTCCAGGCAATACAAATTTAGAGCCTTCTTTATTTTCTGGGGATGGAATGGAATTAGCCTTTATTAAGTGCTTACAGGGTGGCAGGTGAGACTTTCACAGGTATTGTTTCTGTTAATCCTTACAACACCCTTCCCAGACACCTTATCTTTATTTTTACAGATAGAGAAACCAGGCTGAAAGATTAAAAAAAAGAAAGAAAGAAAAAAAACTTGTTGTCAATAGTAGTATCAAGGTTTGCATCTAAGTTAGTATAGCTTCAGAGCCCAAGTTCTTTTTGCCATATACCATGTTCTCTAAGATGTAATGGGATTTTGTTTTTGTTCTTTTAATCTTTTTAAAAATAAAATGAGGTGCTAGAAAATGAAGTCTTAACGATTCTTTTGGCTTGATGGATGGTCCTTACTATCTTTCTCTCTGCCTTCTCCCCAAAGATGACTAGATCTAGAATGTCATTTAGCTTACCTGCAAAGCTTACTAAATTACATATGAAAATGGCATTCCCTACTGCAGGACAGGGACATGAAAGGAAGGAGACAATGAGCTGCTGCTTGTTTTTTCTTTGGTTCTTGGCTTTGTTTGACTTGGAAATACTCCTGTCATGTGACTGTGATCCAGAAATGCTCTTTGCTCTGTCTGTGTATGTGATTTGGTCACACATGGGGCCAAGGTAGGTCTGGCTTAGAGCACTGTGTTCTGGCTGTTGTTCTTGGGAAAGAATCCTGATGGTAAGGCAGTGCACAGCCTAGGACTGTGGTCTCTGCTTCTCTCCTGAGGGTGCTATGGCTGGGGGGTGCACAGCACAGTACAATACTGGTTTGCATTTCTAGTCCTTTCTCAAGATCATTGATGGGCAATGGGTAGAGTTGTGGGGCTTCAGGCCCTTCTAGCATCTTAATAGCTTATGAAGTTAGGGGCAGGGGACAGGGATGCAGACAAAGAATGGAAGTGTGAAAGAAAATGAATCAAATAAAAGTGTTCAATTTGAATTTGTGTAAGATCTATTATGTACCATGACATTTTATGATATGTTTTATATTGTCCAATGCATGATTGATTGTCAAATGCAATAGAAGTCATTGGGCTTTCCTGATTTCTCCTGGTCTAAATAATCTGAAGTTTTCACGTCCCATAGAGTTGACTTACTCCTTCTCCCCATTAACCTTCCTCCTACCCTTTTGCCTAGCTCCCTGTCCCCAGTGGTTCCTGGCAACTGCCTTCAAGTTAAAATGCTTGAAACAGAGGTTTTTCCACTTAGGGTCTTTTTCTAGAAGTTTCCCTTCTTGGCTTGGCAGAATGTTAGAGTTCTGGCATCTTGGACAAAGACCATGTGTGCTTTTGAGTCTTGGACTCCTGTTTTATTGTTACCTAAGGGACTATGATTTTGAGAACACCTTTGGAGAGCCAAGCTGCAGTGGTTGTACCCCACTGCTTATTTTCTCAATCCTCCTTTCAAAGTTGGCAATGAGAGATTGAGCTGGGATTATGATCCACACACACTCACCAAATTCTTCTCAGAGTGTCAAACTTCCAGAAAGAAACACATCTTTACAAACTAGAAACTTATAATCAAGGCGCCTGGTGTATCTGAGAATTGGGAACAATCCACCCAAAGCCCCCACAGCCCTGGCCCTCTGGTTGCTTTTCTTTGTCTACCAAGCATTTATTGAGAGTTTCCTTTGTGCCAATTACTCTGCCAAGTACTTTATGGGCACTTTCTTGTTCAAGCCTCACAAAAACTCTATGAGGTAGGTATTAATAGGTATGCTTTATAGATGACTACATTGAAGTTTATAGAGCTTTAAATTTTTGCTCTAAATCACATGACTTTTAAGGTAGCAAAGGCAGAATTTCCTTCTCCTTTGCCCCCATCCCCACCCCAGTCACATACATACACTCCCTATTCAACATTCCTGGGTTCTTAACTTTGATCTGACAAGAGTCCCATCTTAATATAAGGTTATTTATGCATGTGACTTGGAGATAATTTCTTCTTTTAAACTATGGGGTGGTAGGCTCCTAATATTAGGTAGAATGCTTCCTTCAACGAGTGGAATGCCCTGTTGTTCTGAGAACTGTTTCAATCTCTGTTAAATAATCATTAGTTATAACTGTAACTGTGTAGCTCTGTATGGCAACAGAACCTTCTCAAGAAAGAATGGGCTCCACAGAACTTGATCCCCCGACTCTTGCCATTCAGCTAGACATCCTGGCCCTTCCTCCCTCAGCTTCCAAGCTCTGGCCTTTCTAGTCAATGTCTTTTCATGTAATGGGTTTGGTTTCAGTGTTCTCCCATTTACTGTCAAAGAAGAGAGAATCTATGGAGTCTTGCTCACAGTGTGGCAGACCTATGCTTGTCTGTCCAGGTCTCCTCCAGTGAAAAGCAGCAGGGCCTAGGAAGTATCATGGTGTACCCCAGAGATATATCCCTTCCTTTGCGAATGATAGAGAATGACATATTAATAATATCTATGCCTTTACTTTTTCCTTGCCAATTCACTTTCCCACATAGCAACAAATATTGGAGTTTTCCTCTAAATCTTTTCTGAATTCTCTGTTCTCTGAAAGTACTACTCCAGTGCCCTAGTGAAGACTCAGTCAATGTCTAGTGAAATGGGAAAACTTCTGATAGTTCCATGTTCTTTTACTGGTTCTTCCTTAAAACAGAAAGGTTTATCAGGGTCAACATGGTCCCTAACCCTTCAACAGCTGTGCTTATGCCAAACTGTTCTCTCATATTTGTAGCTATTTATACAGTGTTTTTTCCAGACATACTGTCCTATATTGACCTGCGTTGGAATGTTAGGTTCTTCCTTTGATCTCTATTTTCTACTTGTCCCCATTCTGGCACTGGTCTTGCCTTTTTATACCACCCCCCCCATCCCTGCACCCCATCCCCCACCCCCAGTGACTGGCTCTGCTAAGGATCTGTCAGCATTTGATCCCACTGATTTGAGAAGGTCAGTCCTTTTCAGGAGCTGCCTGTAATATTAGTTTGAATTAAAATGCAGTCTCTATGACCCCACTGCTTAAGGGATCTTTCTACATGTTGTGATGGTTCAAAGGCAATTATTTTCCAAGAAAACTCAGAGAAATAAGTTGAATGAGGGACTGCCGTGGCATCTTTGAAGGCTTGGTCACTTTTTCATCTCCTAAAATCTAATATTTTCCCTCAGTTAAGAAAATGTTTATGTTATAGTTTGAATGTATCCCCCCCAAAGCATGTGTTCAAAACTTAGTGGCCATTGTGACAGGGTTAACAGATGGGACCTTTAGGAGGTAGTTAGAGATGAGGGCTCTGCCCTCATAAATGAATTAGTGCTGTTAGGGTGGGAGTGGGTTCCTTGTAAAGATGAGTTTCTCTCCCTCTCTCTCTTTGTCCTTCCACCACATGATGACATGAGGAAGACCTTTGCCAAACAGAGGTCCCTCAACCTTGGCCTTGCCAGCCTGCAGAGCTATGAGAAATAAACTTATATTCATTATAAATTGCCCAGTGTGTGGCACTCTGTTACAGAAGCACAAAACAGACTAAGGCAGTATACATTACAGCTTGAAATCTTTAGGAACAAGTCTTGTACAAATGGTAATTATAATAGTGCCTTTGTCTGTGCTGAAACCAAGACACGAGTCCTCTTCTAATTCTTTGGTCTTCATTCAGACAAAACCATTAAGTGTTCTTTGTGTTGGACACCACTCTTCTCCCATCCCTCCTTTCTACCCCCCCCCCACCTTTTAAATATTTTTCAGGTAGATAATATGTGCTAAATATTGGGAAATATGAAGTCAAATGAAGCCCATCCTCCTGTCCTAAATTACCATACTATTACAGGAGAATACCTAGGAGACAGAAGCAGACATATAAATAAATACAAGAAGGTATTGAGGGAACTGTAGAGAATACAGTGTGGGCATCAATATTGGGCTGGTTAAATTCCTAGTAGTGAAGGGATAGTTAGAGAAGGATTCAGAGGAAGGGGTGAGAACTAGACAAAACTTAAAAGGCAATTTGGTATTGCTAGGTAGATTGGGCCTGGGGAAACCATGAGTAGAGGCCCTGAGATGGGAACTGCCAAGGGTAGTTACATTGAAGGTCGTGTCTATGCAACATCTGGATGGGGAGAGAGTGGGGCCTGTCATTTAAGCAAGGAAAAGAAGGGTATACCAGATTTGATTGCAGAGGTTCTCAGAAGCCCCAGTCATGGCAATAACATCAGATTTGCACTTTCAAGGCTCTCCTGTACAAGTTTGCCATCTGGATTTAGAGGGATTAGAAATAGGATCCATGGGAATGAGGGCCTAAGGAGACAGTGGCCATGGAGGTAGAGAGGAAGGAAGAGATATGAGATGGCAGGGAAGCAGGATTAATAGCCCTTAAGAGAGAGAAGAAGGAAGGGGATGGTTCTGATGCAGTAGGTGAGTAGATGAGGTCATTGCCCACTGAAATGGGCTAGTACAAGAGAAAGAGCAGACCCAGGAGGGGAGGCAACAGCTGACTCTGCTTGACACACGTGTTTCCCTGATTATATAGCATAGTATGGTTACTTTCATTCTTCCACTCTGAATTAAATGACTGCCATCAGGAATTAGTTTGGAGATCCAAAATGATTTCTCATAATTTACACAGAATCATGAGTGAAAATTGTCTTCCCCCTGACTCCTACCACTGTTTCCAGCCCATTTTTCCTTTCTTCCTTTTTCACCCTCAATGCTGTTTCTTTCAGAACCCTGGTTTCTGTACAGAGACAGTGGTATCAGAACATGTGAAAAATGAAAAGTTTGGAGATGCCTGCTATGGAAAGGGAAGAGTACAAACTATTTGTGGTAAAACCCTTTAACTCAGGGAGGAGAGGGCCCTATTGATAGCCATGTCTCCCTCCCACTGAATTTTGGCAAATTTAAAATCCAAGGCTGTGGCATCAGTAGCTAATTTGGAGAACCAATAGTTTAGACTTAAATATTTTCTGAAAGATACCCATCTGCAAATTGAGAATCAATCAGTAATTCCTGCTTTGTGGGTCATGCCAAGTCAATGGCTTATTTGTTCTTAGATCCACGCCCCTGTCCTTCCCTGGTCTGCTTGGTACCACAGGGAACTGACTCCTATATTTCCCAAGCTACCTTTCCATTGACTCTGGTTCATTTTGATCCCTGGGGGAAGGATGAAGGGAAGAAATATGAGAGAAGCCATGTATTTCTGTCCCTTCTCCACGCCTGCCTTTCGGTGGTGTCTTGGGCAGTGATTCTAGTTCTTCCTCCATGATCCCTTAGTTGTCCCAGGTCTAGTTGGGCAGCATCAGCCTCTGAGCTCCAGCAGTAGCACGTCTTTCTTGATTGTGGATGATAGTAGCTTCTTGTTGCCGAACTCTGGGTTGTCTTGCTGTCTTCTATTTTCCTTTCAGCTCTTCCAACATATTTGTGACTAGTTCCCCAAATTAAATTCTCTCTTGAACTGCCTGGGATGAATCCTGTTTTCTCTGATAGACCTTGACAAGTATGGGTCTTACATAAGCTCTCTGGCACGTGGCTAATATAGGAACCCAAATCTGTTCTTCCTTAGCCCTGTTCCCCAGAGGACTCATCTATGTACCATAGTTCCCCAGCCCTGTGAGTTGGGATTCTGGGCTGGGCTATCTTGGAGGGCAAACGTTTTGCACAGTGCTTCCTGCATGGCATGAGAAAAGGAGCTCTTTTGGCTCAGTCTCCTTCCTGTAGGATTTTCCAAAACTTTCCAGATGTATCTAAGCTCAGGAAGCATTTTAATGGCTGGAAATAATGTCTCGTGGGGACTGGGAGTTGAGACCAAAAGGACCTCCTCTACAAGAGGTGCATTGAAATGTTCCAGGATCTGTGTGTACATATCCAAACTGCTCTTCCCTTGTGGAAAGAATAGCAGGCTCCCATCCTTTAATGAGTTCGTGTCATAGTAGAGGCGTGATGACATAGCACAGAAGAACAGCTCTAAAGAATTCTCTCCAGGAAGGAAAGGATTGTTAAGTATGTAGTGATGCAGTTGGATTCTAATTTAGATGCCATCTCAGTTTCTATAAGGAGACTTCTATAAACTCCCTTCTTTGGGCCCCATTTGGCTAATAATAATGGTTGCAAGATTAAATTTAATCTTGTAGGGCCACTGTTACTGACTTAATGAATTGTAGTTTTCTGAGATTGTTATGAGGACAGACAACATCCGGCTGCAGAATACATTATTGGTTTTCTTCAAGCAGGTCATGGCTTTCACTGCCATGTCTCTCACTTCAAAGCCCACTTTCAGAAGGGATTCTGGGCAGGGTGCAGTGGTGCATGCCTGTAATCCCAGTGCCTCAGGAGGCTGATGCAGGAGGATTGCAAGTTCAAAGCCAGCCTCAGCAACAGCGAGGCACTAAGCAACTCAGTGAGACCCTGTCTTTAAATAAAATACAAAATAGGGCTAGGGATGTGGCTCAGTGATTGAGTGCCCCTGAGTTCAATCCTGGGTACCGCACCCCCACCCACTGCCAAAAAAATAAATAAATAAATAAAGTCCAAAAGGGATTCTGTTGGGGGATGATTATTGCTCCCTTAAAATATTCATCAAAGTAAAGTAGAAACAGAGGATCCATACTCATATGCCTGCTCATATCCTTCAATGTTGGACCGAGAGGAAGAAAGTGAATATGATTTCTAGTCTATGGAGACAAAGCCCCAGAAATGTTAAAGTTTTTTACATGTTCCGTCATTACAGGGAAAATCCGAAATTCCATCCTTTTGAAAATGACTTGAATCCAATGCCATATTGATTTATTTGGGTATTGTGTAGGAGGCTCACAAATTTTTTAACATAGTAATCACTAACCAGGATATTTTATGGTTATTTGATGACACATGGAACTTTCTAGACCTTAAGGTCAGGTATATATTTTATATTAAAGGAGAATGATTTTAATGAAGCAAGATTGAGTAGAGTTTAAGGAAGCAGATAGAAGTGGGTGCTGTACACACATTTAACTACAATTTCTGGTATCTCTGAAATGTCCACACTATTCCCTTGATAGTTCTTTCTTCTGACCAATTTTCCTTTATTAGCCTGCAAAGGAGTCTCTGAAATGAATCACAGTTCCAGAATTACCATGGAAGGACTTTTGCATTTGAATGTATCAGAAATCTAAGATGCTCTTTAAATTCTTTGAGACATTAAGATGAATTCATGGACTCTAGAATGTTATACACATATAGCCACCATCTTCATCTCTAGATACCAAGAAAAATATTTTCCATTGCAAAAAAGATAAGGATATTTTATAATAAATTTCCAGCTCTGTATCTAATGAGTTATATAATCTTGGATAAATGATTCTGAGTCATGGGTTCTTCTGTAAGAGAGAGAAATGATCTAGAAGATGATTGTATTTTCTGGTTCTATGAAAAAGAAGCCATGTCATCATGCTCCACCTCCTCTACTATCTTATATAACAGGAATATCTTTCATTGTCTTTGGGAGCTTGCCATATTATTTGTTGTGCTAACCTGCAGAACGCAGTCCTTGCACTCTGCTTATTTGTTTGGCTGAAGACTTCTCTTGTGTTATTTCTTGACAGATGATCTTAGGAATACCTTTTGAAATCTACCTGCATAGCTTAAAAATTCAGATTCTAAGCCCTCCTAGACTGAATCAGCTCTTGGGGTGGGTCGATAAGTCTGCATTTCTACATATCTGGGCCATTCTTAGGGAGACACAAAGTCTGAGATCTACTGCCACCTGATAGTACGTGTAATATTCTATGAGGAGGATGTCTTTGAGTCTCTCTACTTTTTGAGGCCAGTCTGCATAGTCCTGGCCTACTGCTACCTGGATGGTTTGGTCAGACCCTTTCATCCCTCTAGAACTTTTCTAACTTATGAGATCACTATTATTCCCATTTGTTACAGAACTGAGGCTCAGAAAAGTAGGGTGACTTATCCAAGTCTACGTAGTCATTAAGTGGAGCTGCAGCGAAGTAGGACTTAACTGAGGCTATAAACACATAAAAAATTGCCTGGGTTACTGCTCCCCAAAAGCCTCTGAAGGCCTGGGGCTCATCCAGTGTGCCACTTATTTACCCTGTGTTCCACTCTCCAGCAAAGGAAACTGGTTTTGGTTTCCTTAATGTTTACTTGGCCTCTTGCTTAAGCATTTGCCTTTCCTATTCAATAACAGTGAAAGGACCCAAAAAAAAAAAAAAAAAAAAATCCCAGGGCTGGAAACATTTTGTTTCCTACAGAAAGAATATTTTGCCGCCAACTCTGTGGTTGCAAGTATTTTTCCTGTGGTCTAGGGATGGGTTGGATTCCATGTTTTCTTGGCCAGTGTCTGAGAGCTTAGCCTGTGGCTTCCCATCAAGACAGCACACAACACACTGTTTTTTAAATGAGTGTCTAGTAATGTTGAATGTGTACACGAGTGGACAAATAGGTCTATTTAGGTATAGACTGTGTACATAACCCTCAGGCCCTTTCGGGGCAGAGTGAACCTGGGAGTGATTTCCCACATGCTAGACACATGAACATAGCTTTTTAAGTTTTCATCACTCACATAACAACCAACCAAAGTCAGATACTGACAAAATGGAAGAGAGTGATATGTGAGCCTTATGTGGATTTGCAACTAATCAGAAAGCCAGGGAATCTGAGATTCTAACCTGTCACATTTCTTTCCATTTTCAAATGCTCAAAACTAAGACATGATGTTGGTTATATAAGATGGCAGGGTGGTCTGGTAGACACACACAAGATGGGAATTCTGGTTCTGCCTCCAGGTTGGCCACTTTCAGAGTTCAATACACTGACCTTTGCTCAGCCTTGGATAACTCACTTCTTAACATCAGAAAAACAAAAAACATAAATTTATTTAAAACAAAAGTTAAACAGTTTTTGAAAAGCTTTGTGCTTCCAAGAATAAAAGCTCTTGTAGTGAAAGATAAATTTTTGAATTTTCAAACAGAATTCACAGATAAGAAATATTACTAGTGCTAGATACCATTTCTTTGCTCTAAATTTGGTTTTTAGTCATAATTTATGTTTCCAGTAAGACTTCACAGTGTGTGGTAGTGCCCAGAGCTTTGCAGCCTTATTCCCCATGGCCTAGGCTTAATGATTCTATTCCCCTACATTCTTGTCAACTACCATGAAAATGTGGATCTCTGTGCTTCCATTGCATATGGTATTAAGTGCAGTTACCTGTTGCCTGCTTTCCTGTCACACTAGCTGCTTGGCTAAAAGCCCCCCATAGTGCCTGGCACAGAGCAGATACCTAACATGCATTTGTTGACTTATGTGAAATAAACGTCTCCAAAGATGACAAGCTATTTGTAACTTCAGGATTCTCTAATGGGAAGTTCTGTACCTAGATTTCAATTGGATACTTTTTTAGATCTCAGAGTATCATGACTTCCATGAAGGAAAGTTGCATTCACTGGATTTGGAGGGCACCATTTAAAGAAACAACCAAATTCCAAAGGTGGAAAGAATTGTAAACATTTTTGTTTGATTTTGAGACAAATGGTATTAGGGCATATTTGACAAGCTATTGGAATAGAAATTGAACCATGAAGAATGTTTCATTCTAGGGAGACAGGTTGAGATAGATTTAGATTGGTGATATTGTCAGAAGACTGCTCCTACCCTGGGATGTGGAAAAACTGGTCCATCCAAGTCAGCCTCATGGGAAAGGATGACCACAAAGAAATCAGGAATCATCAGTGGGGAAAACTGGCATTTGTTCTGCTTTGTCACACAAGGCAATAGGATTGTTCTCATAGTAGGGCTGGAGTAGGGTGGAAGGAGTGGTGGTGATTTTAGTAAACCAGTTTTCTGATGACAGGGGTGAAGGGTATTTCTGTTTTTACCCTTAACAATGAGACAACAACCCAAATAACAGACTCCTTAGTACATTGAAATGCCAAAGCTAAATGAATTCATTGGGCTTTGTGGCTTTGGCTCTTGGCTAACAGACATATCCATGCATTAGGACCATAGCTTGGCAGTAAGCAAAGTGGCTGTGTGGGTCCTCAGGGAGCTCTCTGACTCTGTGGCTTTCTTTGATACATAATTGAACTTTGGCTAATTTTTCCTCTTATGGCTATGTTTATGAAGTTCAGAGGTAGGCAGAGACCCTCATTATGGAATCCAAAGCCAAAAGTAACTAGAACTACAGGATGTTTTACCACATTCTGCTTTGCTTATAGCCTTAAGAGCTGGCCCATGAGGCTTACAACAAAGATGTAAGTGAGTGGAAAAGAATGCTGAATTCTTTTCCCACCTCCACGTGGCTCTCAATCTGTAAGATTGACCAGATCCTTTTAATTTCCCTTCCTTCAGAAGGAAAGACCTTTACTTGGAAAGTGTCTATATATTACTAAGTTACTGGTTTCTGATGCAGTATTTTTTAACAACAATAGGTAATCTTTACGAGGTACTTAGCCATCTGAAACATATTAGTGATATAAATGCAATAAACTCATTTAATCATCACATCTTTGTAAGGTAAGTACTGTTATTCCCATTTTATACATGAGTCAAAAAGAGTTGTTAGTTGTTATTGTTCTTATTATTCTCCAACTTTAAGTTCAATTCTGCAAATATATATTTAAATTGACTGACTTTCCTGAATCCCTCCCTCTTTCAGTCTACAACATTAGGCCACAGGTAATTAAACAATTAAAATTAGCATTCTTAATTGCTAGCCCACCTCAAATTATAACTGGGTCTGGATGTTTTCAAGTTGTATCTTCTTATTTTGGGAAACCTCAAATTAGAACCTGTCCAAAATCATGAATAGGTGTATAGAAAGTGAATTGGATATAACTTTCCTATGTACATATGCACGACCAGTGTAACTCCACATCATACACAACAACAAGAATGGGAAGTTATACTCCATGTATGTATAATATGTCAAAATACACTCTACTATCATGTATGTCTAAAAAGAACAAATTAAAAAAAAAAAGAAAATGATTGACTTGATGAACAAGTGAGATTGTCCATCCTACCAAACTTACACAGTAGAGTGGAAACAAATGTGACGTTGGACTGAGAAGGTTTGTGGAATTAAAGGCAAGATCAAGCCAATAGACTCCAGAGGGGCTGAAGAGTGAGACTGTACACCATAATTTGCTATCTAAGTAGGGGCAATGCAACTTCTTTCTGACTCGTTTCTACTATAACCCTTGTGCTTTCCATAGCTGTCCCCAAGGAATGCCAATAACAACATTAACAGCTGCCATTTTTGTGCCAAGCACAAGAAAAACTGTATGAGCTGCTTGCTTATTTATTTATTTGTTTATTTGTTTGTTTAGTGGTAATGGGAACTGAACCCATAGCCAGGGGCAGGCTCAGCAAACACTGTTCCATTGAACTACATCCCCAACCCCAAACATCATATTTATATTATGCTATGAGATGGGTTTTTGCAATAACATTATGAAGTGACTGAGTTTACTGATGGGAGAAATAGGTTCAGACAGATTAAGACATGTCCTAAAACTAAAACAATTAGTAAATTGTAGGAAAGGGAGTCAAATCACAACTCCAAAGTGACTTTTAGCCATTAGGTTGCTCATAACATAATAAACAGTGTGGTAGTCCTCTGGTATTTTTGCTTTGCCTTGATCTCCTACCCTTTCTTTTAGTACCTGCATTATGATCTTTCTGTAAGAAAACACCTTTCTTCAATGTTTAGCCCGTGTTGTCTAGGTAGGGCTGACTATACCTACTGGCTCCATGCCTGACCAAAGGAAGGATCATATTTCCTTTCTGCAGAGATTGTTTTGCAGTAATTGGTTGACCCAAGCTAAGCTGATTAAAGTAAACCCAAGACTGAGCAATCGGGATCCCTAAATCACTAAATCGAATGTAAGCATGGAGCTCCTAGTGGCCATTTTGCCACCATACAGAGGGAACCCACTTGAGGTTGACAATGAAGTCAACCCAGTATAAAACAAAGAGATATAATGTTCTGGGGGGAGGAGAGGAGGTTCTAAGGTGATAATATAAGGTTCTGGATCCAACTGAGCCTGAGGTCTGTCACTTATAAACATTCCAGTTATGTGAACAAATAGGTTCCCTATTCTATTTAGTCTCAATTGTATATCTGTTATTTCAAACAGGAAAAACAAACAAACAATAATACACACATTAGATGCTCGCAGTGACATATAAATGTGAGGCCAGAAAGTTCTAATAATGAGAATCTTTATCATTAAATTGATAACCATATCTTCTCATTAAGTAGAGACAAGTTCTGATTATCTGGATTGACCTTTGTCCATGTTATTCCATTCCTTTGGTCTTCCTCTTCCAGATTTCCTTTTGGTCTTTTTCTTGATCACTTCCACCAGTGTGGTGAGGAAAAAGCATGAAATTTGCATTAAAAAAGCTTCACTGCCTTTTAGGGCTCTTTGAAAAGGTTCAGATAAAGAGTAAAAATACTGACTTAAAAGCAATTAAAAACCATTTGGGGGTTTTAGATAGCCTTTCTGACCATGGTTTCTTTGCGACATATTAAACCTGATGAAAGTCCTTGATGTCATTGCTTCCACTATTAAAATGCACATTTTCTGGGTTAGTCTCAATCATTAATGTGGGCTATAAAATATTCTTTCTAGTTCAAAAGTAGCATCATTAGTACTAAAATGAAATTAAGCAATCATTTTAGAAATGTGGTTATATTGCAAGCTGATTCTTAATTAAACATCTACCATGTACTGGACTAGATTCTGGAAAAAGAAAAAATGAATAATTTTCAAAATCTGCCCAGATGAGTAAATCTCAGAACCACTGACCATAATGCAGTGTGATGCTCAGGAGGAAATTAATTAAAAAGCATTTACTGACCACATAAAAAGGGACCAGTCAGAACAGATGCCAGCCATTGGGGGAAGGGGTGTTGCTTCTGGTACCATCCCACATATACTATGACAGGCAATATAGCCCTTAGTTGGTGGAGCCTGTAGGATAGACCTGGGGCTGGTGCAACCATGGGCATTTGGAGGGCTTAGGGGCAGTAACTGTTTGCCCAATGCAAACATGGAAATAATTCAGTATTTGAAAAACTGGAATGGCTTACCTGGTGCGGTCAGGCTAACAGCCTGGAAATTGCTCTGTACTTGAGATCTCTGTAAAGTGTACATGGGAACAGCTGGTCCTGCTGGAGGTGAAGCGTAGCTTCAGACGGGGTGAGTTTTGAACGGGGGTCTAATGGAATTCATCCAGGGTAGAGAAAACAATTCAAATACAGGCTTCCCTGAGACATTTCCCCAGCAGGGTCAGATTTGGAAGTTATCTGGAAAAGAGGTTAGAGGTGAGATTAGAGCAGCAAGTTTATCCATATGGAGAAGGACCTGATGAAAGATGTGAAAAGTAGGTATGAGGGAGCCAACAGTGGCTTTCAAGACATTAGAACTCCGGCAATCTACTAGTGACGACATTGGGCTTATATGCAGGGTCTTGCTTGTCTGGCAAAGAGAGAAAACTCACTTTAAGATTATTTAGACATATGATCCATGTACTCTACTAGGACATCTCTGTTATAAATTTATCAGATTACTCTGAGAAAACTAGACAGACATTTAAACCACTAAAGTCCTGGCTTGCTGCTCACCCTAAGCAAGGAGCTGGGAAGCAAGCTTTTTTTTTAAGGCATTTGTCATCTTCTGGATTCCCAAAGCCTTCTGGGTTACCTCAAAGCTGGCTCTTTCAGCTTCTTATGGGCAGAGACCTCATTGTATTCGTCTTTGTTTTCCTTAATGTCTAGCTCAGTACCTGGGACATAGGAGGTACTCCGTAAATATTTGTTGAATGAATATAACATTAATAAGTCATTCAGTTCTAAGTAATCATTGCTTATACTTACTGTAAATACAGTTTTATATAATTGCAAAGTGTATCTGTCCTTTTTAGGTCTTGTATTTTTACTCTGGCAGGAGAGGTTTCAGTGATACTCGGCTGGAGGCTCTGTCTGTTCAACAGAAAATCCCTGGCAAGAACAAATTGCATCCGGTCTTGACTTCTGACCAAATATGGCAGAGTGCTCACTCTCCCTTTAACTTGACTTTTCCTACCTGTATAAGTCAGATTTTTGTTTATGTATTCTGAAATGGAGGAAAAAAAGTGATGCATGCTACTTTGGTTGGGGGTGACTAAGCAATATAGAATAGCACAGAGTAGGAAATAATATCCTGTAGAGGTATATAAACGTCTACACATTTTCTCTGCATGTATAGATATATACACACACTCACCACATGTGTTTTATTGTCTGCTTTAAAAATAACCTATCATTGCAGATCATCTGTTCCTGTACATATATTGACAAATCCCTTTTTCACAACAGCATAGTATTCCATGGTGTGGATTTACAGAAATGTAGTCAAGAGGATGGTAACATTAAAATAAATGACATTTTGCCTTCATTAAACTCATATCAGGAAAATTTAAAATATTTTATTTTTAATTATTAAAACAACAGATATCAAAATAACCCCTGCTAATAAAAGTAAAACATCAACAAGAATATATTTTTGATCCAAACAAGACAAGTCACAATACAACCTCACTTCAGAAATAGCTAACTCAGTTCATGAATATTATAGCCATGCTTTGCTTCACCATTAACCTGGTCTAACCCTGCTACTTGGGACTCCAAAGAGCATAGTACAGATTTTACAAAGACTCCATAAAAGGTGTTCTGAATTGATCTGAACTGAATGGGTTTTTAAATATAATTATTTTTAAAAAAAATTTTTAGTTATACATGGACACAGTATCTTTATTTTATTTACTTATGTTTATGTGGTGCTGAGGATCAAACCCCATGCCTCACATGTGCAAGGCAAGCGCTCTGCCACTGAACTACAACCCCCAGCCCTACAATTATTATTTTTAAAATGTATTTTAATTGGAACTATCTTAATTGGGCTTCTTTCTTATGATTAGATTTTAATGAGGCTTGGGGATATAGCTCAGTGGTAAAGCACTTGCCTAGCATGCACAAGGCCCTGGGTTCCATCCCCAGTACTACAAAAAATAATAATAATAAAATTTAAATAAATGGGGAAATGGCTCAGAAAACTGCTCCAAGTCACCAAATGAATCCAAGCTCAGAAAAATGAAATACCTTAAGTCCCATCCCTTCAGCTGTCCCCAAACTCACATCCTTTACCATGTGACCTGTGAGAGTCTGTGATTCTGTAGGGTGCTGAGGAGAGCTAAGCATTCCAAGATGCTGCGTTGCTGAACCTGGTTTTAGTTTTTGGGTTTTTTTTTTTTTTCATTCTTTTTTCTCTTACCTTTTTTCCTCATTGGTGTCCTGTTCCTCCAAGACTCCTGAATGTCTCCCCTGGGGATGACTCTGCCTGCCTGCCTATAGGAATCCCTAAGTAGTTATCTCTAAGCTTTGAAGAAAACTCAGGTGGGCTCTTGTCTGGTAGATGAAACCTTTTGTCCCATAGTCATGAGGCAGAGATCTAGTTTATTCCTAAACCATGATTAACTCCTTGGGAAGGAGTGGAAATTGAGAGTTATATTAAGATGAGTGCCCTACGGGAACAAAGGGGAGGTTTTCCCCATTGTTGCACCTCCTAATTAGGCCATGCCCACGGTTGCTGTGTGCCATTCCAGAAGGTAGTTGACTGTCTGGGAGGAAGATAGGAGCAGAGGAGTGACAGAATGAAGGGGACATCAAAAAGGTTTGCAAAAAATTTAGACCTTTCTATGACCAGATCTTCTGTACTTGCCTCCCATCCTACCTCGGAAGGGCCTCGGGAGAGAGCCTGTGCTCATACTCTGTTCTATAGTTTCTGACATAAAAAGTTTTCCTCACTTAGAATCACTGAGAAGGGACTGGTTTGCTTTTTTCTCATAACTTTCTGTATTACTTGTCTATAGTGAACATGTGTTATTTATATAAGCAGAAAAGCATAAAGCCACATTCATAGTGTACAGAAGGAAGAGAAAAAGTGTTGCTTGGTGGAACTGGCACATAGTTCCATAGTATAGTCAAGTCAACAATAAAAAGACTTGTGGGATTAGGATAATGTAAAAGGACACTGGAAATTTGAGTGGGGCTGTTCCTAGCATGATGACAAAATAGGAAGACTTTCCCACCTCCCACAATTTATTTGGGAGCTGAGTACCAGGCTGTGCTGGACCCCCTAGAGGACCCTTCCCAGCCCAGAAACCATCCTATATTGGACAGTTATGACTCTCTGATGGTCACATCCATGAATTTTCAGCTTCAAGGCCCTGTGTTCTAGGTGAGATAGCCTCCTGACTCATTTCTAGATGATGTGCTCTGCCTGGTGGCACATGCATATATTAACCAAATAGACTGCCTGAAGACACAAATTTAGTCCAAACATGATTCTAGTGAGGATTTCAGAGCCTGACAAGTCAATGGGATTATTATTATTCCAAAGTCTGTTCTATAGTTTGTAATGTTTGAAGTAGGCCCCCAAATCTGGTGGGTTCCCAAAGAGACTGCATAGTTTTAAAACTCCTTATATATCCAATCTGGTTGCTGTCAAACTCTTCTAACCAAGTTCTCTTCTAAAATCCTTTCCAGGAAGCTCCCCATTTCTTGAATTATTTCAGTCTATGAGCCTATTTCTGTGGGATAAAGATACCTTGGTCTCCCAATAATATTTCATAAATGACTCACACGATGTTTATATAGAGTATAAGATTTGGACATAGTCACATTAAAAATATTAAAAATACAAAAGACTAAGCTGACAGGTTCCTGATTGTGGCCTGACAACACTGGAATCACTTTATGAAGCTCCAGCCCTCCTCCATCTTATTGAGCTGGTTACAAAAACTAATTTAAACTAGATTGAGTTTCACCACTAAAGGAAGAGATAGGAGGGTACTCTACTGTCTCTAACACTTTCAACCACCTGAAATCCTGTCTGGTGTTTCTGTCTTGTCCTTTTTCTGTTTCTGCACTGAAAGAGGACTTTGGGGAAATAAGAAGAATGCTGTGGTAACAGGGTAAACTAATTTGACCATCCTCTGAAGAAAGAGCATGTTGATTTCTCACATTGGTTCCTCCACCCTTCACAGCAGAGCCAGGGATGTGGTGCATTACACAAACCAGTCCCACTTGACCAGCTGTTTTTGGATGTGTCAAGCCCAGATTTCATCCTCTTTACATAGAAACATGTTGCCTTCCTTAAATCAGTTCCTGTGAGACTAAAGAAAATCCCATGTGGCCCAAACATGATGTAATAGGGATGTGTGTCTCAGAATTCAAGACACACCCTCTAAGTTCCTGGCATCTTTTTTACCATAATAATCACACATCCACAGCCTTCCTTCTATGACCCTTGAAGGCCAGAGCTGTGTTGCCTTGGCTGTGTTTTCTAGCAAGCCTGGACAAAAAGATCCAGCACTGCTTCCTGTGGGTTATGGATGGTGCTGGGAAGTTGGGCATGCTTAACTGGATGTCCAAAGAGCTCAGCATTTACAGCTGGCCAGAGCTCCTATGCATTTTGTTTTTATGGTCAATTAAAAGATAGAGAAAGAAAGGGCAGAAAAAGGGAATGGGTCTCTGTCACTTGAAAAAGTCTGTAACAGTATTTGGTTGCTTTAATTGGAGCTAAAGTTTCCAAATTCAGATCACAGTGAAACCAGTTCATACTTACTAGTTAAGTTGAAATTGGCAATACTTATATGAGCTTTTGTTTTTAAAAAAAAAAAAAAAACAGCTGTTTGCAGGGGGACACGCCTGTAATTCTAGCAACTTGGGAGGCTGAGGCAGGAGGCGCTCAAGTTCAAAGCCAGCCGCAGCAATTTAGCAAGGCTCTAAGCAACTTAGTGAGATCCTTTCTCAAAATAAAAAAGAAAGGATTGGGGATGTCGCTCAGTGGTAGAGCACCCTGGTTCAATCCCCAGTGCCATAATGGGGCTAGAGACATAACTCAGGAGTAGAGCACTTGTCTAGCACGTACAAAGCCTTGGATTCAATCCTCAGCACCAGGCACACACACACATACACAAAAGAGAATAACGATATTCTATGAAAAACCCTGAACTTGTAGCCTCAGGCACACACTTTCTAGGAGATTCTACCTAGGGTCTAGAATTATGTTTCATTAGGGATTCAGACCAGCTTACTGTCTGTCCCCTTAAGTGCTATAGGAAAAAAAAGTTGGCCATATAAAAATAAATTAATAAATTCATGCTGGCTCAAATACATTTCATTTTCCACCATTTGCCAGCCCTATATAACTTCTACAGATTTTACTCCCCTATTTTTGAGAAGGCAGCTTAGATGCCATTGATCTCATTCCCTGCTTTCCCCTCAAGCCTGTGAAGCTGTTGGTGTTGAGGCTTCAGAGTTCTGTGGAGAGTGATTTTCCAAGTGATGATGCAGAGATTCTAATCAGTATAAGATCCAGATATGGGTTGGGAGCTGGACCTCTGCCACCTTCTCTCAAGCTCCCTGCACATGATGACGAGGGAGTTCCTATGAGGATCACTGAGTGCACTTCAAGCCCCCTGCTCTTACAGCCTCCTTCCAGTTGCAGATCTTCCTGTCTGGAGCATTTCCGGCCCTCTGCCCCTTGGCATGGAGAGTTCAGAGCAACCTGGGGAAGGGACAGAAGACTGAGGTTATCACAAACTGTGGAATTATCTGATGCAAGACCAACTGGTTTGTTTTCCTCCCTGGCTCTCTTCCTGGGCTTCTAAGCAGCTGAGAAAACAACCTTTTTCTAAGTCTTAGACAAGGAGGAAAAACCCTGGCATGAAGGATTTTTGTCGCAGACACTTGGCATAGCTAGAGGAAAGGTTTGTTTAATTTAGCAATGGGTTTTATTACCCTAGGATTCCACTTGAGGAGAGATAATAGCATCCCTCTCAAAGGACATTTCAGAGCCAGTGGGTTTCTCCCTTGCTTCTCAACAGTACCCTTGCTTGCAGATAAAAGTACCAAACATATTCAACTAGGACAATCACCTCTATGTTCATCAACAACCAGATAAGCCAAGTGTAGTAGCACACACCTGTAATCCCAGGTATACAGGAGCCTGAAGAAGGGGGATCACAATTTCAAGTCCAACTTTGGGCAATTTAGCAAGACCCTGTCTGAAAATAAAAAGGGCTGGGGATGTAGCTCAGTGGTAGAGTACCTCTGGGTTGGGAGCTGGGCCTCTACCACAAACAAAACAAAACATATAATCTTGCTGAACATGGGGAAGACTGAGACAGGATTGAAAAAACTAACAGGACAGGAAGTTGTGGATGTGTACAAAGTCATATTTCTGAGCCATCTCACTCAGTTGCTTCTCACCCTATTTTCTGGACAGAACGTATTTTGTCGTCACATTATAGCAGAGAGCAGGACAGAAAGAAAACCAGTCAGACCACCTGCCCCTACAGGAAGAAATTCTCTGCCAGCTCATTTCCCTCTGTCCTTCACCCCCAACCAATCTGAGCTTTGGGGTAGTGGGTAAAAAGGGGAAGGAAATAGGAGAGAGGAAGGATTCATCACCAGTGTTAAAGGAAGCTTTCCTGGCATAGGAATTAAGGAAGAGAAAGTGGAAGAACTGGTGCCAGCTTGCCTTCAGTGCATGGCTGTCTCTTTATGTCTGCTTTCCTGGTCACAAAGGCAACACTCACTGTTTCCTAAGGTGGGGCTCCACTGCAGGAACTCTCAGAGAACCAGCCAGGACCAGAGCTCCACAAAAGCAGCCTCCTGGGTAGCCTGAACCCAAGGTTTCTGACATCGGTGCTGCCTGCTCCACACTGGCCTCTCTGGCCACCCACTCTGCACTAGCCTTTCTAGCTACCCATAGAGAAGGACTGGGCTGGGTTGCCTCAGATGAGGGCACACCTATACTTTAAAAGGAGGACACAGGCACTATCCCTAGAAGGTATCACTGTCCTGGAGAAGACCTGGAGTGCCTATGCCCAGCACTTTCTATTCCGTGGCTCCTTTTCCACTTTCTGAGCCTTTTGGAAGTGGGATCAAGCCAGGAAAAACATGTGATGCTATAGCAAGCTGGAACCAAAGACTTGACTTTGGGCCCTGTCCAAGCTGAGAATCTGGGCAGGGATTGACTAGGCAGCCTGCTATTTTCTATGGCATCTTCTAAGTCCCCTAACTTTGGGAAGGGGATGCCAGATAAATCCTGAGAGTGGGTATGACTCAGTAGAGCTGCTGTGGGTTACCAATTTGTGATTTATGCATTCATTCTTGCATTTCAAAGATAAGCTTCCATTCTATAAATAGCACCATTCTCGAGGTTGCTATAAGAAGCAGCAGCAATGATGTGGTCATGTCTTCAAATAGATGATGAGGAATTCAGGTAACATTAACTGTAAAATAGTGATGAAAGCAGTGTTATTATTAGAGGTACAGATAAAGCATAATGGGATTAAATAGAGATCACCCTAGGCTGGAGAAACCAATATAAGTTTCTGGAAGAGGTGACATTTACAGGAGTATGAAGAATAGGTAGGATGTGGACATTAAGAGATGAAAGGTGGAAGGAAAACTGCCAGTATGGAATTCATGAGCAGCTACAGCACCTAATTACTTCTTTGTCTTGAAGCATGCAATATCCATGCTGCAGGGGGGAGAAAAACATCCTTCTTTGTTGCTGTGTATTTGGCCTTATTTGATGTTTTTCTCCACAGAAGGAGAGTAATCTATATGTGGCAGATTGGGGACTGCCATCACAGTGGTTCTAAGGGCCTGTAGAACCAGGTAGCCTGAGTTGGAATCCAGCTTTATCAGTCATAAGCTACCTGCCTCAAAGCATTGTTGCAAAGATTAATGTTGGTTGGCTATGGTTGTTCTTGTTATTGTTATTACTGTAGAACCCTGGAAGGCTCCCCACCTACCCCAATCCTATTGTACTTTCTGCCATTGTAGATACATTCCTCTCCTTTGAGAGCTTATATTAAAGTGCAAACACACCTGTGAAAGGGAATATTGGAAGGTTTCAACCAGCTGTCACTTTAGGGCTAGAGAGAATTAACTAAGAACTTGTTTGCTGAGAGTGAAATAGATACCCTAGGAGAGGAACATAAAAGAAGGAGGAGAGGATGTGCAGGGAGAGGCTCAAGAGCCCCAAAGGCAAACTGCTACTTCCACCCTTTAATTAAAGTACTTAGGCCTCTGTATTCTCAATTGTAAGATGGGAGAAACCTCCACGCATAAAGTAAGAAAAACGTCCATGCGTCATTTTAGGTGTTCAGAGCTGCAACACACTGACTGGACCCTATGGAGGTGAAAGAGGTAAGGTCAAAGCAAATGCCTCCAAACTCTATCCCTCTAAGGGTTCAGAATATGCATCTGATAAATAAACAGAGGCAGAAGCCGAGGTAGAAGCAGATGATAGTCTTTTAATAAGTTCAAATTCACACAGGGTAAATTGAGTATGCCTGGCCCAGAGTACAGTGTTAGTTGATGGACGGATTGAATGCTCAAGATCAAAGGAAACATAGTAGAATGTCAAAGTGGGAAAAGACCAACAGCCCAAGGTTTCTCTGTGCTGTTTTCTGCCATTGAATGTCAACTTCATGAAAGCAAGAACCTCTCTATCTTGTATTTTTCCAGCAAAAAGGAAAAATACCATAAATATGTGTGGATTGCACAAGTGTATAGATGAGTGGATGATATAAATAATGGAAATTATTTATACCATGATTTGGGATTTAGGCATATCTTAAATATTTCTCAAAATAATTTAAAAATATTGGTAACCACTTTCCTTGAAAGAATAGGCAGTAGAAAATAGAACTGGCCTTATATGAAGGAAATAGTCAAGAAAAAAATAACCTATCTGTGGGAGTAGAATTAATAGCTCACCATACCAAATATCTATCATGTGGAGCTCCAGGCTTTCTGAACCACATATGTCTATACTTATTCAAGTACATATTTCTTTGAACACTTAGAGAATTCCAGAGTCAGCTCCACACAATGCACACAGGATTGAGTGGGATCAGAATTTTCACTAGGGACTTGGAGGGATTTTTTAGGCCTCTAGGCCTCCCTGCAGGACATTATATATTGGAAGAAGATAGATTGACACATGATAGCAGCCCAGGTCAGATATTAGAACAACCCAGATTTATGGAATGGCTGAACACGTGAAACAGAATAGCCTAAATTTTCTGCTGGGGTAGTTGTTTACTTTAGAGAAGATAGTTTATAGTTTGAATGACAGAAAAGCACATGGGCACTGGACATTGATTCAGATCTTTAAAAAGAAGAATCTGTGTGTATTCACAAAGATACATGGCAAGCATCACTCCCTCCCCGACCCTGAAATCTACTAAGTGAAAAGCTAACTTACATTTCCCCTCCAAAACCAACTGAACTGAAAACTTATTGATCCATCTCCTCTCAAGTAGGTAACACTATCAAACTCTAGACCAGAAAACTCATATTAAACACCTTCACCCAGTGCTCTGACAATCATGTTTGCATTGCAGTATGTTAATTATTGATTGCTTTGGCATCTTCTCCTGGTTTTTTGTTTTTGTTTTATAAATTTTTTTTTGGTTGTATATGGAGTCAATGCCTTTATTTGTTTTTATTTGGTGCTAGGATCGAACCCAGTGCCTCTCACTTGCGAGGCAAGTGCTCTACCACTGAGCTACAACTCCAGCCCCATCTTCACCTTGTTGGCTCTCCCATTTTTCAGCTTTGCTTTTGGACTCTGGGCCCCAATCTATACACACTGTGTAATGTATGGTTTGCTGAGTCAAGAGGACAGCAGAACTATCACAGCCCTTGTTCCAGATACTATACTTCCATTGCAATAACCCAAGACCACACTATATCTTTGAGAATCACATCTTACTCCTGACTCATGTTGAATTACTATTAACCAACATTTCTAAGCCATTTTCTGAATGCTTTATTTTATCTCCTCCATTCTATAGCCAAAGTTTGTGCTCTGTTCTCAAGGATTTCAGCATTCTAAAACACATGTAGGATTTGTCCTAACATTTTTACCAAATTGAGATTCATTAGGATATCATGATTGTATGATCTAATATATGAATTCCTCCTCTGACTTTCTTGTCTTCTATTACCTTCCTATTATTAAAACATCCCATCAATAAGGTTAGTTACATGATCCAAAAGTCAAAGAAGTCTTTTCAAACTACTCTATTTAAAAATGACACCCTCCTCTGATATACTACATATACTCTTTACTATACTCTTTTACTGCCCTTGTTCCCCATAGCACATATAATCACCTTAAGATACCATATTTACTTTATTGCCTTTTTCCTCCTTTAGCTTGTAAGCTCTATTAGTGCAACATTTTTTTGTCAGTTCTAGTCCCTGCTGGATTCCACATTTGTTGTATGGATGCAGTTGAATATGTCAGCATCCTCATTCAGGTCAGTTAAAAATGTTGAATGGAACAGGACCAAGGCTAGAAACCAGTGCATCACATCAAAGGTTGATCCCCTCACAGGTTGCTACTGAGCTTTGAGCCACTTACAAATTCACTCTAATGGTCTTAGTATTCAGTGCAACTTGTCTTTACTTTATCTACCAGGCTGTCAAAAGAGTTTGTCACTTTTTTCCCCCCAAATCAGATATTTTATGTTGATGACAGCCCTCTGATCTAGAAGTTCTGTCCCAAAAAAAGGAAGTGGGATTCATCTGACATTATTTATCACTTCCTCTTTCTGACTGCACACAAATCATCCTTTTGATGACTTATTTTAAGTACTGCTCCCAAAAAGAATGGAGCATTAATCAGTGACCTGTTCAAACCCATTGATTGCCTGCAGAAGGGTCCTCACAGGTGTGAGATTCCCTTGGCTGGGACTTAGGACTTGTTCTTAGGATAGGCATTAGACTACCAGAGGTGGCACCAAAGAGTTGGAAGGCTTAGGTGCAGGGGCTATTATTTCATCAAGCATTGGAATGTCACATTATTGATTGCTATTTATTTATACCCTTTTGGTTTCATGTTTGGTTGCTACATTTAGACAATAGCAATCTGAGATTTGGGGTATGTTTAGCTTCTTTCATTCCTATTTGATCTTGTTCCTTTTCCCCATTCTTTCTGACACAATTGTGGTTTAGGCCACATCTCATAATTTATTCTCATCACTGAATTACTGTAGTATCTTTCTAATTGGCTCTATACCTCCCATCTCTTGTTTTTCCTTAGATTCTTCAATCAGGCTACTTATAATGTGATCTTGGGACCACAGCATCAGCATCTCTTGGGATCTTGTTGGAAGTGCAGACTCTCAGGTCCTGTTCAAAATCTACTGAATCAGAATCTGCAGGTCAGCAGGACCTGCTGGTGATTCACACCCATATTGAAGTTTGAAAAGCACTATCCTTTCTTCTGCCATGCCGTTCCCCTGTGAAAGGGCTTCCTTAAACTTCATGTGAACCTCAACCTCAGTCAGAAAATGATCCATCTTAATTTTTAGATGTCATGTTTTTAACATGAAAGTGTAATTGCCTACCTATACTCATTGGTTATGAAAATGGTTTGCAAGTTTGTGAATAATTTTAGAGCAGCTACTAAAAATTATTGAGATTCAACTAGAGACTTCCTTATTGAAAAGCAAAGTATTTGGGGTTTTGGTGAGCTTGGAAATGCTCCTGTTGTTTATTATGCATTTACTAGTGTTTGACAAGTATTTTATATACTTAATTTAATCTTCATGATAATCTCATTTAATGCTTTTATCCCCATTTGACAAATGTGGAAACTGAGATTCAAAAAGTTTAAGTTGTCCAGCATCACAGTATTGGTTAGAGTTCAGTCTATACTATATCACAAAGACAGCTGAAATACAGTGATTGAAACAAGTAGCTCTGTCCTGAGGGGACAAGTGACCCAGCTAGAAGGTATTGATGCTATCTGAAGTCACCAAGCTTTCTCCTCCCATGTTGCTTCATAATGACCAGGAAGTTGTCCTGTCTATGTGGTTGGAACTGGTTCCTACCCTTGGGAAGGGGAAAAGAGAAAATGAAGGGCATGCAATTTTCTTATGAAAACAGAATCTGGAAGTTCTACCTGGCATTTGTACTCATAGTCTGTTAATCACATGGCCACACACCTTGTTGCAAAAGAGGCAGAGAAATGTGGGAACTTGGGCAGTTATTTACTAAAAAGAAGAAGGGGAGTGGCTAATAGGGAATATGTGCAGGCTCTGCTGAGGATTAGCCAACTAGTAGAAGAGCTAGATTCAAACCCCATGACTAAAACCTGTGATCTCCTTACCCCGTTATTCTACCACTTCTCATAATTGACAGATAAAAAATGTTTGTTGAATTGAAATATGTGTAAGCCTTTTGGTTGTTTGCAATTATTTCTTCCTTCTTCCTTGCTTTCCTGATTACCTAAGTGGTTCCGTGACCCAATGTAACTTTTTTTTTTTCCTCAGCACTAGGCATTGACCAAGGGCCTATGCACATATACAGACATGCAACATTGCACCTGGCTTATCACTATTTTTTAACATATATTTTTTATAACTATTTTATTTTTTTATTTTTTGTGTGGTTCTGAGATCAAACCCAGTGCCTCAACTATGCTAGGCAAGCACTGAGCTATAGCCCCAGTCCCTTGTCACTATTTTTGATGATATTATTTTGATTTGAAAAACAGGAAACTGATATTCATATTTCTTCAATAAAATATCATAAAAATCTACCAATCCTTAGAGTTTCTGTAGAGCTTCATGAAGTGTGACAATGAGTTAATGATACTGATTTTTTTGGGGGGTGGGGTGGGTACCAGGGATTGAACTCAGGGGCTTTCAAACGCTGAGCCACATCCCCAGCCCTATTTGTATTTTATTTAGAGACGGGGTCACACTGAGTTGCTTAGGGGCTCACTAAATTGCTGAGGCTGGCTTTGAATTCGTGGTCCTCCCTGTCTCAGCCTCTCGAGCCACTGGGATTACAGGCGTGTGCTACCACGTCCAACAAAGATACTGATTTTTTAAATAACCGAATGATCATCTCCTTTTAAATAGGTATTTGTTGTAGAAGAATGCCATTGCCAAAAGTGCTTTTGGTATTTTGTTCTGGCTGGTGTTATCAGTCACCTCTTGCTACAATAATGCTTCATGATACCACCACCAGAAGTTGAGAGGTATATAGCAGTATTTAACTTATATGTGTATAGGCCCCCCGAGTTCAGCTGTTTAGATGGTCCTGGCTGACCAGCTCTTTTCAGGCGTCTCTTACCCTTCTGAGATAGCAGCCTAGCTTGGACATTTTTTTTTCCTGGCATTGGCAGAAGCATAAGAGAACAAATGGAAATACTTGAGACTTCTTGAGGCAAATCTGGGAACTGGCACAAAACAACTAGCCAAAACAAGTCATGTGGACAACCCCACAGTCAAGGGCATGGAAAATGTGCTACACCTTAAGAGAAAATATAGTCACAAGATAAAGGGTGTAAATACAGACAAGGTGAGGGATTGGGTCCAAGAAAGCAATTTACCATTGCTTTGTCTTTGGCAAGTTAATTTGAATAGTTGCAGTAATGGTAAATATTTTAAGGATCACTGAATTTTTTTAACTAACTGTTTATTCATAAAATTAAAGAATGGAGCTAGGTTTATCTTTGAGCAGAAAAGTAGCTGTGACATAAAAAATAATGTGTCTTATTTCTGCAAGAATTGGTTCAAGAATATGGCACTTGGTGACAGAATATTTGGATAAACACCATATCCTTCTAAAGTGATCATTTTGAAAGGATATCATTCATTTGAACATTTGGTTCTAAAAAATTTTTTGAAAATAATAAACCTTATGACTTATAGTCATGTGATACCACTCTATGTCAAAGTTAGAAGAGTAG
The DNA here is from genome assembly GCF_021218885.2 of Marmota monax. Lineage (NCBI taxonomy): Eukaryota > Metazoa > Chordata > Mammalia > Rodentia > Sciuridae > Marmota > Marmota monax. The sequence continues at coordinate 18,091,886 of NW_026693777.1, read as the reverse complement.
TAAATAGAGACTCATACCTGATTCTTTGTCTGACTCTGGAAAAATGTGATTTATTTGCAGATTCTCATTGCCAAATCCCCTCTGGCTCCCTTCACCTCATTTATTTACACCATCAAGGAGGAAGGCCTGGTTCTTCAAGGTAAGATCCTTAGGTTAAGCCATTTCTTCAAGCTGACTATGCTGATATTACCTCTAATAGTGAGGTAATATTGCTGTGGTCCAAAAGAATCTATTTTAGGACAGAATCAAAGGCCAACGTGAATTGGCCAGTGATATTTCCCTGACAAGATCAAGAGATTGGCAGTTGTGGCAAGAATTTGACAAAAGGTTGAGGTGTGGATGAGGGAGGACTATATTGTTAATAACAGATTGGGAGAACCAAAAAGTGAAAGCAAGAAATCTAGGAATTGCCACCATCAGTCTTCTACAGAGATCCTATGGTGTGAACTGGATGGTGTGGAGGAGCCCTCTCACTTCACAGGCTGTGGCAGCATCTGGACTGGCAGCCTATGTCCCGACTCCATGAGCTCCATTTCCTGCCTCCTTATGGTTACTATGTTTCCCTTTCTGGTGTTTGAGTCCCAGCAGGCCCTTCTGCTAGAGACCAGGCCTTGCCTACCTACACCTTATAAGATAGGCTTGGGACTTGGAAGAACTCAAATTCTTGCTCAAAGTGGAACACTCCCAGGCCACAAGCTGTAATTCAGATGCCAGAACTGTTCTGCAGATGCCAGATACTCTGGAGGTTAGGAAAGGCACCCAATGGCAAATCTTTCCAGAGAATAGAATAATTAACATAAAGGCATAAATTCAAACACCATTAAACTTAGAAAAATCAGTCTCTTAGAAGGGTCAGATGTCTAAAACTCCTTTGCGAATAAAGAAATGCCCACAATATTCCTCTGTCCCCCACTATTAAGCAGGAGGTCCACCCACAGAGATACATAGGTGAACCTCAGGCCTGAGAAGCTTATTGCCAAGGCTATTCATGGAAGGAATGTCTGCCTGGTAAGATTTTGTAAGTTGAGGTTTTTCCACAATTTTGGAAAGAGGGTAGTCCCAGTAATATTCCCATGGAGACACATTGCTTTACAAATATCTAGCAGGAATTCTGTGGGGCAGGCTGGGGAGTTCACCCTTCTGACTGAGGAATAGACTGCAGCCCTCCCTTTCCTTCCCCTTTTAAAATGTCTGCTTCTTAATGGACTCAAAAGCTGCATGTTTGTTTGATGCAATTGAGCTTCACAGCAGGGACCCTCAGGTTCACAAAAATTTGGGATAAGAACTACTGACCTTTAGCTCTTAGCCTTTGACTTATGCTATCCAAGTTCCTTGGTAAATATTTTTTTTTTTACAATTGCAAATATTGTTTTCTGACAAAGAAGCAGAGATTTTAAGACCAGATTAAGCAAAGCAAACAGCAGGCCCCTTTGTTACATACTCTCTAAGGGTGTATAACTAATAAGCAATCAGAAAGCTCGGTTTTTATTTACCCAGTGCACAGTGTAGCTTTGAGCTCTTCATTTTTAGAGGCTGTTTTAAAAGATAAGAAGTCTAGTAAATAGCAAATATAGAGGGACATTTCAAGAAATCCTATGGAAGATTATAAGACAAATCCAGGATGTAAAGAATCAGTTCTGCCCTAAGGACTTGTAGTAAAATCTTGCTGTGATGTTTATACCTTGATAAATGACATTCCTAAGTTTGGTGTAATGTGGATAACATCAGGGACATTTGTGGAACTAAGATCTACTGGATTGCTTCCCTGATCCTCATTGTTAAGACCGTGATTTTGACAGGGAAAAGAAAACTGGTTAGAGAAAAGAGAAACTAGAGATATAATGAACTGGTAAAGGTCAAAGAACCACAAGGAATGACTGTTAGAAAAAACTGGAAAATGGGAGAAAATGGATTACTAAAGGAAACTGACCTAGATCAGTGTGTCCAGGAAAGAAGAAATTCAGAGAGATGGCTTATAATATAAGATCCCCAACCAATATATAAAATGCCTGGGCGGCCTCAGAACTTCCACCTGGCTGCTTGCTAAGGGTTTTCTCCAGTCCAACTCTCAGCTGTGCTTCCCTCCCAGAGATCTTGGAGGCGGTAGAGCCCTTCTGCTTCTGTCGGCAGTGCCACTGAATACACTTCCTGCACTCCCTGCCCTCTTGGCTCTGTGCTCCAAAGACTTTAAGGGGGAAAAGGGTGCTCTCAGAAAAATGAGGGTCCCTCTTTGATTGTAAAGAACTCTTGGGGTTCATTTCAGCTCTGATATAATCTTGAGAAAATCTCTGAGCCCTAATTTTGTCCTCTTGAAAATGAAAATGTTGATTCAAGGCTTTGCAAACTTTGCTGTAACCAATTAGTGGGTCATGATATGAAATTGATGAATCAAGATCAGCATTTAGGAAAAAAGAAGAGAGAATAGAAAATATCAGATTATATCACATATATTGTATTGTTTAATGAAATATCTATTACGTGTGTGCTTGTGTGTGCACTTGTGCATGTCATGAATTCATATGTAGGAATTGCAGGGTGACACTTTTTTTTTTCTTTTCCTTTTTTTTTTTTTTAACTTTGAATGCAGTAACCAGCCCTGGTAATCTCTAAAGGCCTTCTTGTAAGGTCCTTGCTTAGCATCTGAATGGCCATCTTAAGTGGCAGCCATTTTAAGAAAAATTTCACTTTCCGCCCAAGGGCATTTCTGAGAAAGGCTCACCACTCCCTCCTACCAACCCCACCCTTAACCGCCCCCATTAGGACCCATGGGGCTCTAATCTCTGAGCCTGCCCCATAAAAGTCCCAAACCCCAAGCCTGTTTTGCCTCTCTCCATCAATGGAGAGATGTGCCTTTATTTGTCAGCTCTGACAAATAAAACTCTCATGTGTATCTTTGCCTGGTCTCCGTCTTTCATTTCTCACTCTCCTGTTCCCCCGTTCCTTGCTTTCTTTTCACTTTTCACTTCAGCTTTATCTGATCCTCCTGGGGGGTGATATACTTATCATTCATTTAGCCTGATACCTTTAGTTGTTCTCTTGAGATCTTCATACACTGGAACATAAAGGCTTATTTTCCCCTTTCTTACCAGATGACTGAGCTAAAAAAGACACCTGCACAATTCCCCAGGCTTAAAGCAAAGAAACCCTTTTCTCCCTGGGTGGTAAATTTGGAAAGGTACCCACAAGTCAAGGCTGAAAGCTTTCCTGGTGTGCAAGGTTGCTCTGGCGTGGTAGCACCTGGAGCTCTGAGTGGGGTCTGCAGTCCATTTCAGAGGGGCACAGAGATAGAGGGGAAGGGCTGGGAGGGTGAGACAGGTCTGTGCCTTGACACCAGGCTCCATAATAGAGTGAGCAGGAGCAGTGAGAAGAAAAATCCATGCAGGCTACCCTGGGGGTGGGGGCTGCTAGTGAACTTGGGAATGGTCCCTCAGTGCCTTTTATCTCTTAGCAAGGCCAAGATTCCTTCCAGCCCCTGCCCAGGAGGTTAGCTAATACCTGAAGCTCTGCACAAGCAGTGGAAGAAGTAAAAAGTGAGAGCAGAATAGGATCAAGCAACTCTGCAGGCCATTCCCCTCCCGTTCCCAAGGATTAGGATGTGAGAACAGGCAGCAACTGGGGGCCTGACACCCTTCCCACCCCTTTGTTCACTGGGGTGGGAGGGACAATGAAGCGGCAGGCCAGAGAGACCCAGGGGCTGGTTAGAGATTTCTTAGGCGCTTTTTGAAACACTTGAAGGAGCCGGTCTGTGCTATTGTTGAAGTAAAATAGAAAGCGGAACTATTCTCCTTTGGCAAAAAAAAAGAAAAAGTAAGAGAAAGAAAACCCACCCTCCCTGCATCTTCAGGAGGCCTCAGACTCAGGCCATTAACATGGTAATACTATCCCGTTTGCATCTTCTTTGTCTGCCCACGGTTCTTCTGGTATCCTGGCCTCTCCTGGCCTGGCCCTGGACCCTGGAAATATTTGGGCTCCAAAGGAGAGGGAGCTGACTGCAGCCAGCAGCTTCTTGATGGTTCAGCTCTGAGAGAGGCCAGGTTGGGGCAAAGGAAGAGTTCAGCCCTTTGTGCAACTGGAGTGGGAAAGGTGGGGGTGGAGGAGGAGCCCTGAATCCAGTTTTCCTTTTGTCCCCTATGGAAGGTCCAGTGCCCATCAAGTGGAAAAGTTTAGAGGAGCTGGCCTAGGCTGGAATGAGACTGAAGGATGCTGGGATCTGGTGGCAAGAGAAAAGCAGAGGTTGACTTTGGGCACCAGCTTTAATGGGGTGGGCCTCAAAGCACTTGGGTGCAGAAGGGAAGAAGAATTCTCAGTGAACTCCACCACTACCCACATCAGCTCTGGTAAGAGTAAGCACCAAATGTACCACTCAGAGCACAGCAGAGACTCTAATTGAAAGCAGCCAGGCTATGTTGCTGATGCTGCAGGGTGCATATAAGAAGCCAGGGTCAGACCCTTCTGGAACCATCCCCCAGTTTTGGGAGGCCCATGGATGAGGTGAAGCAGCTTCTGAAGCAGGGCTGGCCCTAAGAATGGAGAGGCTGGACTGGCAGGGTACATTGTTCACTCCTTTACCTATTCTCTCTTCCTTGGGAATTTAGGGAGTGGTTGGAAATAAAGAAAGCCAAAGTTGTTTTGAGCAGGACTGAAGGTAGCAACTATTTCTCAGTGAGATAGAAACATGTTTTTAAACAGTTTTTACAAAATCAGGATCAGATACAACTGGTTGAATTTGGATTCCGACACTGTCCTATACTAGTTTGGGTTTGAATGAATAGTATAAATTTTAGGATAACTGGAGAACTTCAGAGGAGACCAGGGCACCCTGACACAGGTCCAGAGAAGGTACTGGACACCAAGCTAGCTTCAGTCACTTAGTCACTTTTTCAGAAGAAACCAAGAAAGGAAGAAAAAATAAAGAAACAATGGTCTTTTTTATGGAAAGCTAAGTGCTTCATCTTTCTGCTTTTACAATCAAGAAGGGTTTGTTTGATCACCTTTTGAAGCATATCAGGAAAGGCATTAATCTCCTCTATTTGTTCCCTTGTCACAAAGTTGGGTTAAATTCTTCCACTCCTTTTTCATAGTTACCGAGCCAACTGGATGATTTATTGAAAAATTCTTTTCCCCCCAATACTACCACTTGAGCTTATCAGACTTCAATTTGAATCAGTAGCTCATCTAAATATTGTCTGCCTGGTAGACTCAAAATGACCCAGAAGATTCTTAGTCTGGCTAGTACCACTCACACACCTGGCACAGCCTGGAGCTTGGGCAGAGAGCCCTGAGATTCAGTGGCTCAGAGAGCACAAACTCCTCCTGGAAATCATGAAGAGGAAGGCAGAGCCAGCCTGTCACATTGTCCTTGTCCTGACAGGTGCCACTGCAGCCTCAGAAAGTTTATTCAGGCCTCTTTGTTATGGGACTTCCTAGGGGAAAGAGGAAGGACCACCATGTACCCAGGGTCTTCTCCTCTCTGCATTTATTTCACATCTCCTTCTTCCAGGACCTCCCACACTGGCCTTCTGCCTTATTCACATCTTTTCTTCTGGCTGTCAGCCTCAGAGAGAGACTGTTATCAATGTAGATTTGGGGGTGAGTAGGTGCTGGGGTTCAAACTCAGGGCCTAGCTCATTCTATGTAAGCCCTCTACTACTAAACTACACCACAGCCTGAAAAATATTTTTAATACAGAATAGTACAGAAAATCAAAAACCATGAATTTTATATGAATATAACACCCAGAATTAACAACTGTTAAAATTTTTATCCTAGTAGTTTCAGATTTTTTTTTTTCAATTCTAGGACAAAAATTTGACAGAATTCAAAACTCCTTTGTACCTATCACTACTCCAGGCCCTCCCCACCCGACTCTCCTCCAAAGAAGAAAAGTTCTCCACCATTTGGCATATATCCTTCTCTTTCATTCTTAAAACTTTTCTACCTACCTGTGAATCTATGTATAATATAATGATTTGTTTTTTAATGCATTTTAAAATTTCTATAAATGATTTATCATATACATTATTTTATAACTTTGTTTTGTCATTTAACATAATGTTTTTATGTATGTCCACATTCATGCACATAGATTCCTTTGATTTATTTCAGGTATCCACACCATTATCTACTCCCTTATTTATAGATATTTTGATTATTTAGAACAAGGCTTGAGGGTTTCTCTAGGTATAGATAAGGCATCTTTTATATGTATTCCCAAATTTTTTTCAAAATAAGTTAACCAATTTAGACTCTCTGTGGAGGTAGTGGACCAATCTCTGTGCAGCCATGTATAATTATTGATGTGTTGTCATATTTCCATGGCTGATCTTCTTATGTGTTCTTTACGGATGCCTCTTTTGTCTCTTGCCTTAGGAATGTAAGCTTGCCATATGCTCCAGAGAGATTTTCTGCACAGTGTGTGTGTGTGTGTGCTTTATACCTGTACTTAGATGATCACTGATAAAAATTTACTCATTCTCCGAAAGCTAACTGTATCTACACTTCCTCAAACAAGGGCTTTTAGTTCACCCATCACCTTGATTTTCTTGAGGAAACAGTTCCAAGAAGGTTAAGCTAAGTTCACTGCCTCAAAGTTGGGTTTTTTAACTCCTTTTCAAGTATTCAGCCTGGGCCTAAGATTTTAGAAAATCAAAAGGATTTTGGGTTGTTCCTCTTCCATCATGGCAACCCCTTAGCTGCTTATCTCTCGGGCCTCATAGGCCTCTGTTGACGTAGTTTAGCCCCATCTTAAATGTTGAATCTTGAAAATCTAAGCTAAAATGTATCAGTCACACTGATATAATGATCCTCCAAGAAATTCCCTGAGGGCAGTTGGGTTATAAGTTTGGCTGGGCATAGCCACTACCTAAACTAACAGTAGTGTAAAAGAGAGGCTTACTCCCTTCTCATAGAGCACCGCAGAGGAATGTGGTCCTGAGCTGGTATGGCAGCTTGGCTCCCCAGGTTCGTCCAGGGACACAATCTGTTGGCTTGTAGCTCCATCACACCTAGGATATTACTGTTGTTGTCATGACCCAATATGACTCAGCATCATTGCTCCATTCAGGTAGCAGGATTTGTGTGGGACAGAGATGGTGGTGGGAGGGAAAGCATCCCCCTTTCTTTGAGGAAGCTAACCAGAAGTTACACACTTTATTTCTACCTATATCATATTGGCCATCTGTGAGTATATGGCAAGAAATGATGAAAATGTAGTTATTAATCTGAATGGCCATGTACCCACAAAAATTGTGCATTGTGGGAGCTCTGTTATCACAAGAGAAAGAGGAAGATGAATATTTAGTGACACAAACCTTTCAGAGATTAATTCCCACGTTGCAATAGTGCAGATCCTTGGCCGGGCTTGATGCATAATAGAGTTATACTCTTGAAATGCCACATAAATAGTGTGCATAGGGGCTGGGATTGTAGCTCAGTGGTAGAATGCTTGCCTAGCATGTGTTGGTATTGTAATTGGTAGTTTCCTTTGTAGGTACTGTATTTAATTGTTAGCACCACATATAAATAAATAAATAATAATAAAGATCCATCAAAAACTAAAAAAAATTAAAAAAATATATATAGTGTGTTAAAAATGCTATTGGGGCCCTGTTTGTTTCCAGAGCCTAGGGAAAAGAGGAGTAGCATTATCATTCTGTTCTTCTACCAAGGACCAGTGCCCCAGAATCTTGGCAACCCACCCTATCCTACCTAAACAGAATCTCCCTCAGGCAGTAATTTTAGTATGTGTTTGCTGTTATGCAGCATTTGAGACAGAAACTTGAATGGGAGCTACTAGTGCTTATAGCACAGAATAGGGTAGGAGATCCAAAGTTATAGAGTAAACATTTTTTTTTTCCAAAATGTTTTTTCCTGCCTCTACTTTTTTTTTTTTAACATGAAACAAAATGCAGTTGAAATAAAGTTATAGAGAAAAATTTCATTCCAAGACTTGGACCATAGTTTACCCTGGGTCCACACTCCACTTTTAGAACCTAGAAGCCATAGGCAGAACTAACAATTTGCATTTGTGAAAATTCCCAGGTAATAATACCAAAAGATGTTAAATCAATTCAGTTTTTTTATTTTCTCTGAAAATCTCTTCCAAAAGGACTTGTATTCCTTATGGAATATCATTTAAGCTTCATTCAGTTCAGCAAGTATTTGTTGAGCTTCTATTGTTTGCAGAACATGCTGCTCAGGACTCAGGGGATACAAGATTGAGAGAGGGAAAAAAAAAGTTCCCTTCCCTTATGTAGCTCACAGTCTAGTTCGGGAAGATGTAATTATGTAGATCTAATCATCAGCAAACTGTGACAGCTATTTCAAGTTTCAAGGATATGGAAGGATGGAAGGAAAAAGGGTTGTCCCAACTAGGATGGCTGAGGAAAGCTCCTAAGAGTATGTGAGGCTTGAACGGGGACTTCAGCTTCTGAATACCAACAAAACCACATTCAATTGTCTCTTGACAGAGGCCAATTTCTTTTGCTATTTGAGGATAGCTTTGGGGACACTGGGGAATGCTGATTAGTTCCATCACTAGTGCTGATTAGTGACGAATGTTGAATCATGCTGACTAATGTGTTCTAAATGGATTGACTCAACAATAAAGGGAACATTAAGAGTCAAGAGTTCAGGTCCTACATCTCACTGTGTGAAGTATAAATCACTTAGCTTCTTAGTGCTTTTTTTTTTTTTTTGTCAGTTAAAATGTGCTCATCCTGAGAATCCAGTAAGTCACCTTGCCTTTAAAAACCTCAAAGATAACAGAAATGTTTAACAACAACTAGCAGGACAGGCTTATGCAACCTTAGGTTATTCATACACATACAGAATCAGAACAGACATCACATGCTGCTTGCTAACCATGCAAAACTTCCATTTCCTCACACAGGCCATGAGCACTGACAAACAGGAGCCACAGTCACAAAAACCGTCAAATAGAGAAGCTTTTGAAAAATCTTCCTTTCTACCTACTGGGGTGTCTGTGTCTTTCTGGACAACAAATGTCGCCACAGAACTAAGAGCTTACGTTGCACACACAGCTCTTTCTCTTTTGACATCTCCCCAGCTAGACTGCTTGAGAATCTGGCCTTCCCCGTCCAGATGTTTACTGAATTCTGAAGGCCCCCCAAAGGGCCCAAGTTCTTTTGTTGCTCTCCAAATCATTTCCCACAGAGACTGACCGATGTCCTGAAGGAGCCCTTCAATAGGGAGGATAAATGAAGGCAGATGAAGACATGACCCCCTGAGGCTTGCCCACATCCACTCTAACAAAGGGTCTGAGGCACGACCTTGTAAGGAGTGTTTTGGTCCCTATAAGAGGCCAAGTCTCCCCCACAGGGCTGTTTTCAATGGCTACCATCATAGTGGAAGCACTAGGCATTTGTTAAGGGCTGTGGTGTGCTAGGTGTAGCACAAAACATCTAAATCATGGTCCCCAGCCTTTGTGAGGGCTTCCTGGCTACAGATGGCAGCTGGCTTTCTCAGGGGAAACTTGGGGGTAGTAGAGAAAGCTGAAGAGGGGCCCGACATCTTTGGATGACCTTTTCCCACCCAGTGCAGATAGAGTCCCCCTTTTGTAGGTCAAGCTAGAGCCACGGGACCTTAATCCCACCAGTACTGTTTCTGGGTATCTGGTGTGCCAGGTGTGGTTCCGTGGGGAAGGAGAAGGGGACGGCTACTATAAGGAAAGTTTTATTTCCATGAAGGGTGGGAAGTTAGAGCATTTCATGACAACATTGTTTTTTTTCAAGTTCTCTCTATTTCTTTTTTCTTTCAGGCTAACAGGCCATAGGGATACTGTGACCTTTGTCTAGAGCTGATGGGGGTGTGATTTGTGAAATGAAACAGGACCATGCTGCTTGGAAGAAGGAAACGGAAGCCAACATAATAGGGATTAATTAGTTGATTGCTGTTGAGATGGTAACAGATTTGCTCCTAGACCATTGAACCAGCGATTTCAGACCTAGCAGGGAAGGTGAAGATGAAGAAGCCTTTGTTCAGGTCTCTAGATGTGTAGGGCTGAGGGCTTTGCCACCATGGGATGTCAACAGACATAATAATAATAATTTGCACTTATATAGCACCTTTCAACCAGGCACCTCAAAGCGGTTTAGCCACATTAATTAATTAAAGCCCACAATTCCCCTGGGGAGAGAAGGAGGATGACTAACAAGATTTGTAATTACAGGAGGGAACATTTCCGAATAAAGTATTGTCCACCAAATAAAAAGAGTAGGTGTAAAGGAATCAAGGTCTCCAAAGAGTAACTGATTCAGAAATGAAATCATGGAATGATGGGGGAGGCTGGGGGTGGGCATGGGCATGGGGGTCTGTTCTTATGTTAGAGGGAGGTCAATGGCCTCAGAATTCATTGACAGGTTCAGATCCCAACCGAGAAGCAGAACATGTGTGGTATTAGTGGCATTTGGAAGGTCATTAGTGGCATGACTATTGTAGTGTAAATTCAAGTTTCACTGGTATATTGTGTATAGCCTTGCAGAACAAAGAGTGAGATTCATGCAGTATTTAATAAAGGATGAAATGATTTCTTTAGATTTAAAGCCCAAAGCTGGGCCACTCAATTAGCAAATAAATAAGTTGGTGACCCATGGGATAATTTAGGCATTTCCAGGAGAATAACGGGCCTACCCATTCCTATTGCCCTGAGGCTTCTGACCAAAACATCAGGCTGGGATCAGTATAAAGGTCTGGGAGCTTCAGCCCCTTCAAAGTCAGGCATTAAGTACTCCCAGCCTTTTTCAAGCTCTTACCCAAGACGTTAGTGACCCAACCTGTCCTCTGTACAACCATTTTTACCTGCTCCCCTTGAGAAATTTAAGTGCCTTAGGGGCTAAAATCAAGTCATACCCTATTTCCTGTCTCCTGTCAACACCCAACAGAGCTGTGTACCAAGTAGACAGTGAGTGATGAAGAATGGATCAAAGACCAAGTCTCGTAACAACTTCATATTTGTTAAACACAGACCAAGTGCTCAGGCAGAGCTTGAAAGCAATAGGATATATGCTTTGTCCTCCAGAACTGTATTACAAAAAGACCCCAAAACAATAAATATAACATAAAGCAGAATAAAATAAAATGATATGATAGATGCACGTCCAAGCTCCATTGCAAGGGCCAAAGAAGGAGCATCTCACCTGCCTGGAGTGAACCAGGGAAGGTATTCCTGGGCAACAAGCAGGCGTGCTGGGCATCAGAAGGAGATTTGGGTAAGCCTGCAAGAAATGAGGAAGGAAATGTTCCAGGCCAAGGCCATGCATCTCCCTCTGTGCAAAGTACATTTGGAGAACTTGTGATCTTCCGTAGAATGTTTGTGAAAACCAAGCTGAGTTTTGCAACTGATTAAATGCACATTTTCCATGAATTCTTATAAGCTGACCTGGCCAATTTCAAATATAAAGAAGTATTTGAGAAGTTGGTGGTAGGGTTCAGGGCACGCTACCCCTAAAACATGAGAAAACAGCAGAACAGGACAGTGACTGTCTCCTTCCCCCTCCCTTCTCCTCACTCCCCTGAAGCAGGTCATAAAACCTAGCTGTCTTTCCCCAGAAGCAGGTCATAAAACCTTCTTTCCAGATGTGCCCTCCCTATACCGTGAGGAAAGGAATGTCCTTATCTCTGAAGACACAGGGAGGCAGAGAAGAATATGAACAAATGGGCCTCACTAAGTACTACCCCCTGCCCCCGGTTTATTACCATTAGATCATATACCTTTCCCCTCTAGTTATACTTATGCAGGCCTGTTCACTCTTCATCAAAGCATAAAAATGCACAGGCTTCCCTATTTCTTGAGGTTTTCATTTCTGAAGGGTCCCATGTCATTAAAAATGTACAGTAAATAAGTTTGTCAGCTTTTCTCTTTGATCTCTTGTTGTAGGGGCCTCAGCCATGATCCTTGCAAAGGACAAAGACAAAATAACACTTTTTCTTCCCTACATTTCTTGGTGCCCCATGTGGGTGGCTGAGCCACCCCTCTTGCTCTGCAACCTACAGATGAGATCCTGGGACAATTGACAAAAAGTTGGTGAAATAAGAATTCTCACTAAGAAGAGCTCTCTAGGATCTCTGTAGTTCTAGGTAGAGAGAAGAAGGTAAAAAGTTCTTCTTGTCTGCTCCTTTCCAAGTTCAGATTAGCAGAGAAAAGTACTTCTTGGACTGGGACTCTGGCTAAATTTGGTTTTAGGGTACCTATTCATTATTGATTTTTTTCCCTCTGTGAACAGCCATCTTTTTCCTAGTCTTGTTTTGTGTGATGAGAACTTGCCTTAACTTTCTACCAATCAGGGCACACAGCTTATCAGTCTTGCTTAACTTCAGGCTGTGTGTGTGTGTGTGGGGCGGGGGGGGGGGTCCCAAGAATATGACCAGAGAGAAATTAGATTATACCCCATTTGTGGTTAATGTGCTTGGTGCTGTCAGTTCTTGAGGGGCATATGTGTCTGTCTTATGGCCATCCTTGGGAGTGGATCTGGATCTTGGAAGGACTGCGTCTTTTTGTCTTTCTTTTGAGGACATCTGTTTCATCCAAGTTGTTTAAGTTATAAACAACTTACTTCCTTGAGTTCTGAGTCACTGAATAGAACCTTTAGTTTTGAACCTTTAGTTCAAAAGAAGAAAAAGGTTAATAAATTTACATGCTTTTCTCTTGTAAGCCTGTGTCTTGTTATAGGGGCACCGTGTTAGCTTTTTGTCACTGTGACCAAAAGACCTAACAAGAACAACTTAAGAAGAAAAGTTTAATTTGGCTCACAGCTTCAGAGGTTCAGTCCCTGGTCAGCCGTCTCTGTAGATCTGGGCCTTGAGGTAAGGTCTTGAGGTGAGCATCATAGCAGAATGGTGTAGAGGAGCAAAGCAGCAAGAGGACATGGCAACGAGGGAGCAGAGAAAGAGAGCTTTGCTCACCAGGGACAAAATATAAACCTCAAAGACATACCCCCAGAGATTGACTTCCTCTAGCAACACTCTACCTGCCTACAGTTACCCCAGTTAACCCATATCAGTAGATTAATATTCTGTTTAGGTTAAAGCTCTCATAATCTAATCATTTCACCTCTAAATATTCTCATACATGGACTTTTGGGGAATACCTTATATCTAAACTTTTATAGACATCAAGCATGAACCTTGCCATCGATGAGGAAAATATTACTTTGTCCTCCCTACTTTGGGAAAGCTACCATTTATTCTCTATAACTGTTCATGTGATCTCTTTCCCATTTCATTGTCCACCAAGAAAGAAAAACTACCATTATGTACCAAAATGGGTTATTCAAAAGTATTGGACAAGGTAAAAAGAAGAATTAGCTTCATCCTAAATGTCAAAGATTTAATGATTTCTTCCTTGAGACTTTTTTTTTTTTTTTTGACTCCAAGAAACTCGTAAGACAGTGCAGGACAGGCCTAAGCATGGCTTCTGCACACCAAACTCTCCTGATGCTGAGCTGCTACATATAGACACACCCACTCCTGATCCTTCTAGCAGTCTCGTGAAGCATCCTTATTGTATCCCTTCTTTCCTAGTAAGGAACCAAGACAGGATGGTTTGGTTTCCTGCTGGGAAGGATGGAATGGGAATTTGGACCCAGGCTGTCCTTCCTCCTTCCCACCCCTCGCCCATGTAGTATTTCTGCTCACAGCTTTGCAAACTGTCTTGTTCATGTTCAATTCACCAAAGTTCTCAGCACAATGCCATACATACAATTCTTCAGTAACTCAGTGAATATTTTTCAAATAAAGAGCAATGCTATTGTTTGGATTATCCGCTTTGAGAAGCACCTGCCCCAACACTGGAGCTGAGAAGACAGCAGAGGCTCACCACAGCCATCTTTACTTTTCATCATTGTTAAAATAGGAAACACTAACAGGAAGATTGCCCCAGGGAAGGTACACAGGAAAAAAGACTCAAGAGGTCGTCTTCCCCAGGAGCTGAAAACTTGCCAGGCTAGTACCACCCAGGACTTATTAGTGAGGCATCTTGTATCATCAAATATTTATATTGAAAGGAGTTAATGATGTAATTCAGAAGTTTTTTGAGATCTTTCTCTCTCCATAGATACGTGTGTGTGTGTGTGTGTGTATGAAAGTCCAACTCTGTCACTCTGATTGCACTGGGCTCCTAACCATTTTCTTGAGGTATTGCAGTGCTAGAAAGATTCAGAAATATTTCTGGATTGACCTAGAGATGCCAGGCTTTTTTCATACTGTCTTTACGTCATGTGTTATGAATAAAGCAAAGTTTCTGCTCAGAGACAGGATTTAAAAAGCTTGTCCAACAAAACCAGAGTTGCCAAAAAACGAAAGGGAAGGTGCAGATTTGATACAAAATATTCTATTCTGCCCTAAAAACCTATCTTAGAACTATTTTGAAGTGTCATTTTTTTCTGAGCTTTCGTTTCAATATTACCATGCTTTCATCCTATGCTGTGGAAGGATATTTTTATTCCACTACAGAATACAGAGCCCTCCTTTGCTCAGATGGAAGAAAGGACTCCATCATACTTTTCAGCTGAATATCCTAAGTGTGAGAAAAAATGAATTACCCACTTCTCTGAATTTTGGTGAGAATAGGGCTTGGATAATGCACAAATTTTCCAGAACTCTAATAGGTCTGGGAGGAGAGAAAAAAAAATCATTGGGTATAAATCAAGAGACACTTGATTTTTCTGCCTAACAACCACCCCCTGCTCCCCTACCCTGCCCCAAATCTCAGTGACTTAAAATCTGTGCAAGTCAGAGATTTCAGGCACTTCTCCTCCATGTGGGGACTCATGAGTTGCACTTCAATATCAAATGCACTTCCACAGTTGCCACTTTAGAGAAAGAGAGGGGTGGGGGAGAGGAGCAGGAGAGAGATTAGAAAGACAGAACCAGATGGAGTACTAGCAATGAAGAAATGACACACATCACTTCTACTCTCTACAGTCATGCAGCCCTGCCTAACTTGAAGGAGATGTGAAGGTAAGACTTGCCCTGTATTCAAAAGAGAAGAACTGGATACTAGCAAATGCCTGTAATGTCTGCCACATGCTGCTATTCCCAGCCTGCTGGCAATTGTTTCCTTCTTCCCAGCTCACTCCTTCTATGTACTTTTCCTTTGGATTACCTGGCATATATCAAAGATCTAAAGGGTAGTGTGAAGGAAGGAAGGTGACATATTCTACAGTCCATTTTTGTTTACAGGACCTTTTTGAAAATGAGGAGTATCCAAAAAGGACCAGTTAACTCTGTGTTCTTTTTCCTTAATACTATATTAGGCACTAATAGCTCTGGGAAAAGATAGTGTGTTAAAGGGAGCCATGGCCTGGTTTCAGTAATATACTTAAGATGAAACGACTCGCTTTGAGTTGCCCAGGACCAGCGTGCTTTGTGTGAAAGGCCTCTGGCTCCCACTCCCATTCCTCCTCCTCTTACCAAACATGATTCAAATTCCCTCTAAGCTTTGTGACTTTTCCAGAAAGCAGTTCTCCCTACAGCAGAGAGAAAGAGAGAGGGAAAAAAGTAAAAACTTTCCCTTATTATTCTTCCAATAATGAGTTCCTGCTCTGAGTACACTGCCTCCATGTGTTTTCAGTCAAGTGCTGATGGCAGCTTTGCTGGGGGACATTTCCAAGAGGTTGTGGACTTAATAGATGAGGTCTTGTATTGACAAGAACTGCTCTTGGTTTTCCTTCCAGTTTAGCCCTCCTGAGCCCTGAAATCAGAGATGAGAAATGATTCATGAGGTCATGTTGGTCAGTGTGCCTCTCATACCTCTTTTCTCCCTTTAGTTAAAAAAAAAAAATTGTTTAAAAGCCTTTCTTTAGAGAGATTTGTGAATCTAGATTTTAGTAACCTGAATGGGACTTTCTAAGATCAAACCCATTTTTTTGTAAATGCCAAGAGTTCCTTTCTTCAGGACCTAAGCATAGTCTTGGCCTACTATGACATCCTAAGAACAAAGAGAGAAATTAGGTCACACCATTTCCTGCCTAAACTCTAATCTTAAGTACACACACAGTTTCCAGGTTAGCTTTGGTGGTCTGCCATGTTTGCCAAGAGAGCCTACTCATTCTCTCCAAAGCAACCTGCCTACATGAAGCTTGTACGATGTTTCCTTTTCATTAGGAAAAAAGGAGTCTCAATTACCTCAGGTAAAAGGGGACATGTGTTTTTAAGGATATAAATGGGGAGCCAGCCCTAGGGGATTTATTATCCTGGTTTTTCTGCTTTTCTCTGCATGTCTACCTGAGGCCACCTTCCCTTCCGACAAACTTGTCCTGCATAGTGTAGTTCTGGTTACTGAAAATGTCATGTATGGAAAAAAAAAAAGTAATATATGGCTCATACTGGTGTCCCTAGCTCCTTAGACTACACCTCAGCCTTTTAGCTCAGCCTCCATTGTCTTTTTATCTTGGTTAAAATTTCTAAGAGAGACCTGATTGGTTCAGGTTTGTCCTATTGTTTTGATGCACACAGCATCATTGGTCACTAGCCAGTCATTCAGTTGTTCAGTCATTCCGTTGACTAGGGACATCATTGAAAACATAGGTGCCTAAGCAGCGTGTGTAGGGAAGGCTGCTTCCATGGAGGGGCTAGGAGAAGGCGGGATGATGATGGGCCCTCATGCACTCTGTGTCCTCTGACCAGATTGCTGCAAGGATCCTTATTCTCTTGCCTGCTTCCTCCTCCCCATCCCATCTATCATTGTAGACCTGGCCTTCCCACATCCTGTCACAGCCTGGGCATCTCCCATCACTTCTCCCTCCCCCAAGCCCTGATGCCAGTATTCTACTCCTTCCCTGTGGAAGTGCCCAGTCTCACAAGTATAGGACTGCTGAGTGGGCAGGAAGAACTCCTGAGATCTATTTAGGCATATGAGGAAGATTGGGGAAGGTATTGAATGGAAGGAGAAATGGAAACAAACCCCTTTCAGCTAAGGAAAATCCAGTTCCCACCAGGAGACTGTGCTTTTCCTCCTCCTTCTCCTTCTCCTCCTCCTGATCCTTGGAACAATTTTGTTTTCCCTGAAACTATACATCAGCAGAAAACAAACTTCCATCGAAGAACCCTGACTGAGCACTACAGAAGATGTTCTGTCTTCACTCATCTTCCAACCTCCTCTTGCCCCAGATTCTTAACGAGTCCTAAACAATTCACTTTCAAATTAAGGTTCAGAACACAAGAGAAGGAGTAAGTTTGGATAAAGTTTTACAAACTGTGCTCTCCCAACATGCCCAAAGCTCTTCATTTGAAGTTTTTCTCAGATCTTCATATTTTTGGAAGACCAATCACATGTGATGTTGCCCTATTCCAACTGAGTTAGAGAAATTATGCCCCACGTGAATCCAGACTTCAATCAGAAGCCTCGGGAAAAACTGAACTGTGATACCAAGCTTTACTCAGTAAATACCATTACCTTTGTACCTCACCAGATAGGTAAAAACCCAACCCAAACCACCTGCTTTCAAGTTTCAGTATTTTCATATTTCATTTAGTGGTCATGAGGCTCTGAGTGAAATACAGACAAGTCTAAACAAGTCTGTTCCCCTGCCCTTTCCTGAGTTCTGAGTATGTCAGTGTTGATTAAATCACCGGTCAAACTTCTTCTGTGACTGACACTTTTATCTACTGACTAAAATTGCAGTATTCCCCTTGGAGACTGTGATGGCAGAGAAGGTAAGTTGGGCGGTGTTTCTAAACCTGCTGCTGTGGGATTCTAGAGCCAGCTCTTCTGGATCACTTCCAGATCCCTGCTCATTCTATTTAGAGTCTGAGGTTGATGTCTATTGCCATTGGCTGTCCTCTGGGACCCAAGAACCCATCTGGGGTTTGTCTAGCCTCTCATGCCAACACCATCTTCCAAACTCCACAGTCATTTCCAATCTAACAGCTTGGAAGTTGATGCAGAGATGAAGCAGAAGCCAGTTTGGCTTTCTCCCAGTTCTCTAAGCCCCTCTGGGGTTAATCAGCAACCACCTATCTTTGTGTCAATAGCATAAGCTTCTCTAAACTAGAGCACCTGGTGGAGATCCACAGGAAGGCTTAAGATGAAGCAAATTTTGCAGCAGTTACTTTGACCATCACTCTGTTAAACTGAACTCAGACTCTCCCTATAAAAACAGCTTGCTAAACCCAACTGACTAGCCAAATAGACCTATTATGCTAATATTTTCCATGCCCACATCTCAGCTCCAAAATCTCCTTATGCTGTGAATGTAAGCATCATCTCCTCACCCTGTTGAGCAAAATGGTCTGAGTCGATCTTGCTGGTAGAATTCTTTAGTGGCATCTTCTTAGCTCTTCCCCCACCTTCACAGCCCATTCTGATGGTGGTATACACACTGCTGGAGAAATCAGACCTTTTTAACTGATGTTACTGAAAACTTTCCTTGGTAGCTAAACCAAATGGCATTTGGTGTTATATGTGGTTGCAGGGTAAAGTGTGGGGTGAAGGGCTGTTGAGAGAGGTAAAATAGGTGGACAGAGGTCATATGAAAGTCACTTCCTTACTATATAGTCTCCTTGAGATGCCATAACAGAATACCACAGACTGTATGTCTTAAGCAACAGAAATTTATTTTCTCATAGCCTTGGCAACTGGAAGTCCAAGATCCAGGTGCCAGGAGGTTTAGTGTTTACGGACTCTTTCCTCAGATAGATGCCTCCTCTCCATGTCTTCACCCGGCTTTTCCTCTGTGCATGAAATCCTGGTGTCTCTGCCTCTCCTGATAAAGATAACCAGTCCTGTTAGGTTTGGCCCTCCTAGGCCAGGTATGGTAATAAGGAGTAGTGTAGACTGACACATTGGAGAAAACATGTCCTATAAATAGGAAGCAGTTGCTGATTAAGACTCCCTGTTTGACCAAACCTGAGTCAGGATCCTTTTTCCAACTAGGTCTCAACCTTGGGCTCTGTCCTTGGCCAACTTAATCCAGTTTTAGCAAGAATCTTGCTGAATCCATTTATTGAAATTCCTCATCCTTGGTATTTGATTACCCTCAGTGTTTGGTCAAATTCCTCATACCCCACCCTCAACCTCTTACCACACTCACCTGCCTTCAGTAAGAATCCTTTCAAGCCCATGGAGGGAAGATCTCCTAGCCTGGATTTTTCCTCTCAGTAATTTTTCATCTACTAACCCCCACCTGCTCCTTGGCTATAAATTCCTACTCTTCCTTTTGTATTCAGAGTTGAGCCCAGTCTCTCTTCGACATTGCAAAACCCCATCACAGTATCCCTTCCTAAATAAAGTCTTACTTAACATCTTAATAGGTGTCATGAAAAATATTTCTTTAACAGCACTCAGCTCCCCACCAGTTGAGTGAATGCTGGTCCAAAGTTTTCAGAATTTCTGAATTTTCAAGGGAAGCCAGAAATCTGGATTTTTTAGATGAAATCTTTCTTTAAATAAATCTTGAAATTCAAAAGTTATAAAATAACATGCCAGCCAAAAATCACACTTAATAGTCTGAATGCACCCTGGAGGCTTCTATGTTTCCTTTTGGGGGATACTAGCAAAACGTGTCATGTCATCACGTGAGGATGTAGGTATTTGAGTTTAGGCTCATGAGTAGGCCGCCTGGTTCATATTCCAGTCCAGCACTGACTACTGTTGTAACTATGGGCATG
This sequence comes from Marmota monax, assembly GCF_021218885.2. Lineage (NCBI taxonomy): Eukaryota > Metazoa > Chordata > Mammalia > Rodentia > Sciuridae > Marmota > Marmota monax. The sequence continues at coordinate 18,072,260 of NW_026693777.1, read as the reverse complement.
TAACTCAGAGTTAAGAATGAAATTAGTTAACACAGAACAATGCCTGCTGCCTGGTGAGAAAGCACTAACTGTGAACTAGAGGTTTTAGCTAGTATCACTAACCTCTAGGCTTCCTCATTTGTAACATGGGGGGTCAGTGCTTACCTTTCCTGTCCCCCAAGGAATTGTTGGAAAGGCAAAAGAAGAAAATGTGTGAATGAGCTTGGAAAAAGTGTGCACGTTGCTAAGAAATATACCAGTCATTACTTTGGTTTCTCTTCCTATAAGTGAGGAATAGCCTTCTCCAATGCAGGAATGAGAATCCCTAATTAGAATAAATTATGCTCCATGTATATATAGTATGTCTAAACATACTCTGCTGTCATGTATATCTCAAAAGAACAAATAAAAAATCAATAAATAATGACTAAGGAGGGAGGGAAGGAGAGAGAGAGAGAGAGAGAGAGAGAGAGAGAGAGAGAGAGAGAGAGAGAGAGAGAGAATGAATGAATGAATATCATCCCTGGGAAGAGGAAGACAGTAGGGAGTAGGATTGGTCCTTTTTTCTTCCTAGGGTCATGTGCAAAATTTGCTATTCTTAGAATTTGGGGAGGATTTTTTTTTTGTTTTTGTTTGTTTTGTTTTGTTTGGTACCAGGGATTGAAGCCAGGGGCGCTTAACCACTGAGCCACATCCTCAGCCCTTTTTTGTATTTTATTTAGACACAGGGTCTTGCTGAGTTGCTAGGGCCTCAATGAATTGCTGAGGTGGCTTTGAACTTGCAATCTTCCTGTCTCAGCCTCCTGAGTCGCTGGGATCTTAGGCATGTGCCACCACTCTCAGCTTTTGTTTTTTAATGAAAAATTTAAACATTCAGAAAAGTAGAGAAAAATACTATAATAAACATTAAAATACCCTTATCTGGATTTAATAATTACATATTTGCTATATATGCTTCATCTGGTGAATTTTTCTGGCCGATATGTGGGGTGGCAAGTGGCAGAGATGTGGTAAGGAAGTGAGGTGAGTGGGCCATAATGATGTCGAAGGGAAACCTGGGAGCTTTAAATATCTCAGCTTTAAATACTGCTTATTTTTTAGAGGAGATAGCCAGTCAGGTGTGGATGGGTTATTTTGTTTTAGTTTGAAGGATAGCCCTGAGGAGTAAGGTTTTATTGCAGGAGTTTGTTATAGATAATACATTGTTACCACCTTAAAGAAAATGGCATAAGTGATTTTATTATTTTAAATTTTTAATTTAGTGCTATTTTAAGGTTTTAATTGTTTTAAAGAGAATGTATTCATGTATTGCTCATGTGATGAAAATTGAAAATTGCCAGAGAGACTTTGGATATGGAAATGTCTGTTATAAAGAACTCTACTTGAAACTGTACTGGACCTGTGACAAGCTGGTGAAATCACAGTGATTAAAAAGACAGGAAAATGAAGTTTCAGGAGCAAAAATTGTCTGATTCAAAGAAACTGTATGCTGATTCCAAAGGGTTCCCTGCTTGTAAACTTTTTAAAAAAGATTCTCTAAACCTATTTCCTCATTTTTCATTATCAACAATTACTGGATTTAAATGCTAACACTTCTCTCTGGAAAGGATGTCTTACAAGGGTGAAAGCAACTCAACTTGGCTCTAAAATTCTATTATTCAGAACTCCTCATTAATTTAAACTGACATTCCTTCTCAATTGGAGCAAATCATCAAAGCGGTATTGTATTGAGAACATTGAATTCAGCAATAAAGAGTGGGGGATATGGAGGAAAAGGGTGGAGTGGGGGGCCAAGCTCCCAAGACCCAAATAGGCAGGGGGTGGGGAGGACAGCAGGGGCAGGCCTAGGGAGAGTGTGGCATGGAAAGGTAACTGGGAGTGGGGAGGAGTAAGGAAGGGGCAGAGGTGAGCTGCAGGGAGGGCTCAGAGGGGCCTAATGCTGTAAAACTGCATCAACATGGTGGAGGCAGAACCGGACTCTGTGTTTCCCCCAGAGTGAGTATAACTAATGAGTTATGGAATTGGGAGGGGCCACATTCTCTTTCTTCCTTCAGGTGCCCCATGAACTTCTTGATCCATGTCACCCTGCCCAGTGCCTAGTGCCTGCTGGGAAGCCCATCCCACAGACCCGTTAGCCCGGATCCCCAGCCCTGGTTACCAGTTGGTGTCTGGCCAAGGTGTGCCTCCACCAAGGCCCCCACAAGGTGCTCTGTCTTCCTTTCTGGGGTGACTCTCTGTGGAGTACATGATGTGGAATAAACTAGGTGAGATATATTTGGTTCATTGTTGAGACTTAAAGCAAGGAAGGATCTTTTGAAATGTGAAGACATCATCCACGAACTTCCACTGACATCCATGATTTATAACTGGAATATAATAAGATTTATAAGGTGATTTTTAAAGCCTAAGGGAAAACTGGATTTTCTCAACGTGTACCTTTAATAAATAAAATACAATTTTCAAAAACCAGAGTATTCCCAGAAGGTCTTTTCTCTGCACCAAATAATCCTCAAGGACACAAGAAACTCACATGGATACTGCTTAGCTGACAGTCCTATTGTCCAGCAACTCATCCAAGACTAAGTCCAAGGGCTTCAAGACTTCAATTCCCAACCCATCACCTTCCAGGCTTGAACCCTCAAAGTGTACTTGTAGCCTCTCTGGGTAACAATTTGCCAATATGTAAAATGAGAACGGAAATCATCCTCCTGCTCTTCACGCCCAAGACCCATGAGGATGCCAGAGTAAAGGAATCAGTGGTTTCCCAACCTTCCCCAAAGGTCTGAGCCTGGATCCAGCAGTGACCCAGGCCTCAGTTTTAAAACATTAATCAGATCCTGCCATTCCTCTGCATCAAACTCTGAAGAGACAGTCTTTTCACTCAGACTGAAAGCAAAGTCTACACATCCCCAGGGTTCTAGTGTCCCTGATTCCCCAACTTTGTACCCCCTGCTCACCTTCTGCAACCTCGCCATGTCTTTGCTCTTCCTTTACCACCAGGCTCACCTCAGGCTTCCCTAAGCCTAGAGTCTCATGGCCAACTCCTTTCCCCAGATATTGGCATGACTCTCTCACCTCTAAGTGTCTGCTAAAGTGTCACCTTCTCCATGAGACCTACCATCTTTAAAATTGCAGTCCACTTCCCTACCCCATCCTGCTCTACATTGATGTTCCTGAAGCACGTATCACCATACAGTGTAATAAAGGGCACTGTTTACCAGTCACATGTGTCTTCTCTGCTGTCATGAGAGTTCTAGAGAATGGGCATCTTTGATTTGTTTGCTGATTCTTCTAGGCACATTAACCATGCTTAATAAATAATTTGGATCTGTCTTAGAGGTTCAGGATATAAAACTGACAGAAGAAGGACTATTCTGTTAAAGAAAGATATGAACTCAAAATCTCTCCCACCATCCCTGCAGGCTGATTCTGGAAGAAGTGGCTTCATTGGGCAAGTGTGAAAACTGCTGACATTTGTTCTCATGTGCAAAGTCAGCTTTGAAGCTCTAAAGTGCTGTGTATGTCAGGTCCAAGGGTCTTACACAGTGGGTTGCACACAGCAGGTGCCTAGTTGGCACAGATAATAAGGGGAAGGAAACTAATATTTGTTGAGCAACTACTATATATATGCTAGGTAGTGTGTGTTTCCAGTATACTACATGAGTGATCTCACGAAACTGTCATTGTCTGATGTGACAGGGATTAGAATGAAGCCAGGCACATATTAGACGCTTAATCAACATTCACATATTTCATCAACAACTCTCTGAGGCAGCTACTATTATTCTGATATTAGAAGACCCAAGGTTCAGGGTTAAGTAGCTTGCTTAATCTCATACAACTCTGGGATGGCAGAATAAGGATTTAAGTAATCAGACAAGTCCAGTCACTGTGGTTCTGAGTGAGAATATAGGTTAGACCATCCTTGGAGCTTCCCTCAAGCAAACCTGTCTCCTGGCCACACCAGGACATGAGGGGAGGAGTATTTTTCCTCCTCCTGGGCTCACTTCCTCCCTTTGTGCAGTTGGCTCACCTGGAGGGTTTTCTGGACACCTTTTGATGAATGGATCTTCCTTTCCTACCCCCACCCTGTTGAATAACCCTGGTGTTAGCAGCAGTTCATCTTGAATCATAAATCAAGTGCTAAAAGACATTGCAGCTTTGTGCTCAAAATCTCCCTAGAAATCAAATTCTTTGTGAAGGTCATTTGTTTATACATATAACGATGAGTTCATCAAGTCCCTCCCTTTAAGAAAAATCTGGATGGTATTTGCTGGTTTTGGCCTCCCCACTCCAAAAAGCACAGTCCTCACAAGTCCATTTAACATTGCTAGAATTCCCTCCAAGGACCTCACATTTAGGTTGTACTCTGGCCATACTAAGGAAAAGTCCGAATCTGGTTTCCATACTGCATAGACTGAAATAGTTTATAACAAGCATGTTCACTGTGCTTTCCGTATACCCACTGTTAGCTGGGATTTTATTTTCTAGTTATTGCTGAAGTGTAACAGGCCATTGATATATCTCTATGGGGACAAAAGAACTCAGTTCAGGCCCTCTATTCATGGAAACTGAGAGGCAGCCTGTGCAGCTCTTGTTCCCAGAACTCCAACCCTGGGCCAAAGCATCCTTATATGTCTCCTGATGCTTTATGTCAGATTCGGTGGTCTCTTGGGTACTTTGGTGCTTGTCTCAGGGTTGCCTTTAGAGGCAATGGTGGACTGGAGATGTCTGGCCTTTCTAGATGCTTTTTGTTCATCTAAAACCAACAGTGACCTTTTCAATCAGATTCTCCATCTCAGAGATTCCTTTCGGGGGTTTCACGTCCAAAGATTCCAGGTTGGAGAAGCTTGGGTTTCCGTTGAATACCAGAAACAGCCAATCCCATCAGTATTTCTCTATTAGCAAAAGGCTGGGGTGGTTCTTTGATTGGATGGAACTGGCCTGTGCACTGGAGGACATTCATCCTTATAGACTCATCCAGAAAATGCCTGGTGCGTCCCGATCGCTGTAATGTCAGAAGTGCCTGTGTGCAGTATTCCAGTACCCCTGGTCAATACTAAGGAAAACTATTGTGAACTGGAGGCAGGTGTCATTCAGTTTCACCATCAGCAAGGGACCCCCAGAGGCACATCTCCTTCCAGTGTGAGCTGCTTCCTAACTTTGTTGCCTTCAATGACCTTTCTTAAGGAATATTTATTTTCATCTCCAATATCTCCCACAGAAAATGGGGTCAGTAAAAGAGAGGAAGGAACATTGAAGTTTTCCCTGGGCCTATATTCTCCTGAGAAGGGTCCTATTCTCTAGAATGATTAACTCTTTTTTCAAGTTAAGATTATGTAACTCTATGATTTTTATCCTCTTTTATTGCTGAGTGAAATCATGGCATTTGCAGGTAAATGGATGGAGTTAGAGAAGATAATGCTAAATGAAGTTAGCCAATCCCAAAAAACCAAATGCCAATGTTTTCTTTGATATAAGGAGGCTGATTCATAGTGGGACAGGGAGAGGGAGCGTGGGAGGAATAGATGAACTCTATATAGGGCAGAGGGGTTGGAGGGAAGGGAGGGGGCATGGGGTAATTAATGATGGTGGAATGTGATGATCATTATTATCTAAAGTACAGGTATGAAGACACGAAAAAAATAAATAAAATTTAAAAAGTGAAGCTAATTACCAGAGGGTGGGGGAAGATTATGTAACTCCTCAGACCCTGGAAAAGCATGACTATCATGACCCACCCAAGGGGCAGCTGAATTAATCCCTGAGCCTCTCTTCTTGCCCTGCTTGTTTCTGTTGGGCATCATTGCCACACATGCTGGTTTGCCGGGCTCTCAGGCCCTCTATTCTGGGCCTGCATCCTGCCTGCCCCTCTGGCTGGGAGTGCTCGCTGCAGTTCTCAGTGCATCCTGTTTGTTCAGACCCCTTTGTCTTCCACTGGAGCAATGGGGAGAAAGGATTCCTCCTAGTCCCTCTGCTTTTGGCTTTGAAATCAGATCCTGGCCCACCTGATTATACTCAATAGCTGGAAATGGTAAGGATGTCCGATGGCAGAGGGCTCTTGTTTTAAGGTCTGCATGCCAGGAAGGCAGGGGGCTGGGTCTCCTCCTCCAGGCTGCGCTGGAGGGGACAGGATGCTGTGGCAGAAAAGCAAACAGTGGAACTTGAAGGGAAGTTCACTTGAAAAAGCACGGTCCCTCAAAGGGCACAGAGGCCATCCCTGCCGACCCAAGTGGGGCGTAGACTCTCTGCTCTCTCCTGGCACATCCCAAGATGGGAAACAGTCAGTTCCAGCAACCCTCTGCCCAGGGGACCAGGAGGGACAAACCTGTTAGTCCTGCTTTTGCAGCAGAAGTTGCCTCTGAGGCCGTGTGAAGTGGAGTGAATTGCAACCTGGTTTCACCACAATGGTAAACTCAGCAGTTCTTGAGCGTTAAAGGGCTCAACTCACTGCCACCCATCCGACAGAGAGGCCACCCTGTGCACTAGTGCAACGGCTTAGGGTCACCAGGAACATTTCCACAGAGAGGCATGAAGAGCAGCCCTGTACCCATCCTGGCTTGAGAAATGAAATATTCTCCCTGCAGCTAAAGTTTCCTGTGTCTTCTTGCCACCCACCCCTCCATCCAAGCTTCCTCCAGGGAGCTGCTCAGTCGCTCCCAGGCTTGTCCTGATACGCATGTTCCAGTGATGTGCCCCTTTATGATAGCTGGTTAACCTTTTTGAACCTCACTGTCTTCATCTATATAAAGGGGGCTATCAACGGGCTGGGGTGTAGCTCAGTGGTAAAGCGCTTGCCCAGCATGTATGAGGCACTAGGTTCAATGCTCAGAACCACATAAAAATTAATAAAGGCATTGTGTGTATATACAACTTGAGATACACACTCACACACACACACACACACACACACACACATATATATATATGGGTTATCAAAAGGATTAAGGGAAATGATTTATGGTCAATATTTGGCTGTCATTCTTATGAAGAGGAAAAAGACAGCAGAAAGAATTGAGTCAAATGTGAGACTCTTCCCATAATGGCCCTGACTTTCAGGGACAAGCCTGTTCTCCTACGGGCAGCACTATTTCCGTGCCTCTGGGCCAATGGGGTCGCTAGCCTCACCCTCTGCCTTGCTCATTCCCTGCATCCATCTCCCTTCAACCCTGGGTTCAAATGGCTCCAACTCTAGCCCTTTCCCGGTGCCCCAGGCATTGCATTATGGCCAGGATTCTTCTGCTGTGCAGGCCCAGCTTTCCTGAGCCTCCTAGGGAGCAAGGGCAGGGACTGGGTCTTCTCCAGCCAGTGGCTGAGCCACTGCCTGCTGCCCGCAGGCACCTGTCAGCCACATCCAGTGAAAGCAGGACAGTTTAGCCAGCAGACAGGCTACCACATTCAGCCCCAGGTAACATGGGGCATCCCCGGGTCCTCCTTTCTCCTTCTAGGTATTTTCTCTTTGAAATCCTAAATCTCGGCTCTGGCTCCGGAAACGCAAACTTCTCAAATGAGGTAGAAGCAAATTGCATGGTAGCAGGAACCTTCCTCCCCCCCATATTTCCTTATACTACAGTTTCCAAGAGGACTTGGGAGGCTCGTATGCGGGCCTGGAACACCTTTTTCTAGGTATCTTGCCACTATGTTTTTTCTTCTTGCAGCCCATAGGAATTCTAAAAGACAAGAAATGTGCAAACCTGTTCCTCTTGCCGAGAAAATCTGCTTTACTGCTGCAAAAACAAAATATTGGGACAAAAGTCTGGCTCTTCAGGTGTTCTTACCCACACCCATTGTTCTCGTGGAGGACGGTTACTAGCTATTGTGTAGACTCAGCTTTAGTCATGGGATTTCAGGGGATGTGTCTCAGAAAGGGATCAAGAAAAAGCAGGACAGTGATCTGCACCATAAGCTGATTTGTTACATGGCACTGAAAATGGGCACACAGGTCTGTCCAGGAAGAAAATGTGAGCTTGGAACAAGAGCAGGAGCTGGGTGTGTACCTGGAACACAGGGCGAATTTTTAAATTATTATTATTCTCTCTCTATTTTATTTTATTTTTTTCTTAATTAAAAATTTTAATTTTTAATTAAAAATTAAACATTTTTAATTTTTGTTAATCTGAAATTCACACGGTATGAATTAACCTTTAAAAAAAATTTTTTTGTAGTTGTAGATGGACAGAGTGCCTTTGTTTTATTTGTTTATTTTTATGTGGTACTAAGAATTTAACCCGGGCCTCACACATACTAGGCAAGTGCTCTGCCACTGAACTACAGCCCCAGCCCATGACTTAACCTTTTAAAGTGAACAGTTCACTGGCGATTAAAATTTTCACAATATTGTACAGCCACCTCTTTTATCCAAAATGTTTTCTATCGCCCGAAAAGAAAACCCCATAACCATCAGGTTTTTGCTCCCATTTCTCCTCCTTTCAGCTCCTTAAAGCCACCAGTTTTCTTTGTTGCTATGGATTACCTATTTTGGATACTTCATCTAAGTGGAACCATAAGCTATGTGACATTTTGTATGGCTTCTATCACTAACAAGTTTCATCCACATTGTATCAGGATTCCATTCCTTTTTATGACTGAGTAATATTCCATTGTAAGGGTAAACTGTGTTGTATTTGTTTATCCATCCATCCATCAATGGACATTTGGCAACTGTGTTTACCTTTGGCCATTGTGAACAATGCTCCTGAACATGTGTGTATGTGTATTTGAGTACCTGGTTTCATTTCTTTTGAGTTCATAGCTAGAAGTAGATCTGCTAAGTCATGTGGTGCTTCTACACTTTTTTTTTCACTTTCTGAGGAGCCATCAGACTATCTTCCATATTGGTCCAGCCATTTTATATTCCCACCAGCAAAGTCTGAGCACAGGAGTCACTTTCTAAAGTAGCACAAGACCCTTCTAAAGGTCTGGTCTCCACACACACAGAACCCACTGTCTACATGTGAAGATATAAATTTCATTCCAATACATGCACAGAGAAAGGAGAGAAAGGAGAGCCTCCCTCAAGTTGAGGGATGATTCAGAGAAGTAATGGGCTTCACCAGGTTGAGAAGTCTTATTGTGCCTTATTTTCACTTTTTTCTAATTAGTCTCCTCTACTACCCCATTCTCAGGACTGCAGGGTCACAGTGACTTCCCACACCCTTAGCCAGGTTCCAGTAAACATGGGGCACTCTGTTCCATACAGCCCAGTGTCCAGAGCTGCCAAATGTGTGAGGACGGCACACTACACATGTGACTTGTCAACATCTGTGAGCCAGAAATAGGAGAAACACCTTTAAAAAGAGCACAGACACAAAGTTATTAACAGGAGCTATTGAGGAGAAAAGCAAGACCACCGCTAGAGCCCACTGAATGAGCCTCATCAGAGGGGAAGGGCAGAGAGCCGGCTTCTTTCTTGAAACCAACTGGAAGGAGCTGAGATCCTTGTTAAATTTATACATAGATATTATTTGAATGGAAGAATGAGAGTACTGTCTATTACCATCTCCCCTCCCTCACCGCCTGGTAGCTGAAGGGTCAGGAGTTGGGGCAGGCCTTGGGAGGATGACAAGGATAGAGAAGGTGGCACTGGGAGAATCAGAGCTTCCTGTGGGGCTTGGCAAGAAGGAGCCTCGCCACACTGCGAGTCTTCCTGGTCACTCCCAGCCCAAGGGCAAAGCAGGGCTGGAAATCTCAGTGAATCTGGCTAAGAACAGGAGACCCGGATCTGCAAGGATTGAAGCCCACCATTAGATACCAGCGTGCTGCTCTTCACAGCCTGGGGAGGACCTGACCTCACTTCCTGCCAATAAATAAGGAATGACAAGCCAGAGTCTTCCCTGAAGGCTGGGAAGCAAGGCCCCTTCTTGGGGCCAAATGGAGAACCAGTGATGTCATGGAGAGGAGTGACCCTCCTCTCCAGCTGCAGGTGAGGGTTAGTGATGGAATAGGTTGAAGAGTGACCTCCTAAAAGATGTCCACATCCCAGCCCCTGGAATTTGTAAATGACCCTATTTGTATGAGGGTCTTTTTTAGAATTTTGAGGCGATATCGTTCTAGATAGGGCCCACTTGTCTCTTAGAAGGATAAATGTCCTCATATGAGACACACAGAGGAGGCAGCAATGTGTCCATGGAGGAGAGATGGGAGTAATGCAGCCCAAAGCTGGAAGAGATGGGAAGGCTTCTCCCCAGAGCCTCCAGAGGGAGGAGGTCCTGCAGACGCCTTGATGTTGGACTTCTGGCCTCCAGAATTGTGAAAGAATAAATTCCCATTGTTTTAATCCATCCAGTGTGTGGCGATCTGTCACTGCGGCCCTAGGAGACAAATCCCATGGGATTGTGCTGGGAGATGATGTGACTCGAGGGACACCGCATCCAGTCTAGAAAACGGAGTTCCTACCTAAACTGGCTGCTGGTGTCTGAGGGGGACTTGCCTGGCCTTTGTGCTGTTGCATTGTTTTCCTCTTGTGTTCCTGTGCATTTGCTCCTCGGGGCAGAGAGCAGGGCTCATGATTCCCCTGAGGACACCTCTCAGGACAGGGAGGTCGATCAGGCCCTTGCAGCTACTTGAACGTGTGGTGATGCTCTGGAGAATGTTTACATACACTATGTATGTCTCAGACACCATCTCTTTTTTTTTTTTTTTTTTTTTTTTATATTTCCACATTTTCTTTATTCATACATCTGTTGATGGACACTGTAGCTGTTGTGAATTGTGCTGCTCTACACATGGGTATGCATGTCTCACTATAGTATGCTGACTTTAATTCTTTAGGATAAATACCAAGGAGTGTATAGTTGGGTCATGTGGTATTTCCATGCCTAGTTTTTTTGAGGAAACTCCATATTGATTTTCATAGTGATTGTACTAATTTACAATCCCATTAACAGTGGAAAAGTGTTCATTTGTCTCCACATCCTCTCCTTCATTTATTATTATTTGTATTCTTGATGACTGCCATTCTGACTGGCAAAAGATGAAATCTCAGTGGAGTTTTGATTTCCATTTCCCTAATTGCTAATGATGTTGAACATTTTTTCATATATTTGTTGATCATTTGTATTTCTTCTTTTGAGAAGTGTTTGTTTAATTCATTTACCCTTTTATTAATTGGGTTATTTTGGGGGGAGATTGTTAAGTTTTTGAGTTTTTAAATATATTCTAGGGCTAGGGATGTGGCTCAAGGGGTGGCGCACTCGCCTGGCATGCGCGGGGTGCTGAGTTTGATCCTCAACACCACATAAATCAGACACCATCTCTTAATCCTCAAAACAATCCCCTGAGGTTGGTATTCTCGTCCCCATCTTATGGATGAGGAAACTGTGGCTGTGAGAGGTCTGCAGCCTGTTCAGCGTCACTTGGTCAATGCTGATGAAGCCAGCCCTTGCACCGGGTCTGCCTGTGCTCAAGCCACAGCACTACAAAAGGCTCAAGGAGAGCTGGTCCATCCGCCCATGGCTCCCAGCTGCCTGATGAGAAAGCATTTATTTTCTGAACACTTAGCAGCACTGACATAGGAGACTTTCTTTGGCAGTGAGGGTCAGAGGGATGGATTGATGGAGATTAAGAATGCTGAGGTAGCCAGGCCTGGTGGCGCATGCCAGTAATCCCAGCGGCTTGGGAGGCTGAGGCAGGAGGATCACAAGTTCAAAGTGAGCCCCAGCAATCAACAAAACCCTGTCTCTAAAATCCAAAAAAAGGGCTAGAGATATGGCTCAGTGGTTAAGCGTCCTTGAGTTCAGTCCCTGGTACAAAAAAAAAAAAAAATCATGCTGAGGTGACCTAGGTGAGCTAGGTAGGCTAATAGCAGATGGAGGCAAAACATCTGAATTCAGGAGAAACACAGAACTAGGACCAGTCACATTCCCCTTTGCCCCAAGACTCTGAGGTCATTTCTCCTCTCTCAGTAACTGGGAAGAGATGACACCCTTAACCAAGTGGTTCCTCTGGTGTGAGAATCTGAAACTCCCACTGCTGTGTCTGTCTCCTGCTTTTCCAAAAACAAAAGGCATACCCTGATATACCTCACTTTCCCAGCCAGAAGAGAAGGGAGGATACTAGTTGGTGAAAAAGTTCTCAGGTCCTGTCCTGGGCAAACTGACACTGTTTGGCTGGACTCATGGGGGCTCTAACTATCAGCAGTCCCTGTCCCTCTCAGAGAGCCCTGTGTTCAAAGTTTGGGGCGATCCAGGCTGATCTCCTTCTTGCTGGGGCCCAGGCTGGGGTGTGGCCAATATGGCAGCTTCTCCCTGTTCTCTCAGTGTTCCGTGTTGGAGTGAGTACGGTTTTGGGGAGACAACCCACAGGCCTGCCAGATTTCCTCCCATGCAGACCTCTGTGCAAGATAAAGTCAGGCAAGGCTCTGCCACAGGACAACAGCATAATAAATCCCCCTCCGGCTCCTCCAGGGCTTATTGTTCTATTGCAGTTGTTTTGAGTATGATCAAAAGGAAGGAAGAGCACTGTGCTATCAGGCTGAGGAAGAAGGATGCTCTCCTGACCGCTCCTGTTGCCCTTGGCCACCCTCATTTTAAATGTGAGGAAACCAAAGGGCACTGTGCAGCCTAACCTTGTCCTCATTATGAGGAACAGCCAGCCACAGCTGAGGCCACACTGGACTGTCTGGTGAGGCAGCCACCTCTATCCAAATGGATGACAGCACCTTGGTGGTCCAGTGCTTGTCTTTTCATCTAGGCCGTGGGGGCTGGCAGGCCAGAACACAGGGTCAATGGCAGTTTAGGGCAGGAGCCGAAGTAGGCCCTGGAGTGTCCAAGTTAGCTGTTGTTTATCCCGAGGGCTGAGAACTGAGGCCATAAGGCCACCACTGTTGGAAATAATAGGCTAGAAAAGAAACCTCCTGAGTTTGGCTGGCCTAGTGCCTACTTTTCAAAATATGGAACAGTTCAAGTTCTTGGGAAATGTAGTCAACTTCAAAACTTCTGGTCTTTCCTACACTCAACCCAGGTTCAAGCAAGAGCATGAGATGGATGGACTGCCACATCTGCCACCATGGCTGGATTCCTGCAAGGAACCAGGGCAGAAAGCGTGGCTCTCCTTAGGTTGCATACTCGAGGAGTAGGAAGGGTGGAACTGAGTGTTCCTCTTGACAGACTCCAGGCTCAGCCAGTCCTTCGCCTCTTGGGGCATCAGCCATGCCCAACGCCCAGACTCTGATTTGCCAGGTGCCTGGCTGTTACAGCCCAGTCACCTTTGTCTGGCTGGAAGGCCACATATGAACCATCAAAGGAGACTCAATGGGAGAGGACGTCAATGTGCTTTCTCAACCAGAAAGGTGGTTTCAGTTTGGCCAGAGCAACCCAACCAAACAAGCAAAAGCCTGTCAATTGAAAGATGGGGCTGCTGGGAGATCACACAACAACAAAACGGGAACCATTATCAGACTCGTCCCAACCAGAAGGAGGCAGAGCCTTTGAAGCCACAGACAGGCTGAACAGAACTTTCCACCTGAGAGACGCTGGAGATGGGAGGTCAGGCTGTACTCAGCCCCCACAAAAACTGATCAAAGCCTGATGCAGAAGGGAGGGGGCACACAGCTGCAGCTCAGCTCCCCCCCCTCGGGGCCGCCCAGGGTCTTCTGAAGGCAAGGGGCGGCCTTTGCAGGGGCCTGTGGGAAAACCCAACACAGATGCACTGAGCAGCCAAACCCCCAGCACTGCTGGGAGGGAGAGAAAGTAAACCCCTCAGTGGTCCTGAAAAGAAAGGGAGGGAATCAAAGCACACAAAAAATGCAAAGACCACCCACCTGATGTGCGCCTACCTTTCGGAAACAAATAACTCCTGGCTTCCAAGGCACGCCTCTGAAAGAACAAACGGACTGAACACTCGGCCTCAAAGCTCCGTGCACCAGGGGATTTGTGGGAAGCTGAGGCCCCTTCTTAGCATCGGAAGCTTAATTTAAAGTGGTGCCTTTTCAAGGGCTTCCTTGCATCCGCTTTCCACCCTGGGAACCTGAGAGACAAGAATCCCCATTTAGGGAGGGACAGAGTCCTGTGTGGATGCCTTTAGCCCGGTTCTCTCAGACCAGATGGTACTTCTGCCAGGGAACATTCTAGGCACACCGTTCTGGTCCTGGGAGATGGGGGCACCTGTGAGTAGACTCCACCCTGTAGGTACTCCCTGTCCTGCTCACCAGCCGCTCTGTGATAGCCTCAACCCACCGGGCCTGACCCGGCCCCTCCTGCTCCTGCCTGAAGCCCCCCTTGGAGCACTGATACTTCGTGGAGTCGCAGTCTGATCTTTTCTGAAGTGGGTACAACAAAGCAAAGCCACTTGCACTGCACTGTTTCCTTCTCAAAAGAATGGAAAAGCTCTTTTCTTCTCCTTCTTGGGAATAGGGTTGGTGGGAGGGGGAGGGGGATAATAATGTGGAGGCCTTGGAAGGTTTGGGTGGAGGAAGGAGGAGTATAGAGAGGAAATGAGTTGCCCAGGAGTGCTTGGGGAAACTGAGATGAGAAAGTTCCAGAATCGCTGGTTTAACTGACTGACATTCTTTCCTAAATGGATCCAAGCCTAGACAGAGGACCTCAGGGAGGAGCAACGGAAAGGGAGGAAGAGGCATCTCCTGACTCCCTCCTCCAGAGGCCAGATTCTGAAGAACTGGGGAGACTGAGCTCGCATCCACCACCCACTAGATTTAGATCTTTGTGTTACTTGATGACTATGAGACAGACAGGATTATCTCCACTTTACAGGTGACAAAATAGATTCAGAGAGACGATCAAAGCTCTCTGGATATATACAGGACTGTTGAGTTGGCAGACTGGCTTCAAAGTTCATAACCTTTCCTACTCACTCCAGTCCAGCCTTGCCTCTCGGGGCTACAGAGATGTTAGTAGATGTTCCATAAGTATTTATTAAATGGAACTGAACTGAGCAACCGAACACACGCAGGCCTCTTTCACCCTGACCAAGAGGAATCTTTTGAGGTCCTGGTTATGGAAAGGAATTCTCTGAGGCACCAAATAAAATCCTGCTCTAAAGTGCAAGGACTTTTTTTTTTAATGAATACCTAATAAAGTTTATGCAGACCCCCAAAAGGAAAGACAGAAGAGAACGGAACAAAATAAAACAAAAACAGAGTAGGTAGATAATAAAACTTCACAGCATTGTCCTTTATCCAGGAAGCACTAAGCATTCACTGCTTTAACTACATCTTCATTCCCACGGCCCCTTCTGAGTTCAATAGATGCACTTTCACAGTACCCCTTGTTTTAGGCATGAACATAATCTGGTACCAAAGTCTGTAGCAATTCTCCCCAAGTTGAGTACAGTACAGAGTTGGACCTGGAAGCATGACTTCATTCCCCAAAATGGGCTTTGGATGCTACCTCCAGCCATGTTTACTGACTCCGCAGAGGAAACCAAGGTCTTCCATGAGAAGTTTGGGAGGGCAGAGGGGACCAGAAGGCCTAGAAGAAGGTGGGTAGAACTGAGGAATTAGGCCTCCACACAATATAAATGCCCCTTTTGTTCAACCACATGAACATTCCTGACTTTGGGCATGTGTTCCTCAGTGGGTTTGCTCACCATCACATGGTTGCGGAGGCCCAGGCTGGGCCACTCGCTTTAGGTAATGCCACCCTAGACACTAAGTGCCTCTATGTCAGTGTCTGTCCATGAAGGTCTGCAGGGGAGCTGCTCCTGTTGGACTATGGCACTGGCATGTGGAGGCTGAGACAGGAGTCTCAGAGATGAGAGAGCAGCCGAAACTGCAAAGGAATCATTCTTTTTTTTGGCTAGTTCAGTTCCAATCATATCATTTCCTGACTTTAAAATAAGTAGGTAGAACCAGGAGTAGTGGCCCACACCTGTAATCCCAGTGACTAGGGAGGCTGAGGCAGGAGGATCACAACTTCAAGACCAGTCTCATCAATTTAGCAAGGTCCTAAGCAACTTAGGCTGGGGATGTGATTTAATGGTTACCTCCCTGGGTTCAATCCCCAGTACAAAATAAATGAATAAATAAATAGCTGGATAGACAAAAACATATAGCTTTTTAGTGGCTCTCCATTGCCAAACAGCGTCAGACACAGATTCCTTCAGTGGGAGCTAGAGCCTATTGGTGGCTTGGCTCCTTTGGGGACCCCAATCTCATTTCTTTTTTTATTTCTTTTTTGTACCAGGGATTGAACCCAGAGGCACTTAAACACTGAGCCATATCCTAGTCCATTTTTCATATTTTATCTTGAGGCAGGGTCTCACTAACTTGCTTAGGGCCTTGCTAAATTGCTGAGGCTATCCTTGAACTTGTGATCCTCCTGCCTCCCAAGCCACTGGAATTATAGTGCGTGTTCCACCGCACCTGGTCTTATTTCTTGCTCTCTCTTGATTTCGGTTCACTTACTCCCCATTTGTAAGCTGTGGACCTGGGGGTTTTCAGCAAGGGGTCCATACCTATACCAAAATAAGCCATATTTAGGCTAATTTGAAAGAGCTGCCAAATTTCAAACAGTTCTTTGTCATTGTGTGTTTTCTTGGGTACCAACATTCAACAACTATTATGAGAAAAGGCCTGAATTGTCAGAGTGGTTTTCAAACTGGCATCCAAGGAATCCCCTTTAAAAATCCCCTGAGTATAGACAGGGAAAGGATCAGGATGGAAGCAGGAACAGATGGGGACACCCCACACACACACACACACAAATAACTCATCCCCTGACCAAGAAACTCGGCTTTTATCAGTTGTGTGCACTGCAATTTCTTACAAGATTTTATTTGAAAAAAAGAACTCTGGTGGGGAGGACAGTTTGGTGAAATTTACCAGCAAAGAGTGTGAACAGAGTGCATGCACTTCCAGCCAGCCCCTTGCCACAGGGAGGCACAGGGAGGAATCTGTCAGTAGCCCCAGAGCACAGGATGCATAAGCTACGCTGTGTGAAGGATGTAATACAAGACATTACCTCTTGTCCAGATCTATGCAGTAACAGCAAGTCCATCTGGTTTTTGTAAATTAAAAAAAAAATGCATTTGTCTATTGGCCAGTCTTATTGTCTATGCAAAGACAGCATCCACTTTGTATGTGCTCTACTGAGAGAATCATCAACATTTGCTGCTGTTGGGGGTGGAGTAGGGAATCCTCTGTGCACCTGTTTTCCTGGTGGGTCCATGTTCCTGGGGTGGTAGTGGCCACTTGGAGCCCATTTTTATCTCTTTCAGTTTCTGCCCCAGTCTGCCCTTGCTTGTTGGGTACCTCCCTCCAGGCTCTCAGAGGATCCAGTCTGCCTCAGGCAGCTGGGCCTAGAATAATTGCAGCAACAAGGAGTGACAGACCCCAACATTGGACTTCCAGAAATTCTTTAGCTGAGCCTGACCTCCCAGCCCAGTTTCAGACAGTCCTGCAAAAAGCCCAGGATGGTGCTCGTTAGTGAGTGAAACTCGGGTGGGAGATCAGAAGGATGTCTTTGCCCCCATGGTTCACCCTGCCGCCCACACACAATTTTAAAAAGCCACCATTCCCAATGCTCAGGCCCAGAGGAAGTGCTACAAAATGGGATGACAAACCTCTGGTGACCTCCCCTCTGTTACATGAAAGCCTGGTAAAGGCGAGTGAAAAACAATGGCAAACAGACCCAGGCCTGTCCGGGCGTGCTGCCGCCAGCTGGAGCATGGCTGAGTGTGTGCGTGCGTGTGTGCGTGTCCACACCCGGGAATATAAACATCCTCGGCTCCCTAGTTCCTGTGTGCTGGGGGCATGCTGAGGGGGCAAAATGTTCCAAGTGTCTGAGACGGGGAGGGCAGTCCCCACCCTCCTCCACACTCAAGTTTATGTGGGGGTACTACAGAGGGACGTTCTGGGAGCCTGCCTATGCCTGGGAGGGGCAGATCTCTACAAGGATGGGGGGACCTGGGGAGACGTTGTTTGAGGGGGGTGTGCATGTGGCAGGTGCCCACGTTCACATGTGGAGGAAGGAAGCCGAAAGAAAGTTTGAGAGTCTGTGAAAACTCTCAGGTAGAAAAAATCTGGCAGTCTCCCCGTTCCGCAGGTTGGTCCACATTCAGTGCTTGTGAAATGCATGTCCTGTGCTAGTTAGCTGTCCTTGTTTACACAGGACACAAAAAGTGACTGGTAGTAAAAGCTCCAGGTCTCGGGGGTGAGCTGAAGGAGAGCGAATAGGGAAAGAAATTGGATGGAGATCCCTGCCCTGCTTGTTTTAGGGACAAATGAAATCCCTTTACAATATTAACCCACAGTTTCCTCCTGGGTGTGCTTAGAGGGGAAAGAAGGTGGAGCTCTGATTTTTAAATCATGTCCCCCTTCATGGTTCTGGAGCCATTTTAGGGCCCAGTCTGCGTGGCCTGTGGCAGCTTCTGCATCCTCGCGTGTTTATGTGGTTTTCAACTCGTCTGGCTTGCTCTGCTTTGAGCTTCAGTTTGTCAGCCCAGCCCCAGGAAGTGTTTATGAGCTTTTTCACTCTGCTTTCTTCTGGCTTGGCTTTATTTGGTAGCACAGAAGAGTAGACCTTGACTTAAATGCCCTGTTCTTTTACAAGAGCTCCGGATTGGTGAGTCCTCAGACTGGTGTCCTACGACAAGTTGGGGAATTTGGCCAAACCTCACTGATGCGTAGATGTGAGCAGCATTTCTGACCATCTCAATATGGGGAGAAGCTGCACACTACAAACAAACTCCTTGGCATGTGACCTTCTCAGAGTCTGTCTTGCCAGTATGTTCATCCGTGTGGTACCCAGCTAGTGACAGATGCTCAGTGACCACTAATTAACCATGACATACTGCATTCCATCCAAGGGCCATTACCAGAGGCACACAGTGCCAGCATCACTCCTCACTGTAGCTCAGGACCTTGTTAGGGCAGGTGTCTGCACACCCACCTAGGTTCCTGAGGGAGCCATGTGAGAGTCATGGGCCTCTGTTCTTCCTCTAGTCTAGAATGGAGGAAGCAGTGGCAACAATCCCCTTGCTGTTGTGTTCTATGGAGCAGAGAAACAGAACCTATCAGGAAGCCAAGTCCCTACAAAACGGAGCTTTGAAGACTGCACCTTCAATGCTGTTAGAGGTGAATACCAGGGAAGGTTCTGGGGGATCACTAGGAGGCAGAGGCCAAAGGTGTCATGCCTCTAGGTCTGAACATAGAGTCCCTGGGAGAGGGGAACCCATAGATGCTGATGGGGTTGTTTCCCAGCCTTTGCCCTGCTCCTTGGCAAGGCTCTGGTTGTTACGGTGGGGGATTCTTCAGTCCTGCTCAGTTGGAGCCATCCTTAGGCAAGTCAATAGAGACCACTGAGAAAGGGCAGGACTCTGAAGGTGGGACCCCACGACTCCTCAGTGAATTCTGAAATTCCTTTGAGGTGCTGCCTAAAGTTCAAGAAGCCTGCCAAGGACAGACCAGGACACTGCAGTGGAAATGGAGATAGTGAGGTACAGACCAGCATACCTCCTGTCACCTGGGGCCCTTGCATGGAGCCGACATTCTTTTCAAGCTAGTGAGGCTCTCTGTAGATTCTATTCAAGGTCAGGCTCCAAGGTGCTGCTGACCACTGTGACTGCACCCTGGAAGATGTCCTGCCTTGGCTAGAAGGGTCTCCACCTGAAGCCCAGCTCAGCCTGAAGGAAATAGGTTCCAGTGGAGAGGTTGGCCCCTCCCCCGCTGCTCCAAGGCAGAAGCTTTCTTGGTGTCTTCCGTTTACCTGTCAAGATGGGTTCCTGGGAGGATGCCAATTTCTTTGACTTCCCTACTTGTCCCCCAAATGATCCCAACAGTATTCAGCTCCCGAAAGCCTGGGAAGGGTGCCTGATGACACTTCCAAGGAGCAGTGTTTGCACCAGAGGCTCATCACTCAGGGCTTTGCGTTCAGCAAAAGTCAAGGTTCACCTACACTGTCCTAAGCCCCCCATGGGCACTGCCACCACTGTACCTATCACAGAATCCCAGTCCTCCTGCTCCTGGCCTCTGCTCTAGCTGGCTTAGAAGCTCCTGAAGGCCAGGAGCTGCCTTAGAGACATTCTGGGGGAGTGCAGGTGGCCACCTAGGGTCCCTGTTGAGAGGGAACCAGCCTAGGGCCCAGAAGGCTTGGGTGGAGGACACCCAACACTCACCAGCCTTTGGGCCTCAGGTAAAAGTGGTTTTCAAGAGTGAGTGACACCTGGCCTGACTCATTCCCAGTCCCTGATCTTTACCTTAAAAATGGAGATACCCGGGCTGGGATTGAGGCTCAGTGGTAGAGCGCTTGCCTAGCATATGTGAGGCACTGGGTTCGATTCTCAGCACCACATATAAACAAATAAATGAATAAATAAAAGTCCATCAATAGCTAATAAAAATTTAAAAAAAAAAAAAGGAGATACACTACCCCCAAGGTTTGCACCATATTTTCTGTGGACCCATTCGCAAAAGAACTTTGTTTAATGGCCTGTGGGCCACACAGGGAGTGGTACTGTGTTAAGGCACCCCAGGACCCTCTGTGAGTATCATCCGACCAACAGAGGATTGTTCAGTGCCTCAGATGCCTGCCTCCTCCTAACTGTACTGTTTCCTACACGAGCCTGAGAGTGTTCCTTTGCCTCTGTGACTGTTCTTTTGCCTGTGAAATGGGTATGTGTATTGTCAGGGCAAGTACATTGCACCCTTAACTCAGGAGCATGGTGGTTGTCATTGCTTTTTATTATTATTAGTTGAATGAGAATAAAGACACTTTCCTGAAGGGTGACGTCTAAAAAGAACCTAGACATTGATGTGATGTGGAAACTGAGTAAGTCCGAAACCTGTCCTTTGTTGAGCTGCAAGTGGGTTGCCTGCCCTATGAGATTTAGAACAGTTGTCTAGTTCAGGGGTTGGCACACTTTCACTGCAGAGGGGCAGAGAGTAAACTGTTTGGCTTTGTGGGCCACCGGGTCTCAACCACAACTACTAAAGCAGCCATAGATGTAAACAAATGGCCCCTGCTGTATTCCAATAAAACTTTATTTACAAAAGCAAGTTGAAGGCTGCATTGACCATGGTTTTCTGGTCCCTGCTTTAGCTTATGGTAGGTGCCCAACCCAAACTTGGGAAATTAATTGGTTGAAGGTAGGAGACTTGAGGCCTCTGCTTGTCCAGATCCTTGATTTTAATGCCGTTTTCACAGGCCAGGCTCTGTGTTTCTGCTCAGGGTCCCAGCAGCAAGACCCTCACCTCCTCTTAACTCCCTCCCCCAGCTTTGAGAAATCACAGGCTCATTCAAACCGGCTGCTTAATGGAGAGCAGAGTTTTTGTGCTTTCCAGAATACGTTCCCCTCCCTCTCCCCACCCAGGGCCTTTCCCCTCCATCCCAACTTTGCTGGACACACAATTTGTAATCTCCTTAAAACCAAAGCATCAAGGTCTCTGATTCATGTAGATTAAAATCAGCTGCAACCTATTAATGGCCTGAGCCCAAGACAGATTTTAGGAAACAAAAACACTGGACCAAATTAGACTGCGCTGGCCTCTGTCTCCAGGGGAGGGAGGTGGAGTAGGAGGTGGGGGTGGGGAGTGGCCATGTGGTTTTAATTAATTTGGATTCTCTTCCTAAAGCTAATTCGCCCAACACAAAGCATGTGTAGCGCCATGGCAGTGACCAGCCTCCGGAGCCCCACTCTCCCAGTAGAAGCCCCAGGTCCTGTTGGGGGGCTGGGGCTGGGGCTGGTTGTGTGTCTGTAATTAACAGGTTTCAAAGTGGTTATTTTGGAAAAGAGAATTTCAGTGGCGCGTTAAAATCCTTTCATCAGCCATCAGCCGGGCGTCCCAAGGCCTTCAGCGAGGCCCTGGCCACTTAAGGCTTCAGAGAGCTCTGAATTCCCAGGGTCTCTGTTGAGAATGTGGCGGCTTTCGCCATGGGTTTTATGAGGCTGATCGTTGCCATGATTTTCATTATGTTGTTTGGTTACTGGGATCATAAAAATGTTTCTCTCTTCCTAGAGTACCTAGGATCATTAAGAAGAAAAGAAAAAAGAGAAAAGCCCCTGCCTTTAATAGAAGTTACATAACATGTGAGCCATGGCCTGTCATGGGAAGAGGGTGGGCCCTGGCCCTGGGCTGGAGAAGACAGGAGGCAGGGAGGGCGGGGCCGTCAGCCAACACCCAGTCCTGTCTGAGGAAACTGAGGCCCAGAGGGATCTTCCAGGCTCCCTGTCAGGTGTTCTTTCTCTTCCTGGTGATTCAAGCCTGTGAATGGGATTGGGAAAGGTAAAGAAGGAGTCTGGATTCTGCTGGACTGGTGCTTTAGGACCCTGTTAAGAGCAGAAGGAAATTAAGTTCAGAGGCAGTTTCAAGTCAGTTGCTGAAGTGTGCTGAGGAACCGCCCTGGCCAGTGCTGGCATTCTGTGTCTGCATAAGGCTCTGAGAGGAGAGGGGTCATTGGAACCCTCACTTGGCACCCACAGCCCTGAGCTGTGGAAAGGAGAGAAACAGATACCAAATCCCACAAGCCACAGAGATGATTTCTTACAGCTCTAAATATGAACCCTCTGAAACAGGGTCAAACTCCCAGAATCACCACAGGGGGTGACAGGAACTTTGGTTAAGCCTGCGTTATCTGATAAATGCAACACCAGCCTGGCTTTACTTCCTATTTTGATGATGGCTACTTTCCAGAACCTTCTTTCATGGATGACATGAAAAATGTTATGAGAGAACTGCTGTTAAATAACCTCTGGTGCTTAAAAACAATGGATGAACTCCAGAGAGCAGGCCTTGCTCTCTGTAGGACACCTGTAAGAACTAGTCCACCACACAGCTATGAAGGCATGTTCAGAGAATGAGAGAGGGCCAGGGCTGGGGCTAGAGGGACTGGAGTCCACTGAAGCCAGGCTTTATATATGGGGAAACTGAGGCCTTGGGGCATGTCCAAAGTTATATAACTGGTACAGGGAGTGCAGCCCACGGTTACTGACTCTCTGTCCATGGAAGGCCTCACTAGACCATTCTTCAGAGGCCACTGTTCCTCTTTTGGCTGGGCATTTTTATTAGTATTTACTTACTACCTCCTATGTGTTAAAACTTTCTAAGTGCTGTTAATTTTGTTTCTTTAAAGTCTTTAAAGGTAGACTAAGAAGATTCACTTCTGTGGAACACAAAAAGGAAATTACACCCATCCCTTACCCTGTAAATCCAAGTTTTAGGAAACTCTCATGACATTTGTGAGTTTAGGCCATCCTTAGGAAATGTCTGCCATTCTGGGTGTGACTTTTAGATGGGTGCAGATGTCATCACTGTATAGGGATGAGCCTTTCCTCGACTGTCCCCACTTGAAGCCCTCTTACTCCTAACAGCCACTGGGGCAGCATTGTCCAAAGGATTCTGGGAGTGGAGATCAGCAGGAATTCTTTGGATCCAAGTTTGAGTGAGCATCGGTGGGAACTCAGACCCTTGAAGTTGTGCAGACTGCACGGGTCTCTCCGCCTGTTTCCCATCATTCTCCTCCTCCATTTCACTTGTCAGTCCTTTGCTCTTGTTTACCTCTGTGGGAATAATTCCTCGATTATAAATCAGAGAACTTGGCACTGGGTTTTGGATTATCTGTGATCTTTAACTTTCCCAGGGCAAAAGAAATTAAACCAGCAAATCTCTTTGTTTCTCAGGGTTCAGCATCCAAATCATGAAAGTGCTGATCTGTGTAGAGTGAGCCAAGCCTGAGCCTCCCTCTGCCCCCATGCACTCAAGGTAATCAGTTACCCTGCACTCATCCATGCATGCATTTATTCCTTCAACAAAGTTTCACTGAGCACCTGTGTGGCTGACTCTAATTTGAGGAGCTGGAGATTCAGAGTAAAAAAAGACAAGGCTCTCCTCCCTCTGTTTACATCTCTGTGCAGGGAACAGGCAGCAAGCAAGTGAACCAAACATAGAGAAGTGCCTGGTATCCACAGGCACCTGGTTTCCAGGACTCCTGCAGGTACCAAATCCATGACGCACAAATCCCTTATATAAAAGGATGTCGTATTTGTGTATAACCTATGTACAGACTCCAGCATATTTCAAATCATCTCTATAGATTACTTATAGTACCAATTACAATGTAAATGCTATGTACATAGTGTTATACTATATTTTTGTTTTGTTTCTTTTTTTTTTTTTTTTTGTTTTTGGTACTGGGGATTGAACCCAGAGGTGCTTTACCACGGAGCTACATCCTCAGTCCTTTACAGGGTCTTGCTAAATTGCCCAGGCTGGCCTTGAGTTTGTGATCCTTCTGCCCAAGCCTCCCAAATCATGGGATTACAGGCATATACCACCTCACAAGGCTCTGTTACACTGTATTATTTAGGGGATAATGACAAGGAAAGGGTCTATTCATGTGCAGTACAAATGTAACTTTCTGAATATTTTTGGCTGGTTGAACCCACAAATGCTGACCCCACAGGGATGGAGAGCTGACTAGTGATAAGTGCCTTGCCCAAAGTAATGCAGGGTAAGAAAGGACAGTGAGGAGTGCACTATGTCACACACTGTGACGCTTGAGCAGAGGCTGAATGAAGAGAATGAGCTCTGTTCAATCCAGGAAGAACATTCCAGACAGAAGGAATATCAAGAGCAAAGGATTGGGACAGGGACAAGTTTGGCATGTTTGGGGAACAGCAGGGAAGCTAGGAACTGGTGTAGAGTAAATGAACGGAGACAGGAGGCACGTAAGGTCAGAGCAGCAGGCAAGAGCCATAGAAGTGGCAACTCTGGATGCTGTTCTGACCATCATGGGATGTCCTTGGAGGTTTCGGAGCAGGAGAGTAATGCAGCAGAGATGAACACTCAAGGGCTGTAGAGAGGCCGAGGGGACAGTGGCCCTGCTTTGGTTAAATGTTTGCACTCAGACATATGGCACATAGTAGCTGTGCCTCCTGGGCGGTGCCTCAAGTGGAAGCCTTGGAGAGCTACATGTTTTGACAGGGTGAGGCTGGGCCTGATGGCTCACCACCCCGCTACTGATTAGTCTTAAGCCCAGAAAAAGGAAATGCTGCTGTTTAAACAGCAGGGTTGGGACAGGTGAGTCACAGAACCCTCAGCCAACGGGGCCATGGCAGGCTCTGGGAAGTCACCGGTGCAGGGTCTCAAGCCCCCAGTTGGCTTGTCTGGCCCTAAAGAAGCCTCTCTTGGAGCCTCCAGACACACTGGAAGAAGTGGGCTCCGAAAGAGACCCAGCCTTTCCTGGGGTCGGGCTTTATTTTCAGCTGATTGCACACTGCCTGGTCAGTTTCCTTTCTAGGCTATTTCACTTTGCAGAATGCAGGCACCTCACAGGGGTGGGCAGAGTGGAAAGGGAAAGGTAAGCATTTGGGGTTCACTGTGCCCCCAAGACACTGTCTTCATCTTGTCACTTCACTAGCTTTTGGAACAACTACTGAACTTCCTAGAACGCTGTTGTCCAATTTAAATCTATTAAGATGAAATAAAATTTAAAATTCAATTCCTCAGGCTGGGGATATAGCTCAGGTAGTAGACTGCTTGCCTCACATGCACAAGGCACTGGGTTCAATCCCCAGCGCCACACACACACACACACACACACACACACACATTAGTTCCTCAGTCTCATTTAGCACGTGGGGCTGAGGCCAACACATATATAGGACATTTCTACCATGGCAGGAAGTTCTGTTGGACAGTTTCACTTCCTTAAAAAGGAAGTAATCCAAGAGAATCCAATAAGTTAACATGCATGAAGCACAGGGTACTTTGCCTATCTCAGCAAATGGTAGCTGCCATGACGTCATATGAATTTCCATGTACTACTCTGTTACTAGTTAACTGTGTGGCAAGTCACTCAACCTCTCTGAGCTTCATTTTTCTGATATGTAAAATGGGAATAATAGGTAATTTTGAGTGCACTCCCCATAGCAAAAAATGATACTTATTTTTCTCAGTCTTTCCTGGGCCCATTAGAACTTTCTTATCTACCCTCAGGTGATTTATCTAAACCAGCATTTGGGAATTCCAGTCCTTCCTTACTTGGTGGGAAGCCTGACTTGTGTAAAGGATTCCAGAGATTTTAGCCTTTCAGTATGTACGCTGGTGTGTGTTGCAGGGGGGGGGCGGGGGGATTAAACACAGGGCCTCACACATGATAAATAGGCAAGGGCTCTATCCCTGAGTTATATCCCTAGCTCTTTATTTTTTAAATTTTGAGACAGGGTCTTTCTCCTTGTCCCCCACCCCCTGCCTTGGAGATAGGGTCTTACTAAGTTGCCAAGCTTGGCCTCAAACTTGGGATCCTCCTGCCTCAGCCTCCCCAATTGCTGAGATTCTAGGCATAAGTCTCTGTGCCTGACTGGGTTTAGGTTTAGCCATTTTGAAAACTTCGACCATGGTTAGTGATGAAATTCTACTGAAAGAATTGGACGGTCTGATCACGAAAAATCACCATTTTGACTCCAGTCAGATATTTACCCTGCTCCGGTGCTTTGCAAGAAGTGAGGCCTTGGCACCCCAGCCCTGTGCCTCTGCTTCCTTCCCAAACGTTCATTCTGGAGGGCAGCTCCCTGAGAGAGGCTCTCAAGCAGCCCTTCAGTATCTTGGTCCCTGATCAGTCTTCCCTTTTTCACTTTTGAGTTTTGTTGTTGTGGGACGTTTATTAACTGCAGGCATTTGGTGGTGGGAGCTGGGATTTGCCTGGGGCTGGAAGGAAGTTATTTGCCAGGCCAGGATGAGGTGTGGTTTAAGAGCTGGGGCTGAAATTCCCTTCACCTGCTTAATGCATTTCAGGGGAGATTTGTTTTCAACTCCCAAATTACCTGCTAGGATTTCTAGACTTGAGATCCTATCTCCTCGGGCTGTTTTCTTTCATTTCCGATAAGAAAGACAAAGAAAAAAGAGTGGGAGGCTGGAGAACAACATTCCTCCACTCCCTTAAATATAATTTCACACAATGAGTGATCTGCTCCACTGTTTCCTAAAAAGCAGGTGGTAGAGGGCCTGTCCCAGCCTTAAGAACCCTGCCCTTGGGCAGGCAAGACAGGGACCTGGGGAGGGCAAGTGTAACTGGGGTCTTCCCGAAAACTCTGGGAGTGGCTCCAACTGCCTGTGTCTACTGGAACTCTCTAATTCTATTCTTTCAAACTGGTCCACCTATAACTTGCTCTTCTCAAGTGAGGCAGCTCCAAACCTTGGAGTGATCCTTGATAGTTGTCTTTCTCTGACACCCCACTGCGGAGCCCCCAAGGGACTCTGTCCAGAATCCAACCACTCTCAGGAGCTGCAATGGCAACATCCTGGTCTAAGCCACCACTGTCTCCTCTCATGTCACCTACAATAATCTCTTAAGTCTTCCTCTTTCTCCTTTCCACTAGCTGGTCTCCTTCTTCTTGCCCTAAAATATATTCTCAACACAAAAGCCAGATCAGATCACATTCTCCTCCCTCTCAGACCCTTCCAAATGGCCTCCAAATGGCTCCCATCTCATTCTGACTAAAAGCCATAGTTTTTACTGTGGCAGCCGAGGCCCTAAATCATCTGCTCCCGTTCACGCTCCAGCCTTCCCTCCCCCGTCCCCTGCCATTCCTCTCCAGTCACCTTGGCCTGCTTCCTTCACACACACCAGATGTGTGTCCACCTCGGGGACTTGGCTCCTTCCCTCACCTTTCCAAGTCTTCACGCACATTTCTCCTCCTCAGTGACCCTGACCATCCTCGTTAATCTCCAAAGTTTACCGTACCCCGGCCCCACCACCTGACCCCCTCATGTCCACTCCCCCCTTGACCGCATCCACCCTTGTCCCCCGTCACCTTCT
This sequence comes from Marmota monax, assembly GCF_021218885.2. NCBI lineage: Eukaryota > Metazoa > Chordata > Mammalia > Rodentia > Sciuridae > Marmota > Marmota monax. Next base: position 18,044,571 of record NW_026693777.1, on the reverse strand, counting down.
AATACATTTGCTTCCTTATGCTTCTTGTTTCTGTCTTCCCGCTTGTGGAACCATAAGCTCCACGAGGGCAGGGACCTTGGTCTGTTTAGGTCACTACTGTCTTTCCAACGCCCATGAGCTCTTGGCTCACAGCAGCTCTTCTGAACTGCCCACTAGTGACACGCTCTTTGAGACAAGGACTTTTCAGGGAGCCTGAATGATTAGAGCTGAGGGGAGCCCAGGCACTGCCGAGTGAAAAAGGCCAACATGTCAGGGCTCTGAGGAGAGCCAAAGACAGAAGGGAATCCGCAGTAAACCAAGTGTACAAGAAACAGGATACAAGTCGCTGTGTCCAAACTCGTGGAGGGTAAGGGAACAAGTCGTTGTCTGAATGATGGTAAAACTATGAACAAATTGATAAAGGAAATAAATTAATAGTTAAAAATTTTTTCAAGATATAGACCAATTTCTTTAGGTTGGCATCTCTCAAATGTTTGGCCTAAATAACTCCTTTAATACTGTCACATTTTATTGAAGATCCCAAACAGTCTTTGTTTATGGGGGTTATTCTATTGATGAGTCCTGGCCAGTTTCTAGGAAGCACCCAAAGATCTCCATCCCCTTAGTACTCTGGCCTGTGTATATTCTCCTCCCACCTTGAATCAGGGCTGCTCTATGTGACAAACAGAAAACAGCGGAAGTGATGGTGTGTGATTTCAGAGACTGGGTCATAAAAGGGACTGCAGGTTCTACTTGGTCTCTTGGATTCTCTCTGAAGAAGATCAATTGCTGTTTTGAGTACACTGGGGAAAGACCTGCATGGAGGAAATCCAAGGCCTCCAGTCAATAGCCAGTAACAACAGACCGGCTTGAGAGTGAGTTATCTTGAAGGCAGATCCACTGACCCCAGTCCAACCTTCAGACCCTGCGCTAGAGCAGCACCCAGCCACTCCTGAATTCATGGGGCCCAGCAACGCAGGAGAGAACAAATGATTGTTGTTTTAAACCAATAGGCTTTGGGGTACTTTGCCATGGAGCAGTAGACAATTAAATAATCTACCATATTAAAATTAAAACAGAAAATTTTAATATTTGTTAGTTTGTTTAATATTTGTTTATTTTCATGTGTAAGTTAATATTAAATAGTTATTAAAATTCATTGATTTCAAAGTTACAAATAACAATATGTTTCCATGTAAAAATAACTGTTTTCTAAAACAAAACAAAATTTAGTGAGAAGACTGACAGTTTTCTACATTTTTGCAAATCTCTTTAATGTCTGGCTTAATAGAAGACAGCTGGGTTCCCATATCAACTTCTGCATTCAATCAGCTGTGATAATGTTGTTTTGGTTGAAGTATGTGAAGGAAACCCAACCTCCCATAGATATGTTGTTGGGAAAGGGAGGAATATTTTAATGGCCTTTTCAGATAATTATGGATATTTGTCTTTGACATTTTACACAAACTCAACTAATGGTAGCTTATTAAAGGTCTGTTGTAATTGTGGAGTCTGAAACTGTATCAGTGAACTTTTGTACTCAGTCATATTAAAATCCATTGTGTCTGACTTATACTTTAAATAGATCTTTTGCCGATGCATGATTTTATAATACTGTGTATGGGTCATTTTGGAACTATTGCTTCATTACATTATGCAAATCTTCCCTATTGATATATGCCATGATGAAAGCTAATAATTCATATTTTTTAATATCACCACTGATCTCATCAGAAATGTCTGTAAGCATTGGGATGCTGTTAAGCTCACTGTGGCAGATACAAGTTTTCAAAACTTTATTTTTGCTCAAAACTTCTATTTGGACAGTAAATGCTATCAATTATCTCTCTTAAAATGATGATCTCAGTTTTTTCATTTTTGAGAAAACATTTGTTAAATGACCAAGTCTAAATCACCACGGTCATTTGGTGCTTTTGTGGTGACATGGTGTCCTTGAAAGTGGCTGGCTGCACCTACAACCCAACACTCACCCACAGTCTTTCCCATAGACAGCCTCACACTGCAGGGTGCACCAGGAAGCCTTGATGCCTCCTTTCCAATTCATGACAGAATAGTTTTTTTTTAAGTGGAATTTGGACAAGGTTTTTATAAAATTTATAACTTTGCTTCATCTAGAACATTTTTAAGTGAAGCTGGCTTTTTTTCTCCCTGTGAGTTTGTAGCAGTGAAGAATACCATGGCTGCCAGTATAGTCTGGCGCCAGCAATTTCCCCAAATGTCAACATGGTAAAGAAGGCAAGTGCCATCTTAGTATTATTATGAAAATAGTTTTTGGCCTTGTGGACACCCTGATAGGACCTCAGAGATCCCAGTGCCCCCTAGACCTCCCTGTGAGAACCACTGCTTTAGGGAAATGGGTGCCATTCCTTGCAGCATTTAGAGGTGACTGCTACATGCTAAGACAGGCATGTACCAGGTCTTTGTGCAAAATTGTAATGGCCACCACTTATTGCATAAGCGAACAAACATATCATTAGGCAGCAGCTTATTCTTGTGGATGGACTAGATCTGAGGCAGGTTCTTTATTTAAGGGAGATTAGGGTAATCTTTAGGCTTTTGTTTGTCCCCCTGGTAAGGCTCTGAGAAATTCCTCAGACTGTCAGTGTTGAATAAACAAGGCGCTGAAGAAGCTAACAGCTGTGCCCTTCCTGTGGCGCTCCGCTCCTTCCCCTTCAACCCGAGCAGTGGAAGCTGAGGGATCTGCTTTTCAGAGTGGCAAGGTCCCCTCTGGTTCTGGGCTCTAAGTGGGCCACATGCTCATATCCACTGTACCCCCCCGTAGGGCCCAGAGGCCCACGGGTTGCATCCGTTCAAATGTCCACCGTGTCCGTGAGCGTTTTATTGCTGTGGAAGAGCTACAGGCATGGCCTCCTACAGTGCCTTGAAATTCCTGCGACAGGGACTTGGCACGAGACAGAGCAGGGAGGCGGTTGTTTTTCATTCTTGTTCAGTTCAGCCCACACATCCTTTCATGGCAAAAGTGCAGGGGTGGTTTGAACCCCACACCTGACCGGGCTTAGCCATTTTACTAAGTGACCGAGTAGCTGGCCTGTCTGTGAGTGCGGGAACAGCCAGTGACTGTGTCCTGAACCCTGAGAACTGCAGACCTTTCCACATCTGTTTGCCTCGTCGGGGTGGGGGGGGAGGAAATCACTAAAACCTTCAAACATGGGGCCCAAGCAAGGAGACAAAGGGGAAGTCTTAAGCTGGTGGTGACCCTGGGTCGCATGACCACCCCACGGTCCTCCCCCATCCCCTTTCATCCCCTTGCGTCCCTGACACTCAGTCTTTTCATCCTTCTCCAGGTCAGCAGGATCAGGTTGATGTGAGTTGACCAGAAAGCTTATCAAATGAAGGCCGAAGCAGGTGTTTGAAAACCCCTATCCTCTGAAAGCTGGCCTGCACCAGGTGAAGAGCGTGGGCGTGGCCAGCAGCTTCCACTACCTGCATTTCCCTGGGCGCTTTCTCTTTCCTCTGCCTCTTTTTTCTGGTTTGGAACCCCCAGAGGTCTCTGGGAACCATCACCAAAACAAACCACTCAAAGAGCTCAGGATTTAGGACAAAACCAGGGCTGTGACATCCTGGACTGAACAGTGAGTGGCCTTTCTAATCTAGAGTCCAGGAGTCAGCATTTGGCAGCATCCAGAGTTCTCCACCACATGGTGCTCTGGAACTGATTATTCTGGACTTGTAAGAACGGATTGCACATACCTTTTCCCACCGCCACAGTCATGACGTCATGTTGGTAGCTTGAATGGACCAGGGTAGAAATATTTACACCACAAAAATTGGTGAACTGCAAACCAGAATCCCCTCTGCATCTGAGCCGGTTGTTAGGCATTTACCAGTGCCGCCACGGTGAAGGTTCCCACTCCAAATGTGATTCTCAGATCAATTACATTGGAATTTTCTAGAGAAGAGACGAAATGAGCTAGAGATGTTATTATTACCACGCAGACTTCCTGGCCAACTGCACTAACTGAATCTGCTGCTCTGGAGGTAGTGCTTGGAGAAATGCCTCCTTAGCAAGTCCCTAAGGTTATTCATAAATTCAACAAAATGTGAGACTTTGAGCGTAAGGAGTGGGAGAGGAGAGTGGGTGTGCATTTGGCTCTTGGCATCTGGAATAAACAGCTGGCGTCAGTCCCAGTTGGTCTGAGAATGGACAGCTGTTTTCCCTGGAGATATAAACTTGAGGACAGGAAAAGGAGGTGGGAACTCTGGGGTTCCAGCCACTCACTGACAACATGACTGGTTCTGCCTTGCATCTCAGGTCTTCTCCACTTTGCAACCTTGATACAGACCCAAGATAGCACCAGCACATGCCCAGATATATGCATCATCATGAAGAAAGTCACCATCAATTTGTACCATTGGTGGAGCCACTTGAGCCCAGGGAAAGCCCACAGTCAGTTTCCTGTGTTAGATTGATCAGGAGAACAGCTTTTTCTTTCAAAAGTACATAGACATAATCAGGAACTTTCACAACCAGATTTCGTAAAGCAAAGACCTCTGACTTTATCTCCCTGAGCATGGAAGAGAAGGTACTTTAAGGCAGAAAAAAGAAAAGAGAAGAGAGAAGTCTTTCTTTCTTCAGATGGGGAACAGAAAGTATGTGGGGACCCCAAGTCTGCTTCAGACTTGTTTTTCACCTGCCTGAGGGTAGTTCAGATCAATTTTTCTCTGAAAGTGGACTGTGTTTGAAACAGTGCTGGGAGGTAGGTATTGACGAGAAAACAAAGACAGGGCCAGGTGATGTGAAAACAGAGATAACAAATAAAGAGCTGGGCTTTAGACCCCAATTTTTATGACAGAAAACCAATATACTTTTCTCCCAAGCACAATCTACAATTTTTCCTGTATGTAGTTGGAGTCCAGAGCCCTTAATAGGTAACTGAGGCAGTGACATTGGACATATGAACTCAAAGTACTGTGAATTCCTAAGGACCAAAGCTCCCTATATCTGATGCAAATTCAGAAACATAATCTGAAGCCACATGTTAAACTGTCAGGGTTATAGGCTATTAAATTATAAACTATTAGATTACTGGCTATTAGATTATCCACTGGAATGGATAATTGAGAGTCAACCATGTTTATGCATGTAATTGAGTCACTCCCCATAACAGACATTTAAGCTTACATCAGTTCACCATGTTCATGATCATACCATATATGTTTGTTCTCACTGTTTAGGGCTTTTATTAAATGTGAAGCTCTCTCAAATAGCAGGGGAATGAGGCCAAATGGCCCACTTCAGGAAAACAAGATGTGAGTGATCTCAAGAATTTTTCGACAGGTTTCAAGGCCCTTCTTTGTGCATAGAAACTCTTTTCCTGACCCCAGGACCTTTCTCCACTTTGAAGTCATTCATTCAGCAAATATATAGTGAGGACCTACTATGCCCACATTAGATTGCTGAAGACAGTGGTTTCTTTTAAATTTATATAATTATATAAATTATAATGAGGAAATTTCCCAAGTAAGTTCTGAACTAGATGTAGGGAAGGACAAAAGACGGAGAAATGTCACCTCACTCACATGAACTTTATTAGGAAAAAGATATTATACATCTAATATAAAAAGAAATGTGTGATTATATTGTCTTAAGGGCTATGAAGGAAGAGCATATGGTACAAGAAATAGGTCAACTGGCTTCTAAGCTCATTTGCAGAGAGAATATTTACATGGAGGCCTTGCTGGGAGGGTTTTTTATGTGGATTGATTTTAGTGACATGGGGTTGGGGTGAGGAGAGTTGAGAGTTCTATTTGGGACATTTGAAAGAGAGATGTCAAGCACACCATCGAATATCCAAATCAAGAGAGAAATTCTGGGAGTCAGCCTCAGGGACACGATACAAGCTCTCCACCTGGTTGGGATTCTTTAGGGATGAAAATAAGACAGGGAAAGGTTGAGGCCTGCTCCCTGGGCCACTCACAGGCAGGGCTTGGCAGAGTGGGAGGCAGTCAGAGAAGCAATGCAGGTTTCCCAGGATGCATCCAACTTACCTCTCCTTCTCCCAAGAGCCTGGGGGGCTGTCTGCGGGCCAGCCAGGGAATTGAACTTGAACAGCTGTTCTGGCCCCGGACAGTGCTTCCAAACTCTAAATTACTTTCTCTTCCTTCCTCTCCCTAACCCAATCCCTCTGCCGGTGGTAGATTCTATGAGTGCAGGTAGCAGGAAGAAAGCAACCTGTTCACACTGAGGTTATGAATGATGGTAAACCAGCGAGTTCTCTTTGAGATATATCGTGGCAAAGAGGCAACAGTTAGTCCCTAATCTGTGGAGCTTCAGGCAACCTAGTGTGTTTAAGGTGATGCCCTTGGGAACATGTTTTGGGGTGTTGCTGTCACCCTGTTCCCTTTTGCTTCCTTCCGTTGTTCTCATAGCACCACATTTTCTTCCTCCATTTCTCAATCTCCAGTCTTGAAAAGCTCCAAATGTTCAGAGTGGTTCCTTTGGCACCAGAAACCATGCCTCTGACTATTATGGTAGCTAACATTTATTAAGCCCTTACCAGCTCCTGCACCGACGCCAAGCCCTTTACAAGGGTTAACCTCATTTCAGCTTCACAACCACCCAATGAGGTGGGGTCAGTTACTCTTCTCATTCCACAGGTGAGGACAATGGAGGTTAGAGATGTGAGTCAGAGACCTGTGGACACAAGCAGGTAGGCGTGGGTTTGAAACAGGATCCCGCTCTTATTTCCTGAGTGTGAGTCCACACTCAGGGGGGTGGGGGTGGGGAGACGTGAGCCTGGGACTGCCCTTCAGGGGTTTGCTGTTCTAACAGCCCCAAACTGAATCTCTATCCTAGTTCTCTGGGGCAGCTCTTACATGACCTGGCTGGGTTTATCCTGGTTCTAAGGATTGACAGGAGGACAGCTCAGGTCAAGCCCATGGTTGCTGATGGGAGTGATTTGGGGTGTACACTTCTGTCTCTTGAGAGAAAACCCCAAGATGCCTCCTGAGTTTCCTGGATGGGATTGGGGGCACAGTCTTTTCAGGACAAACCTCCTGGGCGGAGATGAGGGACAGCAGAAAGAATACGGAAGGCTTCCCCACTGTTTCTGAGGTATCTGGATTCTTCTGTCTCGGAAACAGAGAGTCTTTGGAAGGCTCAGTAATCCTCCTCCTGGCTCAGAAGCCCAGCCACCCTCTATAAAACAACCCGGGCCATCTGATTTGAAGCATGTACCAGCTCGTGTGTGGAAGACAGTAATTACCTCCAATTCCAGTTAGGAAAGCTGAAACCTGCCTTTTTCATGCCTCAAACAATTATCGAAGTGCCTTTTGAAGCTCTGGGTAGAAGAGAAAAGCAAAACAAACCAGAGCCAATTAGAGCCTGGGATTTGAGGGTGGCTTAGTATTGTGCAGTGGGACTTCGGAGGAACTGTGGGAGAGGGTCAGAGGTCACCCCAAACCTCCAGCTGCCAACCAACTTTGCCTGTGCCAAAAGAGGAAAGTGCCATTATTTTTGCATTTGAAAATCAAGGCCCTCTTCCTGGCTCAGCACAGTTTGTAGGAACAGCCTCTGCCTCACTGTTGAAGAGGCTTTCTGATTAGATAAGTCTTGGAATGCGTTTGATGTTGAGTAAAACGCAAAATGGTTCTCTGACAGCTTTCCGGGCCGGCCTTGAGAATGGTTTTCCTCAGCTGCAACTTGGTGAGAGAAACTGAATCTCTGGGACTTCCTGTTTCAGGGGGCATATTTGAGGAATTTAGGCAGCCTGTGTACCACTGGGAGTCAAGGTTCTCAGGCCCTGAAGCACTTCTGGGCTTGGTGGTGGCACCTGGCCACTGAGAGACAGGTTGAGTAACTGCTGCTGGAAATGGAAAGCAGAACACCACAGGGAGGGCAGCTAGTGGCCCTAGGGCAGGGTGGAACCTGAGGGCAAATACCTCAAGGACAGTCCCACGACAGTGAACACTGTGCCTCAAAGTTGAGGGTAGAAAGTGAGTTGGGACATGGAGGTTGAAGCCATGTTACAGTGTCCTGGCCAAGATTTGTTCTTGAGACAGATTGTCTGGGAGGCATTTTGAGTTAATAGGATCGTACTGACTGTCAGGGCAAGATGGCACTGCATAGAAAGTTCCCTTTTGAGTAGGGGTTAGGATTAGAGCAAACAGTGGGCACCAAAGAGTCCTGAGAGAACCCACTTTGCTTTATTTTTGTCCCTAACCCCAGCTGTGTAGAGTAACTTTCTCTGGGCCCTTACATAAGTGCCCAGCTCTCAAATACCCACTTGGCAGGAGACTAGTTTTCTGCCTTCTGCTATAAGAAATAGCCTTTGCAGGAATACTAATCCCATGGAGCAGAATATTATTGAGGGAGGCGTCCCTATTCTTTTTCCATTGAACAGAAAAAGGGACATTGCTTAGAAATGTGTGTGTAAGGTCAAGATGGGTGTATCAGTGTTCCAGTGGCATCAAAATAGCTGGTTTGTGGCTACAAGAAAAGAGGTGTGTCTCTTATCTGATCTTTTGCAAATAATAGCAGCTAAGAGGGATTACAGCAGCGTTGCCAAGTGTCGGGCATTATTCTGAGGCCTCTCCATGGTTCATCCACTTCCTCACTCCAGCCCTGCACAGTAGGTGCTGTCACTATCCTCACATTGCACATAAGCACCGTTGAGGCAGAGAAAAGCCAACAACCTACCCAAAGGCCCATGGAGTGAGGGACCTAGCAAGAGAGCCACTGTCATGATTCTGAAGTGGCACAGATATAGAAAAATAAAATTAAATTAAAAATAAAAAGATACTTAAAATTAAAATAATTAAAACTTCTGAAGCTGACAGACCAATGCTGAGAAATGACCAGGGTAGAAGGATAAGTGTATGGAGAGAGCAAACCCTGACTGGGATGAGAGAGGGCCTCTTCTCTCTTGATAGAGCCATTCCAATACCAAGAAATAAAAGCACTTCGAGAGTTCTACACTCACTACCCTGGTCCCTGGTGGGGTGAGCAGCTCATGGGCCCTGGCTGGTTTTAAATAAAGTGTGCCAAACAGACCTAAGACACAGGATGAGGGAATATTCTGGTTACATTCTTTTTAGATTTTTGAGCCAGGTTAAGTGGGAGAATGTTCATGCTCTCCTACAAGCTGTCCTGTGTGGTTGTTGTTCTGGAAGATTCCATGCTGCCTGTATCAATGATTTGACCCCACAGACAGTTCTTTCCCAGGTTCTGACAGGGAGCAAACACGTTGGAGCTCTAGACAAGAATTGCTTCAGATCTCTCAAGAAGACAGGTGTGGGCTAATGTGGTGTGGAGTGTGCCTAGCATGTGTGAGGCCTTGGGTTTTGTCCCAGCACCACAAAAAGAACAAGGGTGCATCTGTAGCTCTTTAAAAACCAATTATGTGATTTCCCAGCCTGCTTTCTGAAGCAGATCCACAATGATTCTTCCGCATGAGGCAGAGATCACCAGCTGCTCAGCATTCCCTCAACTGTGATAGAGAGTCTTGGTTTTACCATTTGGGGGCCTGGGTTAGGCAGCCTGATGGCCTCCCAAAGAGGGTCACATCCTAATCCTTGCAACATGTGATTATGCTGTATGACAAAGGACAATTAAGGTAGCAGATGAAATCAAGATTGCCAGTCAACTGACTTTAGAATAAGGAGATTATCACGGATCGTACAGATGGGCCACAGGTCATCCTGAGTTTCCTTAAATGTGGAATCTGGAGACAGAAGAGTCAGTGTCAATGTGAAACACAGTGAGAAAGTCGCGGTGGGCCATTGCCAGCTTTGAGATGGAAGGGAACCATGAGCCAAGGAACAGCCTTTAGAAACTGGCAAAAACAAAAAATGGAGTCTTCCCTAAAGTCTCTAGACAGGAATGCCACCCCTGATGATGCCTTAATTTTAGGTGTCACACTTTTGACCTCCAGAAGTATAAAATAATACATTTGTATTGCCTTCTGCCACTGTTTGCGGTAATTTTCTAGAATGGCCATGGGAAACTATTTCAGGATTATCATGGTTTTTGACCCCCCAGGGCCAAGGATAAGCTCCTCCAGGTGCCATGAGCCTGGGGGTTGAAAACCCTGATAACTACCTCAGCATTCTCCACATGAGCCTGGACATTTCTATAATCTTCCTGGCCATGTTGCACCTACATGTGGACCCTTCAGCCACCAGAGCTTCCCGGACACAGTCTCTTCTTAAGAAGGATTTTTACTTCTGGACAGTGAGCCAGGGCCTCTCCTCAGTGTGGCTCACACACCCTGAGACGTTATGTGGAGGTGTTTCTCACGCTCACCCAGAATGCCAGCTCAGGGCCTGGGAGATTTTTCTATGCTCTGGAATATGGAATTAGCCTTCCCATGAGCCACCCTGAGACATCCTTGGGTTTGAAAAACTATCTGCTAGAATATTTGTGATCTTTCTCCAGTCTTCCATCTTTCCTCCCCATGAACATGCAGGTCAAACTTTTGAGTTAGGTCAAGAAACTTGAGTTCTAGCTCAGATTCTTACAAGCTCGATGACACTGGGAACATCATTTGAACACATGCCTCTGTTTTCTTATCTGTAAAATGGGTAAAACACTTGAGTTAATATATGTCAAGTACTTAGAGAAGTATCTGGTAAATGTTCAGAGCTATGAAAGTTTTCATGGTATTGTTGTTCTTGTTCTTATTCTTAAATGGGTCCCAAACCTCAGGGCAAGTCATTTGGCACATCAGGAAAGCCAGCTGCTTCGTGGTTTGCTGTGTATCATGCCTCAAGCAACTGAAAAGAGTTCCCATTACCCACAATGTGGAAGCTCAGGTGTGTACATCCTCTTTTCAAACTTTCTTTCCCACGAACATCTCCTTCAGAAAGTAGGCTCTGGTGTGCCACAACCAGATGAGTGATCGTGGGGACGACAAGCCTGTGTTTAGAGTTGTGCAAGGCAGCGGGGAGAGGGCTTCTTGGTTACTGACTCACTGGCAACCCGGCCTGACTCATCCAGGCTGCCCAAGGGCTCTGATGGCCCACTGTTGGAGGATGGAGGCTCTTTGCGTGGCCCATCAAGAGCTCCTGACATTCAGGCCACTTGGTTCCTCAGAATATAGCTCATAGCTCCTCAAAAGTGGTGAAGGAGAGGGGAGAAGTCTAGCTCATTTTCAGCCAGGAGGTGTCCCTGGTGCCCAGGACACTGCTTGTGTTGGACGGAGGCCACTCACAATACGCTGCCTCTTCTGGGTGTGGCAGCCAGCATGCCCTGACAATTGTGTGGCCTGGGTCTGTCAGAGGAAGTGACTTAGTGACTGCTTTGGGAGCTGCTGCAGGATGCTTCAGTCCTTGCTCAGGAGAGAAGTTTCTGGGCAGATCAAGGCTCTCAGGAGAGAAGTTCTGTCTGTTCAAAGTTCCAACTATAAAGCTCATAATAACAACAATGGAAAAAAAAATTCTCCATGCTCTTTGGTAATCACTGGGATGAAAACAACAGAACTGGGTTCTAACTTTCTCTTGATTCCCATGGAAAAGGTTTGAATTCCAATATTTTATCAAAGCAAAACCTATCGGAACAGCCATGTGAGCTAACCTGGAAACAGATCACTTAAGTTTCTTGACCACCTAGCACGTGGGAAAGGGGAGAAAAGGAGAGAGAGAGTGGGGACCTCAGCTCCGTCTGTGTTCTGTGCCTAGGAGCCAGTGAAGCTGCCGTCAGACAAACACTCCCACTTCCGGGGGTCCCAGCAGCAGCACCATGTGGGAGACGTGTGTCTCTGGGAAGTGGCCCACTGTCAAAGAATCTGCTGCATGGACAAGCCTGAATCGGTGTTTTTGCTCTTCCTTTCACTCTGTGTGATTTAGACAAATTACATAACCTCTCTGCAAACAGGGAAAACTTCCTTGTGCCTGTTGGTTTTGGAAGGATTGGCGTTCTGGAACGTACCCATGACTGTCTGCAGCACACCAGGTGTGCAGTATGTGAGCAGTGGCTCTTTAATTATAAACATAAAAACCACTGCAGCCAAAGGCCACCAATTTGTAGAACCACTTAGCTAGGAAAAAACTCCAAGAAGGCAGCTAATGTAAGGACCCATAGACAGAAGTCGGAAGGAAATTTATTAGAGATTAATTATGTTTGTTTCGATGGGATTCTGATATTTCCATTTTGTGTTTTCCACTCTTTCATGTTCCCAAATCTTCTTCAACATATATATTCTTATACCTGGAATATTGAAAACATTGTTTTCTAAAAAGTCAGTTTGAGAAAAATCTCATTTTCCTGGTTCTAACAGATTTGCACTAAGCCATTCAAACCCAGCGTCCTTCCACCTGCTGCCAAACCTTGGGGAAAGACACCGCAGTGCCCTGCGAAGAATTCCGTCTTGTTTTGCAACCTGTAGCCTGAATGCAGAGTAATCCTAATGTTTTCTAGTCCATTATAACCTTGCTAAACTGTTTAAGGGAAAAGCTTAGGCTGTTGAGAATCATGTCCCACACGTCACATTTCTCATGTCACCCACGTTGGACTTCCTCGTCTCAGCCTTCAGTTGTCAGGGAGCCTTGAACAAATTTAATGCTCAATTACAGTAACAATTAACTGAGGTTTTTGGCATAAGTAGTGTCCCTTCCTCCTCTGTGGTTTAAATTTCTTTCTCATTCTGCTAACTTGCTGTACATGTGTCTTTTACGGTAAAGTATCTCAAGGACGCTTTGGAAATTGGACATATTTCATAAACAAAATAAATGAAGTTTTACCTGATTTCCTGTAAGAACCTGTGGTCAACCTGAACGGTAATTTCCAGTAGGAATACGTCATGTAGGAGAAAGTCGAGGTCCCATACTTTGTGTGAAAAACATCCTGGAAAAGGTGGATGTTTTTGGAATGAATTATTTACCTTTAAGATGATTATTTAATACTCATTCCAATATGTGCTAAATAGCTATCCATGGTGCCAGGCACTTTTTTAACCTTTATCCTACCACTCTCAAAAGGTAGGTTTTATTCCTGGTTAGTGAATGAGAAAACTGAGACTCCAAGTTAGATAATTTGCCCCCAGTCTGCATGTTAGTAAATGGTGGGGCTATGGGTGAAACCGTGTTATGTCCAACTCCAAATAATTCCCAGCCTTATTCTACTTCAGAAAATACTGAAGGTTCAGTGGTATATGCCTGTAATCCCAGAGGCTCAGGAGGCTGAGACAGGAGGATTGCCAAATTCAAAGCCAGCCTCAGCAACTTAGCAAGGCCCTAAGCAACTCAGCAAGACCCTGTCTCTAAATATTTAAAAAGGGCTGGGGATGGGGCTCAGTGGTTAAGCATCCCTGGGTTCAATTCCAGGGACCAAAAAGAAAATACTGCTTCTCTTTCTCTAGGTGAATTATGCAGAAAGAGCGAACAGAATTCCAAATCCAGAAGTAGGACAAGAAGCTCCTGTAAAGTAATAAGGCTATAATTGTTCCAGGTGCAGGAAGTTCCTAGAGTTAGGCTCACTTCTTGAGATGAAAAACCAAATCAGAAAGAAGGTCAAAAAACCTGAGGCTGAACCTTCCTACAACCATAGCTTCAACGAAATTGCAGGCCTGTGGAATGGGGAGGAAACAGTTATAGCTCACAGGAGCTAGGATGCTTTCCCTGCAGCACAGGGGGACATCACCAAGACCATGGCAGGGCAGGATCTCAACTCCCACTTAGTTGAGAAGCAGAGACTTCTATAAAACCTTTAGGATAGGGGGGAAAAAAAGTGAGAATGAAAAAAAAAGGAACTCACTCAAAATTAGTATCCAAGCAAAGATAATCAACACAAAAAGAAACAGTAACACTTCTAGACTTCTAGATGAATTGTGTACAAAAGACATGATAATAACAAAACCACCTGACAAAGATTTAAGTATGTCTACCTACTAGTCTCAAGATATAGGATAGAAATCTAGAAGCTATAGTGGACACAAAAATAAATGGATTAAAATGCATTTACTTCAACAGGTTAGAAAAATAAATCTGGAGTTTAAAATAATGGTTAAATCAAAAAATCAATTGAGATAGTATGATGAGATAATATGATATTTATTGAACAGTTAAAGTGTGCTTAGAGTTTTGCCTTGTTCAAGAGGGAGATAAGACACCAAAAATCTTTTAGACTTTTAAACATTTATTGTTAAATGTACATGATAAAACTTTGGCATAATCATGAATAGAAAATAACATTAATCTATAGCTTCCAGATCCACAAAGGGGAAAAATATATGGAATGTAGAAAACCTTACCAAACTAAGAGAAGGCAGGAAAGAAGAAAAAATGAGAAAGAGCAAAGGAAGATAAAAAGAAAATTCTAAATAAACTGGAAGAAGTAAATAAAAAATTAGAGTACCCACAATAAACATAATTGTATTAAATATATCTACTAAAAATCAGAGATTATCAGATTAGAATTCTTAAAGTATCCAGTTGCACACTTTTTTCAAAAGACACACAGGAGCCAAACCATACAGAACTTGGAAATAAATAAATGATAAGGGATATACCATAAAATATTAACCAAAAGAAAGACGGTCTCACATTTACAATAGCAGACAAGTGTAATTTAGGGCAATACATATTAAAAGGGATTAAGAGAACTATATAATGATAAAAGAAACTCTTGGTCAAAAAAAAAAAAACACTTAACAATCATGAACCTATAGGCTCCAGAGAACATAACCGTGAAAACTCAAACGTGGTAAAGCAAAAACTGAGATGATTTCAAAACGTACAATCATGGTAGGAGATCTAAATTCATATCTTACAAATCTTATTAACTGCCTAGGCAACAGAGTTAGACCTCACTTCAATAAAACAAACCAACCAGCAAAGAAACAAAACTTACCAAAATCATAAAAGATATAACCTCAAACTGATGTGCCCTTTGCTCAAAATTCAACAATAGAGGACATGTATTCTTTTTTTAAAAAATATTTTGAACACTTAAATAATTTACATAAATGGACATAAGTCACACACAAGAGGTGTCAACAAATTTGTGAGAATTAATTAACATATAGATATGTCTTCTAATCACAGTGGGATTCAATTTTTTGAAAAATAGTTTAAAAAAAAGTTTTCTCCTAAGAAACTTACATGTTAAAAAGAAATCACAATGGAATTATATATCAAAGCTTAGCAACATAAATAAAGCCGTATTTTGATGGAAAACTTATAACTCTACAATTCATTAATTAAAAACAAAAGAGGGCTAGTGACGTAGCTCAGTGATAGAGCACTTACCTAGCATCCTAAGACCCTGAAAAAAATATATATATACATATATATATATATATATATATATATATATATATATATATATATGAGAGAGAAAGAGAGAGAGAGAGAGAGAGAGAGAGAGAGAGAGAGGAGTTAAGTGTTTCAATCTAGAAGCAATGAAAACAACAGATTAAGCTTGAGAAAATCAGAACAAAATTAAAAGTTCAAAAATTAATGGAAAACAGAAACAACCAAAGAAACAATAAATAGAACAAACAGATCCAGAAGTTGAGTATTTGAAATGACTATTAAGATAGATAAAACTCTAGCAAGACTGCTCTGGAAAATGAGAAAAAAATTCAATAAATATTAAGAATTGAAAAGAAAACATAACCCAAGTGTAGATACAATCAGGATGAAAAAAATTGTTAAAAAATAGAGTGAGCAACTTTATAATCAACTTAATGCCAATAAATGACAATAATACTTGTTTTTTGAAAAGTGGATTTTTGAAATTAATTGAAGATAATTTATTAGAAAATCGAGATCAAACAATAACACATGAAGAAATTGACTCATTACTCCAAATCTCCACATTAAAAACACGGGGCATAGGTGGCTTTCTAGGAATGTTTTATTGACCACCATAGAACAGCCAACCCCATGTTATACAAACTGTTTTATAGTGTAAAAAAAGGGGGAAAGTTGTTCAATTTATGAGACTGTTATAAACTTGATACCAAACATAAGAATATAACTATAGACGATGCTGTTACAAGGACAGGTGAAAATTCCTAAATAAAATATTACCAGATATGACGTGTGTGTGTGTGTGTTTTAAAAAACTTTCTTGTAGAATTTATTTAAAGCAAGAATAGGGGTGCTGCAGTTGTGGCTCAGTGGTAGAATACATACCTCACATGTCTGAGGCACTGGGTTCAATCCTCAGCACTGCCTAAAAAGTGAATGAATAAGTAAATAAATAAGTGAAATAAAGGTATTGTGTCCAAAAAAATAAATAAATAAAAAATAAAAGCAAGAATGATCTAACATCAGAGATGACTGACAGAATATACTAGAGAAAAAGATTAAAATACAAAATGTTAATGATCATCTTACATAGATGCAGAAAAATCATTTGATGAATCTATGTCTCCTCCATTATTAACAAAACAAAATAAAACAAAAAAACTCTTAGCAAACAAAGTAGGAAGGAATTTCCTTAACTTGATAAGGAATCTATTACTAATAACTTTATGGACATCACATCTAAAATAAAACCTGAGATGCATATTCATGAAATTCGGAAAAAAGACAAAGATACCTGTTATCCAATATCATTCCAGAAATCCTATCAGTGCAATGAGAAATGAGGAATAAGAACTGGAAAGGGAACAGACAAAGCTACCTTTCTTTAAAGAGAATGAGATTGTTAATGCAAAAAAGAAATCATTGTGTAGGGAAGTCATTATAAGTAATAAGTTTGCTGAATATAATATCATCAATATATCAAAGTCAACAGCATTCTGCATACACTACAGAAAACAAATTAGAAGGGATCAGAGAGTGAAATGGTAGCTGGAAGGGAGGTCATATGGAAGGAGAATTTTTCAAGATAGGAATCTACCTGAGCACTTTATATACTAATGAGAATTATCCATAGAGCAGAAGAAACTGCTGGAGGGGTGGATGACCTTGGGAACAAAATCCTGGGGACATCAAGAGAGGATGGCATCCAGCACAAGTAGAGGGAGTTGCCTTTAATGGAAGGAAAGACATACTAGGTTATAGTTTTACAGATGTCACATCTGGAGTTGAGGAAGTTCCTGTCTGGTTATTTCTGTTCTCTCAAAGAGACTTGAGTTTACATCATCAGCTAAGAACAGATAATCACTGGAGGTCTGAGGGGGAGGAGATGTAACCAGTGCTCTTAGAAAAGTTAAAATGAACTTACTAGGGAAGCAGCATAGCCTATTTGAGCATTTGAGGACTAAATCGTGGATGTAAAACGTAGTCAGTCAATTGAGGTGAATTATTTTCTCTGTTAATCTTAAACTGCTTTAGGGCCATTGCAGCCTAAACCAGTAGGTGGGTTTAATCTGATATTGGTGATATCTAAGTAGGTTTGGCATGAGAGAGAGGGACAAAGAGATGTAAGACAGAGCTCAGTAGTAATGAATTGTAGAATTGATTATGGATATAGAGAAAAATAAAGGCATGAGAGAAGGTGATAAGTAAAACAAAATAATGAAAAATCATAAGAAGTGAATCAACTTAACCGATTGGAGGTCTTATTAGGGCCCAGGAATTGCTGGAGAAGGGGGGCTGGAAGGGTGAAACGTCGTTGCTGGGGGGACACCTGAAATCTAGGCCTGAAAGATGGCGTGACAGGCAGAGGCTGTGGCCTTTTCATGTAGCTGAGAAATGAGTGGCAGAAATGGGTGGAAATGAGGAGGTCCAGGGACTCGGAGAGCAAGGTGCTAAAGGCCCCCAAATAATGACAACACAGGGGTGAAAAAGCAAGGTGAGTTAGAGCCCAAGTGTTCAACAACCGAGGAACAGAGAGACCGGTGTGACAGCAACCGAGGTGGGAGAGGGTCACTGGTCTGCAGGGAGGGGCAACCAAGTAGCCATGGTTTTTGTCTTTGTTTTGATATTTTGGTACTGGGAATTGAACCTGAGGGTGCTTAACCACTGAGCCTCATCCCCAGCCCTTTTTTATGTTTTATTTTGAGACAGGGTCTCACTAAGTTGCTGAGGCTGGCTTTGAACTCCTAAGTTGCTGAGAATAGCCATGGTTTGTAAAGGATAAAGGAGGAAGCCTGGTGCGGTGACACACGCCTATAATCCCAGTTATTTGTATTTCAAAATCAAAATAAAAAGGGATAGGGATGTAGCCCTGCGGTAAACTGCAAGTAGCAGGAGGAAAGGTCTAGAAGTAGCAGGAGGAAGCAAGTCTCTACTTTAGGTCTGGGATAGACAACGAGAGAAAACCCAGCTCCAGTTTTGAGTGCAAATCCTCAGGGCCAGTCAGGTTTGAGTTAAGGCTTGAAGACCAACAGAATGTTTGAAGAGGATAAAGGATTTAGGATTTAGAGGATTTCCAGAAAGCTCAGTGGAGTGGGTGGGTAAGGGGTCAGAGACCAGTGATACCACCAACATTGTTTATAGTGTCTCCCCCGCTAGAATGTAAACCCCCCAAGGGTGGAGATCTCTGTCTGTTTTGCTCACTGATCTATCTCAAGAACTGGAACAGTGCCTGGAACACTGAGAAAGCTCAATAAATATTTTAAAATTGAATAATAGTAACTAATATTTATTGAGCACTAATGTGCCAGAGATATTACTAAGTGCTTTATATGTTTTGTTTTCTGTTTGTTTGTAGAGCTGGGGACAGAACCCCGGGGCCTCACTCTCTAGCTTTGGCTCGGCTGTACAGCCTCTGCATCCTTACCTCCATCCTTGGAGGATCTGCAGAGCAATCTCAGGGTAAGAGCTCAGGTGATAGCTCAGGTAAGGACTCTGGTGATGACTGAAGTTAAATATTTAAACAATAACCCAGCTGCTCAGGAGGCCAAGGCAGGAGGATCATGAGTTCAAAGCCAGCCTCAGCGACTTAGCGAGGCCCTAAAGTAACTCACTGAGACCCTGTCTCTAAATAAAATATTAAAAAGGGCTGGGGATGCAGCTCAGTGGTTAAGCACCCCTGGGTTCAATCCTTCCTAGCCGCCCCCTCCCCAGCATTTAAACAATAATTATTAACATTGATTTCAAAAGTCAATCTAAAAGTCAGTCTGGGGTATTTTCTGCCCCAGTGTCCTACATTCTTGCACCTCTGTCCTGGTGATCAGGTACTCTCTGCCATCAGCTCCCAGATCTTTTTACTTCCATCCCCCATATCTTCCCCCGCCCCTGCATATCTCCCTTCTTTGTTATTTTCTAGTTCCCACATGTCCTCACCCAGACACCTGGCGAGCCCTCTGCCCTTTTCCACTAACTTCTCTCAAGGGCAGTCAGGTGCATTGTAACCTAATTTCTAAGCATGTGATATTGACACATCGATCTAACAGCAGCCCTTGGAAGCACCCCGCTGACTCATTTTTATATTGATTCCAACTGCAATCTCATTCTGGGAGTGCCCTTTGAAGTGCTGGGATTCTGCTGGCCATTTTATGAACAGCTCATACTATTAAGTGAAAGACTAAATGAATGTTCCAACATTCCAGGAAAACCCGGAGAGAAAATGAATATGTGTAACTGGGTGGAGGAAGCCTGGGCTGGTGCCACTGCTTCAGTGTTGAGTCTCTGTGTCATTTCCCTTAGTGAGTTGTGCTCTCGCTGCGGTCAGGGCACGTGGAAGGTCTCAATAGCGCTCAGTAAGCTGGCCTGAAGGCCAGCACCACGGTTCCCTGGTGCCACCATAGCCACCAAGGTCCTCTGGGTGTGTGCAACAGGGATACCTCTGGCCAATGTAAGCCAAAGGGAGTCTAAAAGAAGAATGGAGAGCGCCCGCAGGATTAAGGGAAGGTTGGAAAATCAGTCTTAGAAATGGGTAGAAAGCAAGCAAACTTCTAGAAGCTAAGAAGCAAGAACCATATCAAAGGTTAAAAGTCTCTGGTCAGGATACTTCACCTGGATGGGATGAAATTTCCATCATGTCCACTCTCTTTGTCCCTCTGTTCAAATTCACTTTCCATTGAGGGAGCATCTGATTGGCCCAACATGGATCACAAGCCTGTTTACCAGCACTGTGCGCAGACTGTATCCTACAGGGAAAAGATAATCCCTCAAAAGAAAATCAAAGTGTTATTAGGAAGGAAAAATGGGCAATTGGCCTTCTGACTCAAGAAACAGCCACAAGACCTAACTGCTGTGTGATAGTAAAGGAGACAAGAAAACTTTTGTGCTTCCAATCAGGCCATGAACCACTGAAATCCCAGGTTTTGTTTTCATTTTATTTCCTCTGTAATAGCTTTTTAAGAACAATGTGATGGGACAACCATCCTAATGGACTGGTGGAAGAGAGGGAAAATCCCCCGAAAAGTCTTGTCATTTCAGTTCCTCTAGGCTTAGTCTATACCTGGAATTAAAAGAAAGACTTTTAGGACTGGGTCTGGGGCTCAGTGGTAAAACACTGGCTTGGCATACATGAGGCCTGGGTTCAAATCCCACAAAAGAAAAAAGAAAGGAAGGAAAGATAGACTTTCAATGCGGTATTTTGAGTGAGACCTTTATACATGTATTCCTTTTGATAAAGTTTGTATCTATGGAAGTTATTTTCTGAGTCCTCCTTCTTACTTTTCAAGTTATTACTTTCCAGATGCATAATTTTCTCAAGCAAATTTGTTAAAAGAGGTATTCTGGGGGCTGGGGATGGGGCTCAAGCGGTAGCGCGCTCGCCTGGCATGTGTGAGGAACTGGGTTCGATCCTCAGCACCACATAAAAATATAAAATAAAGATATTAAAAAACATGTTGAAACAGAAAGATATTTTTAAAAAGAGGTATTCTGTCCCCATTTTATAATGTAGAAACTGATTAATCAAAAACTAATTTATCTAAAGTCACATAGTTATTTATAAAAACAGGCCAAGAGTCAAAATTTCTTCACTCACAGACATTTGCTTATTTAAGTCTGAGATCCCAAATTGGGGCCAGTGACACACTTAGATCTTGCTAAAAGAGATCCCTGCCTTGAGATCCCACACTTAAAGCCCCTCACTGTGGCCCTTTCTTGTCCCATGGACTAAAATGAAGTGATCACCCAAGCTCATGCTTCTTCCTTTAGACCACACTCTTCGTCCCAGGACCTCAGTCAGCATCCTCTCAAACATGGCCAAATCCATCTAAGTGTGTTCTCCCCGGGCAGTCTGCATGCTTGATGTGTACAGCGCTAATTCAAGGGGCAGGTACAGGGGGACAGACAGAGCTTGACTTGTAGGCTAAGATATGCAAGACCCCTGGTAATGCAGGATGGAGGCGAGAAGGGAGGGGGCCAGGAGCCTGCTTTCCCCAAACTGCTCCATTACTGTGAACTCCAAGTTATCCTAGCACTCTGATTTCACCCCAGGTTTTTATGCTGCTAGGAACGCATATATTTTCATTGTAGGTTGAGAGAACATATTTTGTTAACAGTTCATGAGCTTGATTTATACCTTTTAAATATTTAGATATATGATATGTGGGCCTCCATTTGTACTCTGACCCCAGGCCCTCCAAATGTTAGGTGTGGGCTTACAGTATGCCAACATATTCTGTTTGGCTAGCACACCGTGTGTGTGTGTGTGTGTGTGTGTGTGTGTGTTTCACATCTTGAATCAGTTTCTAGCATTTAACAATTAGAGACTTCATATAAGAATAGAGATGCCTCGTTTCAAGGAAGGAAGGAAGGAGGGAGCGTTGGGCAGGAAGGAAAGAAGGAAGAGAGGCAGGGAGGGGGGAATCGTGTAATTCGGGGCCTGTTCACCTGAATGGCACGAAGCCACCAGAGCTACCCAGCAACTGCCATTCTAACGAAGACTGGGCGAGTGTTTTCCAATGGGTCATAGTTCCCACCTGTCTCCCTTCACTCATTTGGGTGACCTCTGACCTTCTGGTCCTTAGGGGCATTGGAGTTTGTCAACCTTATTAAAGTGCTTCTTAGCTATGTCCTTTCTATTTTTATAAAGCCATCTACTACCACATTTAACAATGGTTTGGGTCTCTTCTCGCCAAATTCCCTCAGAGAAAATTTGGGATTTTATTTTTTTCCTCCATTAGTTAAATGTAAATTCCTAAATTTCAATATGGATAAATACCTATAATTTTGGCAACTTAGTCCCAAACTTCTGAATCTTGGGGACTCGTTAAAACAACAAGAATTTCAAGAGAGCAGTCTCTCTGCTGGATCCTCTCCTTTCACCACGCCATGTGAACTGGAAACCCAACGGGATGGATTTTCTCACTTTGACCCCAGTGAGGGAGGGAGATTTTTGATAATGACAAAGGGCTTTTGTTCAGGTCTGCATCAGGATACATCAACGTGCCCCCACTGCACGGCCCCTTCCTTCTAGGCTCATCTTCCCTTTCTGCCCCAGAAGAGCCCCCAGCCCTTCCTCCACGGGGCCACAGCGCGCCCTCCCCCTCTCCCGCCTCTTGGTCTGGAAAACAGCTTTGCACATTAACCTCCAGGGGCATTCACTGGGTTTCCAGCGGGGTCCCCAGCCCCACAGGCTGCCAAAATAGGCTCTTTACACTCCATAGATGGGAGAGAAAAATCTGCTTGTTCGGTTGCAACTGTCAAGCAAAGGACGTGCTGAGCTCAGATAGAAATAGCAGCAGGGTCAGGGCAGGGCAAGGCCCCAGCATTTCATTAGCTCAGCCCAGCTAAGGGTGATTAAATGCACACAGTGGTCCATGAATGGGGCCGCAGAGGGCAGCCACACAGAGCAGCACAGAAAAATCATTCTTTGGCTGCTGTCAGCTGGCTGAATGGGACTTAATTATCGGGATAATGAGAACTGATTTTCATTGTTTTAATTTGGGAGAAGGAATGAGAAAGGAGGAATTTTTTTCCCTCCTCTGGATGAAAGGATGCTAAACTGTGGCCTCCTTTGGGGTCCCACATATTCCAGCCTGCTGTTAGCTAAGACTCCAGAGTTTTTTTCTGAAAGTGTTCGAGCTGTCTTCATGTTGGTGCTTCCTTCAGGCGCTATGAGCTGGTGTAAGGGCATGTCTGTGCTGGCATCCGGCCCCAGAAGTCCCACCAAAGCCACGTGGACAGAGAACATCACTTGGACAGTTCTGCCTTGGCTCTGCCCCTTCCCAATGCTTCCAGTCATGAGTGAACCATACCCTGTGCTTTTTAAAACTCCAAGATCTAGAGAGTTCAACTCGTCTTTGCAGGGCAAATATAGAATTCTGAATTATTTGCACGTTATTGGAGGCACAGACCATGCCCCAGCTCTGTATGGGTCGCCAGAATTCTTATAAAGCCAGAATTCTTGGTCAATTGAGATAAGCTCTGAGCCCCATGAACCATGAGCGTCATCTCCCCCTCATTCAGTTTGACTCCATTTTCCAAGATCTTGATCTTCATATAGGAATGAGTTATTATTTATTCTCCAACTTGCTCACTCATTTCTATGGAAATACATAATGACACATCCTCCCAAGAAAGTCAGCTGGTGAGACCTGAATCAGAGAAACATACAAGGGGGCCCTGCTTCAATGTGACTCCGGCTAACCAGGAGACGGAAGAGAGGGTGGGTGTAGCAGAATGGGTGACACTTTGTAAAGAGACGAAGGCTCGTGAGGGCCAACATTGAGTGGAATTTCAACCAAAAGCAAAGAATGGAATTGGGTGATCTCTCTGAGGAAAGAAAACAGACGCTGCTGGAATGAAGAATCCATGTGGGGAATAAGATTTAGTCACAAAGCAGGCCCAGATGATGTGGAATTGGGAAAGCCAGGCAGAGTGTCTCTTCTCTGCCCCTGCCCCCAACTCCATCTGTGGTCATAAAAAGTGGTTGTGGTTGCTGTCATTTGTTTTTGTTTTCATTTTTCCCCTCCCAAGTTCTTCAAAGAGATAGGCAGAAAGGAAGAGCCTGTGCCCTCTTTGGTGAAGCACAGAGAAGAAAATGCTCTTTCATGTTTCCAGGTTGTCTTCTCAGGGACAGCTCAAACTTTATCCCCAGGGGACTCAACGGATCCTTTCTCTGCTCAATTCAGTTTAGGCTCTCTCTCTCTCTCTCTCTCTCTCTCTCTCTCTCTCTCTCTCTCTTTTCTTTCATGGTAAAGACTGCTTTATTGGTGGCAGTTAGTACAAGTCAGTAAATATTGATCCCCAAGAAGAATTCAGTTACTTATCAGGTCACTCACTGGTCTATAGAGAGCTGAATTAAACTGAACCTAATGATTGCTGAGATGACTGTAAACAGTCCTGCTTCTTGGGAAGTGAGGCAATAGCCAACTGATACACAGGATCTGCCATCCCACCAACTGTGAGCATCACGGCGGCTCTATTCAGCAGGGCGTCAGCTACCCCACCTTTTAGATGCACTGGAATTCCGTTATCCTCCTGAAACAGCTTTTGTTTCTCTGGAACTTTCTTTTCAAAATGGCTGCATGAAGCAGAGCTGATGGTCCTTTGGTCAATCTGACAGAAACCCAGCAGATTCCGCAGCATCCTGCCTCGCTTACTGCCACCAACTGCGGCAACGGAACGCCAAGAACGAAAAGGCTCCTCTTTTCTTGAAGCCTGTGACAGGATATAGGTCAAACTCCTCCAATCTGGCAACTGGGTTCTTTGTGACAAGGACTAGGTGGTTAAACAGAGCTGGCTATCTCGATTAATGGGCCCACCTGGCCTCTTTCTGAAGAGAAATGCCATCATCCTTCCCAGAAGCCTATGTGCAGGCCTCAGAGACTGTGTCTGCCCGTAGAGTCCCTTACTCATGCCTGTCAGGAGGGGGACTGGCCTCAGTGGTGGTGGCAGTGGCTGCATCCCTCCTAATCGAGACTCCTTTGCCTTAGAAACTCATGTAGGTCACAGGGGAAAGTTGAGTCCAGATGGCATGAGGTGTTCCTAAGGTGTATTTACCATCCCTAAAATTTTATGTCACCCAACTAATGCCTCATTGCAAAGATATATCGACATTCTGGAAAGAAGAAAATACTGGCAGAGTGGAAGTTGGAATAACAGTTCTTGGTATTGATATACTTTGTTTCAAGTTCTCCAGGAACTTAAAAAAGTCTGGACCCCATTCTCAATGTGTACATTAAATTTTATGAAGCCACATCTCTTATTTCTTAAAAAAATAAAGATTCCAGTAATTTCTGCCTGGATCCTAATACTTCAGTTTGATTCAGCTCTACAATGCGTCCCATTTGGAGACCAGGGATTACAGAATGGATTTCAAACATGTTAGCTTTGACTTAATGGGCGCTTCCCCACCCAAACCAGCCCATTTTTTTCCAGACTCATCTGTTGGTCCCTGTCTGGTACCAATGAGAACCCCCATTACTGCAGCTGCTGGTTTTCTCTTCTTTCTTTCTTTTTCTCTTTCTCTCTCTCTTTCTTTCTTCCATTTTAACAGTTTTGTTTTTGTTTCTTCTTTGTTTATTTTGAGTGCTGGGAATTGAACCTAGGGGTGCTTTACCATGGAACCATACCCCCAGTCCTTTCACTTTACTTTTTTGAGATGGCATCTCACTAAATTGCTGAAGGTCCTGCTAATTTTCTAAGGCTGGCCTCAAATTCACACTCTTTCTGCCTCAGCCCCCCAGATGCTGGGATTACAGGCTTGTGACGTTACCTCTAGCATTTTTGCAGGGTTTGTGTATTTTCCTTTTTGTATCGGGGGTTAAACCCAGGGGTGCTTAACCACTGAGCCACATCCTCAACACTTTTTTGAGACAGGACCTTGCTAAATTGCTGAGATTAGCTTTGAATTTGGTGATCCTTCTGCCCCATCCTCCCAAATTGCTGGAATTATAGGAATAAAGACCACACCTGCCATTTTAGCAGTTGTTAATGAAAGTTATATATTACTTTATTCCTGCGCCTTCTCAGATGTTTCTTTTGTATATTTGCCCCTTTCCTTTCCTACTTATCGAGATTTGGCTTTCTGACCATTTTGTGGTCCTGGCCCATTTTGTGGTTTAGCCTGGTGACAACCACCTCCTGGGACGCACATCCACATGGGGCATTGTGCTTTGAGCCTGTTACCACTGTACCTGTTCAGGGTAGAAACTACCCCCTGCAACTCCTGAACTCCATCATCCTTTCAGGTGAGCAGAACTGAAGGCCGTACTTCTGTCAAATCTTTGAAAAGAGGGAAAGAGTTTATATTGTGAACACAGGAAGGTGTGTTGAAATATCTTTTATAGCCCCTGCTTTGGTCAGAAGTCACAAAGGGATTGACCTTCGTCATGGCCTCTGCCACTTCAGAGTGGTGGCAGATGCCCACGAAAGGGAAGAAAGTGCCTTCTTTTTTTTTTGGTGGTGGTGGTGATGGGGATTGAACCCAGGGCGGTGTGCATGCAAGGCAAGCACTCTACCAACTGAGCTACCTCCCCAGCTCGAGAGCACATTGCTTCTCTAACAAGTGTGTTCCCCTGTACTTGACTGTTCTAGTCAACTGGAAAATCTTTCTCCTGTTCTCTACTTTAACCCACTGTTAAATCTTTGTAAGAGTTGACTCCCTTAACCCAGAGGTCAACAAACTGTTTCTCTGAAAAGCCAGAAAGTACTTTTTTAAACTTTGCAGGCCATACTGTCTCTGAACCAACTACTCGGTTCTGCCAGTGCAAAAACAGTCACAGATAATATGTAAACGAATGAGCATCTCTGTGTTCTAACGAAACTTTTCTTGTGTATGTGTGGTGCTGGGGATTGAACCTAGGGCCCTCTACTGCTCTGCTCCATCCCCGGTGCTTCTGAATTTTTCTTTTAATCAGGGACTAGCTAAGTTGCACAGGTTGGCCTCTAACTTGTGATCCTCCTGCCCCAGACTCCTGAGTTGCTGGAATTACAGGCACCACGCCCACCCAACAAAACTTTCTTCACAAAAATAGGTGGTGAACTGGATTTGGCCCTACAGTTATAGTTTGCCAATGGCAGTCCTAAAAGCTTGTCACTTTTCTTCTGTCCTCTCTCTGGCTTTTTCTCCATAATTGTGTTTACAAGTACATCTTTTCAAAGGAATGAGCTCCCTGAAGTCAAGGATTTTTATTCCTATATCCGAGAAGCTAGATGCCTGGGACTTAGAAGCTGTTCAATGAAGGCAGATTATCAAATATCAGGAATTATCATTATGTTCCTCATAGAAAAATGGAGGAAAATCTTTCGACTGTGTATAAGATCAAATGGCCTACTTCTGTGATCTAAAATGGAAGGTTATATAAAAATCATGATGAGTGAGATTAAAGGATTTAGCTTGAGTTTAAAATAGTCCCTCTAACAGGACAGCTGGTGTCCTACTCACCTGACTACCAGTTCACCTCCCTGTCACATTGTTTTGGTCCACAGCTTCAATAAGACCTACAGAATCACTTCATTTTCAATCACACAGCACAGTTGAGGCCAGCCCCGCCATATGTTAATTTATATAATGCTTTATGATTTTCAAGGCAAGTAACACAATTCCTATTTTGTAGATAAGGCAACTGAGGCACATTAAGTGACTTGCTCCATGATCAATGCGGCTGGGACTTCTGATCCCCCACCTAGAACTCTTTTCATTAGACTAGACAGCCTCTCAGGTAATTAGAACAAAATGCCACCGTGAAAAATTAAGCCAAAGTATAAATTAATCCCATTTGAAAATCCAAGGAGACCTTGGGCAAATGTATATCAGGATTTCAATGGTATTCAATAAACGTGGCCCTGCGGAAGTGTAGACAACCCGCTAGCTTTGCATAAGATACATAAGTCTCAAAATCAATTTAAGGAGTCTTCATTTATCTTGGAAACGCAAAAATTTAGACTAGAACTTGGCTTGAATGAAGAGATTCACACCAAGTCTACACCCCCACCATTCTTGTAAAATGTTTCATGAACCCCAGTGTTGAAGACCTGGCTGTTTGGTTTGCTGCCCACGCACACTGTGCAAGGTTAACACTGACTCAAGCCAGAGGACTTCTGACGACATCACCACCACCTACTACAATCCTCTGCTCTGTGTCCCTTGGAAACCTCTTGCCTCAGTTTGGGCTCAACCCAACCCACTTAGAAGGAGAGAGCAATTTTACAGCCCCGCATGGAGCGACGCCCAGCCAGTTGTATCTATTTCCAAGTGATCTGACGCAGCAAACGGATCATGTTTCCTTTGGAGGCTTGGCTGAGAAGAATGAGGCTGGCAACGTTGTACCCGAGCAAATAAAATAAGACTGTCAAGAGAAATCTGAAATGGCCTCTAAGGAAGGCAGACTAATGAGATGCTCAGGTCCACGGGTAGGGTGCTTTCTGGAGAGATTGAAAAAAGAAAGGAAGGCGAGGTGACCATGTGTTAAATTCAGAAGAGCCAATGATTTGGGGAGGCCAGGCAGATTGGCATATGCCCAGTACTTTTCTTAGAGCAGGCATCGGGCCCAAAACAACTCAGAAAATCTACCTCTTATTTTTATTCTTACCTTTAATCAGACTTTTTACTGAATTTCTTACGGTTGGTTACCTGTCCACCTTACCGCCATCCTGCCGAAGGAGGCAGGGACTCCCAGTGGGTTTGCCAAAGACCAACAGAACCCTGTGTTCAATTATTCTGGTGGCAGGGAATAGTGATTAGGGAGTTCCAGGAATGGGATGTGGGAATAGCAGAGAAATTAGGTTTCACTTAAGATCCTTGGAAAGAAATAAATACCCTGTTGCTAGGATGGAAACCGAGTTGGTTCTTCACAGATCATTTGAAGGAATGAGCTGAACCCTAGAATCAACAGCTAACCCAGATGACTTTCCATTCAGATGAATAATGGCAGATCTTTGGGCATCAATTCCACGGGCACATATCTGGTTCCTTGTTCTCTTCTTTGGTTATGCAAAGATCTTTTTAAAGGCAAAGACACAGGGACAAAGTTGGGCTCTTTGAGGCTGTTCCTTGAGCAAGAACAGGTGTGTACCTCTGGCGATCCTCTTAGCAAAGGATGTCTTCATGACTCTTCTTTTCAAATACTATGACTACTGGAGTTGTTAGCAGGAAAGAGTTTTTAAAGAATAGCTGTCACTTCCCTTAGCTTTGTGCTCTTCATAGGTGTTTCAGGCACCTACTGCGTGCCAGACACTTTTTTCAGAATGGTGCAAGATCTGCCTTGCCCTTAATGCCTCAGGTGTCTATTAGGAAAGAGCATTAGAAGTAACCAGAGCAGAAAGACTATGAGAGAAGATGGAGAAGGGGAAGGGGCCAACATAAGGAAAGTTCACCAAGAGTAGACATGATCTACCGTCCATTCACCCACACTTTGAATCCTCCAGTACATCTGCTTGTTACTTGCCAGGGATTCAAAAAGAAAGAGGACTGGGAAGAGGACTGGGAGGCCAGAGGCAGCAGTGGGGGTGAAGGCTGAAAACAGATTGGACCATGTAGGTCCCAACTCTGAAATTTGTTCTGTAGGTAATGAGGAGCCGCTAGGTCTTTCTGCAGGTGGTGGCTCAGATACCCACCCTGCCCCGTTATTTCCACCTTACAACTAACTGAGAGATATTTCATTCATGTATCTGTTCTGGGCTTATTTTTTGGTCTGGTTCCCCAACTGGGATGTGAGTCCCATGAGGACAGGAACCCTGTTAGTCCTACTCACCAACCTATTCCCAGTTCTGAGCGCAAACACTGGAACCAAGTGGGCCCTCTGCAATTAGTTATGAATGAATGATCATATCTGTGGTTAGATACTTATCTCCAATTTGTAGTGTGGAAGAAGATCCCAGGATGGGAAGATCTCACAGGAAGGATTATCAGTAGCAGAGGAGCGTGGAGGGCTGAATTCAGGACAGCAGTGGCATAGGTGAAAAGGAGAGAGATTTAAAGGGCTCCTCAGATTCACATTGACAGATGGTGAGGGAGCTGGAGGGGTTAGAGTGTCTTTAAGGTTTCCATTGGGATGTCTGAGTGGCTGGCATATCTAGAGAGAGACGATAGGGGAGGAACCTGAGGAGGGCTTGACGTCGTGGGAAGCAAGGGAGCATAGATAATGTGATCAGTTTTGGACATGTGCGATCTGAGACAACCATCTTCCAACTGGAGATGTCCAGTAGACAGTTGGAAATATATGTGGGCAATTCAGGAAGATGGCTGGGGCTAAGGTCACAGGTTTTGGGTGATAAATGGAGTCAGCAGAGGGTAAGGTCACTCAAGGAAAGCAGACTTGGAAGAGAAAACAGAAGCCCAAACCTAGAGCCAAATACCATTTGATAGGAGAGTGGGAAAGAAAAGCCAGGAAGGAGACAAAAGGTGAGATCTAAGAGATAGGAGAAGAGAACTTCTGCTACTGTAGAGAAAAGGTAAGGACAAAGGTCAGTGGCCATGGGGGCCACCATCTTGGGTAACACACACCATTCAGTTCATACCACGTTATTGTCAATGGGGAGCTCATGGCATTTCTGGGTCACTGAGAAGAATAGAACACACACATATATGTAGTTTATCAATTTCTTCTTCTAGCATTCTCTGAGGGCAGGGCCAGATCTACTTGTCTGCTGAATATTCCGCATATTTGAGTGTGTCCTCAGCTTGGAAACACCACCAACTCTACATCTCCTCATCTCCTACCAGGAACCGCACTCATGGACTAGATAGATGTAAGGCAAGTGGTCTATGCTTTGGAGTCCGGGTTCAGCCTTTAGGGGGATTATTGCAGGTCGCTCTGGTTCCATTTGTCTTGGGGGAGATGTTTTCACACATTAGTGCTGGTCTTGGCCACCCCTCTGTAGAAATCTCCTTTCTCAGCATCCTTCGCCACGTCTAACCCCCTTTCTACAGACAGTTCATTCTGCCTTCCTTCCCTTCATCCCCACACTGTCTTCTACTTGCCATCCACTGGTACAGGTCAGTGATTTCTGGATACTAATGTCACTGGAGATAGATGTGACGTGAAAAATGTAAAACGAAGCCAGTACACAAAGCAGATCGTGTGGAGATGCCCTGGCCAAAGAGAGGAGAGTTGGGGTCAGCGCCTGTTCACTCTGCAGAATCTGGGTGCAGGCATCTCTGGTGAGCTGCTGGGGCTCCAGAAACTGCACTGGGCTTCCAGCCTCCATCTCTCAGTGGTACACAGGTCCCTCCTCTCTCTGACTCTCGCCAAGGGAGAGTCAGCAGGTCACTAGTCTCCACCCTCTTTTCCTGGGCATTCTTCCTATCCAGGAAAGAACAGGCCAGGCTGGGACAAAGCGTATTGGGACACCCTGACACAGAACATTCCCCGTCCTTCCTAGTCTCCATCTCCTCCAAAGCTAAATTACTCAGACCTTCAGGTCCGTTTTATGAATGGAGTCATTTAGACTGCGTGGGCTGACCCTGGAGTAGGTAAGATACTTGGGAAGAAGACATGGTGTCCCCACTAGAAGAGTCCAAAGAAAAACCCCACTAGTGATACTCCCCCCAATTCCCTATACACTCAGGAAAGTCCATTTAGGGATACTGTCTTAGAGGCCTCGGTGGTTTCCTCCTGGAGAATTTGAAGGCGGGTAGTGGGGAGCAGAAGCAGGAGGGAGAGCTTTCTAAAGTCAGCTTCCTTCCTTGAGTGGTGGGTGAATCCTGTCCATAAGCCCCCCTCCTGGGACGGTCCTGCTCTCCCCTGTGGGTCCCTCGCCCCAGTGCCCAGCCCAGCCTAGCCCAGCCTGGCCACATACTTCTGCTCAGCCTCGTGCGTCATGGCTATTCATCTTGTTTAGTGCTGGGCTTGGCTGCAGATGCTGTAAATATGGTAATTTTAGACTCCCTGATTGGAAAGGATTTCAGGGCAAGCTGGGGAGAGCAGCTTGATTTCCTCGCTTAGAGCTGGCTTCGCCCTCGGAGCTGGCTCTGCCACCCTCCTAGTTGCCCCTCTTCTCCAGGATGTGATCCCGCGGAGCCCTGCTCTTTGTGTTCCATCCTGACTTCTCTGGGCCTAGGCAAAGGAAGAGGGTCAGAGCGGGTGTCTCTGGGCTCTTGGCCTGGAGAATCACAGGCTAGCACAGTCAGTGACGCACAGGGTGGGGGCCTGACCCAGCAAGACAATGTCGAGGGCAGGGTGGTTGGCCCGGATAATCCCCCCACCCTGGACCGAATGTGGGGGCACACTGGCGATGAAGTGGGGGCCACCTGAGGCCTCTGACCCCTTCTGAGAGAGCTGCCTCTTCTGTTCTTTCTCTCCGACCTTCCCCCATGGGGGGCCGTCACTCCCCAGGGCCTTCTGCCCAGCGCTCCCAGGGTTGTCAGCTAATCCCTCCTCCCACCTCTTTGGTGCTTAAAGACCTAATTTGCATTTGATTACAGGACCCCTGAGTGGCAGGGGAAAGATTCAAATCCCTAAGGAATGACTCAGGCTGACATTTCAGGCACTGTAAATCCTGGGGGAGCTGAGAGTTTTGAGCTCCAGGGGTGTATCAGGTCTGTCAAAAGCCCCCAAAGATGCTTCCAGCCTCCTTTCCCACCTCCTCAGTCCTAATTCCAAGGCGCTTGACTGAGTCACACTTGGAACCATCCTCGTTTTCGAGCCAGTGTCTGCACGTCACCAATGTTGGGGCGGTGGAGACGACTCAGATTTCTTTGAGCCCAAACCCTCATTTGACCAATGAGAAATGACTTGTGCCAAATCACAGGTCCAGGAAAACACAGGATTGTTAGCCTGTGTTTAGCCCAAACCCTGTACACGCTTTTACGGAAGAATCCAGAAGGAGAGACAAGTCCTTTCTGATAGGTATTTCTTTGCTGCTAAGTCCAGAGGAAGCTCCAGTTGGAGTCCCGCTGCCCTCCCTGTCCAGTGATGTGGAGCCCCTGTTTGGTTGCCTCTAGTGATAGGAAACTTGCCACCTACCAAGCAGCCTAGTAAAACTGTGGCTGACTCTGACCATCGTCCAATAACTCTTTATTGCTGCAAGTTTTCCAGCCACCCACGCGCCTCTGTTTCAGGGTCAGGCTTGGACCTGGGGGAAGGATCAAGGGGACTCAGATGGAGGGCAGAAGTTGTCCTACTACAGGAAAAGAACTAGCAGGACTCTTCTAAAGCAGTGGGTGGGGAGACATTCTCGCCTCCCTTGGGCAGGCTCTGCCCTGCTTCATCCAAGTATCCTGTGCATAGCCACCAAGTTCTCCCTTCTGGTCCGCAAGCTGCTAGCCACATGCTTGCTTTTACTTCATTTTCCTGCTGGAAATATGGACTTGAGGTCATGCCACTTGCTTTTCAAAGCCGAGGGTCCTTTTCTAGGGAGTTAACAGACCTCTCTGACAGTTAAATATTGCAGTTATCTGTAAAGGGAGCTTAGGTGATTATTCACAGCTTCTTTCATGATAAAGATACATCACAGCAAAACTTCACTGACTTGGACTAATTCAGGTTTTGGTCTGAAGAACCTCAGGCATTAGACATTCCCTGCAAAATAGTCTCATTCCTCTCCGCCCTACAGAATCATCAGAATCTCAGCCAACAAAATCTTCCCGAGGAGAGGTGTGCCCAGTCTACTTTTAAAAATAGATGAACCCCCTGTGTAAACAACATTTGCGTGTTGGAATGTCCATGGATATTGTTGGGAAGCTCAGAGACGGTTTGTTCTTTAAGTGGATTAACAATTTCCCCCTGAAAATATTGTTTCGCAGTATTTGTTAAGCACATCCTTCCTTCATGTGCACTGTGGGATTCCATATCAGCCAGCCCGGACAAGTCAAAAGTCTAGAGGCATTACTGTAATCAATCCATCAATAACCCTTGCAGCAATCTGTGTCCTAGAGAGGAGGAGAGCTGGGGTAGGAAATTAGCCAGAGAAAAAGTTGCTTCCCAAACTTAAAAAAAAAAAATAGCCAACAAGTGGCATATTATACCATGAGGAGCAATGAGTAGAGAAAACAAACTTGGTAGTGAAGGACATGGACAGTGGGCAAAGAGAGCCAGGATATCAAGGAGGTAAACAAGACAAGAGCTTAGCATTGCTCTTGAATGCTAAACCCTAGAAGTTGGTTAGGACAACACCCATCCCCCACTGCCTCCCTAATTTGGTGTAGTAAAGTACCTGTCCCAGTACCCCCTCACCCACTCCCAGAATCCAGGCTGATCTCCCCCCAAGTCTGCTGCCCTCATCTTCACTTCTGCCCATGCCATACTCGACCTCTTCTATGTTCAGCTTTCCAGATCACGGTCCTTGTTTTCACTCCCCGACCAACAAGTTAAATACTCATGCTCTGGCCCCGGCAGTCAGCACCCATGACTAGGCTCCCTCAACCTTTCTTTTTTCTTTTCTTTCTTTCATTCTTTTCTCTTTTTTTGGCACCAGAGATTGAATCCAGAGGTGCTTAATCAATGAGCCACATCCCCAGCCCTTTTTATTTTATTTTATTTTTATTTGGAGACAGGGTCTTGCTAAATTGCTGAGGCTGGTGTTGAACTTTCTTTTTTTTTTTTTTTTTGGTGTTGAACTTTCCATCCTCCTGCCTCAGCCTCCTGAGCTGCTGGGATTACAGGTATGTCCACTGTGCCTGGCTCTCTGGGGACCTTTCTAGCCTTATGCCTTGTCCTTTGTATGTACAAAGGCCCAAACAATGTATTTACCATTCCATGGAGTACTCAGAGTGTGCCTCGGGTGTGGCAAGCACTCAGTTGTTATTAGGATTTTATAATCTGTCTCCTTGCCTTTGTTCAATGCATCCCTCCCTATCCCACTCGGCCTGGCCAGATTCCATGCTCCTAACCTCCTTCACAAGTAGTGCCCACTGCCAGTCCCCAGGGATCGTCTGATGTCAGTCACATTCTTATATCTGAGCAGCTCACGATAGTTATATCCTGGATTTGTCTGTCCTTATAGAATAAAAAACCCTCCAGGTCAAGGGCCTTTTCTCATACATATTTATAATTCCTTAGCACCCAGCACAGCATGCTGTATACAGTAGGTGCTTAGTTTTAGACTGTGATATCCTTGATAATAATAATAGCTCTACTTTCTAATGCATTTCCCATGTGCTAGACAGTGAGGACTTCTTCCCAGATTAATCGTCATAACAAGTCAATGAGTGTTACCATTAGTTCTAATTTTATAGAGTAAAAAAGTGGGGTGCAGAGGATTTTCACTTGCCTGAGATCATAGGTAATGAATGACAGGGCAATAATTTGAACCGGTTTTATCCACTCTAGAACTTGAACTCACCAGGGCTCTGTTATACCCTCTCGTGAAGACAAGGATGTATCTTTTCCTAAGACAGACCTGTGAATTGGCAATCTGAGGGCCAAATCTGGCCCACAGATATGTTTTGTTTGGCCTATGCAGTGTTTTTTAAAAATCAGGAAATTGTACATCACCATTTAGATTTATGGCTTCGTGGGGGAGCCTGGGAGATCCAGTAACCCTGAATTTCGGCATGATGATACTGGGCTGCTGCCGAGAAGCAGCTTCTCACCGCCCTTCCTTGCGTGGCTGGGTGGAAGGGGAGCATTTGATCATTTGAGTTTGCATCTTCTGTACTCAGCTTGTCCCAGTTCAATGTCCACCCCCACACAGAGTGTTGGCATTCTGGGTAGGCCAATTCTTGATTGTACATGACTGCCCTGTCTATTGTAGGGTGCTTAGCAACCCTGGTCCCACCCACCTTCTCTTCCTCCATCCTGACAAGTTAAAAATCCCCCTACACATTTCCAAAATACCTGGTGAGATGTTACACTGTTGAGGACCACTGGCAGGTAACCCATGGTTTCCCCAGTGATGGCACACAGTAGGCTCTCAAGCCAAAGACCTAGAATGCAACATCCATTTCTAAATGGTTCTGCAAGTTAAAAGTTCCCATGAAAATAGGGGCAGAACAATGCAATAATCAGAATATTTTTAAAAATAAATTATCTGGAGCAAATTTAGAACATTCCCCTAAACACCTGTCCCAAAATAGGGGGAAAAAAATAGTATGTTCCCATAGAAGCATTTCCATTCTGCACGCCTCGGTTCCCCCTGTAATGTTAATTGGTTATGGCTTTCTCTGCTTCTGGCCCTTATGTGTAACAAGAGTTACTGTGCAGCTGTCCACCAGGCACCACCCTGCATTTAAAGGGATAATAAGAGGCACAGAATCACACAGCTTTTCTATGGAGAAAGGTTACTGTTGGTTTTTTTAGTTTTAATTATAAAAATACTTCATGCTTACATTAGCAATTTTGAATAATGTACGAAGAATAGTTAAAATCCCTCATAAGCCCATTATCTGAAGATAATCATTGTTTACTTTTTTGTGCATTTTCTTCCAGTCTTTACATATGTTTATGTTTGTTGCTGCAAATTTTGTTTTGCTTCTAACAAAATTGGAAATGTACTCATAAAACCTCTCAAGCCATCTCGTGGTTGATCAGTTTAACCAACCCCCTTCTATTCAACATGCAGTTGCTTCCCAGTTTATGCTCTGACAAGCAGCACAGCAATCAAATTCCTTATTCATCAATCTTTTGGGTCACTCTGATGTTTTCTTTAGCAAGTATGACATGGCAACCAATGCAGGAAGATGTCTTCCCTGTCTACTGGGGAAATGGAAGTTTAGAAGAGATGAGCAGAGTATACAATAGACTGAGGTCTGGGTAAGGAATTACCAGAAAGAAAGAAGCTCGTGATACTGAGCTTACTCTTCTAAGTACAGCTGGAGACAGGAAATGTGCTATGAGAAGAGGAGGGATGTGGGGTTGGGCACCTGGGGATGGTGGAGAAAGTTTGGAACTCCTACCACAGGAAGCAAACATGGGCTTCACCAAAGGATGGGAATTGTTTGTCAGCATTGAGCCAAGTCAAGGTCAGATGCTGGCATGGGCCTGTAGCTCTCTCCAGCAAGGCTGGGAGACACAAGAAGAGGTAGGCTGGGTGGGTAAGTGGGAGGAGGTTAAGATTATCGCAGGCTTGAGAAATGGCCCTGATGGTTACACCCAAAGATCAGAGGGGTGGTGAAAGACTCATGAAATATTTTCCCACTCAAAATAATAAGATTACTATAAGGCATAAGTAAAAATAATCTTTGCAACCTACAAAGAAATTTTCTCTGCCTACTAGTATGGCTTTTAGACCCAACATGAGCTAGACATAGCCCATTATAGTTCACAAAATGCTTTACATAATACATTAGCCTGATCACCTTGAGTGGATATTATTAAATGGGTTTATTCCATTTTGCAGAACAGAAAACAGGCTCAGAAAACGTGGTTTGTGTACAGACTGGCAGTCAGCAGATGAATCGAGTTCTAGATAGCTCCAAGGACAGTCTGTGATAATTATTCCATTCTCTTGTGACCATCTCCTCTGTTTTTGCAAAATGACTTTTGTTAGGAAACAAATATATCCTCCCCCTGTGACCTTGACCTCATTTGCAAGATGAGTTAGCCAAGTGAGCTAACAGGAAAAGCCAGTTCTCCTCATGTTTAAAGAGCGGTCTGTGTTCTTCCTACAAACTGGTCTCCTTGCTGTTCCACTCCTGGGTCCTGCTGCAGGACCTTACCTTTTGTGGATGGCTCCTACATCTGGAATCTTCTCCCTTAGATATGGGCATAGCTCGTTCCCTATCCATTTTCCTGTTTCTTCTTTTCTCTACAAGAATGTGTGATGGGCTTTTTGTCTTTTGTTCCCTGCTGTTTCCCCATGCTTACAATATGCCTGGGACATAGTGGCTACTCAAAAAGTATTGGTTGGAGAATAACAGTGGAGGTATTAGAGTAGATTAAAAGTTATTCTTGGGGCTGGGGCTGTGGAATGGTGGTAGAGCACTCACCTAGCACATGTGAGGCACTGGGTTCAATCCTCAGCACCACATACAAATAAATGAGATAAAGGTATTGTGTCGCCCTACAACTAAATATATATATATATATATATATATATATATATATATATATATATATATATATATAGTAATTCTTAAGAACCCGGCCACCGTGCCCAGTTCATAATAGGGAATCAGCACAGGCTGGTTCCTTTTCTGTTTTCCCTTTTGTGTTCAGTTATCTGCTCAACAAAACCACCTTTAGAATGCGATATCTTGGGAAGAGATAATACATGAAGCTTTGATATCCAGCTCATGGAGCAAGGAGAGAATCCCATTCTGGCTCTCAGAAAATGAGCAAGTCATATACCATGGTGTCCCTGTCCATCCAACAGCAGGGGCAAGGAACATATAGTCCAGTGTCATTCCTGGTGCTGTCTATGATTCCACCCAGCTGTGAATTAGCGTGGGTAGAAACTACACTCAGACATGGGGGATCCAGGTGGGGTGAAGCCTTCCTACTCCACCTGCTGGGGTGCCTGCCCTTGGAGACAGCAGTGTAGGTGAGCCCTGTTATCTGCCTGGTGACGGGCCATGGATTGTAACAGGCCTTCACCTCATACCACGGCATTGCTCATGTACACCCCCACACACATTCAGTTATTCGTGAAGGAGAAAGGTATTGAATGTCGCCCTGTGTTTGGGGCTTAATGATCCAGGGTCCACAGTCAAGGGACTGGCAAAGGTGAAAGTCCATCCAGACCAGAGCTGCCTTTGGGTAACCCCAGGGCCTATCAGACTTTCCTCTCCTACTTTTAGGGTCTTTTCCTTCCCAGGACCTCGCTCAGGCCCCTCCCTGGAACACTCGGCCTCCCCTGCCTGCCCTCACGCTCTGCCATCCATTGCGGGTTGTTCTTAAAAGCCAGTCGCAGAGGGTTCCAGCCCCAGGATGCCAGAGAGGCTCCTCCTGGAGAGGGCAGGAGGCCAGGATGAGCGGAGGCCCAGCAGTGCTGAAGGGCAGGGGTGGGGGGGTGATGAGCAGGAGCGAGGGGACAGCCAGGGACGGGGGAGGGGGGACAGTGACCTGAGAAAAGAAAAAAAGAGAAAGGAAGGGCCTGGGAGAGAGGGAGTCCTTTTAGTGTGTGAAAGCCGAGGAGCAAATGTCCCAAGAGGTTTTGGAGAAGGTTTGCTGTGAAATGCACTATAGGGGGGCTGGGGCTGGGGCTCAGTGGTAGAGCGCTTGAGGAGCATGCGTGAGGCACTGGGTTCCATCCTCAGCACCACATTAAAAAAATTTTAAAAACTAAATAAACAAAATAAAGATATATATATAAAAAATGCACTATAAGAAACTTCTACGTGATCTTTCATAAAAGAATTTTCACAGAGATCACATCAGACCTGAAGCTGTTTACAGACACTTGTGTTGTCACTTGTGTTCCTTTGGATCTGAATGAGCCATCTTCTAGTGAGGGCTGGCCCCATTCATACAGATGCCAAGCTCAGGTTTGATCATCACCCCAGGCTTGGGAGGCCCAGAGAAGGGCTCCTCCTTCACGTTCCAACTTATTCCTTACCACCCCTCCCTGGCCCTCTCCAAAGACCCTGGACTTCTCACTGTCCCGTAGATAAGCTATGCGTTTTCTGACTTCCTCATCTCTGAGCCTGTGACATTCCCAGGAGTCCCCAGCATCTGCAGCAATGTCATTCCTCCTTTCTTTTGTGTTTCCAAATCCTACCCAGACTTCAAGCAACTGCCAAGAGCCTTCTTTACCTCCTCCAAAAAGCCTTTGCTGACCCCCAGAAGCATCTTCTATTCCTCCCACACCTCTCTTGGGCCCTTTTCATAACCTGTGTGTGGGTAATAACCCCAATGGACATGAGTTAGTTGTTGCACCAACTGGATGTAAACTCCTTAAAAATGAGGACTCGAGATCAAAATCCCTTTAATCCTGCACAGAGTCACAGTGGCCTTGTGCACATGAAGCTCCTAACTGCCACTGACTCAATGAATAGACTTCCCCAGGCAGGCCCAGAGAGGTTGCCCTCAGAAAGAGCGCGCAGAGGATAGAGCCAGTATCTACATGCCTACCCGCTTTGGATCTCGTCCCTAGAAACTAGAAACTCCAGTGGCTCAAAGAATTAATACTGCTCTTGGAGGGGCCTGCCCTTCAAAGGAACAGGGCCTGACCGCTCTTGTTATATGCAAAATGGAAAAGGTCCTGCGCCTGTTCTCTGCATTTCCTGCCTTTCAATTGAGTGAGGAAAGACAGATGATTTATTGGGCATTTCCTACCTCCCCTTCACCATAGGAAACCAGGCTGAAAAAAAAAAAAGGTGCAAATTTTAAAAAGATGTGTGAGTGTTTTGAGGGGGCTGGGAGAGAATTCTTCTGTACCATTAAAGTAAAAAAGAAAGTAAAGCCTCTAACAGCAGGACTCTGATCTAGAAGATACTGACTGTAAATTTACATCACCCTTCCAGAGCTGCTGGGAGGGAGTGGGCAGGGCCAGGAAGGCTGTGAGGTCTCACACTCTCTCAGCTCCCCATTTTCAGGTGATCGAGCTTGAGCTTAGGAGGTGGCAGTGTGGCCTTAGCCATCAGCTGCCACCACAGAGGAGCAGAAGGTGTAGGGAATCCCATCACCTTTCAGGTGTTGGCTTCAGCTGGAAACAGTTGGATATCTGCACCCCACCCCTACCCCCGAGAGGGAGAGCTAGGGAGAGAGGCCAAGAAGTAGGGGGTCACCAAGCATAAACCCAATTCTGGCGGGAGGTTCTGCTCCATCCCACTCTGCGATGAGTTGTGTTTCCTAGGGCTGCCCAAACCAAGAGCCACCGCCTGGCACTTAACTGGGTGGCTTAAAACAATAGAAATGTGTTGTTCCATAGTTCTGCAGACTGGAAATCTGAATCCAGAGCCTGCTCCTCCTGAAGGCCCTAGGGAGGGGTCCTTCCTGGGTCCTGGGCTTTCCTGGGTGAGTAGGTGCATCGCCCCAGGCCCTGCCTTCTCCTTCAAGGGGCCTTTCCCTGTGTCTGTCTTCACATGGTGTCCCCTGTGTGAGTCTGCCTCTGCCGAGTCTCTCTCTTTTCTTATCTGGACATGGGTCATATTGGATGAAGGGCCCACCTGGATCTTGTAGGACCATAACTTCCATCTTAATTACATCTGCAAAGATCCTATTTCAAAAAACAAGGTCCTGGGCTGGAGTTGTGGCTCAGTGGTAGAGCGCTTGCCTAGTACATGTGAGGCCCTGGTTCGATCCTCAGTACCACATAAGAATAAATAAATAAAATAAAGGTGTTGTGTCCAACTACAACTAAAAAAAGAAGTACTATACACAAAGAGGAGTTAAGACATCCATATATATTTTGGGGGACAAAATTCAACCTATCATGGGAATCTAATAATTATTGTCCATGACCTTAGATCACTAAAACTAGTTATTCTGTACATGTCCACTCATATGTGCGGTGTGCATAAAATATACTTGTGATTTATACTTACATAGTGCTACCTAGGTATATACACATACAAATACCAATACATACATATGTGTGAATACAAATGCCTCTTAATGTAATAGGTATTGAGCTGGGGTTGTGGCTTGGTGGTAGAGCACTCGCCTAGCATGTGTGAGGCCCTGGGTTCGATCCTCAGCACCACATACAAATAAATAAAATAAAGGCATTGTGTGCAACTACACCTAAAAAATAAATATTTAAAATATATATAATAGGTATTTACTTATATATACCTATAATATTTATAATATATATACAAATACCTGTGATTTATATTTATAGTGCCACCTAAGTATATTACATAATACATGTAAATGTATATGACATTGCATGTCATATGTACAACATACATCGCATATGTCACAGGTAACATTGTACATATACAATACATATACTCTCCAATATAACATACAAATATATCAATATATATATGACACTAAATAATACAAATCATAGGAAAAATTCTGGGTAATGCCTAATTTCATCATTCAAAAGCAAGAAGGCCTCAGAGCTTATTCTGTGATTCTCTTACTAAAGATATGGTGGGAAAGTTCTGTCTTTGCCACAGACACAAGCACCTCAGGAGTGTGGTGCTGGACCCCAGGAGAAGACTGGAGCACTGGATGGGCAGAGTGTATGTCTGCCTGGGCGTCTCCTGCTCCTCAGGGCAACAACTCTGGGGACCCCATAGCAGCCTCCCTGCCTTGTTTTGGATGAGAAAATCCAGACCCAGAGTACGAAAGCAGCTTGTCCGGGTCTACCAGGCACAAACAGTTCTAGAAGTGGAAATCACGCTCCACGCACCAGCACCAGCTACGTCCACGCAGGCTTTCCCTCCTCCAGCTTCTCCTTGCTCCACTTTTCCAGCTAATAATCAGAGTTTTCATTTGAGTTACATCTGCTGAGCGTGCCCAGATGTTATAGGTGGTCACAAAAAGAGCACTATTTTCCCTTCAAATGAGCTGAGAAATGACTTTGCATGGAGGTCTTGCCACATGCCAAGGTTAAGGTACTTTGTGTTCAGTTGTCTGGGAGTTGTTGGTGAGGTGGAAAAAAACCCTTCATTTTTCAATTTTATGATTTATAATTGTTTTTCCATTTTTTTTTCAAATGAATTGACCTAAAGTTTAACTTCATAATCAGCACACAGTCGCCTGTCTGGGATATTTTTCACTGATGAGTCTGTGGGTTGGGGGTCTCCCAAGTGGGACTACCCTGGGGGTCTCTCAGGGGTTCCCTAAAACCTCTTTGTGAAGGACCTTCAGGAATGCTGAATAGGCTCTCAGTCCCGCCACTCTTCTGCCCCACTGCTACCTCTTGGATCTCCCCCTGCTCTCTCTGCCTGGATGGCCACTTCCCTTCCCTTCTAGAAGGCCTAGGGCCTGATTCTCTTTCCACCCTGCTTGCTGGGGTCTCCAGTGGAGAACAGAAGGGATGCTGCTTCCCAGCAGGAAGCCAGATTCCTGGATTCTTGAAATGGGGCTCTAGAGGCCTTCTACTTGGAACGTTGGCTGGAGAGTGTTTTTGCCAGGGCCATCGCCCATCCTGCAGTCCCACCACCTGGCAGAAACATTGCCCAGCCTCCTACCTCTTCCTCTGCTACTCGTCACTTTCATTCCAGCTTCCCCGTTGCCTGTCCCCAACACACAATGAGCTTATCCCCTAGTGCAATATATTTCACAGAAAAGCCTGAATTGTTAGCCTCAAAATTCAGGGAACATCAGAGTCACTCTGAGAAACTGCTAGAAAAATGCCGATTTCTAGTCCCATGGCTGTAAGCCCCACCGAGGCCTCTGGCAGAAGCTGAGAATCTGCATTCTTGAAATGCACACGGGATTCTGGTGCAGGTTGTCTAGAGGCGACTCTTGGAGAAATATGACTTAATTTTGAGTCAGGCATGCTTACATGTGGCCTAGACTCTGCAAAAAATTGCCAGAGGCACTTAGGGGAGGTGACTAGGAGGAAGCAAAGGCCAGGAATGTGATGGTAGAGACGGAGTGAGGGAAAGACACCTCGGGGGCAGGAGGAAGGGGGTTCCAAGTGGGACTACCCAGGGGCCGGTGGCATAGTGTTACATGTGGAAGTGCTGCTGGGGAGATGCAGACATCTGCTGCCAGGTGGAAGCTAGAAGAGACTTCTCGTGGGTCTGGGTTGTGCCATCTATCCAGATAGAGCAGGCCACCAAGGTAAATGTCATAATTCTGATGAGGGAGCTCCTTCTGCTTTCTCTCAGAGGCAGGGCTTTGGAGTCACACTGCTGTGTTTGGATCCTGACTTCTCCTGTCTCTCTCCATATGTAGCTACATACTCTCTCAGTGCCTCAGTTTCCTCATTTGGAAAAGGAGGACGATGGCACCCACTTCTGAGGGTAGTTGAGAGGATTAAATGAGATAATATGTCAAAGCACTCAGCACGGTCCTGGCCCAGGGAGGGCTCTGTGCCCATTAGCTGCAGCCTTTGTTCTCATGGCTGCTCCTAGCTACCTCATGATCCCTCTCTGAGCTGTCTTTGCAGAATTCAACCATGAGAGTAATTTGGCTAGTCCACAGATGTTCTCATCTCTTGCTCCCAGAAAGCTTTTGGTTTTCCCTTTTTCTCCCTCTGAAAACTCTTTGTCACCTTACAAGTAGTGCCAGTCCAGCAGTGTCACCCTCCCTTTGGAGGGTGACCCTGTTGTGGGACATTTGTACCCTTCCAGTGATACCAAAAGAGTCTCTCAACACATGGGGGCCAGACCTTTGCAACCGAAAACTCCAGGTTTGAATTCCAAACCTCAGCCTGAGGATGGCTGTGTGATCTACAAGGTGAGACAGCAAATTCAAAGTTGGAATCAAAGACTCCTGAGCAGATGGAGGAAGGAAATGCACATATGCAGGGGCCCAAATAGCACCCAATTAATCCCACCTTTGCCAACCCAGCCGTGGGGGGCCTTTGTGATGGTCTCAGGCTCTGAGTTCTCTCTGCCTTGGTTTCCCCCTGCAGGGAAGTACCGGCTTCACAGGCAGGCGGTAGCATCA
This sequence comes from Marmota monax, assembly GCF_021218885.2. Classification (NCBI taxonomy): domain Eukaryota; kingdom Metazoa; phylum Chordata; class Mammalia; order Rodentia; family Sciuridae; genus Marmota; species Marmota monax. The sequence goes on along the minus strand of NW_026693777.1, from coordinate 18,000,472 downwards.
GGTAAATAAACACCTTTCACATGCTGTGCAGTATTAGGAGCAATATGGCTGCAATGTGATTATCAGTTCTTTGCTCTGATGATCAGCCATGAGTTCCTGAGCAAGTAAGAGTTGTTGTTACTTTGTGAAGAAAAGACCCTGATTTATCAGAGTAACTCACAAACTAGTGCCCTCACTTTAGTGCTGATCGGAAAGATACCCTACTAGTGAGATGGTGCTGTTCTGTACTTACTTGGGACATGGTGCAAACACTATAAGGCAAACATTCCAAGGCCAGAATAGTGACAAAATCCTATGTAGCACCTCTGAAAGACAGTGGCTCAAAACTCTTGGGCATTTTCTGGACGGAGCCCATTGCTTATTCAAATGTCCACCCTGGGTCACTACAGAGGAAGATCCCACCCCATGCTCCATGGAAGGCCCTGGCTCCTGCCACTCTTGCTGGGGTTCACCACTGGGCACCACTTGAGTGACCTCTCTTCTTTGGTCAGTGGAAGGGCAGGGCTGGCTTGAATGTGCCTTATTGACTCTGCCAGGTTCAGAGAGGCCTTCACAGTTGACTTGGAGAAGGAGAAAAGTTCTTTATTTCCCCAGCCTTGGGGCCTGCCAACCCCGGGGGCTGAGGTGGGCGGTTTTGTCCTCCCTTCTCTGACTCCCACACCATTACCTGCAGAGTTCAGTGAAAAGCCCCATCCAGCTGGGGCCAAGCTGTGGTTGCAACCGGCATGTTTTATCCCCAGCACAAGCTCCTCCCTCGGCAGCTCAGCCGGCCAGCTCTGCCCAGTGATAGTCCCAAGCTGGGTGTTTCTTTCTTTCTTTCTTCCCCTAGGTCCAGAGCCCAGTTATTTACCCAAAGAAAACAGGGAAGTGACAAGGTAACAGAGTACACATGTTGTGAAAATATGCAGGCTGGGGCTGAAGAAAAGAAAACATTCTTCCATAAGTAGCTGCCTTGTTAATTCATTTTTTTCTCCAGATTAGAACCAGCCATTCCTCGTGTTCCTTCAAGCACCTTCTGTGGTTTCCTGACAGCTGCCTGCAAGGGGTGAGATTTGGCTTGAAAAATGGGCCATCGGTCATGCTTTGGGGGAAGGGCAGAAACCCAAATTCCCAGATTGCTCCAATTCACTGCTCCCTTTCTAAAGGGGGACGAAGGAGGGAGAGGTGGTGGGGAGAGGATCATATAAACGCTGAGGCGTAACCTGATTTTCCATGGAAGCGACAGCTTGGTAATGAACAGTCCTTGGAACCAGGTTTTCTTCCTCTTCTTGAAGTTGGTTTCTGATCCTGGCAAGTCTGCGCTCTGCAGCCTTGAGTAACAGCCACAGGCCGATTCTCGGCAATTAAAAATAATATTGGCCCTGATAGAGAAGTCTTGGGCGCTCCCCCCGAAACACACCCTTTTCATTATGTGCCAAAGATCACTTTCCCAAACCTGTTTCGGAACAGCTGGCCGCGTTGGAGGAGCGGGCTCCATCCAGCGCTGCATACCCTGCGTGGCCTGGGGAAAGGCCATGGTTATTAATAGCATTTGCTCTGCTGGTGTTGAGGCAGAAAGGGGGTGACCTGCATTTTTTTTTTTTTTGAAAATTGGGTCCCAATCAGTTTGGGCCCCTTCTTTCCTCACAGGGCTCTAAACCTTGGAACCTACAGACAAAGGCTGAGAAAGCTGGTAGAGGATTCCTGGAGCCAAAATCCCACTGGTACAAATCTTCGTGCTTCTCATTTTTTCCCTTGTCAGTGTTCTCTGTCTCCTTTTCAGCCTGTGGGTACTGGCCCACAGCTTGGCTGGGCTCTTTTCAGGAGAGGTCACACCACAGAGGCCCGGATGGCCCCTGTTAGCATTGCCGTGGCACTCGGTGCAAATGGGAGGCTGCTCCAGCTGGGCCTGGTCAATGACAGACCTGGGACAGAGTGGGATGGGTTCTGCCTTCCCAGAGGGGCCAGGCAGAAGCCCAAGGAGGACGTGGGTTGGAGGAGCCTCCCCAGCCCTTACTTACAGCTGCAGAGTTCAGCTTCCCACGGCAGCCTTAGCCTCAGGAGGAGTGGAATTTCTACAGTCTCCCCGCATGGCTTACCACCACCACAAGAGCACCCTTCCAAGAACCCAGGAGACGGCTGGTTTTCGGGCCTGGAATGATCTTGACTACCAGACTGCATTAAAGTTAAAGTTCAGAATAAGGCAGGTTATGGGTCTGAGGGTAAGGTTTGTTTTCCAGGTAAGCTTTGCCCATTGATAAAGCTCTGGTACGCGGAAGGAACACATAATCGGGGCCATGACCTAGTTGGTGGAAGGGACTCAGAGCACCAGTGTTCGGGACTAGGGCTGCACCCTGGTAAGCCTTCTTCACGTGGGCCACAGCCTCTCCCTGCATTGGGCCAGATTCCAGCCTCTGGCCGTAGGTGAAAGACTGTTTCCGATGATTGTTTTCAGATATTCCTCATCTAGTTCATGAAAACACAATAGCAACAGGAGAAATCCACACACACAAACAACACAAAGGTGGTCCCATCCTTCACCATAAGAAGGTCAGAGGACCCTTTTCTCATCCCAGTCCTTGATGTGGATCCAAGGGAAGCAATTTCTTTGAAGTCAGCGGCAGCCACAGCAGGCGCAGCTGTGAGGGTGTGGACCGGGAGGCCGACAGGATGCCCTGCCTTATCTGGGCCCAATCACGTTCCCTCCTGTAAGGCCCAAGCTTCCTCCAGCAAAAGGTGACTTTAGAGCCATTTACTTAATAAGCTAGGGAGACCATTATAACCCAGGGCAGCTGGGATCTGGCTCTGTTTAAGAGTTTCTGCCTTGAAAACAAAGCTCATTGTGTCCCAATCCCAGGAAGTCTCTCCCTTCATCCCGGCCTCTCCCTTTCTCACGTGTTGGTTTCAGCCATCTTTAAACTGCTTCCTCAGTAACACAAGATGGCACAGAGGAAAGGCCCTTGGTGGTGAAGGTGGGGTAGGGACTGGCATTCGATTTAAAGAGTCAGGTTTGGGGGCTCCTGTGATTGTAACTGAGAGGCGGTTCTCTGGGTTCTGGGTAAGGGCGGTCCTCAGGTTCCTTCTCTCCTTCAGACCTGCCTTCTTCTACCAGAATCTGAAAGGTAGCGCATCCCAGGGCTTTGATTTGTCAGGGACTTCAACACCCCTCAAGTGGCCATCCCGGGGCTTGAGGTTTTCCAGAATGGGATGCTCACTGGGCAGCCGTGTAGCAGCCCTTCCCCCAGCCCAGCTGCCACTATCTACAATTCATGCCTGATTATTAATATTTCAATTATATCTTGGATGGACTGATTCTTGCTTTCACCCTAATTTATTTCCATGGTGGCTTGACATCTTCATGCCAAGGCTATCTTTTAAAATGCTACTGAGCACTTGTTATTTTTAGAGAATGGGTCTCCCTCCATCAGGTTCTCTCAGTGCAGCTGGGGAGCAGATCAGAATCTTCTCTCTAGGGGTGCTTGGCCACCCATGTCCCTCTCTAGCACCACCATGCCTGGAGCCAGTCTTGCTGAGGGCAGTGTGTCATTGGGTGCATTGGGGTAGAAACTTGAAGGAAACTTGACTTTGGTAGAATAAGATAAGTTTGTTCCCTCTTCTCTCTCACACTTCCTTTGGTTTAGACACCCTTCACTTCTCTCTCCTGACTTCTCTAGATTCAGCAGTTTTAGGACCTGTCCTTCTTGATCCTCTCTACTTGATGAAAACCTAACTTCTTGTGCTTTCTTTATATATATAAAACTTTATTTATTTATTTATTTTTATGTGGGTGCTGAGGCTCGAACCCAGGGTCTTGCACATGCGAGGTGAGCACTCTACCACTGAGCCACAGCCCCAACCCCTCTTGTGCTTTTTACTAGAACACTGGCTCTGTGAGTTTGACCCTTCCTTGCTGCTCTGTCCTCAGAGTCTAACTATTTGTTGAATGGCTGCCTGATTTTTCCAGATATAGCTGAAGAAGAAAACCCTGTCTTCGGCTCTTACACGCTGCTTGAAATCCAGAGAAAAAGCAAACCTGTTCTGTTTTCAATAGACCTGGCTACTCATCTTCGTTAGATGTCAGGAAAACAACATCAAGGTCAAATTTCAAACAGTATATGCTGTAGTTTATCTCCTCCAAAATTCATGCTGAAATTTAATTGTCATCATAACAATGTTGAGAGATGAGAACCTTAAAAGGGGATGCCCTTCTCAGGAGGGGACACTGCCCTCATGAATGGATTAAGGGTTGTCATAGGAGTGGATGAGTTATCAAGAGAACTGGCTCCCGATAAAAGGGTAAGTTTGGCCCCATCCTTCTCTGTCTCACACCTGTGTGCTGTTCCTCTTCATGCGATGCCCTCCAGCATGTTATGGTGGAGCATGGAGGTCCTCAGCAAATGCTAGCACCATGCTTTTGAAATTCTTTTCTACAGAACTGTGAGAAATAAGTGTCTCTTCCTTATAAAGCCCCAGCCTCAGGTATTTTGTTATAGCCACAGGAAACAGACTAAGCAAGTAAGCAGCAAACCAGACCAATGCCTCAAGGTTGAGCACTCCTTGTCTCACACCCTGTTACACTAGCTTCTCTTCTTTTGCCGGGGGTAGTTGGGAATTGAACTTAGGGCACCACATATCGTATGAAATGCTTTACCACTGAGCTGCATCCTCCAGCCCTTTTCATTTTTTATTTTAAGACAGGGTCTCATTAAATTGCCCAGACTGGCCTGAAATTTGCAATCTTCCTGCCTCAGCCTCCCAAGTTGCTCCAATTATTTCAACACATGTGGCTACCAAATCCTGCTCCTAAAGCTACTACTTTCTTGGGCTGGGGTTGGGGCTCAGTGGTAGAGCACTTGTCTAGCATGTGTGAAGCCCTAGGTTCGGTTCTCAGCACTATATATAAATAAGTAAATAAAATAAAGATCCATGAACAACTAATAAAAATATTTAAAAAGGGCTGGGGTTGAGGTTCAGTGGTAGAGTGCTCGCCTAGCATGCATAAGGCATTGGGTTCGATCCTCAACATCACATAAAAATAAAATAAAGATATTGTGTCCACCTAAAACTAAAAATAAAAAAAAAATTTAAAAGCTACTACTTCTCAGCTCTAGAACTTACTAAACCTCACTGTGTCCTCCAACATTAAGTCCCAACTTCTCTGCTTGGCTTTTGAGATTCTTCATCATCTGCTGGACGGATGGATCCCTTCCACATCTATGGTCAGGCCACATTGTTCATTAATTTCCCTATGCATTTTGCTTGCTCCATTTTTAATATGCTTCTTTTGATAATATACTAAATAAGCTCATACTGACTTCATTTTTAAAAATAGACTTTGTTTTTTAGAGTAGTTTTAGACCCCAAGCAAAATTGAGCAGAAAGTAAGAGTTGCCATATGCACAGTCTCCCCCAGCCCCCTCCCCCCCCCCCCCGCTATCAACATTCCCCACCAGAGTGCTACACTTGTTACAACTGAGGACCCTGCATTGACACAGCACTGTCACCCAGAGTCCATAGTTTCCATTAGGATTCACTTTTCACCCTTGGTATTCTACATCCTGTGGATTTGGATGAATGTGTGATGATGGGTCTCAACCTTTATATATTGTTCACAGTAGTTTGCTGCCCTAGTTCTCCGTGCTCTGCATACCTCTTACCTCTTCATCATTTCTATTTTCTACATGGATATGCAGGTTCTACTTCCTAAATGATGCCTTTCCCAGTGGAGGTGGTCCACATGGATCTCTCCCACCCCAGGATTCCTGCTATACTCACAAGCAGGGCACCATTGGGCTGGGCCATTATTGCTTCTTCCATTTTAGCTTTGTCTCTGTAATTAGAGTGTAAATTCGTGGTACTTGGATTCCACAATTGTGCTTGCCCTATGGCAAGATGTTCCATAAGCAGGGCTGCCTATTGCATTGTTACAGGGGTCCCTTTCACATGATGTGAATGGAGTTAGACAATGTCATAGACTTGTTCCTAAGTCTTTGGTGGTTGAATAAAACTCAACCCAGGACCTTAAAAAAGAAATAGCCCCGTCATGATTCAGTTCAATTCTTCATGTCATTAGTGAACAGCTACTATGTGCCAACTACTAATGACACCAAAACAAAACAAAATGACTGATCTTAAAAACTATAGTCTATTGTGACATAGAAAAGTAAGTAGATTGTCATAATGAAAAGTGAAAAGTGCTAAGATATGAACATTTATAAAGAATATGGCACTTGATATGTGGCTTAAAGAATCAAAGGGACTCTGCCAGGTAGGTGAGAAGTTGGGTGGGGGGGGTGTGTTCCAACAAGAAGGCACAGCACTGGCAAAATAAAAGTGCATGGCATACTGAGAGAGTTGCAAGTGTACAGTTTATTTTCTAATGATAAAATCAGAAGCCCAACAGTTAAATGATTGCCTGTGATCCCCAAGTATATCTATACCAGATCACTGGCACAAGAGTGTGTGGTCACCTTCAATTACTGCTTCTGGAACCAGAAAGTAAAGAATGGAGCCCCATCCATTGCATATTCTTGCTTATTCTTGCTCTTCTGAGAGCTGGGCAGAGCTCAGTCAAGATTCCTGGCCTGTACCCCCAGGGTACTGTTCTCCTATGTGCTTCCCATGTTGCACTATGCACAATAGGGTGTGCCATTCAAGCAGGAGTCGAATCCATCCAGAACCCTCCTGGAACAACCTCGGAATGGACAGGCACTCTCTGCAGGCTTTTCTTCCAAGCTTGCACCATTCGGGGCCTACCTCAGAAATTATTCTTTCTCTTCTTCCTTCTTTTTCCTCTGCTCCCCCTTCCTCTTCTTTTCCATCCTAGTCTGACATTTTGGATATCAGAAGTCTAGTTAATTAGACAAAACTCAGTGTGGGCAAAACCAACGCCATTTCCTCCTCTTACATGGCTCCCTCTTGCCAACCCAATTGTCAGGCTGTCATTGGCTGCCATGTTGGAGCTTGGATCTGGCTGAACCTCTGCAAGGCATGACCCAGTCCCCAAGTGTGCAAAGGGTGTTGGGGTCTGGTTAGACAAAAGGTCTGAGGCCCAGTGTTGTGGTTCTGGGCACCTCTCATTTCCCCTCTCTCTATTTCCCCTGTGCGTCATTAGCAGGAGTTTGTTTAAGGCTCCTCCAGCTTGTCTTTGTTTTACCTGGGAAAGTTCCTGCAGGGAGAGCTAAGATCTCCCCCAAGGAAGGGGCTGGAGCCCTGACCTCTGTCACCCGAATTGTTTGGGCCCAGAAGCCCCCATAGGGGTTAGGAGGGTGATCAATTGGCAACCTACGGAGTAAAGACCTCGCTCTCCCTCTCCTCCTGCACTCATTGTGCTCAGAAGGGCAGTGGGGTCAGCGGCAGCAAACTGAAGGGCCGACTAGCTGGGCCTTGAAAGAGGCTCGTTTTGTGTTTCGGTAATGAGCACTCTTTCTCCCCTTGGATGCACTCAGATTTCACAAGTTACAGGGAACCTGTCAACTGCTGTTTTCATTGTATGAGGCTCACAGGGAACTTGGATATAGGGCAAGCTTGTTTCAAAGAAAGCAGGGGAAAGAAAAGTCCTGAATAGCTGCAATGTGCTGTCATATGCAGATCACAGCTCCAGTTGCTATGGGACACCTCTGCCCGCGGAGAGGGCAAGATGCCTAACGTCCCTTATTGACGTGACCGCCTCCTTGGAGATGGGAATGCCCCCACTAAAAGGGCACAGCCAGCAGCGGGGACGGAGCCAGGCCTGCCAGCAGCCCCATCTCAGCGGCCTCTAGCTGTTCCCCGGGAAGCTCCAACCCCAGGGCTGAGGGAACAGGCCAAGAGGACCCTGGAAAAGTGAGAGGCAGGTATCAAGGATCCTTCTGTACAGGATTTCAGGCCTCTGCTCACAGAAGGGCTGCTGGGAGCCATGGTTAGGAACTGGGGACTGCTGTTAAAGACAGGTTTCACCTTCTTTGTTTGTCTTGCCCTCTGAGAACACTTGGCAATAACATTCCTTTCCTGATGGGTTCATTTTGTAGCCGACAGACATTGTTTTCTTTCCCCTGTTTACCTAATGTGGCCCAGGGTAACTGGACAGGCCGTGCCAGTCAGAGGGGAGCATGAGCCTGCCCACATGGCCCCTGGGTTTCAACACCCAAGTCCTTCTGCCCTGGGGCTCTTTGTCCTGTGTCGGTTGCCCCACCTGTGGGAACAAAGTAGTACCCAGAGGGCCACTCCTTCTGGAGCCAAGCAGAGGCCAGACCTGGGGGGATGGTGTCATGGTAGGATCTAAAAAATACCAGAAATACGTCCTCAACAAGTGTTCACTGCACACTCTAGTTAAAGGGACAAATTATGCCCAGGCTTTCTCATCAGGGGATCAGAGTCTGGGGCTGCCGCTGAGCCTGGAGGGAGAACCAGTGTCCTTGGCAGCCTGTGACAAACCCCTGGCTCTCTGGTTTCCAACCCCCATCCCCATTTTTACCTCTAGCTAAGGGTCTCCCTATGGGGTTAGCAAGATAAATACTTCAGTCCACAACCCTTCCCTCCTGGAAGCCTTAAATCTAGTAGGAGAATAACATTTGCATATATGAAACTATAATTTAAGACTGTGGTCAATGTCTTAAAAGAAAAAAAAATTCTGAGAGCATTCAGAGACCTTGGGCTCAAAGGCTGGACACACACACACACACACACACACAAATCACAATCATATTTTTCTTAGTTTTCCAGTTCACAAATCACTCACATGGATAGCTTTGCCTTTAAATTTACATCAATCAATGAATGGGCTTTGAAAGGTTAGACAGTTGGTGCAAGTGTCATATCTAAAGACCCTTTCAGAAAGAGTCTTGAGCTTTGGCAGAGGTCAAGGGCAGGGACTGTCAAGCAGCAGTGTTTTCTGATTGACTGGAATGCAGCGTGGGTAACCCCTGAACTAAGGCTGGACAACCGCATGCTGAGGCCGCAGGCTTCACCAGGCAGAGTAGAGATGGGTTTGGTGTGTTACTCATCTATTGCTTCTGTAACAAATTAACACAAACTTAGTAGCTTTGACCATGCAAATTAATTACTTTACAACCTGGAGTCAGAAGTCTAACATGGATCTCAAAATCTAGAGTGTTGTCAAGGCCCTGCTTCCTTCTGGAGGCTCCAGAGGAGAATCTGTTTCCAGCTTCCAGAAGCTTCTGCATTCCTTGTTTCATGACCTTCTCCCTCCACTTTCAAAGCCACCAAAATTACAGCGCTCTGACCGTCCGTTATTCCACGGTCTCCCCCTTACCGATTCCTTTTTCACTTTTAAAGACCAGTGATTGCACTGGCCCCACCCAGATAATCCAGGACACGATGCCTATTTTAGGGTAGACAGTTTAGAACCTTAAATCCTTTTCCTTACAAGGTAACATAGTCAGAGGTTCCAGGTATTAGGACACGGACATCTCTGAGGGGCTGTCCTTCTTACCGCGTGTCTGGTTAGGTGATTGGTTGTTAGTTGTTCAGCTCTTGGTGTCTGGTTGTTAGTTGGCTATTTTTTGAGAGACTCCCCTCCTTGGGTCCTCGCCCAAGATCCAGATAATCAAGTTTGTTGAAAGAAGGGAAAAGAAAGAGTGAACAGCCTCCACGGAGAGAAGGCGCTGCTGGAGTGGACACAAAAAGGGAACATGGACTTTATTTCACTGTCTCTCAGAATTCGTCCATAAAGCACAATCCCCAAAATTAGAACACAGGCCATTCTGGGGAAAATTCTTGGCCTGCACGTTCCCACAGACCTCAACACTCTGCTATTTTGTATTCCATACAAGAACTTTCCTCAAGTCCTCCGTGTCCTCTGGATAGAAGCAGGGATGTTTGTGGCCCACTTCTCAGATGTCTGGCCAACCTTCTGAGATACCGTCTCTAATCCCAATACACTAGCGGGTTCTGCTAAGTGTCTCTTGGTCCCTAGAGACGCCTCAGCCTCTCTCCCATGCAGCCCAGTCCCTCTGCCTCCTGGACTTCAGGTCTTGAACCTGAACTTGGCAGCTGCCTAGCTCTCCACCTTGTTGAAGCTAAAGCTGCCCTTCAAGCGGCCCCCCAAGGCTCTTGAAATAAGATGGAGGTGTTGGTCACCCTCCAAGCTGCCCTGAAACTGGCTGTCCAATTTGCTGTCTTGGTAAGGCCCCGTGTCTTTGCCCAATTCCTCATTTCCCAGTTTCTTTGCCCGAGGCTCCTTATTCCAGACAACTCCTGGGGTGCCCTGCTGCCTGCCTGCAGTCGTCACCTGGCTCTGGAGGGGCTGCCTCAGGCTCCAAGCCCTGCCCGTCAGCTACACCAGACTCCTTTACTACTCCTCAAGAAGCCCCGACCTCATTCTTTTTTTTGTCTGGGTTGCCCTTCCCTCCCCATCCCCCAACACCTGCTAGGCCCGTTCCTCTCTTAGCCATATCTTTACTGACAAACAGAACAAAACCAATGTGTACCCTTGCTGACACCCCACCCAAAGACGCCCTATCCCCCTTACCTGGCTTTATTTTTCTCCATCAATGAGTCACCAAATAACACCTGAGATAACCTGAGATACATACTAGTTGTTTGTCTCCCCCTGGGAACAAAGCTCCGGGACAGTGCCCTTTGTTCTCTGCTCCGCACCAGCTCCTTGACAGAGCATTTGTTGAATGAATGGAGGAAGCCATTCTTTCCTCCCCTCAACCCCTGAGGTTCTATGGAGGTTCTAGGCCACCACCATCTATGTCTGTTCCTGGGCCACCAAAGTGGAGCAACTGTTCAGTTTGTACATTAAGATTTTGACTTCACTTTGGAGTTCAGTTCCTCCCACCTAACCTGGCGAACAAGAACACACAGTACATGTTTCTAAGCTGAGCTCAATGTCCCATTCTCACCGACCGCTCTGTGTGTGTGTGTGTGTGTACACGCATGTGCATCTTTCCTCCACCCTCTTGCTGACTCCAGCAAGCTGAGGATGAGAAGCAGCTCCTTCTCTATTAACAGCCCTGCTGACCACAGGTCTTAATATTAGCCACCTTCAGAACCCTGTCCAGCTCACTGGACATTATTTAAAATAATAAAACTGGGAAGTCTTTGTAGATCTTTCCTAAAGTCTAGCTCCCATCCTCTCACCCAGTGGCCTGTATGGAGCACCCAGGGAGCTGCCCCAGCACACCCAGGACACTCAGGTTTCTGTTTTGAACCCACTGGGCCTGCTCTAGTGGGACAGGGAGGTTGGCCGGTGGATTGGGAGCAGTGAATCAGGAATGTGCTGCTGACAAGGCCCTGCGGTTTGAGGGCACCACAGTAACAGGCTCTGGGCATGTGTCCCCCGTCACTGCTCTCCAAAGAGAATGGTTTATTTTTATGTTTTCATGGCTGGCAGCAATGTGGCACCTGCGCTAACCTCATTAGTCAATTCCAAGAGCTCCTGGGAGAAGGAGAAGCATGCCAGGGTAGCAGGGTTTTTGTCTCCAGTTGTTGGATGCTGGGGGATTGGCAAGCGAGGCCAAGAGGCAAGAGAGGCACAGGGTGAGCAGGGACTCCTCCAAAGCCATTCTGAAATTCAAGAAAAGGGCAAATGTCTTTGGTCTTCTGATTATCTTAAGGTCATAACTAACATTAGCTTCCAAGAGTCTCCTGAAGAATGACTACTTCTGTCATGGGAAGCCAGGGAGATGGCCTTAGATCATCAGTGGTACCATGTGCTGAGCATCTCTGTGTGCCAGGCACTGTACCAAGCCTTTTAAATGCATCCTCTGTGCCAGCTGCTTGGGCAGGGGCAATATTGTCAGCAATTCTATAAAGACGTATTTTTTAAAAATTCACAATTGAAAAATGGGGGGAATTGAGTCTCTGACTTTCCCAAGTTCATATTGCTTTTTTCTTTTTTTAACTTTTTTTAGTTGTGGATGAACACACAGTATCTTTATTTATTCTTACATGGTGCTGAGAATAGAACCCAGTGCCTCACGCATGCGAGGCAAGCACTTTACCCCTGAGCTACAGCCCCAGCCCCTCATATTGCTTTTAAATAGCACCACCATGCCCCTTGCTGATCCCATCCTTGATCTCTCTGGATGTCACCAAATTTCCTTTTTCCTCAAAATGATAATCTATAGAGGTTTGAATTCCAGCTTATTCGGAGGGAAATGAACTCAGTGGGTGAATCTCTAGGTCTTGTCCCCATTTGGTAAATTGAAATTGACCATTGAATCCCAAATCCTTGCCTGGTAGATTCCACAACACAGAGTCTATCCCCTTCCCCTGTCACATCCCAACACACACACACATGGTGAGCTGTTTCTCTCCCTAACAGGAAGGCCCCACAGCTGCCAGGGCCCTCCACCCTGCTCCTTCTAGAAACTTTGGCAGCCACAGCAATCCTCATACCCAGCCTGATTCCCCAGTAGCCAGCCAAGTTCAATCCTTAGGACACTAACAAAGCTTCAAAAGAGTCAAAAGTCAGAAACCCTCTTACTTTATGGTCTAGGGCATTATTTACTGAGAAACACATATGGGAAGGTCTATCCATTAGGGTCTCAGCAGAAAATAATCTTCTCAGAAGGGCTCTACAGAAAAGAATGTAGTAAAGGACAAGTTATAGAGCAGCGGGAGAGCTCAGGGAGGCAGCAAGGAGTGCCAAGGCCCCAGGGACCAGCACTAGTGGGGACTTGTTACCACCTAGGGCTCCAGGGACCGGGGAGGAAATGTGTGGCAGGGCCTGATGAAAGCTGGGCCCACAGAAGGGACCACCGGATGGGAGCAGCAGTCCTGAAGGACACAGCCCTTGCCAGAACCAAGGCAGCGGAGCAAGGAGGCAGCAGGGCAGAGATGCCCTCTCAACCTCTGACCTCTTGCCAGGGCCCCATGGACCAAGCCCGAAAGGAAGCCAGCGGCCAAAGGAAGCTGGTAATTCCATTCTTAGCAGTCAGCACCAAGGGGCACAGAGCAAGAGGCAACGAAGGAGGGGCACGGTCTGAAAGGAGAGGTCCAATGGGCAAGGATGAACACTGGAGCACCTTAATCCTGCTGCCGCCCCCTCCCATCCCTGTGGGGCTCCAGGCAGTGGGGAGTGAAGGGCCAAGCCCCTCACAGTGAGGATAGGATGTGTGAAACTCAACTCCTAGTTGAAAGGAGTTTGTTGGCATTCTTTCTGTTCACTCCATGATGAGGAATGAGTTCTGCTTTTCAGATGGAGACACTTGGGCAGTGGGCATGGCTGGTGCCAGGGACACAGAGACACTTTCCTAAGGAAGGACCCAGATTTTGTACTTCAGAGCTTGAGGGTAGGAGACATTCTTGCCTCAACCATTAGGTCTGAACTTTATTGTTCTATTGATGGGGTTGGAGGTCAGAATGGGTTTGGACCTTGGTTTGATGCAGGGGCAAGACTAAGTTCAGCAACAGGTGCGAGGCAGGCCTGAGCTGGGCCCCTCAACTCCGCTGAGCTTTCTGCTGCCGGGGAGTCTGCTATAGTAGACCCCAGTATGCACATAGTTCAAGAGCAAGAGAATTATTTAATTGTCTTTTATTTAATTAAAATGCTGGATTACAGAAGAGTAGATAGGGTGATTCTTTTTGTGGTCTGCTGAGATTCCTTGGAAAGCAAGCTTGGGAGGCCAGGGTCCATGTCAGAACACAACAAGACTGTAGAAAGAGAAGCGCTCGCAAGCTGACGGAGATACAGGGAAGGAAAGAATTTCCAGTTTGGGTCCAAGTCTTTTGCAGCCTTGACCTTTAGCCTAGAAATAGAGAGCCAAGCTGATCTCCAAGACCACTATAACTCAGGAGAAAGCACAAAGGGGCAGGGAGACAATGTTGGGTTTGTACCTCATAAAACCCCAAGGAATTGGCCACCCTCCACTAGATACCTACAGCAAAACCCCTGGACCCTCCCTGTCCTGTGGCCTTGTCCTTGATTTCTATCATTTTGAAGATGAAGACTCAGCCTCAATCAAGTAGGACCAAGAGTAAAACTTCTCTTTCTCCTTTAATGTAAATGTTTCTACAGTGAAATGCAAAATGATCATTCTTGTGATCTTACTTAATATTTATCTGTTTTTAACTTCAAAAAAAATCTGAAAACCAAAACAAAATAACTAACCCTGGTCTGTCTTTACCATGGTGTTCTTAATCTCAGGCCACAGTTGAGGGGTCCTACCTTTCACCGCTCACCACAGACTGTCCTCACACCTCAGTCTGGGTCCCGCTTGGCAACTTCCGCCTACCTGGCGCCTGATCTTAGCCCTCTGTCCACCAGCCATGCACACTGTGGAGTCTGGTTCCCTCTGCTTTCTCCCACCAAAATGAAAGGACCAGGCCAGTGGATCCAGGTGGCATTTTTAGTTCTTCCCTTTACAAAGAACTCGCTGGCAGCCCCTCCCTAGCTGCAGCTGAACTTGGCCTCTCTGCTAACATAGCCATTAATGCAGCTCATGCCAGCTGCCCACACCATCCCAGCCCCACGCCTCGGGCCTGTCCTTTGCTGCCTTCACCCCTTTCTTGTTGCACTCAAAGACAAGAGTGTGTTCTTTCTGAGGTTCAAGTTCTTCTGCAGTGTGTTTCTTTCAGGGAGTTGCTCCCCACTTCATGAACATAAAATTTCTTCCTTGTTTTATGTTAAAATTAAACATTTCTAGCCAGGCGTGGTGGCGCACACCTGTAATCCCAGCAGCTCAGGAGGCAGGAGAATTTCGAGTTCAAAGCCAACCTCAGCAATTTAGCGAGGCCCTAAGCAACTCAGTGAGACCTTGTCTCTCAAAAAATACAAAATAGGGCTGGGGATGTGGCTGAGTGGTTGAGTGTGCCTGAATTCAATCCCTGGTACCAAAGAAAAAAAAGAATAAATCAAATATTTCTAGGAACCATGTCCCTGTCTTAGCATGATAGTGTGTTATCATTGCATTTTCTGAAATCCATTCTCCAGACTTGCTCAAATATAGGTAGATTGTCCTAAAATCATAAATGATAATTACAGTGCTACCACTTATCCATCATTTGTCATTCATCTGGCACAGTGCTGAGCTCTTTAATTTACAATGTGATTTTGTGATTTGCCTAAGGAGCTGGTCTCCTTGATTATAGAGCCCTCGTTTTGTTGTTGTTGTTTGTTTGTTTGTTTGTTTGTTTGTTTGTTTGAGATAGGGTCTTGCTAAGTTGCTTAGGGCCTCACTAAGTTGCTAAGGCTGGCTTTGAACTTGCATTCCTCCTGCCTCAGCCTCACAGATTGCTAGAATTACAGGCATGTGCTACCGCTCCCAGCCCAGAACCCTCTTTCTTAACTTCTACACTGTAAGGTTCTTCTCTCATTTCAGCTGCCTAGACCCTTCCCCACAGCAACCCCCCCACCCAAGCATGTTCAGCCTCTTGAGATCTACTTCCTTAGATGTTTCTTGGTCCACCCCTCATCTCTGGCTTGCAAGGCGTCAGAGCCAGTCACCAGCACAGGATCACATTCTGTCAGCTCTGCCTGAGGACTCCCACCTGTGACAGCCTGGTTTTCACTCACTCAGAGGGTCTCCCACTGTGTTCTCCTTAAGTCTCACTTGGATATAGGAACCTTGGATATAGGATCTGAAATGTTTTCACTCACAACACTTCTGACACCTAATGTGTGGGCTTCACCCTCACGCCAATCAATTCTCTAACTCTCTAGACACAACTGGATATCTTACAATTCAATGTTGACACTAACTGCCCAGGGTTAGCAGCAGATTTTACAGCTTTAAGGGCTCAGTCTCATAGTTTGCCTCACTTCAGATGTCAGTCCCAAGTCCCTAGTTGCCACCAACTATAAATTGGGGGATTTCTACAATCTCCCCACCCCTCAGGTTTGGAAATTCACCAGGTTGTATCACAGAACTCAGGAAAACACTTTACTTACTATTTCTGGTTTATCATAAACTATCAAGGGAGAGATGCTTAGGAGGTATGGGGAAAGGGACCCAGAGCTGCCACACATTCTCTAGGCATACCAGCCCCCTGGCACCTTCATGCGGTCACTAACTCCGAAGCTCACCAACTCTATCATTTATAGGCTGTTATGGAGACCTCATGGCACAAGCATGGCGCTGTTGGTGAGTAACTCAATGTTTGACCCCCTCCTCCCACTGGAGGTCAGAGAGTGGGCCTACAGTTCTAACCTTCTTATCCTGCCTTGGTCCTTAAGGCCACAAACTCACATCCTGAAGCTCCATGGGAAACCTCAGCCACCAGTTATCTCATTAACATACAAAAGCTGCTCTTATCGCTCCAGAAATTCCAAGGGTTTTAGGACAAAGACCAAATATATATCTATTATTATATCACATAAGAACACCAGGATCTGGGGCTGGGGTTGTGCTCGCCTAGGGTGTGCGAGGCCCTGGGTTCGATCCTCAGAACCACATAAAAAAAATTTAAAAATAAAGGTATTGACAACTACAACTAAAAATATAAATATTAAAAACAAAACAAAACAAAAAACAGTTTCTGCCCATCTCCCTGACCACCACCCCCAGGGAGATGGAACAGGTGTGTAGTCTATCTCAGAGCCCGTTCTTAATTTAGAAAGTCTGCGCCCAAAAAAAGCCAACTTCAGCTGGGGGGGTGACCTGATTCTGAGCATAGCTGCTCCATATTGTCGGCAAATGACAGAGAAGGAACTCTGGACTCCAAGATCAGACCTCTTCTTTGTCTTCATTCGCTCCCAGCAGTCATGTAACTTTATGTGATATCCAACCATGGGATCCCAAATTGGATCTCTGCTAAATTCTATAATTTTATAGCTAACTGCCTATGTAAAATCTTCACTGGAATAACTATGGGCCAGATCCAAATCAAATTCCTGATTCTATTGTTCCCCCAACCTACTCATCCCTCAGTCTCCCTGTGTCAACTCCATCCTTTCGTTTTGTTCAGGCCGAAAGTCAGGGAGTCAGTCTTCTTTCCTCTAGGAATTTTGCATTTTACAACCAAGCTGTCAGCAAATCTTATTGGCAATTCCTTCCTATCACTACCTCTGTGGTCAAAGCTATCACCATCTTTTGCCTAGATCATTGCAAGAGCCGCAACCATTTTTCAGGTGCTCAGTGAGTACTCTTTAAATGAATGAATGAAATCTGGAGTGCCCTCAAGGGTTGGTTGGAATCAGAGGGAATGTTGGGTACACCTACTGTTTTGTAGGACCTCTCGCTGGCCCAGAGCTTGGGTCATTTCCTGCAAATCTGGGAAAACACACTGGTCTTCCCAGTTCTGTGGCGTGGTTTGTAACAGCACATTGTCAAACATGTTGCTGCCTATGCAGCAGAACAGCTATTGGAACTTGTTGCTAACGGAAGTGAAAGGAAAAAAAAAAACAAAACAGAGATGAATTTAGTCTTTTTCCTCCCTGAATAGTGTGACATGGCAGCCTTCATAGAGAGTTCAGACAGACAGCCCACCTCACGCATGATCTGCTAGGCAATCATTAAAAAGAAACCGATAGAACTTCCCACCGGTGGCCAGGACCTGATTGTCTCAGATAAACTCCCTCCTTGAAGGGTACATTGATTCAAAGGGAAAAGGCTTTGATAAGAAACTTTGGAGGAAAACTTTGGAATGAGAAGGAAACAAGATCATGAGGATCAAAATCCAGAAGGGAGTTCAAGGAAGGTGGTCTGGACATAGACAGGTGGCCCAGATCCATGTGCTGGTGACAGGAGACAGGGGAGAGGCATGTTCACTGAGGGGCAGCTAATAGATTTGTCGTTTTATCTAGCTCTTTAGAAATATTGCAGTGTCTGGTGACCTGGATTGCAGGTTTTCCTCTAGCTCACTGGGTAAGCCTGGATGCACTGCTTGGCTGTGTCCGCTCACCCTTACCAGCCAGCCTCCCCTCTGGCTCCTTCCATGGTTCTGTGCAGAGTAGAGAAGTAGACACATAACAGACCCAGAGGTGGCTCTTAGCAATCACTGGTGCTGACTTATGCCCTCCTGACTCTCCTTGTTGGTGAGATCACCACCAATTTCCTATTAGAACACGGCCTCACCAACCTGGAAAATTCAAGGATCCAAAGACAAGCCATTTCTGAGCCTCCCTGAATCTTGTTTCACATTCCCTGTCTATTTGCTTCCAAATGGCCAAACTTACCTCCAACTGAGTCCACTAGAGTGGGCCGGAGAGAAGACCTCAACTTCTCAGACAGTGAATGGAGGCAGCTCAGAGATGTCTTTCATTCTGGAGCACAGGACTTAACGGTTCTGCTTGATCAAGGGAGTAGCACTGGCTGGGGGCTTGTCTTAAACCATGTCCTGGGAGCCAGGCCAAGATGTTTGCATTTGAAGGTAGGGTTACTAGATTTCACAAATAAAAACAGAGAACATTTCCAATTTGAGATAAACAATGAATAATGTTTTAGTATAAATATGTTCCAGACGATGTTTGGGATACATCTATAAATACAGAAAAATGATTCCTTGCTTAATCTGAAATCCAAAGGACATTGGGTATTCTGTATTTTATCTGGCAACCCTATTTGCATGGTTCCTAAACATATCAGCACCTCCAAAATCAGCCCACAGAGAGCTGCGCCTGTGGCAAGGGGCACAGCCTACAACTCCAATTCCTGTTTTCCACCACACCCCTTCCTAGGATTCTAGGGGGCCCTGCATGAGAGTGCCCAGGAAAGAAAATGGAAGGGGGAAATGCTCCCAGGGTACCAAGGCCAAGACAGAGATTCAGGATAGCTGGATTCAGGATAGCGTCCAGGCCCAGCCATGGGCACAGGCATCTGTGAAGGGCTAGGTCCTAGCCATCTGCCCAGGAGGAGGAGGCATGGGAAAGACAGGGACTAGGAATGAGAGGGATAGGCAGGAGGACAGGGTTTGCAAAGCCAGCCTGGAGCTTGGAAGGGGTCTCTTGAAAGGCACCACCTGGGAGATAATGATTTCCTCCAGAGTGACCACTTGGCCTGCTAGCCCGAGACCTCTGCTTGCTCCACCATCCCTGGACAAAACAGGGAAGGGCTTCCTGCTCCCCCTTGTTTTCTCTTCTGATGTATCTCCTCTCCTTCATCAGTCTCCTCAGCATTCTGGAAGGTACTCTGAGAGTAGAAGGCTTGTCAGGAGAGCCGTGCTGCTCGGCCCCACCTCCTTACCTCCTGCTCACTCCCTGACTGGCTTGAAAGTAGTGATTAGCATGCTGCTGGTCTCCCATAGTTCAAGTCCCATTCCTGCCCTTGACTAGCTGTGTGACCTTGAACTACTTAATGCCTCTGCACCTCAATTTCCTCATCTGCACATGGGGACTTGTCAGGATTAAGTGAGGAAATAGATGGTAAGTGAGTAGAACAGAGCCAGTGCGAGCAGATACTGTCACGTATGTGGCTTTTTTCTGCCTCTGTTGCTCCTTGGAACTGTTCCTCAGTTCCCTCTCTGAACTTGTTCTGACCTCTAGACCTTCCTGACCCCTTGCCATCCCCTGCACACATGCCATTCTCATGCCCCCACTGCCTCCTCTGCGGCATCGAGGACACTGCTCATGTTCATTCCTTCTCACTTTTTGACATTCCCGTTTCCTCTCCACAGTGTTTTTCTCTCCGTCGGCCCCATCTAGCCAGGCCCTTTCCCCAAGGTCTTCCCGTGGTTCAGTTCTCATCTCTCTGGAATCCTTTTCCCTTTGGAGATCTCAAGTAACGGACAGAAGGACCAAGCGAGCCCAGCTTTTACGTGCAGACCATTTCCACAAGAGACAGAGCCACTGTGTTCTGTGGTCATCTCGGGCAAAGGGCAGCTGGGATTCAGAAGGGCAAGGAAGCTTCTGCTTTTCACTGTCTACCCTTTTGGATGACTTAATATTTTTTTTCCATGAGCATTAATTAATTACATTTATGACAGTAATTACAATAATAATGCTAATTGTTTTAAGGACAGGGATGGAATATTTCTGGCTGGGATCTGGGGCCTTCCTTAATGAGTAGCCTGCCTCTGAGATAGGAGGGGAGAGGAGTGTTACCTACAATCTGAGCAAAGGCAGAGAAGGGGAGGGGGAGGCCCTGACGTGAACGGGAGGCTTTTCTGCCTGTAAAAATGGTTCAGGTCTGGGTGGAGCAGAGAATGCGGTGAGGAACAGGAATTTTGACAGGCCACAGGGATCTTCCAGGGCCCCTCAAAATCACTCAGTGACCCACTTTGACTTTCCATAAGGCGGAGCCCACAGAGGATTCCAAATTTCATGAAGTGATTGAGACCAAAGGGACACACTTGAGAGGGTGTCATGCTCTCTCCTGGGATTGGATGGGAGGAAGGAAATTATTATTTATTTATTTTTTAAATCAGGGATTGAGCACAGAGATGCTTAACCACTGAGCCACATCCCTATCCCTTTTTATTTTTATTTTGATATAGGGCCTCGTTAAGTTGCTAAGCCTGGCCTCAAACTTCTTGAGATCCTCCTATCTCATCCTCCTGAGTCGTTGGGATTATAGGCATGTGCCCAGCATAAGGAGGTGAATTTGAGGCACAGACAGGCCCCGTGGCTCACCAAGGCCTGGGTCCACTGGGTTTGCCCATCAGGCTTGTGCATGGCACCTGCAGGCCTGCCAGGAAAGGCAAAGCTCTTCTGAGACAAGATGACCCTTGATATTGAAGTCAGTGGGAGGGTTGAAGACGGGTTAGGAAATAGACTCACCATTTAATACGTGGGAGTCCAAGAAGAGTCCAGTGGAGTCTGGCTTCCATATGTCCAAATATTTGGAAGTTGTAAATCAAACTAACAAACTATTAAATTTAATATGTTCTCTCCTCCTACCTTGACAAACACACCTTCATGATATTCTGAGGGCCAAGTTTGAATTTAGAATTTGAATGAGCCAGAGTTCCACACTGGAATGTTCCACACTGTGGCTTAAGGTCTGGCTTAAGACCCTGACTCCATCCAGCATTAGGAAGGGTCTGAGCACATGTCTGGACACTCAGCCCGCAGTTCCAAATTCCACCCCTGCAAGCCAGCCCTTGTCACCCACTGAGGCCTGTACACATACCAGTGTCACTGTTCACCCTCATTGGCAGAACAGATGCAGGTTTTGTGGCCCAAGTGGCCTTAGGATTGGGTTCATGGAATTGTCCAGGGAATTCAGTATCCAAGTTCCTGAAGAAAGTTCCAACAGGGACAATAACGGGTTCTTGGCAGACATGTTCTTCTAAACCATGGAGACTTTGCTGTGGCCAGGCTGGGGCTGGAGAAAAGGTAGAATAGGTCCCTAACTCATGGCCACTCTTGTTACCAGACCAGGGCCATGGTCAATGTGAGTGAGGTCAGCCAATGAGAGGTTGGAGGAGGAGCTTCAGCATTTCCTAGAAGGGTCCTCATGATACCCAGTGCTTCCCACTGCCAGGGTTGGGTGTCTGCCCACCACCTCGTGTCTCTGGGTCACACAGGTGTCACTGTCTCACGCCCCTGACACAGTGGAGAGCTTGTTTGCCTCCTTTCACACTCCCTGACTCTAATCCCCATCAGCTTGTGCCACTTGGCTGGTCTCCTTGGCAGAAAGGTGACAAAAGGACACGTCTCTGGAGGATCAGATCCTTCAACCACAGGAACCCGAAGCCTCCTTGGGGCCACGTGATCAATGGCTGAGTGTCCTGCCCTCCAGTTACTGGCCTGGTTTCCTTTCACCTCTTCTGGCTGGGGTGTTGGTGGGAGTCACTTAGAGCAAACTCATCCATCTTACAAGAAGGAGCCATCTTAAAGTACCATCTTAAAGCTGTGTCTCAAAGCACTGCTGCTTGACGAAAGCCTCTCCTCTCCTACACTTCTGCTCCTGCCGCAAGGCCCTGACTGGCCTTCTCCCTGAGCCTTCCCTTTCCACGGTTCCCAGCATGACTCCTGACTCCAGCCAGCTCACCTCCCCACTGGGCTCCTCCCCTTCTCCCAACACCTGCTCAGCTGCCCCTACTCAGCTGTTCGCTTTACTTCTGTCCAAATGCCTTTCATCCTTCTAGGTACACTGGAAGCCTCCCTTCCGTGAAGGTCCCTAGCACTTCCATGAACCTGTCTCTTGCTTTGTCACCCATCTTGTTTGCCCTTGCACCCCACATTTGGCCCACAGATGATCTCATACCATATGGCATTTTTATTCCTTCCTTGTTACATAAAAATCTTAGAAGTAATCTTAAAAGACCACCTTGTCTAACCCTCATTCTCTGAAGATGAGGAAACTGAGATAAAGGAAGATTTCGTAACCTGCCCAGGTTGAACCTGCTGGTCTTGGCCAAAATGGGCACCACACTCAAATTACACGCAGCGTCTCGACCCCGTCCAGGACTTACCCACAACCCTCTGCTGCTTCCCTTCATAGAGTCTGCGTCACCCATGTGAGGGGGTGGCAGGACCAGCAACCACGTGACCTACTCATCGACTGGGCAAATGGCACCTTCCCATTTACTGGCAAGACAAAGTCTCCAGCTGTAACCCACCTCTGTGTGCCCTGTTTTTCAAGTTCTTTGCATTTTAATGACCATGGGGGGCAGGGGGAAGAATTGACACAGGTCACTCAGAATTTCTCATACCATCTTTGATTCCCTGCTGTCTCCACGTGGGGAATTTCAGGAAGTCCCTTTTCTTCAGAGGGAATGAGCCCAATTCCTGCTTGCCATGGCGGGGAAATTGGCTCCATTTGTTGCCAATATCCACCATCCCTCGAATTTCATTTTGGAAGCAAGAGCTTCTTAGCTGTGGTCTCCCCTCAGAGACTGCTCAGAAGCCCCGGGAGGGAAGCTGGTGTGGGACAGCAGGAAGGGGGCTAAACAAGCAACCAAGGCATAATCCAAGGCAGAGTCTGAGTTAGAACCCAGCTTTAACAGGGAGTGGAATGAAGTAAAAGACAAACCAGGAGGCAAAGAGCAGGGAGCAGCCAGAGACAGGATGGCCTCTCCAAAGTAAGGCCCCTAGCTCTAGCCAACTCCCTGGTTCAAAGTCAGCCAGGATCGGGCAGAGCCAACATCTTCCCCTCCCTCTCTCCCTGGTTGTCCTGCTCACGGCAAAGGAAGAAAAACAGAATAATGAGCCACGTTGAAGAGTGTCACCCGAGCAGCTCCGGAAAGACGTGGGCAGACGCCTGGCCGGGTGGCTGACTTTCTCTGTTTCTGGTAGAGATTTTATAAATATTTGGGGAGTTTGATCTGAGGCTGTTGGTGGGGAAGCGAGGAGAGCGTCGAGGGGGGAGATAACTCAGCCCACGGGGGTTCTTGGCTCTCCGAGGCCTGCTTTTCATTAGTATTGCCAAGGCAACAACTCATCTGCTGCAGATCTCATCACAGCCTGCAAAGCATCCACAGCACCGTCACAGTGAATCTGCTGTCTGCTTCATAGTGAATCTGCTGCCATCAGTCTTGCTCGGAGCCCCCTCCCCTCAGCCCCTGGGGACCTCCTTGCCTGTGCAAGAGAAGATAATTAAAGGAAGGGGGGGGGGACTGCATGACAACTTGAGGCTGGCGTGGAGAGGCAGAGCAGCAATGGTCCTGTTGCAAGGGCTGTGATTTGCCTGGAGGACTGTTCAAAGCTGGGGAGTCAGAAGCATTTAGCACCCAGATAGACCTGGAGCAACACTGAGGCTCCTGTGTGGGTCCACTCAGCCCTGACTCCTGGCTCCCCACCACCTCCCGACCTTTCCCCTCCACACACACCTTTATTTTTGACCAAGGCAAACATTTGCAGAATTCCCAAGGAACGGCCTCCCCGGTCATTGTGTTGATCAGTTCCAGATGCCCATGGAAACCCAGCCCATGCATGGCTCTGGTCTGAACCAAGGTGTCCAGTGGCTTCTAAAAGGGTGCAGCTGGGGAGGTGGGGGCAGGCGAGGCGGTGGGGGGGGATGGAAGTCCATATTTACAAAGTGTGAGGGTGGGTAAGATGACCCCAAAGAGGACAGCCAGCTGGAGGGAGCCCCTCAGTCCAGGTAGGGAGTGCAGTGGATGGCAGGTTTGAATGCCCACCTGGCCCACACTCCCTTTCTGGGCATTTACCCAGTGGGACTCCAGTAACCCAGTGGAAAAGTCTGCTCCCTCTAGCTGTTGAGCTCTGCAGGGCCAGCAACTAGGGAGTCCTGCTCTGTCAGCGTCCAGTATAGCCCTGCACAGAGGAAAGCCCCATTCGTGCCTGTTGCAAGAAAGGGCCCGTCTGCAGAAGCAGAGGAGGGTTAGAGAGGCATCAGGGTGCTACAGGGGCTGGATTTGGGTTTTCTGTGTCATCTTACTAGCCTGGCTTTGTGCTTGGGAGAAAACCTGAGCCCAGCCTCTCCCAGCTCCTCCTTTCTACGGAATGCAGATCACCCCAGCCCTCCTGAAAGATTTGTTCTCCCAGCCCTCTGGAGCAGGCCCTAGGGAGCTGCAGACTCTCACACTAGAACTAAAAAAGCCAGAGATCCCTCCCACAGCTTTAAATGGAGCAGAACCAGGAGCCCAACTCGGCCGGGCTCACACAAAGCAGCCCCTTGCTTTCTTGTTTCTCATTCCTATTTTTCCCACTGAAATTGGCCCTGGAGGAGCAAACTCCTAATTCCTCTGCTGGTCTGAGCAGGAAATTCCCTTCAGCTTGTGGGAGAGGCCCTAAGAGGGAGATTTCATCACATGGATCCCCTTGAGATACAGAATCATATCAAAGCCATATCCCAGCCCTGGGGAGCAGCTGTCT
This sequence comes from Marmota monax, assembly GCF_021218885.2. Classification (NCBI taxonomy): domain Eukaryota; kingdom Metazoa; phylum Chordata; class Mammalia; order Rodentia; family Sciuridae; genus Marmota; species Marmota monax. The sequence goes on along the minus strand of NW_026693777.1, from coordinate 17,975,886 downwards.
TCCACCCTGGGCTTTGGGCCTCAATAAGCAGACCCTTGTGAGCCTCTGTGACCCAAAGCCAATATTAGGGTTTTTTAACACTGGTAATAGGCAAAAGTGAGACAATGTACAACGATTAGCTGCCTGGCGGAGCTGACTGGCCGGCACAATGTGAGGTTTTGGTCAATTCTAACATCCTGGTGGGAAACTGTTTTAAAGAGGCTGGGAAATGCCAACTCAGATGCTCAGATGAGCACTAAAGAAAGCCGTGTGTTCCCAGAGCCTGCATGGCTGGCTTTGCCTGGGAGCTCGCTATATATGCAGACTCTCAGGCACCTATTGAGTCTGAGAACGGGTTTTCATCAACTGGCCAGGTGATGTGAGGCATGGGACAGTCTGAGATGCAATGGGGTGCTTCTGCCTCCGGCCTCGTGGATTCTAATTCCAGCTGAGCACCCAGTAACTGTGTGACCATAGGTAACTTAAGTACCCTCTCTGCCACTCAGTTTCTCACCTTGAAAGTGGATGTTGCATGACCTAGAATACAGGGTTGATATGTGAATCAGGGGCTGGCACTAGTCTGCTCTTGCCCTAGTGAACCACAATAGCACAAAGTCTTTGCTTAGGAACATCAACATCCTTTGTGTCCCCAGGGCAGCTACTCAAATGTTGTAGCTTCCATCCACCCTTTGGCTACTTCACTTTTGTATCTTCTGGGTCCCCTGATCATGAACCCTGCCACCAACAGGGTAGCTTTTCATCTCCAGTGGCTCTCATGTGGAATAAGGTCTCCAGGGCCCAGGAAGGGGCTGAACTGTCTCGTGTAGGCTGGGTGGCCGTGGGTAAAGGAAATGAATGCATGGAGCCACACAGGGCCAGGTCTGAGAAGAGGGCTGCAGAAAAGGAGACGCATCTAGCTTTCGTAATGAGACTTATAAAACCTTGACTGTTCCAAGCAAGTAGTCTAGGTTCTGGGTTTTCATTTCTTCCACTATCTATGTTTCCTTGAGAGATGGCAGGATTTTGTCGTTATCATGGGGATTGGAGTTTCAACAGCTTCTCTCTGATGCTGACATGTTCTGTAGCTGTAGTTCTCTTCTGTGTGCCCGGGCTAATGTCAATGGAGTCCAGGGTTGGACAAGCCATGGACATGTTCAGGAGCCTTCAGGTGTTCATGAAAGCTGGGCTGATTTTGCAAAGCTGCTTTTCAAATTATTTTTGTCAGGGGAGGAAGGAGGGGCATCTCCCGGGTATAGGAACACACTGGCAAATTATTTCACTTCACTAAACCTAGATTTTCTCCTAGGATGATAATCCTAATAGAAACTCCACAAAGAAGGCCATGCACATCTTTACCCATTCCGGAAATAATAGATTTGCTGGAGAATTAAATGAGCTATACAAAGCACATGGTACAGGGACTGGTATATGATCCATAAATGGTGGCTTCCATCTTGGTAGTTGTTAGAAAACGTGAGCCTGGGACAGTTGGCCCAGCCTGAAAAGCACAAATAAGAGCATTTGCAAACAGCAAGCACAGCCTCCCTGGGGTTCCTGGGTAGGTCAGCAACTCCCCCCTCCCCCTCATATTCACTTTTTCTTTCTTGAGCTGTGTAGCTCACCAGGCTACCCCAGTGAGTTAAAGCTTTAAATAAATAACACTCAAAACTGCTGTCACATCCCTGCCCCCAGCTGCTGCAGGCCCTCCCTCTCCCTTCCTCTTCTGCTAGGAGCAAGGCCTGGGCTGAGCCCAGGAGAAGGTATCTCCTCAGCACGGCACGTATGCTGTCCCAGGGGCCCTGCGCGGCAGAGGATGGGGTAGTCCTGATCCAGCGCAGACTCCCTCTTCCTGGGTTTGTTAGAAGCCTGACCAGGCCCAGAGTCTTATGACTTCAACAGATGTTTCTGCTTAAGGAGCCCTGGCATCTTTACGGCCTGTTTTTTCCATTCTTGCTTCTCTTCCTCTGTCTCAGCTGCCCTGAACGCAACTTGGACTTCATTTTCTTTCTAATGGTTACAGGGATAGAAAGGACTTTTTTCCCCCCAATTTTTTTCTTTTTTCTTATTTCTTTGAGTCACAAACACACGCTTACACGGGTGTGTGCACACATACACAAACTGCACATGCACTCAGATCTGTTCTCACGGTGTGTATCCTTAATAAGGCACTGACATTTACTGTCCTGCAAACTTAACCCCGGTTCAAAGCCTCCCTCTGTGCCTACACCCATACCTCACATTCTTCCCCGCCTAGCCCCAAAAGGGTCATCTGGGGCAGCGGATCAAGGTGTCCACCTAAAGGCTGATTCTGAAAGCTAGTGCTGCCCCACCTCCAGCCTGTCCTTCCAGCAAAACCTGAAGAGCATCGCTGTCAGATGCTATGTGTCCAGGGAGGTTTCAACCAAGAGAGAGTGAAAGCTGAGACTGTGTCCCCTCAAACTCTGCCGGGCCAGCCTGCCTACCTGGGCGCAGATGGGGTTATGTTGACAGTTGTTAAAAAATGGAACCAGTTTTCCGTGGGCAGGTCCCAGGCTTGGAACCAGTCAGGCCACTCCTCAGATCACACCTGTAATTCCCCCCAGCTTCTTACATGACAGGTGTTCCCAGGCACCTCCCCTGCAGGCTTTGGGGTGGCCTGTCCCACGACCTTGGGTCTTCAGCTTATGGCCTGCGAATGCCTGGGGCTTAGGCCTCTTTATTGCCTCCCAAGACTGAGCTGGTGGACCTGAATTTTGCCTCTGGGCTCCCACGGGGGGGGGGGGGGGGCGGATAAACAGATCTAATTGGAGTCCTTAATGTTGACATCACCTGGCCACCTAGACCCCTTGCTCGCAAGAGGCCATCCTATCCTAAATTCTAAACCATGTCTCCACATGGTTTCTACTGAAGAGGATAGTGACGCAGACTCACCTCTGAAGCTATTTTTATACCTGAGCTAACTACTCCAGACCGTCGTGATCCACCCCGATCCTGACCATGAGGAAGAGGAAGCATGGTGACATCTTGAGAATGTCCCATCTTCAAGGCCCTCACCACCCACCGAGGGGCCTTTCCTGATGGCAGGGCTAAGCCTCCTGAAGCGCTCACTGGGCGGCTGCCATCCCCTGCCCTCTCCCTTCCGAAGGCCACGCATACATCTCACCTTGGCCCTCTCCTTCCTGCTTCTGTTTAAACAAATGAAAGTGCGGGCTCTTGTTTGTTTGTGTTTTGGAGGCCGAATCATGGCATCCCCAGTGGAGGAGTCTGCTTAGAGAGAGAAGCAACAGCAGAATGAACAACATTCCCAGCGGCCTAATGTCACATGCAAGGACATTGGGAAATGGAACTGGAAAAAGACTCAAAGAAGGACTAGAAGAAGGGCCATCCTCCAAGCTGGAGGCTGGATATGCAGAACAAGAGCCGTGCTCTTAGTGTCCCAGGACAGCCCTTTCTGCTGGCTTTCTTCCCACAGGTTCCCTAACAAAGAGGAAGGGGGCTGTCCCTTTGGATGCTCCATCAGTACGTAAATCCCTTCAGAATCCACCCCCCCTCCAACATGGTCTCCAGAACCACTGACAGCGATACCACAATCAGGTCCTGCTGTCGTAAAAACCAAATCGACATGAGGAGCCCTGTGGGTCAGACACTCTTCTTCCCTGGGTATTTGCAGAGGGAGCAGGGAGGCTTGTTTCATCTTTCTGCTCCTCAGGGTTCCCCATAACCAGCTGCAACAAGGATTTCACACCACATTTCTGAGGAGTTCTGAGTCTCTCCTACCATGTGGGGCTCTGGTTCTGAATGGCCATGGCACTTGCAATCCTGAATCCTCCAGATGTGGAAGCAATTGGCCAGTCACCTGGATGCCCAACGCAGTCCTTTGTCACTCCCCTCTCATGCTTTGCTGCTGGATCTGGTGGGAGGAAGAAAGCCCTGGGAGATGAACTCACCACCTAGGAGCCAGGCACAGAGTCTAGTGGCAAGTGACTTTCAGATGGACCAAGGGAAGCTCTCAAGTCCTGGAGGATCTGGCCACACCCTTCTTTCCAGATGGTTGTGTCCTCTTGGTATCAGGAGTGAGGGAATGGATGCTTGCCAGGGCTTCAAGCACAAAATCCCCTCTTTGCATCAAGAGACCCTGCTTTCATGGGCTGGTAGGGAAATGGCCAAGTCCCCAGATGCCTTTGATGCACTTGTCACCGTGAATGGGGAGGTGCAGTGGGGTGTATGTGCGTGCATGCACACGTGTGTATTATCAAGAGAGAGATCAGTTACAGGAAGAGTACTAAGTGGCTTCAAATGCTTTAAACATATGCATCCTGGTTTTGAAATGGTAACATCATTAATGCTAATAATGTTTTTGCAATCATTGATTGAGATCTGTCTTTGTGCCGGCCATAGTACTTTACATATATTACCTCATTAAATTCCCAAAAACCACTGTGAGGTACAAGTACCGAAAAGTGCCAAAGGTCATAGATCTGAGCAGTGGCCAGGGCTAGGATTAGAATCTCAGAGTCCAAAGTCTTTACCACAATACTCTTCCACCTGTATGCAATAACACCTACGCTGACAATAGTATGTACTGAACCTTATTATTTTCGTGCCACATGTCAGATACAATTCTAACCTCTTTATATGTATTCACTTAATTCATGTTCCCAAAATTCTGCATTTGCTCTCATTATGCAGAAGAGGAAACTGAGGCATAGAACATTTGGTGTGGATTTCCTTCAGCACCTGTTGCTGGAGCTCCTCCTGTGTGTCAGGCCTCACATGTCGTCCACACGTGAGATACAGAGGTGAGTTATATTATCCTTAGCGTCTGGGATCTATCAGCAAGGCCCATGGCTCAGAGTGGGCTTCCAGAACTGGATGCTGGGGGAGCTGGTAAAAACAGTACATCCTAGGAAGAATGAGGGAGATGAGCCCCCCAAGAGGTCTCTAGACACAGGAGTGGAACCGAATCTTGTCATCAAACTGAGGTCAGAACTGGGCCAGCAGCAGGACTGGTAGCACCAGAGTCATTTTATTTCTGTTGCAGTGTGGTCTTAAAAGCAAGATTCCAGAACCAGGTTGCCAGGTTCAAATCCTCATTCCACCACTCTTTAGCTGTGCCACACTGGGCAAGTTAATGGACCTCTATGGATTTCACTGTCTTCACCTGTAAAACAGAAGTAATGACAATGCCCACCCATGGTTTGTGATTACCTTACTTACCTTGGCTGTCCAGGTGGACTGTCAACTCCAAATCCCTCCAATCATACTGGGCCCTTCATGCTGAGGGGGCCAAGACTGCAGGTAGGGGGCCAAACTGTCACCCAGGTAGAGAGAAGAAAACAGTAGCAGAAACCAATCAGAGCCTGTCCCTGTAGGTTTGGTGGGGAGGGAGAGAGAAAATCTGATGGGAAAGGGGGAATTCCCATCCTGGGTGAAAGGGCTGGCAAAGGACCTGGGGCTGTCCCTTCCTAACCACCAGAGGCCATGTTGGAGCTGCCCGGCACCTGGGCTGGTTGGAAATGGGGAATTTCTCTGGACTGGCATTTACCACGGTGCCACTGTCATCTAATTATGGGCATGAAGGCAGGCTTCCGCGGTCTTTCCACGCTCCTCCGTCACCCAGGGCAGGAACGCCGATCTCTTCCTAGCAGCCCCCCTGTAAACTTCCCCAACCTCAGCCGCCGGCTTGGACGGGGTGGTGGGGGTGGGGAGGTGGGGTGGAGGATGGGATGGGGGGCATGGCAGTCAGCCGGGTTCTGTGGCAGCCAATCTTTCCTGGGAGAAGCTGATGGCTGAGCTCATCAGCCGGTGCTGGATCCACTCCTCAGCGGCCCCGGGGAAAGGAGTGGCTCCTGGGGCGCTGGGTTTGTGTACAGGGACTGTCAGAGGCAGCAGGGCTGTCTGGTGACAGATTAGAGCAGCTGAGAAGAGAGGATGACCTTTTGGAAGTGGGACAGAAATGTTGGCCTAAGGGGACTCTCGCATCCGCCCCTCCCGCTCCCTTCCCTTCACGCTCACTTTTGAGAGCTCACTCCGGGACTTTTCATCTGCATCGAGACCACAATTTCCTCTCCCAGAAATCCCATTAAACTGTGAGTGTGAGAGAAAGGGAAGGAAAGGAGGTTGAGAGGGAGTGTGTGTGTGTGCGCGCACGCGCATGCAGATACACACACCAGCATTTCTTTCTGGCCTACACTTATTTACACATTTCTACCATTATGTTCATTTCCATGCCTGACCCCTTGAACTCCCTCTCTCCAGTAAGTCTTCCTCTCCCATGTTCTGGAAGCCCCAGGGCCTCCTGTATTCTCACACAGCAGCCTGCTGAAATGTGTGCAGGTTGCAGGAACGAGAAGGACGTGATGGAGTGGCGGCTGGTGGCCTAGCTGCCCCCGCCCCCCAGGCCCCATGTCCCAGGCATACAACTGCTGCCCCTCCACCATGGAGCACACTTCCTGTCCGGCCTGCTGCTGGGCAGAAGGGTCAGGGATGCAGAGGTCAGAGGTGAACTAAGTCTCATCCCAAGTGGCGGCTTGAGTTTCTTGAGAGTGAGCTGAACTGGGGGCTTGGCGGCCTAGATTTTGCCCCAGGTTCTCTGGTGGGAGTTGCTCAGAGCTCTGGGCCAAGGCCTCTCCCTCTTTGCCCAGGAGAACTGCAACATCTCAGCAGACCCCGTGGCATACTGGGAATTCTGGGTCTCTCACATTTTCCTATCTGATTATCTAATCTAACAGAGCAAAACAGTGACACCAAAAGCCCTAAACCTGGAAAATGATTCACTCTGGGATATGAGCTTCCAATTGTGTCTACAGATACACCTGGCTAAAGGCATTTGGCTTCCCCCTCTATTACCATGAGCTTGCCTTTCCCACAGAAGAGGTGGCTGGGGTCAAAGGGGACCGACCAGTCAGGAGATGCCATTTTGTCTAAAATAGCACATCTATGAAGAAAGGTCCACCAAATTCAGCTTAACTGCAGTTTTACACTGTGCATGTTTCTGGGGAATCAGGAACACATTCAGGGCTGCTGCTAGCTTGAATGAGATTAAATTTGTCCTTGTATTCTGATCAAGGGCTGTGAAATCTCTTTGGCCCCCAAAATGTTCAATGGCTTTTGAAGAAGGACTAAGTGACTGATGATAGGAGCAGAGAGCAGCCTCAGTCTCCCCATGTCTGCACCATGTAATTTATTAGCAAGAAAAAAATGGACATAGGCTAAGTGTTCGGCCACATGGTATTAGTTAAATTAATATCTGTGAGATGGAATACTAGGTAGTTATTAAAATTATGTGTGAGACCGAAGCTTAATCTCACAGGAAAATGTTCACAGCATATCACTGAAGGGAAAAAGCAGATTATGAAGCAGAATACATAGAATATAGCAGTGTTGCAAAGAAAAGTATCGTGTACATTTTTATCCAGAAAAAGTGTGTATAAAAATATTAACAGTGCTGTCTATGGATCATAACCTTATGTTTGACTTTTATCTATTTATTGGAAATTTTCTCTATCGTTCCAATTTTCTCCCAATAACATATATTTTCCAAAATCAGGAAAAAAATTAGATTAAAAAAAAGAAAGAAAATCTGTGTCTCCTGTTTCTTATCCCATGTCTTTTCTCCATGTGGTTTTAGAGATTCAAATCCCCCAGCCATCCCATCACAGATATTTTATGGAATGAGAGACAGAGAACCTGATGTCCTCAACAACATCACCAAGGTGACTCTCTCACCCCCAGTCACAGATTTCGGAGGGCTTCATATTTCTATCTGGTACTGGGAATTCATCAAACCCAAACCATTTTCTTTTCCTAGTCAGGAACGAGCATCTCCAAGGGCTCGTAAGTTCCCAGGGGTTCTCAGAGGACCATTATAAACCCTGACAGCTCCTCAGTGGGTTTTTGAACTCGAGGCTGATTGGTCCCTTCTCCGGGGCCTTTCACAGCATCCTATCCCTCAGAGCTTTGAAAACCTGCTGTCGCTGTGTGAAAGGGGCCAGGAGAACAATGGCCTGTCTCCCTTTGTGGAAAGATGATGAAGGGAATTAGAACAAGACCATTCGGCTTTGCCCAGTTCACAGGACAGTGTCTCCGTAGGGCGGAGCTCGGTGAGTGGGAAGAGGAAACCGTGGGGCCGCTGTGGAGTCGCCGTGAGCAGATAGGCCTGGTGCATACTGTTTCTGTCACAGAGTCTAAAGAACCATCTAGCTTTCAGCTGCTCCTCATGGTCACCTCCTTCCAAAGCAGAGTCAAGATCGTGTCTCTTCTCACTGTAGGAAATGGCACTGCAATGTTCCAGCTGTCCTGAAGTCACTAATCCCATCAGGGGCAGATCTTGGCAACACACCCCGGGGGGTGGGGGGGGCAGCTGTCCTCCTGGTCCAAGAGTCCAGCCGGTCACCTCTGCTGCTTCAGGGGTGCCACGTTACCAATTCTGGTGCATGGTCAGACAGTAGCTTTTCTCGGTCAGCCTGTCCTTGGAAAATTCATTCCCCTGTTGTATTGGAAAATTCCTCCTGTGCCTGTCATTGCACACATCAGGAGACCAAGGTTTCCATTTTCTCAGAAGAAATTAACCAGCTACTGTCATTGAGAACGAGCTTGTTCCTGGAATTTTTTACTCATCCTCTCATAATAATCCAGGAGACAGTCTGAGGCTGAGGCCCGTGTTCTCCCATGGCGAGAAACCAGCTGTGGCTAGACCAGGGGCTGAGCATGCAATGGGGGCTCTATCCCCAGGGGATAGAGTCAGCCTCAGCAACTAAGCAAGGCCCTAAGCATCTTCGGTATCATCCACTCCTGGTTGTTGGGGAAGCTGAGTTTGGCAGAACAGAGAGTAGCAACAGAAAGCCCAGCCAAGGCGCCTTCCCCTGCAGAAAAAGACTCTCACGACCCCTGCCCTTGATTGAGACTCCCTCAAGTTATAATAATAATAATAATAACGATGACACAGATGGGAGGAAGTCTATCCTGTCTTGCCAGGTCGAGTAAGAAGAAATGTTCATTTTGATTGACACAGAAATGAAAAGAACTGTATTTCAGGGATAGGAACCCAATAAGTTAATGGAAGATCCTTGCCATTTCAGCTCCTGGGACCCGATAAAGCAGGAAAGGCAACTTGAAAATATAACAAAGATTCCCTTTGACCTGGAGTCCCGGGCAGTCTCAGTCTGATTTTAAATCCAAATTTTCAAGTGCAAGTAAGCTTCTTGGAAAGAAAGATCTACTTATACACAAAGCAGTAGAAGCAGTAGGAAATCTGAGGCCTCACCATTTTATGATTAGTGATGATGAGGTGGAGCCTCCCGTTGATGTCACTGTCAGACTATGAAAAACACCCGCTCGCCTGTCACGCACTCTCATGTGTCCTATAGAACACCTGGTGTATCATGAGCCAGATACGATGCTAGACACCGAGTGCATTCACTCAAAGTGCATCAGCTGTCATTCCCTTTCCAAGAGCCACAGCCCAAAAGGAAACCAAGAGAGGACAGAGGGTTACAAGTTAGAGTCTTTATCAAGGAATAAAGAGTAAGCCACAGGTGGGGCACAGTGGCACATGCCTGTAATCCCAGCAGCTCAGGAGGCTGAGGTGGGAGGATCATGAGTTCGAAGTCAGCCTCAGCAACTAAGCAAGGCCCTAAGCAATTTATCAAGACCCTATCTCTAAATAAAATATAAAAATGGGGCTGGGGATGTGGTTCAGAGGTTAAGCACACCTGGGTTCAATTCCTGGTACCCCTCCCTCCAAAAAAAAAGAGTGAGCCACAGGAACACAAAGAAGACTGCAGCTGATTCTACTCAGCTTCGGGAGGTGCTCCCCCTGCGGGAAGTTTCTAAGTTGGGGTTGACCAGGGGTAGGAGTTCTCCAGGCGATGGGACGAGGTATTCATTGTAAACATGAATGTTGATCCCTGCTCTTGAGCTCCGAGGGTCGGGAACTCAGTGGGTGACAACCTTTTGTAAAACCTTTAACATCTACTAGAAACCATGGCCATACTCTCTGGCAATGTGTCCAGAGTACCAGTGGCCCAAAGCATGTCTTCATGTTCGATGTGGCCAGACAAACACCTCAAAAAGGAGTCCCAAAGCCAGTGACACATTCCTCCAGGGACTACTGCTTCTCAGAAAAAGTAAGGCTCAGCTCTTCTTAAGCATGTAGACAAAAATGCCTGAATAAAAATTAGGGCAGAGGGTTAGAGTTGTAGCTCAATGGTGGAGCGCTTGCCTTGCATGTGTGAGGCACTGGGTTCAATCCTCAGCACCACATACATAGAAATAAATAAAAATAAAGATTAAAAAAATTAGGGACAGCTTGCACAGTGATGGGCCCAAACCTGCCATGGATTATTCCTCTTGCTCCCTTCCCTAACCCTGTCCTCACCCCCACTCCCACCTCCATCTCCCCTGAGCAGCTGATGAGCATCTATGCATAGTCAGCCTCAGCTCAAATGCCCTCTCCTCTGAGAAGACTTTCCCAATACTACCAGGCACCCGGTCATCCCCACCTTGCCCCACCCCACCCTTAGCACATGTCCATCTTACCTGTGGGCATCTACTTCCTTCCATGTTTGTCTGCCTGAGGATAGGAAGTAGGTCTTTCTCATCTCTGCAAACCCAGGGGCTAACTAAATGCCCAGGAAGCTTTTATTGAATGGACCCAGGCTGCTCTCCCCTATGTAAGTTTGTCCTGAAGTCCTTTTAATAGAGCAGGATGATACCACTGTTGCAACGTCCTTCCTAATAAAATCAGAGTGTCTGTATGCACATGAAGAAACTAGAGAGTAGAGAAGGGAGGCCAGTCCAGAATTCAGTGGGTGGCAGGTCTGGGAGCATTACAGAGCAGGCCTCAGTCCGGGATAAATCCCACCAGGGTTGTGTGGAGACTAAAATTCCTTAAGGTCCCGGACCACCCCAAATCTGATGAAATTCTGAACAAGCCACAGTGCTGGGCTCCAGCATGTTCTAAAAGGTTCTCCCGGGCTGCGCCTCTAGAAGGTTGGGGCGGAGAAGAGCCCCACAGGCCTCGCACAGTGTCAGGTTCCTGCTTTTCTGTCAGCAGGCCTGGAAGAGCCTGGAAGAAAATGGAGTATTATTATTTGTTTGTTTTTACAGTGACTCCATCTGTAGGAACTGGGTTAAAGTCCACTTTGAGAAAAGGAGAACAAAAGACCTCCTGTTAGTGCTGGAAGTTTGCCTCTTAAGATATCACTGAGAGGAACTGGGGAGGGAAAAAAAAAAACCCAGCAGGCAGAGGAAGCTGCAGCCTTCAGGAACACAGCGGCACTTTGGAAAGGAAAGTGCAGCGGCCTTTCATCTGCAGCCGCCCTATCTGGGCTGGCTTCATGGCCCACTGCAGGGCTGGCCAGTGCCCAGTTCCCACACCCCTGGAGCACGGGGAGGCTGCCAGGAGTTGTGGCAGAGCCCACAGATCTCCACATCCAGCCACCCCGGGGGGAGGGGGAAAGCGGGATCCAACCCTATAGAACTTCTGTGTGCCAACAAGATCCATGTCAACTCAACACCGAGGAGGCTACCATGCGACTGTCACCGGTACATCAGCAGGGAGGAGCCACAAGGGAGAAATCTGACCCTGCTCTGCTTGGAAACCAACTATGGCACTAGTAAGCTAGGCGGAACCTTCCAGATTACAAACTCAGGCCATCTGACTCCAAGACTCAAGGGGTTATTCTACTCTCTTCAAGTGAACAAAGAAAAGTTGGAGAAGGACAGGAAAGGCCCTCTTCCCACCACCTGCCGTCGGCTCAGCCCTGCCTACATTAAACCCGCTTGACCACCCAGATGATGGGGTGGGTCTTGTCCTGTGACTTCCCCTTCCAGAGCCAGTCAACTTTATTGTGAGAAACTGGAGTTCTCAGCTGCAAAAGAAAGAGGGACAGAGACAGGAAGGAAAAGACAGAAATTCCCCCAAAGTCTCAGGTCTTTCTTCCATTCTCAACCAATTCACATCACCCTCTTCCTTCCTGGTGTTCCCCTAAGATTAGGCCTTGGTCCCTGCCCTGCAGAGTGGCTGGGCTTTCTGGGTCCCCCAACTCAAATGGTCAACCTAACTACTTTGTTTCCTGAAGATGTGATATTTTTACTGACTTCTGACCAAACACCAAAGATTTCTCAACAGAAGCTCCAAAATGAAAGCATTGCTGTGCCACTCTTCCCTCTGTCTCTTCGCGGCCACCCCTGTTCCACAGGACGCAGCAGACAGGGCGTGGGAAGCAAGACACGTGAGGGGATGGCTGGGGTGACCAAGCTGTCCTGGGCAGGGCTGGTCCTCTGATCTTCTGTGCAGCTGCCCCGTGACTTCAAGGGGATTATTTGCACTAACAAGTTGGCCAACAATGGTATGAGGGGAAGACTCAAAAGAAGCTGATCCAATCCTCTTTGGGATGCCTCTCCCTTTGGCTGGCCTCAGGGGGACGGGGCTCTTTGTGGAATCACTGAGATTTGGGCCTAATTAAGCCCTGGCATTGAGCCAACATGCTGGTGGCCCCTCGGATTTCCCAGGTCCACACAAGTGGCATAAACACCAGACTGGGACTGTGTGCTGTTTAACTGATCTCGGAAGAACCGGGCCTTTTTAGCTAAGAGTGTGTGTAGGCAGCTCACAGAGCTGGGCAAGTGTCACCAGGCCAGTCCTGGGATGAACTTTAGGCAAAACACTCTCTGGGACCACAGTGGGCAACCATTAAGATTTCCTTTCTTTTTTTCTTTTTGTTTTGTTTTTAACTGAGGGTTGAACCCAGGGGTGCTCTACCACTGAGTTACATCCCCTGCGTCCCACTTATTTTTGAGATAGGGTCTCCATAAATTGTGCAGGCTGGGCTTAAACTCTTGCCTCAGGCTCCTCAGTCACTGGGACCAAACTGTTCCGACTCTTTCCTTTCTTTTACTGACAAAGCCGGAGCTCACCACCAGAGGTGACCAATCATTCCCTGATTGGGATGTGCCTGATATTCTTTGCATTTAAGGAGTGTTTAGCTTCTGAGTCCGTGACTGGGTCTTGAACAGCCCAAGATGTAAAGCACCCAACATGAACTGAATAACTGCGTGCTTTCTTGAATGTGACAATTTGATGAGTGTGTGGTCTCAGAATTTGCTTGTAGTAAATAAGTAAGCAGAAAGTAAGCTTAGGTCCATGAAGTTCAAGACCAAGCATATGAAAGATCCACTCCCCAAGCCCCACGCCTGGCCCCTGGAGGCCTCTGGGATTACCCTGAAGCATCAGATCTGGTCTCATAGCCACATCTTACCAGTAATGGGGGTGTGGGTGGGGATAGGGGGTCTGGCAAGATGTGGGTGATTTGGGAATGGCTCAGCCATGGAAGGAGAGTGAGGTAGGACTCCTCCCACCACAGATGCTTTGTGTCCTTAGCGAACAGAGTGGTTCTCATCTTGGCCCCAATTCCTGTGCCTATAAACATGATGGTGATACCTGCCACCAACTTTTCCCTAAAGAAGGCTGGGAGAGTGAATTAATTAATGTTTATTGAGCACTTGAAGTTCTTTGGAAAAAGGCCTTTATAAATATAAGGCATGATTAAAGGATATCAGTTTGCTAACTCTCAGAGGAAGTGCTTAATGGGATCAGGCCTGAAGATCTTGATGATTGAGTTTCATTCTTTATTCACATATGCTCAGGGCTCCCCTCACTCAACTCCGCTGCCCATTCATGTGGTTATTATGCTGTTTTTCCATTTCCATATAATCATAGCGGGGGGTCCCACAAATGCTGCCCTCCTGCCATGCATACCTACTGCCTCCCTCTCTTGTCCTCAAGCCTGATGACTTTTTTGCATTCCTTACTTTCCTTGTCCTTTCTGTAATGTGACACTGGTCACTACTCTCTCCTCATCCTTGGAAGTCTTGTTCTGTTTCCTCAACCCCAACAGGTCTGAAGTGCATCTTCACCGACCCCAGACCAGTTCCCTACCCTGTCTGCCCAGTGTCTCTTCTCCATTCTCATGGGGCCTGTTCTCCATTTCCAGACTCTCAACACAGGCCCTTATGCACCCAACTTGCTCAGCCCCTTTAAAAACCTGTAGCTGGGGAGGTGTGGCATGTATATATCCCTGAACTGCCTAAGTCAATTCTATGCCATCTTTGACCTCAGGCCATCCTGTTCCCAAACTTGCCCCAGTCTCCTGTTGATTTGCTGGTCCTGCTCATATGTGGCCTGCTTTTCTGCAGCCTACTTTTCTGCCTGGCTCTCACACTCAGCTTACACTCTCTCCCAGCAAGCTGTTTGAACGGCAGAGAATTGAACAACAGATGCCCCTTTCTAGGGTGCCCTGACAGATCCATTCTCTGCCTACATCCCCCAACAAGCACAGACACAAGGACACTGATGCAGCTAGGCACATACCAACACACGCCAAGTGCCACTTATATAGACACATAGACAGATACCCGTGCTCATATAGACATATACCAACACAGATGATCAACAGAGGCCCGGATACGTACTCATGAGGACATACAGACAAGCACAGAGGCTCACAATCCAGATGCACACGAAGACAGACTCATACAGATACACACAAAGATATGAAGACAGAATCTTACAGACCCACTCAGAAACACTCAGACATAAATGTAGACACACAAACACACGGTCATGCACATGGACGAGAATCTAGGTATATATAAAGATGTATGCACAAGTTCAACAAACCATAGAGATACACAGACATACAGAGAAGCACAGACACACACGTTCATATAAACATGCACACAAAGGCACACACAGGCACACAATGGTGTTCACACATACACAGGCATACATAGAGGCGCAAGCATACACTCACCCACCCTTCTTACTGACCAAATGGACCTCCCTCGCCCCTGTGAATAGCCAACTCTCCCTACTCCTGTCTTTCTCCGTACCTGTCTGTGTTAGTAAGGATTCTCCAGGGAAACAGAATGAATAGGACATGTATGTGGATGAATGGATGGACGGACAGATGGATGGATGGACAGAGGGATGGATAGACAGGTGAATGGACACAGAAATAGATTTTAAGGAATTGGCTGATGGGATTGTGGAGGCTGCAAGTGTGAAACCTCCAGGCCAGGCCAGCAGACTGCAGATCCAGGAAGAGCTGGTGTTGTAGCTGGAGCCCAGAGATAGTCTGGAGGCAGAAGAGAGGTACCTCCATCTTTTCTTTTAAGGCCCTCACTGATGGGATAAAGCCCACCCACAGTATGGAGGGTAATCTGATTTACTCCAAGCTACTTATTTAAATGTTAATCTTATCTACAAAATACCTTCACAGCAACATCTAGATTAATATTTGACCAAATATTGGGTACTGTGGCCCAACCAAGGTGACACACAACACCAGCCATCACACCATCTCTCTGGTAAACCAGTGCTCACACAAATCTAAAACATCACTCTCACCACAAGGCTTCCCTATGCCAAAACCCAACACTTCACACCTACACACCATGGCGTAAGGCCAACACTTGCTGGGGTAGTGAATAAGGAGGAATTTTGAGAGGGGCTCACTCTGCTCTACTCAACAAACCAGCCTGAGGGCCCTATGGTGAGCTTGGCTAGGGGTTGAGGATACAGATACCAAAAGCCACGCTCCTGCATTCCTCCTCTCCAGTATCCAGTTTCTAGACATCCTTTAGATATCTCTAGTGCCCCACAGTACCTAGTGGAGCATCTTACACAAAGAAGGACACAAAGTAATTAACAATTACTTGTGAATTAATGGATCTTATTTTTATATTGACCCCTGTAACAAATTTATCTGAAACATCACAGGCTTTTAGGACCTCTCTTCTAAAAAAATCATGAACTATAGGGCTGGGGTCATGGCTCAGTGGCAGAGTGCTTCCTCGCACATGTGAGGCACTAGACTGGATCCTCAGCACCACATAAAAAAATTTAAAAAAAATAAAGATATTGTGTCCATGTATAACTAAAAAAAAATTTTTAATCATGAACTATATACTAAAATGTGTTTCCACTTTTATTTTTATGGCACAGATGTGAAGAGATATTTTCATAACCAGGAAGGGTATTTATACCCCAGAACATCCACAGTGGTCTCTAGGGATGGGATTGTAGGTGGCTTCTATTTTATCTTTCATACTTTTCTGTGTCTTCCAAATTGTCCTCTGTAACCATGTGTTACTTTTAGAATCATAAACCACTACGTGTCTTTTCTTTCATCTTTTTATTTCTGAATCTGAGGGGGTACGGGGCTCTGTTCTCCGTCCTTTCTTGGGACCTACGGTGTCCTTCTTGGCTTCCCTTTGAAAATGAGGTGACCTGAGACTTCCTTGTAAAAGTCTGTGGAGGTCATAAAAGTAAAATTAACTGCAAACGGTTGTTCTGTTTTAATTACGTCCAAGTGTCAGGTAACATGGAACTTTTAATGAAAGCATTTGGAGAGCTAATGATGAGTGCCCTGTCAGGCCGCTGCTGGAAGGAGCAGGGAGCCAGGTGCACCCAGTCTCCCCACGGCCACTCCTCCAGTCTGTCCAGACCTGCCTGCTGGTCCTGGGCCTCCTGTCAGCATGCTGTCAGGCTGCATGTGTGCCAGACAAACACCCAACCATGGTGGAAGCGACTGTTCCTTGAACTTTGCTTCAGCCCCCGCCTGCTGGGGTCTCGGGAGGGAAGTGTTCACCTCCAGCCCAAACGAAATGGAGCTTCAGAAAAACCACAGTGGAGGCCGCAGCGGCCTGGGGTTCTGAACTTTGTATTCCTTAGACTGCCAGCATCACTCGTTGCTGAGTGTCATGTAACTCCCAAGAATGCAAAGGGGAAACCAGAGAGCCAGAGGAACGCAGACATCTTGTGGCTGCAGAGTCTGTTCAGAAAGTTGTCTTTCATGGGGTGGCCAGGTGCACCAAGAGAGGCTGGAAGCCGGTGAGAAGCGGGCGGTCCCAGAACCAGGAGGCTAGGCCTGTTCGGAAGCCGAAGTTCCAAGAAACTCACCCCACATAAGGCCAAGTTTGTGAAATCCCCCTCATTCTGGAAAAGATCCTACACAAACTGCTGGGTTTCCAGCCTGATATTTGATAAGTGCAAATGGGCTGAAAATATTCTGGAGATTTTCAGAATGGTACAATTAGCAGCAGCTGATGAGGCCCATCTTACCTCCTGCAGTGTCCAGTCAGAGGCTGCACCAGCCAGGCAGGGCCAGCGTTTGTCCCTGGTCACATCATCCTGCAGAAAAGTATGCTTCACCATCAGGCCTCATTCTCACAGGCTCATGTCCCCTGCAACCCTCTCTCAGCATCTGAGGGACGGTGTCACGGCCAGGACTCACTCACAACAGCCTCTGTACCAGTTTCCCTGGGCTGCCACAACAAAGAACCTCAAACTTGGTAAAAATTGACCTGATAGAAATTTATTCTGTCACAGTAATGGAGGGTAGAAGTCAAAAATCAAGGTGCTGGCAGGGTTGGTGCCTTCCAGGCCTGCAGAGGGAGAATCGGGTCCAGTCCTTCCCGCAGCGGCTGGCGGTTGCCAGCAATCCTTGGGCATGTTCTTGGGCCTGTGGACACATCACTCAGGTCTCTGCCTTCATCTTCACATGGCGTTCTTCTGGTGCGACTCCTCCTCCTCTTCTTATTAGGACAGCAGCCATATTGGATTAAGGGCCTGCCCTACTTAGTTATATCCGCAATGACCCTGTTTCCAAATAGGTCACGTTCTGAGGTTCCAGGAAGGACATGCTGGGGAAATACCCAACACAATTCAGCCTTCTTGATACCCCCCAACAACAAAGATTTGTTCTCCACCTTCCCCTGACCTCACAGCCCCTTCCTTCAGTCAGGGAGATGGGCTTCTGGAATACAAGGTGGGGTCCCAGGCTCTCCCACTAAATTCCCAAGAGGCAAGAGAAAGTGAATACATTCTCTGGGGGACCTGAAACAGACTGCAGAAAGAACAGAATGCCCTTGGATTTCCTGTTTTACCGTCAAGATTGGAATTTTGCCTCTTCTCCTATAATACAGATCTTTTGATTAACAATTTTTTTAAAAAAAAATTTCTTTTTTTTTTCCTCCAAAAAATATCCAAATGTTGACATGAGGCTCCAGGAAGGTATGCTGTGTTTAAACTGTGGCTTTGTGTGTTCCTCAACTCACCACTGGGTTTCCCTGAGGTTCCTGAGTTTGAAAAGCGCAGCCACAGAGAAAAGGGCAGCAACTCATCTGTTTACCCTTTAAAAGGAATCACACCTTAGAGAGGAGAGCCTGGGCCCAGAGAGGTCAAGAAGCTCACCCAGGATCACACAGTGCATTATTAACTGAGTAGCAAATGTCCCTCAGTACCCATCTTTTCCCCTGCACCTACCTAGCTCACGTGCTTATTTGCTGTGTGACTTTGAATGGATCTTTTTACTTCTTTTGTGTAATAAAATGCCCCTAATCTCTGTTCCACCTAGAGGCCTGTGAGTGAGAGGGCCTGAGAGGAAGCACTTTGAAACTATTGGAGAGTTGTATGTAAACAAGGAGTTGCAGATTCCAGCCTAATGCGCCTAAACCAAGCATGGTGATTAGAGCAAGTGACCCACCTAGGGTCGTGCTGGGCAGACCACGGTCTGAGGGAAGCCCAGGCCTCTCTGAGCCTCCAGGAGGCCCAGTGAGTTCCAGCATTTCAGGACGGGAGAAGGATGAGGCCTTGCCCAGCTCCAGCCCCAGCAGCAGGCCCTAGAAGCACCCCCAAACAAATTCCTGTCCCCGACCTGAGAGCACCTTTTCAAAATGGAAAGTCCTGGGAGAATGAGTAGTGAACAGCAGCACTAGCATCTTCTTTCTCCCTTAAGAGGGCCACAGAGACCACCCCCACCACCGTCTTCAGAGGAAGTCCTCCTGCCCCTGCCCCGCCTGCTGTCCCAGGCTCCTGGGCCGCCTGCCCTTTTCTGTTTACACTGAGAGA
This sequence comes from Marmota monax, assembly GCF_021218885.2. Classification (NCBI taxonomy): domain Eukaryota; kingdom Metazoa; phylum Chordata; class Mammalia; order Rodentia; family Sciuridae; genus Marmota; species Marmota monax. The sequence goes on along the minus strand of NW_026693777.1, from coordinate 17,957,012 downwards.
TGAACTTCTGCAGAGCTTAAGTGCAGTTCTGGCCCCTTTGTTTGTTTTTAAGTCAAGCTACAACTTTGCTCCTGGATTTATTGCAAATTCCATTTATCTTCTTCTGCCCAGAGTCTTTGCACAAATCCTTGAGAGCTTCCCTCCCCTGCTGAGGACAAATATCAAGGGGCACAGAGAAAGGAGGGGAGCACAGACTGAGGGCCAGAGGCTGTCCCGCCCCCAGGCGGCTTTGGGAGGAAGCTGGGCTGGCTGTGCAGGAGGAGGGGCTGCAGATCCCCCAGGGCGACAGACCAGGGAAGGCCAGCCACCTGCCTCCCATCCACTCCTTACAGACCTTAATAGGAAAGAAGAGCCAGGCTGGAAAGCAAAGAAATCCCAGACCTTAGGGGAGGGAGAAGAGAAGGAGAGCTTGGGTTTGGAGGGAAGGAGCCTGTGGCTGTTTCTAGCAGGGAGTGGTGGCCAGTGGTCCCAGAGGCCTAGAAAGGTCCCTCTGAGGCTGGTCTGACCCAGGATTACCCTGCAAGCCCCACCATGTCCGTAAGTGCTGATGAAGATCTAACAACTCCAAACTGAAGCTCACCAGGGGGAGAAAGAATCCAACAGAGTCAAATTGGGAGCAGGGAGTCCAACCGCGCTGTTGGCTTGTCCTTCCAAGACAGGAAGTGCCGATGGCCTGTCTTTCCCTGGCTCAGCAGCACGCAAGAGTCACTCTCAGGGCCTCGCATGGCCCCTGCCTCACCAGAGAAGGGTCCCCAGGGGCTGGGGAAGGGGAACTGCTGGGATCTCAGTGCAGGGGACAAGCTGGGCTCTCAAAAGGGTCTGAACTCTCCCTGGCCCCAGAGAGCAGCTGCGGTGCTGGATGGCTGGGGCAGGCTGGCAGTGGGACAGCCACTGGAGAAGTCACCTTTCACCTCCCATCAGAGTCCCAGTGTGTGGAACTCAGGCCTCATGGGCTCAACCCAGGGCCCCAAGAGCTGGGGTTTAGGGAACATGAGCAGAGCAGGCCCCTTTGCCTCTGAGAGCGCCCTGACTTCCAACAGGGCTGCTGCTTAAATGAGAGGAACGTTTTCCACGCAATTCCCATCAAGGCCCCAGGTTCCATCCCTCCTTGTCTGTGGGGTCCTCGTTTTTCCTCAGTCACAAATCAACCCTTCTGAGAGCCCAGCCTCTCCCCTGCCCCTCCTGCAGGTCTCCGATCTCTCCAGCCTCCACTCTGTACTCTCTATCACTTATCAGACCTGGAGACCTCTACGGCAGCTGTCCCCTCTCTGACTGCATCTTCTGCCCCTCACCTCTTCCTTCCTCTGACTCTCACCTGGTCTCCCCCTGCCATGTGCCCTCGGGAGCTTCCCTGAGGTCCCTTACCAATCTGATCTCTATCCTCAATCCCCTGCATCCCCAACATTCCCCAGGCCTGCCCTGAGGGACCCCATCTGAGTTGGTCTCTCCCTTCCCCTGCACCTAAAGACACCCGGCCCTGCAAGGGGGAGCTCAGCCCTCACACTGGCTGCAGACCCAGCAACTCAGCGGGGACCCAGCTCTCCTCTTGGACCCGCAAACCAGCCAGCTGCTATGCCTGAGGCCCTCACTTTCCTCAGATCTTCCCACGGTGACCCCAACCTCCACTTTCTATCTGCAGAACTACCACCATCCTCCTTCCTGGGGTCCAGACCTCTCACAGGGCTCCCCTTTCATCTCCTCCACCTCAGAGTCCTTCATATCCCTACCCATCCCCATGTTAGAAGTAGATCATCCCCCTCCTTTGCAAACTAACTTATTTACCTGGCCCAACATGGTAATGGCTCCTATCTCCTCCACATCACCTCCTCACCCATCCTCCTTCCTGAATCAGAAGCTGTGAGGTAGCCTTGGAGAAGAGGGTACCAAAACATGGCTGCCTCTTCCCTGTGCTAAAATGCCTTTCTCTAGCCCTGTTCTTGCAGCCATCTTTTGGTTCCTTTCATGATACATTTCTCAGAGGGTCTTTCACACCTTTTGCTTCTACTTCCTCTCCTCAGGCTCTGACCATTCTCAGTGAGGCCACCCCACTGCCACTTTCTCACATTTTCTGGGCCTCCTGCCCACTGCGTGTCCTTAGATTCTCTGGTTCTTTCCCGGCAGCCTTCCACTTTCCGCTCCATCCAGGGACTCTTGATCTGCTCCTCTGCGCACCCAGCCTCCTCTTCCCACAATCCCTTCTATCCCAGCCATGTTTACATCTTCAGCCTTTGCTTCTGTGAGCCCCAATTCTCTACCTTCTAAAGTTTCCATATTTCTACCTCCTTCTGGCTCTCTTTACACAGACACCCTGTGGAATTTTCACACAAAATTGAGTTGATCATCTCATTCCAGACCTCTCTCTCTTCTCGAGAGATAGCCTGACTTTGTTTATGAAAAGTTTCTCAGGTTCAAGTCCTCAAAATTGGCTACATTTCCTTCTTTGTCTCCTTGTATGTCTGATCAACTTCTGGAAACTTGAGGAATCTCCTACACTCTTTATTAATTTATTGTTTGTACCACAGATTTAATCCAGGAGCACTTAACCACTGAGCCATGTCCCCAGCCCTTTTTATTTTTTTCTTTTGAGGCAGTCTTACTAAGTTGCTTAGGGCCTTGCCAAGTCGCTGAGGCTGGCCTTGAACTTGCCATCTTCCTGCCTCAGCCTCCTGAGACCCTGGAATTACAGGCATGGGCCACCCCACCCACCCAAAAGTGTTATCTAAGTTCAAGCCCTCCCCATATCTCCTCTGGACCTTTTCTCTTAGCCTGTGGGCTTCTTCTTCAGTGATCCACCTGTCCTAGAACACAAGAGTCCATTGCAGAAATCTGTTTCCCTCATAGAAACCCAGATGGACTCCATGCTACATATGGCTCCCCCTCATTACCCTGTCACTTCAGTCCTTATTGACAGTCTTCAGCTGCTATTGACTGAGGACCGACTGACTATGCACTATTAACCTGTGCCCAGCTATAACCACCTACTCGCCACTCCCAGAGCTTGCCACTCTGCCCTCACCTGTTTTACCATCCCTCTTTTTGTTCACTTGTTTTATGTGCAAGAGGCACCTCCTCTTCATGCTCCTGTATCCACCTGTCAGCACCTTGACCAACCCTGCTCAAGGAGTAGCTCCTCCAAGAAACATTAGGATAAGGTAGAATCAAGTTCTCTCCTTCCTCATTCTCACTTAGTATATTATTAGCATATTAGCCTATGTATCATATATAATATTTATATATGAAATATTATACTATGTATCTTAGTATTTCATATTATATTATGCATTCCCTATTACAACTGCATCTGAATGTGTTTGCACACATGTGTGTATCGGTGTGCACACACATGCATGCTTTTAGGAGACTGGGGTGTAGCTCAATGATAGAGTGCTTGCCTAGCATGCATGAGGCCCTGGATTCCATCTCAGAACTGCAGAAGGGAGAAGTCTATTGCTTTTGAGTTGGGTCTTATTCCCTAATTTCACAGATGATAAGTGTGTGGCCAGGGTTGGCCCCAGGTCAGAAGGCAAGTCAACAGCAGGATAATATCCTCACCCAGGTCTGCTATCCTTGACATAGTACTTAGGAAAACAAGGAATCCCAGTCTCAATTGTACAAAGTCTAACTGCACAGGCCTTCCAACCCTCTACTTCCCTCCTACAAACTAGGGGGACTAGAATCAGAACAGAGAGACCTTGGATGAGTATCCAGGCCCAGCCTACTTTCCCATCACCACACCCAGATCTACACTCAATACCAGCAGCAAGTACTATAATCCTATTTTCTGAACCTCCAGGTGTACATGTGCCTGTGACTGGGCACACAACACAGGTTGCCCTTAGCCTTCCACAGCCAAATTTGGCCTAGGACATCCCAGGGCCTATTAGATCCATCTTTGTTTTCTGGTCGTCTGGTTTTCCATCTAGCTGTGGCTTTACTCCAAATCCAGTGAAGGGATTTTCTCTTTCATTAATAAGAAATTGTTTTCATTCACCTTCACAAAAGCCAGTGGAAGGATGATCATTCATGAGGTTCAAATCCTCGCCATGAATTTCATAGAACTGGCTCAGGGAATAAAATGATCATGCCAATCTGAGTGCACTAATTGCTGTGAGTGGCAGAAACGGGCATTTGGAAAGTGTTCTACTTTGTACTCCATACAACTTGGAATGGAAAATGAGCCATTACGTTCAAGGATCTGATGTTCTCCTTCAAGGGTGAGCTGGAGCAGGCTGACCCAGGAAAGGCCGTCACAGCTGAGTGCATCCGCTTGCGTGGGAAGCCCAGCTGTCTCCGTGGGGCCCAGGAGACAGGCTGACGAGGGAAGGATTCCTGTGTTTGGGATTGGGCTTGCAAAGTCTCCTGTTTGTAACACTCCACTCTCAGAAGAGCAGAAAGAATTTCCAGCTGTCGTCAGGGTGCAAAGAGCCCTCCTGATTCTGTCTGGGGCTGTTTGTGCTACAGACCCCTCTATCCCTCCTCTGGGCTGTACCACATCAAACATCCGGTCCCAAGGGCCAGCTCTGGAATCATGTGACTCTCAGCTATCAAGAAATGCAAGCAGCAAGAGCCAGGCATGGTGGTGTGTGCTGGTAATCAGAGGCTGAGACAGAAAGATCAAAAGTTTGAGGCTGGCCTGGACAACTTAGCGAAACCCTGTCTCAAAATAAAAAATAGAAAGGGCTGGGTGTAGCTCAGTGGTAAAGTGCCCCTGGGTTCAATCCCCAGGACAAGAAAGAAAGACAGTCAGGCAAGCAGTAAAGGGACCAATATTGTGTGTCCACTTATATGAGATACCCAGAGGAGCTGAATTCCCAGACAGGGAGGAGAATGGTGGCTGCCAGGGCTGGGAGAGGGGAGTGAGGAGTTAGTGGTTCAGGAGCACCAAGTTTCAGCTTTGCAAGGTGAGAAAATTCTGGGGATGAATGGTGGTGTTGGTTGCAGATCAGTGTGAGTGCATGTTAATGCCTTAGAATTGTATACTTAAAAGTGGTTGAAATGATAAAGTTTATGTTATGTACATCTTCGCATTTTTGAGAGAGAGTAGGAGGAGGGAGGGAAGAACAAAAATGGATTTCAGCTCCGGTCACAGCACAGTTAGGAGAAGGCAGCTCAACCCCTTGCCCTAAGGGGTGTGTTTGTGTGTGTGTGTGCGCATGTGTGTCCCTGCAGGAGTGAAAATGAATCAGCAAACAACACCATCAAGGAAGTAAACATTAGTCATGACTAATAATTGGGGTCATTGTGCATATCACAGACCAATATAAGATTTTCAATGGAAGCTAGTCTTTAAATGCCTAAGAGCCTTCATAATATTCTTGGAAGGGTAGATAGGAGATCCTTTCTCCATAACCTGTTCAAAAACACATTTAGTTGTTTGAAGAGAGACTTCAATTTTTGAGTCAGAGAAAATGGGATGAGAGCTCGGGCCACTACATGGCCAGTTCAAATTCAAATGTCTAAGGCCAAGAGTGTTGAATGTTAAAATGCTTTTTATAAACTGTAAAGCACCTCATTATCAATCATCTGTCATCTTTATCATTTCAGTTGAGCCTGGCTATGGGAAGCAAGCTAACAATAGGTTTTTAAAAAAAAAAAAAAAAAAAAAACTCATACTGCACGAAAATAAGCATAGAAACTAAAATACAAAATTCAACCTCTGCGGCAGAACTTGGAGGCAGGCTGGTAGCAACCACATCTGAGAAAAATTGGAAGTCATAGGTGCTGGACTCAGAAAATAGACGCTGGAGTTTTTGCAGGATAGGGTCAGCCTGAGTTAGACCAGATATTGCTGAGAGCCTCACATTAAGGTCACATCAATATTTGAGACTGGGGCATGAAGTCATTTCTATCAGATTCTTATTTGTAAAATTGAAAAGTAATTTATATACCATAAAAATTCACCATCTTAAAGTGTACAATTTAGTGGGTTTTAGTATCATAGGGACAAAGGGAAGACTCTCCATTTGCTCTCTGAAGTGTTGCTGGAATGAACTGACAACACACAGATTAGCTGGGGAGAAGAGGCATATAAATTTATTTAAGTTGTAGGAGGGAAAATTCCAGGAGTATGATTATCCACCAACCCAGTGAGGTTTGTTGTTTCTTCCCATGTTCGTTTCTTCCTCGTAGGGCAGAGGGAAGAGGGGGAGTGTAGGCAATTCTTTTTGAAGGGTAGTAAATGATTGTTGGGGGATTGAATGGGCCAAGAGCACAGACAATAGCCGGTAAATGATTCTCTTTGGAAGAATGAATGGACCTGGGAAATGAAGGAGAGGTGATGGCTTATTGACAAAGCAGGCCTGGGTGTGGTAGCATTTCCCAGTCTTCCTTCCTGGGATATGAGTTTAGTTAACAAAACCTCAGCGACTGGACTGAAGGCAATGGTTTTTCCTCTTTGGTGGGTCTGGTCTTTACCCAGATAAGGAAAGAGCAGAGTAAAGCCTCTTCAGTTTCTGCAGATCTCCCAGGGCCTGGAAGTAATCAACATACCAGGGTGCCATATTTTAGGGTAGACTTACCTAGGTTCCTTAAGTATATTCATGAGGTGGTGCAACCCTCACTATTATCTAATTTAGAATATTTTCCTCATCCCATAAAGAGACCCCATATCCATTTATAATTACCCCTCATTCCTCCCTGGCTCCACTACTCTACCATCTGTCTATATGAATTTGCTTATTCTGACGTTTCATTCAAATGGAATTACGCAATAGGTGACATTTTGTGTCTGGATTCTTTTGATTGGCATAAAGTGTTCCAGGTTTATCCATGTCCTAGCATATAACAGAATTTCATTCCTTTTTATGGCTGAACAATATCCCATGGCATGGAGACACCATACTTTGTTTATCCATTGCTCACTGAGGCACATTTGGGTTGTTTCTACTTCGGGGCTCACTGCATTCATACACAGTGCATGTGGGTGTGCATTTTCAATACTCTTGGGTACACATCTAGGAGTGGAAACACTAGGTCTTTGGGCAACTGTATGTTTCACTTTTTAAGGAACCACCAAACTGTTTAACAAAGCATCTACACTGTTTTATACTCCAAATGTTCTGCATTCTCAAAATGATTGTTATCCTTGGTCTTTTTTACTTTATGGTCATCCTAGTGGGTGTGTTATATTATTGTGATTTTGATTAGCATTCTACTAATGACTAAAAATGTTTTGCTTCTTTTCATGTGCTTATTGGCCATTTGTATACCTTCTTTGGAGAAATGTCTGTTCAAATCCTTTGCCTGATTTTGTTTATTTATTTGGGGTTCTGAGGATCACACTCAAGGCCTTGTGCCTGGTAGGCAAGTGCTCTTCCACAGAACCACATCTCCAGTCCCCCTTTGCCTATTTTCAAAAATTAGGTTATCTTATATATCAATAAAAAAATTGCTTTTAAAAATGTTGGGTTTGTCTATCTTTTTATTATTACATTATAAAAAGTTATTTATATATACCAGGTCCAAGTCTTTTTTCATATATGTGATTTGCAACTACTTTTCTATTCTGTGAGTATTTTTACCCTATGGATAGTGAGCTTTGATATGCAAATATTGTTACTTTTGATAAAGTCCTATTTATCTATTTTTTATTAAAATGTCACAACTAAGAAACATTGATTAGTCCATGATCATGAAGATGTACACCCATGTTTCTTGTAAAAGTTTTGTAATTTTAGCCCTTAAATTTATGAATTTGATCCATTTGAGTTAATTTTTATATAGGGTGTGAGGTAGGGCTTCAGCTTCACTTTTTTACATGTGGATAGCTATATATCCCCATACCACTTGTCAAAAAGACTATTCTATCCCTACTCAATTGTGTTGGTATTGATGTCAAAAGTGAGTCTTTGGGGCTAGGGATATGCTCAGTTTGTAGAGTGCTTGCTTCACATGCATAAGCCCTGGGTTCAATCCCAGCAGGGAGGGGGAGTCTTTTTTATTCTCTAATTAAGCACTTGAAATTCTATTCAAATGCTAAATGGAAGAAACCAGACACAAAAGACGAGGTAGTGCAAAATTCCATTCATATGGAATGTCAAGAATAAGCAAATCCATAGGAACAGAATGAAGATTAGTGATATCCAGAGGGGGAGAGGAAAGAAGAAGTAGGAAAGGATTGCTAATGGTTTGGGATTTCTTTTGGGCGTGGTGAAAATGTTTTAGAATTAGATGGTGATGATTTTTGCACAAATAATGAATATAATGTCACATTTGAAATGGTGATGCCTTCATTTTCATTCAGCTCAAACTAACTTTAAATTATCCCCACATCTTTTTCCTTGACCCATAGATAATTTAAAATATAATGTTTAACTTTACAAATATTGGGGTATTTTCCAAATATGTTTCTGGCTTTTACTTCTCATTAATTATTTTGTGATAAAATTTTAAATTAAAAAAAAAATTTTATAATGGCCCAAATTATAATCTATCTTGGTGAATGTTCCATGGGAATTAAAAAGAGAGTTATTCTGATATTGTTGGGTGATGTGTTCTATAAATACCAGTTAAATCAAGTTGACAGTTAGTGTTATTCAAGTCTTCAATATTCTTACTGACTTCCTGATTTTTCTGGCCATTTGTTCTATCAGTTCCTGAAAAGGAATAATAAAATATATATAATAATTATGGATTTGACTATTTCATTTTAAAATTTCATCAATTTTTATTTCATGCTTTATAAAACTGTTAGTAGAAGTTCACACATTTTGGATTACTATATCTTAAATTTTTTATTATTATAAACTTATCTCTTTATCTCTGGTGATTCTATTTGTTCTCAAGTGAGTTTTTGTTTGTCAGTTCTGTAATTGACATAGCCACTACAGGTTTATTATGATAAATTTTTTTTCATTATTTTGCTTTTAAACTATTTGCATTTTTATGTTGAAAAAGGGCTTCTTTAATTATATCTACCATACATGTTTGGTTTACATGTATAACCTTAATATTTGTTTTGTATTTGTTGAATTTGTTCTGTTACCTTATTTTTAAAAAATCTTTCCCTGTTTTCTTTTGGATTGAATGTTCTCTTTCATTATTTAATTTTATCCAAAACATTGATTTTTAGCTATACACGTTTATCCCTTATGCTATTTTTTGTTGTAAAATTTACTTTTACATGTTTTATTAACTCCACAGTATTATTATTATTTTGTTTTAACATTTTAAGGTGCTGAGAGCCATAGCTAAGTAGGAATGACGCATGGCATTTTTGGTTGAAAGGTGACGCCAGCAAGCCATTGAGATGATATGATTATGTTAAGATCTGCATTCAATTGGATATTAGACCCCTGCTGTCCACCTCAGCCTGCTACTTTGGAGCTCTAGCGGGACTCCCGGAGAGTTCCCATTGGTTGGGGAAGTGCGGTAGGAGGGATTTCCAGAGGAGGAATTTCCCGGTTGGTGTAGTGTGTCCCGGGAGAACACCGCATGGGTGGTTCAGGATATTTCCCGGGAGCGTGCGTGGCATTGGTGAGAGTTTCAGAAATAAAGTTTGTTCCTGCTTGAGTGGCTCGTGATTTTGTGCCCAGCCAGACTGCGGCATTTGGTGGCCCATACGGGGATCGAACCCGCGACCTTGGCGTTATCAGCATTAAGGAATTTTTTAAAGAAAAAGTCTTTAATATTTACTTTTATGTTTATCAGTTCTGAAACTCTTCATTCTTATTTTCCTTCTGCCTAAAGAACTTCCTTTAATGTTTCTTTAATGTAGATTTAATGGTGGTGAAATCTCTAAGGTTTTATTTATCTCAAAAATTCTTCATTATGCCTCCACTTTTTAAAAAATATTTTTTAGTTGTAGATGGACATAATACTTTATTTTATTTATTTGTTTTTATGTGGTGCTGAGGATCAAATCCAATGCCTCATATGGGCTAGGCAAGTGCTCTACCACTGAGCCACAACCCCAGCCCCATGCCTTCACTTTTAAAGGGTATTATCACTAGATACAGAATTATAACTTGATCTTTTTTTCTCATTTACTATGCTTAATACATCATTCCATTGTCTTCTGGCTTGCATAATTTTGATAAGAAGTCAGTAATATTTCTTATATTCTCTATAACATATAACAACACTTTTTCTCAGGCTTCTTTTAAGATTTTCTCTTTATTGCTAATTTTTACTAATTTTTATTATTATGTACCATCAATTTGGGTTCTTTTTAATTCTTAGATTAATGACATATAGTTCTATCTAGATTGATGTGTAAATAAATAAATATATATGTGTGTGTGTGTGTGTGTGTATTTATATATATAGTTTGTTGGTTGTTTTGTTTTAATCAAATTTGGGAAAATGTGCATTATCTGGCAAGAATTTGTTCATCTTCTCTTCTACTTCCCAATTACATTTGTTCTTCTCCTTTCCAGTTACATATGTGTTAGACCACTTGATATTGCCCAACAGGTTATTAAGACTCTATTCATTTCTTTCTTTTTATTTTATGAAGTTTTTTTTTTCATACCCGGGATTGAACCCAGGAGTGCTTTACCACAGAGGTGCATTATTTATCTATTTTCTTATGTCTTGAGACAGGGTCCCACCAAGTGCTGGGAACTCACTAAGTTGCTAAGGCTGGTCTTGGGGCAATTCTCCTACTACAGCCTCCCAAGTCACTGGGAGAACAGGTGGGTACACTGTGCCCATGCTCAGCTTTAAGTCTTTTTCCTCTCTGGCTTCATTTTAGATAGTTTCTATTGCTGTATTTTTAAATTTCACTTATTTTCATTTTTTTCATATCCATTTTGCTTTTAAGTTCATGGATTAAAAATCATGGTATTCTTCATCCCTGGAAGTTATATTTGGCTTTTGATTCATGTTTTCATTGTTTCCTCACTCTATTTGTTTTTCTTAAAACCTTGAACACGTTTTGTTCAATACTTATAATAGGTATTTCAGTGTGCCTGTCTGCTCAATTTTGTCATTTTTAGGTATATTTCTATTAACTGATATTTTTCTTGGTATGGGTCACATGTTCCCACTACTCAGTGATCTAGTGGTTTATTTTATTGGATGCTAGATATTTTGAAAGTTATATCTATGGGTTTTGGTTTTTTAAAACAATCTTCCTTTGAAGAGTGTTGATTTTTTTTTTTTAACCTGATAGGCTACTAGTTACTTATGGATAAAATTATTTCTTTAGGGAATTATTTAAAACTTTGTTAGAGTAAACCTAATAGTTTCTTTTTTCTAAGGATAGTTCAGGCCTACTATTTGGGGATGATCTTTATTGTCTTTACCAAATGCCCTGAGTGATCAAGCCAAGTTTATATTTGTACATTTCATATTTCCATGTGAACTCTCTGGATTATTCAGTTCACAACCCCTGGTCATTTTTTGCCCACCTTGTGGAGCTTCACTGTCTGTGTCTTCGTCTTAGTACCTGTGGAGCTTTTCCCACATAAGTAGCTTATTTTCCAGAACTCTGCCCCAAAACTTCCATCTAACGTCTTGTTAGTCTTTATTTCTGTCTTTTAATTTAATGAGACCATAATGCTGTGCTTGGGATTCCTTTCACTGTTGTAAAGACCAGAATGTGTCTCCAATCAAAACCTGGGGTGATCAGAGGGCTCACTTCATTTATTTCCTTTATCTCGGGGATTGCAGTCCTGCAAGTTATGCAATATCTAAAGCCGTCAGTACATTATGTTGTCCCGTTTTCTGGTTGTTTACAGTGGAAGGGTAAATCTAGATCCTGTTGCGTTGTCATGGCCAGAAGCCAATATCTGAAGAACTGGTTTGATAAAGAAATGGTGGAAGAGAGAAGACAGGCCCAGAAACTAGACACTGGCTTGGCTGGGAGTCCCAGGGTACGGGAAAGCAGCAGAAAGACTAGCATCTGCAAGCCAAGCAGGGACAGGTATGACAGTGGAAAAGAAAGCCCCCCCCCCCCCTGCAAAAAAAGGGAAATTATTTAAAAAAAAAATCTTGGACTAGGTGTGTAGTTCAGTGGTTGAGCACACGCTTTGCATGCACAAGGCTCTGGGTTTGATTCCCAGCATTGCACAAAAAAATAAAAAGAAAAGAAAAGAAAAATAAAGAAAATAAACCTCACTTGAGTTTCCCAGTGACTATCTATCTTCCATTTTCTCCTCCAGATCTACTCCTTGCCCTTTATCCTGTTTCGTGTGCCAGATAATTCATTTGTCTATATCCTGCAGTAACAGAGCATCTTTAAGCTTGAGTTTCTAGTTGTGCTCAAACAGGAAATTAGAAGGCAGAAGGATTGTTTGTTCCCTTCATTCCTTCCCTACTAAATCCCTGTGAATTCGTTTTGCGCCTCCACCAAAGGACACCCTGTCCTGTTAGGCAGCCTCTCCTTACGGGTAGTCTCTCTAGGTTCTGGTAACTATTCCTCCCTTTGACCCTTCAGATTTAGGAATGACACCATCTCCTCAATGTTATAAAACCTAACGTAGCTGGACACAGTGGCGCATGCCTGTAATCACTTCTCCTCAAAGGCCTGAGACAATGCCCCCAGATGGGAATTACCTACTGCCCATCCACTGCCCATCAACTGTAAGACATTAGGCAGACCATTTTATCGATTCTAGCCTCAGTTTGCTCTGGGCCGAATCCCGACTACTTCAGTTATTATAAATCAGAAGCTCAAAGTCAAGAGGCTACACCACAGGAGCAGACCTGGGAAAGCAGCACCCCCTCCCCCATCCCCACCCACTCTTTCAGCTCCTCACTCCCATCCTGGGATCCATCGTTTAGTTGCTCTCCTGCACAAAGTCATCCCAATCCCTCCCTCCAGATTTTAGCAACAGAAACAATCTGGTGAGAACTAAGAGAACAGGAGGCCAGATGAAGACCAGGTACCTGGGGGCAACCATCCCTTAGGGGTCATAGGGTCAAGTACACACAGCAACTCGTCTTTTGGCCCTAGCCAGTAGGGCTCAACACACACAAGGAACTCTCCCCTCCTGATACTTGCTCCATGGAGAAGAGTTATTTTAATTTTATTTATTATTATTTTTTTTTTTTGAGACAGGGTTTCACTATATTGCACACTCTGGCCTTAACACCTGGGCTCAAAATGATCCTCCTGCCTCAGCCTCCCATGCAGCTGGGATTACAGGCATATGCCACTGCACCTGGCTATTATTTTCATTTTAATTTGGGAACATAGGGGCTGGGGTTGTGGCTCAGCAGTAGAGCACTAGATCATGCAAGGCGCTGGGTTCGATCCTCAGCACCACATAAAAATAAATAAATAGATAAAATAAAGTTATTGTGTCCAACTACAACTAAAAAAAAGTAATAATAATATTTAAATTGAGAACACAGATCAGTAACATGAGCATTTAAGGACTTTACATAATAAAGGGGAAAAGGTCTTGAGTTTTTAAGTTGGTCTTATTTAAATGGTAGTCCTGAGGTCAAGAAGGCCAGTTAGAGTAGGCACTGCATTCTCCCCCAGACTGAAGTCGATTTAGAAATGGATGCTGTTTTAGTCAACCTTTGTGTGACCAAAATACCTGACAAAAATCAACCTAAAGTGGGGGAAATTTTATTTGGGGTTCGTGGTTTCAGAGTTCGGCTCCACCACTCTGGGCCCAAGGTGAGACAGCATGTCATAGGAGAAGGGGCCAGCAAAGGAATACTGCCCAGCTCGCGACAGGTCAGGAAGCAAAGAAAGAGAGGAGAGGGGGGAAAGGGTCATAGGGAAGATGCACCCAGTGACCCACCTCTTCCAGCCTTGGCCCGCCTGCCTATAGCTGCCACCCAATCCATCCAAACTAGGATAGACTGATTGGTTACAGCCCCCACAATCCAATCATTACACCTCCAAATGTTAGCAGGAGCTTTGGGGGGGACCCTGCATATCCAAACCATATCAGAAGCCAAGGGGATGCTGGGAGGAAGAAATTCACCAGTAGAGGAACCAAAAAATGGCAGTCTACCCTGGGCCAGATAGTGAAAGTGCACACACAACTGCTTGGGTGAGCATGCCGGGATCTCTGTCCTAAGAAAGAGAAGATGAAATGGTCTCCCACCATTCTGTGAAAACCCTTCATACTACTGGCCTTGCTGGAGGGAGCGGAAGGTTATTTCTGCATGACATACCTTTTGCGCACTTATGACCCCTTGGAGGTTTCTCAGGTGACAAGCTATTCACCTTCCAAGGCTGATGATTTTTCCTGGAGTTTCACATGACCTTTGCCCCAAATGTAATGCACCTTTTTCCTACCCACTTTGGGACTCAGTGACCAAGCCTCTAGGGTCGCCTGCTATTCTTGGGTCAGCCCCTCTCTTTCCCTCTAGACTCCAAGATTTTGGATAAGGTTAACACTTCTCTGGGAATCAGATGTCCTTACCTTTGCTCTTACACGATGATGCATTTTTTTTTTAAGCAAAAGAGCCAGTGTTTTCCTGTTATTTGTTGACTCAGACTTACCTAAGAACACACCCACGCAGGTTGTTGGACTGAATCCACTCAAATCCAGGGATTCCCCAGTAAGTGAGAAGGTCCTGAGATAGTGGGGAACCTAAGAATAAGACCCCTTCTCTCCATCCTCTACTTGACCCCCTTCTAGCCTGTATCCATAGGTAGCTTTTGAAATATGACTCACATGGGTAGCTCTGGTTTCTGACCAGGATCTTCCACGAAAGAAGAGTTTTGCTTACCCCTGAGATAACATTATTGGTTCAAGGCTTGCCTGATATAGCCCTTTGATCCCTAACCCTTAACCCTGACTCCGGTGAACTATTCCTTCTGGGCTTTCCCTGGGGAAAAGCCTGTATTTAACATTTTTTACTGAAAGGCTATAAGAGACAATCCCCTCAATGATTTGTGATTGTTAGAGGAATCAATGCCCCAGATCCCTAAGTAGGAGAAGTAGGAGTGCCTAAAGGGTTCAGGCAATTTAACTCTTCCCATTCTCAAATGAATCTACAACTTATTTTTCCTGTCTCTTCTAATCAGTTTTCAGGCCCTTACCTGTCTGTCCAAGCCTGAAAACACCTGGTCATGGGTAGGGGAAGCAGAACACTACCTTCCAGGTGAGCAGTGACAGATTTTGAGTTTCTTAAAGGAGACTCCAGAGATGGAGAGCTGGGAAATACAGGAACTCAGAAATTTTTCTTCAAGTTGTTTACTATATATACATCCCATTTCCCCCTCAGATCCCATGTTTACCTAGGATGACTTTAGAGTGGAGCAGGGGGAGGAGCCAGGCACCCCTTGGCAGCATCTTTGTAGTTGGCAATCCTTGCTTAAGTGATTACACCCTCCCATGGGATTCTCTCACTTTCCACTTACTATTTGCCTTTTTCACTCATTCAATCCCTCAAAAATCCCATTCCATTATTCTTTGTCTCATTTATCTATTCATTCATCCATGGATCCACTCACCCGTCATCCACCCACCCATCCACCCACTCTTCCATCCATCCATCCATCCATTAGGGTGGTTCCACCTCTACTGGACACCAAGGCCCATTTCCTAGAGAAGGGTTAACCTTACCTGAAATCTTGGAAGGAGTCCTGAAGGGAGAGGGAGAGGGAGAGGGAGAGGGAGAGGGGGAGGGGGAGGGGGAGGGGGAGGAGAGGGAGAGGGGGGAGGGGAGGGGAGGGGGAGAGGGAGAGAGGGAGGGGGAGGGGAGGGAGAGGGAGAGGGAGAGGAGGAGGGAGAGGGGGAGGGAGAGAGGGAGGGGGAGAGGGAGAGGGAGGGGAGGGAGGGGGAGGGGAGGGAGAGGGGGAGGGAGAGGGAGAGAGGGAGGGGGAGGGGGAGGGGAGGGAGGGGGGGAGGGAGAGGGAGAGAGGGAGGGGGAGAGGGAGGGGAGGGAGGGGGAGGGGAGGGAGAGGGGAGGGAGAGGGAGAGAGGGAGGGGGAGGGGGAGGGGAGGGAGGGGGAGGGGAGGGAGAGGGGAGGGAGAGGGAGAGAGGGAGGGGGAGGGGGAGGGGAGGGAGAGGAGGAGGGGGAGGGAGGGGGAGGGAGAGGGAGGGAGAGGGGGAGGGAGAGGGGGAGGGAGAGGGAGAGGGGGAGGGAGAGGGGGAGGGGGAGGGGAGGGAGAGGAGGAGGGGGAGGGAGGGGGAGGGAGAGGGAGGGAGAGGGAGAGAGGGAGGGGGAGGGGGAGGGGAGGGAGAGGGGGAGGGAGAGGGAGGGAGAGGGGGAGGGAGGGAGAGGGGGAGGGAGAGGGAGAGGGAGAGAGGGAGGGGGAGGGGAGGGAGAGGGGGAGGGGGGAGGGAGAGGGAGGGAGAGGGGGAGGGAGGGAGAGGGAGAGGGGGAGGGGAGGGAGAGGGGGAGGGAGAGGGGAGGGAGAGAGGGAGGGAGAGGGAGAGGGGAGGGGAGGGAGAGGAAGAGGGGGAGGGAGAGGGAGAGGGAGAGGGGGAGGGAGAGGAGCTAACCCAAGAATAGCCAGCTACCCTCAGGCTTTGTCACTGAGTCCCAGCGTAAGTAGGAAAAGGTGCATTTTTTTCCTTTCATCTTGGCCTGCTGGATCATTCCGTTTTTGGCTGCACATTCCAAAGTGATGCCTAAGGCTACTGTTGTCACTGCTTTCCTCTACCCTCACCTGTCTCCTTTAGCCATTCTCTCCCATCCCTTTCTCTTTTTCTCTGCTCTTATGGTCCCCACCCCGCCACACAACTTTTTTCTTCTCTCCTCTCTGTATTGGCCTACCCAAAGCAGCTACCACAGATATTTTATAACCATTCAGAACTAAAGAGAGCTGATTCCAATCCCAGAAGAACTAACAGCTCCTTGTTTACAGAGCCTACATCACCTCGCGGGGCAGAGCTAAACTGACCTGTGGCGACCAGGATCTGGGTTAGGGCTCACTTAGACTCCCAGGGCATCAAGCCTCCAGGCTGGGGCCCTGAACTGGTTACAGTTCATGCTACAGTAGAAACACATAAGCTCCCAAAGCAGAAAAGGCCAACTGTCCTCCTTTAGCTATTGGAAACAGAAAAACAGAGCTAGGAGTCAGTGGCCCAGCAAGAATAAAATGGTGCGGTCAGCAATGGGGCCCAACCTACTCTTCTTCCCAGTAGTGACGTAGGTTCTGTGCACAGTGACAATGAATGTAACCAGACCCAGGGCTCTGGGTGCAGGGGGCAGGCCAAGCACCACACCTCTCCCCTTTCCCATGTCACCTCCTGCCTCTGGAAGACCTGTTAGTCACATGGGTTGGGGTGGAGAATAGATCATCACCAGGGCCACAGAGAGCCCCTTATCACATCTTCATTTCTTTCCTGAAGAAGAATGAGGCCTAAAGTGGAACACATGCCCCACCCTGGTTACCCCTGTTATCTGGTTATCCCTCTACCACACCAACCTCCAGGGTCCCATCTATCCTAGAATCACTGGCTTAGGTTATGGGGACCTTGGCAATCATCTGGTCCTGACCCTCTCGGAAGCAGAAAATCCTCACTCGGCCTTAGACCCTATACAGGGATCAGATTTCCTAAACTTAGGACCATCGCCAGAAGAAGGTGAGCCCTTCTGACTTTTAGAATGGACAAGAGTCAGCCAGCACCTATCATTTGGGGCCATGTTGTGCCAGGATAGACTCCTTCTGAAGCCAAGTCGTGTCCAGAAAGAAAAGACACACAGGAGCCCCGAGTCTGGAGAGGGGGTGGCTGGGAAGGCCTTTTTGAGGAAATGGCATTTTAGCTAAAGGCCAGGGGGACTTTTTCTCACTTGCCTCTTTACCCAGAGCATAGTATTGGGCTGGTTTATTACTGGATACTCAATAAATGTTTGTTGAATGAATGGATGGAGAAATGAATGAATCCTGATAGCCTTGATTACTTACAGGATTGGTGTATTAATGCATTTATTTACGAAGTTCCTGACTAAACCTGATACCACGATTCCTCCCCAGGTCTACACATGTTGTGGATGTGCTGTGTGCTGTTCTTTTGGTTTAAGAGGTGCTTATGCTGGGTCACAGCCAGGGAAGATGATACCCCTGAGATCTTGTGCAGAGTCTTCCCGACTCACCAGCCCCCACCCCCTCCCCCCCCACCACCACAACTTGAAGAACTCTATAAATGGATTCATCAAAGCAGGGAAACCAAGCCCCTTGACAGGTGATTGGATTTAGATCTGAAAGCAGAGATGGGTCAAACTCTCTGCAACCAGATGTCCTAACCACAGGCCAAGCTCCAGAGCAGGCAAGGGAGAGCAGTGCCTTGGACCTACCCTTTATTTTCTCAGAAGAGGTTGATGGGTTCTTGAAAATTCCCTTAAAGTATACAAATAAGCAAACCCAGAGTTTGCCGTCAGGTTTGGGGGCAGGTTTGTGGGCAGACTGACCAGCTGTTCAGTTCCTCAGGGCCACCTCAACTTCAAAAACCCATGTTTTTTGTCCCAGAAAAAGTGGGCTTTGTTGTAAAATGCCCCTCAAATTCTCCCAGACCACAAAACATGCCCACATTAAGGGGTTGCTCTTGAGCCACCAGGAAGCTGTCTCGAATGTACACCAACAAGCATCATTTCCTCCTCCCTCTCCAATAAGCACCTTTCCAAAAAGAGAAACTGGTGCTAGTGATATGGGTGGAGGCCCATGTAGAGTTCTGCAGGCTGCTTACTACCCAAGTCCAACTTGCCTGGAGGGCAGTTGGGGGCTGAAATCCAGCCTGCACTCTGCTAGCCAAGCTGTGCCTTGGCATGGCTGTCACCACAGAGGAAGGGGTGCCCTATAATACTAGATGCCCGTATGGACTAGTAGTGACCTGGGTGGAGAGCCCAAAGAATTACATCTGAGGAGGAAAATAAGCCAATCAGTTCCTTTCTAGCATCTAAACTGTTCCAGCCAGGTAGTCCTCAAGTGATCAGATATGCTAATAAGGCAGACTTCTTAGAAGGTAATAGAACAGGATGGATAAACCTGTCGGACCAGCAGGGCTTTATGTTTTGTTTTTCTGCTTCCTAAGTTTAGATGACAGTGAAAATTGAACTATCAATATGTACTAAGGAGGGATCCAATGTCTTCTTTCTGTTAAACTACTTTAAGGAGAGTACAAGGTTTACACTAAATATGGCCCTTCTGGGTTGGAAACACCAGGAGTTTGGAATCTGGCCCAGAAATGGTGCTGGAGCTCTGCTTACCTTGAGCCTGTGGGTCAGGAAGTGGGCCCCCGAGAGAGGAGGTAAAATGGATATTTTCTCAAGAACATGACTTTCCCCTTAGAGATCCAGGCATCTTAGCAGAGAACACATTCCTTTACCAGAATGAGTAGCTCTCAGTGCTGTCTCAATGGTGGCTTAACAAGGACATGTTGCTTGGAGAAGGAACTTGGGGTGCAGACGAAAACCATGTGTTTACCTCAGGAGGATATTTGGCAAGGGCAACTCCGACCCCATGGTCAGGGGCAGCTGTCCCTTCTCCAGCATGAAATCCTTTGTTATCTCTATCTGCCCAGACTTCCTCAAAGTCAAAAGGAGCTCTGGGGAAACTAGGAGGGAGGATGGGAACAAGGCCTGCAAATCAGAGCTCTCCAGGTGCTATTGGCGGCCCCACAGATCAGCTGGAGTGGGGCCAAGGGAGAGAACTGAAATGCTTCCTGGGTCTCTGGGGACCCTTAATCTCAGTTCCCTATTCTCCTAGCCTCAAGTCCTCTCTGGATCCAGGGTCAGGCAATTACCTGTGAGCAGGCTCTGGTCTTGCCAGAGAGAAGCCCAAACTTACCCCACATTCTGGAAGGGTAGCTGAGGCTCCCTCCCCAGGTTGTGCAAAACTCCTAGCATGCAGAGGACAGTCCTCAGTGGCCAGACACATTTGCAACCTGTCCAAGAAGACCAGACCCATGTCCAGTGACTCCTGAATGATCCTCTCAGGAACATATGCCCCCTTTAGTTTTCTGGGGCTGCGTTGAGAGGGACAAGTCTACACAGAAAATTAACACTCCGCAGATCTCTTTCCCTGAGGGGCCATGGTGTGAATGAGGTTCAGACTCTTCCATGGTGTGACTGGCTCCTGGGTGGGCCCAAGCAGCAAACCATATAAGAACAAGAACCAAACATGTACTTTCAGTGTGCTAAGAAAGAAGGAATCAAATAAGACAGAGTCCTGACCTGCAGGCCTTGACTTCGTGTTGAAAAAAATTAATACATACAAAGCAATTAGTGAGCATGCAAGGTTTGCAAGGGGCTGTGTGCCAGTCATAGCTCTGAAAGGAGTGGTGGTGTTGGGGGAATGCAGAGACCGAAAGGCTGAGAAATGGAGCTCTTCAAAGTGGCTGAGGCATCAGAAGGCCCTCTCCTCTCTTTCTATGGCCCCACCAGCATATCATTTCTGTTCAGTTACCTATTGCCACATAGAAGACTACCCTAAAACTCAGAGGCTTAACACAATTATTTTTATTGCTCACACCTTGGATGAGTGGACTCAGCTAGCCAGTTCTCATTCAGAATCTCCTGCCACTGCAGTCAAATGGTGGCTAGGTCTGGAGTGATCTGAGGATTCAATGAATGATGCTCGGAGCAGACATCACTCATTCCACTCGGCGGGCAGTCATGCTGAATGTTGGCCGACACCTCAGCTGGGGTTCCTGACTAGAGTTACAGTGAGTGTCCTAGGGATAGGGTTTCTGAAAATCTCAAACAGACATTACAAGGATTCTTAGAACCAAGCATAGGGAGTTCCACAATGTCACTCCCACCAGTCTCTTGGTCAAGCAAGTGACTGTGACTAGCCCCAATTCAAGACGTGAGAAGCAGCACAAACAGATGAGAGAGACAAGGCAGGGCTGCCACCTTAGAATCTGCCTACCTATTATGGTTTAGATGTGGTGTCCCCCAAAAGTTCACATGTGAGACAATGCAAGAAGGTTTGGAGGAGAAATGATTGGGTTACAGCCTAACCTAACCAGTGAATTAATCCCTAATGGGATTAACTGAGTGGCAACTGGAGGCAGGTGGGTGTGGTTCATTGGGGGAGTGGCTATGGGGTGTAGTGGAGTCTCTCTCTGCTTCTTGACCACCATGATGTGAGATGTTTCTGTATGCCACATTCTTCCGCCATGTTCAGCCTTGCCTCCAACCCAAAGAAATGCAGCCAGCCTTCTATGGACTTACACCTCTGAAATTATGAATTCTCAAACTCTTCCTCCTCTACAGTTGTTCTGGTCACAGCGGTGAGAAAGCTGACAAAAACACTACCACAATTTCTTTTATATAAAGATAAGATGCCTTTATGGAGCTGAGAAGGGAAAACTGAACTATGGGCTGGTGAAGCTGCGAGAAAAGAGAAATTGTTCCTGTATCTTGAAAAAGATACTTCTCTAAGTCCCATCCCTTGCAGTTCCCTTACCTAATATCCCAAGGTAGCCTATGTCCTAGGCCCAGAATTCTGGAACCAAAATGTAGAGCAGAGTGGAAAAAACCACTTACATCATCCTACTAACCAGTCCACATTTAAGAATGAGTTTGCTACGTGACTGTTGCTGCAAAATTGTTTATCTGCCCTTGCTGCATCATGGCCTTTAAGGGACATGATCTGGTGTCAGTGACATCCCAGTGGCAGTTGCCCTGGAGACCGGGAGGTCAAGGATGGTAAGGGAGCTTCTTGCCAAGATGATTTCACTTAAAAAATGTCTTTGCTAGGGGCTCAGCTATGGCTCAGTGGCACTTGCCTAGCACATGTGAGGCACTGGGTTCAATCCTCAGCACCGAATACAAAAATAAGCAAATAAAATAAAGGCATGCTGTCCCTCTACAACTACAAATTTTTTTTTAAATCTCTTTGTTAGGGCTGTAACTCAATAGCAAGAGCACATATTTAGCAAGCACAAGGTCCTGTGTTCAATCCCCCAGCCCTGGAAAAAAGAAAAGAAAAAAAATCAAACTTCATTTTCTTGTGACTATCTGGTAATTGAACTATGAAGGAAAGAGAAAGAGCTATAAATTCCTCAGATGTGTGCATACAGGCAGAGGAGGGTGGCTAATGCACCTAGCTTCCAAGTCACAAGACACCCTTTTGATTCCTTCCACTCCCCTGACTTGCCTGATGGGGCTCTCCACCTAACCATGCTGGACTTGAGCCCTGGAGCCTCGTTTGGAAGGCTGTGGAATCCTCTGGTTGAGATTGCCTTTCCCATTCATCTGGATCATTCAAGCATAATAACTCTCTTCTAAGCCGCAGTTGGCTTCCCCCAGCCTCTGCCTGTCACTCTTCCATTACATACATTTCATATTTAGGTGGGTGGGTACCTCGCATATCACATTCCCCACCAAGTCCTAGTCTACCCTACTTGAGGGATCTCTTCAGTCACCTTCCCCACTAGCAACAGAATGTATTTAACAAATTATTCTCACTCGTTCTCTATTTCCCCTCCCCAATGTGTGCACACAATCATAAAATTGGATTAATTTTATCCCTTGATTGGTAACACGCTCATCTTTGTGTCATGCAACTCCACTTGTATTTAGTTATTTCGGGTTTTTGTTTGTTTTTAAATAAATAAACGCGGTCCAGCCCACCACCCAAAACAAAAGCCAGGGCTTTAACAATAACCACCGTATCTTCCAGATCCCAAGGGACAATAAACAGGGAAATGAAAGAGCCAGGCACCAAACATAAGCAAGACAGAGGAGGCCCATTGCTTTATAAACGTTTCACTTCTTGCGTCCAAAGGCGTCTTTTCCAAATGCCTTGATGTTTGCAGGGCCCAAGCGTCCCATTATTCTCGGTCATTTAAAACCTGGATTCCCAATTGGAATATCCTTTTATTTTAATGATCTGGGATTCCTAAGGAAACACGGAAACGATTCCTTTTCTCAGTTAAACACGTCCTCATCGGCTGATCAACGCCAGCTTGTGTTTCAGCCCGCCGCGGGGAGCGGGCGGGGAAGGGTTAACTCAGCGCGCGCGAACCGCGGCGGAGAACGGTCCCGAACCGTGCGCGGACCGCGCGCCGCGCATGCGCCCAGCCGAGCTGTGCGCGGGCCGCCGGCGGCTCCGGGCTCCCGGCCGCCTCGCTGCACAAAGGCCTGCTTTGTTCTCGCGGCTGTGTTTTAAATATCTGACGAATATCGCCCCCATCCCTGCGCCAAATCCCCCGGCCTGGCTGCAGGCCCGGCACAAGGGCGCATTGTGGGGCCGAGCGTGGGGCGAAGGGGGCTGGGGGGCGCCGGCCCTGGGGGGACGCTCCGGTTGCGCCAAGGTGACTCAGCCATTTGGGTCGCCTGGACTGGGGGCAGGGTGGGGCGCTGGGGATGGAGACAAGGTGCTGGGGGTTCTCATCTTCTTTCCAGAAGTAAAGTTGGAAAATGGGGGCTCTGGCAGTGAACGGAACCGTTTCCGCATCAAGCCCGTTAAGGAGGTTTCAGCCGAGCGCAGGGTGGGCGCCGCCCGGACCGGGCCAGGCCGCGAGCGTGCCGTGCGGGCTGTACAGGGCAGGCATTCGCGGAGCCAGACACTCGGTTTCTTATCAGGTCATCGCGGTACATATTTAGAAAGTGCCCGTCACTGAGACACTTTGAAAAGCGTGGCATTCCAGCGGAAGCCAACCCGAAAGGGATGTGGGGGAGAGGATCTGCCTTCCCCAAGGTCGAGGTCCAAGAGGTGCACAGAAAAGATATCACCCCGACTTCCTGCAGCCAGGTCCACGCGATGGTCAACTTCAATTTAGGAATGACCTTACGGGAAACTCACACCTTCCAAGTTAGTGTCCCTCCCTCCCAAGGAGAGATAGGGGATGATTAGAATGTGGTTCAAACAAAAGTAGGCTTTCAGCTGGCAGAGAAGCTGCCCCTCCTCCTCCCTTCCCTTGACTTGCTGGCCTCCAGCGTGGGCTACAGGTTGCTTTCCTTCCCTGCTCAGGTGTTTGGTTTCCTGCCCCTGCAGAGAAGGAGTTTGCATTGTCTCCAACGAGGCTTGCAAAATAGAATTCATAAAACCCGGGTCTCTTCGCCTTTGACTTCTTTAAATGCAGAGAAAAATATCTGCCTTTCAGACTACATATTGGAAACTCAAAAGCAAAACACAAAGTGTGGACCATAGCAACTCTGAAAAATGTGCTTGATCTTAAATTTAATTAAAAGGAAGTTTTCATATCCTGCCTTGTGAACAAAGCCCACATACCCTCAGCATCTTGAAGGGAACTTGCCACTGTCCCACTTAGGCAGGTAAGGGAGGAGGAATCTGTTGGGGTGATTTGATTCAGAAGCAAAAGGCTTTGTAGTTTTGTTGTGCTTCTTCTAGGCCGGAATGGGAGCCCCAAAGTCTCAAAAGTTCATTATAAATCTCAGGCCAAACTTACATTTCCCAGCAATGAAAAGCATATCTTCTAAGATTTATTTTTTATTTTTTTATTTTTTTGAAGCATGCTTGATGTTTTTCACATTTCATATAGTCTCACATTTCCCCAACACTTTAATCCCTGAGTATTAGAGCTGATCAGCCAGAGATCAGCCCTCTTATTTTGCAAATGAGAGAACTTGTCCATAGCCACTCAGAAAAAAAGGGCAGAGGGAGCCTGGAGGCCCAGGCTCCTATCCCCTATGTTTGGTTCTCTCCTCTTTCACATGCTAGCCATGGATAGAAACACCAGGTTTTCACCTATCACTGCCTCACAAAATCTTTCCCACAAAATCATTCTTACTCTCAAGAGTAAGAAGCTTTGAGAAAAGCCTCTTGGCATTCAGGTAACTTTAGGAGAGGGGTCTCTTCCAGCGCATTCCCTAGAACTGCTGAGTTTGCAAAGACCACACCCCTACAAGCTGCAAGACTTAAGTCACATTCTACAGCTAGGGTTGCTAAGTGGCAAAGAGCTCCAGAGTGTCTGTTTCCAGGCACTCTTTGGCCTCCTGAGGAATTTCTTCAAGTATACTAAGTATCCTTTCACCACTCTGATGGCCCTAAAGCCCCCTATCTCTGGATATGATAAAGGTCTGCTCCCCTCCCCACTGCCACCATACCCCTCAGCCAGCAGATCAGCCTAGAGCAAGATGTAAGGGAAAACAATACCTCAGACTTAACCAACTTCCCTGATGGGTGCTTAGAATCTCCCCAGCTGCTTGACAGGATGGCAGATCCTACCAACCCTCTGCCCTCATGCCCCTCCGGATTAAGGAATGTATGCTGTGCTATAGCACAAACTGCTGGGAGAACAGCCTTCACCAACAGCCTCATGGCAGGAGGCGCAGGGTTTCTACCCCACTGAGCTTCAGAGCGTGAGATCATTCTAGATGACTGTCAGCTTGTACCTTTGACTTTGGCACATCTTTTTTTCCAATACATTTTACCTTGACCTACAACACCACCACCATCCCAACCCCTTCAGCCAACCCTCCCTGTTTCAAGCTGTCCCAGGCTGCTGGATAAACCAGCATTTCAAGCAGTCTCATGGCAACGCAGCCTGCTGGCCAACAGTTCCACGTCAGCAAGATCACCTTTTGACAGTTCAGCAGTGTTTGTGCAAGTATTTGAATATTTTCTTGCATTTGACCTTCTTATTTTATGAGAATGAGTGGAAATAGAAAAATGAAGCGCTGATGCTAGTGATAAGATTATAAACCTAATACAATTGAAGCAAAGATGGAAATCATTAGGCGCGCCAAAAGTGGGGGTTATTTAGCCTCAGTCAGATGCACACTGGATTTAAGCCAGACAACTGTGCGTTCCATTGTGAAGGGAAAGGATATGCTATGAAACTTGGGACATGTACAAAGATTGTGACTAGAAGTGGGTATAATTAGGCATTTACCATATTTCCTCAATTCTAAAGCTGCATTGATTTAATAAGTTTTTAGGGCTTGGTTGGAGAGACACTGGAAGTCAATGAAGTACAGTGGTAATATTGTTTAGCTTCCTGGGAACAGAACCTTTCCTTCTAACAGGCGAGTGTGCTGCTTGGCCCTTGCACGTTAGACCAGCAGATATTCAGGAAAACACAAGGTCTGAAAGGAGAGGGTGGCCCAGAGACATCTCTGCGGGACTCACTGCAACATCAAAGCCAGGGACAAGGCCTGTGCTCAAAGAGATGGAACTTGACTTAAGAGAGGCCCTCATACCGTGAGGTTTTCACAGCTCATGTGAAAATCATTAATCAAAAGCAAAGAATATTGGGGGTAGTTTTTCTTCTTTGGGCACCAGCTCCTTGTATAGCTGCGGTTTGGGCGGCCTGGGCCCAGGGGCCTGCTTTCCCAGCCTTCGCAAAGTCTGTTCCCTCTGCCTGGATTATCTGCACCTCCCTGGCTGACCCTGGCTTATCCTTGAAATTCAGCTCAAGTTTACACCTCCCCTGCTCTGGGAGTGCTGTCTCTGCCCACCTTGCTCTTCCCATACTGGGTAACTGGCACTGGCTTGCCCTGGAAAACACTGGGGTGAGACTCCTTACTCATCTTTGGATCCTCGGTGTTCACATTTGGTAGCCCTTGGTGCACTTTCCTAAGTGAAGGAGGGCAGGAAGGGATGGCAGGTCTCAGGAAGACCCTTCAGCACACACTATTGATTTTTGCCTTTGGACCTGAGCTTCTCGGTGTGACGCAGTGCAGCCATTTTGACTTTCTTAAGACACTAAAAATCCTGTCTTTACTTTCCAGAAGCCAAACTTTTTATGTCTGAATCCCTCTCTCTTTGCCCCTAGTGTCTCCTCTTGGGGGTTTTCTAGTTCCCTCTAATGTCTTCAGTTTCAACTGCTACAACACTGCCCTTCCTGTCCCCTGGGTGGTTCTCTACTGACACTTTCAGCAAGTTAATCCATTAGCTTTTACTTCAACCATGGGCTTCTTGCTGAATTCTTCCCACTCTTCCCAGGCAAAGAAGGCCGGGAAGTTCTCTCTGGTCCAAAGCATTCTCAGGGAGGGTCGCCAAATGAGCGCAGGCCACTTGGCATCTGGGACTATGATGTGATGTCTGACCAGCCTCTTCAGAAACACTGGTCTTTCTCCAGGATGCCATCCACGGGGACGCCCTTCACAGTTGCCGGGGGTCTTAGGGGTGGAGGCGAGGAGCCCCTGATTGGGTATTTAGCCTGACTGGGCATTGGTTAGTCTCACTGGGTCAGTTGTGACTGAGAAAGAGTCTGAGCTCCATTTTGTACTCTCCACACTTTCTTGACTTAACACACTGCCCCTGCTGCCTTGTGCTGTGACAGAGGGACGCAACTGTACCCAAAAGCTGAAAGGAGCCAGCTCAGAGAAGCCTGCCATTGGCTTCCCCCACCTCACCCAGAATGATGTAGCAGCCTCTGAGGCCCCCATGCCGTCACCTCTGGCTAAGCTGCTCTTTGCTCTAGTTAGCTGCACTGACTGGCCAGGTCCTATGGACCCTCCAGTCTCTGGGGCCGTGCCCAGAGTACACTTGATAGAAAGCTGATTCTTTTCCTGTGGGGCAAACAGCTCTGATCAGGACATGTCTGTCAGAGGGTGGCTTGGCAGAGCTACAATGCCCAGGCTCAGATGCATCATTTTTGTGTGATTTTCCAAAATTCAGGCAGGAAAACATGCCTTCCTCCCGAACATCCCCAGCTCCCCCACCATTTGCATTCCCCCAAAGATATATAAAAGGAGCCAGTGGCCAGCCCCCAGCGAGGACAAGGCTGTAATTCAGCGAGGCTCCAGTGACATCCCGACCGTGAGAGTGCAGCTGGGGCAGTCTATGAACAGTACCGGAGTCCCAGGGGGAAGTCAGCCCTGCTCTCTAGCCCACAAGCGTCTATTGTTCGCTTTCTTGTTTTTCTCCAAATGTTTGGATGTGCTCAGAGCACAGAAAAGCCTGAAACCAAGGCCATCAGCCAGGGTGAGCCCAAAGCAGAGAACCCTGGGGGCTGGAGCTCTGTGGCTTGCCACCCCCACTTTGGTTTTTCCCACCTTGCCCTAAAATGTGACTTTGCTGGGTTGAGGGGGTGGCCTCTTTTTGGCCAGGGCTGTTTGGACAGCAGTGGACTTGGGTTGTTCCAGCAAGGGAAGTGTGAGGGCACTGCTCAACTCGCTTGGTTGGCAGCCAGTGCAACTGCCCACGTTACCTTGGAGCTGTCTAAAATGTGGGCGGGGATCGTTTGGGCAACTCTCTTCTGATTGCTTTTCACTGACCAATGCTGTTGAAGGCTGATGGGAATAATTGAGTGTGAAGCTCCCATCTGCAAAGCTAGGGCTCCAAGGTTCAACCTCTATAGTTTGACTCCTGGCTCCTGCTCTGACTAGCTGTGCAACATTGGGCAAGTTACTTGGCCTCTCTGAGCCTCAGTTTTCTCCTTGATAAAATGGCAGCTATCTTTAGAGCTATTGTGGATTCAACAATATAAGGTAGTGCACTGGCACAAAGTGACCCCTCAATCTCCATTGGTTACTCTTTGTGCTATTATTATCGATGTTTACTATCACACCATCCTGAAACCACCCCCGGCTTAGAGCGTCCACTTGTGCACCTGAGCCAAATGCCTTCCACGTCCTCCAGATGAGGGTCAGAACAGCTGTACAGGAGTGGCAGCTTCAGCAGAGGGATGAAGGATGAAGTGCCTGTGACACAGGGGAGGAGAGAATGTGCTCCAGAGCCCATCTTCTCCATCCCCCTCCTCCCTTCCTCAGCCCCAGATCCCCTTCTCCAGGGCTCATGTTACCTGCCTCCCCCACACCTGGGATTCTCAGCCTGCCACACAGCTCCGGGTGCTATCAGGCCAAATGAAACCCCTGCCCCTGCCTGGTAACCGTTTTCCCCCTGTATACCCACCTTGGCGGCCACCACTGGTCAGCCATGAAAGAAAGGGGTATGGGTGGGCAGAGGTGAGGGTCTGGGAATGACCAGATCATAGGGTAGGGGTTCAGTCTCAGACAGGGCTGGGCTGCAGAGTGCAGAGTGGGGACCCAGGGCTTTGGAGTGACGGAGGATATGGAGAAGGGAGCCCAGAAGAGGTCAGAGAGGAGTAAAGTGCTGTATTTCCAGGCCCACAGACAGTTCACATCCCCAGGTGGAGCCTCAGGACCCCTGCCTAAGACACGGCTAAGCCGCTCTCCTTCTAGACTCATTAATCCTGTCAGGAATAAGACCCTGGGAGCCTCCTGGTGACAGGGCCATATGGTTTCCTTATCTCCCTTATCTCCCAGCACTCACCTTCCATTTGGAATGTTTATCCCAAGATAAGGATCAGATTCCACTTAGGGTGATTGAATGGGGGCCTCCCCGAAATTTCAGATGAATGGTGAGCTGATCCAATCATAGATGAGCCCGGCAAGCCCTTGTTAACGGAGAGAGCTCCTCCCCAATCCCAGCCCCTCTGGCACCCTGTAGCCCCTTCCCCTAGACGGGTCCCCTGATGCACCTGGGCAACTCTACTTCTACCTGCTTGACATAGCATAAGATCTGCATAAGATCTGCATTGAGCAGATGATGCCCATTGTCACCAGCACGCATGCCATGGACTCCGCGGCCCTTTTTAGGAAGAGAGGGGGCCTGGTGTGAGTAGATGGAGCCAGCTTTGGGGGCACCACTGCCAGTAGATGCCTCCAGGTTCCAGGGAAGGGGAGACAGAGTTCAGACATCGACAGGACACCCAGGCAATGTCCACCAGTCAACCAGGTGCCATATTAAATGATCACTCATGTTCTGGACAGGGCAATAAAAAGAGAGATGAGCTGGTGTCTGGGGACCTGCATGCACATTTGGATTCTGCCTAGTGAATCTTCAGCGAGTTCATAATGTAACAGGTCTCCTGCTAAAGCAGAGGTCAGCCCGGTGCCTCAGTGACCTTGAGAGCCAGATAAACACAGTGCAGATAAAGGGAAGGAGGGGACCAGGGTCCTCAGGCAGAGCAGGAGGATGTCAGAAGTGCCAGCTCTGAACCCTGAGTGAACCAAAGGTTGGAGCAGATCCGGGGCCTCCTTGGCGAGGCCTTTCAGGCCTCCGTTTGAGCGCTGCTCGATGACCCCTCTCTGCTGCATTTTTCTTCTGAGAACATCTAACTCTTGACATGCTATTCTATTTGTTTGTGCTGCCCTCGGTTTCCTTTCTTGCTGTCTCCCCAGTGCCTAGAACACGCCTTGTCACCCTTCATATGAATTTGCCGGCTGAAGATGGCTGTGGCCCTGGGAGGTGGGGCCAGGCATACCGAGCTCTGTGATGGGGGTGGGCAGGAGAGGATGCCAACCAGTGGGGGGGTGGGGCGGCTCTGAGGAAGCCCAGAGAGATGGTGGCCCGTGCGTGTGATTCTCCTAGGAATGGGAGACAGGGGAGAATCTGTGAAAGCACAGGAATGTCGTTGCAGCACGAAGGCAGTGAGATTATTTTGTCAGCGACATTTGGATCCCATTGGTGATGAGAGACATGTGGGCCCAGCAAAGAGACAATTGTGGTAGTCAAGACAGGATGTGAATAAGACATAAAGAAGGGTTTCATCAGCGAGGGTGGAAAAGAACCAGTGCTGTGGGAGCCAAGTGAAGGAGTGGGAAGGGTGGGCCCCGTGGGCCCCTTCTCACACCCCCTCGGTGTGTTACACACCCACACTCACACGCGCACAGCGCACACTCGCACACACAGTCTGCCTGCTGGGAGCACTCATTCACAGCCTCGCCACACACCAGCACAGCTGCGACCTCACTTTCCATTTCCTGCCTGGTCTTTGTCTTTGTTTTCTTCTTAGTTTCTCCATGAACTGAACATCCCCTGGTGGGAAATGAGAAGCGCAGGGCCCAGAAACTTGAGAGGAGGCCATGTCTTCTCCAGGAATAGGTTGGATTCTGGCTCCTCTGCAGAGGGAAGAGTCCTCAGAGAAGTCTCAGGTCCCCTGGGACAGAAGGGAGAGAACAGGCCCATGAAGGAGGGCCTAGAGGAGGAGAGAAAGTCTTCTTCGCACTGGGCAGGGAGGGCAACCGTTAGCTGACACCCTAACGCACACGCTCACACATGTGTGGGCCACGTGAAGGGTCTGTGATGGCGACTAGGGCCCTGTAAGAGGCAAATGAGCTTCTTGTTAGAAGTGGGTGGGGACATGCTTGGGGATCCAGCTGAAACAGGACTTTATTTTTAAAAAGCCTTAGATTGATGTCTCTGCTAGCCTAAATATAACCGAGCAGCCAACTTCTTCCCCGCCAGGCCAGACCTCCGAGCAAGCTCCAAAACCTGTGTTTAAAGACAGAGAAAGGGCAAGAGAGAGAGAGAGAGAGAGAGAGAGAGGAATCCACAGATGGAAAAGGTCACACAGTTAGCCCTCTGGGTGTGCTGGGCGGGAGGGAGATGGATGAGCTGGTGTGGACATTCTGCAGTCCCCTGGCCTCATGCTCAAGGGAGAAAGATTGAGGGCTGTTGGGTGATGGGGGAGGGGAGGCAGCACCAACTCTGTACCTGGCATCTAACTGGCCTAAAGGGAGGCAATTAAGATCCAGCCTGTGCTCAGAGAGCCAACAGTCCAGTTGGGGGAGGAGGACTGAGCAAGCAAGTGTGTCATTATAGTTCAATACAACATCCAATGGAACCCCCTGATGTCCAGGCAGAGGGAGCCATTCCATATGGCTAGAGGACCTAAAAACTCTATCCTATAGAAGGAAGGATTTGAGCTGGATCTTAAAGGGTAAGGACAGAAATAAAGAAAGAACCAACAGCAGAGGCAGGAGTGGGCAGGATGCATACAGGAGACATGAAGAAGATTGGACAGGCAGGCACGGTGGTGCACATCTGTAATCCCAGCTGCTCCAGAGGCTGAGGCAGGAGGATTGCAGGTTCAGAGCCAGCCTCAGCAACAGCAAGGTGCTAAGCAACTCAGTGAGACCCTGTCTCTAAACAAAATATAAAATAGGGCTGGGGATGTGGCTCAGTGGTCGAGTGCCCCTGAGTTCAATCCCCAGTACCTGCTCCCGCAAAAAAGAAGAATTAGATTGGACAGAAGTGCAAGAAGGTCAATGGTCAATGTAAGTGGGAAGTAGGAGCTTAGAGCCCAAGGTCTCCAAACCACTCGCAAACCATGTCTTTGAATCCGTAGGTAAAAGGGAGCTAAGGAAGAGCTAGGGTAATGGCATCTTCATAACCCAGATAGGCTGAAGCAGAAAGAGTCCCAAATCTCAGAAACATAACTTAACAGAGGTTTATTTCTTGCTTGTCTAAAACTAACTTGGCTCAGGGCTGAGAATAAGGCTCTCTGCTCCTGGGGTAGTTGAAGGATCCTGAGTGAGTAGAGCTCTTCTGTTTTCAGCACTTGACCTTGGGCCACCCTGGAACTGACATCCTTCTGTCACAGAAGAATGTCCTGATCTCACAGGAGGTTTCAATAAGACAGTCATGTAGTTGGCTAGGACTCAGTCACATGGTCCTGAGCACATACAACTGGGGTGGAATGCTGGTTGTTATAGTTTGGATCTTGAATGTTCCCCAAAGTCCCATGTGTTAGAGGATTGGTTCCCAGCCCATGAAGCTGTCGGGAAGTGGCAGAACCTTCAAGAGGTGGGGCCTAGGGGCTGGGGTTGGGGCTCAGCGGTAGAGCTCTCACCTAGCACTGGCGAGGCCCTGGGTTCGATCTTTAGCACCACATAAAAATAAATAAATTAATTAAATATATTGTATCCAACTACAACTAAAAAATAAATATTAAAAAGAAAAAAAAGAAGTGGGGCCTCATTGGAAGAAGTTAGTTCGCTGGGGCATGCCCTAGAAGTGGGTGTTGGGACCCCAGGCCCTTCCTCTCTCTCTGTCTCCTTCCATAGTAGCTTTACTCTACCACGTGCTCCTGCCATGATGTACTGCCTTGCCACCAGTCCAAAGGCAATGGGCCCAACAACTATGGACTGAAACCGTGAGCCAAAATAACCCCTTTCTCCACAGAAGTTGATTAGCTCAGGTGTTTTCTCACAGTGGTAGAAAATTGACTAACACAGTGGTCCTCTCCACCACAGGACAGGGAGAGGGACTGAGATCTGAAGGAGGGTTCAACTACAGAAATGGGGAAGCACACCTTCCCTACAAGCACATTCCATAATTAGGCATGCACCACCCCCTGGCAGGACACTAACTTCTAAACACCCAACAGGCCCCAGAAGAGACCCCTTTCTAGGGACTCTGTAGTGCAGCAATAGGAATATGGGTTCTGGAATTCAGGAATTGCCACCTTGACTTTTAGCAAGAATTTGGTCTCTCAGAGCCTCAGCTTCCTCATTTATTAAATGGGTATACTGCATCTGTTAAGTGGGTATAAAGCATCTATTTTGTAAAGTGCTTATCCCAATGCCAATATACAGTCATTCATGCAACAAACATTTAATGTGCACCTATTGAGAGCCAGGCACCTTACTGGATATTGGGGATTCAAAAGAACCCAAATTCTGGGTCTCAAGAAGCTTATACTCTGGTAGGGCTAACAGACACAAAAGCAGATTCTTAAAAAACAGTGTAGTAAATGCAATGATGGTGGCCTTCCTAGATAAGGGAGACCCAGTCCTGGCTCATTGGAGAAGTGACCAGCTGACTATTAATGGAGAAGAGTTCCCCAAGAGTGGTCTGGAATATTCCAGAACTAAGGAACTACAGGGGCAAAAGAGCAGCACTGAGTAGCTATGAACTGCAATATGGTGTGTATGTAATGTGGGCAAACATTGGACATGGGTGGGATGGAACTCTGTGTTTCTTGTCTTTTACAATAAAATTGAAGCAGAAGTGGGGAAATATATAATGGGAAATGTGGGCAGGATCCTGAACTTTAGGACCTCATCCATCATGTTGATGGACATTACCCTGTAGCCAGTGGATGACCCTTGAAGAGTTTTAATCCGGAGACTGATAATGGTCATATTTGCATTCTAATGAGCTCAGTCTGGTTGCTATTTGGAGGGGAGATTTGAAGAGAGAATAGAAGCCAGGAAACCCAGGATACAATTCAGATAAAAAATGATGAAGGGGGGGCTGGGTTGGTGGCCCAGCATAGAGTGCTCACCATGCGGGGCCCTGGGTTCGATCCTCAGCACCAAGTAAAAATAAAATAAAGGCATTGTGTCCAAATACAACTAAAACAAAATTTTAAAAAAAAATGATGAAGGTCTGGGACTGGGATTGTGGCTCAGCGGTAGAGAACTCGCCTAGCATGCGTGGGGTCCTGGGTTCGATCCTCAGCACCACATAAAAATAATTGAATGAAATAAAGGTATTATGCCAACTACAACTAAAAAAATAAATATTTTTTTAAATGATGAAGGTCTACAGAAAGCTATAGTAATAATAATAATTATTATTATTCATAACCATACCTGCCACATATTGTGTGTATGCCACATGCCAGCCCTATATTAAGGGATTTAGATGGATTCAATACCTTTATTTTGTTTAGTTTTTGATGTGGTGCTGGGGATTGAACCCAGTGCCTCACACATGCTAGACAAGCACTCTATGAGCCATGACCTCAGCCCTTAACCTAGTATCTTGCAACCCTGCTATAACTTCTTATGAGCGCCAGGAATTTCCATCAGTTCTTTTGGATTTTCTATGTAGACAATCTTGTCATTTGCAGCAGAGTTATATTTTTCCTATCCAATCTCTATACCTTTATTTCCTTTTCTTGTCTTATTGCATTATCTAGCATGATGTTGAAAGGCTGTGGTGATTTTCCCATACCTTGTTCCTGATCTTAGTGGGAAAGCTTTGAATTTCTCACTGCTAAGAAAGATATTAGCTTTTATTTTGTAGGTGTATTTATTACAATGAAGAAGTCCCTCTCTATTCCTAGTTTAATGAGAATTTGTTCATGAATGGGGGTTGGATTTTGTCAAATGCTTTTACTGCATCTATTGATGTGATCATCTGATTTTATTTTTCTTTAGTCTATTGATATGATGAATTGCATAATTGATTTTCAAATGTTGGACCAGTCTTATATAACTGGGGTAAATGCCATTTGATCATGGTACATAATTCTTTTTATATGTTGTTGGTGTCAGTTTGCTATTTTGTTGAGGATTTTTGCATCCATGTTCTTGAGAAATAATTGGTCTGTGATTTTCTTTTCTTATAATATCTTTGTCTGATTTTGGTATTAGGGTGATGCTGGCTTCATAGAATGAGTCAGGTTTTTTTCCTCTTTTTCTATCTTCTCAAAAAGATTGTAGAGAATGGGTATAACTTCTTCCTTAAATATTTGGTAGAATTCTCTAGTGAACCCATACAGACCTGGTGTCTTCTATTTTGCAAAATTATTCATTATTGATCCAATTTATTAAATAGACAAGGACTTAGTCCATTTTTCTATTTCTTCTTGAGTGGTTTCCACCTGATTGTGACTTTTGAGAAATAGGTCCATTTCATTCCCCAAATTTTGATAAGCTGTGTTTCCATTTCCATTTAAAGTATTTTTAAATTTCTTCTTTGACTCATGTCTTATTTATGAGCATGTTGTTAATCTCCAAGTATTTGGGGATTTTCCAGCTATCTTTCTATTATGGATTTCTATTTAATTCCATTGTGGTCTGAGAGCAGACATTGTATAATTTATATTCTTTTTTTCTTTCAATATTTTTGCTATTAAAAATGAAATTGAGGGACTGGGGTTGTAGCTCAGTGGAGGAGCGCTCATCTAGCACGTGCAAGGCCCTGGGTTCAATCCTCAGCACCACATAAAAACAAATTAAAAAAAAAGATATTGTGTCCAGTTATAACTAAAGAATAAATATTTAAAAAAAAAATTAAATTGAAACAAAGATTTGCTGCATTTTAGGTTATTACTATAGACAACAATTGCCAGATAAAATACAGAGCTCTGCTAAATTTGAATTTTGGATAAACAATGAATAATTTTTAAGTATAAATATACTCAAAATATTTCCTGGTACAAATTTATTCTCCAAAAAAGTCTACATTGTATTCATGCAATTCAAATTCAACTGGGCATCTTATCTTTTTATTTGCTAAGTCTAGCAACCTGACCATAGGTGCAATTCCCAAGAGTGTGTCAAAACTAAAGAACATTTTCAAGGTTCAGGATACACAGGACCAAAGTTTTGTTCAGTAAACTTGTGCCAGTTTTCTCTTCCCTAATAGTGAATGAGACTGCTTGTTTTCCTACAAAAATGATAGCTTTGACATATTTCAAAGTTTTTTGCACTTCCCTTGATGGACACTCCATGTCCTGTCCTTTGCCCATTTAACTTTTTCTTGTCAAGCCACATGAACTCCTAAAGAATATTAACCTCATGTCTCTGTTTCTCCCAACTTTTTTTTTTTTTGCCTTTTAATTTGGCTTATATTGTCCTCCAAAGTAGAGGTGTTAACATTTTATGTAGTCAGTCCAAGGGCTTTCATGATTCTTCCAATACTTTTAGTCCACAGTCCCTTCTCATTTAGAGATTGATAGATTTATTCACCTATATTTCCTTCTAGAAATCTGTTGAAGTTCTTTTCAGTGGCTTTGTTTTTGCACTTAAAGGTCTAAATCATACATAGAGTTTCTTTGGAAATGATGTATGATGAGTTTCCAAATTCATTTTTTACCCTCAAATCCTTAATTTGTCTCAGCTCTATTTGCTGAATGAAATCCTTTCAGTCTCAGTGATGTCTCTTGAGTTTTTTTTTGTTGTTGTTTCTTGGTATTGGGATGGAAGTGCTTAACCTCTGAGCCACATCCCCAGCCCTTTTAATTTTTTTTTTTTTTATTTTATTTTGAGACAGGGTCTTGCTAAGTTGCTTAGGGCCTCACTAAATTGCTGAGGTGGGCTTTGAACTTGTGATCCTCCTGCTTCAGCTTCCCTAGCTGCTGGGATTACAGGTGGCACCATTTAATCTTATACATGAAGAAAAGCCATTTTCCTTAAAGTGATCTTCTTTACATCATTTAATCTTTCTAGGTTTTGTTATTTGAAATATAAAATGAGGCTATATTGTAATTAATTCACATATTCAACAGATATTTATTGAGCATCTTCTGGGGACCAGATACATATGTAAGATTCCTTCCAGCATTAAAATTCTGAATATAAAGGAACTGTATTTGTTTATTCTCAGGTCAATGGAGGAAATTGTCATAATTTGCTTCACCTATTGGTTTTTATTTATGTAACTTACTTTAATGTGTCCTACTGAATCTTAATTTTATTCGTGTCTATCCCAGGAGTTTTACCTCCTATTACTGTATCCTGTTTTAGAGCATTGGGAAATTTTTCAAAATGATTGTTATATAGTAAAACTATATAGTAAAAATGATAACTGACATCCTTATTGTATCTCTACTTCTAAAGAAAATGTCTCTCATGTTGTGCCATTAAAAATATCTTTGACTTTTGATTTAAAGAATAATGTATTTTTTTTAACAAAGTAGTCATCTCTTCTTGTTTTTTAAAAATTATTTTTAGTTGTTGATGGACCTTTATTTAATTAATTTATTTATATGTGGTGCTCAGAATCAAACCCAGTGCCTCACAAATACTAGGCTAGTGCTCTAGTACTGAGCCACAACTCCAGCCCCTCTTCTTATTTTTTTTTAAGTATTTATTGAGTTGTAGATGAATACATGTAGTATCTTTATTTTTTTTATGTGGTGCTGAGGATCAAACCCAGTGTCTCACACATGCGACGCAAGCACTTTACCGCTGAGCTACAGCCCCAGCCCCACTCTTCTTATTTTTATGAGAGACTTAAAAATAATAATAAACCAAGAATGCTTGATTAATTTTATTAAATATATTCTTTTGATCCTATTAAGATTATTTTATCATTTTTTTTCTTTATGAGTGTTTCATTTTGAAGAACAAATACTATCAACTCAGTGGGATTACATGAAACAGAATTAGTATGAACCCACACAATTCCCACCACATTATATTATATAGTGTATTAAAAGTTCATGTCTATGTTATATAGACACATCATATATGTATATAATATATGTATTAAGAAAGTATCTGTACATTACTATAACATATTCTAAAACACAACAAATTTAAACTTGTTTTATTATAATACAGTATTTTGTATTCACTCTACCTTGGTCATTTCCAGAGTTGTGTGGAACGCCTGCATGCTCATTCTGTCTTGTTTTCGTCTGTGTCTCACTATGTTGCCCAGGCTGGCCCTGAACTTCTGGGTTTCAGTGATCCTCCCACCTCAGCCCCCAGAATATGCACACTCCTTTCTGTCAGTCATAAAGGATCACAAGTAATGTGTTTGAGTTTGAATATACTCAGTTCAAAATGCCCTCTAAAGAATTTTAAAACTAGTGGGATAAAGTTCAATAATGGCAAAAGCACACACGTACGTGTGTGCGCGCGTGCACACACAACACACATACACACACACACACAAACACACAGGAAAAAAACAAGTTATTCAGCTCTGCCTGACCTTGGGTGAGTTATGTAGTCTCTTTGGGACTCAGTTTCCTCATACTAAAATGACAGGGTTGGGCTAGATGATCATCAAGCCTCTTCCTGCCCTGACATTTAGTGACAGGGCTGGCCCTGTGGGGAGTATCAGGTTATGGGAGAGGCAGATCTGTGTCAGTCAGCAGGGCAGCTCTGTTATTAGAAAACCAAGCAGAGAGCAGTCCTAGTACAGATGAGCAGGAGGACAGTGTGCATTACAATAAATCCTAGCATCTCCGGGGGCAACCCTGGCACCAGTCATAGCAATGGAACATGAAGGCTTTGGAAATCTTTAGAAGGGATCAGAGGAAGACAGCATAGGATTAAAATGCTGGAAAATGGGTCTTCTGAGAAATGTTAAAGAAATAGAATTCCTTAAGCTATAGACGGTCGCATGAAGATGGATCTAGCTTTGAGTTCCTAACGTTTGAGCAACTGTTTTGTAGGGATCTTGGCAGTCTTAGGCAAAGCTCTTTTTGTTGCAAGGAACAGAGACCTACTCAAGCTAATGCCCAGAAATCCACAAGTGTAAGTGGAACTCGTGGGAACAGACGAACTGTAGGGAACTCAGACATCTCTCTCAGGGGCTTTGTGTACTAAGTGTCCATCCCGCCTTGTCCCCCTGCCCCTCCCGCCCTCACCCCCACCCCCATCCCTGCCAAATCTGTGCTCCACTCTGGCACTTCTTACTTCTGGCTTCCACTTCACCATAAGGTCCACTTCCAGATGGACAGACAACACGGCCCTCACTCCATACCCCCCACACAATTTCTTAGCTGCAATGTCCATGGTCAACTGAACCAGCCCCTTTTCAATTCTAGATTCCCCTGAGAGGATTTATTTACCCTAGCTTATCTTTTTGTAGCAAGCTGGCTAGCCAATAGATGGGTCACCGTCAGGTCAAAGCCATCCTGGGCAGGTCATATGTGAAGATGGGATGTGGGCAGGTGCTATAGAACATGGCTGGGTGGGGCATGACAACAGGTCAGATGAGCATGTGGGAATTCTGGCTTGATGAACACCTTCAGCAAAGGGGCCAATGTCTTAACCCGATACTGTCTGAGAACAAAATAAGTCTGATCCTATGCTTTTATATGGGAGCTTTTTAACACTCCTCTTTTTTTTTTAATGTTTTTTGGTTGTAGTTGGACACAATAAAAAAAATAAATTTATTTATTTTTATGTGGAACTGAGGATTGAACCCAGGGCCTCACACATACTAAGCAAGCGCTCTGCCGCTGAGTCACAACTCCAGCCCTAACATTCCTCTTTTTAAAGCTTAATTTCTCCATCAGAAATGTCTGATCTTTGCCAACTGGAGATCAGCTGGTTGAAGGCTTTATAAAGCACCAATTAACCATGGAAAAAGTTTCACCACTTTCCAGAAGATACCAAAAACAACCCAAAGACCTCTGGACCTTTCTGGGCTGGCTTGACCTATTTTAATCCATTTCAAATATCCAGTTTCTACTTGCTTCATTAAACCAACTTGCAGTCCAGTATCTTTGAGGGACAATTCTCCTGTTCTTTGGTGCTGCATCTGACTCTTCTTAGCATCCTGCCTAAAATTCCCATCACCTTCCAGGATAAAGAAAATGAGACATTCGTGAACCAGTGGGCAAGATAATTGTTTGTAGGGTTTTTTTTTTTTTGTGTGTGTGTGTGTGTGTTTTCCTGTACTGGGTTGATCATACTACCAGCTTCAAGTATAGGCAGGCAAAAAATTCAATGACTTCAAATGCAAGGGCCTTGAGAACACAGACTTTAAATTAGAGTTAGGCTTCCTCTATCCAAAACACACCAACTCAGACACCTCACTATCTAAAATCAGACCAGAACCTAGGCATGAGCCAAGAGATGTCTAAGCAGCCAAAATTATCTAGATAGGCCCATATTGGTATATTTAAAGTAGCATATAATTCAAAGCAACTGTGTTCCCCAGAGGGCTGGATGGCCTGTTATTCCTTAAGAGAGACTGGATGAGTCCTACGGGAACAGGAAAGGCTAGGTTCCTTGCTCATTTTGTTTACACAGAATTTCAACAGGTTTGCATATCTGGTTCTCAACCCAGATCAGACTAAAAGACGCAAATTATACAAAAAAGAAGATGGGTCATGAAGTTGCTACAGGTAAAATAGCATTCTTCTCAACAACTGGGAAAAGTAACTAGTGGCCATAAGAAAAGAGATGAAATGATAAGAAGGAGACCCACAAAGCCCACAAGTGCAGCAATACAATGCCTCTCAAAGGTTTTGAAACTGGAATAACAGCACAATCACTGGTTTAGAATAATGACCCTACACGGAGCAAAGATGTTAGATTAAGATCAGTATGTTTTATTTTGAAACCTGGTGATGTGAACTTTTTCTTAGAAAAACTTCTATCTGAAAGGATTGGTTTTTTCGAAATGGCTTATTTATCTATCTATCTATCTATCTATCTATCTATTTATTTATTTATATTGCACTAGGGATTAAACCCCAGGGTGCTCTACCTCTGAGTAGAGCCCTTATATCCCCAGCCCTTTTTAATTTTTGAGACAATGTCTCCTAAGTTGCCCCAGCTGCCCTGAACTTGAGATCCTCCTGCCTCAGCCTCCTGAGTAGCTGGGATTGTAGGTGTGTACCTGTAATCTGGTTTAAATGTGTTTAAAAGGATGAACCTTGAGCTAGCTAGAAAGCTCCACCATCCAGAAGGCCTGGAATTGTACTGGATAACCAAGGTTTCACCCAAGCTCTGGGTGAACCCTCTAGACTACTTCCTAAAGGACAGTCAAGCCCCTAGGCAGTCCAAGAAGTGCTGTGGCTTTGACTTATATACTATTTGGAATAAACGAACGGGTTTTAAGGAGGTTTTACTGTATTTGGTTTGCAGGCTTCACTTGGCAGCATCTCTTTAAAAAGGCTGCCTGCCTTTGAACTAATCCTCTATTTATAATCCAGCTGGAGAAAGGCCGCGGCAATGTATACACATTCCTAGAATTTACAGAGTGCTGCTCACGTCAGCCCTGCGCCCCCATCCAGAGCCCCTGCCTTGGCCCTCACTTCACCAGAGAGCACCCTGAATCATCTGGGGAATGTCTGGGTGCTGCAGTCCAGAGGCTGCCTGGCATGTCCAGATATGCCCCCTCCACTCTGGGTGGGGAGCCCACGGGACGGATGGGGATGGGGCAGTTGCTGGATCAGGCTCAGTAAACACCATCACTCACTCCTGACCCTGCGCTGTGCAGACGCCCCTTCCGACTGTCGGGGGGCTGCGGCCTCATGCTCAGCTTGCCCCCTCGAGCCGTTCCTTTCTTATAACTCATTCCCTCCCGAAAACCACGCCAACTTCACATTTTCCTTTTTTCCCCCTCTCACACAAATTATTGCAAGTCATGGCAGGCTAAATATAGCCCCCAGTCTGTTTTCCAGATGCCGGGGCCTCCAGCAGCCTCAACATTTTCCTGATGTCCTTCCAGCGGCCTCTTTCTCTTGCTTTCCTTTCTCCTCCTGTCTCACCTTTTATATTTTATTTTTTGCTTTTCTGATATGCCTCTATCCCCCACTTCCCAGGCTCCTCTCATTTTTCCTGCCCTTCCAGCTCAAAGGAAAGTTCTAGAGCAAGGCCAGAAGCCAGAAAACCTCCTCCCCAGCCGTCCACCAGGGCTAAAGCTGGAATAAGGACATAAATAACCTAGAAGAGAGGCAAGAGACACTGGGGTCTCCAGGACCCTCAGGAATGAGCTCCCATGGTTCACGCCTAACCCTCCCTTACTTGCTGATCCAGAGTCATTTAACCTCTTTCCTCCTTGTCTCTTTCTTCCTATTGGGTCCTGGGTGCCAAAGAGTGGCTGGACATTCCCCCCTTTTGACAACTTCTTGGGTTACTGGAAAGTATCTATTGGGACACGTTTCAAGCCATCACTTTCTTGAGGTTAAATACTGTCAATTCCTTTTGCCTTTCTTCATCAGACCTATTTGTCCAGAGTTTAATTGTTTTCATGGGTTCTGTCCATGCCGTGTCCATCATAGGATGGGGAGCCGGGCCTGCAGCCTCTGCACCAATTATGGCTTGATTCCTGCTGCGTGAGTGTGTTGGAGGATTTCCCTGATACTTCTTTCTCACAGACCCTAATTTAAAAAGAAGTGCTCTGGTGGGGATGTGCATTCATTCCTAATCTTGGGGTCTACTCTAATGATAAATATACCATTTTTGTTTTCTGCATTGAAAGTAAGGCGTTTGGTTCTGGAACCTATTTTATTTTATCCTCTTTGATACACATGTTCATTATTGGTCAATGTACTTAAGAGCTAATTTGGTGAACCAAGTCCTACAGGTAGAAAATAGGTCACCATCAAGTAGTTCTGTTTGTGTGTGCGCTTTAAAAAATAGATATTGGACACCTCTGTAGACCAAGCCCTGGAGATACAAAGATACAAATAAGAATTCACCGCAAGAGACATGCAGCCTAGTCTAGGACTTCTTAACCTCAACCTGATTAACATTTGGGGACATATAATTGTTGGAAAGACTCTCCTGGGCATTTGGGGTGTTTAGCAGCATCCCTGACCTCCATTCACTAGATGCCAGTAGCACACACACAAGTTATGAAAACAGAAAATATCTCCAGACAGGGCCCAATATCCCTAAAGGCTAGCCTGGTGAGATAGGCAGACTAGCAAACGATTGTTACCATTCAAAGAAGCCCTACAATAGGGGCAGGAACACAGGACTGCGCATGAGTCAGAGGGAATTTGAGTTGTTCTGAAGGG
Source organism: Marmota monax (assembly GCF_021218885.2). Lineage (NCBI taxonomy): Eukaryota > Metazoa > Chordata > Mammalia > Rodentia > Sciuridae > Marmota > Marmota monax. Next base: position 17,914,034 of record NW_026693777.1, on the reverse strand, counting down.
TGGATATAAGTTTCCCACAGAGAGACAGCGTTGGAAGGAGGACTTTCCAGACAGAAAGAGAAACATGTGCAAGGGCACTGGGGTGTCACAGAAAAAAACAACTCAGTTGCCTGGCATGGCAGGTATCTGGGCAGGAACAAGAAATGAGGATGAACTGGGTCTGTCACCACTTCATAAAGGGTCTTGTGTGACTAGGAAACAGGGAGCTTTTTAAGCTGGGGAGCCTGACAAACCAGATGCATTTTTGGCCTGAAGGAACGGAGAGAAGGGAAAGGCAATTGGATAACTCAGGAAGATGACCACGTGCATTGAAGGCAATGGTGCTTGGAAAGGGAACAAAGGGGACAAGGTTGGAGAGCTCTTTCTGAGACGCAACAGACAATAGATGTGGGGAAGGAGACAGAATAAAGTTGAAGGTGACCCACGTGCCTCGGAGTTGATGGAATCCTGCTGGGCCGGTTTTGGCATGGAGGCCTTTTTCCACCCTGGAAATGTTGTGGATTTCGGGCTGCGTCTACCTCCTCTGAGGCGCTGGGATGTTTACGTTGGGGAGAGTCTGTGCTGATCTTTCCTCCTTGTTTGCTTTTAGGTCAGGCTCATGGGAGGCATCTGGTGGGCAGAACCCAACCATTAGGAACTGGGTTCAGGAACTGAATTTCTAGTTTTTCCACCAACTGCCTCCGGCATTCGAGTGCCTGAGCCTCAGTTTATCCATCTGTGATTGAAGAGAAACTCCCACCCCCAACCCGCCAGGATGTGGTGAGTGTGAATAGGGCTGTATCCGTGGGTGGCTCAGACCCCTGTGGGTACTTGGCATGCAGAGCCTGCAGTTGGCAGGGGCCGTGCGTGGTTGTAATCAGGCCTGATGGGAAGGCCCCGACTCCACCGCGGCCTTGAGCGGCTGCCAGCTCTGTGACCAGGCCTGCTTCAGAACTTGCCTGCAAGTTATTTTTTTTTTTTCCAGTGTGTCTGGTTCCTACAAATGGGCTTTCTAAAATCTTCTCAGGCTCCAAGAAGCCCCTTGGGCTATGCATCCCCTGTCCTTCATGTCCCCTGGCTCAGTGGGAAACCTGGAGATGATTTCACTCCATTTGGCTGCATGTAGATACTCCCCTTCCTTTCCTCACTGCCTTCCCATTTATTGTGAAAGGAAAGAATAGGAGGTTGGAATGGAGGCTCTGTGGAGAGGCTGGCCTGGCTAACCAGTCACAATGACCTTGGGCCTGCTAGCTAACTCCTTTCCCCAATGTTTACCCTGGATGGGCAAGGTGAGTGGATGGTACCCAGAGGCAAATGGTGAGTGCAAGTGTGTGTGTGTGAGTGCGTGTGTGTGTGTGTGTGTGTGTGTGTGTGTGTGTGTGTGTTTACTGCTCCTCGCTCCCAGGAGCCTGGCGCTGATGGTGATCTCTCTCAACGCAGGAACAAGGGGTTGCATTGTTAGCTTGCCTATCTCTTGGTTTCTGATTCACCCTGGGCCACTGCAGCCTGAGCAGGTTCACAGCTGCTCAGGGATATACTTTCCAGCACATTTAGGACTTGGAACAGCCCCAGGTTTCAGGAACACATGGTGATGGGGGAGGGAGTGGGGCTCAAATAGACCAGGAAGGGGGAAGCAAGCTCCTTCTTTCTTTCTTCAAGATGAATCTCCATTTTCATCATCTGATAGCAGGAACAGCATGTGAGGACGGCGGATGAATTGCAAACCTGTGCAGGTCGGGGGAGAGGGCAGGCAAGTGGGGGGAGATGGGCAGATTCAGTTCATCCTGGCTGAGGTCTTGTGCAGCCTGCTCCCCTCTGACTCACAGCTCTTGCTCCAGTTACAGCCTCCACCCAGCCCCCCAAGCCAGCCAGGGATGCTCCAGTGTACCCCAGAAATCGACCCCTGGAGTGAGTTTCCATAACAATGCCAAGGGGGCGAGGAAGGAACTGGGGACTGTCCCTAAGATCTGGGGAGCTGGGGCTCATGCAGATCCCATCCCACAAAGTAGTGGTGTCCTTCCTCTTTGTTCCTGGTGGCTTTTTTAAGGAGGACACAGACATGGAACTTTCTCAGCCTCTGCCATCTCCTCTCTTTCTCTGAGGCAAGTAACTGCCTCACAACTGACAGGAACCAAGTGACACGGCTGTCTCTTTCCCATATTCAACCTCAGTCATGGACCCCTCCACCTAATCTCTGTTCACCAGGCATGGTCCAGGTGCGGGTTTTAGTTAGAGCAGAATATGGTCCCTGAACTCTGAGACCCCCCACGTTGATGGTGAATCCAAAGGAATGGGTAAGTCTTTAATGCCTGTGTGAAGGGAGCTGTTGCAGGACAAAACCTGACCTGAGCACTCTCAGTGGCTCTGAGGGACCCGTGACAGGGACACGTGGCTACAGGCAGCCTTCCCCTCTGTCAGCATCTACCTGGGCAACCTGGAGCAGGTTTCTCTGTGTGCCACAGCCCACCCGTGGGATGACTGTGGATGTTCATCTGCCTGCCAGGGTGGCTGCAAGATGCAAGGTAAACTGTGTGCACCACCCCAGGGCAACGTAGAAAGCCTGTCTGACTCTCAGATTGCTCTTCTCCCCCTTTTCTCGATGTGGTGACTGAGGATGGAGGACTGTCCCATAGGAGCCAGGATCAGAACAGGAAGGCTGATGTGCTGCTGGAGCTGGCTGCCCCTTCCGGTCCTGCCTGCCAGGGGCAGTGCTGCACAGAGCTGGCTTCTGTGTGGGGCTCGGAGCAGCTCCCGGCTCCCACCCAAAGCCCCTTTCTCCTGCGCTCTTGTAGAGCTTGCTCACAGGCTCCCATTCAGAGGCTGACTGATTGAAGAGGCGGCTGTGGGTCGGCAGTGTGACCTTTGGGCCCGCCTTGGTGGGTGAATGAGTTAAGCCCCCCGAGGCCCCTCCACCCCAAAGGGACCAGCCAGGCCCTGATTCTGCACAGATCTAGCTAGGAAGGTGCCATATGGCAGGGAGGACGGGGCTGAGGTCCTGGCTTTCAGCCCCCATGGGTCACCCACCCCTTCTCTTCAATGTGCCCATTCAAAAAGCCAGGCAAATAATCACCCTTCTCTCTTCGTGTGGATTAGAGGAGGGGAGGGGCTGAAGGTGAGTTTGCAACTGAATCCATGTGAAAACAGGAGAGAGCCTTGGTACCATCCTGTTGCCTTGTTAACAGTTTTTTGGTTTGCTTTTTGTTTTTGGTACAAGGGACTGAACCCAGGGGCACTTAACCACTAAGCCACATCCTCAGCCCTTTTTATATTTTGAGTCAGGGTCTTGCTAAGTTGCTGAGGCTGGCTTAGAACCTGCAATCTTCCTGCTTCAGCCTCCTGAGCCACTGGGATTACAGGCCTGCACCACGGCACCCAGTGGAACAATTTTTTTTGCAAAGATGGAATGTTCCATAGGATGCACTGCCCAACTGGACAGTCACTAGCCACAGGTGGCTATTAAGCATTGCAATGTAGCTAGTGTCACTAAAGAATGAAACTTTTAATTACTTAATTTAATTAGGTTTAAATAGCCACATGTGGCTAGTAGTGACATTTTATTGAACAGTGCAGGTCTAGTAGAGAGGGAATGCTGTATCTTTGAGGCCACACAAACCCTGGTTCAAAGTGTGACTCTGCAATATATACTCGTCCCTGTGTGGCTGCTTAACCTCTTAAGACTCAGTTTCCCCACTATTTAATATACAGTTGAGTAAATAATACTAAGTGAGCCTGGTCGGGGACAGGCTACTGTGCAGCCAGCATCAAAACCAGGGTCCAGGTCACCAGCTCCAAGATGCACTTACAGCCAATCCTCCTTCCCTGCCTCAGCCAGTGTGAGGGTGCAGGCTACAGAGACTGGAAGGAGGATACAGATCCAGACTTCTTCCCTGGCCTTGGCTGAGGGAGGCTGGTGTGCACGAAATGTCTCCTCTCTCCAGTGCAAGGAAGAGTTGGCAGACCAGGTCCAGAAGTCTTGGGTTAGGCCGTCAGGCGTGGCCTTCAACTCTGTGGCCCCCAGATGAATCTTCCATGAGCAAGTGTTCCAGTGGGCGAGCCTGGACCCAGGCTGGATGGCGATGCTACCAGAAGGAAGTGCCCTGCCCTTGTCCTCAGCTGCCAGCTTTTCCTCCTAGACTTCTGCCCCTCCTGCTTTTCTTCCTCCTATACCTGAGCCCAAACTTATCTGCCCTATGTCCCATCCTGGTGAGAATCTGCTCATTATTTTCCCAAATGATATCTGCATCTCCATGGTCCCAGGTACTGATGTCCTCCTAAGATCTGGTTTTGGTCTTTCCAAGAAGTGTGGACAACAGGGTAAAGAAAGGGAGGTCCTGAGCCAGGTCAGCAGGTGAGAGTGGGGAGGGAGCGCATCCCAGGCTGCTCCGAGGGCAGTCACCCCCCCCCCCGTCTTGCTCTCCAGAGCCTCTGAGGCAGCTACCTGCAAACCCTGTGCCACCATGCCAGGTAAGTGGGGGCTCCCTGGAGCAAGGATCTGGGACCAGGACACTCAGCCCAGCCAGCACATGTTGGTCTGTCCTCAAAGTGCATGGCACCAACAGTTCATCTGGATGACAAGGTCCCCCTTCCCCCGTGAGGGAGAGTTGGCACAGTGCCAAGCATGGGTTTCCCCAACACACCTTCATCTCCCAGGGCCCACATGTCCTTGCCCAGTGTTATGTCACAATCCTGTAGTGAGAGGGAAAGAGCTCTGCCCCATCCATGGAAGGGGAGATCAAGTTTCAAAAAGCTACCTAGTAACTCTGCATGAGTCTCTCCCTCCTACCCACACTGAATTATTATCATCATCATCATCACCACCACCATCACTTTCACTTAGTAAAGGCCAGGTTCTGTGTGTGGAGCCTGCTTTATTACATCATCCTTACTCTGGCTCTGAGAAGTAGGTATCATGGTCCCTATTTTACAGATGGAGAAACTGAGGACCAGAGAAGTCACTAACTTGTCTAAAAACCACACAGCTCCTTTGAAGCAGGAGAGAGAAACATGAGGCCCAAGATATCACTCTGTGCCCTGCACAACTGCCCAGGATGGAGGAGCTAGAGCGGGGAAAGGCTGGTGAGGTGGCCATCACAGGCCACTCCATAACATGCCACTGAGCCCAGAACATGGAGTCTGCCGCCTGGAGCAAGAGAAGAGTGGATCTCGGTGGGAGTCGGGCCTGCAGAGCTTCAGGAAAACCCCCATAGAACCAGCTGCAGATCTTCTTTCCCTCCGCTCCACCCTCACGGAGACTTTTCCTCCAGGCCAGCCTGTTCTGCTGGAAAAACAATCTCCCCTGCCTGGGGACCCGGGCCGGCTGGGCCACCTTCTGGTCTGTCTTCATTCAGATCCATTTCTCTCCTCCCTGGAGCCGGGGGAGGGAGTCATGCTGGGGGAGGCACGGGTGGGGCTGAAGACTTCATCTGTCCCCCTTTAAGCCAAGCAAAGAAAAATAGCCTTTTGCCAAGATCTTTCATCTCAGTCATTTACTCTCGCAGATGTTTTCTGCAATATAAACAAGAAGCAAGGAATGTCGGGGAGGAAAGGAGGACGGGAGGCGGGCAGGAGGGAAGGAGAAGAATCAACAGCTTTGAAATCTGGGCCTGCAGAGGGCAGGAAACAGGACCTCAGCAGGGTCCCTGCTGCCCTGAGAGCATGGGCAAACCCGAGGTCACTGCACCAGGCCAAGCAGAGGGCGGCTGCTGGGGGTGTCTTTGAAAGAAGGCTCTGGAGAAGTGGGCCAGCCCTTCAGTGAGTGGTCACCCCAAACAAGCTCCCCCTGTCTGGAAACCTGCCCATGGGGAGACACTGCCGGGGCCTCGGCTTACCTGGAGTGGCACCTGGCTGGGGCACACCCTTGCCCACCTTAGCACATCCCAAAAGCTGTTCTGGACTTCAGAACTCTGTCGACTGCCCCAGATCTGCCAGCAAGACCAGTGGGAGGTGCGGCACCCACAGTGGCAATAAGGATTTGGTCATAGAGGGAGGAGGAAGAATCCTGAGCTGGGGGGTGGAGGGCAGGAGAAGCAGATCACACAGTGGGTCAAGAGCTAACCAGGAAGGCAGATGGCTCCCAGCTCCACATTTTGTGGGATTCCTACTAGTGTCAACAGCTAATAAGCCTGGGGTTGGTTGCAAACTCAAATGTCTATGCGGACTGACCAGGAGCCCAAAGGAGTGACGCTGAATGGGGACAGTATGAAGAAGAAAAGGCATCTAGAAGGGTGGCCACCACTCAGCTTTGCGCTACGAAAGATTCAAGAGAGCCCAGAAATCCACAGCTGTGTATAAAATTCCTGTTTTATTTTTGTTGTTGTTGTTGCTTTTCTTTTGGGGGGATGTCAGAGATTGAACTCGGGGGCACTCGACCACTGAGCCACATCCCAGTCCTATTTTGTATTTTATTTAGAGACAGGGTCTCACTGTGTTGCTTAGCACCTTGCTCTTGCTGAGACTGGCTTTGAACTGGGGATCCTCCTCCCTCAGCCTCCTGAGCCGCTGAGATTAAAGGCATGTGCTACCACGCCCAGCAAAACTCTTTTTTTAACAACATCAGAAACACTATGTTGGCCACACGTAGAGTAGCTGTGAGCAGATTTTAGTTTATGAATCAATATTTGCAAAAAGTTGGTTGAGTGAATAAATTCTGTTTTCCTTGCCCTGCTCTCGACTTCACAAAAGGAATCGTGAGAAGAAGGTTGAAAAAGAAAAAGCAGGGGCTGGGATTGTGGCTCAGTGGTAGAGCGCTCGCCTATCACGGGCGGGACCCGGGTTCGATCCTCAGCACCACATAAAAATAAAAGCATTGTGTTGAGTCCATCTACACCTAAAAAAAAAAAAAAGAAAAGAAAAAGAAACAGCAAACTATCTTCCCACAATGGAGCTGGATATTCAGATGGATTCAGAGAATCAGAGCCTGGTCCCAGCCCTCAAGGATGTACGCTGTAGATGGGAGAACTGAGACCCAGCCTTGACATTGGCACAGGATGTTGAGGGGAAGGGGAAGAGGAAGCCAGGCAGTGCTTCCCACCGGAAGTGGTGTTTGGGCTGAACCTTGAAAAGTGGATAGGAAGAGCTGCTTGTTGCAGGCTGGAAGTGAATTCTAAAACTGGGAGACGTCTCAGGACACTGAGATCTCTGCAAAACTAGGACCTGGGACCCCTGCCTGCTGAGAAAGAGTGCCTACCCTACTCTTGCCCCCAGCTTCCCTCACTCGCTCTCACCCACTGCCACGAATTGTATGTAGGGTCTCTAAGAAACAATCACTTAGGGTCTCCAAGAGAAAGTTAGTGAATGGGTGGCACAGGCAGAGTTGCAGACCGTGTTGGAGGGCAGCCATTCAGGAAGGAGTGACAAAGTGTTCCTGATGGTCAGCAGCCTCATATTTCACATAAGGGCCCATGAGGATTGCTGGTGCCCAGGATTTCCTAGAAATGCCCCAAATATTGAGCTCCTTGCAAAGAAAAGATTGGGAAGGGAACCAACTCTGGGTTAGCCCCAGCTTAAAGTTCATGTATTTCTTACAATCTGCTGCATGGCAGTAATAATCATTCCTGCCTCAGAGAACAGGAGATAGACGAGAGCAGTGAGCTCCGTGAGGACAGGACGCCCCACTGACTGCACAGGGTCTGCACCTCAGAGCAGATGATGCTGAATGTCAGTGGCTCATCTGGGGTCGTGTAGCCAGAAGTGGCCAAGAGAAGACGCAAACCCAGATCTGCCTGGCCCCAAGGCCCACACTCTTCCACTATGCAAAGATTCCCAAAGGTCACTCATAGAGGAAGGTCCTGCCCTGGGTGCCTAATTACCCAAGTGTTGAAGACTGGCAACTGGGCGTGCTCCATACCCCTTGCCACGGCTGATGGATCGATAGAGAAGGTGGTGCAGTGTGCAAACGTTACTCATGCGGCCTGCCTTTTGGAATGATGGGGATCCTCTGAGGCCGTGTGGCCCTCTTATTCATTCGATGCTGCTGGGTACCTCCAGGAAGAGTAGGCCCAGCTCTGCACATGCCACTGTGACCGCCCACGGGACAATCTCCACCCAGTCTCCCTTTAGCTGTCACCCACTGGTCTTTATTTCTGCTCTATGGACAAGGCTCTTCTTCATAACCATTTTTCACATACTCAAAGACCAGCCTTTGCCCTCTCTCTTATTTGTCTCTTCTGCGTTTCCTTCACATGTTCCCAGGTGACACACTCTCAGATCCCCTCAATATCCCTATGCCTCTCTCCAAACGGAGTGCAGTTTCTTTCTGCTGCTTCTTCAGAAGTGACACGGTAGCATCCCAGGTGGAACAGACAAGCGAAGAGTCCAGCAGGAAGACACACTTTCCTCATCCTCAAAGCTCTCTGTCAGTTAATGTCACCTCAAATTGTTCTTCAATCAATGTCACCTAAATCACACCAATTTTCTTGGTAATCATGGGCTGACTCACATCACATTTACCATCAGTACATGCCCCCAAGTCTTTCACATCTCCTCCATCCTGAATGTGTAGAGCTCCGTATGATTCAGCCCCAAGGTCCCGACATTATTTCACTGTGTTACATTTAGCCGCCATTAGTCCAATCATCGTAACCGTTAGGGATTCTAATTCTGATAGCTAAGGTGTGAGCTTCTCCTGCTAACAGCCAGTGGCTAAGCCTGATCTCTGATGGTTCTTCCCAGTTTCTGGTTGAAGTACTGAAAGGGAAGGACCATGAGAAAGCTACAGAATGTAGATGGGATCCTCTGTCCAGGTGGGACATCGTTTGTCAGCAACTTTAAGGACAGTCACTTAGCACCTCCCCTGCCACTCCACTTAGGCTGTCTTCCAGCTCTCGTTGATCTCAGCAGTGCCATCAGGTGCCTGAGATATTGCCTAATGCAATGCTATAGCCCCCAACGTAGGCATCCCATCCATTCCCTTAAAAACGTGCATCTGGTAGTCGCCTCTTTTCTTGGTGAATCCATGCTTATTCCTAACGATCAGCACTTTCTTTCCTAGGCCTTCAGAAGTCCTTCCTTTGTCTGTAGATGAAAAGCTCACCCCTGAACCCAAAGCCCAAGCCCTCAGACAACTGGACTTGTTAATTCATTATTCTTGGCATGCCCACTTCCCCTCCAGATCCCCTCTCCATCCTTCTCCCTCCTGCACTGTACCCAGGGGACTGACCTGGACTCCATTACTGGGCACCTTTGTCCTCTGGTCTTATTTGGGTTCAGCCAGTGGGGAACACCAAGACATGGCAGGTAGGACAAAGTCAAAGTCAAGAAATTTATTCTCTTGGACCCCTCCTTGACTGTCTCTCAACTGCCCCTTCATCTAAGGTCATTGGCCCTGTTGGGTGGCTGTCTCCTGCATACTTTCTCTCATGCCTCTCTGACTGTACCCTCAGGGTCCTCACCCCTGTGGCCCTAGAGGACCTTATCATGCTTTGTTAGCTTTGTTTAACCTTGCCCATATCTTGTAAGTGATTCAATTTCTAAATTCTGCTCAGTCACCCCATTTAAGTGTGCCATCTCTTTCCTGCCAGGATGCTGACTGGTGTACTCATATTTTGAGTCATGCTTCCTAAAGACAAGCCCCAGCTGTGCTCAGGTGTGGGAGGGAGTGGAGGTGTTGATGAAAACAGTGCAGAGTTTAAGTGCACAGGATCTGTGGTCTCACTGAGCAAGAGTGAATTCATTCCCATCAGTGCTCTAGCTGGGGCCATTTAAGTTCTCTGAAACTCTGCTTTCTCTTCCATAAAATTGATGCAGTAACTCCTCTTCACAAGTTCTTCATCAGGATTTGATGAGATTATATTTGAAAAACACTAATTGGCATCAGGTGTATTGTATACCCTTAATAAATGTTAATTATCTATTTTTATTAAGAGAAAAATCTAACTATTGAGGGTATTGCTTTAGTGCTAGAATATGCTAGCAAGAAGCTACAAGGTCTGACTCTATGGCTACCAGGTAATCTGCCCCACCGTACAGGAGAAAGAAAAAAATAAGTGTTGTTGTTATTATTATGTTAGCTAGAGAAGAAGTCTATTCTATTACTTATTTTCAAAAAAAAAAAATTTAACAATGAATACTTTTAGGAGGCTGTTCTTACATTCTACCTGATGTCCCTTTCCTATTGATTTTCTGTGTGGCCTTAAAAGTCTCCCAGCCTCACAGCTGTGCATGATGCCTACTTGTTTAAACTAAGAAAAAATGGCACCCTTCAGCCTGCCCTAACAGAGCTCCTCCCACTCCTCCTTCCTCCAGATGATGTTCTTACCAAAATAAGGTTCAGAACAGAGTCTCTTAACTTGGTCCAAAAGCTAAATCTGAAAGAGGTCAAAGATTCTCTGGTCAGTCACATTTCACCCAACTATTTTTAGCTGGGGTAAGGCGAAACAAGATTCCCCAAAGATCTGGGTCCTGTCAAAGTTGGAAATCGTGCCAAGATGGAGGAATACAGCTATCTGTGTTGGAAAAGACAAAACAGTTCCCTTCTTCATAGCCGCAGGATGGCTGTTGGCTGCCAGTGAATCTACCTGCTCTGTCTTGCTTGCGTTCGATCACATTGAGTTCGTCCACTTATTTGCTATTTGTCCCCACCTTTACTACTGAGCTTGTCTACTGAATGATCAATGTGTTGACCATCCCCTACTATCCTCCATCTCCTGTGTCAGAAGCTTGGCAGATCTTTGGCTATCTATCCTAATAGAAATGCACTGCAAAGCATCATGGATTCTCCATCTGGACAAACTCCTTTCCCAGCCTCTTCTGCCAGTGCCCCTACTCCTATTTCTCTCTACTCAGAGCACAAACTTTGCCATGCTCTTCTGTCCTTTTGCTCCTTTCTTCCTCACTCACGTCGCCCTACCAAGTAGCAGTCTTCATGCCCGGAGACATCTGCCCTTCCCCATTCTCCTACATGACCCTCCACTCTCTGACCTCTTGCCAGAATCCCTTGAATTAGAAAACCGGAGATATTTCCATGACTTTTAAGGCTGTATTGACAAAACAGCAAAGAAAAGGGAAGAGGGACCAAGCTCAGAGTTTCTGCCTGACCCCGAATTGCCGGCCGCTGAGGGCAATGCCATGGGAAGGTGACCTCCCCAAGTCCCAGGACCATCCCAATGGGCTGACACAATTGGCTACTCAATGGCCAGCTCTTCTGCTGCTCTGCTCCTCTGGCAGGACACCGGGCAGATGGAAAGTGAGTTACAAGTTCAAAGATGTGGATAGAGCATCGTTCAGTGATTTATGGCCTAGGTCATGCTTTCCAAAGCTGTATAAAAAGAGTTATTCCTGGCCGAGTTTCTTACTGGTCACATGTGTGAAATGGAAACATCAGCTTTGTCAGAAATATACTCCCTCCTCCCATCCCAATCTGTGTCTATAATCAGGTTCTGGGTGGAAGATACTGGAAATTCGAGCTGGGTGCTGAGAGACGAACTCAAGGGAAGAACACTTTACAATAAAAATATGTCACCCGGGCAGTGGCAATTACCAAGCATGCTCAGAGGGGCCAAGCCAACTTCATATAAGCTCCCAGAGATGCTTTTCCATAAATGACTAGATTATGCATCTTAGGCTTTCTTTCTTTCTTTCTTTCTTTTGTTGTTGTTTGTTTTTTGGTTTTTTTGTTTGTTTCATTTTGTTGTTCTTTGTTTTTAGTACCTGGGATTGAACTCACAGGCACTAGACCACTGGGCCACATCCCCAGCCCTATTTTGTATTTTATTTAGAGACAGGGTCTCACCAAGTTACTTAGCACCTCACTTTAGCTGAGGCTGGCTTTGAACTTGCGATCCTCCTGCCTCAGCCTCCCGAGCCCCTGGGATTACAGGTGTGCATCACTATGCCCAGCCTCTTAGGCTTTCTTGTTTGTCATTTTAACTATTCAGCACTCATCCACTCTCTTCCGGTATCCATGCCCCCACTTCTTCTTGGGGTCCCACACTGTTCCCTGTTCTCAGTCTCTGTAACTCAGTCCAGCAACTTCACCCCCACCTCAGGGTGAAGCATGTGATCATTTCTAAGCCAATAAGAGCATTACATTCTCTACCGCATGGTGATTGGTTTAGGAACGGACGTTGGATAAATCAGACAACGAGATACCTTGAGTTTTTCCCTAGGACTTCTGGGAAGGAGACTCATTTTTTTTTTTTTTTTATCTTTGAACCTCATACCTAAGAGGTTTAGAGACGGTAGCTATGGTCCTTTTTCCATCACGTGAAACTTGAGTCTGAAGCCAGCATACCACAGAGCAGGGTGGAGAAATGGAGAGTAACCAAGTCCTGGTAACATTATTTTAGCCCTGAATCCAGTTTCATCTGATGCTAGCTCTAATTTGAGATCTTTCCATTGCATGGACCGCTAGATTTGCCTTTTGCTAAAGTGGTTTTCTGTCTTGGGTGACCAAAAAGTCCTCGTTTACAGCTGTTATTTAAAAGTACACGTGTCGTTTAAATGGAACTAAGAGGAAGGAGACAGGCCAGCACTTGCCCTGGACTTTGCAAGCTCAGGTGTACAGAGGGAGGCATATCACCTACTTTAATGTCAGGGAGTTACACCAGGAGGCCCCCAGACAGGGAGAGGGAGAACTCCAAACAGGAAATTCAACCAGCCAGCACCATCTTTTAGAACTGAAATTGCTAAAACACCAGTTTCTACTGAGTTTAGTTTTTGTAAAAACCCACTTTGTGTATTTTCCACAATAGTAAGCATTGCTGCTGTAGTGAAACCCCATTATTTATACCATCACAACGTGTACTTCCCTGTTACTCCCTTTCCTATAAATTAACAAAAATATTTATTAATAAGGTGTTAGAGAAATGACTTTCCCTAATGTAGTCTGCTTCCCCCAGTGTATTACTCTAACTTCCCCAGAGACACAGAGTCTTTGCCTGTTGTTTAGATCTATATATCTACACATGAGCAGGCCTCCTCTGAGGCTGCTACCTGGCATCGTTGGCCATCGCCCCTGACACCTAGGAAACATTCTAGAAGAAAACTCTCCAAGTGCTCTGGGAAGAGTGGTTTGTAGACTGACAGGGACTGAGACTTGAGCTCATAAGAAAGGAAGGAAAGAGAGGGTTTCAGGCCCTGAACAGTGCTGGATCCCTTCCATTTTAGTTAAAGTCAAAAAGGAGATATCCTTACTCGGGTCCAAAAACAGAGTCCTCTCTGTTGAGAACGTGTACAACTTAAAGTTTCCTTCATTACCGAGAGCCCGCCGGGCCCGCCGCGTGGCATGACCCGTGGCTGTGGGTGGGATGGCTTGGTATTTTCATACTGATGGAAACAGTGGCCTTGTTGATCTCAGAGAGTCCCAGATTAAGTTGATCTCGCTATTTTTAATCTTTCCGGAAATAAGCAAAGAAGAGAAGTCTAATTGCAAACAGACTGAACTTTACATAGGAAATATGTAGGTCCCTCGAGACACCTAGAAAGTGTCTGAAACCCTAACTGCCCCGTGCCTCCCTGCTCCCCTCCTCAGAGCACCCAGGGAGGGCCTGCGGCTGAGAGAGTTTGCAATCAGGAGTCCAGCAGTGGCCTTGGACTGGCCAAACCAGCCCATCCAGTCAGTGCACAGGGCCTGAGGGCAGGGGCTCTGCATGAGAAACCGGAAGACATTTTGCCCACAGCCAGCAGCATGGCTTTGGGAGAGTTCTTTGTTCTCTCACCCCCATTATTTGGGGTTTTCTGGTCTTTCTCTATTCTGTGCCTGTCAAATTCCAGGCATGGAAGGATTTCAAACACTAGTATCAAGCCCACCACACACACACACACACACACACACACCCTTCCCACCCCATTGCATTCCCACCACAATCCCATTTGCCACAGAGCCCTGAGATGTGTAGCCAAGAGGGGCCCCAATGAAAGCTTTGAACCGTTCACATGGCCCTGGGCCGTCCATGAGCGCTCCAGAGTTAAAGTCCCAGCCAGAACCCTGGGCCTTACTGGCAGCTGTGCTACTGGATCTCTGTGGGAGGTGAGACAAGGCCCTATGGCCTGCTGTGCCTCAGTTTCCCTGCCTGTCAGTTTAGACAACCATGACCACAGCTAATTCTGAATTGTCTGCCTGCTGGTGGGACCAGGCACTGGGGGGGCTCAGATTTATGGCATGGAAGTCCCAGAAAGAGTCAAAGAAGAGAGAGACCAAAATAGATTGGGAGCCCAGCGCCCAGAAAGGCAGCCAGAGAAGATTAGACACGCTGCTGAGAGAACCATCCGATGACTTTATTGAGGGTTCTTACTCATAAACAGCCACTGTGTGAGTGTAACTTCCACAGACCAGGCCGACCCTGCCTTGTGACGGGAAGTTTGGGGTTGGAGCCGTCCATGGGCCCTGCTGTTGCTGAGGTCACCCTGGGAGCTGGGGCTCTTCCAAAGGAAATCAGCATGGGGCTCTGGGGCTTGGCGTAATGGCTGGACAGATGGACAGTCTTTGAGTGAAAAAGTCATGGTTATGAGGCAGGGAGGAGCTGCGAGGGCCCCCTGCTGTAGCTCTGTTGGTGGGAATAAGTCTTTCATTATGCGGCATTTCTGCCGCAAAGCACTCTATCCCTTGTGTCTGCTTCTTGGTCTCATGAATCCACATTCATGGCAGTAGGCCAGGAGCATGGACACAGAAAGGGCCCAAGATCTGTGACCACGGTTCCCATCACTGGGAGCCCCCAGTCCCCAGCAATCCCCAGCAATGGGTCTTTGGCTCACATCTTGACCCCTCGCATCCTCTGGTTATAGAGTCCATCTTTGTCCTTCCGGCCATTCGCTCCTTTTAATCTTTCTTTCACATACAGAGCAGCTCAGTTGGATTCTTTCTACCCTCACCATCCCTTGGAGTACTTCTGGCAACCGTAGAAAAACTTGATTTTACATTTGCTAGCAACACTGGTCTAAGGCGGGAACATGTGCATTAACAGATAGGGGCTCACGCATGTCACCATACTGAAGACCCTTTCGTCCCGACCACTGATGCCTCTCAACCACCCATCCATCTCCTGCTCCTCTCTGCTGGAAACACCACCAGCCAAGGCGAGCCAAGCCAAGCAGGTGTCTGTGGGCTCTCAGACCCTCCAAGGACGAGGGTCTCTTCTGTGGCTACCAGATTGTACCCTGATGCCAGCCAGCTCCTGGCGTCTGCCACTGGCCCTCCCAAGATGATCGCCTGTGGGGACACAGCCCGAACACTTGATCTAGCCTTTTCCCAGGCCAGCTCCATTGGCAGAATGAAACTCCCTGCCCTGGGAAAGCCAGCCTGGACTGTCTGTGGGGCATTCACAGTAACTGGACTAACCACCCATCCTGGGTTGGCCCATGTGCTGTAAGACTTACCCTCTGTGGGCCAGTGTGAGGAAGGAGATGGGACAATGTGTAAGGAGGTAAATGTCCAATTTTTGGACAAGCCATTGCTGACAACATATTTTTATCTAGAAAATAGCACACAGGGACTTAGAGTGAAAAAGAAGCTTTTAACACCTTCCATAGTGTAACTCTTAACTATTCCCCCATTTGCTCTACCATGAATTTCCCTTAGCCACACCTACCAACCCAACACATCTCCTACTTCACCCTTGCTCATTCCTTCCCTTTGCTTGCAATATCTATCTAGATTTCACCCATCTTCTGAGAGGTCCAGCTCCAATAAGGCCCTCTCTGAAAACTCACCCCACTTCCCAACAGACTTCTGGGAAGCCAGGAGCCTGTGTTCCGGCCCTTCTCCACTCCCTGCACTTTTTCTCTACTCTCTCCAGATCGCTTCTTAATTGAAGACCATCTTACAGGTTCTCTGTCGAACATGTGTTAGCCTCTGTCTCTCTAATGGATCTGTATCCCCCAAACTTGTCCAGAATTTTTTGTATGCCCCAAGGGCACCTCCACAGTGCTCTGAACATTGTTGGGTCTTAGGTAATACTTACGGATTTGATTGGTTATCCAAAAATGAATTTAAATGACCCAAACCATGGATAGCCAGGAAGGGCTATAGAAATGTTTAATGAAACTGAGTGTAGGCCCAGGTGGTTCCTTTTGGGGGGCAGTGGTGTGACTGGTTTTCCTTTCTAGGCAATTCCCCTGATAGTCCTAGAGTGCCACAGAGGTCAGGGAAGGTGGTGGCTGGGTGAACAGTGTCCTGCAATCAACAAGACCATAAAGACAGCACCAGAGAAGCTAAACAATGTTAGCTTCACAACTCCAGGTGATGAGAATGGTATTTATAGACTCGGTGACATGTTTGAAGCCGTGAGTCCCAGAGGCTAATATTTTAAGCTGAACATCCTGAGACCCTGGTGTTCTGTTTTTGTTCTCCTCCCCATCCTTCCCTCCTGGAGCCCCTGGAACTTTCCATGCCATTTAGACAAAAGCATGAATCCTCTATTGTTTCTCAATCCTTATTCGAGCTAGGGAAGGATTTAAAAAACTGCTTTGTGAAAGGGTGATTTGTGATGAGTGGAAAACATTCTGACACCTCAAAAATGACATTTGCCATTACACCAAAACTTCCATCAGAAAATTTCAAAATTCTAAGCAGAGACAGAGGCAGAGACAGAGTGGTGAAGCTAACATTGTTTAGCTTCTCTGGTGCTGTCTTTAAGGTCTTGTTGATTGCAGGACTCTGTTCACCCAGCCACCACCTTCCCTGACCTCTGCGGCATTCTACGACTATCTGCCCTCAGAGAATCCAAGGGCAATGGGGCTGGGAATGCAAAGTGAGTCCCCACCGAGAGATGGACCCATGTTGGTCCAGAGGTTCTGGAGAATTCAGGTCCACCTATTTAGAACTTTCTTCCTCTTAATATTGGATAATAGTGCCTGAGGCAAATCTATAAACAGAGGGTGGGAACCTAAAACTTTGCTATTTATACGGCCCAGGGGAAAAAAAAAATCAGTGTTTTCCTTCAGCGCAATCTAGAAAGTACTAGCCAAAGAACAAATTACAAACAGCTACACAAGCATCAGGGAAGTCCCATAGACCATAAGAGATGGAAAATAACCATGAGATCATCACGTTCATCTCCCTCAGGGCCTAGACAGCCAGGATACAGCTTCGCAATCCCATTACCTCTCTCTTGCTTTGCACTGTGAACAGCACTCCTGATTAATCTCCCATGCATCCCCCAAAGACAGCACCTACAAAACATGTTTCTCATGCAAGGGAATTACGTCCAGAACATTCTCCACTAAGTGCTTTTTTCACTATTTATAAACAATTCTAGATGCTCATCCACAATTCACCTAACCGTGCTGACCAGTTCTGAGCACTAGCCACACCCAGCAAAGCTTAAATGCACATCCAATCCTATAGTGACCGGAGAGGCCAAGCCCAAATTTTAGAAGTTATCAAAGCAGGAAATCAGCTATACCTTTTTTCATGTTAGGAAAAGTACATAGCTAGCCAGGCGCAGTGGTGCATGCCTGTAATCCCAGTGGCTCTGGAGGCAAAGGCAGGATCGTAAGTTCAAAGCCAGCCTCAGTAACTTAGGAAGACCCTAAGCAACTTAGTAAGATTCCGTCTCAAAATTTAAAAAATTAATTAATTAATTAATTAAAAGGGCTGGGAATGTGGTTCGGTGGTTAAGTACCCCTGGGCTCAATCCCTGATGCTGAGAGAGAGAGAGGGAGGGAGAGAGAGTGAGAGAGAGAGAGAGAGAGAGAGAGAGAGAGAGAAGCAGATGGCTAATCCACATGAGGAAAACAAATGAAAGTAATGAGTTAGTTATAAGTAACTTGAAAATTTTTGTTTTCACCAAAGAAAGCATACAGAATAACACACACACATACACACTGTACATACACTCATACACATAACACAGGTTTTTTCCCTCTTAATTACAAAAATAATAACCAATGCAAAACACTTAGAAAATACAGAATAAATACAACTAGAAAACTGTTGATAATATTTTGTTACATTTTCTTTCCACTATTTTTCTATGAAAAATCACCTATATATTCTAATGCATGGTATATGTTATACATATTACATTCACATTATATGTTATATAATGTAATATATAAATGAAGAGGAATATAGAATTATTTTCATATATACTTATATATGAATATATATTTGTTATATTTCATTCAAATTTTCACATAAAATATATGAAAACATCAATTTTGTCTTTTAATTTCTATTCTAAGGTAACATTAACTATAGAAAAAAACAGAAGATGTATATGCACTAAAAGAAAAAGATGAAAGTCACATTCATTCTTACCATTCAGAAAAGAGCACTTTCACTTACTCTATGCCCTTCTTATTGATTCTAAGTACATACACATTCATATAAATGATATGTTCAGTTATACAGAAATGGCACCAGAATCTATGTTCCATCTTGTAAGTATCCTTAAACCATGATACCTCCCTTCTCCTCTAAGTCATCCTGTGCCGTGTCTTCACAGCCATGGGCTCACCCCTCCCACCCTACTGTGGAAGGGGACCCTACCTGGGATGATGGGCCACCGCTCAACCTTGAGGGTCCACTCCCACTCTCTTGAATTTCTAGAAGCTTTGAGGGAAAAAAGACTCTTGCAAATTTAAAAATCTTCCTTTTACATAACAAGTGCAAAGCCAGGCCATCTGATAATGGAAATTCACTATAAACCACAGTATAGAAAAGAGTAGGTAGCCTCAGGAAATTTCCCTCCAGATGGAAAGGGAAAGGGGGATGTTCTTCCAAAAGGAAGAAAGCAGAAGAGGAGGAGCAGTAAGAAAAACAGACCTTTGCTGCCCCTCTTCCTGGGGATCACACCTTAGGGATCTGGTGTTATTAATATCCAGAGAGAGTTGGGGATCTAAAAGAACCTGGGTTGGGCCCTGCTTTTCTGCAATACAGTTTGAGGAGATTTCAGGTCTCTTGGACTTTCCCATCACAGAACCCAAAATGGTACCATGGGATGATTCTGAAATGATCTCTGGGAAGTGGCTCAATGTTTAGACAAAGTGACATGGGACAGTAATCCAAATCTCACAACAGGACTGGGTCTCTAGGGGATTCCTTATTCCTTGATGGGCTTAGCATGGCAACAGAAGTACGGAGAAAGGGCCTGGGGAAGAAATAGGAAGCACAGTTATTCTTGACCTTCTATCCTTCCTCCAGGGAGGAGGAATACAGTTAATACACTAATTTTCAAATGCAGTTCAATTCAATTCAGTTCAATTTAATCCCATTGTGTTCCCACCTGACATCAGCAATGCAAAGTTGAAACCCCCTTTTTAATGAACTCAATATCTGCAAAGTGGAATTCATTCTATAGCATTGTGATATGTGGTGATGTAGCTACTGGGGGAACCCAGATATGCAGGAATTCCACAGAACACTACATTGGGCTGTGGGATCTCTGAGAGGGTTAGCGCAGGCACTATTTCTGCAGCCTGTTTTCTATGGCCTTTATGTTCTCCCTGCCTTTAACCCAGCCCAGCCATGTCCTCTTCTTAATCCTCCATCCCTACCAGTGTCCTATAGCCCCTCGCCTACATCTTGCTCCCTTGAGTCTTTCAGTGTTAATGACAGTAACAAACATAGGCCAGACCTGGCTGGACTTATGATAAGAAAGTAAGAAAAATGGGACCAAAATGATAAATGGGGTGGTAAATTGATAGTAATACCTCTCACTATTACTATCATTGATCACTTAAAATTTCTTACTATGCACCAGGAACTGTACAATATAGTAGGATCTCCCACATTTGTGTAACTCCTAACTCAACTGCATGAATTCATACTGTGTATGTCACAACCTTTAAGGTGGATGCAATTCTGATCCTTATTTAGAGATGAGAAAACCTGGGCACAGAGAAGTTAAAGTGACTTTCCTAGGGTCACACATCTACCAATTGGAAGCCAGAACCCCCATCCTGGCTTAGTGTCTCTAGATTCTCACAGTGGGTCACAGTTGAGGACACCAAACACTCTGACCTAGAACAAGGCTAGTGCTATATTTGGTCTGGGAACACAGGCTGCCCTGTAGAGGCACCAGAGATTCTAAAACCACCCGTAGAGTTTTCAGAAGATGTCCCAGTAGCCAGGGGTTGAGAGAGTCTAAGGCTCCTGCTCGGCTGCGCTGGAAAGTGAGACCTGGGGAGACTGGGACTATGTGACATGTCACAGAGGTGGCTACAGGAGAGTGGAATCTGCACCTGCTTGCTCACTGTCGGGGCAGAGCCAGCTGGGGAAGCTGTACGTGTCTGCACCTGCACAGGTGCTTCTGAGGAGCCAGGCGTGGCGAGCCCCCTGCTGAGGAATGCAGGCACGGAAGGCAACCTTTGTCTCGCTCTGGTGGCTTTCAAGTAAAGAACCCAGAGTCCTTTGCAGGCAGCCATTCAGGCGCTTAGTGCCTGAGCTGCACTGACAATGACAAGCCTCTCCGCCCAACGTCCGGGGACTGTGTCTCCACATGCAGGCAGGGCCAGCTGGAGGTCAGGATTAACCTGAGAAGCTGCAGCTCTTCTCCTGGGGCCACACTAGGCCAGGGGGCCTGATGAAGCAAGTGGTCTTGGAAGCACAAAATGTGGAGCAAAGTTCCTCTTACAGTAACCCTTGAAAGTCCCTCTCGTACCATGGGACCACAGCTTTTCATGGAAGGAAAATGACAAAGCCCTCTCCACTTGCCCTGTGGTTCCTCCTGGGTTCTCAGCCCTTCTGCCTCTTATGTTGGAGCATGGCTTTGGCCTTGGTACCCTCCCCCTACTATGTTTTCCTACATATAAAGGTGCATTTGTAATTACTTTGCCAAGGGAAGAAGGTTGTTGGACACCACACGCACCCAAACGCATTGGTGTCATTCCAGCAGCTTCTAGATCCAGCTACAGCTGTGATGGTGACCGCCAGGCCTCAGCCAGGTCCTCCCAGATCAGTGTTTCTGCAGTGAACCCGTTTGCACTGTCTCATGCCACCCTGAGGGGACTCGCCTGTGAATGCAGAAGCAGAGCTCTGGCTTTTTCCTGTCCCCAGCTGTGCTCTTGCGCCTGCTGGAACTCTCCACCTCCACCTCCACAAGGTGATGGAGACTCACTCCCTTCCCCCATGCCAGGCTCTGAGCTGAGCGCTAAGCACTAAGCCATGCTTTATCTTATTCGTTCGCTCTACAACCTTCTCAAGTGGGTATTTTTATCCACATTTTACAGATAAGAAAAATGAGACTCAGATAAAATAACTTGCCCAAGGTTACATAGCTAATAAATGGCAAGGCCTGAATTTGAACCACCAGGTTCTTAACCACTGAGATCTGTTACCTTGTTCAGTTCATATCAGTAAGTCAAGATCATGCTCAGGGACACCTGTTTCTGCAGGCAGCTCTGCCCTGGATCTATAACTCCCTCATTGCCATGGTTCAAACCTGTAAGAACTGAATCAAATCTTAGTTTGTTGAACTTGATTAAAAAAAAAAAAAAAAAATATATATATATATATATATATATATATATATATATATATATACACACACACACACACATGAAGTAAAATTTCAAGAGAAAGTGAGAATAATGATCCATTTCACTCTCTTGGGCAACTACTTACTGAGAGCCCTATGCATTCCCAGCAGTTGCCTAGATCCCAAATGTAATAATAAAAAGCCCTGCCTTCATGGAGCTTACAGTCCAGTAAATGATACAGAATGCCCTGTGGTGATAAGTGCTTAGGAGAATGATAAATCTAGAAAGGGAGGGCAAGAGCAAGTTGGGTGTGGAGCTGCCCCTCTGTCCTGCTGAGGAATAGCTCGAGGCCTCTGCTTTCTGTGGGGTTGGGTGTTCCCCCCAGGCAGAGAGTGGTGGTGAGATTGTGAGAGGTTTAGGGGACAGGGGTGCCTCTGGACTCCCTCATTTCTGCTGGTGATAATGCAGAGGCCCAAGTCTGGGCAGGACAGCTCATCTGGTAGTCCAGTTCCTGTTGCATGGAATGGCCTTGCTGAGCACCATCATGCATACAGATTACTCCAGTTACCACGGGCAAAGGCGCTCTTTACAAAATTTTCATGCTAGGCTTCCATCCTCTTCTGGCTCCCTCCTTCCATCCTCCCTGCCCCTACCCTTAACCCCTCCAACTAGTTTGGCCTAAAGCCTTGCAGAGTAATTTTACTTAAAGCAAAAAACACAACTAGACAAATAAATAGTTGAGCCAAAAGAATCTTATACTCAAATTCAGTGTAAGAAATGTCGAAACTTCCTAGTGGGAGGGAAAAGGAAATGAACTTTCATGGACAGCCTCCTAAGAACCAGGTCTTTTACACCTGGCATCTCATTTCAACCACCCTCACTGCAAGCTTGTGACCAGGCATTATCATCTCCATGTTGAAGCTAAAAAGAACCAAGATTTAAAAGATAAAGCAAACTTACCAAAGCCACTTTATGTCTGACCCCAAAATCTGTGTTACTTGGGTCTCCATCAAGTCTCAGCTTAGTTATGTATGTAGAAAGAGAAAACTTGGACAAACTCCTTAACTTCCCAGTGCCTCAGTTTCCCATCTATAATTCAGGTATGGTGCTGATAGCTAACTTACCTGTCTTCCTTATGATTCTGTTCTGGTGATCATGTACTTGAGCTTACATAGAGGAAAGGCCTATAGGCACTGTGTATATGCAATATTAATGCTCAGCTTGAATTTAGAATCTATCCCCGATGGTGTGTATCAGTTTAGCCTATCTAGATCATTTCCCTCATTCCTGCTCTTATAAAAGTCTCTGCTGCTGCCCAGTGGCACACACCTGTAATCCCAGTGGCTTAGGAGGCTGAGGCAGGAGGATCACAAGTTCAAGGACAGCCTCAGCAACTTAGTGAGGCTCTAAGCAACTTAGCAAGACCCTCTCTCTAAATAAAAAATGTATTGACACAGTACACTTCCATCAACAAAGAACTGGAGATGTGGCTCAGTGGTTAAGCACCCCTGGGTACAATCCCCTGTCAAAAAAATTTAAAAAGTCAATAATGTTCTTCCTTCTGGGACCCCAAGGGAATGGTTCACCATGCTCCTTTCCAGCAGTGTGCTGGTTAATGTTTAACAACTGGCTTTCCAACTGCAGATGGATGTTGGTTGACAATTTGGTTTACAATAATGAGTAAGAGAAAAGTCAAACAACGAAGAGGTGCAGTCATGCCCCACATAACAATGTTTCCATCAACAAAAAGCTGCATAAAGGACACTGGTCCCATAAAATTCTATCATCTAGTGACATCAGAGTCACCTTAGTTTGTGAAACTTCACTCCATCATGTTCACATATTGATGAAATTGCCTAACACCACATACTGCATGGCAAGTCTCAATCATTCAGCTTCATATGACTCTGTTTTAGAATTTCACTTATTATTCTTTGATGTGAGCAACCCTTTGCTGAGTCAAATAGTAGTAACTATTGAAAGCAGGAAAAACATCATCTCAATATTTTGTTTATTCACAACACAATGTAATGAGTATTGACATAGTACACTTTTATGTTAACTTCATTGACTTTATTAATATTTCCTCCACCGATTCTTAAGTCTAGATAATGAGGGAAAAAAATCAAGCCCCAGGCATAAAGTTTTCCAATTTCTGTGGTGTAAATATTCTTACCACAGTCCATCTCAAGCTACAAATGTGATGTTACTGAATGCAGAATTGGGAAGAGATTGATAGCAGCATGCCAGTCTATATTATTGCATAGATAGAAAAAGAGACAGACAGACAGAAAGATAGATGTATACCTCAAGAGCATAGATAATAGTAAATTTTCATAAAATAATTAGTGTGACCTGTTTTTAGCATTTCTGACTTTTGTTTTTAATGTGATTTAATTATAAGTTTATATCATTTAGTTTTTAATAGTGGCTGTGTTTAACAACCAAAATTCCTCAAAATTTAACAACCATCTTTCGCAAACTAGCTCCAGCACACTACTGTCCCATCCCTCTTCCCATTAGCCCCCAACAGCCCCATGCCATCTGAGGGCCACACCCTTTGTTAAATAGCTGTAGCTAGTCTAGGTCCACAAGAATCACAAGAACATTAGTCAATGCTCAGCTTCTCTAAATAAGCAAGGTGGAGGGCTTCAGTCCAGTGGAGTGACTTAATGATCTGTTTCCTTCAATAAACTGTGATTTCTGAACTCAATTCAGATACCTGAGTGCCATCGTAAGCTTAGAGCGAGGCCCGAAGGCGTTCATGATGTAATACGCTAGGTTTAAACTTGGCAAGCAGATGACATTCTGAGAAATGGATTTTCTTAGGCTGATTTTGGGAGTTTGGGGTGTTTTTTTAAGAGTTAAGCCAAGGCAAAAAATAACCCTTGCAACACATCACTTCACAGCTGGTCAGCCTAGGAGAAGCTATTCTGGGATCTCCAAGCTAAGATGCCTCTTTAAACTCCAAGCAATCTGGAAGCAGGTTGTGGGGTTTCTATTTCTGTCTGTGTCACTGACTTGCTGTATAAACTGACCAGTTTGTTCCATGGCTCAGTTTACCCTCTGGCAAATCAAGTCGACTATCTTTATTGATAACATTAGTCTTTTGAACTACAGAGAGTGAGAAGCTTCCCAGAGAGTTCAGAGTGCCATTTGAGATGTTCTTGAGTACTCAGTGAGGACTCTGGGAGAAGTATAAATGGAATCATGGAAAAGAAAATGACCAACACACAGGGTATAACAGAGAGGAGGAAGAAAGGGAGTAAAAGAAAGGGAAGGAGGAGAGAGGGCCTCTCAGCCGTACCCCACGAAAGGTTGGGTGAGTGGCTCAACCGTGCCCAGGGTTCAGTTCCTTGGGCCAATGTGTGCACAGGATGAATTAGCACAGAAGAAAGGACAGGAAAAATGGGGTTCATGGGCGCCTTTTGTCTGGGTTGAACGAGGAGGGAGTTTTCCCAGTAGGCATGGAATGTGATGGGTTATGAGACCTGCATGAACCAGACTGGGAATGGACAAACTCCAAAGTCATATCAGCCTCCCGGCCCTGGGCAGTAATGTGGGGGTGGAGGGGGCTGCTGTTTCCTCTTCATTGGTAGAACCACAGCCCTCATAGCAAGCTCTCTCCTCTGCTCAACGTATGGGCCAACTCCTGCCTTCTGCTCCGGTGGTCGCTCCTTCCTTGCTAGCAGGAGGGACACTATGCCAATTTTAACATCCAAGGAACTAAGAACTATGGATATTAGAAGACTTGTTCCATCCAGTTCACCGCTGAGACTCAAACCCCTCACCTGGCCACCAACCCTGTGCTGTGTCTCCACCACTCTATCTGAATGAAACCTTAACTAGCTAATGAACTTTTCCCCACCCACAGGCCAGATACCTTTTTAAAATTAAAAGCCATCTGATCTCTAGAAAAACAGAAAGGCCAGCTCTAGTTGTTGAACACTACAAGCTAGAATCTCTTCCAAAAGTTGTCCGGGAAGTGCCAAGATTCAGCATTCCAAAGCCAGTCAAATTTGGATTTTCCTCAATAAAGAGACGGCCCCTCCCTGTTCAGAACATACCCTTCCTCATTGAGTCCCATGTTTTCTAATAACTTTTGCTTACACCACAAAATTGTCATAGATTATGGAAACACAAAGGCCTTGGGAAAAAGGCCCTGAGCCCCTGGAAGTCATTATCCCTTCCTTTAGCAATTGCTGAGTTAAGCACCATAAATATGGTTCTCATCCTGCTCCCTTCCCCCACACTCCTGCCAAATGCACACACACACACACACTACACACACACACACACACACACACACACACACACACGGTCTGCTGGACATATGTTCAGAAGAAAACAGGGACGTGGGGGTGGGAAAGAAGATTCACATGTCGTCAGTCAAGAGCTTGAGTATTTGAAAAGAAGAAGTAGGGAGAGGGCGGGGAGTTTGCAGCCCTGGAAATGGAATAGCCAAAGGATTTATTGCCTTTGAGTATCTCACAAGGCTTTTTTTAATGTATAAAAATCTGTAGCTTATGGCATTTTTTTTCTTTCTTTTTCTTTTTTTCTTTTTTTGGTATGGGGCAGTAAACAAGAGCTCTGAAAGGGGAAGGAAGCCAGGAGAAAGCCAGCTCCATTAGTCACGCAGCTGCATATCCTGTCACAAAGGACCCCAGTTGAGTAATCGCCCAAAATATGCCTGTTATTTTTTTTTTCTGTCAGAAAAAAAAAATGGGGCCTGCCAAAATGTACTGTAAAAAAAGAAAGAAAGAAAAAAATCTGATCTCTGAGTCCCAGAGGGGGAAAGGAAAATAAAGAAGAAACAGGCCTCGCTGCTGCTCAGCGCTCTCCTAACCCTCTCCCCAACTTATCTTGAAAAGAAAAAGCCTTCAGACTGTTCAGGGCGATGGAACCCGCCTGGCTTGAAGAAAGCCGGCTGGTGAGACATCCCAAGTCCCAGCGTCCTGGCAACTGCATGGGCCAGAGGGGCAGTAGGAGAAGGTGGGAGGAGGGCGGTTCTGGAGGCAGAGGGAAATTAACAGAAAGGGGACCACGAGATTGAACAAGCCCTTTGATGTCCCTTCAGTGGGTGGCTTCATGGTCCCAGAGGGAACCTGTGGCCGTGCACATCAAGTCCAGCAGCCCTGCAAGAGCCCAGCAAGAGCCCAGCAAGGCTTCCAGCAGGGCCCGGGCCTGCTTCCTCCTAAGCTTTCTGATGGCCTCAGCAAAACCAGCCCTGTGACAGGCCTCCACCCTGCCTGTGCAGCTGGGGACACACGTGGAACCACAAGCACTGGGGTGGGCACTCTGAAGAACAGGGGCCAGGGTGAGGACTGTTGGTCAGGCTGTCTCCACCCCCAGGTATTTTCCTGGATCAACTTCCTGAAACCCCCAGGATGGCGGGTTCCGGGTGGAGAGACTGAAGCATGGCGAACAAAGGGGTTCTGAAGCCTTGTCCAGTAGCTGCCTCTGTCCCATGCGCCTAGTCCTGGCTCTCAGAATCAGGGTACAAGGTGGTAGGACAAGGATCTGTCTCCTCCAGAGACCTAGGCCCTAGCATTTGGCTGCTTGGACACTCTGGGCACAAAGACCAAGTCAGTCCCCCTGCCAATTACTACAGGAAGGCCCAGTTTTGCCCAAACCAGGGAACTCTGCAGCCCTTCAATACCTTGGATCCTGTCTGAGGCACAGTCCCAAAGCCAGTCCTGAGCTTCAAAAGCCATGCCTGCTCTGTCTGCCACTTCCCCTGAGTGAGCTCATGGACACCTAAACCCACCCAGAGGACACTTAAAAAGCGTTTGCACATGGCTTCCTGCAGAGAACTGGCCGGCACATGGGAGGGCAGATTCTCCTCCTGGCTTCTTCACAGAGTTGCTATGGAATTTCTGGGAACTCTGGGAACTCCCTGTGACTATTTCCCCCTGCTTCAATATTTATCAACTACAGTCTTTCATGGCTTAACAAAGAGGATGGATTCGGAAGAGTGTGTCTTTAGGTGATTGGGTCAATGTGTGAGCATCATAGAGTATATTGGTACAAACCTGGACGGCATAGGTCAGTCACTCAACGTAGCCTTTGGATGCAAACAAGACACCAGTAAACACAAAATGTATGAGGCCATGGCTGCCATGACCTCTCATACTGTTTTATAGTAAATTTGTTTTATTTTATTTTATTTTTTGGTACTGGGGCTTGAACCTAGGGGTGCTTTATAATTGATCAACACCTCCAGTCTTTTTTTTTTTTTTTTTTTTTTTACTTTGAGACAGACCTCACAAAGTTGCTGAGGCTGGCCTCAAACTTGCAATCCTTCTGCCTCAGCCTCCCAAGTAGCTGGGATTATAGGTATGTGCCACCTTGCCCAGGCAGTAATTTTTTTCTTTTTAATAAATAGAAGGAGTGCAATCTAAAATAATAATAAAACCTATGGTATAGATTAGTAAATCCATGAACCAGTAACAGAGTCATTTATCATCTTTATCAAGTATTATGCACTGTACATAACTGTATGTGCTATACTTTTGTATCACTGGCTGTGTAGTAAATTTGATAATAGCAGCATTGCTACACACACAAATAATGCAGTCTGGTGTGACACTGTGACTCCTACAATGGCACTGACTAATAGAAATTCTTATTGGACCACTTGCATATACATGGTCTATCACTGACCAAAACCTTGTTATGCAGCACAGGATTCTATTAATTGGATTCTCTGTATGACTGCCACATGCAAAGTCCTGGGGATTCAGTGGTGAACAATACAAAGCCCCTTTCTGCATATGAAGCCTGGGCAAACTTTTCATTCCTTCTACATTTTTTTCTTCCTTCCTTCTTTCTTGAGTTCACTGATGCCAGCTCCTTGGATGGGTGAGCCAAAGATGGGAAGGGGGCAGGAGGGTAATTAATACATCAAAAAATAAATCCACACACACTGAAAAAAAAAATCCTATGCTACTGCTTGTATTTCCAAAATGCTTATAGGTACAGAAAAGTCCCTTAGCAACCTGATCGTAATGAAAATTCCACAAGGGCATCTGGAATTTACTCTGTCAGACATTCCAGCTGATCAGGAGAGGGAAAGTCCCAAGACCATCGTATAATGCACAAACTATGTTAATATTAGTGCTAATGTCTATCTCCTAGCTTATGTCAAACTCCATTACGGGACTGACCCATGGGGCTGCTCCTCATCTTGGCTTTGATTGCATGAACAACCTGGGGACTGCTGTCTTCCTCAGGGCTCAGCTGCTTCTTAAGGTGAGTCCTTCATATAACCCACAAGTTGGATTGGAACTGTTAATTCAGGCCCTTTGATGGGAGTTCTGGGATAACAGTCCTTGTGCATGAACTCCAGTAATGCTAGTATCCCCTAAACTGCAGGTGAGGAGGTTACTGGGAGTGCCCACCCCACACAGATTTCCCTTTGTGGTAGCAGTGACATCTGAGTCACTGAGAATGCGGGCCACTATTTAGGGCCCCCCTTCCCTTCTTGTGCCCCAGAAGGATGCTGAGGGCAGATTCTCACAGCAGAGAAGGCCATACTTCCTCCAAGCTCCAGACAGATCCCAGCCATGTCAGGTCTTGCAAGCCTATGATTGGCAGGCACCGAGGTGACAAGGTCCTCCTTGGCCCATTTTCCCTTGTGGCCCTTTGATGTTTCAAAGCTGACAAGGTCAGCATCTTCCAGGCCGCAGGGAACATGCCTGCCAGGTCCACCTTTCGAGCAGCTCATTAATCTGTCAAGAGGCTCTGGTCAGAGAAGAGAGCCTGAGGGTTGCTGAAATTCCCAGTTAGCTCTGTCCAGGGGCCTCGGGGGAACTCGCCTGTCAGCAAGAGACCTCCAGCTGAAGGGTACAGAGGTGGGTCCTAGAGAGTGAAGTTCTCTGGCCTACAAACCACATCCAAAGGACAGGAGAGATGGTGGGCTGCTTCACCTGGCAGAGCCCCAGAGTCTGAGCCCAGCCTGCTTAGGAGTCAAAACCCAGCAATGTGCATCCATCATGCAGAGGAGAAATCTGGCTGGACCTCCAAAGCCTGCTCACTAGCTTGTGACTAGATGCCTCCAGATCTCTTCTGGGGACAGTGTAATGAGGGCTTTGGGTGTGTGAAGCATTAGTGGCCTGACAAAGCACTTACTGACCAAGGAAAATCAACCTCAGGTGCAGCAGGAAAGGTCTGGTACCAAGAATGTCTGGGGTTTTAAGACACTGGAAAAGATTGCCTAATAACTTAATGGGCTCCCTTCCCTGGAAATATCTGAAAATAGGATAAATCCTCTCCAGTTTGGATGGGTCAGAGGCGCCCGGGGTAAGAGATGGTTACAGCAACCCATGGAGAGCCCTTGCCAGCATCTCTGCATCTGTGAGATGACACATTTTCACACAAAGGGAAAAAAAATGTTTCTATTGTGGCAAAATATGTGTAATATAACAATGACCATCTTTACCATGTTTAAATGTGCACTTCAGGGTCAGTAAGTGCACTCACATTGTTCTATGACCATCACCACCCGCCATCTCCAGAACTTTTTCATCTTCCCAAACTGAAACTCTGTTCCCACTAAAAACAAACTCCCTAATTTCCCCTCCCTCCAGTGTCTGGAAACCACCATCGTAAAGATAAGACACCATTCTGGTCTTTATGCATTTGACTACTCTAAGTATCTCATGTAAGTAGAATCATACAGTATGTGTCCTTTTGTGACTGGTTTGTTCCACCTCGCATGATATCCTCAAGGTTCATCCCTGTTAGATCATAAGTCAGAATTACTCTCCTTTTCAAGGCTGAATAATACACCAGTGTGTGAGTGCAAGTGTGTGTGTGTGTGTGTGTGTCTTACCCATTTTTCTGTTTATGGACACTTGAATTGTTCCCACCTTTTGGCTATTGTGAACAACAGCTGCTGTGAACTCAGATGTGCAAATAGGTCTCTGCTTTCGTTGTTTGGGTATATACCCAGAAGTTGATTGCACAAAGAAAAATCTTTAAAAAGGTCAAACCATGGTGTCCCAGGAGAAACGATGTCAATCAGTCTCCAATACTGAGAACAGACACCTAAAAAACCCAAATTACAATAAGACTAGGTAAGACAGGCCAAGGAAATATAGAAGTTGCCTGGGGATATAGCTCAGTGGTAAGGTGCCCCTGGAATTTAAAAAAAAGGAAGGGAAGGAGAGAGGAGAGGAGAGGATGGGAGGGAAGGGGAGTGGAGGGAGTGGAGGGGGGAAGAGAAAGGAAGGAAGGAAACATGGAAGAAGGAGCTGGTAGGTTTCTGGAACAATCAGAGAAGTCTTCACCGAGGAGATGAAATTTGAGCTGGGTTCTGACAGATGACCAGGAGTTTACCTGATAGGAAAACAAAAACAAAAATGGAGAAGGGCAGAGAGAGAAACAACCCTTTAAAAAAAAAAAGTCTAGACGAAAGGTTAAATGCACCACATTTTGACTCAGCAGTTTACTGGTAGGGATTCTTCTGCAGTTATCTTCACACACACACTCAAGGCTCCTGTGCAAAGATTGTGCCACCAGTGTTTGTAAGCCTTATGAACTGGAGGCAGCCCGTGCCCCCACCCCCTACGGTAAATAATTGATGCTCCAGCCCCTTGTGGTGTATGCAGCCAGTAGAAAGAGCGGAGAAGGTCTCCATGGGTGGATATGGCAAGAAGTCAAGACAACTTTTAGTTTAAAAAGAAGATGCCCAAATTCTTTCCCTGGAAGGATCCACAACAAACTGTTACCAGTCACTGCCTTTGAGAGGAACAACTGTGGCTTGAGGGGAGAGAAACTCAAGTTTCATGTTATACCTTCTAATACTTAAAAAAACAAAAAAAGGCATGTGCATGTATTGCATTAAAAGAAATGTTAACAGGGCTCTCAGGGTGATGGGATTATGGGACATTTTTATATTCTTTATGCTTTCCTTATTTAAAATATTTTAAAGAGGAAAGCAGCTATTTTTCTGGAACTGTTTAGTCCCAATGGCTCCTAAAGGCAGAGAGATGGAATTGACATTTAAAGGGCCAGCCTGGCAGAGTTTCTCTTAGAAGAATTCCTTTCAAAAAAAGATAGCGTCCTCATCTTCTGGCAAGAGAAATATAGAAGCAGTAATGAGAGAACTAGACCAAAAGCTAGGGCAAGGGACGCGTGGAGCCAGGAGCTCCCAGCATGCCTGGCCAGCTGTCTGCAGGACCCCACCCTCCCACCTCTTGGGTACTTTTCTGTTCTTGTGGGAACCCATGTCCTTCAAGACAGAAACCCAGCCACACAGGGTTAACCCTTGCGCTTTGCTTGACTGAGCATGATGGAGGAGGGGTGGTGAGAGCAGAGGGGGCCTAGCCCAGCCCCAGCTCCAGGCGGCATTAATAAAATGCAGGTGTTTGTACAGTTGCTTTAGAGAGGAGGGAAGAGAGTCTCTAATGCAGCAGGCGTATAGAAACGAGAGCGCCGGGCGGTAGGGGAAAATATGCCTGCCAGCCATGAGAAAGCATCTTGCAGAGCGGGCTGGCTTTGGAGTGAGAAGGAATGCAGCAGTTTCTGGCACAGGCCTACCCTGTAGCTCCCCTGTGTGTGTGAATGCGTGACAGCCTCCCTATTCACACACACACACACACACACACCACCATAGGTCTTTTCCCAGCCACACCTCTGACAGCCCAGAGTTTGGCCTTCCCCGGCTGTGACCCGGGATTGGTTCTGACATCCCCCTGCCCATGGTCCGCCATCACTCTCTTCCCTTGGAGGCCTTTGGATGGCTGTCTCTCAGTTGTGCCTGCCTCTTATTTCTTCATTCGCCTTGGTTCTCTAGTATTTGGGGAGCCTGACTCCCTCCTTCCCTCCCTCCCTTTCCAAGTCCCATCTTCCTTGTAGCAGAGAGGAAGAGCAAAATGGCACCTCTGCCCTGAGCTTCTAGAGAGCACCACAGCTCAGACCTGGTCCAGCTCCTACTGCTTCAGAGCTGCTGAAATACTCCAGGAGCCACCTGAGACGCAAGGCGTGAGAGATGCCGTAAGGCAGGCAGGGGAGCCTTCTCTTCTGCCCACCCCAAGGCCAGGAAAGAGATGAGGAGGTACCAGAGATGACTGCAAGGAGGGCAGCAGCTCTGTTGGAGTTGGGTCCTGCCCAGGGTCCTCTGCTCTCCTCCTCCACATGCCCCAGAGAAGTGGAAGTGTCAGGCAGCCCCTGCCTTCTAGGCAGTTGCTCTCAGTTTGCCCAAGTTGACTTAAGCAAGTTACCTGTGTGCCTTATTTAATTTGACTCCTTGTCTAAGACCCAGTAAGGAGCAGGAGTATAAGCATGTTCTGATGCAGGACCAGGATTTGGGAGATCCTGGAGGAGCTCACCCTAGGTGGGCTGGCGTTGGAGTAGAAGAGTGACGGTAAAGCTCCTTCAAACGAATGTAGGTTCCTGATTCCCATGAGAAGGGAGAGGTGGGGGAGATGTGCTGGGGTCTCAAAAATGGCCCCTATCAAAATGGATGGCACTAGAGCAGATTATGCTAAGTGAAGCTAGCCAATCCCTAAAAAACAAATGCCAAATGTCTTCTTTGATATAAGGAGAGTAACTAAGAACAGAGTAGGGACGAAGAGCATGAGAAGAAGATTAACATTAAACAGAGATGAGAGGTGGGAGGGAAAGGGAGAGAGAAGGGAAATTGCATGGAAATGGAAGGAGACCCTCAGGGTTATACAAAAGAACATACAAGAGGAAGTGAGGGGAAAGGGAAAAATAATACAAGGGGGAGAAATGAAGGTCAGTAGAGGGGGTAGAGAGAGAAGAGGGGTGGGGAGGGGAGGGGAGGGGGGATAGTAGAGGATAGGAAAGGCAGCAGAACATGACAGTCACTAGTATGGCAATATGTAAATCAATGGATGTGTAATTGATGTGATTCTGCAATCTGTATATGGGCTAAAAATGGGAGTTCATAACCCACTTGAAGCAAAGTGTGAAAGATGATATATCAAGAACTATGTAATGTTTTGAACAACCAACAATAAAAAAAAAAAAAATGGCCCCTATCACTGGTCCTAAGCTGACCCTGAGTGATGGTATAGGTGAAACCCTAGGCCACAGACTCAGGACCTGTGCAGGGCAAGAGGCTAACCCAACTGCCTGACAAATATGTTCCCCAGAATTTAACACCCAAAAGTCAGAGGGTGGCAGGGCTGGCCTCTCCTCTGACCTGAATGAAATAGGAGGACCAAGCTCCAAAGCTCCTCAACTCCTAGCCTCCAGCCCCTCGCCACCCAACACCAAAAAAAAAGGCCAAGCAGGGGTAAACAGGGGCAATCAACTATCTCCCCTCATCCCTGCCCACAGGCTGGCCCAGCGGTAGCTGTTTGGAGAAGGTAGGACTGACCACCAGTTCTGGGAGTACTCATTCAGAAGCTCTGAGGAATCTCTCCAAAGTTCCTGAGATGGCTTGTCCCAGACCCCAAATTGGAGCATCCTGTCAGACAAGGCCAAGGCTTTGACTGGTCACTTGTCGGGGTCACAGTGGAACCCACCCAGAAAATCCAGATGCAGAGTCCCCAAGTGTCCAGGGTCCCCTGTGTCAACACACCCACTTCTCCTTCCTTCTGGGAATGAGATGGGGGACCCTCATCCTCAGAGGCTCACCCTGTCTGAAAAATCACTTGGAACTTTCACAACCTCACTCCTCCACCGCCCTGTGACGGAGGTCGGCAAGCAGCAGATGTTTCTAATGAAGGGCGCAGACCTGGCAGGAGGTAACCGGCCAGCCATCCATCCCTGGCTCCCATGAAGGGGCCACAGCCCCCAGACCTCTGAAAGCACAAGCCGCCCGGTGAATGGGACCCACACGCACTTGCATTCCCCGGCTCCTTTCAGGAAATTGCCAAGTTAGCCCTTGGCTTTCTCCTACCGGGCGCCCGCCGGGTTTCCATAGCAACCGCCTCCCCATCCTCCAGAGCCTCTCTCGGTGCTGCCCACCCCCTCCTCTCCACCGCTCTCCACGTCTCATCTGTCTGGGTGGGAACTAGGATTAGAGTTCACTGGGGCGGGGGATGCTTTTCCCAGGGCTGCTTTGCCTTCGTGATCCCTTTGCGGCTGCCGGCTCCTGCCCTAGGCTTTTCAAGTCCCCAGACTTAATGACCGGCCCTGGGTTTCCTCCTCTTCTCTTTCTCTGCCTCCAATAAAGCCGGAGAATTAACCCAGGTTTTAAGTGCCCCAGTTCCAAGCTGCATATCAAAGGGGGGCTTCCCCAAGCTGCTTCTGCATTTCAAAGGGGCTGATTTATCGCTTTTCACTTAAACCGGCACATTTTGGGGTAAGAGTTTTATCCAGAGGTCAAACTCTGGAAAAACAAATGGATCCCCATTCACCGCCTCCTGGGGTGCAGTGGGCTATTAGTATATAAACTGCCCGCGGGGAAGGTGGGAAGCAGGCTGGCACTCCCCCTCAGCAAGGGCCCCCATCACTCCTGTCGCTGAGGGAAAGGGGGAAAGGCTTGGGGCTGGTCCTGAGGAGAACCTCGGTTCCTCCAGCTCCTCCTGGCCTCAGTCTAAGGTCTGTTTTTGCTTCCTTGACCTCTTCTGGGCCCCCAGCCCAAGTCCTGAGCAACCAAGCCTATGTTAGCAAGGAAGGGCACTCTGTCCCCATAAAGCTGGCTCCTATCTGCTGGTGCACTTCTCCTTACGGTAAAGCCTTTGCCTCACTTAATATCCAACTGCCACAGGCTGGACCAGTAACCAGCACTCCGAGCTCTCCTACCTCACAGGGAAACCTCACCCGAATCCTTCCTTCCTATCCACTCCCCCCGACACACACACATTTGCTCACTCTCTTCATGGCCTCTGTCACCACCCCCACACCCCCTCCCAGCCAACCTCAAATCAGTTGTCACTATTATTTCCCACTCTTCAAGGACCTTCTCCTTCCCTTTCATTCCCCAAAGCCTGGAACCTTTCCTTCTACTTGGTGA
Source organism: Marmota monax (assembly GCF_021218885.2). NCBI lineage: Eukaryota > Metazoa > Chordata > Mammalia > Rodentia > Sciuridae > Marmota > Marmota monax. The sequence goes on along the minus strand of NW_026693777.1, from coordinate 17,878,765 downwards.
GGTGTCCTCAGCAGACTCCAATCTCACTGCGGAACCAAGGTTCCTCCCGTGACTTAGCACAGACCAGATTCCCAGCTTTTCTCCAACATCAAGTCCCTACCCAACCCAAACGTGCAAGTGCTGCCTTCAGTTGGCCCAAGAATCCACTAGCACACCACCAATGCAGCAATCCTTGGAAGAGGCCAGGCAGACGCACAGCATCATTGAGGAACATTTTAGCTGTCACTGAGCAGCAAGAGCAGAAGAAACAGCACCCAACAGCCAACTGCTGGAGGGAGCATTCTGAATAAGGTTGTGAGAGGCACCACAAGGCAGTGTCCACTTAAGCCACGAGCCTCTGTTTCCTTTCCTCGCTTTGCACTAGCTCATTTATTCACTCACACATTCATGCACTCACAGGACTACTGAGCGCCTATAGTGTGTCAGGGGTTAGCCAGTAGGGCCAACAATTAATTACAGTGCAATGAGACTAACCCTCTGTCCCAAAAGGAGACTAGCAATGTGCCTAATCATCACCTAACCCTTTCCATGAGGATCCAGGGAAGATTCCAGACAGCGGGTATTTGATCTGAGCTTGAAAGATGGGCAGGAGCTTAGTAGAAAGACAAGTGTATTGCAGGGGAGGGAATGGCAGGTACAAAGGCACAGCGTGGTGGCGGTGGCAGGTCAGTGTGTCCAGCAGCCAGGAATGTGGAGGAAGGTGTTGTGTGATGAGTCTGGAAGCGCTGGGGCCACTGTGCAGGCAGGGAGGGCGAGATTGCCAATGCCCCGCCAAAGACCTACCACCTGTGCTATGTCACCCAAGTTTGATCTCACCCAGTGAGACCAAAGTCATACTCCTGAGATACACTAGTGGGGAAGTCAGTGCCATGTCTTCCTGCACCCCAACAGCAGCACCCAGGTCTGTCTCCAAAGAATCAGTGACTAGAAGAGCCCAAGGATCACAGTGAAATGAACCATTCAGAACAAACAGGCCACAGAGGCACCTCTGACTCTGCGATGATCACAAAGCCCTCAAGGACCCACCCAGAGACGGAGAGGAACAGAAAAACACCAAGCATTGCCGCAACATCACTTTTGATGAGACTGTCCACATTGCCCAATAGATGTGTAGCCAGAGAACTCTCTGGACTTCAAGAGGTCTTGCCCCATCTGTGGACTGTGATATTGATGGTGACACCCTTACAACTTCATAGATGACATCAACTACGGTGTCGTGGAGTGCCCAGCTGGGTAAGAACTACATAGGAAACTGTTTTAAAGAAGGATCATTGACAACTAAAAGAAAACGAAAAAGACAGGACTGAAGGGAAGAGGAGACGGTGCTGCATGGAGCTGGCAGGGCCCAGGGGTCAAAGGCCGTGTTCTGAGTTCACAGCCTCCTGAAAGCCCTGAGCAGGAGCTCCTTTGCCCCTGGCCCCCACCCCAGGGAAACACTAAGAGGACAGGCCCTTCTCCAGGATTCTTTGCTGCAAAAATCACTCATCACTCCACCTGCTGAGATTAGGCAAAGAGCGTCAGTAGGACCTCTAAGTAGAAGCTTCTCTCTCCCTGAAGAGAAGCGAGGGACCCAGGGAAAGTTTGGCCCAGCAGTAGAGCCAGCGGTGCCTCCCACTGGGTCCTGCAGTTTGTGGAAGGTCCCTCTTAGGCCTGGGCCTCCCCACTTGTCTTCGATGGCATCTTCTGCTCCCACCAAGCACCCCAGCCACTCCCAGGGGGTCCTTCTCCACACCCTCTTTTGAGCAGGCAAAGTTCAGACGCCTGGAAGGTGTGAAGGAAGAGGAGGGAGGAGGGAGAAGAGAGAGAAGACTCCACCCTGCTCTCAGCTGCTTTTCTGGGAAGTGACAGAGCCCTCAGGCCATGGGGAGTCCCTGCTTGCCGCCTGCCTGGAAGTCCAGGAGCACCACACAGGCAGTGCTTCTTTCACCAGGTACCAGGGCGCTCTCGAGCCTGATCACATCTTTTCTAGGTCACCTTTAAGGCTGCAATGCAGACATGACTGAAAGCTGCCAGTATCCAGGGAGTCATTTCCTGCTTTCGCCCTGCCACCAACCAGCTTGAGAGGGGAGGGGTAGAGAGAAATCTAATCTTGTTCAAGGACCCCATTTTGTATCTGTTCTCTCTGAACTTTCTGGGCCTCCACCAAAATACTGCCTGTTCCCAACTCTCTCTGTGGACTCAATAGCCTTCTCACTTGGCCAGGCCCCCTCTAAAGTCTCAGTTCCCACAACATAACCGGTCTCTCTAACCAGTCTTGACACCACAGTCAAATCACCGTCCACCAGCCAGAGTCCACATCTCTGATTCAGCCAAGAGGCAGGTGTCCAGGGACACCTGGCTTAGTCCACTCATCGGAAACCAAAGGAAATAATATCGGTCTGATTCAAGGCCTTCAGAAGTGAGTCAGCCCCGAGCCCATCAACCGTCACTGTTATCTAACATCGTGCCTGCGTTACTCGTGAATTATGTCTTTGGTTTACTAGGCAGCAGAGCCCATCCAGGACCCTGGGAGCCTGGGGATGATTTATCGGTCTGCTGTGGGCTCAGCAGCAACTACACGCCTTATCTCTGTCCAAAAACTGCAGTGCAAAGCTCTGAATCAGGAAGGCTCACATGTCAGAGTATCTTTCCAAGGCCTCTGGTTACCCCTGAGTGGACTATTCTATACCCCACACCTTAGAAGAATGTCCCCCATGAATACAATGAATGGGAAGAGTCCTGGAGGAAAGTGGGGGAAGGTGGGGGCCAGCAGGTGCTGCACCCCTGCCCAATCTACCCTTGCCCACATTCTTAAACTGGCATCTCCAGCTAGAGTCTGTATCCTATGAGCTAGACCAGAGCCATCTTTGTTTTTTATTCCATCTATGGAAGACCAAATTGAGGAACTACTAAGTTAGAGTTGGAACTGGAGAGCGACTTTCTTTCATACAGGGCAGAAGGGGATTTGGCTGGAACAATGCTGTAGCCAGAGATTACAGCTTTGGAGTCCTTGAGATTTAGACTCAAGTTCCAACCTTGAGAATTTGTACCAGCTCAGCAAGTGACTTCATCTCTCTCAGCCTATTTCCTCTTTTATAAAATGGGAATTATAACATTGACAACCTTGTAGAACTCTCATGAGTTTGGAGTGTCATGGTGTCATAAACACTTGGCACATGGTGGTGCTCCTTAAGTGGTGTTCTGTTGTTGCCACTGTTATTATTTTCACAGCTACAGTCATCATCACCATTCTCCCTAGGCCAGTCTTTAACATAAGGACACTTGTCTTATTTATTTCTGCACCCAGGGCATGAGGCACAGTAATGCACAGTAAATGGGAGTTATACTGGACTTCAAAAGGTGAGGGGCCCCAGACAGAGGGATACAGCCCAAGCCCCTCAAAACCACTTCTCAGAGCTTTTTGTCCCTTTACTTGTGCCTTGTCCACAATGTCATATCCATGGAGTCATATGGTGCAGAGCCACCAGGGTCTGATGGCTTTCGCTTAGCCTAATGCTCTTGAGATTCGTCCACGTTATGGCTTACATCAGAAGTTCATTTTTATTGACAAATGGTATTACACTGTTTGGATGCCTAATAGAGTGTTTATTCACTCAGGAACTAAAGGATATTTGAGTTGTTTCCAGCTTTGGGTTATTATGATTAAAGCCATTATAAATATTTGTACACAGGTTTTTATACGGACCTAAGTTTTCGTTCCCATAGAAATGTATGCTCAACTTTATTCTAAACTGCCAAATCATTTTCCAAAGTGGCTGCATCATTTTACATTTTACATTCCTACCAGCAGGGTATGAAGGTTCCAGTGGCTCCCTACCTTCCCCAGCACTTGATTTTGTCAGGTTTCTGTCACTCAAAGGAGTATTAGTGGCTTCTCATCATGACTTCAATTTAGTGATTAACAATGTTGAGCATCTTTTCTTGTGTTTATCTGACATTTGTATTTCCTCTTTGCTCAAGAGTATGTTCAAATATCTTGCCCATTTTAAAAATTAGTCTTCCTACTGAGTTTTGGAATTTTTTTAAAAAAAATATGTATTCTACCTACAGGTCCTCCATCAGATATAGGCTTTGCAAATATTTTCTCCCAATCTATAGCTTGTCCTTCCATTTCTTAATCGCTGTCAAGAAAATGTGTGAGCAGGGTGTGGTGGCACCAGCTACGCCCGGGGTTGAAGAAGGAAGATGGCAAATTTGAAGCCAGCCTGGGCACCTCAGTGAGACCCCGTGTCATAATAAAATAGACAAGTAGCTCAGTGATCGAGCGCCTGGCTGTGGGTTCAATCCCCAGCACTACAAAGATAAAAACAAGAAAATGTGTGAGCACAACCTCTTTCCCCCACTTTCCCTGACACAGGCAGGGGTCAGGGCCATCTGAAAAGCTAGATGCTACTACTGAGGCCATAGTAGATTGCACAGCTGCTGCTTTCAGGAGCCCGTGCTAGGGACCAAGTGACAAGTCAGCCCTGGGAACAAGTGACCCTTCCTACCGCGTCCATGTGTACCATGCAGGAGCCCAGCAGTGTGGGTCTCCCGGCTGACGCTAGAGCATCAGGGCTGGGAGCTTATCCCTGAATGCCTCAGGGTCCTTAGGCAGAGACGTGTCAATGACAGTCTTCTCTGATCAGTGGGGAGCCAGCCAACTTTGAAGGGGGCTGGGTGTGGCCCAGCCCTGGGAAGCAGAGCTATTTGTCCTTGAGGCAGAGTCTCCCTGAGAAGGTGGTCAAGAATGAACCAAGAGCACCACCGATTTTGGTTTTGTTTTGTTTGCGCTTCTGGGACAAACAGCAGCCCTTCAAGCAGAGAGAACTATCTGGACATAAGAGCCACGGGAGTATAGAGGGAAGGGGGAGGGATGTGAGGGCAGAGAGGGCCTTGACTCCCAGCTCCCCTTCACCGTGGGAGTCACTTCACTTTCCTGGACGTTAGGTTCCTTACCTCTCCTAAGATTGTGCCACCCCTTTAGGGGACACCTGTACGCAACAAATGGCAGAGCAGGAAAGAAAGCTGTGTGTCCGGCCTTACCAAACCACACCCCAGGCTGGCTCTGTGCTCTACCAAGGTGGGACCAACGGTCCTGGGAGTCTCAGATGGTGCAAAGGCTCTCTATGGAGCAAAGAACCAAACGAGGAAAACCACTTCAAGTTCTTGGAGACTCTGTCACCTCCCACAGCCCCTCCCACTCCAACTGTAGAGACAGGCCTGGCTCAGCCTTGCATGGAAGGAGCTCCCTCCTTCTTGCCCCATGGCTCCAGACTTCTTAGGTCCTTCAGGTCCCTCCTTCCAGCCCTAGGCAGAGCTGAGGAGGGCTGTGGGAGCCAGGTCTCTGGCAGGCCGGGCACCTCATGATGCAGAGCTGGGAGGAGAGGGTGGCAAATAGAGCCTCAGGGAGGAGGCAGAACATTCTTGTGAGTCCATTCAGCCTCTCAGCTATTTCCTGCCTGCTCCAGCACCCTCATGCTCCACCTGCTCCTACTTAACCATTTCCTGTTTACCCGCCTGCCTCCTGCAGCCTTGGAGCTCCCAGGCAGCAGCCAGCAGCCCAATAAGAGTTCCCCGGATGGACAGGTTCAGAGAAAATGAGAGGCTGTCCTGCTGTGAGGCTGGGGGACTGGAACAGCACTCTTTGATAGGGATGCAGGTCCTTGCCCTCAGGCAGCTCAATCAACCACTGGTTTAGGGAACACTGGCAGACTTCCCCAGGGCAGGAAAAGCTTGGGAGGAGGAAGAAAGGTTTCCCAATGAAGGCTGACTCCCAACCAGCAGCCTTGCCCATTAGTAGCCTCTTCTCTTCTAGAGGCCCCTGTCCCCACTTTACCTGCTGCAGGCATCTCTCCTGGCCACCCCTACCCATACCCACACCATTCAGACAGATGCAAGAACGACCCCCCATGTCACCTGTCATTTAAAAGGCTCCTCTATGACATCAGCTCCTTGCGGGAGAAATCTTTAAGGGTTTCTGATTACAGATTCGAGGGTCAAAGACTCGGTTCCAATCTCAGCACTTCCCTGTTCCACCTCTGTGACTATCTGGGTCTCTAGGGTTTGGGGTTTAGTTTTTGTTTTTTTGGGGGAATACTCATCACCTCTCAGGAATCTGAGCCCAATCACCTCTATCTGGTAGGGTTGTGGTAACAATGATATCCTATAATGTAAGTGAAAGTTCCTGAACAAAAGAAGTGATTAGGGCTGGGAATGTAACTCAGTGGTACAGTGCTGGCCTAGCATGCATGAGGCCCTGGGTTCTATGCCCAACACCACTAAATAAATGATCAATGCACAGTCGTGTATGCTATTGTTACACAGGGAAAATATCCCTGTAGGTAGCCTTTTGAAAATAAAGGTAATAAATCCCTTGCCCCTTGTGCCTCTGAAACTGGGCTGACATGGAACAAAAAAATTTAAAAAGACTTTCTCAGCATCTCATATCCACTGAATGTAGAAATGGCCCCCAACCCAGCCAGCGGGTGAGGATGGGTAGTGGGGAACAGTGTTGGCACAGAGAACAGTGCTCCATGTAAAGGCACTGAAAGGGACAGAGACAGCCACACATGTGCTCAAGAACAATTCATGCCCTCTGTTCCTGAGAGTCCACTGGAGCCCACCTCTCAAATGGAAGACACCCCATCCCAGGGGTCCAACCTCTTGTTTCTATGGCAGGGCCTCTCAGCCTCTCAGCATTTGACATTTGGGACAGATCATTCTTATTGTGGGGCTATCCTGTGAACTGCAGGACAGTTTTGTGACAACCCAAAATATTGACCAATGTGCCCTCCCCCAACCCTGCTGCTGCCGCCACTGAGAACCACTGCTATGGGCACTAGAGAGAGAGTGAGCCCTCTGTCCCCCACCCGCACTCGTCCCCCACCTCCCTGCCTTCTGCTGGGCCCTCCTCCCCTGTGTACCTCACAGCCAGGCCAGGCAGGGATGGCTCCCTCAGTGGTCTCTGGGAGAAGCAACACTGAGCAGCAGCCCACAGCATCACAGGAAGGAAGGCAGCTCGGCCCAGCTGCAGGCACTCAGAACTGACCAGCTGACTCAGCAAGAAAGGCCAGCGCCGGGCCGGGGAGTGGTCATGGAGGAGTCTGGGGGACAAAGAAAGAATCCAGCACCTCAGAGAGAAGGCCACAGGTGGCCATGTGTGGGTTCTGGCTGGGGCACTTTTGCTCAGTCAGCAGCTGGGGAGGCCACTGGGAGCTGATGGGGAACTCAGAGCCCCAGCAACTGGACACTGCCTCTCGGCAACCCTAAAAAATCCACACCAAGGCTAGTCCCAAAGCATTCAGGGGAGCTCAAAGCCTTACATGGGGTTGGGGACACAAAGTTTCCAGGATAGCAGGTTATATAAGCACTTCCTTCCCAGCAAAGGGAACAGAAAAGTACCAAGAAGAAGGTGTCAAAGGAGGAAAACCGCAGGCTTCACAGCAAATTTTGTCAGATAGCAAGGAATTCCCCAGGCAAAGGCAACGGAGGAAGAGCATCCTGGGAAAGGGTGCACACAGTTCCTGCAGAGGTGAGGGGCCCTGAGAACAGGAAAAGGCCAGTCTATGCAGCAGGCCTGCTGCCCACCAGGGCCCAGCCCTTGGGCTGGAGGGTAGGCCGCTGCACTGGGAAAGAGGCTGGCTGAGACATGAGACATGGCATGAGGATGAATGGCCAGTTTGCCGGGGCTTCTCCCCATTCTCCACACCACTGAAATTCAGGTCATCTGGAGGCTGAGGTCACCCTGAGCTGTGTGAGCAAGCTGGCCATTGTACCTGAGAGGGATCTGAGCCCAAGTGCATGCTGGCCTTGGTCAGTTCCATGGAGAAGACACTGAGGCTCCCCTGCCCTGTAGGGTGGCATTAAGAGGTAGCCATCACTAGCCAAGACCTGCAGTCAGCGGACAAACAGCGTTGGCTTGACATAAGATCTCAACACCCTTGATTTCACTGAGTACTGCTAGGCTGCTGGAGACCCTGCCCTGGCCTACAGGGGCACACCTTCCCTGCAGGCTACTCTGGAAAGTCACAATGGCTATAAGCCCAGCCCTCCATCTCCCAGGGGAGAGAGATCAGATGGAGCCAGGGTACCAGGCTCAGCCCTGGCTGGAGGAGACTCCTCCCCCTGCCCTGCCTCCAGGGGCCTGGGCTGCCCCACCCAGTCCCAGGAAAGGGCTGGAACGGTTTCCATTTCCAACCTGTCTGGGCCTCGCCTTTCTTGCCCAGGTAGCTCTGCTGGGAAAACGTAGAACAGCTGGGCGGGCTTCTAAGGACTGGCTGGACGCCAGGGCCAGAGCAGGTATGAGCTGGCCAACAGCATCCTCTCATGAGCGAGGACTTTTCCCTAGAGGATCTCGAAATCTTTTACCAGAATTGGGGTTGTCTCAGCTGTGGGAGGACTCAAGAAGCAGGGTCCCATGCCAAGCTGGTAACAGCTTTGGCAGCAGAGTGGATGCTTAAAAGCTTTGCTCCAGAGAAGCAAAAATGAAACCCAAAGGCTGAAATTGCATCCCCGATTAATATTATTTGGAGTTGAAGAAGTAAGTTAGCTTTTAATGGAAACCTATACAATCCTAATAAGCACAAAGTAGGGAGAGAAGAGAGAGAAAGAGTGTGTGTGTTGCGGGGGGCAGGGATGGGGGAAGAATAGAAGAAGTCAAGGCTCTTGTTCTTCGTGCCTCTACCTGCCTTCCTGAGGTGAAAGATTTGAGAGTGACCCTAACATGAAAATCTTCCATCTGAAATTCTGTACCCATGACTGCAGCAGGGCCCAGATCTCCCACTCCTGCTCCTATTGGCTTCCTGCCCTCTTGATGGTCACCTGCATGCCCTACTTGAAAGATGAGGCCATTCCTTTGGCTTGCCCTCTGGTCACCCTTCTTTCCCCTGACACAGACCCTGAGGCTCAACTCCCCACCTCCATTCACTCTTGTCATTCCCATTGTTTTACCCTCCACCACCAGATTTACCTTCCTAAATCCTGCTTTGATTGGCCCCTCATGGTTGTCTAAAGGACATTGTCCAACATCTCTAGCAGGATATTCAAGACCTTTCCAGACTGGCCTTTCATCTCTGGTCACCCCCAGCATGAGTCTCCTCTAGACGTTTCCCTGTCTGCTGCTGTCCCCACATTGCCTGGACTCCCTCCTCTGAACTCTCACGGATCCTTCCCACCTATCCAGGAACCTTCCAGATCTATTACCCAGGACGTCATGTTCCCTCCTTGGGTTTAAATCCAGAACTCTCCCTTCTCCAGCCAAAGCCCTCATTGTCTGTAGGCACTCCCCCTCTGCCTTTATTAACACCCGCCCTGGGTTAGGAGCTGTCTCTCCAAAGAAATGGTCGCCAGACTCAGCAAATAAAAATCAAGGCTCTGGGTTAAGTTTTCATTTCAAATAAACAGCAACAACAACAGAAAGTGTAAACCTATCCCATGTTACATTTGGAACATGCTCAAATTAAAAATTTTGGTTTTTATCTGAAATTCAGATCTAAATGGGGATCCTATGCATCCTTACAAAGAAAGCATAAGGTCATGTCGGATGCTCCCCATCCCCTCCAAGGCCTGACACTCAGGAATTCCTTAGGTCCTATTCTTTTGTAATTCAGCCAAGAATTGCTGGCTTCATCTGCTGTGGGCCTCAAGACCCAGAGACTACTTAAAAGTCTTTGGTGCAGTCTGAACCCCTGTAACAACTAGCAGGCCACCTATGAGAATAGCTCATTCTTTACTGCTTCATGTTCTCCTCAAATACCCGTCTGCAAGACTGCACTAGCAACAGATGGGTTTCAGGCAATAAACTCTTGAGTACTTCTTGCTAGCATAGAAAGCTGGCGCTCCGGAGCCAGCCTGCTTGCTTTCAAAGGCAGAGGGGCTGGAGGCCTCAAGCAAGGGCTCCAGCATCTCTAGGTCTCGATTTCACCATTTATAAATTGGCAATGCTAATAGTTCCTAATAGGGCCGTCAAGAGAATTCAATGAGATAGTGGAGGATGAATATGGGGGAATACACAGACTCTTCCATGAAAAGCACTCAGTGTGACCTGACATGCACTGTTTGTCAGTGCCTACAGGCATTAGCACAGTCTCTCTCTCTTTTTTTTTTTGGTACCAGAGAGTGAACTCAGGGATTTGACCACTGAGCCACATCTCCAGCCCTGTTTTGTATTTGTTAAGAGACAGGGTCTCACTGAGTTGCTTAGCGCCTCGCCATTGCTGAGGCAGGCTTTGAACTCGCGATCCTCCTGTCTCCACCTCTCCAGCCACTGGGATTACAGGCGTACGCCACCTACAGTCTCCTTTTGAAGACTCTTTAAATAGCTGCTCAACAACGTGGGGATCATGTGCTATTTGTGTAGCAACAAAACTGGCAGTGTCATAGAGTTCCCCCAGAGGAGGAAGTTCTCCATGGGGATCTTCTGCCTCTAGGTGAGGCCAAGAAAGATATACAGTGGCTCCCTCTAAGAGGATAGTATGTCCCTTCTCCAATTAAATTACCCTCCCTTTTCAAGCTCCTAAAACCATGGGTCACACATCTTTAAAAGATTGATAAGGCCTGCTCTTCACTGTGGTGAATGGCTGGCAAGCTCCAGACCCAACTGGATATGGACGGAAGAAAACAGCCATTAGCCTTCTTAGGATACTATGGGTGGACATCAGGCCTCAAGGGAGAGAAATTCCATGCACAGCTCCCTCTGAATCCTTCCAGCTCACCCTCCACCTCCTAAGCCTCTCCACTGCTTCTGAGCCCAGGCACTGGGGTCACCTGGGGCTTCTTGAGGTTACTCTAGGTCAAGTCAACAAAAGTTGAATCCCAAAGGATCGATCTGTCAAATGGAAACTCTTTGAAATCACTAAATGCACAATTTCACAAGAACTTCTGGAATATTCTCAATTAGTATATTTTTCTTAACAGTCATTTAAGGAATATTCAATTTGCTGAAAGCTCAGAGGCCTAGAGCGATTTCATTTTCTTATAAATACATTGTCTTTATGGATATATTCTTCTTCTTCTTCTTTCTTTTTGTTGATGCTGTGGAAGTAGAAATGGAACCCAGGGACTTGTGCATGCTAGGCAAGCCCTCTACCACTAAGTTACATTCCCAGCCCTACATATGTTATTTTAATTAAAATATTTCATTTTTTTCTTTGACTCCTGAGTAAATTGGCTTTCAGAGAGAGAACTGGTCTGCTTCTCATGAGAGAAAATCTGTTTTTCCCTCTTGTCATCTGTTTGCAATGTGATTCTGAGAACTTCTCAAACAGTGATCCTTAAACATGAATATGCATTAGACTCACTGGGAAGCTTAGATGAACTGCTGATTCTTGAGTTACAGCCCCAGAGGATTCTGTTGTTAGTGGGGTGGGGCCCAGAAATCAACAGGTTGACTTCAATTTCCAAGTCACTGGGATTACTGCAGACCTCATACCTTGTTTCAAGAATGAGGTTTAGGGTGATGGGGAACTGGTTAATCGTGAGGAGCTGCTTTGAAATTCTAAAATAAGGTTTATTTCTTTAAAATCATGTTAATACTAATTTTGTGTAATAATAAAAGTACCTATAAAATCCCACAATTCTACCATCACTATTTTTTTAAAATAGCCCTCAATGTGTATGCATACTTTACTGATTGTTAAAATGTACACAGTTCTTTATATTCTACCTTTTCCATTTACTGCCATATGAGAACCATTTTTTACCATTCTACAACAGCATTGTTATTATCTGTTTTTGGTACCCAAGGGTGCTTAACCACTGAGCCACACAGGGTCTTGCTAAGTTACTCAAGGCCTCTCTAAGTTGTTGAGGCTGTCTTTGACCTTGTGATCCTCCTACCTCAGCCTCCTGAGCCACTGGGATTATAGACTTGCACCACCGTGCCCAGTTTGTCATCTTTCTTTCTTTCTGTCTTTTTTTAGTACCAGGGTTGAACCCAGGGTTGAACCACTGAGCCACATCCTCAGCCCTTTGAAATGTTTTATTTAGAGACAGGGTCTCGCTGAGTTGCATAAAACCTTGCTAAATTGCTGAGGCTGGCTTTGAACTCATGGTCCTTCTAGTTCAGCCTCCAGAGCCACTGGGATTACAGGCATGCACCACTGTGCCCAGCTTATCATTGTCATTTCTAATGATTGTAAAATATGTCAGCAGTATGGTTTGGTTGTGGTTTGTCCCCCAGGTTCATGTATTGGAAGCTTAGTGTGGCAGTGTCAAGCTGGTAGGAGCTTTAAGAGGGAAGGCCTAGCAGGAGGCCCATAATGCCCTCAGAAGGGCCTGTGCGACCCTGGTCTCTTACTGACTCCTGTCTGGTGGTATGATCTCTTCCTACCCCATGAGTTCCTGACATCGTATTGCCATCCACCATGTGGTCCTCACCAGAGCCAAGCTAATGCCAGCACCATGTTCTCAAACCTCCAGAACTGTGGCTAAAGAAACCTTTTTCTTTACAAAATTAACCAGCCTCAGATTCTTTGTTATGTAATAAAAACCAGACTGATACATTTGCATACAGATTTACTACTTTTTGTTCAACTGGTCCTCTAATACTGATATTTCCTCTGTGTTCAGTTCCCAATTTTGAGTAGCAGTGAGCATTTTCAAGCATGCAGTTTTTTGCTTCTTTGGAATCATTTCCTTCAAATTCATTTCCCAGGGATGGAATTCATGGTGTGGTAGGCAACGACACTTGTTCCCTACAGTGAGAACATAGTCAAATAAAGACCAAAGGCCATTTCTAGGATGACATGGAACATGATCCTTGTTATCCTCCATGAAGGCAGTTTCTCAGTGCTCCGGGATAAGGGTCACAGTAGGTTTTACAGTTCAATTTAAGGGCAGGTTATTAAAGAAGTTGGATAAGTGGGGGTTATGAGTGTATAGACTTACGATTTTATTGTAGCATGCCTGGGGAAGGCCTGAGATACTGTAGGTACTTAATGTATTTCAATATTTGATCATAATAAAGATACAACACTTAGCTCATTATCAGTCCTAACTGAATTTCATCATCAGCACTCCTGGCCATGCCCCCAACCCATCTGGGTGCTATCCAGAGGCAGTCCACTGAGACCCAAGACCTTGAATGATGAGTGGAGTCAACTCCTCCAATTCCCATCCTGCTGTATCCCCAGCTGCTACACCAGGTGGAGGTCCAAATGTAATGAAGACCATTAACTGAGTCTCACTTCTACCATAGAGCCCATGTTGTGACTGTGTCCTGATAGACCAGGGAAAACTGGGAAGAACAGGATCAGGTTGTGACAGTGTCCCGACAGACCAGGAAAAAACAGATGTGTATTGTGAGGAGGTTATTCTGAGATTGCTTCCATGAAGACAGGATCTATAGTACGTGCTCAAAAAACAGTTGTCAATTGACAAAATGAATGGATGGCTTTGCCTAGGCACACAGAAGAGGTGTCCCTCAGGCTGCCTCTTTGTGATGTGCTATGTGAGGAGTTCTTCCACCATGGCCATAACTCCAGCCACCACCTGGGATTCAGCCACCTGTGTCTCCAGCCTCTCCTCACTTCGTGCTGGCTTTGATTTTATTTATCTCCTGGATCTGGCCTCTTGGACACTCAGCAATGCTCACCCTTAATAGGTTTCCTGAACTTGATGAAAGGGAGTCATATGTCAGCACATCAGAGTAAAAACTAAGGGCTAGTAGATCTCCTGCCTAGTGTGTGCAAGGCCCTGGGCTCTACACCCGGCATCATAAAAATAAAAAATAAATGCACAAACCACGAGCTACGAGCAGTTATTACCTGGTTGACATTCCAGTAGCTACAGAGTCCCACTTTTTATTTGGGGGGTGCGGGGAGGTACTAGGGATTGAACCCAGGGGTGCTTAACCACTGAGCCACATCCCCAGCCCTTTTTAATATTTTATTTGGAGACAATTCTTGCTGAGTTGCTCAGGCCCTCACTAAATGGTTGAGGCTGGCTTTGAACTCATGATCCTCCTACCTCAGCCTCTGGAGCCACTGAGATTACAGTGCACCACCTGCCCGGCCCGGAGTCCCACTTTAGTGGGGCACTATGGGAGACACCTCTGCCTGAAGATTCAAGCCCTATTCTTCTTCCCTGACTGTTTTCTCCATCTTGTTCCAGCCCATCTGAGTTTCCTCCCTGGTAATCGGTCTCTCTTCACATCCTCTCCTCTTCTGACAACCAGCTACCCTTTGTAACCCCAGAGCCAAAGATGTTTTTCTTTTCCCTGGATCCTGACTCCTCCCAGGCATAAGCTCTCCTTGAGCCTCACTCAGGACTGTCCAGGACTCATCTGCTGTAGCACCTGAAGCCCAGCTCTCATTTTATAAGTCAGGAATCATTTCCATATACATTAAGAGCAGAGCTTTGGTCCCACCAACAGCAGAGTATGTATCTAGGTGGGGTCAGTGGAGGGGGAACCGCTGGCCTTCCCCCTTCCAATTTCCCTGCCTGGGATATGAAGTTCAGGTAAAAAGTGGAGAAGACAACTTTCTGTCCCACTCAGCTGTCAGGAGAGCAGCCTCAATGGTGTTGGCCCAGGTAGAGGCCCAGACAGTCACCTCCTAGTTCCCACGCTCAGGCAGCAGGCCTGAAGCAGAACTGGTTTCATAATCCATAATCTCACCTCTGCTGCTGCTCTTTGCATAATGACCTGCCATTTGGTTCCCACATCACAATCATACTATTTATCTATGCAAAACAGCACCTCATTAAAAAAAAAAAAAAGAACACATCACTATTGGCCCAACCCCTCATTAGAGTATAATGCACAGGCCCGGGCACACCTAGGGTGGAACCAGAACCCTAGTAGGGGTTTAGGCCTATCTCATTAGCTCTGTCCCCACCTCATCTCATTCCTCCTGAGTGAGCTATGCTGTCCCCACATTTGTATGGTGAGAGATACCCAGAGGAGCCTTTGGGTTCACCGGGGAACCTCTCCTCCAAAAGTCCTTCTCCCCCCAACAGTTCTATTTAAACCCCTTCTTCATGCCTTCAGCCCAGTATTCACTGACAACTGACCTATCTTGACCTGTTTCTCACACGAATGAGAGGGCCATGATATGGGTGTGGTGGCACATGCCTTTAATCCCTGCAGTTTGGGAGGCTGAGGCAGGAGGATCCCAAATTTGAGGTCAGGTTCAGCAACTCAACAAGACTCCAACAATTTAGGGAGACCCTGTCTCAAAATTAAAAGGGTTGGGGATGTAGCTCAATTGCAGAGTGCCCCTGGGTTCCATCCCCAGTACCCAAGGGGGCAAAAAAGAATGCGGAAAGAGAGTGCTATGGTAACATGAACCATATTGTGTTTCCCAGAGTCTAAACTAATACTTAGCATGTAGTAGACCTTCCTTAAATAATTGCACAATGGTCAATTAAATTTTTTTTTACTTCATAATAAGAAATTCCGCAACTATTCTCTGCCAAATTGGCCGCCCTCCATTCCCACCACCCTTTCTGTTGCTCTATGCAATCCTTTTTATCCTTTTTATCCTAGATAGTCAGGGTCTCCGAAATAAAAGTTAACCTGCCTTCATTTTGAACAATAATCTTATGCTTTTTGTATTACCAGAATTACTTTAACTTAGTGAGTGATATTTAAGATATACAGAAAAGAAATAAAGGTTGTATATTTCAGCCATGTCCTCACACATGACCCAACTGGAAAAAGAACGCAAGCATCACCATCACGACGTAAAGCCCAGGCTATCTCAACACCACATATCCACCTCCTTCCCTCCCGTGCAAGGAAAATTATTTCCCCAATTTGGTGACCATCTGAATTTCTTGCAGTCAAGCTACATGAAGTTTGTCATTAGTATGTCCTACAAGCCGGGGTCAGACCTGTGTTCTCGGTCTCAGCTCCACCCATCCACCGCACCTGCTCTGCGCCCCAGTTTCTCTATCTGCTAAACGGTGATAATAATACCTGTCTCTTCCGCACTTCTCAGAGTGTGCAGATGGGGGAGATAAACATGAGTGCTTAAAGCCTCAGGGAGGAGAGGTGCTAGATCACCCCACAGGGGAGGCAGTGCCCAGAACAGCAGCAGGGATCCACCTTGGGTTTCTTCCCACTGGGAAGGGCATGCGGGACACACTTGCTTTCCTGTTCCCAGACCCCCACGCCAGCCTGTGCACACCACTGGCCAGCTCTGCCTGTCTCCACGGGACAGGAGGACCTCCAAGGGTGATTACAGGATCCCAGAGCCATGGCAGGAGACAGCTAGCATCACTCTCTGGCCACCAGGAACTTCTCTCAAGCACAGAATCAGCAGTTTCTTATGGGGTCCTTCCTGTCTCCCTTCCTGCCCGCACAGCACCCTCCTGAACACAGTGAGGATCAGGTCAGCTGGACTCTCAAAGAAATGGAAAGAAATGGGGTCTATTTGCAGACATCTTCATGGCACCCCACCTCAGCAACAGTAGTATCAACGGCAGGGAGATCTACCAAGGTTCAGGAACCCTGCTCCCAGGACCCAGGGAAAGAAACAACATTGAAAAATACAAACTTGACATAAAATAAAAACTAAATAATTCTCATCTAAGACATCTACTCATGTTCACAAGCATGGGAATCATGTAAGGAGAAGCAGAGCAGGGTCTGTCTCCCTGGTCCCTGTGGCTAGAGAGGGAGAGAAATGGAAATAAGGCTACATGGTGGACAGAGGCCATAGGCTGTGGTTTGCCTAAGACACCATCGTTGATGGAACCCATAGAGGCCTCCGAAGCAGTGTGACAATGTGGTTAAAGTAAGTGGCAACTTGATAGGTAAAAGAGTTTACTAACACAGATGTTATCTACAATGGAGAAGTCACTGTCATCAGAAACTATCCTCCATGTGCTGAGTGCCAGAGAGGCAGTTCAGAATGCTGAGGTTGCAGACAAGCAAAGAGGGAGCTGCTATTGGCTCCCATCCATCCCTCCATCCCTCCATCCCTCCATTCATCCCTCCATCCCTTTCTCCATCCCTCCCTCCAACACTTCATCCATCTATCCATCTCTTCATCTATCCCTCCATCCATCCCTCCACCCATCCCTTCATCCATCCCTCCATCTCTTCAATCCTCCCTCTATTCCTCCCTCCATCCCTCCATCTCTCCCTCCATCCCTTCATCCATCCCTCCATCCATCCCTCCATCCCTCCCTCCATCCCTCCCTCCATTCATCCATCCATCCCTCCACCCATCCCTCCATCCATCCTCCACCTCCAGGATCCACTGCCTACTCCAGGCCCCCATCCTGTGCTTAGTACTCAAGACAGCCCTGGAGGTGGACAGTGTTCTAAGAAATATCCCAAAGATATTCCAAGGAATGTTGAATGGGAAGCTTGGCTCTCCGGAATCCTATCAGGAGTTGAAGCAGATAAGAACTGAGAGCCTTGGAAAGCAGAGCTGAGGAAGCAGAGCCATTACCAGGAAGCTTCCTGGTGGAGGAGAAAAGGGCCGGGGCTGGCGGCTGAGAGCACTGAGTAATAGACCCAGCCACTTACTATCTGTGTGACCTTGAGTGAGTTGTTTCATCTCTCTGAGCCTCTGTTTCCTCATTGGTAACATGAAGGGGTTGGGCTGAGTTACAGTAGTCCCCGTTTCCATGGGAGACACATTCCAAGATCCCCAGTGGATGCTCAAAACCACACAGAGGAGAGAACCCTATATATACTATTTCCCCCCAAACATACATTCCTATAGTGAAGTTTAATTTGTAAATTAGGCACAGTACAAGGTTGACGACAATAACTAATGATAAAATGGAAAGATGATAACAAAGTACTGTAGTCAAAGTTATGTGAATGTGGTCTCTCTCTCTCCAAGATCTTCTACAGTTGTAGCCTTTTCTCTCATAACCATGTGAGATGACGCATGGCCTATGCATGAGATGAAGGGAGGTGAGTGACCTTGTCCTTGTGATGTAGTGCTAGGCTGCTGTTGACCTTCGGATGATATAGCAGGATGATCACCTTCTTCACTTAGGGTCAGGACAGTGAGAGCTTTCATCATGTCACTCATTGCGGTACACAATTATTATTATTATTATTATTATTATTATTATTATTTACTGGGAATTGAACTCAGGGGCACTCAACAGTCCTATTTTGTATTTTTATTTAGAGACAGGGTCTCAGTGAGTTACTTAGCACCTCACCATTGCTGAGGCTGGTTTTGCACTCTCCATCCTCTTGTCTCAGCCACCCAAGCCGTTTGGGATTACAGGCATATGCCACTGTGCCCAGCTTCCTTTTATATTTTGAGACAGGATATTGCTAAGTTGCTTAGGGCCTCCTTAAGTTGCTGAGGCTCACCTCAAACTCGTGATCCTCCTGTCAGCCTCCAGAGCTACTGGGATTACAGGCGTACATCACCCCACCCGGCTCACAATTTTAAAGTCAGGGGTTATTTCTGGAATTTTTTATTTAATAGTTCCAGAATACAGGTAACTGAAAAAGCCAAGTAACAGATGAAAGGAGATCAGTGGAACCGTAAGGTCCTATCCCACTAACATCCTAAGGACATCATCAAAGGACAGGGAAGAGACCAACAATGGACTATCTCTACATGTAGCACTTAGGACAACCTGGGCAAAACAGGTTCAGAATTAGAGCTCGTATTTGGGAAGCATCAGGGCTCTTTGGAAGGCTCTCCCACACTCACACAGCATCCTGACCTCATTGCCCTATGGTCCCAGTGTGAGCCAATGGGTGCCACGTTGGGTAACCCAATTCTGAGTCTAGTGCTTCTGCTGGCTGTGTGACTTCAGACAAGGCACTTATCTCTCTGCCAAGCCTGTTTCCTCATTTCTAATCATCTTTGCCTCCTCCCTGCCCCAGAAGCAAGCTGTGAGAATTCACTGAGTAATGTCCACAAAGTACTTAGCTTGCAAGAGAAGAGTCCCACATAAATAGAAGATGATGATGACTGTTGTGACAGCTGCTTGATTCCCTTAACCCTTCCCCAGCCCTTCATTTGCTGCTGGTGGAGATTAACCCGTTGAGTCACTATGTCTTGTTCTCAAGGTTCAACTAACAACATCCCCTTGAGCACCAGGTTCACATCTAGCCAGCCACATGGCCAGTGGAGGAGACATCAGAGAACAAGGCTAAGAAAACAGGATGTCACAACATCCCTAACACCTGATTCTACTTTGTTTTTTAGCCATAAGACTATAATTTCATGAGGGCAGAGACATCTGAGCCACCATGTTGCACACCTACAGGGGCCACTATTTGCCAATGATAAACATTTGTAGAATGAATGAATGAAAGGCACAAAGGCCCAGATAATATTTGGGTAGAAACTAATATTTTTGGATGCCCATCATCATGCATAGAGCATTTTATATTTCTCATTTCATTTATTCCTCTCAGCAGCCCTATGGAATCAAGATTTTTCTTCTCATTTTATGGTTGGGGAAAGCATTAAGATGCCAAGGTCTTAGGCTTTAAGAATTTGAACCCAGGCCTGTTTGACTGGGCTCCAGCCACAGTGCCTCGAATATGAAAAGCAAGCAAACCCCTTGAATCAAGGTAAGCTGAGATGCCATCTTCAACAGGTATTTCAGAGACACCAGCACTGGAATAGTATCGGAAAAGTATTGCCCATGAGCAACACAGAGGCTTCGTCACAGCAGGCTCTTAGGAAGTAAAGGCTGGTTGAAAGAGTCCAAGTTTCAGTAGGTTCTCAGAACTTCCGGGAAAACCTGAGAAGCTGGGATTGTCCTTCTCCCTTCTGCTCTGCCTATTAAAATATATATATATAGACATGATAACTTTACTTATGTACTGAGGGTTGAATCCAGTGCCTTATACATGCTAGGTGAGCACTTTACCCCTGAGCCACAACCCCAGTCCCTGTTCTGCCTATTTTTACCTCCATCACCCAAATCCCATCATATATATACACCTCAAACCCACCCCCACAAGGTCCCCCCATTAACACAAACACACAGGTATACAATGTCAATTCTCCTTTACTATTAAAACTTGGTTTCTAGAATACTGGTGAGAACTGACAAGCAAGATGTTGGGTAACATGAAGAACATGAGACTGTCCTTTACCTCAACACTGCTAAAACTCGAGAGTATAAGAAGCAGGCCTTTTTCTCCATTCCTTGTTGGGGACATTTTCCTAGTGTGAACAGTTTGAACATGACTCCCCGAAACCCGTGGATTGACCCATATTCAGCCCCTCCATTCCTGAGCTTAGTTGACCTTCATTAGTCCTTTGATATAGGAACAATGATCTCTGGTCTGATATCAGAAGGAACTTGTGCTTTCAAACCCCTACAATGGGCCTTGTTTGAGTAGCAATCATTAGGAAAGCCCACAGGGAGCAGTGCATATTTACTCAGGCCTTTGGCACCGATAAAGGAATTTTTGACAGTTGAGAGGCACTGGTACCTGAATGCTCTCACTTGGGGCCTGATAACTGCAGGGTGCCTGGCAGTCAGCTGACTGCCCACAGCTCCCCTAACCGCTGCCTGGAGTAGGGTGATGGAGTGGAGTGAGCACATAGAACTCCTCTTCTTCCCAGAGGCCCACCTTACTCAGCATCCCCCAAGAGATGGGGTTGTCTAATAAGAAAATTTCACTGGAATTTTATTCACAAAGATAAGTCCCACAGGACAACTTCTCTGACCAGGGACCCAGGAGTAAAGACTTGTGCTTAAATCCTAGTTTGCTAGGGTTGCCATTACCAAATCCCAAAGATGGGTTGCTTCAACAAAAGGAACTTCTTGTCTTACAGTTCTGGAAGCCAGAGGTTCGCCATCAAGATGTTGGCTTGGTTTCTTCCGAGGCTTCTCTCTTTGGCTGGTGGATGGCCACCTTCTTGCTGTGTCCTCATATGGTCTTTTATCTGTGTGCCTGTAGCCCTAGTGTCTCTTGGTGTCCAAGTTTCCTTGGACACTGTTACAGTTTGGATATGAGATGTCACCCAAAACCTCCTGCTAATGCAGGAATATTCAGAGATGAAACGATTAGATTATGAAAGCTGTAAGCTGATCAGTCCATCCTGGTTTGAATGGACTGACTGGGTGATATCTGTAGGCAGGTGAGGATGGCTGGAGAAGGCGGGTCACGGGGGCACAACCTGAAAGGGTCCTTCCCACCTCTCTCTCCTTCTGCTTCCTTACTGCCATGAGATGACAGCGTCCCTCTGCCGTACCCTCTGCCATGATGTTCTCCTTCACCGTGGGCCCAGAGGAATGGAGTTGGATGTCTATGAACTGAGACCTCTGATACTCTGAGCCAAAATAAACTTTTCTTCCTCTAAGTTGTTCTGGTTGGGTATTTTGGTCACAGTGATGCAAAACCTGACTAAAACACTCTAAGGACACTAGTAAGATTGGATCCAAGCCCACTCGAAAGCCTCATCTTAACTCAAACAGCACTTTAAAGGTCCTATCTGCAAGTACAGCCACATTTTGAGGTACTGGGAGTTAGGATTCAAAATATGAATCTTGGGGGACACACTGTGGCCTGTAGCACCTGCTTTGGCCAAGTCATGTTCCCATTCCTGGTTCCCACCCATTTCCCAAAGAAGACAGCATGTCATAACCTTAAGGAAGGCCCGTGCTCAGTGAATGTCAAGGGCAGAGTAGGAGAGTGAGGAGATGGCCATGAGCTGTCCTTGGAAAGCAAGCTGTGTGGTCAGGCATCACCCAGCCAGACCCAGGTCAGAAATCACCCTCTTTGGAGTTCTCACTCCTTACCTCCAAAGGCTTCAATATAGATTCACACGTAAACACTTTCAGGGGAACTCTGGCTTCTGTCAGTCGAAGAAAGAAAGAAAATATCTGTCTCCCTAAAATATCTGATGCTGCTAATTTTTGATTAATTATTTCTGGGCCTCAGGGCTAAAGAATGGAGGTAATGGTACTCATGGGCTTGTCTCGTCACCATGCTGACCGTGTGCTCCTCTCCCCAAAAGTCACTACACAAACATGTTGTTAGATGTCCTTTAGTACGTGTAGATTCTTGTAAGATAGATGGTATTATAGCATGGGAGGGGGTTGTAGTTTTAATTTATAAACAGTATGCTCTAAGTAGCATTTGGTTTCTTGCCTTTTATTTTTCTAGTTCGAAGACATTGTCCTATTATGGTATGTGCATATAGTTCCCTGCTTCTCAGAGCTGTGAATGTTTGCCCACCACCGTTAACTTATCCAGGCATTGGGTGGTAGAAACCTTGGCTCCCACACAAAAGGTTAAAGCCAGCACCCGTGCAAGGCAGGCTCTGGGTAAGAATACCAGGAGGGATTTCTGTGCTCCAGGTGGACATATCCTCACTGCACCGAGCCCTTCTAGATTGCTCTCTGACCAAGCAGGTTGGTTTCACAGAGCCCTCGATAACCAGATCAGCTATTAGCAAGAGAATTCTATACTGGGGCAGAGGGTTTAATCCAGTTCTGCCACATGCTGACTGTGGGAACTTATATAAGTCACCTCACATGTCTGGGTCTCAGTGTCCTCTTCTACCAAATGAGTATGCCAGTCAAAGTCGGCTCAAAGTCAATTCCACCCCCAGTGGGAGAGCATCTGAAAGGCAGAGAAGATAATGAAGGAGAAACAGCTTTGGACCTCAAGTGCAAGCTTCAAATTAGTGGAGAAACCCATTGCCTTGTCTCCTTTTCTTTAGAAGTATATATGTAATGAGAATTCTTTGGTAAGTAAAGGAAATAATGTACATAAAGTATCCAGCACACTGAGAAACAGATATCAGTTCTCTTCTTTCTCTTCCCGACCAATACCCCTTCCCTGTTTTGTTTTTTCAGTAGAGAAATTCAACTTTACCATTCATTCTCTTTTTTGTTTTTTTTTGGGGGGGGGCGGTCTTTTTCTTTACTTTTCTTTTCTTTTCTTTTTTTTTTTTTTTTTTTGGCACTGGGGATTGAACTCAGGGGCACTCAACCACTGAGCCACCTCCCCAACCCTCTTTTGTATTTTATTTAGAGACAGGGTCTCACTGAGTTGCTAAAGACCTTGCTAAGTTGCTGAGGCAGACTTTGAACTTATGATCCTCCTGCCTCAGCCTTCTGAGCCACTGGGATTACAGGCATGCATCACCACACCCAGCTCATTTTTTTTTAATGAGGTATAAATGCCTACAGCAGTGTGTACTAATCTTTTATTCATAAACAACTCTATTGAGATAATCACATACCATAAAATTGGTACTTTTAAAATGTATAACTCGTGGTTTTACTGACATGCAGTCATCACCATTGTTAAGGGTATTTTCATCCCCCAGAAAGAAATGCTCTGCTCATGAGCAGCCACTTCCCGTGTCCTCCTCCCCCAGCCTTTGGTCCACTGTCCTGGATGTCTCATATAAATGGAGTCATTCACTATGTGGTCTTTTAAAGAGCCTCTTTCCCTTGGCATGTTTTCAAGGCTTATCCTTTTTATTGTTGAATAATATTCCACTCTATGGCCATAATCTGTATTTTGTTTCTCCCTCTATCAGTTGATGGACATTTGAGTTGTTAACCCTTGGGGCCTATGTTAAATAAAATGTCTATGAGAATTCATGAAGATTTCTGTATGGATATGTTACCAATTCTCTTAGGTATACATACCTAGGAATAGAATTACTGGCCATATGGAAACTCTATGTTTACCTTTATAAAGAACTTCCAAATTCTTTTAAAAAAAAAAAAAAGGAGCTGGGTGCAGTGGCACATGCCTATAATTCCAGCAGCTAGGGATGCTGAGGCAGGAGGATCTCGAGTTCAAAGCCAGCCTCAGCGTTCAACAGCAAGGCACTAAGCAACTCAGTGAGACCCTGTCTCTAAATAAAATACAAAATAGGGCTGGGAATGTGGCTCAGTGGTTGAGTGCCCCTGAGTTCAATTCCTGGTACCAAAAATAAATAAATAAGTAAAATAAAATATTTTTTTTAAAAAAAGGGAAAAAAGGCCAGGAATGGTGGTACATGCTTGTAATCCCAGCAGTTCAGGAGGCTGAGGCAGGAGGATTCCAAGATGGAGACCAGCCTCAGCAATTCAGCGAGGCTCTAAGCAATTTAGCAAGATTCTGTCTCAAAAGAAGAAAGAAAAACTAGGGATGTGGCTCAGTGGTAGAATGCCCATGGTTTCAATGCCTGGTACCCAAAAAACAAAACACTTTACAACCCCACCAGCCCTCTATGAGGCCTCCAGATTCTCTTCATCCTTGCCAACACTTGTTATAGTCTGTCTTCTTTGTGTTAGACGCCCTGGTGAGTATGAAGGTTTTGAAGGGCACAGAGCTTATGTTAACATCTTGATGGAATTTTGCTAATGTATATGCCCATGAAGTCACCCTACTAGGTGAGGCACAGAACATTTCTCTTGCCCCACCTCCCAGTGACTACCTTTCTACTCAAGGTAATGACTAGTCAGTGTCATCATAAATTAATTTTCCTGTTCTTGAACTTTACATAAATGGAATCATAGAGTGTATACTCTTTCACATGTGGCTTCTTTCCTTCAAAAAACATTGTGGTATGGTTGTTTGGTGGTTTGTTCTTCTTCATTCCTGTGTAGCATTCCATTGTATGAGTATACTACTATCTATTTATCCATTCCCTTATAAACATTTGTGTTGACTACAAACGTTCAGGATTATTATGAATAAAGCTGCAGGAAACAGTTTTTATTTCTGGAAGATGTATGAACTCAATTCTCTTAGGTATATACCTACAAGTGTGACTGGTGAGGTAACTGTAACTTTACTAGATGTTGCCAAACAATTTCCCACAGTGATTGTACCAATTTACACACCCACCAGGCCTGTGTAAACATTCCAAGCTACTCTTACACCCTTGGCACTTGACTATGTCAGTCTTTTTAAATTTCAAGTTTTCAGGTTAAGATTTATTGGGGCTTATGAAAGTATCTCAGGGTGGTTTTGTTTTGTGTTTGCAGAGCGAGGGCTTGAGTCCAGGAACTTGTGCCTGCTAGGTAAGTGCTCTATACCAAGCACACCCCCTGCCCTCCTGGTGGCTTCAGTTTTCGGGTGACTAATCATGTCACGCACCTTTGTTCATTGCTTTTAGTCTGAAACTTAGCTGCAGAGGTCCAATAGCCAGTGTTCATCTCCCCTGGAGATCTAAGGATGGGAGCACCCCCAGCCCCTGGCTTTCCATCCCACATCCTTAATCCCACTCTCCTAAAGGGAACACTAACATGACATCATTTGGTCTGAGTTCACTTATTCCTTTTGAAATCGTCAATATTTTACTTCTAACATCTAGAATTCTCCTTACCACACATTCTTAACCCAAGAGAGGGAGAAAGAGTATCCTTCAAGTAACTAAAAAACCAAAACAACCAAAAAGCTATCCACCTTCAAGGCCAAAAGTGGACTATTTTTAAATAAAAGAACTTTCCATTTAAAAGTTAAAGTTGGATGAGGTTATAATCTGGTATTTAATGGATGTTGAAGTTTCTCTCTTTTTTAAAATAGAAATGTTTATTCTTTATAATAGCTTAATGGAAGGAGTAGTTGAGAGTCCGTTATTTTTCAAAGAAAGTTTACTCTGTCCTCAAGTCAGGGAGAGGCAATGTGAGAGGTAACGATTCAGAAGACTCCTTGGGATGATCAGCTGGGGCAGGGCTCTGAGCCGGGGACATGGTGCTGTGGTCATTCATAGAGAGACAGTTGGCTCCAGATGACATATGCTGAGTCCACTCCCCAAGACCAGGGTAATTCAAAATGCCTAGTCCTTTGGTGGTAGAGGATTTCAGAAACTGGATGTGAGGCTAGATATGGATCCCCAAGCCCCACCAAGCCAGACCCCAGGGAACAGGACCTTCCCGCCCAAGTATAAACTCCAATGTCTCTGCCCAATAAATATCACTGATGTGTTTATGTCATGTTAAGCCACTCAGGCAAAGGAGTAAGCCCCACACTAAAGCAAACTGCACAAACTATCCCACAGACTTAATCAAATGCTAAAACCGTTCACATGGAAAATTTCTTCTTAATAGGGAAATGGAAAATTACCGATATAGAATCTGATAATCTTAGAGCTGGAAGGAACCCTGGAGGTCATCAGCTGGACCTTGTGCCTACTTGTGGAATTCACATTGCAACACTCCTGCCATCCTCCGCTCAGACGGGTCCCTTCTCAGCACCTCCAGGAAAGTTTTCCATCCATTGTTGGATGATATTTAGACAGTTCTTAGGTTGAACCAAATTCTCTTTCTGGAAACTTCCACTCTTCAGGAATAGTTTAAAGAGGTCTATTTCTTTTCCTCCATGACCAGTTCTTTGGGTATTAAGTTGATAAGCCTGATTCCCCTTTCCGTTTCTTTCCCCCAAACTAAACATTCACAGTTTCTCCAAATATAAAGTAATCCAGTATAAAATTTAGACATGATGACCTCGAATCACTGTTATATAGCTTCCTAATGCTTTCTTCTCATGTCTTGAAAACCATATTGGGGACCAGGGCAGTACACCCAGCTCGGGGTAGCCGAATGGCACAGAAAGTACTTTGGTAACACCTTTGCAAGTTCTCCCAGTGGAGGAATTTTTCGGAGAGAGGGGTTACCAAAGGATTGAACCCAGGGCTCTATCATTAAGCCACATCCCCAGTCCTTTTTATTTTTATTTTTTTATTTTGAGGCAGGATTATGCTAAATTGCTCAGGCTGGCCTCAAACTTGCCATCCTCCTGCCTTACCTCCCTCAAGTCACTAAGATTATAGGCATGTACCGCCATGCCTGGCTTATTAAAAAAAAATTTTTTTAAAAAGGTTTTAAGAAATTTGAGTACTTTTAGGAAATAGAAGTGACACTGCTGACTCCAATCTGGGATGAACCCCAGGAGTTTTCCCAGGACAAACATAGTGTTTTGCTAGTTCAGTCACATAGATTAAGTATTTTCTAGCCACCCTTACAGACAGCAGAGTAATCCTTCAGGAAACTACTGGAGCATCCTCAGTCTCAGTTTTACCCACCTGGGCAAAGTGGCCCAGCCCTGTGCAGGAGGAAAAGAGGCCATGGATACCTTACCTCAGGGCGAGAACTGGGCAGAAACAACCCAATACAGGCTTTCCCTGACATGCTGGTAAGTCAGATGCTTTACCATCCCATCCTCTACAGCTCAGAGCCCAATGGGAAGTGGTATACTTGTGAGCATGTGCACAGGAACACACACACACACACGAACACACACACCCTCAAGGTCTTGCTCATCAGTGCCCCCACTTGTATTCAGCCATCCATCAGGAGCAGGAAACAAAACCCAGGTCTCTACAAGTGGGGAATCCTGGCCTCTCCTTGGAGGTTGAATGATTTTATGGTGGTGGCAATTTTGAGCAGCCAGCAAAACAAGACAAAGGTCTTGTTTGGTTTATCAAGCCCGGTTCCACCCATTGTTCAGTCAGCCAAGCGGTGTTAATCAGTACCCGGATCTTTGAATAGAATTTTTACTAAATAAATCTGTGAAGATATTCTTATTGCATAATGACACAAGTATTATATCTGGTGGGAAAGCAGAATCACTACGATGTCAGGCAAAAACTCTCTCCTTGCCTATGAAATAGATAGCAATGTCTGCCCCAGAGATATAAGCACTTTTTAATTCTTTGAGGGGAAAATCTGTAACAGCTGCTAAAATGATGCTAAACGGGTCTTTCTGCAAAAGAAGGCATTGTGAGTAAAAGCACCAAGAGAAACCCCTCTCCCCAGTCCTTTTTATAGCTCCATGCAAACACACAAGGGGAAAAATTGCACAATTTCAATGTTTTAATTTTTAAAAATCATGTATCAAAATTCAAGAAGGCAAGAGAGTTCTAATTACAACACTCAGGGGGAAGGTTATGAAGTCCTAATAGTAGTTGATAAGTGCACAACCTACTCAGTGAAACACACAAATCTTTGACCCGGCTATGTCAGAAGATCACCGGCAGTGTGATAAAAAACCTCGGGACACACCTCCGAAAAGGCAGAAGGTCATTAGAGCCAGGTGTCTCCCCACTGACACTCTCTGAGAAGCCCGGCTCCAGCAGGGACTACAGATGACCAGTGTTGTTCAGAGAGGGGTTTGCCTTGATAGTCCAGGATTATGGTGCAGCCCACTCTGCAGGGCTCTCATCCTCCCGCCTGTTGTCAAAACAAGGCTGTGCGTTCTCAGGAATGTAAGATGTTCTGTTTAATATGGAAGATGATCCTCCCAAGACCTGGGCAGAAATGAAAAAGCAGATTTCCTCTGCAGTATTTATGATAAAAATGGCAATACAAAGTCCCAAAGGACTCCAAGAGAAGGGAGTCGGATAGGAACAGGTTCATAGGAAAGATTGGGAATTTGTGACTTCAGATGGTTGCATTGCTGTTTAGTTGCAGGTGCCTACAGGATTAAATAGACTCCGAGGATGATTCAATTGAAGCTTCCCTCACATTCTCATCTTTTAAGGGTCTTATAAAGATGGGTGGGAACTGCTTAGAAGGAAGGTGGGAAGAGAAAGCACTGGGATTTTTCTGATGCGTAGTATTACTACCCTTAGTGGGTGGTGCACACCTCTAATCCCAGAGGCTTGGGAGGCTGAGACAGGAGGATCGTGAGGCACTAAGCAACATAGCAAGACTCTATCTCTAAATAAAATACAAAATAGGGCTGGGGATGTGGCTCAGTGGTTGAGTGCCTCTGAGGTCAATCTCCAGTAACCCCCCCTACACCAAAAAAAAAAAAAAAAAGAATTACTACTCTCAACAGCAGGAATGAACTTTATGGAGGATTGGCATACAATGAAAACTGCTGCACCTAATTGGGCTTTTCTAAATCTCAGCCCCTAGACTCAGAAGTTGTGAGATCTTAATATCTCCAAATCTCCATTTCCTCATCTATAAAAGGTGGCTAAGAACCTACCTCAGAATTGTTACAAGAATTAGTTAAAGGAAGTTCAGATTTCATCCCAGCATATGGTACAAGGCATCCAGGAAACAGTAGTTATTATTATGTAGTTGTCTTTTCATTGCTGATTCCTTCATAAACTCTAAAAATTTTGTGCAGATGAATCAATATTATGGGGGCTGGGGTTGTGGCTCAGTGGTAGAGCACTTGCCTGGCACAAGTGAGGCCCTGGGTTCAATTCTCAGCACCACATACAAATAAATAAATTAAATAAAGGTCCACTTATGACTAAAAAATATTTTAAAGAATCAATATTATGAAAATGAATATATAAGTAGGCAATGCCCAGTTTCCCAGTTTTGTGATAAAGTGCTGAACCCCATGTGACCCTTGCTCGTGCAGTTCTAAACAGGTTGGAATCCCATAAGATCCAACTGGTAAATGTCCACCGTGATATAATGGGAAGGGCCAGGAGGTCAAGTCAGGCACACCCACGTTCCAATTCCACAATGACAACCACCTTGCTCCGTAACCACGGAAACCTCACTCAGAAAATAGCATAGGAAGTTTGTAAAGCATTTCCATGTTTTGATAATTTTGTGACGTCATGTTTTCTTTCTATAGTCAGTTATTTTTTAATAGCAAGACCTGCCATTTAAAAAATAAAAATAAGAGCCTGTCCCCAGCAGCCAGTCCTGTTGGATGCCATCCATCCAGAAGTCTCTATCAAGAGACCTGATGAAGTTGGGATGTGGCATGCCTGTTATCCCAGCGGCTGGGGAGGCTGAGGCAGGAGGATTATGGGTTTGAAACCAGCCTCAGCAACTTAGTGAGGCTGTAAGCAACCCAGTGAGATTCTGTCTCAAAAATAAAAAGGGCTGGGGATGTGGCTCAGTGGTAGAGCACCCCCAGGTTCAATTCCTGGTACAAAACACAAAAAGAAAAAACTTAATGAAAGGCAACCAAAAAGATGGGAGGGGATATATAAGTCAGCCGCAGGGAGAAATTGTGCGATATGCTTAGCTTATTCCTGTACAGGAAGCCAAATGCTGAACAGGGACCTCCATGTAATTAAAGAGACAATAAACCAGCAGACACTCACCATTTCCTGAAATAGATGGGAAGGGGACACTTAGTGAGAAGAGTTACATAAAGACAAATCATGACACTGCTTCACACAAAATATAATAAACCTTAAAGCTCTTTGCCCTAAGAGGAACTTCAACTGGAAGTTGAGGTAAAATACAGGAGAGCACCCAGTTACATTTTCATTTCAAATAAATAAAATTTTAGTGTAAAAATCATATTGCCATGTTATACTACTATATTTGTATTTACTGTTAACGAAGATTACTTTTTTATTTATCTGACATTAAAATTTACGTGGGTGTCCTGTATTTCATCTAACTCCAGCAATCCTATTGGAGGGGGAAGCCAGACCGAAGTAAAAAGTTCCCAAGACTGAACAATAAAATGCACAGAAGTAATAGTAAAGTATGAAACATAACAAAAAGGTTTGTGTTTTGTGTATACATGTGGCTGTGCGTGAAACCCAGGGCCTCGCCATGTTTGGCAAGTGCTCTACCACTGAACTACACCCCCCAGCCCACGTTTGGGTCTTAAATCATAAACAATGAACTTACCAGTATTTAAAAAGAGAATGTAAAAGGGTTCATCCTGAGCCTTTCTAAACTGTAGGATAATGCCTTTCACAGGGAGCAATTCCCTTTCTTTAACTCTCTGTCTCTGGGGTGTTTTTTGGTAACAAACCTCAGGCCCTGTGGGCCAAGGTCAAGGCTATCATGAGAGTTTCCATGCTCCGAATCATCTGCCTGTCCACCTTCTACTCTCCCAGAGGCCATCCCCAACCAGGAAGAGCCTGTGTAGCCACTACTGAGCCCCAGGATCCACATAGACAAGAACAGTAGCAGGAGGCAGGGAAAGCTGAATGAACACCTCAATCAACCCCTTCCCTCAATAGCCTGCCCCCAGCATTCCTTACCTTCTCCATTTGCCTTATGAATCTCCTTAGTTTCTCTCCACCTGACACCTGGACCCAGAGACTTAAAGCATGTCAGGTCGTCAGGACAGAGATGGAAACTTTTCCAGGGAAAACAACCATGTCCCCTTGTCTCTAAATGCTTCTTACCTCCCTGTACATATTCCGGTGACTTTTGTCACTTTGGGAGCAAGGTTTTCCCCATGGGGGTTCCATGTCAGAAATCATTTTTTTTAACGTGTGATCCTCTACAGATGGGTGAGGAGGGACATGTCCAGCACACA
The DNA here is from genome assembly GCF_021218885.2 of Marmota monax. Classification (NCBI taxonomy): domain Eukaryota; kingdom Metazoa; phylum Chordata; class Mammalia; order Rodentia; family Sciuridae; genus Marmota; species Marmota monax. The sequence continues at coordinate 17,847,678 of NW_026693777.1, read as the reverse complement.
CACTGACTTTGGCCTGTATAAGTTTAGGCATCTGATAGTGTTTGGTCCTGTCCAGGAAGTAGCTAGACCATGAAATCAGTTATGGGGAGGAAGTCAGTTTACAGAGGGCCCCTCACAATAGAGTCTTCAGGGAGTCGGGGAGACGGGAATGCCACTAAGCTGAGGGGCTGTGCATATAGGGACAGCCAGAGGGATCCTGGGCCGACACGCATCCCTCTGCCTCCAGGAATTGAAAGTACCCCACTCAGGTATTACCACAAGTCCAACCAGAACTACAGAATTACTCCATCCGCTTTAAGGAGAAAGATGCCCAGGGAATGTGTGTGATTCTCTAGTTCTTAAGGTTTAGCCTTCCAGTAGTACGTGCATCTATTTAATGGACTAAAACACATCAGTTAGCACACTGATGTCAGAAAACTTCCATGACCATTGTGACAGTGGACACGAGATGGGGAGATTATAATACCACCACCACCACCACCACCACCACCCCACCCTTACTCACAACTAACAAGGGCTTCTTTAGTCTTTTTTTTTTCCTCTCCCCTTGATGCTTTGTTCGTGGTAGGTACTTAGCAAATATTAGTTGAATGTCTGAATGAAGAGACGAACGAGTAAACTGGAGACTCGAAAATCTTGACTCTATGAGAATTGTACCTGAAACCAGGAAACGAGGCAGTGTGGGAAAAGTCCCAAAGCGGACTTAGTTTCATTCACCACACTCTCGTCTTGTGATCGGGATAAGTCATTTAAACTCCATGACCTTCAGTTTCTGTGGCTGTCAATGGGAATAATCTCTGCCTTAATAAGTGGTTTGGAGAAGCAAGGGAGATTTCATATCTGAAAGTGCCTTTGTGACTGACAATAGACCATTGTATAGATGTAAGATAATCAGATGGGATTCCAAACCCAGGGCTCTCCATCTTGGGCTCTGTGATCTCGCTCAAGTTAACCTACCCAAGCCTCAGTTTTCTCATCTACAAAATGGTAGAAATCATCCCACCAACTTCACTGAATTGCCATAGAAGTTAAATGAGGCCATATGCACACCAGAGAGAGTGCAGGTAAGTCTGCTTCTCTGGTGAGTTTCTCTTCTCTGGGACGCCATTCTCTGTATTTTCTAAATGGGTTGCTCTTCTTTGTTGCCTGGACTTGTTTCTCTGCCAACTCACCAGTGGGTAAGTAAATTAATTAGGTGATAAGTGATTCTTTGATCTTCCTAATATTATTATTATTTGATGATGACTGTTAAAGCAGGTGGCCCTCAGATTGGCCATAGGTCACGCAGGCAGCAGCTGCAGTGGTAACTTGGGATTGTTTCCTTATCAGGGACCTGCCACCCAGGTGTTTCCTCATCTTCGGATCCGCCCTCTAGGTTTCCTCAAATTGTGTCTTTCAGATAGTACGTACCCTTCAGAGCCAAGCTTTGAAGGGACTGACCCTGGAGAGCGTGAGGAAGTCCTTCACAGTGATGGCCTAGCCACCCTCTCAGGAAAATGCAGTGACCTCTCCCCTCCTCCCTCTCCACGCCCAGATCCTCAAGCAACAGCAAAACCAAGGGAGCCAGCCCTGCCACTAGAACCCAGTTCCTGTCACCTCCAAAAACAGCCCGGTTGTACCAGGCAGTTTGGTTTTTGTTTTGTTTGGGGGGGTTTGTTGTTGTTGTTTTTAAATCATTTTAAGATTCTTGAACAGTATGGACTATTTATTTCTCTTCCTAAGCTGCCATATCAATTTATAGGCTGCTTCTTTTGTCCCGTTTTGCACAGGACACACTCTTATGGGCATCATAGAAGATGCTCCTGCCAGTGCTCGGTTAGAAGCCCTCACAAGACAAAGTCTCAGAGAGGGTCACACCAAGGGTGCCATGACCTCTGTGCTCGTGACGATATGCTGGGACCTCTCATCCCCAAGTCCTGGGACAAAGTCTCCTGTCCTTATCGCTTGTTTTCACTGAAGCTAAACCCATCTGCTTGCTCTGTGGACAGATTTTAAACTCCTCTCACAAATCAGTGCTTGGGATGAAGCCAGCCCAGGTTCTGCGCTTTGTCCGGGTCTCAGCGCCTCTCCTGCTCCATATTAAAAATAGCTGTGTCTAGTCCAGCAAGATCCAGGAGGCAGGCGCCTGCTCTCCTAATCTCCAGTTCACAAATAGCTCTCGATGGGCTCGAGCCTCCATCAACACCTCCAGGGGCTCCAGTTATAACCCAGGGCCCTGCCTAGTTACCTCTAAAGGTAGGCTCTGCTCAGCACTCCTGGGCCTGCCCCTGAGGTCAGCGTGAGGCCCACACGTGCCCATTCCTACCAGGGGCCACTGATGTCCTACAGAACAGAGAAGCCGTTAAGAGCACCCCCAACGCTTAGGGCATCCTGTATTTCCCAGGCCAGAACCTACAGAAACTCCCCTTGACACTCAAACTCAACCAGCCATGGTAACAGGCTGCCCCTCCCCCTTCCCCTCCCTCCTCCAGCTCCCCTACCCCGCCCTCATTTCCACCTCCCTTCCTCCCCAGGCCCATCTTGTACTCCTTGAAAAAACCATAGGACTTTGGTTGCTACGGGAACCAAGCCTTTTATTCCATTCCAGTGACTGGCTGGTTGGGGCTGAGGAGTGGGGCAACAACTGGTGCCCAGGCCTTTGGAAGTCCCCACCACCCCACCTTTTTTCCAAAGGAGGAGGGGTAGGCTGCACCCCATTGCCTTTTCACCCAAGCCCAGCTGGGTGGGACCGAGCCCTTGGGCTCTCAGGAGTTCCCTGGCTGTGGCTCAGGGAGATCAGTGCTCCCCAAGCCCTCCTCTGGCCCTGGCCCTTTCCAGAGGACAATAGCCTCCACGCAAGGGAAAATTCCATCGCCCAGGGTTCAAGTCTCCAAGGAGTTGCTGGGGCCTCTGTTTAGCCTGGAGTGGGCTCTGAGGAGCCGCTGCAGCTGCCTGTCACCACCCCCTCACTGAGTTTTCTGTTTAACCCCTCAGCTGCCAAGGATTGTCTTTCCCCAACCAGTGCCTGGGAACTAAGAGAGGAAAAGAAATAAGGCTTTGTTCCTTTTGGGGAACTAATTGGGAGAGACAGGCAGTGTGGCCAGCTCAGCACCTTAGGGAGTGAGGCTCCTGCCCCCCAGCTGCACACACATCTTCACCCTGACCCATGCCCAGAAGGCTGGGAGTGAGGTGGGTGCTTCCCAGGCTACAACTGCACCGGGGGTTTGGAGGAAAAGCAAGGGCTGCTTCGTAAGTGCCAGAGCAGCTGAGAGCCATTTTCTCAGGCTCAGAAGATGTTCAGAAAATAAGATGTTGGGAGTTGCAACTTTTTCCTATTCCAATCCCCCAAACCAAGGCCTGCTTTTCTTTTCTACTATTTCTTCCCAGATCTGCATAAGAAACTGCATAAGAAACTCTGGAACAAAATAAGCAACAGGAAAATTAAGACATGATAAATACTAGGTTTATAAATGAAAAATAACTAGCAATCCCTCTTACAAATTATCAAAAAAAAATTGTTGCTGTAGTTTTAAGAATTTTCTTCATTACAAATCACCTAGAAGTGAATAAAAAGTTTGGTGCATGGTGATTTAAGACTGAATGAATTCCAGGTACAGATCCATAAAGAAATGAAGGATTATTTTGATCCCAACTAGAAAAAGAGCAGATTGCTAAGAAATCCTCCATCACCCGTGCCCAGTGCCCACCCAGGGCACTCAGGTAATGACTGTTCCCTACTCACCAGGGGATTTGGGAAAAGAAAATGTTCTCGTGCAGCAGACAATGGCACAATGGCCATCTCTATACTGGGACACATCTGCTTCACTCCTGGAAAGAGGCTCTCTGACCCAGGTAGGCAGAGAGGTAGGGAAGAGGACAGCTATGGGCTGACACAGAGCCCACAGGTTCATATTGGTGCTGGAAGAATGCAGATTGGTGTGGAACACAACTCAGCTTTATTAAAACTCAGTGCTGTTCAGTTCCCTATGTGTGCTGCTGTAGCTCGAGTTCACCCCCTCGTAAATCCTGCTGACACAGGGCCCACACTGCAACGGTCCACCCTTCTTCTGATGTGGCAAGTCTACATTTTTAGGAAGCTGTTGGGCAGAAGGAGGCAACTCGAAGGTCAAAAGTATCTACATGCCTTTTAGAGTTGAGGTTTAGCTCCCACCCTTGGAATGTCCCAGGAAAGACATTGAGAACTAGAGCAGCTGATAAAGGTGGAGTTGGGCTGGCACCCAGCACCTTTGAACCTGGCCAGGGCTCCCATTCCCATTATCCGACATTCTGCTCTGCCTTAGGTCCAAGCATATGGAGCCCCCAGCCTGCTCCTCAATCCATACCTTCAGTACAGCGGCCAAGCCAGAAGGGACACGGGAAAGGTCTTTAAGGAGTAGACACTACACACAGCCTGAAACAGGCCATCTCAGGGTGGGTTCCCTGCCACACATCCTATCTGAAGAGACACCCCTACAACCCATCAGTGCTGAGTCTGCATTGGGCCATCCATATTATTTCTTTTAGCTCTAAAGGCAAACTTCTGGCTTCAGGGAGACCGGCCAGGATTAAGGTGGAGCCTCAATGTAGCCCTATTCACAGCCCCAGCAAAGCCTTTAGTTGGTGCCAGATTCTTGTCGAGTTGAATAGAATGGAGGAAAGCTAACGAACCCACCAGAATAGCAATAGCTAACACTGGCAGAGCCGGCACCCACTGAGACTCTTCTGAACGCTTTATGTGTATTCATTTATTTTCCTTCATGATAACCCTAAAGATAAGCACAAATATTTTCTTTTTTTTTTATTTTATAGATGAGGAAACAGAAATAAAGTTACAAACCAGGCCACCAAAAGGGCAGCAACTACTTCCCCCAAAGGGACCCCCATCAGGAATCCTACATTAATTTGCCCAGGATCCTGTCCTAACAAACTCGTGTCCACACTACATCACCCGGTTTGTGTGCTCCAGGAAGAAAGATGCAGGGGCCTCCCAGATGCTTAGTATGCTGGGCATGTGGGTTAATTGGGCTAATGTGGCTTGGGAGTCAGGAGACCCAATTCCCATTCTGGCTCAGCCTGGAGCTCCTGGGCTCCACTGTCCTCCCTGGTCAGTCACACAGTGGCTAAGATCTCTTAGGGCCCTACCTGTTCTCAGATTCATGACAGACAGCACATGTTGGTGTCAGGACAGGCCCAAGATGGAGCAAACCTGAGAAATAACTGCGCACATGAGCCTTGGTGTGCACGTTCCACTGTTTTGGGAAATATGTGCTGTTTTGATACGTGTCTGCTTGGGTCATGAATAAGTCGGGGGGGGGGGGGGGGAAGGGGCAAGAACCTTTTCCAGCTAATGAAATGAGGCTTCTTGGAGGAAGAAGACTTTCTTAGTCACACTTCCTGTTTCACACTGACCTTTTAAAAGGAAACCCACAGTCAACCTGTGCTAAGACCTGCCTACAAAATCTACCCACAGGTATAATAAGGACAATCTAAATAAAGACCACAGTGGGCCCCGCTTCACTGAATCAGTGGAAATATTAAGATCACGCAGAAGGGCTGATGGACTGAGATAAGGGGCGTGGGGTGTTCCGTACACTGTGCATAACATCGACACGAGCGACTTCAGCGGTTATTAAACAGAAACCTAAGCAGAGAGGCAGAGAGAAAGCAGGAGGCAATCTTGTCATTGGTCTCTATGTACTTAGGGCTTAGCCTCCAGCCATCAAAAGGAGGCCCTAAAAATTAAAGGAGATGCTTGGAGAGATTTCAGAAGAAGTCATGATGACTAGGTTGTAAAATTAATTATGGGAATTTTTATTTAGCCTGCAGAAAAGAAGACCAAGAGATAACTCAAGAACATTCAAGGTGTGGGATGCTCAGAAACTCAGAATTGTCTGGAGATGAGGGAAGGGTGATGCTGTGAGGACTCCTAAAGAATGAAGTAGGGCACACGGACAGGGGCAACCTCACCTTTGCCAAGAGGGCGGGACCAATAGATGTCAGAGCCTAGATGGTGACTACCCAAATGGAGCAACTATCATCACTGTGCCCTGTCTCCAATTGTGAGCCACAATTTCCCTATAATCCTCCTGTTACCTTTCTCATTGCTGTTCCCCCTATAAATGGTCACCAAAGAGAGTCGATAGGAATGAGCCATACAGCCCTCTATGAGAGGGATTCTAACTTCTCCAGGAAGTTGAACAAGGGTCCAAGTTGAACCTTGATCCTTCCATCTTCCATCTTCATATTAATGGAGGAAGATTCCTGGGTCAGGAATTTGGACAGAGTACTGCCATTTCTAAGGCTTCATTTGGGAAAAGCATGTGGGGCCTGGGGCAGGGTGGGGGGGTGCAGTGAACTAAATGGGGATTGGACTTATCTAGAGGCTTCTACATTCTCACATTTGGTACCTGCATTGGAATGAGTCAAATGGGCTCTTCCATGACTGCCACACACAGAACTACCTGTGTCACCTCCATGCTACTTGGGCTTCTCCTAGTCTGGCAGCTGGGTTCCCAGAGTGACTATTGCAGAAGACCCAGGCAGAAGCTATAGGCCTTTTATGATCAAGCCTCCAAAATCACAGAATATCACTTTCTTCATACTCTACTGATCAAAGTAGTCACAAGACTGACCCATTCAAGGGGAGGTCCTATTTTTTTATGGAAGGAGAGTCTAAGAATTTTAGAACAGCCAAGGGACCCTGGAAGCCTACACCCAGGTACAGGATCACTTGGAGTTGGGAGCCCCTGACCCAGTCAAGGCAGATGCTCTAGCTGGCAAGTTGCTGAATGGTGATAAGGAATTGAGAAGAGGCAATATTCTGAGGCCTCTGACACTCCTTTAGGGAAATTGGAGTATGGACCAGGCAACCGTGATAAGGATTCTCTAACAGAACAGAGATTCAAGGTAGATTCAGTCTCCTGAAGAAGGTAGAAGCCCAGTTATCACAATGGGAGTATGCATGAGGTCAGCCCCGTAGCATGTGACAAGATTCTATCACCCAGGTTGAGCACCTCAACTCTCTCCTGAGGCCACCTGAGGGTTTGTCAAATGCTCTTGCTGAAACCAAGGAATCTTACATCTGTGGCCTATTCCTGATCTGACAATTCACACATTGCCTTTCAAATGCATAGACCATCTTTAATTATCTTGGTCGGCATTTTTCCATTGATTAATGTGGATCTCACCAGACCAGGAAAGAAGATAGAGAGTGCACAAATAGAGAAAGAGGAAAAAAGCAATCAAGGAAGTCTTTAAAATTGTTCCTGACTTCTTCTAGAGATACCAAAGGGAAAAAGGGATGCAGGGACTGGTGGCCCCAGTCTGCCAACAGCATGGCTATCAGCTCTCCATCAGTGTAAAGTCTGGCCCTATTTCTTTCAAGAAAGCAAAACATTTGTGCCGATCTAGGGTCACCTGAAACCATTCGGCCTCATAGGTTGGAAATATTTGGGACTTGGGAGGGGCACCCCCTTAAGAGGACCAGAGCTGGGTGATGCCTACTTTGAGACCATTCAGATCAACCCTCACATTTTAGAGGTGAGGATGCTGTGGGACAGACTCTCTGTGTCCACCAAAAATCCATGTGCTCCTCTGCATTTCCCAGTCTTCCTTGAAGTTAGGGAGGAATCATCTGAAAAATTGTGGCCAATGGAATATGAATGACATGTGTCACTTCTGGGCCCAAATCATTCAGGTCCCAGGCCACTGTGAACTTATTGCCCACACACAGGATGGCATGGTTACAAGATGGGAAAAGTTTTGTCCATTCTTATCAGAGGAAGAAAAAAAATTTAGTTGTTTAAGCCACTGAAACTTAGGGTCTTCCTTGTCATTGTGGCATGGGCTGGCTTAGTGTGACTAAAAGGGAAATTGAGGCTGGGAAAGAAGTGTGGGAATAAGGAGCCCAGAATGAAACATATTAGGTTCCTCTCCATCGGAAAGCAGAATCAAAGCAGATGAGAAGAAATATTTTCTGCTGAAGGGTGATGAGCAGGCAGCGCCCATCCTCTCTCCATCTCACTTTATGATTTCAGACCCTGATCATGGACCCTAGCTTGCCTGATCCTCCCAGCAACCATGGCAAGTCCATTGTTAGGCATGTCCAATGTAATATAGCGAGGAGAGTTAAGACCAGACCCAGGGCTCCCCTGTGCACTGCCTGATTACCCATTTTTAGAATAACTGACATCTTTAAAAAAAAGATTATAATTCTCTTTCCCCATCTACTCCAAAAAAATACTGGTTGGTATAGGCTTATTTTTTTCCATGGGTTTATTTTGGTAGAATGTTTATTTCAGTATTTAAATTTTGCCTTAAGAAGGTTTCAGCAGCTCTGGAGATAATTTGAGTCACTGAGGAGTCACAAGGCCAGGGCTGGGAAACCCCTTCTTGGAGGTCCCTAGACGATACAGTCCCCTGAGTCGGTTCCCACTGGGGTATCGCCTCCCACAGTCCCTGTCTGGCCAGCAAATAAAGAAGTTGGATTGGACCACATCAAAGCAAGATTTCTTCAAAAACTCCAAATCACATCCAGGTTCCTCTTCAGACCATATAGAGTGGGCAGAGGGGATCTTCTGTGGCTGCTTCCTCTTTCGATAGAAAGGGGAATATCTATAGGCCTGATGGTGTCTCTGATGTCTGGGAGTTCATGACAGGTTAAAGGCCAGGGTTGGAGAACCAGGCCTCCAGGGCCCTGTCCTGTCCAAATTTTAGCCTCCTCCCCAGGGAGCTGAGGCTCACCTGAAAAATCCAACCCCTCTGTAGCCTCCAAGCCTGGCTGCCCACCTGATCTGGGATGTCACTTCTGACCCTTACCTGCCCTCCTCTCCCTGCCAACACCCAGATGGATAACCCTTCGCTGGGGTCCATTTCTTCCTCCTGTGCCTCCACAGTCCAACTCCATCTTTACCTGGATCCTAAAGCCACTCTCACCAAGGCTGTCACGGCAATGCTCTCATGCAGACAGGGAGACCTCAGGTTTAGCCTGGCCCCATCACTTAGAAACCAGGTTATTTATTTTCTCTGGCCTCCATTTCCTTACCTATAAAATGGGAATAATAATAGGCCCTGTCTTGTAGACAGGGTAGGGATTAAACGGTTATAGGGATTAAACGGGTTAATGTTGGTATAGCATTTGACAGAATGCCTGTGTCACATGGTCTGTCATGTGAGATTAACAGCCCAGCAGCCCAGTCCCTGAGGGCCAGATATCAGAATTTTCCTTATTTTAGGGGGCAATATGGTACATAAACCATCTCTAGCATCTAGCCCCTTGGATGCCGATCTTACCACCCATGATGCTTACACCATTCACAATGAGGAACCCAATGTGCCAACATTGTTTTTGGAGACTGCAAATAGCAAGTCCAGTTCAGGTCACATTTACATGTTTGGTGTCAAATTAATGAAAAGAGAGAGAGAGGGAGGGAGGAAGGTAGAAAGAGAGAGAAATGAAAGTTTTTCTGAGATCTGTGGATTTTAGACTTGCGGACAAGGGATTGTGAGTTTGGTTAGCATTATTCATAGTTACACAATTGGGCTTTTCTGCCGCCTAGCATGTGGTGTGTGCCAAACAACTCCCTCTTAGGAAGCCCCTACCACAGAAGTTTTCCCATGGACCTCACCACGTTGACTCTCTTCCTTTGGACGCATCACAATCTGAGATGGTTCTGTGCTGGCAGGCTGACCCACGTTCCCCCCCACCCCAACCTCCATGAGGGCAACACTAGCGTTTTCTACCTTTCTGGTCTTCTTAGTTACTAAGTACAAAACTGAGTATTCAGTAGGTGCTTAATACATGCCCTCTGCTGAACTCTGCCCACCACTGATTCTCCTCCTTCTGGCTGCAAGAGACAATGCAGTGTAAGGAAACCAGGGGGCTTCTGGGCTCACCCTACCCTGAGCTGTCAGCCTGCTCAGTCACCTTGCCAGCTGTGTGTCTTCCCATCTCTAGGGCTCAATTTTGCATCTATGAAATGAACATAGTAACTAACCCACAGTACAGGGTTTTCCCCATAAGAAACCATACGTGTAAAGTACCTGGCACTCGTTGGGGAAATGATAGTACTTGTTTCACAGGGTGATTGTGAGAATTACATGAATGAAAGTTTCGGGGGGCAGGGGGGGCGCTTAGGAAAGATTCTAGCATGTTCTGTGAGCTCCATGCATCTTGTTTGTTCCGTGTTTCAGGGTTATGATTTTTCCGCCATTTTTATTGTGGTAAAATAAATGTTACATTGAACTTACTATTTATCCATTTTCTGAGTTCAGTGGCAGTTAAGTAAATTCAGACTGCTGCCTCTTTCACCACCAGCATCTATCTTCAGAACTTTTTCATCTCTCCAAAGTGAAACTCTATATCCATTTAACAATAACTCTCCATTCTTCTCTTTTCCCTGCCCCTGTTGACCCCTAGTCTACTCTGCCTCTATGAATCAGACTATTCTACATGTTTCATACAAGTGGATTCATGGTCCCTTGGTTGGTGACTGGTTTATTTTGCTTAGCAGTCATGTCCTCGGGGTCCAACCATGTTGTGTAGCACGGATCAGAATTTCCTTCCTTGATGAGGCTGGATAATATTCTATTGTATGACTATACCACGTTTCATTTATTCTTTCATCAGTTGATGGATAGTTGATTCCATCTTTTGTCTATTGTGAATAACTTTGCTATGAACATGAGTATCCAAGCATCTGTTCAAACCTCCTGGTCAGTCATTTGGGGTGTACACCTATGTGTGAAATTGCTGGACCACCTGATAATTCTGTTTGAGGAATTACAAACTATTCTCTTCAGAAAACTCAAAAACATTTTAGTTGTTATTTCTTCGCCCGTCCATTCATTCAACAAATAGTTCACGAGTGTCAACCTCACGAGGCACCATTCTGGGTCCTGGGATACACAAGGAGGTCCAGTCAGGCAGCATACATTCTAGGCCCTGGGGGACCAGCAACAGTGGGTTTCTCCACTGCTTTGCTGTCCCGTTTATCTTCGTGCTATCACCTCCATTAAGTCACCTCACCTGATAACTCCTCTGTATCTGATCTGAGGATTCTTTCTCAGCATCCTTCCCATTTCACAGTCACCTGCAGGCTGAGGGTCATCCCTCATGCAGGACTTTCTTGTCCTTAATGGCTTCTCTGAAGCAAATCACCTTCCCTGAAGCTTTCAGAAGCTCCTGGCTATTATTAAACTCTTGTTAATCAGGATGTCCACCCTCTCTCCCACTTCACTGGCCTTCTTGACTGTCTGGTCCCCTAGGCGACTTCTCAAGGATCCTCACATACCCCTCACCTTCCATCCATCCTGCCAGGCCCAGCCTTCCTTCAAGTGTACCAAAAGTTGGATTTTTCCATCCAAAAATATGAAACCAAAGTCACCTTCTTTGGGGAAGTTTTTCCTTCCTCCCTGAAGTTTCAGGTATTTCTCCATTTCACAAAAATGGCTTCATTTTAAGAAATTTCTGGAAGGAAATCCTTACTCACCACTGATTACCATTGTAACTTAGAAGATGAGTCTGAAAAAAAAAAACTTAATATGCCTGTGGAAGGCCTCCCAGCAGCCTTCGGGGCCACTGGGGTCCCAAACCAGGCCCCTATTCTACAATATTCCACAGGGGACACGTCCTTTGCCCCTGGCCCTCTCCTGGACTCTATCTGCAGGGGGTCTTCATAGGAGTGAGGCTCAGCCCCCCAGAGGTGGAGAACTGTGCCACCTGCCTTCTTCCTGTCTTCCTCTGTGGCTGGAAAAACTCTCCTTAGGGGCTGCTGACTGCTTCCAGTCACTCCTAAACATGCCCCTGAAGGTCTCCAGTTCACATCAAATCACAGGGCTTCCTAAATCCTGGCTTTCTCAAACTAGAACAATAGGGAATGTCTTGTTTTCCCTTCCCTCCCCCCTCCCATTCACTCTGCAGCTTCCTCATAGGCCCCTCAACCCAGAACTGGTTGGGAATTCATGCTCAGCCAACCTGAAACATTCGCATACCTAAAACCCACATTTACATTTTATTACTTTGTAGGAAAACAATTTACAATACAACCTACAATAAAATGAGGAAAGAGAATTGGACATTCTGGGGGGTTACGGGGTGGAGGATATATCTACATGTTATTTTTAAAACTTAAATATTTTTGTTGTTGTTGTTGTTGTTTGTTAATGAGCAAGTGGTTAATGAAGTAACCAGTACTGTGGCATGCTAGTTGTCTTATACCACTGATGTTTCTGCCTCATTTACCCAATTCTTTTTGGGTAACCAGAGGAATTTTTCCCTCATGGGGGATCCCCTGATTTTGCATTCAAAGCTCTCCAAAGTTAGTTCCTCCCCCTCTTTTTGTTTGCATATTTCTCTGTCAAACACAATCAGGCTGAGAAGACATACTTTGGAGTTCTGGGACAGAACAGGCAGTGGCTACCTTGAGCTACACATTTCTTAAGTTTTCAAACCTTTTTGAAAAGGAGTAAATCACCCCTAGGGTCCTGATTGGCCAATTTAGTCCTTTGGAAATTCTGTGAGGTAAGTTTTAAATTAACTTGCTGGAATTTGGTTCACAGGGAACTTGTTTTTGAATGACTTGATACTATGTCCATTACATAACAGCAGAAATCCCTTAGTCCAAGTCCTCAAAGCCCCCGGGGCTCCTGAGAAGCAAGAGGTTTTGAGAAATGTCCCTGAACACAAGCTGATGCAGCTGGCCCTCCTCCTTCTCAGCCCATATCTCCTCCGGATACAGCAGAGCCCTCCTCTCAGCCTAAGCCCACGGCTAAGGCTGTTGACACCCAGGGGACAGATGTTCCAAGATGCCTGCAGCCCTGGCGGTGTCCAGAGAAGAATGTTGCCTCCCTCTCTTGGTGGCTCTGCTAAGATCTCAAGAGAGGACAAGGGGGAAAGAATCAACCCAGCAGGCTCTGAAGGAGATATTCCAGAGACCTGCCACTAAAAGTCAGCAGGTTGCAATGCCCACCGGCTGTCCTGCCCTTTCACCGTGGATTCCATCCCCCAGGGCAATCCCAGGAGCCACTCCTTGCTACGTGCATTCTCTCTACCCCATCAGCACTACCCTACCCCCTAAGGCAAAATCCCTTGCAACTGGGCTGCCCTTCAGCTATCAACCTGTTTTCCTTTTAGAATTAAATTCCTCAAAGGAATCATATAGTATCGGTCCTTAGTCCTTTTTATTTTCTGGAACTTTTTGTAACTGCCTTTGCTGATAGCTATCGGTCAGTTCTCAGGCTGTCTCATCCCCCCTGCTATTGGCCACATTTGCCCAGGTGCGTGTTCCTTCCTTCTAGAAGCACTCTCTTCTGTTGTTTTCCAACACCTGGGCCTCTGCCTCTCCACCTCCCTAACTACTATTTTTTTGTCTACTTGAAAGGTCCTTTTTTTTTCCCCTGCCATCCTGGGGATGGAACCCAGAGCCTTATGCTTGCTGGGCCGGTGCTCTGCCCCTGAGCTGCACTCCCAGCCCAACGACATCCTTAAGCAGGGTTATCCCAGAGCTCTACCAGGGGACCTCGCCTTTGGTCTGACTGTTCTCACTCCCTGGATGGTCCTCTCCATCCCTGTTTTAAATATGCTCTGTATGCTAATGAGGAAAATGAAGATGCTAACAGTACCTGGTGACAGGGTTGTCAGTGAGAAGGAGACAGGTTAGGACTTGTAAAGCACTAAACCTGCAGCTGGTATGTGTATTAAATGAATGCTCTCCCCACACCTCCACCTGGTCAACGACACCTTGTCCTTCAGGCCTGGGTGTGCATGGGACTTCTAGGTTTCTGTAGCTCTTCTTGGTCAGCCACACTCATAGAACTGGTTGGGGCATTACCTAGGTGGCTGTCAACTAAGCCCCTGCTTTCAGAAGCTCCTGGAGAGCAGGGACCCGGCCTGCCCACATTCCTGCTCTGTTCTCAGCATGGGTGACAGGGATAGGAGAGGGGTGAGGCCCAAGGGAATGTCACTGGATGAATGAACAACTGCAGCCATGAATGGATGGGCTCTGCAGTGGCAGCTCTGGCCCTGGGGCACCTGACAAAGGGTGTGGGCCTCCCCTAAGGAAGAAGCTACCCACAGATCTCGGTCAGGACATACTAGAGAGCCTGGGACACAGGGAAGGATACAAAACTCCCACTGCCCATGACAACCACAAAGGCCTCTTTGTCCCCCAGGGCCTGCTCCTAGGCCCTGGATGACAAGGCTTTATACTGCAGCCGTGATTGCCCAGGGGACATCTGACATTCAGTGGCCAAAGTCCGGATCGATTTTCAAAGTGTGAAACCCAGGGTCTCTGTTCATACAAAGATTAGGAACAGGCTGAGCTGGCGTTTCTGCAGTGGACCAACGACAGCAGGCCTGATGTCACAGAGGCAGTGAGACCAAGCCAAGGTCTGCAATCAAGCAGCCTGGGTTGTCACCTGGCTGATGTGGGGAAGAAATGGCTCACAATCCTCTGGTTCTTCCATGATAAAATGGTAAGGGTCCTAGTGATGCTGGGAAGGTACAGTGACCCTGTGGTCTGGGCATGGTGCAAGTTTTAACTTTTCCACCCACGACATAGAACAAGATTTTTCCATAGGGAATGAAAATGATAGAAACAGAGAAGTTTGTATTTGACCTTGGCTAGAGTGAATGCAAGCATGATTCAATTCAACTCAACAGTATTTTATAGTTAGATAAACTATTGATAGTTCTATGTACCTACTTATATATCTATTTATTTATATTTACTGTGGGCACGGATATGTACTACAGCCTAAGATGACAGTGAAATTTCCAAATCACAACTCTTTTTGTTTCTCTAGAACTTTGTACATAAAGCAACAAATGATTTGTTAAAGTCTTTAAAGTTTTGCTCTGTTAATGCCCTGATTGAGACAGGATAGCTTCTAATGAGAGGAGAAAACCAACAGGGCTTGAATACTATACTTCACCACATAATGTCACATCCCTTCAGTCCAAAACTTGGTTTGTAACCTTTCATTGCACAATTCTGTTTCTCTCACCACTTAAAAGGTAAACACAGCAGCAAACAGAGTCACCAGTGGCATATGGATGCTGTCTGTCCTAAGCACTGTAAGCTGCGAGTCTAGAATTCTCAGCACTCACACATCATCAGTATATTTGAAAGCCCACTGGCAGGGTTTGTTTAGAGTGCTGTGGTACTGATGACAAACCATCTTTTGATGATGCTGAGGATGGCGGGTCAGATAACCAAACCAATGATAGCACAGACTCTTTGGACCCAGAAGATTAAGTTTTATAAGTCCCGACTTCACAACAGTGTAGTAAATGTTCTCAAGTGTAATATTTTTACCTCAATGCACAAATCAATTACAACTAGTGTGTTCATTTTTTTTTTCAGACCAGAAAAATGTTCACTAAACTGTCACAAAGAAATGACATGTGTCAATTTCAACTACTGGATTTTAACGCATATTCATGAGTATTCCATGCATCCTAATCTTACAGCAAAGATGGTTTAGTAATAAATGATTTTAAAGTAACACTGGCACAGATTTTTTTTTTCTTTTTATTTGTAGATGGACACAATATTTTTTATTTTTATTTATTTTTATGTGTTGCTGAGACTCGAACCCAGTGCCTCACACTTGCTAGGCAAGTGCTCTACCACTGAGGCACAACCCCAGCCCCATACTGGCACAATTTTAAAGAAATTTTTCACATAATCATCACAGCCCACTTTTTTGCAAAAATATTTGATATAAAATCTGTAATGATCATGCAATGAAATACCATAACAGCTAGTGGGTCTTTTCCTTTCTCGTCTTTCCTTTCTCTTCCCCCTTCCCTTCCTTCCTTCCTTTTTTTCTTTCTTACTTTCTTGAGTTGGGGGTATCTCTACGTTGCCCAGGTTGGCCTCTAACTCTTGAGCTCAAACAATCCCCCCACCACAGCCTCCCCTGGGAATACAGGCCCAAGCCACCCCACCCAGTTCTTAAAGGCCTGGAAAATCCCAAAACCCACTTAGCATGGGATAGTTTGGCAGTAGGGTAAGACACTGGCAGACCCTCAGAAGTCCTCAGCCCTAAGGATATGGCACAGGTTGCCTTGTAATTCAAAATAAAACACTGTGGGCTCATAAAATGCAAAACTTACATGCTGAAGTTAAAATTGCTTCTTTTTAGATGGTTCCAAAGAGAAAATTCTGGATAACATATTCAAAACTGTACTTCTCATTCTTTTGGGGCCTCTGCCTTAATGGTTACCATTGGTCTGCTCTCTGGATCAGATGCAGCCAGTATCTGCCATATTCTTGGGAGAGGAGATGGGGATGAATGAGCTTAGGGAAGGCCAGCTATGACCATAGGACCTCTCCCAAGAATTTGGTTGCCTCCAACCATTTCACAGGGGCCTCCCTTAGATGCCCTATTTACAGGGAGGTTAGAGGGCCAGAAAAACTGATGAGGCTCACAGATAACTAGAAAGATAATGACAGAACTGCTTCAAGGACACTAGATTTGATTAGAAGCTCAACCCCATCTTTGTCTCTTTTGTGAAAAGGAAGACAGACATGTAGTTTGATGTGTAAATTGATAGTCACTTTTTCTAGAGCAATTTTTAAAATTTATCAAAATTTCCATGTGTACATATCCCCACAGTCCTAATCACTTCATACTTAAACATTTATCTTACAGAGATCCATTTGCACAAGCACTCAAAGATACATGAGCAAAGATTTCCTTGTAATAGTGTTTATCATATTTTTTTAAAACTAGAAATAGGCTGGGCGTGGTGGCCCACGCCTGTAATCCCAGTGGCTCAGGAGGCTGAGGGAGGAGGACTGCAAGTTCAAAGCCAGCCTCAGCAAAAGCGAGGCACTAAGTAACTCAGTGAGACCCTGTCTCTAAATAAAATACAAAATAGGGCTAGGGATGTGGCTCAGTGGTCGAGTGCCCCTGAGTTCAATCCCCATTATCAAAAAACAAAACAAAACAAACAAACAAAAAAAACCCAAATAGAAATAACCTCAGTGTTCATTAATGAGAAAATTGTTAAATGATGTACAATGTATCCATTCTATGGAAAACACTGCAACAGTTAAAAAAAAAAAATAAAGTTAAGATCCAGCCAGGTGGGGTGTCCTAAGCCTGTAATTCTAGCCATGTAGAAGGCTAAGGCAGGAGGATCACAGATTTGAGGCCAGCCTGGGCAACTTAGTGAGATCCTGTCTCAAAATAAAAAATAAAAAGTGCTGGGATGTAGCTCAGAGATAGCACCCCTAGATTCAATCCTTAGTACAAAAAAAAAAAAAATCCATGTGCATGAACTGACTGGAGAAGCAGCTCACAATCAATCTTTAAATTAGAAACAAGTTTTCAAGCAGTGTGAACTAAATTGTATGGAGGGTAAATATATACATACATATTTTTATAAGTTTAAGAAACTTCAGGAAGCTGGGTGCAGTGGCCCATGTCTATAATCCCAGTAGCTCAGGAAGCTAAGGCAGGAGGATCATGAGTTCAAAGCCAGCCCCAGCAATTTAGCGAGGCCCTAAGCAACTTAGTAAGACCCCATATCAAAAGAAATATATATTTTTTTAAGGGCTGGGGATATTGCTCAGTGGTTATGTACCCTTGGGTTAAATCCCCAGTACCAAAAAAAAAAAAAAAAGAAGAAAAGAAAGAAAGACCCAACTTCAGGAAGATGTAATTCACTTGAGAGGGGTTTGCGTGATAGGAAGGAAGTCGAAGGTTTTAAGAGTGGGAAACCTTCATTTTTTAAAAATTTTCTCTACCAAATTTATAAACTTTTGTATAAAGAGAAAACATCTATTCTAAATAAATGGGGTCTTTGACCTTGGGCCTCACGAATGGTTTGATCAGCTCCACATCTTCTACAGCAAGAGCCACGGCCACCTCGGCCACCTCGTCTCTTTGGAGACGGATTGAACTCCGCGCTCCTTGCAGTTGTAACTGAACCCAACTTCAAGGGTAGCGTCGTGATCACCTGCCGCAGGTGAGAGAGGAGCGTCACTGCTCTGTCTGCTTGGGGGGTGGGGACAGAAAGAGTTGTGCAATTGACAGGGCACCCTCACCCCCTTCCCTCCCAGCAGCCTGTGAGACAGGGCAGGAATTGTTATTCTCATTTCTCCAGGGGAGGCTTTGACAGGTCACTGAACTTGCCCCCGGTCATGTGACCGGGAAGTCAGCAAACCATAACCAGATCTGGTGAAAAGCACGTTCCCCCAATGTGCTCTCTGCCAAAGTGCAAACTTATCGCCAGGACCAGACAGGTGACACAACAGAGCCAAACAGGCTCTTCCTTCCGGGTCAGGTTCCCATGGAAACAGTCCACTTTGCCTCTAATTTTTGCCCAGCTATCTGACACATTCCAAAAGTTCCAAAAGTCACACATCTCAGGGATCTATCCATTCCAGCCCTTTCAACCAAGTGTCCTCAAGACTCTGCATTCCGCCATCTGTTGCTTAGCAATGCATCGTTGTAGGGCAGATTTGTGTCCCCCCAAACTTACATTCTAAAGTCCTAACCCCCAGTATATCAGGATATGACAGGGTCTTGAAAGAGGTAATTAAGTTAAAATTGAGGTCCTTAGTGTAGCTCTAACCCAATAGGACCAAAGTCCTTACAAGAAGAAATTCAGATACCACACCTGAGATGCAGCCACCTGCAGACAAGGAGAAGGGCCTAGAATAGATCCTGCCTTTATAAGGAACCCACCTGCTGATCCCTTGACCTCAGATTACTACCCCCCAGAACTGGGAGGCAAGACAGAGGCAAGGGATTTCTGTCGTGCTGGGGATTGAACCCAGGGCCTTATGCAGGCAAGGCAAGCCCTCTGACCAACTGAGCTATATCCCCAGCCCTAAAACTTCTGTTTTTTAAACCACCCAGTCTGTGGAACTTTGTTACATCAGCCCTAACAAACTAATACACACATCTCTCAGAAAACGACTTTGTTTTCCTTATTTCCAGTTTCTTGAAACAGGGCCTCACTGTCCTGTACAAATTATATCGTTAAAAAAAAAAAAAATCTTAAGGGGCTGGGGTTGTGGCTCAGCGGTAGAGCGCTTGCCTAGCATGTGCAAGGCCCTGGGATGGATCCTCAGAACCAAATATAAATAAATAAAAATAAATAAATAAAGGTATTGTGTCCAACTACAACTAAAAAAAATAAATATTAAAATAAATCCTTAAGATAATGGCATTAAGATAATTCCTTCCTACAAAATAATCAGTCCTACCATCTCAGGGTTTTCTTTGTTTTCCTGCGGTGGGGATGAAACTCATGGCCACGTACACACTAAGCACACGCTCTTCTGGACACCAGAAGCTACATTCCAAGCTCCTAAGAATTTATGTTTTATCTTAATGACTAAGGGGATGGTTAATGTGCCTTCAATAACTCTATAAATTCATCAGATGTCTACAGGTTCAGCTGCACATGAGAGCATTTCCAAGAGGGGTTGGGAACAGAAAGCCAAAATTGACTTCAGAATGTTCCCATCTTTTTTTTTTTTTTTAATTTGCTTATTTATTTATTTTGATACCAGGAATTGAACCCAGGGACCCTGAACCACTGAGGCACATCCCCAGCCCTTTTTAATTTTGAGACAGCCTTGCTGAGTTGCTTAGGGCCTCCCTAAGTTGCTGAGACTGGCTTTTAAACTCACAATCCTCCTGCCTCAGCCTCCTGAGTTGTTGGTACTAAAGGTGTGCACCACCACGCCCAGCATCTTTCAATCTTTTATAATTAAAATGAATCCTTTTGGCATCTAAATCCCAAGAAAGAGAATGACCAACAGAATGCCCTTTGATTTGCTCCCAGAACAATTTATGTTTTAAAATTATGGGTTTATGGGGTCTAGTAAAAATAATGCTTTTTTTTTAATTTTGAAAAATATAAAAAGAAAAAAAGCCTACCTCCCTAAGACTACCTCTACTTACATTTTTGTATATTGCTTTTCTTTACATAGCTGTATTTCATAATTGGATACAGGACTATGTATACAATTTTACACACCATTTCACTTATGACGCATTCCTCTGTTCTATTATCATCTGTCTGTAAACATCATTTCAAGTGCAAAATCCCATCAAGTCCATCAGTTTTTTCAAATGTTTAACTGGAAAACATCTGCATTAAAATCACACAGGGTATAGTAAAAATGCAGATTTTTGGCTTCATCCCAAACCCAGTAAATCAGAATCTCTAGGGGTAGAGGGGTAGAGGCTGGGAATCTTCATTTTAATAAGTTTCTCAAGTAACTCGTGATCCTACACAAGGTTGAAAACTACTAAAATCATTGTAATCATATTTTCACAACCATCCCCGAAATGATGGATATTAGTTGTTTCCAGTATCTCCTTTCATAAATAACTGTGCCAAGGACATCTTTGTGCATTTTGTAAATTTTACATCCTTTCCTTAGGATGGTTTCCCAGATGTGATATTTTGATAATGCCCAAAGTGTGAACCTTTTATTTTATCAATTTGTTTATTTACTTATTTTTGATACTGGGGATTGAACCCAGGGGTGCTACATCCCTCTTCCTTTTTTTTGGAGACAGAGTCTCACTAACTTGCCAAGGCTGGCCTTGAACCTATGATCCTCCTGCCTGGGCCTCCTGCGAGTCCCTGGGATTACAGGGGTGTGTGACCACACCCAGCAGGTGTGAACCTTTTAAAGACGCTTGATAAACACACATCCCACCTGCACACATGTTTAAGCGCACAGCCAGCTCAGGTTTCAGGAAGGCGTCTGTTGCCAATCACTTATCTGTATTCGTGGTTTATAGGAGCTTTGATTTCCCAGCTCTCTTTCAACAGCATTCCATCTTTATTACTGATGGGTCGCAATAAAGTAGGGAAGGAATGACTGGATGGTCAATAAATGTCCTTCACTGATACAAATCTGGCCCGGCCCATGTAAAACCAGGGCAGCAGATGACCACGGGCACCCTGAGGCCTCCAGCCAGACACAAACCAGTACTCAAAAGGAGTGCAGCAGCACCCCAAAGCACCCCTGTCCCACATGCTACAAGAACAACACTCTCTCTCCTCCATGCAAGGTGACGACGGCATTTGGAGGCAGATGCAATGGCAAGGATGCATGTGTAGGTAGGGGCTGGGCTCCCCCTGCCTGAAGAAGAGGAATCGTCTTTCAAAGAACAAAGACCCCAGCAGCTGTTGGGATTAGGGACCTCAGGGAGGAAGTTTGTTTCACAAAGCCACAGTGTAGTCAGGCCGGTGCAGATTTGACTTAGGTGGAACTTATGAACTGCAACAGGATCAGGGAGAGCCATGAAGTGGAATGTCAAGTGCATAGCAAACACGCTGTTCTTAGACTTCGTGTTGAAATGGTTTGGGGAAAAAGGGAATGACAGAGACCTAAGCATCCTAAAGCAGCCCGCTCTGCTCAGGGCCACCAGAACTCATTCATTTGTTTAACCAGCATTTATACTGAATTTACTGTGGGCAACCACTGGTCAAGAGCTTTACCAATGTTAACTTATTCAGTCCTCAAGCCAAGCCTGTGAGGTGACATCACTTGCATTCAATAGATGAGGAAACTGAGGCACAGAGAGGTTAACTAATGTCTAAAGTTGCACAGCTAACAAGTGGTGGAAATGATATTTAAATCAGAATGAAGGACTAAGGGACATAAGAATTCAGTATGTGGAAATACAGATTAGTGGATGAAGTCAAGGCCACAGAGTCAACAAAAGTGACATTCAGAGCAAAGATGCTATCTGCAGACCCTCACACCCCAGCAACATTATAAACCAGATTTCTTGTACCTGTGTTCCCCAGCCCCCACTCTGGCTGTGTAAGTTTCACATCAGTGCAGCGGGGTGCAGTTGTGGGTGGTTGAGCATCCTGTGTCTTCTGGAGCAGCATGGCAGACCAGCCTATGAGAGGGCCCCAGGCACCAGTGTGCTCCAAGGTCCCCCTGCCTGCTGGCTGCAGACCTTGGCGCCTAAGCACCTTGGGGCACCCTCTCCTAGTCCATCTCCTTGCCCTAGGGAAGTCTTGCGTTTTACCTGAAGCCCTGCAGAATCCACCATCAGGGGCCATCACTCCTGGCCTCTGAGGCCTCCAACCACTACAACCAATTATTTGTGTTGTAAACTCCCATGAGGAAACAATCTCCAGGATTTCCCACCAAACCTGGCCAGCCAGCTGACACACCACACACTGGAGCAAGCCACCTCCCCCTTTAAACCAACACATTAAGTTAAAAATAACACCGGCCACGTTTGACAGCCACATTTGCTAATTAATTCTCGTTTGTTCCTTCTGCTAGGAAGGTGGGTAGGATGAGTTTTCCAGTTCCAAACAGAGTTCTCTTAAAGTGGCATCAAAAGTTGTTGGAGGATTTAGCTTAGATTGCTTAGATTGCCCCCCCCACACACCCAACGTGACCCTGTCCTCCCACTCCATCCCCTGAGCTGGTGCTCCTGCCTGCCTTTGACCTAAACTCCTGCAGAGACCTGTTTAGAATGGAGAAGATGCTAGAATCTCCTCCAGCCCAGGGTGGTGACCAGTCCCTGCCATTTGACCAGCATGGAGTGGCTTCTCTCGGCCACCTCTTCCATTCACTTGCACATGCACATGCATCTGGGGATCTCAGCCATCACCTCATTCCATCTCACAAGCACTCCTATCTCCCAGATGAGCAACCATGACTCTGAGAGGTCAAGGGACATGTTCAAGTTCACACAGCTCGGAAGCAGCAAGACCACAATCCTATTGTCTGCGGCCCCACCCTTTACCCAGGGATGATTAAGGAATTTATTCTAGATGATGTAACTGACAGCTTCCAGGTATTAAAGTCTCCATGCCCAGCCTGGGGCTCTGACAACAAAACCTACCCTCTCTCCTCACTCCTGTCTCCAAAGGTCTTTGGGATCTGGGAACTGAGGGGCTGAACTATTTGTGGGCTCTAGTGGAAGGAGAGCTGATCCCTCTGGGAACCTACTTCTAATCCAAATAAGCTTATTTAAGGAATGCTGTAGCCTGGGCCACACATCCCTGGCTTGATGGCATCCGTAAGTCACCGAATCTATTCCTGGGGGAATAGAGATTCTTCACCCTGACATGTTTTCTGGCATCTCAAGGTTAGGAAAGTTCATTGGAATGTTCCCACCCTCAGCCTCACAGTCTATCCTCTCTCCCTTCTATAACACTTATTGAGCATTTTTCTACCTGGAGCCATCAACATTCTAGATCATGTTTCTTGTAACCATCAGACAAGACATGTATTATTGTGGCTTGGCTTTGCCAGATGGGGGAACTGAGACATAGATAGCTTTTTGGTTGTTTGTGTGCCTTTCAAAGGTCCCATGGCTGAATCCACCTTCTGACTCTATGTTTAAGACAGCTGGCTCAGTGGCGCGTACCTGTAATCCCAGCTACTCAGGAGGCTGAGGCAGAAGAATTGCAAGTTGGAGGTCAGCCTCGGAAATTTAGCAAGACCCTAGCGACTTAATAAAGATCCTGTCTCAAAATAAAAAATAAAAAGGGCTGGGGATGTGGCTCAGTGGTAAAGCTCCTCTGGGTTCAATCCCCAGTACCAAAAAAAAAAAAAAAAAAAGACTCTGGTCTCTGGTTATCGGAGGCTGCTCAACTCTCAGAACGAATAGTCCCTTGGTCCCATTTTTCAATGGTTGTTGGTCTATGGGGCTGATGATGTGTCATATCCTGAGAAGACTCAAGGGCCCAGGTGCCGATGTCAATACTCTCCTCTATCCTGGCTACTGGACAAGGGGCATCAGCTGTCTAAGAGCAGAGAACCCCAGGTTTCTGAGGTTGCACTAAACAACAACAAACAAAAAAAAAAAAAAATAGGAAGTTCGCTTGGCTTTCTGCTTAGTCTGGGCCTGGCTAACCACGTCCCGCCTAGGATCAGCATGGCGGCCAGGACCTCATGAGTAATAACCCAATGGGGCTTTTCTTGAACCTTAAACTCCATAACCAATAGTAGCACCTGGCATTTTCCTAGGGCCTCCCCCAAGAACCCACAACTCTGGGACAGACATGACCTCACATCTCCTGGTAATATTAGCATGTCCTTGAGAGCAGGAGGGAAGAGTGGCCAAAGACACCCTTCTCTTTGGAAATGGAGACCCTGGGACCCAGAGGGGAGATCTCAGCCCCAGTTGTCCACAGCAGGCTCCACTCCTCAGCATGGGCTGTGGAAGGAAGAATGAATTTCCAGTTCCCCAAAGCAGCCAGACCAGAGCTGGCTCCCTCACACTTATGTAAGGGAAGGCGATGGCCCCTAGACAGGGGAGTGAACAGTTTGGCCATTATCTGCAGTTGTCCCTCCCCCCTTTGCTGCCCTGACCCTAGATAACCACACCGCAGGCTGTTCTGGACACAGCTGGCTGCCTGTGGTCTCCGCCTGCCTGTCCCCCACGCTGGGATCCAGACACCAGATGGCAAAGATACCACTGGCCTGGAAAGCTTGGTTTTAACTTGGTGATTGGAACTAGCCAGGCGGTGGCCTCCACGGCAAGGTTCCCTGGAGGACTTCTGTCATGCTAGCCTGCCTCAGGCACAGGGGCAAGACAGAGCTTTCCAGGCAAGGGTAAGGCATATAGCTGACTCCAGCCTCCGCAGGGTCTCCCCAGGCTGACCCTGGGGCCCTAGGAATCTCTTCTAAGACGGCCCAGAGGAGGAGCGAGCCTGACAGGTTAGCCAGGTGCCCTGATTCCTTCTCCTCCCACCAACTCCTACATCTGCCCTTCTAAGGATGTCCCCTGACCCCTTCCCCTCTGCTGAGTTCTATGACTCCAGCCCACTCAACTGGTCCCTCATTCAGACAAGCCCCTCGGCCCTGCTCTCCTACCCCGTTTCCTAGCCCATCCCAGGTGACTGACTTCTGCAGAGAATGAGCTAGACAGACTCTGAAAAGCCACCCTCTGCATATAACAGATGAGGAAACTGGGACCCAGGAAGACCAAGTGACAGATCCAGGGCCACCATTTGGTACTGGCAGAGCGGGACAGGTTTCCAGGAATTTGGGAAATGTTTTTCTACCAACTTGCACACAGAAAGTCAATAAAGGTAATTGGAATGGTGGGTGGGGGTGGGTGGAGAACAAATTTTATCCATTTACAGATGAGCCAACTAAGTCCCCGAGGGGTAAAGAGGCCTTCCCAAGGCTCCACGTTCACACTGTTTGTTAGTGTGATCTCTTAGATACAGACTAACTGGATGAGAGGTCCCTAATCCTGTTGGTGACAGCTGATGCCCAGACAGCATGGTTTTGTAACCTCACTTAGTCACCTATTAACAAGCAGCTCTGAAAAATCCTTCCATAGGGCGGCCCTAAATCTTTCCATCTGCAGGGTTCTGCGTGTATCTCTTCTTCTGAGGGGCCCAGGAACTCAGGAGTGCCTCTCCCCGTGGAGATTCATTTCCCAAGTTAACAAAAAAAAAAAAGGTCAACAAAGAGAATGCTTTCATTTAATTAAAAAATAATAATAATGGAAAAAATTCTAAATTATTCTGTAATCAAATCCCTAGTTGTTGTGTAGAGAACTCCTACTTATCAACTTCAGTCGTGGGTGCCTTGGCACAAAAAGACTTGGCTTTCTCTCCCAGCCCAGGAGTTGTGTGCACTTGGTGGAGTTGCTTAGTCCCTTCAAGCCTCAGTGTTCTCATCTGCCAAATAGGTCTATTACCTCCCTTTTGCAGCCTCTTTGTGGAATTGAAGTTAGAAAAGGGATATGAAAGAATACCCTGATGTATGAAATGCCTACAGACAAAAGCAAGCATTCACTAGTAACATAATATTGTGCTGGTGTTTGAGAAGGCCCTTGTCGGGTGAGGAGTGGAGGGTGAGTGACTTGGGTAACAGGGCCAGGTTGCTCCCACAGCCTGACTTACAGAGCTCCTCTTAATCATCACAGCGCCTCTCTCCCTGAGCTTAGATCTTTCTGAACTCTTTCTGAACTCTGCAATCCCCGGCTCACCCCGCCCACGTTACGCAGTCCTTCTCTCTAACACTTGTCAGCCTACCTTGACTGCAGAGGGAAGGAGTCCCTAGGAGCTCCCAGGAAAGGACTTCACCCTGTCTCCTCCCAGCCCGGCCTGCCTCCAATCCTGAGGGGGCTCCTGCCACCCCTCCTTTCTTACAGTGGTGTCAGCAAAGCAAACCAAAGGCTGGCTGACCCTGTCTTTGGAGCAGAACAGGGTCCCAGTCTTCTCAAGCAGCTTATGGGCCTCCTATGGGAAGGCTGGAGGTGCTTGGGCCAGCCTCGTGGCACCCACTCCCGGGTACCTCCCACTCTCTAAACCCCACACTAGATCCAAGGGAGGGCCCAGGAACTAGTATTTATTAATCTTCTATTATGTGCATGTCTCTTTGCCCATATTAGCACTAGTGCTCATAGTCATGAAGGAGGTCGTTATCCCAGTTTAACAGGTGAGGAGAAACAAGTTCCAAGATCCACAAGATATAAGGGATGGAACAGGAATCCAGATGCAGGGTTCTCACCACTCAACTCAGGCATGGGGGTGAAACCCACACCCACAGTAATTTCCTGAGTCTATACATAGCAGGATTACTGGAGTAGATCAAAAGAAAAGAAAATATCTAGTTCCCTAGACTTCTAGATTTTTTAAAAATTCTGCTCTTACAATAAATACTAGAAATGAATATAAAAAATAAAAATAGTTGCTGGTGGGATAAATATCTTTAATATTATTGCACTACCTTCTCGAAAGAAGAATGTTCCCCTCCTAATAATTTTCTTTTCCCAAAATGAATAGTTGATGTCTATAAACAGTAGCAATCGGTATCCATGGACTACTTACTATGCACAAAGCCTTTTACAGGAACGTTCCCATTTAATCTACCAACAGCCTATGCAGTAGGCACTATTGCTATCTTACAGATGAGGAAACTGAGATGGAGAGATTTGCCCCAGGTCACTGAGCTAGTTAAGGAATCTAAGCCCCAGTCATCTGATATTGGAGGTTATACCCTGACCCATTATGCTTAATATTACCAAGTCTGGGGTTCTCTGGACCAAGGTGAAGAGCATAACCCAGGAAAGGTGCCTACTGTGTGTGAGTACCAGAGAGTCAATGAGGAGAGAGTATGTAATAACCGCTGAATGCTTGAATGTGTGGGATAGGAAGGAAAGAGAGAAGAGTACTTGCATGATTTGCTGGGGGCTCTTAAGGATGACTCAAGCACATGGAATGGTTGAGTCAGCCATCAGCAAGGTGTTCGAGATCCTTCTCACTGCTCCCCTTGGAGGGCAGATGCAGAGAGTATCAGTGCAAGCAGGCGCTGCGTGCTGGAGCTGCGTCCCCTCCCCTCCTGCTCTGGACACGTGGACCCCACAGGACAATATCTCCAGGTCGGTGTCACCTCCGACGCACCAGGATTAGGCAGACAGACACCTGCCACAGATGGAGCCGAGTCCCAGGAGCACCCATGGGAGGGAGCCCCAAACCCACAAGTGTTTTCTAAGCTTTGACCCAGGAGGGCATCCAGGTGAAGCTGACAAGCCTCTGCTCCTGGAGTGACCACCTAAGACTAGCTCCAAGACCACCATGCTTCCCACTTCTCGACCGAGGACAGTCTCTCTCGGCCACTTCTCACCCCAACCAGCCCACCATTGGTCTCGTTCTGTCCTCCCTCCAGGTCCCCTTGCTGTCTTCTCCCCCCAACCCTATGATCCAGCCCCTGCCTCCTTCTGCAGCTTCACTTCTCACTGTCACCCCTTTCCTTCTCTAAGGGATCCCTAAAAAATGCCACTTTGGGGACTGGAGTTGTGGCTCAGTGGTAGAGCGCTCACCTAGCATGTGTGAGGCACTGAGTTCTATTCTCAGCACCACATATAAATAAATAAAGGTTCATCAACAATTTAAAAATATTTTAAAAAGAAAAGAAAAGCTACTTTTCCCCCCTTCATGCACAAACCCCCCTCTTCCGCTTCCCCTGCAGTACTCCCTCTGCCCAGAGGCTCTCTGTGTACCTTGGTGATCATGTAGGCAATTCTCCCATCCTTCAAACCTCTATTTAGATGTCCCCTCTGAAAGTCTTCCCCAATCACCAGGGTTTAGGGCCCCTGCCAAAGCCTCCAATGGCCTATCCTGCCTTGGCCTGTGATTCACATAACCACTTCATTGCTTTTAATCTCCACAAGGGATGGGCTGTGTCTCTGACTGATCCTGTCCCCTAGCACAGCACCCAGCACATAGCCCTTGCTCTTCAGTAGCTTCCAGGTCACAAATCAAAACCTTCTTGTTTCAAGGAGGCTGAGGAATATGGTCAAAAGAATTCTTGAATTAGCTTAAGCATGTTACCACAAGGGCCTGCTGTGGCTGGAAATCCTTTCTTTCTCAGATGCCCAGAGACCCAGAAGCCAGAGGAGAGACACAGCTGCTATGCCCACTGCTCCTTGGGTGAAAGCCTGCCCCCCAACTCCCAGTATGGAGAACCTGGCCTCTCAGCTCAGCTCAAACCTCCACCCAGTGCAGGCTCCTTGCAGGAGGTCTGGGATTGGGGGTGGGGGGTGGAGGAGGGAAGATCTATAAGCCACACAATCCTGGCTGACTTGAGTCCAGGAACATCACACTGCCCTCTGCCCCCACCCCCAGGGACCAGCAGGCAAGAACCTAAGCTTGTATAAACAAGGCCCCAGGAAAGCCAGCCCCTTATCTGTTATCAGTTCTCTTGCTCGAGCTCAACCACTTTGCTGAACAGAGGTGGGAGGGGGAGCTGCCCAGACTCCTCCCCTCTCTCCTTCATCTTTGCTCCCCGGCCAGCTCCTCCTCCCCCAGTGGTGGCTGAGCTCCCAGGTCACTGCTCCCTGCCAGCTGGAGAAGGGAGGCGTAGCTAGCTTAGTCAAGGCTGAGTCTCTGTCTGTGCTGGGGAGGGTCCCCCTTCCTCCTCCTTCCCTCAGGATGGGCTCTCAGGTGTGTTTATCCGTGGAGGAGGGGAGCAAGAGAAGTGGGCATCAGTCGTCAATTAATTGAAGGGACAGTAGTACCCGCAGGGTCCTGGGTTCTGGCTTTGACATCTAGGACAAGAGGCTTGCATTTGGGTCTTGTAATATCCAAATATCCAATTGGAACACGAGCCACAAGAGTTCATTAGGTACAAGGCCTCTTCCTGCTCCCAAACTGTGTAAGCACCAGATAGAAGGCCACAGGGAAAGGTTGTGGCCCCAGCGAGTCTGACTGTCTGACTGTCTCCTCTTTGGACTTCTGATTACGTAAGGCTGGTGCTGACCCAGGAAGAGGGGGCGGCAGCTAATACTCTCCAGACTGTCACGTCACACCAGAGGCACTCCAGCCTGAAAGAAATCTGGAGTCTAAGGCATCGGGTTCCATGAATAAAAATATCTGAGCCATATCTCTAAAAAAATAGATCTCTGTACTTCTCAGACCAACTGAACTATGAAGACAGGGGAAGAGGCAAGCTTCTCTCCCACACACAGCCAAATGCCCTTCTTTCTTCCCAGCATAACCTGGTGGGTCCTTGGAGAAGGTCAGACAGGGAGAGTGGACTCCTGTCTCCAAAGCAAGACAGATGAAGGTAGAGTTCCTTGATCTACAACAACATAGAAAGATTCGAAACCTGGCCAGGTCAGGGGCTGTTTGGGGATGGACATTTTCCCTGAGACTAAAAGAAACCAAAACCCTTGAAGCAGATGTCAGGAGATGGAAGGTATAATGTTGTGGCAATTTAGCTATAGCAGGAAGGGTCAGATTGCTGTGTGTGTGTGTGTGTGTGTGTGTGTGTGTGTTTTGCTAGGGATCGAACCCAGGGCCTGTGCATGCCAGACACGAGTCCTACTACTGAACCACATCCCTAGCCCCAGATTGCATCTTAAACCCATTCATAATTGGTTCTGCAAGAAATAGATGTCAAAGGGCCTCTTGAGGTCCTTGAGATTCACCAGTGAATGAAAGAGACCAAGATTCTTCTCTCGTGAAACTTATATTCTATCCTTATGCTTATTTATGACTCCATCCCAAGTTCACCAACTGGATTCTGAGGTCTCTGGATCTCACAAGAATTACTGAGGCTGGTATAGTAACCAAACAGCATAATACAGGAGGGACAACTTACACACAGACCAACAAAACATGGGAGCCAGAAATATACCTGTGCATGTGTAGCCAGCTGATTCTCAACAAAGGAACAAAATCAATCAGTGGAAAAAGGACAGACTTTCAACAAATGGTGCTAGGAAAACTGAATATCTACATGCAGAAGATTGAAACTTGACCCCTAACTCTCACCCTGTACAAAAATCAACTCAAAATGAATCAAGGTCCTAAATGTAAGACCTGAAACTCCAAAACTACCCAAAGAAAACATAGGTGAAACACTTCAAGACAGGAAATGCTTTTTTAGATATGACCCTAGGAAACACAGGAAATAGAAGCAAAAAAAAAAATTGGCAAATTGGATTATATCAAACTAAAAATTTCTGGACAGCAAAGGAAGTAATCAACAAAGAGATAATCTACAGAATGGAATGAAATATTTGCCAACTATTCATCTGACAAATGATTCGTATCAGAATGTATAAGGAACTCAAAAACTTTTTTTAAAAAAAGATAATCCAATTCAAAAAGGGGCAAATTATCTAAATAAACACTTTTCAAAAGAAGAAGTACAGGGCTGGAGATATAGCTCAGTTGGTGGAGTACTTGCTTCACATGCACAAGGCCCTAGGTTTAATCCCCAGCACAAAAGAGAGAGAGAGAGAGAGAGAGAGAAGAAATACAAATGGCCAACAGCTATATGAAAAAAATGCTCAAAAGCCACCAGGGAAATGTAAATCAAAACAATAATTAGATATCATCTAACCCAGAAAGAACCCTTGTAATCCCAGAGACTCAGGAGGTTGAAGCAAGAGGATCACAAGTTCAAAGCCAGCCTCAGCAACTTAGTGAGGATCCAAGCAACTCCAGCAAGACCTTGTCTCTAAATAAAACACAAAAAAGGGCTGGGGATGTGGCTGAGTGGTTAAGTGCCCCTGGGTTCAATCCCTGGTACCAAATAAATAAATAAACAAACAAACAAACCATGCTGGCAAGGAGGTGGAAAAAAAGGGAGCTCCGTGCTCTTAGTGGTAATACAAATTAGTACAGCCATCATGGAGAGCAGTACAGAGGTTCCTCAAAAGACCAAAAATAGATCTACCATGGGATTCAGCTCTCCCATTTTTGAGGATATATCCAGAAGAAATGAAGTCAGCATACCAAAGAAATGTCTGAACACCCATGTTTACTGCAGCAGTATTCAGGATGACTAAGATAGGATTCAAACTTGGCCCCCTTCAACAATGAATAGATTTTTTTTAAATGAAGCATATATTTACAATGAGTATTATTTAGCTATCAATAAGAATGAAATCCTGTCTTTTGTAGCAGAATGGATGACAAAAGGACATTATGTTAAGTGAAAGAAGCCAGACACAGAAAGACAAGTACCGCATATTCTCGCTCTTATGTCGAGGTGAAGAAGTGCCAACCTAAATGTAGAAAAGTTATTAATAGAGGTTGGAAAGGTGGGGGCAGGGAGCAGGGCAGATAAAGGGAGGTTGAATTTGATCAGTGCACACTATATGCAAGTGTGGAAATATCATGTTGAACTCCATTAATGCATGCTAATCAAAAATAAAATAGCTATTTAAAAATATCCAGGGAGGCTGAACCTCATGGCCCAAGGCAGAACTGACTTTAAGAACCCTTCATTGCTCATTGAAGGATTCCATTTCTCTGTCCCAGAACGGTAGGTTTGGCCATATGACGTGCTTTGGCCAATGAATATGAGCAGGAGTAACAGGTGTTGCTTCCAGATGAAGCTTTGAGAATTAGCGAGGGTTTCAACTTGTCGGTCTCTTCTCCATCTGCTATGAAACCATGTGTGTCCCAAATTGAGGTGTCCCATGTCACTCCATCAGCCAGGAATAAAAACTATTGAGCAGTCTATAGCCAGCTCACAATGGGCTTGCATTATATGTGAGAAATGGCCTTCGTTGTTGTGAACCACTAAGATTTTGTGTTTGTTACCACAACACAACCACACACACTTTGACTTTCTATTTGCTCACTAGTTGTACCCAAGGAAAGTTGATATTGATGCTATTCTTTTTTTTTTTTTCTTGGCAGTGCTGGGGTTTGAACCCAGGGCCTTGGGCATGTGAGGCAAGCACTCTACCAACTGAGCTATATCCCAGCCCCCTCTATTCTTTTTTTTTTTCCCCTCCTGACTTTCAGTGGGAAAGGATCAACCAATTCCAGTAGATGACATTAAACCCCATAGACCACAGGGACCCTCCCCACTCTTCCTTTACAATGGAAGTTCTCCCCATAAGACTTTTTATTATATGACATTGTTAAAATCACAGCTCCCCATACTCTTTTTTTGTATTCAAAAGATAATGTCTCCTAGAGGTGAGTCATCATATCGCATTTGTTAAAAGAAGTGACACAACTTATATATCCCAACCTGAAAAAAAAATACACAAATATAATATGTTTATTTTATATATATAAACATATTCAGGGGGCTGGGGATGTGGCTCACTGGTAGAGCTAGAGCACTTACCTAGCATGTGCAAGGCCCTGGGTTCAATCCCCAACACACACACACACAAAAAAAATTCATGTCCTTGTCCTTGTCCTACACTCTAAGGAACATTCCACCCTAGACCCACTATGTCCCATCCCTCCATGGCAGCAGCCTCTCCTTACAGCCACCATTCTCACTCTTTAGTTCATGCATCTGCTTCTTGTCAAAAGCACTCATCTCCTGGGCTTCTTTGAAGCTCTTTCCTCTTTCTCTGTTACTTCCTGGCCAGCCCAGAGCAGGCCATGGGTATAGGGTGGAGTTTCCAAGCTGGAGTCCCCAGGTTAAAAAGACTGGGGGCACTTATTCGGGCCAGGAGAGAGGCTGCCATCTGTGCCATTGGGCAGGATGGAGACAGACCTGGGGTGGTCTAGGGCATTGGTACTGATCTTTGCCTTGCAAGGCAGAGGGACCCACAGAGCCACTGACAGAGCAAGATGGAAAGCCAGGGTGGACCTAGCAGGTGGGATGGGTGAGGAAAGAAATGATTCACTGTGATGCCAACTAAGTACCAGGCACTCTAGTCCATCTGCTGTCCCAGAACCCCTCTCTTCTGGGACACCCAGGAAGAGAAGTTCTATTTTCCTTGCCTTCCTGGAAACCCAGGTGAGCCAGGTATGGGGGCACATCTCTTGGGAAGAGAGGGGAAGAAGCGGGATTGCTGTGAGGATCGCCCTTCCAGGGCTCCCAGACCCTGATCCCCTCCTCTTTCCCTGCTCCACAGCTGCTCCAGTGCAAGCTCTTAGCCTGGAGACCAGACGGAGAGAGACTGAGGGTCAAGGTGGAAGGCTCCCAGGGAGTATGCAGGAGTGGAAGCACCTGAAATTCCTTAATCCTGTCCCTGTCCTAAACTAACAGATGTGAAAGCCCTTTGTAAAATGAAAGAGCATGCAAGTGGGGACACAGGTGATGGCACTATTGTTACTCACCCTTCCTTTTGTCCCAGGGTCAGCCCAGGTACTCACTTGATCAGAACTCTCTAAGATTCCAGAGTGACTCTGGCACCTAGCATGTGCCAACTCTGGGACTCAATTTTTCCTTAACACAGGGCCTGGTCACCTCCCCAGGCTGTCAGGAAGCTCTGTGGTGGCATTTTGAGTGGCTCAGGTCCCCCTGCCACTCCTGGCCAGAGGCACATCCTCTGGTCCTACCCAGCCAAGTCTCCATCTCTCCTGAAGCCACATGTCATGCACACCTCCCTGTTCCCCTGCCACCCTGCTGGGGTCAGCAGAGGCTGCCAGTCTGACCCCATCCTGATACCAAGACGGGGGCCATCTGAAGATTCCAGGGACGGTTCTCAGCAAAGGTCTGGGATCAACTGTCTTCCTGTCTTTCTGTCCAGCCACCTCTCTGGCTGCTTCCAGCACTGAGCCCCATGGCCCCACCTGCAGCCAGCCTTGCTGAGGCCACACCCAACCCCAGCCCTTTAATGGCTTCTTCCAACCTGAGACCCATCCTCTTAAGCTCTGCTTTCCCCTGAGTGACAGCCACCTGGTTATGGTGAAGCCTCAGTAGGTGCTTAGGAAGGGCCAGCACTGCAGTAAGTGATGTGTGGACATTCCATGGGACATGGTCCTCACCTTCAAGAGAGTTAAAGAAATAAAACATGCACTGGAGAAGAAACTCACAAGGCAGTCAAAGCCATGAGTGTTCCCTGGGTTCCTGGAGGTCTGTGGAGGTCAGAAGTAAGGCCCAGCCCTTCATGGGAGGTGACCTCCATCTGTGCGGAGAGGACAGGGTAGACCTTGCTGCCCTAGAATGTTCCAGAGAGATGAAACCCTATCCTACTTGGAAAAGTCCTCCAGGGCCTCAGGCTTCTGCAGCCCAATCAATCCAGGTGGGCTCTTCTCCCTGTGGCCTCTTCTCCCTGTGGCCTCTTCTCCACGTGGCCTCTTCTCCACGTGGCCTCTTCTCCACGTGGCCTCTCTCAGGGCTGAACGCTGCAACCCAAGCTCCTAATCTTCCCAGGAGCTTGTCCCCAGGAGGCAGGGAACAGCTGGTCACTAGCCTCCACGGCGCCACCCTTAGTGGACCACAAGATGGGTGGTCAGGGAGGACCACTGTTGCTGAAAGCCAAGGAAACCAGTTGAAGGGGACTTTCAGAAAAGCCCTGAGGAGACAACCCCAGCCTGTCACTCACTGATCTCTGATTCCCAGATACATAATTAACCACCACCCCAACTAGGAGGGGGGAGGCGGGGCTTGCTAGAGACAAGAAATCCCAACTTTTATGGGTAGTGAGGAAGTTTGGAATGAAGATGTGGCCAGGTTGTGGAAGGAGGTAAGAGTCCCAGAACCAGGGGGCTCAAGCTCCAGAGAAAGGAGTGTGGTTCCATCACGACTGGTAGTCACTGACCAGCCCAGCTAATGTGAGCACAGGAGCAGGGAAGGTGTCCCTGGGAGGACCAAGGAGGAGCAGGACCTGCCTGGCCCTGAGGGCAGTTCAAGACATGGCTCCAACTCAGAGTGAGCCAGGTAGATCCAGGATGGCTCTTTCTTTCTGTCCTTTCCCTATTCCCCATCCACAGCCTGCCACAATCACCACAATGGCCAGCATTTATTGAGCATCTACTATGTGCTCCTTATAGTATTGGACTATGGAAGTCTCATTTGATCCTTCCCTAATTTACTGCAATTCTACAACATGGCAGGAATGTGACCCTCACTGAACACACCAACAGACTTGCAGCTCAGGAGATTTCATTTTTTTCCCCAGGGTTGCACAGCAAGAAGTGCCCAGAAGCCCCTATTCAGCTCTCCAGCTTGCTATCACCAGCACTTGACCTCGTTTAATCCACATAACCTGTCCAGGAGGACATGCCCTACTGTGAACATTTCACAGAGAAGAATATTGAGGCTCAACAAGTGACTTCTCTCAATGTTACATAAGAAGCAAGAAGGCAATGGCAGGATTGGCCTTTTGACTTCAGAGTCTTTACTTGCAATGACTACAACCTTCATCACAGGCCTCCACCCCACATGAGGAGCAGAATGGGGCTCACCTTATCTCTTTCAGAATGAGTGCCTGTCTCCAAGAGGGATTTAGCTGCATCGTGAGAAGTCACCCACCACCTGTATGCAGACCTATCCCTGAGGGCCACGTGGACACATGTGCAGCCATGGTAAGAGGGAGAAAGGGGGGCACACTGGATAGCCCTGCACCCCACTCTTTCAAGTGAGCCCGGCATTTCATCGGCTCTTTGTTCCTCCCCTAATGTTAAAAACAGGTCCCTTTGTAATGCCACGTGGCCTTGGAATGCTGTTGAGTAGCCGCTCACCATGTGGGTGTCTTTTTTCCTGCTTTTTACAGATTAGTGGTCACTGGGTGCCTCTTGGTAAAGCACAATGACACACCTGAGAGCCTGTGTCTCCCCGACTCCAACACATGTCACACCTGATGTTACACCTGGGGGCCTTCTGCCTCTGCTCACCCTGCAGACGCAGCAGGCCACCAGACAAACTCCCTTGGTGAAGGGCGGGCTGGAGAGCCACTGGCCAGCGGCTGCCTCTGAGACAGCAAGAAGGCAGGACTGGGGGCTTGGGGGCGCTCATTTTCTGCCTTACAGTCTCACGCTACCTCCAAACTCTTCCTGAAACTGGTTCCTCAACCCAGGAAAGTCCACCTGACTAAGCTGAGAGGAGCCCAGGGCAGGATGGGTGACATATTCCTCACCCCAGAAAAGAATTCAAGTGAGCGTCTACACCACCACCACCACCACCACCCCCCGGCCGTCTCTCTGCATACCCAGCACAAGTGGTAGTTGTGACTCTGGCAAGCTAGAGCCCAGCTGGGACACGTGTGGCGGTGTCCCCGGCCCACACAGTGGTGGGCCGATGGGGCCACTTCCCCAGGGATGGAGAAGAGCAGGGGCACTCAGACTGCTTTGCGGCCTGGAAGCCCCTCCCTGCAGGTCTCTAGCCGTCTAAGACAGGGCCCTTCCTCTCTGCCACCCTCTCGAGGGGTCACGTGCTCCATTCTTCACTCTCGTCTCTTCTACCTCAGTCTCCAAAGCTCTTCTTGCTTGTATTATTTAACTTTTCCTGCTGGGTAGTGCTGTTTCTGAGAGGGGAGAGGCTGGGTTACCTTCACAGGTGTATCCCCCACAACACGCAGGAACACACAGTGGGACTCAGGAAACAGGTGGGGAGCGATCTACGTGACAAATTAGGGCCTGCCCTCTGCACTCCCAGCCTCTCCCCCAGACCCTGCCACATCCACCATACCTCCTCTCTGTGCATTTGTCCCCCTGACACTCTGCACAGAGTCCTGGAGCTAGGACTCTGGCCTACCCTTCTGGAATCCTCCCAGCCTCACAACTGCTATTGGTGTTCCTTCATTTAACATTGATTCCATTCCTTCCCCCATTTATGTCTTAGAATGCCGTATGTTTTTCTCTTATTTTTGGACCACAACTCCATAAGTGTCTATAAGCTGGGTGTTCTCCCATTTTTACAGGTGGAAAAATTGAGGCTCAGAGAAGTTAACTGTCTTGGCTGAGGTAATCCAGCTTAAAACAGGCAAAGAGTGACCAAGAGGCAAACCCAGGCCTCTCTGGTGTCCAAAGCCATGCTGGCTCTTATACACCAGCCTCCCCAGCCTCAGAGCACAACCTCTCCCATAAAACCTTCTGCGCCCATGGGCTACCCATGCCATGTCACCCCTTCAAGAAGCCTGTTTCTTCTGGGCCCCAGGGAGAGGTCTTCGGGGAACTCAAGCCTTGGGCTTTCGACTGCCCATGCCGGGCACATGGGAAGCGGGTGTTTTTCTTCCTTGCGACCTCAGTGGCTGTTTCCTACGATGTATCCGCCCTAGAGAATGACCGGAAAAAGTGGCTTCCGGCTGGGGCAGGGAGGAGCCAGCCTCTTGCCCCCCTGCAGAGAAGGGATTTTTTTTGCTCCAAAGTAGCCACTACTCTGCCCTGCTCTCAGGGCACAAGAGAATCAGAACTAAAGTTTGGGGTAGTAATTACATTTGATTTAATGTGATGGATTGAACTAATTGTACATTTGTATGGTTTCATGTTTAATAATGGCTGTGTTTAAAAACTGACTCACAAAATGCCTGAAAATTCAGCCGTCGGCTACCATGAATCAATACAACACAGGACCAATTACTCCTCCTGACTGTTGTAAAACCAAATGAGATAGTGTTGGTGTCCGCTAGTCATGGGCTAGAACCAGCTGTGCCACCTTGGGCAAGTTTCTTAACCACCCTGTGCTCCAGGTATTGCCCATCTGCAAAATAAGACTGTCATCAGGATTGCATGGGAAAAAAAAAATGTAAAGGGCAGGGTGATATTGTTCACAAAGGACCCAGTACTCACCCTCAGGCCCTGCTTGTGCGAGGCTGGCACCTGAGTGCCTCCTTATATTTTGTATGCTAAGTGCCTAACTTGACTGGTCCTCATCCCAGCCCCAGTCCTAGCACATACTAGGTGCTTTCTGTTATTCTTATGAAAGCTTCAAAAAGAGTATAATTGAGCAATGACATGAAGAGGAGAAAAGTCACCTAGCAGGGGACAAGAGAATGGCAGTGCCGCCCATTGTCCTGGGGCATATGGTAGACACCAAATGAGTCATTCAGATAATGAGAGTCGTATTTCAGCAAATACCCCAACCGCCTGTCAAGGAGACTGCCATCTCTAGAAGACCCAGGGCTGTCTCTGGAAGCAGCTACTGCAAACAAGAATTTCTCTGCATTAATTTGAAAGGTTAAAAATCACCATTCTTCGAAATGACTTTCTATGTACCTAGTAGGTAGATATGGGTTGTAGGATTATTCCCTCCCAATAACTCCTCTAAGGAAACTGATGGCAGAGGGAGATGGACCTGCTGACCCTGTGGTTGCCCAAATTCTCTGAGACCCCCCTGTGCATCAACTACCAGAGTTGGGGAGGGAGAAGATGCTAAGGCACTGGCCATGTCTGTCATGCAGATGATGAGGGGGGAGGGCTATGTGGCCTGGAGAGCGGGAAGATTTCACTCGCTGGGGATGTAAGGAAGGGGTTGATTCCTTGAAAAGCTGGAAAATTCTAAAAGCACATGTTAAAGGATAACAACCCTGGCCAGGCACAGTGGCAGATGCCTGTAATCCCAGCGGCTCAGGAGGCTGAGGCAGGAGGATCCCAAGTTCAAAGCCAGCCTCAGCAAAAGTAAGGCACTAAGCAACTCAGTGAGACCCTGTCTCTAAATAAAATACAAAATAGGGCTGGGGATGTGGCTCAGTGGTCAAGTGCCCCTGAGTTTAATCCCCGGGACCCACCCTTCCCGAAAAAAAAAGGATACAACTCTGGAATCTCAAAATCATTTCCTTTCAATAACAATATTTGAGAAAATGCCAGATTAATAATGAGATATTATGATAAGATACTGAGATAAGCATTGGCTTTAGAACTGAAATATGTGGTGTCCACCCCTTACGGCCTCCATAACCCTGGGCAAACTCTTCAGAAGCCTTAGTTTCTCCATTTGTAAATTGGGGGCCATTGTGAAGAACATATGAAATGAGAGCCCTTCAGAGGGAAGAGATGCCACATAATGTCCCCAGTGGCTGGGAACTGGTGAGCCACTTAAAGATTCCCAGTCGTTGACACTAAAAGCCAGGGGAAAGGTCCCCCTGGCTTCCAAGCCGTTTCAGGAGCATGTGGGGGCCCGGCATGCAGATCAAAACTGGGAACACTGAAACTGCCAATGCTAAGTTCTTACTCAGCTTCCCACGCAGAGGTACTCTAACAATGTCCCTACCACCTGGCTTGGAAGAAGGGCACTGTGGATTCCTTGTCTTAATGCCAGAGTTTAGGGGGCTGGAGATAGCTCAGTGACAGTGTGCATGAGGCCCTGGGTTCAATCCTCAGGACCAAAAAGAAAAGAAGGTAAGCTGCTAAAATTATGCATCCTTGACCCAACTTCTCTAGGAACTCAACTCTTTTCTGCTCTCTCCCCCAACATGGGATCACGGTTCAATAGACACATAATGTGGTACCCCTCAGAAACAATTGCTTTCTTAAAGATGACCAAAGGGAAGGACAAGGTCTAACAGAAAACATCAGTGAAAGAGACATTGTAGGACAGAGACTTTCCCACACTGGAGCCAGACAGCTTCTGACTCCTACTGTGTCTAAAGTAGTAGAACAAACACTGGTTTTGATTGTTCACCAGATCACAAGATGCCTAAGGACATGGGCATGTGGTAGATTATTTGCAAGAATGGCTGTGAGTGTTCCTCTTCCTGTTTCTATACTCCAAAATATGACTGCGTAGCTTCTCCTTTTGAGAGGCAGATTCTATTTCCCCACCCCTTGAATCTGAGCTGGCCCCGTGACTTGCTTTGGCCAATGGAAAGTGATGGAAATGAAGTGCCAGTTCTAAGCCCAGCCCTCCAGGGCCCTTGCCTGCCCACACTCATTCTCCCACTACCACTATGAAGACAAGTCCCAGCTCACCTGCTGCAGGATGAGGGGTCATGTGGAGCAGAGCTCAGCTGTCCCACCAAAGCCATCTTAGACCAGCCAGCCCCCAGCCCTCCTGCCAGCTGACCACAGATATGCAAGAAGGCCCAGTTCAAATTGCCCACCCACTGAGTTATAAGCTAAATAAATTGCAGTTTGATGTATTAATTTTGGGAGTGGTCTGCTACATAGCAAAATTTAATTGAGCCAGGTGCACACCTGTAATCCCAGTAGTGTGGGAGGCCGAGACAGGAGGATCGCAAGTTCAAAGCCAGCCTCAGCAAAAGCAAGACGCTAAGCAACTCAGTACCCTTGTCTCTAAATAAAATACAAAATAGGGCTGGGGATGTGGCTCCGTGGTGCAGTGCCCCTGAATTCAATCCCCCATACCAAAAAAAAAAAAAAAAAGTTAATTGATACAGAACAGGATGCATTTCCTCTGCAAATGATACTGCCCACTCACCCACCCTGAGCTCCAGCTGGGATGCAGCCTACGTGGGCATAATA
Organism: Marmota monax; assembly: GCF_021218885.2. Classification (NCBI taxonomy): domain Eukaryota; kingdom Metazoa; phylum Chordata; class Mammalia; order Rodentia; family Sciuridae; genus Marmota; species Marmota monax. Next base: position 17,807,150 of record NW_026693777.1, on the reverse strand, counting down.
AGGGGACTACAAATGCCTTCACCTTCAGAGCACATCTGTCCAATTCCAGCTGCCAGACAGTCCCTATGCCTGTGGGTTGGTTATCTCTGGCTGCCCTAGAGCCAGCCAGGAGTGCCAAGCAGGCTTTCACCCGTGACTGAGGGAGCTGGTGCACAGATACTCCAGTCTCCTCACCCGTTGTGTGCTGAAGCAGGTGTCCTTCACTAGCTCCCAGATCTTCCCAGTGGTATTAAGCCTCAGCCACCCAGGGCGATGACTAACTTGATAAGGAGCCCTTGATGGCTACCTCCCCTCCTCTGACTCACTCCCAGCTCACCTATTGGTGCTTCCTGGTATCACCACTCGGTCCCCATCTCAGAGTTCGCTTCTAAGCAACTAAGGCAGGTGAGCAGCCGAGGTGGGCTACATCCCCAACCACTCGGTCAGAGCCCCTCTGCAGGTTTTAACTGCTTCTCCCAGCCCAGTCAGGAACCAGCTGCACAGACACTGACCGCTCACCCACTACCACTGCCCGAGGAGGCACTAACACCTTGCCCAGCCCACTTCCCCACCTGCAGGCTTTGTGAGTAGAGAATGGTTTTTTTCTCCATTTTTCAACCCACCAACTGTCTTATCTCATGGTCTGCAGGGTGGAGGAGGGAAGAAAGAAGAGGGAGAGCTCAACTTGGAACAGAAAAGTGCGGAGCAAATTGGTTGTCCCACCTAATCCTTTCACCCTGCCCAGATCTGGCAAAAGGCCCACCCAACCTGAGCCCCCAGCAGGCTGTGATACTCAGGTACAAGTTCAGATCCCAAGACTCTTTTGTCCAGGGTTGATTCAAAGCGGTTTATTGAATGCTTATGACATCCAAGCACTGCTCTGGGTGATGCATTAGCATAGAGTAAGGAATAAAAGGGACCAAAACCTTTGTTCTCATATTTTAGTTTATACTTTAGTTATATTCTAGTGGAGACACACACACACTCTCTGTATCTACGTATCACCCCAAGTCAGAGATATCTATCTGTCTTAGAGCCTCAAGACACAGAGGGAGCAAAGTGAACACAAAGGCCGGGTGCAGTGGCTCACACCTGTAATCCCAGCAGCTCGGGAGACTGAGACAGGAGGATAATGAGTTCAAAGCCAGCCTCAGCAACTTAGTGAGGCCCTCAGCAACTCAGTGAGACTTTGTCTCTAAATAAAATAGAAAAAAGGTCTGGAGATGTAGCTCAGTGGTTGAGTGCCCCTGACTTCAGTCCCCGGTACCAAAAAAGTGAATGTAGATTGTGGGGTCAGGCAGGTCTACATTCAAACCCTGACTCGGCCTTCAAGAAGTTGTGTGATCTTGGGCATGTTGGTTAACCTCTCTGAACCTGCTTCCTCCTCTGAGAGGCAGGGAATGATAGCAAGATCATTGGAAAGGTTAAATGCATAACACCTGGCACATATTAGAAGCCCTTGATCATCTCAGTTCCTAGGACTCTTCTGAAGGTAATGCCTCTCTGTTATATAACCTGCCACGTTATCCACAAACACAGCAGGTGCAGGCGCCCAGCAGGGAAGGTTCAGGAGTGAGGCTGGGAGCTGAATTCCTCCAACAGAGCCACCATTTTTGTATGTGTGAAGAAATAGACTTTTATTCCTATTGCCTCTTTTTTTAAAACACAGTCCTCTTTCGCTTTTATTTTGATCAAGATATGAGTACAGAAAAAAATCCAGATTCCAGGGCTCTTTCTGTCCAGTGTTGATTCAAAGCAATTTATTCTCTATCATTAGTGGTAAAAACCATTCAGAAGATTCTGGGGATTATAGGGAGTGGTTATAGGGAGTGGTGGGGACTGGGGCAAACTGGAGAGCATGAGCCCCTCTAAAACAAAACAGATATTAGTTAGGCTCACATGGCTGATGTCAAAAGGGACACAAGCCTTTTGTGGCCAGATATTTTAATTTTTTCAAGAGATACTAGAAAACTGGACTATTATTTGAAAAGGAAGGAAGGAAGGAAGGAAGGAAGGGTGGGTGGGTAAGAAAGAAAAGAAACCAACCCTTGATTTTTTAAAATGTTGGCTCAAAATATTTAGAAATGGTGTGCCTCTAGAGCATGGTTCATTTTAATGGGCCTGTGGGCAGGCTCAAACCCATGGGCAATGACAGGTGCTGGCCATGCTTCTTGGGTTCCTAATTTACAGTACTGTGTGTGCCAGCCTACCAGCAGGTCATCACCAACTGAACTATCCATCCTCTACCTATCTGCTCTTAAGTTAGTCTTGTATTAGATCAGTATGTAGAATGGGATCCACAGTATAAAATCGTTCTGGTTAATTGAGAGCTTCATAAGTTTGTATCCTGTCTGCCCAACTAAAACGTAAAGTCTTGCTGGGCACAATGTGCACATCCGTAACCTCAGGGACTCAGGAGGCTGAGGCAGGAGGATGGTAAGTTCAAGGCCAGTTTTGGCAAATCTGTAAGACCCTGTCTCAAAATAAAAAATAAAAAGGGCTGAGGATGTGACTCGGGGGTACAGTGCAGTTGGGTTCGATCCCCAGCACTGAAGAAAGAAAAGAAGAAGAGAGAGAGGGGGGGAGGGAGCGAGGGAGAGAGAAAGGAAAGAAGAAAAAAAGAAAGAAGGAGGGAGGGAGGAAGAAAGAAAGCAAGCTTACTTAAAAACAAGCATCTCTTGGCCCTCTATGTCAACACGCACCTACCATTGAAATAATGAGGATTTTTTTATGTTGTCATGAAGAATAGCTTATTTTTAATTTCTCACCAGGAAAATGGAATGATCTAGGCTCATTTGCCGTCTCCTGGAGAGGGCAGAGAGAAGAAAGGAAGTATGAAGTGATTCCATTTATAAAGTACATTTAAAATAGGAGAAGACAGCTCTCCCTAAGCCCCAGTTCTGCATCCTCAGATGCAACCATCCATGTACAGAAAATATTTTAACTGCATCTGTACTGAACATGTACAGACTTTGTCATTACTCCATAAACAACATAGTACAACACTAGTCACACTACACAATATTACATTAGGTACTACGTGTAATGCAGAGATTATGAAGTGCATAGGAGAACATGCATAGGTTATGTGCATACCTGGGCCATTTTTATAAGGAATTGTGAGCATCTGCAGATTTTGGTATCCAAAGAGGGGTCCCCTGAAGAATGCCTGTCATAGGACAGTTAGATGGCTAACCTACATCAAGGGAAAAAAAAAAAATCTTTGTTAATCTATGCCTGGTGATTATTTAGTTAAATAGCCATCTCCCTTAGAGTCTAGCTATAATTTTTCCAATTTGTTGTGCAGAATACAAGAATTCATTTGCGTTCCTATTTACTCTTTGCTTCTCAAGGCTACTTTTCCCCCTGTTTTAATAGGCATAAAATCCCTAATAAAAGAAAGTTGAACTAACAGTTTGAGAACAGAGGAGTGAGTGTGAACACAGTGTACTCGTATCCCAAGGTCATCTGACAGGAGAGGGCTAGGAGAGAACTGAATCCAAATCTCCTTTCACACTGAAACAACTGAGACCCAGAAGTTTGGGAGGCTCCCTGGAGAACATGCAGCCTGTCAGAGGCCACACGCCTGATTCCTGGTGCTCATTCCATATGAGGGACCCCACGGACCCCTCAAACATCCACAACCAGGCTTTTTAAGGACCTGATCCCTTTAGAACGGTGGGTTCCTAGACATGAAGCCTAGACCAATGGCAAAATGCCATCCTTTCAGTATTTGCTGAGTGTCTGCTGAGTGCCATCGGTCTCCACACCAGAGAGCGTGGGCACCTGCCACACCAGATCTACCTTCAAGTTGGGTGATGATAACAAACAAGTAAAGAATTAAATGAATGTGGCACTTTCAGAGAGTGATAAGATTTCAAATATTAAACCAGGACGGTCCTACAGAGAGGATAGGGCTGTTTTGGGTAGGGTGTCAGGGACTCACGGCAATGTCCCCAGAGGTGGGGGACTGCGTAGCACCTAGCTTTTGTCTGGCCATTACTGACACCAGGAAACACCTTACCTCCAAAGTCTTGTTGAAGGTTTTCCCTGGCTGGGCCCAAACCTACCTCCCCGAGGACTTCCAAGTCTAGCAACTCATTTTTCTGAGTGTCACAGAAACTAGTCAGCTCATAGATGTCAAGCAGCATGTTCAAATGTTAGGCTCAGTCCTAAAATAAGACAGTTTTGTTTCAATGTTTTAATTGGAAATAGCATGTTAGGGAAAACACAGCATACCAAGGGGGTGACTTACATGTTCTCATCCAACCTTCAGTTCATAAAAGTGTTTAAAACCACCACTTCAAAGAAGGGCCGGACAGCCAGCTTCCAGAGTCTCAGACCTGTCTGTGTGAGTCACCTGACACCATTAACAGGACACACCAACTCCCTTCCGTCTATAACTCTAGCCGGGGTTTTACAGCATCCACACCACTGTCATTCTGCATGCGAAGGAAATTTGACGTTTCCAAAAAGGAAAGTCTGTGATTTTGCTTTGGAAGACACTGGAGGAATCAGAAAAGAACCCTTCTAACCTGACCTCAGTGTTTCCTAGACAAGGAAATGGACACACGGAAATGGGGAGTGATCTCCCAGGTCCATCAGCAAGTGATGGCTAGGGTGGAATGTGTCCCTTTCAGCCCCCAAATCAGGCTGTGTGCGTGGCTTGGTGGTCACCCCAACGTCTAACCCCCAGGTTGCCTTCACATTGGGATGGGCTTCCAATTCTCCAGTGACAGTGGGCACACATTTCTGAAGAGAAAGTGCAGTTCCCCCACCCCCTCTTCACACAGACCTGAACTCCAGAAATCTTCCTGGAGCATCTGACCACGTGCTGAAGGAATTCCCCCATGGCTCGATGTGTAATTGCTTAAATCACAGATGTGGTTTTCTGTGCAAGCAGAGGCCTCTTTGGGATGGCGGGGAGGGGGCGGGGGGGGGGAAGGTCCACTCATACATTGCTGTTAGGACTAAAAATTGTGCAACCACTCTGGAAAGCAGTATGGAGAGTCCTCAGGAAACTTGGAATGGAACCACCATTTGACCCAGTTATCCCACTCCTTGGCCTATCCCCAAAGGACTTACAAACAACATACTATAAGTGATGTGGCCACATCAATGTTTATAGCAGCTCAATTCACAATAGCCAAGCTATGCAAACAACCTCGGTGCCTTTCTACAGATGAATGGACAAAGAAAATATGGTACATATACACAATGGAACATTACTCAGCCTTAAAGAAGAATGGAATTATGGCATTTTCCAGTAAATGGATGGAACTGGAGACTTATCATGTTAAGGGAAATAGCCCATCCCAAAAAACCAAAGGCTGAATGTTCCCTCTGATATGCTGATGCTGACTCAAAACAGGTTGTAGGGAGAGAGGAGTGGAAGTTCACCAGAATGGACAGGGAAGAATGGGGGAAGGGAGTGAGGAGGGGAATAGGAAGGACAGTAGAATGAATCAGACATAACTTTCCTGTGTTCATAGATATGAATAACGACCAGGATAGCTCCACATCAGGTACACTCACAAGAACGGGAAGTTATACTCCATGTGTGTATAATCTGTCCAACCAAATACATTCTACAGTCATGTATAACTAAAAATAATTTTTTTTTAAAAGAGACCTTTCTGCTCCAAATCCAACCAAAAGTTGCAGGTGCCCAGAGAGACAAGCAGAGATCAAGAGAAACAAAAAATATTTCAGCTTTTATCAGAGCCCACAAGTCTGACTGCACCAGTTGTCTGGTGGCCAGTGCCTCTGTGTGTTCCAGGATGGGCAGTAAATGGTCAGTAACGAGGGCAGAAAGGGGTCTGAGGAAACAGGACTTTCTGTGCCACTCACTGAAGTGCCCACAACCCAGTCCTCCTTCCCTCACCCAAATCTGGTAGCTCCTCCCTCCTACTCTGCCCTGCCTGGCTTCTGCTGCTAGCCACAGATCTGAGAATCTAATATTTCTGATCCCTGCGTTAACAGGAATAAAATAAGTCCTTGGGTGGAGGGGATGCTGGAAAGCAATTTAATCATGATGGACATATCTCTCAGAAGAAGATAACACCGAGCTGGTGCTAGGGCGCCCACCTGGAATCCCAGCAACCTGGAAGGCTGAGGCAGGAGGATGGAAAATTCAAGGCCAACCTCAGCAACTTAGCAAGACCCTGTTTCACGATAAAGAACTAGGGAGGTAGCTTAGTGGTGAAGTGCCCCTGGGTTCAATCCCAATATTAAAAAAAAAAAAAAAAAGAGAGAAGGAGGAGGAGGAGGGGACTGGGAAAAAGGAGAAGAAGAAGGAAAAAAAGGAGATACACCAATATAATTGAAGAGAGAACTAACCCCAGCAGGCAGCTTCAGGCTGGTAGCTGATTAGAGAGGAACGAGATCCGCCATTAGCCCCTGCATTAACTTGGGGTTCCAGTCACTCATCAGGCAAACAACACCCCTCTAGGGGAGAAAATATGATTCCCTCTACCACTAGCCACATAGTCTCTCAGCCGAAACACAGATTTGGGTTCCAGGGCGGCCACTGTCCCCACATTGCACCTGTTTCCCCTTCTACAAAAGAGGTAGACACCAAACCCAGCCTCCACTCACTACCCAGCCATCTGGGGTACAGGGAGATGACCGGCTGGAGAGCTCTCAGGGAAAGACAGCTGAGAGGAGGCATTCTCCTCCAAGACCTTGGGTGCCCAGAAGAGTGATGTCATTTGATATTAGTCTCCCATCCCATTTGGGGGCTGAGAACTTGAGTGTTGGGATCAGACAGACCTGGGTCCCAGCTAGGCCCTATACAGCTGTGTAATGGGACTCCTAACCTCCAAGCCTGACTTTTTCCATCTTAAGGCGGGGTTGATGATAACACCCACTCACAGGTGTGACCATGTGACAAAACGCTGAGCCCAGTAGTGCCTGGCTGGCATGGTGAGTCTCCACAAAGCTGGCTCATGTTATTATTTTTTTTTTCCACTCTGTAAATTTTGAAGAATCATCTACAACATAAACACCACGTGTGAATTTGAGGCAGGAAAAGCAGAGGATGAGCTAAGGCAGCAAAGTGCCAGGTTATGGCACTAAAATATCTCTGGAGCAAGGGCTCTGTCACTCTGAGGACTGCGCTGCTCCATGCTCTCACGTGACCTCCTCTCCGTCTCCTCCGCTGTTCACCACAGCCCTGCGGTGTGGGCAGGTTGAGCGTGCTCTGTGTGCCCCATGCTCAGGGGAGAAAAACAAGTCTCTGAGAGGTGAAGCAACTCCTCTAAGGCCAGACAGCCTGTGTGTGGCTGAGCAGCGTCACAAATCCAGGATGTCTGTTAAGGCTAGAGGGCAACCAGGGCAAGTCAGGGGCCCAAAGAACCCAATTCCAGGAGGTACCCTGACAGCGAACGCCTGGTGTCTTGTCCTGCCCTCCCCCCCAGCCTTGGGCCCTTCCCAGAGCACAGAGACTGAGGCAGTGTGTGTGGCCTGCCACCCTGCTCGCTGCACAGAGCCCCACAGGAACTCACCCCAGAAGTCTTGGGTGGCAGCACTACCGTTGAGCTGGGTGTCTCGGGAGTCAGGAACGTTTTCCCAGAGCACAGCTGCCCTAGCAGAGGGCAAAAGGGGTGCTACGCCATCCATGAGAGGCTTCTGTGCACCCCGGGACTGAGGACAGGCGGGGCTGGAAGGGCCATCCCCAAGGCCCATCTAAGGCAGAGAGGCCCCTTGGAGGCCTCAAAGCCCCTTCAACCTTAGGAAGGGACAGATCAGGGGGAGCAGCAAGCGGCTCACATGGACAGCCCCCAGGACGGCTGGCCCATCCAGCAGCCCACACTCTTGTTTTTTTTTTTTTAGTTGTAGATGGACACAATAGCTTTATTTATTTTTATGTGGTGCTGAGGATCGAGCCCAGTGCCTCACACCTGCCAGGCAAGCGCTCTGCCACTGAGCTACAGCCCCAGGCTCTCTTCTCTCAACCCCTCAGAGCCCCGTTAGCCCCCAATTGGGCGGCCCTTTACCTCCTACAAAGCATGCGAGAAACTGAAACTAGCTACAGGAGATACATTTTGAATCTGCAAAGTGAAAAATTATTTTCCAGTATAGATGATTGCATTTACTAACTAGCCAACTGTTTGGTGCCTGAATTATTATGAATTTAACTTCTCTCTAGAGGCAACACCTGTTCACAAAGGGATGGAAGAAAGTGGTGGGAGCCATGCCTGGCGGGGTGGTAAGTCTTCACAATGCTGGCTCATGGGGTAAAAGTGGTGCTAGTTCCCAGGCCAGGCATTCACCTACCCTGAGCCCAGTCCTTCCTTCATAAAAGGGGCCACAATGGTACCAACAATCTTCCATTGTTACTGTTATAAAAAATAGCCACAATTTATAAAGTTCCTACAATGGGCCAGGCACTGAATTTCTTTCTTTTTTTCTTGTACCTTTTAACACTCACACCCACTCCATAGGTTTTTGGTTTTGAAGTGGAGCTTAAATACAATAAAGTGCCCAAATCTTCAGTGCACCACTCCATGAATTTTATATACATACTCTACCATCCAACTCTATCATCCTGGACCAGTTCTGCCTTCTCATGAATTTCATATACGTGCACTCACACAGTATGTGCTCTTTTGTGATTAATTTCTCTCATTCAATTTTGGTTTTGCAATTCATTCACATCGAGGTGCATCCATCATTTGTTCTTTTATGGAGCTGTATAGTATTTCACTGTGTGACTGTGCCACAGTTTACCATTAAGCCAGGCATAATTATCATCACCATCCTCAGCCTCATCCTGTTTTGCAAATGAGGAAATGAGGCTCTAGATTGCTTACTAAGTTTGTAGCTTAAGATCCCAGAATGACATTAAGGCTGAGCAAGGACTTGAACCCAGGTCCCTCTGACTCTAAAAGCAGCTTCTCACCTCTGGAATACTAGGGCAGCAGAAATGGGTTCCTTTCTGTGTGGTCACAAACTCCTCCCCACTGAGATACAGTGTGGGAGTCAGAAACAACCTGCCCTAGGTTTGGCCGTTTCTGATATTTATTTGCTTTGTATCTCAAGCTGATGGGGCAGGTACAGTCGTCACTCACAGCCCTGTACCTTGAGACTACAGCTTTGCCAACATTTCGAAACAACTGCAAATAGCCTAAACGAGTAGGAGGCATCCTCCTCCCCTGGCCATCGGTGGCTCTCATGGGCAGCCCCTGCCCTAGTGCTTCAGAGACGAGTTGTCCGTGACAGTAACTCAGATATAACCATTTGGAACTCTCCCAGAAAGCACTGTAGGCCCTCAGGCCAGGTTTCTCCATAGCCTCCAGTGCTGGCCTGACCTCAAGTAATAGCAAGATTTTGTCCTGCTTTCCCACTCTGAATCCTGCAGGCCTACAAGGCAGCAAAGGGGCGGCCAGGGGCCCGCCACCTCCTCACCCACCCAACTCAGGTAGCATTCCAGCCAGTCCAGCCAGACATGATCAAATGGTTGGCCGTGTGCAGGGGTGGGGGACCCCAGGGGAGGAAAGACACAGGACTAACTCTCCAAGGTGCCCTGGGGCACTCTTTGCTCTGGTGATCATTAACAGAAGCTACCCCCAGCAAGAGAAGGGGAAAGTCCAAGGGGAGGGCCTATCCACTCCTCCCAGGAACCCTCCTCTAAACACACCAATCCAGAGCCTCAGAGGACATGAGGGGTATATGCAGAGTGACCCAATCCAACTGGCTGCCTCTCCAGTCCTGCAGAATTGCCACCCAGGGCCAACAGAGATGAGAAATAGCCCTGGTGAATTTGCAGTTGCTGAGCGACAGGGACGGTGTCTTCAGTGTGCCAGCCGATGGCACTACATGGCACAGTGGGAACATACAATGATGAAGTTAGTCTGCTCGGGTTCAAGTCCTGACACTCTCTCACTGTGTTAATGAACTTCTCTGTACCCCAATTTCTCCATATGTAAAATGGGGATGCTTTAGGACTTTCCTCCACGGGGTCATTATGAACTTTTGAGTTAATGCACACAAAGACTACCAAGCATTTAAGAAAAGCTGTCATTACTGATGTCATTACTTGAGCCTCATAGTAATCTCTGGAGCTACAGCTAGAAAAGTTCAAGGTCTGGCTATCTGTTCAAAGCACAAGTTGGTATAACAAGAGCTGGGACTTGAGCCCTGGTCCCAGGCTCCAGCACCTCTTCTTTCAAGCCATGGATCCCTTCCTCCTGTCGTGACCCTCCCTCCACTTCAGTTGCCAGGACTTCATGATCCATTTAACTTCAAAGCCCAGTTTAAGTCAGCCCCAGATTCTCTTTGGCCCTCAAAGGCCATCCTTTCCCCCAGAGTGTCACTGAGGTCTAGTAGGCACCCACCTTCCTCCTGCCAATGAGGCCTCTAGACCAGGAAGGGTAAGTCACTGACCAATGGCCAAGCTGCTTCAAAATTTCAGCCAACAGCCAGACCACGGGTTACATAACCAGCAGCCAGAGGCCTTGTCCACCCAGGGGAGACTTCACACAGGGCCCCAAACCAGAGATTCCCGGGGGTCCTGGGCAGAGGGTGGAAAGGAGGCTTTGGACCCAAGAAATTGGCCCACAAAGCAGGATATGGCCCTTCCACAACATTCCCCTTAGTGTGGGCCTCATCTTCAGCTCCCTGGCCATGGTTCCTATCCTCCCCAGCTGTGGAGGAGCTTAGAGTCACAGGTCTCCTGCCAGCTCTGGGCCACACCTCCCTGGACTCCTGGGGCCTAGAGCACGGGGCTGCTGTGGAGGGGAAGTAATGGCCCTGAAAGGATTCGACTATTTCCTTTCCCTTTTAAGATCTAGATGGTAGGAAATCAGGCTCTGGGCCTGGGCACCCTGTATGTTCTTCATGAAGGCACTTAGGAAGGGTTAGGGTTAAGGCCTGCAGACAGCCAGCCTCCCCAGGGGATGGGGGAGCCTCCCCTTGCCTTTACAGCCAGCCTCGCCCCTCCAGGGCCTTCGGAGTCAGTGCCTCAATCTTTGTTATCTAACTAACTGGCCTAGACACCCCCTAAAACCCAACCAGTGTCACAAGAGGGGGAATTAGAAAGATATCTGCCACTCACTAACATGTGCCTGCAGGAAATGGGTGCAAGGTAAACTAAGATTAAATGTTTTTACTTTTAGTCAGAGAAAGATCAACCACCACCCCCCAAACACACACACACACACACCCCTCATTCCCTCCTTAGGGTGCAACAGGCCTAGGTTCACTCTGGTCCCAGGAAGGGCTACCTGTCCTCTCCCTGCACCACCAGCCCCTATCCTGGAACAGGAAGTAGTTCCTATTTCCTACCTCTCACTCCTGCTCCCCAGTAATACCTGCTGACCAAAGAGGTAAGAGTCCAGAGGATGCAGAGCTGCAGAATCTTGGGGACAGCTGGCCTGAACAATGTCGGCCACAGGCCTTTGAGAAAGGCGTAGTGGAATCAAGGGGGAAATTCGGCTTAGCCCCCCCAACCTCCTGAGTGCAAGGAACCAAAGGCAACTCAAATCAGCCGTCTCTCTGTCTCCCCAAAAGAGAAGTCCAACTCCCCTTTGCAGGTAAATCATCACTTTTTCGTGGTCATCTCGTCCTGGCTGGGGAGCTTCTAACCAAGGGAAACCCTTCACCATACCATGCTACCATGCTTTGTCTAGCATAGCAGGTGTAACTAGGGTTAAGGTGGTGGGAGCTATTAGCAACTTCCTATTGTTGGTCAATGCTAATAACTCTCTTCAATAGCCCTCCAAATCAGACACCAACCCAGGTATGTGACTGAGCCCCTCATCAGGCCTGCAATGCTTCCTCACACCCTCCCAGGGAGCTGTTGAGAGCTTAAGATTTGGTCAACTCCTGTGGGGAAAATGAACCTGAAGCATCTAAACAGAAGAACTTGCTCCAAGCCAGGCCTGCTGGTGTGTCATGGGCTCTCTCCAGCATTTTGGGTCCCCAACCACTGCCCAAAGGAGTGAAGACCACAGGTTAACCAGAGACTGCCGGATGGCCCTGAGCTGCGGCTCACTGAAGCAATATAGCAGGAAGTAGATTCCTTTGCAAAGAAAAAACCAACCAACCAACCAACCAACTTCCACCCGCAGCCCCTCCATCCCCACTAAAGCTCACCAAAGGGAGCTACAGGTTCAGCTATCAAGTGCCAGAAGAGGCCAACCACTGCCCCTCCTACCAACACAAGGTACCAGGCGAACCCTCCTGGCAAAGTCAAACCACAAACCAAGGAAAGACCAGCCTCACGATCAGTTTCTTGAAAAACGGGGTTTATTGATTTTAAACTGCAAATAGTCGTTACAAAAAGTTTTTTTTTCTTTTAAATAAATTCACACAAAGAAAGAGAAATAGAAAGCGACGGTAGTGACCAGCAAGAGGAATAATAATTACATTCATCTTAATGTGTGTGTGCGCCAGTTCTGTTTACACTAACATTGGAAAACTCCAAACCTGGAATCCAGAACCTCAAATCTGCGAGCGGAATGTCTTGAGATGGGCACGTGGAAGTCAAAGGGTTTCTCTCTTTTTTTTTTTTCCCTTTTAGAAGCTATACATAAAGTCGTTTTCCTTCTATACTGTCACAGAACTTTTACATACATTCTCAGTCCTACCTGTGAAAGGCCTAAAGAGAAAGAAACTCAATTTGCAGTCCAACACAAAGGGGGGAATTTCTAAAATAAATAATCCAACAGTTTTTTGCATTTTTTTAAATTAATTTTTCATTTTTTTAAAATAAAATAACCAAAAAAAAAGTGTAAAGTTACAAAAAAATGTTGTTGAAGAATAATATATTAAAACTGTGGAAAAAAAAGGAAAAAGACACGTCACAAAATTTTAAGATTAATATGAAGATCATAATTTAACATAAAAGAATATATTCTATGGATTTGTCATCCCGATAAATATGAACAAAATTAACAAAAAAAAAGCATAGTTTGGCAATAAATACGTTTTGATAAGTTAAATAAGCTTTTTTATATTGATGTGCAGTGACAAGCAAAATTTTTGCTCTCCAATTTCTGAAAGTTATATGAAGTTTAAAACCCAGGGAAAAAAGCATGGCGTGAGTGCTCTAAGGGTCAACCTACGGTATTCTAGAGCAAAAACCATTAAAGCTACTTCTACAGGAAATCGTTTTACACAGATATTGTATGTGGAATGAATACCATTAACTGCTCACCCCTTACATGTTTTTTTTTAAGCTTTTCTCTTTTTTTTGTTGTTGTCATTTTTTTTAAAAGATGTCACATATGAACTGGGGAACTTTAGCACCAAAATCAAGTCTCTCATAGTCCATCTAGCTTCCCCTTCCTCCCCACTTTAAAAAAAAGAAAAAAAAAGATTAAATCACAAAAGTCCCACTTATATCAAAATCTTCATCCGCTTTTTCAGCCTTCCTTCCTGCAGACCTACACAAACCCAGGCAAGATTAGTCAACAGGGGTTCGGGTTGGGATGAAAACAAAAAAAAAAAAAAAGATTTTCAATGTCGAGACAAGTTTCCCCAAAAACCCAAGTCCAGCAACAATTCTCCTAAGGGAGGGGGCAACTCTCTACCGGAAGAGGAGGAAGTGTGTGGGAGACTGAAGGAAGGGAAGGTGCAGTTGTGTCGCCAGTGGGGGGAGCTGCTGGTTCTGGGTCTCCCCCCTCCCCCTCCCATGGGCAGAGGCTCAGGGAGGCCCACGGGTGCCCCCTGGCGCTGAAGAGGTAATGTAGTCACAGTGACAAAGTTAGATAACAAGGCACTAAGTTGCTTCTGTAAACTGTTACTGCTTTTTCTTTTGTGATTTGGCACTTAAGGCTTAAGCCGGAAAAAAAAAAACAAAAGGCATCTACTGACAAATATGGGACTTGTCTGTTATGCGTGGTGAGTGGGCGATAAAATTGAGGGAGGGGTTTCAAGCCAGAGGAAGCTACTGACAAATTGACTTGTCCTTATGTTAGGAGGGTAAAAAGAGGGAGCGGGGAGCATTCCAAGGTTCTGGGGGAAGGGGTTGAGCTTAACCTTGTTAATGTAGGGGTTGTGGGGAATGGGGTGGGTAGGGAGGTGAGGGTATTGGGGTGTAGGTGTGGGGAGAGGGGAGTGGAGGCTGAGGGGTCCCTCCCTACCCTGGTTTAGTCATCTGAGATGGAAAGTCTGCTGAAAATGGGCAGGCGTCTTGAGTTGTCCAAGGTGGGGGAGTCTGAGCCACTGTGGCTGCTGCTGGAGCTGCTCAGGTAGCCCTCCTGGTCCGAGAGAGAATCCTGAGGGCTGGGGGGAGAGTCAAACATGTGAGGGGACTCAGACATGGGCCGGAAGAGGAAGGTGGTGGGGGAGCCACCCCCAGGTAGCCCCATACTAGGGGCAAAGAGGCTTGCCAGCTCCTGGCTGGAAAAGGCAAAGGGGTTATTGGTGCCATCGGGCAGGGTAGGTGAGCCCAGGAGGTCATCGGCGCTCAGGATGGGGGGTGGGGTGATGGACGTGGGGCTGTCCAGCAGCCCCGTGGCAGCGGCGGTGGCAGCGGCACTGGGAAACCCAGCAAAGCTAAAGCTATGCTGGAGGCGGGGACGGTCAGCGGAGAGGTCCCGGGCCCCGGCCAGGGCGCGGCGCTCCTCAGCGTTGTGGATGAAGTGGCAGCGGGGCCCATAGGGGCAAAAGCCGATGGTATGGAAGGTGCGGCACAGCTCCGTCTTGTACTTGGGATGGCGGGTCAGGCTGCGGAGCTCGTGGATGCCGTGGGCGAACTGGCACTTGTCCCCGTACTTACAGGCACCGTTCTCCTCAAAGGGGCGGCACAGCTCCGTCTTGTAGCGGCTGGAGTTTACCTGGCCACTCCCGGGCTGCTTCTGGGTGGGCAGCAGCCGCTCACCCCCTTCGGAGAAAGAGCGATCTCGGAAGCGGCTGTCCCGAGAGCTCAGAGCCGGAGCTGGCTCACCCTTGAGGCTGCTGAGGAGCTGGTTCTGGTGGAACTTGGAGCTGGGCAGGGTGACAGAGTGCCTCCGAGGGAAGCCTCCACCAGCAGGGGTACCCACTGCCTTCCTGTCCAGCAGGCAGCCACCTGCACTGGGAGTACTGTAGTTGAGCATCTTGTTACCCTGGAGGGAAGAGAGAGAAGAGAAAAGATGGTTAGTGAGGGAGGACGGTCACAAGGCCAGAGAAGGGCACCCTTCTAAGGTGCTAAGAACCCCCTCCATGATCAGAAATGTCCAGTTGCTCTAAAGAACCACCTCCACCTTTGCTCCTGAACCCCCTTCCTTCCCTTTCTCCCACACACCAGCCACCTGGGTTTATTCTGGCCCCATGCATAAGAAATCACAAAATCCTGGCCTGGGTGACAATTATTTTATGTGTGAACCTTCATATCCTGTATCACCAATGCTATCATTTTTATCTATGAAATCCAACTTCTTTGCCTCCCAAATAGATTCCTCAACCCAGAATATCTCACAAGGCTAACTCTCTAGATCCCCCCCCCACACACACACACAAACACACACAACACAACAGGGCAAATCCCAGAGAGAAGAGTACACCTGAGCCAAGCCTCTCAATCAGCCCCTGCTCAATTGATAGCCCCTTCCTCCACAACCCGGCCCAAGACTCAGCTTCCTTCTTCAGGAGTGTTCCCTTCCTCTGGCAACAGGTTTTTAGATTGCCTGTACTTTTTTTTGCTGGGGGGAGGGCCTGGTCTGAGGTTGTTAGAGAGAGATGTGATGCCTGAACTCACAGCTCCTGGAAGGGGTACCCTGGACAGTCTTATCTCCCACCTTTCCGCACCCCCTTCACTGGGAAGATGCCTTTGCACTTGGTCTCCAGGCTGAAAAAAGAGAGGCTTGGGTAGGAGTGCCAGTGTTTAATCTAGAACTGCAAAGCTGCAGATGGGAAGGAAAGGAAAAGGAAAGTTTCAAACCCACCCACCCACCCTGTGGTAGTTAGAAGACTGGGGGGCGGGGGGAGTAGGGGGCACCACAGGCAGGGTTCTGTTCCAACTGCCCAAACTGTACCTAAGATTTGGAAAGGGTGCCAGTGGGGAACCTGAGGGATGGTTCCCCACCCATGTGGGTGTCATTGTGCAAATTCTAAAGTTGGTCCCTAAGGATCAGCAGCAGGGGATCGGGAATCTGTAACCACAACCACCCCACCGAGCGGATTACAGGAACCCAGTGGAGAGCTGGTTCTCAACAATGAGGTTCATTTAAAAAATCCTGTGGGAGGAGGGGGTGAAAAAAAGAGAAATAGATCAAAGAACTGGAGAGCAAGGAAAAGAAGAGTCCTGAGCTCAGGCAGCCGCCCTGGCTAGTGGTGTTTTAGAGAAGGCAGGGAAGGAAGGAAGCTGAAAATTCCAAGTTCTGATGTTGTTCTTCAGCTAAATCAGCGTCCCTGCACCCCAACCCTGCAGCCCTGGGGCCTTGGCAGCTGCGCCTACAGAAGCAGCAAGCTGGGAAAAGAGAGCAACATGACCCGACCTGTTTAAGAGAAGGCAAAACACTTCACCAATTAAAAGTAGCCTAGCAGCTTCACCCTTTCAAATACGGGGTAGAGGGCTGGGGAAAAAATTTTAACAACATCCATAGGCTTTTGTTATGTACACACTCCTGGAGCATTCCGACTTTAAAACTTGTTTTCAGCTGACAAGCTACCCGGCTTAAAAAGGCCCCGAAATCCTTATTGGAGGGGTATTCTTAGAGCTCAAGCAGCATTTTGTCACGCATCCCCCGGCCCACCAGGAGCGGTGCCTGGCAACACAGGTAAGCAGGTCAACCCACTTTCATTCCCAAAATTTGCACCGTGATCTGTTATCGCGGGAGGAAGCCCAGCTGAGCTGAGGTGGTCACAAGTCCTACTGCAAACTTGCTTTGCTACATCTTCATGAATTAACTCTTGGCCTTTTTCTTCCTTGCAGATCTCCAGCTTCCCCAAAGCAGAGAGAGAAATCTCCCACATCATCTCGAGACTCACTTCCCCGAGGGACCCCACCCTCAAAGGCCGGCAAAGAAGCTGAACAGTATCGAACCCCTGCCGGCGGTACAGAGACCCAGAGCGCGCACAGAGGAACCAACTAGTCCAGCAAACCTCAACTCAAGCAGCACACTATGTCGCCCAAAACTTGTCCTAATCCCGGCCAGTCCCCCAAAGAGCCCCGCCTCACAAACTTCGCCCCCCCAAAACTCCCCAGATTCACATGTAACCGCACCGGGAACTGTTGAAACTCAAAGAGTGAAGAGGACACGGTCAAATTCCTTCAAAGTGGGGAAATGCGGGCGGAGAGAAGAGCCACCTCCCTTCATTACCCTCTACCCCCTGCTTCCCAAGAACCGAACTTTCAGGAGTTCTTCTTTTAAGCAAAAGAAAAAGACTCAAAATCTCCGCTCCACTTTACCTTGCATAAAACTTCGCTCAAGTCGAAGATGGTGGCAGACACGAGGGTGGTGGTCATCGTGGGAGCTCGCACGGGGCAGGGGCGCGAGGATCTGGTGTGTCGGGAAGGTCCCGGTGCAGGGAAGGCGCAGCCTCCGGCTCTCCGGTCTGGAGTCCCACACGCCTGCTCCCGGCGCCCCTCGCCTTTCTGACTCTCCCGGGCTGCGGCGCGCAAAGCCCAATTTATAAAGTTTCAGATTTGGTGGGCTGGGGGGAGGAGGAGCTTTAAACTTATTTAAATGAGGAAGAGGAGGAAAAAAAGTTGATTGACACTGAGGTTGAATCAGCCATGCGGTCAAGCGGGGGGGGGGGGGGGGGGGGCGGGGGAGCTGGGAAGGGAAGAAACTTTCAAAAGGAAGAAGGGGGAGGGGAGACGAGGAAAGAAGGCGGAAAAAAAAAAAAAAAACCCCACTCCGAGCCGCGCACAACTTTTTTTCTTAAAGAGGAAAAGTTT
This sequence comes from Marmota monax, assembly GCF_021218885.2. Taxonomy (NCBI): domain Eukaryota; kingdom Metazoa; phylum Chordata; class Mammalia; order Rodentia; family Sciuridae; genus Marmota; species Marmota monax. The sequence continues at coordinate 17,789,341 of NW_026693777.1, read as the reverse complement.
CGAGTCGGCGGGCTCAGCTCCCCGGCGCTTTGGGCGCCCCTCCCTGGGGCCGCGCGGCGCAGAGGGGGAGGGGCTCGCCCCCCCTTTGTCAGCCTCGGAGCGCGGCTCTGTGACATCACTCATTCCACCCCCTTCGGAGTTCTTGTTGTTGTGTTGTTGTTTTTTGTCGGGCAGGAAGGCGGGCTCGACTTTCTCTTTTTGTAAGCGGGAGCTGCAGCCTGTCCTGAGTGCCCGGGCTGCGGTTTCCATCTTGAGCTAGTCTCCACTGAAACTTCTCCAAGGGCCGGCACCACTTACCTTTCCCTGACTTCTCGCTCCGCCGGGCCAGGGGACTGGAAATTTGGAGCCGCCAGAACGTTCAAGTCTAGGGTTTTATGGGATGTTTTTTCCCTCCAGGCCGAGGAGTGGGGGGAATAGAGAAACTTTTTTTTTCCCCCTGGGAGGATCTAGCTTGGCGGGGGCGCGCACGGCACGATTTAGCTCGCCGCACGCGTCTACACTCGCTCCCGCCAGGCAGCCGGCGCTCCCCGGGTGTGGACGAGAGGGGGGGTGCGTTGAGAAAAAGACCACCGCCCGGGAAGGTTGGTGATTTTAGCAGACCTAGGCGTGGCGTTTCTTACATGGATCCAGTCTTTAAACTTTTTAAATACAGAAAACCCTGACTCTTTCGTGGGCACCTCTTCCGCCCCTCAAGAAAAAAAAAAATCCACTGAGCAACGAACCACTTTCCTCCTCCCCACACAAAACCCCAGACGTTAGAACAGTGAAAAAAAAAAGTTACTTCGGTAAAGAAGTGGGGGAGGCGACACTTTTTAACTTATTGTTACTTCTCTCCCGCCACCACGAGAACGGAACATATGGCTTGTCACCCTATGCTGTTTTGGGGGGAGGGGACATAGAAACCATGAAACCGAAGGGCCCGCAATGAATTGTTACTCTTTTTAAAACGATATATGTTTATTTCTTACTAAGTTCGAATCCCCCACCCCTCGTTCTCCCAAATACAAAGTTGTTAACGTGTCCCCCACCCGCTCCCCGCGCCTTGGCCCTGGAGTGAAGACCTAAGCGGAAATCGCGGGTAGGGCCGCCTCCTCGGCCCTCGCACGTTTCTTCCCAGCACTGGAGGCCGCCGGGTCGGTTACGAAACCCCGCGAGCCGAGTGGCTGCGAGCGAGTTCCATTGCAATGTAATTAGGTCACCCCATTATGGGCACGTTTCTTTGGAAAGGATGGGACGGGCGGTGCACAGCGCTCGAGTCGCACCCCCCAACACACACAGACACACACACGCGCGCGCGCGCACACACAAGCACACACACACATGCACACACGCACATGCACACACTCTCACACACACATCCACACACGCAAACACACATGCACACACGCACACAACCGCTACTGCATTTCTTATTTATTCGTCAACCACTGGGCAAACCCAGGGAAACCTTCCAAATCACAACTGTTTTAGGAACCAATTGTTTTTCCAACTTTGCGAAACACCCAACTTCTGTTGCAGCCACGAACTTTCGTGATTCACAACGGGTCCTGCTTTTATTTATGCCTCCTCTGACTTGAATCGATGGCCCCCATTTTTAATCACGCTGCTGCCCCTTTTTCTGCCGTTGCTGTCCAGCCGCCTGTTGCTTCTCCACACTACCCCCCCCCCAGCTCCCATTTTTCATCTTTTCTTGAAATCTGGCAAGCGCCAGAAAGGGAAATAACTTCCATCCACCTTAATTTAAATCACTCGCGTGTATAAGTTTCTTTCTTAAGGGGATGTTTGCTCGTTCCTCTCCCCGGCTCCAACAAGTGTGCGCGTGGGGCGGGGGGGGGGGACATTTAGTGCAGTTGCTTGGTGATGAGGTAATGAGTTCCAGATTTCAGGACAGAGCAGGGTGCGCGTTAAAACCACAAGGTTCGTCTGAGTCCTGATGTGAAGTTATTTCGTTGGTTTTTTTTTTTTTTTTATCCCCCCACCCCCAAAGGCTGGGATCTAACTCAGGAGTGTTCGCGAAGCTCAGCTGGGGGGATCCGGGAGGGGAGTGGAGAAGCGAGGGGGAAGGGGACCCGGGGCTGGCAGGGCCGTCTTCCCGGCCCAGGGCCGGTCCCCATGGGGCGCGGACTGTCCGCGTGCTCCGGGCGGCGCCGCTGTCCTCCCGCGGCCGTGGGTTGGGCGAGGAACACCATCGCGGGGCCCCGGCGCCCCGGGCTGGCTAAAATGTCGTTTTTATCAAACAGAAAAACGATTCCTCGAATTTTCTCGGCTTGTCCAACTCGCGGCGGGCTCCCCTCCCCCGCTCTCGGGCGCGGGCTCCGCGGGCGGCGGCCGGCCCGTCCAGCTCGCTGCGAGTTGTTTACCGGCCCGGCCGACCGCCCGGGTTGGTTCCAGCTCCCAGAGCCCGTCTCTATAATTAAACTCTTCTTTTAATTGTCGGGTGGAAACGTCACTTAGGGGACTTTCCAAGGGTGAGGGAGCAGAGAGGAGGGGGCGAGCTCCTTAACCCTTCGCTGACCCGGCGTCCACGCCGCGGCCGCGCAGGTGGGGCAGGGGTCTGCAGCCCGGGCCGCGGCCCCTCCAGGACGTGCCCAGCAGGAGGGCTGGCAGGAGCCGCCGCGAGTCGCGACCCGGCCGGGGAGGCCTTCACGCCGCGGCCGGCCCTCCAGCTCCTACCCGCGCGGTGCCCGGCGCGGCCGCGCCTTCGCCTGCACTGCCGCCGCCGACCGGGAGGCGGTGGGCCCGCTCCTCCGCGCGGCCGGCCTTCCCCGCGCGCCCCAATCGCTGGGAGCGAGCCCTCGAGGCTCCGGAGGGCGGGCCAGGTAGCTCGGCATGGGTGGGGGTGGGGCCGTAAAGTTTTGTGAAAGGGGGAAAGTGAAAGTCCTCGAAAGGAAGGAGGCGCGGCTGCTGTATTCATCCACAAATCCGGAGCCTGGGCTCACCACCTGGCAGGTGAGAGTGAGCGCTGGGCCGCGAACCCCCAGACGGCCGCCGCGGGTCACCCGCGGCCTGCGGTGTACCGGCTCCCCAAGAGCCCAGCGGTGCTGCACCTTCTCCCGAGCTTTAGGTCATTTGCAAAATCTTCCAAATTCTTCGGATTAGGACCCGCCCGTCCTCCAACCTCTGCTACCTGGGGCTGCCTCAAGGACGAATCGGGCCCCTAGAGTCACCTATTAGGGTCATCTATTATGTTTGAAGAATGCAGACTCTTCAGCTTGAACCTAGGTCCAACGAGTCAGACACACTCTGGGGTGGGGCCAAGAATTTGCATTTTTGGTAAATGTCCTGCTGGTAACAAACATTAAGGTTTAGTAATCAATGGTCGGGTACGGGACATTTTAGTCAGGGCGGGGTGGGGGGTAGCGGGATCCAGGAACAAAATCTTAGCTTTGCCATTTTTAGCTGTAGTTTTCGGCGGACACAACATCTTTATTTTATTTTTATGTGGTGCTGAGGATCGAACCTAGCGCCCCGTGCATGCCAGGCAAGCGCGTTACCGCTTGAGCCACATCCTTAGCCCTCCAGCCCACATGCTTTTCTTCTAACTCCTGCACTCAAGTGAGCCTGGGGAAGAGCTGGAGGGGTTAAGGTGAAACCATGGGAATTTGCTGCCTAGCTAAAAAATACCTGGTTATACTTACCAGTATTTCTGAAAACAACTAGATCCCTGGGGCACTGTGAATAGACAGCAGAAGCCAATCTCAAAGTCCTCAAGCCCTCCGAACACTTAGTGGGCATCACTCATCCTCCTGAATCAGTCAGAGGCCTAGGAGAGGGCAGTTTAGACTCTACTGTCTGCCGCACTGCGTGGTGTTGGAACCTTTGATTGCAGCTCAGAGAGCAGGAGAATCCAACCAACTCCAGACCTGGGAGGGTGTAGCGCCTTGAAGTGGGACATTTAAACACTCATTCTTAGGTCAATTGCTTTAATACTTTCCCTGCAGAGATGTTCCAGAGAGTTAAGTCTCCAGACTAGCCCACATCTTCACCTCCCACACCTGCTTGCCTGGGCCTATCTAGAACAAACCCTTAGTCTACCATAATCTGACTCGATTTTGGTGGGGTTTTTGTTCGTTGATTTTGTAGGGGTTGAACCCAGAGGTGCATTACCACTGAGCTACACTCCAAGCCCTTTTCATTTTTTGAGACAGGGTCTTGCTGAATTACTGAGGCTGGCCTTCAGTTTGAGATGTCTTGCCTCAATTCCTGAGTCACTGGGATTACCCCCATAAACCATCTAGCCCAGCCATAATCTGATTCTTCCTACAGCCTTGACTTTCACTCTGTAATTATTTCTCCAACCCCCTTTCCCCTAGGGCACTACCTGTGCTTTAGTCAGTTTTAGAGGGAAATGAGCCATTTTCCTCCTGCCCCAGGGCTTTTGCACATGAAAATCCTGTTGGTCCGAAAAAATTCCAAATCATTCTTTAAAACTCAGCTCAAGCATCACTTCTTCTGTACACATTCTTGACCTCCACCTCCCCCATCAAGATAAGGAATCTATTCTCATGTTCTCATGGAATGTTCATTGAGTAGTCAGTTCAGTGTTTTAGGGCACATTCATTCCTATAATTTTATTTTTAAACACCTATTAAAATGGTGTACAGATTTTATCTTTTTGTACTAGGGATTAAACCCAGGAGCGTTTTGCTTTTATTTTTAAAGACAGGATTTGGGGCTGGGGTTGTGGCTCAGTGGTAGAGTGCTCGCCTAGCATGCACGAGGCACTGGATTCGAGCCTCAGCACCACATAAATGTAAAATAAGAATACTGTGTCCATCTAGAATAAATATTAAAAAAAAAAAGACAGGATCTTGCTAAATTGCTGGGACTGGCCTTCAAACTTGCCATACTCCTGCCTCAGCCTCCCAAATAGCTCAGATTATAGTGTGTAATACCAAACCTGACTGGTGTAGTAGATCTATGAATGTTAACATACAAATAGATTCATGTAACTACCACCACCATCAGGGGATAGAACACTTCCATCATCCCCAAAAAACTCCCTCCTACCATCCCTTTGTAGTCATGCCCTCCCCCGCTCTACTCTCTGGCAGCTACTGATCTGTTCTCTATCACTGGAATTTTGTCTTTTCCACAGTGTCATATACATGGAATATTACAGTACTTATGATTCACACAGCATAATGCCTTTGAGATTTAACCATGTTGTTTGTATCAATAGTTCATTTCTTTTTATTGTTAAATAGTATTTCACAGTATGAGTATGCAATAGTTTATCCATTCACCTGTTGAAGGACTTGGATTATTTCCAGCTTTTGGCCATTACAAATAGAACTGCCAGAAAAGGTGTACAGGTTTTTGTGTGAGCATAAGTTCTTATGCCTTTAGGATAAATAAGTAGGAGTGAGATATCCGGGTCACATGGTAAGTGTATATTAGAATTAATTTAAAGACTGCCAAACCATTTTCCCCAGTGGCTTTACCATTTTGTATCACCAACAGCAATGTATAAACATATGAGAGTTCCAATTGCTTCACACCCTCCGTACTTAAAATTGTTACTACTTTTTATTTTAACCATTCTAAGAGATATGTAGAGATAGATATCTTATTGTGGCTTTAATTTGCATTTCTCTAATAACTGATGATACTGAATATTTTTTCATGTGTTTAATTGCCATCTGCATATATTCTTTGGTGAAATGTCTGTTCAAGTCTTTTGTCCATTTTTTTAGTTGGGTCATTTATTTTCTCACTGTTGAGTTTTGAGAGTTTTTTATATATTGTAGATAGTTCCTTGTCAGATGTGTGAATTCCAAATATTTTCTAAGTCTGCACCTTTTCATCCTTGAACAAAGTACCTTTCACAGAGAAAAAGTGTTTCACTTCAATAAAGTATAATTTATCAGTTTTGTCTTTTGGTATCACAACTAAGAACTCTTTGCTTAATCCCAGGTCATTAAGATTTCCTGTTTTCTTCTAAAAGTTTGTATATTTTTCAGATCAGTTGTTAGATATGTAAATACTTATAATTGTTCTATCTTCTTGCTCTATTGAACATTTTATTAATGTATAATGTCCTTCTTTGTCATCTGTAACCTTTTTTGGATTTAAAGCCTATAATGTGCAGGGCACAATGGTGCACACCTGTAATCCCAGTGGTAAGGGAGGCTGAAGCAGGAGGATCACAAATTCAAAGCCAGCCTCAGAAACTTAATGAAACCCTGTCTCAAAATTAAAAAATAAAAAATAAAGAAAAATTTAAAAGGGCTAGGGATGGGACTCACCTGGGTTTAATCCCTATTGCCAAAAATTAAAAATAAAAAATTAAAACTATATCATCTGCTCTTAGCATTTGCAGTGTGTGTGTGTGTGTGTGTGTGTGTACGTACATGCTGGGGATGGAACTCCAAGCTTTGTGCATGCTAAGCACAAACTCGACCACTGAGTTATACCCCTAGCCCCAGGAATATCTTTTTCTGTCCATTCACTTTCAGTCTGTTTGTGCCTTTGGATCTGAAGTGAGTGAATAGTATATAATTGGATCGTGATTTTTATTTATTTTTTTTTAAAGAGAGAGAGAATATTTATTTTTTAGTTTTTTTTCGGCAGACACAACATCTTTGTTTGTATGTGGTGCTGAGGATCGAACCCGTGCCGCACGCATGCCAGGCGAGCGCGCTACCGCTTGAGCCACATCCCCAGCCCCGATCGTGATTTTTAAATTCATTCTGTCAGTTCATTTTTTGTTTATTGGTTAGTTGGTTGGTTGGTTGGTTGGGCTTCATTATGTTTGTTTGTTTGTTGTTTATAGTACTGGGGATTGAATCTAGAGGTGCTTTGCCACTGAGCTATATCCCTAGTACATTTTATTTTTTGTTTTGACACAGGATTTTTGTGAAAGTGTTCTAAGCTGTCTCAAACTAGCAATCCTCCTGCCTTTGCCTCCCAAGTAGCTGGCATTCGAGGATTACATGACTGTCCCCAGCTCCAATCTGACTTTTGATTAGAGAATTTAGTCCACTTACATTTAAAGTAATTACCGATAAGGAGGGACTTTATTCTGTTATTTCACTGTTTATTTTCCTTAGAGCTATATTGTCCCTCATTTTCCGCATTACTACAGTCGTCCCCTTTCTCCATGGATGTCTGAAACCACAGATAGTATCAAACATTACATATGATTTTTCCTATACCTATACACCTCTGATAAAGTTTAATAAATTAAGCAATAAGAAATCAATAACATAGAACAATTAACATTAATAAAATAGAACAATTAAATCAATATGCTATAATAAAATCAAAATATCTTATTGTATTACATTCACCCTTCTTGTGGTATGAGATGATACAGTGACTATGTGATGAAATAAAGTAAGGTAAATTATGATATTAGGCTACTAGGTAAGGATTACTTGAATATAAGCACTGTGATACTGCCACTGTTGATCTGATAACTGAAATGGCTTCTAAGTGAATAATAGGTAGGTGTTATAGACCATGGTTACCCTTGATGAAACAGTGATTCCTGGGCAGGATGGACCTGGACAGTGTGAGATTTAATCACACTACTCAAAATAGTAAACAACTTAAAACACAGAGATTATGGGTTTTGTTGGGGTATTTTTGTTTTTTTGTTTTGGTACTCAGGGGCACTTGACCACTGAGCCACATCCCCAGCTCCACTTTGTATTTTATTTGGAAACAGGGTCTCACTGAGTTGCTTAATGCTTTGGAGCTCTAACACTGAGCTACATCCCCAGATCTTTTTATTTTGAGGCAGGATCTCACTAAATCGCCCAGGCTGGCCTTGTGATCCTCCTCCACAGACTCCCAAGTAGCTCAGATTACAAGTGTGCATAACCTGCCTGGCTCAATTTGTTGAGAGCCACAGCTGAGTCGGGATGGCGCCTGGCATTGCCAGAAGGAGTGGTTGAGAGGTGATGCCAGCAAGCATTAAGATGATGATAATTAAGTTAAGCTGTGTATAATTGCTGTGACTGGATGATGCTGGATTGGGGCAGGCTGTGTATTCAGTTGTATATGGACCCCTGCTGTCCGGCAATAGGGCGGCTCCTGCTGCCTCGGCCTGCTACTTTGAGTGCCTGTTGAGTTCTTGCGGTGTTCTGGTGGAGTTCGCAATAAAGGAGTTCGTGTTTGAACCTACAAGTGCCTCGTGGCGGCTCGGTTATTTTGTGCCCAGCCAGACTGTGGCACTGGCTTTGTGACCCTCCTCCACAGACTCCCAAGTAGCTCAAATTACAAGTGTGCATAACCTGCCTGGCTCTAATAATTCTTTTAAATGTTATACTCTTAAATTATGTAGAAAACAAATGATTAATAATTATTTTAAAATTAATCTCCTACATCATATAGAAAGCAGACTGCGGATACAGTGTAGTGGTATAGTGCATGCTTAGTATGTATGAGGCCCTGGGTTTGATCGCTAGTAGCTTCCCCACAAAAAAAAAAAAAAAAAAAAGTAGGAAAAAAATGGAGCTATAAATTGTTACAATGATACTAACTTTTATTATTTTCCACCTATTTGCCTTTATGAGATCTTCATTTATTTGTATGACTTCAAGTTGCTATCTGGTATCCTTTATTCCACTTTGAAGGATACACTTGAAAAAAAATTTTTTTTAAACAGGGTCTTGCTATTCTGTTCAGGTTGGCCTCAAGTTCCTGGGCTCAAGGGATCCTCCTGTCTCAGCCTCCTGCATATCTAAGACTGCTAGCCCCTTGAGCATTTTTTGCAGGTTTAGTGGTAATGAACTCCCGCAGCTCCTGTCTGTTCAAAAATGTCTTATTTCTCTTTCTCTCTTTCTCCCTCTCTTTTAAAGGAAGTTTGCCCACTAAAGGATTTTTGTCTGATGAGATTTTTTTTTCCTTTTAACATTTTGAACATATTGGCCCACTGCCTCTGATCTGCAAAGTGTCTGATAAGAAACCTACTTATAATGTCATTAAGGTTCCCTTAAATGTGAGTCACTTTTCTCTTGCTATTTTCAAGATTCTCTTTTTTGTATTGGGTTTTGAGTTTGATTATAATGTGCCTCAGTGAGTCTCTAAGTTCATTTTACTTGGAGATTGTTGAGCACTTTGGATGTCTTTCATCAAATTTGGGAACTTTTCATCTATTATTTCTCCAAATATTCTTTCCACCCCTTTCCTTCTCCTTCTCTATTCTCCTTTTGAAATTCCCAAAATGTGTGTCTTGGTTTGCTTCATGGTGTCCCATGGGCCCCTTAGACTTTGCTTTCTTCAGTTTATTTTCTTTCTGTTCCTTAGACTTGATGATTTCCACTATCCAATCTTCAAGTTTATTGATTTTTTCTTCTGTCTCCTCAAAACTGTCTTTGAATCTCTCCAGTGAATTTTTTATTTCAGTCAGTGTACTTTTCAGCTCTGGAATTTTTTCTTTCTTTTTAGATTTTTCCATCTCTTTATTGATATTGACGTCTGTTTTAATAAATAACCCAGTTAATAAATGGGCAAATGAACTAAACAGACATGAACTAAATTCTCAAAAAGAAAGAAATACAGGGGCTGGGTTTGTGGCTCAGTGGTAGAGCACTTGCCTTGCATTTGTGAGGCACTGGGTTCGATTCTCAGCACCACATATAAATAAATGAATTAAATGAAGGTCCATCAACAACTAAAAAAAAATTTTAAGTATAAAAAAAAAGAAATACAAACTTATGTAGAATACCAACAAACTTATGAAAAAAAGTTCAACATTGTTGGCAGTTAGGGAAATGCAAATACATTGAGATTTCCTCTCACTCCAGTTAGAAGGACAGCCATCAAAAATACAAACAATAGGGCTGGGGTTATAGCTCAGTGAGGGAGCACTTGCCTTGCATGTGTGAGGCACTGGGTTCAATCCTCAGTACCATATATAAATAAATAAAATAAAGGTATTGTGTCCATCTATAACTAAATTTTTTTTTTTTTACAAAAGAATACAAACAATAAATGCTAGAAAGAATATGGTGGTCAAATGGCTGGGAAGATGGCGGCGAGGGGAGTGCATTACCCCCGTGTGCTGCTTCACTGTGTGGGAGTGTGACAAGTCAGGACGGCTGAAGGATATCTTGTTGGGAATTTCCAGCAATAGTGGGGTGCGCCGGAACCTGGAGGAAGGATTTCCATCGCATGAGGATCGGCTACGGGGACTCAAACGCGAGAGGTTTGTCGCACGGAGGGTAACACTGCTTATTCAGCGAATCGCCCCGCGGCTGGAGTCTGCAAGGCGCGCTGGGATAGAGACGCAGGGTTACAGCGCTGCAGTTTCTGCCAGACGCGCAAGCACCGCACTCAGGGCTGAATTCTGGGTTCGAGACGGGGAAGGAAGCGGTCCATCTCGGTTCTCCACACCGGTCAGACCACAGAGGAGGCCAGCAGCCACCATGTTGGTAAACTGACGTCACCACACCTGTTTTTGACTGACCGCAGCTCATTCAGCCATAGAACAGGTAATTTCAGGCTGCAATTCGCCTGCGGCTTGCAGACAGATTGCTAGGGTTCAGCGCCTGGGGGCTTCTTAAAATCTGATCTTATCGGAGTGAACACGGAGCGCGGGGCGGCCGAGTCCCGGCTCCCGGAGCCGTCCCGGAACCGCCCTGGCTCCGGGCTGCGGAGCCTGCGGAGGCTGCTTCTTGGACCCTGCTAATATCAGAGCAAACACGAAACACCAAGAGGCCGAGTTCCGGCTCCCGGAACTGAGCCCGCGGGGACTGCTTCTTGGAGCTTACACTTGTAGGAGCTTACACCGAGCACAGAGCGGCCGAGTTCCGGCTCCCGGAACCGTCCCGGAACCGCCCTGGCTCAGGGCTGCGGAGCCCGCGGAGGCTGCTTCTTGGACCCTGCTACTATCAGAGCATACACCAAGCACTAAGCGGCCGAATTCCGGCTCCCGGAACTGAGCCCGCGGGGGCTGCTTCTTGGAGCCTACACTTATAGGAGCTTATACCGAGCACGGAGCGGCCGAGTTCCGGCTCCCGGAACTTCCCTGGACCGGGGCTGGGAGCCCGCGGAAACTGTGTCTCGGTCCGGGTCCTGCTGAGGGCAGGTCAGGACTCACCCATTGCTTGGGTTGCCTGGCAAGGGGAACGAAATGCTGCCATTCGCATAGGATACCAACATGGCAGAGATCTGATGTCAGCAGAAAGCGGTGGAGGAGAGATCTTCATCAATACCAGCGGTGACATAAGCAGTTGGTCTCCTGGTAAGGGGGGTGAGGCTCAGTCACCCGAGTCTCCTCAATTTGTCCTCAAGCCAGAGGGAAGGAGCCGGGCCGCCGCCAGCCCCCGGAGCAGGCCCAGCGGCTCGCCAGCGTGGTGACCGCGTGACCCCAATTGGAGAGGGGGCGGAGCGGAGCTGCCACCCAAACCCGCCAGGTGGGCAGACCCACGACCCAGTAGTACATGGGCGTGGTAGGAGGGGCAGGGCAGAGCCGCCCTTCGCGCTTGCAAGGTAAACAGACCTGTGACAGCCTGGCGGGTCAGGCCCAGTGGCCTGCCAGTGTGGTACACACGTCACCCCAACTCGAGTAGGGGCAGAGCAGATCCTTATCCCACGCCCGGATCAGGCCCTGCCGGTGTGGTGGTCACGTGACCCCAATTGGAGTGGGGGTGGAGCGGAACCGCCACCCGTGCCCGCAGGGTGAGCAGACCAGTGATCAACCTGCAGATCAGGCCCAGGGGTCCGCAGGCGTGGTAGGAGGGGCAGGGCAGATCCGCAGCCCGCGCCTTCAAGGTAGGCAGACCTACAACAGACCTGCGGATCAGGCCCAGGAGCCTGCCGGCGGGGTACAAACACCACCCTAATTGGAGTAGTGACAGAGCAGAGTCGCCTCCCTTGCCAGGATCAGACCCAGCATCCTGCAGGCGGGGTAGTCACGACACCCCAATTGGAGTAGGGGCAAAGCAGAGCCTCCACTCGTGCCCGAAAGGTGGGCAGATCTGCGACCGACCAGCAGGACAGGCCCAGTGGCCTGCTGGTACGACAGACACGTCACCCCAATTGGAGTAGGGGCAGAACAGAGCCGCCACCAGCTCCCAGAACAGGCCCAGTGACCTGCCGGCGTGGTAGCCACGACACCCCAATTGGAATAAGGAGAGAGCAGAGCCGCCGCCCGCACCTGCAGGAAAGATACGCAAGCAGTATGAAAAGACAAGGAAAGAAAGGACCACAAGCAATGCAGGTCAACGCAACTTTAGAAGAGGTAACAGCTGCAGCAGATGGAATGTCAGATAAAGAATTCAGGATATACATGCTTCAGATGATCTGGAGTATCAAGGAAGACATTAAACAGCAAAATCAGACAATGAAAGATCACTTCGACAACGAATTACGCAAACAAATCCAGGAAGCAAAGGATCAACTATACAGGGAGATAGAGGTTATAAAAAACAAGCAATCAGAAATCCTAGAAATGCAGGAAGCAATAAACCAACTTAAAAACTCAATGGAGAATACTACCAACAGAGTAGAACACTTAGAAGATAGAACATCAGACAATGAAGACAAAGTATTTCAACTGGAAAAGAACATAGACAGCTCAGCAAGACTGTTAAGAAACCATGAGCAGAACATCCAAGAAATATGGGATAACATTAAGAGACCAAACTTAAGAGTCATTGGGATACAGGAAGGTACAGAGCTCCAAACCAAAGGAATGAGCAGTCTATTCAATGAAATAATACAAGAAAACTTCCCAGACTTGAAGAATGAGACAGAATCCCAAATCCTAGAAGCCTACAGGACGCCGAATGTGCAAAATCATAAGAGATCCACACCTAGACACATTATAATGAAGATGCCCAACATACAGAATAAGGAGAGAATTTTAAAAGCTACAAGAGAAAGGAAGCAGATTACATTTAGGGGCAAGCCAATCAGGATAACAGCTGATCTTTCACCACAGACTCTGAAAGCTAGAAGATCCTGGAATAACATATTTCAAACACTGAAAGATAATGGGTTCCAACCAAGAATTGTGTATCCAGCGAAATTAAGCTTCAGGATGGAGAATGAAATTAAAACCTTCCACGATAAACAAAAGTTTAAAGAATTCGCAGCTAGAAAACCATCTCTTCAAAACATCCTAGCCAAAGTATTACAGGAAGAGGAAATGGAAAATAACAATGAAAACCAACAGGGGGAGGTAGGAAAGTAAAGGGGGGGGGGAAACAATCAAAGAGGAAAACAAACAATGTTTAGTAACAGAAATAAACAAATATGGCTGGAAGAACAACCCATATCTCAATAATAACCCTAAATGTTAATGGCTTAAACTCACCAATTAAGAGACACAGGCTAGTAGAATGGATCACAAAACAAGACCCAACAATATGCTGCCTACAGGAGACGCATTTGATAGGAAAAGACATACATAGGCTGAAGGTGAAAGGTTGGGAAAAATCATATCACTCATATGGACTTCGGAAACAAGCAGGCGTGTCCATACTCATATCAAATAAAATAGATTTCAAGCCAAAGTTAATCAAAAGAGATAAAGAGGGACACTACATACTGCTTAAGGGAACCATACACCAACAAGACATAACAATCATAAATATTTATGCCCCAAACAATGGTGCAGCTATGTTCGTCAAACAAACTCTTCTCAAGTTCAAGAGTCTAATAGACCACCACACCATAATCATGGGAGACTTCAACACACCTCTCTCGCCACTGGACAGATCTTCCAAACAAAAGTTGAATAAGGAAACTATAGAACTCAATAACACTATTAATAACCTAGACCTAATTGACATATATAGAGTATACCACCCAACATCAAGCAGTTACACTTTTTTCTCAGCAGCACATGGATCCTTCTCAAAAATAGATCATATGTTATGTCACAGGGCAACTCTTAGACAATATAAAGGAGTAGAGATATTACCATGCATCTTATCTGATCATAATGGAATGAAACTGAAAATCAACGATAAAAGAAGGAAGGAAAAAGCATACATCAATTGGAGAATGAACAATAGGTTACTGAATGATCAATGGGTTATAGAAGACATCAAGGAGGAAATTAAAAAATTCTTAGAGATAAATGAAAACACAGACACAACATATCGGAATCTATGGGACACATTGAAAGCAGTTCTAAGAGGAAAATTCATTGCTTGGAGTTCATTCCTTAAAAAAAGAAAAAACCAACAAATAAATGATCTCATACTTCATCTCAAAATCCTTGAAAAAGAAGAGCAAAACAACAGCAAAAGAAGTAGAAGGCAAGAAATAATTAAAATCAGAGCTGAAATTAATGAAATCGAAACAAAAGAAACAATTGAAAAAATTGACAAAACTAAAAGTTGGTTCTTTGAAAAAATAAACAAAATCGACAGACCCTTAGCGATGCTAGTGAAGAGAAGAAGAGAGAGAACTCAAATTACTAGCATACGGGATGAAAAAGGCAATATCACAACAGACACTTCAGAAATACAGAAGATAATCAAAAACTATTTTGAATCCTTATACTCCAATAAATTAGAAGATAGTGAAGGCATAGATAAATTTCTTAAGTCATATGATCTGCCCAGATTGAGTCAGGAGGATATAGAAAACCTAAACAGACCAATATCAATTGAGGAGATAGAAGAAATCATCAAAAGACTACCAACTAAGAAAAGCCCAGGTCCCGATGGGTATACAGCAGAATTTTACAAAACCTTTAAAGAAGAACTAATACCAATACTTTTCAAGCTACTTCAGGAAATAGAAAAGGAGGGAGAACTTCCAAATTCATTCTATGAGGCCAACATCACCCTGATACCTAAACCAGACAAAGACACTTCAAAGAAAGAAAACTACAGACCAATATCTCTAATGAACCTAGATGCAAAAATCCTCAATAAAATTCTGGTGAATCGGATACAAAAACATATAAAAAAAATTGTACACCATGATCAAGTAGGATTCATCCCTGGGATGCAAGGCTGGTTCAATATACGGAAATCAATAAATGTTATTCACCACATCAATAGACTTAAAAATAAGAACCATATGATCATCTCGATAGATGCGGAAAAAGCATTTGACAAAGTACAGCATCCCTTTATGTTCAAAACTCTAGAAAAACTAGGGATAACAGGAACATACCTCAATATTGTAAAAGCAATCTATGCTAAGCCTCAGGCTAGCATTATTCTGAATGGAGAAAAACTGAAGGCATTCCCTCTAAAATCTGGAACAAGACAGGGATGCCCTCTCTCTCCACTTCTCTTCAACATAGTTCTCGAACCACTGGCCAGAGCAATTAGACAGACGAAAGAAATTAAAGGCATAAAAATAGGAAAAGAAGAAATTAAATTATCACTATTTGCAGATGATATGATTCTATATCTAGCAGACCCAAAAGGCTCTACAAAGAAACTATTAGAGCTAATAAATGAATTCAGCAAAGTGGCAGGATTTAAAATCAACACGCATAAATCAAAGGCATTCCTGTATATCAGCGACAAATCCTCTGAAATGGAAATGAGGACAACCACTCCATTCAAAATATCTTCAAAAAAAATAAAATACTTGGGAATCAACCTAACAAAAGAGGTGAAAGACTTATACAATGAAAACTACAGAACCCTAAAGAGAGAAATAGAAGAAGATCTTAGAAGATGGAAAAATATACCCTGTTCATGGATAGGCAGAACTAACATCATCAAAATGGCGATATTACCAAAAGTTCTCTATAGGTTTAATGCAATGCCAATCAAAATCCCAATGGCATTTCTTGTAGAAATAGAGAAAGCAATCATGAAATTCATATGGAAAAATAAAAGACCCAGAATAGCAAAAACAATGCTAAGCAAGAAGTGTGAATCAGGCGGTATAGCGATACCAGACTTCAAACTATACTACAGAGCAATAGTAACAAAAACAGCATGGTACTGGTACCAAAACAGGCGTGTGGACCAATGGTACAGAATAGAGGACACAGAAACCAATCCACAAAACTACAACTATCTTATATTTGATAAAGGGGCTAAAAGCATGCAATGGAGGAAGGATAGCATCTTCAACAAATGGTGCTGGGAAAACTGGAAATCCATATGCAACAAAATGAAACTGAATCCCTTTCTCTCGCCATGCACAAAAGTGAATTCAAAATGGATCAAGGAACTTGATATCAAATCAGAGACGCGCCGTCTGATAGAAGAAAAAGTTGGCTACGATCTACAGTCGGTGGGGTCGGGCTCCAAATTCCTCAATAGGACACCCATAGCACAAAAGTTAATAACTAGAATCAACAAATGGGACTTACTCAAACTAAGAAGTTTTTTCTCAGCAAAAGAAACAATAAGAGAGGTAAATAGGGAGCCTACATCCTGGGAACAAATCTTTACTCCTCACGCTTCAGATAGAGCCCTAATATCCAGAGTATACAAAGAACTCAAAAAATTAGACAATAAGAGAACAAACAACCCAATCAACAAATGGGCCAAGGACCTGAACAGACACTTCACAGAGGAGGACATACAGTCAATCAACAAGTACATGAAAAAATGCTCAACATCTCTAGCTGTCAGAGAAATGCAAATCAAAACCACCCTAAGATACCATCTCACTCCAGTAAGATTGGCAGCCATTAGGAAGTCAAACAACAACAAGTGCTGGCGAGGATGTGGGGAAAAGGGTACACTTGTACATTGCTGGTGGGACTGCAGATTGGTGCAGCCAATTTGGAAAGCAGTATGGAGATTTCTTGGAAAGCTGGGAATGGAGCCACCATTTGACCCAGCTATTCCCCTTCTTGGTCTATTCCCTAAAGACCTAAAAAGAGCATGCTACAGGGACACTGCTACATCGATGTTCATAGCAGCACAGTTCACAATAGCAAGACTGTGGAACCAACCTAGATGCCCTTCAATAGACGAATGGATAAAAAAAAATGTGGCATTTATACACAATGGAGTATTACTCTGCATTAAAAAATGACAAAATCATAGAATTTACAGGGAAATGGATGGCATTAGAGCAGATTATGCTAAGTGAAGCTAGCCAATCCCTAAAAAACAAATGCCAAATGTCTTCTTTGATATAAGGAAAGTAACTAAGAACAGAGTAGGGACGAAGAACAGGAGAAGAAGATTAACATTTAACAGGGATGAGAGGTGGGAGGGAAAGGGAGAGAGAAGGTAAATTGCACGGTAATGGAAGGAGACCCTCAGGGTTATACAGTGGAGGGGGTAGAGAGAGAGGAGGGGAGGGGAGGGGAGAGGTGGGAGGGGGGAGGGTGGATGATGGGAAAGGCAGCGGAGCACAACAGACACTAGTATGGCAATTTGTAAATCAATGGATGTGTAACTGATGTGAATCTGCAATCTGTGTATGGGGTGAAGGTGGGAGTTCATAACCCACTAGAATCAAAGTGTGGAATATGATATGTCAAGAAATTTGTAATGTTTTGAACAACCCACAATAAAAAATTAAAAAAAAAAAAAAAAAAAGGATAAGTAAAACCCAAAATACTAATAATAAGCAATTACATGCTATTTAAATGAGCATTAAAGAGTTAATCATGCTAGAAATCTTAATATAAATATTTCCTGCTGAGAAACAAGTGAGAGAGAAAAAAAATCTCAAATGATACTTGGTAAATGGTCCCATGTCACGGTATTCTAACTTACTACTATGGTTATTTCTTGATACTACTATACTAACAACGGTGACTGAAACCAATTTCATTTGTAACATCCCTACCCAAGAATATGAACATGTGAAAGGCAATTAAAAAAAAAAAAAAAAAAAAAAAGAATATGGTGAAAAGGGAGTGCTCTTACACCATTGATGGGGTTGTAAATTAACACAAGCACTATGGAAGTCAGTTTGAGGTTCCCCAAAAGACTAGGAATAGAACCACGATATGATTCAGCTATACCATTCCTCACTATTTATCCTAAAGTATTCAAGTCAGCATATTATAGCAACACATGCATACCCATGTTTATAGCAGCAAAATTCACAATAGTCAAACTATGGAACCAGTCTAGGTGTCCATAAATGGATGAATGAATAAAGAAAAAATACACACACACACACACACACAATGGGGTTTTATTCAGCCATAAAGAAGAATGAAATTATGTCATTTACAGGAAAATGGATGGAACTGGAGAACATTATGTTAAGCAAAATAGGCCAAACTCAGAAAGTCAAGGGTCACATGTTTTCTTTCATATGTGGAAACTAGAGAGGAAAAAGGGGGGAAGAAAGGTCATGGGTGGGGCATCTCATGAAAATCAAAGGGAGATCAGTAGAGGAAAGGGACCAGGGGGAGGGAGGAGGGGACAGGAAAGGGGAAATACTGGAAAATGATACTGGCCAAATTATATTTTTATATTATGTGCATGAATGACTATGTAACAATGAATTCCACCATTATGTACAACTGTAATACACCCATAAAAATAGGGTAAAAAATGATATTTCTGTTTTGTTTGTATATAATTTTATTGACTTAATCCACATCTTCCTCCTTTAATCCTTCGACTCCCCCCTCCCTGGGTGCTGGGAATCAATCAAACCAGGACCTCACACAGCTAGGCAAGTACTCTACCACTGAGCTACATCCCCTCTTTGAACATCTTTTTTTTGTTGTTGTTGTTGTTACTAGGGGTTGAACCCAGGGGTACTCTACTACTCAGCTACATCCCCAGCCATTTTCATTTTTTTATTTTGAGACAGGGTCTTGCTTTGTTGCTTAGTGCCTTGCTAAGTTGCTGAGGTGGGCCTCAAACTTGCTATTCTCCTGGCCTAGCCTCCTGAGTCACTGGATTTACAGGCATGAGCCACTGAAATGGCTATTCCCTAAACATCTTTAAAGTCTTTTGTCCAGATCTTTTTCAGGGATAGTTCCTGTTAATTTTTTTTAAATATTACTTTTTAGTTATAGGTAGATTCTATACCTTTATTTTATTTTTATATGGTGCTAAGGATCAAACCCAGTGCCTCACACACGCTAGGAGAGCACTCTGCCTCTGAGCCACAACCCCAGCCTTCCTGTTAAATTTTTAATGCACCATGTTTTCCTGTTTGTTTGTATTATTTTGGGTTGTTTTTATTACTTTATGGAAACTATACATTTTAACCTAATAATAGGTAACTCTGGAAATTAGAGCCACCCCCCTTCACTAAGGATGGATGTTTTTTGTTATGATTTTTATTGTAGGCTCTCAGTGTGCCAAGGATCAGCCTGAAGTCTATATACATGCATTTCTCCTGTGTGTGTGTGTGTGTGAGAGAGAGATTTTTGTTGTTGTTTTCGTTGGCCTGTGCCTTTCCCTGGGCATGTACAGGCACTTTCTAATTTCCTTTGCATATGCAATTGTTTTCTTATGTCCTAGTCCTTACGATGACTGGCTCCTAACAAGACATGGGAAGAAAAAAAGTGGGGGCAAGAAAGAGTTATGGAGAGGGAAGTGTTTACAACAATGGGGGAGGTACCACAATGACTATCATCTGCACCCCTGTGATTAGAATGAGTAATCAAAGCACAGATCCATGATATTTGGAGAACAGGATCATTTTTTCCCACTCTGGCTCCCACAAGCTGTGTTCAGGCTGCTCCAGAAACTGGGCACAGCTGCCGGCCATGGGACTAGGGTTGGAGGACTGTGGCTACTACTGTGCTAAGAGCTGAAATGGACCAAAATTAACCACAATTTATGTCCAACCCTTTTTCTGGAAGTTTCAAGACTTCAATTGGCTCCAGAGTTCCAGAACACTGAGAGAATCTGCCAGTGCAATTGTTACCTGGGAAGGGAGATAGATTTCTGGTGTTTTGTATCCATCCACCTCGAAGTCTACCCTAAAAGTAGGTTATACTCTACCATCTTCCTGGGATACTCCTCTAATAGTTTATGTTTTACATAACTAGCTTTTATATAAGATCTGAGATTTATGTTGAGGTTCATTTGTCTGTCTATGGATGTCCAATCTCAGCACTATTTGTTGAAAAGACTATCGTTTCTCATTAAATGGTCTTTATACTTTTCTAAAAATTAAAAAACCATATTTGTATGGATCTCTTTATTCTGCTCCATTGATCCATGTGACTAGCCCTTTATCTATACCACACTGACGATTACTATAGTTTTAGTCTTAAAATCAGGTGGTGCAATTCCTCCAACTTTTTTCTTATTATTTGAAATTGGTTTGGCTATTCTAGTTATTTTACCTTTTATATAAATTTCAGAATCAGTTTGTCTATATCTATAAAAAAAAATTATGGGAATTGGGAACGTAGTTCAGTGGTAGAGTGCTTGTCTACTATGCTCAAGATCTTGGGTTTGATTACCAGCACTGTTAAATAAAACTTACTGAGATTTTTATTAGAAATGCATTAAATCAAAGGAGAAATGATATTTTTTTTTAAAGAGAGAGTGAGAGAAAGAGAGAGAGGGAGAGAGAGAGAGAATTTTTTTTTTAATATTTATTTTTTAGTTTTCTGTGGACACAACATCTTTGTATGTGGTGCTGAGGATCGAACCCGGGCTGCACACATGCCAGGCGAGTGTGCGCTACCCCTTGAGCCACATCCCCAGCCCAGAAATGATATTTTTTTATGTTGGTCTTCTAGTCCATGAACGTGGTATTTCTATTATTTATAATTATTTGTGGAGGGGGACATTCTAGAGATTGAACACAGGGCCTTTCCATGCTAAGCACATACTGTACCGCTGAACTTCAACCCTAGCCCCTCATCTTTGATTTCTTTTTTTTTTTTAATATTTATTTTTTAGTTTTTCAGCGGACACAACATCTTTGTTTGTATGTGGTGCTGAGGATCGAATCCGGGCTGCACGCATGCCAGACGAGCGCGCTACCGCTTAAGCCACATCCCCAGCCCCTCATCTTTGATTTCTTTAGTCAGTATTTTATAGCTTTTAGTATATGCAGCCTATACGTTTTGCTAGCTTTAGACCTAATATTTCCTAGTTTTGAAACTGCTGTAATTTCTTTAAAATCTTGGTTTCTAATTATTCATTATTAATTTATGTAAATATAATTGGTTTTTGTGGTTTGCCTCCTGTAATCTTAGAAAAGACACTTTCATTGTGTGAGGGGCTTTTTTGTACATTCCTTGGCAGTGTTTGGTTTTGTTTTTAACATTAGCAAGCATGTTGTCCACAAACAATTAATCTCTTTCTTTTTAATTTTATTTTTTTCTTCCTTGTGGTAGTAGGGACTAAACCCAGGAATTCCACATGCTCAAAAGTGCTCTACCACTGAGCTATGTAAAAAGTTTTATTTGATTTTGAGGCAGGGTCTCACTAAGTTACTTGGGCTGGCCTTGAACTTGCAATCCTCCTGCCTCAACCTCCTGAGCTGGGATTATAGGTGTGTGCCACAGTTCCTGGCCCTTTCCAAACTTATGCATTATTGATGTTCAATAGGTATAATGAGAGTAGATGTCCTTACTTTGTTCCCAATCTTAGGGGGACAGCATTCAGTATTTCACTATTAAGCATGATGCTCACTGCCAGATATTTGTAGTCATTTAACTTTTTAACATCTCCCATCTACCAAGTTGTATACTTCACAAAAGTAGATTCTCTCTGCCCTTAATTCAGCTCCTAGTGCCTGGCATAGTGCCCAGCACATAGTAGGCCCTCAGGAAGTACTCATAGGTGGAGGGGGAATGAAGACTTAGTACTTATCTACTTTGTGAACTTCACCAGACACAACCATTGTCCTGTATGAAAGACAAGAGGGAACTTGACTGAATATGCAGAGATATCACAAAAAATAAATTTTACCACAAATATCCTAAAAGATACAACTAGGCATTGGCCCAACAGAGCTGACTTTTAAACTGGAGAGCATTTATAGATCAACTTTCTAGCAAATCTGACTATGTTGAAGTATTTATCTATAAGGTATAGATGACTGAAGTGAAATAATTATTTTAGATGGAGAGCATTCCATTCTCAAAGAGAATTTCAACAATAAGCTCTCCACTCTGAAAAACAGGGGCTTTCTGGATAAAGAATCTCACTGCTTTGCAGTCTTGGGCCCTCAGATGGGTGGGGTTGTTTCGCTAAATTTATTTCAGCCAGTTATAGAAACAGAAGGGGGAAGGGGATGGCGCAGCAGCCCTGTAGTATTAATATGTCAGGTCCAGCTTTTATTTGGGTTTTGTTTTACTTTGGGGGCTGGGGAGGTAGATAAGCAACAGAAATACTTTGCAGCTTCTGCACTGTGGTTTGCCACCTTTCTCCCAAAACATTCCCCAGTAGGCCTGTCAAAGCCACTCCCCTCCTCCCCTACCTCACCTTGGGACAGTGGGAGGATGGACTGTCCTCATGCTGCATCCACTAAATACCAAGCACTCTGCCAGGCCTTTCTCTGCAGTCACACCCCAATGCATTGGCATAAGCTTTTCTCCCACTCCCAGAAAGGATCTCAGAGGAGAGATTAAATCTGTTTGCTTTCCCTCCAGTATAAATGTGGTTATAGGGAGACTGAAGCTTTTGGCCCCAACCCCCAAAAAAAAGCCCCCTATCCAATCCCATGCCTCCACCCCCAGTGACATCATACTTGAATTTTAGGGTTTGTTGGTTATGAGAGGCCTTTTGATCCTCAGCCTCCCCAAAGCATTGAACATGCATTCTTCTTAGTACCTGACACCTGGCCAATCTCTTCTGTCACATCACTCTCTTCCATAACTAGAAAAAGAATTTGAAATGAAATTGCCATGGTTCTTTTTAAAAACTTGGCTTGGGCTGAATTTGGAATGCTTTATGGAGCACAGGTTAAGTACCTCCTACTGACATGGGCAAACTGAGGTGCCAGGAGGGGAGGAGCCGAAATCAATGTCCAGTCCCTGACTGGCTCTCAGTTCCCGGCTGTATTCAGAAGGGCCAGAGGAAGAAAGGGCTCTGAATCCATGAGCTTGTTGCAAAGATTTGACGCACAAAGAAGAGACATGTACAAAGAAACTCAGAAATCTGCTGGGCTCAAGGCTTGAATAACCGTGAGAATGAGCCAGTATACTTTGCCCAGCACCTGGCCCAAGGGAGCTCAAATGTCAGGTTGATTCCATGGCAAACTCCTGCTCACTGAGTCACCAAGGAAGACTGGAGAGGGAGCATCTGCCCTCTCCAAATCCTTCCCCAGGCCCCCGAAAGGCGAAAGCAGGGGAAACCAACAAGGGAAGCAGGGAGAGGCCCAATATGGAGATCCTCCATGGTTTTTGTTTGTTGTTTGTGGTATTCGGGACTGAGCCCAGGGCCTGGCACAGCTAGGCAAGAATTCCACCACTGAGCTATCAGCCCAGTTTCAGAGGGTTCTTGCCCTAAACTGAGGAGGGGTCGTGAGGGCAGATGGAAGATATGGCACACTAGTAAACTAGGAGTTGCTTACAAGTGAATTCCAGTTAGGACTTTTGTCCTGGCATCAGTCAGTTTGCTCTGGAACATTCTCCACTGCTCTCTAGCAAGGCCAGATGCAGCAGACCCCAGAGCCCCACCCTGGGAAGAAGGAAAGTCCCCAGCCACAGCAGGAATCCACAGCTCCCTAGAATCCCCCTGTGGACAGCCAGAAGGCAGAAAGGCTGGGCCCTTGCTGTGGCCCTCTGACCTCTGTACTGCTGAGTTTCTCCCACCAACTGTATCCTCCACCCTGGGAGGGACTGTGGGCCCCCAAACCAGGGCCTGGCCTTGTCTGACCAAAGGCAACCAGATCTGGTGCAGCTGCTGGTGAGAGAACAAGCCCTTGTAGAGACTGGGAAGCAGCTGGAGAAAGATTCCTGCCAGCCCGGGGGTGTAAATATTTATACAACGTGGTGCGTGGGAAGAGGCAAGGCGGGGATGGGGGGAGGTAGCAGGAACATGGAGGCACAGACATTGACACAGACAGATTTACAGAGCCTGCACTTTGGTCTTGGCTAGGGGTGGGCCCTCAGGCAGGATGGCAAGAGGCTGCTGGGATCCTAATCCCCATCTGCATTCCCAAAGAGGCTGGGTCCAGGCCCCAGCCCTCCTGCCAGAGGAGAATAACTGAGAAGAAAACTCATCCGCTGATCCCTAGTCATTCCTCTATTGAATCTATATTCTATATATTTGATATAGATTTAGGGAAGGAGGCTCTGCCTTGAATCAGAGATAAGGGCCTAAAAACAAGGGCCTGGGGACCTCTGAGGCTTATGGTTTTAGGATCTTAAAGGATTTTGAATCCTAAGAGTTGGACTCCAAAGCTGAAGACTTAAAAAAAAAAAAAGGTAAACAAATATAAGCCAAGATATCTCTCAAGCCTTTTATTTTATTATTTTATTGGTACTAGGGATTGAACCCAAGAGCGCTCTACCACTGAGCTATATCCCCAGCACTTTTTATTTTTTATTCTGAGACAGGGTCTCACTAAGTTGCTGAGGCTGGCCTTGAACTTGCCATACTCCTGCCTCAGCATCCTGGGATTACAAGCATGTGCCACCAGGCCTGGCACCTCAAGCCTTTTAATCAGTAGCACTTTGTAAAGTGGCAGAGAACATTATACATGGATGATGATGAAGAACTGATGGGATCCAGAAAGAGAGCACAATGTGCCTGCAGAGATGGCCTGGGCCCTTGCTGGCACTTATCAGAGAAGTCCATGGCCACCATCACCACAGAGCCTGGGAAGGCAAGAGAATCCACAGATGTCCACCAGGTGCTCTTGGGCCCCCCAGCCCCAATGCAACTCAGCTCCAGGTATGCCCAGGCAGAGCCTCGATCTAGCTGCCTCTTTAGCTGGGCCTGCTGACTCAACCAGGGCCCAACAGCCCTGACACCAGGATGGGAAGCAAGCCTGTGCTGGGGACAGCCAGATGGACTCAGTCAATTTGCTTCGGACAGCTGGGGAGCAGGGCCCAGGCCACTCCCCCACCACTCCAGACAAGGAAGGGTGTGGTTACAACTTCTAGGATTTCTCTGCTACTACACTATCAAGAAGTGCCACCTGACTCCAGGCTGTCCCCCAGGCCTCCCACAGGTGGGATGTGTTGAAGACACCCCAAAATTATCAGCTTCTTCTAGCACTCCCTCTATGCCCTCAAATGCCCACTGGCCAAGGTGGACACACTGGGAAGGAAGAAGAACCTTCTACTAGAAAACTGCCTCTGTGTCCCCAGCAAACAGATCTAGATGCCAGGCCAACTTCAAACCCTGAGAGAGGATCTAAGGATACTCAAACTCCCCACGAGGAAGACTCCAATGCTATGAGTTCTCCCTCCCTCAGCACAGAGTTTTGCAAGTGACACACTCACAATGTTGCACCTCCTCTGATCTCCCACCTTTCTGCATGGAGCCCGGATCACCCGCTACCCATCCACCCAGAGGCTGGATTCCATTGCCTCCCCTAGCAATGGGGTCCAGGCCCACACACTGAGGAGGATATACCATCTGCCTTAGCCCCCAGCCCAGGCCTGGCAGGCAGCATCAACCCTCACAGGGGAGAGCAGCACTGTCCCCAGCACCTCCCAGAAGGAGCTCCTCTTCCAGGGCACCAGGGCTGGGAGGAGCGTCTTTAGGCACCCAGGGCCGCCTCTGCCGCCCGGGCCCTGCCTGCCGGCTGCGGCCTCCTCCCTGCCAGCACCACTTAAACAGATGAGCAAGAATAAAAGCCGTGTGGCCCCAGAGAAGCTGTGGGGAAAGAACTGAAGCTGAAGCAGGAAAAACAAGAACAACAAAAAACTCCTAAGAAACGGGAGAGAAATTCAAGAAACAGACAAAATAAATCATCATCTAGGAATCCAGATGTAAAGTAAGGCAGGCCAAAAGAAAAGAAAACATTATACTAAGAAAGCAGAGTGATGTGGGGAGGAAGAGAAAGGCAGAGGCAGTTATAAATATTCCAAAATAGACAAGAATAAAACACCACCAGAAAAAAAAATTATAGAAACCCAGGAGAGAAGGCAGCAGTGAATTTGAAACAACTGCTGTGATCTTTAACCCGATATGCCGCCATGTTCTAGATGCCTACAACTGAGTCTTAAGGCATTCTGTGGATTTCAGATTCTTCCAACACTGAGCAAGGACAGTCTTAGAAAAGCAGGCTCCCCTTCTTGCCTTTTTCCTGTAATCCTCCCAATTCATCCCCACCATTAATCTTTTGCAGGGGCAAGGCCCCAAGCCAGTCCAGTTCACCCCCAGACTGTGGCGTTTTCATCATGGTTCCCCACAGAGGGCTCTCTAGAGAATCTAGGCAGAGCCCTGTGCAGAAGTAATGGAAGAGGTGTGGCTGTGTGACCAGCTTTGCATCTGCCATGGAAAGGCCTATCCCAGCCACCTCTGTGTGCATGAGCGCTACCTCACCACAGTCACAACATACCTAGAAAAGCCAGGGTGTGTGGAAGACTGGCACACCACTCCCAGGCAAAGCCAGGGAAATCCCAGCAACTGCGACCCTTGGAAAAAACTTACAGGATTTAAATGAATTTCCAAGCATTCCTCAGGGAGTCTGCAGGTAGCCCCAGCTTTCTCCTTGCATAATTGGCAAACAGCTCTGGAATTCACCCTCAAGGCCTTGTGTACACAGACCCCATGAAGACTTTGAGAAGATACCGGTCCACTCACTCTCGTGGCTGGGCCTTAATCCACCTCTGCTGCCTCTCATTTGTGGGCCTGTGGGTGCCTCTCCTCTGCGTCTGCTTGGGTTTTTCCAGTTTCCGTATTTAACAAACCCACCGCTGCCTACTCTTCCACTTCCCTAAGGTAGCAGGAGGAATTAGGAGAAAGTTGAAGCAAACCAAGGCACCACCTAGAAGCAAAGGAAGTAAACTGTGAGCATTTGGTGTAGCCCAGAGGCAATGCAGCCTCCAAATGGGCAGGGGGCTCACAAAGCCACCTAAAACTGCTCCCCCAAAATTTAGCTAAGGGGAAGCCACACGGGGTGAACTGTGATCAACTGGGACAAAGAAAACAGGGTCAAGGCAATTCCCCTCCCTCCAAGAATGCTTAAGTAGTTGACCCTGATTCTATACATTCTGAAAGACATGTTTTTCCTCTATCAAAAACTGAGAGATGTGATAAAAAAAAAAAATGCAGAAGGGATAAGATCTATTTTGTGGCCTTATATACTCAATCCAGTTTCTTCCCATTCCTACCAACTTTTAAACCTGTCAGTTTTATAATCCTTAACTCAAAGTATTATTTAACCATGAAAAAAGACAAATCAGGAAATTAGAGGCTAAATGACCTAAAATTTATTCAATTCTACTGAGCTAATCTCCTAAGAAGGGTGTGTGAAGGTTACGCTATGTCTGTTGGTTCTGGGAGACACGTACGAAGCAGGAAACACAGGGTGACTGCAGATCTCAACTTGTCAAGATTTGCTCTCAAAAGGAAAAAGGCCTGGTCCCAGGCCAAGTTGCCTAGCAGTTTCTTAAATGAGTCTTAACATTTGGGAATTGATATGTTGCAATGAACTCCAAGTCCAGGCTGACCACACTCAATCCTGGCACTGCCACTTTCTGGGCAGACAAGGGACCTACCTGCCCTCCCTCAGTCTCCTCTGTGAATGACAGTAACCACGGTACCAATCTCCTGGGATGGCTGTGAGGACAGATGAACAAAAGCCCTCAGCACACTGTGGATGAATGTGAGCCCTCCCACAAAAAACGCAACCTCGTCAACTTTCGTTATATGTTAAGCAGCAACTGGCAAAACCAAGGAGGCCAGAGGCCCCACAAAGAGGGATTCCATGGAGCCACTGGAGCATGGTCAAGTATCCCAAGCAAGAGCGAGAAGGAGGTCCCAGAGGAGGCCCAGGCAGCTGGCAGGTAGAGCACTGGATGCCGGGAAAGCCAAGGACAGCCCCTGGCAGCCAGGCATCTGTGGGTGGGAGGATGCAGGGGGCTGTACTCCAGTCTGCCCGCATTAGCTCAGCGTGGCTGCTCCCCACCCTTGCGTGCATTCACGCTCACATGAAACTCAGCTCAACTGACCTCGCACCCACGCTGCACAAGGCGCTGGCCGAGCAGAGCTACAGTGGGACGAGGCTTACCAAGTGGTCCTTGCCCTCGAACACTTAATAACTGGGCGTTTCTGCCCGAATTCAGAAATATGTTCTGTGAGGATGTGATCCAGTGCTGAGAAATTCTTGTTTCAGGGCTGTTTGTTATTATCGTTGAGTGGGTGGAAGAGCAAAGAGTTCAAAGCTTTCTGGCAATGTGAACACTAACTGAATCTTGATGCTGTTTAGGAGGTATGCTTGATTTTTAGATGAAATAATGATAATGCAGCTAAATGTAACAAGTCCATTTCTTAAAAACACATACTGAAATGCTGACATGAAGCACCACTATCTGATATATAGGAGTACTTCAACTGTAGGGAAGAGGAATAGGGACATAGCTCAGTAATACAGAACTTACCTAGCATGCGTGAGGCCCTGGGCTCCATCCCCAACATCACATGCACATTAAAAAACAAACAAACAAACAAAAACCTATACAGGAGGCAGGAGGCGGCTGGCTGGTAGTATAAATGAAATAAATGAACAAGCCTGGCTATAAAGTGGTGACACTGAAGCTGGATAATGGTCCCAGGGGGTCAATATACTACTACCAAATGGATGAAGGCAAGACAGATGCTCACCTGTCTCCTTCTCATTTAAAATTGTTCTGTTTAAAATTGTCTGTAATCATTTAAGCTCATAAAAACTGAAAAACAATTTTAACTCGGTGATTCCTGTTTACTGGATCTTGCATCACGATATTGACTTCCTAAGACACATGCTCCTAGACAAAGATGAGGCCATGGGAAGATCCCTCAGGATGAACAGAGCAGGATGGCCCCACCCAGGGTGGAGAAAGCGCCTTAAGCCCCCTCCTCACACCTCTGTGAGGACCAAGAATGGGGTCTTAGCCCTCAGCAGGGCCACCTGGGCTAGGGAAAAACCTTCACAGGGACTAGAGTCCATCTTTACATTGTTCTGAAGTTTAGTGAAGATTATTTATAAATTAGTTTCAATGAATTTTAAACCACATGAACATTTTCCCCTTAGCAGAAAGTCATTATAAACAGTGGGCAAACTACTCGACCTTCCTCACCTCACTTTCTTCCACCAGAAAATGGGGAGAATCACGTGTCCTACAGTGTGAAGGTAAACAAATTAGCATTGAGTACCTGCTACAAGTAAGCATGCTAAACAGAGCCTGATAAGAGGCTTCCTGAGGAGCTGTGGTAGACAGCACCCCATCTTGGAAGCCCTGTGTGAATTATAGATGCTTTTCTTAAACACTGAAATAAAATAAAAATCAAGGCATACTACTCTGAAAACTCTGGGCCAGACTCCTGCTGGGTACCAGAGAAGCCATGACCATCTTCCTCCCCAGAGAAGCCCCTGCTCACAGGGGCCCTTGGGATGGAGCCCCATCAGTGAAAAAGTTGGAAGACAAGGAGTAGGACACTCCCCACTCAAAGCCATGGCTTTGGATGGCAAAATGACTGGAGAAAGGAGACCTACGGCAGTCAACTCATTCCCAAAGACAGCACTTAAGGTGCTCACTAAAAGGACAGGGGAGCAACAGCTCCCCAAAGGCAAGCAGACCATGAAGGCCTCCAGACACCAGGAGGCTGCACAACATGCCTTGATAGGTACGAGGGACCTGCCACATGACTGGGCAAAGTGACCTGGCCAGAGTTACACTTCAAAGTTGCACAAAATTGCACTTCCCAGTAACAGAGGAAGGAACCCCCCAAAAAAGGCATGTCTTTGCCACTTGCCTCATCTAGATGAGTGACTTCCTGTGAGACAAACTTCAGCCAGAAGACCTGTTTGTCACTTCAGATGAGGGATATACAGATGACAAGACTGGAGGGGACAAGGGAACATAAGTAAAGGTAGCATGGACCACTGATGCCAAGTCTTTGGGTCCTTAGCTCTAAGACCTGAGGGCAGCTGGATGAAGGGAAGCAGCATCCTAACCTTGAGACACATCCCAGCCTCTCCTTGGTGCCACCATCCAGGGAACTTGGAGGAGATGGGATGGAGATGTTGCCCATAGCTACACCTGCTCTCTGTGGCTCCTTCCCTAGGATGAAACAGAAGAAAAAGAGGAAAGACCAAAACAAAACCAGAATGTTCTCAAAAGCTCCTTAGTCTTTAGGACCTCTGAAATGCATTCATGAGGTTCTCCTAAGCTTCAGAAAGCCTCCTGTTTCCAGGAAAGAAAGCAATTACTGGCTGTGAGACCTTGAATGCAGGAACTAAGAACACAGGCTCTGGAGCCAGAGTACCTGGGTTCAAATCCTAACTCTGTTGTTTATTAGCTCTGCAACATTTAGCAAGGTTCTTAAGCCCTACTTCCTCCTCTGTAAAGTGAAGATAACAACAGCCTACACATCAGAGTTATAACTTAGAACACCAGAAAGCCCTCGCTAACCTTAGCACTCAATGGGGGTGTGCACCTACTGATGGGTTTCTGGAAGAAATCAACATGCTACATGGAGTGGCATCTGAAGGAAGTGGAAAGTTTTCACAGAAGTAGCCCAGAGACATGCAGAGTACTACCGTCAACACAGGCCCTGAACTCCAAAGGTTTGTGCCTGTATCCACCAGAACGCAGCTCCTAGGGGCCACCAGGTTATTGAGACTATGTGGTATCTGGAAGGTGAATGGGTTTATCTGGTTTTTTCCCTAAGAGGAGGAGAGAAAAAGGGACACTGGGTTTTCTGCAGGACAAGCAGAGGAACTCTCTCAAATCCAAGCTGGTCCTATGAAACACTTAGCCAGAGGCTGAAAGGCAGGTGCTGCCCCACAGGGGACAGGCCCACATGGGCAGGCCTGGGGAGAGCCATCCCTGCTGGGGCTAGGCCACCTCAGAGGGTGTGAGCAGCCTCCTTGTGGTCTCAGAGCAGGACTGGGCTTCCCTGGGAAGGGGAGGAAAGGGTTAAGCTGGCTGGCTAAGGAAGGAGGGCTCAGCGCTATAAACAGAGAGCCTGGGAGGGAGGGAGCTGACACAGGATGTGGCCAGGGCTCGAGCTGTCTGATTATTAACTCCACTTTTATTTGGAGGGGGATTCAATTCTCTGTTTTACTTCCCATCAAGGAAGTGAAAGCCCAGGTCTCAGAGGGGCCTGGTTTCAAACTGTTTTGTCACAGCTCATTTATTTTTCCTCTTAAATAAATAAACAAAACCACCTCTTTGTTTTCCTCTTAATGAGCATTCAGCAAATCATCTGTGGGTGAGGCATGAGAGGAGATTTGGGGAGCCCCTCATGGAGGAACTTCTGACCCACTCTTTTTAAAGGGAAAAGAAAAGTTCCCTCTCCTTAGTCAACGCCTTCTCCAAGGCCCCGAATGAGCCCTCTCTTCTGCCTCCTCTGGGATCTCCACTGAGACCTTGAAGACACCCAGACCTTCCTTCCTTGGCTGGTCCTGGGGCCTGACCTCCTGACATCCCATCTCACAACTCTAAACCCAGGCTGCACAGAGGAGCACCGAAGTTGGAGCTCCCAACACAGGGCTCAGTGGTTACTCTTCTTGGTTGGGCTCAGACCCATGGCTTTGGTTCCTATGGCACCCTGACATTTCCACTCAAAATAACTGAAAGCAATTAAACACACAAAAGGATTCCATTACAGGCTTCAGAAAACACCACTACGTGTTTCTTCATCCAAAGTTCAAAACATTTAGGAACATTACTTTCTATACCCAAATTCAGATCCAAACCCATTCAATTATTTCATGATTCTCCTGCAACAACACCTTCCCGAATAACCTACAGAAAGGGCACCAAGAATAATATCACACACGGTCCCTAAGCTTATGGGTTCTTAACAATTCAGCAGAGAAAATGAAGATTACAAGGAAAATAGAGTCCCACATGCTGCTGCTCCTGGTCCTCTAGGTGGACAGAAAAGGAGAAAATCTGCTGGAAAGGAAAAGGGCAGATTTGAGGAAGGCTTCCTGGAAGAGATGATAGTTAAGCTGGACCTTGAAGAACTGATAATAATAAGAAGAAAGAATGTTCTAGAACCTGAAAATTATCCAAACGACAGAGAAACAACATCCATGTGTAAACAAACCAGGCTAGATACACGAGACAACAGGAAAGGAGGGGCCTGCGGCTCTTCCCATGGTATCCAGAATGGCAGAGGGGAACAGAAATGAGTAGGCCACTTACAGTCAACTGGGGCTGCCAGTTTGGTTTGGAGGCTGGCGTGACCTGTGACAAAGTTACACTTTATGCCATAAGCAACAGGTACTACTGCACTGGGACGTTCTCCTTGTCCTGGACCCTGGCACCCTACAAAATCACAGGCACCCTACAAAAACCTGATGATCACCATGACCTACTTTAACTACTTGTGACTTTAAACTCTTTAAAGACTATGGAGCAAAAGGAAAGAAGGTGAGGTCTCGGGGTGTAGGTCGGTGGCAGCACACTGGGTTCCATCCCCAGCACAAAAAAAAAAAAAAAAAAAAAAAAAAATGACAATGATGATGATGATGACCGGTACAAATCCACGACACTCACAAAAGCCCCGGCCTTGTGCCCTGCCCTCCCAAGGTGACATTTCCACCCCCACCCCACCCCCAGGGAAGCTGCTGCCCGCAGCCCCGCTCCGCTCCGCGCCAGGCCTCGCCGGGGTCCGCGGGCGCAGTTCTCCGGGCTCTGAGGTCCCGGGTCCCGGGGTCTCGGTCCGCCAGGGCCGGCGCGGGGTTGAGCGGCCCAAGATGGCCGCTGGTCGCGCGCAGCCGGCGTCACGCGGAGCGCTGCCCTTTGCCTCCGGACTAGTCCAGGTTCCGCCGCCCTCCCTGGCACCCCGCCCCAGCCGCCGACAGCGCCTCCTCCCCCGCGGTGTCCCGGGGCCTCGCGAACCTTCCAGACCCAGGCTGGGCCTTGGAGGGAGGCAGGGAGGCCGCGCCGGCCCGCAGTGGCCCCATTAACATCTCAGGACGTCTGAGGCCCAAGAGCCGAGGCCGGTGATAACCAGGCTGCTGCGGGCAAGGATCCCGTTTTTTGGCTCCTGGCAGAGGCCGCCCCGCAGGTCTTCCTGGCCTGACCTCCCAGGGACATTCCCACCACGAAGCCGTCGGAGGTGGCTTTGACGGATGTGGTCACACTGCCCCCCAGTGGCCAGACTGCAGAGCAGCAGGGATGGGTGGGCGGATCGGGGGTCAGGGCCCCGGCAACCACTCTGTCTGATGGTGGCTGCTTTTGAAGATGTGGCCTTGCTCATCCCTGGTTCCCCTTACAGACTTTCAAAACTGCCCTTGGCCACGGTGCACACGACCCAACAGCAAGGGATTTGCTTCCTCCAGTGGTTCTCAAACCTTAGAGAGCACCAGTATCTCCGGGGCAGTTCCTTCAAATGCAGAGTACATCCCAAGTCAGAGAATTTATATTTCTGTGGAGTTCCAGGGTGATGCTGATGCTGCTGGTCTGCTGGTCCCAGAACCACACTTAGCGACCATGGCTCAGTCATACTGTGCCTGGGATTCTGTCATTCACTCATTCAATATGTGATGTATTCTACAAAGCTGGGGAAGACAAGATGTGACCATAACACAGTTCCCACGCTGGCAGAACTTAGTCTAGCAGGAGACACTCTTGTTTAAACAAATAATCTCATAAATAATGTAAGATTCCATTTAAGAAGGTTTCCATATTCCGATGAAGGAAAAGAATAAGGTTCTCAGCCAGGCATAGGGGAGAACACCTGTAATCCCAGCGGCTCTGGAGGCTGAAACAGGAGGATCCCAAGTTCAAAGCTGCCTCAGCAACTAAGCAAGGCCCTAAGAAACTTAGCAAGACCTTGTCTCAAATTTTTAAAAA
Organism: Marmota monax; assembly: GCF_021218885.2. NCBI lineage: Eukaryota > Metazoa > Chordata > Mammalia > Rodentia > Sciuridae > Marmota > Marmota monax. The sequence continues at coordinate 17,755,590 of NW_026693777.1, read as the reverse complement.
ACAGAAAAGGCTGGGTGGGGGGGCTGGCTGTGTGTCGAATGTTTGTAATCCCAATGGCTCAGAAGGCTGAGGCAGGAGGATCTCACGTTCAAAGCCAGCCTCAGCAAAATCAAGGTGCTAAGCAACTCAGTGAGACCCTGTCTGTAAATAAATTATAAATAGGGCTGGGGATGTGGCTTCAGTGATTGAATACCTGCTGAGTTCAATTCTGGGAAGGAAGGAAGGGAGAGAGGGAGGGAGGGAGGGAAGGAAGGAAGGAAGGAAGGAAGGAAGGAAGGAAGGAAGGAAGGAAGGTTAGTTCTCAAAGAACGAACAGAAATGGGGAACTACAGATAGGCCAACTGGAGATAGTTCAACTTATGACTTTTCGATTTTAAGATGGTGTAAAAGTGATACATGCTCCATAGAAACCATACTTGGAAGTTTGAATTTTGATCTTGTCCCACTGGCTGGCAACATGCACCACCAGAATCTCATGCAGCTAGTTCAAAGTCAGCCATGTAATCATGAGGGCAAAAACCCATACCATACAGCATGCTGTGTTGCTAAGCTATAATATTCAGAAGGTGAAGCTTTTAAATCACGTTTTACTTACCTGATATTTCCAATTTACTATGGGTTTGTAAGATTCCATTTAAGAAGGTTAAGGGACATAATTTCATCATAAATTTAAAAGCATCTGTAATTTAAATTTGGGAAGGAGAAGCTGTTGGAAAAGGCATCTCTGGGGAAATCCTTAAGTTGAGGCCAGAAGGAGGAGGAGAGAGGTCCTGGGGAGAATGAGAGAGGGGACTGTAGACAGATCAGGAAGCAAGCTATAGACACTGGATGTAGACTGGAGGGAAAAGAGGTAGGGGGCAGGCAGAAAGTCAGAGCAGGCTAGATCTAGGTATCTGTACCCAGGGACCTGCCTCTTCAGAAGGGCAACATTCAGAGGAAGAAGATAACCTAGATACTGGCAGCTTAGTCACCCCTGAGCACCCAAAAATCATGCCCTACCTACCTTCAGGAACCCCAGCCACATGCCTGATTAGACTTGGTCCAGTCTTTTCTTTAAGGCCTAAGGTAGAGTTATGTGACAGAACCAGCTGTGCCCAGCAATGGGGACACAATGTGACATGGTGGTATCTTGCATTCAACATTTCATCTGGGGTCCAGGGTCCAGCCATTTCTCCAGTGAGCATTTTTAAGCACCTACTGTGTGCTCTGCACTGGCGTCATTACAGTGATATGTGAGGCACACACAGAGATGAGCCTGCCCTGGGCTTGCCTTCCCAGGCACCTGCCCTCCAAACCCACCCAGCCCACACCACGCATGCTTATTCACCAAAACACCACACTCATGTCCCTGGGGCAGCTCCCAGGGGTGGGCCAGGCTGGCAAATAGCATCCAGGAATTCTGTTGTGGGAATGCTTGTTACTTGGTATCAGTGCCAACTTGATGGAAGGGAGAGAGGTTAGCCCTACCACTGCTTATTTATCTCTCAAGCTCTGACAAGAAGTCATCTTCCATTAGTCCCGTCGCCATGCACAGTCCCTTCCCTCCCAGTTTTCTCATCAGAAAAATGGGGTGGGGGTTGCTGGGCACAATGGTGTTTATCTGTAATCCCAGAGACTCAGGAGGCTGAGGCAGGAGGATCACAAGTTCGAAACCAGCCTCAGCAACTTAGTGTCTCAAAATAAAAAAATAAAAAGGACTGGGGATGTAGCTCAGTGGTAAAGCACCCCTGGGTTCACTTCCTGGTACCAAAAAAGAAAAATGGGTGGGGGGGTGAGGATTAATGGTATTAGATGATCTCCAAACCTAATCCACTAGCACACCTTGGAAAGATGGATGAGAAGAGCGTCCCTGCCACAATTCTAACCTTATGCAAAATAAGGCCTTCAGGCTTAATAGACTCCAGGTTGGGGGAAAAGAGGGAAGAATAGCTAAAAAAACCATGCATGGCTGTAGAGTCAACCCAGTCCAACTCTGTATCCCATCCTGTGTGATCTCCAGTAAGCAGCTTAACCTCTCTGAGCCTCAGTTTCCTTATCTGCAAAATGGAAATAGCATAGTACCTGCCTCATCACGTCATTCTGAAAATTAATAGTATTAGCTCTACTTAATGAGCACTTAGTCCATGCCAGGCAGTCAGGGCTGCTCATGAGGTCATGCACAGAAGTTCTGGCCCCTAGCCAGCAAGGAGTAAGGCTCTATCATGAGAGCCGTGGTTGTTATTTCACAATAGCCCTAGTACTTTGCATACGTGGGTACATTTAATAGGCTGCAGGAGCTTCGCAAGCCCTTGGCACATAGTAAGCACTCAGTAAATGGTGGCCTTCATTATAAGTCAGAGAATAGGGACCTTGTGAAGAGGTCCTGCGGTAAAGAGAATGTAGAGGGGTGGGCACCCAACAGGATGGCTCACCTGCTTCTCCCCAGGAGGCCAGCCCATGCCTGGTTAGCCAGTTCCCAGGCTGGGACTTCAGCTCTTACTCACTCTTCCCAGAGAGCAGCTAATTAGCCTCCCAGCAGCCAGGAGCGCCCCAGATGAAAGGTGCTGAATACAAGCACAAGGTGTGACCCCCATATTTACAACCAAGGCTCCCTTGGGTGAGGACACCCTGGGGGTGGAGAGGCGGGCCAGACTAGTGCCTCACCTTCTTTATGACAGAGGTTCTCAGGAGAGGCAGCTGGCGGGAGCAGCAACAAGCCCAAAGAAAGGATCCAGGGTGCTGGGGGCGGGGCTGCAGGGGGCCTGGGAGTAGAAGGGGCTGCATGGCTCTGTGAGGCCCAGGTCCCTAGCCGCCCCCTGGGCCAGAAGCCCTGAAGCCAGGAGACAGCACAGGTAGGGAGGTCAGAGCAAGGACTTGCAGCTCTCTGCCCTGTCCATGTTCTAGAGCTGCAGCTTCCTCATCTGCTCAGTGGGGATCATGACAGCAGAAAACTCGCAGGAATTAACTGATAACGTTTGGTACAGGCAGAACCTGGCACCTACCATGTAAATAAGGATTTACACATTTGTTCATTAAATAGGAATTTATTGAACACCTACCATGCACCAGGCACCAGGTGCTAGAAATACAGTAATGAACAAAACGGATTAAGCATTTGCTAGATTACATAACAGACTACAGATCAAGAACCAGAAGATAACGCATGCGTTGCCTGGCAGTGGCCAGCTCTCTAACGAGGATATAGAGATAGTGACCAGGGTCATGGGTCCAGTGGAGTGGTCACATGCACTTGGCTTCTCACAATACCCTACCCAGAAGTACAGGTACCAAGGCAGGCAGAGGAGGCATAGGCAGATTAAGAAATGGACCAGAAGCCGGGTACAGTGGTGCACACCTGAAATACCAGCTACTTGGGAGGCCAAAGCAGGAGGATCACAAGTTTGAGGCCAGCCTGGGCAACTTAGTGACACTCTGTCTCAAAATTTAAAATGCTGGGGGGCTGGGGATATAGCTCAGTTGGTAGAGTACTTGCCTCACATGAACAAGGCCCTGGGTTCCATCACCAGCACCAAAAAAAAAAAAATAATTAAAAATAATGGGAATATAGCTCAGAGGTGAAACACCCCTGGGTTTTATCTCAAGAAGGAAGGGAAAGAAAGGGGAAGGGGAAGAGTGGGGGGAGGAGAAGGGAAGGGGAAATGGAGGGGTTGGGGTTGGGGTTGAAGGGACAGGCTCTGGCTAAGGGATGTGCCCTCATGCCCCCACAGCTCCTGCTTAGACCCCTGCAATCTGCAGTCCAGCAAGGCAGGGAACTGACACCCACACCACCCCCATCCTCAGGGAAGGAAAGGACAGCTTCCGAACCCTGCTGCTGTTCACTGGCATGCCGCTCTGAGCTTGGCCCTGGTAGCCATCTTCTCCCTCCCAACCATCCAGTGAGGTCAGTGGTAACCTCAATTTACTTTTTACATTTTTTTTTTTTTTTGGAAGAGAGAGTCACAGAACATAAAATGTTATCATTTTAAAGTGAACAATTGGGGCTGGGGATGTGGCTCAAGCGGTAGCGCGCTCCCCTGGCATGCGTGCGGCCCAGGTTCGATCCTCAGCACCACATACAAAGATGTTGTGTCCGCCGAAAACTAAAAAATAAATATTAAAAAGTTCTCTCTCTCTAACTTTATCTCTCTCACTCTCTCTTTAAAAATAAATAAATAAATAAAGTGAACAATTAAGTAGCATTTAATACATTGTCAATGTTGTGTGAATCCCCCACCACCACACCTGGTTCCAAAACACTTTCATTAGTCCAAAAGAACGTGTGGACCCATTAGGTAGTTGCTCTCCCAACTCCTGGAAACCACCCATCTAATTCCTGTCCCTCTGGATTTACCTAATTTGGATGTCTGATACCCAGATCTCTGGTGCCTGGCTTCTTACTTAGCATCATGTTTTCGAGATTCACCCACATGGTAGTGACTTGCTCTTGATATTCCATTGTTTGTAAATACCCCCATTTATACATGAGAAAACAGATTTGGGCAAAAGTGTCACAGCTAATGCACGACAGAGCAGGAATTTGACACTAGCCCGACTCCACACTGGTGCTCCCCGAATGGCTCCCTCCTGGCACAGCTGTCCAGGACAAGAGGCGCCACTGTGGGTGGACACGGGCTCCCTGCGCGGTGACCTGATCTCAACAGCACAGGCCCCGGGCATGGATGAAGTGACTTCCAGTCACCTGGCTCCATGCAAGGTCAGAGCTGGACTGCAAAGGCTGTCTCCTGGGGAATTCTAGCCACTGGCCAACCACAGGCCTTGGTACCCCTAGGGTTCAAGCCCTTCCTCACAGCTGGGTCATATGGGCTGGGAGGTACACAGCCCTAGAGCCAGACTGTTGGGGAGGCCAAGTCAGGAGTGATGTCCCCAGCCAGCCACCCAGGCAGATTGACCAGGCCCACTCAGCAGGTGGACCACACAGTCAACAGGCACTGATAAAGCCTCCCTCCTCTGCCAGACACCACATGGCCTCTGCCCTCAAGGAACTCCATTTCCAAGAGGGCGAGCAACCCCCAGAACAGAAGTGGGTGCTGGGAGTAGAGCCAGCACCCAGTACTGAGCTCAGTGCCTCCCACACTGACAGTGCCTGACACAGTCCTTACCTCAGGGAAGAAGACCAAGACGTGAGGGCCCTGCCAACCTCCAGCCTCAGCACAGGAGCAGCAGTGCTCAGGACCCTACGAGACCTGCCTGGGGAGGCCCCCCTGGGTGTTCCTGATACGCAAGCAAGACCCAGCATGCACTGTCCATGTACCCTGGTCTGGGTACATGCCACCTACCTGGTCCAGTCCCTCTGCTAGGCAATTAAGATTAAAAGGTTAACAAACAGCAGCCAAAGGCCGAGCACAGTGGCACACCCCTATAATCCCAGCAGCTTGGGAGGCTGAAGCAGGAGTATCTCAAGTTCAAAGCCAATCTCAGCAACTTAGCAAGGCCCTAAGCAACTCAGCAAGACCCTGTCTCTAAATAAAACACAAAAAGGGCTGGGAATGTGGCTCAGTGGTTAAGCACCCCTGGATTCAATCCTCAGTACCAAAAAAAAAAAAAAAAAAAAAAAAACACCCAAAAATAACAACAACAACAGTCTCTGTGCTGTGGGAGTTTAAACAGTGAGGCTCGGGGTGAAGCTCAGTGGTAGAGTGCTTGCCGAGCTTGTGCCTCGCTGTGCTGGGCTCCAACCCCAGCAGGTCAGTAAATAAATAAACAGACTGGTGCATACTGAGAACCAAACTAATAATGGCCACATGGTCAGAGGCGAGGAGATCAAAGGTAGGACCCAACCCCTGGGCAGTGCACTGCAGTGTGGGTGTGTGGGTGCTCACGTGCACCCCATAACTGAGCTCACCTCTAGACTACAACCCACATCACTGTCTACCCACCCCACCCATCTCTGCCAAAGCAGGTCTCCTCAGTACGTCAGGCCAACACCACGGACCTGGGGGCTCTGCAATCCTTAAGAGGATGCTCTCACCTATACCCCTTTTCAAGATGCAGGAGGCATTATCCAGCATGAAAATGGGGAGGTGAAGGCACCCCACAGCCCCACTAGGGGCCCTAGTTGGGTGCGTACCCCAGTGCATACCACCCCCCACAGCAGTGGCAGCTGCTCTGAACCACAGGGGATTCCCCTGCTAATACACTGCCATCACCACAGCAGCCCCCACCAGGGCCCAGCACCCCTAAGTGCCAGGCATGTGCTGAATAGGTCATACACGTTTCCTAAACTACTAAGATTTCACCAGTGACTTGCCCAAGGTCACAGGGACTCCTGGAGAATTTGCATTCTGGTCTGATTCATTCCGCACACCCACAGTTGGACAGATCCCCCAACCTAGCTAGCTCTTGTTTTCCAAAAGGGGCCCCCAGCATGCCCTCCACCATGCAGCCTCCTGGCCAGACTCCCTGTATAGGGGAGAGGAAATCCCCCAACCCATAGCATCCCCCCCACCCAGTGACCTTTCCACAGCCAGGGTTCACCTCCTGCCCCCCAGGGAGCTCCCAGAGGAACTGGAGGGAACAGTCCACACCAGAACCCAAGTGTGTGAGCCAAGCCTGTGGAAGGAAGGGAATGGGAAGGGGACTGACTAGGTCCTGCCATGAACTAGCCTCAGATACAGGGAAAGTGACCCCGTTAGGCCTGTTCCCACCCTCTATAGCTGTCTTGGACAACTTCCTGGGCACAGTGGTGCAGGAGCAAGCTGGACCCAGCTCCAGGTGTCTTGGCTGACCTGAGGAAACCCCGACTTGCCCTGCAGGATGAAGGTAGAGGGAAGGTGTGCGTGGGAAGGTGGCTGATTACCATCCTCCCTTTCAGGGGGGGTGTGGGGGCCATCTGCCCAGGAAACATAACCTAGTTGAGATGCAGAGATGAGTCTCTCCCTGTCCCAAGGGCAACCCAGGGTCAGAGGGGGAGGTGGTGGGGAAATAGGCCAAGTACATTCCCCACAGGCAGGATATGGCCACTGAGTTCCCAGTGACCACAAGCTCCATTCTCCGAGCTCTATTAAAACCATTTTGCGCGCATTAACTCTGAAGTCTTTGCAAACAGCTGGGGAGGAAGGTGCATGGGGTTCCCAATTTACAGAGGAGGAAAATGAGACTCAGGGAGATTTGAGAAATTCGCCCATAGTCTTGTGGCCAGAAAATAGGACAGTGAGGACTCACACCTGGTCCCTCAAACTCCAAAGGCCTTATTCTCAAGACCTACTTAGAACTTTTCTGTGCACTGTGCTCAGCACCAGGACCAGATCCTCAACATCCAGATGTTGGTTGGAGGAGGGAGTGAGTGGATGAGGGAGTGGGCAAGTGAGTGAAAGCACCAGGAGGTGAGTGAGTGGATACATGAGTGGAGAAGTGCACCCACCTTCTCCATGACCCCCAAGCAGGTGACTTCGTGAGCAATCAATGAGCAGACCAGTGGATTATGAGTCATCAGACCAGTGAGCAAGATGTCGTGAGTGCGTGGATGAGTGGCTAGGCTGCTGAGGAGTGGACCCGTGAATGGGAGAATGGATGTGTGAGTGAATAAGTGAAGGAGGAAGTGGACAAGTGTACTAGGAAACAAATGGTAAGGTTGCTGAAGGGCTCGGCTGGAGAGAGAAGTAGACCGTCTCTGGTAAATGGCCTCCATGAGAGAAGAAGGAACATGGCTTCTGAGGAATTAGGTGGCCCATTGGGGTACTGGCTCATCATGAAGAATGCCTCCCAGGGGTCTCTCCCCGGAAAGAAGTCTCCAGAAAAAGGGACTCTGAAGGGCTCAGGGTCCCTGTACTCCATGACCAAATCAATGGCCTGGTCAATCATTGACAGGTCTTTGAGAGCTCCATTGCTTAAGAGGAACCTGGTATTGACCTGCTGACCCCTGCTGGGAGGAAAAGAGAGGGAAGAGACCATTGGCTCTTCCTGAAGTAGAGGTGGGGCGAGGTGGCCAGGAGGTCCTCAGTGCTACGCTGTGAAGGCAGGGAGGCCTGGCCAGGACAGCACTCCTGAGCACTGGCACTGGGTCCTAGGGGTTCAGTGCCCTGGCCCTGTTTATCTAAGGGAGTGGGAATGACGTGGCATGAAGTGGCTCACTGTAGAAAGGAACACTGCCAAGACCAGGGAGGACTAAGGGCCCCTCCCTCTGAGGTAAGGCCCACTTGGGATTTGGCTGTTGCTTCAATATAGGGCTGTGTGTCTTAGAATCATCAAACTGGAGAGAGGGGCATTTAGGGGTGAGCCCACCCAACACTTCCCATGAGGTCCAAAGGGAAAGTTACTGGACCAAATCAAGAGCAAATTCAAGAGTTAAAGGGCACAAAGAGAAACTCCCCACATTCCCCATCCAGTCCCCAGTCAACTCTGAAGTAAGCAAGAGGCAGATGCTGGCCAGATTATCTTAGGAGAACACATTCAGATGCTGCTCAATTTTGGGACAGATAAGAGACTCCTGCAGGGGAGCAGAAAATGTCTTCCTTTCATCCTCCGTTTTTAGCTGTGCTACAAATTAAACTGACAGAAGACAGGTTAACAGGAGAAAAGTCATATTTAATTACATATGTTTGCACTTAGTCCCACAAAAATATGAGACTCAAAGAGAATCAGATGACTGAAGTGTATGCAGCATCCTAAACTCCAGAAAGGAATGGGGACTGGGGCTTGGGGAGGGTGGGTGGCAACACAAATTAAGGGAGACCAGGTGAATAAAGGCTGCCTTGTTATGCAGTCTCTCCAGGGGTGAAGGTTGTCAGGAGCCACCCCTTCCAGACACGGGCCCTTTACTAAAGGAGATCTCCTTTATGGTTGCAAATTTGTTACAAAAGAACAGCTTCTGAGCTCTGCTCCTGGGACTATAGGCTCGCAGAATAATCAGCTCAAAATATGCCAGAGAAGTCTATTTTGGGGTCACATATTCTAGTCTCCCATATTGGGGTGGCGCGTTCTGAACTCTGACACCCCAGAGCCAGGCAGGGCCAGGCGCAGCCCCTCCCCAGGTGGGAGTCCTCGGGGTGGCTGTGTCCTGTGGTCCCTGGGATAACAGAAGATCTGAAGGGGCTCTGGGAGGGGACGGGGCGCGGAGGCCCTGGCCGTGCACCCCTCTGCCCCGAGCTGCCAGGCCAGAAGGAAACCTCGAAGGGGACTGAGGGGCAGTGGAGCACTGCCCTCCCTTCCCAAAAAGGGGAGGGTCCGAGGAACCTGCACAAGGACAAATGCTTTCTCCATCCGGCTCTCGGACAAACCCTCATGTCCAAAAGAAGACCTTCAGAACACGACACTCCATCCTGGAAAACAATGCCAGAGGGGCCAGTCGTGGCTCAGCACAGGGCTGTTGTGGGAGCCGGAGTGTTCAGAGCGGGACACCTTCCGGTCCCGCAGGGTCCCTGAGGGGGATACGAGCGCCCTCTAGTGTCAGCTTCTGGCACAGGCTGCGTAGAGCCTCCCTCTCCACAGACAGGACTCTTCCTAGTGCAGGCTCGACCCCAGCCTCCTATGGGACTTAGAAATATTGCAACCCTAACCCTCAATTTTCTTTTGTTTTCTTTCATTTATTTATTTTGGTACTGGAGATTGAATCCAGAGGCACTTTACCACTAAGCCACATCCCCAATCCTTTTGATTTTTTATTTAGAGACAGGGTCTCTCTTAGTTGCTAAGGGCCTTGCTAAATTGCTGAGGCTAGCCTCGGACTTGCAATCCTCCTGTCTCAGCCTCTCGAGCTGCTAGAATTACAGGCGTGCACCCCAGAGCCCAGCTCTCAATTTTCTTTAAAAAAAAATGATAGAACTTACATCAAAAGGTCAGTGTAGGGCTGGGGTTTTGGCTCAATGGTACAGTGCTTGCCTAGTACTTGCACATGAAGTACTGGGTTCCATCCTCAGCATCACATACAAAAATAAATAAAATAAAATTACTACTTAAATAAAGGTCAGTGTATTAGCTGGGTCCTGTGGTGCACGCCTGTAATACTAGTCTCTCAGGAGGCTGAGCCAGGAGGATTGTAAGTTCAAAGCCAGCCTTAGTAAAACAGAGGCGTTACCCTGTCTCTAAATAAAATACAAAATAGGGCTGGGGATGTGGCTCAGTGGTTGAGTGTCCCTGATTTCAATTTCCAGTACAAAAAAAAAGTGTATTGTAGAATAATGATATAAAATAAAAGTTATTTATTTTAAATCAACAACCTGTGAGGTAGGTGTCATTTCTCGTTTACAAATGAAAAGGTTTACTCAAGAGCAAATAGATAGTAATGGGCAGAATGTGGGCACTCAGGTGAGAACTCTAGGCCATTTTAACTGCCCAGATTTTAACAGGAGAGGCTGTATGCAGCCAAGGGGGTACCCTTTCCTTTCTTGTTACCTGCTCCCCTAAGAGATTGCACTTTGGAGGGAAAGCAGAGAAATTAGTGTTCCTCCTCTCCATGGTGAGAAAGATCAACGGTAAGCCTTTCTTTATCTTGTTATCCTTTACAAAGGACCTTTGCCTGTGTTATCTCCTGTGCATTTCACCACACCAGCCCTGTGTGGGAGGAGGCATTTGTCCCAGGCAGCCATGTCATCCCAAAGTCAGCTGCCCACTCACTGTCCACTCACTGCCAGCCCTGAGCCTACATAAGCCCCACCCCACCTGGGGCCAAACCCAAACTAAGTCTCAGTAAATTTAAAAAGATAGCACTCAGACCAATATATCTTCACAGGGAAGATCTATTCGTGTGAAATGGCATACAAATGAATCTTCGTATATTTCAAATAACTATCATCCTCCAACCCACGACAGGAGAACATTTGAAATCAATAACAGAAGTAAAACTGGAAAATACCCCAATTTGTGGAAATTAAACAAGACACTCTTAAGCAATTAATGTATTCAAGAATAAATTACAAGGAAATTAGAAAGTACTTCAAAATATAAAGTGATAGAAGTTGGTGTGAAAACAACCCAACAAAACTTATGAAATCTAAGGGAAGAAGTGCTGAGAGAAGAACTTCTAGCTCTGAGCAATAACACAGGGAAATTTCCCCTCTGCTCTCAGAAGTTTCACTGGAACAAACCAATACAGACAGATTAAAACCAGGCACAGTGGCGCAAGTCTGTAACCCCAGCAGCTCGGGAGATTGAGACAGGCGGATAGCAAGTTCAAAGCCAGCCTCAGCAACTGAGTTGCCCTAAGCAACTCAGCAAGATCCTGTCTCTAAATAAAATGCAAAAAAAGGGGGGGGGGATGTGGCTCAGTGGTTAAGCATTCCTGGATTCAATCCCCAGAATTAAAAAAAAAAAAAAAAAAAAGGTCAAACAGGAGAAGAGGCATACAAGTCACATGCGCAGAGGTAGTGATACAGCGTAATTACCCACGTCCCTATGTGCTTCAGAAACTTATTTCCATGGGAGAAAAGAGGATGGGGGCTTCTAAAGGAACTTGGTGGGCGTGGAGAATATACAATGGCCAGGGACAATGTCTGTTTGGCCTGCAGAATGGATAACGGTTTGGAAATGATTCTCTTTGGAATTTTGAATGGGACCAAGGAGAAGACAATGGTGTGTGACAAAATCTGTCCGCAGATGGCCACCCCTCTTCCTGCAGTGTGAGTTTAGTTATGGAAACTCAGGGAAGGGGCTATGGGTGATTGTCATCTTCTCTGGTGGGTCCAGACTTTAAGCAGATAAGGAGAAGTCAGAGGAAAGTATCTTCTGCTCTATCATTTTTTAAAAAATCAGCGTGCCAGGATTCTGTATTTTGAGGTGAAAGTCCCTGAACTCCTTCACTACAGTAAAAACAAGAAAGATCTCAAACCGACAATCTAACTTTGCAATTTAAAGAACTAGAAATAAAGGGGAAAACTAAACCCAAAGCTAGTCAAATTATCTCTGTTCATAGAAGATAGGATCTTACATGTAGAAAATCCTAAAAATGCAATTAAACAAAAAAAAGACCTACTAGAAATAATGAGTGAATTCAGCAAAGTAGGAGGATACAAAGCCAACACACAGAAAGTCAGCTGCATTTCTACTATTTATTTATTTACTTTGGTACTAGGGATTGAACCCAGGGGTGCTTAACCTTTGAGCCACATCCTCAGCCCTTTTTTAAATTTTGAGACAGGGTGTCCCTATGTTGCTTAGGGCCTTGCTAAGTTTCTGAGACTGGTTTCACTCTTGGGATCCTCTTCCCTCAGCCTCCCAAATTGCTAGGATTACAGGTGTTCACTACCACGCCTAGCACTTCTATACAATAACAATGATCAATTTGAAAAGGAAATTACTAAGACATTTTCATTTATAATAGCAAGGAAAAGAATAAAATACTTAGGAATTAGTTTATCCAAGGAGGTAAAAGACTTGTACAATGAAAACAACAAAATTTTGCTGAAAGAAACTAAGGGAAATATAAATAAATGGGAACATATTCCACGTCATGAATCAGAAGTCTTAATTTATTAAGATGTCAATAGTACCTAAGTCAATTTACAGATTCAATGAAATCTCTATCAAAATCTCAATGACTTTTTTTTGGCAGAAATAGAAAAGCCTTCCTAGAATTCATATGGAATTACAAGGGACCGCAAATAGTGAAAGTTATGTTTAAAAAATTGAAGCTGGAGGACTCAGATTTTTGTATTTCAAAACTTACTACAATGCCACTATAATCAAAACAATGGGATACTGCCTATATATATATATATATATATATATATATATATATATATATATATATATACATATATTTACATAGAGACAGGGTCTCACTGAGTTGTTCAGTACCTCACTAAATTGCCGAGGCTGGCTTTGAACTCACAATTCTCCTGTCTCAGCCTCCTGAGCTGCTGGGATTACAGGCGTGCACCACTGAGCCCAGCAAGTCTTCTTCAAAACAGGACATACTACATATAGGATGTATAGGAATTGACTAGAAACCCCAGAAATAAACCCTGAAATATATGGTCAAATGACTTTTGACAAGGGTGCCAAGCCTATTCAATAGGAAAAAGAACATTCAATAAACGGTGTTGGGAAAACAAGATATCCACACACAAAAAAGCAAAGTTGGACCCTTACCTAACACCACATTACAAAAATTAGCTTAAAATGAATTGAAGACCAAAATGTAAGACCTAAAACTATAAAACTCTTAGAAGAAAAGTAGAGCAAAATCTTCATGATATTGGATTTGGTAATGATTTCCTAGATATATCACCAAAAGAGGGGCTGGGGCTGTGGGCTCAGTGGTAGAGCGCTCGCCTAGCATGTGCGAGGTGCTGGGTTCGATCCTCAGCACCACGTTAAAAAAAAAACAGATAAAATAAAGATATTGTGTCCAACTACAACTAAAAAAAATAAGAAATAAATAAAAGACATTCAAAAGAAATATAAATAAATTGAACTTTGAATTTTTTTTTTAATTTTGTGCATCAAAAGACCCTATCAACAGGGTAAAAAGGCAGCCTACACAATGGAAGAAAATATTTGCAAATATCTAATAAAGCACTAACATTTAGAATATTTCTGGGACTGGGGAAGAGATTGATTGGGGAGAGGTATGGGGGAACTTTTGGGCTACTAGGAATGTTTCATACCTTGACTGGAGTCTGAATTACATTAGTAGAAGCATTCATTAAAACTCAGTTATAGTAAGTATATATATCATTGTATATGAGTTTTACTTCAAAGGGGGAAAATTCCTACAAGCAACTACTCGATCCTGGTTGCATGTGGATGTACCTGGGGTGGAGGGTGTACTGATCGGTCCCTCTCCAGCCTTCTCTCATCGCTCCACCTCCATGGTTTACTCCCATGAGGGAAGGCTGAGAGCCCAGCTTCTCTAACTCTCCCATGCACACAGAGCAGTCGGGCTGGATGGCTTGACAGTTGCAGGTTCTGAGTCCATAAGTCTGTCTGGGGCTTGAGACTGCATTTCTAACAAGCTCCCAGGTGCTGCTGCTGGTCCTTAGGCCACACCTAGAGGAGCAAGGACCTAGCGTCTGGCCTCCCCACCTCTTCACCTCCGTCTCTGTCCTCTCCAGCTTGGATGGCCTTCCCAGCTCTGGTATTCTTCTCTTCTGGACCCTTCCATGTCCCACCTTAGCCTGTCCTCCCTCGCTGGCCTCCTTCTTCCCCTCCTCCCATCAGAGCCTTCAAAAAAGTGAGCCTTTCCAAAACAGGACACACCTCAGCACAAGAGCTGGGGCATAATGCACCATTTCCCCTCACACAAGGTTCTGGCATAGGTGTCCCCCAGTGACCCCTAGTAGCCATTTCTCTCCTGCTGCTATGGGCCTCTGCAGGCCATGACCTTGGATTCAGCTCATCCGGTCTCCCAGTTCACTCCTTAAAGGGTACCACCCATCCCAGGGGGGTCCTGAGTCTCCAGCAGCAGCCTGGGCCTGGTCCTGGAGAAGACCCCACCAAAGACTCTACTCCCACCCAAAGGCCCTGAGAGTCAGGTCCCCCGCTGCGCTGCAGGCTCTGAGAAGGCAGGGACCAGACCTGTCTTTTCCTAGCTCTATCTTCAGTGCTTGGTGGAGTGGGGAGGGGGCTCCTTCCTGGCCTGGTCCCTGGAGGGCTGAGCAGGACACCCTCAGCTGACCCCAGGTAATCTTGCCCCCACTCAGTCTCTCCAACACCCTCCAGGCTAAATCCAGAGCCCACAGGTGTGGGACTCGGTGTCCTCAGAGCCCAGGCAACTCCCACTCTAAGCCCTAAACTGAGCAGCAGCTCCCAGCCCATCCTCCCCAGCACCCCTGCTCCCTCCATGTGCTTTTTGGCGGTTTCTCTCCACCCTCCCTAGGATGGCTCTTGGGAGGATATTTTACTTTCCCAGACAAGCTCAGCTATGCAATTTCTCCTCCTAAGAGGTTAGGCTAATTGCTCTTCCCAGAAGAAAATCCTCAGAGGTTTTCCCTGTGGTGGAATAGGAGGTTTGAAAATTACACATTGGAGGCACTATTGGGTTACTATATTAAGTCCAGTGTCACAGATGGTGGCACTGGAGAGCAAAAGCGCCACCTGCTGGTCGGATGCGGGACTCCATGAGAGGATGGGCCCAGCCGTGTGACTGAGACCACTGCACACCCAGCACAGGTCTTAGGCACAAGCCAAGCGTTCAGTCTCCCATTGGCTTTGATGTTTCTCATTTTAAAAGCCCCAGGAAAACATAATGTCAAAGGCATTGATTCCCACACACAGATTGTGTGATTTCCAGGGTGGTGAATGTCAGACACACTCTCCTAACGTCAGAAAAAATGATGACAGTATGTTCATACACATCTGGGGCTCAGAAAGTGATGCTCCAAAATATAGCATCTTTGTGTGCTGCATATTTTGAACTACAAGAAACTAAAACTGCCTTGGGGCAGTTTCTCTCTGCCTCCCACCCTCCTGTCTTCCCCAGCTCCTCTACTCCCTACAAAGAGATGTGTAGAAACCAGAATTCCTCTTCCCCAAAGCAAGCCACAGAAAGGTCACTCTCTCTCCCTTCTCCCTGGAAGACCTACCCTCCAGGAGGAAGGAATGCTGCAGAGAAAGACCAAGAAGAATCTGAACAGGTAGGCCTTGCCGATTCCCCCCAGCCTAAGACCATCCGATCACACCCTTGTCCTAGCACATTTCACAGGGCTCTCAGATCTTTTTTTTTTTTTTAATGTCTTTATTTTGTTGATTTATTTTTATGTGGTGCTGAGGATCGAACCCAGTGCCTCACATGTGCAAGGCAAGTGCTCTGCCACCAAGCCACAACCCCAGCCCCAGGGCTCTCAGATCTTTAGCCAACCTAAGCATGAAGATGGACAGGTTCCCTGGGTCTTCAGGTCTTCATTACTGAAGGCTTCTCTGTCACATCCAACTTTGATTAAGTCAATTTGAAATGCTTTTCTCTTGTTAAACCTTTGTTATTGAGGTATTGACCATGAATTTAGGATGAGTAAGAAAAGATATGAATTGGGGGCAGGAAGTTGCTGGGGATTGAACCCAGGAGCACTTAACCACTGAGCCACATCCCCAGCCCTTTTAATTTTTATTTTGAGACAGGGACTCACTAAGTTGTTTAAGGCCTCGCTAAGTTACTGAGGCTGGCTTTGAACCTGCCATCCTCCTGCCTCCCCCTCCCCTCTCAGTCACTCAGATTACAGGTGTGTGCCACCACACCTGGCAGATAGTCATCTTTTTCACTCCTATATACATACACACACACACACAAAGACACTAAGACATCTCTACCACTTCTTATATCAAATTAGGTTATGCAGCTTTCATCCTTTTAGATTATTTTATTATTATTTATTGACTTATTTTTGTGGCACTGGGGATTGAACCCAGGGTTGCTGTACCACTGAGCTATATCCCCAGTCTTTTTTATTTTTTGAGACAAGGTCTTACTAAATTGCCAAGGCTGGCCTTGAACCTGCAATCCTCCTGCCTCAGCCTCCCCAGTTACTGGGATTGCAGGCATGTGTCACTGTGCTTGGTAGTTTTAAGACTCTTAATTATGAAGGTGTGTACTCATTAATGCAGCATTCCCGTTACTGGTAATGAACCCTACAGAGACATCCATGATCAAGGTTGCAAAGACTAAGGTACAGGAATTTCCTCTGCAGCCCAGATAATAGCAGCAAAAGACCGGGAATCACCAGGACACTGGTTGAATAAGTGACAGTGCATGCAGGTGATGGAAGACCACAGGGCCCTTGAAAAAAACAAGAGAGGCCACACCTGGTGCTGTGGAGCAGCTCCAAGCTATAATGTTGAGTGAAAAAGCAGCAGATGGGTCTCACCCGCGCTGATCTTTGTACAACTCTATAAATTGACTTTAAAAATCACTGAACTGTACTTTTAGAACCAGTGGATTTTATAGTGTATAAATTATGCTTCAAGAAAGCTTTTTTAAAAGACCATAAAAGATAATATGTAACTTATTCTCTTCTATAAAACTAAATAAAAGACACATATATAATCATATATGGTTGTCTACACAGAGTAAAATTCTGGAAGAATTTATAGGAAACAGTAATGGTGGCTTCTTAGAGAGGAAAATTTTATTACTTTACTTACACTTTGTACAATAAATATTTTTTACTATGAGCATGAATATTCTTTCAATGATTTCTTTTGCAGTATTGAGGATTAAACCCAGAGGCACTTTATATCCCCAGTCTTTTTTTTTTTTTTACTTTTTCTTCTTTTTTTTTTTTTTTTCTTTTTTTTTTTTTTTATTGTTGGTTGTTCAAAACATTACATAGTTCTTGATATATCATCTTTCACACTTTGCTTCAAGTGAGTTATGAACTCCCATTTTTAGCCCATATACAGATTGCAGAATCACATCAATTACACATCCATTGATTTACATATTGCCATACTAGTGTCTGTTGTGTTCTGCTGCCTTTCCTATCCTCTACTATCCCCCCTCCTCCCTCCCCTCCCCTCCCCACCCTTCTTCTCTCTCTACCCCCCCTATTGACCTTCATTTCTCCCCCTTGTATTATTTTTCCCTTTCCCCTCATTCCCTCTTGTATGTTCTTTTGTATAACCCTGAGGGTCTCCTTCCATTTCCATGCAATTTCCCTTTTCTCTCCCTTTCCCTCCCACCTCTCATCTCTGTTTAATGTTAATCTTCTTCTCATGCTCTTCATCCCTACTCTGTTCTTAGTTACTCTCCTTATATCAAAGGAGACATTTGGCATTTGCTTTTTAGGGATTGGCTAGCTTCACTTAGCATAATCTGCTCTAGTGCCATCCATTTCCCTGCAAATTCTATGATTTTGTCATTTTTTAATGCAGAGTAATACTCCATTGTGTATAAATGCCACATTTTTTTAATCCATTCGTCTATTGAAGGGCATCTGGGTTGGTTCCAAAGTCTTGCTATTGTGAATTGAGCTGCTATGAACATCGATGTAGCAGTGTCCCTGTAGCATGCTCTTTTTAGGTCTTTAGGGAATAGACCAAGAAGGGGAATAGCTGGGTCAAATTGTGGCTCCATTCGCAGCTTTCCAAGAAATCTCCATACTGCTTTCCAAATTGGCTGCACCAATTTGCAGTCCCACCAGCAATGTACAAGTGTACCCTTTTCCCCACATCCTCGCCAGCACTTGTTGTTGTTTGACTTCATGATGGCTGCCAATCTTACTGGAGTGAGATGGTATCTTAGGGTGGTTTTGATTTGCATTTCTCTGACTGCTAGAGATGGTGAGCATTTTTTCATGTACTTGTTGATTGATTGTATGTCCTCCTCTGAGAAGTGTCTGTTCAGGTCCTTGGCCCATTTGTTGATTGGGTTGTTTGTTCTCTTATTGTCTAATTTTTGGAGTTCTTTGTATACTCTGGATATTAGGGCTCTGTCTGAAGTGTGAGGAGTAAAGATTTGTTCCCAGGATGTAGGCTCTCTATTTACCTCTCTTATTGTTTCTTTAGCTGAGAAAAAACTTTTTAGTTTGAGTAAGTCCCATTTGTTGATTCTAGTTATTAACTTTTGTGCTATGGGTGTCCTATTGAGGAATTTGGAGCCAGACCCCACAGTATGTAGATCGTAGCCAACTTTTTCTTCTATCAGACGGCGTGTCTCTGATTTGATATCAAGCTCCTTGATCCATTTTGAATTCACTTTTGTGCATGGCGAGAGAAAGGGATTCAGTTTCATTTTGTTGCATATGGATTTCCAGTTTTCCCAGCACCATTTGTTGAAGATGCTATCCTTCCTCCATTGCATGCTTTTAGCCCCTTTATCAAATATAAGATAGTTGTAGTTTTGTGGATTGGTTTCTGTGTCCTCTATTCTGTACCATTGGTCCACCCGCCTGTTTTGGTACCAGTACCATGCTGTTTTTGTTACTATTGCTCTGTAGTATAGTTTGAAGTCTGGTATCGCTATACCGCCTGATTCACACTTCCTGCTTAGCATTGTTTTTGCTATTCTAGGTCTTTTATTTTTCCATATGAATTTCATGATTGCTTTCTCTATTTCTACAAGAAATGCCTTTGGGATTTTGATTGGCATTGCATTAAACCTATAGAGAACTTTTGGTAATATCGCCATTTTGATGATGTTAGTTCTGCCTATCCATGAACAGGGTATATTTTTCCATCTTCTAAGATCTTCTTCTATTTCTCTCTTTAGGGTTCTGTAGTTTTCATTGTATAAGTCTTTCACCTCTTTTGTTAGGTTGATTCCCAAGTATTTTATTTTTTTTGAAGATATTTTGAATGGAGTGGTTGTCCTCACTTCCATTTCAGAGGATTTGTCGCTGATATACAGGAATGCCTTTGATTTATGCGTGTTGATTTTATATCCTGCCACTTTGCTGAATTCATTTATTAGCTCTAATAGTTTCTTTGTAGAGCCTTTTGGGTCTGCTAGGTATAGAATCATATCATCTGCAAATAGTGATAATTTAAGTTCTTCTTTTCCTATTTTTATGCCTTTAATTTCTTTCGTCTGTCTAATTGCTGTGGCCAGTGTTTCGAGAACTATGTTGAACAGAAGTGGTGAGAGAGGGCATCCCTGTCTTGTTCCAGATTTTAGAGGGAATGCCTTCAATTTTTCTCCATTCAGAGTGATGCTAGCCTGAGGCTTAGCATAGATTGCTTTTACAATATTGAGGTATGTTCCTGTTATCCCTAGTTTTTCTAGAGTTTTGAACATAAAGGGATGCTGTACTTTGTCGAATGCTTTTTCCGCATCTATCGAGATGATCATATGGTTCTTATTTTTAAGTCTATTGATGTGGTGAATAACATTTATTGATTTCCGTATATTGAACCAGCCTTGCATCCCAGGGATGAATCCTACTTGATCATGGTGCACAATTTTTTTGATATGTTTTTGTATCCGATTCGCCAGAATTTTATTGAGGATTTTTGCATCTAGGTTCATTAGAGATATTGGTCTGAAGTTTTCTTTCTTTGAAGTGTCTTTGTCTGGTTTAGGTATCAGGGTGATGTTGGCCTCGTAGAATGAATTTGGAAGTTCTCCCTCTTTTTCTATTTCCTGAAGTAGCTTGAAAAGTATTGGTATTAGTTCCTCTTTAAAGGTTTTGTAAAATTCTGCTGTATACCCATCCGGTCCTGGGCTTTTCTTAGTTGGTAGTCTTTTGATGGTTTCTTCTATTTCCTTGATTGATATTGGTCTGTTTAGGTTGTCTATATCCTCCTGACTCAATCTGGGCAGATCATATGACTTCAGAAATTTATCGATGCCTTCACTATCTTCTAATTTATTGGAGTATAAGGATTCAAAATAATTTTTGATTATCTTCTGTATTTCTGAAGTGTCTGTTGTGATATTGCCTTTTTCATCCCGTATGCTAGTAATTTGAGTTCTCTCTCTTCTTCTCTTCGCTAGCATCGCTAAGGGTCTGTCGATTTTGTTTATTTTTTCAAAGAACCAACTTTTAGTTTTGTCAATTTTTTCAATTGTTTCTTTTGTTTCGATTTCATTAATTTCAGCTCTGATTTTAATTATTTCTTGCCTTCTACTTCTTTTGCTGTTGTTTTGCTCTTCTTTTTCTAGGATTTTGAGATGAAGCATGAGATCATTTATTTGTTGGTTTTTTCTTTTTTTAAGGAATGAACTCCAAGCAATGAATTTTCCTCTTAGAACTGCTTTCAATGTGTCCCACAGATTCCGATATGTTGTGTCTGTGTTTTCATTAATCTCTAAGAATTTTTTAATTTCCTCCTTGATGTCTTCTATAACCCATTGATCATTCAGTAACCTATTGTTCATTCTCCAAGTGATGTATGCTTTTTCCTTCCTTCTTTTATCGTTGATTTTCAGTTTCATTCCATTATGGTCAGATAGGATGCATGGTATTATCTCTACTCCTTTATATTGTCTAAGCGTTGCCCTGTGACATAATATATGATCTATTTTTGAGAAGGATCCATGTGCTGCTGAGAAAAAAGTGTAACTGCTTGATGTTGGGTGGTATATTCTATATATGTCAATTAAGTCTAGGTTATTAATTGTGTTATTGAGTTCTATAGTTTCCTTATTCAACTTTTGTTTGGAAGATCTGTCCAGTGGCGAGAGAGGTGTGTTGAAGTCTCCCATGATTATTGTATGGTGGTCTATTAGACTCTTGAACTTGAGAAGAGTTTGTTTGATGAACATAGCTGCGCCATTGTTTGGGGCATATATATTTATGATTGTTATGTCTTGTTGGTGTATGGTTCCCTTAAGCAGTATGTAGTGTCCCTCTTTATCCCTTTTGATTAACTTTGGCTTGAAATCTATTTTATTTGATATGAGTATGGACACTCCTGCTTTTTTCCGAAGTCCATATGAGTGATATGATTTTTCCCAACCTTTCACCTTCAGCCTATGTATGTCTTTTCCTATCAAATGCGTCTCCTGTAGGCAGCATATTGTTGGGTCTTGTTTTGAGATCCATTCTACTAGCCTGTGTCTCTTAATTGGTGAGTTTAAGCCATTAACATTTAGGGTTATTATTGAGATATGGGTTGTTGTTCCAGCCATATTTGTTTATTTATGTTACTAAACATGGTTTGTTTTCCTCTTTGATTATTCCCCCCCCTTTACTGTCCTACCTCCCACTGTTGGTTTTCATTGTTATTTTCCATTTCCTCTTCCTGTAATGTTTTGCTGAGGATGTTTTGAAGAGATGGTTTTCTAGCTGCATATTCTTTTAACTTTTGTTTGTCGTGGAAGGTTTTAATTTCATCTTCCATCCTGAAGCTTAATTTCGCTGGATACACAATTCTTGGTTGGAACCCATTTTCTTTCAGTGTTTGAAATATGTTATTCCAGGATCTTCTAGCTTTCAGAGTCTGTGTTGAAAGATCAGCTGTTATCCTGATTGGCTTGCCCCTAAATGTAATCTGCTTCCTTTCTCTTGTAGCTTTTAAAATTCTCTCCTTATTCTGTATGTTGGGCATCTTCATTATAATGTGTCTAGGTGTGGATCTCTTATAATTTTGCACATTCGGCGTCCTGTAGGCTTCTAGAATTTGGGATTCTGTCTCATTCTTCAAGTCTGGGAAGTTTTCTCGTATTATTTCATTAAATAAATTGCTCATTCCTTTGGTATGGAGTTCTATACCTTCCTGTATCCCAATGACTCTTAAGTTTGGTCTCTTAATGTTATCCCATATTTCTTGGATGTTCTGCTCATGGTTTCTTAACAGTCTTGCTGAGCTGTCTATGTTCTTTTCAAGTTGAAATACTTTGTCTTCATTGTCTGATGTTCTATCTTCTAAGTGTTCTACTCTGCTGGTAGTACTCTCAATTGAGTTTTTAAGTTGGTTTATTGCTTCCTGCATTTCTAGGATTTCTGTTTGTTTGTTTTTTATAACCTCTATCTCCCTGTATAGTTGATCCTTTGCTTCCTGGATTTGTTTGTGTAATTCCTTGTCGAAGTGATCTTTCATTGTCTGATTTTGCTGTCTAATTTCTTCCTTGATACTCCAGATCATCTGAAGCATATATATCCTGAATTCTTTATCTGACATTCCATCTGCTGCAGCTGTTACCTCTTCTAAAGTTGAGCTGACCTGCATTGCTTGTAGTCCTTTCTTTCCTTGTCTTTTCATACTGCTTGCGTTTCTTTCTTCTTGGTGAAACTGTTGTGTTTTTGAAATTTTTCCCCCCCCTATATATTTATGTTGCTCTTGTATAGTTGAAAATTCTCCCTTGCAGGTGCGGGCAGGGGCTCTGCTCTGCCCCTCCTCCAATTGGTGTGAGGTGTCTACCACGC
This sequence comes from Marmota monax, assembly GCF_021218885.2. NCBI lineage: Eukaryota > Metazoa > Chordata > Mammalia > Rodentia > Sciuridae > Marmota > Marmota monax. Next base: position 17,732,917 of record NW_026693777.1, on the reverse strand, counting down.
CCGCGGACCCCTGGGCCTGATCCGCTGTTCTGTCGCAGGTCTGCCTACCTTGCAGGTGGGGGCGAAGGCTCTGCCCTGCCCCTCCTACCACGCCCGGGGACCGCTAGGCCTGATCTGCAGGTTGGTCGCAGGTCTGCCCACCTTGTGGGCAAGGGTGTCAGTTCCGCTCCGCCCCCACTCCAATTGGGGTCACTTGACCACCACACAGGCGAGCCGCTGGGCCTGATCTGGGCGCGGGCTAAGGCTCTGCTCTGCCCCTACTCCAGTTGGGGTGGAGTGTGTACCACGCTGGCAGGCCGCTGGGCCTGATCCACAGGTCTGTCGCAGGTCTGCTTACCTTGCCAGCGCGGGCGGTGGCTCTGCCCTGCCCCTCTTACCACGCCTGCAGACCGCTGGGCCTGATCTGCAGGTTGGTCGCAGGTCTTCCTACCTTGCGGGAGTGGGCGGCGGCCCCTCTCCTCGCCTCTGGCTCAACGACAAAGCGAGAGAGACTCGGGTATCTGTGACTCACCCTCCCTACCAGGGGACCAACTGTTTCCGTCGCCGCTGGCACCGATGAAGTTTTCTCCTCGGCCGCTCTCCGATGACATCAGATCTCTGCCATGCTGGCATCCCCTGTTCTATGGCTGAATCCCATTTTCTTCTCTTCCAATAGGCGGAGCTGTGCCCTCTGAGCTGAGCTTCTGCCCTCTATGTGCTGACAGAAATCCCTGTACGGTGGCTCCTGGGAGTCTCTCAATCCTGTTAGTCCAGAGCCCTTTCACTTATCCGGCCCCTCCCCCTGTTCCTCCTCCCAGCCAGCCAGCCAGGTCCTGTTCACCAGAGGCGGTTCCCCAAGGATCTGATTACACTTGCAGCCCCACCGCGTGTCCTATATCCCGAACGATGAACACCCTCTCTGTCATTCAATTAAGCCCCAGTGCTGTGGTGGGGTGATCTGGGAACCAACAGTTAAATTTTTCAGGACCCCTTTGGTGGGCACGCCCCCAGAAACTGGCGGCTAAGATCTTGGGTGTCGCCGCTGGTGTTAAGGGGAGGTGGGGATCTGGAGTCCCCTCTGCTTCCCTACAGACACGCCCCCGGTGGTTTCCTGGCTGCTTGTATCTGGAGGGGGTGGGAGTCACACACCTGCTAATGTGGATTCCGCTGGGAAGGAATTCTGTCGGCGGAACTCTGGTGATGTCACCACTCTGCTATGGCAGGCCCCAGGCTCCTTGCCAGAGTGTCCGAAGGGAGGGGTGGGACTGGTCTGTCTCTGGTTGGTTTCAGCTCCCGGTTTGCTATTTCATGAAGGCTTGGCGAGAGACCTCTTCCTAGAGTCCCTGCACCACTCCTGCTGCGCTGCGCCTCGGAGGCTATCCGCCCTGACGCGGGCCGCGTGCAGGCAGCCGACAGTCGCCGAGTCGCGCGGGCAGCGGCTGGCGGGTCTGGACCTCTGCGCTGCGTGGCAGAGATTCACTCGTCTAGCGCAGACTGTCACCTCCAAAAATCCTTCCAATTCCCGGCCGGTCTCTCTTTAGTGGAATTTTGCTAGGAGTTTCTCAGCAGGTCATATCTAAGCGTATCCATGCGTCTCTCTGACCCCTTTGTTGAGGAGGTACTGAAAGCGCTGCCTCCCCTCTCGCCGCCATGTTGGATCTCTTCTTTTTTTTTTTTTTTTTTTTTTTTTTAATTTTGAGATGATCTGGCTAAGTTGCATAGGGCCTTGCTAAATTTCTGAGGCTGGCCTCAAACTTTTGATTCTCCTACCTCAGCCTTTTGAATCACTGGGAATATAAGCATGGGCACCCAAGAATTTAAGTAAGAAATTATTTTAGTATTATTTTAAAACTTCAAGAATGTGAGGGAAAGTTACACTCATACATTGCTGGTGTCAACTGCAAATTGGTACAACCACTCTGAAAAGCAGTATGGAGATTCTTCAGAAAACTTAGAATGGAACCACCATTTGGCCCAGTTATCCTACTCCTCAACATATACCCCAAAGACTTAAAATCAGCATATTATAGTGACTCAACCATGCCAGTGTTCATAGCAGCTCAATTCACAATAATAGCTAAGCTATGGAACCTAGGTTGATCTAGGTTGATGCCCATCAACGGATGAATGAATAAAGAAAATGTGGTACATATACATAATGGATTATTACTCAGCCATAAAGAAGAATGAAATTATGGCATTTGCCAATAAATGGATGGAACAAGAGACTATCCTGCTAAGTGAAATAAGCCAATTCCAAAAACCAAAGGCCAAGTGTCCTCTGATATGCAGATGATGACTCAAAATAGGTGTAGGGGAGTGAGAAGTGGAGGTTCACTGGATTGGACTAGAGAGAATAGGGGGAATGAAGGGAGATGGGAATGAGAAAGAGAATAGAATGAACCGGATATAACTTTCCTATGTTCATATATGACCACATAACTCCACATCATGTACAGCCACAAAAATGGAAGTTATACTCCATGTATGTATGATGTCAAAATGAATTCTAAATATATAACTAAAAAGAACAAATTTTTAAAGAGTTAAAAAAATATTTTAGCCAGGCACAGTGGCCCATGCCTGTAATTTCAGCCACTTTGGAGGCTGAGACAGGAGGATCATGAGTTTTAAGCCAGTCTCAGCAAAAGCAAGGTGCTAAGCAACTCAGGGAGACTCTGTCTCTAAATAGAGCTGGGGATGTGGCTCAGTGGTTGAGTGCCACTGAGTTCAATCCCCAGTACCCCCTGCACCAAATTTTAAAACCTGAAGAAAAGAGGAAACATTTTTTTACCAAAAGATAAAGGTTTCATACACAAGGTACCTACTTCCTCATAAACAGAACTTAAAGAAAACCCTCTTTTTCTAAATTAAACACACAAGCACACAGACATAAACAGCAGGGCTTTTCTTCTGTTTATAATAATAACACTTGTTTATTACATAAATTTTAAAATGGAGATAAATATAAAAAGAAGAAACAAAAAGCACCTATAATCCTACCAGCTCTCAGTAACTGCAAACAGGTTGGGTCTTTCCAACCTGTTCCCAGGTGCACATTATTTTCTGATTACCATATTACTAAAAATAGTTTTGTATCCTGTTTTCCCCATCAATTCCCATATCACACAAAACTTCCCCCCACACGTACATAATATTATCTCCAATGGACATTTCCTAATTCATTTAACCCACCTCTCTTGTTGACGGATCCCAGAGATTCACTTTATAAACAGTGCTACCGCCACACAGAGACACATCTTGGTGCACATCTCTGACAGCTTCTCAGGACTGATCCCTGAGCTGGATTATGGGGATGTCAAAGGACAGGTGTCGGGAGCTGCCCTGGATGCAGACACTTTTAAGTCCTGATGCCCTGGGTTCTGACCAATTATTGCCTTCAGTCTGGCACAGCAGGGCCAGGTTGCGGAACTTGGGCGTTACCCTGCTTGGATAGTGAGGCGTGGCTCCAGGGGCTGAGTTCCACTCACCTGTTTCTTTGTAAACCTGACCCCTTGCCTCATTTGAATGGCTTCTCCCCAACAAAAGAGTACAGCACGTGCTCCTCGCTCTCTTTTCTTGCCTCTCTTGCCTCCCTTGTGGGAGCTATGTCAGAGGATCCGTCACAGAATTCAAAGAAAAAGGTATTTCTCTGTCTCTGTGTGATCATCTCTGGGTTGCCAAGGCCCTCTCTGTGAGGGTCCTAGCAGTTAAATGAGAGTTCGGCCAATACACGGGCAAAGGAGGTGACTCTTAGAATAACAGCAGCTGATGCTGCAACCATCTTTACCAGATCCCTGCTAAATACACAGAGCCACCCTGGGCATTTTGTTGCTATTATCTCACTTAATTCTCACAAGAGAGGTGCTATTACTATCTCCACTTTACCCATTAGGAAGCTGAAGCATACAGGCTAAGACACTTGCCCATCCTGTCTCCCAGTTACTTAGTGCCAAAGCCAAAAGTCCCATCTATCTTATTCCCAAACTCATCTGCTTCAATGACAAAAAAAAAAAAAAAAAAAAACTATGATACATTTTCCAAAGAAAACCACTTTTCTGGGGCTGGGGCTCAGTGGTAGAGTGCTTGCGTAGCACACATGAGGCACTGGGTTCCATCCTCAGCACCACATAAAAACAAAATAAAGATATTGTGTCCATCTAAAACAAAAAATAAATATTAAAAAAAAAGAAAGAAAACCACTTTTCTGGGAGTCTGAGTGCCCAGCACCCACCAGAGTAAGCTAAGACTTATTGCTTTTGAAATGCTAATACAACGTTCATATAGGAAAAAAGAATCGCCAGGATATCACAAAACAACAAAAAAAATTGGGGGCAGTGAAAATTCTGTTTCAGGGCTGGGGCTGTAGCTCAGTGACAGAGCGATTTCCTTGCACATGTGAGGCACTGTGTTCGATCCTAAGCACCACATAAAAATAAACAAAATAAAGGCATTCTGTCCATATACAACTAAAAAAAAAATTCTGATTCATAGCCACCTGCCTTACTTTAAGAGTGTGGAGCTAGAAGCAGTGGCTCAGGAGGCTGAGGCAGGAGGACTGGAGTTCAAAGCCATCCTCAGCAGACAAAGCCCTAAGCAACTCAGAAGGACCCTGTCTCTAAATAAAATATTAAAAAGGGCTGGACAAATAGTTAAGTGCCCCTGGGTTCAATCTCTGGTACCAAAAACACGTGTAGCAAGAGTGGAAATGGAGTCATGAGCTGTGGATTAAAGGAATACACTGGACAGCACAGGACGGTGGGAGAGCCAAATCACAGGCTACGGCTGGGTGACCAGCAAGCTCAGAGACCCTCACAACACCTTAATCAATCCCTGGGACACTGATAGTCCCACCTGCAGCTCCGCCACAGCGAAGGAAGCTGTGTGGCAAAGCTCTACCCTCAGTGGCCAGTGGCCAATCAGATAGACATGCAGGCCTCGGGAGAGCTGGGAGACCCAGATAGGCCAGTGCCCACAACCCAGAGATTACACATGCAGCCCTGCCTGGGACCCCACTGGGATGGTAGGAACCAGTAAACAGAATGTCACTTTACTCTTTAGAGAGAAGGAAATTTGAAAGAAACTAGTGACATGGCTCCTTGTCAGCCAAACCACACAGCCGGCCTACAGGTTCCTGCCAAGTAGCTGTAATGGAGCAGCAGCCCGGGTGGGTTGGAGCACCCATGGCAAGCATAGCCCATGGGGCATGGAGCCTGCATGGCAGGCCTAAGGCACTTGCAGCCAGCACCTTGGGCTGCAAGGGCAAGCCCATCAGTCTAAGTAAGGGATTCAGGGCTAACTAATAGCATTATTACTTTTCCAAAGCCTAATTATTACTTTTCCAAAGCCTAATTAGTATAAGCTTGGGCCAATAGCAGTGAACCAGGTGCTATATAAAGCCCTGGAGGAAACCTGCTATCAGGGCCTGTCTTGTACTGCAAGAGTTCTGTTCCTGTTTCTATTCTTCAGTAAGTCCTGACTCCTACACTCACTCATCCTCACTCATCCTGGTCTGTGGATTTCTTTCTTTCTTTTTTTTGGTGGTGGTGCTGGGGATTGAACCCAGGGCCTTGTGCATGCAAGGCAGGAACTCTACCAACTGAGCCATACCTCCAGCCCTGGTCTGTGGATTTCATTCTTTGAATTCATAAGAACCCAGAAAAAAGAAATTAACCGTGAGTTGCTGGGTTCTGCTGAAACACTGGAGGGCATGGCCCACCATTAAGAGCTGCAACACTTTTCCACTGCAGAGGCCTGCAAGTTTGTGCAGACACCCACCCACGCCATTTCCACCCAGCAGGAGCAGTGAATCGAGTTTCATCTCAGAACTCCAGTTTCACTAGGACTGAGCAAAAGCAGGGTGTGGGGACAGTGTCCTTGTCTTGCAGATCCTCCCTGGCTGGTCTAAGTCAGCAGAAAAATAACTGCAGATGTCATTCTAAATTGTCTTCTGGCAATATTATACAAGCAAAAAGAAACAGGTGAAATTAATTTTTTAAAATTTCTTTTGTAGTTGTAGATGGACAGTATGCCTTTATCTTTTTATTTTTATGTGGTGCTAAGGATCAAACTCAAAATGACTCCCCTATTGCCTCATACATGCTAGGCAAGTGCTCTGCCACTGAGCTATAGCCCCAGCCCATGAAATTAATTTTAACTTTTGCAGTACTGGGGTTGGAACACCATGCCCCCTGCATGCTAGGTAAGTGCTCTACCACTGAGCAACATTTCTAACCCTTCTTATGTTTTTTGGTTTGGTTTGGTTTTGAGAAAGGGTTTTGCAAAGTTGCCCAGGCTGGTCTCAAACTTGGAATGCCTCAGCTTTCCCAGGAGTGGGAATTGTGGGTATGCGCCACCATGCCCAGCTCCTTCCTCCCCTTCTCTTCTCTCAATGTTAGAGGAACAAAATGTAAAGATCTCTCTTAAAATTAATGGCATGTAATCCCCCCAAAACCAAATGCTTTCTCTGATATAAGGAGGCTGATTCATAGTGGGGTTGGGAGGGGGAGCATAGGAAGATTAGACAAACTGTAGATAGGGCAAAGGGGAGGGAGTGAAAGGGAGGGGGCAAGGGGGTAAAAAAAGATGGTGAAATGAGTTGGACATCACTACCCTTATCACATGTAGGAAGCAGACACGAATGGTGTGAATATACTTTGTATACAAGCAGAGAGATGAAAAATTGTGCTGTATATATGTAATACGAATTGTAATGCATCCTGCTATCATATATAACAAATTAGAATACAATTTTTTTAAAAATTAATGGCATGCTAGATTCAATTGAATATGATATTCTTTTTTAAAATTTTTTCTTTTTTGGTATCAGAGATTGAAACCAGGGGCACTTAACCACCAAGCTACATTCCCAGCCCTTTTTTATATTTTATTAGAGACAGGGTCTCACTGAGTTGTTTAGGGCCTTGCTAAGTTGCTGAGGCTGGGTCTGAACTTGCTTTACCTGCCTCAGCCTCCCCAGTCTCTGGGATGGCAGGTGTGTGCCACTGTACCCTGCTGAAATACGTATTTTTTATTGAGCCCTAATTATGCTGCAGGCACCATGTTGGTCAATTAGCACATGCCATCACACAGCTTTGAGAGTCCTGCATTAAAAATGAGAAAAGAGACTCAGAGATTAGTTAAGATTCCCCAAGTCACACAGCTAGTAAGCAGCAGAACAGCATTCACACCCAGGTTAGCTGGTCCCCTCCACCCCTATCTTTACAATTATATTGCTGTAGTCTCCTTCCCTTCTAGATGAAATGGGAAGGGACAGGGCCAAAACCAGTTTGTCGTTTCTGTCCTCAGGTCTGTAGGCCCTGGGTAATTCTCCAGGGTAAATGACTCCCCTATTGGCTCTATTTAGACCCTGTTGTAATAGACTGGATAGTTTCTGCCCCCCCCCAAAATCCACACGTTGAAACCTAACCCCTAATGTGATAGTATTAAGAGGTGGGGCCTGACCATGATTAGGTCATGAGAAGAGCCTTGTGAAAGGGATTAGCGCCCTTACCCTACAGGCCTCAAGCCAGGCTCTGTCATCCCAGCACTTGAGAGGCTGAGGCAGGAGGATAGCTTGAGACCAGGAGTTTGAGGACAGCCTGAGTTACACAGAGAGACCCCACCCCCAAAATAAAATAGAGACCCCAGAGAGCCCTCTCATCCCTTGTGCCTTTTAAGGACTCAGAAAGAAGGCCTTGTCTGTGGACCTGGACATGGGCCCTCAGACACTAAATCTGCCAGCACCTTCACCTTGGACTTCTGGCCTCTAGAACCACGGACAGTAAAGTGTTCTTTGCCTGTCACCCAGTCTGGTATTCTGCTATCGCAGCCCAAATGGTCAGCTTCCTGTTCAGCAGCGAGCTCAGAAGCTTCTGGGAAGCCCAGGTTCTGGGCTCCTGGCCCACCTGGCCCTGGTAACTTGGCCCCCGGGGCCTGTCTGTACCTCCCATCCTCCCCAACCCTAGTTGTGGTTTCCTGTTCCCTTCCCGGACCACTGGGCTCTTCCCTGGTCAACCCTGCTCCTCTGCCCACTCCAGACCTTGGGTAAAGAGACCAAAGTTCCTTCCCAAGGTGGCAGTTTAGGGAAAGACACTAATTGCCAGTTCTCTCCTCAGACTGGAACTGGCCAGCTCAGTGTCCAACCAGGACACAGCTCCCACTTTCACGCCCGCAGCCACAGAGGGGTCACTGAGAAGGCCTCCTGGGTTCCAGCCTGGGGGGATCAAACCACCAGAGTCGTTGTCCCCCAAATAGGCAGAGTGTCACTTCTCTTTCTCCGTGCCATAGCACCCCACCCCCACTCCCCAAGGACCTGATATTCTCCACATATGCCCCCCACCCCGGCTTTGTTCTTTTTTTTTTTTTTCCCTTGGTACTAGGGATTGAACCCAGGGGCGATTAACCACACAGTCACATCCCCAGCCCTTTTTATTTTGTGACAGGGTCTTGCTAAGTTGCTAAGGCTGGCTTTGAACTTCGGATCCTCCTGCCTCAGCCTCCCAAGCCAGTGGGATTACAGGTGTGTGTGCCACCACACGTGGCCCCTGGCTTTGTTCTTACAAACCACTGCATGTTCAGATTCTCCCTGCCAGGCCTGGTGGACTCCAAGTTTATACTTGGAATCGTGAGCCTCCAGTAGGAGGCTGCCTCCAGGCAGCTTTCAATGCTCTCAGGCCGGCGGCAGCCCTGTCCTGTGTCTGGGACACACTTCGAAGCAGCAGTTCTCACACCGCCAGGGGGCTTTTCTCCCTCTCCTGCACTTGACAAATATGTGTGCCTAGGAAGAGTGGACACTGCCAAGTGCTGAGGATCCCCCATGTAGGGGACACAGAGCAGCAGACAGGTGATCACAATCAAGGGTGGAAAATGTTACAGAAGCCACCTGCACTGGAGCCACTCACAGGGCTGAGTGCCTCTTCTCAAAGCTGAGGTCAGGTGGTGACGTCAGTTCAATAGATGAAAACCAGCTGTGGTCAGGGGAGTGTTTGCCACGGAAATCAGAAAACTGCAAGCCAGGGTTCTTACCTCCCCAGACAGCAGGTCAAATATTCACCCCGACAGAGGAGCATGACAGGTAACGGGAGGGCCACTGGCTTAGTTCGGGGCTCTAAGACAAGGATTTAAGATCAGGTAAGATATTTGGAAGGTGAAAGTAGAGGAAAAAAGTAGTATCTTTTCCTGTCTCATCATGAAGTTCATGGCTGGCACCCCTATAAACAAAATATAATATTTATAAACAAAATTAATAAAATTCAATTACAGATTAAATACAAATCTAATAATGTACGTTTTATGTGACAGGAAAGCCTTCAGAAGTGAAGACCCAAAGAAACAGAAATATGTGTCTATTTTTTTAAGGATAGTTGTACAAAACTATGATCAGGCAAGAGCGTATGACCCCATGGTAATGAAGGGGGAGGGCTTAGCAAGAACATTCCTTCAGATTCTCCTCTGTGTCCCCTTTCTGTGCCTTCAAGAGACAAGGATGTTAATGAGTCAGAGGAGAAGGGCAAAGGTCAGCAAGTGGCCTTCCTGCGTCTGTGGTTTTCTCAATTTCCTTGAGCTTCAAAAATGCTCAGTATGTTAAGGTGCCTGATTTGGGGGCAGTGTATTCGGTGCCCTGTCAGTGACCACAGGGATCAGCAGCAAGACTGGGGAGGGAGGAACTTAGTCAGAGGGATACAAGTCATTTTACCAACATGAGCAGCCGGAGCCAAATCCTAAGGGGATGGCAGACAGTGCAGGGTACACCTCTCATGAGGAGGCCAGGCCACTTATCCACCAGTCCCTGTCACTCCTTGGTTGGGCCATGGCACTTGGAATTTCTAGCAGTCTCTATGCTTGGATCCAGGTTGCTCTTGCCTCTGGGAAAACTCACTGCAAGCAGCCTTACTCAGAGGGCAAGGCCTGGGAGACCTGGTTGGGGGACAAGCATCCGTTTCAGGGAGCCCACCCAGACCGCAGGCTCAGCCTCCCCTAGACTGTAAATTCCCTTCTACCCACTGGGTCCTAGAGACCCTTTCAGGAAATCCATGAGACAATCAGCACTCAGAAACAGTACCCCCAAAATGGCATTAGAGAAAACAGCAAAACCTGGGAAGGTCACTCTGACATTTTCCCTCCCTTCTCCCTGGAGGCCCTCATATGACAGGTGCCCTGCTTTCTACACAAAGGGGAAAAGTGTTATACAGGGACATCCAGAAGAATCTGAAAAAACAGAAGCTGCTAAGTTCCCTCGGTTGGTACCCTTTTGTTCTCCGATGCAACTTCTTTGCAAATGAAGTTTCCCAGATCACATAAAGCTTATCTTGACTTGTTAAGCTTTTCTCTTGTGCATCTGTCTTTGCCAGCGTGACATTAACTTTGTGATGGGTGAGAAGAAACTCCTTTTCCACATCTACAAGATCTGTTGGTTGAAGGCCAGTAGTACTACGGATAACACATCTGACTGTGTAGCAGAAGATCTCCTACTTTGCCCTGGCATTCCCTCTTGAGTGTACAGGAACAATTTTCCAGAACCTACATCACACGTGATATTGCAGTAGATTAAAGGCAAGAACAAATATGAGAGTCCAGTTTAAAACCAGACATTAAAAAGATTTGCAAAAATGAGCCAGGCATGGTGGTTCATGCCTGTAATCCCAGCAGCTCAGTAGGCTGAAGAAGGAGAATCGCAAGTTCAAAGCCAGCCTTAGCAACTTAATGAGACCCCCTCTCTAAATAAAATATAAAAAGGGGCTGGGAATGTGGCTCAGAGGTTAAGGGCCCCTGGATTCAATCCCAGTACCCCCACACACACAAAAAAAAGATTTGCAAAAATGCATACATACCTGTAATACCAGTGGCTCTGGAGGCTGAGGGAAGAGGATCACAAGTTCAAAGCCAGCCTCAGCAACTTGGTGAGGCACTAAGCAACTCAGCAAGACCCCGTCTCTAATAAAATATAAAAAAGGGCTGGGGATGTGTCTCAGTGGTTAAGTGCTCCTGGGTTCAATCCCTGGTACCAAAAAAAAAAATTTTTTTTTTTTTTTTGCAAAAATGCATTAAAGGTTAAGGAGTACAGCTCAGAAATAGAGTGTTTGCCCAGCCTATGTGATCCCCAGTACTGCAAAATATAAAAGCAAAACCAAAACAAAACAGATGGCCTCAATGATTTGTTTTGGAAAATACAATTAAAAACATTTTATTGTAGACATAACAATATTTACATGGATTCTTTTTTCCCCCCACAATAAATACTACTTTAAAATTTCCTTAATTTTCATTTAATGTGGTAAATATTTTTAATATTTATTTATCTATTTATTTTAGTTGTAGTTTTTTCTTTTACTTTTTTAAGTATTTATTTACTTTTATGTGGTGCTGAGGATTGAACCCAGGGCCTCAAACATTCTAGGCGAGCACTCTACCGCTGAGCCACAAACCCAGCCCCTAAAGTGGTAAACATTGATAGCTGCAACCTCATAAAAGCTTTTGGAAGTCCTCAGTACCTAAGAATGTGAAAGGGTCTGAGCCCAAAATGTTGGAGAAACAAGGAGTCACCTGCACATGCGTCCTGGAGCCATGGAGAGCAGGTTCTCAGCAAGTTAGGCCTGAGACTGAAGGCTAGGCGACCCCTTGGCTGTCTCCTATCCACTGACCCCATGTAGAGGAAGAGGAGACGGGCCAGAGAGGGGAAGTGGCTTGCCAGGGCGAGCCCCCTTGGGAGTTGACCGAGGCAGGGTGGTCTCAGCCCACAGTGCTCACTCAAACGCTGCTCTCTCCCTGATGAGTCCAAGGCCAAGAGCACATCCACGCTGGGCCCCAATCCCCGTCAGCCTGGTGGAGGAGCTGGGGCCCGGGGGAACAGGGCTCTGCCCCGGCAGCCTGCACTTCTGTACTCACTCCCCACCACAAAGCCCTTCTCAAAGACACTCATCAGCCCATCGCTTCCCTATACCCTAAAAGATCCTATTCCCACTGCTTAACAGTCTCAGGGACCCAGACTTCTGGTGATAACAAACGCACATGTGCCATCACCACAAACAAGGGGCAAAGGCGGAGCACACAGGTAGACAGAAGGGCAAATCCACACTACAGGAGTAGCTTCCTCCCCATGGGTGTATGGAGGAGGGGGCTACCCCAGAGAGACCACCTGCACCAGACCATCTCTACTCACTGCAGCTCCTCCCTCCCTCTCCTACCACATGCGTCCCCACTGCCCCCAGGACCCCTCCCCATTCCTTTCTGGAGTTCAGGATGCTATATAAGCTCCTGTCATCTGACCCTTCTTGCAGTCTCATGGTTGGTGGGACACCTGTGCATAGGCACATAATTGAAAATGGATTTCTCCTGTTCATCTGCTTATGCCAATTTAATTTGTAGCCCAGGCAAAGGACCTAGAAGGGTGAAGGGAAGCCATTTTCCCCTTTCCAATGTAATTACATATGCAATAAGAGCTCACTAAGGGGACTGGAGGCTGCTGTCAGGGGAGGGAGCAGGCTGGAGTGCCTGCAAACCCCACACCTTCCCCCAAGCCAAGTTGGGAACTGTGGTCCCAAAGGCAGCAGCAGTGACCCCATGGGCCCCAAGGAAGCAGGAGCCAGATGGAAGTCCATATTTTGGGTTTCCACCTGGGATTAGCTCTGAAGGGTTGCAAAGGTGGGTTAAGTACCAGATCTGCAAATGGGACCATCCTTCCAACCCGCTTCTGCCCCCAGGAGGGCACACAGGAACAACCCAGGTAAACCACAGCCCCCTCAACCCCAAGTCTGTAGAATAAATTGCAAATTAATACAAAGGAGATGACAATAGGAAGTCATATAAACACAGAGCTGGGCACTGGCAGATGGCTTATTCTGTTCTTTGGGGGAAGCCCACTGGGATGTTCTTTTTTTTTTTTTTTTGAAATTTTTAATATTTATTTTTTAGTTCTCGGCGGACACAACATCTTTGTTTGTATGTGGTGCTGAGGATCGAACCCGGGCCGCACTCATGCCAGGCGAGCGCGCTACCGCTTGAGCCACATCCCCAGCCCTGGGATGTTCTTATCTTCCTATCCCTGTTTAGGTAAGGAAATAGGAGATGCATTTCCTAGACCAGAGTTCCTAGACCTGCCATGTGCAGGAATCCAAATTCTACGAGCACTTTAAGTCTTGTGTTTATTTAACTAAACAGCCTTAAAATATTTTTAGTATTTTTAAAAAAAAAAATGGGCACATATTTATAATAATAGGGGGTTCATTATGCCATATTTGTACAAACATGATTTGATTACTCTAACCCCCCAGTACCTTCCCTCCCTCCTCCCCCCAATCTGCTTGCTTATTGACTATCTCCCTCTTTTATGTGTTTTTAAAGACGTGTTTTATATTGATATTTCACATTTGAAAGGTATTTTAATAGAATAAGACTTTAAATGTCCAAGTGAGAATTCCCCAAACTGGGGCCCAAGACGTTTTCTTAGAAATCTCCTTTAATCTGCCTTTTGTTATAGGCATCTTAGCCACAAACCTAAGATAGACATCACTTTTTCTTCCCTTAAAGCCTGTTTGCCGGAGGATCATCCAATTTGTGGTTTTCTCCAAATGAAAAGGGTTTTTAAATATATGACCATAAAACTAAACTTGCTTCATGCAAAAAAAAAAAAAAAATAGGCAAATACAAAATACTATAAAGAAGAAATGTGAGGGAACTCGAAAACAAAGGAACATGCTTGAGAGTGGAGGAGAGAAAGGCCTTGGGTCCTGGGGAAAGTTCTAGTCCTCGAGGGGGAGAGGAGGGAGGCATGCCTGGAGGCAAGCAGAGGCTCACCCTCTGGCAAGTCCCCACTTATGGATGTGTTGCTGCTGGCAGGAATAGTTGAAGTAGCCACTGACCCCCCGGCCCCTGCCCTCCAGGGCCAGATGGCCCCAGAATCCATCCCACATTCCCAGGGCTGAGTGAAGCCTACATGACCTGGCAATGGCCAGAGACCACCCACCCCATGTAACGCAGAAGTTTAAAATCCCCACCACCACCCGCCAGCAGTGGGTGTCCCTGCCCAGCCTGCTGTCCCTCTCACACCCACCTCACAGAAACCCTGCCAGACAGCTTCTCAGCTCCTGAGGCACATCCAGGAGCCAAACCCTTCTCCACACAGCTGAGAGGGCTGGGTCCCTACTCCACAGCAGGCGGGAGTAGTCACTTGTACCTGTTTACCTCTCAAATCCCTTAAGGTCCTGGCAGAGGCCCCGAAGGCCTCCCAAGGTCTTGAGCCTGGGAAGCAACTAGGCCTATCGCCACTGCCCCCCGGGGGTTTGGCCATCTTCTTTTGGTGCCCACACTCAGCTGGAAGGCGGGCCAGGAGCTCACCCATGCATGCAGAGGCAGGAGGGCACACATGGGAAACGGCTGGCCTCCTCCCTGCCAGCCTTCCCCAGGGTCTTCACACTGCTCAGGTTCCTGGGCCTCTGGGAGAACCCTAGACTTACCTTCACAGGATCTTGTCCCTGCAGAGGATGTGTCCTGAATTGACAGCACTCTGTGGGCTGTCCTAGAAAGCAGCTTCAGGGCGACAGGCCTCAGCCCTTCATCTCCCCTGCAGGACCTTTCTCCAGGAATTAGCTGCTCTAAATACCAGGATTGATGCTACCCTCGAGACACCTGTGCAGCTGCTCCATAGGTCTACCAATCCTCCTCACTCAAGCCTGTTGACAGCAGGTGGCCGTTTCAGCTCATCAAACACTGTTGTGCTCCTCTGTGACCCTTACCAGAAAGCACAAAGTTCCCCAGTGACACTTAATCCCCATGAGCGAAACCCACTGCAGACACATAATGGAATGATGAATAGAAGCAGGTAGAGGACCCTGAATTAGAAGAAATGAGAGATTAGTTCCAGAAGAGATATCAAATCCTGGTGTCCACATCAACAATTGGGAACACCCACCTCAAAGAGCCGCCAAGGAGTGCTGGGGATGTAACACAATGGTAGAGAGCTTGCCTAGCATGCATCAGGTCTTGGGTTCAATCTTCAGTACGGTAAAGAAAAAAAAAAGTCACCAAGGAAGAATGTGTATGTAAAAATACCTATCAAAATGCTTACATATAGCATAGGTTAAATCAGAATATATACTCCTCAAAAGTTCTTGCTAATATCCAGACAAAATTTCCCTTTTAGTAATGGTGAGATTTTAATCTAATGCTTCTCAAAATATGGTCTATAAACTTCTTTAGGTGGCTACTGCATTCCAACCAGAATGTCTAAGGGACAAATTCCCAGTTGTCCTTTCCCCCCTCTTACACTCACTCAAAAATCTCTAAAACTAGAGCCCTGGACTCTCCATTTTTAACAAACTCCCCAAGTAATTCTTGGGCACAGCAAGGTTTGAGGACTGGTGATAACGTGGATTAGCACTGCTTCTGAAAATTAGAAAGACTGGGTTCACATTCCAGTTCTGGAGATCTCACTAACTTGAGATTTCAAAGCCTTGGCTTTCTGTCTTTTAAAAATTGAGATAATAATAGTATGTGTAATGACTAAATACAGGTAGATTGCTTAAGACTTAGGCCAACACAAAGTAAGGGCTCAACAAACACTAGCATTTTTAGCTAGGGACAGGTGCATGCCTGTAATCCCAGCAACTCAAAGAGAGGGTAAGGCAGGAGAATCACAAATTCAAGCCCAGACTCAGCAACTTAATGAGACACTGTCTCAAAAAATAACAAGGGCCGAGGATGTAGCTCAGTGGTAAAGTACCCTAAATTCAATTTCCAGCACGGAGGGGGAAACAAAGTTAGACACTGTTTTTCTCCGGCGAAATGTGCCTATTTGCTTTCTACTGTCCCTCTGTTGCACAGATCCTGGGAATAGCCAGCCCAGCCAGGCCTGTCCAAAGCAGGTCAAGGAAGCAAGGTTTGGTTTGAAATATTGTAATGTCCTAATTGGCCACTGGAGGGCAGCATCCACCGCTCTTCCTCTTTCATACTGGGGTTTGAACCCAGGGGTGCTTCACCACTGAGCTCCATCCCTCAGTCCTTTTTATTTTGAGAAAGCCTCTTGCTACTTTGCTGAGGGTCTCTCTGAGTCGCTGAGACTGACCTCGAACTTACGATCATCCTGCCTCAGGCTCCCGAGTCCCTGGGATTACAGACATGTGTCTGGGGCTCATTTTTGAGAATAATTTTCCATAAAGAAGCGCTTAGGATCCCTTGTTGTGGGAATGGGGAAGAAGCCTTCCTGGGAGCTTGTTGGACACTGAGTTAGTTAACCCCAGAACTTAACCCCAGTACTTCATTTAAGATGTAAATGATGTAGCATGAATTATAACATATAATATTATAGGTTATTTTTTAAAATATAGCCTATAGCTGGACATCGTGGTGTACACCTATTATCCCAGAGACTGCAGAGGCTGAGGCAGGAGGATCACACGTTCAAAGCCAGGCTCAGAAATTTAGAGAAATCCTAAGCAACTTAGGGAGACCCTGTCTCAAAATTAAAAAATAGCGCCCGGCACAGTGGCACACACCTTTAATCCCAGAGGCTTGGGAGGCTAAGACAGGAGAATCATAAGTTCAAAGCCAGCCTCAGCAAAAGCGAGGTGCTAAGCAACTCAGTGAGACCCTGTGTCTAAATAAAATACAAAACAGGGCTGAGGATGTGGCTCAGTGGTCGAGTGCCCTTGAGTTCAATCTCCAGTACAATACATACATAGACATACATACATACATACATAAAAGATCTGGGGATGTGGATCAGTAGCTAAGCCCCCCTAGGTTCATTCCCCAGTACCAAATAAAAAAATACAAAATACAGCCTATAAAATGTAACCTACATAGAAATATTTTGCTTAAGAATCCAGTTTCCTCATTGCCTTGAATCATAAAATAAAAAAAAATTATTCCCAAATGTGGGGTTTCTCACAGGTGCTCAATGACAGTTTTCCAACCCCTCTAGTGCCACATTCCTGCATACCAGGACCCCTCCTCCTCCATGTTTTCCCATCCCGCCAACCACAGGGCTGCACACGGACATAGATGCCGTGGCATCTCCTCCTTCATGCACAGCAGGGATGTGATCCAGTACTAGGGGATTGGAAACAGGGCTCCCATCTCAAGGTCAGACAGAGGCTGCCAGGGGGTGTCACTCCTCCCAAGCAGGTGCTGAGAGTGATCATTTGAGGTCTTCATTTGGGTTACCCCCAAAGCATCCCCTACATGAGGTCTGTGTGGGAGAGGGAGAGGATGGATATGGAAAGAGCTATTAAGAGGGACAGACAGCCAATCAGGGAGCACTGGGAGCTCAGCCACCACAGAGAGTAGCTGCACTGAATCCCCAACACGAGCCCCACAATCATCCCTCAAAGGGGCAAGGGCGCTGGGCCACTCATACACCCACCCTGGGGTAGCCTGCCCCACCTCAGAGGGCAGAGTGGCCTCCCGTCATTCTGGGAAAGGCCCCAGGCACAGAGATGCAGGTACTGGCAGGTGGATGTTTGCTGGAGCAAACTGAAAGGGGACAGGGTATGGGGTGGGGTGGTGACAGAGGCTGCCTTCACCTCTGACTCAGGTACTGACTGCCCATCCTCGGACTCTGATTTCCCTTTCCTTCAGCAACAGCCCCGGGCCTGGTATTTTAGTCAAGTTTTTGCTGCTGTGACTAAAAAAAAAAACCTGACAAGAACAATTTAAGAAGAGCAAAAATTTGTTAAGGGGCTCACAGTTTCAGAGGTCTCAGTTCGTAGACTGCAGGCTCCATTCCTCAGGGCTTGAGGTGAGGCAGAACATCATGGCAGAAAAGTGTGGCAGAGGGAAGCAGCTCACATGATGATCAGGTAGCACAGAGAGACTCCACTCACCAGGTACAAAATGTATACCCCAAAGTCATGACCCCAATGACCCACCTCCTCCAGCCACTCCCTACCCATCTTCAGTTACCACTCAGCTAATCCCATCAGGGGATTAATTCGCTGATTGGCTAAGGCTTTCACAACCCAATCATTTCTCCTCTAAACCTTGTTGCACTGTCTCACACATGAGGTTTTTGGGGGACACCTCACATCCAAACCATCACACCTGAGGTGGGAATCCATTTCGTCCCACTTCTTGTCTGTAGTGCTTATTGACTAGCATCAGCATCTACAGAAGCAGCCCAGTCCTCATGTGAATTTGGAGAAAACAGGGTCCATTTCTGTTGCTTGTAGAGCCCTGATACATCACACTGAATCCAGGTGCCCTGGGGCTGAGGGAGCTGCATCCTCTACTCTAGGAGGAACACAAGACCCAAGCCAGACATAGTTGACCAGCAAATTCCCTTTCCCTAGCTGGGGCCACCATATTGCATCCCACCAGCAGATGCCACTCTTTTTAAAGTGTCTTAGCTAGATTTGGAATGGCAGGGTGGGGAAACTGGGGCAGCTGGAAGCTATTTTGCCAGCTCAGGGGGAGAGATGTTTGGGAATAGAGTCAAGCCAGAGAAGCCAGTTCCTGTGGGCATCACTTGAGCCCCTGCCTCAGCCATCTGGGAAGAAAGTAAATGATCCTGCTGGCTTTACCAGCTTGGGTTGTGTTTTGTGTCTCTTGCACCTAGAAGGGTCCTAACCAATACCCAGACTAATAGTTACTGAGCATTGCCCACCAACACTTGGTTGGGTACATTCATGAGTTGTTATTTAATCATCTCAAGTTAATTTTATAGGAAGCCAAAGTATCTCTAATCCACCCCCACACACCCCCTGCCACCCACCTTGAATTCAAACTCTGCCATTCTGTAGACCACTGAGCTATCAGTTGGAAGACCTGGGTTCCGGCCCTGCCTCAGTCTGCCCCTATGAACTAGGGCAAACAGCTAGCACTCCCAGGCCTTGGTTCTCTCCCTACTGAATGGAAAGGTGGGACTCAGTGCCTTCAGAGGTCTTGCAACACTAACCTTCTATGGACAGTCTTCCCCTTCACTGCCTATAAATATGGGCCTGTTAGTGAAATCTCCAACCTTTCCTTCTCCCCCCTTTCCCACTGCCATTACCTTTGCAATAACAGGGGTCCCTCCCTTTCTTCTTTAAATGCTGCTTTCAATATGGTGTCCAATTTAAGACTAAAATCTTGCCCTGAATAGAGGCTGGGTAGTACTCCTTCTCCCCACAAAAAAAGATATTGGAAGTTACAAGGGGAGACCTCAACGAATTCTAATCCTCAGAGTAAGTCTCAAATGACACTCAGTCCCTGATTCCATCAGATAAATTGGGGTCTGCTCATGCCCATCTCTTAAAGTAGGGTACATCCTCTTCTATTGGTTATTGGTTAGGACTTTGGGTTTGTGTCCCAAATCTAACTTGAATTAGGAAAGGGAAATATCCCCACGGGCTTGGGCTGATATACAGGGTACAGAGAATGTAGGCACTGAGAGCTTCTGCATTTCTAAGCTACTGGCCCAGCCCAATTAACCCACTTCACTGCTTCCAAACTGTTACTTATTCAGATTAGACTCTTCTTGGTCCCTTTTCCATGTGATCTCTCACATCTTCCCAAGTTGGAGTTGGGATTTGGGGGGGGGGGGGATTGTTTTTGTTTGAGGACTAGCTTTGGAGTACAGGCAATGCAAACACTGGGCACTGTGGGATGGGCCTCTGCCACGGCAAGTCAGGAGCACAGAGCTGCAGGAAGGGCTGAGATATGCAGGAGAGAAAGCAGGATCCCCCTTGTCAAGGGCTATCCAGGTCCTGTGGCACGTCCCTAGAAGCCGGCTGTCTCCTGGCTCCTGAGCTCGGACACCCTGAAGCCTGTCGTCATTTCCCCTGTGTCTTTGAACTGGCTCGTTGACCTATGTGACTGACAAAAGGTTCGCTGTGTTGGCTCAGGTCTTTGCTTTTCTGACAGTGTCCTCCCCGCCTCCAGGCTTGGAGAGCCTCAGTGATCAGAAACCAACTTCTCGGCGGCTGTTCAGGTAATGTTCTCAGTGGTCTGCAAACTTTGGGTCCTGCTGCTGCCCAGTGACTCCCTGTTCTGTCCCCATTCATGGGGCCAAGGGAGGGACAGCCTGTGACTCTGGAGGAGACCTCCATGGGAGGTCACCTCCTCCATTCAAAGATTCAGCCCTCAGCCTTTAGCCCCTCAGCCCAATGCCACCAACCAGTTTAGCCAACTCACCTACCCACTGACACACCTCTGCTGGGCCCGGCCACTGTGGCCCTTCTAGGACTTCAGAGCTTTGTAGCCTCAGTCTCCCTCCTCTGGGGGTAGGGCCTGTGGCCCAGCTGCTAAGGCAACAAGGGCCAACATCCCACACTTAGGCTTTTGAAGCTCCAGCAGTTTCTCTCCCAAGTCCCACACCTAGAAGATGGTCGTTCTCGCTAAGGGGTGGTCAGGATTCCCAGTGGTGGTGTTGTAGGGACAAACGAGACAAGGCACTGAAGATAGAAAGAAACAGTTTTATTTGGCTGCAGCCAGGTTCAGAGGCTACAGCCTTTGCTGTAATCAATCAATCCCCTGAACCCTGAGTTCAGGGAGTTTCAGTTTTATACCCAGCGTGTAAGGGGAGGGGCTCAGAAGTTCACAGTCTGCAGAAGTTCACATAAAAGCAGCTTTTTCTTTCACTGGTTAACTCTTTAAGGACAACGCCTGAGAAGGGAAGAGCTTCTTCTCCTCTTTCTTTCCTCCCCCTGCCCGCTGTTACCATGGGCCCATTTGTAACTTATCTTAAAAATGTAGACATCCCTGTGAAGCCTCGCTCAAGGCCAGAGGCCTTGTTTGCACATTTCTTCAAAGTACTATACTCGATACGTTTGTGAAAAACCAGTAAGGGGGTGTCCAGCACCTGGAGTGCTGGTATCTTCTTGGCCAGTGGCCAAGTAAACAGGGTGACATGAAAATAGGAAGTTTATCTACAATGGACTCTTTTGCTGACAGTCCTAAAATCAGCCATGGTGAAGAGGGCTTTTCTGTGGAGGAAGGGGGTGCCACTTCAGTGGTTGCAGCGAATTGCCACAAATGTAGTGGCTTAAAACAATATGAATTTATCATCTTCTAGTCCTGGAGATTAGAAACCCAATACGGATCTGCAGGGCTATGTTCTTTCTGGGGGCAAATCCCCTGCCTTGGCTTCCTAGCTTGTAATGGCTGCCTGAATTTCATGGCTTATGGCTTCTCATCATCCCAACCTCTGCTTCCACTGTCCCACCTCCTCTGACCCTGATGCTCCTGCACCCGCTCATAAGGGCTCATCCAAATAACGCAGAATAAGCTCCCTTTCTCAAGATACTTATTCACATCTGCAAAGTCCCCTCTGACAACAACGCAAGTTCCAGGGATTAGGACATAGATATTGAGTGGGAGCACATAGAATTGAAGGAGGGATATTCTTAATGGTATTTCTCTATAATCAGGTTTTTTCCTTTAAGAATATCTAAAATAGCCAGGTGCAGTTCTGCCGCGCGACCAGCACACGAGCTTCATAAAAGAGGTTCAAAGCATAGAAAATAACTAGTGAGTTTTAAAATTAAAGAGACATACTCTCGTTACCTTTAATGCCCAGCTCCGGAGACGGCTTCTCCTAGCTCCCGCCTCCAGCCACCTAATGCGGTGGCGAGGTTGACACAAGCGGCCAGCGAGAGAGGGAGAGCATGCCAGGGAGTGGGCTTTTATTGGGGAACAAAAAATTAAAGGGAAAATCTCATCCAATGAAAGTGGAGGGGGGCAGCATTCCAAGGTCAGGGTCAGTGATTGGTCTTCGGGTCAGTGGCCAGGCACCCCTCCACACGGACAAGCCCTCGCACCTGGGACAGGGTGGGGAAGGCTCTGACACAGTTGTCTAAGCGCCTCTCACCCAACCAGGGAGGTAACTCAAATCACGTGCGAGAATGGCTTCCCACATGCAGTGGCACGCACCTGTAATCCCAGCCGCTTGGGAGGCTGAGGCAGGAGGATTGCAAGTTTAAAGCCAGCCTCGGCAACTTAGTGAGGACTAAGCAACTTGGTGAGGCTCCTCAGCAACTCAGCAAGACCTTATCTCTAAATAAAACAGGGCTGGAGATGTGGCTCATTGGGAAGGCGCCCCTGGATTCAATCCCTGGTACCAAAAAACAACAAATAAGAATATCTAAAATAACATAGCTAATTAAAAAAAAAAAAAAAAAAACCTGTAGTAACAGTACTCACTGCTACTTATTAGAAGCCTGCTATGCACCAGGACCAGAATAAAGAAGCATTATCAGTCCTAGTTGAGAAAGTCATTTGCCCAAGATGACCCAGCCGGTAAGTGGCAGAGAGACTTGATCCCATTTGTTTCGATTGCCAGGCAGTGGTGTTACAAGAAGTTGCATTACTTCCCTCAGGGACACAGGGCAGACCCTACTCTAGGCTGCGTGGGAGAGCTTTGGAGCCTTAGATTCAGAGATACCCTCACCACTCACATTACCTGTGGACGCACCAAAGGGCCTGGCACAGGAGAAGAACTGGCCAAGTCCCCCATCTCTCCTCACCACCTCAGGAAGTCTAATCTACGTTCAGTCTTTGTATTGTTATGCTTTGGATATGAAATGTCCCCAAAAGCCCATGTGTTGACAGTGTGGTTGCCAGCCTGTGGCACTGCTGGGAGGTGGTGGAACCTTCAGGGAGTAGGACTTGGTGGAAGGAAGTTAGGTCACTGGGGGCGTGCTCTTGAAGGGGGTATTGGCATGGGGCCCTTACCCTCCTTTGCCTCCTGGTGGCCATAAGGTAAACAGACCTTCACCACGCACCCTCTACCTTATATGCTGCCCCCTACAGACCCAAAGGCAATATACCATGTAACTACTTACTGAAACCTCTGAAATCATGAGCCAAAGTGGATCTTTCCTCCTTACAAATCATCCCAGGTATTCCATCACACTATGGAAAGCTGACTAATACCTGTAATCATGTGCCCAAGTCCAGACAGCTCTGAGCTGGTCAGCACCTGAGGACATGAGACGGGCTGGGGACTCACTACGGTCATTCAGATCTTGCTAAGGGGGCAAGATCCAGAGAGGAACTGTTTTTCATAGATTGCCCTTCATGAGGCTGTCAACAAAGTCCTAGAAAGGTATAGTGAGAGGCAGATTAAAATACAAAATAAAGGAACGGTCCACATAGACAGGGAGAGAGGCAGGGAATCCATCTCACCAACATAGGAACAATTAATTTTCATCTTGGCCAGAGTAGCAAATTCCATCTGCCCAATGATTTAAAGTGAGCTGAAACAGGGACCTTAAAAAATGGGCATGTGTGATATACAAAAGATGTCCAGGGGCGAGTAATGTAGGTCACACAAAAGGCATGGGCTCAGGGATCCCTGTTTCAAAGAAGAGAGTCAATTGGGTGGAATCACCTGGAAGTGTACACACCTCAACGGTAAAATGTTGCAGGGGACAGATGAGAAAAGACACCAAATAGGAGAAGGAAGCAGATTTATTTGGCTATAGCCAGGTTCAGAGGGCAAAGCTTTCCCTATAATCAATCAATCCCCCTGAACCCTGAATTCAGCCCAATTGGAGCCCAATTAGTAACCTCTTCTCTTTGAAATGTAAACATCTCTGTGAAGCACCAGAGGCCAAGTTAAAAGTATGTTTTTCTTATCATACTCTGTATTTTCAAGCACACTTCTACAAACTATTATATGTGTTGTTATTTTAGGTAGTCCATAAATGTTTGTGAAAAACTAATAAAGGGGTGTTCAGCACCTGGAGTGCTGATCTCTTCCAAGCCAAGTAAGACAGAACAACAGGATATAAGAAGTTTAACTACATTGAATTCTTTTGTAGAGATTCTTGTGCTGATAGTCCTAAGATCAATTGTGGTGAAGATTTCTGGAGAGGCTTAATTAAGACTTTCTGTGGAGTAGGGGAGTGCCACTATGCTACCATCTTCACATGATGAGACCACCATTCTGAATCTTTGATCCCCAAAGCCAGCCAACTAGTAAGGGATTTTAAATCTATTAAAAAATAAATAAGTGGATAAAATAAATCAAACTCTTAGTACTACTATTTCAGCCATGTTCAGCAGTTCTGGGCCTATCATGACAACCTATGGATTAATCTAGGATGCTTCAACACACAACAGAATCTGGTGTATATTAACTTTGTGGTTTTATTAGTCTGCAGTGTGTAACTGAAAGAAGACATGTGATTTTAATTTTGGAGGTATAAGGGATTTGATAGTCAGTAAACACCATTAGCTTGCTCAAAGGGACTTGATTTATGACATTGATAACATTTTCAATTACATTGTGCTGAGCAAGACTTCACTGCTTGGATTTGTTTTTTTTTTTAAAGAGAGAATTTTTAATATTTATTTATTTATTTTTAGTTTTCAGCGATACAACATCTTTGTTTGTATGTGGTGCTGAGGATCGAACCCGGGCCACACGCACGCCAGGCGAGCGCGCTACCGCTTGAGCCACATCCCCAGCCCCCACTGCTTGGATTTGAAAATGCCTAAGTGGAGAGTGACGTCCCGGAGAGAGAATTATTAAAACATGTAAATATGGCTTAAAATGTTTAAGGAATTTAATGAAGTTTGCTAATGGGGTTGTTTGGGGGATTTTTTTTTTGTACCAGGGATTGAACCCAGGGGTGCTTAACCACCCAGCCACCACCCCCAGACCTTTTTTATTTTTTGAGACAGGGTATTATGGTTTGAATGTGAAGTGTCTCCCAAAGCTCACGAGACCATGCAAGAAGGTTCAGAGAATAACCCAATTGTTGTGGTGTAAACTAATCAATAAAATCAGTAAGAATCTAAGTTACAGGTTATAGATTAGTGAAAAATATAGATTATAGATATAAGATTTTGATAAGTGAGATAAGACAATTATAAAGCAAGAACCGGCATAGACAGGTCTTCTATAAAAAAAACTGTTGCGTGACCCATTTCTGAGAAACAGAAATGAAAGCTGTCTTCTTTTAAAATTGTTTTTCTGTACTTTGTACCCCACAGAATGTACCCAACTCAGGAGATGGTGGTGGTCATGGTGAGCTGCATTCTGGTTTGACTACAGTCATGGGTCTACATGACTTTAAAATAGATTATTGTCCCTGCTCAGCTGAAACTCAGGATAAGGTTGTCTAACGCTTGTTTGGACCCGAGATGCAGTTAAGCTAACTGCTTTTTTTTAGCTTCTGTAACTTGCTTGCTTGCATGACACTGAGAAAAGCCCTGGAGTTGTGATTTTTGGTCCTTAAATTCCCAAGACACAGGCCAAGAAATTGCTGTTCTCCCACAGAGCATCAGTCTCTACAGGTGGGAGACATCCCTGGCCAGGTAAATAAAGCTCTCTTTTGTTTGAATTCAGACTTACAGTATTTTCTGAGGCGGCTCCCCATAACATCTCGGAGGCCCCAGGGAGATGAAAGAGATATTTCTCTTCTCATAAGTAGGAGAATGCTCAGAAACACCCAGGAGACCTGGTGGGCCGGAGACAACCTGGGGAAGGCCCCAGGTCCTCTCCTCATCGGCTCCTGCCAAACCTGCAAACTGCCTATTTGAAAGCACTTGCAATTTGCACCTGTGACTTAGTTCTCCCGGGAAAGAAGAAAAACTCGGTTTGTGTGAAGCCACAGTCTGGGGACATCAGTGAAGGCTGGACGCAGCACCTACTTCCCAGTCCAGGGAAGCATCAAGGTGTCACTCAGTGGCCCATCTGGGGCTAAAGACCCCGGGGGTTGGAAACCCCATCTAAATCTCTGGTCAATTAGGTTTGTTCATGGCGCCTTGTCTGTTGTGCGTCTCATTGTTAGTCTCAGTCTCATTATGAGCAAAATCAGTCCACTTCATGTTCATTTTGTACACTCCTTAAATGTCTTCTTGTCTAACTTTAAAGAGTTTTCAGAGAAAACAACTAATTATAAAACATCATGTAATGTTTCCTCTCTCAGAAAACTTTGTGAGTTAGCCTGGCCAGCCTTTAAGTCAGATGGCCCCCAAAAGGGGACCACTGGCCTCTCCACCACCTATCGAATTCAGTCATCTCCAGGCGGCCTGGCCATCCAGA
The DNA here is from genome assembly GCF_021218885.2 of Marmota monax. Classification (NCBI taxonomy): domain Eukaryota; kingdom Metazoa; phylum Chordata; class Mammalia; order Rodentia; family Sciuridae; genus Marmota; species Marmota monax. The sequence continues at coordinate 17,706,972 of NW_026693777.1, read as the reverse complement.
TCAGTTGCCCTATACACAGGTTTGAATTGAAATCCTCCTAAAAGAGCCAAGATGGTTAAGATTTTGCCTTACAGGAACAGCTAAGAAAAACAAAACTGAAACTGTATGGCTAACAAAACCTTCCTCCCTGAAGAAACAGGTCCTACAAGAGAGCTCTGAGGACCAGGATCTTCCTCCTCTGGATCCCTCTGTCCCTCAGGCACGGATTCCCCCCTCGATGCCTAAGACTTCCCATCCTATATCCAATTCTTTCTCTCCTACTCTGGTCCCCACACTTCCCCTCCATCAGGCTCCCCCTACCACATCGGGAGAAAACAGAAAGCCCTTTCATAATACATGTTCCTTTTTCTACTAGTGATTTCTCTGTTAAAATCAGAAGAAAAGTCCCAAAACTTCTCTCGGTGTTGATGGCCAACCCTCTGATGATCCAACTCATGTGGAACTCATTTTCCCTTCAGTTCATCCCAGTTGGACAGGTAAGGAGGTGACTGACCAGTGCCACCAGGCTCCACTGACAGAGGTCAAAGCAGCCACTAGAAAACCCACCAAATTGGCAAAGGTAAGTGAGACAATTCAAGGCCCAGATGAGCCCCTGGCGGCTTTCCTGGAGCGCCTTCCCAAGGCTCATCCTGTGTATGCACCGATGGGCCCAGAGGCTCCAGAAAACAGAAGAGCTCTTAACATTACTTTTGTGACTCAATAGGCCCCAGATATTAGGAGAAAGTTAGAGACAGAAGGATTTGAGGGAAATATGCTGTCAAAATTGGTAAAATAGCCCAAAGTGTCTACAATAGTAGAGGACCCCTCCCCCCAGAGAAAAACAAGATAAAAGGTTGACAAGAGTCATGGTGACATGACATGTGTCAGAGTCTCAAGGTGCCTAAGGCCTCAAGCTCTTGGACAACAACCCCCAAGAGCTCCACTTCCTAAACAACAGCAGCCCCCAGGAATGGAAACTAAAGGGCCAATTTCTAATGAGAACTGACTTAAGGGACAATAACTCACTAGTTCCTTGTAATGCCAAAATGCCCCTATCCCCTATTGGGCAGAAACTTGCTACAAAAATTGCAAGCCACCGTTTCTTTCCAGAAAGGCACAGCCAACCTGTCATTTAAAGGGACAGAAGCTATTATATACTTATCATTTGGGGAAAAATACCTGCTCTTAACAAGACACCCATACCTCACCTTTCAATTTCCTCACAAGATTAAAAAAAAAAAAAAATCCCAGGGGTTTGGGCAGAAACCAATTCTCCTGGATTAGCGGTGCACCAGCCACCTGTTATAGTGCAGCTCACCAGCACTGCCACCCCTGTGCAGATCCTACAGTATCCTATCAGACTAGAAGCTAAAAAGGCTCCTGATTCCCTGTCAAGCAGCCTGGAACATGCCATTGCTGCTTGTCCAGAAACCTGAGACAAAGGACTACCGACAGGTACAAGACTTAAGAAAAATCAACAAGAGAGTGGAAACTATTCATTCCACGGTACCAAATTCCTACACTCTTCTCAGTTCACTGCCTCCTTCTCACCAAGTCTACACTGTCCTGGACCTCAGAGATGCCTTCTTCAGCTTGCTACTGGCCAAGGTAAGCCAACCAATTTTTATTTCTAAATGGTCAGACCCAGAAAGGAGATTTTTCAGGACAATTGACTAAGACACAGTTGCCACAGGGATTTAAAAACTCTCCAACTCTATTTGACGAGGCCCTAAGCAGGGACCTCACAGCTTACAGGCAGGGACCTCACAGCTTACAGGCAGCAACACCCTGAGACTGTACGTTTACAATATGTAAATGATCTCCTGATAGCAACCAAAACTAGGACTAAATGTGAACAGCCAAGCAGAGATTTGTTAAAAACCTTAAAAATTTCGGGGTACCAGGTGTCAGCTAAAAAGACCCAAATGTGTACCTCATCAGCCACTTACTTGGGCTATAACCTAAAAGAAGGAAAAAGGACTCTGTCACAGGGCAAAATTAAAGCAATCATGCAGATTCCTCACCCCAAGACTAAGCATCGGGTGCAAATATTCCTCAGGGCCGTTGGGTATTGCCGCCTTTGGATCCTTGGTTTTTCTGAACTAGCCCAACCCCTGATGTTAGTACAGGAGGAAAAGAAGGACTTTTTTACTTAGACTGAGAAAGAACAAGAGACATATTTAGTCTCTGCACCTGCATTGGCCCTCCCAGATGTTCTAAAGCCATCCTAACTGTTTGTACATGAAGTTAGGGGAATAGCAAAAGAGATGCTTACTCAGACTTTGAGGCCACGAAAACGATGAGTGGCATATCTATCCAAAAGACTTCGGGAGGATGGCCAAACTGCCTCCAAGCCATCGCTGCCACAGCAATCCTGGTTAAGGAAGCAGAAAAGCTTACACTGGGACAAGATTTACAGGTGAGAGCCCCATATGCTGTAGTAACCTTGCTCAGAGCCCTCCAGAGCGCTGGCTCTCCAACACTCACATCACCCAGTACAGGCCCTTTTTCTAAATCGGTCCAGAATAAAGTTCCTAAAAACCTCAGCTTTAAACCCAGCCACCCTTCTTCCTGATGAAGATCCTCCGAGTCCCTGCACAACTGCCAGGATATCTTGGAGTTGCTCCAAAATGTCCAGCCAGACCTGATGGACACACATTGACCAGACCCAGATGAGACACACTATACTGATGGCAGCAACTACATCCAAAATGGAATCAGGTGTGCAGGGGCGGCTATAATTACCTTAAATTATCTGGGCTCAAGTTCTGGGACATGGAAATTCTGCACAAAAGGCAGAACTAATGGCACCTACCCAGGCTCTCAGACCCGACAAAGGAAAGACTGTTAATATCTGTACTGACAGTAGGTATGCCTTTGCTACTGTTCATGTACATGGAGATATCTATAAGAGAGAGGACTATTAACTTCAAGAGGAAAAGATATCAAACATGCTGAAGGAGATATTAGCTTTGCTAAAAAGCCCTCTGGTTACCAGAGAAAGTGGCTACCATACATTACAGAGGCCACCAAAACACAGAGACACCAGAGGCAAACGAACTCCTTTGCTGACAAAATAGCTAAAAAGATGGCTTTAAAACCAGTGGGGACTTACAGATCTTGCCTGTATTGCCTAACCATTTGTTGCCCATTTCCCCCATGTATATAGAACAAAAGAAAGTCCTAGGAAAAACCTTAAAAATGACTGAGGACCAAAACAGATGCAAGAGTCTATCGGACAAAAGAATCCTGATGCCGGAAACATTGGAAAAAACTGTTAATTAAGCAATTACATCAAGGAACCCATATGGGTAATACTAAAATGGCTAAATTGTTACAAAAAGATTTTTACATTCCTAAGACAACTCAGTTAACAAGACAAGTTTCTTTCAGGTGCCAGACTTATGCTCAAAAAAAAAAAAAAAAAATCCCAATCCAAAGGTAAGCCAATTTACAGGAACCAGACAGCAGGCGGTGGGTGTGGGGGGGATAGACTTCACTGAAATAAAACCTGGACAATATGGTTATAAGTATTTACTGGCACTCATGGGACACATATTCCATATAAATTGAGATATTTCCTACCAAGACAGAGACAGCAACTATTATAGTTATGAAACTTATTCAGGAGATAGTTCTCTGATTTGGCCTCCCAATAGCCATGGGGTCCAATAACAGCCCTGCTTTCATAGCTCAGATAACTCAAAATTGATCCAAGGCCATTGAGATTAAATGGGACCTACATTGTCTATATAGGCCCCAGAGTTCAGGACAAGTAAAGAGGATAAATAAAACCGTAAAAGACACCCTTACTAATTGCACTGGTGCGGTCTGGATGAGCCTCCTTCTTCCCTTTGCTCTAAGACCACCCTCGCTGGTCCTATACTGATGGCAGCAGCTACATCCAAAATGGAATCAGGTATATGGGGGTGGCTGTAGTTACTTTAAATAAAATTATCTGGGCTCAAGTTCTGGGACATGGAACTTCTGCACAAAAGGCAGAACTAATGGCACTTACCCAGGCTAAAAGATAAAAAACTAAAATAAGTAACTACTCACTTCTTAAGTCCTTATAGGCTCTCCAGCAAGCCTCCCACCAGATTCAGGCTTTAACAAAAAGCCTGACAGCCAGTTGCAGGAGAGACCTTCACTCACCCACTCCAGCAAAGCCATCATCCATTTACCTTAGAACCTTGCTGGCACGGGCCCTTTCCGGTCATCCTAACACCCCTACTGCTGTAAAAGTCACCAGAAAACAACACTGGATTCATCACTCCCAAATCAAGAAGACAGCTCCAACAGAAGACCCACCTGGAAAACCGACAATGAACAGTACTCTTGATTTTTACTTTCTGTTCTGTTTCACTTTCAGACATGCACGCTGCACACAGCTCTACTCAGAAACTCTTGAGGCCAGAAAAATGACAGGGAGCCTGCTTCTAAAAGACAGCCACTGATCGAATGACTATCAAGCTGCTAGTCCTTAGAAAATATGACATGGTAAACTTAGATAAAACTAAACTTAAATAAATCAATGATTTGATTTAGTCTCATAAAGCCAGTGGGGAATGTTGTGGTGTAAACTAATCAATAAAATCAGTAAGGATGTTAAGTTAAAGGTTAAAAATTAGTAAAAAAAAAATATAGATTATAGATAATAAAATTTTGATAAGATAAGGCAAATATAAAGCAAGAGCCGTCACAGACAGGCCTAAGACTCCATTTTGCCGCCTTCTATTAAAAAAACAAAACAAAACAAACAAACAACAAAAAAAAACTGTTGCATGACCCATTTCTGAGAAACAAAAACAAAAGCTGTTTTCTTTTAAAAAACTGTTTTTCTGTACTTTGTACCCCACAGAATGTACCCAACTCAGGAAATGGTGGTGGTCATGGTGAGCTACATTCTGGGTTTGAGTATAGTCATGGGTCTACATGACTTTATTAAAATAGATTATCGCCCCTGCTCATCTGAAATCAGGATAAGGTTGTCTAACACTTGTTCGGACCCAAAACATGGTTAAGCTAACTGCTATTTTTATCTTCCTTGCATGACACTGAGAAATGCAACTGAGTTGTGGTTTTTGTCCTTAAATTCCCAAGACACAGGCCAGGAAATTGCTGTTCTCCCGCAGAACATCAGTCTCTCCGGGTAGGAGACAGCCCCTGGCCAGGTAAATAAAAGCTCTTTTTTGTTTGAGTTCAGACTTAAAAGCATTTTCTGAGGAGGCTCCCCATAACAATCAGTGAATTAATCCCCTGATAGGGATTAACTGAATGGTAATTGAAGTGGTAGGGTGTGGTTGGAGGAGTTGGGAATTGGGGTGGTAGCTTTGGGGTACATATTTGTTTTAGGCAAAGTGGAGACCTCTTTCTGGTTCCTGATCATCAGCTAAGCTGTTTCCCTCTGTCACACTCTTCCACCATGATGTTCTGCCTCACCCCAAGCCCCAAGGATTGGAGCTGGCCTTCCATGGACTAAGACCTCTGAAACCATGAGTCCCTCAAATTTTTCCTCCCCTAAAATTGTCAGATCCTTTAGTCATAGCAGCAAAATAGCTGACTAAAATACAGGGTTTCAATAAACTGCTGAGGGCCTCACTAAATTGCTGAGGCTGGCTTTGAATTTGCAATCCTCCTGCCTTAGCCTCCCAAGTTGCTGGGATTACAGATGTGTGCTACCACACCCAGCCAGGAGATGAGTAAGAAGAAAACGGGAAAAGCTGGAGCAAACCATCTAGGAGTCTTATTAAAAAATGCAGATTTTGATCCAGTATGGCCTGAGATTTTGCATTTCCAACAAGCTCCCAGGTGATACCAGACAGCTGCTGTCCGTGGGCCTTGGTGTGCTGAGGACTTAACTCTGGGTCTCACATATGCTAAGCAAGTACTCTACCACTGTGCTATACACCCTAGCCCTTTGTGGGACAATTTGAATAGGAAGGGGTAATTCTGAGGTGACTCAAGCTGTACCCTGTAGCAAAAAACAAAAGGAGTCAGGGATGTCACATAGCTATATGATGCTATAGAGAACAAAGGAAGATGGGGCTTATCATCTGGGAGTGCCCCACACATTCTTCATCTTATTTTTAACTTCTGTGAGGAAACCACCTTTTCCTTTTCCAAATGAAGAAACTGAAGTGTTTCAGTCAAAAACACATCAGAGGTGGGTACAGGTGTGTACAGGTGCCCCATACCATCTCCAATCACCCCCATACTTCCAGAAAACAGCAATCAAGGAGCAAAGAGACATCATGGGAGCGTTGTTTTAATATGGTCTGTGCCAAGCAATATCAAAGTTGTCCATAATCTCCAAGTTTATCTATTTTTGATAGCAATATTAAATTCTTTTTAAAAAAGTATGCACTGATAAAGAGGCTAGCCACACCTCTGAGGAGATTTAAAAATCAGAAGCCACATAAATTATCTTCCTTAAAAAACAGCCATTTCAAAAGATTTTCTTTAATATCATAAAATATTTTCATGGACAAGTGAGCTAGCAAACACACATGCACCAATGTGTCTTTGACAAGAGTACCCCTCCCCCCACCCCCCACCAAGAGGACATGAGATTGGAGAAATGAATACAGCAGATGAAACAGATAGAAGAAGAAAAAAAAAATCAGTAAAAGAATGGAATAAAACTTTGTGCTTGGTTATTTTCCTATGTCACAACAAAACAAAAACATTTTGGTGCAAATAGTTAATTTTTCCTCTTTTCCATTTAAGTCTGGTGGAGAAAAAAAATACTTTTTCTATAATAAAATATGTAATTTTTTGGTTTTTTTTTTTTTAACTTTTTAAACATAACTTTTTTTTTTTTTCCTTTTTTGCAGAAAATAATTTTGTAAACTGTCACTTCGCGGGCAGGGAGGTTCGAGGCCGTGTGGTCCCAGCTTGCTCCGTTGGAGGCTGAGAGCTGAAACCAAACTCGGGCAGGAGACGGGGGCAGCGGAGGTGCAGGGCGGGGTGCGCACGGCGTAGGGGCCGAGGGGCTGGGGCGGGTTAGAGGTCACTCTCGCCATACAGTGCCGTGGAGAAGGACATGTAGTCCAGAGCACCGGGCACGGAGTCTGGGCCGTTGTAGGGGGCCATTCGTGCGATGCAGTACTCGGCCTGGTCGGGCGGCAGCTCTCGGCGCAGTTCGTCACCTGTGATGTAGTTCTGCAGATAGAGAGTGGTCAGGTGCCGCAAAGCCAGTTGGCAGGGCCGCAAAACCCTGTGGCTGTAAACTTTCCGGTGACCTTAGGTAACCTAGGCCATCCCCATTTACACTCCCTCCTAGTTCTTTTGGATCTATACATATAAATCCAAACATACATACACACATACACACTCTGTATATGTATATATACACCTAATATATTTTAAAAATCATTTCATATTTTCCGTTTCTATATCTACTTTAGCCTCTTTCCAAACTAATTCCACATTTAATTATACTAATAATCTTCTCATGTATCACACTACTAGTCTGCAATAATCCCATGATGGAGCAATGTCAACAGGCACTCTGCTTGAACACAGAGATTCCTGAGGGATCCCACTCCCACTTAATTGGGCTCTCTGGAAAATCTCAACCAGAGAGTTAAATTTTAAGGAGACCTCCAGCAGATTAAGATGAGCATCCAGTTTCGGCATCCCTGCCAGACAGCATTTAAAACCTATCTGGCTGTCTTAACCATCTTCAAAAGTATGACCCTTACCCCATTCTAGCCAGCCGTCAGCGTGGGTCTTTGCCTTCACCCTGCCCCTCTTGTGTACCTGTGATAGGTCTGCTCAGAAGCTGTCTTTTCTAGAACATTAGAGGGATCTGTGGCTCTGACAGATCCCTTCAAGTTCTCTGGTCTAAAAATGGCTGTGGGTCTGAGTGACATCTGGGTTCACTGATGATCATTTCAGATGGCTAAGACCTGGACTGGGCCTCTGGCCTCTGCATACAGATAGCATTGGAAAAGTGGGAGGGGCACTGAGGGGCTAAGTGGGGCATGACAGGGGACTCAGATTTGGAAACCTGAAGCAGGCCACTCTCAAGAGTAGAAAAATGAGAGGCATGCTTCCTTCTTTCACCCCATCCCCTTATCTTGCTTCCCACCTATATTCCATACCTGTGCCCAGCAGGGCATAAGGATGAAATCCCAGGGATTCTCAGATGGAGTTCCATTGTTCAACCACATACCCCAACCCATTCTACTGCCTTCCACCACCTTCCATCCTCCATCATCTCATCACAATGTGCAGGAATCCCTCACTGATATGTAGTCCTCCTGGCAGGGGACCCTTTAAATTAATGCCTTGTCCTAACACCTTTGCTGAGCCCCAGGCATTGCAAAAAGGGGTAGAGGTGCAAGTAACTAGAGGCATAATGGGGTCCTGGAGAAAGGGGTAATGAGGTACTCACATCCCACCCCACCCCTCCAGATCAGATCCAGGCAGTGCCTGCCACCCAGCATGGTGCCCACACCATAGTAGACTCACCTTGTCTCCGGCCAGGATCTTGAAGGAAGCCATGACCTGGTCTGCTGTATCCGTGTCAGCCGTCTCTCGGGACATGAAGTCAATGAAGGCCTGGAATGTCACTACCCCCAGGCGGTTGGGGTCCACGATGCTCATGATGCGGGCAAATTCTGCCTCTCCCTGGAGGAAACAGTCAACCCAGGCCTGTCAGCCCATGGCCTGCTGAGAATATATCAGATGGACCTCAAACCCCTGGGGATCAGAGTAGTCTATGGCTGGAAGAGGAGGGTACGACAGTTCCGTGACCTTAACCTGGGTCACACTAAGGGTATGACAGGGTCTCAACACTCAACAGTGGAGACCCAGCTCTGGGCTTCCCACCTGCTACAGGTGTCTGGGTTCCCCCTGGAGAAAATAATGCTGGTATTCATTATAATGACAATACCATTAACAAAGGCTAATTCTACAGAGCATATACTATATGCCAGGCACTATTCTAAATGCTTTTAGATATTTTAGTTCATTTAAGCCTCCCTAGAACCATATAGAATCTTATTATGTCCATTGTACAGAAGAGAAATCTGAGGTCCAGACAGACTAAGTGGCTTTCCCAAGGTCACGTAGCCAGTGAGTAGGGAGCTAGTATTTCAACTCAGATAGGCGCTGTCTCTCTACCACTCTGTATTTTCTAAGTGCCAGCCTTATGTTAGATTCCCTCATTTCATCTTTACAACAGTCCTATGGGTTCCCTTTACTTCATCTGAGGCCACAAGCTAGTAATGGAGGAGCAGGGATTTACTTCCAAGTTCATGGTTTCTACCCCAGCCCTCACCCTTGCTGGGAAGCCCACGGGCTCTGCACTTTGCACCATGGCCAGAAGTTACCTGACTGCCCAGCGAAACACCCTGCCCTGCTTAGAACCCTAGACAAGGGAGGGCATGCTAAGAAGGTTACAGAGAGGCCTGGGACTATGGCAGAGCGGTGGCAGGCCTCAATGGAGCCATCATCAGGGCAGGGGAAGAAATCGAAAGCTCCAGGCCCTCATGTGAGATGAACCAGGGCCAACCCCAAACCCTGAATGTCCAAACCACAATCTTTCCTGCCTGCATTGCTAGGACTTGGCTTCTCCAGCCAGCTAGCTGCCTCCTCTTGCCAGGGCAGGCCAAGGCCTGGCAGACAGAGGGTGGGGTTTACGTTACCATGTTGTAACCCATGGAGATAAGGCAGGCGCGGAAATCATCCGTGTCCATCATGCCTGTCTTCTTCTGTGGGGCAGTGGCACCAAGATACAGGAGGCAGAGACAGGTGGAAGAAGGAAGCGCCAGCCAGGGGCCAGGAAGACAGGGTACAGACAGCCAGAGAAGAGGGTGAGATTTATGGTTTGCGGGTCAGGAAAGAACAGAGAGGAGGAACATGTCCAGGAAAAATGTCCACAGAAAAGAGAAAAGCAGAGAGGAATGCAAAATCCATCCACAGAATGAAGAGCGGCGAGGAGAGATGAATGTGGGCCCCAGCAGGTTCCCACAGACGACAACCAAGGGCAGAGGGCACAGCAGTGGAAGGAGAAGCCCAACATAGAATAGGCATGGATGGCAGGAGAGGACGAGGCCCATGGCCCACGGGAAGGGGTCAGGGAGATCCAGACAGAGAGAGAAGAGAAAAAGGAGAAACGCATTATTTCTCGCCCCGGAGGCCACCCCTGAGTGTGCTCCATGCAGGAGGCGAGTACCTGGGGGTCGTTGCCAATGTCATAGCCCAAGCTGATGAGGCAGGCTTTGAACTCCTCAGGACCCAGCGTGCCGGAGTGATCCTAGGGCCGTGGTGCGCCAGGCAGCCAGCCATGCGGTGCCAGGGAGGTGAAGGCCGTGAGGGTGGGGGTGGGCCATGCCCCAGTGGAGGGTGGTGTGTGGGGAGACACAGGGACAAAGGCATGCGATGGAGAGGGTGGAGGTGGAGAGGCAGGGGAGAGGGAAGATAAAAGTGCACATAGTTAGACACACGGATGACGTTCCAGAGGAGCCCAGTCTCTGGCACACGCAGCCCTGCTCTGTGAAGCAGGGCAGGAGGGGCGCAGGAGTGAGAAGCTCCCCCAGGAGTGCTCCAAGCCACCCAGGTCTCCCCCAGGCTCCTCCCACCCACGTGCCTGGAGGGCAGGAAGCAGGCAAGGTGGTGGACAGCAACTGACCCCATGCTTCTCCCACCATTGTGGCTGCCCCAAGCCCCAGGGCACTGGGAAGGGGCAGCCCACTGTACACTTGGCCTGTCCTGGGGCTGAGATGAAAACCCAGGACAGAGGACTCCAACATCCCCACTAAAGTGTCCCAAAGGCAGCAGGTTGGGGTAGGAAGGAGTCTCTTCTCTGTCCCCTGAGGCAGAGGTGAGGGTCGGTTCCCACAGCCAGGGGCAGCAGGCCTTCATTTGAGACTCTGGTAGCCTCGCTGTGAGGGTTGATTCCTCATGGTAGGAGAGCGAGGGCCAGGGGTCAAGGGTCTTCTCCCCACCTTCAACAAGAGCACTCTCTCCAGGAAAGCAGGGAGGCTTAGGGGAAGTCACAACAGACTTGCCAAGGCAGGCTCCGCGAGGCACAGGAGTCGGGCCAAGCTGGCGGAGCTTCCTCCTCTCCCTGCTCCTCACCCACCCGGGAACCAGGCCTTGCATAGTGGCCCACACCCTGGGCAGTGCCCTCCAGGGCCCTAGGTCAGGGGCTGGGGGCAGCTCTAAATGAGTGAGGAGTGGGGCTCTCACCCGGTCAAAGTGGTTGAAAGAGGCCCGGAACTCATTCATCTGCTCCTGGCTGATGCCCTTGGCATCCCGTGTCAGGATCTGGTTTTCCACCTCGTTGATGGTCCTGGCGATGGTGGTGAGCAGCTGCTCCCAGCCCACGCGGATATGCTGCAGTGGGCAAGAGGCTTGTCAGCAAAAGGGGCCCCAGGGCCTCATGCATCTCAGTGGAGATCCCCCAGGCCTGGGCTGCCCCTCCCTATTCCTCCTCTCCACTCTTGAAAACAGTCAAAGCAATCAAACTGGGCCTTCTGTCTGCAGTCACAGTATCACCAGAGGGAGAAGAACTGAGACAAGGACAACCTATCAGGACACAAGACTCTAGCGAATGAAGAGGGCATGGTGCTGGCCTCTGTCTGGGACAGCAAGAAGACCAGGCTTGGCAGTGGGGGTCGGTTGGGGAAGGAAAGCAGACTTGACATGGGAAGGATTAAACTGGGTGATTCCCTGAACCCAACCCCACCACATACACAAACACGTGCACGTGCTCGTACACACTTCACAGTCAACACAAGTGCCGTTATGTGCCACAGGAGGACCTTCTGGTAGGCATCAGGCCAAATAAACAAAGTCACTTAGTGATGGTGTGGCCGTCTTAGTTTGTGTAAGCATCCTCTATGATGTGCACATAGGAGGAAACTGCCTTACAACATGCTTCTCAGAATGTCAGTCATTTGAAGCTGGTGCCCAGGCCAGTGCCTGGAGCCCACCAGTATCAGATTCGCTGGGAGTGCTTATTAAAAATTTAGATGCCCTTGGGGCTGGGGCTCAGTGATAGAGGGCCTTGCCTAACATGCCTGAGGCACTGGGTTCGATTCCTGGAACCGCATAAAAATAAACAAAGGTATTGTGTCCATCTACAACTTAAAAAAAAAAAAAAAAAAAATAGATGCCCAAGCTCCATCCCAGAATGAGAAAGCAAATTCTGGAGATAAAGCCAAGAAGTATACACTCCCCAAAAGTTCCCTGGATCATCCAGAAGGCACTGCAGATTGAAGATGGGGAGCTTCAAGGGCAAAGAGATGTGAGCACTTATCCTGCTAGTATGACCAGACTCCTTGGGAGGGGGTTAACTCCTCCTCAGCCCACCCCAGCCCAGGTGGAGGAGAGAAGGGGATCTGCAGCTCTGCCCCACTCACCTCCATGGTGTAGTTGGTGTGCTTGTTGTCAAAGATGAGAGCCTCCTGGATCAGCTGGTGGTCACCTTCCAGCTGGTCAATCTTTGGCTTGTAGTTGACAATGCTCTTCTCGTATTGTCGCAGGTGGCTGAGCTGGTCCTCCAGGGTCCCATGCATTTCAATGGAGATCCTCCCAATCTCCTGCTCATCCAGAAGGAGGTACCTTGAGAGCCTGCCCCACCCTTCACTCATGGGGTGGGGACTGAGCTCTAAAGGTCATATAGGTTAACTACCAGGAAGATTTTCAGTTCCCATCCCAGGCCTAGGGAGGCCAGCACTGGTAATCACTACACATTTAGTGTGATGTTCCTTGGTAGGAAAAGAGCATCGTAAAGTTATGAAATAAGCATTACCATCGGATGAAATCTCTTGTCTCTCAGGTACCTGTCAGCCTCAGGACGGGGCTGCACGGTCAGTTGCTGACCTAAACATTCATTCCTTCACTCTCTTTTCAAATCCTCTTCCCAAGCCTCATTATTAACCACTGGCCATCTCAGGGAGCTTCTCAGTGTCCCCTGAGCCAGGTCCTCCCCAGTGGCCACCACTCCTGCTATTTTGCCTCCTAGGCTCCTGCTCAGCCCTCCTGAGCCCCCATCACCCCCCCCCCTAAAGGACCAGACCTAATGTCCACATCTACATTTGCCTGTCTTCACTCACATCAGCCGACCTCAGCCCATTCGATTCAGTCCTGCCAATATCCCCTGAGCATTTTCTAAACACCATGTGCTGGAGGAAGGAAAGATATGCACACAAACATGAATTTCAATTGGTCTCTGCCCTCGAGGAGCTCAGAGACCACGCTCTAGCCAAGTGGTGCACTTTCTCCACCAACGAGCCCACATAATTCCCCCCCAAAATCTACACTTGATTAGGGACAGCCCAGCTTGCTTTCTGGGCGGAGCACCCTCTTTGACTGAGCCCGTTGCCAGGGGAGCAGCAATGGAGGAAGGGGAGGCCCAGCCAAGAGGAAAGCCATAGGGCTGAAGCTGACCCAGGTGTTCAGGAGCTGGTGGTCCTTGGGGACTGCCATATGCAGCTCTGTAGTGTGTGCTTACTCCCAGATCAGACACTGGGATCGAGCCCATCTGCCTTCCCTGCACAGGACTCCACACTCCCCTGCAGGACAGCAGAACAACTGTGGACTCAGCCTTCAGTTCTCCGTGGGTCCTGCCCAAGAGGAAGCAGGCCGCCTGCCTGGCAGGGATGGTGTGGGGAAGCCCCCAGCTTCTTACAACAGGACCCACCTCCATCTTGGTCTGGATCCAGGGCCCGATGACGTTGGCCTGGGCCCCAAACTGCTTGCGTAACCTCTCCTTGTGCTGCTGGCGGGCATGCTCCTCGGTCAGAGCTTGGTCCCTCCGCGGCACAAGCTGTCGCACCTGGGGTGGAGACAACCGAGGGATGTCAGGGGTGGGTCAGACAAGGACAGCAGTCAAGGTGTTGACCTGTTCCAGAAATTCACTCACTATGCGGACAAATAATGAATGTTCACTATGAAACAATAAAAATGAATCAAGAAAAATTAGTCACCAGGCCCTTCAACTCACGTGGTCCCATTTGCCATTGATCTCCTGAGGCGTGATGGTTGTGTAGGGGTTGGTGCCTGCCATGTTGACGTGGTAGGTCTGGACGATCTTGGACACCTCGTTGTGGATGCCCAGGATGGCCAGGCGCTCCTTGTCAGCATCAGGGAGGGTGGCCTTGAACTGCTCGTGGGCTGTGGTCAGTCCCTAGACAGACACAAGGACGCAGGATCAGTACAGACATTCAGAGGGGCTGTGTGTCCCTTGGACTAGATGAGTGAAAGGAGCCCTAGAAGTCCCAGGACAGATGCAGGTAGAAGGGCCATGAGAGACCTGAAGGCATCTCAGCCACTTTGGTGGCTGAGAATCAGGAAGGCAGGATGGCCACAGGAAGGGGAAGGCAGAGCTTCCATCAAAGCCACGGCTGCACCCAAGGGACTGGTGAGGCTGTCCTAACCTCCCTGGGGCATTCAACATCCCTCAAATCAAGGACAACGGGGACCCCTGAGCTCTGCTCTCCAGGTGACCTCCCCCAACAATAGTTCCCTCAGCTCTCTGCTTCTCTTTTTGAATCTAATACTTTGCAGTTATATAGCAGATAGAGGAAGATGTTAATTATGCAATGAGCTCCAAGATAACTATTATAGTACAAATCAAGGCTCAGGAAATATAAAGTATATAACAGAAGCTTTTTTTTTTTTGGTGGTATCAGGGATTTATCCCAGGGGTGTTTACCTCCAAGCTACATCCCCAGTCCTGTTTTTTATTTCATTTTGAGACAGGATCTCACTAAATTATCAAAGCTGGCCTCAAACTTACAATCCTCCTGCTTTAGCCTCACAAGTTGCTGCAATTACAGGCATGTACCACCACACCTGGCTAGAAGCTACTTTTTGGGTACAAAAAATGTGGGTTTAGGGGGTGTTGAGAAGAACATATAAATGAATATACTTGTTTGTGTATGCAGAGATATTTTGTTTACCTCTGGGGAGGGGAAATGGGGGGTTAGGGGACAGAAGCAGATGGGAGACCTTATCATACACCCCTTTTACTTTGGGATGTTATAGCATGTACACATATTATCTGGTCAAAATAAATAAAATGCAAAGTTTCAGATCTATGGAATTCTGGGATGCTCTTCCTCATCAACCCTACGGGGGGGAGTGGGACTTACAGAGCATGGGCCAGGAGCAGCTGGGGGAGAGGTCTCTGGAGAGGGGATGTGGCCTACCTGGATCTCCTCGATGGTGTGCACGATGAAGGTGTCCTGCAGGTCCTCCATGGCGCCCTCCATCCAGTTGTTGAAAGGCGCGGCCCGCTTGGCGTACTCTAGGTACAGCTGGTCAATGGTCTCCAGTAGCTTCTCCGTCCGCTGGGAGTGCCGAATGGAGTGGGGGTGGGGTGTTTAGCAGAGGGATGCCCAGAGACCCCGCCCCCACCCCCACCGAGATCTTCCTGGACAGCCCTATCTAGAAGCACTGGACTGAGCCAGGCAAAAAGAACAGGTATCCCTGGGTCTTTGTCAGGTGGATGGGCCACCTCTCGCTGGAGTCACCTGGCCTGGCCCCCAGAGAATCTGACCCACAAAACAAGAAAGTTCTCAAATGGCTTGGGTTGTTCAGTGCACTCAACTGGGAGGATGAGATAGAGTTGGGGTCAGAGAGGAGGCATCTCCACACTCAGGCCCACGGTGGAGAAGTCTGGGGAACCAGAGCTGTTTAAAGCAAAGGGAACCAAGGAGGGGGAAGGGGTACACACAGGGCCACGGGCCATGCTCTACCTGTAAGGTCCTCACCTCTAGAGCTTCCCTCCGCTTCTGTGTTAGAGCCCCCAGATTGTCCCACTGGTCACAGATCTTTTGGCAGCGAGCATTGACACTGGGTGAGTCGTAATAGTCGAGCTCACTGGGGAGAAGAGACGAGAAAGTCAGGTGAGGTCGGTTAATTTGGGGGGCCTACTCTCCCTCCTCCTGAAGCTGGGAGTGCCAGTGGTGCTGGAGAGTCAGGGGTGCCCCCTTCTGTAGACTTTCCAGTACCCCTCTCACTTCCTTGGCCTCAGAAGACTACAGGCAGGAGATCAAAGGCCAGTCCCCATCTCCAGTGGCCCCGCCCCAACCAAAGCAGGAGGTGATGCCTTCCTTGACCTCAGTGCCCCATGGCAGGGAGCCACCAAGGACCAAGGAGACAGCTCAGCACTCAGAACCAAGGTTGAGTCACCCTCTGGTCCCATATGAGTGACAGATGAGGACCAAAGGCCTATCACAGGAAGGGAGTAGTCCGGGCTCCTTCCCCACCCGGAGGCATTCCTTGCCTTCTGTATGGGCTCCCTCCACACCTGGGCACCATCTGTACCCCCCTCACATCCCCCAGCCACCTGGCACTCCCGCAGCAGCTGAGAAAGCTGAGCCTCAACCCTGTTTCAGGGCA
The DNA here is from genome assembly GCF_021218885.2 of Marmota monax. NCBI lineage: Eukaryota > Metazoa > Chordata > Mammalia > Rodentia > Sciuridae > Marmota > Marmota monax. The sequence continues at coordinate 17,690,628 of NW_026693777.1, read as the reverse complement.
CAAAAGGGTGGGGGTAACCGGGGCAGGCCTACTTGAGCTCCTGTGCGATGGCCGCTATCTGCTCCACACGGTCCTGGTGGGCAGCCAGGTCGCTCTCAAAGGCCTCGTGCTTCTTGAGCAGGGCCTTGATCTCAGACAGGGTGGCCGTCTCATAATCCTTCTGCCGCAGCATGGCCTCTTTGCCTGAGTTGAAAGAGAGGGGTGCCCGGCTGAGCAAGAAATGGCGAGCATGGGAGGGGGCATCTTCTTGGCCCCAGGCATTCCTCCCTCAGGCCCAAGCAACTCCATGGAGGTGTGCACCACACAGCGATCCGCGGTGTGAGAAAGCAGGGGTGCCGCCAGAACAACTATGGGGAACAACTAGGAACGTCAACCCCCCCCAGTCTCTTAGAAGTCTGCTTACAGGGCTGGGGATGTGGCTCAAGCGGTAACGTGCTTGCCTGGCATGCGTGGGGCGCTGGGTTCGATCCTCAGCACCACACACAAATAAAATAAAGATGTTGTGTCTACCGAAAACTAAACACAATAAATATTCTCTCCCCCCCCTCAAAAAAAAAAAAAAGAAGTCTGCTTACAACAGCACCCATGGGACCTTATGAGCAATAAGAGGTGGAATACTGTCAGGGGTGGAAAGAAAGTGGATCAGCCAGGCCACTGAAATTTCATCATTCCCAATCCCCTTTTTTTGGGGTGGGGTGGCACTGGGGATTGGACCCAGAGGCCACTTTTTTTCTATTTTATTTAGAGACATGGTCTCACTGAGTTGCTTAGGGCCTCGCTAAGTTGCTGAGGCTGACTTTGAACTCACGATCCTCCTGCCTCAGCCTCCTGAGCTGCTGGGATTATAGGTATGTACCACCATACCCAGCCCAATGTTCCTTCCATGAATGCAAGCTTGTTCGATTTTGAAGCTTTCTGGATGCCTGTATGTCAGAATGACTTAGGAGCCTACTTATTTACTCCTATCCAGTTTTTCCTTATATGGACATTATGTTAAGATACTGGGCATAAATTGTTTTCTGCTTTTCAAATATTTATCAGCACATGATCAGAATTTCCCCTGTGGCTCCACAGACTTCCCATGTCCCGTTGTCCCTCAGTGTCCAGGTGGGATTGGTTCCTGGATCCCTTGCAAACACCAAAACTGGCAGATGCTCAAGTCCTTTATATAAAATGGTGTAGTATTTGCATATAACCTGCGCACATCATCCTGTACACTTTATCACAGAACTACACCCCCAGCCCTTTTTATTTTATTTTAAGACAGGGTTTCTGTAAGTTGCCCAGGTTGGCCTCCAGCTTGGATCCTCCTGCCTCAGCCTCCCAAGGAGCTGGGATTGCAGATGCACAGCTTCTTCTGTATATTTAAAATGATCTCTAGATTGCTTGTAATAACTAATACAATGCAAATGCTATGCAAATGTCATTATGTTGTATCATTTAGGGTGCAATACAGATGAAGTTCTTTTTTGTTTTCAACATCTCAACCCACAGTTGGTTGAATCCTCAGATGCAAAAACTATGCCAGAGAGAGCAGCCTGTGCCACCCCACTCACCCACCCGGATGAGGAACCATTCATAGCCCTGCTGTGGGCATGAGGGCGAGATGCACTGTGGTAGATGTCTCACCACAAAAGCCTCCAGGCCTGATTTCCTCAAGTTCAGGGTTGATTCCTTAGTCAAGAAATGCAACTCCCAGGTTAGACTGCAATTAATTAAGTCATTGGGTGTGAATGCAGATAGCCAAACTGCTTTCCCTAGAGGTTATGCTGGCATGGCAATGGGGCACCCTTGCCTGTGTCGTGGCTGTGAGCTGTTTCTTGACCCAGGAGGAGACACTAGCAGCAAGTGGGTAAATTAGAGCCCTCTCCACCATCCCCTTCTACTCAGAACTTGCCCACGCGCTTCCCACAGGGCAGTACACCCACACCCCTTAGCTGAGTCTAGCTCACTCCTAGCCCCTGGATCAAGCCAGGCTACTCCCAAATGGCCACAGGGTGTGGCTCTCCTTATTCATTTCTAGTCTGAGAAGCACAAAAAAGGGCTGAAAGGGGGAATCTTAGGGCTTTGAGCTCTGCCAGCCCAGGGACGTCAGCTGATAAGACCTGCAGGGCGGGAGAGGCAGCCATCCCTCCCTCCAGCCCTGGCGGGAGTTCTAAGGAAAGACCCCCCCAAGTATGACTGTCTCTTCAGAGTTAACCTTGGCCACTCATGAGTAGACTCCAGACGTGGTTCCAAGTACCTCAAGGTCAAAGAAAGGGGGAAGGACACAGAGGGAAAAAAATGTCAAGAGCTGCTCTTTACCGAATGCACTGTACCCGCTGGGCCCTGAACCAGGTGGAAAATGTACTAGTATGTAAGCCTCACGAACACTCTAGGACCACGAACACTCTAGGAAGAGGTTTCACGAGGTTGACTAGTGTCATCCTCCCCACCACCCCAGAATTTGGAAATAGGGATTGTGCAGATATAAGCAAGGTAAGATGAGGTTAAACTGATTTAAGGTCTTTACTAGGAAAAGGAGCAATTTAGTCTCAGAGACACAGAGAAGCCCCGTGAGGATGCAGGCAGGGACCAGAGGACACAGTGACAAGACAAGGGATATACCAGGGACGGCTGGCCTCCACCAGAAGCTGGGAAGCAGCACAGAACATACTCTCCCTTTGGAGCCTCCACAAGGAACCAACCCTGCCGACACTTCAGTTTAGGACTCCTGAACTGTGAGGATGAATTTCTGTTGCTTTAAGCCACCAAATGTGTGGTGACTCTTCACAGCAGCAAAGGAATCCAACACAGGAGGGCACACCATCCCCTGTATTTTACAGATTTGGGAACAGACCCAAGGTTAAGGCACCAATTCTAACTTATGCTGCTTCCAAGGGGCAGAGCCAGGGTTCAAACCCACTCAGTGACTCAGGAGAGGAAAAACAATGACAGTGACAAGAACAATTACAAACTAGCATTTAGATAGCACTGTACTATGTCGGGAACTCCTGTCAGTACTGCCCATGCCTTCATTGATTTACTTCTCCCCTATCAGGTTGGATCTGTTATTTTACAGATGATGAAACCAAGGCAACCAAAAGGCTAATGAGCTTGCCCAGTGCCAGAGCACCAGTACAAGACAGGACTAGCAAGAGAAGGAAGGAGCCAGGGCTGGTGGCCGGGTGGGAGAGTTGCAAAGCCAGAACATCTGAAGAGGTGGGGCTGGGGGGGCCTCACCATCCGTCCAGGCCTCGTGGATGGAGGCCTTCTGCCGGAACTTCTCCGCCAGGTGGTCCAGCCGCTCCAGCCTCCGGATCTCATTCAGGAGCCACTCCTCATAGCCCTTCTCTGCCTGCTCCAGGCAGCCCCAGGCATTGTTGATGTCCTGCAGGGATGGGAGGCACGGGGTCAGGACTTGGCCTGGGCCTGGACCCCAGCCCTCTGGGACCCCTACAACTGCTCCGTGTCTTCCAGGAGGAACCTCTTCCCAATCTCTGCCCCACACCCACCCCAGCCAGCCATCCCAGCCCACCTCCACATAAGCCACCAGCCACAGGGCTTCTGAGCATGAAGTCCTGTAGGATAAGAGCTCAAGGCCCTCCCTGCCCAGGTCTGGCTTCCCACAGGACTGTGGTCGATCACAGAGGTATTCATGGCCAGTCAGGGAACCAGAACAACAATGAATGGGGCAAGCAGGCACTGGGGCCACCCCACCGCCACCACCACATTCCTGGATTCAGGCCTCTGGGCAGTAGCCTGGTTGACCCAGCCCAAGGTTCTGAGAGGGACAGCTGCTGAGCACAAGCCCACATACCCCTTCAGACAGAGCCACCTCTACTATCAGTGCAAGGACACCCAGGTGAGCACACTTGGGGCTGAACCTGGCCTATGCCTCATCCTTTCTACCATGCCCCCCAGGGCCAGGCTGCATCTGTCCCACCCAGGGCAACTTTTCAACTTTGCAAGAGCACCCCAATTAGGCCAACAGCTGCTCTGGCCACCTAAAAGCTATTGAATCAGACTTGAAACCCAAAAGAAGGCTATAGTTTTCCATACTGCACACAACATCAAAAAGTTGTAGTATTTTGTTTTGTATTAAGGATTGAATCCAGGGGTACTTTACCACTGAGTTATATCTCCAGTCCTTTTTATTTTTTATTTTGAAACAGGATCTCACTAAGTTGCTGAGGCAGGTCTTGAATTTTCAATCCCCCTGCCTCAGCCTCCCAAGCTGTTGGGATCATAGGCGTGTACCTCCATGCTCTTGGCATATATATATATATATATATATATATATATATATATATATATATACATATATATAGCTTTAAGATTTACCTAAAAATCATATTCATATATAAAGACTAAACAATTCTGATTTTTTTAAAACATTGATAATGGGTAATGGGATCATGAATAATTTCTATTTTTTGTATTTTACTTAATATCCTACCCTAAAAAATCTACTTAATAAATAAATTAACATTTTTTAAAAAAAGTTATTAAAGTTCCATAAAAGTAAAAACAATTAACTTGTTGCTTGGTCCAACATTTCCAAGGACATTCTATTTACAAAATGATTTGGGGGGCGGTGGGGGGCTAGTGGTGCCAGGGAGGTCTGGGGGTGGATGCTTAGGCTCTGGAAGGGCTAACCTGACCTGAGTCAGGGCAGAAGCAGCCGTCCCCTGAGCTTGGGCTGGAGCCTGGGTGGGAATCTAGAAGGGAGCACTGTGGGTAGGTAGAAAACGACCCACCCCACGGTGCTGCATGGGCCCTAATAGAAGTGGCTGGGGGCTCCCGGCTGCTCACCGAGACCATCCTGCCCTCGGAGGGCATGAAGGCGGGCCGGTTGCTGAGGCGCAGCTTGGTCTGCAGCGTGTTGAAGTTGATCTCCAGCTGGCACTTCTCCTGCACCTTGGGCGGCTTGTGCAGGCGCCGGTAGTCGCGGAAGTCCTCCAGCTTCTGCTGCATGGCGTGCATGGTGTTCTCGGGCACCCGGTTCTCCAGCCAGGGGATGGTGCGGCGGATCCACTCCAGCAGCTGGAGGGAGAGCGTAGAGGCCCTGGGGCTGAGGATGCTGGGAGGGGCTAAGGATGCTGGGAGTGGGAGTGCTTACTCCCTTCGCAGGGCAAAGGGTCTCTCCCCACAGCACAGTCCTTCCCTTCTACCATCCTTGGGCATTCCCATGCCATGAGGCCAGGGTCCAGGGTGTTCCCTTTAAGAACCAGAGGCTGCATGAAGCCTGGCTACTGGGACCTGTCAATTTGTGGCCAGCTTCATTCACCCTATCCACCCTGCAGGGGAAGAACCATGGAACCGTAGGCTGCTGGCCGAGTGTCAGAGTCCTGAGTTCTAGTTCTAGGTCCTACTAACTGAGTGGGCCTCAGTTTCTTTGTCTATGCCACAGACAGAGGATCTAAAGGCTGCTACCTGAGGTCCCTGCCACCAGATTTTCTGGGATTTAGCTCTCTTCTAGGGTAGAGAGCTGCCTAGGGAACAGTCTGCTTGCTTTTCCTGAGTCAAGGTAATGGTGGTGGAGAAGACGAAGGAGGAGTAGAAATGATGGCAAGTACATGCAACACCTGCAGGGTGCCAGGCACATCCCACGAATTAACTCATCTGAATAATCACAGGAATTTTATGGTTTAAGTATGTGACCTCCCCTGGACATGGAGGAGGCAACCAATGCCCAGCATGGGACTGGCTATGGCAACCTGGCTGGAACAGTGGATCAGAGATTTAAGCCCTGGCTCCTCTCTACTTTCTGAGGGAGCCAGAGCAGAGCCCAAGCTGTCCCATGCTAACTGCGTCAGGATCATGGATGACACCCAGCCTAGGACTATGTCTCCATGATAGATTTGGAAGTATAGGTTCTGGGGGCTCCTTTTCCCTCAGGATGATGAGGTGCAGGAAGGACCCTGCTGGGGCCAAGTCAGGAGAAACCCAGAGGGTACCCACATCACTGGCCAGCTTCTCGTAGTCTTCCATTAGCTGCTCGTTCTCCTGGTTGACCGCCAGTACCTTGCAGATGCGATTGGCAGCTGTCTCCGCCTGGCAACAAGACAGAGAGTCATGAGTAGCCGGCCCCAGCAGCAGGGGCACCTGGACACACCTGTGCTGACCATGCTCCTCCTCCTGAAGCTCCCTGTGGATGGAAGGGAGCCTCCAAGGTCCTGAAGTCATATCCCTCCTCCCTCTTCCTCACCACCCTCTTTGCCAGCTCCCATGGCCAGGTCTCGTGGGTCATGGGAGCCTGGATAATGGTCTCAGTGGCTGACCCAGGGTCCTAGAGAAGGATCTGAGTCTGGGACCCAACATGCATGTTGGGAAGAAACCAATCCGATGACAGTTACACTCAAAAAGCACTCAGGTCAGGTGGAGAGGTGAAGAAATGCACGCCCATCCTGGAATTGCAAGTGGAGGCCTTGGATGCAAAGGTTCAGGGCCTTAGTCTGGATGTGCAAGGATCTCAGAGATGTGGGAATTCAAATCTGGGAGTCTGGGGAGAAGATGCCAGCTGAAAAATAGGAAGAGCTCTAAGAATCTCTGCTAAGGATCCCTGCAGAACCTCCCAAGAACCTAGGCCCATCAGGAAACCAAAGGGCATAATAAGGGCAGGACAAGGGATCAACCCAGCACGGTCACTGCTGGGAAAGCTAAGTGCTGGACACACAAACACCACAGACAGGCCTCAGCCTTGAGAGGAAAGAAAGGGGACAGAATGGTAACCAGACATAGGCCTGGAGTTCCCTCAGAGACCCATCTTCCACAGCCTAACACCAGCAAGGGTCCCACTTTCCTCGATCTACTTCACTTAGGAGGTTTGGGGATGGAGTTGTGTCCTTGTACACTCTGCCTCTACACCGAAGGACAGCAAACTCCATGCCCTCTGGGGGCCACAGGGCAGAAGACAGCCAGAGTCAGAGAAGATAACGCCTGGGGGGAGAAAGAGATGCATCCTGGGAATATAGAGAAAGGTGACCTGCAGCCAATAAAGGATGCCTGATTTACAGGGAAGGAAGACTTGACCTCACATCTGGTTGATGAACACAACAAAAAGGGTTTCAACTGCAGCAAGACTACCTGAGGCCAGGCAGAAGGAAGAACCTGAGAATGAGGACTCTTAGAACTGGCAGGAATGATGGAGAAGACGCAGAAGCTTTTTCTGTGAAGAACTTTTCAAATAGGATGCAGGCCCACAACTCACGGGCTTTGTGAGTGACTGTGCTGGGGTATACATCTGTCATCACCTCAAGGTCCCTTCGAGTGCAAAATCGAGAGACTGTATGTTACAGGGCAAGGTGTGAGAGTGGGCTGAGACTTTACCAAGAAAATGTGGGGATGGCTTGAGGGTGACCTAGGAGTCCTTTGGACAGAGACTTCAAGGTCTTCAGAAACTGGGGCAAGGCGTCATCCTGAGGCCCTCATCTCCTGTCCCCTGTCCTGGAGCTTCCATGGCCATCTCTCAGTGGAACTCCAGATTGGCGTCATTCCTCTTGAGAACCACTGAGTAATAACGGGGAATCCCAGAAGGCCCTGAGGAGGGAAACTCCCCGCCTGGAGCCTGTGCATAGATGCGGTTCAGAAAGAAAGCAGGGTCATGGAAAACAAGCCCATGAGGCTGGCTGGGGCGGGCACACTGCCCGAGGTCACTGAGGGCACCTCCACTGAGGACGAGGGCAAGGACCAGGAAGAGCAGAGGCGTTTGATTCCAGGCTGAAATTTACGTAAGGAGGTGGGGTGGCCGCAGACCCTGCCACTAATGCCCTCATGAGCAGAAAAGGATCAGGTAGCTACCCATCACGGCTGAGCAGCGGCTGCAGTTGTGATTTCTGACAGGAGAAGCCCACCTGCACCTCGCTACCCTCCTGATGGATGCTGAATCCTGGGCTCCATTGCCCTAAATTGTGACGTATACGTCATCAAACTGATGCTATGGGTGGCATCTGAGTTGGTGGGATTTTAGATGTGTCCATGGGCCTCAAGAGCCTTGCCATCCCCCAGGGTCACTTGGGGCATCTTTGGATGAAGTCTGGGGGAGATTCCCATGTGGGCCTCTGGGGGACTTTTCACAAAGATCCAACTTCTTTCCCAAGCCTGTGTCCTGGCCTGTCCCTCCCAGGGGGGCCTCAGCAGGAGAGGATGACTGAGAACAGGACCAACACAATCACAGTCCTGCCTCTGGGGATCACAGGGACACTGTACATGACACCAAAGGTCACTTTCCTTTTTTCTTTCTTTTTTTTGTGGTTCTTGGGATTGAACCCAGGGCCTTTTGCATGCAAGGCAAGCACTCTACCAACTGAGCTACGTCCCCAGCCCCAAAGGACGCTTTCTTTAGAGAGGGTCTATGGGCAAACATCTCTGGGTTGCCTCAGAGGTCAGCACTGTTGCCTCCAGGAAGCAGGAACCTGAAACTTGATTTTGTTTTTAAATATTTTTAGTTGCAGATGGACATCATAACTTTTATTTAATTGTTTATCTATTTATGTATATCTATCTATCTATTTGTTTGTTTATTGTGTGTGGTGCTGAGGATTGAACCTGGTGCTTCACCCATGCAAGGCAAGCGCTCTCCCACTGAGCCTCGACCCGAGCCCCACACTTGATGTTTAGAGAAAAACAAGAAATCTTGCTGCTTCCCTCACCCTCACTGCCGACTTCCTCATGGCCCAAAGGAGCGTGCCGGGGGTGTGTGCTAAACTTACTGTTAAGAGGCTCAGTTACCACCAAGCCCCTTCCAGGAGGTAAGAAGAGGTCAGCCAGGAAGCACCGGCTCAGCTGGGCCTGGAGTTCAGGGAAGCTCCCGTCCATGACCCCAGTCATCACTTTCTAGCTTTCCCCCCATCACTGCAAGAACCCCATGCACCATGGGGTTAGGAGAGCGACACCCAGACCATAGGGATCTCAGAGAGACTGTATCAGTTAAGGAGCCCGAGGGAGAGGTAGTCCCAGGAAGGAAAGAAATGCCCTGGGGGAATTGCAGAAATGGAAGCAGTTTCAAAAGAAGACCCAGGCAAGTCCCCACTTCAGCTTGGTTCCTGCCAAAGGAGAGGGGATGCTCGGAACCCCAAAGCAAAGAACCAGAATGCCCCAGCCTTTCTGATGAGGACAGATTGGTATGAGATCACATGATGTAAGCACAAATAAGCAAGGGGCAGAGAAGACACAGAAATAGGCAAGGTGCTTTCCAAGTGTCAGGGAAAAGACACCAGAAGTTGTGTTTCCTGTTCCGCAGTTTGTACTTTCATGTCTTTCTGCGACCTACTTTCCATCTGTACTATCATCCAGCTTAACACACAGCAGGACACTCCGTTTGGTATCCGAGGTAAGTTTTAAAAGGACTGTGAGCTGTTACCTCTGGAGAACTTCACAACCCAAAACAGTGGTTCCCTTCATAGTCAGCACCAAATCATCTGGTGCAGGTAGAGGCCAGAGAGGAAATGTCCTCAACGTGACATAAAATATCCAAAGAGGAACTGGCTGGAGGGTGGCAGAGCCCCTCTCTCCAGCTGCACCTTGGCTCCCCCAGGAGTCCCGCTCTATAGCAGCCAGACAAGGCAAACTCACTCTCCTTTCTAGGGCTTCTGTCCCTGCACAAGTTGCAGCCACCTTTCTCCACCCGTGTTTGCCCCTTCCCAATGGGAACCCCGATTCCACCCTGAGCCCCAAGGTCAAGTGCTGCTGCTCAGGAAAAGCCCACAGTCAACCTCCCCTGCTCGGATCTGCAGCAGAACGAGCACTGCTCAGGCCCGACGGCTCCCCGTGTCCAGGGCTTTCCCAGACAGACCATGAACTCCAAGGGCAGGAATGGGGTTCCTCCCTGAGAAAGTCCACAGCAGTGGAGCATGTGCCTGATGGACCCATCGATCCCTCCATCCCGAAAAGCATCCAGAAACACCTGCATCAGACCAAGCTCCTGCCTACAAGGGCTGATTCTCAGGAACAAGTTCCTAAAAGACCATGAACTTCAAAGGAAAAACTATGTAAACCAAACCTTGAGATGCTCTCCAGCCATTCTAAATCCCCAGAGTGGAGGAGAGCAAGAGAGTTAGCACCAAAACCAGCCTGCCTGACAGAAGTTGGTCCCCACCTAACGAGGAAAGTCAATCAACACACTTACATGTGTGGGCACATGTGCTGGGTACGTGTGTGTGCAAACGCACATGTGCATTCCCCTGCTGCCTTTCTAGTTCCCTTATCCACAGTTTGTCCAGAGAAAGGCAGGAGAGGAAAGAGAACCCTGGGTGGGCATGGGTTTTGGAAGAGTTCTGGTCAGTGCCAGCCCCTGAGATAGTCAGTCAAGGCCAAGGCCACGTGAGGCAGAGCCTCCTCCTCCTCCATTATCCCCTTCCCACAGGAGAGGTGAAAACCCCTGCCCCCTGCCTGCTTAGCTCTAAGTAGGTGCTTCAGAAGTGGCTGGGGACACCCAGGACACCAGAGGAGCACCACCCCTAGTTTGTGACTTTGTCCTCAGATGGAAACAAAAGCAGCATGAAATGATTGCAACAGAGGTAGATAAATGGGACGAGGGCACAGGGGAGGTATAGAGGATTGCAGAGGGAGAGCAGGCTGCCACCCTCCCATATGCCACACACGCCTATGTCACACCCCGTGGCTCCCGCCCCACGGCACACACATGCACACTCCCTCCCCCCACACACAACACATGCCCCTTCCGAGCAGCAGCAGCCAGGACACAGAGACTTCAGAGACAGGTAAGGCCAGTGTCAAAGGCATGAAGCCCAGGACAGAACCCCCGAGGAGCGGGAGGAGGTGGAGGAGAAGAGAGACGGAAAGAAAGGCCCTGCAGAGTCAGCCCGGTGGGGACGAGCCAGGCACTCTCTCTGTGGTCACCAGGTTGGGAGCCGGACCTCAGCAAGCAGAGATGCTGCTCAAATCCTGGCTAGGAGGTGGGGTGGGGGGCACAGGGTCAGAGGAGGTCAAGGAGACAGAGGTGTGTGGGACAGAAAGAAAGCAAGTAGGATCCGGCCAGAGGGGGCTGGAACAGGCAGTCCTGCCTTCAGTAGGTGGTGAGGTTGGCCTTGGGGGCCCAGCTAGGTAAGGAACAGGCTGCTGGTGGTCCATCTGGTTACTTTGTGGGATTTTTTAAAGGTGCCTCCTCCCCAAAGCACTATTATTTGAAAAAGGTCACACTGATTTTGTTAGAAGATGTTTTTTACTGCCATCTGCAGGATAATTTTTAGTCACGAATATTCAAATCGGGCTGGGATTGTGGCTCAGTGGCAGCACCACATGAAAATAAATACACAAAATAAAGATACTGTGCCCATCTACAACTAAAAAAAAAAATTCAAACCCCCATTGTCTGTGGCACAGGCCGGCTGCTCTTCTGTAGTACACAACCTCCACAACCATCCAGGGCAGGTCTGGTTGGGAGTTATCAGGCAGGGCTCTGGCCTATTCACCAGGGAGAAGGCAGGAAGACTTCTCCCTGCCCTGCTGCTGGCTGAATTTGAGAAGATGACCTTGCTTAAGCAAGAAGGAAGGAGGGAGAGACCGAGGTAAAGGGGTCTTGGGTATTTAAGGGACTAGCCGGAAACCATAGCTAAGCGCTTCCACTTCTTGGGACATGGACTGTGCTGGGTCTGGTAAAGGAGCTAGGGTGATTGTCCTTCCCGTCTGGGGGATCCACTGCCTCGGTGCACGGGGAGATGTGGGGGCCGCGCAGAGGCAGGGTTCCTCTGGCATCGTCAAGTGTCCTGGCCGGGGTTCAGGGAGCACCCCGTCCTCCTGCGGGGAGGAGGGGCTTCTCTCGCCTCCTTCGCCCCAGGCCTGCTGCCGGAGTGTCCAGAGAGGACGGAGGGAGGGTGGGCGAGGCCGAGGGGGAGCTCACCTTCTGCGCACCTGGGAAGGTGTGGCAGTGACATGAGACACTAGGTCACATGGCCTTCCCATCCAGCCTTAGCGTGCCTACACATCTGCACAGAGAAGGAGAAGAGATTGAGAGGAGAAAGCAGCAGCAGCAGCACAAACCCAAACAGCCATGTCGGACAGAGAGAGCACGAGACAGGAACCAAGAGGCAGAGACAGGTGGGAAGGAAAGGGGCAGGAGGTGGATGAGCAGGTGGAGATCAGTGAGGGGGACGGGCAGAGGGTGAGAAAGGGCCTCCTGTCCTGCATTTCACGACAAGCCACTCGGGGGCCACGCAGAGCACCCGGCAGGCCCACAGACGGAAGCCAGAAGGGTTCTGCGGTCAGGGCAACTCCGCTTCTTCTGGGGTCCGGCCTTCAAGGGAGGCCTGGCGGAGGGACATCTGCTATCCAACCTCAGTAATCGTGCCGCCCCGCCTAGTGCGGAACCTGTGCAACTGAGCTTTCACCTGAGGCCTCCTTGAGCAAATCTGGCCCGGGACATTTGAAGGGGCTCACGGCCGCCCACCTCCTCTCTCCCCTCCTTCTCCCAAGGGTCACAATCCTGTCTGGGAACACAGAGTGCAAAGTGGAGGTTCTGGGGACAGAACTGCATCCTCAAGGGAAGTCCTGGCACTGTCAAGAACACAGCTGGACCTGGAGGGTGGCAGCCCACTCCACCCCGACTCCCCACACTCAGGACCATTCAGGAGGCTGACATCACACACGCAGCCTCGCCTGCCTCCACCAGGTGGCTGGTCCCAGAAGCTCTTGATTTTCTCAGTAACAGGAGAAGAAGAGAGAGGGACAGGGGAAGGGAGAGGGCAGAGGTGCAGGGTGGGAGAGGAGCCAAGCCAAAGAGAACACGCCACCTAAGAGCCAGGACTAACTCTACCCACGAGACGAGGCCATCCATCCAGGCACTGGATGGGGCAGGCAGGTGGGAGGGGCAGGAGGGCAGGGCTCAGGGTCCGGCATGAGGTGTGCTGGGCATGGAAGGAGCAGGGGCCCCAGGTACCTTCTGGGCTCCAGAGAAGGCATGGTAGAAGCTGGACACGTAAGTCATGATGGCTTTCTCATCAGGCCGAGCAGTTCCAACGATGTCTGTCAAGAAAAATTGGGAGTTAAACCCAGCAGGTGACAGTTATCCCATTCCTGGGCAAATACCCAAAGGACTTAAAATCAGAATACTCTAGTGATGTAGCCACCTCAAATGTTTATAGCAGCTCAGTTCACAAGCTAAGCTATGGAATCAACTTAAGTGCTCTTCAACAGATGAATGGATAAAGAAAATGTGGTATATATATGCACAATGAAATATTCCTCAGCCATAAAGAAGAATGAAATCACGGCATTTTCTGGTAAATGGATGGAACTGAAAAATATCATGCTAAGCAAAATAAGGCAATCCCAAAGAACTAAAGGCCAAATGTTCTATCTAATATGTGGATGCTGACTCACAATAAGGGTGGGGTAGGAGGGAATAGAAATTCACCAGATTAGACAAAAGTGGAATGAAGGGAAAAGAGGGGAGATGGGAGTAGGAAAGAGAGTAGAATGAATCGGACATAACTTTCCTGTGTTCATGTATGAATACACCACCAGGGTAACTCCACATCACTGCACAACCACAAGAATGGGAATGTTGGAAGTCCACCCGGCTCCAAAGACTAACTTCCCCATCCCCCGAGAAGAACCGTCCAATGGTGAGCCCTGCTGGCTCACATGATCCTTATCCACCAATCAGACTAGCCCTGCTGGCTCACATGATCCTTATCCTCCAATCAGACTAGACCTGCTGACTCACATGATCCTTACCCACCAATCAGAAAGCACCCCATGCCAACTGTCAAACCCTTCAACCATTAAACTGTCATAACTGTCAAACCACCCCTGGCTCTATAAATATGCAGAGCTGATCCTCAATAAACAGGCATTTTCTCCGATGGCAAGCCTTGTTCGTTCTTTCAGAGAAGTTATACTCCATGTGTGTAATATGTCAAAATACATTCCACTGCCATGTATAACTAAAAAGAACAAGCAAATAAATGAATAAATGAATGAGTGAATGAATGAATGAAAAGCCAGTGGATGAGCACATGGCATCCCTTCCAATAAGAAGCAAAAAGAATCCTGTAGGACCACAAAGTCTTCTCACCAAAATGCCCAGCCAGAACCTAGCCGGCCTCCCGCTGATGGGAATGGAAGAGGCAGGGAAACAAGAAAAGCCGTAACCCCAGGAAGCAACAGACAACCTGGGAATACAGAACATTCCATAGGACAGCAGGCCCCCACCTCCAGAAGTTCAATGGGAGGAATGACAGAGTGAGCAGAGAAGAGACACCCCAACTGCAAAGCCAAATGCCACCCCTGACCCTTGTGTGCCTCCCAATTAGAACAAAACAACTCTTGGCTCTTGGTTTCCAGTACAGGGATTGCACCCAAGGCTCTGTGGGTGCTAGGCAAGTGCTCCACCACTGAGCTACATCCTTAACCCTTCAAAGACATCTTTTAAACAACTAGGGAAATTTGATTATGAACTAGATAATAGATATGTCAAGAAATTATTGTCAATTTGCTAAATAAGAATATTATTTTATGGTTACCTTAGAAAATACTAATATTTTCCAGGTATGTATTCTGAGGTAGTGATGAAGTTATGCAATAGCTGAGATCTGACTCAATATATGTCAATAAAGAAAACAGAAATAAAAAGAGAAAAATAAAGTGACAAAATCTTAGTAATCTATATCTGGATGATGGATATACAGAAGTTCATTATACTAATCTCTTTGTTTTTGTAGACATTTGAGATTTTTTCCTAATGACATTTTTCAAAAATGTCTTTAGTTGTTGATGGACCTTTATTTTATTCATTTATGTATATGCAGTGCTGAGAATCGAACCCAGTGCCTCACACATGCTAGGCAAACACTCTACCACTGAGCCACAACTCCAGTCCCCTTAATCAAATTTTTTACTTTTTTCTTTCTTTTTTACTTTTTTTTTTTTTTGGTACTGGGGATTGAACTCAGGGGCACTCGACCACTGAGCCACATCCCCAGACCTATTTAGTATTTTATTTAGTGACAGCGTCTCACTGAATTGCTTAGCACCTCACTTTTGCTGAGGCTGGCTTTGAACTCATGATCCTCTTATCTCAGCCTTCTGAGCTGCTGGGATTACAGGTGTGAGCCATTGTGCCCGGCACCATTTTTTTAATTTAAAATGTCACTGGTGGTTGGGGGCAGGGAACAGAGGGAAAGGGGACAACCTTCACATCCCTTTTCCAACCTCTTGACATGAAGCAGTCACTTTCAAGATGGCGTCTGAGCATATGGGCCCAGGGAAGGCCCAGAAGGAAAGTGGCCATTGTGTCCAGGGCAGAAACAAAGATAAGAAGACTTAGATGGATCCCAGCCATGAGCCTCCCTGGCCCCCATGATTCCCCTCACCTGACAACTTCTGTCCCCCCACCACCCATCAGAGCTGCTGGGCATGGTATGAGGCAGAAAGCTGGGTGCAGTGGCCAGGAAGCACCGAGTTTCCAGCCCCAGGACCGTATTTGTGATCAGGATGTTCTTGTGTTAAACCCTGGACCTGTCCCCACCCAGGTGGCCGGACTAGTACCTCTCCCTCTGGGCCTCAGGAAGACATGGAAACCCTTATAAGCAGGCAACTCCTGGGATCCTCAAATGAGGTCCCAGATGGCCCAGGCCTTCTCCCTTCCTGCTGCAGACTGCTGGGGCCCCTCTTAGCCCCTGGGGAGCAGCTGGAAAGGACCGGAGGCCCCAAAGGGGAGAGAACACTATTACCTTCAGCATCAAGCATCTTGGGGATGTCCAGATACTTCTCTGCCACATCGAAGGCCGTGTTCAGGTTTGTGAGTGGATCATCCTAGAGGGAGAAGAGGAGGAAACAGTGATAAGGGAAGCCATGACAAGTCACAGGCCACCCCTGGGAGGCCACCAACACTGGGGGGCAGAGGGGCCTTCCCGCAGCCCCTCCCAGGCTCCAACCTCAGGGCACAGCCGTGGGTGGACAAGGCTGGCCTCATCACCAGGGTCACTGGCTGGAGGTTCAAAACAGTCTCTTTCCTCCTTAAGCTTCATTTTCTTTTCCAGGGAAGTGAGAATACCTGCCTGTAGCCTGAGTCAGGATAGGAAAGAATTGCTAAGAAGTACATGCTGGGAGCAGGGTATCAGCTGTCCTGGCTTCCGGTTTCAGCCACCAGCCAGAGGGACTCCTGGGTAAGTGACAAGGACTCAGTTTTTCCATCTGTCACTCAAGAGTTGGGCTAGGAGATCTTAACTGTGGCTAGTTAGGGGGAGAGCAGGGGCCCTTTCATGTTCTTATTTCATGAAATCTTGGCGTTTCTTCAGATAGCCACAGCTTCTAAACTACTCCTACCTCTGCTAACTTTTCCAAGAAACTGAGCAGGATGAGGAGAAACTGGGATCCTTGTGCATTGGAATGTAATGTCATCATGATGGGAATAGAATAAGATGCAGCCACTTTGTGGTGAGACCATATGATCCAGCAATTCCAACTTCTGTGTGTACAACCCCAAACAATTGAAAGCAGGGTCCCAGTGAGATATGTGCACACTCACATTCTCAGAAGCATCATTCACAAGAACCCAAAGGTGGAAGCCAAGTGTCCATCAACAGAGGAATGGGTAAGTGGACCACGGTTCATACACACATGGAATATTACTCAGCCTCAAAAGGGCGGGGGGATTCTGATACATGTTCCAACACAATGAACCTTGAGGACATTATGCTGAGGAAAAACACTATAGGATGCTACTTTTTTGAAGTATGTAGAGGGTTGAATTCATGGAGACGGAAACTCACCAGGGGCTGGCGAGAGAGAAGGGGCACAGTATTTCAGTTTTGCAACATAACAAGTTTTGGATGTGTAATGTTTGCACAACAATGTGAGTGTATACAAGGGCACTGAACTGCACACTTATAAATATTTTTTTTTAAATGTTACGTATTTATTTTACCACAACTTTGTTTTGTTTTATTTTGGGGGCCTCTTTCTTTTTTTTTTTTTTTTTTTTTGGTCCTAGTGATTGAACTCAAGGGCATTCAAGCACTGAGCCATATCCCCAGGTCTATTTTTATTTTTTATTGAGAGACAGGGTCTCACTTAGCTGCTTAGGGCTTCACTAAATTGCTGAGGCTGGCTTTGAACTCGGGATCCTCCTGCCTCAGCCTCCTGAGCTGCTGGGATCACAGGGTGTGCCACCACACCTGGCTAGTTGTTTCTTTGTTTTTGTTTTTTTTTTTAAAGAACTTTAATGTAGGGCGAAAAAAACCAAACCTTTCATGAGGAGAGTCCCCACTCCCCTGCTGTTTCCTGAGACTGATCTAAGAGGGCCGGTTCTGCCAGTCTAGGGCTGTTTCCCTGTTTTACTCAAATGAGAATCACAAGCAACAAAGAGATGAAGACGTTCACTTCGGAAGTTTTCAGGAGGAAATTGCTCAAAACAGAGTAAGTAGAGTCCTTCTAGGAAAGTATTTGACAGCAGCCAGGATGATAAAAACAGCCAAACGGTGAAGGTCATTTCCACCCGGGCCTGCACGGCGGCTGCTAGCACACAGGTTTAGGTGTGCCCTGGCTGCCCCATGTGGGACCGCCAAGAGGCCTTCCCATAGCCAGGGCCATAAATAAAGAGCTTCCCAGCTGGAGCCCCTGGACTCTGTCCCCAGTGCCCAAGGGCCAGTGGGTTCTGGCCACCTGTGTGTTCCAGAAGGCCTTCACTGTTCCCTGGGCCTGGCTCTGTGCTGGGACTTGGGCTGGACTTCAGTGATGAGCTAAAGAGAAGGGGAGGCCAAACAGGGAAGAATGTGCAAGGGCAAATCAACAGACCCAGAGAGGGACAGAGGGTGGGGAGAACACTACCAGGTACCAGTCGATGTCCCCTGCACTCTCGACTCCCAATGAGCCAAGATGGATGGGACCTCTGAGACAGGGATGGGACTTCAGAGGCACGGACAGCACAGACCCCTCTCTATACAACAGCAGGCAACGGCTGTGTGTTCACTTGACTGCTGACACCCACACCCCCCACAGGGACACAGGCACACACACGCCCATCACCAAAGTGCAGCAGCGCAACAGGAAGCAGGTGTGTATAACGCCTTCAAAAGAAAACATCGATGACACTAGGGCTTGCCACTTTGGCCCTGTTTGATTTGGGCACAGAGTTTCCAGGCAGGCAGGGGCGGGGGGGGGTTCTCAAATGGATTTTCTTTCCCTTTCAAAGCAGCTGATCTAGTGAGCTGGGATCCACCTTCTCCCCAAAAGGTTAGCTGGGGAAAGGCTGTTGTACAGCCGTGCACAAGGCCACACACAGGGCCAGGCCGATGGATGGCCTTCTGTAGATAGGCCCTTCCTAGGGCTGAGGCCCTGCAGGCAAATGGAAAATAGGAATCTCCTCCTTTCCTCCCTCACAGAAGCCCTCTAGTGGCTTGCTCACCTACACCCCCAGAACAGAGGGCCAGCCACCACCATGAGTTGCCAGGGCAACATCAAGCCCTGCTTGGCCACTGGTTAGCCACAGGCCTTTCCTGGGGCTCAGGCAAGGTGGGGTCTTTATTGAACACTGCGCCTTCTAGGTATCGAGATGAATGTGAGAAACATAAGGCTGTCATTCCTAAGCCCCCTCACCAAGAGATTCCAGCACAGGTGACATTCCAATTCCAATTCCATTCTAGATCACCAACTGGAAGCTTAAGGAGCGCTCCCGAGGTGGCCTTTCCCAAGGTGGCCTTTCCCAAGATGCTCATGACAAGTCTCACCAAGGTCACAACCAGTGCCTTTTAACCACTATACTGGTTCTTGGGCAGCAAGATTCAGGGAGGGTGGTTTGCTGCTCACCTCTAGATGGGCTCTGTCTGGCTAGCCTATAGGGCCAACATCCCTCAGCCTGTGCTCTCAGAGTGGAGTCCCTGTCTTGCCCTCCCTAAGCCTTGTCCCCAGCTGCTGGAGGCCAGGGGACCAGGGGCTGGTGGCACGAAGTCAGGTGAGTGTGTACCTTCCGCAGCTTCCCGTAGTCAATCAGCTCAGGCCGGTGTCGGTGGATCAAGGCACAAAAGCCAAGGCCATCCTTCCAGCTGCCAGGAGAGAAAAGGGGGACAAACTGGTGAGAAGGTGTCTGCAGAGCGTGGCCAAACAGGGGCCATCAAGCACTACCCCAGGGCAGAGCACCAAGAGGAGCCTCCTGTATTCAAGATGAATACGTAATTCTTCAAAGCACAAAACAAAGCAGGCCAGACAGACCCCTTCATGCCATAATCCCAGGCAACTTGAGGTCAGGACTTGGTGCGGGGGTTGGCAAGTTGAGATAAACCAGTCACACACATCCCTCCCCCAATGGAGGTCCGTGGCCCTAGTCTGCTGACCTGAAGCCCCAGATTGGGAATTCCTGGACATTTTTCTTGGGAATATTCCTAGTAACACATATCAACCAAAGGCCTTGTCCAAGGCCCTGCAGGGAGGGGGAAGGGATTCAAGGGGACAGCAATACATTCTTTCCCAGAAAAGCTACTTCCTCCCCAAGGGCCTCAGCTGTTCTAGAGCTGAGACTGAGTAACCAAGTGGGCCTATAAGGTCTTTCTTTTCTTTTTATTTTTTTTTAATATTTTTTGTAATTGTAGATGGACAGCATGCCTGTATTTTATTTATTCATTTTTATGTGATGCTGTGGAGTGAACCCAGGGCCTCACATGTGCTAGGCAAGCTCTCTGCCACTGCGCGACAGCCCCTACGAGGTCTTGATGGAAGCAGCCCAGTTTCTACAGGAGCCCCTGCCCCTGGCACCCACCTGATGTGGAAGTTTTGGATGTTGACATTTTTGTAAGGGGCCGTCTTCCTCTGACACCACAGGAGCAGCCCTTCCTTGGCTGAGGTCTCTGTGGGGAAGGGGATGAGCAGAGGAATCAATGGGCTGATCTAGGGGAGGGAGGGGCGCTGGCTTCCAGGAGGCCCCACTGCAACCTCTAGATTCTAACCCTGCTGCTACCAAGGAAGAAAGACGCCCCGGCCAACATTTCTCTCTCCTTGACAAATCTGAGAAGTTATTTGAGAAATAGAAGAGCGATGTAGGAAGCAAGCTAGCCATGAGACATTCAGAGGCATTTCCCCCACTCCCATTATTCAAAGTGGTAGGGATACAAGAAAAGTCAGCAGCCTGTCAGGCAATCACTTTGGAAGCCACTGGATTAGTCCGGGAAATCTAAAGGACCAGGAACCTCCAGACATAATCATGTAGCCTGAAGGGCCAGAAGAAAGCCTGAGGATTCTTACTCAGGTTTCTTTTTTCCATCTAAAAAAACAAGGTTTCTTTGTATTTACTGCATGGATTGGCGGTGTTGCCCTCTGCTATTGCCCTCTGCT
The DNA here is from genome assembly GCF_021218885.2 of Marmota monax. NCBI lineage: Eukaryota > Metazoa > Chordata > Mammalia > Rodentia > Sciuridae > Marmota > Marmota monax. The sequence continues at coordinate 17,670,360 of NW_026693777.1, read as the reverse complement.
GTTGTGTGCGTGAAAAAGTCACCTAGCTGTAAGTTAAGGCAGGCATCTGAGGAGATGCAGGGACCTCCCAACACCTGAGAGGCTGCACACTGCCCCCTTGTGTTCACACCTGTGAATTGCAGGTTATGGTATCAGTGAAATGGGTCATAGCAACCTCATTTACTTCAGATTCACAAAACGGACTTCAAAATGATGGTAAAGCATACCTAGAAAAATTATAATTCAGGCAAAAACAAGAACAAAATTTTGGCAAGGTGAATGTTTTTTAGTTCAAGCTTTTTTGTTGACTATATAACAAGATTAAAATAATGATTCAATGGGAAATAATAAAAAGTCCACTCAAAAGAATAAAAAGCATGAAGAAGGCTATCAGTAAAATGGATTTACAGCCCCTACCATTAACAAGTGATTCAATTCACCGACTCTAGCCCTTAACATTGTATACACAGAACTTAGACCCTCATACTGCTAGTGTGGAACCAAGATTCGCATAAAAATGCAACTCAATCCACATCATTTTCATTAAGAAGTTCCTTTGAAAAAAAATGTTTTTTTAAGATTTCTATGCCATTAAAATGAAGTAAAAATATTTTTAGAAATATTATCTCCATATCACTTTTAAAAATTTGTTTGGGTGCATGTGTTTTATCATGTGCATGGCAATGCATAAATGTTGCAAAATAAACACATGCGTATCAGACATAAAGTTCAAAAAGTGCTGGAATGTGGAGTCAAAAGTTTAGATAGAGATCACTGTCCCAGACCAGGACAGGCCCTGAATTTCTGAAAAGTGGCCACCAGAGGGTGCTGTGGGAGCAAAGTGGAGAACCAAGTCCTCATCTTTTCCCACCCAAGGGCCAGGCAGGGCTTCCAATACACTATCCCATAGCAGACTTGGGATCTTCACAGTGGGGTGTTTCCATGGGGCCAACAGGCCTATAGCTTGCTTATTCCTTTGATTTACTTGCTTCCTGCTATAAACTTTCCTCTTAGACAGCTTTTGCTATATCCCATAAGTTTTGGCCCAACATGCCTATAGGAATCAGCACCTCAAATAGTTCATACTTTTCAACATAGACTAGGAGAGAGAACAGATATGGGTAAGCAGAAATGGGTAAGAAGCCCAGGACGCAGCCTGTAATCCAGTGTCACTGCAGTAGTGGTGTTGGCGGGTAGGGGTGGGGTGAGGGAGTTCTCCTGGCTGATCCCAGGGAGGAAGACACACACAGGCAGGGGAGAGGCACAAGTTTGGCAACGAGGCAGAAACCCACCTTCCACAGAGATGTCCTGGATGGCAAAGCGGAGGATGATGGTCCAGATCATGCCCAGGGTCATTTTCACATTCCCATCCACGATTTCTAGAGAAAGAACAACAGGACACATTAGGATAGGTCGTAGCAGGACAGAATTAACATTCCCTGAGCTCCTGGATCACTCCATGTGACACTAAGAATCAAAGACCACAGAGCCCTACTTCTCGAGGAAAAAGAAGACATTTTTATTTATTGATTCAGTGCTGAGGATGGAACCCAGAGTCTCTCACATGCTAAACACATGCTGTACTTCTGAGCTACACCCCAGTCCCTAATAGGAGGTTTGGTTTGGGAGCATTATAATTATACATAATAGTGGGATTCACTGCGACATATTTGTACATGCACATAACGTAATTTGGTCAATTTCACTCCCCTTCTCCCACCCCTTAGTTCCCCTGCCTCTACTCTTCTAGTCTTAATAGGAGGTTTTGTTTTGTTTTTCTTTAAAGTTAGCACAATCGACCACAAAAGGTGCCAGGAGAGAAGTCTATTTGAGGCACAAGGAAGATGTAGGTGATTCTACTTGGAGACAATGGATGCGGCATCAGAAAAGGCCACAGGGAAGTGGGGGTGCCCTTAGCCCTTGCACTGTGCCTCTGGCCTGTTAAAGAGGGTTTGAGTTTCTATGCTGTCACAGATGTCCCAGCAGCCCTGTGAGCTGGGGGTCTCTGGGCAATCACAGCTCTTAAAATACCATCCGCACACAGAAAGCCACTAAGAGCAACAGAAAGTCACAGATTTGACATGGTTTTGCTAACCACCATTTGAATGATCTAATGACTCAAAAATCAAATTTATAATGACGTTAGTTAGGTTATTAAATTTTTGTTTATAAATCACACAACAGCTTTAAGATCTCAACTCAGAGAGATAAGCCGCTGTATTTACTCTAAGTAACATTTTTTTAGATTCTTAAATGCCTTAAATTCTATTAATGTTCTTTCTTTCTCTCTTTCTCCCCCTCATCATGCCCAAAGGCAGGGCATTCAGGCATAAAGAAGCCCTGTCTTCAGGAGCCTAAACGTGGTGCTCATTATTGTCTTGGTAGCTGAACAGGTGCAATAACCTGGCCCAAGGCGAGGTACACTTGGTTAAATTTTAGGAAAGACAACAGAGCCACAAAAGGGGCCATTTTCAGGGAGTCCAGATTCCCTCTGCCCAAGTCCATTAGGGTTTGTATTCCATAAACTCCTTACTTACAGTGTGGATTCCCACCAAGAAAGCTCCACTAAGAACTCAGCCCTTCCTCAAAGGCAAGGTCAACGCCACACACTGTTCCATGACCACCAAGACACAGAGCTCGGAGCATTGGCTGGCCACAGTGGATTCCAAGGGGCAGGCAACCCTGAGGGTCTGCCTCAGGGTGCTGGGCCCACCTGAGACATGGGATGGGATGTGACTCTTCCTGCTATCAGAGTCCCAGATGCCAGGTTCAAAGCCTTGGGTTAGAGAGAGAGCAGCAAAAGTATGCCACCATTCATAAATAAGTAGCACAGAGAGTGAGTGTTTGACAGGACACACTAAGGGGAGCCCAAGTCACCCAGCTTTGATGTTTTAAAACATGGACTTTCTGCTGGGCATGGTGTGCACGCCTGTAATTCTAATTACTTGGCGGGGGGGGGGGGGGGCTGAGGCAGGAGGATTGCAAGCTAGACCCCAGCCGGGCAACTTAGCAAGGTCCTGTCTCAAATTTAGAAATAAAAAGGATTGGGCAGTTCTGTGGTAGAGCACCCCTGGGTTCAAGTCCTAGAGAAAAAAAAAATCACACTTTCCAATGGTTTAACATCTCTAACATTTAAAGAGTTTAAACTGATTAAAAAAAAAAAAAAAAGCCTCAACTCTCAATAGATAAAACAGGTAAAAGACATTACACAGACACATCACAAAACATAAACTACAAATAACCAATTCATAAGATCTTTCGAATCTCACTTGGACTCAAACAAATAAAACACATATTCTCGGCTATTAAATTAACAAAGTTAAAAAACAAACTTCAAAAACAGGCACAGGCCTTGGTACAAACAAGGTTATCACATTACAGCTACATGGGTAAATTGGCTTAAAAAAAAAAAAAAAAAAAAAAGACTTGCTGGGAAATAATTTGGCCACAAGAAGCAAGCATCTTAGAATTGTTCATCTTTTGGGCAGTGAAATTCTATCTCCAGGAATCTATCCCTGGCCCATGACCACTTCAGGCAGAGTGAGGCTTCTGTCTAAATAGCTTGTTGTTTGGTTACTTATCACAGCCCCAAAGGGGAAACCGTGTGAATGCGCAGAGTACAATAGTAAATCCCCAGAGCCCATCGCTCTGCTCTAAGGCGCCCCTCACTGGGCAGAGGCGCCCCTCCCTTCCGGGTCTGGCGGCTCGGCCTCTTACCCTCCCCTCCCCCTCCCAGGATGTCCAGTGGTTTGTCCTCAGGTCAGCTCACTGACACCTTCCTGGACCGCCCACTTTACTCCCTGCTTCATTTTTCTCCACCTGACAGTCACATATATGAATGTTCTCTCCCCTTCTAGAAAGCGAGTTCCACAGGGTCAGGATTCTTTCCTGGTTTTGTGTCCATCACTACCTGGAGCCCAGTACAGTGCCAGGCACTGAGAAAGCCCTCCATCTGTTGATGATCAGATGGCTGGATGGACACCAAGAGGGCACTAACCACAGTGGGCGGGTGGGCCCAGGTGATACATTCTTGTCATCTGCCCCCTGAGAACAAAACACTTAGTCTCTTCCTGGGCAGGGCCCAGGTGTGGGAAGGAGCACAGATGTGCTCAAACAGATGATTAAAGCAGCCATTTAAACATCACATTCATGAGTTTTTAATGACTTGGAAAAAATCTTTATAATAAAACTTTCGGACACCATTTCATCAAATATGAGGGGCTTTTGTTTGTTAAGCTTAGAAAAAGTGGTAACCCTGCAGCTGGGCCTTTCCAGGGGTGGGGGCTGCAGTGCTGGCTCCCCGCCCCTACTCTCCCCCGCTACTCTCCGCCCCTTTGTCCCCCTGCTAGAAGACCAAATACCTTGGCCTCCCTCTGGCCTTGAGCTCAGGGCCTGCAGCTTTGTCTTCCCCACAGCACTCCCAGCACCCAGGGGGCCAGTGGCTTCTTTGGGGGTCCTAATTACTCCTCTCCTTCTTCTTCAGAGGCCCCCCACGGATCTTGGTTTACTGAATTCTCATTCATACCAAAGAAGTTGTTTCACCAGAAAACAGAGGTTCAAGGGATAAACAGAGTGAGGTAAGTTCAATTAAAGAGCCCTCTCCAGCCCAGTTCCACCTGGCTCCTGTCCCATGTCCCAGCAGAGCAGAACTCTCCCCAAAGGCTCCCCTTCCCACTCCTCAGCAAGGGAGATCCTTTTCCCAGGCCTCTGTGCATGGGCAGCAGAGGTGACCCATCTCAGAGGCACTTTATGTCAGGAGGCTACACCCAGAGAGTTCCGAAGCCACACCTGGGCACTGTAGGAAAACCAAGTGAGAGATTCCCCGAGCCCTGTGGGAGAAGCAGCGGCCAGCCCCGTAAGTGTGGCTCCTGGTCTAGGGTGCATTCCCAAGCTGCTCATAGGCTCCATTTCTCTGTTTTCCCACAAAAGGGAGGCAATCGCCTATCCACCTTCAGAAAGCAGAGTGAATCATGCTGCAGAAATCCCATGTTACAGAGACTAGAACCCCAGGGCCACCACTTTTCAGACCAAGACTTTTGTTATTTGCACCCACAGCCCCCTCCATTCTGACAGATGCTAAATCATCAAGACCATCCTCAGACTCTTCAGCACCCAAACCATCAAGTTTTCTCTGCCCAAAGATCTTAAAATATCCTTCTCTGGTTCCTTTCCCTGGTTAAATTCCAACCATTCACCCAGGCCACAACTCAAACTCATGAAGTCCAAACATTCTAGAATCAAGAATGGTGGAAGAAGCCAGGCGCGGTGGGGCACAGGCCTGTAATCCCAGCGGCTCAGGAGACTGAGGCAGGAGGACTGAAAGTTCAAAGCCAGCCTCAGCAAAAGCTAAGCACTAAGCAACTCAGTGAGACCCTGTCTCTAAATAAAATACAAACTAGGGATGGGGATGTGGCTCTGTGGTTGAGTGCCCCTGAATTCAATCACTGGTCTCCCCTCTCAAAAAAAAAAAAAAAAAAGAAAAGAAAAGAAAAAGAAAAAGAATGGTAGAAGAATTCTTAGGCATCTATTCTAACTTCTGTCTGACTTATGGAAGTGTTCTGCCTCTGGCCTCCATTTGGACACCTTCAGGGACAGGGACCAAATGAGGAGCACTCATTCCATTCCCCAAGGCTAAGCACATTGTCCAGAGTCTACCTGTCCATAGGGTCTCCCTTCAGGGCCTGGTTCTGCCCTGTAGAGTGGACCAGAGAGTCTAGCTCTTACACCAAATGACTGGGCCTGCTCCTAGCTCCGGATGCTCCTCCATTAGGAGGAGTGACAACATCCCCCACGCCAGCCCCAGGAGAGCTCATTCCCGGCCACCCCATCCACTGCCTTTCACTTCATACTCTACAGCAGCAAACCTCATTTCATTAAAAAACAAACCCACTGGGCGGCTAAGCTAGCTTCCTGCCTTGGCAGAGCAGCCCTTCCCACAGGATCCTCGGGCTCAGCTTGAAATGAGTAGATGATTCAAACCAGGAAGCCTCAGCTGGACACACTGGCTCCCGAGGGCAGTGAGGAGATAAGAGCATCTCACGTTAGGCCTGTGTCAAGGGAACTGGAACACGAGGGCCGGCCAGGGGAGGGACTTTACAGGACAGGTGGCAAGATCAGAGTCCACACCAGGGCACGTCTCAGCTCCTGGTCACTCTGCTGGGACCTGACCTGCCCCTTCATTACTGAGGTAGACCAGAAGTTCAGGTTGGGTCCTGGAGCCCACCCACCTGGTTGAGCACTTTGGGTCTGAGCCTGGGCCCCGTTGACTATACTCTTCCTCTCTGGCAATTTTTCTGAGCCTCAGTTTCCTCAACTGTAAAATTTGGCTGGTCCTTCCCATCCTACAAACTGGCATGATGGGAGAAGATGGCCCATGGAAGGTGTCTCTTCCACTGCCTCCTTCCGTCCTCTCCTCTCGGAGTCTTTTATTTTAAAAAAAAAAAGAAGAAAAAATATTTTTTTCGTATTCTAGTGAATTGCCAATTTTTCCTCTCTAAAAATCAGTACTTCTGGCTTCTTTTGAAAAGTTAGAGGAGCCTGCCGCGCTAGACCTGGATTCCCAACCCCGCGATGACTGGTTAGATCTATGTGGCGTCTGCCCTGCTCTCTCAAGTTTACCACAGTCCCCATCTACCCCTTCCACTCGCCCCGGCTCACCTCACAGTCCCCCGCCTCCCTTCTTTGGGGGGCAGCACTGGCACCAGGCCATTGAGTGCGGCTGCATGGCTTTCTGTGCACGGTTAGCTAAACCAGTTTCTGCCAAGTTTTTTATTCCTCCAACAAATTCCTTCATTCTTATTAAATGGCCAAGAATATTTTCCTGATCACAAAAGAGAGCACTGTGCTATGTGCAGGGTGCTTTGAATATTTCCTGAGCCCTCCACCATCTGCGGGGATGCTCAGGGTCCCTAGCCGAGTTCTGACTAGGGCAGAGGTTGGCAAACATTTTCTGCAAAGAGCTTGATAGGAAATAGTTTTGCTTTGCTGGCCATATGGTCTTGGTAGCAAACTACCCATTGTGGCCCGAGAGCAGCCACAGATGACACGCATACAGTGGGTGTGGCTCTGTTCCAATATTTACAAAAACCCGTGTCAGCCAGACTCAGTCCCATGCACTAGAGTTTGCTGATCCATCTTGAAGTTTCTCAATTTGGGATTTCAGCATAAAAGCCCTCCATTCCAGAAGAAAGAGGACTCTGAGCATTATCCAGAAGAGATCTGCTTCTGTGGGCTTACCAGGAGCAAGACCCCGACTCTAAGGACGGGTCCCTCTGGGGCCCTTCTCTGGTGTCAGGCAGACCTGGATTTGCACTCTGGCTTGGCAATTTACATAATGCAATGTAACCTCTGCATGCACACTTTCTCACTGTCAAAAGAGAATAATAACTAGAGCTACCTCAGAGGGTCACCGTGAGGACTAAGTGGGATTCGCTGGTTAAAGACCTCAGCCCGGCACTTTCCACCCCATGAGTGCTTGATTCTCAGCTACAGCTGTATCATGAATGGATGAATGAATGAGGCGGTGCTGTATACATCTTTAGATCTCTGTATCATACAGCAGGCGCCCAATAAATACTTGCTGAGTCCAAGGGCACATTAATGAAGGGCCCTGGTTAGCATATTCTAGCTGCCTCAACCTACCCCAATCCTGCAGAACCACTGCAAGGCACCCCAGGACGCATGCTACCTCCTTTTAATTGTTAATAACATGCTCAGAGTCTTTTAAAAAGCTTGGGGGACTCAGATTTTTTAAAGTGATGGCAAAAGAGCCAAGAAGCTACACTGCAAGAAAATGCTATTAAAAATGTGTTTTCGGGGGGCTGAGGCTGTAGCTCAGTGGTTAAAGTGCTTACCTCATATGTGGGAGGCACTAGGTTCAATCTCAGCACCACATAAAAATAAATGAAGATACTGTGTGTTCATCTACAACTAAATAAACATTTTTTAAAAATGTGTTTTGGGGATCAGGCCATCTCCCCAAGGGCTATGGAGCCTCGTGGCTCCCACCAGCCTCCCCCAGCCACATACAGCAGGCAGCAAAGTGTGGTGAGGCCAAAGTATAGGGAGGCAGCTTTCCACCTTGCCAGACTCCACAGTGCAAGGACTTGGCAGAGGGGCCACAGGAACAGTTGCAAAGAAAAGGGGGTGTAAATCCTTGGTGTGGGGCGGGGCTGAGCCTGAGAGAAAAGTGCTGCCCTTAACATGAAGAATTCCAGGCTGGCCAGATGGAGGTGCTAGAGGACCTGCTTCCAAAGGCCAAGTGATACTTGGGAGTCAGGGCGGAAAAGACCAATGAAACTGGGGTGCACAGGACATCAGGCTCCCCCGAAGAGCTGACGGCAGGCCTTACTCACCCTCGGCACCAATGGACACCAGTTTGACCCCTTTGCTTGCTATGAAATCGAGGGCCTTGTTGACATTGGAGATCTTGTGGACCCGCATCTTGCCTCTCTCCGGCTTGGCCAAGCGTTCGCCTGATTGAATCAAGAGGAAAGAAAAGGGAGGTGAGATGAAATTATCCAGGACCCGGGGCTACCCTTGTAACCCCCCCCACCTGAGGTGCGTGTGTTTGAGGTGGCGTCCCTGTGCAGGCATGCCTCTGAGCAGCTGGGGAATGCCACCTGGCAGGCAGGGAGAGGGAGAGGCCACCTGCCTCTGCTCTCCTCCGCTACTCAGATGGAAACCACATGCATTCACTCAACATCTATTTATTAAGCCTCCAATGTAATCAAGCAGCTGGATGGAGTGCTGGGGATATGGGGGAGGGGGCAAGCCGAACAGTTTCTGGCCTTTACAAAATTATAGTCCAGAAGGACTTCCAGGCCTTAAAGAAAGAGACACACAGAGACACACTATAGACAAATACCAAGAAGGGTCGGTGCTCTTCCCAAGAGGAGGAACTGAGGAATGGTCAGGGGAGGCCTGAGTCTCTCTGGCCAGGCCAACGCTGCAGGGAATGGTGATAAAGGGAGAAGGAACAGCAGGAACAGAGGCCCTGAACTCTGAGGCTATGGCTAGGTCACTCTAGAGCATTTAGAAGAAGTCCCTGGTGGTGAAATGGAGCTATCTACAGCATAGCATCCCCTCCCCATTTGAGAACACTGCTTCCCTGTGAGCACCCAGGGCTCAGCTGCCAATCAAACCTCCACCCTACTTCCCCTCCTCTGGCCCAGCTTCCTCCAGCCTCCACTCAGAGGAGTTTCTTCCGCTCAGGCTTCCAGGTCAGAGGGTGCAGCAGAGTGAGTAGAAAACCCATTCTGTGGATATCCCGTTAAGAACACTTCAATCCCAGGACAGAGAGCAACCAGGAACCTCCCGAAAGGATCTGGAAAACGTGTAAGCACATGGCCATACCTAGGGAAAGGGGACACGGCTTTCAGAATCCCTGAGGCGCCAAAGACCCCAAGGGGCTTAGATCACTATCCTAGAGCCTGGCCCCCAGTGCAGCATGGCAGCCCTGGCTGAGGGCACAGGGACTACAGCTGGGACACTGGGCCTGGCCCACCCTGTCAGTGGCCACCTGCCAGCTTCTAGAGGAGACAGACTTCCTGCGGAGATGTGACTGGGCTGTCCGCTCCTAGGAAAGCAGAGCTGTGGTCTTATTAAATCAAGACCTCTCACTTGGGACCCTCCTTAGGCCCTGGCCACTGCCCAGCAGGGTGTCTTGCCACTGTCTGCCCTTGGGAGGCTCCCTCCCTGGACAGCTGCTCCTGCTAATGCCCAGCCCTAGGTCCTGCCATGCCTGAGCTCCCAGCCACTCCCCAGCTGTGCACACTCGCTGCACCCAGACCTCCATGAGGACAGAGGACGAGGCCAGGGTTAAACACTGGAGGGTGGGAAGAGCTTCCTAGGCTCACATCAGCAGTTCTCAAACTTCAGTCAGCACAAAATCCCCCAGAGAATTTGCTATGTAGATCTCCAGTCCCCCCAACCCCACCACCTCCAAGTGGCTGGTTTAGGAGGCCTGGGTTGGGATCTGGGCATGTGGATTTCAACAAGCAGCCCTGATGACTCTGGCGTGCACAGTCCAGGGACCGCACTTTGAGAGGCTCTGTAGGCTACACCCCCCGGCCTTCTCCTCTTCCCAGCAGTCAGCCCACCTCCAAAGACACAGGAGGAGAGCACCATGTCACTGGTCAGGCCTCCCCCAGCCCTAAGAGACAGGTCCACAAGCTTTGCAGAAGGGCCTGGCTCCCTGTGGGCACAGCCTGACCTGTTTGGTAGGACAATCGAGGTCATGCACACGAGCCCGTCTCTGGGCATCCATCCAGTCACCCTAATATTTCCAGATGTCACCTGCCTGCCACAGTTCTAAGCACCTGGGACACAGAAATGAAATAGTGCTTACCCCCAAGGAGACAGCGTGGAGTGGGAAAGAAAACAAGTAAGCCCCAACAGAGGAAATGGTGGGATGTTACTGGCACTGGACAGGGGTGGGGGAGTCTGCCTCTGCGGGCAGCATGTCTGGAAAGCCCCCCTGGTGGACATCCCCAAGCCAAGCCAAGCGGTGAGGAATGAAGATGAGTAATGGCTGGTTGATGAGTTGGTTTTCAGCTGGGGAATGTTGGAGAGATAGGAAAGGACATTCTAAAAAGCAGAAAAAAATGGTATAGTGTTTCCTTAAAAATTAAACAGAATCACCACATGATCCAGCAATTCTACTTCTCGGCGTACAACCAAGAGTTGAATGTAGGGGCTCGAAAAAAAAAATGTATTTCCGTACTCATGTTCACAGCATCATTATTCACAATAGCCAGAAGGTGGAAACGACCCAGGGATCTATGGGCAGATGGCTGGATAAGCAAAATGCACTAATATACCTAATGGAATATTATTCAGCCATCAATAGGACAGAAATTCTGACTCGTCCTACATGAATAAACCTTAAAGATATTATGCTCAGTGAAACAAGCCAGTCACAAAAGGACAAATACTGTGTGATTTCACTTGTACAAGATACCTAGAGTAGTGAAGTTCATAGGGACAGAGAGTAAAAGGCATTGCCACAGGCTAGGGGGAGGGGAGCTTGGGGAGCTTGGGGACAGAGTTTCAGTTCAGGTAATGAAAAGGCTGGAGATGGACAGTGGTGCCGTGCCGGGCAGTGTGAGTACACATCAGGTCACCAAACAGTACACTTAAAAATAGCGAAGTGGATGTCGGGCTCAGTGGTGCACCCCTGTAATCCCAGCAGCTCGGGAGGCTGAGACAGGAGGATCGTGAGATCAAAGCTAGCCTCAGCAACAGCGAGACGCTAAGCAACTCCGTGAGACCCTGTCTCTAAAGTACAAAATAAGGCTGGGGATGTGGCTCAGTGGCCAAGTGCCCCTGGGTTGAATCCTGGGTACCCCAAAAAACAAATCGGCCAAGTGGTAAATCTTACGTATAATTTTAACACATACACGCAGAACCAAAAGCACCACATAAAGGTTTTTACCTGAAAAGAAAGTATACAAAAGAACTTAAAATAAAAGGAAGAAAGAAAGAAAGGGTCATCAGAGCCTGTGCAAAGGCTCAGCAGCAGAGGGTGCATGTCGTCTGGGAGACAATCATCTCCCAGTGCAGCAGCGGCCTGAGGCCTGCTACCTTTTTGGGAATGGTTGGTTGAAAAGAAAATAGGTGCCAGCTCACCAAGAGCCCTGCGAGCTGCCCCAAGGAATGTGGACTTGGGCTCAAAGCTCTGGGGAGGCACCAGGGCTTTGAACAGGGAACAGCATGACCGTATTTGGCCTGTCAGAGATCCCTGAGCTGCGGCTGCGGCTTAAGGGATGGAGAGTGGGGAGGTGGGCAGGGTCTGAGCCCGTCAGTGACCATCTGGGTGGGGGCGGAGGCAGGCCCCACGGACACCAGAGTCAGGTTAAAAGTGGAAATTCTGAAGAAGGGAACAGATGACCAGAACGTGAATGTAAATTGGAAGGAAAATCAGAAACAGAACTGTCTATGATTCCCAGATCAGGCTAAGGAGGACAAGAAGGAGACCTCAGGAGGGAAGGAGGTTTGCTAGCACCAAGAGTGTTCAGGACAGTTTGGGCATGTCAAGGACCCCCAAAGGCTCAAGTGTTGGGTCTTGTTCCCCAGCGTGGTCACATTAAGAAGTGGTGGGACCAGCCGGGTGCAGTGGTGCCTGCCTATAATCCCAGCAGGTCAGGAGGCTGAGGCAGGAGGATCATGAGTTCAAAGCCAGCCTCAGCAACAGAGGTGCTAAGCAACTCAGTGAGATCTAACCACAGAACGTAGTGACACAGCCACAGAACCTAGTGACGTAGCCACAGAAGCCCTCATCAGAGGCTGAATTGATGAGGTCACCTGACCTTGGATTTTCAAGCTTCAAAACTATGGGCTAAACAAATATCTTTTCTTTATAAAGTACCCGGGCTCAGGCATTTTGTTATAGCAATGGAAAATGAACCAATATACTCAAATAGGTTGAATATTTAAGACAGGGCTCAAAGAGAAAGGAGAATTCATGGGTAAGACTAGATCTAGGACTCATTAGCATGAAGGATGGGATGGCTGAAGAAAGCAGTTAAGTTTGCTCAGTGTATAAACCAAGGCCAGATGCTCAGGGACCACTGACTTCAAAGATGGTGGAGGACAAGCTTTTGCAGAAAAGCTCAGATGTACCCTCAAGTGGAGCAGCGCTTTCAGACGTCTGGACAATGTGGGAATTGCACAATCGCCTGTGTTATCTGGGGTAGTTAGGTAGTACAGGAGCCAAGGTTTGGGGATAATCTCCGATGGTTATATTCTTGGCCATTGAATTCTGGCAATTTGGAGAAGGAATCTCAGAGACCAGCCTTCAAAACCCTTACTTTTAAAGCACACCCAGGTTCAGAGCCCTGAATCAAAAACAAACCAAAACCTACTTTTGTAACTGAGGATACTGAAACAGAAGGGTGTTCAAGATACCCAGATGGTCAGCAGCAAAACCCAAACAAGACCTAGTTTCCTCATCGGATTTCATACACCTCATCCCCATCGTGGTTCAAGAGACCTGAAGCCTGCTATGGCCACGGACAAAGCAGAAGCAGGGGGCAGGACAGAACCCAGGTGACGCCCCTCATCCTGGGCTGGGGCCACCTCACCTGAGATAACCTCTAGCAGCAGCATGAGCTTCAGGCCGTCTCGGAAGTCCTCCTCGATGTTCTCGATCTGCGTGCCCGCCTTCCGCAGGTGGGAGTTGCACCATGCTGTGAATGTCTGGGCAAGAGAGAAAGAGCAAGGGGTCAGCCTCCTCCACAAGCCGCATGGTCCCTGAGGTGACTGTGGGCAGGGCTTTGACGGCTCCCCAGGACCGGCTGCCTCGGGCTCTCCCTCCAGCTGTTCTGTATAAGGGGAGTCTGGTGTGGCCGCCCTCTGTGGACAAGCCACCTCACAGAGTCAGGAGGGTGGATGGCTGACAGGAGAGGCCACAGACCCTCTCCGCACGGTTGTCTCAGACAGGTCTCCCATCAGCCAAGGAGTGAGCTCCTCGAGGACAGCAGCTTGGAGCCCAGCGCCCTGTGGGGCACCCGTGGGGCAGATAAAGCGGCATCCTCCTACAATGCTCCACCACCCACCTCTCTTCCAGACCCACCGTCCCCACCCACATTGAGAAGCACCACAGTTCCATTATCTGCAATTTCCCTCTTGGGTAAATTCGTTTCAATCTTCACATTTTGAAGGCAGAGTAACTCAGAGGTCAGACCACACCCGGTTGCCGCCTTCCGTCAGTCAATCGGGTTATTAAGTCCTTTCCCACTGGGGAGCGAAGGGCAAGGATTCCTACGTTTTTCTGGGAACAGAGCTCAGCAGCATGGTGACAGAGTTTGGGTGGAGTTACCTTGAGCTACAAAAGTACAAAGGATTCCAGAAATGGAAACTAAGGAGGTCAAGTACAAAACCCATCACTTTGTAGCTAGTTCTCTATTGAGCAGATCACAGAGAGGACGCCCACCAAGCTGTCCTGGGCTGACAGCACCCCTCGGTGGCTCGCACAAGGAGCAGGGTGACTCAAAAAGGAGCAACGGATATGTGCACTTGATGTCACACGTCCATATAAAACTTGGGCCAGTCTCTCTCTGCAGCTGGCACCGTCTGTGGAAACCAGAGAAGAACTCCAGTGCTCTTTTTGTTTTTTCAACCCTAGATGTCCCCTGCACCCAACATCATGGTCTCAAGAGCTGATGTCCGCTCTTCCCCTGGCAGCTCTCAGCCCACCTGGCCTGCAGCGTCCCAAGGGCAAGCAGTATATTATTTATTGTAAAAGTATCAGCCATGCTAGAACCACCCCTGCTCTAGGGAAGGTCATCAGATACATGTCCTTCTGCCCTTGAGGAACTACAAAGTGAAATGGCAGCAGGCGGAGCACCAGGCGCAGCAGCACACTATTACTTAGAGGGGAAAGAACCGGCTGCCTAGCTTTACCAGCAGAGCCTCTGTGCAGGGAGAGGAGGGACAGAGACGGGAGAGGTGGGGAGGGACTACATTATGACGTCGCCCAGCTCTGGGTCTCATTTTTAAATCCTGTCTCATTAGCAACTTACCGAAACGGTATACCTTCCTCTCCCTACAAACACACCTGCACTCGTAGACCCCAGCACTCCCATGACAGAACGGGGCGCATATACCCCCACACTTTGGTTAGACTGGCAGTGATGGGGAGGGAGGCAGGGCACAGAGTGACTCCTCAGTGTGGAATGTGCTCTGTGTCTTGCTTGGCTAACTCACATTCATCTTTCCAAAACAGGGTGAAGACATCACTTTCTCCAGGAGGCCCACTTGGATTGGGGGCAGAGCTGGCAGCACCAAGCACTGCCAGATGGGGTCAGCCCCATGCCCCAGACTGGAAACTCCTGCAAGTCAGGACTCAATGTTCACCTCCATAGCCGGGAGTCCCCAGGCACAGAGTCAGGGTTAGAGCAGTGAACGGCACAGCAAAAGCCCCTGCTCTCGTGCAATGGGTTAGCCTGGACATGGAGGACAGCTCAGAGGACAGGGGCTGCCTCGGGGTAGCAAGGACAGGGTACCCTTCCTCTAGTTTGGGCTTGACAAATTGGCAAGGCCTTAGCCTTTTTTTTTTTTTTTTCTGTATTGGGAATTGAACTCAGGGGCACTCAATCACTGAGCACCTCCCCAGCCCTTTTTGTATTTTATTTAGAAACAGGGTCTCCCTGAGTTGCTGAGGCTGGCTTTGAACTCGCGATCCTCCTGTCTCAGCCTCCTGAGCTGCTAGGATTACAGGTGTGAGCCACCGCGCCTGGCAGACCTTTTTGGATGATATAAAACAGGAAAGATGGGGCTGGGGTTATGGCTTATGGTAAAGTGCTCGCCTAGCACGGGCGAGGCCCTGGGTTCAGCACCACATAAAAAATTAATTAATTAATTAAAGATATTGTATCCAACTACAGCTAGAAAAAAAAAAAGAAAAAGAAAAGAATTTAAAAAAAAAAACAGGAAAGGATTTTTAAATCTTTAGAATAAATGTGATTTATTTTGGTTTTGCCAATCTTCTCCCTGTCATATGTCACTGTTTCCCAGGACTGTCACCTTATAGGATCACATTAGGTGGGATCTTATTGGGGGGGGGGGGCTCTTTTCACTGGTCTTGTATTTCCCAGCACCTTGCTTTCATCAGCCTCAGCTAAAGGCCAGCTGCCACCTTGAAGGAGACTGTCATCCCCAGCAGCTTTGTTGAAGGGAAGGGCTGGTTTGAGGTCCAGGGCAGCTGGCTGGGGTCCTGGTGGGAGGGCGGGGAGGGAGGGGGAGGCTCTGCTGTCTTTTGTAAGAAGTCCCGGCTGGTGAAAGAGGAAAAGTCCTGTTGAAAGCTGGGGCTCCATTTCCTGGGGAGGCGGAAGCTGCAGGAGACCAAACACACCTGTGTTTGCTCTGGTCTCTGGAGAAAGTCCTGGTGCTGAGACTCAGGAACTAAGCTTCATTAAAACCCCCAGGTGGTGCCCTAAGCCCCTGGCCCCACAGCTCACAGCCTGGAAACACCCTCCTCAGGCCCCTCCCAAACTTTAAAGTGCCCCCAACAAGCAGCACATCACCAAGTTCTGGAGCAGGGAGGAAATGGGGTGGGGGCGGGGAGAGAGTAATTCTGTAGTTAAGAGCATGCACTTTGGGCAGTACCAAAAGGTTCAAGTCTCAGGGCCACTACTTACTAGTTGGGACCTTCAGATTAACCTCCCTAAAAACCAGTTCCCCCAGCAGTAAAATGGAGATAGTCACAGCACTTCATAAAAATCAAAGAGGTTTAACTAGAAACTAATTACTAAGTACCTGCCACTTAGTAAGTGCTCAATAAACAGTAAGAAAGGAAAGACAAGCTCCCCCAAAACATGCCTGTGGCTGGGCCGAGGAGCGCTCCCTCTAAACTGCCTGCTGGGCACAGTGGCTTGCCTGTGGCCCACGCCTGTCATCCCAGCAACTTGGGAGACTCAAGTTGGATCAAGACTGAAGGAGGATCACCCAAAACACTAACACCATGCCTCTGTACTCTGTCACCCTTAGCTACCTGGTGGGAAAGGATTTAATAAACAAAGATGTCAATGAGTTTAATGTTACCTCTGAGTTACTCTGCCTCAAACCAATGAGGATCACCACTTCAGGGCCAGTGTCAGCGATTTAGCAAGACCCTGTCTCAAAATAAAAAACAAAAAGGGCTGGGGATGTAGCTCAATGGGAGAGTGCCCCTGGGTTCAATCCCCAGTACCAAACAAAATGAAAAATAAAAATAAAACAAATTCCCTCTCCACAACCCCCTCTTTCCAAGATGGCGATTTGTGGGCCTGAGGACTCTTTTTTTTGGAACTGGTGCTAAATGAGAATGAGAGAGAACTAAAACGTGGTGTGGGAGCAGAAAAGAGGTGGTTTTGACAGCAGTTCTCGACACCCCAGCTCGCCACATGACCACAGGCCCACTCTCTCCTCTGGTCTCCAGGTCCCAGCTCCAGTACTTCCAGAGCGTAACAGAGAGGACACCTACCCCTTAGCAGTGTCCCGGGGGTCCAGCAAGGAGGAAAAGCCAACAGCCACAAGCAACACCCAGGGCTGCACAGTCTCCCGCCTAGATGCCCAGAACAGTGGGCAGCGCTTCCCCACCGTGACAGTCCAGCCTTCCTCAAAGGAAGGGCAGAGGGCTACTTGACTGCCTTGGCCCTGCTCAGGCCCCGCTCTCTCTGATCCCTTCTTCCCCAAGAGTCTTTTCAGTCACCTCCCCAGGCCATGCTCAGGCTCACAGTCTAAGGAGACCATACTGGACCCCCTGTGCTCTGAGTTCCCGGATGCCCCGAGATCTCGGAAAAGTGCTTGGAGCCCAGGACCAGGCTGGGACATGCTCACAGAGCCACAGCAAGGACTAGCTCCCCTCTGGGCAGCCCCCCTCTGCACTCAGCCCCCCCCCCCCCGTCTCCCCACTTCTGCTCAGCCTCTGAGGCCCCAGCAGAGGGCTGGTGGGGCAGAACCAGGCCCTGCTCCACCTCTCACTGACTGGAAGCATCCACCTGTGTCTAATGACAACAAAGGTGGCTTGAGGAAGGGGTAAGTACACTTGTCCAGCACTGCAGTTCAGGGCTCCAGCCATGGGCCAGAGGAAGCACCTTTGTCTACCTTCTCCACAGGCCTCAGTCCTGCTTTTATAGACCCCCACATCTTTATAACCACCATGTCCGCTCCACCTCCGGCCTTCGAGCACTAGGATGTGCCATTGTTAGCCACTCAGGCCTCTGAGAGCCTCTGTCCTCATATCTGTAAAATGGGAAATCAAGAATAGGTGTGCAGTGTGTTACCTGCCACTACCAAGAGGGCTTGGGGACAGTGCTGGGGAAGGATTCAAGCAGCCCCAGGGGCTGAGCTGAGGAAGGTCCCTTATAATTGTGATCTGACAGGAGCCCAGGCAGCCCTTGAAAATGTTATTTGGAGATTTACCTGAAGAGTTCACTCAGACACTTCCGCATCTAAACCTTGGTGCTTTTGGAATTTGGGGTCAGAAAATTCCTTGTTGTGGAGAAGAGCTGTCTTCTGCATCACCGGAATCCTGGCAACGTCCCTGCACCCCACTTACTAGACACCAGTAACACCCCATCCAAACCTATGATATCCAAAAATCACACACACACCCGTTGACTACCTGGTCTAGGGCCATGGATCATCGTAATTAAAGCAGCAGCTGTGGGGACTGGGGACTTTCTGTGGTCCAGGGCCTCTGTACTTTACCCCCTTTAATTCATCGAATCTTCACTTAGACACAATGAGGCAATAATTCCTGTTCTCCCCATTGTACAGATGAGGAAAATAAGGAACATGTGGAAGAACAGTAGAATGAGTGAGTCCTCGCCTCCATGTACTCTCAGGCAGAAACTCTGGTGCTCTCTGGCTATCCTTCAGGGTGTTGTTCGTTTTGTTTTGTTTTACCCACAGGACAACATGGCTGCGGAGGAGTACTTGCAAATGTACAAGAGTGTATCTGAGCTGCTAAATGGCAACTGGAACAAAGCCTCAGTGCCAGAGCAGGAGGTAGCTGGGGATCGGGAACAGCCCCTCCTAGCCGCCACATGTGGACGCCTCCAGGGAAGAGGAGCTAGGTATCAGGACTTTTAAAAAAACTTTTCACTGCTGCTACAATTTGAAAGATTAAACATTCATTCCACAGACCACCACCCCAAATAAAAATAAATAATTCAGAATTAGCCTGCTGACATGAGACTCATTGGACTGCTTGGTAGCGCACGCCTGTAATCCCATGACTCAGGAGGCTGAAGCAGGAGGACAGCAAGTTCAAGGCCAGCCTCAGCAACTTAGCCCAGGCCCTAAGCAACTTAGCCAGACCCTGTCTCAAAATAAAAAATAAAAAAAAAGGGGCTGGGTATGTGGCTCAGTGGTTAAGCACCTCTGGATTCAATCCCTGATACCAAAACCAAAAAGACTCATTGGATCTCTGGTTCCACTGTGGGAAAACATGGAGTCTTTCTTAGTTTCCTAACAAGTAAATTACACACACAATAACACATGGTGTGCTAAAACAAGCACCTAGTGGACACATCTGTGCCTACCACAGATGACTCTCCTAAAAGACCACTGGCAACATTAGCCACCTGGGAACATGCTAGCAAGAGCTGAGGGGGACATCCTGTGAGGAATAGAGAGCACTCCTTTCACTTGGGCTTGACCAACAACCAATCACTTTCACAATCAGATGTGTCACACGCATACCACCATGCCTCGTGCACCGAAACAAGAGTATATGTCATCTATTATTTTTGCAAGCTAAGTTTCTGCTAATACCCATTGTTAAGGTGGGTATGACGGCAATGTCCAAAATATGTCACTGTGAGCAGCCTGATTTGGTGCAATCCAGAAGAAATCCACTTGCCAAAGTAAACTAAAATGGTATAAGCCTTGACCCACATTCTGGGACTCCATCCTGGGTAAATAATGCTAAATAAAGAAAAGACTATAAGCATGAAAACATTTTTGTTGGGCTTACTTGAGAGGGAAAAAAATTAGAAATAGCTCCAAATGATATTAAGGTATTAGTTAAGTAAATTATGGTTTATTCACTTGATGGAACAGATATGGCCAAATGATGGGTCTGAAGCTCCATCATCAAGGGGAAGGATTGCTTATATATAATTAGCGAAATAAACCGGGATACAAAGGGACATATGCTGCAGGTTTAAAACTCTGAGCGATCTCACAAACATGACAAAAATGACTAAAAACCAAACACATCCAAACACAAACAGCGCTGTGCTCCAGTCACTGAACTGGCCAGGATCCTTCGCCTCTTTCCTTGCCTGGTCGCCTGCAAATGCACCTGGTCTGCCTGGCCTTTGTCCCTGGCTTCTTACTGCTAGAGCTCTCTTGG
Organism: Marmota monax; assembly: GCF_021218885.2. Taxonomy (NCBI): domain Eukaryota; kingdom Metazoa; phylum Chordata; class Mammalia; order Rodentia; family Sciuridae; genus Marmota; species Marmota monax. Next base: position 17,650,538 of record NW_026693777.1, on the reverse strand, counting down.
ATGTTTACTCTCCCACAATCCAGACTGTGTGCTCCTGGCAGATCTCCCCAGAGAGGCCTTGGCTGACCAAGGTGTGGAGTCAACAGGATAATCCACCTGCAGCCAAATGAGGCTGGCTCAGCTGTGATAGGACAGCAGGGTCACCTCACTGGCCTGGTGGCCACAGTGTCACGTGCTGACCACACCTATCCTGAGCCATCCCCCTTCTCCTGGAATCAAGGATACCAGCCCTGGTTCACTCCAGGGGAGTTATTGTTCAAAGAACAGGGATCAGGAAACCCAGGCCCTGCCCTGGCTCAGCTGGACATGTGACTGCAGATAAATCCACCCTGTCTAGCTCCATAACCCCAAAGGAGTCCTTATACATTCACAGATGGAGCTCAGAGACTTTTCCCATCATAATGCACCTAAAAACCACACCCACGACAGTCTTTTTTCTTTTTTTTTTTTTTTTTTGGTACCGGGAACCAAATTGAATCCAGGGCACTTAACCCCTGAACCACATCCTCAGCCCCTAATTATATTTTATTTAGAAACAAGGTCTTGCTGAGTTGCTGAGGCTGAATTACTGGTGTGTGCCACCATAGTTTGCAAAAATAATAGATGACATATACTCTTGTTCAGGGGCTGGAATTACTGACGTGTGCCACCACGCCCAACCAGGACAATCTTTTATGCCTGTGCAGGGCTTATACCAATCAATAGGTGCTACTCCATGTCAAAGGATGCCAATAAATTCCACAGGGACAGTTTCATCTCCATGAACTCAACATGGGCAGCATCTCAGCCTCCAGATTGCAACTCCCAACCTCCCGATCCAGCAGACACCTCTGATGAGTTTACTAAACGTCCTTGAAAACTTGATGCCAGTATATCCCTGAAGGACACACAAGGACCTGGAAACTGTGGCTGCCTCCATGGAGGGAGGCCAGGAATCCAGGAGAACATTTGTTTTTCACAGAATACGCTTTTGTTTCTTTTGAATTTTGTCCCATGTACTGTCAATATCTATTTAAAAAAATAATAACTATGCAAAAAAGAGCTGGGGATGTGACTCAGTGGTTAAGTGTCCCTGGGTTCAATCCCCAGTACAAAAAATAATAATAACTACAATGCAAATATAAGCAAAGTAGGTCTGGAAGGGTGTGCATTTCACTCCGGGCTGGGATGGAAGGGACTCACCATTCCTCTAAGATTATTTAAGGAAAGAGGGTGTCAGGGCTCATGAATTACAGAGAGGGATGTTTCTAAAATAAAGGAGGAGGGAAAAGGAAAAAAAAAATCACCCAATCTGTGTGCAGGTGTGTGTGGTATTGGGGATTGAACCCAGGGTGCTCCACCACGGAGCGACACCCCCAGTACTGTTCATTTTGAGACAGGGTCTGGCTAAGTTGCCCATACTGGCCTGGAACTTGCGATCCTCCTGTCTCAGCCTCTGGAGTGGCTGGGATTACAGGTGTGCACCGTGGCACCTGGCTACCCCATCTATCTAAAATAATAAGAGAATCAATAAGAGAGAAGAGGAAGGGCTCTTGAGGACTTGGAAATGCCCTCGTCAACATGAAATATTATAAGAAAACCACAATTATGGACACAGTTAAGGAGGTGAGGATAAACCAGAGATCGACATGTGCACCCCCACCCCCAACACAGCAGAGGTGGCAATTTTTAACTGGGAGAGACACAGGCAGTGCACTGGCTTTGGTAGCCCCAGAAAACTCCCCAAACATGCCTCTAAATCTCCTGAAGGTGGTGCAGAACTTCCTGGAGAAGCTGCCTCTCCTTCAGGGGTCTTCCTCTTCCTGGCACAGAGCAGCAGCAATTCTGATTCGGGCTCAGAGTCAAAAATCAACTCAGTGGCTCCCACAGCCCTCCACCTCCCAGGGAACACCCTGCTGCCCGAGACTCCCAAAGCTGCCGCAAGTGGCGTGTGGGCATCAGGCCAAGAGGTGTGCCCAAGGTCAAGTTCCCTTCTTGGCTGATGCTGGGAAGGTAACTGCAGAAGAATCATGAGACCCTGCTGTGTCCCCTGGGCCACCCTGGAGTCCTTTGGAGCTCTGCACACGTGTGGCCGGTCTGGTCAGGGTGTGGGCCTTGGGTGATTTGTCTAAGCAAAGACCAGCCCAGAAGTGATCTCAGATGCCCAGTGTTCTGGGTTCTGGTAACATAAACAGGAGTATCTGGTTAACTGATCAAGGGCCAACTGCCAGACTTTCAAAGCAAGCAGGCAGCTGGTTCTCGCAGATGAAAAGCAGAGTTCTCAGGAACATCTCCACCCAGATCTATTGACTTTCCACCCACCTGAGGCGGCTGCTGAAGAAGATGGCAACCACCAGGCAGCCCCCTGGAGCTACAGTGTGCACCGCCCCCATGTGCATGCTGAGGTCCTGAAAACTAAGCGTGCAGGTGGCCGGGTGCCCGAGGGGCCTGGACTGTGAACCCAACGGCCCCAGGCTGCACGTCTCATTAGACCTGCCTCCTTGAACAGCATTCTAAACTCAGCCTCAGGATGCCCTTCTGTACCACGGAGATAATAAGACTTAAACAAAGCACAGAATGGGACCCATGGACTTAAAACACTTGGTCGAATGCTGTGTCCACAGCAGGCACTTTAAAATGTTGATCCAGCTGACCCTTGCCACCCACTGGCTGAGGCAACCTGTCCAGGACTCAAGCGCATCATCTGACAAATGCGGATAAACAACATCACTTATCTGCAGGGCTGTTGTCTAGATGAGGACAATGGATGAAAAGGGGCCAGGAAGATGCCCTGGTTACAGCAGAAACCCAATAAACCTCTGCTGTCACTTCCCATCCTCTGTTTAATCAGAGTTAATCATTCACAGAGCTCCACGCATTGGCAAGAAAGAGTTCTTATTTTTTTCCCACTGGTGAGACTGGGAGGAACAGTGGACCTGCATTTCCTGGCTAATGCCCATGTACAGCCCCTTTCAGGAGCCACAGTGCCAGACACCCAGAGGGTCAAGCAGGGCCAAGGAGCAGGGTACCCCAAGCTCATCGTGGGAGCTATTTGATCTAACAAGCCCATCTTGCTCTGAGAGGCTTCCAGGCCCACCGTGAAGCCCAGGTTCAGCCTTTCTGCCTCTTGCAGGAGTCACCTGTGGGCCCCTGGAGGATGCAGAGCGATTGGAAAAGTCAGATGGAGACATAATCTCAGTGAAGAAACGAAGTCTGTGCTCTTAGCTCCTGGCCTGAGAATCAACTGCCCCCTCCCTCCACTCTGCCACTATCCACAGCCTCCCCTCTCCCAGAAACCAGAGAGCTCCCAGCAATTGAGCAACTGCCCGGCTGCCACAAGCCATCAGTTATGGACTCTTGAACTCCAGACTTGTTGCTTGACCTCACTGAGCCTTGATCCCTGCATCAGTAAAACAAAGACAAAAAACGAGCCTCTATTCCCAGGGGGATTATTGTGAGGGCCACTGTGTCAGTGAGTGCAAGGGCCTCCATCCAGTGCCAGACACAGGAAGTACTCCCTAGATGCTGAAACCCAACCAGCCCCTGCAGGAAGTAGGTCTGTGGACGCTTACAGCTGGGGACAGAAAAGAGGAGTGACAGCAAAGGGGTATAAACTTTATCTGTCTTCAATGTTCTGAAGTTAACTGCAGCACAGTTGCTCAGATCTGTGTAGATCCTGAAAGCCACAAAGTTGTAGAATTATATTTCCATAAAGTTTCTATTAAAACCATGCAAAACTAAGACAAAAATGGCTGTACACGGTGGCACACACCTGCAATACCAGCAGCTCAGGAGGCTCAGGCAGGAGGATTGAGAGTTCAAAGCCAGCCTCAGAAAAAGTGAGGGGCTAAGCAACTCGGCGAGACCCTGTCTCTAAATAAAATATAAAATAGGGCTGGGGATGTGGCCCAGTGGTTGAGTGCCCCTGAGTTCCATCCCTGGTACAAAAAAAAAAAAAAACTTAAAAAATTAAAATGAAAATATAAAAAACTTAGAGGGCTTCTAGAACATTAAGATTCGTTGTTTTTTTTTTTAATCCGCTTGGCCCATTAGCAAGAACAGGGTCTCTAAGGCACACCCTGGGCCCTCACACCCTAGGGAGGGAGGAAAGGACTGAGCCAGTTCTGCCCTTGGTAGCAGGTAAGCAGACTGGCATTAAGACTCCAAGGCAGGAAGAGCTGGTCTTCTCGAAGCAAAGTGGCCCCCTGCTCCAGAAGGTCAGTGTGGGGACAGCCTGCTCTCTGCTGCTGTCCCTGAGATTGGCCTCCCACGTCTGGAGTCTGGTTCTGGCCCTTGCAGATCTGACAGCACACAGACCTCTGAAGGCTATGGCTCACAGGAATGGCCTGCGCATTCCTTCCCCAAAGAAGGAAAAGCCACCCAAAAATGAGGTCATTTGGTTTTTCTGGCACAGTTGCTAAGAGCTACAGGTCACCCAATTCCACAGAGAACTTCCAAAGATGACAAAGATTCAGTCCCCTGGTCATCATCCAATATGGGGATGTGAGTCTGATTGACTCTAGACCCTAACATGACTCCTTCATGTAGCTAAGGTGTGACACTGAGCTTTAATGGTCTCACCTGTGAAATGGGAATGATCACATCCAGCTCTCCTGCAGGTGTAAAAAGAATTAAATAACATGCTATTTGACTTACAATGGGACCCCCCCCCCAAAGAAAATAAAGTAAAATACAGTTTTAATCTGCTGAATGTGCTTTCCTAACCAGGAATGAAGAGCCTACCTAGATTCTGAGCCTCCTTTGTGAAAACTCTCTCCAGGAGTCAAACCACTGATTACAAATTTGCAAGAAAGAAAAAAACACACTGCATGAACAACAACAACAACAAAAATTGCCCAAGTCTCTTCTCTGTGCCCCTAAAATAACCTCGAGACAAGAGCTTCTGTTCTGGCCTGTCCCACAGTTCACTCTTGGTCATCCAGGGCAGAGGCTAGAGGATCAGCTCAACTAACACCTTTTGGTTACCTCGGAGGGGCTTCTGGAGGCCCCAGATCCAATGGGGAGAGACCACCGCACCTCTCTGTCATGGGCATGAAGCACCAAAGAGCAGCAAGGGCCCCAAAGTCTGGTCTCACACTGACCAGCCCAGTGATAGATGAGAAGCAGAGAAGAAAAAAGGAAGGGCAGAATAACTCAGCGCAGTGAGCCTCCCCTTGAACCTGCATCAGAACCACGGGAAGGCTGGTTACAGGGTCCCACCAGCAGAGTTTCTGACTCGAAGTTCTGCACAGATGGAGAAATGACATTTCTAACAAATATCTAGGTAATGCCGATGCTCCTGATCTGGGGATCACACTCTGAGGACTTCAGGCTAAAAAAAACAGGTTTGAGCACATGGGAGCTGGTTCATTCAAGACTTGCACAAGTTCTTGAACTTTCTGAGCCTCAGTTTTCTTATTTATAAAATGGGAATAACCCTTCTCACTGGGTTGTGAATGGTTTTCAGTAAATTAATCTACGCAAAAGACCTAGCACATTGTTAAGTAGTTAATAGAGTCTAGAGTTCATTACTAAAGTACAAGAAAGAAGCCAGGCACCGTGGCATACACCTATAACCTCAGGTACTCAGTAGGCTGAGGCAGGAGAATCACAAGGTTGGGGCCAACCTCAGCAACTTGGTGAGACCTTATCTCAAATTTAAAAAAAAAAATTAATAAAAAGACTGGGCACGTAGCTCACTGGTAAAGCAGCCCTGGTGCAATCCCCAGTACTACATACATACTAAAGTTAAAAAAAAAAGAAAAAAAGAAAAGAAAAAGGTTGCTCATGGAACACAGACTACTCTGGGGCCCATGGGAATTGTCCTCACATACTAAATGGTCCCCAGCACCTTGGAAGAAGGGTCATGAGGGATGCCCTGGTGCCCAGTGAGTTTCTGCATCTGAGCCAGCAGCCTCCAGCATGCACTGTGCCCCAGCCTCCCTGAGCCAGTCAAGGAGACATATCAATAGGATTTCAGCTCATGTCCAGCCCAGATTCTAAGCCAATGCCACAGGGCTACCCACTTCCTTTCCAGGGAACCACCACCCAGCAGCTACATGACCTCCAGAGGGAAAGCTCAAAGCTCCAGGGAACCCAGAGCCCTCAGAATGCCAGAAATGCCTCAACCAGAAAGCAGGGGGTGAGTCCCAAGTTCAGCATCAGGCCACCATAAACTGCACCAGTGATTTGTGCCCCAGGGGTAGGATTGGGGCAGACACCCCTAAGCAGACCAAGGCATTAAAACTTTTATCTATAATTGCCTATCCCTGGGGAGCACGGGTTTTCTACAGAGGATCACCATGATTCTCGACTATGACAGCCATTATCCCATGTCTAAGAGGAAGTTTCTAGGTTCCAGGAGAGAAGGGAACAAAGATGCTTGGCACTTTAAGACTTCCTCCTAGGCTGCATATTAAAACAATAATTTATTCCTTTACACCAAACAGCCTGGCAAACAATTAGAAAGGTGATTACGTCAAGTGATGACAGGGTATGGGGATTCAGGAGCCCTATACCTGCCTGGCTGGTGGACAGTGGACTGTAATGCCCTTCTAGAGAATGATCTTACCCTATGGCCCCGCAACCCCAGTCTGGGACATTCTCAACTGGCTGAATACTGAGATGCAGAATGCTAGTCACTGAGTTATTCTTGACAGCATGGATGGATCCAAGACAACAGCGGGTCATGATATTAGGGGCCTAATTACTTCAGTATTCTTCACTTGAGGTCCAGGAAAACAATGCTATTCTCTCAAAGCACACACAACACAGACTGGCACATTAAAAAATAGCTTAGAAGGCTGCGTTTGTGGCTCAGCGGTAGAGCACTAGCCTCACACGTGCAAGGCCCTGGGTTCAATCCTGAGTCCTGGGGGGGGGGGGGGGGAGCAGGTGGAGATGGATGCTGAAGGCAATGTGGACCCCAGGAACCCCAAGGAGGGCAAGACAGGGAATCAGACCCTGCAGCCACTCAAAGATCCTGGAGCGCTCGCTCACTAGTGAGCCAGGAGTCGCCTCAGCTAATCTGTTCAACAATCTATGTTAAGGGAGAAGGAAACCAGGGTCAGAGGGAGCAGCAACCTCCACAGCTCCAAGGCTACTACCAAGAGGCAGAACTGAGGCTTGAACCAGGGTGTGCAAGATGTCAAAGCCTGAGCCTTTCCACTGTCCAAAGACTGAGGCTCCTTCAGGCAAACCATCAGCCTCATGAAAGTCAGCCGGAACACCCAGGACCACCCAGCTCCGCCCATTACCCTGCACCCTGCCAGTGCCCCATGAGGACCTATTCAGCTGTCCCCAGGCCATTCTGGGCCAGAACTGAGAAGGGTAGCTAAAGGGCAGCCCGGGACACTGAGCCCCGAACCACCTCCAACACTCCCATCCAGCCAGGAGAGAAGGCCTGGACCCTCGGGCTCCCTGGGGATGCAGAATGGGTGAGGCAGGTTTTTCTTCTGTGTCTGTTCTGGGGAGGCAGAAAAGGGGTTTGAATTCTTGTCTCTTTTGGCTTCTGAACACAAAGCCCATTGAGAAAGACAGTGAATAACTAAAGGGGCAGCCAGGCGGGTGGTGCAGATGCCAGGGAGTGCGCAACCCGCTTGTTTGGTCCCAGGTCAGAGCCTCCCTCACCGCAGGCCACGACAGCTCCCCCTGACTCCCCCAAGCTCCAGGGAGGGGGCAAATTGATTGATTCATTCATTCAGTTAATTCTTACTGAGCATTGATTCTTTGTCAGGCATTGAGGCTACACCATGGGCAAATGAAGGTACAGTCCCCTAAGTCACAGAGCTTGTGGTCTCAGGAGATACAAACAGTAACCCTAGACCCTGTCAGTGAGCTCAGGTGCATACAGGAAAAGTCCTGAAAGCCGGATGTGTCTGTAATTCCAGTGCCTCAGGAGGCTAAGGCAGGAGGATCACAAGTTTTGAGGCCACACTCAGCCAATAAAAAAATAAAAAGGTCTTGGGACATAGCTCAGTGGTAAAGTATCCCTGGTCAATCCCCAATACCAAAAAAAATAAATAAAAGAAAGAGTCGGGCTGGGGATATAGCTTAGTTGGTAGAGTGCTTGCTTCACATGCACAAGGCCATGGGTTCAATCCCCAGCAGAAAGAAAGAAAGAAAGAGTCCTAAAGTCAAGGTTCAAACAGCGCCCTGAGGGTGCTGACCCTGGTTCTGGGGGTGGTAGGAGTGGGGGTCTAACCCCTTCTCAAAGGAAGTATGAATCCCTAAGCCTGAGGAGTGCTAGTTACATGAAAAGTTTACAAATGTGAACAGGTGCCATGTAATCTTATCCAAGCCAGGACACTTGAAAGTAAAAGCTATTAACAATTACATCAGGACACCAGGGACAAACGGAGCTGCAAGGTCACCCTATGTCACCTGTGCATGTGTGGGAGACAGGGATGGTCAGGAGGGTGGTACTGCCCGAGCAGAGGAAACACAGTGGCAGAGGTCCTAGGGAGGAACACAAGGTTTGCTCAAAAAACTGAAAAATGGTCCCTGGGGCTGGTGCAGGAAGAGGAGAGAGTGCCAGATGCCAGGGTCAGCAAACCACTGGGGAATGCGGGCGCCTGCAGGATGCTGTGATTACTTCCCCTGAGAACAATGAGGGCCACTGAAGATGGTTTTTATCTGATTTCACCTGAGATGAATGAATGAGCGGGTGGTGAGTCAGGAGTAGGCCAGCACACACCTGCATCTTGGAATGAGACCTGGGAAGAGCAGAGAGGGGAGGACACAGGCAGCAAAGTGGCCAGGTGGAGACAGGTAGCTCAGACCAGCATAGCGGTGGCCACAGAGGGACCCAGGAGGCAGGACAGGAGGGGTCAGAGGCCACACCCAGATTTCAAACCTGGGTATGAAGGGGGAAGTGCCATAACTGACAGGCAGCTGCCCACCCACAATCCTCGCCCTGTCCACAGACCCCAGTCGGACAGTCCGGTTGGAAAATCGGAGCAGGACTTCAGAGATCAGGGTTCCATCCCCAGTCCCCCAGGCCAAGTGCTCCACCAGCATTAATTTCATCCTCCCAGCCACTCTCTGAGGGAGGTACTGTCACCAATTCATTTACAGATAAGAAAACCAAGGCTCTGAGAAGCTCAGTCACTCAAGGTCACAGTGAATAGTAGGTGGAAGAGGCAGAGTCCCACCTGGGGCATGGAGCTTACACTGCTCACCGCTGCGGGGTCAGCCCAGGCCTCCCTGCCCCCTCCCACCCCGTGCCCCTTCCTGAGGACCTGGCAGCAGGTCAGTGCACCAGCCACGCCACACTCCTGGCTGCTCCTCCACCCTCACTGCCACCAGCCCACCTCACCATGCCCACCCCGCCCCACCGCCTGTCAAACAGCATGGCGGGTGGGGAGTGGAGGCAGGGGGGATATCATCCTCCAGAGCAGGAAAAGAGGACCCTGTAAGTGTGTTCTCAAGGTACCAGACCACGCCAGCGGGCAAGGCAGAGGGAGCCAGCCTGCTCATGCTACTAGAAGGCTTCCAGATCAACCAAAAATGGGACACGGGGAGAAATGGATGCCACCCACACACTGGACTCCACCAACAACCCTGGGGAGGTGGGCTGCCCCATCCACCTGCTTCCCCCCTTGCTCCCCTTGATCTCGGTTGATTCCCAGTGGCTGTCAGACTCGGCATGCTCACCCAAGCCCTGGTTTTCTTTCATTTAGAGAGGTGCCCAGTGGGGTCAGGGCCCCACCTCCCCAACTGTCCCTCAGGCTTGTCTCCAAAGGCCCCTAAGGCCACCACTGCAACCGGCATTCCTCACCTCCTTCCTGTTGCTCAAACTCAGTCCATACTCCACCTTTGCCATGCTCTAGTGGAATGTTTGCAGGGACAATGGAAAGATCTCGGGAAGATCTGAGTTCTAATTCCACCACCAGGGAGCTGGGGGCTCAGGTCCATGCAGTCCAGCTTCCCCACCCACCAAGCTGCCCACGCTCTGTGAGGCCATGTCTGCCTCCTTTCTGGGCTGCTGTGAAGACCAAGTGATACAGCCACCAGGGGAACACTCAGAGGGAAGCAGAGTTTCTCCCACTCGCCTGTTTACATCAAGTGCTAAGCAGAGATCTCACCCTGACAAGCGCCATTCTGGTTCAGGAGTTCTGGGGTGGGGCCCGCCAACGGGTCCTGTAACAGCTACTCCAGGTGGATCCTGTCATCAGGCAAGCTTGGGCAGCTCTGGGCTGCAGAGATGCCCAGGAAGTCTGAAGCATCTCACCTCGTGTGCAGAGAAGGTAAAGGAGAGTTTGCTGAAAGCACTCCTTGGTTCATCCAAAACAGACAGCTGTCCACACCCAGGGAGCCCACCAGGTGCAGGACCCAACCTGGGTGGTTTACTTACATCACCTTGTGTAGTCCTAGTAACGACCCTGCCTGACAGGCTGCCTGCCTTTTACAAATAAAAGAAACCTAGAAACTGGGCTCAGTGGTGCACGGCTATAATCCCAGCAGCTCGGGAGGCCGAGGCAGAAGGATTCCGAGTTCAAAGCCAGCCTCAGCAAAAGCAAGGTGCTAAGCAACTCAGTGAGGCTCTGTCTAATAAAAAAGAAACCCAGGCTCAGAAGACGGTCCTGCTCAAGTACACAGCAAGATGGCAGCGCTGCTGACTCCAAAGCCAGGCTCTCCCCAACACCCTGCCGCCTCTGCAAGCTCTACTCTCCGGCAGGCAGCGACAGGACTTGCTCTCTGATTCACTGCCCTGAACCTGGATAAGGATCACAAGGATCACGCTGCACAACAAAGGGGCATCCTACTGCATGGAGATGGAGGTCACCGTTTTCTTTCCCCAAATATGACGGAGAGGGGTCACCACAGACTGGGAAGCAGGACCTACCTATGACACAGTCAAGTAGCAATCCAGGGCAGCCGGGAATTCTGAGCCAAAATGCCTGGTGCTGAAATGAAGGGCTCCAAGAGGGTCTGACAAGAAAGAGTGCTCACAATCAGAGGACACAGTGCCCCTGGAAAGAAGCCCCAGGGACCCTAGACTCCTCACCCTCGCACATAATCCCTCAGAGCAAGTAACTCTCATCTCCCTGATAAGGAAGCAATGGCCTCCTGCAGGGGAAGCCACTGCCACCCAGCCTCCCAGGTCTCCCAGCCTCCCAGGTCTCCCAGCCTCCCAAGTCTCCCGGCCTCCAGTCCCTTCTTCCTCTCATGCAGCTTCTCCAGGGAACCTGGCCTGGAACAGACAAAGGAGAAGTGGAGGCAAAGTGTGCAGGGTCCCCAAACTCCCTCCTACAGGGAGTCCTCCCCAGGCCTCTCCTGCACAGGGGAGAGCACAACAATGACAATAGCTGACACTTCCTAGAGGCCCTTTCTACTGAGGGGTCACACTTACTCTTTAGAGCAAGCTTATTAAGAGGTAGGTTTCTTTCATTCCCATTTTAAAAAAGAAAAAACTGAGGCTCAGGTGAGTTAAGTAACCCAGCTAGCAAAGAGCTGGCACCAAACCAACACCAGGTGTTCCCTCAAGTTCTTTCCACCATTTTCTCCTTCTCTCTCTCACTGGGTATCCACTCAGTATAAATGTCTCTGACCTACAGGAACAATCTTAGGATTTTTCTTCTTTTACATATATATTTTTAGTTGTAGGTGGACACAATGCCTTTATTTTTATGAGGTGCTGAGGGCTGAACCCAGTGCCTCACACGTGCTAGGCAAGTGCTCTACCACTGAGCCACAAGCCCAGCCCAAAGGATTTTTCAACTTTATAGTGGTGCAAAAAAAAAAGCAATGCCCATTCAGTAGAAACCACTTTACTCTCTCCCTGGGCTGGTGACATGCCGCAGGAGGCTCACTCCATGATGCTGGGCAGTGGCAGCATGCTCCAGGTCCGTCAGCCATGAGATCCTGAGGGGAACAACCAGTGCTCTACATGGACCGTGTTGCTAAGCCAAGATGTTCTTAAGTTAGGTGTGTTGAGTGTGTTTTTTGCTTAGGATACTTTCAACTTACAATGGGTTTATCAGGATATAACCCCATCGCAAGTCGAGGAGACAGCTACTACTAGTCTCTTTAAAAAAAAAGTAGTCAAGGAACTACGTCAAGCTGACAGACACACACTGTCACTGAGAACAACACAGAGCACCCAAGAGGAGACCAGGTGCAGATTCCTGCCAGAGCCAGGAACACAGACTGCTGGCTGCCTGCACAGGGTCCAGGTGGGGGATCTGGGTGGGACTATATTTGAGGGCTGACATGACATAAGAGCAATTGCCAGGTACAGCAAGCTCAGTGAGAGGAGGACAGGATCCTGCCATTAGCAAGGAATGGATAGAACTTTTCCCCAAAGGAAGCTAGAAAGTTTTGCATTAGTCACTGTAACTCACCAGCCAAAAATGTGTCACATACTAACCCTCTGGGAAAGTCCTTGAGAAAGAAACAGCCTGGGACAGGAAGAAGAAAGGTGGCTGCAAGCTCTGGGGTCCCCACTCCTCCCCAGGGTGCCCAGAAGGCTACAGCCCCCTTGCCTTGGGTCCGAAGCCAGGGGAGGTCAGGAGGAAGGGAAGGCAGGGGGAACTGGCCCCAAGAGGCTCTTCTCCACCAGAACATGCCGGAACTTCCCATTAGCTCCATGGTCCCAGACTTCCCCACAGCTGCACCACACTCATATGTCCTTGGGGACTGAGCTGGCTAGCCTGCCGGCCTCTGCAGACTCCTGCCAGCCAGGAGAGGAGGAGAGAAGGGAGGTCTCCAGGATCTTCTGTTGACCTGTCAACCCCACCTTGGGGCCTCCAGGTGTATTTACAATCAGTACATACATAAAACCTAGCAATTCTACTTCTGGCATACACACCTACACACACACACTCACACTCACACACACACACAGTCAAATGCAAGGACTCAAACAGTTGCACACCCTATTTCATAGCAGGATTATTTACAATAGCCAAAATGTGGAAGCCACCCAAGTGTCCATCAACAGATGAACAGATAAACATAATGTGGTAATTCAACAGAATATTGTTCAGCCTTAAACAGGAAGGAAATTCTGACATTACTACACCATGGACGAACCTGAAAGACACTAGGCTAAGTGAAATAAGTCAGTCACAGAAGGACAAACACTGTGTGATTCCTCTTCCATGGGGTACCTAGACTAGCTAAACTCACAGCAGGAAGTCTCTCTTCTACCAGGGGCTGGGGACAAGGGGAATGCAAAATTGTTTAACACGTGCAGAGTTTCAGTCTTGCAAGATGAAGAAAGTTCTGGAGATGGATGGTGGCAACAGCCGCACCACAGTGTGAATGTAACCCCAATGCCACTGAGCTGTGAACATAAAACTAGTTAAAATGTAAATATCACTATACATGTTACCATAATAATGTGTATGTTTAATTTTACATGTATATGATCAAGCATATAAAATTTGATATGTGACAAAGAAAAATAACAGTGTTATCTGTGGGGAGTTGTTTTTTATTTTGCCAAAAGCAGGCCAAACTCTTATTTAAAAAAAAAAAAAAAAAAAAAAAGACACTAAAAGGTTTGTAAACCAAAAACATTTCCAAGAGGGTACTTAAGAAGTCCTGGTTAGGAAGCCAGGTGTGGTGTCACGTGCCTGTAACTCCAGCAACTCAGGAGGCTGAGGTAGGAGGATTGCAAGTTCAAAGCCAGCCTCAGCAACTTGGCAAGACCCTGTCTCAAAATAAATAAAAAGGGGCCAGGGATGTAGCTCAGGGGTAGAGCACTTGCCTGGCATGTGCAAGGCCCTGGGTTGAATCTTTGGGACCAGGACAACAAAATGCAAAGAAGGTAGACTTGAGGTGGGGCCCAGGTGGACTGCTTAGGCCCTTTCCTGACCTTCCATCCTTACAGAACAGCAGGAGGGAAGAAGCATGAGGCAAGGGTTAACTGGTGGCCCCTCCCTGGTCCCTGCCTGCAAGGTGACTCAAGCTGAAGTTTCCCCGGAAGGAAATGAACCAGTCTGCCTTTTTCCCTTTCTAGGAAGGCACAAGGGAATGATGTGGCCCAATCCCAGAGGCCCAGACTTTTTATGCAGTCTACTCTGGTGACACACACCCCACCACCCCCACCACCTGCCTCCAGGACAGGACAGGGCAACTGTAGGCTGCTCACCCACTGAGGAAGACACAGGGCGGGGATGTCGCAATGGTCAGGACAGGACCTTCCGTCCCTCTACCCTCTGCTCCTGACATAAACACACTAGACCAGGAGGGTGTAGGGAGGCTCTGGAACCCAGCAGAGCCGGCTCTGTTCCTGTTGGCCCCACGGCCTGTGTGGCTTTGCCTCAGTTTCCTCAAGTTGAAGGGGGTGGGAGAGTTAATATCTCAGGCCCCTTCTGAAGCTCTAGGTTTCTGTAAGAGCTGGGTGACGTGCTGGGACGGAAATGACCGGGGAGACTTCCTTCAAGCAGAGACTCGGGCCTGCTTTCCCTGCCAGCAGCCGCGGTTCTGACTGGAACACCAGGCCACCCCCTCAGGCCCAGCAACCCTGTCACTCATTCATTTAATATTTTCTAAGCTCCTACTACTGCAAGGTCCCCTGCTCGTGCTGGGAGCCCAGTCTTTGGGGTAGTCACAGCCTGGTGAACTTTCCAGAGTTTCAAGAATGAGGCGTGGAAGAGAAGAAGGGAAGCCACACGGAGCCATGAAGAGCACCACACCAAACAGAGCTGGGAAAGCAGGGTTTGATCCCCAGTCTGTTGGACGTGGTACCTGATCTTGGAGGAGCTTCTTCAGCCCTTGGGGCCTCTGTTTCTTCCTCTGGCAGAGGATGCTGGCTCTGGTCTCCACAGGGGCCTCCAGCCCCGACAGTCCACACAGGTAAAGTAGGAGCTGCCTCAACCCCTTGATCCTGGGGTCCTGGGAGGGAGGCTTGTTGGAGCCCAGCCCCGTGCAGCAGCTTCCTGCAGCCCCCACTCAGACCCAGCAGCCACTGACCCATCAGGGACCCTGCAGACTGCAGACAAGCGAGCTGACAGTCGGCCAACTCCAGGGAGTTCTGAGGCACGAGGGACGCAGCTTCGGTCTGGCAAAGTCCAGCTGCTGGAGGCAGTTTGAAGGCAAACATCCTGCTTTCAATTCAGGGATGAAATGGATGTCGCAGTGTTCTCAAAGTTGGAGCCATTTGGCTTAGGACAGGGTCAGAGGGCAAGACGGCAGCTACTTGCATTGTCCCTGTGTCACATGGCTTACTGGGGGAACTGGCATCCCTCCCGGTCCCCATCTCTGCCGGATTTTAACCATAAACACAGCCCTTTTCTGAAGGGAAGGGCTTAACACAAACCAGATGCGGTGGGGACTCTCCCCCACCTCCCTCCTTGGCCCTAAAATTAAATGCTCAGTATCTCCTCTGCCAAAATTCACTGCAAGGTCCAGCCTTAAAGAGCCAGAGCCTCCGGTTCTCTCTCTCGCACGCCCTCAATCACATCCCCACTTAAACAAAATGTCAAAGTTCCCCAAATGGCAAGTGTGACTGGCAGGCCCCCTGGGAGTACATGGCACCCATGCAGACAGGGACGGATCTGAAATGAGAGGTTGCTGGAGAACTGAAACTGATTCTCCACCACCAGGGTCGCCACCAGATCAAAGGGGACAGAAAAGGTGACTTTAGGGAATTGGGGATTTGCCCCTGGGTATTTGCCCCTGGGGAGGTGCGGATGGGGCTTGTGGCTGGAGTACAGCCCAGTGAGCCAGTCTGTACACTGCCCCTGTCCCCTAGGTCTCTGGAGATTCCTGGAAGGATTCATTCCCTGGATTTCAGCTTCTAGTGTCTAGCAAATGGGTGAATAACAGACATCTTACTTAACTGAGCTCATACAAAACTGTGATGAACTAAACAGAATTTATCTTAAGGACAACTGGACTCTGGAGAACGTTCTAGGCTTCCCCAGTCATGGACTGGTTGCTTCCCTATCCTGAAAGCTCTCCTGGTCCTATGGATTCTTCCAACCCCAGCTGAAGGGCCAGACCCCTCCTTCCACCCTCAGTCCTCACGGACCCTTATCCCATCCATACCTTGGCACCCAGCTTAATCAGCTTGTCCAGCAAAGGGACATCTGGTCCACCCGGCAAAGGCACCCATCCCTCTGCTCTTAGGCCAGGTACCACGCCTCTACTATGTGCTCCAAAGAGCCTGCACCAAGAGTCCTCAGAAGGGACAGTCAAATCTTACCAAGCTGCCATATCAAGAAAAAGGGACAAGTGATAGCAGAAAAATATTTGAAGAGAGACAATGCTTCAGATAAAAATCCCCTGACTTGCTATGAATTTTAAATATAATTTTTGATGTATTTAATCCTACACCTTGAACATAGCCATTTTCATAGGGCTGGGGACATAACTCAGTAGTAGAGTGTTTGCCTAACATGTATAAGGTCATGTGTTTGACCAGTATCACAAAAAGAAAAAAAAAGTAGCCATTTACATTTTTACATTCTGTCTTCTGTATCTCCGTTAATTTTACAGTTGCACTCAATTATAATGTATATATTATTTGGTATTCCCCTACTTTCAATGGTCCATTGACTATTTTGCTACCATACAATTTTGCTAGTTTTTTTTTTTATTTATATTTATTTATTTCAGTATCAGGGATCGACTCTAGGGGTGCTTAACCACTGAACCACCTCCCCAGCCCTCTATTTTTTTTTATTTTAGAGAGAGAGAGAGAGAGAGAATTTTAATATTTATTTTTTTAGTTTACAGCGGACACAACATCTTTGTTTGTATGTGGTGCTGAGGATCGAACCCGGGCCGCACGCATGCCAGGCAAGCGCGCTACCACTTGAGCCACACCCCCAGCCCCCTAGCCCTCTATTTTTATTTTTTATTTTGTGGCAGGGTTTGCCAAGTTTCTTAGAGCCTTGCTAAGTTGCTGAGACGAACTTGAACTTGCAATCCTCTTGCCCCAGCCTCCTGAGCCACTGGGATTACAGGCAAGCACCACTGCAACAGACCTGAGTTATTATTTTTAAAGACTGAAAAAATATTCCACCACTATGATGTATGAAATGGTTTGTTAAAACCCCCGGCTTAGGGTAGTTAAACATGAAAGCACTTTTTCCTGTTTTGCTCTCATTGATACCACACACAGAATATTTCCAAGCATGTCTTTATTTCTGTTGGTCAATTTCTATCAGCCTCAATCCTGGGGATGGAACTATTAGACTAAAAGGTATGTAAATTTCATAGCTTGGTTGTATCAAGAACCATAGTGTTATCCAAAGGCAGTCCCAAACTGCAACTTTTTAGAAATAAGCACATTCCTATATCTATAATGCATGAAGGAAGTAGGGAAGAGAGAGAGAGAGAGAGAGAGAGAGGTCTGGGGTTGTAATTCAGTGGTAGAGCACTTGCCTTGCACGTGTGAAGCACTGAGTTTGATTCTCAGCACCACATAAAAATAAATCAATAAAATAAAGGTATTGTGTCCATCTACAACTAAAAAAAATTTTTTTGAAAGAAAGAAAGCTCGACCACCCATTCTATCAGAATCTTATCCTTCTTAAATTGTTTCTCAGATACATTGTTTTGATTGGAAGATGTCACCTTCTCTGGGCCTCCAAGTTAAGCATTCTAGAGATCCTTTTTCTTACATCTTAGCTCAAAGTCCTACCTCCCCTCCAATCCTCCCCATACCCCTAGTACACCCTGATGCCAGCAGCTGGTAAGGGCTGCCCTATGTGCCCCACACATTCAATTCCCTGCTCCACTCCTCAACCGCCCTCCGTTTCCCAGCCCCCTGAAGCCCATTCTGCTCAGTGGTCCCACAACTCCCCCGTGAAGCTTCTACTCGGCACAGAAGCAGCCAGAGGGTTTCTTGGCCTATGAGCCTCCAAAGAGACCCCTAGCAGTGTGACGTCTAGGGGATCTCCTGTTAACCTGAGTCTGCCAGGACTTCCAGGATTCCCATTGCCTGGGCTTGTCTAAGGAGGCAGATGGAGTCTGTGCCAACAAAACACAGCTGCAGGCAGACCCCCAGAGGAAAGCCACTCAGCCTCGTGAAAATGGGGAGGTGCTCACAGAGCCCAGGGCCAACCCAAACCCCCACTGTCACACTGCCTGGATGGGAGCTGGAACCCAGACATCAGCCATGGTCAGAATCTGGCTCAATGGAACTAAAGGATCAGAGGTCACTAAGGTGGGCCTGGGAGGGGCGCCAGAGCAAGGAAGGATGCAGAGAGTTAAAAAGACCCCTCTCCACAGGAAACAGAGCCGGCAGGTCAGTGGAGGACACAAATGTTTGTGTTCAGTGGCAGGAGAGGGCCCCAAGCGCAGCACAAGCTGCAGGGTACCAGTGGGCAGGGTGGGCTGTCTTTGCCAGGCAGAATCCCAGGATGAATGAAACTCATCAGGACAGTCCTGCTATCGCTGCAGATTACTTTAAAGCAGCCTTGCAGATGCCAACAGGCCCATCTGCTCCAAAGCCAAAGGCAAGTGCCAATCAGGAAAGCAGTAATAGACTTCCTTCCCTTTCTTTACTTACCTTCCTAATAATAGAGATTTGAGGCCCAGAAGTACCTGATTCTAACTCGAGGGTAGCTAGCAAATTTCTGGCGTATGTCACAAGGAAACAAAGCTTCATCTGAATATCCTGGGGGAAAGTGAAGAAGAGTAAGGGAGTTTGTTTAGCTGAACTATTCCCTTTCAGACTCAAGCAATGATATGCCTCCACAGAACTCTCTAGATTTATCTAAAATTTAACTGAAGCGCTTGCTAGAAATGCAGATTCCTGGGTTCTGATTGGAGCATTTGGTTCGTAGGTCTAGATGAGGCCCAGGTGGCCCAAAAACCACCCTTTAAGGAATACAGCCCAGGAGCAAAACTTGGGTAACAGAGGGTAGACACATGCATGGGAACCAGCACATCTACAGAGAAGTTGTGGTCACCTGAAAGAAGGGACCATTTAATACAGGCTGAGGTGGGAGGCAGGCCCTTTCATTGTGTAACCGGCCTCCAGTCCTTGCGCCGTTCCTTCACCAGCCGCAGCTAGAAGTCACTGTGCCCCAGAGGCTGCCTCTTGCCTCCCGATCACCGTGAATCTTCACTGGACCCGCCAATGTGGCTCACTGTGGCTTTCTGGGTAGGGAAGGGCGAAGAGGGTACAGTGTCGGACAGACCAGACAGAACAAATCAATCCCAGCCTGTCCACATGGCCACAAGCTGGAGGCACGAGAGGCCCCAGTGGGAGCTCTTTACTCCAACAACATGAACAGCAGCTGAGACATTCCAGTGGCTTTCCCTTCGCCGCCCCCGAGGAAACATCCCCAAACCAAGATTCTCTCTGGCAAATCCCCTGGTTCCAAAGTTCCGATCATCCTCAGCCCTTGGAAGTCAGAAAACAGTTCCAGACTGTGAGTCAGATAGGCTGGTCACGGGATACAGGGATGGGGAGGCAGAGGCAGCCCTAGGGTTTGGATGCAGGAGTGTTCAGAGGTGATATGATCAGGTTGTGAGCTGTAAACTCATCAGTGGATTCATCCAATGGATGGGTTACTGCATCCAGTGGTAATTGTAGGCAGGTGGGGCACGGCTGGAGGAGGTGGGTCACTGGGGGTGTGCCACTGGGAATTTTATCTTGTCTCCCCGGCTCCTCTCCCTGCCCCACCCCACCCCCTCTCTGCTTCCTGGCTGCCACAAGGTGAACCACTTTCTCACCTCAGGCCCAAAGCAAAAGAATTGTCCAACCATGGACTGAACCTCTGAAACTGTGCATCAAAATAAACTTTCCTTCCTCTAAGTTGCTCTTGTCAGGTATTTTGGTCACAGTGATAAAAAGCAGACTAACAGAGACATCAAGCACCCTCTGGGGGCATGTCCAGTTCCACACATGGTTCAGAGGTCCGGATAAGGCTAGAATGTCATCATTTAAGCCTTCATCTTTTCTCCCCCCAAGGGACCTTCAGGTGTGGTCCCATCCAACTCCATGCAACGGCGTGAGTGGCAGGACAGGGGCCTTCTGGGCATCAGCTCCTATGCAATGCTCAAGACTGGGCCACGCAGGTGTGTGACTGCTGTGTGCACAGCACCAAGAGCGCCCACACAGTCACCCATTGTGGCCCTAAGGCCACCTAAGAAGTCTCTGGTCAGTTTTTAAAGCGCCTAAGGACTGAGGACAAGTAATTCCATGAACAGACCACCTTTTTCTTCCTGTTCTAACTTCTGGGAAATTTAGTGAGACACATAATGGCTCTGGTGACAGTGGAGCTACTCAGTAATGGAAGTGACACTCAGGGGTAGGAGTGGGGGCTCAAGAGTTCAGAAAGGTGTCTAGCCAACACGGAAGGGGTAACCCCCTTCCCTGGAGCTTCCTTCAAAAGATCAGGGAGTACAAGAACACAGGTACCCAAACCACGGGATGGTTAACTCAGAGAAGAGAAGAGGGGAAGTGAGACCCAGGCCAGAAGCAGCGGGCTGGGGTTCTTGTCTGTGACTTCTCCCACGCCCCTCAGCTGCACTGAACACTGTGGCTCTGCAGAGTCTCAGAGACAGGAACTTGGGAATGTGGTCAGGAACCAGACCTGGACAAAAATGGGCCAAAATGGGCCCACACAGATTCTACTTACTGATTGCTTCTCCCCTGAAGCTCCTCAGCTGGGCGCCTCTACCTATCCCTCGCTCTAGCCACTGAAGAAGCTGCTAAGGTGACAACAGGTGACACTGACTTAACATTTTCCTCCCAAACACTTAAAATTCTGAGTTTCCCAAACCACGTTTTATGTAGTCAGCACTAAATTAAAACGCTAACAGGGCCTTTAGAGACTTGGAAACATAAGCCCAGGACCAGAGAGGTCAGATGGTTTGGGATGAAGGAAAATCAGCTCCCCTCCAATAGGGCAGCACCTAGGCACAGTGGCTAACAGGGGACTGTCCCAAGCTCAAGAGGCCAGAAGGGGCCACGAGTTCACAGTGGCAGCACACCAAACCTTATACCTCTATGTGGTAGAAATCTGGTAATCATTGTTTTCTTCTTTATAATTTACCGTGGTTTCTATACTTTTCAAAATAAGTATTAAAATATTTCCTTTTAATTAGGAAAAAACAGGTACGTATTGCTGATGGTGCATGAAGCTGATCAGTCTGTTAAAGCAACTGATTAATATGTAAAAGAACTCAGAAACGATCCTCCCTTCCATGGACTATTAACCCAGCCCCTGGGTAGTATCTGAAATGTGGGAAAATGTCCACGTGAAGGGAATATTTCAAGGCATTTTCTATGACGGCTCAAAGTGCGAAAACAAAAATACGCACTCAATGGGGAAATGATAAGGAGAGTATGCCACCTGCCCTGGCCTGAGGCAGCAGGTCTTTACCTGATGGGCCAGCCTGACTGACCACGTGGTTTCCTTCCTCGAGAGCCTCGTCCCTGCTCTGTGGCAAAGGGCCCAAGGCCAGGAGCACCTCGCAGCCGCACAGAACAGCTCCCACTCTTCTGGTGCTTTCAGAAAGCACCTTAGCCTGACAGTCCCAGCTTGTGTCAATGGCCAGCCGGACGAGGCACCAGGAAGTGCTAGGAGCATCAGCTCCAAGGACCTGTGCCTCTCTGAGGTCAGAAACAGCAGAGCTGGTCTCACGGCTTCAGTCCCCCCAGAAACACCCTCAGACAAGAGATTTACAGCAGGCCTTTGGGTTTTACTGGGAGTTGTCTTAAGGACCAAGAATACAGAAAAGGTTTCTGTGTACTCCATGAAAAACGGACACCACCATCCCATGCACTGCTCTTCTGAAAGTGGTCCGGCCTTCAGCATTTAGTGCTAACAGAAGTGTGTCCTTCCCATGAAATGGTATATACTTCCTCCTATCAGGAATAAGCACTGCTTATTTCCAATTTCCCTTTTTGTTTTGGTGGCCAGGAAGCTCAGAAGCAGGGTCAGTACTGACTTACAAAAGCTAACCACTTTTAATATCAGGCTGAATGAAGGCAAACACAGAAAGATAGATACTACATGATCTCACTCAGGTGAAATCTAAAATGAATTGAATGTACAGAAACAGTGGAGCCATAGTTATCAGGACTGGGGTGAAGGAAACAGGTGATGTCAGTCAGAGGGTACAAATATTCAGTTACCAGATGAAGACGCTCAGGGACCTAACACAGCATGGCGACTATAGTTAAAGATCCTGTTCGGTTTAGTTGGGATTTGCTAAGAGTTCTCAGTATCCTTATCTCACTCACACAATGATAACTATGTGCGGTGAGGGATGTGTTCATTAACTTGTCTGTGGTCATCATTTCACAATGTATCCGTCTATCAGATCATCACACTATATACCTTAAATATATACGATCTTCAACTGCCAATTATACCTCAAGAAAGCTGAGGGGAAACCAGGTGAGGTGGCACACACTTAATCATCCCAGAGACTCAGAAGGCTGAGGCAGGTGAATCCCAAGTTCTAAGCCAGCCACAGCAACTTAACAAGACCCTGAAATAAAAATAACTTCAAATAAAAAATAGGGCTGGGGTTGTGGCTCAGTGGTAGAGCACTTGCCTAGCATGCTCGAGGCACTGTGTTCGATCCCCAGCACCACATAAAAAAATATAATAATAATTAAAAAAATAAGCAAAATAAAGACATTGTGTCCATCTACAACTAAAAATCTAAAAATAAATAAATAAAAATAAAAAGGGCTGGGTATGCCATTCAGTGGTAGAGTACCCCTGGGTTCAATCCCCAGTACTGAAGGGGGGGAAAAAAAAGGAAAAAAGAAAAAGCTGAGAGGAGAAACTTTTGTTGTTTTTTTTTAAACTAACCTCTTTTAACAGTGTTTCCTGAGCCCTCTGACAAAGCTCTAGTTCTTCTAACTGGAAGACTCAGCTGTACACAGCCCTATCATGTGTCTACCTCAACTTTTGGGGGGAAGAGGCAGGAAAGGTACAAATACATATATATTCATGAAACAATCTTCCTTTCCCCAGGGAAGGAGCATAAAGGCACTGTAGCTATATAAGAAAAAAAAATGTTTTTGATAAAATGCCAAGAGGGGAAATAAAAAAGCCAAGCTCCATTTTATATGCACTATGATTACCGCTATCAAAATCCTGCAGGCATGAAGATACAACCACAAATAGGTTTCTGCAAATATAAACTGTTTTGTTTAGGTGAAAGGGTTAGACAGTCCTTTCCCTCTGAAGTCCTTTATCTTCTCAGAAGGAATGGGAGGCCATGGGGGTGAAGCCAGCAAGGGAGCTGCTGCTGGCCTTTCCTAAGTCATCTCAAGGGCTGCTCCTGGGGTGGAGGAGGGGACCCCATTTGGATCCTTAGAGGACGGCTCCCAGTGGCATTTCTGAGGGCCCTGAGGAAGGTACCTGGTGCCCTGAGTCACACACATTGTTCAAGACTCCTGCAGTCAGTCCCCTGTCCTGACTTGTTCTGCTGAGCACTCAACTGGGCAGGCACACGGGGGATGGGGTGCTGAGGGAGAAGCCATGGACCATGACCCCAACTTCCAGGTGCCTAGGACTTTGTCACCCAATTGTCACCCACTTTGTCACCTCAGCCTTCCTGGGTCAGGTCAAATGCTGAAAGCTCTCCTCTTCCACCTCCAGGGACCATCCCCATCTGCCCAAGAGACTCTCCTACAGCCAGCGCTTCTCCTTCCCAGCCCTCGGCACCCCTGAAATCACACCCTCAGCAGCTAGCTGCCCAGCCCCAGACTCTGAGCCCAGGTCCAGCACAGCTGCGGGTGGTGCCGGTCCCCACTGGCTGAGGGACTAGAACAGTGGATGGCTCCCAGGATGGCCAGGAGCCATCTTTACTGGCTGGTGAAAACAGCCTACATCCAGGCCAGGGCAATGCTGGGGGATCCAAGGAGTGGTACAGGCAGGGTCTGCCGCTCAGATTCCCCCCTAGCCTTGGAGGGCTAGCAGAACAGGCAGGGCTGGCTCACCACCTTGCAGGTGGGATGAGCTCACTCCCTTCCAGGGCATCCTTGGAAATGGAAACCCACAGTAGAGATGGTTCCCATGGCAACAGGCCAGCACCTCCTCCACAGCCTTCCTTGGAGAACCATTTGCAGATGCCCATGGTCACTTAACCCACCCTCTCTGGCCTGAATCCTCAGAACACAGAAGAGAGAGTCCTTCACGACAGGCAGCAGAGGTCACCCTCCCGGACTCCAGTCTACTCAGGCACCTTCACATGCCACTCCCGCCCTCCCGGATCATTCCTCCTTTGGAGAGTTCACTATGAGAAATTCTATTCTGAGCTAGACTCCTTCTCCACACGGCTTCCAACAAGTCCTACTTCTCCCACTTGGGCCCACCCAATGCAGCCCCTCTTCCAAATGACATCCTAGGTCCTTCTCTAAGCAGCCCAGCTTCCAACAAGTAGCCCTCTGCACACTTCCCACCCTTCCCCACCCAAAACACAGGCTTCTGCACATGGATGACACTAGTCTGCAATCCTCTCCACATGTGGGTGCAGGTCAGACGGCCATGTGCTGAGCAGCTCTCAGGACAAGCCCATGCTATTGCCCTGAAGATGGCCAGAGCTTGTCCCTCCACTGTCTCAGCCACTCAGCAGGCATCGTCACCCACCCCCAGGCATCTTTCGCTCCAGCTGTGTCCGCCCACTCCCTCACACTCATCTCCCGCCCTTCCCTCCCCAGAACTTGCTGCTGCCTTTCTCCTGCCTTTGGTCATACTCTTTGCCAGGCCCATCTCCCTGCACCCTTCGCCACCACCCCCTTCACCTGACTCACTCTTACGTTTTCCGATTTTTTACTTTGCTGTGCTGGGGATCCAACCCAGGGCCTCATGCATGCTAGCAAGCACCCTGCCACTGAGAGCACCCAGCACTCCAGATCTGACTTTTCACTCACAGTTACCACCTCCTCCAGAAGTCATACCTGCCTCTTCCAGGCTAGATTGGGGTCTACCTCTCTGTGCTCCCTTCTATACTGGCTGTGACCTCTTTGTACAAGATAGGAAAAGTGACAATCCTGGGTCCCTCACCCACTGGCCTGCTCAGAAGCACACAGATAAAGCACTGGCTGTTACCTGGAAGGAACTGGTCTATAATGGGCTGCAAAAGCCTCAATGGTCCATAAGATTATAATGGAGTTCAAAAATTCCTATCGCCTCGTGACTCATAAGCACTTAGCTTGTGTAAGCATACTTTCTGAGGCTCACACAACCATGCAATCACCTGACGATGCAGTTTTTAGACCAAGCCCCCATCGTTAAGTGATATGTGACTATCTGTTACATCTGGGTGGCAAGCACACGGGTGTCTGTTTTACTCTTCTCTGTACTTTTGCACATCTCATGTGGAGGCTCTATGGCTGGCTGTGTGGTGCTTCTGATCCCAAAGTGTCATTTGAGAAATCTCCTGTGTTCTGCTGAACTCGCCCCTCAGACACTCTCCGGCCACCCCGGGGCTGGAGCTCAATGCTACAGCTGAGCACCTGCACGTGCCTGGCAGAGCACGAGGGTAGGCTTTATTCACACCATAACATCACTCCATCTCCCCTTATGCTTTTTCACTTGAGAAACTCCCAGCAGGGCGTCCTAGCACACTGATCTCAGCGTCCATAAAACAACCCAGATGGTTCAACACTACAGCCAGGTCCTGTTCTAACTGTTGAAGCTGGGTTAACAGGCACACAACACTAGTCTCTCTGTGCCTGTGGGTGAATTTTCCATAATAAATTTTTAAAATTCTTCCTGCCATGCACCTTGGATAAGGAAAGAAATAAGAGTCAAACACTCCATGAAATGATACCTTTATTAAACTCTAAAGTACTTGCTGGCTGGATGTGGTGATGCACGCCTGCAGAGGCTGAAGCAGAAGGACCACAGTTTGAGACCAGCCTCAGCAAATAAGCAAGGCCCTGTCTCAGAATAAAAAAATAAAAAGGGTGAGGGATGTGGCTCAGTGATAAAGCACCTCTGGGTTCAATCCTCAGTGCCCCCCCCCAAAAAAAAAAAATACTAGGTGACGGGACTTTTTCAATTCCACTTTAACCTGATGGGACCACCTTCATCTAGGCAGCACACGACTGTACCATGATCCACCAGGGTCCCGCAGCTCCTGTAAAACAGGTCCAGGTGACAACGGACACTGAAACTTGACTTGAAAAGAAGGAATCCCAAAGGCAAGGCCAGATTCAAGAGACAGACTCAGTCTGGCTCCTGGCAATCGGAGCATCTCAGCACTCCTGAGCAATGGCCCGGCCCCCATGTAATGGGTCAGAGGGGCCCACAGCCTGGGAAATGCTTTCCACCTGGTCTCTTCCCAGTAGAGACTGGTATTGTGCAGGGAGACTGGTAACACGTGTTCCTTGCATTCTTCGGGGACACGCTCCTGCTCTCCCAGCCCAGGATGCTGCAGCCAGGCTGGGAAGTACACTGTTGCTGTCTTGGGTTTTGCTGTGCATTACTTCTCAAGGTTTTGATTCCCAGTTAACTAGGCAATGCCCGCTCCCTTGTTGTGGGGAGGAAGCAAGATAACTGTGGGCAACAGCCAGCCAGCACAGGAACTTGACTTGAAAGAGGGGCAACTCAACCAGCTGTTTCAGAGGGTGCAGGCCTGGATCACCTCGACACAGCCAGGATAGTGCCCAAGAACTGCAGCCATCAAAGGCTGGGCCAGCACTGAGCTCTCAGGAGGACAAAAAGGCTGCCCCCGCCCAGAACAAGGCACAGCACAGTCTCACTCTCAAGATCACTCTTGGATGTGGCTGATGCTGGGGTGTCACTTGGGGGTGGAGGGAGAACAGGACAGACATGAGAAGAAAGGAATTGGGCAAAGAGAAGCCTGGAGAGGTGGCTAAAAGCCCCCATCTGGCCCTGAGCCACGGCCCCGCCACTGCTTAACGCAGCACCAGGAATTCAGTCTCCATGACCAGAGAGGGCCACTTCCTGCTTCCTCAGGAATGTGCTGGAATGTGCAAGTCAGAAGAGAAGTATTTGGAGCTCAGCGAGTGGGGAGACTCAGCTCCGTCTCTAATGAGGGGCTTCTCTGCTCACCACCAGCAAGAATGACCTGGCGGAAAGGAAGGAGCCAGGGCAGTGGACAGCAATATGGGCTCTGGCCACTCAGTCCTGGGGCCCACGTCTAGTTCCCACCACTTTGCTGTGCAAAGAGGGGCAAATTATTTAATCTCTCTAAGCATCAGGTGTTTGGTGTTTTGTTTTGTTGGTTTTGGGGTTTTGTTTTTGTTTTTGTTTTTGATGGAGGACTGCTAGGGATTGAACCCAGGGGTGCTCAACCACTAAGTCACATCCTCAGTCCTTTTTTATATTTTATTTAGACACAGGGTCTCACTGAGTTGCTGAGGCTGACTAACTCTCATTCATCCTGCCTCAGCCTCCCAAGTCACGTGCACCACCACAGGTGGTGCCTCAGGTGCTTTTGCAGAGCAGAAATAAAAATACCAAAGTAGTTTTTGTTTCTTTTTGCTTTTTTACAAGATGGCTATGATGATTTACTGACAGAATGTAGAGTTGGACTCTGCACATAGGAGTAAATGTGGGCTGTAGTTACCAGGACCATAGCCACCACTTCAGCCTCTGTCCCCAGGAGTCAGTGCAGGAGGGCTGGTGAATAAAGGCCCACCCACCTGTCCATCACTACCTCCAACAGGTAAAATTCACCTGAAATGGAGGAACCTGCAAGGGTGACTTCAAAAGGCAGTTTGTATATACTCAAAATAAAAGAATCCTTAGAAATCCAGCCCCACAAGGAAAGAACTCAGAGTGTCCTTGGACAAATCTTGTCAGACCGCCATTATGGACCTCAGTCTCTTCCTGTAAATACAGGAGGGTTCGATGACAGTGTAGGCTTGACTATTCTATGATATAATTTCTTCAAACTGCTGCAGGGGAGAGAAGAGTCAGAGCTGGGTCCTGAAAGTGAAGGACAGGCAGCCTATTGCCATCAGTCCCTTGGGCAAATTCCAGGCTGAAAGTCCTACTCCCGACCCACCGAGCCCACAGGGCAGACAGCCACCCTCACACCAGGCCTGTGCGTCAGGCAAACCGACACAAAAGATGAATTATGAACAGTCAGTCCACCTTGCAAGGAGGTAGAGATGTTTCTCCCACTCCTCCTGAGCCACCTACCCTGGAAGAGACCTGGACACCAGGC
This sequence comes from Marmota monax, assembly GCF_021218885.2. Classification (NCBI taxonomy): domain Eukaryota; kingdom Metazoa; phylum Chordata; class Mammalia; order Rodentia; family Sciuridae; genus Marmota; species Marmota monax. The sequence continues at coordinate 17,622,482 of NW_026693777.1, read as the reverse complement.
TGGGGGAGGGGCCAAAGCACCCTCCCCAGCCCCTCCTCCCCTCTCCAGGCACCTGGCTTCCCACTCAGAGCCACACCCTAAGCAGGCATTTTTAGAGTCAGAGCGAAGCAGGGCCCTGGACCCAGAGCCCAGGCTTCTAGGTCTGCCCAGAAGGGAAGCTAGCTCAGTCACCTGCCCTGCCACACCCTCCCCAGAGGGTGGGGACAAATTCCTGAAAGCTGAGGACACAGAAGGCTCCTAAAACTGAGAGACTGTTTGCCAAATAGCTAGCCCTAATGGCCAACTCAGAAGCCTGGAGGTCAACCTCAAGGACACCTGAAGAAATAGCTGATTCTGCTGAGTGTCCACCCAAGAGGTCAGAAACACAGAACACTGGCACTGCCCTGAGCCCAGGGATGGTTTCCAACCGCCCTCCTCCAATCCAGCCCCCTCGCTTTACAGGTGGAGCCCAGCATCACAGGGCCACAGTCGGCACTAATGCAACCCCCCCCCCCCCAGGCCCTGGTCCAAACCACTAGCATCCTCTTGTTCCCAGGAGACTGGACGGGATTCTACCAAACAGTTTTCTGACTTAATAGTTCAAAAAGGACCTTTCCATACCTACCCCCTCTCCCAAATGCCACCTCCAAAGTCCCAACAGAAAGACAGGAGGCCAGTGAACCAAGGTCCTATAAGACCCCACCTCCTGTGAGCAGGAGGCACCACGGTGCTGTGCAGATCCACACCCCAGGATGTGGCTGCTAAAGACAGCTGCTGTCCCCTACTCAGAAGGGAATCCTGCTCCCCGGCCAAGAGACTGGAAGGAGAAGGAAAACTGAAGGTCTTACTTCCTTGAGGTCCCCAAACCTATAAAGAGGATCAGAAACTCCCTAAGATTTTCTGAATCAGAGGCCCTGGCAGCAGGCAATGACCCCACCCTCCAGGGAGGAAGGGGCAGCTGTAGAGGGACATGCCGGCATGTCTAGCACCTCAGGAGAGGAATGTGAAGTGGGCAGCTGGCCAAGAGGAAAACCACAGCTGGTCTTTCTATAACAGGGGTGGGAGGCCAGTGCCCCCACCCCATCCCACAATTAGACACCAGAAGAGGGGCACTGAGCAGCATCTAAGGCGCTCACCCTATCCCCACCATGAGGCCAGCTTCTCTGGCCTGTGGCCTCCTCCTGACTCCAGGGCACACTTGAGTCTGAGGGGCCAACCAGGCCCCTACCCTGGGCCCAGGAATCAACCCCACTACCAGAGCAGTCCTTGATGACCGAGATCATCGCCAACAGCATCTGCCAAACATATCCTGCTGGACTGTAGCTGCCCACACTCCCAGCCAAAAGCACCTTCTATGTGCAAGCTCTTGCCTGCTTGCTCTTCAGAGAGCTGGGATGAGCTGGTCAGGGAGGCTCCTGAGAAGTCACACTTTCCAAGGGCCCCCAGGAGACCCTGCAGGCCCACCTTCCATCACCCAAGAAGCCTTGGATCAGTGAGGATCAGCAGCATCAGCTTCAAATGTCCTTAGCCAAAAGTCGAACAGCAATGCCCAAGAGAGTGCACCGAAGGCCACTAGCAGGCTGCCAGCACACTGTCCTCTCCAGCTTTCCAGTCCCTCCTGTAGCCCAAAGGCTAACTGAGCAAGACAGGAAGAAGTGGCCTAGAGTCAGGGAAGGGGAAAAGGAGGCGAGAGCCAGGAGACCAGGCAGGGACAAAGACGACATAGCTGTGACACCACTGGCTATCCCTGGAGCCTGGAAAAAAGGGGGTCACCATGGCTACCCACCTCTGCCCTCTTCCAGGCTTCATATCCAGAGCACAAATGCTCGTCTTGCAGACTAAACTGGCTTCCAAACACTGCAAGATGCCACTGAGAGACACGAACTATAAATTCATTTAGAAGCACTCCCAAGTTCACAGTCACTGCTTATCTGCTTCACCGAGATGTAATGAAAGAACAACTGCTACCCTGGGAGGAGGGAAAAATGGCAAGGTGGCGCCTGTCTCTAAGAACCTGTCAAAGCCCCAGAAACAGTCACAGACAAAGGAGCAGGTACCCACAGGGCAAAGGAGCCAGATGCCAAAAACACACCTGGCAGGGAAGAAAACAAGAAATGGAGACTGACTTCTGCCCTCCCTCATCAAACACCAGCAAGTCTTTGAACTCTGACAGAAGCACTGGCGGCAGGAAGCCACTAGGGCAGAGAGCCAGGTTCCAGTTCCACCTGCCACCTGCAAGAAGCTGAGTGACCTAGACAAGCCCTCCAGGCCTTAGCAGTCTCAGCCATGAAACAGGGATGCGGCACTCCCGCCAGGGACATCTCAACAGTTCAGGCAAAAAGCACAACACACAGAGCCAAGATCAGGTGTGACACTGCTGACCTGACGCCTTCTTTTCCTTTTGTGGTACCGGGGATTGAACCCAGGGGGCTTCACCATTGAGCTGCATCCCCAGACCTTTGCGTTTTTTTTATTTTGAGACAGTCTCTCACTATGTTGTTTAGGGACTCACTAAGTTGCTGAGGCTGGGCTTTGAACTTGCGATTCTCCTGCTTCAGCCTCCAGAGTTGCTGGGATTACAGGCATGTAGGCCACACTGAGCCTGGCCTACTTATCTAAAGTTTTAAAACAGGCACAAACATATAGCCAGCCAGATAGAGGCAGGAACCATGTAAAAATGTAGGCTTAAGAATAAAACATGGACATGGGACAGTGGAAGGCTCCAGCAAAAGACAGGAAGGGAATTCAGGAAGAGAACGCTGGTACATTCAACTTTGTAATGTACTCTTTCCTTAAAAATTCTGAAGGCAACATGATCTTTGTGAACTAGTTTCAAGATCAGAAAGATACAGAAATACCTGCAGTAATCACCTGAACCTTTCAGTTCTTCAGAAACACCTGCACTGCCCACCAGCCATCTCATTCAGGCCTCATGGATGACTATCTGCTCTTGCACACCACAGCACCAGGGTGTTTCAAGTTAGGGGCAGAGGTGGGACATGGGAGGATCGGATGCTCAGTGCCCTATTTCCAGACAGTCCCCTGGGCCAGCAAGGTAGGCCTCAACTGGGCCTTCTCCTGAACCTGTGGCTTCTGAAAAGGGGACAGGGGCAGGTTCCCCATCTGGGCACCCTGGGGAACCAGTGTGGCCTCACTGTCTGTGCCAAGCAGCCTCACTCAGGGAGTGCTAGATGGACCCACCAAACTAAGACCCCAATGAGGCATTACTCAATTTAAAGCAAAAAACAAAACTATATATGGTCAACCTCTGAATTTACTGTGGCTTAACCTTAATAAAGAAGAAGCTAGGCATGGTGGTACACAACTCTAATACCAGCTACTCAGAAGGCTAAGGCAGGAAGATTACAAGTTTGAGGCCCCTCTCAGCAACCCAGGGAGGACCTATATTCCCAGCACTGCCCCCCCCCCAAAAAAAAAGAAAAAGAAAGAAAGAAAAGAAAAAATAAGAAAAGAAGAAGAAAATGTGTGGGAATATAGCTCAGTGGTAGAGTGCTTGCCCAGCATGCACAAGTCTCTGGGTTCAACCCCTAGCACTGTAAAACAAATGAAAACAACAGAAAAATAGAAACACATCCTTCAGGGCTTCACACATGCAGAGACACTTTCAAACAGTCCTGGCCACCAGTAACCTCGATGAAGGGCAGGAAACCAGGGGTCTGGCCCCATTTCCCTGCCTCCAGGAAAACACGATTCATGAGCCGGCCGCCTCCTCCACTTCCCAGCCCCCAGGGCTAAGTCTGGAAAAGCACTTTGGGTTCCTGGAAAGAAAGGCCCTTCCGAAATATCGGGAACTGGACTGGAAAGTGCCATTATGTACTATCTGGAGGATGTCTGCTAGGTTTGAAGGGAGCCACTCCTCTGCCAAAGTCGAGGCTGTGGCCAAACACAACAGAGGGGGCTTCTGGGAGCCAGTCACGCGGGTGAGCCGGCACTCACACGGACAGGGGAGGGAGGGATCCTGCTTTCTGTTGCTGGGACTTGACTGACAAGGATTAAAAACTCTACTTTTCTCTCCATCTCCAAACCACAAGATGTGAAGCGTGGCCATCTCCACGTGGGACATAAGGAGAATAGATAAAGTCTGGTCTCCATGGCCCCCTCCTGCCCACATGCAAGCTTGGTGCCTTTCTTCCAACATGGAAAGCCAAGTTCCACCAGGGGACCTGCCTGAAGGAGGCCACCCACCTCGAAGTTCCCTCCTCTGGTGTCATTTCACCTACAGAGGACTTGAAAATAGAGCTCAGCACCAGTCCATCCCACTCCCATCAGTTATAATCAGCTTTGCAGATGGCTTTTAAAAAATAAATCTTCAGGCCCATAAAAATGTTCCTTTACAAGCCCCAGCCTGGCCTCCGATCAGTCCCCACAAGCTCTAACCACCAAGAAACAGAAACAGGGGTAAGGAAGAAGAGGCTCCCTCCCCCCTTCTCTGCACAGAGCAGAACCATTTAGGGATTTTGACTTAGACCCTCAGCCGCCCCATAAGGCTCAAAGGTGGGGGTCAGGAAATGGCCCTGTCCTCTTGGTGCTCTGACTCAGCCCAGCTCCACCAAAGCCAACCTGAGTTCCCACACTTGCCCTCACCACTTTCTTAGCAGTCTCAGGGTTTAAACAGAGCCTCACACTGTGTGGGTTTCACGTGCACAAGATTCTAAAATCAAAATAAACCTGAGCCCCAGCTACCTGGTTCAAAGCCTGTTTGGTTCCTGTGGTGACCACAAAGGAAGACTCTCCAAACAAAGGAGGCAGGGAAGGAGAAACAGAAAGGAGACAAGAAGAGGCAGCAGAGGGGAGCAGGGCTATAAAATCTTCAAGCAGAAGAAGCCAGTTCCCAAAAGCTGGAGTCAGCACCAGAGAAGCCACCAGGGACCCAGGAGGCCCTCCAGCTCAGACCCAAGTCTATTCCTGACAGTCTTTCTACTGAAAAATGCAGAAAAATATAATTAGCATCCTCCACTATCTTTTCAGTCAACAAAAGTTAACTTCAGGGCTTGGGGACACTGAGTGGCAGGGTGCTTACCTAGCTTGCACGAGGCCCTGGGTTCCATCCCCAGCACCACAGTGGAAGAAACTTCAGAAAGGCCTATGCCTGTCCCCTCTAGTCTCAGGACTCTTTAGTCAAAGACTTGGATTCAAAATCAACTCTACCCCATTGAAGTTGCAGCCCCCGGTAAAGTCACTTAACCTTTATGAGTCTTACTTTCCCTGGCTATAAAATAGAAATAAGACCTCAAAAGTTGTCTCATCGTGATTTATGAAAGAAATCACATCATATTAAATGTGAAAGCATAAATGTTAAAAATCATGAATCATCTCATGAGTACTTAATTACATGCCATCTCCAATATTATTTCACTTATATTTAAAGTTTGTCTCTCAATTAAAACAAACTCCTTAATAGCAAACGGGGTGTGTTTGTGTGTGTGAGTACTTTTAGTTTGACCTCAGCATTCTGAGGTCAAACGGCCTGACTTCATCACCTGGCTTAGCACTGGTCACTCTTGGATAACTTACCTCCTCTGGGCCTCAATATCCCTGTGGGTAACAAGAAAACCAACAGTCCCTTCCTCAAAATGTTGCTGGACAGACTGAGGTAATCCAAACCATTTAACCTTTAATCAATATCAACTAATATCTTTATTTAGTTGGCAAACAGAGACACTGTTAATAAACACTGACTGGCTGGTTGATATAAAACAGGCAACTCTTCCTGGCCTTTCTTTTCCCATCTTCTCTTCCCTTCCCAGGAGGTAGATGGTGTTTATTAACACTGACCTCAGCATCTAGGGCTTATGAAATGCCCAGTTCCCTTTAAGGGCCAAAGGTACCAGCACTGTCACTTCCAGCCCATTCTCTGTGCAATTGTGAGCATGTGACTCTGTGGCTCTGGCTCGGGATCTTCATCTATAAAGAGTGAGTATTCTACATACTTGACCAAGCTGCCGGGAATGTGAAACAGGGCCACCGACATAATGTGTGTGACACACAGTCCACATGCAGGAAGGGTTTCTCTATCCTAACCCCCACCCTGAGGGTGATGGGACTGGAGAGGACCCCATTTCCTCTCAGTGGAGAATCTCCCAGCCCCAGAAGTGGCCCACGGTCGCCAAGGACCAAGCAGGCAGTTTCCAGGGGAACAGCATCCTCCGTATCTACGCCCAGTTCCCATCCTCGGCTGACTTTTATTCTCCTCCCACCTCTGTAGTGGGCTAAGTCACCTTCCCCGCGATTGCTAGGCAACCTCCAGGAGAGGTGCCCTGCCTCCCCATCCTGCCTCTCACCTTGCACCTGGGACCCTGAGGAAAGCTGCCCAAGCCTGTTAACCCCGGCCATGGCAGGAGAGAAGCCATCTAGGCCCAACAGGGCAGGGGGGTGGGACTTTCCCCAAGGGCTGGGAAATGAGGAGGGCCTCCCCCGCCCTCCCCAGCCTTCTGTTTGCCTGTGCTTATCTGTCATCTATTCTTAGGCAGTTTCCAAGAAAGGGGCCACATCAGATACCAGGCTTTTTATGAAAGCTGCCCTTCCTGATGATTTTCCTCTCCTCTCTCCCCCATTAGCCCAAATCCTTGGCCCCAGAGTCAAGATGAACAAGGGGGACACACAAATAAGGACAAGCGATGAGGATGGCAGATACCATCAGAACTTCTATGAAAGGGGCTGGAGATGTAATTGGTGGTCGAGCCCTTGGCTAGCATATGCAAGGCCCTGGGTTCCAACCCCAGCACTCAAAAAAATCAAAATTAAAAAAAAGAAAGGAATTCCTGTGACAGCATTCACCTCTGGGAGGTGAATGACAGGCAACTGTCATTTTCTTCTTTATATTCCATATTACTTAGTCTCTTCTTAGGTTTTTTTCCAAGTTGAGATCTGATTCCTATACCCCCAGCATCACCATTTTGAGGAGCAGAATTCAGCGGTTTTAAATATTTCATGAGGTTGTGCAACCATCACCGCTATCTAATTCCAGAACATCTCCTCACTGGGGTTTTCTTTGTATACATTTGTCTTTGGTTAAATGTTCCTACACACGCATGCATGTGTTTCATAAGCATCAGAGCAAAGTCGTGAGGAGTGGAAACACCAGGCCAGGGCCGCCTTGCTTCAGATCCCAGCACCTCTGCTGGCTGGCTGGCTGGCTGGCTGGACGATCCTGGAAATGTCCTGCATTGCTAAGCCAGTTCCCCCATCTGCAAAATGGGGAAGCAGTTGTACCCACCTAACAGGATAAGAGCACATTTTAGAAAGGGTGAGTCATTATAGCAAGAATTTTCTTGACCCTTTTAAACTGTGGAGGGCAGGAGCCAGCACTTTGTGGTGACGAAGGCAAAGTTGCCTGTTTGAGCAGCATCTCAGGGTGCACAGGATATAAGAAGGCTCTGTTGGGAAGCCATATTCCCAACATTCCCACCCATGTCAGATCTGTGGAGATGACCCAGCTCTGGCTGCTGGGGACAACCAGTTTCTACTCATTGGTCCAGGAGGGGGCTGGATCTGGACCAACTCCTAGCTGCTGTGCTCACACCACATGGTCTGAATCACCAAGGGGCAGGTCGGGTTCAAGGACACTGTCATACTTGGCTTTGAGGCCTACATATCACTAGGCTGGCCTCACAATGCCCCACTCACCCAAATCCTATCAGATAACCTCCAGGAAGGATATAACCCCATGGGAGAAGGGGAGACAGGGCCTGACTAACCCTCTCTGGTGGCTCACCCCACCTGCTGGGGAGGAAGGACTCAAGGAGGCTCTGGCTTGATGCCCAGCTGGGCAACAGGTAGGAACTCTTGGTTGTGCATGGAGAGCAAGGAAGGTGGGCTCTCAGGGTGACTCTGCACCCTGGTTTGCTGAGTCCCCTGCAAACTCCCTGCTGCCAAGGCTATTGGCCTCAGTTAGGACCAGTTTGCATGAGCAGTACTTAGTAGGATGCTGGCACCTTCCCAGATAAGGACAGAACCCTGTGCTGAAGAATGAGTAAGGCTAGGGCTGACCTGTCTGAATGGAACCAGGGAATTAGGCTAAAGGGGTTTCCTCTGCCTGTATCCTTTTGGCCATGACCTCTCCAAGGACCTGCAAACAGGAACCATCCAATCCACCTCTAGCCAGAGGTCTGCAGGCCATGCATCAGTGTCCTTGAGGAGAAACTCAGCCTAGTTTGTGTGACCCTTCCTGCAGAGAGGTGGCCTACTGACTGCTGTCAAGAGGGAATAGAGACGGGGTGGGCAGGGAAGGTGCCCCCCGGCTCCACACCAGACCATTACACACTAAGGGCAGCTCAGTGGGGCTAGCTGGCTGGGATGACGCCAATACCTGCACAGAGGTGTGGGCCTTGACAGCCAGACCTGTGACCTACTCAGACAGCTTGGCCTCAGCAAAGTGAGAGGTCAGCCCTGGGAGGGACAGAAAGAAGCCCAGTGAAGGAGAACAATGGAAGGGGGTGTCCCCGCAAATGACTCACTGTGGCTCTTCTCTGCCTTTCCAGGCTTCATCTCTCTCCCCTTCTCTATTCTATTCTCCCTCATGCACACATGCATACCCAGGGAATGTGGCTTCCCAACAGAGCCTTCTTATATCCCATGCACCCTGAGACACCACTCAGCAGGCCCCTTGCCTTTGCCACCACCCCATGACAAAGTGCTAGCGCCTGCCCTCCATGGGAGTAGGGGAGACACTGTCTTGCCACTCCTCTGGGTCTTCCTGGTCCCCTCTCCACCTAAATAGTGATTTCCTGACCCCACACACAGAAAGCAGAGCATCTGATGAGTTCAATTAACACCCACTGACCAACTCTGCAGGAGGAATGGCCAGCATTCTTATGCTACGAAGGAGCTGGATGGGCTCTTTCCTCTAGCCACACAGAAGCATGACCATGAGACCAGGTCACATCTCAGGCTGCTCCACCCTGGCTCTAGACCCACAGGAGGGACCATGTCTTGTGTGACAAGTCCTCAAGCCATATTTATGGTTTATGGTTACTGGCCAGGTGCCCAGCCCCAGGCCTTCCCTCAGAAGATGGAAAGAGAGGGGGCCTTGCAGCACCTCCCCAAGAAGTGAGATTCAAGCCAACAAGTTTCTTCCTTTTCTTCCTCAGAAGGCCACATAGTGACCACGCAGCCTGCAGGAGCCTGCCAGCCTCCCTCCCACACACCCAACTCCAGTGCTCAGCAACACTGGGGCCGCTGGAGGGCCCCTGGAGGGCCCCTGGAGGGCCCCTGGAGGGCTGCCATTCCTCAAAACTGGAAAATCTGGTGCACGGTGATCTTCTACCTGCCTGACCCAGGGCCAACTGGCTCCAGAAGCCTGATGGTCCAGCCCCTGACCCTCCCAATAACTTCGTCAACCAGCGGGGCACCTGTTCTCAGCACAACCACGTGGAACAGGGTTTGGAGAACAGGCTTGTTGCATCAAGTCCTGGGTAAAGTGGGGCTGGACAAGCTGCTGGAAAGTGTGGGCAAGACCCAAAGAATGCCCCCAGCTACACACTCCTGGGCTAACTGGCACACAGAGGTCATTTATACCAAGTGGTCATTTTTCCTGTACCCTAATAAGCAGATGAATTTTTTTTTTTGGGGGGGGGCATGTACCAGGGATGCTTAACCACTGAGCCACATCCCCATCCCCTTTTGGTATTTTATTTAGAGATAGGGTCTTACTGAGTTGCTTAGGGCCTCACTAAATTGCTGAGGCTGGCTTTGAAATCATGATCCTCCTGTCTCAGCCTCCCAAGCCACTGGGATTATAGGCGTTCACCATCATGCCTGTCCCCAGACACAATTTTTAAGCACTTGTAACATCCATCCCTTCATTCTGTATACCAAGTAGGAAAGGGCAAGCAAGGGAGCCTACCTCATTCCCCAGGTGAAGAGATTGTGCAATCAGAGGGGTTTAATGACTTGAAATGAACTCAGGGTTAGAGACAAAGGACAACACAAGTCCCATATATTCAAGCCAACTCTGGCTTGTCAAAGATAGGTTTATAGTCTATGTCTTGCCTATCGGGTAAAGGCCATAGGAACTCTGGTTACTCCAAAGAGTTAACAATGATTGAGTACTCACTATATGCTAGGTGCTATGCTAACTCTCCTACAAACATAGCTTCCCTTAAAACTCCACCAAAACTGTATCAGGCAGGAACTATATTATTTCCATTTCTCCAAAGGTATCATCAGGTACAGAGAGGTAAGTGGCTTGCCCAATGGAGCACAGCCGGTCAATAGAGAAGCCAAGATTTGGATTCCCCAGTGTGCCCAGAGCACATTTATCTGAGGAGGCTGTAATCAGGATACAGCCCCAGGATAGGGTAGTTTATCTGGAACATAAAGCATTTCATTTCCACTCCCAATCCCCAGCCTGGGACTGAGAGCCAGGAATAATGCCGTTTATCCAGTTTTTCAGTGATACTTCTTAACCAGGCCACCTACAACAGCGCTGCCCCTGTGACAGGCACTAGGAATTCGGGAGAGAACAGGACAGGCTGGGTCTCTTGGTGCCAAGGACAGTGACATGGGGTGAAGCCATCAGGAGTGGAGAATAGTAAAGAGTCTCAAGATGGAAAACCCAGTTTTTTCTCTTTCAGGTTTCATTTCCACCAGGCATTACCCTGGTTTGGGATGTCCTGTCCTTCCCCAGATAAACCCATCCACGGTAGGCCTTCCTCTCTGCAGCCCTCCACCTTGACTTGTGTCTTTGGTTTATGTCCTGCGATGGTCTCCTGTCCAGAAGTGAGCCTAAGCCAGGAGGCCTCACCCCAGACTCTCCTGATCAGCTTATCTCCCAGCTGCACCCTATTGAGTAGTTTCTAGCAATTCCATATGGAACAGAAAACTGCTGTTCTGAGCTCCGACTAAATTGCTGACCCATAGAACAGAAATACAATTAAAAGGTTGTTATGGGTTGGGGTTGTGGCCCAGTGGTAGAACGCTTGCCTAACACATGGGAGGCACTGGGTTTGAGTCTCGGCACCACATAAAAATAAATAAAATAAAGGCATTGTGTCCATCTACCAAAAAAAAGGTTGTTGTTTTAACCCACTGAGTTTTAAAATTTATTGCACAACCAAAGATAACCAGAATATAAGTGTAACAAAAGTAATTACAAATATTGGAGCTTATAAATGAAGTTATACAAAGATGTTTTCTCTTAAAAAAAAAAAACGAACGAAGCCTGTCTCCCTATGACCTGGGTTGGCATGGATACAGAATTAGGGTCTGGGCTTAATCCACAGCCATCTTCATTCACCTGCCAAGGCCGCCTCTTTGTTTCAACATCCATTCACTCTACAAATATTGATTAAGCTTCTCGATATAAAGAAGCCCTGAGGCTGGCATCTGTGGGAACACACGTTCAACCAGAATCTCCAGGACTTCAGAGGCAAAAGGGAGAATGAAATTTTACAGCACAGCTGCCATTTTACACATCTTCTCCAATCAACATACATCAGCTCATTTTTATACATAAGGACTTGATGGTTCCAAGAAGAACCTGCCAGAGGTCACAAGTACAGAGCCAGGCTCCTGCTCCTAGTCTACGTTCCCTCTGCCTGCCTGACACCTGCATGTACATACATACACATACAGGCACACTCAAGATCCATGAGAGAATGAGCCGGGATCCTGAAAAGAACAATTGCTCCTAGGAAAGATGGTTCAGAACTCAGCCTGGAAGACCAGGAAGAAGGGGCTGGGGATGTGGCTCAAGCGGTAGTGCGCTCGCCTGGCATGTGTGCGGCCCGGGTTCGATCCTCAGCACCACATACAAACAAAGATGTTGTGTCCACCAAAAAAACTAAAACATAAATATTAAAATTCTCTCTCTCTCTCTCTCAGGAAGACTCTAGAAGACAGTCAAGTATAGGAAGCTCCTCTACTTCACATACTCTGTTCCCAGAGCACTGTAATCTGGGTCTGGAGGTATGGAGACCAGCCTGAACAACTCTGTACTAAACCATTCTTGGAAGGGACAAGTCACAGCCAACTCCAGGCAGCTCCTTGAGTTGTGCCTCCTCCTGCCTGCTGAGACTCCCACCTGCATCTGCACCAGGCCTCAACTTCATCAATGAAGTATTTCCTACTGTACTGTTTAATCAAAACTCCACAAGAGCCCTGGAAGGTTGGCAGGGCAGGAATGAAGCCGTTTACAGACAAGGAAAAATAATGGAAGCACCCCAAAACAGGGACCTGGTCTGTCTTGCTCAGTGCCCTGCGCCCAGCACCTAGAACCATGCATGGCTCAGAGTCAGTGTTCACAAAGCCATCTGTGGAACAATCTAATCAAAGTTCAGAGAAGTAAGTGGCTGCCCAAAGTCTCAGAAATAGCCATGGTTGCCCCAAGGGTAAAAACAGAGTCTTCAGTCTCTTACCTGGTAACCCTGGGTTCCAAGGTACAGTGCCCTACCTCCCATACCTCCTCTGCCTCCCTCTCCAATGGCTGGTCTCTGTCCTCTTGTGGACCCTGGAAAGTGTTAAAAGCTACAAGTAGCTTTAAGTCTTATGTAATATCAACTCCTTATATCCCTATCACGATGCTGAGATACGTGCAGGAAAGAAGTTCTGCCAAAAAGGAAACTGAGGCCCACAAAAAGTGACAGACAATTCAATGGCAGGAGAAAATCTAAAAAAAAAAAAAAAAAAACCTAAGCCAAACCAGGAAGAGTGGCACACACCTGTAATCACAGCAACTTGGGAGGCTAAGGCAAGAGAATCTTAAAATCAAGGCCAGCCTCAGCAACTTAGTGAGAATCTCAGCAACTTAGCAAGATCCTGTCTCAAAAAATGAAAAAAAAAAAAAAAAAAATTTTTTAAAGGGGGCTGGGGATGTGGCTCAGTGGTGAAGCACACCTGAGTTCAACTCCTAGTACCAAAAAAAAAAAAAACTTGGACCTGATTTTCCAAGTCAGAACCAGAGACACTTCTGCCAGTCCCTGGCCAGGAACCCTAACAAAGCAGGTGAGAGCCCCTGGTCCAGAGATCCTCTGTCTCTGGATGCCAGACCCTGCTGTGATGCCTCCTTCCTCCAAAAGGAGGGGCAAGTGAGGAGAAGCTGGGCTCAGGACTGGCTACTTCCCCTCTCTGGCTCATTTCCTCATCCTCATGTGTGCCTGGCTCACAGAGCTGATGGGAACAACTAATCTAGGTGACATGATTAGAACAGTGCCTGGCACACATCAGCCCTTGCAGCCCCTGACACTGCTGCCTTTGCCTCCTAGATGACCAAATTTCCCAGATGATCTGCTCCTACCAGCTCAGAATCCTGGGAATTAATCCTGTTGTTAGGTGAATATGAGAACGGGAGTGTGACCCTGGTGAGAGTTGGTGGTTACTTTTGCATTCCTTCATTCACTCAGTAAAACTGAATGTTATGTGTAGGACAAGGGGCCTCTCTGTCCCCTAGGAACTGAGTCTCACAGCCCTTACAGGGACCAGGTTCCTAGAAAGCTCTATCACTCCTACCCATCCCAGGCATAAGTTAGTGCTTCAAGCAGAGATTTCTCTACTACTCCCCATGGACGATCCCAAGAGGTCCATCATCCTAATCCCTCTTCTCCTGTCCAATTTAAATTAAAATCCATTTAGATTTAAATTTTTCTTTAAAAAGGTCACCCTTGGACACAATACCTTTATTTATTTATTTTTATGTGGTGCTGAGGATCAAACCAAGGCCTCGCACATGCTAGAAGAGTGCTCTACCGCTGAGTCGTAACCCAAGCCCCATTTAGATTTAAATTTAAAATTATTTTCAAGGGGCTGGGGTTGTGGCTCAGTGACAGAGCACTTGCCTCACACATGTGAGGCACTGGGTTCAATCTTCAGCACCACATACAAATAAACAAAATAGATATTGTGTCCATGTATAACTAAAAAAATATTTTTTAAAAATTGTTTTCAAGGAGGCTTTACCTTGAAATTAAAAATTAAAAAAAAAAAAAGAGAGAGAGAGAGAAAGGCATCCTACCCCAGCCTTATCCCTCATGGACACCTCCAAATTGCTCACTCAACCTTCAGTTCCATCAACAGCTCAATGGTCCCAGGAAATAAGCTAAATGAGTTGGGGGGCTGGCAACAGCCCCTCAGCCCTCAGCTCTCCGGTAGGAAGCTGACAGGAAGATGGGTAGGGTGTGTTTAAGCAACTGATAAATTACAAAGAAGTCAGTTCAGAGCCAGGGGAATCTTCCCAGGTTGATGTCCTCTAGTGCCAGGCCCAACAGAAGCCCAGGCACATGGGCCTCGGGTCACCAGTCTGAGGAAGCCCATTGTGGTGTGTTTCAAATTACCTCTGCGTGTCTGATGAAGTGAGTAAAAGGGAATGGTTTCAGGGCTTAGGATTCCTGAGTGAGCTAATACAGGATGCCTTTGGCTAAAAAAAAAAAAAAAAAAAAAAAAAAAAACTTCAGTCGGCTCTCTAAACTCCCCCCCTTTTAAGTTTAAAAAAGGGAATGAATGTTACCATTTTTGGACATGAGCATTCTCCCTTAAGCCCAGCCCTAACCGCACTATCCAGAGGGACGCGCCATCCTGTCCCCCCCCATTCCCAGATCAGCGGGGGAGGGAGGGTATGAAACCGGGAGGGACCGGATGGGAGCGGGCAGCTGGGGGGGTGGGGTTCAGGGTACGTGGCTGCCTGGGGCAAGGGCTCACAGAGCAGGCAGGAAGCAGCAGCGGGGTTGGTGCGCCCTCCTCCAACAAGAGTGGTTTCTGACCTCTTCCTACCACTAGCCACTATGCCAGGGTCCCATCGCCAGCTTCCCAGCCCCAAGCCCAGTGGCGCAGCGCGTACCCTGCACACGGCGCCAGGGACGCAGCTCCGTGGTTAAGCAGGGATCCCCACTGACCCCAGATAGCTCCGGAGTCTGTTCCTCATCCTAGAGACCCTCAACTCGAATCAAGGTGCCCAAATTAGCTTTCCTCCCAGGAAAAGAGCAGGTATGGGAGTAACAGGACGCAGACGCAAAGCTTGCAGCTACCGACCCACAGAGTTAAGCAATAAAACGGTTCTGGGTCCTGACCCCGCCCCCACAAGGCCGGCTGGAAAGCCAGCGGACGCCCCCCAGGTTTTCTCGGCCCCAGCCACACTCCAGCAGGTCCACCTCCAGGCAGATCCGAAGACCGCCGCCAAGCCCCCCAGCGCTAGCTCTCCGACCGCCTGCGGGCTGGAGCTAGGGAGCCTAGAGACGGGGGCAGCTGGCCCCTCAGGTACTGAGCCCTGGGCGGCCCAGGAAGCGCGCTGCCACAGCACGCCATATGGAGGCGACCAGGGGGCGGGGAAGGGAAGGGAAGGGAAAACCGATACCAATAGGCAGCCACCGAGCTGGGGTCTCAGCCCCAACCTCAGGAGCACCGCCTCCGCTCCCTGCCTATACGGGGATGGTGGCAGCAGAAGTCGGGTGGCCTGAATCACCCGCCTCAAGGAGACCTGCCCGCCGGCGGCGCCACCTCCCCATGCCGGAGCTCGCCGTTCGCGGGCTCTGGGGCAGGGGCGCTCCCAGCTTCCGCCCCGAGCCTGTAACCCAACACCCCACCTCGCGGTGGCCGCGCAGTCCCCGCCCCCGCCCGTGCGCGCCCGGAACCCGTTCCGAGCCCGGAGCCCGAAGCGCGGCAGGCAGAGCAGGTCCCAGCTGGGGGCTGGGGGCTGCGGCGGGAGGGCGAGGGCGGCTAACCTTTCTCTGCTGCTTCTCCCAGGCCGGGTCCAGAAGCAGGTCCCGGTCCCAGTCCTCTTCGGGCTGCATGTAGTCATTGGTTTGCTGTGAATCATAATGGTCCATGATGGTGTGCGCGTGCTAGGGGCTGAATTTCTTCCTCCACCTTCTCTACGGGCGACGGCGGCGGCTGCCCCGGCGTGGGGAGGGAGTCGGCCGGGCTGGGCTGGGCTGGCGGGGCCGGGCTAGCTCCCCTGCGCCGGGTTCCGCCGCGGCGCTGCTCGAGGAGGCTGCGAGTGCTGGCGGAGACAGCGGCGGCTGGAGCTCGCGGACTGCCTGCCTGGGGCGGGCGCTGGGACCTAATCTCCACGCACACTGAGCGAGGCGGACACACTCGCGCTGCGGGAGCCGAGGCGGGCGGGGGCGGGGGAAAGGGGCAGAGCCCTCCCGAGGTTCTCCATTGGCCAGACCGAGTTGCCCAAACTTCCCCCCATCGCCTCTCATTGGGAATTCCTGGCATCCGTCAGGCGGGCTGCGGTGCATATAGGTGGACTAGGCGGCCCCCTCCCGGCGCGCACGCCCCCGCCCACTCTCCGGGTTCCCACTCCCCCGCGGCTCATGTGACACCAGCTTAAGCTGAACAGGACCGAAGCCGGGGGACGCCTCCAGAGCTCGGGGACCAAGCGACAGCGCGCTTGGGAACCCCGGGAGCCACCGGGAATTGGACCCATTCCCCGCCCGAGCGAAGGCCCCGAACTTGGGCGCACAGGCGTTGTTGCGCTCCCACGCGTGCTTCAAACCCCCGGCCCGGCGGGGGCTGGAGAAGCGCGGAGAAACCGAAGGAGCATTTTATTTTTTCCTTCTCAGGGAACCTGGTCTGGACAAGTCGGCACCCTAGGAAAGGGGGCGGGGAGGGGCCCCTTAGGGGAAAGGAATTTCCTGGGAATTTCCTGACTCCACCACCATCCCCGCCCCTCCCGGGGCGACCCGGCTGATCCCTGCCCTGTGGGAGCCAGGTTTCTCGCCAATAAACGTCTTTCTGAGGCCACTGAGCTTTCCCGCGTCCATACAGGGTCCTCTGGGGCCGGCGCTTAGACTCAGGGGACTGCTCCTCCGCGGGCTTTCTGGGTGGAGGCTGCGTTGCCCGGCTCCCCGGTATTCCCGCGGGCAAGCTTTGTGGCTGGAGCTATCTTTGATTGGCCTTCCCCTTCACACAGACCCTCAGCACTACCCTAAAAACTGGGAAGAAGGGCCCTACAGCATAGCCCCTTGCCATATACACACACCTGACATATGAGGAAACTAAGGTCCGAAGAGCTGAGCTGGACAAGAGTTTTAGCAGGCTCAGGACTCCGAAGGCCAATACTGTAACCTTATGCCCAATAAACAAAGCCTTACTGTTACTGGATGAGGAAGGAAAACAAGATTGACTATACTGCTGCTTGGAACCTGGATGGCCTTTCTCAGACCTAAGATGAATGAAACCTGTTAGTCCAGCCATGATAGTTCCTAGGGAGAGACAGGGCTCACATCCAGATGGGCTCCCCTGTGGGATGGTGAGTCTAGAAATCAGTAGTCATTTCTTCAATAAATGGTTCCCATGTGGACAGTGGAAGTGTCAGTGTCACCACTATACCTAGCATGGTAGGGCTTAATTTATATAGTCACCCTTCCTATTCAGGAGGATTGATTCCAAGACCCCTGCAGATACCAAAATCTGCAGATGCTCAAGTCTGTTACATAAAATGGCATAATATTATGTAAAACCTACATACATCCTCCTGTATACTTTGAACCATCTCTAGGTTACTTATGATACTAATACAATGTAAATGCTATGTAAATAGCTGTTACACTGTGTTGTGTAGGGAATAATGACAAGAAAAAGAAGTGTATACATTCATCAATTTTCCCCCAGGATATTTTCAATCTGGTTGGTTGCATAGCAGATTCAGAAGCATGAAAATGGAAGGACAACTGTATTTGTAGAATGAATGGCTAAGTCAACTGCAAAACACAAACACACATGAGTTCACAAGCAAATATGTCAATCCAGAGGTGAGTGAAGGAGTTAGAAGAAAACATTCACTGACAGGAAATTCCCTGAACTAAAATACTTGAGAGGCCATGTATGGAAAAGGAAAAGAAAGTGCCTCTGATTCTTGGAGAAGCCAGCTGATGCTGTTGTAAGCAGATATTGGCAGTGTTGGTCCACGCATCATTAGTCACCCACACATGTATATGCAAGTGTCACCATCAGCACGGTGCCTTCCACAAGCTGCTGGCCAAGGAAGCACTGCTTCTGAGCCACAGAGACAGTGGATTTATGGACTATTTTATAACCACTTCTAAACTATGGCTCTAAACCTAACATAGAGGGTAATGATGGTGCTATATCTATTTATTCACTCAATAAATATTTCTGAGCACTGTCTATTAGGAAATGTGCTAGACTTTGTGTACATAGAGATGAAAAAGACACAATCCCTGCCCCACGCAGTCCAGCAAGGGCAGATGCAGAAACAAAACTGTGATGCAGAGAGTGGATGCAGGAAAAGATCTCTAAGGGGGTTCTATAAGCACACAGAGGAGGAGCACAAAGCTGCATGGGAAAGGAGGCCTGTGTTTACCTTTTTGCAGGAGGTGAAACTTGAGTGAGACTTAAGGAATGAGAGACAGAGTGTGGGAGCTCATTCCAGGCAGAAGGAACAGCATAAGCTAACAGGGACAGGAACCAGCAGGGTATACAGAGGAATGCCTTGCATGGGCTGGAACAAGGCCAGGTGGGGCAGGGGTGGGAAGTGTTTAGTGTTGCAGAGGTGGGCTCATATGCTGTGTCCAGTGTTCCTCTAAGGGGAACAAGGCTGGCTGGACCAGTTGCAGAGGTGTTATCATAATCCAGATAGAAATGGAGAACAGTAGATAGACAAAATACTCAAGAGCTAAAACTGAGACACCTAAGAATTTTATTTGACATATGGAAGAGACAGGAGTTTTCACTGAGATCTAATATGGGAAGAAAATGTACTTTACCTACAGTGTGTTATCCTATTTAAGCTCCTTCTAAGAGGAAAAAAATGAACCAAGGTTCAGGTAGCTAGTCCAAATTTGCACAGTGACTCCTAGACCCATGCCTTTATGCAGTGATTCTCAACCACAGAATATTCACACACCTGCCCCCATGGGATATTTATCAATGTGCAATCATTTTTGTTTTGGGGGGAGACTTTGCTACCGGGGATTGACCCAAAGTGTTTAACCACCAAGCCACATCCCCAGCCCTTTTTTATATTTTATTTAGAGACAGGGTCTCACTGAGTTCCTTAGGGCCTTGCTAAGTTGCTGAGGCTGACTGAACTTGAGATCCTCCTGTTTCAGCCTCCAGAGCCGCTGGGATTACAGGTGTGCACCACCATGCCTGGCTCAACGTGTAATCATTTTTGATTGTCACAGCAGATGAGTTATTATTGACTTCAGCTGGAGGGAGGTCAGGGTTGCTGCTAAACATCCTACAATGGATGGAACCACCTTCCCACAACAGGGAATTTTCTGGCCCCAAACCCCGGTAGTGCTGAGGTTGAGAAATTCTGCTTTAATCAGGAGTTTATAGTTTGGGTGATCTGAAGAATGGCAGAAGTACAACCAACTGAGACAGAACAGAAGACAAGGTTTGGGAGCAGAATCTGTGTGTGTGTGTGTGTGTGTGTGTGTGTGTGTGTGTGGTTTTTGCTGGGGATTGAACCCAGGGCCTTGTGCATGTGAGGCAAACTCTCCACCAACTAAGCTATATCCCCAACCCTGAGAGCAGAATCTTGAATTGAGTTTAAACACACTGAATTTGAAGTGCCCTTAGAATTCCAGGTTCAGCTACCCAGCAAGCAGCACATGGGCGGTATTGATACCATGAGAAGATCATGAAGGATGCCCATGTGGAGATGAGAAGAGAACCAAGGCAGAACTCTGACCTGCAATACTTAGAGAACCAGATCCCTGAAAGAGACAGAGAGGAAATGATCACCCAGAAACAAGGAGAGTCTAGAACTTACTGTGTTGAGCTGGTCAAGGGAATTAGATTTCAAAGTGAGAGGAACCAACAATATCAGCTATATCAGAAAAGTCTGGAAAGTAAGGCCCAAAAAGTATTCTTTGGAGGGGCTGAAGTTGTGGTTCAGTGGTAGAGGGCTCGCCTAGCATGCAGGAGGCACTGGGTTCAATCCTCAGCACCACATCAATGTAAAATAAAGATATGGTATCCACCTAGAACTTAAAAATAAATATCTTTTTTAAAAAAGTATTCTTTGGATATGACAGTGAAAAATTCACTGATGGCCTTGGCCTGTGGATTTTAGGAGTGGCTGAAGCTGTGAATTTAAGAAGCAGTAGGAGAGAGGGGCATGGTGGGACATGCCTATAATCTGAGTGACTCAGGAGGCTGAGTCAGGAGGATTGCAAGTCCAAAGCCAGCCTCAGCAATTTAAGCAAGGCCCTGTCTCAAAAAGGACTGGAGATGTGGCTCAGTGATTAAGCACCCCTGGCTTCAATCCTGGTACCAAAAAGAAGAAGAAGAGAAAGGAGAAGAATAAAAAAAAATTAGGAGGTGAAATAATGAAAACAGTTAATATAGAAGGGGAAAATCAGGGACTGGGGTTGTGGTTCAGTAGCAGAGTGCTCGCCTAGCACATGTGAGGCACTGGGTTCGATCCTCAGCACCACATAAAATTAAATAAATAAAAGTAGTATGTCCATCTACAACTAAACAAATATTAAGAAAAAAGAAAGGCAGGGGTGGGTGGCTGGGGCTGGGGCTCAGCGGTAGCACACTTGTCTGGCATGTGTGAGGTTCAATTCTCAGCACCGTGTATAAATAAATAAAATAAAGATCTATCAACAACCAAAAAAAATTTTTTTTTAAGCAAGAGGAACAATAATAGGTAGTAACTAGAGGGAGACTGTGGTCAAAGGAGGATTTCTTCTAGAATTAGAAAAACTGGGTTTGTTTACAGTCTGAGAAGAAGGATCCAGTTGAGAGGAAAGGGTTGACAATGTAAGCAAAAGAAAGTTAGGGATGGGGCTGGGGTTGTGGCTCAGTGGTAGAGCGCTCACCTAGCACATGGGAGACACTGGGTTCAAACCTCAGCACCACGTAAAAATGAAATAAAGATATGTCCAATATCCACCTACAACTAAAAAATAGATATTAAAAAAAAGAACCGCGCTCCACTTAAAAAAGAAAGAAAGAAAGTTAGGGACAGCATGAAGTCGTTGAAGCAGGACTCTGTTGGGTTCAAGGACACCCATTAAAGAATAGATCATGAATAAGAAGAAAGACCCTGGTCTTCTGAGAAACCAAGAGGGAAGTAAGAATTGGTGAGGCTGTGAGGATAGCGTGTAGGAAGGGAGTCAGGAAGTGGGTGGGAACATCACCGAGGGTCTTGGTCTTCTCAATAAGGGAGGGAGGCCCTAATGGGCCAAAGCTGGTGAATGGATGAACTGACCAGTCTTCTAACTAGCACAATCACACTAGTGATGTAACACTGCTGATACTAGTCCTAGTCCTGACATACAGGAAACATGACCACTAAAAATGTTCAATTTTTTATAGGGATGTTAAGGTATGTTTATAACATCCTTTTGTTTTTAAGTTAGGCATAACATACAATAAAGTGCATTAATCACATGCACTAATCTTAAGCACATAACTCCATAAAATCGTACACGTGTCTACATCTATATTACCTCCACCCAGGTCAAGATATGAAGCATTTCCAGCACCTCAGGTTCTCATGCCCCTTTCAGTCTACTCTCAATCCACACAAGTACCGACCATTCTGACTTTGTATCATAAATAATTATTTTTATTTTGTTTTTTGAACTTCATATAAATATGTAAAATTTGATTTCTGGATTGTTTAGCTCAATTAAATGTCTATGAGATTCATTCACATTGTGGTTTATATCAGTAGTTTTTTTTGTTGTGGGTTTTTTGTTTGTTTGTTTATTTGTTTGGGCTTGTTTGTTTTGTTACATGAATATACCCCAAGTTGATAGGTTCATTGCTTACAGTTTGGAGCTGCTATGAATAAAGCTACTATGAACATTTTTTGTGTATTTTTATGAACATATGCATTCATTTCTCTTGAGCATATACCTAAGAATGGAGTTGCCAGGGTCACTGGGTAGGCATATGTTTTACTTTAGTAAATATTGCCAGTTTTTCAAATTGGCTGTAACAACTTACTCTCCTAGCAGCAGGGTATGAGGATTTCCATTACTCTAGATCCTCCTTCTACCTAGTATTGTCAATTAAAAAACTAAACAATCAGGGCTGGGGATGTGGCTCAAGCGGTAGCGCGCTTGCTTGGCATGCGCAGAGCACTGGGTTCGATCCTCAGCACCACATACAAATAAAATAAAGATGTTGTGTCTGCCGAAAACTAAAAAATAAATATTATTAATTCTCTCTCTCTCTCTCTCTTAAAAAAAAAAAAAAACTAAACAAACAAACAAATGAGCCATTATAGTGGGTGAATAGTGGTCTCTTTTTATAGGTTAAATCTTTTCATATGCTTTTTGGCCATCTGGATAAATAACACTCATCCCTGCTGCCATTGATTCATAGCTTTGTCCTCTGCTTGAGGGAGGGGACAACAACATGCATATTTTATTACTTCCCCAAATTTCATTCATTTTATTGATTCAAAAAATATTAGGCCACTTCTCTGTGCTGACACTGTGATTGAAGTAAAGATAAAATGGGAGAGCTGGGGCCTAGCCAGTCACAGTAGCACATCGTGTAATCCCAGCAGCCCTGAAGGCTGAGGCAGGAGGATCACGAGTTCAAAGCCAGCCTTAG